>NC_140495.1:11349339-13749339 GCF_964271855.1 Acomys minous | reverse complement strand
TTCTGCCTCTGCATTTCATGGAGTGCTGGGATTACAGCGCCCAGTCTGGTTTGTTTGTTTGAGGCAGTGTCTCGCAGTGTAGCTCAGGCTGACGGGGATAGTTTCGACCTTGTAGCAGCCCTCCTACTTACCCTCCTAAGTATTGGGATTGTGAGAACCAATTTAGAGTGTGCTCTTTATGAAGGACCAGACGCTGTGGTCCTTGACTTATTATTTATTCTACTCCCCTTTTATCTGGAAGATTGAGATAGCTCTTACCCTAATGGCACTAAGTGAGTTGAAAGATTGGTTTCGACAGAACTTGCTCTACACTGGGAAAGAACCTGGTGAGTTTGTCCGAAACCTTTGGAGGTGTGGGCTGAGTACAGATGCAAAGGCACAGACGGGTCAGAGAGCCTTTCCTGCCTAGTCCACCCTTCCCCTTGAGGCCCAGTCTGGTGTGCAGGCATCCTTCACTTTTACCCCAGATGGAGAGCACAGACTCTGCCAGCTTTCTCAGCTCATACTTCTGGGCCTGCTCACTGTATTTCACTATTCCTTCTTTTCACTCTGTGGCTCAGACAGGCAGCATCTACAGCCTGTCCCTGTCATTTACAAAACATCACCTTGAGCAACTAAAGAGTTGTGAGGCTGATAGGGCACTAATGGGAATCAGTGAGACCTGGAGAGTCGGAAGCCAGCGTGAGGCTGGGCCTGCAGTGGCTTGAGAGCAGCCTTCCCTTGGGACCTTCTGCCTCTGCCTCTCTTGTCCTCATAACCATGCATGAGCAGGCTCAGACTCCTGTCTAGGCTCCTGACTTTTGCCTATAGGTGTGCTCTGCCACCCTCGGTGACCTGTTCTTTTGTTGTTCCAGGTGGAGGAGATGTCAAGATTGAAAGTCAGAAGCTGAACTTCAAGGAGAAGGCCCAGGCCAAAGTGGGGTCCCTCGATAACGTGGGCCACCTGCCTGCGGGAGGTGCCGTGAAGGTAGTGAGTGAGCCACTAGTGCATAGCGAGAGTGGTGTGGCCACCTTGCAATTGTAAAGGAACTTGGCAGGCCTGTCACCGCCCCTCAGTTTCTCCAGGAGTCACATGTTCAGTCATGCCATTGCTGTCTCCATTATACCATTGGTCCAGGGGGAGGCAGAGGAGGTGAAGAGCCTGAGTTCCCAAGAGCTGTGGCCTGCCTCATTGGGCCCCATCCTAGCTGTTTTCTGAGGGAATGTGGCCTGGGGCACAAATGACAAGGCAAGCAAATAGTTCCCTGACTATCATTGTAACTGTGGGAGACAGGGGGCTACTGGTGATTCCCAGACTCTGGAAAAAGCATGAGAGCAGAGACAGACTTCTTCCATATCTGAAACGAGCTGGGCCTCTCTCCTCTTTCCTCCTACTCCTTTCCTCTCACCTCTTTCCACAGTGCTGTGAGACCTTTTGTGTGCCAAGATTCCGTCTATCCTTCATTCTGTGTCATGGCCGGGGAGGGATCCCATGTGGGTTGCAGCGTACAGGCTCGCACACACGAGGCTGCTGCTGCTGCTGCTCAGGGAAAATGAGCAGGGAGCAGGGAGCAGGCCTCATGGACGGAAGCTCCTTCCCTCTGCGCCTGCTCACTGAGTACTGGCCGTTCTGCAGCTGTCTTCTCTAGTCCGCTGGTTCCAGGCCTGGCTCCACTTCAGTGAACAGTTTGACCTCTGGGACTTAAGAGGGTGTCATCTCTCAGTCTGCTTAAGTGGGACATTACAGATTTGGCACTTTATTTATGGCCACACGTTTAAGTCATTGCAGCCTGAGGTTCGCACCCAGGCTTTCTGTGCCAAGTTTTGTATTACTTTGTTTTGTTTTGTTTCTCTCTCTCTTTACCCTGCTATATAGCCTTTGACTGTCTTCACTGTCCCCTGGTGGGCTTTCTGGGACATGTGTGGGTGAGCTCACTAAAAGCTCCCACTGTTGTGCTGCTTTATTCTTGACCCATGCTGCATATATCACAGTGTCCTCCTGTTGAGCTCCACAGGCCCCTGAAATGTTCGTGGGTCACACCTCTTTAAATAACTCTTCCGGCTTCCTCATAGACACTAGAATGATGCCCAGCATAAAAAATGCTCTACGGTGAAAGGCCTTACCACACAGCTGAGCAGGCGGAGTGCCTACTTAGTTACCCAGGGCCTCTCTAAGCACTGGGTGTGCCTGGCAGGGGGAACCCCTACTTTGCAGCCAGGCGTAAACCACTGATGTATATGTTCCTCAGGGTTACTGCTGTCTATTGTCACAGCCGTTTTTTCTTTGGTATCAACCTTGGTGAAATTCACGAAGTTCCATAAGGAAACTCCCAAGAGCCCATCACTCCAATCTTGAGAGTCAATGTTGGAAGAGAGGTAGACACCTGGTCTAGAGCTGCTGGTTCCCAGGGCTGTGTGGGGCAGGAAGGCTATATATGAAATCATCACCATCACCCCATCCCATTCCCTCCCCAACTGACCCTTCACTGTCTCCTTCACTGTTTCATTGTAGACTGAGGGCGGTGGCAGTGAGGCCCCTCCGTGTCCAGGCCCCCCCGCTGGGGAGGAGCCAGCCATCCCTGAGGCTGCGCCTGACGCTGGCGCCCCTACTTCAGCCAGTGGCCTCAGTGGCCACACCACCCTGTCAGGGGGTGGTGACCAAAGGGAGCCCCAGACCTTGGACAGCCAGATCCAGGAGACAAGTAAGTGGCTGGGCTTGGCCTAAGGGCCAGCCAGGGGCCCTGTCACTGGCTGAAAATTGAAACTCCTTTGTTTTATGACTGGAGTGTGGCCTAAATTTTAACAAAGTAACCTTTTATCTTCCAGGCATCTAATGATGACATTCTGGTCTCGTCTTCCATCTCCCCTGTGTTCCTTCTCTTGTCTCTCCCCCCACCCCCCACCCCCCACCCCCTGTTGCCCTCTCCCATCCCTCCTCACGTGTCACTGCAGATTGAGACCTACAGGCTGATGTTCCGGGCAAATGCCAGGGCCCGCACCGACCATGGGGCCGACATTGTCTCCCGGCCTCCCCACTTCCCTGGCGGTCCAAGCTTGGGGTCCCGGGCCCTGGGCTCCTTTTCCCGGGCTGTCTACTAGACTTGTAAGCTCTTGGGTGCTGGGCAGCCCCTTTAGCCTTCTTCCCTCCTTCCTCGCTTGCTCAAGGCAGCAGCAGCAGCCAGCCCCGCTGCCGTCACACCTTCTTCCACCCCCTTCTGGACCCAGCTCCAACTTTACTATCCCACCACTGCTCCAAGGAAAGCTAGGGGGATGGGAGTCTACTGGGATCTCTGTGGGATCTAGGGGTGGGGAGCCTCCACTGTTTGGTTTTTTTTCTTGGACCAAACTGAAAAGAAACTGACAAACACTCCCTCTCTTCCCTGGTTCAACCAGAGGGACTAGTAGAGGTAAACTCCAGCACTGACCCTAAACTACTGCCTCTCCTTGATGATACAGTTGAGGCCACCATGCAGGTGGTACCAGGCCCTTTTGCCGCCCACCTCAAGTTAGTCAGGGGTCTGTACTCCTGTCCCCACTGCTTACTATACCTAAATAGCTGCTGTCTAACTTTTTACTTTTTATTCTTTTTCCCTTCCCAATAACCTATGAACTGGTGGTGTAGTTTGGAGGTTGACGCCATGTCTCAGTAGGTGGTGAAGGAAGCAGGGAAGGAGATCCTGAGTCTCCACTGAGGAGGCTGTCAGGCACTGGGGGTTGCCCTACTCTGGGCAGATTGGGGCCCTGTGAGAAGGAAAGTAAGAAGCGGGGCTAATGCCTAGTGAACAGTGGGACAACTAGGGTGGGTCAGTGCGATGCGACTGGGTGTGTTAGTATTGTGTATACGCTGCTTTTCTAACCAAGTGGCTGGTTTTGGCATCTGTCTCATCCCCTGGGAATCCGGTGGTCAATGTGTGGTTCCAAACCAGGGCTGGAGAAACAGAAATGAAGGTCAGAATCCCTGGCCTGGTACCCAGACCCTCATGATTCGGGGAGCCTGAGATGTCCAGAACGCATGTGAACAGGGGGGAATCAGGTGTGGAAATTTAAAACTAAGATGCATGAGACTGGGGCCATCCCACTTTTCTTCTGGTATGACTGGAGAGGAGGAGCAGGAGGCCAGTGTGGTGGTGCAGCCGTCCCAGCATGCTCTGCTGATGGGTGGGATGGCTGCAATGTTGAGAAGATCCTGGGAATTGTATCAACACAAGATTCTTATTGCACTTGTATTTTTTGTATTAAAGTTTGCATGGTTTCTAATAAAGGATTCAAACCTCAGTTTGTAGTGACATGGCCTGGGAGTGTAGTGTCTAGGGGCTTCTCTGGTGGGGCATTTTCTGCTGGGCAGATTTGTCTCTCAGGAGGCTGGCCCACCCTTGAACCCCCTCGGCCCTCCGGACACAGCTTCCACCTCTGCGTGGGTGCAGCTTGAGCAGGGAAAGTCTTCACTGTCTCTCTGCCAGGGGAGGGCATCCCTGGGTCTGAAGGTCCTCTCCATTTCTGAGGCAGCAGTTTCTTTTCAGAAATCTTGACACCTAATCCCTAGCTCTTCAAGCACACGCAAGGAATTGCTGGGACTGCCTGAGCTGTCTGTAGAACTCTGCTTGTCTATATTTTACAGCAAGAAGGGGCAAGATGGAGCTAGGAAGGATGCAGTGGGCACCAGGGTGGATCTGCTGGCTGAGGGCATAAAGGTACTTGCTACCCCTCCTTGATGTTGATCCCAGCTGGATGCTGGACCTTGAGGATGCTGAAATTGACAAGAAAAACGTCCACTTGCCATGGATTAGAGAAAGGAAGGTGGCCCAAGCTGTCTAGGTAGTTCCTGGAACGTTCCCACAAGCCAGAACTTGAGAAGGCTGGCCTAGCAGATTGGGACCACCGGCCATTTGAGATGTATGCTTTGAAATGAAAGGCTTGGGGATGAGATCTTTCTGTACTTTCCACTTTGCTTACGGCTTAGCCATTACCTTTGTCTGTAATTATTGTACTGATTTAAACAATAAAAGCTGCCTGACATCCCACTGTTCAGGCTAAGTTGCTTTTGTCATCTGTGGTCAACATACCTTGCACCCAGTGCTCGGTGAGCCCCTTCCTCACCTGTGAAGACATGGGTGTGGCCAAGGTCAAATGCCCAGCGTTCCTGGTAGGACCCACAGATCACAGCTGCCTAGAAGAGTGCTCTTTGCTACATCCTTGCTATACGAACCCACTGACCATATATTAGGAGCAGCTGTGCAATGCTGGGGGTTGGCCAAACCGCCTCCTGGGATTAAAGGCGTGAGCTACCAAGCCTGGCAGGAGGGTGGAGGGTTTTTTTAGTTTTTCAAGACAGGTTTTCTCTGGCTGTCCTGGACTTGCCATGTGAGCCACCTGCCTCTGCCTCGTGAGTGCTGGGATTACAGGCCCAGCAGGAGGGTGGAGGTTTTAAGCCCCTTCTTCCCATAGGACTGGCCATCCCCTCTGATTAGAGACCAGAGTCCTGAGAGGACAGCAGCACTCACAAGGGATAAATATAACTTTATTTTAAATAAACATTTGCACTCTGTACATAGCCCCAGCCTAAGAGGGGCTCAGTCATCAGCTGTCTTGCGCACGTCAAAGCTGCCACAAGGTCCTCGCAACAGCTCTGCCAGCAGTGCTAGCAGCTGCCCATGTTCCTGCTGCACACTGAGTGGAAGTGCAGCTAGCTCACTGCGGAGGCTCCGCTCCACCATTCTGCCTAGGGCTCGCCGCAGCTCCCTCAGCAACCGCACAGTTCGTGAGTCACCTTCCAGGCGCAGCAGGTCACTGTCACTCAGTGAAATGGTGGCCCGGCGCCCATCATCTGGAGAAGGGCAAAGATGGAGAGTGTATGTTGGGCCATGCCCCCGAGGACGTGAGTAGCCTTGCAGTGGTGGAAGTGGAAGGTACTCACCTCGGATATGGACATCCCCATCTGTTAAGAGCAACACAGCTAGCGGGTGCACCTGGGAGGAGTCTCGAACAAAGACGCTACCATTGGACTTGACAGCCATGAAATAAGTCAGCCACCGGCTCCGTAACCGGGTAGCCTCCCTAGGGAACAGAGTGCTATGTAAAGCTCCACACCTCTGGCCATTCTTTGGGGCCCTTTTGTATCTAACCCTGCTGGCCACTCACCTGTTAATGGTCGACTTGTGTAGCAAGATATTGCCGGATTTGGTCCTGTAAGTGACACTGTTGGGCTTGAACTTGCCCTGCCGAGTGACCTTACCTTGCCTCACCTAAAAAGACAGGAAAATACATGAGCAAGGAGCTAGGGGTGGAGAGAGGTTGGGCACCTGGGGAGCTCCCGATCTTAGAGGAAGCACCTGGATGAGGTTGGGGTAGAGGCCGGCCATCAGCACACCCTTCACCAGCTCCTCTTCCTCGCTGTACTCGTTGCACTGAGCAGAGGGCAGTGTGCAGTCAGAGGGCTTTCCCACTAGGAAAGCCTCATAAATATTCTCTGAGAACTGCTTGATGAGCCCTGGGGAGGCAAAGTGCAGTGTGAACAGAGACCCTGCCTCAAATGGGAGCTCTGTGGGTAGGAGGTGCTGGGGGTGCCCCCTCTTGGGGTCAGGCTGACCGTGGATGAAGCGCAAGCTGGGGGCGTACAGAAGGTTTTCTTCCAAGTAGTTTTCCCGGGAGCTACGGTCCTGCCAGCGCAGCACCTCTTCCCAGCCAGCCACAGCCCGCACGAAGGCCAAATGGTCACTGCCACTGTCATGGCTCAGCAATGCTTTCACCTGGGAGAAGAGAGTGTAGGGTTCAGGAGAATGACAAGAGTATAACTCAGGATAAAAAGCAAGAGAGCTACAGGAAGCACTGGGGTCTAACCTTGTCCACCTCTGCCCGGTTCTGCAAACTGCTGCTGAAGGGGTCCCGGGTAAGGCAGGAAACAACCACCAGCAGCGGGTGCAAGCAGCGGAAGATGGCAGCCAACACTATGGCTTTGGCCAGTCGAGGGTCGGTCGAGATGTGGGCCAGGCGCTGCCCCAACGTGGTCAGGTACTCCCGCTGGTCCAGCACCCCTGCAACAGCTCAGCTGTCAGTCCCAGCCACGGGCCACTCCACAGCCCAACCATTCCTACCCTCCATTTACCGATCTCCTGGAGCAGTATCACGGCCTCATCCACTGCCTTGATGTTTGGACTGTCCACAGCCTTGGAGAGGAACTCCACTGCCTGAAGCAAGAACCACCATGCCCCCATGAGCCTGTGTCCAACCTGCTTGCTTGTCCAGGAGCCAGCCCTTCCCCAACCCCGCCTCTGCCCTACCGTCTTCTCGGGCATGTGGATTTTGGCTTGCAGCACCAGGTTCTCGAGAGGTGTACGCAGGATCTCTGGCACTTGGAAAGGAACCATTTTCTCCAGCCGGCTCCTCGGGAACAAGTGATAGGCAAAACCTGACTGGCAGCGGCCCGCCCTGCCCCGGCGCTGAATCACATTTGCTCTGGACACCCACACAGTCTCCAAACAGGACACCTGGGGGAAGGCAGGAAGCCTACATGTTCTACAGGCCTTGTCTCCCCGCTTCTCTGGTCACCTTCGTCACCCCTCAGCACCCCTCATTTCCCCTAGGTTTGGCCTTCACACCAAAGGGATGTCTACAGCGATCAGGTCTAGGGGCAACCTCAGAACTGGAGTCATTCCCTAATGGGCTGGTTGGGGCCAAGAGAGAGGCATCACCTTGGTCTTCAGGTCATAGCGTTCCTCTTTGTGCAGACCACTGTCCACGACATGTACAATGTCATTAACTGTGATGGAGGTTTCAGCAATGTTGGTGGCCAATACGATCTTGCGCACCCCAAGTGGAGGCTGCTGGAATATGGCCTTCTGGTCCATCATGGGGATATTGGAGTGCACTGGTGGGCAGCAAGATGGAAAACGGTTTCAGGCACTGTTCCAGCCAGAAGAGTCTCACGCTACGGGCAGGGCAGAGAATCTGAATCCCCCACCCATCCCCAGCACTGATTAAAACTGAAGCCCTCTGATAAGCTGTACCTCCAGTGAAAACTGATCAAAGTGAGAAGCCTGGGCCACCTGAGTATAGACTGGGTCACTCCCTACCACAGAGAGCAAGACTCACCTGGTAAGATGAGGTACTTGCTCTCATGCATGCCCAGGGCCTCCTGGAGCCGTTGTTGCACTCCTTTGATTTCTTGCCAACCGGGCAGAAAGCACAGGATCCCACCTGTAAAGGGGCCCTGCAGCCATGAGCTGGTTGGTCTAGCCAGTAGAAAAAGGAAGTAGCTCAGAATAGGGGAAACACCCACCTGGTTCCCCACGGGCATCGATGTGCAGAACCAGATCAGTCACAAGGTCCAAGTCAAGTGCACATTCATCTTCAGACTGGGGTGGAGAAGAAAGGCAGTCACAGTTATGCGGTAGGGGACATACAGAGGACACAGTGAGGGTGAGCTACACGGTATGTGAACTCCAGCCCTCCCATACTTGTCATACATAAGGCATGATTATTCCCCAGTTTTTATCAAGGAGACAGTCTTGGGAAGGTAAGATGCCCTATCATGATGTGAAGGAAGGAATTCAAAGGAAAACTCAGAGACCCTGGGGTGGGTGTCCTCACCTCATGGTGCCGATGCCGGTGTGGGTACTGGTGTTTGCCCAGCTTGGCCAGGATGTCCTCCAGGTAGTGTTCTTTGACAGGATACATGAAGCCAGGCACCTTGATGACAGGGCAGCCCCCAAAGTAGCGGGAGAAGCGCTCATTATCTCCTGTAGCGCTCATGAGCACCAGCCGCAGGGACGGGTTGAGCCGCTGCAGGCCCTTGAGCAGAATCAGCAGGAAGTCTGTGTTCACATCCCGCTCGTGGACCTCATCCACAATGACGTGGCTCACACCCTCCAGGCTGGGATTGCTCTGCAGCTTCCGAAGCAGGATGCCCACAGTGCAGAAGAGCAATGCACCACCTCGAGCCGGGGGCTTGCTTTCTAAGCGCACCTGAAAGCCCACATTCCTGCGCAAGGAGGGGCCCAGTTCATGGCTGACCCGCTGCGCCACAGACACAGCTGAGATACGGCGAGGTTGCGTGATGATCACATTGCAGCGGGCACCTCGGCCCTCAGTTACATAGCGCTCCAATAGCAGCTGAGGAATACGTGTGGTTTTCCCACAGCCTGTGTCCCCAGAGATGACGACCACTGGGTGTTGTTCAATGGCACTGAGGATAGTGTCCCGATGAGGGTCTACAGGAAGCTGGGGGGCCTCCTGCCAAATTGGCCCCCTCCTCCGCCACAGCTCTAGCAGGTTCTGGCTTAGGCGCACCTCCTCGGCTTCCAACAGGGGCACGTATGGCTTGCCTGTGATAGGGTCACTCAAGGGCCCTGAGTCCTTGCCTAAGGGCAAGATGTCATCACTCTGCAGCCGGAGTTCTGGGGAAATCCATGAACTGTCCACCGGGTACTAGAGGACGAGGAAGCAAGCAAAATGACAGAAGTGCCTGTCTTCCTCCTCCATGCAGTCAGCCCCTCCAAAGGATTCACCGGGGTTGATGTTTAGGGCCCAACCCACAAAGCAGAGGACTTGGTTAGGTTGTGACTGCCCTGACACCCTGGTAGGCATGACTAAGGGGACTTAGGGACAGATGGGTTTCCTATGCCCGTTGCAGGCAGAAGCAGCCTTCAGTCTGGAGAGGGAGACAGTGGGATGGAAGGCAGGACTCTTACATGACTCAGGAAGGCCTCTATCTTGCGAAGGATGGGCTCGGGCACCTGGATGGTACATGGCCGGCGCTGGGTCTCACCCAGCTCACGCAAGGAGGCCAGGTTGTACATGGCATGGGTAAGCGGCTCATTGTTCCTGTCCACCAGGCCCAGGCTCTGTAGAAGACATGTATGGCTCAGTCTATGCTCCTAGACCAGGCGGGCTCAGAACCTAAGGGACGTGGTAAGCAATGGTCTTACAGATTTTGGGTTTATTGAGTAAAGGAGAAATAATCAAGACAGTGTCAACCTCCACAAACTTGTAATTTAAAAAGCCAACTAGTGACAGCTGGTACAGTGGCATGGGCCTGTAATCCCAACACTGGGAGGCAGGAGCAAGTGGATAGCTATGAGTTTGAGGCCAGTTGGCCAGGGCTACACAGAGAAACCCTGTCTTGAAAAAACAAGCCGGGCGTGGTGGCACACACCTTTAATCCCAGCACTCGGAAGGCAAAGGCAGGCGGATCACGGTGAGTTCGAGGCCAGCCTGGTGTACAAAGCAAGTCCAGGACAGCCAAGGCTAGCACAGACCCTGTCTTGAAAAAAACTAAAAAAAAAAAAAAGACAAAACCAACAACAAATGCCAACTAGTCAGGCATGGTGCCAGCACTCAGAAGATAGAGGTAAGAAGAGACTTGCCAGAAATTCCAGGCTAGCCTGGGCTACACAGTATAACTATCTTTAATAAGTAAGTGCTGCCTAGACATGGTGGCCCAACCACAGCCTCTCTGCATCCTAGAGGATTGGTCACTCTCACAAACTCCCAACACACATGAGACATTGTGGCAGGCCCCTGAAGACCCTACTCCGTAAGCTCTCCCTGTGCAGACTCCTCATGGCATCCCCACCCAAATCCTACTGTTGCTAGCCAGTGCCATCTGAGAGGCCATCATACAGAGAAGTGCAAAGAATGTCCTGGAAATGTCTGAACACGATAAAATGGGCCCATTAAAGGGAAATGCCTGCCTGCACCTCTTTTCCCCGCCTGGTTTTGGTTCTTTTATTTTTTGAGGTTGTTATTGTTTGTGCTAGTGTTTCTCTGTGTTGCCCTGGCTGTACTGGAAACTCACCTTGAAGACCAGGCTGGCCTCAAACTCAGAGATCTACCTGCCTCTGCCTCCCAAGTGCTGGGATTAAAGGTGTGCACTACTACCACCTAGTCAGTTTTTGTTGTGTGTTTTTTTTTTAAAATACAGCCTTGCTCTTAGGCAAACAAAACAAAAATAATAAAATAAATAATATACAGCCTTGCTATGTAGCCCAGGCCAGCTCTCACCTTATGACGGTCTTCCTGCCTTGCCTCCCAAGTACCAGGACAACTAACTATGTAGCACTATCCAGTCATGACCTCCTCCAAGTCTCCAAGTGGACAGCTATACCTTTTACCACAGAGCGATCTAATTAACAAAGGCACATCAGACCTCTCAGAGGAGCAGGCTCATTTCACATTCTGCAAACTAAAGCTGAACTCCCATCAAGCATCAGAGGAACTAATGTCTCTTGTTAATCATACACAATGCAAATTCCAAAGCACCCCCAAGGGAACTTACACAGAGCTCAGTGGCAGAGTGGCCACCAAGCACTCCCCAACACTGGGAAGAAGAAAAAAGCCCAGCAGGCTCATGGCATCCACTGATAATCCTGCCATCTGGAATGCAGAGACAGGACTGTGAGTTGGAAGCCAACCTGAGCTACATAGCAGGGACCATGCCAAGCTGAACTCTATCGTGGCCCTGGCTCAAAAGGAAGTGGGGAGGGGGCAGGCAGGGATGTAGGGAAGCTGCCTAGCATGTGTGATGTTCTGGGTCTGGTCCCCAGCATTGCCTGGGTGATTAATGCAGAAAGACGAGAATTCACAGTTATCCTTAGCTGTGAGACAATGCCAAGACAGCCTGGGATACACCAGACCCTGCCTCAAATTAAAAAAAGAAAAAGAAAAAACAAAACACAAAACAAAAATGTGGGCCAGGCATGATGGCCTACACGTTTAATTTTAGCACGTGGGAGGCAAAGGTAGGTGGATCGGTGTAAGTTTGAGGCCAGCCTGGTCTACACTGTAAGTCCAGGATAGCCAAGGCTAAACAGAGAAACCCTGTCTTGAAAAACAAAACAACAAACAAACAAATGCTACTGAGCTTGATCCTCAGGACCCATACGGTAAAGGAGAGAACTGGGGCTGGAGAGACGGCTCAGAGGTTAAGCACACTGACTGCTCTTCCAAAGGGCCTGAGTTCAATTCCCAGCAACCACATGGTGGCTCACAACCATCTATAATGTGATCTGATTCCATTTTCTGGCCTGCAGGTGTACATGCAGACAGAGCACTGTATACATAATAATAAATCTTAAAAAAGAGAACTGACTCCACATATATGCAGTGGTGTACGCACAATAAGTAAATGTTTTTGGTTTTGTTTTTTGGAAGCAGTGTTTCTCTGTGCAGCCTGGACTGTCCTGGACTCACTTTGTAGACCAGGCTGGCCTTGAACTCACATCGATCCGCCTGCCTCTGCCTCCCGAGTGCTGGGATTAAAGGCGTGCGCCACCACGCCCGGCTCAAGGGAGAGTGGTGGCACACAGCCTTTCACTGCAGGCCACACTGCCATCACCTTAACACCACTTTCCTCTAGATGCACATCAGATCGTTCTCTTGGCCACCAGGATCTTTCTGGCACCAAGCCTGCCTCGTCACCCAGCTGTAGTCTCGCAGCTCCCTCCCTGCCTGTGACATCGCACTGTTTTCAAGCAGGCTACGCCCAAGTGTTGCTAAGGCTGCTCACACAGACACTCTGGGGAAGCAGACATGGAAACAGTGGTGACAGATACAAGTAAGGATGGGCTACCAGATCCTTTCCTACCTGGGTACAAACAGCCCAAGGCCTGGTATAGGTTTGACTTCCTAGAAAAGCAGACTCATCGGTCAGACAAAGGGACTTACCTTTAACTTCTTGCAAGCCAAGGCTGCTGCTTTATTCTCAGCCTCAGCTTTGCGGCGCCCTTTGGCAACAAAGGTCATGGGACAGGGCCAGAGCAGAGTGAGTGTAGCCAGCTTGGTCTTGGTACCCACAGTATGGAACTGCATGAGGTTCTACATGGAAGGTAAGTAAGGAAGTTAAAAGGCAGGAAATGGAAAGGGATTGGTGGTCAGGCCGCCCAAAGATGGAGCTAAACATAATCTCTACAGCAGCAAACAGCCACCCCAGACATGGCTCTGTACTGTGACTTTACTTTTGTTCCTCTGCTCTATGCCCTGCAGCCATCAATGACCCTGGGTTCTGGCTCTAGTTCTGAGCTGGCTTCTCAATTTCTGTAGTAGACAATGGCACCACCTGTCTTCCTAACCCACATCCGATTAGCACTTTCAGGAAAGTCTGAGACTGAAGCTATTAAATCCAGGCACATGCTGACAAGAGTAATAGGGTTTTATACCTACTTCAGTCCTCCGAGACCCTTGCTGTGGCATAATGGTGACATAATATACAATTCAGGCACACCACTCCTACTTTTTCACATTCCCTAACCCACATGGCCACAGATCTGTCTTGCAGTCAGCAGTCTCCAGCCTTTACCCTGTATGCGTTCCTCTGTCCTTGTTGCTTTATCCTTTCCCTCCATCAGGGATCCCGTGTATTTCTAGCTGGCCTACACAGAAGCTGAGACAGGTACCCTCAGCCCTGCCCCACAGCTGAGGCTGGCTTCCTGCTTAGCCTTGGGAGAGCCTGGCACAAGAAAGTGGGCTGCTCACGCAGGCACTTCTGGGGGAGCCAACTCACCTTAGCTGTGGAGGAGGATGTTGCAATCTGAATCACTTTGGCCAGAAGGTTCTTGGGAAGTGGAAATTGGGTCAAAGCTCTGATAGCACTGTCATCATCTGTCATTTCAAAGGAGCCCCCCCTACAAGGACAAACAGTTGAGGTAAAGAGACTGCTGTCTTCCTAGGCAATGTTCTCTGAGACTTCAAGGTTGGGATCCAGTGCTGGTGTCACAGGCAGAGAGGAGGCATGAGATGATGGACCAGGCTCTACCCTCTTCAGTCACATTGCAGAGCCCACACTCCCCAGCTTCCCAGACAAGGAGAGGGTAAACCAAGTGATTGCTGAAAAGGTGGGACCTGAGCATGAGCTGGAAGGAAAGGCCATGTACTGTCTGCAGGAGCCAGGCTACAGCCCAAGACCGCAGTGTACTACCCCATCCCATGTCCCATATGGGGAGACACACTGAGCAACAGGATATGATGACTCAAGTCTTGGGCAGAGCTCTCCAATATCTGGAGGCTCAGAGCAGATCGATCCCATGTCAAGATGTGACCAGGGTCCCCTGCATCCCTCTGTCATAGCCGTACCTTGAATCCCTGAGTGGGTTGTGGGAATCTTGCTGGGTCATGGACAGAAACTCTGTCACATCAATGGTCCCCTCTTCTAGCTCTTCCTCCTCATCTTCCTCTTCCTCTCGGCCTAAGGATCGGGATAGGCCTCCAGGACCTCCTGGCCGAATGTTCTCGGGATTCAGCTGCCTCCAGGAAGTTGGAGGCATCGTGGGTTCTGGGCGCCACCAGCTGTCAGCTGGAGACCCAAAGCGATCAGCTAGCACTCGATATTTGGCTGCATCAAACAGCTCATTCCGTGGACCCAGCAGACCCCAGCCCTGTGGAGTAGAGACAACTGTGAGGCTCATACCATCACCACAGCTCAGTCAGCCTGTGCTGTGCTCTGCTATACACACCTCAGCCCTGGCCAGAAATGGGAATACAAAAAAACCCACTAAAATCCAGGCATGAGGGTTATCCCACTCCTGTTATCCCAGTCTTATGAGACCATCCGAGAGAAAGTAACACCAGAAAGAAAGGGAGGGACAGAAGGAAGAAAGAAAGGGAAAGAGAAAGGAAGATGACTTTAAAAAATGCCTAGAGGAAAAAAAAAATGCCTAGAGAGCGAGTTCCAGGACAGGCAGAGCTGTAACACAGAGAAACCCTGTCTCAAATAAACAAACAAACAAACAAAATAAAAACCCAAAAAACCAAAAGCCTAGATTTGCTGGATTTAGTGGCAAACACATGAAATCCTAGGTTTCTCAGGCCAAGGCAGGAGGATCACTTGGAGTTGTAGACAGCCTGAGTGGGAAGACCTGGTCTCAACTGAACAAAAGTAAGAAATGAAAATAAGCTAGGTGTGGCTGGGCATGGTGGCGCATGCCTTTAATCCCAGTACTCAGGAGACAGAGGTAGGCAGAGCACTGAGTTTGAGGCCAGCCTGGTCTACAGAACTAGTTCCAGGAAAGCCAGAGCTACACAGAGAACCCTGTCTTAAAAAACCAACCAACCAAAGAAATAACTAAAACGGAACCAGAGGAAAAGAAGATACAGCACACAGTGATATGCAAAGCGTCAGTAATAGGGCAATCAGGAAATGAGTAGCCCAAAAATATCAAATAGATATCATTTCTAACGCAAAGATCCTGTTAGAAATATACTACAAAATAATCTGAAATGTTTTAAAAACCATCTGTAAAACAAATATTCAATACAGATACAAAAGTCAACAGAAACTAAGTTGCACTGGTGCTTACCTCAGGTACCTAGCCAACAGATCAAAAAGTAGGCAAGAGATAGCTCAGCCTGTAAGAGCATGCACTACTCTTGCAGGACCTTATTTCAGCGGGGCACCTCCCAACAGCTTAGGATCTGATGCTCGCCTCTGTCCTCTTAGGTACTGTCTTCACCTGAAAACACTGACTCATATACACACTTAAATGTAGAAGTAGGGTCCGGGGGCCACGGCTCAGTGGGTCGGAGCACTGGCCACTCAATTCTCGAGCACCCACTTTCAATTCCCAGTAGCCAGCCACATAGTGTCACAAACATCTGGATGACTGCAGTCCCAAGGGATCTGACATCCTATTCAGACAGACACCGTATTCTGCCCTCATAAGGCACTGCACATACACAGTGCACAGATGTACACACAGGTAAAATATCCATACAAACACACAAACACATACAAAAAAAAAAATTTAAATCTTAAGAAAGAGACTAGGCATGGTGGCGTATGCCTTTAATCCTAGCACTTGGAAGGCAGAGGCAGGCGGATCTCTGTGAGTTTGAGGCCAGACTGGTCTACAAAATTGACTTCAGGGCAGTCAGGGCTACACAGAAAAACTTTATCTTGAAAAGCCAAAAAAAAGAGGGGCTGAAGAGATAGCTCAGTGGTTAAGAGCGCCACCTGCTCTTCAAGAGGTCCTGAGTTCAATTCCCAGCAACCACATGGTGGCTCACAACCATCTATAATGAGATCTGGTGCCTTCTTCTGTAAAGCACTCATATGCAATAAATAAAATAAAATTAAATAAATAAAAAAGAAAAGCCAAAAAAAGAAAAGAGAAAGAAAATATCAAACAAAAAACAACAAAAATTCTAAAACACACACACACACACACACACACACACACACACACACAAAAGCTCCCAACAGTTAAAATAACCTTAAGAATATAGGTTAAAGAAATCAAACATCCTGATTTTTTTTTAAAGATTATGTATACAGTGTTTTTCCTGAATGTGTGCCTACAAGCCAGAAGAGGGCACCAGATGTCATTATAGATGGTTGTGAGCCACAATGAGGTTGCTGGGTATTGAACTCAGGACCTCTAAAAGAGCAGCCAGTGCTCTTAACCTCTGAGCCTCTCTCCAGCCCACATGTCCTAATCTTAAATAACAAAGTTGTAATAACCAAAAGAATACAGTGGGTGGGGTGTCACATGTCTTTAATCCCTTTGCCCTTTCTGACCTTCAAGAGCACCAGGCACGAACATGTTAAACATGCATGCAAGCAACACATACAAAATACTTATCTTAAAAAACTTATTTTGAGGGCTGGGCATGGTGACACTGCCCTTAAATCTCAGCACTTGAGAGGTAGAGGCAGGCAGATTGCTGTGAGCTCGAGGCCAGCCTGGTCTACAAAGTGAGCCCAGGACAGCCCTGTCTCAAAAAACCAAAACCAAAACCAAACTTTTTTTAAGCCTGGAGTGGTGGTGCTCATCCCAGCACTAGGGAGGCAGAGGCAGGCAGATCTCTTTGAGTTCAAGGCTACCTAGTCTACAAAGTCCAGTACAGCCAGAGCTGTTACACAGAGAAAACCTGCCTCAAAAGAAAAATAGTGCTTGTCATACAAGCATGAAGACTGGAATTCAAATCCCAACTCTAATGCAAAGCACTAGGTGGTGGTGCACATATGACCAGGGCTGAGGAGGCACATGGTTGGACTATGGGACAGGACAGCTAGCCAGCCACCCTAGCCTAATCAGTGAGACTCAGGCCACAGACCCTGTCTCAAAAACCAGTGTAGAAGCCATAGTGTAGATGCACATCTTTAATCCCAGCACTCAGGAGGCAGAGGCAAGCGGGTTTCTGCAAGTCTGAGGCCAGCCTGGTCTACAAAGCGAGTCAGGATAGCCAAGGGCGAACACAGAGAGACCCTGTCTTGAAAAACAAAACAAACAAACAAACAACAAACAACAAAAAGAGTGTAGACAGGCCAGGTGTGGTGTGCACAAACCTTTAGTCCACACACTCAAAAAGCAAAGGCAAGTGTATCCCAGGGAGTTCCAGGCTAGTTCTCAAATTAGCAAATGAGTAAACAGAAAAGCAATGGAGATAACTTCTGAGAACTGTAATGGACCTGTGGTCTACATGTAAACACACACACACACACACACACACACACATACACACACAGAAGTAGGAAGGGCTCAGGAGAGTTAAATGACTGAATGCTGTATAACCATCTACCAAAATGTCCCTGGAACCAAAACTACTGCACGAGAGATAGCAAGGATAACAGTCTCCCATCCCCGTACCCTTCCACAAAGGAGGCTCACCTTAAACAGCTGGCAGGCGGCTGCCGCGGCCTGCCGCTCAGCGTCAATCTTCTTGCTGCCATAGCCTTCGACCTCCACACTCTTGGGCCACTTTATGTGCAAGGTGACTTTCTAGGAAAGCGAAAATAGGGCGACAGAAGTGGAGGCAGTTAGTTACAAAGTAACTTCCATGACAGGCTGGGCTATATAAGACCCTGTATCAAGAACAAACAGCTGGGTGTGGTGGTGCAGCCTTTAATCTCAGCACTTTGGAGGCAGATCCAGGTGGATCTCCTGACTTTAAGGCCAGCCCACTCTACATAGTAAGTTCCTGGACAGCCAAGGCTACAAGAAAAATCCTCTCAAAGCAACCAGACAAACAACCCTTCATCAGATGATTTGCCTGAACGCTTCTGTGTGATCAAGCATCGATGACACTCTTAAAGCAGGAGTCCTTACCAGCACCTCTCCCTGCATTTCTTGTTGGGTGAGGGACCAAAACCAGGAAGCACTGCAGGGTTCTCTTAGATGAGCACTCCTTACCCCACCTGCTGTGTTTGCTTTCGCTAAACAAGGCACATGGATTTTCGGTGGTTCTTCCAACAGAACTGTATTGGAGGCTCTCTACTGACTGTTTATAGGAATACCCACTCTGCCTGTGCACAGTGGCGCATTCTATAAGCTTGTTTTCTTTCTTTTTTTTTTTTTTGGTTTTTCGAGACAGGGTTTCTCTGTGTAGCCTTGGCCATCCTGGACTCACTTTGTAGACCAGGCTGGCCTTGAACTCACAGCGATCCGCCCGCCTCTGCCTCCCGAGTGCTGGGATTAAAGGCATGCACCACCATGCCCGGCTTCTATAAGCTTTCTTTGCATGTGTGTAGAATCCCTTCAGTACCTGGGAAGAAGCAGGAAGAGCAGCAATCCAAGGCCAGCTCCTGCTACAAAGCACACTCTAAGCCAGCAGGGGCTACGTAAGACTACATCTCACAACAACAAAAAGCAACACATAGTGTTGTTTGTTGATCCCGGCACTCAAGAGGCAGAGGGAGGAGGCCAGCCTGGTCTATAGCGTAAGTTCCAGAACAGCTATACAGAGACCCTGTCTGGAATTAAAACAAAACAAAACACCTGAGAGAGGAAAGAGCAGCCAGTCTCCTGAATTTCACTTAGCCATCAGCAGTAGGGTTACCTTTTTCTTCGGTCCGTTTGTGTGCACATAGACTAGTTTGTCTTTTGCATGTGAGATGCCAAGGGCTCTTCCAATCACGCTGTTGAGTAGGTTTTTGGGCTGTGGGAACTCTTTTAATAGGTCCCTAGAAGCTAAGAAAATAAGAATGAAATAATTACAATTCTTTTGAAACACCATGAGGGACGTGTGTGTATATATATCAAAGTCACTCTGGGCTAAAGATGTTGGCTCAGGACCCCAAAGCACTCAACCGAGTCAGGAGTCCTTAGAAAAAGGGCTGGATAGTCACTAATCTCCATGAGTCTATTGTCTGAAGAGGGTACTCACAAAGCAAAGTAAACACAAATGTCTTCCACGCATGCACAGGAAAGGTGAAGACCCTCCTAAAGCAGTCACACAGAAGGATAGGCCCAGTGTAAGTCAGGATGGGATCCAGATTCTGAAGATCATACTCCACTCAGCTAACCCTAGCACTCTCTGCAAGTCCTCTCTAAAGCCCAAAGTCTCCCAGCCAAGACAAGGCATGAGCTGCCCCTCTCTGCTCCCTGGCATAGGGGGAAGGGTGCATCAGATACCAGGACAGCCATCATCCCTTCACAAACTCTCTGCACTAGCCTCAGAACACAATGGAGGGATGCCCACCTAGCAGCAGCTCCTGCCCAGCACACGGCTTAGTGCGACCACAAGGCGGCACCTCAGCACAGCTCAGGACAGAACAGAAAGGCTGTCAACAGGCAGGCAGAGGTCTCCGGAGAAGTGAGCCTTTGCAGTCGCCACCCTCATTCTCTGGCATCATACTCAACTGGCCACTCCACAGTGCACTGCTCCTCGCACTAGCATGTATTTGGGGTTTGTGTGATGGTTTTCTGAGACAGGGTTTCTCTGTGTGGCCTTGGCTTTCCTGGACTTGCTTTGTTGACACCCCTGCCCCTAAGCTGGGATAACAGGGGTCCACCACTGCACCTGTCTCATGTAGTTGTTTTATAATAGTCATTTGGGAAGTTTTTACACAGCAGTGAATACATTATTCCTCAGTGCATACCTAGGAATGCCAGCAATATTCAGGTAGGATCTGGGTTTTTGTCTTTTAAAAAAATTCATTAAACCAGGTGTGGTGACACACGCCCTTAAACCCAGCACTCAGGAGGCAGAGGCAGGTAGATCTCTGTGAATTCAAGGCCAGGCTGGTCTACAAAGTAAGTCCAGGACAGACAGGACTACAAAAGAAACTCTGTCTTGAAAAACATAAAAACAAAAATTATAAATAAAGATTCATTGCTGGAAAGGTATTGCAAACTTTTAATCCCAGCTCTTGGGAGGCAAAGACAGGCAGATCTCTGTTTCAGGCCAGCCAGGTTATATAGTGAGACCCTGTCTCAAAACAACAACAACAACAACAACTTACTATTACTGAGTTAGTACACATGAACATGAGGCCAGAGGAAAAACCTGGCAAGTGTATTCTCTCTCTCCACTGTGACCAGGGATGGAACTTGAATTTATCACACCTGTACAGCAGGCACTTTTACCAGCTGAGCTATCTCACCAGTATTGTGAAAACATTCCTCCAAATTTTCTGATGTAACCGTGTTATCTACTTTGGGATATTTACCTGGGGCAGACTCCTGTGTCAACTAGCACAATAGGAGGGTCCTGCGTGGACCACTCTCCTAAATGCTGCATTATAAATCATGTAAGAATTGGGCAGCTTGGGCTGGAGAGATGGCTCAGAGGTTAAGAGCACTGACTGCTCTTCCAAAGGTCATGAATTCAATTCCCAGCAACCACATGTTGGCTCACAACCATCTATAATGAGATTTGTATACATAACACATAAATAAATCTTAAAAAAAAAAAAAAGAATTGGGCAGCTCATAAACAGCACCTAAGTAGACTCACGAAGAGCCGGTCCCATCTTGCATCCCTACTTTAAGTAACCCATTAGACCCACAGATGTGCACAGGCGCCACCCCCTACATGTTCATGAAGGGTGAAGGCAGCTAGCTCACTCCACATATCTCAATGGCCACGACGTTCTGACCACTAGTCATGATCCGTAGGCTACAGTCTACCAAAGAAGAGACTCCGTCTCTATTCGAGACTCTGAAATTCCTGGTGTATTTGGGGCTAAGTCTGACTATGGTAACAGAGCTCATCCTCAATGCCACCCGACCTGGCAGAAGTAGGATATTTACGTGACTCCCCACCCACCCACCCACAACATGAGGGCTAGGTTTTAGGTGGACCTAAGCCACACATGGCTTTCTAACAGCAAGGTGGAGACCCACAGATGTAAGCTTAAAACTACTTTCAAGAATAGAACCCTGACCTGCCAGGCTGGCCCCTGTCCTGCGCCCCCCATTTGCCTTCCCTCTTCAAGGGCCTCGTAACCCAATCTCCGCTCCTCCGCTCTCACCGTTCACCATGCTTCTGTCGTCCTCCCTAGGCTCCCCAGGGACCACCTCTGATTCGACCTCAGCAGCTTCCTGAGAGCCATCCGGGTGGACGAAGCTTGATGAGAAGCCGCGCGAGCGTCCTTGTCGCCCGGCAGCGCGGGGATCCGGCAGCCGTAAGTGCGGAGAAACACCCGCAGCCAGCGCCATTAGCCGCCTGGCAGCCGCCATCGCGATCCCGCCAGTCCCTGCGGCCAGACCGCGACAGTACCTCCGAGGGCTCCGGGACCAGCAGGAGTACCGTACGCCCTCTGCTGGCCAGGGGGACTCAGTGCGGACCTGAGAGCAACGGAGCTAGGATGTGAGCCCGCATACCACAGTCCTCACCTGGAAATCTAAGCCACAGACTGGCATCTGGATCTCAAGCAGGAAATGGAACGGGATAATTGTAGAAAATAGCAAGGGATGATTGTAGAATATAGCACTAGGTGTTTGCTCAACGTCCACTCAAAGAAATGAGCCAAGTTCCCTCCAGGTCCTACACATAGTAAATTCCTTACAGGCTGCTTTGCAAGGCCTGACTTGTGTAGATTTAGGGCTAGGGAGGGCACCCATCTCCTATAGGTAAACCTGGTGAAGACTAAGAGGAATGCCCTCTAAAACTGAGGGGGCTCCACAGCTGAGTCCAGTCCTGCTGTGTCTTACTTTTGTGAAGACCGGAAGTCCACTTCCAAACTACTGTGCCTGGATTTTACTCCTCTTCTGTCTCTTAAGGCTTTGGGAGGGCTTGGGTAGGCTAGGAATGAAATTAGTAGCTATGTGGAACATGGGCCTCAAAACCTCAGAACCTTGGAGAAAAGCAGTTTAAGTTGGGAAGAAGAAGTTTGTTTGATTCTAAGCCATGACTTGAATAATCCCCTGGAGAGTTTATTAAAACATATTGCTGCTAGGTATGGTACTCACACCTTTAATCCCAGCACTCATGAGGCGGACAATCTCTGAGTTCGAGGCCAGCCAGGTCTACAAAGTGAGTTCTAGGACAGCCAGGGCTACACAGAGACACCCTGTTTCAAAAAACCAAAATAAAATAAAAAAATAACACATGTTACTAAACTGGTGGTGGTGGCGCCCACTTTTAATCCCAGTGCTTGGGAGGCAGAGGCGGGACTGCTGCATGTCCAAGGCTAGCCTGGTCTCCAGAAGAAGTTCCATGCTAACAGGAACTGGGATATACAACGGAACACAAAAGAAAACAAAACAAACCCCACAAAAACCCAGCTCAGGACGAAGCTCAGATCACAGTGTTTGTCCAGCTTCCATAGTTATGGTCACTAGGTCTGACCACCAGCACTGTACAGTGGGAGCATGTCTGTGAATCCCAGCCCTGGGAAGCGGAGTCAGGACGACTGAAAACAAGGTTAACTCTGGCAATAGAAAAATAGAATGTAGGAGCTGAAGAGATGGCTGAGAGGTTAAGAGTACTGTCTGTTCTTCCAGAGGCCCTGAGTTTAATTCCCAGCAACCACATGGTGGCTCCCAACCATCTATGATGGGATGATGGCCTCTTCTACTGAGCAAGCCTATATACAGGCAGAACACTGTATATGTAATAAAGAAATAAATAAATATTTTTTAAAAGAATAAATAACTGATTCAACAAAATTGTCCTTTGACCCTTACCCAGACACACAATACATACACATTTATTCATAGTACCAATAAGCAAAACCTAAAAAGAAAAGCTCATGCCAAGGGGTGGTGGTGGCACACACCTTTAATCCCAGCACTCAGGGAGGCAGAGGCAGGGGGATCGCTGTGAGTTTGAGGCCAGCCTGGTCTACAGGTCAGCCAAGTAAACCCTGTCTCAAAAAACCAAAGGGGGGAAAAAAGAGCTGAAGTCATCCTTAGCAAATATTTCACTCCGTAAACACCAGTGACTCCTATAAAATCAAGGTACCTCTTTCGACCAGCTTTTGTTTTGTTTTTTGAGACAAGGTTTCTCTGTGTAGCCTGGGCTGCCCTGGACTTACTTTGTAGACCAGACTGGCCGTGAACTCACAGGAATCCGACTGCCTTTGCCTCCCAAGTGCTGGGATTAATGGGGTACACCACCACCGCCTGGCCTTGACCAGCTTTTGGAAGGCTTCTATTTCTATGATCTCTTCCCAAGTGTTCAGAGTAGGAAATGGCAAACCACTGACTGCAGACCAAATCTGTCCCGTCCACTGCTGTTACTGTAAGTTGTTAGTGTTTGAAACATAACCTCATTTCCTCCAGTCAGGCCTTGCACTTGCCACTTAGAGTAAGATGATCTTGAATGTGCTGATCCTGCTGAGTGCAGGGAGTATAGGAATGTGTCACCAAACCTGAGTTATTCAGTGCTGGGGTTGAATTCAAGTTAATGCATCTCCAGCCCTATAAGAAGTCCTAGTGGAGCACAGCTATGCTCATTTGCTTATGTAATACCAATTACTGTTCCCCTGCTATCATGCAGAGTTAAGTGGGACAGAAAAGCATGACAATAAACCTGAAACATAGCTGGGCATGGTGGCTCATGTAACCCCAGCACTCAGGAGGCAGGAGCAGGCAAATCTCTTGTGTTCCAGGACATCCTGGTCTACATACAGAGTTCAGGCCAGGCAAAGTTACAGAGTAAGATCCTGTCTTAAAGGTTTACTAACTCTGAGATAGTTCTTGTTTTGGTTTTTTTGTTTTTTGGTTTTTGGTTTTTGGTTTTTGCGAGACAGGGTCTCTCTGTGTAGCCTTGGCTGTCCTGGACTCTCTTTGTAGACCAGGCTGGCCTCGAACTCACAGCGATCTGCCTGCCTCTGCCTCCCAAGTGCTGGGATTAAAGGCGTGTGCCACCACGCCTGGCTTCAGAGATATTTCTTTTTAGTTAATTTTTACTTTATTAATGTTTAGGCATGTTCATGGTTCGTGGGTTCCAAGGATTGAACTCAGATCATCAGGATACTGTGGCAATAACTGTCACCTGCTGAGCCATCTCGCCAGATCTCAGAGATATTTCTGTCCACTTCTGGATCAGGCAGGACATCTCCACTTAATGGGATCAAGGTGCAAAGGAACTGAGTCTGCAGGTGAGTGTTTAGGAGCTTAACCTTTGCTTCTGTTTTGATTCAGGGTCTAACTCTACAGCCCAGACTGAACAGGAATTAATTATGTAGCCCAGGCTGCCTCAAATTTCTAACAATCCTTTTTTTGCTTCAGTCTCCTAAGTGCTAGAATATGGGCATAAGCCAGATGCCTCGCTTAGGAACTGGAACCTTACAGCACCAAAAGGCAATCGGAGGGAACCAAGATAACTAAGGGCCTGGTGCACACCACAGCACTCTGAAGGAAACAGGGGAGGGTCTACCAACACCTAAAAAGCTGCGGCTCTCAGCAGCATGTGACAACTTACTCAATTTATCATACTCCAAATGATAAGACAAGGTCAAGCTGACAGCTGATGAGAAGCAAAGAAGGGCTGTAGAAGCCAGGCAAGCACCCTCTCACACATGAAAGCTACACGTCCTGTAACGGAAGTCTCTGCAAAAGGAATGCACCAGAAAAAAGAAAGTGTGGCCCTGGGTCTGGGCAAATTATCCTGCAGTATTTCTAGTACTCCATGCCTCAATTCTGGGCAGGAATGAAAAGATGCAGAGGACACAAACAAGCCGTAAGCTTCTGACACGCCCAGCCTTATTTCTGAAGGAGGCTCTGGCAAGGGATGGGTATGAGAAGTGTAAGAGAGGAGTGGGGCACACTTGGAAAGAAGATGATTTGGTTCGTCCAGACAGGGTTTCTCTGTGCAGCCCAGGCTGGCCTGGAACTCACAGATCTATCCTACCTTTGCCCCAACGTGCTGGGATTAAAGCATACAGCAGAGATGATCAATATTTTGCTTTCAATTCCAAATCTGATTCTAATGTGCTCTGCTCAAAACAAAGGGCAACTGTCTTCTGGGTGCAACTTATTTATTTTATTTTACTTATTTATTTATTTATTTTTAAAAGATTTTATTTATTTATTTTATGTAGATGAGTGTTCTATCTGCATGTACACCTGCAGGCCAGGAGAGGGCATCAGATCACATTACAGATGATTGCGAGCCACCATATAGTTGCTGAGAATTGAACTCAGGACCTCTGGAACAGCAGACAGTGCTCTTAACCACTGAGCCATCTCTCCAGCAGTACTTACTAATTACACACACACACATTCTCACACACACACACACACATTTATTTATTTATCTTTATAATTTTTTTTGTTTGTTTGTTTTGTTTTGTTCTGTTTTTGTTTTTCTAGACAGGGCTTTTCTGTGAAACAGCTCTGGCTGTTTTGGAACTTGCTCTAGACCAGGCTGGCCTCGAACTCACATTGATCCACCTGTCTCTGCCTCCCAAGTGCTGAGATTAAAGGTGTGTACCATCATTGCCTGGCTAGGGTGCTATTTATTTTATTTGAACACTGAAGACACTATTTCTACCACATCCCTTCTTTTTCTTTTGAAGATTTGCTTATTATGTATACAGGGTTCTGCCTGCATGTATATCTGCACACCAGAAGAAGGTACAAGATCCCATTATAGATGGTTGTGAGCCACCATGTGCTTGCTGGGAATTGAACTCAGGATCTTTGGAAGAGTTATCAGTGCTCTTAATCTCTCCAGGCCCCCATACCTTCTTTTTCTAGGGGCATGGGGAAAGAAAGCCTCATGTACTATTGTGGCCAAGACTGGTCTTGAACTCCTGATCCTCCTGCTTTCCTACTGAGGGTGCCCATGCTCACATCCAGCTTCCACAGCTTCTGCGTAAGGGCAGAAGTACTAGTGACGCCTCCAGCATGCTGCGCCAGGTGCAGTACCTATAATGCATCTACTGGGGAGTAGAGACGTTCAAAGCCATCTGTGTAATACTGTAACACTCCATGTCAAAAGAAAGAGGAAGAGGAGGCAGAGGAGGGAAGACAGCTCAACGGTAGAGTACTAGCATTGCATTTGTTGAGACCTGTGTTTAAGGCTGGGCGTGGTGGCGCACGCCTTTAATCCCAGCACTCGGGAGGCAGAGGCAGGCGGATCTCTGAGTCCGAGGCCAGCCTGGTCTACAAAGAGAGTCCAGACCAACCAAGGTTACACGGAGAGATCCTGTATCAAAAAGCAAAACAAAAAAGCAAGACCTATTTTTAGTTCCTACCACCACCACCACCACCACACATGCACGCACAAAACAGAAAGCAACATGGTAGAAAGAAAACCTAAAAATATATGTACATCAAGATGTCTTCTGCACACCCCATGGATGCATTCTTGAGGCAAAGCTAGGGTAGGCATGTGCAGCACCTACGGGTCACCACACGGGGCAGTTATCTATCCCAAGAGCATAGTATACCCTTGGCATTCGAGGAAGTCCTGCCCACCTGCCTCCTAGTTGCCCCAAACTGACAGTCTCTGAGCTCAGCCACAGCACATCTAACACTCTCGGAGCCACTCACCTGACATGTTGGAAATGTTAACGGTCAGCCTTTTCGAGTTACAGGGCATTTTAAGAAAGAAAAAAAAAAGGGCAATCAACTCTTGTTTTAGCAATGATAGGGGGTGGCATTTCTTAAAAACCTAAGTCAGGTGGGCAGAAGGCTTGGAAGTCTGTATTTCTACTACACTGCTGGCAGAGTCGTGGCAGAGTGGAGGGCAATGCACCGGAAACATGGCAGAATCACATGCCACAGGAACTGTCCCCCACACCCTTCCTGAGCTCCTGACCTTCAAAGTAGTTTTCAGAAACTAGACTATACAGGCTCACTCCAGATGTAGCAAAGACTCCATGACCTAAAACCCTGCTCTTTCCACTAGGCAGAGGGATATGGACAGGCAGTCAAAGCAGGGAAGAACACCTGTCAAGACAAAAAGGCCACCAGGATTACTGGTCTTGGCAAATGTAGAAAAGCCAAGTTTGAGGGAAGGAAAAGATGCTCCTGTGCTCTGACCACCAGCCCTATCCGTAGGTACACGTTGACCTGAGGTGAACTACCATTCATCTGAGTATTGAGATGCTCTTCCTTATCAAAAGGACAGGCCATCTTGCCAAAGGACTGTCAGACTTTAACGCCAGTCAGGCGTTTTGAGGTACTGGGGAAGACAGTATCCAAGCATCCAAGATGGGGGGCACCAGGCTGGGTCAGGGCTCTGTTGTGACCCTGGTTACCATTTGACCTCTGCACCAGAAGAGCCCAGGAATTCCCACTAACCAAGAAGCTTCTTTTCTGCTGCTTAACACCTCAAGTCATCCTAACATTTAGCCTTCCAGGCCACACAAGGAGCCCACAGGGACTCTAGTGTCTAAGACACATAACCAAGGACCATGAAAAAAAGGTTAAGTAGTTTCTCACTTGGGGTCAATCTGCTTTGCTAACCCTCCTGACTTACTTTCCAGAAGCCACCCACAGATCTTGGACCAAGATGTTGCTGGAGGCAAGGCTCCTCTTCCCTTACCTCGAGAGATGGTCCCTCCAGGGGCAGGATTGACACACATGGGTGGAAGGCGGGGTGGGGGAAGCTTGCATTGACGCTGCCTGTGCTGGGTCCGATCTGGGGAAAGAGAAAACATCATGGTGACATGTTTTCACCACTGAGCTAATTCACCCTGAGAGCCAGTCACAGGTTCTGAGGAATAGGGCAGCAAAAATACAATATTACAAATTGTTTCCTTGCCTTCTCTTTACGAAGTTTATGATTGCTTTGCTTTGTTTTTCTGAGACAGTATATCTTAAGAGCACAGGCTGGCCTTGTGTTCACTCTGAAACCAAAGATACCTTTGAGCTCTCGGGCCCAAGTGCTGAAATCACACGGGTCTATGTCATCACGTCTGGCCTCTCTGTGACCCTTAGCATATATCCTATAATCCTATATGCTTTGCTTTACTCTTTTGAGGGTGGGGGGTGCTGAGACAGGGTTTCATTGCATAGTCTTGGCTGTCCTAGGAGTTAGTTGGCTGTCCTCCAGAGAACTGCTTGCCTCTGTCTCTGAGTGCTGGGATTACAGGTGTGCGCTACCATTGCCTGGCAATATAGTCTTAAATTAGGAAAATAAGATGGGTCAAGCCATACATGTTAATGTATGCATCTAATCCCAACACTCAGAAGGCAGAGATATGCTTATCTCTATGAGTTCAAGGCCAGCCTAGTCTATATTGGGAACTGCAAGTTGTCCAGGGCTACACAGTTTAACTCTGTTCCAAAGTGGGGTGGGAGAGAGAAATAGTTAAAAACTGAAAGCCACAAGATTTTACAAATCCAAAGGTTACTTTGAGTATCAAAACGTTGGCTCTGGGACTGGAGAGATGGCTCAGTGGTTAACATGGCTGTGCCAAGTGCGACACACTTTTAATTGCAGCACTTTGGGAAGCCGAGGCAGGCGGATCTCTTTGAGTCCAGGACAACCAGGACTCTGTTACACAGGGAACCTCGTCTCAAAACACCCCCCCCCAGCCCCCAAAATAAAGGTGACCTGGGTGTGGTAAAGCATGCAATCAAAACCAGTGTCTCTCATAGCCACCATTTCCTCAAAGGTCGAAGGCACTGATACAGCCATGCTTCAGGAATGGATTAAAGGCCCCCAGTTATGAGCTGGGCGATGCAGTGCACACCTGAATCCTAGCACTGGGGAGGCAGAGGTGGCAGAGGCAGGTGAATCGCTGTGAGTTCCAGCCAGCCTGGTTTGCAAAGCGAGTCCAGGACAGCCAAGGCAACACAGAGAAACCCTGTCTCAAAAAAACCAAAAACCTAAAACGAACCCCTCCCATAGAGACCCCCAGTTATTACTCTAAGATTAAAAACAAACTCAGAGAGTGGATATAGTGCTCACACAACATGGAGAGGCTGGGGTGGAAGGACTGAAATAGGGGGCCAGTCTGAACTGCATAGTAAAACCTTATCTCAAAAAAAAAAAAACACATCAGTGCTGGGTGTGGTGGCATACCTTTTAGTCTCAGCACTAAGGACAGCAGAGGCAGGTGGATTGCTATGAGTTTGAGGCCAGAGTGCTGGGATTAAAGGCGTGCTCCACCACACCCAGCTTTTTTGTTTGTTTTAGAGTATTGTATATGTGTGTCATCTGTGGATACACACATGCCACAGTGTGTGTGGAGGTCAGAGGACAACTCTGCACTTTTAT
The DNA here is from genome assembly GCF_964271855.1 of Acomys minous. Taxonomy (NCBI): domain Eukaryota; kingdom Metazoa; phylum Chordata; class Mammalia; order Rodentia; family Muridae; genus Acomys; species Acomys minous. The sequence continues at coordinate 13,720,029 of NC_140495.1, read as the reverse complement.
GTGAGATCAAACTCAGGTTATCAAACCCCTCTCCCCAGCCCCTGATCCAATCAATGTATTTTAAAATGTTTGTGCTAACTACATAAGCTTGATGTTTGTGTACTGATTTTGGTGACAATACAGACATGAAATCAGATATTCAATATGCAAGAAAGGGCAAGACATTTACAGAGAGTGGAAGCCAGCCTGGGCTACAACAAAGTGAGTTCACCGCCAGTCTGGGCTATGTAACAAGATACTGTTTCAACATGAAATAAAACACAAAGAACAAAACAAAAATATTATTAGTAAATATATAACACTCCCTTAGTTAGAAAGCACAATCTAAAATTAGACATATTATATCCTACAGCTACTTAATGATAACATGTACTATTCATTTATACGAGGTCAGGCCCTGCCATACATGGTACAGCACGCCTTCAACCCCAGCACTCGGGAGGCAGAGAGGGGTGGATCACTGTGAGTGCGAGGCCAGCCTGGTCTACAAAGCAAGTCTAGGACAGGCAAGGCCACAAAGAGAAACCTTGTCTAGAAAAGCCAAAAAAAAAAAAAAAAAAAAAAAAAAAAAAAGAGGTCAGGCCCTGCTCTAAGGTCTTCACATGTATTAACTCATCTGACCCTTGAGATCCTGTGGGAGAGGTGCTGACTTCATCCACCTTAACAACAAGGAAGTAGGCACAGAGAGGCTCACACATCCGCTCAAGCCCTCTAGCCACCATGAGTACAGAACTGTCAGTGTGAACCACAAATCTAGAGCCAGGTTTTCTATTAAGGCCACTCTGCCTCCTACAAAACAACACTAAGAATGTCACTCCTCAGGCTAGGTGGTGGCAGCACACTCCTTTAATCCCAGCACTCCAGAGACAGTTAGGTGATCTCTGAGTTCCAGGCTAGCCTGGTCTATAGAGTCAGTTCTAGGACAGCCATGGCTACACAGAGAAACCCTGTCTCCAAAGCCAGAATCAAAACCAAAACAAACAAAAAAAGGATGTCATTCTCAATCAAGCCTTGGTCTAGACTGTCAAGACAAATTAGTTCCTTTTTGTTTTGTTTTTTGAGACAGGGTTTCTCTCTGTAGCCCTGCCTGTCCTTGGAACTCACTAGACAGAAGCTGTTCTAGGACAGCCAAGGCTGCACAAGGAAGCCCTGTCTCAAAAAACCAAAAAAGAAAAAAAGGGGGGGGGGGCTGGAGAGATGGCTTAGAGGGTAAGAGCACAGTCTGCTCTTCCAAAGGTCCTAAATTCAATTCCCAGCAACCACATGGTGGCTCACAACCATTTAAACTGAGATCTGGTGCCCTCTTCTGGCATGCAGGTATACATGCAGACAGAATACTGTATATTTAGTAAATAAATAAATCTTTAAAAAAATAAAACAAGGGGCTGGAGAAATTCCCAGAAACCACATCATGGCTCATAACCATCTATAATGAGATCTGGTGTCCTCTTCTGGCTCATATGCAGGCTGAATACTGTATAAATAATTTTTTTCAAAATCTTAAAAAAAAGTAAGAATGTCAAACAAGGGCTGAGGATCTAGCTCAGTTGGTAGAGTGCTTGCCTAGTGTGCACAAAGCTCTAGGAACTCTCCGTTGCACTGCATAAACTGGATGTGGCGGCAAGAGGATTAAGTTTAAGATATCCACAGCTATGTACTGAGTTTTAGGTCAGTCTCTGAGACTTTCTCTCAAAAAAAAAAAAAATGTTAAATAACACCAGGCTCTTCCTCTCTTCACAAAACCTGTTCTGTTCTTTCAGGTATGCCTAACACAAAAGAACTTAAGCCACCCACTTTTTATAACTTAGTAGATTAAAAAACCCATAGGTTAGTAAGAAGACACATAAGTGCCACCAGGTTTTCAGCTCAAAAAATTATACACTACCTACACTAACCTCCATGTCAATCTTTCTGTTCTTAGCACTCCCTCCATTACAAGGGGGGAAAAAACAACTAACTTTTTTCAACCTCTATGAAAACAGATGAGCCGGGCATGGGAAAACAGATGGAGTGACTGAAGACACCCAAAGAGGCAGGAAGCTGTTCACAGTCCTGGCACACTGGCCCTCCTCCTGGCCCCACCCAGTAGATCATACAGGTACTGTATAGGCCAGAGGTCCCCAGGCCTCTATAAACATAATAGAGAGCAGTTAGGGAAAACCTATTCTGGCTCTAATTTATTTGTGACACACACTCAGATCTGAGCCTTGGTCAGCTTTTATATTCACACATACACAAGTAAGTACCTATAATTTGAAATTTTTAGTAGGTAATAGTGGCACACACCTTTAATTCCAGCACTCAGAAGGCAGAGGCAGGCAGGGCTCTGTAAGTTCAAGGCCAGCCTGGTCTACAGAACTCTAGGACAGCCAGAACTACACACACACACACACACACACACACACACACACACACACACACTCTCTCTCTCTCTCTCTCTCTCTCTCTCTCTCTCTCTCTCTCTCTCTGAATAGGGAGAAAGGTAGCAAGCACGCACAAGCAGCACCGGCCCTGAGCTAAGGCAGGCAAGGAGAAGGAAGGCGAGAAGACTGCGCATGCAGGAGCAGGTGCACAGCTTCCCAGTGGCCCATCACAGGGAGGCGAAGCATGGAGTCACAGGAACAGCTCCACTCTTACCTTTTCTGAATGAGTCCAGGCTGAACATTTCTGGCCAGGAAAGGAAGCTGGAATCCTGAGAAGGAGGGTCAGAAGGCCATGAATGTGGATTACTATTCCAGGTTCAAGATTCTGCAAAGACTGCAAGAACACAAGAGCGCAGACATTATCCAAAAGACAAAGGAAGTGAAGCTGTGAGCCAGTGAGCCCCACTGCTGCTCCCCAGGTTTAAGAACCTGGAGCATCCACCTCTAATCCCAGCACTCGAGAGGCTGCTAAGTCTCTGAGTTCAAGGCCAGCCTGGTCTACCGAGTAAGTTCCAGGACAGTCAGGGCTACACAGAGAAACCCTGTCTCAAAAAACAAGAAAAAAAAAAAGAATAAAGAGACCTGGCTGTGTCCTTGCTGCTTTCTGACTGACAGCCTTCTCCTTTTTGCTGTCCTCAAACTCCCTAAGCCCGTTAAACAGAAAGTAATAAATGGGTCAAGGCAGACAGGGCTCTACCCAGTTACAACATTTGTAGATTTTCTTGGGCTTCTCAGGAAGAAACTAAATTCTATAAGGGCCTCCTATTTCAAATGGCCTCAGGAAAGGTGGCTGCAGACTGCCTCAGGACAAACTGGATTACTGGCTATCAGAAAAACTAGTTGAGCCCTTTTGAATGAGAGTTGCCTGACAGTATCAAAAAGTGACTATATTAAAGTTTCAGAATTAATACACAGAGAAACCCTGTCTCAAAAAAAACAAAAAAAAAGTTTCAGAATTAAAATTTTTTTATGGTGGAGTCCCTAAGAAATGCATGGTAAACTTCTAAGTAATATTAATAATAAATTATAAACACTACATTAGAGCACAGCTACTAGCCAGTCTTTTTCTTTTGTTTTACAAGACAGGGTTTCTCTGTGTAATCTTGGCTGTCCTAGAACTCACTCTGTAGACCATGTTGGCTCCAAACTCACAGAGATCCACCTGCATCTGCCTCCCTGAGTGCTGAAACTACAGGAATGCTACACCACTGCCTGCCTGGCCAAAAGCCTTAATGCTTTTCTTTCATTCCCCAGACAGAGTTTTATTACAGAACTCAGGCTAGCTTCAAACTGTCCTTCTATCGCAGCTCACTGAGCACTGGGATTACAGGCACACACTGTTTTGATGTAGTCTACTTGTTAGTACGTTGTTTCCTTTAATTTTTTAATTTATTTACTTCATTTTTTAAACTCTGATCCTCCTCCATCCATGTCCCAAATGAAGGGATTACAGGTGTTTGCCACCATGCCTAGTTTTTTTTTGTTTTGTTTTGTTTTTTGGGGTTTTCGAGACAAAGTTTCTCTGTGTAGCCTTGGCTGTCCTGGACTCACTTTGTAGACCAGGCTGGCCTCGAACTCACAGCGATCCGCCTGCCTCTGCCTCCCGAGTGCTGGGATTAAAGGCGAGCGCCACCACACCCGGCCTAATGCCTAGTTTTTATTAATACATTTAACTGAGGACTGGATTTACATTTAATCTAGAGATTATGGGAAAAAGTAACACTTATAATTTAGTAATATTGTTTTGTAAAACACTCAGACTTGTACTTTGAGATCTTTTAAATAATAGCACTCCTGGATTAGGATCAGGTCCAGTAACCCTTACTGAATTTAAAAATATCTACCTAATGTTTTGCACATTAGGTTAAAGTCCGACATTGGTAAAAGACTAGGAGGGCCTACATACCTTTCCTAACTGCCATTGCTTTTCATTCTCAACTTGTGAGGATGTGGAGGAGGGAAAGGCCTAATCTTTCAAATCCGTAACATTACCTCCTCTTTCCCAGGGATGCTGGAAGTTTCAGCCAATAAGATATGGTGTAGTCAAGACAGACTACTTCAATATAATATCAACGAGAATGCCATTTATTCAGAGAACTTATGTCCTACCGCAACCGACCACGCAAATTAAAAGAAAAATTATAGTTTAGGGTTCTAATTTTAAACAATACCTGAGTGTTTTGGCTACATTTTTATTTTCAGTATTGCAAATTGTACTCAAGGCCTTGTTCATGCTAAGCAACTGATCTACCACTAAACTATAGTCTCAGCCCACAGACAATATGTTCTTCCTAGGAAATTTTAAGTTAATCTATATGTAAACAAACTTGTGTATAAACTGTATGTAAAACAAACTTTTGTTTTAATTTTAGTTTTTGGAGGTTTTTCAAACAAATCTCACTCTGTAACCCCAACTGTGCTTTAACTCAAAGGAATCTTCCTACCCAAGTCGGTAGTGTGCTGGGATTACAGGTATGACTCATTAGGCCCAGTTGAGTGCTGGGATTACAGGCGTGACTCACTACACCTAGCAGAGAGCTGAGATTACAGGCATGGCTCATTACACCTAGCAGAGTTCTGGGATTACAGGCGTGACTCACTATGCCCAGCTGAGTTTTGCTTTTAAAAGCCCTTGGATGCTCCTTTGCCAACCAAGTTTCATATCCTAAAGTCTTTTCTCAGAAAATATGAGATTCAAGACATCAGATCATCTCACTTTATCATGCTCTAGAACATTTCACAGAGCTCTGAAAGAAACATGCTTCCTTTGTAATGTGAGAATGTTTTTTTTTTGTAAAAATACTCGATTAACTCTAATACGATTTATGTATCCAATAGAGATGCATAAAGTTCTAATATGTCAAATTCCTTCTGTGAGGAAGCACTCCTTCTAGTAGACTGCCCATAACGGCTCCAAGCCAGTAACAATGAGCAATACACCTAAGAGGGCCACAGATGGAGCTAACCGCTTGCTGAGGTATGGCTGAGCACAAGAAGCACTACTCTATGAGCAAGGCTAGGTCACCTTACCTTAGAAAAGCAGTGAGGTGCTCAGATTTTGCAGGCTTTCCAACTGTAGCTGAATTACCTCCTTGCTATTCCTCATCACGAGGCTGGGCCTCCTCCTGGAAAACACAATGTAAGCTCACTGGAGTGGCAGAACACACACACACACACACACACACACACACACACACACACACACCCGCCCCAGGCAAAATTGTACCAATCAGATAAATCAATTTACGAACTTTAACAAGCTTTTGACACAATAGCCTCACTCAATAGGCCCTGACCTGTTCTAAAATTGCCAAATGTGAACTGTCCCACAGAGCACCAGTAAGAAAATGTTAAAAAAAAAAAAATCTCTCTAAGCCCAGAGCAAATCCCCTTCACTTTTCTAATATCATAACGTCTATTATATTAATCTATCTAAAAGGACTCTTCCAGGAGGGGAAATTACAACCACAATTATCTCAACTTATGTTTGCAGTTTACAAAGAATGCCTACAGTCTTCACCTCATATAGTCCTTGCAACTCCGACCCTGAGAAGGCCTGAAGCACAGACAGACTTCATACTGAGGATCCCAGAGCATCAGGCCAGGATGGAATTCTGCCCGCACGGCCTTACATGTTCACACTATACCACTTTTCTCACATAGCAATCTGTACTCTGAGTGCATCATGTTCATTCTCTGAGAGGACAAGCTGGGTTCAAGAGCTGATGAAACTTTGGACTACATAAGCGTCATAAATTAAACTAGTTGGAAAGGTATTATCTTTGGGGGGGAGGGGTCAGGTGGGATGCGCCTACATAGATATAAACCTTGGCAAAGAATATATAAATGCATAAGTAAAAACATTAATATAAATTTAAATAGTTAGCATACTAGATTAATATATATAATATGTGTATATGTGTGTGTGTGTGTGTGTGTGTGTGTGTGTGTACATATGTATGTATATAAAATCAGAAAAGAATCTTCCCACCTGGAAACGTCAAGATTCTGGGATTTAAGTGTAAATTGTAAGATGCAGTCAGACTTGCATAGCACATGGCAGTGGGGTCACTGCCTTCCAAGCAAGGAAAATCATCAGATAATGTGTAATTTCACTCTGGCCAGTAGGTTGCATCCAAAACCAGGCTGAGACCTTGCAACTGGATTGCTGCAGTCTACCGGCTACAGTGAGCGGCAAGCACCCCTGACCTGGGGTTGTAAGGTGAACAGTTTCTGCATTGGAAAGTCTCAGTTAAAAGACCAGTGTTGCTTACACAAGGACTATTTAGAGAGAGTGTTGACGCTGTGTTCTTGGCTTGGGGATTCTGAGGACCCCTGGGACTCCACTGCAAACAAAGAACCCACCATGCATTAGGTCCTCCCCTGCAAAATGGGACAAGTCACCACCAGCAAACAAAGAACACCTCACCCCTTAGGCTCCCCCACTGACAAGGTCGGTGCAAAAGGGACAAACGAGAGGAGTAAAAAATGCACCAGCCCTCCCTTTGGAGGAACGGTCCAGACCGCACAGTGGAAGGAGGGGCAGACAAAGGTCTCGGGGCACTCCGGAGACTTGCTCCAGGGCCCAGCAAAGGGAAAACCGAGCATCCCCTGAGGCGGAGGCGTCGTCGCGCCAATGAAGCCGCCTCTCTCCCGGCCTCCGCCGTGCCCCTGGCAGCGAGGCCCGCCCCGGCGGACCGGTCTGGCCCCCGCCCCGCCCTGGCTCCATGGCAACGGCAGGCCGAGGCCTGGCTGCCCACGGCTCGGCCCTGCCGGCTTTCCCGGGCAGGCCTAGGATGCCCGGCCTGCTCCTCAAGCTCGCCAGCTCCTCCTTCCCACTCTCCGCCAAGCTGCCGGCCGGACCCGGGACCCCTCCTCGCGCTGACCACCCCCGACCGTGGCCAGCTGCTTCAAGGGGCGCGAAAGGGTAGAATAAAAAGCCCAATTCACCTGTTGTTACAGATGTGAAACAAGCCTCGGTGCACGGCGCATGAGCCGCGGGGCCCCCCCATCCACGGCCGGACTACAACTCCCACCAGCGACGGCGCGGTCCCTTCCGGGTCCTGAGGCGGAAGTCCCGCCTGCGGGCACTAGTCGGCCTGTGCCTTTCGCCTGGCTTCCTGCGTGGGTGTAGCTTCTTAGGAGCTCGCGAGGCGTTCGGCTGCCTAGGTTGTCTGTAGTGTTCCTGAGCTCATGGCGCGGGATGGCCAGTCTGAGCCTGTACCCGAGCATTGGCCGGAGGGCGCGCGGCTGTAGCCCCAGACGCAGGCAGTACTTCCGGCGGAGCGGCCGGGGACGCGCGCGGCGTGTGCCTTGGCTGCCGGCGGTAGCTGGGGACCGATGGCCATCTCTGGTTTTTCTCACCATTCCCAGACACAGCTCTGTTTTGCGCCTTTCTTGTGTCTCCCCTCGATTTTCTGCACTTTTAGGGAGGTGAGCGATATTGCCTCACAAAGACCTAAGCTATACCAGGCAAAGGGCAAGATCGAGCTTGCTATAGCTCATGGGAGGTGTGGTGGGCGACGACTCTAGCCTTGGCCACCGGTCGCTCAAGGATGAGGAAAGGGATTTCCCCATTTATACTCGGATGAAAATGAAGCGTGGGTTCGGTGGAATCCGACTTCACTAGAGGAAACTCTGGCCTTGGTGTTTGGAGAGCTAGTTACATAGCTCGTATTTAAAACAGAAAAACCAACAAAATATTATGTATGTGAGTGTGGATATGTGCAAGGTTACATGCCATCAGGTCCCTTGAAGTTGAAGTCCACCATTATCTTAGGTTTTCTTTCTTTTTGTTTTATTTTGTTTTTTTCTTTCAAGACAGGGTTTCTCTATGTAACAGCCTTGACTGTACTAGACTCACTTTGTAGACCCTGCCTGTCTCCTGAGTGCTGGGATAAGGGCGTGCGCCACCATCTTTCTCTAGTGGTCCTCTACTCAGATGACTCTAGCTTGTGTCAAAATGACGAAAACAAAAACCAGACAATAGTTCCCTGTGGCCATCAAGTTGAATAAATGTGTAGGCTTTTGGAGAAAATAGGAGAAAGTTTCTGAGTGTGGTAGTGGTTCAAATGCTGTAGTGGTACAGTTTGAGGCCAGCCAGGGCTACAACAAACAAAGCAGGAAGGGGGGGAGTGCTAGAGAGATGGCTCAGCAGTTAAGAGCATTTGTTCTCTCTCTCTCTTTTTTTTTTATTTTTATTTTTATTTTTTGGTTTTTCAAGATAGGGCTTTTGTGTGCAGCCTTGGCTGCCCTGGACTCATTTTGTAGACCAGGCTGACCTCGAACTCACAGTCATCTGCCTGCCTCTGCCTCCCAGAGTGCTGGGGAGAACTTGCTCTTCTGGAGGACCCAGCTTCAATTCCTAGCATCCACATCAAAGCTAACAACCCCCTGTATCTCCAGATCCAAGGGAATCTAACCCCCTCTTCTAACTTCCTCGGTGCTGCATACACATAGTACATAGACATAAAGGCAGGCAAAATGTTCATATTCATAAATAAAAATAAGTACATGTAAAAAAAATACTAAAGTGTGTTAGCAAAACAAGAGCCAACATGGTAGAAACATTGGGAAAGTTGTCCCTTTGATATCTCCATGAATGATGGTGTGATGCCCCTACATACACAAGTACATAATTGTAATTTGTTTTTTGTTTTGGTTTTTTCGAGACAGCGTTTCTCAGTGTAGCCTTGAACTCACTTCCCTGCTTTTTGTTTATTTGTGGTGGTCTACCGCATCCACTTGACTACTGAGCTACATACACTAACCAGACTCTCTTATTTTTAAAAAAAGATTGCCTATACCGTGTTCTGCCTGCAGGCCAGAAGAGGGCAGTAGATCTCATTATAGATAGTTATGAGCCACCATGTGGTTGCTGGGAATTGAACACTTGACCTGTAGGAGAACAGCCAGTGCTCATAACCTCAGAGCCATCTCTCCAGGCCTTACTACTTAAGTAAGATCTGGCTCCGGGTGTGGTGGCGCAGGCCTGTAATGCCAGCAGTAGTGAAGCAGAGGCAGGCGGATCTTTGTGAGTTCCAGCATAGCCTGGTCTACAAAGCCTGTCTCAAAGAAAGAAAGTCTGGTTAGACTCCAGTCTTAACCCTCAGAGTAGTTGGGCTCTGCAACTACAGATGCCTTATCACACCTGCCTCTTTCCACTGGGCGTGGTGGCACACGCCTTTAATCCAAGCACTCGGGAGGCAGAGGCAGGTGGATCTCTGTGAGTTCGAGGCCAGCCTAGTCTACAAAATAAGTCCAGGACAGCTAAGGATACACAGAGAAACCCAGTCTCAAAAACAAAAACAAAACCACTTGCCCCTTTCCTCCACCACCCTACTTTATTTTCAGACCAGAGATTAATTCCAGAATCTCAGTCAAGCTACTGAAGTGCCTTATCACCAGTCTATATTCCCCAGCCCCACCCTTTTTTTGAGACCAGGGTGACCTTGAATTTAGAGATCTGTCTTTGTAGGGGATGGAAGAAGCACTGAGTCGATGTGTACTGTTAACATAGGGCAAGGATTCCCAGGCCTGAGCCCCATGGAAGTGGCAAAGCCTTACCTGGGTGAAGAAGCTCAGGAGAAATGGCAACGCTTTCCTCAAGGGTCCATTATGAGTGTGTATGAACAGTGACCAGTGTGTGCAGAGTCCCGCAACTGCACCTTCCCCTGGATGCTTACAGAGACCTCCTACCAAGACTGGCCAGACATGCTGAGTTTCCAGAACCTCGCCTCATCCCAACTTTCCTGTACCTAAGTCTGTGTGTCTATCTTCATTCTTTCCAGGGTTCCCGAACCCAAGCTGGGTGGGATGTGCTATACCTGACTTCTGACTTCTGCCTCCCTGGAGCTGGAGTTAAAGACATGCAACACCATACCCGCCCCCACCCCCATGAACTGTCAGGCTGTAAACCGTTCTTGATATTGAATGGTTTTGAAAACTGAGCCAGGCATGGTGGCGCACGCCTTTAATCCCAGCACTTGGGAGGCAGAGGCAGGCAAATCCTGTGAGTTCGAGGCCAGCCCGGTCTACAAAGTGAGTCCAGGACAGCCAAGATGACATAGAGAAACCCTGTCTTGAAAAAAAAAAGAAAGAAAGAAAGAAAACTGATTGTAGAAATAGCCACTTGCTCTTTGCCAAAATGTCAGGGGCACAGCCCAGTAGCTGTGCCTGTGGTGCTGACAGATCCAGAACAGCATCTGGAAGGCAGCCTTTTTGTTTTTTCAAAAACTTATGATATGTATATATGACGTGGAGAGGGGAATTGATATGCATGTGCCATATCAAACTGGAGGTCAGAGAACAAATTGTGGGGTTCTCTTCACGTTTATGTGGGTTCCAGTGAACTAAAGTCATACGGCTTGTGTGACAAGTACCTTTACCCACTGAACCATCTCTCTGGTCTTAACATGCTTTTAAAGTATGACAGGTCCAGAGCTGAGTTTGTTTGACTTTCTTACTTGTAGAGGTCCCACCTGTTTCTCATGTTCGCCATAATGCATGACAGCAGTGCTCCCACATCTTCAGACACATTACTTTATGGGTTGTAAATTCCTAATTGCATATCTGGGCAACATTATGAGACACTGTCTTTAAAAAAAATTAAAAAGTAAGACTGGCAGAGAAGCAATACTGTATTTAAAATGTTGTTTCAGGGCTGGAGAGATGACTGCTTCTGCAGAGGTCCTGAGTTCAATTCCCAGCAACCAAATGGTAGCTCACAACCATTTATAATATGATCTGGTGCCCTCTTCTGGCCGGAAGGTATATGTGCAGCCAGAACACTGTCTACATAATAAATAACTAAATAAATCTTTAAATTAAAAAAATAAAATGTTGTTTTGGGTCCTGCCAGGCCTGGTGGCACACGCCTTTAATCCCAGCACTCTGGAGGCAGAGGCAGGCAGATCTCTGTGAATTCAAGGCCAGCCTTGTCTGTAAAGTGAGTCCAGACAAGACTACACAGAGAAACCCTGTCTCAAAACACAAACAAAAACTACACATACACACACACACACACACACACACACACACACACAAGTCCTCAGAACAGACCTGAATAGTAAATGACATTCAGGACAAGCAAAAATGAGTAATCATTTGGGCTCAGTGCTATGAAACTGCAGAACATCGAGTATCAGAGAATTGCCTGGCATGGTGGCGCACACCTTTGCTCTCTCAGCACTCAGGAGGCAGAGTCAGGGTGATGTCTGTCTGTCTGTCTCAATAAACAAAACAATTGAATTGAGTCAAAAATCATTTAAACAGAAGTTTAGTTAGAAAAACTAAACAAAAATAATACTCCAAAGAGAGTGACCTGCCTCAAGACAGGGAGCCCCCTGTGGATTCTGTACTATGAATTTAAAAAACAAGGATATTAAGATGGTGGAGCAGGTAAAAGAGCTGGTTACCAACCATGGCAACCTGATTTTGCTCCCCGGTACTCACATGGTGTAAGGAGAGGATCAGGCCTTGTTCTCTGATACAGTGTTCACCATAATGTACATGTGCTGCTGCTTTTTTTTTTTTCAAGAAAGGGTTCCTCTGTGTAGCCTTGGCAGTCCTGGACACGCTCTGTAGTCCAGATCCAGAGCTGGTCTTGAACTCACAGTGATCCAGCTGCCTCTGCCTCCCAAGTGCTGGGATTAAAGACTGCGCCACCACACCTGGCTTCTTTTTGTTTTTGTTATGTTTTGTTTTTTTTTTTTTTGTTTTTGTCTGTTTGTTTGTTTTTTCCGAGACAGAGTTTCTCTGTGTAGCCTTGGCTGTTCTGGACTAGCTTTGTAGACCAGGCTGGTCTTGAACTCACAGCAATCCTCCTGCCTCTGCCTCCCAAGTGCTGGGATTAAAGGCATGTGCCACCACTGCCCAGCTCTGGCCCTTGGTTTATTTCTAATTCTGCCTACTTGGTATCACTTCCCCCCTCCCCCCCCCCCACTCCCCTCTCCCGGATAATGCCTCACTGTGCAGACCTGTCTGGCCTAGAACTCACTGTGTAGTCCAGGATGTCCTCAAACTCAAAGCTCAGTGGGTAATTGTTGTTGCTGTGCATTTCTGGTGACCTGAGTCAATCCCTGGGACACATGAAAAAGTAGAAAGAGAGAACCAGTTCTACAACGTTGCCCTCTTCCCTCCACATGCACACCATGGCACACACATCATGCACAAGCACAGTTACAAAATGCTTAAATGAAAAGGAAAATTTTGACTAGAATATAGTAGAGGAGACAAAAGAGGCGAGAAACATGGTAAAAAGGATAAGCTGAGAGCCTGGCGTGGTGGCACATGCCTTCAATCCCAGCATTTTGGAGGCAGAGGCAGCAGGAGGATCTCTGAGTTTGAGCCGGCTTGGTCTACAGAACAAGTTCCAGGACAGCCAGGGCTACACAGAGAAACCCCCCTTTTTTGTTGTTGTTGTTGTTGGGCTTTTTTGTTTTTGTTTGATTTTGGAGGCAAGGTCTCTCTGTGTAGCCTTGGCTGTTGGCTGTCCTGAACTCGCTTTGTAGACCAGGCTTGCCTCAAAGTCACAGCGATCCGCCTGCCTGCTAGAATTAAAGGCGTGCACCGTCACACCGCGTGAGAAACCCTTTTAACATACCAAAAATAATAATAAAAGAAAAAGATAAAAAAAAAAACATCTGATTTTAATGAATAAAAGGTTTGTTTCCATAACTATTCATTGAGGGTCCTTAGTGACCAGCCTGTCTAACAGTATTTGGTTATGTATTTGATCTTAGCCAACGCTGGAGAATCTATTACTAGTTGGTTCCATTTGTGAATGGAGACGCAGTTACCCTGATGAAGGAAGGAAGCAGCATTCATTACTGTCTCCCTGTGACTCAGAGCTTGTGATTTGGTCAGATCAAATCACCATGCTCCGCCACCCCTGTCTTGTTTTCTTTTTTTGTTTATTTTTTGCTTTTCACTTTTGGAGACAGAGTTTCCCTGTGTATCCTTGGCTGTCCTGGAACTCACTCTGTAGACCAGGCTGGTTTCAAACTCAGAGATCTTCTTGTCTCTGCCTCCTAAGTGCTGGGAGGTACCAGAAGCTGCTCTTATTTTTTTTATTTATTTATTTTTTTTTTTTGAGACAAGGTTTCTCTGTGTAGCCTTGGCTCTCTGGGAACTAGCTCTGTAGACCAGGCTGGCCTTGAACTCACAGAGAGCTAGCTGCCTTTGCCTCCCTCTGCTCCTGTTGTAACCTGCTTAAAATCTGCAGCCCCTCCATTCAGTCCTACTTTAGTTCTTAAATAGCTCCTCACATAACAGGAGCCAATTTGTTTTTAAGTCTCCATTTTGATCTTTTTTCTTTTTCCTCTTTGAGTTTGCACTTTTATTTTTTACCTATTTTGATCTTAAGGTAAATTAAGTTCGAGTTCTCAAGCTCCACCTGCCTGGGATGGGAGCCTGACAGTCCTGTACTTACAACCCAATACTTGTTGGATGTTCTGCTTGAATTAATGATGGATGTTCTACTAAACAAAACCACAATACTATGTCCCCTTCTCCTGGAACAGTGGGGAAATGGAAAGTCCCCAATCCATTCTTGTGTTTATATAGTCAAAATGATGTAATGCTGCCTTCCCCCTTGCTTCCCACCTGCTTACCTGGTTCTGGTTTTTCTTATAAGAGGGCTGCCTTGAGCCACGTATGGTGGTGGAGCATGCCTTCCATCCCAGCACTCAGGAGGGAGAGGTCTACAGAGTCCAGGACAGCCAAGGCTATACACAAAGAAACCTTGTTTCGAAAAATCAAAATAAAATAAAAAATAAAAGGCCTGACTTAGAAACAGGCCTGCAGCTGGACATGGTGGCCTACACCTTTAAACCCAGCACTCGGGAGGCAGAGGCAGGCTGATCACTGTGAGTTCAATTCCAACCTGGTCTACAAAGGGAGTCCAGGACAGCCAGGGATGTTACACAGAGAAACCCTGTATGGGGGGGGGGGAGAAAGAAAAAGAAACAGGCCCATATCACAGTTTGGCTCCCAAGTCCACTGTGTGCCTGGTCATGGCCAGTCTTGGGGTGTTGAGTTCAATTAGCTATCCATATCTGACTGAGATTAATGTCTGAGCGGCTTATGTGGCTATTTTATAATACAACACTGGGATCAAGGGGAAAAAGGCACCTGGCTGCTGCTGCTTTTCTTTCATTCTTTCTTTTTTCTTTGTTTCTTTTTTTCTTTTTTGCTGCTGCTGCTTTTTTTTTTTTTTTTTTTTGAGACAGGGTCTCTCTGTGTAGCCTTGGCTGTCCTGGACTCACTTTGTAGACCAGGCTGGCCTCGAACTTGCAGTGATCTGCCTGCTTTTGCCTCCCTGGTGCTGGGATTACAGGCATGCACCACCACGCCCAGCTGCTGCTGCTTTTCTTTCTTTTCTTTTCTTTTCTTTTTTTTTTTTTTTTTTGGTTTTTTGAGACAAGGTTTCTCTGTGTAGCCTTGGCTGTCCTAGACTCGCTTTGTAGACCAGGATGGCCTCGAACTCACAGCGATCCACCTGCCTCTGCCTCCCGAGTGCTGGGATTAAAGGCGTGCGCCACCACGCCCGGCTTCTTTTCTTTTCTTTTCTTTTTTTTTTTCTTTTCTTTTTGGCTTTTCGAGACAAGGTCTCTCTGTGTTAGCCTTGGCTGTCCTGGACTCGCTTTGTAGACCAGGCTGGCCTCGAACTCACAGCAATCCACCTGCCTCTGCTTCCCGAGTGCTGGGATTAAAGGTGTGCGCCACCATGCCCGGCTCCTGCTGCTGTTCTTAAATTTATGGTTTTTTGGTTTTTTGGGGGAGGAATGCTGGGAGTGGTGGCGCACACCTTTAATCCCAGCACTTGGGAGGCAGATGCAGGTGGATCTCTGTGAGTTCGAGGCCGACCTGGTCTACGAATGAGTCCAGGATAGCCAAGGCAACACAGAGAAACCCTGTCTTGAAAAAACAAAAGTTATTTTTTTAAAAGTGATGATTCCATCTAGAGGTCATTTTCAATACTTTTAGTGGGTTTTGTGGGGGGGGTTTATGTTTGTGGAGAAACATTGTTTTAAGGTCTTTCCTTTTTGAGTGTATGACTATGTGGCTGTGCACCTTTCAGGACATGCCATGCACTGGTGATCTCAGTAAACTTTCCTCCTACGTGGATCCTGCTCACCAGACAGCTTAACCACAGCCTTACCCACCGAGTCTCTTACTTGTAATCTTTTCTTTTCTTTCTTTTTTAAAAATTTGTTCCTTGATGGGGCTTTTAGAAACAGGGTTTCTCTGTGTAGTTCTAGCTGTCCTAGACTTGCTCTGTAGACCAGGCTGGCCTGGAAACCAAAGAGATCTACCTGCCTCTGCCTCCCCGAGTGCTGGGATCAACACTACCTAGCCAGACAAGGTTTTATTTTTTAGATTTATTCTTTTTATTTTATGAGTGTGTTTGCCTGCATTATGTGCATGACATGCTTGGTGCTCCAGGAGGTTACAAGAGGCCATTGGAAGCCAGGCATGGTGGCGCACACACCTTTAATCCCAGCACTCAGGAAGCAGAGGCAGCCAGATCTCTGAGTTGGAGGGCAGCCTGGTCTACAGAGTGAGTTCCAGAACAGCCAGGGCTACACAGAGAAACCCTGTCTCGAAAAACAAACAAACAAAACAGAGGGCATTGGACCTTGGACCTGGAGTTATGAATGATTGTAAATCACCATATGGATACTGGGAATTCCACCGGGGTCCTCTGCAATAGCACAAGTACTGAGCCATTTGTCCAGTGCTGAGACAAGGTTTTACCATACATGCAGCTCAGGCTGAACTCCCAAGCTTCCATCCTTGGCCTTCCTAGCACTTTGCATTATGGGTGTAAGCTGTCTCAGCAGGCAGGGAAACAAACTGGAAAGAATGAGAAGAGAATGGAAACCTGGTTCAGATTGACAGTCAACCTGGATCAGGACTGCAGGGAGTCTGGTGCCAAGCGTTTATTCCCAATACATTTGTTATTTAATGTAAATTAACCCATTTACTGCAGGATAGACAAGTCACAAACGGTAGCGCTTCTACTGGTCTTTCAGTTCCTTGAGTCTTCTGATGTCCGATGTCACTGTGATGGCAGAAGTGGTGTGGAAGTCCAGGCCCCACCAGCCACTGTTTTCATGCAGGAACCACAGTGCCAGTTGCCAATGGCTCATCTCTTGGTCTTGCCACAGAAGCAAGTGTACTTGGCATGCTGGCTAATTTCAATTTTCTTCACCATTTTTCAGAGGGAGGCACCATAGTGGGTCCCCTAATTCCCAAGGACTCAATCCCAACCTTCTTGGTGCATCTGCCATCTTGCCAGAACCAAAGCCCAAGCATGAAGAACAAGTTTATTTATTTTTATTTTTTATTTTATTTTATTTTATTTTTTTGGTTTTCTGAGACAAGGTTTCTCTGTGTAGCCTTGACTGTCCTGGACTCACTTTGTAGTCCAGGCTGGCCTCGAACTCACAGCGATCTTGTATAATAAATAAAACTTAAAAAAAAATAAAAAAGACAATCTTCTTGCTTAACGTTCCTGGTTTCTTTGGAGATCTGTGGGCACAAGGACCTTCATGCTGAGCTCTCAACACAACACTATGCCCAATTAGGCAGCTTGGAACCTCTCTCTGGGATTTCATGTAGCCGAGGCTGGCCTTAAACTAGTTATGTACCCTAGGTTGGTCTTGAACTCCTCATCCTCCGGCCTAATTCACCAGTGCTGGGATTACAAACATGTGCCACCATACTCAACTTTACTTCTCTGAAAAAAATTATTTTATTGCATTTGTGTGTAAATGGGTGCCTGTGAATGCTCATGAACTTGTTATGTATGTTGGCATGTGTGCTGTAACATTTGTGTGAAAGTTAGAGGGCAACTTGTGGGAGTCTGTCTTTCCTTCCACCACGTGGGGACTCAGGTCACCAGATTTGGCAGCAAGAGCTTTTAGCCACTGAGCCACCCATTTTTTTACAACACACCCCCAAGTTTTATTTTTATTCTGTGTGTTTTTGCTTCAACCAGTTTGCCTGAGTATCAGCATGTAGCCAAAGCTGACCTTGAACTTAATTTCAGCAATCTATACCTCTTAGGGTTTTTTTGTTGTTGTTCTTGTTGTTTTTTGTTTTTTTGAGACAGGGTTTCTCTGTGTAGCCTTGGCTGTCCTGGACTCACTTTGTAGTCCAGGCTGGCCTCGAACTCACAGCGATCCGCCTGCCTCTGCCTCCCAAGTGCTGGCATTAAAGGTGTGCGCCACCACGCCCGGCTCTACCTCTTAGTTTTTTATTTGGAGGCAGGGTTGTAGTAATTTGCCCAAATTAAACCTTGAACTCACTGTGTGGCCCAAGGTGTACTGCAACTTTCAATCTTCTTCAGCCTCTTGAGTAACTGGGAGTTACAGCTCTGTATAATAAGATCTGTGATGCAGGGCCCAGTGGCACAGGCCTGTAATCCCCAGTATTCAGAGAGGCAGAAGCAGGTGGATCTCTGTGAGTTCAAGGGCAGCCTGCCCTATAAATTGAGTCCAGGACAGCCAGGGAGGGCTACACAGAGAAACCTTGTCTCAAAAACACATACAAAACAAAAACCCCAAGGTCTGTGCTTTGTGTGTGTGTGTGTGTGTGTGTGTGTGTGTGTGTGTGTGTGTGTATGTGTGTATGAATGAATGAACGGCTGTTTGGCTTGAGAGTATGATCAGAAGGCCTCAGATCTCCTGAAACTGGAGTTAGGTATGAGCCACTTTTTAGCTGCTGGAAATTGAGCCAGGTCTTCCTTCAGTAGAGCAGCCAGAGCTCTAACTGCTGAGCCATTCTCCAGCTCCTCTGTGTTAAGACAGGATCTCACTCCAGGCTGGCCTGCAGAGGGATCTGCCTGCCTCTGTGTCCTAGTTCTGGAGTTAAAGGACCGAGCCACTATGCCATGGTACTTTGTGTGTATGGTTCTTTGTTGGGTTTGGCTTAGTTTGATTGGTTTTATGAGAGTATTTCTACATAGCCCTGCCTGTCTTGGTATTCACTTTGTAGACCCAACTGGATACATATGCACAGAAATCTGCTTGTCTCTGCTTCTGAGTGCTGAGATCAAAGACATTTGCCACTATTTTGGGCTTTTTTTTTTCTTTTTGGGTTTTTCTGTGTAGCCTTGACTGTCCTGGACTCGCTTTGTAGACTAGGCTGGTCTCAAATTCACAGAGATTCATCTGCCTCTGCCTCCTGAGTGCTGGAATTAAAGGTGTGTGCCACCACTGCCCTGCTTAAAATTTTAATACTTAGCAATTGTTCATATTTATGGGAAACAATGGGACATTCCAATATAAATATATAACATATAAACATTATTTGATTTCTAGCCTGGAGTGGTAGGGTACACCTGTAACCCCAGCTCTGGAGAGGCTGAGATAATATTGACATGAATTCAAGACAAGCCTGGGCTAGATTATGTTTCAGGCCAATCTTGGCCATAGCAAGTCCCTGCCTCAGAACAAAATTATTTATTTTTATTTTTGTGTATTGTGGGGAGGTCAGAGTATAGCACAGCTTTCAAAAACTGTTCTTTACTTTCATATGGTTCTGAGGTTCATTAAGCTTTGTTTTTGTTTTTACTTATGTTTTTTTCGAGACGGGGTTTCTCTGTGTAGCCCTGGCTGTCCTGGACTCACTCTGTAGAACAGGCTGGCCTCAAACTCACAGAGATCCACCTGCCTCTGCCTCCCAAGTGCTAGGATTAAAGGCGTGCGACACCACGCCTGTATGTTTGTTTATTTATAAGAGTGTCGCTTGTTCTTGTTACCTGTGTTTTGGAATACCCGGTAGAGATCTTGAACTTCTTGAACTGCCTCCTCTACTTCCCTCAAACTGCAACTACAGTTTTTCAAGACCACACAGGGTTCCTATGCATGTTTATGGCTCTATTGTCCTATCAACAAACAAAATCACAACGTACTTGAAAAGAGGGGTGCTTACTTACTTCAGGGTATAATTTCTGGGTTTAAACTAACACACAAGCCTGGGCTGGAGATCTGGCTCAGCAGTCACGAGCACTTGTTCTTCCAGAGGACCTGGGTTTGACTCTCAGCACCCACACGGCAGCTCACAATCCAAGGGATGTCCTCTTTGTGGGCACTAGGCACACATGTGCACAGGCATGCACGGGAGAGCAAAACACTCATACTTAAAAAAGACACTAGTTACTTAACCTATGATAGCTTTTCCATTTTGCCCATTACTCACTTGTCTTATCTGCATCAACTGTGCTTAGTACAGATCATGGTACAGGGCACTTAATGCTTCACAGACACCAGCTATAAGTAGATCCAGAGTTAAAGCTCTTAAGTGGCATAATCAATTTTTAAAAAAGATTTTTTTATACAGGGCTCTGCCTGCACGTACACCTGCATACCAGAAGAGGGCGCCAGATCTCATTATAGATGGTTGTGAGCCACCATATGGTTGCTGGGAATTGAACTCAGTATCTTTGAAAGAACAGACAGTGCTCTAAACCCTAAGCAATCTCTCCAGCTCCCAGCCGGGCATCATCACTTTTTAAGACAAGATTTCTTTCTTTTTTTCTTTTTTTTCCAAGACAGGGTTTCTCTGTGTGGCTTTGGCTGTCCTGGATTTGCTTTATAGACTAGGCTGGTTTCAAACTCACAGGCATGCGCCACGGCACCCGGGCGGTTTCTTTCTTTTTAATTACGTTTGTTTATATACATTGCTTATGTGTAGGGTGTGAGGGTGCCAAGACAAGCATATCACCTCAGCTGCGGTGGAGGGGACAAGCCAGTTGATTGGTTCTCGCCTTCCGCTGTTCATGTTCCAGAGTGAAGTCAGGCCTTCAGATCTGACACTACCCACTGAGTCATTTCACTGCTCTGTTCCATTTTGCTGTTGTTGAGACTGGGTCTCTCTATGTGGTCTGGGAAGTCAGAGACCTCTCAAGTGCCAGGATTAAACGCATATTCCATCACCACCCAACCTCGCCCTGTGGACTTTTAAAAAGAATTAGGTATAGGCTATGTATGTGAACCACAGTGCATAGTTCACAGGTCAGACGGTAACTGTGAAGAATTTCTCCTTCCACTTTTTTATGGGCTCTGGAGTTTCAATTTCAGTTGCCAGGCTTTCGAGAGCTGAGCCAAAGCCACAGCAGGAGACAGAGTGTTCTGTGCCCATGAATTTGTAGCCATCCTCCCAACTCACGCATCCATTTCCTGTGCTGTGATTACTGGTATATGTCACCGCAATTAACTCAGAATCCACATTTCCCCAAATTACCCTTCGTATTTGTAGGATTGCTATCTTCCTAAAATACACACGTCATCATGTCATTTCCTCAGTTAAAGCTTGCTGTCCCTGTGTTTACAGGTAAAGTCAACCTTTACAGTTCTATCTATGCACCTTAAAGAACCTTTCACCGTGTATTCTTTCTTGCATTCAGCGCCTTTGTTTCAGTTCTGTGTCTAGAGTAACCTGTCCTGATTACATTCTAATCACTTTTCCTCTAGTCTTTCTCTGTGTAGCCCAGGCTGGCCGGGAACTCCTGACCCCTGGGATTAAAGGCGTGCGCCACCATCTCCAGGCTGTCTCTATTCATTATTTCATTTTTTATTTTTTTGGTTTTTCGAGACAGGGTTTCTCTGAGTAGCCTTAGCTGTCCTGGTCTCACTTTGTAGACCAGGCTGGTCTCGAACTCACAGCAATCCGCTTGCCTCTGCCTCTCGAGTGCTGGGATTAAAGGCGTGTGCCACCACGCCCGGGCCTCTATTCATTATTTTAAAAGACTGAAAAAAATTCATCAGACTTCCTCACTTGGAGCTCCAGGATCATATAGTATGACACTCACGTTTTTATACAGCCAGTCACACTGTTTATAACTTAAATCCTCTGTCTTCATGTAGACCATTAATTCATCAAATATTTACTGAACGCGTGTAGAGAAAACGTCCTGTTCCTAACGCCGAGGATGTACTTGTGGATAGTAAAAACACCAGGTTGTGCAGAGAGCTACAAGGAAACCGTCGGATGGGTGTCATCAGCTGTTCACTCAGGGACTGGTTTTCCAGAATACTTTTAAGTGAATTTGAGAGTGCCTAGCGTGCTAATATCACAAGGTAAGACAATCTCGAGATCGCAAGGGTAGCTGGTGCTAGGCTGAGGGAGGCAGAAACCAGCTAATGTGGTTCGAGACACATTAATGAGCGCCCGAAGGTGTGTGAAGCCGAACCTCCAAGCAAGATTGGTGCAGGTTTCCAAAGGCCGACGCCGCCTCCCGGTGTAGCAGGCAAAGATCTGCAGACTAGCGCTCGGGGTGGGCCCCTAGGCTCTCACTGCATTCCCTGGATGGCTTTCTCAAGTAGAGATACAGAACCTCGTTGAGGTTGTTGACCGCCTAACGAATGGACGCAGGAAGCCAGGGAGAATCATACGCAGAGCCTACGAAGAGCTGCGGTTTGCGGTTCGGTAGCGAGAGGCGGACGGAAGGGGCGGGCTAAGTCTCTTGCTGTAGCGGGCTAGCAGCGTGCTGCGCATGCGTACGCTCGCTCGCATATCCTGGCCGTTACAGCTCCGGTGCCGGAAGAGGATTGGCTGGGCGGGGCTAGGAGGAGGAGGAGGAGGAGGAGGAGGAGGAGGAGGAGGTGGTATCTGCGCGCGCGCGCGCGGGTGCGAACGGGAAAGGCCGCGAGGGCCAGTCCGGGCGGTGGAGACGACGGACGGTGACCATGGCCGCGACAGCGGGCGGAGGTCCGGGAGCGGCAGCAGGCGCCGTGGGTGCAGGGGGTGCGGCGGCCGCCTCTGGCCTGGCCGTGTACCGGAGGAAGGACGGGGGCCCGGCCAGCAAGTTTTGGGAGAGCCCGGACACGGTGTCCCAGCTGGATTCGGTGCGAGTCTGGCTGGGCAAGCACTACAAGAAGGTGGGTTCGCGCGCGCCCGTGGGGAGCGAGGAGCCGCGCGGTGAGGGCTGGTGGTGGCTGCCGGCTCCGCGAGCCTCTGGCCGCCCCTCCCCCCCCTCCCCCCGCGCGCGCGCGCCACGAGGGACAACAAAGGCTGGCTCGGCGCTCGCCACGCCCCCGCGGGCGGCTCTAGGCACGCGGCGACCGGGCCTTAGGCTGCTGGGCTCTCCCGCGCCCAGGCACCCGCGTGGGACGCCCCGGCTCGCTGGTGCTTGTGTGCAGAAGCAGGTGGAACCGAGTAGAGCCGCAGGGCGTGTGTCCCTGGTCTTTTGTTAGCTGCCTTAGGTGTGTGAACAAAGCGGTAAAGACTGAGCCCAGCTAGTAAAAATGGCTTGAAGTTTTGTTTAGAGACCAGTTTGTAAGTGGTTAGGTAAGTAAAGGCTTGCTGCCCGGTGTGAAGTCGCTAAGGGACCTTGGGTGATTGGCCTTGCGAGTTAGTTAATGTAGGCTTAAATCACGCATTATAAGATTGATACCGATCTACTAAAAATGGTTTCCCACTTCATTGTACTTTTGGTGAGGTGTAAAGATGTGAGTACAAGAGTTAATGACCTTCAGCAAGAACTCAGTTTATATATCATGTGTAGTTTCTTTTTAAAGATTTTTTAAAAAAATTTATTTTTACTTTACAAACATTGGTGTTTTGCCTGCACGTATGTCTGTGTGAGAGTGTCAGGGTGTCAAGTCCCTTAGAACTGGAGTTACAGACAGTTATGAGCTGCCATGTGGGTGCTGGGAATTGAACCCAGGTCCTTTGGAAACGCAGCCAAGTGCTATTGACCACTGAGCCATCTCTCCAGCCCCTCATCTGTATCTTTTTTTTTCTTCGAGACAGGGTCTCTCTGTGTGTAGCCTTGGCTGTCCTGGACTCCCTCTGTAGAGCAGGCTGGCCTTGAACTTGGAGCGGTCCATATGCCTCTGCTTCTGCCTCCTGAGTGCTGGGATTAAAGGCATGCGCCACCACGCCTGGCATCACCTGTATTTTCTTTGTAATTTTAATTTTGTAATTTTTTTTGGTTTTTCATGACAGGGTTTCTCTGTGTATCCTTGTCTGTCCTGGACTCAACTTTGTAGACCAGGCTGGCCTTGAACTCACAGCAATCTGCCTGCCTCTGCTGGGATGTAATGTTTATATACTTCTTGAAAAATCCATTTCTCCCACTTTGGAATGTAAATTCTGCTGAGCCAATTGTTTTGCAAAGTTGTGAGTTAACCCTTCATTAATACTTTACAATTTTTTTTCTTTTATTTATTTTGAAATGTGTACTCTGCTCCTGTGTGGATGTCAGCTTCAGTGAAGTGATTCTTGCCTGACACTATGTGGGTCCAGGATTCCAATGGGCCCCATTAATGCCTACAGTAAAAATTTCCCCTTTATGTGATTTTTTTTTTAATTTTTAAATTTATTTATTTATTATGTATACAGTGTTTTGATTGCATGTACCTCTGCATGCCAGAAGAGGGCACCAGATCTCGTTATAGATGGTTGTGAGCCACCATGTGGTTGCTGGGAATTGAACTCAGGACCTTTGGAAGAACAAATAGTGCTCTTAACCACGGAGCCATCTCTCCAGCACCCCCCCCCCCCTTTATGTGATGTTGAAGCATGACTCTCTTAGTTGATATGATGAAACAGCCAAAGCACTTCCTCTGTTTCTCTCAAATTCAGTAGTGTTTACTCCACTGAGAACCCAGAGTTGGTGTTGAGATTTGCAAGCCTGAAGATGATATTCTGTGTTCTGGATCATAGTTGCTGCCTCACCTTTATTAGTTGTTCAGTGTTTGTTGAATAAATGGAAAGTTAAACTAGGACCTGGGGGTTTAAGCCGTGTTGTGTTTGATCAGCATGGGTTAGGTCCAGGCATTGAAACCCAGGACCACATTAAAACCAGGTATGGTGGCTGTCAGCAGTATCTGTTCAGATGTGTAAACATGAAGGTCAGAAGTTCAAGGTCATCCTTTGTTACATAAGGAGTTTGAAACTTGAGGCAAGCCTGGACTACCAATATGAGAGAGAGCTTGTCTCAAACTAAAAAAGGACAAACTAGTCTGAACAATCTCATTTCCTGCCTACAGCTGATTGTTGGTGTTTGACAGGGGTCTTAGGTACACTGGTGTTTTCAGAAGTGACCATGTCTCTAAGGCTTGACAATAAGAAATAGTGTTGACTTATTTCTGTTTGGGGTACACTAAACTTCACCCCCTCTGTTCTCCCTCTCTTTGTTTCTGAGACAAAGTCTAAGGATGTAGCTCTGGCTGTCCTGAAAGTCAGTAATTAGACTGCTGGCCTCAAACTCAGAGAAATCTGCTTGCCTGTCTGCTGAGCACTAGGATTATAGGCGTGTGTCATCACTCTGGTTCACTACTCATTTCTATCGCATTGAACAATGTTATTTAGGACATACACATTTAAATGTGTCTGTGTGTGTGTGACCTGCATGTGGTTGTCCTCAGATGCCAGAAGAGGGCATCTGATTCTTTGGAACTGAAGGTAAAGGCGGTTGTAAGCTGCATGATACGGTGCTGGGAACTGAGCTCAGGTCCTCTGGAAGAGCAGTGAGCATTATCTGCTGAGCCAGCAACAGAACAGAAACTTAAATCTCAGAAATTAATACGAAGTAAATGAGACATTGTAGGTCCCTTTTCTTTTGAGGCCTGCGTGGCCTCAAAGACTTTAGAAAACCAAAACCAAAATAAAACCCCAAACCCCAAATCACTGTTCTCAGAGCCCCAGAACTCCCTTTGTGGCCTCGGTCCTCAACTCCATCCTGATCCTCCTTCCAATTGTAGTTTTGGAATTATGAGGATGAGCCATGATAGTGGGCTCCATTTTTTATTTTATTTTTC
This sequence comes from Acomys minous, assembly GCF_964271855.1. NCBI lineage: Eukaryota > Metazoa > Chordata > Mammalia > Rodentia > Muridae > Acomys > Acomys minous. Next base: position 13,694,831 of record NC_140495.1, on the reverse strand, counting down.
TAAGTTTATATGTGTTGAGTATTTTGCCTGCATGAATCTCTTTGTTTCAAAGTTTGCCTGGTGCCTATATAAGCCAGAAGAGGGCTTTGGATCGTCTGGAGCCGGAGTTGACATGGTGTTGAGCTGCCATGTGGGTGCTGGGAATCAAACGTGGGTACTCTGAAGAGCAGCCGAGCTCTTAGGTGTTGAGTCATCTCTCCAGCCCTATCAAGGTTTTGCATTTACTTCACTAATTATGCTTTCCTTGTCATGGAACCACCTCTTGTTTCCACCACTGATTTGTCTTTTTATTTATTCATTTATTCATTTATTCATTTATTTATTTATTTTTGTTCGTTTTTCTGAGACAGGGTTTCTCTATGTAACCTTGGCTGTCTGAGACTTGATTTGTAGACCAGCCTGGCCTGGAACTCACAGCGATCTGCCTGCCTCTGCCTTTGCTGGGATTAAAGGCATTATTTATTTATTTTTATTTTATGTGCATTGGTGTTTTATCTAGGTGTATGTCTTTGTGAGGGTGTTGAATGCTCTGAAGCTGGAGTCACAGACAGTTGTGAGCTGCCAATGGGTGCTGGGAATTGAACCTGGGTCCTTTGGAAAAACAATCAGTCAGTGGTCTTAACCTTTGAGCCATCGCTCTCAAATCTGGTTTGTCTTTTTTGTTGTGGGTGTTTATGGGTGCTTTTCCTGCACATATGTCTGTGTGTCACATGCATGCCTGTTACTCTCAAAGGTCAGGAGATGGCATGGCATCTCCTGGGACTGTAGTTACAGACGTTTCTGAAGTGACATGTGGTGCTGGAAAGAGTACCTAGTTTTAACTGCTGAGCCATGTCTTCAGAATACATTATTTACCTTTAAGTATGTGCCTGTGTGGTTTTTATGATTCTTTACAGTGGAGAATGTGCTTCATACACCTAAAATTTGGTACAGGTACTCGGAAGTAAGACAGCCGTTTCTCCAGCACTAGCCGGCCTAGGTTTTGAATTCCTGCCTTTGTCTTGCAGTATGTTCATACAGATGCTCCTACCAATAAAACCCTGGCGGGACTGGTGGTGCAGCTTCTTCAGTTCCAGGAAGACGCCTTCGGGAAGCATGTCACCAACCCAGCTTTCACCAAACTGCCAGTAAGTACACACGCTGGGACAGTGGCATCTTCAGTTTTTTAGTTGTCACCTATAGCTGATTTCCCTTACTATTCCAGGGAATAGGGGAAAAAACCAACTTGTACAGAGAAGGTTTTGTTTTTGAGACAGGATCTCTCATAGCCCAGGGCTGTCCTGGAACTGCCTGTGTGTTGTAGGATGGCTGTGAACTCCTCCCGATCCTTTGTCTTCATTTCCTTCACCTGGGATTACAGGCATCTGCTATCATCTCCAGCTTAGTGGCACAATTCTTGCCTGCTACGTTGCTTTAAAGTATGCAGCAGTTATGAAGACTTAGCATTTTTCTGTTATGGTTGCCATAGTCTTCTGTGCTGTCTATACTGATAGTTGTTAGAATCTTGTAGAAAGAGTTTGTTTTGTTTTTGTTTTTTGTTTTTTTGTTTTTTGAGACAGGGTTTCCTTATGTAGCCCAGACTGTCCTGAACTTGCCTCTAACTCACAGCAATGCTCCTGCCACTGCCTCCCAAGTGCTGTGATTAAAGGCGTGTGCTACCACACCTAGCTAAAAATTATTTATTTATAAGATTTTTTTTTTAAACATACAGAGTTCTGCCTGCATGTACACCTGCAGGCCAGAAGAGGGCATCAGATCTCATTGTAGATGGTTGTGAGCAACCATGTGGGTGCTGGGAATTGAACTCAGCACCTCTGGAAGAGCAGTCAGTGCTCTTAACTGCTAAGCCATCTCTGTAGCCCCAGTTTGTGATTATTTTTAAGCTCTCCTCCCCTCCCCAACAGAGTTTCTTTTGTAGTCCTGGCTGTTCTGGAACTCACGCTGTAGACTAGACCAAGCTGGCCTCGAGCTCACAAAGATCCATCTGCCTCTGCCTCCTGAGTGCTGGGATTAAAGGCATGTGCCACCATGCCTGGCTAAGTTTTTTTTTTTTTTTTTTTTGTTTTAGACAGAATTTCTTTGTGTAGCCTTGGCTGTCCTGGAACTCTCTTTGTAGACCAGGCTGGCCTAGAACTTAACAGCGATCTGCCTGCCTCTGCCTCCTGAGTGCTGGGATGAAAGGCGTGCGCTACCATGCCCAGCTGGTATTTACTTTTTATGATGTGACTTACATTCCTTTGTCATTTCTAATTTATGAACATATAACTGTCATCCAAAATGACATTACAAGGGTCTTTAGACATGGGATTTTTAACTCCTAGGAACTAAACCATTATTTACTAAAACAATTAAGGGATTAGAGGAGAATATTTTTAGTTATAAACCATAATTAAAAATAATTCATGAAGCCGGGCGTGGTGGCGCACGCCTTTAATCCCAGCACTCGGGAGGCAGAGGCAGGTAGATCGCTGTGAGTTTGAGGCCATCCTAGTCTATAAAGTGAGTCCAAGACTGCCAAGGCTACACAGAGAAACCCTGTCTTGAAAAACAAAACAAAAAAAACAATAATTCATGAAAAAAAATTCATGGCTGAGGGCCAATAGGGCTAGATGTATCGCTCTTCCTCTCAAAATAGAGTTCAACATTTTCTCAAATGAAAGAGGTCGTTCTGGTTTGTGATTCTGTAGAAGAAAATTGAAGGAGAACGGCAGTTAACAAAGCAAATACTTTTCCTTGTTGTGTTTGTTTGATTTTTAATTGAGACAGGGCTTCTCTGTGTAGCCCTGGCTGTCCTGGAACTCACTCTGTAGACCAGGCTGGCCTCAACTTAGATCCACCTGCCTTTGCCTCTGCTGCTGGGATTAAAGGCATGTGCCACCACGTCCCGCACACTGTCAGCTATTTATTTACTTTAAAGATTTTAAGTTTTGTTATTTTTAACTACTTTGTGTATATGTGTGTCTAAGTGTAGGTTTGAATTCTTGAGTGCATGGTTTGTAGGAGTCAGAAGAGAGCCTTAGATCTCCTAGCACTGGATGAGGTATAGATCGTTGTGAGTCACCATGTGGGTGTTGATAACAGAATCAGGCCCACTGCAAAAGTAGTAAGTGCCGAGACATTTCTCCAGCCTTGTAGATGTAATTTTATTCATTTGTTTGATTGGTTTGTTTTGTTTTTTGGGAACAGGGTTTCTTTTTTTTTTTTTTTTTTTTTGGTTTTTTGAGACAGGGTTTCTCTGTGTAGCCTTGCCTGTCCTGGACTCGCTTTGTAGACCAGGCTGGCCTCGAACTCACAGCGATCCGGCTGCCTCTGCCTCCCGAGTGCTGGGATTAAAGGCGTGCGCCACCACGCCCGGCTGGGAACAGGGTTTCTTATTGCCCAGCTGTAAATGCAATTTTAAAACTGGAAAAAAATATCTTGTTTAGCTTGGGTAGTGGCTTATTCTTCTGGGTCAGGAAGATTAAAGGTTAAAGTCAGTTTTAAAGTTCTGCTCATTTGAGGCAGCACGGGCTATATGAGAGCTGAAAGAAAGAAAGAAAGAAAAACTGGATGATGAAATGAAAGCATTCGGGCTGGGCCGTGGTGGCACACTCCTTCAATCCCTGTACTCGTGGGGCAGAGGCAGAGGCACTCACTCTGTGTGTGAGTTTGAGACCAGCCTGGTCTACAAAACAAGTCCAGGACAGCCAGTCTACACACAAGAGAAACCCTGTCTCCAAACAAAACAAATGAAATGAAAGCATTTGAAATTCAAGTATAACATGAATGATTTTGTTAGAACCTTTTATTTTTCTCTTTTGCAATTTGTCATTTTTAGGCAAAATGCTTTATGGATTTCAAAGCTGGAGGCACCTTGTGTCACATTCTTGGGGCTGCTTACAAGTACAAAAATGAGCAAGGGTGGTAAGTTTTTTGTTTTCAAACTTAATTTGCATGTTACTATTACTTGGTGTGAAATCATATTCTTTTTGATATAGAAGATTCTGTAAGAATATTGCTGGTAATAGCAAGGTAAGGCCTGTTTTTGTTGTTTTTGTTTTGTTTTTTCTTTTCTTTTTTTTTTTTTTTGGAGACAGGGTCTCTCTGTGTAGCCTTGGCTGTCCTGGACTCACTTTGTAGACCAGGCTGGCCTCAAACTCACAGCGATCCGCCTACCTCTGCCTCCTGAGTGCTGGGATTAAAGGCGTGCGCCACCATGCCCAGCCCTTGTTTTTTCTTAATCAATTTTCAGTATTTAATTTTTTTAGTGTTCTTTCTCAAAGATGTCGTTTCAGCCAGGTGTGGTGAGTGCACCTTTCATCCCAGCACTTTGAGGTAGAGGCCGACCAATCTCTGTGAGTCTCTAATCTGACCTCGTCAGAAAAGACCTTCCATACTTTGTGGGTTCTTTCTTCCACTCTTTCAACCCTGTAATAGTAGGCATGAGAGAAAAAAGGGTAGCGAGGAAAGGAAAGAGATCCCTGAATAAATCATGGTTGAAAAGGGGGCAATGTTACTCAGTTTCTATGGTTGGATTATAGGTCTCTGCCACCATGCTTGTCCTTTTGTTTTTAATTATATGCATTTTTGTTTTTGTTTTTCAAGACAGGGCTTTTCTGTGTCGCCCTGACTGTCCTGGACTCACTTTGTAGACCAGGCTGGCCTCTAACTCACAGCAACATCTGCCTGCCTCTGCCCCCCCAGTGCTGGGATTAAAGGCATGAGATACCATACCCAGCTTAATTATATGCTTTAATAGCCATTAAAGATCTAGAGAGATGGCTCAGAGATTAAGAGCATTGGCTGTACTTCAAAAGGTCCTGAGTTCAATTCCCAACAGCCACATGGTGGTTTATAATCATCTATAATGAGATCTGGTGCCCTCTTCTGGCTTGCTGGCTCATGTGCAGGCAAAATAGAGTATAAATAATAAATAAATAAATCTTTAATAGCCATAGAAGTGTTTTGTATTTATTTGCATGAGCCTTTGCATGTATGTAGGTGACCCATTTATGTGCCTAGTACCCTAGAGACCTTAAGAGGGAGTTGGTTCCCTGGAACTGGAGCTGTAGACAGCTGGGAGCTACCACACAGGTGTCAGTTCCAACTGCTAAAACATCTCTAGCTCCAGAGAATAGTGTGTTTAGTAGACTAAATGAGCATGAGAGTTCATCATTACCTCAGGTAAAACCTGACAACACACGTTCAGTCCCTAGGACCCACATGATAGGAGAAAACTCTCTGTAACCTTGACTGTTGGACTCACTTCGTAGACCAGGCTGGCCTTGAACTCACTGAGATCCGCTTGCCTCTGTCTCCCCAAGTGCTGGGATTAAAGGTGTGTACCACTATTCTCAGCTTTAAAAAAAAAACTTAATTAAAAATTTTATTATATTTTGGGGCTGGAGAGATAGCTCAGCAGTTAAGTGCACTGGCTGCTTTTCCAGAGGTCCTGAGTTCAATTCCCAGCAACCACATGGTGGTTCATAACCATCTCAAATGAGATCTGGTTTTCTCTCTCTCTCTCTTTTTTTTTTTGGTTTTTCAAGACAGGGTTTCTCTGTGTTAGCCTTGGCTGTCCTGGATTCACTTTGCAGACCAGGCTGGCCTCTAACTCACAGAGATCTGCTGCCTCTGCCTCTCGAGTGTTGGGATTACTGGCGTGAGCAACCACACCTGGCTCTTTTTTTGTCTTTTATCCATGTTTTGATTTTGGGTAAATCCTCTGTTCTTTGGAGATGGCTATAGTTGAAGGCTGCAGTGCTTGGTGGGTGTGAGGGTGGGATTTGTCTGAGACAGAGTCTTACTATATAGCCCTTTCTGGTCTGGAACTTTTCCTTATGTCAACAGCTGGCTGGCTAAACTCAAAAGAAATCTTTCTACTTCTGCCTCAAGAGTGCTGGAATTAAAGGGTTTACACTGCCATACCCTGCCAGTGCAGCTTTTTTATCATCAACCTCTAGTTGCTTTCATGGTGTGGTTTTGTTTTTCTTCGATTATATACGTAATTCCACATTTGGGCATTTATAAATAGGAATTGCAGTAAAAATGAGTGCAGCTATTGTATTGACATATATTATTGCATATTCCCCGGGAATATTTGTAGCTGGATGACAATGATGATGATGTTGTTGTTTGAGACAGTTTCTTTGTATAACAGCCCAGGCTGTCCTTGAACTCACAGAGATATCCCTGCCTCTGCTTCAGGAGTGCTGGCATTAAAGATGTGTACTTCCACACCTAGCTAGGTATAGGTGTGTTTTATGGTCTGTTTATTTTTATTTATTTGTTTATTTATTTTGGTAGCCTTGGCTGTGCTGGACTGACTTTGTAGACCAGGCTGGCCTTAAAAAAGTACTGGGATTAAAGGCATGTGCCAATTTTTAAATTTTTGGAGGAGCCATATCATCCTGTTGGCTTTTTTGCTTTGTTTTGTTTTGGCTAACCTGATACAAACTAGAGTTATCTAAAAGGAAGGACCTTTAGTTGAGAACATAGCCCTATTTTATTGCCCTGTATGGCATTTTCTTTTTTGATTTGGAAAGGCCCAGCCTACTTCAGGTTGTGCCATTCCTGGAGTCCTAGGTGGATTTTCCTCTGGTTTTTGAGTCTAGGGCCTTGTGCATATTAGGCAAACAGTCTTGTTTGACTGGTTCAGACTAAAAGTTTGTGATAATTTTTAAATTCCCGCCCCCCCCCCCCCAAGCCAGGGTTTCTCTGTGTAACCTTGGCTGTCCTGGGCTCACTTTGTAGAGCAGGCTGGCCTCAAACTCACAGACATCCGCCTGCCTTTGCCTCTTAAGTGTTGAGATTAAAGGCCACCACTGCCTGGCCAGCTTAGATCTTTTAAGTTGTAAAGAATGTATGTATTAAATCACATACTCTAAAACGCTGCTTTCTTATTTAATCGAGGCTTTAAAATACTGTTGTAGTATAAGAGTTGCCACACAAACCACTGAATCATTGTAACGCCCAAGTTGTGAAACCCCAAAGACCACCAGGAACCAGCCAGATGTAAATTACACAGGGATTTGTTTATTTCAAGCTCAGAGCCTGGACCGCGCCAGCCATGGTGGTCCTTAGTGCTAGCAGAACAGGGTTTTTAAAGGAAAAAACTGCAGGGGTTGTGGTGGTTTCCAAGCCATTTCCAGGCCTTACTGTTACATGATAGGTTGGAGGGGCACAGGAAAGTTGTCCTTTGAGCTGATTGGCTGGGGGACCAGGCTAAGTGAGGGGACCAGGGCCAGACTGTGAGTTCGAGGCCAGCCTGGTCTACAAAGTGAGTCCAGGACAGCCAAGGCTAACACAGAGAGACCCTGTCTCGAAAAACCAAAAAAAAAAAAAAAAAAAAAAAAAAGATTTATTTATTTTATTTATTGCATATGAGTGCTTTATCTGCAGAAGAGGGTATCAGATTATATTATAGATGGCTGTGAGTCACCATGTGGTTGCTGGGAACTGAACTCAGGACCTCTGGAAAAGCAGGCAGCGCTCTTAACCACTGAGCCATCTCTCCAGCCTTGTGCAAACTTTCTATCACAAGCTATGTCCCTAGCCTTGTGAACTAGTTCTATATCTTTTGACTGAAGGAAAATAGGAATTCATGACATTGGTATTTCATTTTGACTGAGGTATCTATTTAGAAAAATGTTAAGCATTTTTTAAACTCTGTGTGTGTGTGTGTGTGTGTGTATTGACAACTTTTGGGCAATTTGTCTTCTTCCGCTGTGTGGGGTCTATGGGTCAACTTCAGGTCATCGGGACTTGAGGGAGATGAGTGTTGTCTGTCATGATGGTACTGATAGTGGCATTCTCTTATTACTCAGAGAATTTCTTCCCAAACTTTACATGGAGCAAGCTTAGTTTCCAAGCCTTTCTGATTCATTTGACTTAAATTATAAAATGGAGTTTCTTATTGTATATAAGACTGAAAATGAACTTAGTAATGTTTTTTTTTCCTTTTTCCTCTCTTAGGCGGAGATTTGATCTTCAGAATCCATCTCGAATGGATCGTAATGTTGAAATGTTCATGAACATCGAAAAAACATTGGTACAGGTAAGTTGGAGAATGAGGCCTTGTTATGTGTTGTATACCCGTCTCCCACTTTTTCCTCCTTATCTTTCCCTTTCTCTTCTGTCATGTTTTAGATAGGGCCTTTCTCTGCCTCCCTAGTGCTGTGATCAAAGTCATATGTATGTCACCAGTACCTGGCTTGAAATTAATTATTTTTATGTGCGCGTACAATGTCTACTGTATGCACATGTGACATGGCATGTTTGTAAGAGGTGAGAGAACAACTGTGGAGCCAGCTCTCCCTGTGGTGTGTTTCTGGGGACTGAAGTCGGGTTCACAGGCTCCCACAGTGAGCAGTTCCATGTGCTGAGCCATCCCACTGTACTAGCCCTCACCTAATTAAAAAAAAAAAATCTCTGAGCCAGTTGTGGTTCAGAGATTACACAGCTGTAATCCCACCCCTGGGAGCCATCTAGGTTTATTTTGAGACAAGACCATCATATTGCGTTTCAAAAGATGTCTTCCAAGGTGGGCATGGTGGCACACACCTTTAATCTCAACACTCAGGGAGGCAGAGGCAGGCGAATCTCTTAGCTTGAGGCCAACCTGGTATAGAGTTCTAGGGCAGCCAGTGCTACACAGAGAAACCCTGTCTCAATGCCACCCCTTACCCCTGCCTCCCCCCAAAAAGTACTTCCTGTTTTAAGAAATACAGGCTTAAATGTCAACTTCAGCCATTCCAATGATGAATAATCAGGGGCCCATGAGATGGCTCAGTGGGTAAAGGCACTTGCTGCTAAGACTGATGACCTGACATTAATACCCACATGATGAGAGAGAATATCTCCACATGTTTGTTTGACTATATTTGTGCCATGGTGGATACATCTACACACATATTTAAAGAAAAAGGAAAAAAATGTAGGGATGATGAATAATCAGTGTACATCATTTCAGAACCATTTGGATTTCAGAGTCTTGTCTTTCTGTTTTCTTAGAACAATTGCCTGACTAGACCCAACATCTACCTCATTCCAGACATTGATTTGAAGTTGGCTAACAAGCTGAAAGATATCATCAAACGGCATCAGGTAATAGATATGACCACTGTAGTGCAGTCGTAGAAAACCCTTACAAACTCCAGAGTTTGTACTTTGTATGTGTCTGCTTTAAAGGAGGGATTTCTGAGCTCCCACATGTCCTTATAGAAACATTCGGTAGTTACTAGCAAGAGTTATAATAGTCCTAAAAGTTTCCTTAAATATAATTTCATGATCATAAAATAGCAACACTGTCCAAAGAGCAAAACTGTTCATGGCTGCTGCTGTATTGATCATCTTATGTCATCTTAAGCTGAGATTTTTTTGTTTTTTAAATAAACTGCAATGTGACAGCTGAGGATATCTAGATAGAAGATAATTTTCTGTAAAACATCATTTATGTGACTGTGTTTCGCTGAGATATGCCTGCCTCTATCCCTGGAGTAGTGGGATAAAAGCTTGTCCCATCAAGCCAGGCTTATTTATTGCTTCTTTGTAAATGTATGTATATGGGAGGACCTGTTGAGGCCAGAAGAAGGCATCAGATTTCCTTGAATTGCTCATACAGGATGCTGGGAACCGAGGTCCTTTTCAACAGCTGAGGGTGCTGTTAAACTCTGAGACGTCTTTCAAACTCAAGAAAGTCCCTAAGAGATCCATTGGTTTATTACTCCCTTTCAGGGCTAGAAAGATGGCTTGAGAGGTTGAGAGCACAGTAGCTCACAGCCATCTGTAACTCTAGTACTAGGACATGTGACGTTGCTGACTTCTAGGCACACGCAGAAAGACACATACATGCAAAACATTCACATATATAAAATGATATAAATAATCTTTTAAAAAAATTTTTTCTATTTATTAATTTTTACATACATTGGTATATTATTGTCTATATGTCTGATTGTGTGTGTGTGAAGTTGTCAGATCTCCTGGAACTGGAGCTACAGACAGGTGGGAGCCGCCATGTGGGTGCTGGGAACTGAATCTGGGTCCTTTGGAAGAGCAGCCAGTGCTCTTAATCACTGAACCACCTCTCCAGCCCCCTATAAATAATCTTTTTAAAAAAGTCAGCCAGCACAGTGGTGCACACCTTAGTTCCTGCACTCGTGAGGCAGAGGCAGGTGGATCTCCGTGAGTTCAAGGCCAGCCTGGTCTAAAAAGGAGGGAAGGATAGCCAGGGCTACACAGAGAAACCCTGTCTGGGAAAAAAGAAGTCATGAGGCTAGAACAGTGGCTCAGGTTAAGAGCACGAGCGGGTCTTCCTGAGGACCCCAGGTTGACTCCTAGCACTCACATGGCGGCTCCCAAGCTTCTGTTTCTTCAGTTGTAGGGTATCCAACACCCTGTTCTGACCTCCCTGGGCACCAGGCACTCTGCTGGTATACAGCTGGGCATGCTAGCAAAGCACCAGTAAACATAAAATAAAATGTGATTTTTTAAATTTTGAAATGAAAATCCTAACTTTGATTTTACCAAAGAAGGCTCAAGAGCTAGATGCTAGGGTGAAAACCTGTTAGCTCAAAGGGGCAGAGAAAGCACCCAACTAACCTTCCTACTCAGCTTACCTCTTAGAGGAAAAAGCCCAAAAAGTTGACTAGCTCAGCTGACAGCCCAGTAGGGAAAAAAAAACAAGGAAAGAAAGAAAAGAAAGGAAGGAAGAAAGAAACCCAGGGCCAAAGGCTTGCTAGCTCAAGGCTCAAAAATCCTTTTTATCCATTATGTCTTAAATGCCTTTCAACTTAAAGTTCCTCCTACTCTTTAATCCTTGTCAGCTGTTTTTTTTTTTTTCTCCGCCTTCTGACGTAGGGTTAACTTTATTAAATCCTGTGTACAGAGTGTTCTTGGATATAAGATGTGTGCTAGGGTAGGCTAAACCACACCATAATTACTGATTAAGGGTGTGTGTTAGGACTGAGCCAGGCCAAACAAGAAACATTAAAAAAAAAAAAAAAGCAATCTATTATGTATATAGTACTCTGCCTGCATGTGTGCCTGTATACCAGAAGAGGGCACCAGATCTCATTATAGATGCTTGTGAGCCTCCATGTGGTTTCTGGAAATTGAACTAATGACGTTTGGAAGAAAACACAGTGCTCTTAACCTCTGAGACATCTCTTCAGCCACCCTAAAATTTTTTTTCTAATGAAGCAGAGTCTTGCTATATAATAAACATTTTTCAGTTCACAGTCTCAGGGTTCACAATAGGATCAGATAGTCTGCAGCATTCCACTTCACAGACCACATGCTGTGTCATTAAAAAGAGCACAGAGCTGAGGCTTCAGTGCAGGGATCACAGGCTCCACAGGCCAAGAGTCTCAATACGCTGTTGTACGTTAGCTCACACTTCCTGGATGGTGATACTCTTTCCCACCTTTCTGATGTCCATTCAGACATATATTGCAGTAGTCCAGTGATTCTGAAGTCCATAGTTTATGAGGCAGTAGCTATTTTAGGCACACACTTTTAATCCCAGTACTCAGATGCCTTGAGTTGCTACTTAAAACTGAATGCTGGATGTTCTCTTGTTCATGTGTTCTCAACAACCAGTCATTAGTCTAAATGGCTTTGAGTGCATTCTCTAGATGCATTTAGTAGTCTTTGGCCTAGCCATATTTTAACCTTAATTTTTTATAGTAGTTTTCCAACAGTGATGTAAAGTGACAGCAGCATAGATAATGTACACTGTGGGTAATTGAGGTTTCCCATGATGTAGCCCCAGTTTTGTCAAAATGTCAGTTAAGGCAAAGGGTCAAGATTTTGAGGCCAGCATAGCTTACATACTTGAAACTTGGGGCTTTTTGTTTTTGTTTTTTTGTTTTTGTGAGACAAGCTCAAGTACTTTAGACAAGCTTCAGCCAGGCGGTGGTGGCACACGCCTTTAATCCCAGCACTCCGGAGACAGGCAGCCGGATCGCTTTGAGTTCAAGGCCAGCCTGGTCTCCAAAGCAAGTCCAGGACAGCCAAGGCTACACAGAGAAACCCAGTCTCGAAACATACACACACACACACACACACACACACACACACACACACACACAACAAAACCAAAACACAAAACTTCAGACAAGCTTCAAACTCACTATGTTAGAGGATGACCTTCAGTTTTGTAGCTTCCTGTTTCCCAAGCTCTCAGCTTAGAGGTCTGGCTAAAATTTTTTGCGAATATGCCTCATAATTACTCTTACATTGTGAGATTCCCATGCTCATTTTTTATGATGGTTTTGAAATAATTTTAAGAAATTGAGGAATGCTCCAGGTTTGGGTTTTATTGCTGAGAAGAGACACCATGACCAAGGAATCTCTTTTTTAATTTTTTTTGGTTTTTTCGAGACAGGGTTCCTTGTGTAGCCTTGGCTGCCCTGGACTCTCTTTGTAGACCAGGCTGGCCTCGAACTCACAGTGATCCTCCTGCTGTGGTAACTCTTACAAAGGCAAACATTTAACTGGGGCTGGCTTACAGTTTCAGAGATTCAGTCCATTGTCATGGTGGGAAGCATGACATTGAGCAGGCAGTCTTGGTGCAAGAGGAGCCAAGAATTCTACATTTCCCCCATTAATTTATTTATACAGTCACTTTACAGCCTGATCCTAGCCCCCGCCCTCCTCGTAGTCCCACCCTCACACACCCTTCATTCCTTCCTTCCCTTCTCAGAGGGGTGGAGCACCCTCATGGGTACCAACCCACCTGGCACATCAAGGACTAAGTGCATCCTTTCCCACTGAGGCCATACAAGGCAGCCCAGCTATGGGAGAGGGATCCAAAGGCAGGCAGCAGAGTCAGACAGCCACCGCTCCAGTTGTTAGGGGACCCATATGAAGAACAAGCTACACATCTGCTCCATGTGTGTAAGGGGCCTAGGTCCAGCCCATGCACGCTCTTTGATTGGTGGCTCAATCTCTGTGTCCCCCATGGGCCCAGGTTAGTTGACTTTGTAGATCTTGTGGTGTCCTTGACCCTCTGGTGCCCTCAATCTTTGCTCCAACTCTTCTACAAGACTCCTGGAGCTGCACCTATTGGTTGATTGTAGGTTTCTGCATCTGTTACCATCAGCTGCTGGATGAAGCCTCTCAGAAGATAGCTATGCTAAGTTCCTAGCCTTGCAGAGTATTATTAATAGTGTCAGGAATTGTCTCTTTCTGTCAGGTGGATCTCACATTGGGCCAGTCATTGGTTAGCCATTCCTCAAACTCTGTTCTATCTTTATCCCTATATTTGTAGCAGGACAAATTTTGGGTTGAAGGTTTTATTGGTGGGTTCGTGTCCTCCCTCCACTGGAAGTCCCACCTGGCTATAGGGGATGGCAACTTCAGATTCCATATCGCTGCTGCTGGGAGTCTCAGCTAGGGTCAGCCCCATTCTGCATCTTGATCCACAGGCAGCAGCAGGGTCCCATTCCCCACTGGGGGTAGCTTGAGTACTAGGAGACCTCAGAGCCTACCCCATAGCGACATACTTCCTTCAGTAAGGTCACACCTCCCATGGGCCAAGCATTCAAACACATGAGTCCATAGGGGCCAAACCTCTTCAAACCACCACAGTGATAAAGACATTTATTACATTTTGAATGCTAACATAGTCCTCAACAAGTTTGGTTTTTGGAGAATATCTTGATTTGTGGTTAATGATAGTTGATAAAGTCTATACAGATATTCCCAAGTCTTAAAAATTCAGAAATTTGAAACACTTGAGGTACCAAGCATTTTGGATAAAGAGTATTCAGTCCTTACTTGTATATGTAGAAAGAATTTTTTCTGTTGTTAATATTATCCCTTTGCTTGACTAAAATTTATTTTAAAAATGAATGCTTTTATAGTTATTAGAGAATTTGCATCTAGAGTCTAATACTTTGCTTCTGTTTGCTTTAGTTACTTGCTTCTTTGCTTTGCAGGGGACATTTACTGAGGAGAAGTCAAAAGCTTCCCACCATGTTTATCCTTATCCTTCCGCACAAGAGGACGGTAAGTTAGCTGTTGGCTGTGACCTCTTCAGTGCATACATCGTACTGAAATGGCTAAATAAATACGCCTTCACCCAAATATAGTCCTCTTTGTTGTTGTTTTTTGTGTTTTTGGTTTTTCAAGACAGGGTTTCTCTGTGTAGCCTTGGCTGCCCTCGACTCACTTTGTACACCAGGCTGGCCTCAAACCTGCCTGCCTCTGCCTCCCAAGTGCTGGGATTAAATGTGTGTATCACCAGGGCTGGCATCAGAGTCCTCTGTTTTGTCTAATGTATCAGTTGCCTGCCATGAGTTGGTCTGAGAGTAGATCACTTGATTCCTTTAGAAAGTGAGACTTAAGCTGGGCGGTGGTGGCGCACGCCTTTAGTCCCAGCACTTGGGAGGCAGAGACAGGCGGATCGCTGTGAGTTCGAGGCCAGCCAAGGCTACACAGAGAAACCCTGTCTCGAAAAACCAAAAAAAAAAAAAAAAGTGAGACTTAACTTGTGTTGTTCAGTGTTTCAACCAGTTAGATTTTTTTTTCTTTTAATGTAGCAATTATTATCTGGTGATTTTAGTATCCATTATTTATTAACTCTGTTGATGTTTGCTGTGAATTGCTACAAATACAGGGATATCTGAGGCAGGTGCTTATTTATTGACTGTCATAGAGTCCCGTAAGAAGCTACTAGTTGAATAGACTAGTTTTATGTGACTCATGCTGGCCTTGAACTTTCTGTATAGCCACAAATACATTAAACTTGAGACTTTCATGCTTTCGGCTCCTGAATGCTGAGAACATGTTGTGTTGTATGGGCCTAGGCCCATTACCCACTGAGCTACATCACCAGCTATTGTCCCTCATCCCTAGTTTCTTAAAATATCTGTGTTTAAATTTGCTGTGTTATGTCTATATATGTGGGAACCCTTGTGTCACAGTGTTGTGTTTTTGTTGTTGTTATTGTTGTTTTTGAGACAGAGTTTCACTGTGTAGCCTTGGCTGTCTTGGACTCCCTTTGTAGGCCAGGCTGGCCTCGAACTCATGCCTGCCTCTGCGTCCCCAGTGCTGGGACTAAAGTCCGGCACCACCATGCCCAGCCAGCACTGAGTTTGTTGATCTTCTGCTTCCTTTTTTTTTTTTTTTTTTATTTATAGTTCATTTAATTAATTAATTAATTTCATTTATTTTTTGAGATAGGGGCTACTATTGGCAGTCCTAGAACTAACTCTGTAGACAAGGCTGGCCTCCAACTGAGATCCACCTGCCTCTGTTTTGAAGTGCTGGGATTAAAGGTGTTTGTCACCACCACCCAGCCCTTAAGATTTATTTGTAACTGTTCATGTGAATACAGGTCCTTTCAGAGGTAAGAAGAAGGCGTTAGGTTCCCAAGAGCTGGCATTACATGGGGTGTGAGCTGCCTGGTGTGAATGCTGGGAACTGAAGTATTGTGTTGTTCCTTTCTCCCACTTTAGCCCCTTCACATTATTTTTGTTTTTTGTTTTTGTTTTCCAAGACAGGCTTTCTCTGTGTAGTCACAGCTGTCGTAGACTCACTTTTTACACCAGGCTGTCCTTGAACTCACAGCGATCCGCCTGCCTCTGCCTTCCGAGTGCTGTGATTAAAGGCGTGCCCCACCCCACCCTTCACATTTTTCAATCAGATTTTCTTCATGAACTTACAGCTCCTCATTTAGTTGGCAAGACTAGCTAACTAGTGAGCTTCAGAGTGGAGACACACACACACACACTACCATGCTCACTTTAAAATTATTACTTTTAAGGTTAGATTTATTTATTTACTTACTATGTATGAATGTTTTGCCTGCATGCACATATGTGTGCGTTGTGCAAGCCCGTTGTCTTCCTTTGAACTGGGTTTATGGATGGTGTGAGCCATCTTATGGGTGCTGGGAATTGAGCCTGGGTTATTTGCAAATTCAGCACGTGCTCTCACTGCTGAGCCAGCTCTGTAGCCTCCCAGCTCGTTAACTGCATGTTGTCATCTGAACTTGGTCCTCAAGATTTGGTGGTCATCACTTTACTGACAGGCTATCACCCCAGCTCCAGAATGTAACTTTAATCAAACAAGTGACTTTCAGTTTCGAAACTTAAAATTTGGAATACTTAACCTGCTCTTACACAAAAGAAGGCTTTAGTTCCCAGCACCTACAAGTATACCATCAGGGCATGCTGACACCTCTTGGCTCCTGGACATATGTGGTATACATATGTGATATAGGTGACACAGACACATAAAATTACATGTTTTACAAATCAAATGAATTCTATTCATATTTTGACTTATTTATTTTCTTCTTTCAGAGGAATGGCTGAGGCCAGTGATGAGGAGGGACAAGCAGATGCTGGTGCACTGGGGCTTC
This sequence comes from Acomys minous, assembly GCF_964271855.1. NCBI lineage: Eukaryota > Metazoa > Chordata > Mammalia > Rodentia > Muridae > Acomys > Acomys minous. The sequence continues at coordinate 13,678,480 of NC_140495.1, read as the reverse complement.
TACCCAGATAGGTAATTCTAACCTGTCATTCCAACTGCTTATGCTGCTCTTGGTAAACAGTGTATGCCTCCAGCACGTGAGGGTGAGGTCCGTTACCATTCCCATCTCTCTCTTTGTTTGTTTTTACAGACGGGGTCTCTCTGTGTAGCCTTGGCTGCCCTGGACTCACTTTGTAGACCAGGCTGGCCTTGAACTCACTGCGATCTAGCTGCCTCTGCCTCCGGAGTGCTGGGATTATATATGCCTATAATGTTTCTGTTCTTTTTCATTTTAAACAGATTCTCACTGTGTAGTCCAGGCTCTCCTGCTGCTTACTAGGCCTGCCTGGCTTCAAGCTTACAGCTCTATCTGCTACTGTCCCCCAGTGCTGGAATTAAAAACATGCACCGCTAGGCCTGTTTCCTTCATTCTCTTTCTTTTAGTGTTCTGTCTCTCCGTTTTGAGGGGTGGATGAGGGATTTAGTTCAAGTCTTTACACATGCTAAGGAGTAAGTGCTTCACCACTGAGCCAGTTTCATTGTTTTACTTACTAACATTTAAAGCCAGGTGTGGTGGCCACAGGCCTGTAATCCCAGCACTCAGGAGGCAGGCAGGTGGATCTCTGTGAGTTTGAAGCCAGCCTAGTCTACAAAGCAAGTCCAGGACTGCCAGTGCTATACAGAGAAACCCTGTCTCAAAACAACAACAAAAAGAACAACAAAAAAACCCCAAAACAAACAAACAAAACCATTTAAGTACATATATGTTTATGAAATGCCTTTTAAAAAAATATTTATTTACCTGCAGGCCAGAAGAGGGCATCATATTACATTATAGATGGTTGTGAGTCACCATGTGGGTGCTGGGAATTGAACTCAGGACCTCTGGAAGAGCAGACAGTGCTGAGCCATCTCTCCAGCCCCCCAGGTTGATATTCTAACACAAGTGTATAATATGTGCTGATAAAATTTCTTTTCCATCATGTTGTGGTTGGGGTCCTTAGGCTCTTCTCCTCACCTAGGCAGTTCTACATGCTCTGGTAGAAAGATTCATGTCATCCAGGTGTGGTGATGCATGGTTTTTAACAAGATCTCAATAGCTCAATTTTATCAATAAAGATTCGAGCCAGATGCTGCCCAGTCAGAATTATCTTTTCAAAAAGTAAGCACAACATTCTATAACTCCAGATTTTCCAATGACTCTGAACTAAAGCTCATGAGAGCAGTGTGTATTCTTGACCACTGAGCCCCCCCTTTCTATTTTTAAAAATAATATGACACAAACTAAGGCCATCCGAAATAAGGGAGCTTCAGTTGACAAAATGCTTCAGGATTGGCCTGTAAATAAGGTGGCAATAAGTTTTGTTGAGGCTCAATCAAAATGTTTCAAAGCACAAACTCACTTTCTGATAGCTACAATAAAATTAAGCTTTTTTAAAAAAGTGGTGGCACATACCTTTAATTCCAGCACTCAGGAGGCAGAGGCAGGCGGAGCTCTTGAGTTCAAGGCCAGTTTGAGTACTCTTTCTAATTAGTAGATCTTGCCTCTAATTTGGTTTGTTTGTTCATTTGTTTTTTAATTTGCTTTATAGCTATGATACTTGGATCCACAGTAATGATGTTGATGCTGAAATTGAAGATCCCCCCATTCCTGAAAAGCCATGGAAGGTAATGGTTTTGTAAAAAAAAAAAAAAAAAGTTTGAGTACAGCCATGACTACATAGAGAAATCCCATCTTGACCAAAACAAAACCAAAATCTTGATTTGAAAAACAGTATCTTAAATAATAAACAAAAGTTTTTTTTTTTTTAAAAGAAAGAAAAACAGTATCTTGAGGCAGGCAGATCGCTGTGAGTTCAAGGCCAGCCTGGTCTACAGAGCAGTCCAGGACAGCCACGGCTACACAGAGAGACCCTGTCTCGAAAAACCAAAAACAAACAAACAAACCAGTATCTAAAAATGCATAGGAACTAGAATTAGTTTCCAGAATGTACGTTCTGCTCTTTCCGGCACTTTCAGTATTTTGTGCCTGCTATGCTTGGCACCCCCCCCCCCCCAAGGTTATTGTCTTTGTTGTCAACATCAGTTTCCCCCTGCAGATGCCTTTCACCACCCTCGGCAGAGGCCTTTAGGTGTGAGGTGGGGGGCTCACTGCACCCTCACCTAGGTTCTGGCTGCTCTTTTTGTGTTTCCTGAATTTCTGTATGTAACGCTGGCCTACTTGCACATGACCTTAGGAACTGTAGATACAGACTGGACAATTAATAGAGGGGCAACTTTATTTTTACAGCTATGTTGTACTCATGTTGGGAGGAGACCTTTTGGTGATACAGTTTTTTTTTGGGGGGGGGGGTCACCCATGCTCTACGTAGGCCCAATAAACTCTTTGGTTCCCCACGTTGGAGTTTGGTGGAATCATAATTTGTTGTTGATGTCCTACTGAGAGAGGCAGACATTTGTCTCCCCAGGGAAAGGTCCTGAAACAGAAGCTCATCCTGTCTTCTATTGGCTGCCGTATCCAGCTTATTTCCAGTGTTCTAGGAAGCCTTTATTGTTGTGATTTCTCGTTTGTGGCTCTTAGTTCACGGCAATGAAGCACTTCGTGCCTGCCCTCTCTCCATCTGTACCTTTAGGTATGACTAAGAAGAGGACATTTTCTAGAGCCAAGTCATAATTGTGCCCGTTTGATGTGGTTTTAGGTTCATGTAAAATGGATTTTGGACACTGATGTTTTCAATGAATGGATGAATGAAGAAGATTATGAAGTGGATGAGAACAGGAAGCCAGTGAGTTTTCGTCAGCGAATTTCAACAAAGAATGAAGAGGTATTTTACTTGGCACTGTTTCTTGACCACTGGTGGCCTTTGCTTTCATGGTCTTACTGTTTTCTTTTTGGTTTTTTGAGACAAGTTTTCTCTGTGTAACCTTGGAGGTCCTAGACTCACTCCCTTTGTAGACCAGGCTGGCCTCGAACTCACAGCGATCCGCCTGCCTCTGTCTCCCAAGTGCTGGGATTAAAGGCGTGTGCCACCACCGCCTGGCTGTTTTCTTTCTTTAAAAACTGCCACATACTCAGCAAAAAGCGTCACCTAGAATGTACTTCTACAATTTACTGAGTGACGCGATACTTACCAGGAAGCAGGACTGGGCATCCTAGTGAGTCATTAAAATGGAAACGGGTCAGGTCAGGTGGTAATTCTACAGCTTATTTTGTTCAATACATACAAGTTTTATGTTTTTAAATTTACATGGGTGTTATGTGTATGTGTGAATGCATGGTGTCTGGATGCAGAAGAGGATGTGCTGTCCTCTGCAACTGCAGCTTTGAAGCCATTTTGTGTGCCGAAATCAAACCTCTAGCAGCCAGTGTTCTTCACTGCTGTGCCAACTCACTAGCCCTGCTCTTTTAAAAAATAATAATAATTTATTTACCTTCATTTTATGTACATTGGTGTTTTGCCTGAATGTATGTCTGTGTGAGGATGTCAGATCTTGGAGTTGCAGACAGTTGTGAGCTGCCATGTATCTGCTGGGAACCAAACCCAGGGCCTCTGAAAAAGCAGTTAGTGCTCTTCACTGCTATACTATCTCTCTAACCCCTAACTTTTGTTTTTAAATTATTTTTTGTTTTATGTGCATTGGTGTTTTGCCTTTATGTGTGTCTGTGTGCAGGTGCTGGGTCCCCCAAAACTGGAGATACAAACAGATGTCAGCTGCCATGTGGGTACTGACCTATGTTTTAATTTTTAAATGCATTTAAAAATTTATAACCAAGTAATAGTAACTTTCACATTTTTTATATCTGTCTGTCTGCCTATCTATTTGTTGTTTTTGTTTTGTTTTGTTTTGAGACAGGGTTTCTCTGTGTGTCTTTGAATGTCCTGGACTCACTCTGTAGACCAGGCTGGCCTCGAGCTCAGAGAGCCACCTGCCTCTGCTTCCCAGAATCCTGGGAATATAGACATGCACAGTGGTGCACCTGTGCCAGGCAGCAACTTTCACATTTTAAAATAATGTCACATGATAGCTTAACTTATCTAACAGTTTTCCTTAGGAAAACCACAGTCTTTATTTAATATATTTTTATAACTTCAGTGCAAACACGATACCACAAAATACTGGCAATAAGTACTGCTGTGCTTTCTGAGAATAGGAAATTCAGCAAGTAACACTTCTTCTTCTTCTTCTTCTTCTTCTTCTTCTTCTTCTTCTTCTTCTTCTTCTTCTTCTTCTTCTTCCTCTTCCTCTTCCTCTTCCTCTTCCTCTTCTTCCTCCTCCTCCTCCTCTTCCTCCTCTTCTTCTTCTTCTTCTTATGCCTAAGTCCTTATTTATATGAAAACAGTACAGTGAAACCTATGACTTCATATGTGAACCTAAAACAATTTTGATTAAATGAACTTCAGGGAGCTGGAGAGAGGGCTCAGAGGTTAAGAGTATTGGTCGTTCTTCCAAAGGTCCTGAGTTCAACTCCCAGCAACCACATGGTGGCTCTAGGAGATCTGCTGTCCTCTTCTGGTGTGCAAGTTTACATGGATCAGAACATTGTGTACATAATAAATGCATCTTTAAAAATACTTTCTGGCGACAGGTGTGATAGTACACGCCTTTAATCCCAGCACGTGGGAAGCTGAGGCAGGTGGATTAGTGTGAGTTCAAAGCCAGCTTCTTCTACATGGAAAGTCCAGATCTCTCGAAAAACCAAACCAACCACCCCCCCCCCAAAAAAAACCCCACATAACTGTCTGTGTATAACCTGTATAAGCTTTTTTTTTTTTTTTTAATGAACTTCAGGTTTCTGGCTATTCACTCATGATTCCACAAAAAGCACAATTTGTGCCAGGAATGGTGGTGTGTGTCTTGATTCCCAGCACTGAGGAGGGACAGACAGGCAGATAGTTCTTTGTGGGTTGGAGGCCAGATGGGTCTGCATAGCAATTTCAAGCTAGCCATAGTTACATAGTCAGACCTTGTCTCTAGAAAGAAAACCTCACAACTTGTGGTCTATGTGTCACTAATGTAAGACTTGGGCAGGCCGTGGTGGCCGACGCCTTTAATCCCAGCACTTGGGAGGCAGAGGCAGACGGATCGCTGTGAGTTCAAGGCCAGCCTAGTCTACAAAGCAAGTCTAGGACAACCAAGGCTAACACAGAGAGACCCTGTCTCCAAAAACAAAACAACAACAACAACAACAAAACCCCACCAAGTTAAAGGTAGTATGTAGCAAAGAGGTTGCTGAGAAGCCCCAGTTTGGAGAGTTTGGAGAGCAGCTGAGTTGAGATACGAATTTGCTATAAAACAAAGTGTTGTCTTTTAAAGTTGGAAGGTCATCAAGGGCAGACATGTGGCCAGGGAGACCCTGTCTTTTTTTTTTTAAAAAAAAAAAAAAGGAAGACTCGGTGCCCAGAAGAGAGCCTTTTGTAACTGTTAAGGGTTTGTGCCAGTCCAGTAAACAAGCCTGTGATTCTAAGATTGTTTTCATTTGTGACAGGTAGATTTGCTTTGTTTTTTAATTTCCTTTCTGTTTTATTTTATTGTCTTACAAGTCTGCCATGTAGTCTATAACTTAGTATGTAGCTCTTGTTGACTGAATTGACTGAATTGGCAATCCCAACCTCAGCCTTCCTAGTGCTGGGATTATAAATGCTTGGCTTGCTCTTTTTTGTTTTATATTTTCTTTGGTATTCATATTTATGAATATATGTATGTGTATATGATAAACCACTAACTGAAAATGGAGAGATTTCATGTTTTCATACTTGTGAGCTTAGTACCAACACATCTTTGTCACATATGTATTATAAGATTTTATTTATTTTAAATTTTTAAATATTTGGGTTTTGTTATTTCAAGATAGTGTTTCTCTAGGTAGCCCTTGGCTGTCCTGGAACTCACTCTATAGACCAGGCTGGGCTCGAACTCAGAGATTCTCTTGGCTCTGCCTCCTAAGTGCCAGGATTAAAGGCATGCACCACCACTTCTGTCTATGAGACTTATTTTATAAATGACACTTTTGACAGGATAATTTGACCTCAGTTTTTTAGTTCAGTAGCGTGTATTAGTAGTTACTGAAATGCTTTCCTGTCTGAGAGCACGAAGGTTGAGCAATAATGGTTTTTGTTTTTCGGGTTTGACTATATCTTGTAGCCTTTTCCCCCTTTCAGTTTTTCTTTTCTTTTTTAAAATTTTAATTATTTGTTATGTATACAATGTTGTATCGGTATGTACACCTACATGCCAGAAGAGGGCGCCAGATCTCATTATAGATGGTTATGAGCCACCATGTGGTTGTTGGGAATTGAACTCAGGGGCTTTGGAAAAGCAGCTGGTGCTCTAAACCTCTGGGCCCTCTCTCCGGGCCTCTTTCGCTTTTTTGAGACAGACTTTCTCCATGTAGCCGTAAGACTCGCTCTGTAGACAAGGTTGGCCTCAAACTCACAGCGATCTGCCTACCTCTGCCTCTGGAGTGCTGGGATTACCGGATTGAGCCACCACACCTAGCTCTATTGTCATATATTTTAAGTATAAGTGGAATTATCGTTAGCACTTCAGTTTCAGTGAGTCACCTGAGATACTCAGTTTCAACCTTCCTTATGCTTTGGACCTTTAATTCAGTTCATTTTGTGGTGACCCACACAGTAAAATTATTTTGTTGCTACTTCATAACTCTAGTTTTGCTACTGTTATGAATTGTAATATAAATTTATCTGTATTTCTACAGGTCTTAGGCAACTCCTGTGAAAGGGTCATTAGTCCCCCAAAGGGGTTACAGCTCAGATGTTGAGACTGCTGGCCTTAGAGGTCAGGAGTATTTCCTCATTGCTGGTATCTGGTGCTTCATGTTGTGGCTTCATGTGCTGTGACTTAGGAGATTTGGTGCTGTGTGGAAAGTCACTGTGGACATGGGTTTGTAGAAACTGAGGAATTGACTAAATTTGCCTGATACTTATTTTCATTTACTTCTTCCTAGCCAGTCAGAAGTCCAGAGAGGAGAGATAGAAAAGCATCAGCCAGTGCTCGCAAGAGGAAGCATTCCCCTTCTCCTCCTCCTCCCACACCCACAGAATCCCGGAAGAAGAGCGGGAAGAAAGGGTAAGATGTGTTCCATGACCAGAAGTCAGCGTGAGAGTCGCCAGACATGGCACATGCCTGTAATCTCAGCACTTGGGAGGCACAGGTGGGGGGATTTCTGTGAGCCTGGTTTACAAAGTGAGTCCAGGACAGCCAGGGCTACACAGAGAAACCCTGTCTTGAAAATGGGGATGGGGTGGGGGAACTCAGTGAGAAAATTTGAAGGGCCTTCCTAGGTTTTATATTCATGTTGGATAGTTTGCCAAACAACAGTCATCCCTTTGACTTTGGCGTCTTTTTTGGGGGGGGGCAGCTTGTCTTTTTAACTTTTTTTTTTTGTCCCCCCCCCCCCCCCCCCCCCCCCCCCGAGACAAGGTTTCTCTGTGTAGCCTTGGCCATCCTGGACTCACTTTATAGATCAGGCTGGCCTCGAACTCACAGCGATCCGCCTGCCTCTGCCTCCCAAGTGCTGGGATTAAAGGCGTGCGCCACCACGCCTGGCTTTAACTTGTTTTTATTATTAAATTAAAAATTGTTACACCAGGCTTGGTGATGCGCGCCTTTAATCCCAGCTCTTGGGAGGCAGAGGCAGGTGGGTCTCTGTGTGTTTGATGGCCAGCCTGGTCTACAGAGTGAGACCAGGACAGCCAGGGCTACACAGAGAAAGCCTGTCTCAGACCTCCTCCCCCCAAAATTGTTCCTTTTTGTTTGGGTGTGGAGGTGCTAAGACAGCTATGGGGGACTCTTCTCACTTTCTACCATGAGGTTGGGTCTCAGAGTGAACTGGTTGTCGGCCAGGTACCGTTACCGAAGGAGCTGTCTTGCCAGTTTGATTAGATAATATTGACAGGAGTTTTATGTATACAGGGGCACCTTGAGGACAGTCTTTGTCATTGTTGTGTACACATTGGAGCTTTAGAAATCATGCCCTGAGCCCTGCATGCTGGCATATGCCTGTTATCTTGGCACGTGAGAGGCAATGGTGAGAGTACAGCTAAAGGTTGAGACTAGGCTATTTACAAAGCATGTTTCCTCAGAGCGCAACCTGAGACAGCGGAATTACTGCCTCTTGGATTTGACCACCTCCCGTTTCTGATTAAATTGATACAAGAGTTAGAACCTGTAATTGTTGAGCTGTTGGATGTTCTCACAAAACTAACAGCATGCCTAACAGTCTTGTCTGAGTGATATTGTAGATTTCTAATTGAATATACTGGTAATATAGTACTTTATACAGTACAGGAAGTATATACTAAAGTACAGCTAATATTTGCTAATTCAGTTATTATTAATAGGTATTTGATACTTTCAGACTTGTCTGCTTTAACACACATGTTTTGTTTGTGTGTCTTTTTGTTTTTCTTTAAAAATTTTTAAAATCATTTATTTATTATGCACACGGTACTCTGCCTGCATGTGTGCCTGCACACTAGAAGAGGCACCAGATCTCACTATAGATGATTGTGAGCCACCATGTAGTTGCTGAGAATTGAACTCAGGCCCTCTGAAAGTGCAGACAGTGCTCTGAACTGCGGAGCCATCTCTCCAGACCTGGTTTCGTTTTTCTGGACTGGTTTCTCATGCAGACCTGGCTGTCCTGGAGCTGTGTAGATCAGACTCCCCTCAAACTGTGCCTCTTCCTCCTGAGTGCTAAAAGGCAGTGTGCCACTACCGCGTAGCCCATCCTGCTTTGTTATGTTTGTTTTATTTTGAGGCAGGGTCTCTATATAGTCCTGTCTGTTCTGGGCCTCACTATGTAAATAGGCTGGCCATACTCACAATCTGCCTCTGCATGGCACAAGCTAGAGTCATTTGAAAAGAAGAAACCTCAATTAACAAAATGCCTCTAGCTGAGTATGGTAGCACATGCCTGTAATCCCAGTAGCCCTCAGGGAGGGACAGAGGGAGGGAGAGAGGGGGAGCCCCTAACAGCTAGCCCTATAAGAAGCCTGTGGTGTACTTCCTTGTTTTATGATTGATGTGCCAGGGCTTAACTCACTATGTGGCACCACCCATTGACTGGTGGTGGTCCTGGGTGGGATAAGAAAGTTGGTTGAGCAAGCTAGTAAGCAGCTCTCTTCCGTGCTCCTTTCTTTTCCTGTCATGTATTTTCTTGGTATTTGTTTTGTTTTTTCCAGACACAGTTTTTCTGTGTAGCCTTTCCTGTCCTGGATTTCACTCTGTAGACCAGGCTGGCTTCGAACTCACATAGATCCACCTACCTTTGCCTCCAGAGTGCTGGCATTAAAGATGTGCTCCATTACTGTGTGGGTTTTTCTTGGTACTTTGTTAATTTGTATGTGTATGTGTTGGTTGAGATGTTCTTCTCATGTTTCTTAGGCTGGCTGTGAGGGAGCTCAAAATATAGACTCCTGCTCAGCATCCTAAGTGCTTCAGTTACAGTAACATGCCACTACACCCTGATGTGTAATGCTTTTTTGTTTGTATCACATATGAATTAGGTAGTGATTCTGTCCTTTGTATAATTCCTCAATATAGGGAAATTCTTCCATTCTTTATTTTAATTCTCCAGTGTATTTTTAGTTTTCCTAATGATATTTTCTCAGAGAAAGAGCCATGGCAGTTTTCATAAGGAATATGAGGACTTTTTAGTTTTTAATACTCCAATGTTACCTCAAGAAATACAGCTGTCTGTGTCTTCCAAACTTATCCAGTTAGTTTATCATGTATAGGCCGAGAGTGCTGCGCTGCCCTAGCAGGTGTTCTTTTATTGTACTAATTCATACTCAGCGTAGGCAGAGTGCAATGACCGTGCTGGTGCTGACACTAATCACTTAGAGTTTGGGGCTCATTTGGTGTTACTTGAATTAGGTATCTAATTTATGTGATTATTTCTTGTTTTTAAAAGTGTTTTCTTTTGTAATTACAAATATTAATTTAGATCATCCATTCTGCTAAAAGTTCTATAATTTCCCTTTTCTGCCTTGTATGTATTAGACAAGCTAGCCTTTATGGCAAGCGTAGAAGTCAGAAAGAAGAAGATGAGCAAGAAGATCTTACCAAGGACATGGAAGACCCAACACCTGTACCAAATATTGAGGAAGTGGTCCTCCCTAAGAATGGTTAGTGCTCTTCTGCATGAAACTAAGTGTTGATTGCCATTTCTCCGTAAGATGCGTAATGTCATGCTCTGGGTTTACAGTTCTTTTGTTTGTTTGCTTGTTTTAGGTTTTTGTCATAGCATGTCTATATAGCCCTGCATGTTCTAGAAATCACATGTAGACCCAGGCTACCCTGGAACTCAGAGATCTGTCTGCATCTGTCTCCACCTCCTAAATGCTAGGATTAAAGGCTTGTGCTACCCTGCCTGTACCATGTAATTTTTTAAAAGATTTATTTATTATTTATACAGTATATAAAGAGGGCACCAGATCTTATTATAGATGGTTGTGAGTCATCATGTGGTTACTGGGAATTGAACTCAGGTCCTTTGGAAGAACAGGCAGTGCTCTTACCCTCTGAGCCATCTCTCCAGCCCTGCGTACCACATAATTCTTCACTTTCAAATGTGAATAGATTTTCTCCTAAAAGTTTTAAAAAGTTCTCAGTTTCTCATTTTATTTATTGGTCATTTTTGTTGTTTGTGTATCTTTTTTTTTTTTTAAAGATTTATTCATTTATTATTTATACAGTATTCTGCCCCCGTGTGTGCCTACATGTCAGAAGAGGGCACCAAATCTCATTATAGATGGTTATAAGCCACCATGTGGTTGCTGGGAATTGAACTCAGGACCTTTGAAAGGACGAACAGTGAGTGCTCTTAACCTCTGAGCCATCTCTCCAGCCCTCTTTGTGTTTTTTTTTAATTGAAAAAACATACCATTCAAATGGGCACATACATTTAAAACTGTCCTCTGTGTAGTGGTGTCAACCAATAGATAATTCAAGCCTTTAGGAGGCTTAAGCAGGAGGACCATGAGTTTGAGGTAAACCAGGTCTACATTGCTGTTTTTGAAAACTAAAGAAATAAAAATAAAATACACAGTTGAAAATAATAGTTCAGTGGAGGAGTGATTGATTACCTTGTGCAAATGATGCTCACATGTTCAGTTTCAGTATCATCTCTCCCTTTTTTTTTTTTTTTAAGAGAAAGCCAGTAGTGTGAAAAAACAGATATTTCTAATGTCTAATGCACAAAAATTTTGGGGAAAGACAGGCATTCCACCATATGTTGACAATATAGCTTTTCCACATTTGTAAAATAGGAATATATTGCTAATTGAGTGATTAGTTATACAACGTGCCTGGTAGTTTTGCGTCCTGACCTTTTTACATAAAGGTGAGTATTGGACAACCCTGGGCTTGTAATGATAAGCATGTGTGTTTTGATCATGTTGTATCATGTTGTTGTCTTTAGTTTTATTTATTTCATGTTAATGGTGGTTTTGTCTGCATGTATGTACCACACATGCCATGGGGGCCCAGTTTCACCAGTCCCCTTGCCCTGCCTGCTTAGCCACCTCTAGCTCCTTGCAGTATAATCTTAAAGTCAGTGTCGCTATCTGTCCTCTAACACATGATTCTACTGGTTTCCCCTTTTAGTAAACCCAAAGAAAGATAGCGAAAACACACCCGTTAAAGGAGGCACCGTGGCAGATCTAGGTAAGGAAGCCATAACATGATTTCTCTTTCAACTGTGTCAACGCCTTATTTATTTCAGATTGTTACTTTCCTTTCATTTGCTTTGTTTACTGCTCTTCAAGATTAACCGGCTGCCTTCTGTTCTGTCATCTTTTATTTTCCTACCATGACCTGCACCTGACAGTGCATGTCGTTTCTCACAAACTCATATAAACTTGGCAATAGCTTACTTTCACTTGAAAATAGTTATCATCTGAGTTTTAGAGAAATCATTCTAATGAAAATAATGAACTTTTGTTGGGTTGTGCAGATGATTGCATTACTAGAGGAATATTCATAATACTCATTCATGGTGAGTTTGAGGGCAGCTTCGAACTACATGTTGAGTTCTTGCCCATCCTGGGCTAAAGGACCTTAGCTCCCCCAACGCCATCCTCTTTGAGCAAAATGTAAAGTTATTAGTTTTTGTGCATACTACGTGAGTGCAGGTACAAATGCTGTAGTTCATGTGTGCAGGCAGAGGGCCACAAATTGGGATTCTACCATCCTTACACAGTAGAATTCCAGGAATTGATCTTGAATGTGACAGCCACCTCTCCAGCCTCTTTCAACACTTTTTTAACATTTTCATTTCATTCACTCGTGTTATATTTTTTTGGCTTATGCCACAGTGGTGCATATTTCTGCATGGTTCTATTTTAATGTCTGTTGACAGCACATTATCAAAGATAAATAGATTGCCTTAAAAGTATTTCTACTTTATTTTGATGTTATCAGATTTGTTTTTGTTTTTCGAGACAAGGTTTCTCTGTGTAGCCTTGGCTGTCCTGGACTCACTTTGTAGACCAGGCTGGCCTTGAACTCACAGCGATCCGCTTGCCTCTGCCTCCCGAGTGCCTTGGATTAAAGGCATGCACCACCACGCCCGGCTTTATTATCAGATCTTAACTGTTATTTATACCTTACATATATTTATTTTTCTCTTTCATTACTGATAATTACTGACTGAAGTTCCAGAAAAAGAACTGCTAGTTTATAAGTAAACTTTTATTTCTCCTTGTTGCATGGGCAGTGTGGAGGATTATAAAAGTGACTCTTCTCTTCACTGTGAATTTTTGCTAAACAAGGATGGTAATTTGTTATTTATAACTTGGGTGGGTTTTTGTTTTTGTGGTTTTTATTTGTTTTTGTTTTGCTTCTGCTTTTTTTTTTTTTTTTTTGGAGACAGGGTTTCTCTGTGTAGCCTTTCCTGTCCTGGACTCACTTTGTAGACCAGGCTGTTCTCGAACTCACAGAGATCCACCTTCGTCTGCTCCTGAGTGCTGAGATTAAAGGCCTGTGCCACCATGCCTGTCTCATCTTGTTGGTTTTTACCTATGTGTTACTAATCACTTGTTAGAAATAATGTATAGTTGATGGCAGGCTGTCAGCTTAGAACAAGGGCCATACTTTTCTCTCGTCTTTTTTCTTGTTTTACTTTTCATAACATACTTACTAATGCCAGCATCTGGTAACTTGTTGTAGATCAGTGGTGTCCATTTTGTACTGCCTTAATATCATGTATGTAGTAGTCACACACTTCACTGTTAAACCCTCTTAGCTCTGTTTTACTAATAATATGATTTGATGAGAATAATTTTTTCTCATTTTAAATGGAGAGTAGAGTGTTTCAGTAGGCTCTTTCTAGGTATTCTAATACTAAATGATGTAGCTCATGTTGGGATCTGTCTTGTGTTCATCATCATTGATTCACGTTGTCACTGTGCACTGTTGTTAAAGTGTCTATTATGTATGGGACATGCTTCAGAGACTTGCGTGATGTGTGTATTTGCATTTTGTTTTATGTTTACTAATTTGTTGTATGACATCAACTCTCCCCCCACCCCACCCCCAGCCCCCACTCCCCGCAACCCCCGGATTTCTCTCTTTGGTCTTGGCTGTCCTGGACCTAGCTCTCTGGACCAGGTTAACCTGGCAACCAGAGATCCTCCTGCTTCTGTCTCCTAAGTGATGGCATTAAAGGCATGTGCCTCTTTCTTGTTGTTTGGTTTTTGTGATAGGGTCTCAACTCACGGTTGGCCTTGAGTGATTAAGACTTCATTTTGTAGACTAGAGTTGTACTCACAAGAGATTGGCCAGCTTCTGCCTTTTAACTGCTGTGGTTAGAGCCATGAGCTGCCATGCCTGGCTATATCAGATAGTTCTGTGGGATTTTCTTTAACCTTTTATTGTTTATACATTTTTATGATTTCATTTCTGATTGCACCACTGTTCATGTTCTGCAGTCTAGGTTGTCCTTGGACTCAGAGATCTGCCTGCCTCTGACTTCCAAGTGCTGCGATTAAAGACGTGCGCCATCACTTCCTGGCTTAGTTTAAAATCATTTTAAAAATTAAGTTCTTGGGGGCTGGAGAGATGGCTCAGTGGCTAAGTGGTTCCAAAGGACCCGGGTTCAATTCCCAGCACCCACATGGCACTTAACAACTGTCTGTAACGCCGACATCTTACACCAATGCACATAAGTTAAAATTAAATAAAATATTTTAAAAAAATTTAAGTTCTTGGGCTGGAGAGATAACTCAGAGGTTAAGAGCACTGGCTGCTCTTCCAGAGGTCCTGAGTTCAGTTTCCAGCGACCACATGCTGACTCACAACCATCTATGATATCTGGTGTCTTCTGGTGTGCAGGTGTACAAGCAGGCAGAAGACTGTATATATAATAAATAAATAAATCTTTTTTAAAAAGTTTTAAGTTCTTGTTTTTTGTTGATGAATATTTTGAATGCATGTATTGATATGAACCATGTGTGTGCAGTGCCCATAGAGCTTAGAAAAGGGCATGTCAGCCACCATCTGAGTGCTGGCAACTGAATCTAGGTCTTCTTTGTTTCCCTAATTGCATTATATATAGTTTTTTCTTGTTCTTTTCTAATCAGCACACAGGCCTTAGAGTTCATGTGCTTTTTTTTTTAAGTTGAAATCTTACTGTGTAGCCCAGACTGGCTTCCAATGTGGGGTCTTCCCGCCTCCTCTGTACTGCTGAGCTTGGATACCTTTGCTGCTATGCCTCATTTAGTCACTAATACATTTACTCTATTTTTTCCCTGGAATCCACAAAACCATTTTTGCTTTACTCATTCTTACGAGACTAGTTTTTCATTCAACTCTCTTACCAAGATCTCATTACCAAATGATCTCTATTGTGATTAAGATAACTGGTAGAAATTAATAACCCACTCTTCATTTGTTTAGAAGTTGGTATGACCTTCCATCTCCATGTGTTTGTGTAAAATGATCACTTTGTTGTTGTGAATTTGTTTTAGCAATCATCTATTTTATTTTTCTCTTTCTAGTATCAGTTTTGCAGAATGTACAGATTTTGTATAAATCAGATCATACTGAACTTGTTTTGATTTTGCAGATGAGCAAGACGAAGAAGCAGTTACAGCAGGAGGAAAGGTAAAAGTTCGTTTAGGCCTGTGTGAGCCAAGTGTCTTTTAGTCACAGTCACTGGGCAGAGACAGAGTTTAGATGGGTGTCAAGCTGGCTTGTGTCTGAGGATGTCCTTGAACTATTGATCCTCTAGCCCATTCCCCCTGGCCACTGCTTTTCTCGTGCCAGATTCATGTGATAATGGGGATTATAACCAAGTGGCTTGTATACGTATTGGCTAAGCATAGTCCATACCTGGTCCATAGTCCAGTCCTTTTTCTGACAGGGGCTCAATTTTTTGTTCAGGTGGCCTGATACTTGCATTTTAAGTAACTGTGCTGTCTTGGTCTCTTTAGTAGTTGAAACCATGTACATACACTACTATACCTAGCTTGCCTTTTTTTTTCAGAGTGTCAAACTATTGTCCAGTTAGCATTGGCCTTGAACCTCAGGGCCATCTTTCTTTCAGGATACTAAGATTGCAGTCATTAGCTACCACATCCAATTAATTTTCTTTTTTGTACTCTCTGAGAATAGTTCTATTTCTGTTGGTTGTTGTTTTGTTCTGGGGACAGGGTCTTTCTGTGTAGCCCTGGCTGTCCTGGACTCGCTTTGTAGACTAGGCTGCCCTCGAACTCATAGTGATCTACCTGTCTGTTTCCTGAGTACTGCTACCACCCAGCTTGTTCTATTTTTGGTTTTTTTGAGACAGGGTTTCTCTGTGTAGCCTTGGCTGTCCTGGACTCGCTTTGTAGACCAGGCTGGCTTCGAACTCACAGCAATCCACCTGCCTTTGCCTCCCGAGTGCTGGGATTAAAGGCGTGTGCCACCATGCCCGGTTTTGTTCTATTTCTTAATCAAAAATTTTATTGAGAAGAACCTTAGCCTTTCTCAAGGATTACCATCATAGGTTATAATTTCCAGTTCTATGCTTCCTATTTGCAAAGTGGTAATGATAGTTGACTGCATTGTTGTTGGTGTGCCTGTCAACTCAGATTAGTAGTGTACCATACTTTGCCCTGACTTTTTTTTCACCTTTCTGTTGGTAGAGGTGTAATATAGATTACAGGTAAGGTAAATTGCTTATCATGCTTTAACCTTTGTCAACTTTTAATTTTATTTTTGTGAAGATTTACTTTTATATTTTCTAGCATTTAAATACCAGGCAATGCTCTCTGCGTTTATATCAGATTTCATTCTCTTATTTATTTATTCATTTTATTAGGTTTTTGGAGACTGGTTTCTCTGTGACAGACAACCCTGGCTGTCGTGGAACTCTGTAGATCAAGCTAACCTTAAACTCAGAGATCCACCTGTCTCTGCTTTCTGATTGCTGGGGTTAAGGGTGTGAGACACCACTGCCTTAAAAATTTAATCCTTTTAAAATTGGTCATAACATACTTGTTTGTTTGTGCATGCATGTGAGCACACATGCTGTAGCTTACATAATGGAGGCAGAGGGCAACTTGTTACTGTTGCTCCTGGGGATTGAACTCAGGCTACCAGACTTAGATACAAGCCAAGCCCCCTTACTCACTGAGCCTTCTCACCAACCCATACAATTTATCCTAAGAAATACAGAGATATGTACCGGCAACAGATCTTCATGTTAAGTAGTATGGCTTAGGAAGTTTTTGTCAAATTAAGGTTAAGAATTAGAGTCTATGAAAGAATGTAGACTAAAAATAATTCTAGTAGAAAAACACTTCATAGCTGAGATGGCTTAGTTCGTGAAGTCCCTGCTTCTTAGGCAATAATACCTGATTTCAGATCCCTGCCACCTACAGCAGATCCTAGTGAGGAAGCAGCAGTGGGAACCTGCAGTCTGGTTCTGGGGGATGGAGGAGCGGAGACGTTTGAATCCACAGACCTAATTGCCCGTCCAGCACAGAAGCTTAAAGATAAGCGAGACAGTAGAGACAGAGGCAGGTGGATCGCTGTAAGTTTGAGGCTAGCCTGGTCTACAAAGTGAGTCCAGGACAGCTAAGGCCGCACAGAGATGCCCTGTCTCCCAAAAAAAAAAAAAAAAGCATAAAGGAAAAATAAAATGTTATCAGTTCACCATGTTTACCTTTAGAAGTAAGAAATGTTTATGCTTGAGAATTGCTTTCTTAGTCCCTCAAACTGGATCCACTATCTTCTTTTGTTTGACCTACTATGTATGTGACTTGACTCTTGTGAACTTCATTTTTGTTATGTATAGGAAGATGAAGATCCTAGCAAAGGTGACCCGAGTCGGTCAGTTGACGCAGGTGAAGACAATGTGACAGAACAGACTAATCACATCATCATTCCCAGCTACGCATCCTGGTTTGATTATAATTGGTGAGTGGGCTTTCTCCCTCTGAAGCATGCGATTGAGGGGTGGGAGTACTTCCAGTCAGGCCTGTCGCTCTGCCTGCTTCCCCATCTCACTGATAAAAGAAAATGCACAGTTTTTTTAAACGTGATCTTCTCCTCCTCCTCCTCTTCGTCCTCGTCCTCTTCCTTTTTTTTTTTTTTTAAGACAGAGTTTCTCTGTGTAGCCTTGGCTGTCCTGGACTCTGTAGACTAGCCTGGCCTCAACTCAAAATGAGCTTCACAGTGAGCCACCTACCTTTGCCTCCTGAGTGCTGGGATTAAAGGTGTGCGCCACCACACCCAGCTATGAGCATGTTCTTCTTCCTGACTGTGTTGTTATTTGTGTGTATTTCCTCTTTTCACTATGCAGTAGTTCTCAACCTGTCTGTCATGACACCTTTGAGGGTCACATATCAGGTATCAAGGGTATCAGGCATCTATATTATGATTCATAACAGTAGCAAGATTCCAGTTATGAAGTAGAAATGAAATAACTTTATGGCTGAGCACCCTATAATATGACATACTGATTTTTAGGAATGTGAGCAGCTTTTAAATTCTGTTGGTTGACTTTTATTACTGTGTTGCTCTATTTACTACTCTGATTTTTGCTATTCAGTTTCCAAAAAAGTCTTCATTTTGTGCCTTTTTATTGTCTTAATGTCATAAAAACTAATAATAAAATTTATAATTTTTATTGTCCACATAGACTTTGTTGTTTTGAGACTGGGTCTCTTGAGTTATACCTTATGCTAATATCAGACTTTTGTCAATCTCAACTGTCTCAATTGTTGGTGTTACAGACTTGAACTGTTTCCAGCAGAAGTTTTTCAGTTAAGAGAATAGGAAACTACAGTATATATTATCAGTAGAAAACACAAATCTTTTAAACTGTACTCTTCCCCCCCCATCTCCCTTTTCTTCTTCCTCTTCCCCCGCCTCTCTTTTGATTTTTTGAGACAGTGTTTCCTCTGTCTAGCCTTGGCTATCCTGGACTCACTTTGTAGACCAGGCTGGCCTCGAACTCACAGCGATCTGCCTGCCTCTGCCTCCTAGAGTGCTGGGATTAAAGGCCTGCTGTTTTCTCTTATATGTAAAGGAGCTGTTTAGTGAAACTAATTTTAGCAAGAAGTACTCAGTTTGGGGGCTTATTAGTTTTCCTTTGAAAAGTGAGTGATGCATAGCTCATACTTTAAGATGTAATTTTTTTTTTCAGTAAGCAATTTCAATCTGCCTATCTCTTTTCTTTCAGTATTCATGTGATTGAACGGCGTGCTCTTCCTGAGTTTTTTAATGGAAAAAACAAATCCAAGACTCCAGAAATGTGAGCCCAGTGTTTTGTGTTAATAGTATGGACTCGCTGCTTTAGTTTTATGTAAATGAGTGTTTACCTGTATGAGTATGTGTTCCATGTGTCTACAGTGCCAATGAAGGCCCGAAGAGGGCATTGGTTCTATTGAAACTCGGGTTATGCTGGTCCTATAGACGGCAGTGAAGCAGGCTGAAGCTTGTTCTGTGAGCTGGTCAGGCAGAGCAGAGATGGGTGTCGTGGGTTCTATTGGCTGTGGGGAGACTGGGCCAAGTTTCAGAGGCCAGCTGAGGAAGGCTTTGTCCTGAGATCCGGTCATGCAGAAGGCCTCCTCTGCATGGTGGGAACTTTCTGCTCCCAGCTTGTGGGAGTACAGAGCAGCCAGCACTTAGCTAAAATGAAACAAACACCTTGAATCTGAGTCTCTTCCAGCAGGGGAAGGGAGGCATGGACTTTAAAAAAAAGGCCGGATAGCTGAGGCTCTTGGTCAGCATAAAAACAGCTGAGAGTTGAAGAGCCAGGTTTCAATTCACTAAACTAATGTTCTAACCAACAAAGACAGGGAGCTAGGGTGAAGGAGAGACCAGAGAGTGTGCCCCCCCCCCCCCCAAGACCCCTGGGTTTTAAGCCATGGGCATATAAATTGTAGGAGGCATACCCAGGACACCTCCTGGGGCTTGCCTCTGGATTGATCCAGGGCAGCTTTGGTACTTGTTTCTTCAAAGAGCCGGTTTTTGATAACATTTTGGCCTGAAGTCTGTGCAGTTTGTTTTGAAATGTGTCTCTGCAAGGAGCTAGCCTTTGACACTTTTTTTGTCTAGGGTCTTGTGGATTGCCCCCAGAAGGGAGGAGACACTCTCCTGTTTCCAAGCTTTGAGCTTACCTGGAGGGTTGTCTCACCTCCACCTACAAATGGAGGCCTACAGAGCTACAGGTTATGAGCCAAACCTGAGTTATCTGCTAGACCAGCAACAAATGCTTTTAACGACTGAGCCTTCTCCCCACTATTCCTGATTCTTACAATACAATTCTCACTTGGTTGTTACTGCTTTTTATTTTTAATTTATAAGTAGTGTATACCACTTATATCTTATTTTTACACCATCTTAACATCAAAAGAATTTAAAAAAATTTTTTTTCATTTTGTACATCCTAGTCATAGCCCCCTCCCTAGTCTCCTCCTGGTTTCCCTCTCCCTCTTCCCTATGCCCCTCCCATAGTCCTTAGAGATGGGGAGCCTTTCTTCACTATCAGCTGACCCCAGCCTACCATGTCTCTTCAGGACTGCCTGCACCCTCTTTCTCTGGGGCCAAGGGGAAGTGATCAAAGAGCAGGCAACAGAGTCCATAGCAGGGATCTTCCTTGCTTCCCTTACTGGGGGACTGCTATGGAGACTGAGCAGGGGGCCTAGGTCCTTTCCATGCATGATCCTTGTCAGTGCCAGCCCTCCTGGCCCCAGATTTGTTGGCTCTGTTGATCCTCTAGTGGAACTTCTGTCCTCTCCAGGTCCTTCTATTCCCCTACTCTTCCATAAGACTTCCTGCTCTCTGCCCAAAGTTTGGCTCTAAAACTTAGCTTCTGCTTCGATCTACTTCTGGGTGGAGTCTTTCAGGGGACCTCTGTGGTAGGCTCCCATCCTGTTCCCTGTCTTCATCAGCTTCTAGAGTTAAGTATCCTCTCTAGGGTCGTCTTTGTTAATTAGCTTCTTTAGGTCTGTGGATTGTAATATGGTTACCCTATATTATATGGCTAATATCTGCTTATAAGTGAATATATACCATGTGTCTCCTTTTGGGTCTGGGTTACTTCACTCAGGATGATCTTTTCTAGCTGTATCCATTTGCCTGCAATTTTCATGATGTCCTTGTTTTTTTTTTTTTGATAGCTGAGTAGTATTTCATTGTGAAGATGTACCACAGATTCTTTATCCATTCTTTGGTTGAGTGACATCTATGTTGTTTCCAGTTTCTGGCTATTACAAATAAGGCTGCAG
Source organism: Acomys minous (assembly GCF_964271855.1). NCBI lineage: Eukaryota > Metazoa > Chordata > Mammalia > Rodentia > Muridae > Acomys > Acomys minous. The sequence continues at coordinate 13,657,758 of NC_140495.1, read as the reverse complement.
GCCGGGCGTGGTGGCGCACGCCTTTAATCCCAGCACTCGGGAGGCAGAGGCAGGCGGATCGCTGTGAGTTCGAGGCCAGCCTGGTCTACAAAGCGAGTCTAGGACAGCCAAGGCTACACAGAGAAACCTTGTCTCAAAAAACCAAAAAAAAAAAAAAAAAAATAAGGCTGCTATGAACATAGTTAAGAAAATGCCCTGTTGTATGGTGGAGCATCTTTTTGCTATATGCACAGAAGTAGTATAGCTGGGTCTTGAGGTAGAGCTATTCCCATTTTCTAAGAAAGCGCCTGATAGGTTGCCAAAGTGTTTGTACAAGTTTGTACTCCCACTAGCAATGGGGGAGTATTCCCCTTTCTCCACATCCTTGTCAGCACGTGCTGTCACTTGAGGGGTTTTTTTTTTTAATCTTAGCTATTAAGATGGAATCTCAGAAGAGGGCATTTGTGTCTCTGGAGTTACGGACAGTTTTGAGTGTCACCATGCAGATGCTCCTCTGGTCTACAAAGTGAGTCTAGGATAGCCAAGGCTACACAGAGAAACCCTGTCTCAAAAAAAAAAAAATGGAACCTCAGAGTTATTTTAATTTGCATTTCCCTGATGGCTAAGGACATTAAGCATTTCTGTAAGTGCTTCTCTGCCATTTGATATTCTCTTGTTGAGAATTTTCTGTTTAGCTGTTTTTTCAAAATTGGATTATTTGCTTTGTTGTTTAATTTCTTGAGTTCTTTATATATGTATATTGGATGGAGGGCTGGTGAAAATCTTTTCCCAGTCTATAGACTGTCATTTTGTTTTAATAACAGTGTCCTTTGCGTTACAGAAGCTTTTCAGTTTCTTGATTCCCATTTGTTAATTGTTGATCTTAGAACCTGAGCTGTTGTTGGTTTTCTCTTCAGGATTTGTCTCCTGTGACAGTGAGTTCAAGACTTTTTACCCACTTTCTCTTCTAAGAGACTTAAAAATATGGAATGCATCCGGGCGTGGTGGCGCACGCCTTTAATCCCAGCACTCGGGAGGCAGAGGCAGGCAGATCCCTGTGAGTTCAAGGCCAGCCTGGTCTACAAAGTGAGTCCAGGACAGCCAAGGCTACACAGAGAGACCCTGTCTTGAAAAACCAAAAAAAAAAAACAAAAACAAAACAAAACAAAAAACAAAACAAAAAAAAACCGGAATGCTTCATGAAATTGTGTATCATCCTTGTGTAGGGGCCATGCTAATCTCTGTATCATTCCAATTTTAGTACATGTGCATGCATGTCAGTTCTAGTGCTGAACCTAGTAAATGGTGTTTAGCAGTTTGTCATGATAGCTTTTTGTGTGTGTGTGTGCCTTTTTTGGCTTTTTTGCACGGGTAGAGGGAATTCCACACTAAGTTTCTCTGTGTAGCTTTGGCTGACCTGGAGCTTACTCTGTAGACCAGGCTTCTAACTCAGAGATCTGCCTGCTTCTTTTTCTGTTTGTTAGGATTTGCATGTATTCATATATAATGATCTTTATCTGTATAATTAATTATTAGTTAAAACTTTGATATAGGAGTATTCAGGTGCATTTGAGTTAAATAGCATTTCTTAAAGCATTTGCTTTTGCACTAGAATTAGAAATAACTGATAGGAGTTTGCGTGTTAGGAAGTATAACTTTCTTTTCCTTGTGACCAGTTGTTAATAAATTTCTAGAAACTTGGGTGGTTGTTTTGTTTTTGTTTTTTGTTTTTTTGTTTTTTTTGGTTTTTCGAGACAAGGTTTCTCTGTGTAGCCTTTGCTGTCCTGGACTCACTTTGTAGACCAGGCTGGCCTCGAACTCACAGTGATCCGCCCGCCTCTGCCTCCCGAGTGCTGGGATTAAAGGCGTGCACCACCACGCCTGGCTTGTTTTTGTTTTTTAATTTAAGGTCTTGCTATACAGACCACAACAGCCAAGAATTCATAATTATCTGCCTTCCTCTTCTTCCTGAATGCTGGGATCAAAGGTGTGCACCACCATGCCTGGCCTGCTTCTCAAAACTCTTACCGCTGCAATTAATTCACAGCTGTCCTTTCACGGATCATTGATTGATTTCCATGTCCTCCCAAAATAACCACTGTTCTGTGGTTACCATGTTTTAGAGGAGAAATGTTTTCCTTGTAAAATACATAGCACAGCATATACAATATATTTTGGTTGTATTTTTCCATGTTGATTTGAGATTCTCTGTTTTGATGTCAAATAATGCTAACCTTCTAATAATAGAGCTGTATTAGAGTGACCTAAATCCAGATTAGACTTCAAAGACTCAGATTGTTTTTGCCACATTTTAAAATGCTTAAGGAAATTTGGGGAGGCATTTCTTTAAAATTAGACTTTTCTATTTTAGCTTTGTTCATCTTGTAAATTGAGTCTTTTTTGTCTGTTTGTTCAGTAGCCTTTTTGCTCTTATGTAGCTACCACCATGGGTTCTCAGACTTTTATTTTGCTTGTATGCAAAACATTGTCAGTAGATACTATGATTCTTTTTTTTTTTTTTTTTTTAAAGATTTATTTATTTATTTTGTATACAGTGTTCTTCTTGCACATCTGCACACCAGATCTCATTATAGATGGTTGTGAGCCACCATGTAGTTGCTGGGAATTGAACTCAGGACCTTTGGAAGAACAGCCAGTGCTCTTATCCTCTGAGCCATCTCTCCAACCCCTTGATACTATGATTCTTAACATTCTTGATGTTTTTGTTTTTGTTTTGAGACAGGGTCTCTCTGTGTAGCCTTGGCTGTCCTAGACTCGTTTTGTAGACCAGGCTGGCCTTGAACTCACAGCGATCCACCTGTCTCTGCCTCCCGAGTGCTGGGATTAAAGGTGTGTGCCACCACACCCCTCTAACACTCTTGATTTTTAAAAAGCTTCAGTGCACTGGGGAATCCGCTGTGACAAGGATACACAGTTTTTTTAATAAATGCTTTTGTCTTATGCTGAATTTGATCTCTGTTTGTCTGGCTGTCTCTGAATGGATTGCCTGTGTAGGCTTATTGCTGTGTCAAAGACAAGTCCTTGGGTGGGAAGTGGGTGTGACCTGAGAGTGAGAGCATAGATCCTAGATAGACTTCTGAGGGTCACTTACTCGTGTAAATGGAGTGATGAACCTTGTTTTATAGATCGATTTGACGTATCAGGAAAGGCACTTCACACAGTGCATAGGAACCAAGAATAGAATATCAGTGTTTAGGTTACCTGATGTGCTGTTACAATATGGTGTACTCTTTTTTTTACATCTTACTTGTTCTGAATTTAATTGAAGTGTAAATATTTAGTACACCACCAGTTTTGGTTGCTGTTGTTTTATATTGCTGTCTTTTTTTTTTTTTTTTTCTGCCTGTTGTCAAAAATTTTTAGTTTTGGGTTTGGGAATATTTTATCCAAGAGATACAAATCTACCTTATTATTTTGGCCTTCTTTTTAAGATACTTGGCGTATCGGAATTTTATGATTGACACATACCGTCTTAACCCCCAAGAATATTTAACCAGCACTGCTTGTCGGAGAAACCTGACAGGAGATGTGTGTGCTGTGATGAGGTAAATGTTTGACTTTGATCCTGTATCACAGGTGGTTAGTGATGCATTGCTGTTTTATATCTAGCCAATTTTGAATTTAAGATTTTTGTTACTTTTATTCACATGTATCATGTGGGCCCAAGGTGAGCTTGAAGTCCAGAGGTGTGCATTGGAGCTGTGAGCAGTTAGGAATGGCCTGATGGGTGCTGAGAGGCATGAAGGAGCTTGTCCTCGTCAGACCAGTTTAATTGGATGCCTTCTTCATAGCGCTCACAAAGATTCTGCATTTTAGTACTCACTTTTGCTGTCTATGTTTCATCGTTTGTGTCTTTTGTTTCATGGTCAGATTATAAAATGACAAGAGATTTAGGTGGGAGGTGTATAGTCCATCCCAGAACAGAGTTTAAATTTGGATTTTTTTTTCTCTGAATTGAGTCAGAGCATTTGTCCTCTATTTTCTGTGACTTAAACTATTATTTGGTGGCCATGGTGGTACACACCTTCCATTCCAGCCCATGGAAGGCAGGAAGGCAGAAGTCTGTGCTTTCAAGGCCAGCCTGGGCCTCACAGTGAGGTGCCAGAGCTGTATAGAAGTGCCACCTCAAAAACAGAAAGAACAGCAAGCACCCACATTGATGATCAGAGTCATCTGACACTGACCTCAGTTTAGAGGTTGTGTATCTTCCCTAAGCAGCACCGAGGTACTGGGCTGGATGGTGATGTGCACAGAACATGTTTTCTTCCTTCTACTTTGCTGCTTAATTGCATGATTATGGGTTCACAGGTGAGTCTGGTTCAGTAGGTTGTAATGTGCAGAACGCGTTATCTTTCAGGGTCCATGCTTTCTTAGAGCAGTGGGGTCTTGTTAACTACCAAGTTGATCCAGAAAGTCGACCCATGGCAATGGGACCTCCTCCCACTCCTCATTTCAACGTGTTGGCCGATACACCATCAGGGCTTGTGCCTCTGCATCTTCGATCACCTCAAGTAAGTTGGTGAGAACAGCTCTGCAGGTTTGCTTGGTGACCGTTCTGGTGATAGGATAATTCTCTTAGAGCTGCTGCTTTGCTGATAGTTTTGGGGTTGTGGATCTTCTGTTTTTCATTTCTCCAAATGTAAATGTTTTTAAGTCCATAGCAATACTTAAATATATATTTAAGGTAATATTGTGCTACCTTATTTTTTGAAATTACAGAATTTATTGTTAATCTTTACTTCTTTGTCCCTTCGTCATCAATGTCGTAGTAAGTCAGCAGATAACACATAAACTTGTCATTCAGTCTATGTCTTAGAAATGTGCATTTTAAAACTCTTATTAACTTCACTAATAATTTCAGAAGTAGACATGCATTGTTTTGAAAAGATTAGTGTGCCAAACAAATTATTAACAGCAGGATGGTCATATTGTATTTCCTCTTCATTGTGAGAAAGAAAAATTGCCTGTCTTCTCTGGCTTAAGGGAACACCAGACGTATTCGCCTTTTCATGTTGAGTTTATTTACAGTTAGTGTGGGGGTATACTTGCTGGGGGTTTGTTATTGTTCTGTTTTTTAGGAAACTTGACCAAAAGTGGTTTCCTTTTCTTTGTTTTTTATTTCCTTTTTTGAGACAGAGTCTCAACTGTGGAGTTCTGACTGTCCTGGAACTCACTAAGTAGACCAGGCTAACCTCGAACTTACTGAGATCCGCCTGCCTCTGCCTCCCAAGTGCTGGGATTACAGGTGTGTGCCACCATGCCTAGATGACTAAGAGAGAGTTAACAGCCAGTGTTAAGTGACTTAAACCTCTGTCCCCTTGAATTTGAACAGGTAAATACAGTGGTTTTTGTCATTTATGTGCCTCATAGGTCCCTGCTGCTCAACAGATGTTAAATTTTCCTGAGAAGAACAAGGAAAAACCAATTGATTTACAGAACTTTGGTCTCCGAACTGACATTTACTCCAAAAAAACACTGGCAAAGGTAAAGACTTGTTAAACCCACATGGACTTCCCATCTCAGATCTTTTTTCTCTTCCAAACAAGCCCGTCTTTCACAGGTTCCAACAAGGTTTCTTCTGAGGTCTGATGCATCAGCAGTCAGCTATATGATTAGCAGATAGATACTTAAAAACAACTGCAAAAAAGGTTTTGGGGTTTTTGTTTGTTTGTTTTGGTTTTTGTTTGTTTTTTGTTGTTGCTGTTTTTCAAGACATGGTATCTCTTTAGTCCTGGCTGTTCTGGACTCACTTTGTAGACCAGGCTGGCCTCGAACTCAGAGATCCACCTGCCTCTCTTCCTTCCGAGTGCTGGGGTTAAAGGCATGTGCCACTGCTCCTGGTTACAGACAGTATTTTTGAGGGTAGTACAATTGAAAAGTAAATTAGAACATATACTAAGAATCATGTAATAACATTGTGAGCCAACAGACCATTCAGATTACAGAACAGGTTAGTGAGTTGAAAGCTGAGTTTAGTTACTGAAGCACTAAGGAAAAAAAACACTGGATTATGGTGAAGAAAGGACAAAACAAAAACAAAGTGCAGGAGACATGTCAACAGTCAAAATAATTTATGTCAGTAAAAGAGCAAAAAGTGAAGGAATATGATTGGTAACACAATTCTGAAAGTAATAAAAAGATACATATTCAGAGATTGGCAAGTGACTCACACATCACTGCATTGGGAACCATGCCTGATAGCCTGAGTTCAGATCTGCAGCGCACACATAAAAGCTGAAGAAGGAAAGTTTGGCACCTTCTTGCAGCTAGAAGGGAAAAGGTAGGAGAATCCCTGTGGCGCTTGCAGGTCCAGCAGCCTGGAGTAAGCAGTACAGAGGCATACAGGAAAAGGGACATTGCTGAAAAGAAAGTGTAGGCCGAGGGTCTTCTGACCTCCACGCACACACTGTCACAGATGAAAACACACAGCACACCTCACTCAAAAATAAATCAATACAATTTTAAAACTATGAGAAAAGCAAAAGGAGGAGGGTAAATATATGGGTAAGGAAAGAAATTGGGGCCCAGGAGAGATAGTTCAGAGGTTAAGAGCACCGCTGCTCTTCCAAAGTCTGGAGCTCAGTTCCCAGCAACCACATGGTGGTTCACAATCATCTTCTGGTGTGAAGGTGTACAATCAGGCAGGACACTGAATATATAATAAATAAATCTTCTTTTAAAAAAGAAAAGAAATTGTATTTAAAGACATAATAAAACTGATGGCTGATTTACAACATCAATGATAGAAGGACCATTACTATTGTAAAGTAATAAAAAACTCACTTTGGAAACATGTAATAAGTAATTGGTTAAAAATAAGATGTTTAAAAGTACGTACTAATTATTTCAAAGTCATAACTCATTTAGGAAATTTGTATTAAGTAGTTAGTGGAGTAGAACTAGATGTTTAAATGTGTAAAAATTGCCATTAGCATTGTGCAAAAAAACAAAAACAAAAAAACCTCCAAATACACAAAGTTGCTCAGTATGAAAAGAAGTGAGCCCTGATAGACTATTAGTGGCTCAGAGCGTAGGGCAGCACCCCAGATCTACCCACCTTTCTGAGTTACCCAGAAAAAAAACAAGTTTTCACTTTCGTTAGATCCCTTTACTTAGCAAATATTTACTTAACACTTCTCACTACTCTCTTGATTTGGGCTTCTTTTTTCTGTCCCTAAAGTTCCCATTGCTCCCTCGTGGCTAACCTCCATTCCACCTTAACTCAAATTGCATAGGTTTATATCCTTTAATTAATTTTCTTTTAAAGTGTATATAGTTTAAACTTTTTAGCATTATATATTTATGGGTGTTGTACCTGCATCCATGTCTTTGTACTACGTGCTTACAGATGCCAGAAGAGAATGTTGGATGCTCTGGAACTTAAGTTAGAAGATGGCTGTGTGCTGGGAATGGAAGCTGGGCCCTGAGATAGGCAGCATGCTCTACTGCTGTGCGCTCTCTCCTGCCCTGCTTATTTTCATGCGTCTGCGTGTTTGGAGCATGTTGTGGACTGTATTTGTGGACCTATCTGATACAAATAGGTCAAACTGGAGTCAGAAGTGCTTAAGAGCTGCCGTGTAGGTTCTGGGACAACAACCCAGATCCTCGAGAAAAGCAGCCAGTGCTCTTAACCCCTGAGCCATCTCTCCAGCCCCTTTATTTATAATTTACCAGAGTACATTGATGAATAAAGTATGCGTGAAAGGTCAATATATGAATCAGTACAGAATAATTTTTTGCTCTATGTAGTGACACACCATTGAGCTTTTTACAGAAAGAAGTAACAGTAAGTGTTTAGGCCCATGACGTGTGGCTGTGAAAGACCATATCCATATATAGCACAAAGAACAGGAAATAGAAATAGAAGTGTAATCTGTGGAAGTGCTTACATTTTATATGAAATACAATAATGTTAATTGAAAGTAGACTGACAAACTACAAGTTAATGTTCTTCGTCTTAACACAGCTACTTAATATAAACATAATCTTACGGTGACTAACACATATCGTCTCAACCCTAAGGCAGATAAAGGCAAGTTTGATAAAAGGCTGGATATCACACAGTGAGTTTGAAGTCAGTCAGCTATGCAGTGTGACTATTTGTCTTCCTTCCTTCTTTTCTTTGTTTTTTGTTTTTCTGAGACAGGGTTTCTCTGTGTAGCCGTGGCTGTTCAGGACTTGATTTGTAGACCAGCCTGGCCTGGAACTTGCAGAGATCCGCCTGCCTCTGCCTCCTGAGTGTTGGGGTTACAGGTGTGTGCAACCATGCTCAGCTTGAGAGTGTTACAGTATTTTGTATCCTGTTGGCCTACAAAGCAAATAACTGACACAGGGAGACTGAAACATACTTTAAAGCTGCCAGCACTTCGCAGGGCAGAGTCTGAACTGATTCTAATCTACTCATAAACTAAACAAACTACTCTAAACCTTATAACATACATATATTCCAAACACTTGCCACTATGACCCCTGGGCCAGTCAGTGTCCAGTTCCCACTGTCCTCCTCCAATAGTCAAAAAACCTCTCCCTCTCCAACTGTCAAATTTTTCTCCTCTCTTCGAGGAAGTCCTGCCTTCCACTTCCTGTCCTTCTGCCCACCTGATTGGCTAAACAGCGCTTTATTGATGGTTGATACATTCACTTAGCATTCATCCACAAGAGTGCTTTTAAAAACAGAAAAGAATTCTTACTTCAACATAGAAGGATACAATATAGGGAGCATTTTAAAAAGAGTAGAAAATAGGAAGGGATAGATTCTTAAATGACTCGAGAAATAGTAACATATGTCCATGTGTGCTCACATCCTCTCCCCTTTAGCCCCTGCTGGAGATTGTGCTTGAGTTTCATAGATGCTGGGCCAGGGCTCCACAGTTAAATCCCAGCCCCGCAGATGATGTTTTAGTTTTTATTTTTAAACATTTTACTTACAGATGTATTGTGTGCCATTTGCATGCAATGTCCTCTGAGTCCAGAAGATGGCATCAGATCAGATCAGATCAGAGCTAGAGATTTACAGACAGTTGTGAACCACCATATGCTAATTATGGAACCTGGGTCCTGGAAAAGCAGCCAGCCATCTTGATATTGACTTCTCTCTCTCAGCCCTTCTCTTACGTACATTGCTATTTTCTTGCATACAGGTTTTTTGTTTGTTTGTTTTGTTTTGTTTTCCGAAACAGGCTCTCTCTGTGTTAGCCTTGCCTGTCCTGGACTTGCTTTGTAGACCAGAACTCACAGCAATCTGCCTGCCTCTGCCTCCTGAGTACTAGGATTAAAGGCGTGCACCACCATGCCTGGCCTTGCATACAGTTTTAATACTTCATTGAAATAGCAAAAACTGTCAACTTAAAAAAATCAAGGACAATGGTGCCTTCCAAATACTTGAGTATAGAACATAAACTCAAATAAAAGTAAAACAAGAGGAGATACACCTACAAACACCTCAGAGCTGGAGCATTGAAGTTATTTTAACACATTTCCTGGTGATAAAATAAGCATAAATGAGAAGGCATAATATTTTCCATATATATACATATTTGTATATAAGTGCTATTTTAAACAAAAATGAAAAATAACCTTCTATCTAAACCTCTGTTACCAGGTAGTTGAATATATTCCCCAGAACAACACTCTAGCTCAGCATTGCACTGGTAAACCTGTGGCAAACGCACCAGAAATAATTCTAGCAAACATAGACTCTACTAGAAATGAAGAATCACGTAAAGACGAGCATACATATCCAGTTATTGATAGACATAGACCTAATATCCTTGGACATAAAAACAAAAATACAGGAACAACTGCAGAATTGACAAAATGTAAATAACTTAAATGTTAGTCATTAGTATAGTTTTTGGTTTGTTCAGGCAATGTAGTAGTGCAACACAAAATCCCTTCCCAAAACATCATGGTTACTCAAGCTTGTCATCCAAGCATGTAGCCTTCGTTAGAGACTAATAAAGTAAGAGTCATTCTTTAAAAATTAAAGATAAAGGAGTCTGGAGAGGTGGGTCAGCAGATGAGAGCACTGTCTGTACTGTTCTGGTAGATGCTCTGAGTTTACTTCCCAGCACTCACTTGGTAGTTAACAAGTGTTCATCCTTGTGGTTCTAGGGGATCCAACTCTGGGATTCTGGCCTCTAGATACCAGGTGTGCAGGTCCCAAGAACTGTAGTTATAAATGGGTGTGTGCTGCCATGCTGGTGCTGGGAACTGAGCTTGAATGTTTTGGAAGAGCAGTTAGTGCTCTTAACACTAAGCCGTCTCTTTAGTCCCTTTTGCCATTTTTAGCAAAAAGTTTTGTTTTGGGGTGTGTGTGTTAGTAGGAACGCTTTATCTGCATAAGTGATGTGTGTATAGGTTACACTTGTATGTCTGGTGTCCCAGAGGTCAGAAGTAGGCATTCCATCCCTTGATCTGTAGTTAAAATCTGGTTTACCTCACTGTATTGGTGCTGGGAATTGGCTCTGGTTCCTCTCCAAGAGTGGTATGCCCTTGAGCACTGAACCATATTTCTTGGTCTCGTTTGCAGTTTTTTGCACGAGTAGAAGGAAATTATCTGCTGAAGTACAGAGATGTGTTTATTGTGTTTATCACAGTATATTACAGTAAATACCAGAGAAACCACACAGAGCTCACCTGCTGCACACATTTCCAAGCCCCCTGTGAGGCTTCCATAAGCTCCTTGTTACTAAAAGAGGAAATGTGTGTGTAAGCCATGGGGATGGAGAGAGTTCTTCCATTATGTCTAAGAAATGGAGATGGTTGCTGAGGCCTGCCCATCAGAATTGTCAGTTCTAGGTTGTATAATTGCCCCTGGTTTTCTTCGGTTTGGTTCCTTCTGAAGTAAGATAAAATGTTTTTAAAATATATTTTATTAATTTATTCATATTGCATCTCAGTGGTTATCCCATCCCTTGTATCCTCCCATTCCTCCCTCCCTCCCATTTTCCCCTTACTCCCTTCCCCTATGACTGTGATTGAGGGGACCTCCCCTCCCCTGTATATGCTCATAGGGTATCAAGTCCTTCTTCTGAGTGCCACCAGGCTTCCACATCCAGGGGATGTAGTCAAATATGGAGCACCAGAGTTTGTGTGAAATAAGATAAAATGTTAATGATTTGTTTCGCAGTCTGGTTGACAGTCACCCCTAACTCTGGTTGATTAAGAAGTTCCTTTGTCTTAAGACACTTCTAAGTGCACGTTAGCAATATATTGTCAGTCACAGTGCATCTTTTAATAAAACTGTTCATTGGGACTAAGGTTTTACCTCCGTGAGACTGTACTGCCTGTTAAGTCCAAGGCTCTGGCTTCATGCCTATGTACCACAAAACCAGAAAAACACACTTTTGGGAATTCTGGATATTTAGGTTAAAAACTGAATTTGGGGGATTTTTGTGTTAGTTTTGTTTTCTTTCTTTTTTTTATGACCAATTTTTAAAATTAATTTATTCTTGTTACATCTCAATGGTTTAGTTTTCTGTTCTACAAATTATCATATATTGCAGAGTGTTTCACATACAGAAAGACATCCTATCATTTATACTGAGAAGCTTTATCAACACAAGGAAGTTATAGACTGGAAATTTTTTTCTATTCATACTTTACAATCTTTCAAAGGGTAGAGGAATCAAAGTAGGAAATTTTATTTTAAAGCGTATGTCTTTTGTGTTATATACATTTAAAAGTAGAGAATATTATCAACCATTCCAGGTACCCTGTGCCAAATAAGTCTGTGTATGGAAGTTGGTCTGCAAATTAAGGGTTATGAATATATCTTCGATATCTTAAAGCATTCTGTGTTCTCTTGCCATTGCTCAGGTGATTTACAATCTGTGTCCTAGTACCCGCTTTCTCTAGCCACGGATTATCAAGAAAGAGGTCATGTGAGTTTACAGAATCACTTGGAGACTTGAAAGAAGTAGGTAGGGACGATAGGGAACTGTTAGGATTGGCATTAAGAATCTGAGTATTTGGGGCAAAAGATGGCCCAGTGGTTAGGAACTTACTGACTTTGGTTGGTTTCCTAGCACCCATATGGCAGCGTACTACAGTCTGTAACTCCAGCTGCAGGGGGCCTGCTGCTCTCTTCTGGCCTGTGTGTAGTACGTGCACATGGTGTTCACACGTGCTCACAGTTGAGTGGAGACTAGAGGACAGCTTTTGGAAGTCATTATTCTCCTTCCACCATATGGTTCTGGAGGATCAGACTAGAGTGTTGGGCCTGAAAGGGAGAGCCCTTACCCTCTCAATCTTCTGGCTGACTCATAGGTTATTTTTGTGTAATTATTGATGATTTATCTTACTAATGAATTTGTAAGTTGTACATCTATCTTCTAAAGTCGAAATAACATGGAAGTATTTTCTGTGACTAATGACAAGAAGCTGTTGAAGCATGCCAATCCCTCTGTTAAAGTAGAAGGTTTGGAAGGTTTGGTTATCGGGAGATAAAGGAAATCCTGCTTGAGTCCCATCTGCATTCATTTGTGATGAATAAGTCATATCCGACTTTGTTTTCCAGAGTAAAGGTGCTAGTGCCGGAAGGGAGTGGACGGAACAGGAGACCCTTCTTCTCTTGGAGGTAAGCTGCTCGGTGCCACAGCCCTTACTCAAAGTTGACACATGGAAGCTTTTATGCTGTTTTCTTCTTTCCCTCTCAAGTATAAGTTTAAAAAGATGCTTTCTTGGTTTTCTTTGTTACTGTTTTAAGTCATTCTAGCTCTCTTTTGATATCACCTTTTACAGTCAGAATCTTGACTAGCTGTATTTGCCGTGGACAGTGATTAAACAAGAGTGTGTTCAGTCCTCACTAGTGGACACAGCCTGTTGTCTAGTGCTGTTTGGAATCCTTGTGCCATGAGGAGAAGCTTAATTGTGCTACAGCTGCAAACAGCAACAGTTCCTTCTGCACACTGATGTTCTAAGTTCCCATCAGTTCTGCCTTTAAGATTCGGCTTGAGAAATGGCTCACACATTAAATACTAGGCTCACAATTAAAAACATAAGATTAGTGGATTGTAAATACAGGGTGAGGTAAGAACTCCTGAGCCACTGTTTACTCTAAACATACTGAGGAAGACTGTTTTTCCTCAAACAATAGTACATTTTCTTTGCTGCTGGGGTTGCCTTTTCTTTTAAGCAGGGAATGTCAACATTTTTACGAGGATTCCTTAGCTAAGAAGAAATAAGGCTTAGCAATATTGTTTACCATTGACACCATCCATAAATGCAGTTTGTTTAGAGTAATCACTAGCTTAAACGTTGTATTTTTAGATATACATCCTCTAGTCCTACCATTTGAATTGGTGCCTGAGGATTGCAAGTTCTTTGCCTTCCACTGTTAGATAGGACAACTCTGTCTTTAAAACCTTTAAAGAAAAAAAAAAACGTGCATACCCAGAGAGACAAAGTGCCAGGAATGGACTGTGTACCTGTAATCCTAGCATTCAAGAAGCTGGTCCACTTAGGCTACATAGGATGCTTTGCCTCAGAAACCAAAGCAAGTTTCTGTCTGTCCTTCCATATTTGTACCTTGGCCTTTGGTATACACAGTAGGAGTTTTGTTTTTCCAGACTTCAGAGCCATTAGTAAAGTCCTTTCTCTGCTTTAGACCAGAAGTCAAGACAATTGTGAACTTTTCAATAATCCCAGCACTTTGAGAAAGAAAGTTGGGGACTTTGTTGTTGCTGGCTTGCTTGCTTGTTTCGCATGTGTGAGAGGGCACAACACTTCATGGGAGGCAGTTCTTTCTTTTCCCCATATGGGTTCCAAGGGTAGAACTCAGGGACAGTCTTGGATGCAAGTCCTTTAACAACTGAGACAGATGACAGGCTTTATCACTATGGCATTCTAGCCAGCCAATGAGCTCCAGCTTGAGGGAGAGGCCCTGTGTCCAAACAAGATAGCCTATCATTGACCTCTGGTCTTTGTGAACATTCATAGACATAGACCTTCCTGTTCACACACCCATGTGAACATACATGTCCTCAAGCTTCAGGACAGTAAACCAACAAAAATTATGAATTGAATTATAATCAAATGAAATTTAGATTTGTCCTTAATAGATACATCTTGTTTTATTGGGGTTTATTTCTAACAATATTTTTGGATATTTTTGAGACTGCCCACTTTTGTTTATTTGTTTTGAGACCAGGTCTTTTTACATATCCGTGACCATCCTGAAACTATGTAGTCTAGCCTCAAAGTCCAAGACCTGCCTGCTTCTGCCTCCTGGATACTGGGATTAAAGGCATTTTCTACCACACTCAGCCTTGCTATTTATTTTATTTGCATTGGTGTTTTGCTGTATGTCTGTGAGAGGGTGTTGGACCCTCTGGAACTGGAGCTACAGACAGTTGTGAGCTGCCATGTGTTTGCTGGGAATTGAACTCAAGACCTCTGGGAGAGCACCAGCCCTCTCACCTGCTGAGCCATCTCTCCAGCCCCCACTTTTATTTTTAAATTAACTTAATTTGGGTCCTTGATTAAAGCATAAGTCCTGTGTCATTGTGGAAGATTAATATCTATATGTTCTCTTTATCATTTTTTTTACAAAAGGAAATACTGGAAACATAATTTCAAGTTTTAAAATAATCAAAGGTAAAATGTCTATATAGGAGAGAAAAGAATATCGTTTGAAATGACTTTTATTATAGAAATAGATATCTTTGATTTTGGTTAACTGTTTTAAAATTTATTTTTATTTTATGTTTATTCGTGTATTGCTTGTGTGTTATGAGAATGTCAGATTCCCCTGGAGCTGAAGTTACAGACAGGTGTGAGCTGCCACATGGGTCCTCTAGAAGAGCAGCCAGTGCTGGGTTTTTTTTTTTGTTTGTTTTGTCTTTTGGGTTGTGGTTTTTTGTTTGTTTGTTTTGTTTTGTTTTTTTGTTTGTTTTGTTTTTGAGACAAAACAAAGGCTCTGTTTAGCCTTGGCTGTCCTAGACTCATTTTGTAGACCAGGCTGGCCTCGAACTTACAGTGATCCACCTGCCTCTACCTCCCAACTGCTGGGATTAAAAGCATGTGCCACCACATCTGCTCAAGCAGCCAGTGCTCTTAACCACTGAGCTATCTCTCCAGCCCCTAGATTTGGTTTTTAATTACTGTATTAGGTCAAAGTGGAAAAGGTTATTTATAAATATCAAAATTATAGGCAACTCACAAAGTTTTATCTTGTCAGATTTTGATGTGCACTATGTGAGTAGTTCTTCCATTTTGAAACTTTAGTTCATTATCATCACGACAAGAGAGTTTTATATACACAGGCAGCCAAAGGAGACTGCCACACTAGGTCACACTTCCTCCAAGGAGGCCACACCTCCTAATAGTGGCATTCCCTGTGGGCCAGGCATTCAAACATGAGTCTATAGGGGCTATTCCTGTTCAAACTACCATAGCAGATAAGATTCCTCGTCTCTATCTCTCTGTCTGTCTCTCTTCCCCTGCCCCTCCCCCCCCAATTTGGACATCATGTCTGAGGTGTAGCTTGGTGGGTTTTAAATTCCAGTGATAGGAAAAAAGTATATCTGGACATACTGTTGCGCTATTGGAAAACCAGTTTTGTTTGTTCTTCCTCTCCCCCCACCCCCCCAATTCATACAAGTTCTTGTGGTAGTTTATACATTTCAATTGACACTTTAATTCAGCACCATGATAGATAACTACAGGTAAAGCTAACTGGAATGTTTCCGATTCATTAAGGAGATCACAAGAGACATAGATAGGACCAGAATATGCCAGTAGAGTTGTGGAGCACAAGGTATACAGAGAAGTGCTGCTGTGCAGATCTAGATTAAGTGGGGAGCTGCCTTGGGACAGCACTGGGACACAAGGGTGAGCTGGCCCTAGCTCATGTGCTGTAGGCAAGTTAACTGTACCTGTGCAGACAACTTAGAGCAGTGTTGTGGGATCTGATTAACCTTTCAGCCTGAGGAGGAAGAAAGGGGTGGCGCTGATTATGTTACCTTATCCAAAAGTTTGATGAAATGTGAAACCATTGAAAGCAGGAGAATTTGTTTTGAGTTAAATGTTTTCCAGCCTTGTACAAAGATATGGAAAAGCTTTTACTTTGGACACATGGGCCTGCTTTTAATTCTAGATGTCACGCAACTTTAGTGAGCCCTAAAAGGTTGTCTAAATTGATTTATTCTTTATATTTCTTTTTCTTCCCCAAGCAGGGTTTCTCTGTGTAACAGCCCTGGCTTTTCTGGCCTTGCTCTGTAGACCAGGCTGACCTCAAACTCACAGTGATCTGCCTGCCTCTGCCTCCCTGAGTGCTGAGATTATAGGCCTGGGCCACCATGCCCTGTCTTTTTATTTTAATATGCAAGTAACCATTTATGTTATTATTTTGAAATGGGATCTTGCTTAGTCTGTTTATCTTCCAAACTTCTGCCTCAGTTTACTGAGCACTGGGGTTTAATGGTATGTGCCACTACAACTAGATCCTTACCCAAAATTTCTTAGAAATACTATCTATAGAATCTTAATAAGACAGGTGGTCTTGCATGCCTCTTTTCTGAGCACTCAGGAGCCTGGACCAGGAGGATTGGAAATTTAAGACCAGTTTGTATGGTATAGTGAGACCCACAAAGAGGGAAAAACAAAACAGAAAATAGGTCTAATTTTTCCTTCCATATTACTTCCTTGTTATTTTCTATCAATGGTCTTTTGTTTATGTCTTAATTTAGGCTCTGGAGATGTACAAGGATGATTGGAATAAAGTCTCTGAACACGTTGGAAGTCGAACTCAGGACGAATGCATCCTCCACTTTTTGAGGCTTCCCATTGAGGACCCATACCTTGAAAATTCAGATGCTTCCCTTGGGCCGCTAGCTTACCAGCCTGTCCCTTTCAGCCAGTCAGGAAACCCTGTGATGAGTACTGTTGCCTTTTTAGCATCTGTGGTTGATCCTCGTGTAGCATCTGCTGCAGCAAAAGCAGCTTTGGGTATGTACTTCCTCTGGAAGCTTCCTCTCTAGCACTACAGTCTGACCTCACACTTAAATATTATTAGCTGTGAGCTCAAGATTTGGTTCAAGTATATAAAGTGCCTTTTATGCAGCATGAGGACTTGAGTTTGGATCTCCAAAGCCAGTGTAAAAGCTGGATCTTCCAGTGTGTTCTTGTATCATCTGGGAGACAGAGATGGATGGTCTCCCTGATTAGCCCCTCAGATACAGTATCTCAGAGATAAGCTAAGGGAGATGTGATAGAGAAACATCTGTGCTGATAGCAACCTTCGGTCTGTACATATGCCCACAGAACAGATACAAGCATACCCCCAACCCCCACCCCACATTCCCAAATGTTTTAAAATACAGTATCAAGTGTGTTATGCTCAGTTCTTTTATGTAAATCACAAAAACAAAAAACAAAAAACCCTAAAGATGATGTACTTTGTAAAAATTATAAATAACCTTTTAGTGTATGAAAATATAGTTTGTAAAAGCATGTGTTTAAATTTTCTTCTTTTTTTTAAAGATTTATATGTACAGAAGAGGGCACTAGATCTCATTATAGATGGTTGTGAGCCACCACGTGGTTGCCTTGAATTGAACTCAGGACCTTTGGAAGAACAGACAGTGCTCTTAATCTCTAAGCCACCTCTCCAGCCCTTTCTTTCACTTTTAAAATTTTATTGTGTGTGTGTTATGCAGTTATTTACCATGATATATTTAGAAGGTCAGAGGACTAGCAGTGGGAGATTTGATTCCCTCCTCCTGTGTGTGCCTCATGAATTAAAGTGACAATCTGGCCACAAGTCCCTTTTGCTGTTGAGCTACCTTGTTGGCCTATAGTTTTGTTTTTGTTTTTCTAGAGACAGGGTTTCTCTGTGTAGTCTTGGCTGTCCTGGAACACTCTATAGACTATGGTGGATTCTGACCTCAGTTATCTGCCTGCCTCTGCCTCCAGAGTTCTGGGATTAAAGGCATGCGCCGCCTCTTTCTTTGTTTTGAATTGGAAGCCACTAGATGTGTTGTCATATAGCTTTGAAATCCCAGCTTCAGGGAGGAAGAGGCAAAAGAACAAATTTGAGGTTCAGCTTTGACTATAGTGGATCTTGTAACAAACTACATACATGTACACACTTTTTTTTCTTCTAAGACAAGGTTTTTCTGTGTAGCCTTGGTTGTCCTGGACTCACTCTGTAGGCCAGTCTGGCTTGGAACTCAAAGAGATCTGCCTGCCTCTGCCTCTCATAGTGCTGGGATTACAAGTATGTGCTACCCAGCTACTTACACATTTCTTCACTCACATACAGAGGAAAAGAAATGTTTTGTGAGTTGGGAGTGGTGGCACACGACTTTTATCCCAGCACTCAAAGCAGAGGCGGGCAGATCGCTGTAAGTTCGAGGCCAATGTGTCTATTTATGGCAAGTCTAGGACAGCCAAGGCTACACAGAGAAGCCTGGTCTCAGAAAAAAAAAGTGTTTTGTGGCATTAGGAAGTTGATGGAGCTGCGGAATGGAAGCTGCTTAATATTTTTGCCATATATTGTTTATCTAGACATCTTTTATAGTGCAGGATTTATAGCTTCATTCCTGGTGTTTCTACAATTACCAGTCTAGCCAGAAGAGATAAAATTAGTTGTGACCACTAGATTTTTAAAATCTTTTTAAAGGTGACTGGAGAGATGGCTCTGCAGTTAAAAGCACAGGCTGTCCTTCTAGAGAACCTGGATTCAATTCCCAGCACCCACACGGCAGCTCACAACTGTCCGTAGTTCCTGTTCTGGGGGATCCGACATCCCCATACAGACATACGCAGTCAGAACACCAGTGTACATAAAAGAAAAATCAATAATTAAAAATATTTTAAAGGTATATTTAAGAAGGTACTATTATGTTTAGGATAAAAACCTGGCATAGTGATTGGATATTTTCATTTTACCCTTTGCCCCATAGTGCTCATTGCAACCAAACTGATGCTTTTGTGTCAGATAATCTAGGTCACGTAGGAGT
Source organism: Acomys minous (assembly GCF_964271855.1). Taxonomy (NCBI): domain Eukaryota; kingdom Metazoa; phylum Chordata; class Mammalia; order Rodentia; family Muridae; genus Acomys; species Acomys minous. The sequence goes on along the minus strand of NC_140495.1, from coordinate 13,638,793 downwards.
AAAACATCTGTGTAAAATGAAGATTCTATTTTCTTTGATCTTGAATCAGAGGAATTTTCTCGGGTCCGAGAAGAAGTCCCCCTGGAATTGGTTGAAGCACATGTCAAGAAAGTACAAGAGGCTGCGAGAGCCTCTGGGAAGGTAGATCCCACCTACGGCCTGGAGAGCAGCTGCATTGCCGGCACCGGGCCTGACGAGCCTGAGAAGCTTGGTGAGTCATTGCTGTGTCCATTGCTTGGTAACTAGGGGTTTATAGTTGCTGTCAGTGTATAGGATGAGAGCATTCGCTTGCGTTTACGCAATCAAAACGATCAGTTTAGTATATACACTAAAAACCATACTTTTTTGTTTGTTTTGTTTTGTTTTTCCCCCTTCTCTCATACTCGTGAGGTATGGGGCAAGGAGACATGGCACAGAACAAGCAAGAACTGCAAACAATGCCTGGTAACTAAACAGTCTCACAATTGTGACATCTTTATGGCTAATGCTAGATCTAAGCTTTAAATATGTAAAGTAGTAAGAATGTCAAAGTTTGTCTTTTTTTAAATTTATTTACAAGATCTCTATAATATAAATTCCCCCATTTTAACCATGTAGTTTGTAATACATTCAGTATTTTAAATATATTTACATTTGTCTTCATTACTTAGTTTTGTATCTTTTTTCTCATGAAGAGAATCCCTCCTCCTGAGGATTTTGTTCAGTCTTTTTCTTTCAGACAAGTTCTCGTTATGTAGCCTACACTGAGCTACTCTTTGGTCTCAGTTTCCTAAGTGTAGGAATTACAGGTATTTACTACACCGGGGTTTAGAAACTGCTTACAGAGTCACCCCTGTTCTTCTCAGGCCTAGTCATTTGTCTCTGCGTTTTGTCAGCAGTTCACAGAAACTCCCAGCCTTTTGTGTCTTGCTGCTTTTGCTTAGCATGGTGTTCTCAAGGTTATTACATGGAGCCCCATTCAGCTCAGCGTTTGACTCTCTGCCCTCCTGAATAGTGAGCGCTGTAGGCCCACATTCTGTGTTGATTCATTTGCTTGTCAGCTCAGACATTAGCCTTTACATTTCTTCTGCTTTTGCACGACTTCTGAATAGGAGATACTCATTTTGTGAACACAGGATTTTGGGATTCTGCGGTACTTTATTTAGCTCTTTAAGAAGTGGTCAGACTTTCCCGTTGTGCCTGTATGCCTTGTTTTTACCAACAATGCACAAAGGTCCGCATTTTTTTTCAGCATTCTTGTTGGTATCTGTTTTGTTCTGACCATCTTTCTTAGATGTTGGCTCTCTTATTTTTTCAAATAATAATTTTTTAAAAAAATTTAATGTACATTGGTATTTTGCCTGCATGTTTGTCTGTGTGAGGGTGTCAGATCCACTTCATGGGACTTAGAGACAGTAATGAGTTGCCGTGTAGGTGCTGGGAATTGAACTTGGTCCTTTGGGAGAGTAGCCAGTGCTCGTAACCACCAAGCCATCTCTCCATCTCTACTTCCTTTCTTTTAAGACTTTATTTTTCAGAATAATTTCAATTAAAATTTGAGGGTCAGTAATGTTAGCCCTCGCACTCACGCCTCTCCTTCACTATCACATTGTTTGTTCTGTTTTGCCTATACATAGGAACTTTGTCATATTCTCAACAGAGCTTAGCAAGATTTTGTTTTGAATTCATTGTCTGTCTATATCATACCGGGAAAAACTAACACCTTGACAGTTTTATGCCGACTTTCTCATGATAGTCATTCTTTACTCTTTGATTTCTACCATCTACATTTTATAGTTTTTCTTCTTTCATCTTGTACACATTTGTTCCATTCATTTCAATTTTAGAGGCCTTGTGTAAATACTTTTAAGGTTTACATTTTTAGTTACTCATTTTTACATACTGGTTACTATTATCCTGGTTGGCTTCCCCCCCCCCCTTTTCTTTGTGTTAAAAATGTGTGTGTGCACATTCCTGTGATGCAGGTGAACTTTCCACAGCACACATTTGGAAGTCAAAATACACCCCACGTGCCAGTGCTTGCCTCTGCCTTTTCTGAGACCTCATCTCTTATTTGTTACTCATGCTGCATACACCAGAGTAGCTGATTGCAGGACTTTGGGGATTCTTTTCTTTCTACCTGCCATATTACCAGAGTATGTGCACTTCTGGGCCTAGCTTTGCACAGCTTTGAGACAGGCCTCTCACTTCCCTGAAACTCAAAAAGTAGACTCAGCTGGCTAGCCAGTGAGCACAGGTATTAGCATAAAGAGTAGGCTACACTTTGTCCAGCAGTTTTATGTCACTTACTGGGGACAGACATTTACTGATTAAGCTATGGCCCCAACTCAAACTATATACTTCTTATTATCCTTCCTTGCTCACTAGCTTTGGCATCATTGTAATGTTAGAGGAAAGTGAGCAAGGACTAACCCTCCAGTGTTGTGCAAGATGGCTCAGCGGGTAAACATGCTTGCTGCCAAGCCTGAAAACCTAGGTTCAACCCCCAGTATCTACATGGTAGAAGAAGAAAACCAATTCCTGCAAGTTATTCTCTGATACCTGTTCGTCTAGACCTATAAACATAGAAAAATAAATTTAGCGAAGTATTGAGAATGTGCAGTGTCTTCCTCTTTGTTCTCATAGGAGTGAAAAATCTACTTCATCAGAATTATGTCTGATGTTTAATGTAGAGCTTTTTTGAGAGGCTGTTATTTATCCAGTGGAAGGGTTTTCCTTCTTGTTAATTTGCCATGATTTTTTTTTTTAATCATGAGTTATAATTTCAGCTTGTCAGTGCTTTTTCTGCATCTGTGTGAGAAGTGGCTTTTTAAAACCTTTTTGTTTATTTTTTGGTTTTTCAAAATAGGGTTTCTCTTGTGTAGCACTGGCTAGCCTCAAACTCAGAGATCAGTCTGCCTCTACCTCCTGGGTATTGAGATTAAACGTATGCACAACCACTGCCCGGCTTTTGTTAACATTTTAATATGAAATAATTATATTATATATAGATAAAAGTAGTTGATGTTTTGAACGTTGAGCAGGCTTGGTGTTGTCCTTTGAATAAATTATTTGAGATGTATCATTGCTTTATACATTGTTGGATTTTATTTTCTTAATATGTTGTTGACACTTTTTGTATCTGTGTTTATAAGGGGCACTTTGTAATTTTCTTACTATCTTTGTCTGGTTTGATATTCTTAAACCCGCTCTTTAGAATACATTAGGAAGTTTGTATTTTGTTTGTATCTTCTTTAGGAAACTAGAAAACTGCTATATTTCATTGTTTGTTTGTTTTTGTTGTTGTTCTTTGGGGGGTTTTGTCTTTTTGTTTTTGTTTTGTTTGTTGGTTTTTTGTTTTTTGTCTTTCTTTCTTTCTTTGTTTTGTTTTTGTTTTGTTTTGTTTTGTTTTGTTTTTTCGAGACAAGGTTTCTCTGTGTAACCTTGGCTGTCCTGGACTCACTTTGTAGACCAGGCTGGCCTCGAACTCAGAGCGATCCGCCTACCTCTGCCTCCCAAGTGCTAGGATTAAAGGTGTGCGCCACCACCGCCTGGCTTGGTTTTTTGCTTTTCAAGACAGGGTTTCTCTGTGTAGCCTCAGTTGTCCTAGACTTGCTTTGTCGATCAGGCTGGACTCGAACTCACAGCAATCCACTTGCCTCTGCCTTCGGAACTGAGCCACCAAGCCTGGCACTTTTTTTTTAAATTTGAAAACGATACTATGCACTATTAGTGGCTAAGAAAAAAGTAAAACATTTAAACATTTATGCTTAGTATTTGGAACAAAGAAATTCTATTCTAGCAAGGTTAAACTTAATAGTTCTAGATTTCTTCACTCCTAAGTGATTGCCTGCACAATATGCCAAGCATAGAGCAGACTAGCAACTACATTAGTATTGAGACTGAAAAGGTTGATCAATTTGATTTTTTTAAAAAAACTAATTATTTGCCAAGTGTTGTGCTTTGATGTGTACGGAGGCCAAAAGTAGTTTGCAGTTTGTTTTTACCTTCCACCCTTTCATGCCCTTTGGGTATCAAACTCTTAACTGCTTAGAGCCATGTCTCCAACCACTGGTAACATACATCTTTAACAGTCTTTAATGTGGCAATGGGTACAGAGTGCGGCTTGCAACAGTCAGTTCTTTTCCTTCCACTATGTGCGTGCTAAAGACCTGACTCAAGGCATCATGCTGGGTGGTAAGTACCTTTACCAGCTGAGCCATCTTAGCAGTTGGAGCCCTTCTTCCTGAAGGACATAACTTTCTCATCAAGAAGGATGGAGTGTGCCTGAGGATGCACGCTCAGGGGCCAGCAAGGGTCTGCTCTGTTCAGTTGCACACAAGTTCATCCCAGCATTTGAGGATGTGTGGATAAAACAAAATCACAGAATTATTGAAGAAGCACTACACGTAGCAAGTATTGTAGTGCAGGGATCCGTAACAGGGAGTGCAGGGATAGATGTAATTTTAGACTAAGGAAGGCTTTCCAGGGGAAGTGGGGTTGAGCTAAAGAATGTTGGGAACGTTTAGAGTGTCCAAAAGCAAGCCAAAGGCATAGAAACAGCAAGGAGGTTATTTAGAGTGGGAAATAAACTTGGTGGCCAGAGTACCAAGTTCTTATTCAGCTACGAAAAGAGTAGCCCCACAAACCGGCTGTGGTGGCACACACCTTTAATCCCAGCACTGGGAGGCAGATCTGCTTGAGTTTGAGGCCAGCCAGGTCTATTATATAGAGAAATCCTGTCTCAAAAAACTAAAAACAAAAAGTTAAAAGAAAAAAGAGAAAAGCCCACAATGGTAGATGCAGATAGAACGTAAAGTGGTGACAGGCTTATGAGGCCTGTGCTGTGCTTTTCCTGTCTGTACAGGACTTGAAGTTAACGTGGGGAATGGCACTGCAAGTCTCCTGGTACCAAGTTGTCATGCAGGATCTTCTTCCTGATAAGACTGAATTCATTGCACTGGCAGGTCTCAAACCTTTCAATCTCAGTCTTGAAAGATAGGGAGATGCCCCAAATCCTTCTGTTGCTGTGGTACCTGCCTTACTTGAAAGTTCTAAAAACCACAACTTCTGAGGCTGCAATAGTCCATCTGCCTAGCTTGAGTGAGACCACGATTTCATCTGCAACACCATTTCAAAGTTAAAAACAAAATCTAAAAACATTTACAAGAGCATGCTGCCTTAGCTATCTGCTCAAAAGTTTCATCATACATGTCTTTCTAAAACATGCAGTCTCTCATTTATAAAAAGAATGAATGAGGAAACACAACACTGTTTCATGAACATTGCTTTTGTTTTTGGAGACCCCAAGGGTTTCTGGATCACATTTTTGAATAGTTGAATTAAATAAGCAGTCCCTTGAATAGTATTCAGTTTGGGGGTGGGAAATACATAGAGAAATAGAGATCTAAGTAGTGGCAAATAGAGCCAGTGAGCTAAGGAAGACTATATAAAAGGTGGTCTTTTAAAGCAGAATGAATTAGGATGGTATGTTCTAGAACAGATACCAAGTATTCTAGGGGAAGTGGGTGGTGCGGCAAGTTTGGCTTTGAAGATGAGCATGGGTTGATTTTGTCCCTTATTTACATTGTAGACATGGGGAACTCAACAGAATACAAGCAGTGTGATTCAATTTCTTTACAAAATAACTCTGACATTTTACAAATGAAGTGCATAAGTGGAGAGGGTTCCTAGTTGATAATTATAGAGCTGATTAAATAATTAAGAATGATACATCATTACTTATTAGAACAACTTTTATAAGCCTTTGCCTCTCTCAGTGTAACTTCCCAGTTCCTTCAGCTCTTTAGAAGATGATTCTAGTCCTTGTCTCACCCTCACTTTGCTAACCACATCATTTTTAGAAGGACTTTGGGAACTACCTCCCAGTTTATGCCATGTGCCATCTTATTTAAGTTAAATTTTAAAAATTAATTCTACAGGGCTTGGTAGAATATATAACTTTATTCCTAGCACTTAGGTGGCTGAGGAGGATCTCTTGAGTTCTAGGCCAGCCTGGTCTATATAACGAGACCCTGTCTCAAAAATTAAACTACGTTCTAATGATTAACTCTGCATACATGGGTCATTTTACCAGTTAGGACAAAGGATTTTCAGCTTTCTGGTATATCAACAACATCAAAATTATGATGGAAACAGGAGTCTGTATCCTCTCTAGTGTCGAGAGTTTAGGGGCTAGAGAGATGGTACAGTGTTTTAAGAGTACTAGCTTGAGCTGGGCATGGTGGCTCACACCTGTAATCCCAGCACTTGGGAGGCAGAGGCCAGCATGGTCTACAAAGTAAGTCCAGGACAGCCAGGGCTACAGAGAAACCCTGTCTCGGGGGTGTAGAGGGGGGTGGGAAGCATTAGCTTGCCTTTCAGAGTACCAGGATATGATTCCTAGCACTCTTACAGAGGGGAGGCTCACAGCTATCTGTAACTCGGTTCCAGAGAATCTGATGCCCTTGTCTCTACTCCAGGGCGCTGCACTGCACACATGATGCACAGACATATGTGCAGATAAAACACCCATACACAAGAAATGAAATAAAATAAATTAAAGAAATGAAAATAAATAAATTGAGCACTTGCTAGCTGGATGCGGTGCCACACACATTTAATCCCAGCAGAGGCAGGTGGATCTCTGAGTTCTAGGCCAGCATGGTCTACATAGTGAGTCCAGGACAGCCACTGCTATATACAGACTCTGCCTCAGGTGGGTAGATAGATAGATAGATAGATAGATAGATAGATAGATAGATAGATAGATAGATAGATGATACATGGATGGATAGATAGAAGATAGGTATATGGGGAGGGTGTTGGCAGTTCATATCAGAACTCAAATTTAAAAGAAGCTGTGTTTTCATAACATTGGAGAAATACACAACATATAATTAAACTATTTTTAGACATCTACTAAGAGTATGAGCACTGTTTCTTGTGGTTTCTACTTCCAGTGGCTCTCTGTTGCACCATCATCATATAAATAGATACTAATTTACTTTGCTTTTTATGTTAGAATCATAGCCAGTTTTAAAAAGTTGGTGTCAAATTTGGCTTGCCTTACCATAGAGAATGTGAGTGTATAATACTTTTGGCATGTGGAAATAGAATATATAATTGTGAGTAGTGTTTGTTGTTGTTGTTTGTTTGTTTTTTGTTTCGTCAATTAGGTTTTGGTCCCGTCCCCCCCCCCCCCACACACACACACACACTCAGGATTTCTATATGTAGCCTTGGCTGTCCTGGTTTCACTTTAAGGACCAGGCTGGCCTCAAACTGCCCGCCTGCCTCTGCCTCCCAAGTGCTAGGATTATAGGAGTGCGCCACCACTCGTGGCTATGCGTAGTTTTTCTAAAGCAAAAACATATATTACATTTTTTATGGTGATGCATATTTATTAAACTATGAGGTGTGGGGGTTATTTTAAAATCTGTATTATTACATTTTCTGTTTGGCTTTCTTCTTTGCTCTTACCAATTTAATATGTATTCATATGTTTTGAGGCAGGGTCTTATTATTTGCACCAGCCTGGGCATGAACTAACAGATCCACCTGTTTCTGTCTTGCCTCCTGAGTGCTGCGGTTGAAGGAGTGAGCCACCATATCCAGCCAAATGCTACATTTTAAAATCTGAGCTAAAAATCAGAACATTACTGATAATTCTCTTCCTCCCTTTGCTTCTCACCTTCCCACTCCTAGAAATAAGAATCCTATATTTTAAATCAGAGTTCTGTATACTTTTAAAATGACTTTTTATCACAAACACAGATGCAGTTAAATAACATATGTTAAGTATAATTTTCCTGGGGTTTTCAGATTTGCCCATGTGGTTATAGGATCTAAGTAGCTGTTTAATTCACTCTTGTAAAGTATGTTCTGTGCAATTACAGTGTAGTTAAGTAGCTTCCTGTTCTTTTGAATGGACAGTTTGGGCCATTGCTTTTATTTTTTTCTTAAAGCATCTATGTATGCTCTTAAATGCTTCATAGTGTTGTGATACAGTTTTGTTGTTCTGGTTTTGGTTTTTTGAGACAGGGTTTCTCTGTGTAGCCTTGCTGTCCTGGACTCACTTTGTAGACCAGGCTGACCTCAAACTCACAGGAATCCGTCTGCCTTTGCCTCCCCGAGTGCTAGGATTATAGGTGTGTGTCACCACTCCCAGCTTAAATTCTCTTGATGATAAATGCTTACTCGTGTCATTGTTCATACTTTTGTGACTGAGGCAGACTACTGGCCAGAATTAGGTCCTCTTGTGGTTTCAGCAAATAAAGGACTGAAGCAGTGTTTCTTCAGGATCTGATTGAAATGGGTGCTCATTACTTATCTGTTAGATAAAATGAAGCATATTTATTCTTTCACGTTTCCAAAACTTTATTATTATATACAGAAAATCCACGTGATCATTCTTGTTTTATAAACAAAATACCAAATGTTCAATGTAGACTACAGGTGCTGGTGTGAAATCCTCCTGCTAGCTCAGAGAGGCAGCGAAAGTACCCTGCTGACCTTCCTGCTCAGCCAAAGTCCCTTTCTTCTTCTCTATGATGTCTTAAATGCCCTTCAACTCAGTTGGGCTTGGTAGAGCAAGCCTTTAATCCCAGGCAGGTGGATCTCTGAGTTTGAAGCCTACAAAGAAAGTTTCAGAGCTATTACACAGAGAAACCCTGTCTCGCAAAACAAAACAAAACAAAATTTCAACTCAATGTCCCTCCTTCCTGTGTTTACTTATGTTCACTGTCAGCTGGTTGCTTGCTCTGCCTTTTGACCTATGGTTGGCTTTATTTAACTCTTGCTTACAGAACTCTTGCTCTTAAGTTAAATGTGTGTGCTAGTGCTGAACCATACCATAACTACTTATTTACAATAAACAGAAAGTCTTGGGTTAAAGATGTGTGCTAATGCTCAGCCAGACCATAAGAAACAGGTTTTCCTGTTCATAACCTTGGGGGGGGAAGGGGAGTCATGTTGGCATCAAGTATTGTGTTGTTAACAGCATAGTGCAGTTCCTCAAGTAAAACTCATTCCCACCCATAGCTCTAGATCAAGAAACAATAGTAACATCATCCCAGCTCTCTCCCTTCCTTACCTAACCACTGGCCTGTGATTGACGGTATTTATTTTCAGTTTTACTCTCATGTCCTTTTTACTTTCTCATAAAGTATGTGCTGTGTATGTCTAACTTCTTTTGCAACCAGGTTACTGATTAATTATACCATGCAGAAATATATTTCAGATGCTTTACATTGATTTTTAGCTATTTCCATATTATTTACCTGTTTCCATATTATTTTTATTCTTTTAACTTGTAGAAGGGTCTGAAGAAGAAAAGATGGAAACAGATCCTGATGGTCAGCAGCCTGAAAAGGTAAAGGCTATTCAGATGTCTCCTCACAGAAAACCACACAGTGCCTTCTCGGCATACTGGTTTTCACATTTTGTGATATCTCAAGTCACCACCAGGGGAACTCCCAGTGGATTTGTTACTTAAGTTATAGTCTGGCAGTATAGACTTATCCCTTGACTCTTCACTACAGCTTCACCCATACCCTGCCCTCCTCTTTTATGCCCTGTTCACAGGCATAGTTTTGTATGAATACAAAAATTCGCTATTGTAAATATTTAATTGTAGGACCAGGGCCTTATACTTGTACCAGAGGAGAATTTCAGAATACTAAATGATTTCCTAGGAAAGTTAGCTGCCAGCAGAAGAATATTTAGTAAAGAATTTACAAGAAGCTGACATTTGAGATAGGATTTAAAGAGCAAAAAGAAGTGTAAAGACTGAAATAGAGGGCATGGGATCAGAGCTTTTGAATGTCATCTACGTGTCTGGATGTTAGTAGCCCAGTCCCTGTTCATAAGAGATTTTAAAGGCTCAGCAGAGTTGAACTGAATACAGCCGCTCAAGGGCAGCCTTGGTGTGTGTGTTATCAGTTACAAAATATAATGGACACTTAGTCAATATTGAGTGAATATACATGAGTGGAGAGTTAAGGTCTTGATTACATTGTAGCAGTGTGAAATATATAGATAAGGAAAGGCAACAGTTAATACAGTTGTTATAATTCCTGCAGTGTTCTAGATATGACACAGTAGTTTGATTCTTCTGTTTTGGGTTCTTTTTGTTGAGGCTTGGTCTCGCTGTGTAGCTCTTGTTGGCTGAAACACACTATGTAGACCACTTCAAACTCAGATTCATCACCTGCATCTGTCTTCTCAGTGCTGAGCTTTTGCACTCTGCTTTCCTTTATTTATTTTTAGTTGATGTGTATGTGTGTTTTGCTTGCGTGTATATCTGCACCACTTGCGTGCCCGATGCCTGAGGGGCCAGAAGAGGGCATCTGGTTCCCTAGTACAGAGGTACAGGTGGTTGTGAGCTGCCGTGTGATTTCTAAGAATTCATCCTGTGTCTTCTGAAGAATAACCAGTGCCCTTGACTGTTGAGTCATCTCTTCTGCCTCTATAGCTTAATTCTTTTTTTTTAATTAATTAGTTTCTTTATTCATTTTTTCTAGCATAAGTCTTAAAATGCCTCACCAAGTTAGTGATAGTCTCCATTTTATAAATTTTTCTGTAGTCTGTCCAAAGTCACAGCTGCCAAAGCAGATCACTGTTCAAATGCTTTCAGCCTTTTAAAACAATTGAAGGCTAGAGTGATTGCTCATTTTCACTTTTCACTTGAATCACCAGAACCCACCTAAACTACTGGTGCTTAAGACGGCCTGCCTCGAATTTTATCCTCAGAAAGTAGAGATTAGATTCCCAAGCAAAATGCCTTTAAGAGACCCTTCCAGGTTGAATTCGGTGGAAGAGTGATTGGGGGTTGATTGCCAACATCAGCCACAGGCTTCCAAGCATGTGTACCCTCAAACATGCTTACACATGTGTGCACATCATATACATGAAAATGGAGGGGATAGAAAATCAAATCTATGTGTGTGTGGTTCTTAGGTGTTTTTTAAATTAATAATACCGGTTAGCTACTCAGATATTCCTTTGAGCATTGTAAACCTGGTCTTTGTAGCAGAGGTTGCAGAAGCACCAGGTACTACATGCTTGAGATATATCATACCATGAACACACAGGTTCCCAATTGGTTTAAAATACATTTATCAGGATTAGTCTCTTTCCTAGGTCTTCCTTACCAGGCCCTTCCAAATCCCGTCTGTCTTTTGCCCAATAGTGAAACATGTTGTTAGCTTAAGGTATTTTCACTTCTAATAGAACTGTTTTACTTACTCCCTGTTCTCTTGTTTTGTACTACTTTCAGGCAGAAAACAAAGTGGAAAATGAATCAGATGAAGGTGATAAAACACAAGATGGAGAAAATGAAAAGACGAGTGAGAAGGAACAAGACAGTGAAGTCAGTGAGGATGTCAAGCCAGGTGACTTGGGCCACAGCTTCTTGGGCTGTGTTAATCCTGTGACTTCACAGAGGCTGGAGAATTCTGGTCACTGGTATAGAAATGTCCTCTTCTCCTTTAAAAGTGTTTTATTATTTTTAAGAACAACATTTTTATTGTTAGTCGTGTTTTGGGGGTTGATTGCTGACAGTCTCAAGTATCCCGGGCTGGCGTGGAACTCATAGAAATCTGCCTGCCTTAGCATCTTAATGTATTTTTAAGTTTTTGAGATTTACTTTTTATTTTATGTGCATGGGTGTTTTCCCTGTATACCACAGGTGTGCATGTATGTTTGCCCCCTGTGTACATTGCCCTTGGGGGCCAGAAGTGGGTGTTGGACCCTTGGAACTAGAGTTCCAGACAATTATGAGCGTACATTCAGGTTATGAGACTTGAGCTGTCGTCCTGGGAAGAGCAGTCAGTGAGTGCTCTTAGCACTTTGCTTTAGTCAGTCTCGTGTCTTCATTGTTGTGTTAAGACAGCACCTCCAGGCATGGTGCCGCACACCTTTAATCTCTGCACTCTGGAGGCAGAGGCAGGCGGATCACTGTGAGGTCAAGGTTGGCCTGGTCTACAAACAAAGTAAGTCTAGGACAGCCAAGGCTACACAGAGAGAGACCCTGTATCAAAAAACAAAACAAAAAGACAGCACCTCCAATAACCCAATAACCTGAATCTTCCTATGTAGCTGATGCTGGTTTTAAACTCCTGATGTTTCTGCCACTTTCTTTCAAATAGTAGGATTGTGGGCCTTCTCCTTGTGCTGGCTTTTTTCATTTGCTTTGGACTCAGGGTGGTGAGGGATAACTGGGCCTAAGGTATTTCACACACTGTACCACTGAGCCATATATATGGTCTTGCTTGATAGTTTGTTTATTGTTTGTTTACTTTTAAATTTTTGAGTCTGGATCTTAATAAGTTGCCCAGGCTAGCTTTAAATCCACTCTATAATCTGGTATCTTTGAACTTGCTGTCCTTTAGTCTCAGCCCCTAGATAATCTGACTTCCAGGCTTCCAGGGTGCTAAGAGCAAAGGCTTTGTAACCGTGTGTCTAGCCCTTGGCTTTTATGTAACAACCATTAGATTCCAGTGTGTACTCTGGAACTATTCTGCCTCTCTTTGCTTTCAATAAAGACTAAGCAAATTATTCACCAACATTTAAATTTCGTTGTTCTTTAAGAGTGTCAGTCTCCTATTCCAATTTATTATTTCCCTTGTTCTTTTGGAGAGGTGTCACTCTGTCTGCCTGTCCTATCTCTGCCACTTTATTCTGTCTGTGGCAGGCACAGTCCACTGTGCCTGTCTCAGACTTGTGGAGTACTATGCTGTGTGTCTGATCTTGTCCTCAGGTCCTTCCCCTGCGCGGTGACCAGATCTAGGAGTCTGAGCTTCTGTTCCCTGAGCTTACCTTTATAGCCAGTGGGTCTGTACACAGAGCTGAGAAAAATGACGCAAGACAAAGTGTACACTTCCAAAATTGCCCTGATATTTTATAATATACATACTTAAATGTAGGGGGTGATTCAATGAAATTTTTTCTCAAAAGTAGGAAAAAACATTGAAATCATTATAACACCATGTGGCAAAAGTGATTAAGATGGAATGTTGAGAAGAGTACACTCGTAATAAAGCTTTCTTAAAAAAATATTTTCAGAAGAAAAGGAGAATGAAGAGAACAAAGAACTCACTGATACATGTAAAGAGAGAGAAAGCGAAAACGGGAAGAAGAAAGTGGAGCACGAGATTTCTGAAGGAAACGTTGCCACAGCCGCAGCAGCTGCTCTCGCCTCAGCTGCCACCAAAGCCAAGGTTCGGCCCAGCAGCCCCTTCCCTACTCTCCTGAGCCATGAATGGTCATATTGTTTCTAGTTAATTGGGAACATTTAGTATAAAGAACCTTCCTCCCGGCAGGAGATGACTGTTTGCTTGAATGGCATTTCTAGGTTAAGAAACCCCCAGGCAGGAGGAGGTTGTTGAGTAGATCCGGTCTTAAGGGGGACAGTTTCCCTTCCATTCATTGTTGCCTGATCTGTGTGAAGGCACCAGTTGAAGACATATTTTGAATTCTCCTTTAAGGGTCTCATTTCTTTTTTCATTTTGAATTTGTCTGCAGAACTTGTCATGGACCAGTGTTTCAATAGTTTCTACCAGATTGAAATATTTATGATTTTTAAGACAAAATCTGCCTCTTTGTATAAATACTTCATCCTGATATTACAGACTGAAAAGAAAGAGAGAACTTAAAATAGCTTTTTCTTCTTGAATTTGCCAGCTTTTCTGGGGGTGGTTTTTTCTATTTATAACATCGTATCGGCTGCACTGCATATTTAAGAAGACAGGAAAATGTTATTTTCCCACGCTTTGTGTTAATTTAGCATTTTAAAGCATTCTAAAGATGAGTATATGAAATTTTTAAAAAAATTCATCCATTCTTTCTGAGTGGCTTCTTTCTACCATAATTTACCAGATTTAAAGAACCAGTAGTTTCTAGAACATCCATAATCATATATCTTGGGCATTTATTCACATTGGGTCAGATGTTCTTTCATGATCTTTCAAAATCCTCTGCTACTGTGAATAAATACTTAAGTGTTTTTGGTTGTAAGGTCTGATTGATAGCACATCCCCCAGGTAAACCAACTTAAGCCATAGAACCACTGTTTGGAGTTTCTGTTTTTTAGACCCAGGTGTATATAAATCTCCTGAAGGAGGTCTTATAGAGAGGCCTATACAGGCCACAGCAGTACTAAGTCTATGGAGGCCTGTGTCTGTCTTTACTGTAATAGCTGTATACACTGTGTATTTATTCTTGCACATGCTTTGCAAAGATGCTTTGTAATCTATATAGTTTTCCTCTTGCCCATTTTACCCTGACCTGCCTCTACCTCCCAGTTTGGGGACTAAAGGTGTGCGCAGCCATTCCTAGCTTTCTTGTGAGTTTTGAGGCGTAGTCTTAGGTAAAAGTACGTGCTAATGTGGGTGTGATTTGCTTCCTTTTTTTTCTGGTTTTCTCCCTTTGCTGGAAAGTTTTCTTTTCTCATGCCTACCTTTCTCCTGCCAGGTGGGATTACTGGGGCATCATCTTGTCTCCGAATTGTATGGAGTTTTGTTTCTTTGTATTGTTTTGAGACAGGGTATCACTGTGTAGCCACTTGCCTCAGAATGCCTACCACACCCAGAATTCTTACTTGTACACAATATCACTGAAGAGTATCTCAGCAGTAATAGATTATAGGCTACAAGAGCTTCCCTCCTTTCTTAGTCTCCAGAGCTGTAACCAGTGCTGGTCTTTGATTTTCCCCTGACTTTTCTGGTACCAAGTCTATAATAGCCCTTTCACCACTTATCTGCTAGAGACTATTAAATATTGCTCTTTTAATCCTTCTCTGTTTGCACTGTCTCCATTAGTGACCATGCAGCTGAAGTGGTGATCTTCCGTGTTTCTTTTTGCTAATGTTGTTTGTTATTTTTAATCATATGTACATATCTGTGTGCGTGTATGCTGCATATGTGTCTCATGCCCCATGGAGGCCACAGGCATCGGATCTGCTGAAGCTGGAGCTACAGGTAGTTGTTAGCCACCTGATGTGGGTGAAGGACCCTCTGGAAGAGCAGTGCACAGTCTAACTGATAAGCATTCTCTCTAAACATTGTGGTTTCTTTTTCCTTTCTTTCATGTGTATGGGTATTCTGCCTGCATGTATATCTGTATCATGTATGTGCCTAGGGCTTGCAGAAACTAGGACAGGGTATCTGCCCCCTAGAACCAGATGGTGGTGACCCACTATGAAGGTGCTTGCAATGAAATCTGGGCCCTCTTCAAGAGCAGCCATGTTCTTAACTACTGAGTCATCTCTTTTAAACCGTTTTTGAAGTATTTACATTGAAATAAGTAGGACAGATAAGCCTTCTCTGAAGTTTTCAAGCAGCACCCACTCCAGAAATTCAAGGCCACTGTCCTCCAGGAGCCTCCACGTGTCCCTCGTGTTTATTGGGCTTCCCAGCTTATCTCCTAATAGCATAGATTAATTTCTGGCTCTAAGCTTTATTTTAAATCTTATATTTATTTATTATTATTGGATGTGTCACAGCATATGCATGTGAGTGTCAGAGGACAACTTTAGGAAGTTAGCCTTTTAAAAATTAGTTCTGCTTCTTTCATAATAGGTCCTGTCAAGGTCAGGCCGTCATGCTTGGTGAGCCACCTCATATAGGCTCCTCTTCCTTCATATAAATGTAATCTTGTAATAGATAATTTTTAAACAATAAATTCTCATGAAAATGCACGTTGATTAAAAAATTACTTCTTGGTTTTTTTCTTTTTCCCCCTTTAATCCACAAGCCAGGGTCACACTCTGTGACCCTATGAAGGCTGGCCTTCATGCCAAGATCTTCCTTCCTCTGCCTATGGATTGCTCAGATTACATGTATATACCACAATGCTGTCTTGAAAAAATACTTTATTCAGTAATCTCCCTATCTCTAGCTCAACTAAAAATTTAAATTCTTCCCTAGGGAATTTAAAATTGTTTTATGATTAGGACCTTTATTTAGTTTTAAGCCTCTTTTCTTGCCTTTCCTTTGGAATTATTTTGTTTCTTACTGTTCTTTAAAAAAAAGAACCTGCTGAGTGGTGGCGGCGCACGCCTTTAATCCCAGCACTCTTCCCCCCCCCCCCCCCCCAGACAGGGTTTCTCTGTGTATCCTTGACAGTCCTGGGCTCACTTTGTACACCAGGCTGGCCTCGAACTCACAGAGATCCACCTGCCTCTGCCTCTGAAGTGCTGGGATTAAAGGCGTGCGCCACCACACCTGGCAAAGCCCTGTCTTGGAGAGGGAGGGGGTAAAAAAAGAACCTAGCATTTCTGGTCACTTCCTTCCTAGGGCTTGATTCTATTACCAGTCCTTCCTATAATTTCTCCAATTCTTACCTCTGTCCTATGCTTTAGTTAATTTTACATAATAAGTTAAAAGAAAATTGTAGACTATCTGTTTTATGTGTTGTATACTAGGAACCATTTTCCATACCTATTAGATTCCTTCTTAACGTTGTGCCTTAACCCTTGTTCTGTGCAGTTGAGAAGACTATAGGTATGGTCACTCAGTCTGTACTTGCTCATGATCAGCTCTATTTCCCAAAACTAGAAGATTCACTGTTCAGGTTCCCTACCCAACCACAACACATAGGGTTTTCCTGTGTAACCTTGGCTGACCTGGAAGTAACTCTGTTATAGAGCAGGCTGGCCTTGAACTCCGAGATCCACCAGCCTCTACCTCCCCAGCACTTTGAAGATGTGTGCCACCACTCCTGGCTTCCACTGTTAAGTAGTAAAGCAAATTTCCCTCCAATTTGTGACAGTAGTCCAAAGTGTCTGCTGTATAGGTTGCATGTGTGAGTTTAATGCCTTATAGCTGGATCTGATACAGCTCATGGTACATAATCATTTTTGTGCTACATAGTAATCAAGGGGGCAAAGAATTCACTTAAATTATTATAATTAGCAAGGCTTCACCAAGCATTCCAAGTTTCTCTTACTTTGTTCCTCTGTGTCTATAAACAGCTTTGTTATTCAGTGTTTGTCACCCTCATGCATGGAGAGGTAATTACAGTCTCTGGATCTAGCTCTGTAACAGACAGGTAACTTCTGGCTTCTCACCACCCTTGCAATGGGAGGAACCCTTCAGGAACATATCCATTTTTGCATTGCTTCCACTAACAAGCTGTGTGGGGCCACACCTGCAGTGGGACTGTGGCAGCATGCGTGGGTGTACTCACAGGGCTAGGTGCTCTGGGTTTTCTTCCATCTGGGTATTGAGACATAGAAAGAAAGAAGGGGGAGTTGAAAATACTTTTGAGGTAAACTAGGAACCTCAGACCCAGGGTATATTATTTTTTTAGGAAACAGAAATTACATTTTCTCAATCATATATTTTGAGATTTCTCTAGGAACTCTTACATTTCTTCGTAAGGTACTCCATGTACACAAAACTAAAATGGATTTGAGCTCATGAAAACTGGGCAACAGAAAGAGTTTTCTCGCCTTTCAACCATAAATTATTACTGCTGTTTTATGTTGCAGCTGTTGGTTGAAATATACTAGAACTAAGTCTTGGATGTCATCTCTCTGTAGCACTACTGTGCACAGGGGACCAAAGAAAAAGCTGGCCTCTTCGGCCATTTTCTCTGTAGTTCCCTGTTACCTTTCATCCTTGTTGAATCAAAAGAAATTACTTCTGCTATCCATTGGAATCTCCACCTTAAACCTTTCCTAGTGAAGTAACTACTTTATTTTCCTTAGTTACCTCTCTGGTGGTCTTTCCCACATTCCTTATATCTTCTGGTATGAGTAGACTAGTCCGGAATCTACTCACACAGGTGTTATGAACTCAGTTCTTGAATAGTTGGCTGCTTACTCTGACCCCTCTGTAATGTGATCCATTGCCCTCTTTTGGTGTGTAGGCATGCACACAGAAGAAGCACCCACAGGCATAAAGCATATCTTTAGAACCCCGCGTGGTGGCGCACACCTTTCATCCCAGCACTAGGTAGGCAGTGGCAGGCAGATCTCTGGTTTGAGGCTAGCCCAGTCTACAAAGTGAGTCCAGGACAACCAGGGCTCTGTTACACAGAGAAACCCTGTCTCCAAAAGCTAAAGGGAAAGGGGTGGGGGGAGAAGAAGTAGTAGAATGGTAGTTGGGTCCAGAGAGATGGCTCAGTGGTTAGTGACACAGTGCTCTTGCTTAGGACCTAAGGTTAGTTCCAACACCCACTTTGGGTGGCTCATAAGTATCTGTAATTCCAGCTCTAGACGCTCTGTTGCTTTTTTTCTGGATATCAAGGGTTCTGTTTACAATAGACAGACTCACACGCAGGCACTTGTGTATATGTAACATTTTCAAACAAAAAATGATCCGTTGGGCATTAGGCACATACCTTTAACCCCAGCACTCAGGAGGCAGAGGCAGGAGGATCTCTGTGAGTTGAGGCCAACATGGTCAATAGAGTGAGTTCCAGGATGGCCACGGCTACACAGAGAAACCCTGCCTTAAAAAAAAAAAAGGCACAGTAAAATAAAAAGGATAATTCAAGCTGTCATATCTGTTTTGCTTCTAGAAGCCTGTCTTAGATGTTTCCTACATGTTAACTCTTAGGTTCTATAGGAAATAAAGAGGTTAGATAGATTGCCTTTCCTGCATATTATTCAATTTCAAATAAAATGCACACAAAATTTAACAGAATGATAGACTGCAAAATGTGGTTTCGAATGTGTTGGGGGCTGATCCCTGCAGGTAGTCAGGGACTGGCCAAGTATGCATGACGTGGCACTTTCTTGTGCTGTTCAGTAGACAAGAACTCGTGGCAATGGAGTCAGTCATTCAGCCCCCTTCCAGAGAGGTTTCCTTTCTGCTCCACTATTTGTATGTGTAGCTCTGGATATTCTCTTCAACTTTAGTGTGAAATACTGCCTGGTCTCTCTACCCCACACACACCTTCCTTACCATAGAGAGGTGGGAGGTAGCTAGATAGGGAGGTTGGTTGGTAGAGCTTATCAAGAATCTTTGTTCTGCAGGGTGTGGCCATGCAAGCCTTTAATCCCAGCACTTGGGGGTCAGAAGCAGGTGGTTCTCTGTGAATTCTAGGACGCTTGAGCTACATAGTGAGACCTTGTCTCAAAAACCCAAGACAACAACAAAAAACACGTGTATTCGAAGTCTTTGTTCAGACCTGTCTTACGTAGCGTCTCCTCCTTGTCAGACTCTTTGATAGGAAGAGTGTGCCTTAGGAGGAACTTCCCTTAACCCTTTACAATAGCTGACTGTTTCTGGGGTGTGAGAAGGGGTTCCATGGTATGGAGATCATCGGACAATTTGGGGAAGTAGATTCTTTCCTTGTGCTTTCTGTAGGTTGATCTCAAATTTTCAGCTAAAAAAACAAGTGCCTTTACCCACTGAACCCTTTACAAAACAGGGGTTTTGCCCATTCTTCCCTTTAGCGGTGATTTTCTCTATTTCTATAAGAAACCTAGAGGCTTCAAGCTTTTTCCTCTCAACTTCAGT
The DNA here is from genome assembly GCF_964271855.1 of Acomys minous. Lineage (NCBI taxonomy): Eukaryota > Metazoa > Chordata > Mammalia > Rodentia > Muridae > Acomys > Acomys minous. The sequence goes on along the minus strand of NC_140495.1, from coordinate 13,619,345 downwards.
GTCAGCGTTTTCTTAAATAAATAACTGGAATGGTCTTTGTCCTTAGCACCTGGCTGCTGTGGAAGAGAGAAAGATCAAGTCCCTCGTAGCTCTCCTGGTTGAAACACAGATGAAGAAATTAGAGATCAAACTTCGACACTTTGAAGAGCTGGAGACTATTATGGACAGAGAGAAAGAGGCTGTAAGTATTGCATGTGGCGTGTTGAAAATTAAACCTTCAGAGATGGAAGGTAGGTAATGCAATGGTGGCCTGTATCATTGCTCTCCCTAGATATTTTGTTATTTCCTTTATTTAGTGATCTAGTGATTATAAATAGTGGGTTTCTGTTTACTTTTTAAAGTTTAACTGTTTGTGTTTCTTGGCTGCGTATATACTTAATATTAAAATAGCCATCTTTCTAGCCTCCAAATGTTAGTATCTTAATACAGATTATTCAGAGCTGACACACTTGGTAGCTTATAACCATCTGCAACTCCAGTTCCAGGGGATTCTCACCTGCCTCTAGCTACTTCATTGCACACAGTGCAGACATGCAGGCAGGTAAAACACCCATTCACATAAAACTAAATTTTAAAAAATCTTGGATTTGGGGTGTGGGAAAGGAAACCAGGCATGGCAGTGCACACCTGTAATCCCAGTCCTTGGGGAGGCAGAGGCAGCAGATCTCTGTGAGTTCAAGCGAGTCTGCAAAGCAAATCCAGGACAGCCAAGGCTACACAGAGAAACCTTGTCTCAAAAAACCAAAATAAAAAAAAGAAAAGCAGAGGCAAATATAATTCCTCTGATTAGCAGTGTGTAAATTAAGAAGGAGGAGGTTTCTATGATTGTCCCATAAAAGAAAGGCATGGCTGTGTAAATGGCTGGCAAATATCTTGCAAGTCATCACCACTTTAAAAGTTGTGATGATGTCATCTTTTCATTTGTTATATATTTATGTTCCAATTATGTAGGTACCAAGAGTAGGGTAATATATAAAATAAACAAGACTGCCTTCATGGAACTTAATTACAATAGTGAATTTATAAAGTTATATTGTTGCATACTGTGTATATAGATTTATTCTTTGTGTGCATACCAATGTCAGTCTATTAATGAGCTTGGTATCATCAGAGTAATCCTTATTAAGAAACTGACACACAACTTATAGGCAGGGTGAATTTTAAGTAGATGTTTTTGTGGACAGTGGGTGTTCCCATCCCTCTACTAGGAGACTTGTCTAGTGAGAGGGTGTCTTCTTCAGTCTCTATGGGCCCTGCTACTAGAAATCTCTGCTTGAGCCTCTCTTAATCCTCCCCTGCCCCCCAGCCTACCCTGACCTAGGTCTCCAGCTTGTCAGAAAGATGCCCTGCCCACAGTCTCTCTCTTCTCCACAGGCCTTGTCCTCCCACCCTCGCTCTCCCCAGGTCTGATCTCCACTCTCATTTCTCTCTGAGTTCCCTCTTCTGTCTTTTTCCATCTCTCAACCACAACCTCTGTCTATTCTATTTCCCCTTCTTAGTGAGATTTAAGCATCCTCCCTTAGGTCCTCCTTGTTACTTAATCTTCTTTGAGTCTGTTCCTTGTAATATGCTTACCCTGTACTATCTAGCTAAAAGATAAAGTAGAAACTGAGGGAATCTCCAGCCATTCCTGGCCCAACCTAGGACACACCCCATGGGAGACAACCAACCCCTGAAACTAATTACAGCATGCTTACAGACAGGAGTTGTCCTCTGAGAGTCTACACCCAGCAGTTCCTTGAACAGATGCTGAGATGTGCAGCCAAACATTGGGCCAAGCATAGGAAGTCTAGTGAAAAAATGAGGTGGGGAGGGAGAAAAGGACCTGGAGGTGACAGCTCCACAAGAAGACCAATAGAGCCAACTGACCAGTGCCCAGAGCGGCCTGCTGAGACTGGTGCACCAACCAAGGACCATGCATGAACTGTACCTAGGCCTCCTACAAAGATGTAGCCAATGGGTAGCTCAGGCTTTGTGGGGGTCCTCTGTTCAGGCAAGTGGGGGCTCTCTTGCTGGCTCTTCAATTACTTCCCCCTGTTGGGACTGCCTTACCAGGCCACAGGGGAAGAAAATGTGCTCAGCACTGAAGTGATGAGCTTCGGAGGGAGGGTAGAACTGAGAGGAGAGGAAGGATGGGGCTAAGACCAGGATGTAAAGTAAGTGAGTGGGTGAATGAGAGAGGGAGGGAGGGGGAGAGAGAGAGAGAGAGAGAGAGAGGAGAGAAACTGACATTTAGAGGCTAGAAAGATGGTTAAGAACTTAAGATAATTGGCTTATTTCCAGAGGACTTGGATTCAGTTTTCAGCACCCACCTGGCAACTGAAAGCTGTCTGCAGCTCCAGATGTGGGTGATCCATCATTCTTTTCTGGCCTCTTCAGGCAGCAGGCACAGTCAAGGCTACACAGAGAGAAAAGAAAAAGATACAATAAATATATTAAAAGGTGTTTCTGGGTCTCTTTGAGTTGAGGTCAACCTTATCTACAGAGAGCTCCAGGACAGCCAGGGCTACACAGAGAAACCTGTCTCATGGTGATAACAAAATAGAAGATGTCTCTGTGATTATGAACACAATGTTCTCCTACCTCATCCCTCAAGTTCTGGTATTACAGTCATAAACCACCACTCCAGGCTTCACAGAACCATTTTAAGTAGACAAGGCCAGTGATCCCTGAATCTCAAAGAGTAAAGTGAGCGAGAGGCTTCCACACGTTTTCCAACAGCAGCCATACATTCCATGTGGTCCATGCTCACATATCCACACCTAAGGGTTAAGAAGGTAAGTGGGCAGCTTTTCAGTTTTCAGAATAGAGACAGAGTTTTCCAACTGTCACCATTATCTGTTTCAAAAATTTTCATTACCACAAAAAGATGTACCCGTTCTAGCAGTGACACCCCCCCCCCAGTGTCTCTAGGACCTCCTTACTGAAATAACCCACTTTCTGTCTTTGTAGATGTGCTCAAGTGTTTTGTTTTTTTTTTCAAATTTATTTATTTATTCTATATACATGAGTGCTCTGTCTGCAGGTACACCTACCTGAATGCCAAAAAGGGGCACCTGATCCCATTATAGGTGGTCGTGAGCCACCATGTGGTTGCTGGAAATTGAACTCAGCACCTCTGGAAAGGGCAGACAGTGCTCTTAATCACTGAGCCATCTCTCCAACCCAATGTGTTTATTCTTAACAGTTCATATAAGTGGAGTGGTTAAGATAGGTGACCTTTGCCGGGCGTGGTGGCGCACGCCTTTAATCCCAGCACTCGGGAGGCAGAGGCAGGCGATCGCTGTGAGTTCAAGACCAGCCTGGTCTACAAAGCAAGTCTAGGACAGTCAAGGCTACATAGAGAAACCCTGTCTCGAAAAACCAAAAGAAAAGAAAAGAAAAAAGAGAGATAGGTGACCTTTCTGTCGGATTTCTTTCATTTAACATGTTTTCAAAGGTTGCCCATGCTATATAGCATATGTCATAAAATATACTTAGCATTGTGAAAAAGCTTTATTCCTAGAGACAGTCGCTGTTAGTTTGGTGTTTTCCTGACATTTTCATTGTAGTTAGTTGGTTGGTTTGTTTGTTTTTCTTGAGACAGGGTTTCTCTGAGCTCAGGCTGTCCTGGAACTACCTTTGTGGTCCAGGCTGGCCTCGAACTCACGGAGATCCACTTGCCTCTACCTCCCAAGTGCTGGGATTAAAAACGTGCACTGCCACCACCCAGCTCATTGTGTTTTTACATGATCACAGCATTTGTATATATTTGGGATTATAAATATTTTCTGTTGCAAATTGATTTTCTTCCCACTAAGAGTCTGACATAACTATAGATCAAAAATAATGTTTTACTTACTAGCTTTGTACCCACAGATGAACAATTGACTGGGACAGATTTCCAGATGTCAAATCATAGCTCTGTGGTTGAGTACATTTAAAATATGCCTTAATACTGCCAACTTTTGTTAGAAATTCCTAGTTCCCATTCTTTCTGATTACCATGAATGGCACTACAATTTTGTTGTTTGGGACAGCAAAATTGATTTTAAAAATTTTTTGGTAGTTAAAATTTTTTATTAGTGTTCATAATAGTGAATTTCATTGTGAGATTTTTATATGCGTAAATTATTGTATTAGGCAGATGCGGTGGCACACACCTGTAATCCCAGCAAAGGCAGGCAGATCTCTGTGAGTTTCAGGCCAGTTTGGTCTACAAAGTGGGTCCAGGACAGCCCAGGCTACACAGAGAAACCCTGTCTGGGGCCGGAGACAACATTGCATTTTGCTTAGCCTTCCCCATGCCCTACCTTCCAATATTCTCCTCTTCTCCCAAATAGTTGCCCTCTGCTTTTCACCCCTGCCTTGCAGTCAGACTTGTACATTGAGCTTTCCACATATAAGACATATGTGGTGCTTTTTCTTTTTAAGTCTTGCTCATTTTACTGGGAATGAATAAGTGTTCTTTATAACTTTTTGAAACTACACTGTGTATATACACCACATTTTCATTGAACTGTTGACCTGTTGATGGGCATCTAGACGGATTCCGTTCCTTATTGGTTGTTAGAAGTGCTGTGCGTCTATCTATGTATGGTGCTGAGTTAGAGTCACCTGGATCCAGTTATAATTCTATTTTGTGTGTTTTGGGAAACTTCATACTGATTTCTACAGCAGCTACATTAGTTTTCATTTCTACCAGTAATTTGTTTGTCTTGTTTATTCTATTTTTTTGTCTATGTGTGTGTGTGTGTGTTGTGCTGTTTCTGAAACAGAATTTCTCTGTGTAGACCTCGTTATTCTGAGATTTCTGAGATCCACCCTCCTCAGCCTCCTAAATGCTAGAGTTAAAGGAGTGTGCAACCGCTGCCTGGCTTTTATTTTTTTGAGGCAGGGCTGACTCTGTGGCCCAAGCTCACCTCAAGCTCATGGTCTCAGCTTCTTGAATGCTCGGGTTAGATGCACAAGCTGCCACATTTGGACATGTTTATATCTTGTTTTCTTCTTAAAGTGTATGTGTTTCTAGCCTTCTGGGGTGTTGTGGTTTCAAGATCAGATTTTTCTGTGTACCTCAGTCTTGTCCTGGAACTCACTCAATAGACTAGGCTGGTCTTGAACTAAGGAGATCCGCCTCCCTCCTAAATGCTGGGATTAAAGACATGCACCACCATGCCCAGCTGAGTTTCTAGTCTTAACTTGAGCTGACTTTCATGTTTACTATTTCTTTCCCTGAACAATAATATAAAAGAGAAATACTGATTAATTCATATAGTTTTCCCAGAACCACTTGGTGAAGAGGTTGTCTTTTCTCCATTGTATTTTGACACCTTTTTCACTTACTAGGAGCCTATGTGGGTTTATATGTACAGTCTTTAGACTTGATTTGATAAAAAGTGAGTTAACAGGATGCTTCATTTACATGATAAAGCCAGGATGTACCAGTTTTAAAACCTGCTGCTTCTGCCCCAGAGCAGACATGAGCCTAGGGCATCTGGTAGCCTGAGCCGTCTGGAGCCAATTGAGAAACAATCTGGGCCTCATCTCATCTCCGGGGACTTGTTCATCCTATATTAAAGCTTTGGGTTTAAACTGGGTCTTCAGGGATGTGTGTTTAATCACTTGCTTTTTTTTTTTTGGTTACTTTAGTTACTTTTTTTAGTTACATAATTACTTCCTTTTAATTTTTAATTACTTTCTGTGTTTTAAGGTGACAGGTAACAGTTTATCAAGGTAGCCAGGGAGGGTGGGGCAGGCCATTGCTGTGAGTTTGTGGATAGCTTGGGCTGCAAGAAACCCTGAGCCTTCTCCCTCACACCCAACCCCGTCTCACCTCTTTTAAAAATGTTAAAAAATGAATAAATAAATGAAATGACAGAAAGTTTAGCAGTAACTAGTATAATTGAGGGCGGCTAAGTGTAGGAGGGAAAACTGGGGTGAATTTTTCCTTCCATTCTTCTCTGTTTTATGGCTGTGATAGTGTATTTTGATGCAGGGCCTGCACAGTCTCTCAAGGACTAGGCTTATGGACACATTCTGCCATATTTTACTTTCTTTCCTCCCATTTTCCTGTGGTAAAGAGGATTTGTTTATCCTGGTTTTTTTCCTTACAAAGAAGACATCAGTGAACTTAGGCCACCAAAGAAATAGTACTTGGAGTTTGAAAAAGAAGACAAAGCAAAATGAAAGCACCGAGTAGTTATTATAAAGATTAAAAACAGCCCTCAGGGACAGCACAGGCTCTCATTAGCAGTGCACTTACAAAGCAGATCTTCCTCTACCTTCTGTGGTTCTTAAATAGCTTCAGGACTAGAGCCAAACCGTCCACAACAGCAGTGACCCAAGCGTAGGCGAGAGGCCATGTCTGCTGGTAGCCTCTCGTGTCTGACCTCAGGAAATTGAGAGAATAGTTAGGAATGTAAAATCAAGACTATAGCCAGTCTCAGGCTCTCTTTTATTGTTTCGTATCTTAGGTGTCACTACTTAATTCTTTCCAGAATTGAACTTTTTGGGCATTCTTCTAAATATTTAGGTCTTGAGTCCTTTCTTGTCATGTAAAGAAGTCCGACCAGCAAGAGCCTTGTGTGCCACCTTGCTGGACTGTGGGCAGCTCTCCCACTCTTCAAGCTGTATGACCACACCTCAGGGCATCTCCTGTGTCCTCCTCGCCTGCTACGCCTACCATGCGCTGATCCTTTTTACTCCATTCTGCAGTAGCTGACCTCTGCCAATTTTGTAAGCTAGTTGTCATGCTTATTTCACCTAGTTTTTGCTAATTATAGTAGATAGTATTTATTCATAGAACTGGCCTTCCAGAAGCCAAAATGTTACATTTCCTCAACCCATTAAGTGGCTGAAAATAGTGATAATCAGCAGCGCCCTACATGTGAGTAATATTTTTATTTTATTTAGCTTTTCTGGTTATTTTTCAAGACAGGGTTTCTCTGCATAACAGCCCTGGCTAGCCTCGAATTTACAGAGATCTCTCTGCCTCCTGAGCGCTGGGAAAAAGTTTAAAACAACTGAAAATATAATAATTTCATATGACAATAATAATTCTACTTGTGATCAAATGATTTTGGTGTGTGTGTGTGTGTGTGTGTGTGTGTGTGTGTGTGTGTGTGTGTGTTCTATCTACATGTACACCTGCATGCCAGAATAGGGGATTAGAGGGTATAGATGGTTGTGAGCCACCATGTGGGTGCTGGGAACTGAACTCAGGACCTCTGGAAGAGCAGACAGTGCTCTTAGCAGCTGAGCCATCTCTCCAGCCCCCTATTTATTTATTATTATATATAGTGTTCTGTCTGCTTGAACACCTGCAGGCCAGAAGAGGGCATCAGATCGCATTACAGATGGTTATGAGCCACCATATGGTTGCTGGGAATTGATCTCAGGACCTGTGTAAGAACAGGTGGCACTCTTAACCACTGAGCCATCTCTCCAGTCCCCAAAATCATTTTGTTACTGTTTTTTACTGGACAGTAACATGGTTCGCCCTAAGTTTAATTGCCAAGACCCACATGGTAGGTAGAACCAATTCAACCAAGTCATCCTCTGCTCTCCGTGTGTGCTATCTCTGCTCACATTGGTCCTAGATGTCCTTGTATATCTACTGCGCCAGACAGTGCAACCCTAGAAGAGAAGTTTCCAATGAGAGAACTCATGTGGAAAATGATGGATGGGCTCACCACTAAAAAGAAATAAGTCTAATCACTCTTTTCCATAGATTCATACATTTAGGGTGGTTTGGCTTGGCTTTTTTTTTTTTTAAAGATTTTATTTATTTATTCTTTATACAGTATTCTGCCCCCATGTGTGCCTGCCAGGAGAGGGCACCAAATCTCTAGATCTTATAGATGGTTGTGAGCCACCGTGTGGTTGCTAGGAATTGAACTCAGGACCTTTGGAAGAACAGACCGTGCTCTTAACCTCTGAGCCATCTCTGCAGACCCTGGTTTGGTATTTCAAGACAAGGTTTCTCTGTGTAACCTTGGCTACTCTGGACTCACTTTGTAGACCAGGCTGACCTCAAATTCACAGTGATAACCCTGCCTCTGCCTCCCAAGTGCTGGGGTTAAAGGTGTTTACCACCACACTTGGCTTACATTTAGGGTTTTTTTGTTTGTTTGTTTGTTTTTAATATATAGCACTCAGGGAGGCAGAGGCAGGTGGAGCTCTAAGTTAATACAAGCTTGGACTCCATACTGAGTTCCAGGATAGCCAAGCCTGAGAATAGAGACAGAGAAAACTCCTATCTTGAAAAACAAAAAAGTGTGTTTAGTAAGTGAAAATATGTGAATTTGTCACATACTATAATTGTAGTTAAGATTCGCCTTGCTGTACCATTCCAGTGGTCCACATAAAAAACAAAAAATATGTGTGCAACTAAGGTATGTCACCTCTGCAACATTTTGTATTCTAAATAGACATGACCAAATGGATCACATCCAGAATGACCTGGGAAGGTTGAACAGGCTTTAAATGTTATGTGTGAGGAACAAGGAGTCAGGTTTAAAAAAAAAAAAAAAAAAAAAAACTCTAGAGAAGTATCAAGATCATTATGAATTGTGTTTTTGAATGTCTGCAAGCCCAGCCCGGCTTACTGGTGCACACCTTTAATCCCAACACTTGAGAGGCAGAGGCAAGTGGGTCTCTGTTCTTGAAGCCAGCAGGAGCTGTACTGTGAGACTCTGTCTTCATGTAAATAAATAAAATAATGCCTGCAGGTTTACCCAGACCCTGGCACCTGCCTGTGGTCCTAGCAGTTGGGAAGCTAAGACAAGAGGATCACTTGAGCCCTGGAAATGCAACATAGCTAGATAACAACTGTCCCCAGTAGTGATCATAATCATAGTAAGGTGGTGGTGGTGGTGGTGATGATGGTGATGATGAAGTAGAAGAAGAAAGCCTCCCAATGTGTCAAAAGGAGGGACAAAAGGCATTCGCCTGTGCTGTAGATTACAAGGAAAGCAGATTTAGACTAAACATAGGGATGTCCCTGGTAAGGAGTCTCTCCCTGTAGCATGGTATGGATGGAACTCAAGCATCAAATAAATGTCCTACTTGTCATAAAGTCCTGAGAAGCCTCCTGATAACATTTCTCTTCCACTTCCTTTGCTGCAGCTAGAACAGCAGAGACAGCAGTTGCTCACTGAGCGCCAAAACTTCCACATGGAGCAATTAAAATATGCTGAGTTACGTGCTCGACAACAAATGGAGCAGCAGCAACATGGCCAGACCCCTCAACAAGCACACCAGCACTCAGGAGGACCTGGTCTGGCCCCACTTGGAGCAGCAGGACACCCTGGCATGATGCCTCATCAGCAGCCGCCTCCCTACCCTCTGATGCACCATCAGATGCCACCACCCCATCCTCCTCAGCCAGGTAAGGGGAACGCTTTGCTAACAGGAAAATTTTGTTATCATGGAGCATGCCAAGGAGTCATTTCTAACAAAACCTGTTGAAATTTTCCATTTCATTTACAAAATCATAGTCGAGTGAGAACTGTCATTACCATCACCTAAGTCTGGCCAGTTATTTCCACCATCCTCTCTTCTGGATGCTTATTAGCCTCTGATGAGCCTCAGTTTCTTAAGACATAGCACCAGGTTGGACTTAGACACAGGTCTGTATACTGTCATCAGTTCAAGAAAACCGTCAAGACGCAATGAACTTTTCATGACTCATTACCTTCCTACCATTTTTTTTGTTCGTTTCTGTTTGTTTTTTGGGTTTTCAGGATAGGGTTTTCCGGTCTAGCCCTGGCTGTCCTGGTGGAACTCGTTCTGTAGACCAGGCTGGCCTCGAACTCACTTGCCTCTGCCTCCCGAGTGCTGAGATTAAAAGTGTGTGCCAGCACCATTTTAAATATTTTTCTCGTGGATATAAGATAATTGGATACTGGTTTCTGCTTAGTTTTCCTATAAACTTGTATAATTTTGAATTCCACCATCATAAATATTTTCCTAGTTCCAGAGTTTGTGCCTGTTGGAATGGAATGCAAACCCCTCTAAGGTGTGCAAAAGAAGCGGGTGAAGATAAACAGGAGACCCTGGGAAGCCTCAGAAAGTCCTAGCACCTGGGCTCCTCAAGGGAAAAATCTCTGAATACTCTTCTAGAAGTTGACGAGTCGTGTTTGCTTGTAGAAGCCATAGCTGTGATCTGGCTGCTAATGTTACCAATGTGCTTCCTATTCGAAGGCTAAAATATGCTTTGGCTGATTTTACAGGTTTTAACTCAAAAATGGAGCCATAACTGGGTGTGGTGGTATAGGTCTTTAATCCCAGCACTCAAGAGGCAGAGCTAGGCTGGCCTACATAGTGAGTTCCAGAGTAGCCAGGACTATGTAGAAAGACCCTGACTCAAAAAACAAACAAACAAACAAATGGGACTAGAGACATGGCTCAGTGGGTAAGAGCGCTGGCTACTCTTCTAGAGGGTCCAGGTTAGCCTGTGGCCATACTGCCCTGAACACACCTGATATTATTGAGAAGACTTGGGTTCAGTTCTGGTGTGGCAGCTCCACAACGTTGGTAACTCCAGTTCCAGGGGACTTGGTGCCGTCACACAGACACACATACAACTAAAACACTTATGTACATAAAAATAAATAAGTTAAAAAAAAAAAAAACAGGAAAAATTTAGGCGCCGGGCGTGGTGGCACATACTTTTAATCCCACAGGCAGGTGGGTCGCTGTGAGTTTGAGGCCAGCCTGGTCTACAAAGTGAGTCCAGGACAGCCTGGGCTACACAGAGAAACCCTGTCTCGAAAAACAAAAACAAACAAACCAGGAGCTTTAGTGGCCTGAGGGAAATGCTGGCTATATGTGGACACACACACCTAAAAGGTACAGTTAGGGAATCTATTACCATCATCAGATCTTTCCACTTGATATTAATGTTTCTTGATATCTTTTAAATCTGACATGTTCACACCACAGCACACTCAGTTTCTACCTTTCAGTCCAATTGAGTGCATCTTAAAATCTGTAAAAGTGCCTCGTTTTGTCCAGAGTTGCTTTGAAAAGCTAGATATGCCCAGCAGCACAGACTGCAAAGTCACTTTTCAAGCACAGTAGTTATTTCAAAGCGTAACTGCTAAGCTGGGTGTCAGGCTCTAGGCTGTAGTCCCAGCTGCTAAGGCCAGCCTGAACTCTAGCAGGTTCTAAACCTGCTTGGGCTTTTAAAAAATAAAATATACTAGAGAAATGGCTCAGCCATTAAGAGCATTGGCTGTTGCTGTTCTTCCAGAGGTCTATAGGTTCCCAGCAATCACATGGTGGCTCACAACCATTTATAGTGTGATATGATGCCCTCTTCTGGCGTGCAGGCATACATACAAATAGAGCACTCATAAACTTAAATAGATCATATATATATACACTCCCGCTGTTGCTTCACCCACATCATTTCTTTCTTTCTTTTTTTTTTTTTTTAAGATTTATTTATTTATACAGTATGCATCAGATCACATTATAGATGGTTGTGAGCCACTATGTGGTTGCTGGGAATTGAACTCAGGATCTCTGGAACAGCAGTCAATGCTCTTAACCACTGAGCCATCTCTCCAGCCCTACCCACATCATTTCATTCCTCAATATCCTTACTCCGCAGTTGAAGACTTGATCCACAGCAAGGCTGCCAGCTTTGATGGAGCCAGGATTCACACTGAGCTGCATCTGATTCCAGAGTGAAGCCAGCACTGTGCTGCTGCTTCCTGTGCCCAGGGCTGAGAGGCAGCTCAGAGAGGCCCTAGATGTAGTTCCTGCCAGTGAAGTAGCAACAAATGTGATAAAAGTAGCCTTAACAGAGATAGATCTTTTTGTCCTTACTTTCTCAATAGAAAGGATCATTCACTGTGAGAGATTGTATTTTTTGTGTGTGTAACAAGCTGTTCTCATGTAAGTTTGTATTTCTATATACAGTACAGAGAGCCACAGTAGACAAGAGGGCTTAATGCCCAATCCTGATTACCTGAGCTCAAGCCATGGATAGGAGAAAATTAATTCCTAATATTGCCTTCTCACCCCTAAGATTCTTGCCATGTCATGCATATCCCTGCATTCATACAAATGCCATACACACTGTTAAAATTCATAAAAATTTTAAGTAAAAAGTAGTGTACATTTGGGAGAACATATCTAGTATTTCCATGATTAGTTTTAATAGAAATTATAGCCTCAATTGTGCCCCTCTCAGAGTATAACTCTCCCGACTTCCAAACAGTTTGTTGATTATAATCACAGTGATTTTTTTTTTCTGGCTTCCTTAATACCATATATATAAAATGTGACTGTCCTTTGTGTTTGTGTCTTCTGCTGTTTGCTGTGCAGTGTTCATCGTTTCCATTCTGGTTTCTGAATTCTTATGTTGGTGAGCATAATTTAACTGTGAAGAAGTAGAAGTGTGGATTTTAGCTAGCATGGACATATCTTTATTGTGTGTGCCCATAGCATGATATAGTCAAAGGCTGTGTATATGTTCATGTTAGGAGATGCTGCCATGTCTCCAGAAGTTTAGGCCTGTTTAAACTCTTATCAGATGAATGTAATCTTTTATTGTTTGTTTGTTTTGGGGTTTTTTGTTGTTGTTTGTTTTTGTTTTGTTTTGTTTTTGCTTTTGCTTTTTTGCTTTAGTAAAATTAAGAACAGCATCCAAGGGGGCTGGAGAGATGGCTAGAGGTGAAGAGCACTGGCTGTTCTTCTAAAGGTTCTGAGTCCAATTCCTAGCAAGCACATGGTGGCTCACAACATCTATAATAAGATGTGGTGCCCTCTTCTGGCCTGCTAGCTCACATGCAAGGAGAATACTGCATAAATAATAACTAAAATAATTCTTAACAAATATGAAAAAGAAAGAAACGTCAACCCCAGCAAGGTCTTCATCACAAGATCTGGACTAGCCAGAGGTACATAGCAAATCCATTCCAAAATAAATAAAAGCAGATTTGGTGGTGTGCACCTATAATCCCCAGAACTCACTATTAAATTCAAGGTCAGATAGGACTGTATAGTAAGACTTGGGTTGTTTTGGTTTAGGTTTTCTTTTTCTTTCTTTCTTTCTTTCTTTCTTTCTTTCTTTCTTTCTTTCTTTCTTTCTTTCACAGGGTTTCTCTGTGTAGCCTTGACTATTCTGGAGTCACTTTGTAGACCATGATGACCTCAACTCACAGCAATCCACCTGCCTCTGCCTCCCAGTGCTGGGATTAAAGGCATGCTCCACCACGCTCGGCCTTGTTTTGGTTTTTGTTTTTTTTTCGAGACAGGGTTTCTCTGTGTAGCCTGCCTGCTTCTGTTACCATGCCTAGCCTCAGTGCCTTTCAAATGAATCTGGTGAGGTCACAGCTGTCTTCCATCTCTGGTTTGTCACTGGTAGAAGTTGAAAGCTGTGAGCAGGTCTGTACAGGCTAGTTTTTATTCTCAATTTGACATGAATGAGTCACTCTGGAAGAGGGACCTTCAGTTGAGGGAGTCCCACATTACGTTAGCTATGCACAGGCCTGTGGTGCATTGGCTCTTGCTGGTTGATATGGCTGATATGGGAGGGCCTGGCCACTATGATCAACACCATTCCTTGAGCAGGAACCAGTGAGAGGGCCTTCTGCTTCGGGAGTCTGCACTGAACTCCTGTTCTGATTTCTCTCAATAATGGGATCGTGGGCTGAGAGTAGAAATTGAAATAACCCTTTTCCTCCTCAGGTAGGCTTTGTTATGGTTTTTCCCAGCAACAAAAAGGTAGTTAACACAAAGACCTTCCAGTGACCACTTTCCGAGCTTAAGAAAAGCTTACAGATGAGCTGGGCACAATGATGCATGACAGCCCTAGGGAAAAAGGGAGATTGCCAGCCTGGGCTACAGGGACGTTCCAGGCCACCAGGGCTTCCTAGTGAGCTTGTCTCAACAGTGCTACTAGTAATAACAGAAAAGTTAACTGCTGTGGGTGACACCTACCTGTAACCAGTCAGAGCATTCAGGAAGTAGAGTTTAAAGCAGGAACCTGTCTCCCCAAACCAGAAAGAGACCAAAAACAAAAATCAAAACCCATAGATCATAGCATTTACATTAGGAACTCAGAACAGTTATCAGGTAAGTGGGTAATGGCCTGAAAGTATGCTGTGTGAATGGGCAGGAAAACCCTATCCTGATTGTCAGGGTGACTGTGAAAGTGGTAGAAAAGAGAATCCAAACAGATGTGTTGCTGAGTGGGTAGTTCACACAGCTTCTCAGAGTAAGTTTACTTCCTGTGCAGCCACGAGTACCTGAGGTCAGATCCCAACACCCACACAACAAGCCAGATTGGGTCTTTTGCATATCTGTAATTCCAACACTGTGGAGGAGGGGGCAGAAGGTCAGAACTGTCCGTCAGTAGTGGTAGGACCCCTTAGAATGCATCCAGGTGTGATAGCACACAGCTGTAATCTAACACTTGGGAGGCAGAGGCTGGAGGAGCTGCACAGTGAGTACCCAAGTAGTTTTCACTGTGAGCTGCACCTCTATACAGATTGCATATGTTCAGGTGCAGGAGGGCCTGTATGTTTCTCTCGCTTTGTTAGCTCTTACCCCCTCCCGTGTGTGTGTGTGTGTGTGTGTGTGTGTGTGTGTGTGTGTGTGTGTGTCCCAAGTTAGCTTTTTTCATAGCAAAAAGGTCAGGAGACCATGCAGTAGATAGTGTTTAGTTTTATATGTGTGGAGGTTGTGTCTGTGTGTGTGCCTATGCACCACTTGGTGTGCCTTGTGCCCATGCATTGCATCTCCTAGAACTGGCGTTAGAGGTAGCTGTGAGCCATGGTGTAGGTGCTAGGAATCAAACACAGGTCCTCTGGGAAAAGCAGCCAATTCTCTTTAACCACTAAGCCATCTCTCCAGCCCTCATTTTTATTGTATGCAGGGCATGGAGTGATTGCAGGTACCCCTGGAGGCTGACGCCCAGAGGCGCTGGATCCTTGACGCTGTAGTTAACACAGTTATGAGCCGCCAGGCATGGGTGCTAGGGTTGTGCTTGTGTTCTCTGGAAAGCAGTGTGCTCTCTCAAGTCCTGGGCCATCTCTCCACCCCAGAGTGTTTCTGCTGTACGGTTGGCACGTCTATTTTTACCTTGCCTTACATTTTACTGAATTTGTTAAGAGAGACAGTACTGCATTTCGTCTTCTCCCCTTACGACGCTGTAAAATGGTACCTAACAGTTTCTCAGCTAAAAACTTTTTTTTTTTTTTTTTTATAATTCTGTCTGCATGCCCACATGCCAGATCAGGGCTTAACTACTGGTGCTAGGAAGATGGCTCAGTGGTTAGGAGCACTGGCTGCTTTCCCAGAGGACCTAGGTTCAATTCCCAGCACCCACATAGCAGCTCACACCTGTCTGTAACTCCAGTTCCAGGGCTTCTGACACCCTCACACAGACATCCATGCAAGCAAAATAGCAGTGAACATAGAATAAAAATAGTATCTGTTCATGTGTATATGTGTGTGTGGGTGCATGTATGTCATCTCAGATGTGTGAAGTTCAGACAACAACATATGAAAGATAGTTCTCTCTGCACCATGTGGCCAGGTATGAGCTTAGTCATCAGGGTTCACAACAAGGCCCTTCCCCTGCTGAGCCCCCTCACTGGCCAGCTACCAAGTCTCGCGTTGGTGTTAGTGTTGCCTGGCTGTGCTTGACTTTGTGGTACCCACAAATGCATGGAGCACCATGGGGTGTGGGGGCGGTGCTGCAGTGACCATCCATGAGGGCTTTGGTAGCACACCTGCCTAGCATGCCCAAGGCCTCCTGATCCATCTAAAGCAGTACTAAAAAAGAAAGTAATTGGTGTGGTTTGGTGAGGAAATTTCGCTTCAATTTAAAAAAAAAAAAAAAAAAAAACTAGGGCATTTTTCTCAGCTGAGGCACTAGTGCTTCATTTTCTTGACATAAAAACCAAGCTGGTCTCGCTGAATATCCCAAGGCAGCCTCTAATCCATGGTCTTCCTTCCTCAGCCTCATGCCTTTTTCCCCCTTGACCCTGTGCACAATGCTTGCACCTTGCAAATGTTGCCTACAGAGGCAGAAGTGGTTATTTTATCTCCTGTAGCTGTGGGTGATTGGGTGTAAGTCTTGGAATCTGCTCTTAACAGCGGCTCCATCTCTTCAAACCCAGCCCTTGCCCCTCAGTTAAAGCTAGTTATGGAACACTACACAGTACTGTGGCTCAGCCTCAGCTGAAAAGGGAGACGAAATGGCTCATCACCTCAGCCTCGTCTTGCAGTCTGTGGTACCTCTAGTCCTGCTTTACCATCTGACAACAAAGCAGCCATGCCACTTTCCGGAGTAGCAGGTTGTCCTCACAAAGAGAACAGTGAGTCTCAGTCTGTAACAAAGACTGTCTGTGGCAGGCACTCCCAGGAAGCTGCTGTGGGGATGAAGAAGCCTCTGAGGATCCTGGGCTTCCCCTCACGTGGCCCCAGTTGTGTTATTTCCGTTCTCCTGGGGCTTCAGCCAAAGGGTGTCTGTGCATAGTTAGAAATGGGTGGATGACACATGCTCAAGACTAGATCGTCACGGGTCCCTTTCCCACTGTCATTTTCTTTTCTCACCTTATTCCAATGAGTGAAAAATAAAATCCTTAGCTTATATCCCATTAGACATGATAGGTGTAAGGCTTTAGTAAAAGATCTAATAAACATGGGAGTGTGAAGGTTTTTCTACTAGCTAAACCTAATTTTAGCAAACCTTTCCATTTCCCAGGCTTCAGATGCCTGCTGTTTAAAAAACGCTTGTATGTAGGTCAGACTCCCACCATCCTGTGCTTTGCCACTGCTGTTTTGAAGCTTGTTCACTGTCTCTACTCCCCTTCCTCTCACCTCTTCTTCCTCCTTGCTACACCTCAGAAACTGCGCGTGCGTGCGTGCGTGCGTGCGTGCGTGCGTGTGTGTGTTTTAATGGCCTATGTACACACAATTTTATTTTGTTTGTGGTATCTCCTTGTGTCAAGTATCGCGTCACTCCCACCCAGAAAAAAAAAGGATCTTTAGATTTGAGACAGAAAAGACATTGATTCCTGTCTTCATTCTAGTCCTCTTAATTTCTCTTTCAGATTTGATCCTCCTAAGTCACCTTTTTTGGACCTGTGGGGATGGCACAGTTGGTAGACTGCCTGCTGGTGCAAGCATGAGGACCTTCATTTGGGTCTAGTTCTTACATAACAGCCTGATCTGGCATTGCAGACTTGTAGCTCCAGAGCTGGGCAGGTGCAACCCGGGATCCCTAGGGCTTGCTGGACAGCCAGTCTAGTTGAATCTCAGAAGCAGAAGTAATTGGTTTGCCTTTCCTTTTTGTTGTCACCCCCTTCCAATGAAAATGGCTTCATAATCAGTCCTGTCTGTGGCATTAGGAGAGCGATTTTTTTTCTAGGCTTCAGATTTCATAGTAAGTGAAGGAAAGGGTTTTTGCTTCCTTGTGTGTGTTTTAGCTGTTGATCTCATAGAATTAAACCCAAAAACTGTCCCATCCTTGCTTACTGCTCTAGAGATGTGTGGAAATAGGGGTGTGGTCCACTGACATGAGCAGATAGATGTGGAAATAGCACTACTTGGCATTAAAGCAGCAGTTCATGGGCTCATCCCAGTGTGTGATGGACAGACTTCAGATACTGTCTGTCTGAAGTCTGTCAGATGTTTGTTGAATAGCTTCTCTGGTGCAGAACACAGCCTTTCTCTATACTGTTGGTTCAGAAAGCTGGCTGGGGCAGATCATTAACCCATTGGTGGGAGCTCGCATTATTGTCTCAGCATGGGCTGAAAGTGGGCTGGGCCTTCATTCACAGTGCTCTGTGGTTACAAGGGCTGTGCTGGGGGTGGTTGTGCTACATCCTCAGGTCCAGCTCTTCCTCCTCCCCCCCCCCATTTCCATGCTTTATCAAGTTTATCACACCTTTGCTGTGTCTTTACAATAGAAAGTTGGGCTAGAGATACAGCTCAGTTAATCCCTGTCACTGTACTAAGACCCACTCTTAATCTCAACACTCACAAAGTAGAGGCAGGACTATCAGTTTAAGGTCATCCTCAGCTACAGAGAGAACATGGGGCTAGCCTGACCTGTATTTGAGACTTGTTACCAAAAAATAGAAATTTATTCTTTCAGTCTGAAGATTAGGTCTCTGGCACCCACCATGCCACAATCCCTTACTCAGGGAAGTTGTGCCCCTGCCCCTCTTCCTTCCGGTGGCTCCGTGGCGTTCCCCTGCCTGCCTGCCTGCAGCCATCCATGTTTCTCTCTGCCCCACTTGTCTTCCCTGTGCTCTTTCTCAGGTAATCTTAGATGAGGTAGTCACAGCTGCACTGCCAGAAAGCAGCTACAAACACTTGAAAAGTATTTCTGAAAAAAAAATTTTTTTTTTAAGTTCTCAAGATGTGAATTTTAAGACATGTCAAGAGACTAGAGAGATGGCTCAGCAGTTAGGAACACTAAATGCTCTTCCAGAGGACCCAGGGTCAATTCCCAGCACCCACATGGAGTTCACAACTTTCTATGACTGTGGTTCCAAGAAGTCTGGCACCCTCACACACACAAATACACAGGCAAAACAAGACCAGTGTACATTAAAAAAAAAAAAACTTAAAAAAAAAAGACAAATACTTGGTTTTTTTGTTTTTTCGAGACAGGGTTTCTCTGTGTAGCTTTGGCTGTCCTAGACTTGCTTTGTAGATGAGGCTGGCCTCAAACTCACAGTGATTCACTTGCCTCTGACTCCCGAGTGCTGAGATTAAAGGCATTCGCCACCATGGCTCAAACATTTTTTATTTCAAAATTGAGGGTTATTGTTCAGCTTGTAAAAGATGCTTAAATCTTTGTTTTTTGTTTTTTTATTTAAAAGATGTTGAAGTTGCGGGGCGTGGTGGTGCACGCCTTTAATCCCAGCACTGGGGAGGCAGAGGCAGGTGGATCTCTGAGTTCAAGGCCAGCCTGGTCTGCAAAGCAAGTCCAGGACAGCCAAGGCTACACAGAGAAACCCTGTCTCGAAAAACCAAAACAACAACAAAAGTGTATTGAAGGAAGCGGGTAAGGTTCCTGCTTGCCTTTAATTCTAGCACTCAGATTTAGGGTTAAGGTTAGGAGGCCGAATAAATAAACAGGTAAGTAAATAAGTAGAAATTTGTCTTGTTTGTTTGGAGACTGACTTTCTAACAAAGCTATGTCTGTCCTGGACTTACTTGTTAGACCCCGCCTCTGCCTCCCTAGTGCTGGGATTAAGGGCATATGCCACCATGTCCAGCTATAAGTTGAAATCTTACAGGTGTGATATAGTGAAGACTTTCACACAAATTGCTTTATCTGGAGAGAGAGTATTGAGTGAGAAGAGAACTGGACCTTGAGTTAGAAGGCTTGAATATATTTTATGGTTTCCTACTTTGCCCATAAGGACAGCGTTGGAGCCAAGCATGGTGGTGCATAGCTGTGATTTCATCTTTCCTGTGGCTGAAGCAGGAGGATCATCTCAGCTCAAGACTAACCTGAAGTACACAGTGAGCTCCAGGGCAGCCTGGCTGCATACTGAGACACTGTATAAAAATACAAGTTGTTTGGGGACTTTTCTAAGCTTCTTTTTAACTTCCTATAAGATAATAATATTGGCTCTCGGCCCTAGTTTGCTTACTGTTGTGATAAAACACCATGACCAAAAGCAAATTGAGAGGAACGGTTTGTCCTTTGCTGTCATAGTTCACTGCTGAGGGAAGTCAGGGCAAGAACTAGGGTAGGTCAGGAACCATGGAGGAACACTGTTTTCTGGCGTTCTCAGACTGCTTTCCTTTTTTGTTTTGTTGTTGTTTTTGTGGGGTTTTTTGGTTTGTTTGTTTGTTTGTTTTTGTTTTTCGAGACAAACGTGGCTGTCCTGGACTCACTTTGTAGACCAGGCTGGCCTCAAACTCACAGTGATCTGCCTGCCTCTGCCTCCCAAGTGCTAGGATTAGTGGTGTGCGCCACCATGCCCACCTTCAGACTGCTTTCTTATGCAAGCCAGGACCACCTGCCTAGGGGTGGCACCACCAATAGTGTTTTGGGCCCTCCTATATTAGTTGTTAATCAAGAAATACTCCACAGAAGTGCCCCTGTCCAGGATGAGGGAGGTGGTGTCCCAGTTAAGGGCACCTCAATGATGTGTCATTCCGATGAGCACACACCCAGGAATGTTCCTCTTTGCTTGTTTCTCCCTTACCTCTGTTAGCTCTGTCCTCCCTGAAGATGAGGCTCTCAAGGCTCTGACCTAGCCATACTTGGTAGAGGACGGAGGATGAGGTTGGATACAGATGGTGTCCTAGAAAGCTGGTTTCCCCTTATTGTAAGACCAGAAGTGTTCCTGTGTCTCCAGGCTACAGTTTTAAAGTTCAAAAGTGAGCTTCCTGCCTGCATCCGTGATGGCTTGCATGCTACCGTGGCAAAGCTGAGTGCATGGAACATATCGCTCAGTAGCAAAATCTAAATACTTATTATCTGAGTCTTCAAAGAAAAAGATAGTAGAAGTCTGATGTCTCGGTATGCAAGTAACTAAGAAACGTGTTGCTCGATCTGTCCCCCACCATTCCTTTTAAGACACTGTTCCCCAAACTCAGCCCAACCCCACCTGGGACTGTGCCAGACCAGTGCTTGCTGGATTACGTAGGGAGGCCCCTGGGTAAGGTAGAGCTTTGGAATTTAGATTAGAACCTGTGACAGTGGAGGTTTCTGTGCACCAGTTCCTCTGAAAGCCCTCTCTGTTCTCTGTAGTCTGTGCTCAGCATGGAATAGGATATGATGTCATGTGATGTGGTGATGTCATGTGATGTGCCATTGCTCATTCAGAATAACCAGAGGGAACTTTTTTGGGGGAGTGATGCTCTTTGTCATTGCTCTCTTGTTGCTTGCTTGCTTTTTTGAGATGGGCTCGTGTATTTCAGGCTGGCTTCATACTCACTCTTTCTAGCCAATGACTTTAAAATCTTGCTTCTACTTCCCAGGTCCTGGGATTATAGGCGTGTACCACAACAGTCTTGATGTGGCGCTTGCCTATCAAAAAAGCATTCTTACCAGTTGAGTGGCCATGACCTCAGCCCTGATTCCTTCTAAATAGCTACTATCTTTTCCGTACTAGATAAGAAGTCAGTCAGTGGAGTGTCCTCAGTTAAGTGTTCCACAAAGAAACAAAAAGTTGATCATTTAGGCTGGAGAGATGGCTCAGTGGCTAAGAGCACTGACTGCTCTTCAGAGTTCAAAGTTCAATTCCCAGCATCCATATGGTGACATGCAGGTATACGTGCAGATAGAGTACTCATATATAATATAAATAAAATCTTTTTTAAAAGCCAGGGGAGGTGGCACATGCCTTTTAATCCCAGCACTTGGGAGGCGGAAGTAGGTGGATCTCTGTGAGTTCAAGGCCAGCCCGGTCTGCAGAGCGAGTCTAGAACAGCCCAGGGCTGTTATACAGAGAAGCTCTGTCTCGAAAAACAGAACAAACAAAAAGCTGATGATCAGGCTGGTGAAATAGGGAGTGTGCTTGCCTGCCCTCCAACTGTCTAAATTCAGTCCTTAGAGCCCACACGACCAACTTGTTCCTGCAGGTTGTCTTCTAACCTTCATACTTGTATGTGTGTATGTGCCCTTGCATATACTGCATAAGTCTTACTCAGTCATAGACATTTGTCGTGCCCCCCCCCCCCCCCCCCGCATGTATACTTACAATATTTTAAATCTTCTTCTACAGGTCAGATACCAGGCCCTGGCTCCATGATGCCTGGGCAGCCCATGCCAGGCCGCATGATTCCCACTGTGGCAGCCAACATCCACCCTACTGGGAGTGCCCCTGCCCCTCCTGGTATGCCTCCAATGCCCGGAAACATCTTAGGACCCCGGGTACCCCTCACAGCGCCAAACGGCATGTGTAAGTAGCACAGTTGGAAGACATTCCCCCAGCATCCTGCTTTGGGGGCTACAGATAAGGAAGAAAGGCCTTTTTTTTTTTTTTTTTTTTTTTATTCATTAGATGTAGCAAACCCATAGACAATCTAGCCTGCAACAATGAGTTGTGGAAGATGCCTTTTTGGTGTGAAACTCAGGTTGTGTACTCAGTACTGAGATCTGTGGGTAAGCCACTTATTTCTCTTGTCATTCATAATTAAACCTGACTAGTTTGAATCTCAACTGACATGCATAGCTCCTGGCTGTTATTTCCCTTACAAGAACTGCAACATTAAAAATGTTGAGTAAGAAAAAAAAAAGAAACTAGACCAGACATAGTGATGCACTCCTTTAATCCCAAAGCAGAGGCAGATATGAGGCTGTCCTGGTCTACATATGGAGCTCTGGGCCAGCCAAGGCTACATAGTAAGACTCTCTCTTTTACAAAAAATAAAAAGGGGGGGTTGGTTTAGAGATAGGAGTAAGGGCTGATATTTTGGTAGTCTTACATGAACTTGGGGTGAGAGGGTTCAGGAACTGCAAAGAAAGAACATGAGGCGCAGAGGTACTGGCAAAGACAGTAGCGTCTCTGAACTTGTGTTCAATACCCATAAGCCTCCCCTGTCCCAGCTCAAGCCCTGACTTCCACAGGGTTGCATCAGAGGCTGTGATCTGCTCCAACAAAGTAGATAAGCTCAGAGAGAAAGATCCTACTCTAATCTTTGGTTTCTTAAGTTCACGTATGTGGCCAGGAGTTAGTTCCTACTCACCAGACAGAATAAATAGAATAAGAATCCTTGGCCAGCAAGACGGTGGTGGTGCACACCTTTAATCCCAGCACTTGGGAGGCAGAGGCAGGTGGATCACTGTGAGTTCGAGGCCAGCCTGATCTACAGGTGAGTCCAGGACAGCCAAGGCCACACAGAGAGACCCTGTCCTGAAAAACCAAAAAAAAAAAAAAAGGCGGGGGGGGGGGGTTGGGATGGGGAATTCTTGGCTGAAGCAGAGCATGGTGACACACGCCTTTAATCCCAGCACTTGGGAGGCAGAAGCAGGCAGATCTCTAAGTTCAAGGCCAGCCGGGTCTGCAGCACATCCAGGACAGCCAAGGCTACACAGAAAAAAATAAATAAAATTAAAAAAAAATAGAATCCTTGGCCTGCTGGACAGTGATGGCTCACCCACCACCTCAGTTGGGAGGCAGAGGCAGGCAGATCTCTGGGTTTGAGGACAGCCTGGTCTACAGAGCAAGTTCCAAGACAGCCAAGGCTACACAGAGAAACCCTGTCTTGCGGGGAAAAGGAAAAAATCCTTGGCTGCATGAGCTTTAATTAGGAAAATAAATAACTGAAAACTTTGATAGGAGTGTTCATTTCTCTGTTTCTTGACTATAGATGAAATATAACCAATGTCCTTAAGCAACTGCTATTATGACTTGCTGCTATAAATGGACTGAGTTCTACATAGAATTTAGTAAAATTACATGATATGACTGGTGAGGTGTCTCTGCAGATAAAGGCATTTGCAGCCAAGCCTACAACAGCAGTGATCTCTGGGAATCGGCAAGGGGAGGAGAGAACTGATTCATTGACTTCAGCATACACGCTGTAACATCAGCGCAGCTCTGCTTGCATTGTGCACATACCCAGTACTGGAATGCACTGTAATACTCCAGGACACTTCCATGCAAACCTGATCTGTGAGTCCCAGGTGCTAAACAAAGTAGATGTACAGAAGAAAGTCCTGGTTTAACTGAGCTTATAGAACCTGGCTCATATGAAAAGTTATTGCCCTTGAGCTCTGGTCAGATACCATAGTAGAGTGGGTAAGAACATGCTTGCCATGTCACCTCCCAGCAAGAATTGGTCCTTCAAGAGAGCTGACCCAGTTTGCCATCTCTGGTGAACAGAGATATTACATCATTGGACTTTATCACTGGTCTCCTTGGGTTTTGACATTAGGATTCCATCCTGAAGGGTCCTGGGAGGAACACCTTGAGAATGTGGAGTATTTCACTTTGTATGAACAGGGTCTTCAGGGCACCTGAGCTTGTGCCTTGTCTCTGGACAGGCCGCACTGCGGGTAACCTTCCCATCCTCAGGACTTGGTCTCTTCTACTCAAAGATCGTGAAGGGATAAGATGATTGGATTCACAATGTTGTGAAAATCTGTAGAGGTTTGCTATAAAGCTCTTGGGAAGCTTAGACGGATGAATGCTTGATCAGTGCAGCTATACTTTAATTATTTGATATGTTTTCATTTCTGGCAAGACCTAGAGGTTTTAAAGTCTTGGATTAAATGATCTCTAGGGTTCCTTTGTACACTAAATCGGCTTGACTTGAAATAGAAAAGAACCCCAGACACTCACGCTAATTGTTCCCTTTAGGACCTGACCTAGTTTGGGCCAGAAATCCCAAGGATGGCAGTTGAGCTGTAAGGCCTCCCGGGACTGTCCAGCTTGTCAGCAGCTGCCTCAGTGACGTTCTGTGGCCCTGGTGGAAACAGCTAATCAGCAAGAAGTTATTGATAATCTCTCCTGTGCCCAGCTAGGCTAGACACCATAGAATAAAGAAAGACAAAGATGCAGAACTAGCTCGTGAAGTTCTAAATATTTAATTGAAGAAACAATTAGAATACAATAAAAGTGGAAGTAAAGTCTGGAGTGATTCTTGAAGTGAGTAGTCCTTGGAGAAGGGTGGGGTGGATTCCAGCACCTCCCCTTCCTGCTTCTTAGGTTAGGGTGAGCAGGGCAGGCAGCAGCACTTGACCTCAGGCATCAGGCCTCTGGTCTACATTGCTTGCCTGCCGCATCCAAAGTTACTTCCTGAACTGGCCACGGTGGTACTTCTCTTCAATCCCAGCACTGTGGCTGAGGTGGGCAGAGCTCTGAATTTGAAGCCAGTCTGGTCTACATAGCAAGTTTTAGACCAGCCAAGGATCCATAGCAAAACCTCATCTACCCTCTCCCCCAATTAAAAAAAATCCTTCCTGTCACTTTCCATTGAGTGGACTTTGCCAAGCCTGCCTGTTTCCAGCAGTGACACGTTACCTTGAATGTGTTTGCAGATCCTCCTGCACCACAGCAGCCGCCGCCGCCACCTGCAGATGGGGTCCCTCCACCTCCTGCTCCAGGCCAGCCAGCCTCGGCCACTCCCTAGCCTGAAGATACAGGGCGCCTCCACACCCACCACAAGCTGAACTGGGGATGGCAAGACTTGTGTCTCGGCTTCCTTGGTTTTCTTTCAGGATTTTTTCTCACAGCCCCAAGTACAAGTCCTGTGTCTTCCCCACTCCCTGATACTTGTGTCAGGTCCTCAGCTGGTGCATGATGGGAAGCCTGTGGTGACTGCTGTGCCCTGGTCATTGGAAAAGTAACCGTTGTCTCACCTGTCCCAGTGTCCAGGTGCTGGCAGTTGGTTGGCGGGTCCTATTATGTCTCCCTCTTTGCTTTTGTCTTATGCTTCAGTGGATAATCCTCTATAATTATTATCCTTTCTTTCCCTGTTATGGTTGTTTTTAAGGAGAGCATCCTAAGTTAATAGAAACCAAAAAACAAAAACAAAAAAAAGTGATGGGCGGAAAGGAATAGCCACAGAGACACACCTTAGGGCGTT
Source organism: Acomys minous (assembly GCF_964271855.1). Lineage (NCBI taxonomy): Eukaryota > Metazoa > Chordata > Mammalia > Rodentia > Muridae > Acomys > Acomys minous. The sequence continues at coordinate 13,593,839 of NC_140495.1, read as the reverse complement.
ATAAGTGACCTTATTTCTGCTTATCTGAGCTGAGTGGTGCTACTGGCGAAGTTCCTGAGACACACAAATGCACCCAAATGAGAGGGGGGCTGGGGGGAGGAGGAGCCTGTTCTTAATTCCGGGCAAGGACCATGAATTCAGGAGTCTGCTCGCCTGGAAGGACACACCGCTGTACTTAGTATGTGGTCGCAGAGAGCACAAGCAGTGGAGTACGCCCGCTCCTCCCCTCCCCCACCATTCTTGCTTTCTGTGCAAAAGATTTACAGGGTTGGAACTAGGTGAGTTGTTTTCCTAAGGGCAGTGTGAGCTTTAAAGATTGGAATTTGAGCGATTCCCTGGGTTTTCCCAGACTAGCCAGGAAAGTTACAGAGTCTAGGACCCCACCTACTTATCTTTGGAGTCCTCCAACACACAGATCCCCTACCCTTATACCCCAAATCTAGCCGAACTTTGTGTTTTTTCAAACCTTCCTCCAATATATAAGAAAGGAAGGAGGAAAAAACCTAAAATGGGTAAGTAGATTATGTTAATAAACATTTTATCTCATGAAACTTAGTTTTGGGGGGAGGGGTGCAAATCCCTAAACTACCTCTTGCTGTAGCCAGGGTGAGTGGGGTTTCTTAAAGTGGTACTGAGGTTCAGAGTGGGAGCGGAAAACTGGTACATAGCTTCATATACCTCCTTCTGAGACTTCACGTTGCATCTGTCACAGGGTTGTGGAGACTGTGCTGAGGGCACACGGACTTCACTAGGCTCCAAAGCTTTATGCTTTAAAGTTTGGGGTACTCACACTGGGAGGGTGAGGTACCATTGCAGAGGAAGAGCCACAAAAAAATGCCTTAATTTGAGCCTGCATCTACCCCTGCTGATGAGGGATGTGATGGATCTTGGTTTTGTCAGCTTTCCTTCCCTCCCTTCTGTCCTTCCGTGAGTAGCAAAAAGGTGTTTTTGGCAGAACTTCACTTTAAGTGGCAATTTCATTATTAAGAATGCAAAGTAGAACGCCTCGTGGGTATCTTTTCTGTGTGATGTAACCTTACCTATGAGAAGGTATAAGGAGGTATCTCTTAACACCTCAGACTTCCCCTTACTGTCAGGATGCAAAAATCCACAGCTGAGATTTGCCTTTGAGACCTCGGGTTTGCCTCTAACCAGGGGCCCTGTTCATCACCAGAGTTCCTGGGTACTAGAGCTGAAGAGACCTTGCTCCTTCTGTGTGTGCTCTAGAGTCTTAGGGAATGGACATGAGCCTGTTCCTTGGGCGATTGCCCTTCTTACTTGCCTCCAGGAAGACCCCAGTGCCTTTTGACAGTGGCCAGGGTTTCCCTTCTGCCTTCCATTCTCTCACAAAGGAAATTCACTGCAAACACTCCTTTCCCCTGGAGTCCTAGAAGAGCGGGATTCTGGTTCATACTGTGGTCCTTTGTAACCTCAGGTCTGTGACGTGATCACTTTCCAGTATGAAAAATGCAAGTGGATATTTTTACAATGCTGGTAGTCTACAGAACCTGAGCTCAACACAGCTTTTCCCTGTGTGTCAATTGGATATCATTCCTGTAGTAGCACCCATTCAATTTTGTGAGGGGCGGGCTGGGATACTGTGTGGTTTTTGTACAAATGTGTTTCTCCATGTGGGGTTTTGTTTTGTTTTTCCTCTCCTTTTGGTTGTTTTGTTTTTAGTGAGGGGAGTTTTGAGAGTTTGGGAGAAAATGAATGAAAGTGGCTTAATTTTCCTCTTTTTCATTGAATAAATGAAATACCATTTATGAATTCTAGTCCCATTCTGTGCATTCATCCATTCATTTCATATTGTGGCCTGTAAAGAACCAAAATACTCAGTCTCATCTGGTCTTGTTAGCAGTTAAAATCTCATGGCTCAGGGCCTGTGTTTCAGTATTGAACATAAAGTTGGATTTCTTCCCCTTCAGTCAAAGAACGATGAATGGAAATTCTCCAGGAGGGCAGCCCAACATCCTGGTGCCTTCAAAGAGGAATTGTCTTAGTGACCCAAGATTTTGTCAGATACAGTTTAGATGCAACTTGATCTTGTATCAGCCATAAAGGTGCTTGCAACCAAACCTAATGACCTGAGTTCAATCCCTGGGTCACCGACATAGTAGAAGAGAAATGACTCTCCAAAGTTGTCCTTTTGGTCTTCACATGTACACTGGTATGCACACTTATATTCACATAAATAAATGTAATATTTTTTAGACAGAATCTCACAGTATAGTCTTGGCTGGCCTGGAACTCACTATGTAAGCCAGCCTGGTCTTGCACTATTGGACATCCATCAGCCTCTCAAGTACTGGTATTAAAGATGTGCCACTACTTCTGGCTTTAATGTTTTTTTTCTGCTTAAGAGGTTTTTGTGGGCTAGGCAGAGTGATGTACACCTGTAATTCCGGGGGCGGGAAGGGGGCAGAGGCAGGCAGATCTCTGAGTTTCAGGCCATCTTGATCTACAAAGTGAGTCCAGGACAGCCACAGTTACACCAAGAGAAACCATCTTGGTGGGATGGGGCAGGGGGGCTTGTGTAGTAGTACAAAACTACAGTTCCTTTTTCAAGGTGTTTTTATTGAATACAAATTTGAGAGTCTGCTGTGTTTGAGGTTCATAATCTGCATACAAATAAATCACAGCTGCCATCAAAGTAGCCAGGCTGAACCATCCAGGCCGCCAGAATGTAGACAGTAATAAATAGTAGCATTTCTTGTAAGTCAAGCATTCGTGAAGAAAGTGAGACTAAGCCAGGTGGTGGTGCACTGTGATCCCAGCACTTGAGGATCTCTGAGTTTAAGGATAGCCAAGGCTACACAGAGAAACCCTGTCTCAAAAACTTTAAAAAAAAAATCTAGGGTATAATGGGCAGGGAGTGTAATGTGCCTGTAGACTCTGCTCAGAAGGGCCCAAAGGTTATGGATAAGATTTGCCTCAAAAAAAAATGTTTTTCCTGAAGAAAATGGGATAATGTATAAATTCTGAACTGAGTGGACTAACTATAATTTCTGCAAAATAGTCTGAATTCGGTCTCCAGTGGGTGGCAGTGCATGGCTTCTGCCATGCTGCCTGTGATGTCTTTCAGGGCTAGACTAAATCCTGGGAACTCATATCTTTCATTTTTTTAATATTTTATTTCGTTTTTTAATCTGTGTGCATTGATGTGAAAGTGTCAGGTCTTGGAGTTACAGTCAGTTGGGAACTGCGATGTGGGGTGCTGGGAATTGAACCCGGGTCCTTTGGAAGAACAGGCAGTGCTCTTAACCACTGAGCCATCTCTCCAGCCCCTGGAACTCCTATCTCTTATCCTAAAGGGCAGAGAGGCAAGTGTGACGCCACCTAGGGCTAGCCATATAGGTGGGAAATGTTTTGATCCTAACCTTGGCCAGAGATCTGAGACAACTGCTGTAGAGAATGGCTGATGGGCCAGGAGGTCGCATTGGGGAGGCAGAGGCAAGCAGATATCCGAGGTGGAGGCTAGCCTCATCTCCAGAGTGAATTCTTGAACAGCCAGGGCTACATAGAACCCCATCTCAAAAAAACAGTAAACAGCCGGGTGTGGCGCACACCTTTAGTCCTAGCACTTGGGAAGCAGAGGCAGGTGAATCCCTGTGGGTTCCAGGCATCCTGGTCTACATAGTGAGTGCAGGACCGCCAGGGATACACACAGAGAAACCCTGTCTCAAAAAAAAATAAATAAAAAATAAAAAGAATGGATAATGTATCAGACCTGGTGGCATGGTAGATTTCTTAGCTTTTATGCTTTCAAAAGGCTAAAGACCACAGATAAGAGTCTTGGTGGTGGTGCACATGCCTTTGATCCCAGCACTCGGGGCAGAAGCAGTCGGATTTCTTTGAGTTCAAGGACAGTGGTCTACAAAGCAAGTTCCCAAACAGCCAGGGCTATGCAGAGAAAGCGGGGGCGGGGGAGGGGCTGCTGCTAATTAATATTCCTGTACGTGGTCTCTGGTTCCTTGTGATTGCTTTACTGCTGTGCAGAAGTTGGACGTGCCCTTAACCACTTATGCCCCCAGAAGGCTTTGCATGCTCTTGTAGCATCATGGCAAGCAGGCATGTAACCTGTGCTGGTAGTAGTTTTATCCTTTATAGGAGAAATCACCTGCCCTAAAGGTAGTTTGTGAAAACCTCAGCAAAATACCCATACTTTACAATGTAGGCAAAACACCTGACGGGACTGGGGGTGGGGTGGCTGACTGATTCCCAAGAAGCCTGTCATCTGGTCAACTAGATGGAACAGGTGTTGGGGCAGCAGTGGTAGCTCTGGGATTGTGACAGGCTGCTGTCATGTATCTGGCTTGACCTTGACCCTGACAGAGTTTCAAGTAGCCGTCCTCACTCCATGACATGCCTTCGTGTGTCCCTGGATAGCCTTCAACCTCTGATCCTCCTGCTACTGTGCCCAGCTCCAGGTTGTCTCCCTCAGTAGCATCTACAGGGGTACTGAGAAGCACTTAGTCCTCGCCAATGCAGCAGGTCTTCTCTGATGTCTAGTTAGTTACTTGTATGGTTTTCTCACTATTAGCCTGGCTTTGGAGTAAGTTAAAGTCAAAAGCCATTCCCAACTTAATGGCAAAATTTCTCCAACATGAGGAAGTTCTGTCAGCACAAAGGCCCTTTAGCCTTGCCCTTCCTACCAGGAATGGTGTGAGTAGGCCTGCTCCTAATAGCCCATTACCACCCCATCACCCCACACCCCCGAGGAACAGTTTGTCTTCTAGCCTAGGAGCATAAACCTGATCATTCTGTGATGGACAGTACTAATAGCACAGCGGCTAGGTATAGTGACATGCCCGTAAATCCAAACTTTGGAAAGTAGAAACAGGATTAAGAGTTTAAAGCTGAGGCTGGGTGGTGGTGGCGCACGCCTTTAATCCCAGCACTTGGGAGGCAGAGGCAGGCGGATGCCTGTGAGTTTGAGGCCAGCCTGGTCTACAAAGTGAGTCCAGGACGGTCAAGGCTACACAGAGAGACCCTGTCCCCCAAAACAAACAAACAAACAAAAAAAAGGTTAAAGCTGAGGCTGGCAGCAGATACCTTTAATCCCAGCATTTGGGGAGAGAGAGGCAGGTGGATCGTTGTGAGTTCAAGGCCAGCCTGGTCTACAGAGGGAGTTCCGAAGGTTAAAAGCACCATGTGCCCCTGTAGAGCATATACATGGTGGCTCACAACTGTATAACTCCAGTCCCAAGGCATCAGCTTACTCTGGCTTCCTGGATACCAGGTGCTGATGTGATGCACATACAGCATGTGCAGGCTAAATACCCATGCACACTTTAAAGAGTGAAATAAAAGCCTCTATGTTCAGATGAATATACTTTTTAAAAAAGAAAAGCCAATTTTTCAGTAAGTTGGTGTTCATACTGAGGATTTAAAGGCAAACTGGTGTTCTCTATCCAGATCAATGATAACAGTGACAGTACCCCCCCCCCCCGTAAAGCCAGTGTCTCTTTTGTGTACATAATGATGCATGCAGCAGTCATGGTAATAGTCTTTATAGATTGGCTTTGGAGGCAAGTTACCAAAACCCAGTAGGAAACAGACATGAAGAAGCCATTGCTACACAAAATGACTCCGGTGCCCAAACGGTACATGATGCGACTAGAGGGACAGGGTGGAAGCTGTCGCTAGCGGTTGGTTTCACTGTCTAGTTCTCGTATCGTTTCCTAAGCTCCTCAGCCTTCATGTACAAACGACCATTCATCTGACACAGTGCTTGCCAGAACCTTTCGCACTGGAGCCCCCCTGGTTCTTGCCCCTCTCCCCTCAGACCACTCCCTGCATGGGCTTAACCCTGACTTACAGGTGTTGCGAGGAGGAGCACTGAGCACTCTGTCCTCAGTGCTAGGGAGGGTCAGAATGTCAAGTTTTTTGGTTTTGTTTTTAAATTCCTAATTGGTGCTGGATATATAGCTCATTGACAGCACTTCAATGCCTTCGATGCACAAGGCCCCAGTTTAGTTTCAGGCAACACAGACACAGTGCAACAAAGTGGTAGCAGAATTTGTCTCCAGTGGTAGAGAAGGTAATTGAGGAAGGAAATATTTCACCCATATTGTACCACATGTTTGTTTTGCTGATCAAAAATAATTTTAAGAGGGTAGTTAAAGATGAGAAACAAGGTAGAGAGGGGTTTGGTTGGTTAGTTGGTTCTAGACAGGGATTACAGACATGAGCTACCATGACCAGCGAGTACAATTATTTTGCAGTATTAGCAATTGAGCCTAAAGTCTCACTCATTTTAGGAAAGTGCTCTCCCTACCCCTAAGTGTTTTATTATGAATAAGAAGATGCTTTATTATTGTGGCCATGCCCTAGACAAGAACGTACACAGGACTTTCCCACACACAACTTACTCTAGAACAAGGAGATAAGCTCCACCAACATCCACTTTCGACAACTCCCACCAAAGAACTGAAGAGCAGGCACTGTATCTGGGCAAGCAAGCTCCCTCTTGACTGGAACTCCAAACTCAGGGAGCTGGGGCAAGTGTGTCTGGTTGCCACAACATACACCATAGATGCCGTCTACAGGCCCTACAGAGCCACCTCCGAGCCAGACAATTGATCAGGGTATAAGCGTCTACCTGCTTGAACAGGCCAAGTGAACCTTTGTGGCATGAAGTTTGTCAGCCCGGAGGGGTCTCTAGGCTGGGCAAATGGCCTGCGGCTGTAGTGGTGGCGGGGAGAGAAGTGTTGAACCAAGATAACCTCACTGGGAGATTCGTGTGAGACAGATTAAATGATGGCTCTCCATCTTGATCATATTTGGTCTCTGACAGAAATGAGAGCGTCAACACCAGCGTTGTCCCGTGTCCTTGGGCTGAGCTAAACATAATAATCATTTAGGTCGGTAATAAGACATCAAGAAGTAGGCTATTTGGAGGCAGGAACTGCTAGGTAACTAAGCTGTAGCTCTGACTCCCCTCCCAACAGTGAGGAATGGAGACCGTGTGCACCTGGCGGTGATCTAGACCTCCTTGATCTAACCAGGAGCTTGGGTTTGGGTAGAACTCGTCTGTAGAAAGGGACTCAAAGGCCGCCTAGAATTTGGAGAAGGCAAGGCGAAGTCAAAGTATTGGGGGCTGTCTCACCCCTTGCCCAATAATTCGTTGGGTGGACCTGGCTGTGCAAGATCTAAACTAATGGCTTTGGCTGTGGACGGATTAGGTCTGATCGGATTAGAGCCTAGGCCGTTGTATTCGCCTCCTTGCCAGTCTCTGTCGACGTTCACCCTGCTCTCGTGAAGAAAACTCAGAGACCAACTGGAGAACCTTCCCTGCCTGGAACACTGGGTTGGCACAGAAACCCGAGAATCGGTGCCGGGGCTCCGTGGCTTTCCACACGGGGGGCGCGGGCTTCCTCCCCCTGCGGCCCTTCCGAGCCCCGCCCCGAGCCTGCGGGTGTCTGAGCCCGCGACGTCCCCGCCTCCCCTGCGCGCGCGTGGCGGGTGGGTTCCTCGGAGGTCCGCGGCCGAGCGCGCTCAGCCCTGGGAGCGCAGGCCGCGCAAGCAGGCTCCGCGGGCTCCCGCCCGTGCACCTGTCGGCTTCTCCCAGCGGTTCTGCTGCCGCCCCTTCACGCCGCGCGTCCGTCGCGCTCCACGTCCCGTGCCAGAGGAATCTGTCTGTCCCCTTGGCGAGGAGGACGGAGAGGGGCCGGCGTCAACGCGACGTGCGGCGGGACAGGCGGAGTGGGGGCGGCGCCGAGCGCGGCGGCGGCAGCGGCAAGCGGCAGCGGCGGCGCGGGAGGCGGGGAGGCGGGGAGGCGCGGCGCGCGCGGAGGACAGCGGCTGACGGCGGCATGCGGCGGCTCTTGCTGCCCACCGTGGGCTGAGGCGGCCGCAAACCGGCGGCAGGCGCGGCGGCCGGGCAAGCCGAGGGCGCAGCCAAGCCGCGCGCACCGCGCACGGCGGCCGGGGCTCCGCGCAATGGGCCGAGCTGGAGGCGGGGGCCCGGGTCGGGGGCCACCGCCAGCGCTGCTGCTTCTGGGGGCCACGCTGGTGCTCACCGCTGGGGCCGTGCCGGGTAGGTACCCACCGCGACCGCAGCCGAGATCCCAGCCAGCCCTCGCGCCCCACCCCGTGCCAGGGTCTCGCTGGCTTCAGGTCCAGGTGGAGTCCCCAAGCCATGACAAGGGGGCGGGGCACTGCCTAGCCTGCAGTCCGGGACTCAGGCGGGAAAGGGGAGGAGAAGAGGACATATGGGGGGTGGGGGTGGGGGATACACAGGCCAGCGGGGAGCAGCCGGTAGCCTGAGTGCAGACAGCAGGGTGGGCTAGGGTGGGGGTGGGGTCTTGATGTAGGGGCGGGGTCTGAAACGGGGGCGGGGCCTAGGTGAGATTTGTAGACGGGGGCGGGGTCCAGATGAGGCAAGGATGAGCTGGAGTTGGGGGGACTACCCTGACCTCAGCTCTCAGACTGCGGGTGCTATCTGGGGCGGGAAACCATAGATAGGCAAGGTGTATTTCCCCAGTTAAGGAGGCGGACTCAGGGGCGGACCTTAAAAATGGGGCGTGGGCTTAGAAACCGAAGCAGTGTCCCAGGGTGGACCCAGGTCTACTGGATCTCGCTCAGAGCCTCTCACCCCCATGCGTCACCTTGACACCCTGCCCCTCGGCCTCCCTCCCACAGCACGGGAAGCAGGCAGTGCGATCGAGGCTGAAGAGCTGGTGAGGAGCACCCTTGCATGGGAGCCGCGTGCCAATGACACGCGGGAGGAAGCCAGCCTGCCAGCAGCTGGGGAAGATGAGACCTCGTGGACAGCGCCCGGCAGTGAGCTGGCCGCGGTGGGCCCTGGGGTCGGGCCAGAGGAGGCATTGGAGGCATCCGCTGCAGTGACTGGCACTGCCTGGCTAGAGGCAGATAGCCCAGGCCTGGGTGGAGTGACTGCGGAAGCTGGCAGTGGCGACACCCAGACCCTTCCAGCTACGCTCCAGTCGCCTGATGAGGCCCTTGGGTCGTCTACAATGCCCCCTGCCATGCCTGAGGCTACTGAAGCTAGTGGACCTCCCTCCCCCACTACCCATGATAAGCCTAGCCCAGGCCCTGGACTCCCTAAGGAGGACCCCTTGGAGGTTTCGCTGAACCTGGGAAGCAGCACACTTGACCCTCGAGGGCCAGAGCCCACTTACCCCCTCCAAGGCACTCTAGAGACCCAACCAGCCTCAGACATAATTGACATCGACTACTTTGAAGGATTGGATAGTGAGGATCGTGGTGCAGACATGGGCAGCTTCCCGGGGTCACCAGGAACCTCAGAGAGTCACCCTGATGCTGAAGGAGAGACCCCTTCCTGGAGCCTGCTTGACATATATGATGACTTCACCCCCTTTGATGAGTCTGATTTCTACCCTACCACATCCTTCTATGATGATTTGGAAGAGGAGGAAGAGGAAGAGGAGGAGGATAAAGATGCAGTGGGAGGCAGAGACCTAGAAGATGAAAATGACCTTCTCCTGCCCTCTCAAAAGCCTGGTGTGGGGCCTGGGACAGGACAGCCCACTGGTCGGTGGCATGCTGTTCCTCCACAGCATACTCTGGGGATGGGCCCTGGCAGCAGCATCTCTCTCAGGCCCCGCCCTGGAGATCCAGGCAGGGACCTGGCTTCAGGCGAAAATGGCACAGAGTGCCGAGTTGGCTTCGTCAGGCACAATGGCTCCTGCCGGTCAGTGTGCGACCTCTTCCCAAGTTACTGTCACAATGGCGGCCAATGCTACCTGGTGGAGAACATAGGGGCTTTCTGCAGGTAAGAAAGGGACAGATGTTCAGGTAAAACAGTGCCTGAGCAGTGTAGATGGGACAGACTCGGCATGAGGGACAAGTGATAGGTACAACTTCCCAGAGGAGGTACAGTGGTCCCAGGATTCCCAGGTCTGCTAAGAACCAGGCATGGTGGTTCGCACCTGTAGCTGGAGAGGTTGAGGCAAAAACAATTGTGAATCCAAAGCCAACGTGGGGCTACACAGTCTCAAAAAGAAAAAGAAAAAAAAAAAAGCTTTTTGTGATCTTGCTGCCAGGACAAGTTTCTCTAGAAGTGAAGGGATTTCTCCAAGGGCTTTGGAAAGCAGCCATGCAAAAAAAAAAAGGGGGGGGGCATGAGGGGGAGAGCAGGCCTGGACCCTGCTGGAAAGTTAAGATGGCTGGGAGCTCTCCTGCCAGACCAGAGAGCTCAGTGTCTCTGAAGTGGGTGTGGGTCTGTAAGGTCAAAGTGCACCTCCAGGACAGCCCAGGAGCTGCCACACACACAGGTGAAGTCAAGCCGCATCTTTTCAGAAAGCCTTGATGGTAGGCAATATTTCTGATTTTTGAGTGGTGGTTTTCTTCCATTGGTGATTACCTTTTTTTTTTTCCTTTTTTTTTTTTTTGAGATTAAGTCTATAATGTTTTGAAAGATAAGAATTTAGAGATTCTTAAGGACATTCACTGTCTAAAGCCACCATCTCGCACCTCAGCAGTAATTCCTCAATCACCTCACCTCTGGGAATGGCCTCACAGGGAGAGAGCTAGCTGACAGCACAGCTTCTGTGAGAGGATCCTCAGGCGAGGGCAGTCTGGGCTGTTCTTTAAGAAGTGGAGAAGAGGGCCGGGCGTGGTGGCGCACACCTTTAATCCCAGCACTCGGGAGGCAGAGGCAGGTGGATCACTGTGAGTTCGAGGCCAACCTGGTCTACAAAGTGAGTCCAGGACAGTCAAGGCTACACAGAGAAACCCTGTCTCGAAAAACCAAAAAAAAAAAAAAAAAGAAGTGAAGAAGAGCCAAGCATGGTAGCGCACGCCCGTAATCCCAGCACTTGGGAGGCAGAGGCAGGCAGAACTCTGTGAGTTTGAGGCCAGCCTGGTCTACAAAGGGAGTCCAGGACAGAGAAACCTCTGTCTCAGAAAAACCAAAAGAAAAAAAAAAAAAAAGAAGAAGAAGTGGAGAAGGGCACAGTCTTGTTCTCACTGGGCCTTTTCTTGTTGGTTTGGGGTTTGTTTGTTTTTCTTTCCTTTAATTTTTTTTTTAATCTTTTTATGGTTTTTTCGAGACAGAGTCTCTCTGTGTAGCCTTGACTGTCCTGGACTCACTTTGTAGACCAGGCTGTCCTCGAACTCACAGTGATCCGCCTTGCCTCTGCCTCCCAAGTGCTGGGATTAAAGGCCTGTGCCACCACTGCCAGGCATATTTATTTGTTTTTTTTTTCAAAACAATGTTTCTCTGTGTAGCCTGGCTATGCTGAAACTCACCCTGTTAGACCAGGCTGGCCACAACCACAGAAATCCGCCTGCTTAGTCCTCCCCAAGTGCTGGGACCAAAGGCATGTGCTACCACTGTGGGCCTTTTCTCCCCTCATTTTTGTTTATGTTTATTTGTTTATTTTGAAACAAGGTCTCACTATATTGTCCTAGCTGGCCTGGAACTCACAGAGATCCACTTGTCTGACTCCAAGTGCTGAGCTTTCGGTGTACACCACCATGCCCAGCCAGCCCTTGTTGTTTTTTAAAGATAGGGTCTTATGTAGTCTAGGCTGACCTTGAACTCCCTGTGTAGCCAAGGATAGCCTTGAGCTCCTGAACTCCCCCTGGCCCCCACTTCTACCTCCCAAGTGGCAGTGCCTGAGCCACACCCAGCTATGGCTCAGGGTCTCAATGTTTCTTTTTGTTCTCTTAGGAAGTGCTTGAGGGTTAGTTGTGGCACCTTGGCAGGGAAGCTGAGTTCCAGTTCTGTCTGTCATTTCCTAGATGGTCATGGCTCTAGGATCATCCATATAGGATGTGACTGCACAGCTCTGGTCAGAGTTGTCCAGCCATTCCTCCGTGGTGACGATGGAGGACCATATTAACTAAGGCCTGTGATGCCAGCACTTGCGAGGCAAATGCAGAAGAAACAGCAGTTCAAGGCTAGCCTCAGCTACATAGTGAGTTTGAAGCCACCCTGGGCTAACTGAGATTCCTGCCTCAAAAAAAAAATTGTGTTGGTATTAGAAAGAACTTTTCAGTTAGTTAAAAACCTACCAAAAATGTGAAAGACCCTGCGAGTTTGTTCTATCTTTAGTCTGGGGAACTGTATGTAGTGATGACTTCAGGCTGAGAACAGCAGTCTCTGCACATCCGTCTTTCATCCTACTGGAGGCCTGACATTTTTACCTTCAAAGTGAGCCTCCCACCACACTGAAATCTGGAGGCCTGTCTTTGGAGAGCTGTGGAAGCGCCCAGAACCTCCTGGTGCTCTCAGGGACTTCTCCAGTAGTCTGCACTGCTAAAGTCTCTACCCGCTGCTTTCCCCAACAGGGGGCCTTCTCCACATGGCCCGTGCCAACCCCCCTTGCTCAGCTTCCGTCCCGAGCTCACACGCAGACCTCCCTACCCAGGCTCCTCTTCAGCTTTGCACCCCCAGGCCCGGAGGCTGCTCCCAAACTGTTTTACATTCCACTCACAGGAGACTGCTGAGTCTTTCGTTGCAGACTGCAGCACGCCTTTGTCTCCGTCACCCTGACCCACCGCAGGGAGAGGATCTGAGCTATGGCAGAACTTTTCTAGAACACTGGGTGAGAGGGCCCCCTCGTAGAGGGGGTCTGCATTCCCTGGCAACCTTTAACGGGTCATCTGTACCTCCTATTGCAGAGAGATTCGGTTGGAAAGCAGAAATTCCTTATTAGGCACATCTCCCCACCCTGCTCTGGGTGTGAGGTAGCCATTTCGCCAGCGCGTAATTTCCTCATGCCTGCGCCCCTTTCTCTGATCTGTCATTCACCCGAGGTTCAAGTCCTCCCTCCTTTGCCTGCCTCTGTATCCTTCCACATCTCTTCTTTGAAGCAGCCTGGTTCCCATGGAAACAGCAATGTCATTGGAAGAGTTGGAGCCTGGGAATGTCCCCAAGGGCAAGAGAAAGTCACTCAACAAAAGGATGAAAACCCATCCCCAGGGTTGATTCTCACTATGCTGGCGGGGTAGTTCTCACAGTCCCAAGAAGGTTTAGGGGCAGAACCTTTGAGGCTGTAGGGGACAGAGAAGAATAGCCACCCACCTCTGTGTGTCTGTCAGGTCCTTACTTTTCAGTGTCATGTGAACTAGATGGGACAGAGGCTGCCGTGTGCAAAGCAGGCCCCGGTACTTTTTTTTTTTTTTTTTTTTTTTTTTTTTTTTTTGGTTTTTTGAGACAGGGTTTCTCTGTGTAGCCTCGGCTGTCCTAGACTCACTTTGTAGACCAGGCTGGCCTCGAACCCACAGCGATCCGCCTGCCTCTGCCTCCCGAGTGCTGGGATTAAAGGCCTGTGCCACCACCACGCCCTGCCCAGGTCCCAGTATTTCACCTTGAATCACATCACTATCCATCTTTCACCCAGAGCCAGGGCAGGGCAGCATTCGGGGAATCCCTGCAAAGCAAAAGGCCAGAATTCTGTTACCACCCTTGTCACTTACTAGTCATGTAACTTAGAGATTTCCCTTCAATTTCTCTGCTTTTCTTACCTCACTTATATCACTGGCTTTGGAGTCCCTGTCCCATCTCATAGCACAGCTGTAAAGTCAGGGTGGAGATAGTGATGGCATCTGCTTAGACTGAGGATGCCGCAGTCCTGTAGTCTATTGAGTTGGGTGGTGTTGTATCAGAGTCCAGTTTTTTGCTGTGGCTACAACCGCCATCCCCATCCCCTGAGTCCCTCTGTGTCGTTGTAGGTGCAACACTCAAGACTACATCTGGCACAAGGGCATGCGCTGTGAGTCCATCGTCACCGACTTCCAGGTGATGTGCGTGGCTGTCGGCTCGGCTGCTCTCGTGCTGCTCCTTCTGTTCATGATGACCGTGTTCTTTGCCAAGAAGCTCTATCTGCTCAAGACTGAGAATACCAAGCTGCGGAGGACCAAGTAAGCCTGAACGCTGCGGCCTCTGTCAGCCAAGGCACTTCCCCCCAACCCCCTCCCCGCCCAGGCTGTTCCCAGAGGCTGCCTGGCACCTGTTCTTTAGCCCCTTTGGCTCACCCGAGTTTATTTATTCATGCATAGAGTGTGCCAGGTGAGGCCCTGGCCCCTATGCCTCTCAGCCACGTCCCAGAACCTACAACCCAGGAAAGAGAGTGGTAAAGAAAAGGCTACCAGCATAGACCATGTCCCTAAGTACATTACTGCACTCACCCACCCTGCCTGCCTACACGTGCTTCCCTGGTCTTTGATACCCAGTGACCAGTGCAAGGATTTTACTCACAAAACAGTATGGAGTAACACCAGCCCCTTCAAATCTGCTGTCATTTTAATATGGGCCCCTCCCCCTCAGTGGATGCCGAGGAGAGAGATGCTAGCGCCACACTGCTTTGCTTTTTCAAGGCTTCCCCCTGGGGCTAAGCAGTTAGCTCAGTTGATAGGCTGCTTGCTTCCAATGCTCAATGCTACCATTTGATCCCTTGCACTACACAAACAGGGTGTGGCAGTATGTCCCCATGCTCAGGAAAAGTGGAAGCCAGAGGATCAGAAGTTCACAGCCAGCTGGGCGTGGTGGCGCACGCCTTTAATCCCAGCACTCGGGAGGCAGAGGCAGGTGGATCACTGTGGGTTCAAGGCCAACCTGGTCTACAAGTCTAGGACAGCCAAGGCTACACAGAGAAACTCTGTCTCGAAAAACAAACAAACAATCCTCAGCTGCATAGGGAGGTTGAGGCTAGCCTGAGCTATATGAGACCCCTTCTCAAAAAATAAATAAACAGTAAAATAATATGAAGGCTCTCCCCTGGAGAGTCTCCTAGTCACTGTCCTTTCTCACCCTGTGAGCGTGTGTGCACTAGTCTGCAACAGTCCCTTGGCTCATTGTCCACCTTCACCCTTTAGGAGTGATCCATTTTGCTCTTAATTAGTTGTGCCTGCTTTACACACATGCGTGTAGGCTCACCACACTTGCGTGCGTACACCACACAAACGCTGGTCAACCCTGTTCCAAACAGAATAGAACTTAGCAGCGATGAGCGGTCAGAGTTGACATCCTGTACTGTGTATGTTAAGGACCACACAGGAATCCAGGGGCTCGCCAGCTGTGCCAGTTGTGCATCTGAGAACTGGCCCATAGTTAAGTCCACACTGGACACTCAAGTGTGACCTTATGCACTAAGGAAAGAGCTTTCTAACCACTAAAAGCAAAGTGGAAAACATTATAAAAGTGTTACAGGGGTCTCAAAAGGAGACTAGCCCTCTGCTTCCTCAGGACCCAAGAGAACGTGTGTGGCACTGGCCTCACTTTCCTTTCATCATCTTCCACTATGAATGCCGCTGGCCTGAGAGTCCCTCCAGAGAGAGTGAGAAGGACTTTCCCTGGGTCCTGAGTAAAGACATGCAGTACACAGACAGTGGCAGCCCTGTGACCTTCCGGCTAACGGCCATGGGGCTGAAAGGGCCCCTCCTGTATTGTCCCTGTGCATCGAGGCAGGGACATAAATCTGTGCACGTGATCATTCCGCAGGGACACGAGCCAGGACCCTTGGCTCCACATTCCATGGCTACAGGAAGACAATGGATGTTCAGGGAGCCAGGACACAGGGCTGCATCAGTCAGGGCAGCTGTTGGTGGTGGGTGCTGAGAAAACGAGCTATTGCCCAGAGGTTGCCACCCAGCCCTGCAGATAGTGCGACGTTTATTGACTCCAGCACACATATTTCTTCTCACATATTAGCATCTCTGAAATTGGATTGTGTCTTACAATTGCTGGCATCGTGCAATCGCTGTTGGCCAGATGGTTGTCTTGATGCAGTTGTAATTGCCTGGCATGCACAAACACGGTCATAGCTGTTCATATCACTGGCAGTTCTTTAAAGTCCCAGCGTGCTTCTTTGAGTATAAAAATCCCAAGGGATAAGGAAGTATTGGGTCAGTTTAAGTGGCTGAAGTTTGTCCCCAGTGGCAAGTCTAGTCCTATTGTGGCTGGCTCTCTCCATGGTGTAATACGGTATTTGACTGTGACACTGACACGTCACTGGTATGATTTTGCCATAACCACTTGACTTACATTTTCTCTTCTTTCTTCTGTCCTTCCAGCAAATTCCGGACCCCATCTGAGCTCCACAATGATAACTTCTCCCTCTCCACCATTGCTGAGGGCTCTCATCCAAATGTAAGGAAACTTTGCGACACCCCCTGTGTCTCCTCCCCCCATGCCCGTGCCTTGGCTCACTATGATAACATTGTCTGTCAGGTAACTTGTCTTCTTCACATCTCCCTTTTTGCATGCCCCTCCCCCTGCCCCTGCCCCTCCCTCTGCCCCTTGCCCCTCCCTCTCCCTGTCCCTGCCCCTACCCCCTGCCCCTCCCCCTCCCTCTCCCCTGGCCCTCCCCTTCCCCTTCCTCCTGCTCCTGCCCTGCCCTCTACCCCTGCTCCTGTCCCTCCCCCTGCCCTCTGCCCCTGCTCCTGCCCCTGCCCCTCCCCCTGCCTCTACCCCTTCCTCTGCCCTTCCCCCTGCCCCTGCCCCTGCCCCTTGCCCTCTCTCAGAGTAGGAAGTCTCCAGACAGCTTAGAGCAACCCAGTGGGGCAGGGAAGCAGGGACAGGCTGAGTTACAGGTGCTGGAGTCTCCTAGAACAGCTCATAATTTAAAGCTCTACCTGTGCTTTGGAAGTCAGCTCATTATTGAATTTTACCTCACATTGCTGGGGAATGTCCAGGTGATCGCTGTGCAAGTGAGGATTGCCCCTTTGGGTAGATAGAGAAGCTTGCCACTCCTTGGCGCTTTCCGAGGCCCTAGCGGCTAGCAGACTTACACACTCTCTTAGGGCGCAGGTGAGCACAGACACTGTTAGAATTATTAGTCTGGGGACAGTTCTGATGGGGGGGGGGCGTTGCTTTTGTGTTGGTAAGACAGACACTTGCTATGTAACTGACCAACACTGGGTTTTCACTGGATCCCCTTACCTCCCAATCCCTAAAACTGTAAGGACAAGCTACCGCCCTGACTGATGGTCTTATGTAGCCCAGGCTGGCCTTGAACTTTCTGTGGAGCCTACGATGGGTTTGGACTCTTAATCCTGCCACCTCTGTCTCCTAAATGCTGTGGTTATAGGTGTGTGCACCACACCTGGCTTCTGATTCTGTTCTTAGAAGGGTACATTTATTTTACCTGTTGAAACCCACCAACAAGGCCAGAGCAACAGTAGCCATGCCCTGAAGACACTGACTAGCGGGCCAGCCTGAGCAATGCAATACTGCATACTTTTGGGGAATCTTTTTTGTTGGTGGTGGTGATGTTTTTCTCCATGTATAGCCCTGGCTTTCCAGGAACTCACTATGTAGCCCAGACTGGCCTCAAACTCAGAGATTCACTTGCCTCTGCCTCTGCCTCCGAGAGTCCTAGGATTAAAGGTGTACACCACCATGCCTGGCTGGACCTACATGGGGCAGCAGATGTGACCAATATGGAGTTACTGCCGCCCACTGGTTGCTCCTGCCTAACAGTGCAAAAACGCCCTCAGGAAGGTTTGCTTCTTCTGGCAGCTTCACAGCCACTGACTCCTTTCCTTTCTGGAAGGGACAGTGAGGAAACAGCTCCTCCTAGAGTTGCAGTCTGCGTGAGCCTGTGGGAGAGCAGCTGGGCTCTGCGTAGAGTTCATAGCTCAGAGATCTGGCTCTGAAAACAGAGCAGAGAGCAGGTCAGCTGCCTTGGACCCTGCCTACAAAGGGACTGTGGGGCTGGTTGACACAGCAGTTGGGCCAGCCCTCAGGGAAGTGGCAGGGCCAGGCTGTGGTAGTCTCCTGGCTCCTCTTGGCTCCTGAAGGTAATTTTCCTCTGAAGAATAACACCAGAGATCAGCCTGTGGCCCCAACATGCACACCACATGTACACGCATACTCACATGCACTTTCACCCAGGAGTGTGTCTTCTCTCTGCACGTACATGGGTACATGTATGTCATCTCATTGCGGAAGGCAGAGGATAGCTTGAGGTAGTTCTTTTCTGCCACTTTGTGAGTTCCAGAGATCAAACTCAGCCCGTCAGGCTTGGCAGCAATCACTTACCCACAGCGCCCTCTTCCAAGCCCAGTTTTATATATTTTAACAGAGAGGTCATTCTTTTTATAGAAGTTAAAGTAAGGCCAGGTGTGGTGGCACACGCCTTTAATCCCAGCACTTGGGACACAGAGGCAAGTGGATCGCTGTGAGTTCGAGGCCAGACTGGTCTACAAAGTGAGTCTAGGACAGCCAAGGCTACACAGAGAGACCCTGTCTCAACACCCCCCCCCCACAAAAGTTAAAGTAGAGTGAGTTGGTCATCTTCCTACGTGTTCTAATAACTCCTCTGTCATACTCTGAAAAGATTATAAATTTTAAAGTCTCTGCTGCTTTGAGCAGCATCAGTTCCTGGTGACTTTGCCAGTGTCCCCCTCCTTCCTCCGCTCCTCTGAGCTAAGGAGAGGCTTTATATCCTGCGCCACAGGTTCAGCCTCTGTGGCTGAGCAGCCCTCCCTGAAGACAACCATCAGGGAGGTTGGAGGACGCATGGGAAGGTCCAAGTTCACCTTTGACTAAAGTCACCTGAGTCCCACAGGCAGACTGCCCAGCCCTCAGCTGCCCCTAAGCAAAGGGGACACCTGGGTCCTGAGGGGATTCCCAGGGGTAGTTCTGTTTTTCTGTTTTTTCCTCACGACACCCCCCACCAGCACTTTTGTCTCCTGCTTAAGTCTCTCCTGCTTTCCAGATTGTCCTTCCCCTTAGAGGTTTGCATCTGAGGCAGACCTGAGCCCACATTACCCCTGGGCTTAGAGTGCCATATGGCTGGGGTGGTGCACTGGCAACAGGGGGTCCACAGTGGTTCTCGGGATGGGTGCCAAGTATCTGTCCTGTTCCCTCATGGCCAGGTGCATCTGCCAAGTCAAAGACAGATGGGCCCGCCTGCTGCGGCTTCAGTGACCTTGGCTTAACCCGATCAGCTCTGGGGAGACAGTTGGGCTGAAGGACCCCCCATCTTGGGTTAGATACTCCCTCCCCTGCCCTCTTGGCAGGAGGTTTGTAGCTTGTTCAAGATACCTGTTTGGCTTCCTTGCTCCATACATTTTAGGATCTGCTTTTCCCACCCCTGGCCCAGAAGACAGTTTTCTCTGTAGCTTAGAATGCCTTTGAATTCTCTGTCTTCCTGCCCTGGCCCTCCAAGTAGCTGGGATCACAGGCCTGAGTCACCAGGACTGGCTGGCAGTCCCTGAGAACCTTGGGGGTGGTTTCCCCGCCTTTGTGACTTTAGAGCTCTGAAAGTTACCCGTGGCACCTTTTCCTCCACGTGCCCTGAAGAGCATGCAGTGAGCATGAGAGGGGCTCTGGAGAAGAGGAAAGGTGACTATCGGCCCTACTGTGCTTTCCTGGGCTTTTGAGACCATCCTACCTTTTTTGGGGGGGAGGTGAGTTGGTGCGCGGGAAGGGTCTCCTGCACTCTGAGTAAGCTCTCTACCAACTGAGCTATATCTCCTGCCCCTGCCTTGAACACTGCAAGTGCCTAAAGCATGAATGAGCATTATGTGGTAGCTCAGACCTGTAATTCCAGTACATGGCGAGAGGTCAGCCTGGGCTACATTGTAAGACCTATCTCAAAAACTTAAAAAAGAAAAAATGAGTAGACAAGCAAAAAATAAGAACTGATTTTAGGGGCTAGGCGTGGTGGCACACTCCTTTAATCCCAGCACTCGGGAGGCAGAGGCAGGTGGATTGCTGTGAGTTCGAGGCCAGCCTGGTCTACAAAGTAAGTCCAGGACAGCCAAGGCTACACAAAGAAACCCTGTCTCAAGAAAACAAACAAACAAACCAAAATAAATAAATAAATAAAAAGTATATTTGTGGGCTAAAGAAATGGCTCAGAGGTTAAGACCGCTGACCGCTCTTCCAGAGGCCTTGAGTTCAATTCCCAGCAACCACATGGTGGCTCACAACCATCTATAATGTGATCTGATGCCCTCTTCTGGCCTGTCGGTGTACATGTAGGCAGAACACTGTATACATAATAACAAATATATAAATTCTAAAATAATAAAAAAAAGGATATTTGTGCCAGCCAGTAGTGGCACATACCTGTAATCCCAGCCCTTGGCAGGCAGAGCCAGGTGGACCTCTGAGTTGAGGCCAGCCTGGTCTACACAGCAAGCTCCAAGACAGCCAGAGCTACCCTGTCTTGAGAAACTAAAAAAGAAAATAAAAAGCCTATATGTATGTACATGTGTGACTTTATGTGCACCATGGGCTTGCCTGGTCCTGGAGAGGCCAAAGAGTGTGGGATCCTCTGGAACTGAATGCCCTGGGTGCTGGGAACTGAACCTGGGTCCTCTGGGAGAAACAGTAAGCGCTCCTGACCACTGAGGTGCCTCCGCAGCCCATCTCTTCCTTCTTGATGAACACAGAGGCGAGGCAAGGCGGAGGCACTTAGAGAGAAGCTGGTACTGAGGACTCACAGGAACCCCTCGTCCCCTTTTTGGGAAGGAATGTGACAGGAGCCGTCTGAGAGCTCTGGATGTGGAGTCAGGGGCCTGTGCTGGGATGGGCTTCCTGTAAGCCCTTAACGGGCAAGTGCAGCTCAGGGTCAGGGGCCTGTGCTGGGATGCGCTTCCTGTAAGCCCTTAACGGGCAAATGCAGCTCAGGGTCAGGGGCCTGTGCTGGGCACAGGTGTCCCTGCAGCGTGGGGTTTGAACCACCTGCTGGAATGTGGGCCGACACAGAACACAGGAGATGCTGAGGCCACTCTGGGCGGGCTGGGGCTCAGATTGAGCGAGCACCTTCTGAGTTATGTCCCCAGCAGGTACAGTCCTGATGGCCTGAGGCCCACACATCTTTAGCTTCTAACCGTAGACTCGGCTATGCCCCACCGGGGATAGTGACTGGCAAGCCTTCTTCCCTCACCAGGGCTTCTTGTGAGAACAGTTTATCTACAAAAGACTTTGGGTTTTTACTCAAGTATTAAAGAACTTATTTCTCGGGCTGGAAAGACAGCTCAGGGGTTAAGAACACTTGCTGCCTTTACAGAAGACCCATGTTCTGTTCTCTGGCACCCACACCGAGCAGCTCACAGCTGCCATTAACTTTAGTTTCAGGGGAACCTGAGGCCTCTGACCTTTGCAGGCACCTCCACTCAGGTACACACACACACACACACACACACACACACACACACACACACACACACCTAAATAAAATTAATAAAATAAATCTTTACTGGGAAACTATAAAAAAAGAAATAGCCAGGTATGGTAGTGTACACCTTTAATGCCAGCACTAGGGAAGTAGAAGCGGTCAGATCTTTGGGAATTTGAGACTAGCCTGGTCTACATGATGAGTTCCAGGCCAGCAAGAGTAAGACCCTGCCTGTAAATAAATAGATAGATGGATGGATGGGCCAGTTTCTTCCTCATCTCGCTTTGTGAGAAAAGATGAGTGGCCTGATATAAAATTATTCATAATCTGATTACTTAGTACAGGCTGGTCTTGAACTTGCCTTGTAGCCAAGGCTAGCTCCGAGAGTCTGACTTTTGTGCCTCCACCTCCTTAGTGCTGAGATTTCCTGTGAACTTCTTGTCAAGGCCCCTGCTTTCAAGATGGTGACCGCCCCTCATCCGCTCAGCCTCTTCCGGCGCATTTCGGTCTTAGCTCTCTTTGCCTCGCCATGCTCTCATGCTGCTAGGAAAGCATGCCGTGATTGCTTTGGCCCTGTTGTCTTTCTTCCCGACAATCCCCTCCAACTCTCTCCTCTTCCAGGACGACTCCAATGCTCCCCACAAAATCCAGGAGGCTCTCAAGTCCTGCCTGAAGGAGGAAGAGTCCTTTAACATCCAGAACTCCATGTCACCCAAACTTGAGGGTGGCAAAGGTGACCAGGATGACTTGGAGGTGAACTGTCTCCAGAATAACCTAACCTGAGACCCAGCGAGCGAGCTAACGGGAGGAGAGGAGAGGGGGGTGGGGGAGGGGAGGACCATTGTCTCCTCTCGTGCAGAGTCGGCTTCTCGTAACCATTTGTTAAGCTTTTCTTTTTCTGATCTCATGGCATGCTCTGATGTGTTTTGTAGGAAGGGGGAAACACTTAAAATAAGCAAAGAAACCGAGCAGGATTGCATATGTCGGATCGTTTGTCTGTGCTGTCTGTACATTGCTTCTGCAGCTGTGATTTCTAAACCTCTGCTGTATTCAACTGACTTTTTTTTTTTCTTTTTTGTACTTTGACCCACCTTTTTTTGGAATACCAGTTAAAAAAAAAAACAACCAAGGTTCTTGAAATAAAACTTTTTAAAAAGCTGTCCACTTTCTTAGTGTCCTGATGTCTTCTGCTGCTCAGTGTTGTCAGTTCTGAGTTCCTTCCTTCATGGAAGGTGTATGTCTAAAAATGTTTGAAATCAGATTGGGGCTGGATATATTTGCAGAGGACCAGGGTTCAGTACCTAGTCCCCACCTTTCTCCCTATTCTCCCCTAAAAGGCTCACAATTATCTGTAACTCAGGTTCCACAAGATTGGATGCCCTCTTCCAGCACCAGCCATCTATATGGTGCGCATACATGCATGCAAGCACAATGTTTATACACATAAAATACCTTGGAAGGCAGAGGTAGAGGTAGGTGGATTGTTGTGAGTTCGAGGCCAGCGTGGGCTACAAAAGAGAGTCTAGGACAGCCAAAGTTATACAGAGAAACTCTGTCTTGAAAAACAAAACAAAGGGGGCTGGAGAGATGGCTTAGAAGTTAAGAGCACCGTCTGCTCTTCCGAAGGTCCCGAGTTCAATTCCCAGCACCCACATGGTGGCTCACAGCCACCTGTAATGAGATCTGGTGCCTTCTTGTGGTGGGCAGGCACACGTGTGGGCAGAATACTGTGTAAATAATAAATAAATCTTAAAAAAAAAAAGAAAGAAAAACAAAACAAAACAAAAATCTTGGCAATAGTGATGCAACATTTTAGGCTACCATAGCAAACAGGACAGACGTGCCGTGAACAACAGGAGTGCATTTTTCACAGTTCTGAGGGATGGAGGTGCCAAAAGGATTGGTTTCTGCTGAGGCCTCTTTTCCTGGCTTGCCAACACCTGTGTGCTCTGCATCCTCACTGGACCATCTTGAGAAACACTCGAGGAAAGAGAGTGGAGGACAAGACCGTTCTCCAAGCCAAACAGCCACCATTTTAGGAGTTCAGCTGTATTCGTTCACAAAAGACCATCCCAGTTGAGCTAATTGACTGTTTATATCCAAGAGAGGCCCAGCTGCTCCTTGCTGCCTGCTGTGTGCAACTCTGCCCTAAATTGCACAGGGCCTCAGGGAGAGCCTCGAGGAGGGGCTAGAGCGTTGACATGGGGTGGGGAGCAGAGGCTTCATCCTTGCCAGCATGGGGAGTCACAGTTCCTGCTGAGGATCCTGCAGTCTTTGAGGGGGACGCACCCACACTCCAGAAGGCAACGCTTGCACTTGTGGTCTGTAGGTAAGCCCGATAAACTCACTGCTTTTCCCAAAGTGACCTTTGAAGGAACTGTGCCTTTGTTGGTCTTTGGGGCCTTAGGAGGGACAGACATGGCTTCCCTCTTCCCCTGGAAGGAATGTTAGCAGCAGAGGGAAATGTCACTCATCTTCCTGTTGTCTTTGTTTTTTTGGCTTTTGAGATAGGGTCTCCTGTAGAATCCTGCTAAGGTTGGCTTTGAACTCTTGATCTTCCCATGGGGCTGGGATTACAGGGGTGTCAAGCACACCCGCCTCTTCCTGTTCTTTTAAAAACAGACTACTGGAGTGGGACGTCGTGGCACACACCTTTAATCCCAGCGCTTGGGAGGCAGAGGTAGGCAGATCGCTCTAAGTTCAAGGCTGGCCTGGTCTACAAAGCTAGTCCAGGACAACCAAGGCTACACAGAGAAACCCTGTCTCGAAAAACCAAAAATAAATAAATAAATAAATAAATAAATGAATAAATAAATAAAAAACTACTAGAACAGGGCTCTCTCTGAACCTGGCATTTGACCTAACTAGCTCCTCAAAGGATTTTCTCCCATCACTTTGGAGGTTGAGGGTTCAATATATGACCTTTTAGGGGGAGGGGAGCAATTTAATCAATTATACTCTGTCTCATCTACTCTAAAGACCATGTATAGCCGTGTATAGTGGTGCACGCCTTTGATCTCAGCACTCAGGAGGCAGAAGCAGATGGATCTCTGTGAATTCCAGGCCAGGCTGGTCTACATAGTGAGTTCCAGGACAGCCAGGGGTACATACTGAGACCCTGACTCAAAAAAAAAAAAAATAAATTAAAATTAAAAAAAGAGGCCGGGCATGGTAGCACAGGTCTTTAATCCCAGCACTTGGGAGGCAGGTGGATTGATATGAGTTCAAGGCCAGCCTGGTCTACAAAGTGAGTCCAAGACAGCCAAGGCTACACAGTGAAACTCTGTCTCAAAAAAACAAAACAAAACAAAAGTTGAGGTTGGTGGATAAAGTGCTTGCTGCACAAACATAAAGACCTGAGTTCGGATCCCTAGCACGTATGTAAAAAGGCAGGCATGTTGGTGCTTTTGTATCCCCAGGGCTGAGGAGACAGAGTCCCAGGGGCAAAGTGGCCAGGCGGTCTTGCAGGATACAGTGAGTTCCAGGCTCCCTAAGAGACCCTGTCTTAAAAACCAAGGTGAGGAGGGACTGAGGAGACCCCATTATCTCTGCCTGGGGAACAAGTGAGTGTGTCAGGGGAACAGGTGGGTGTGTCAGGGGAACAGGTGGGTGTGTCAGGGGAACAGGTGGGTGTGTCAGGGGAACAGGTGAGTGTGTCAGGGGAACAGGTGAGTGTGTCAGGGGAACAGGTGGGTGTGTCAGGGGAACAGGTGAGTGTGTCAGGGGAACAGGTGGGTGTGTCAGGGGAACAGGTGGGTGTGTCAGGGGAACAGGTGGGTGTGTCAGGGGAACAGGTGAGTGTGTCAGGGGAACAAGTGAGTGTGTCAGGGGAACAGGTGTGTGTGCCCATACACTCATGGACACACCACACACGCAGAGAAAGACCTGAGAAACAGACCCGAATAGCACAGCGCATCTGGCAGTAAAACAGACATGTGGGAAGAATTCAGGCAAGAAAGTGGGCTTGGAAGGGCAGTGAGGCGGCTAAGTGGGTAAAAGGTGTTTGCTATCAAGCCAGTCAGTCTGAGTCTGACTTAGAACCAACTCCTGTGAGCTATTTTCTGATTTCAGCAAGTGCTGACATGCACACACACTCTTTAAAAACATAGATAATAAAGTAGACTTTGAAGAAGAGACATTCTCTCAGAGTGAAACAAAAGAAGACAGTCTCCAAGGCAGAGGTGAGCCACTGGGCAAGGTGTATGCAGATTGGGTGGGAAGTAGGAATTGGGTTTGGTGACCTGAACAGGGCAAAGACTCAGGCGTCGCAGAGCTGAGCGGTCAGATTTGTTTCCTAAGCAGTTAACTGGAGGCCAGACTCCAGGCCCAGGCCTGTAATCCAGCTACTTGGCAAGCAGAAGGTGAGGGTCACTCTGTCAAGAGCTTCCTGAACGCAGGGACAGCCTGTGCAGCTTAGTGAGAGCCTCTCGGTCTCAGTGAAAAGTGAAAGGGGCTCAGCACTGAGGAGGCAGAGGCAGGCGGATCATTGTGAGTTCGAGGCCAGCCTAGTCTATAAAGTGAGCCCAGGACAGCCAAGACTACACAGAGAAACCCTGTCTCAAAAACAAAACAAAACAAAACAAACAAACAAAAAAGGGAAACCGGGGATGCAGCTCAGCACTGGGCCTCACAAGACCCTGGGTTCTGTCCCAAACTCTTCAAAACCTGAGGATGGAATGAGTGAAGCCCGCTGAAAATGGGTTATAACAATTCAAGCACTGGACGTAGATGAGTTTGAAAGAGAGGACACTTAAATTAAACAAGCTTACTGACAAGTGGGGGAATTTTCTAGAACATACTGCCTGTGTTCAATTCCATCCAGCAACTGGAAGTGTGTTTCTGTTGCTACTTCTGGCTACTTTCTTGGTTTCTCTTGTCAGGTACATTTTTAAATTTTTTCTATTTGCTTCTGTTTGATCTTGTTCAGTATCTTTATTTTGAGACAGGGTCTCATGTAGCCCAGGCTGGACTAGAACTCCCGATTGCAGGGCTGGGGATGCCACTGATGGAATGCTTTTCTATCGGACACAAAGTACCGGGTGCAATTCTAAACACTCGTGAGCTAGGTGTGTCAGGTCCTTATTATCCTAGCAGGAAACAGGAGGGATCCACAGTAGGCTCAGAAATTCAAAGTCATCCTAAGCTACATAGTGAGTCAGCCTGGGCTACAGGAGACCTTTTCTCACAATAAATACTAAACAACAGAAACAAGTACAAGGAAATCAGTATGCACTAGCACACTTAGCCTTATTATTCTTTTTAATCTCATGATGGACATTGTATTTGAAAAACTGGTGAGAACAGCTTCAGACCTGGGAAGGAACCTTCCTGACACTTTGGTCACTCCTGTGAGGTAGCCAGTGTTTGCTAAGCCACTGAAGCTAATCAGAAATGCAAGGCTGGGTACCTTTGGTAACTCTTCAACCTTCAGGGTTTGTACTCTGGGGTCACCGCCTGAAACTGACAGACACTTTCGACCAGCACTCCACCTTTGGTAGACCCTGGATACAACCGCTGATCCCTACCACCCTACAAGACTTTCAGAAACCCTGTGGGTTATGCCAGCCACCTTATGACCTACACAGCAGGCAAGTGTCACCTGAGCTCACACAGCTCTGATGGCTGGCTCACCTGTCTGTGTTCCTGTCCTCTCTGGATGTCCGCAGCACCCTGTTTGCTCTTCGATGTTTGTCTGCTTGTTTGGGTTTCGAGGAAGAGGGGGTCCAACTACCTGGTCTCCTAGTGACCGACAGAAGCCCTGTGTTCCCAGCTTGAACCCCTGCCCCATGGAGTTCCGTCAAGTCTGTTGCTTTCTGCCGGACAGCTCTGTGTATTGCATGTGGCAATTTCTTGACCGTATTTCTTATCTAATGGGGGGAGGGGCAGTGATGTGGCTTGTGTGGGACCCACTAGAATATTCTCTGAACCAGAAGAACTTCCCTTTGAGGATAAACACCTCTGAACTCTTTCACAAAGGAACCAGTTGATGAAGGGGGATTATACGTAAAAGAACCTTGAGAATCAAAATCCAGACTCTGTAAGTATTGTGTTTTGTTGTGCTTTTCCCACGGCCATATTAGGAAACGTGTCTCAAAGACCTGGCTGTGTCCTCCGGAGGGCCAGGAAAACCCAGACTGAAGTGTGAGCAGGAAACAGTAGAAGCCTGTTCAGGAGGGTCACCACACGCTGCCAGGAGTCTGTGTGGCAAAGAAGGGACTGAGGGCTGGAGTCGGATGTGTTGATTTCTATCTGCGCCTGCTTTCTTTCCTGCCGGGGGGTTTTTGTGTTGCTCCGTGATTGTGATCCACAGGGTGGCCAGCACCCTCTCTGGGGACCCTAGCTGCCCCCCACCCCGTACAGAGGTTCCTTAATTCTGGGGACCGCCCCTCCTCACCCTGGCATTTTCAGACAGCGTGCTCTTCTCTCTGCTCTCTCCATCCCACACTGGATCTTGTCCTGAATCTTTCTGTAAGAAAAGGCCAGGGCCAGGGAGCTGACTCACCAGGTAATAGAGCTTCCTGAAGGAGCCCAGCAACCGGGTTCAATTCCCAAAACCCACACTAAGGTGGAAGTAGGGAACCAGCTCCCCAGGGAGTTGTCCTCTGGCCCCCATACATGTGTTGGAGCAAGCAGCACGGTTGCCCCATGTGTACCATGGACACATACAAGCACACAATAAAATAATAGTAAAAAAAATAACAACAACAATAGTTTTGTTTTGTTTTTTTGGTTTTTTGAGACAAGGTCTCTCTGTGTAGCCTTGGCTGTCCTGGAGTCACTTTGTAGACCAGACTGGCCTTGAACTCACAGCGATCTGCCTGCCTCTGCCTCCCAAGTGCTGGGATTACAGGCGTGCGCCACCACGCCCAGCTGTTGTTTTGTTTTGTTTATTTGAGACAGGATTTCTCTGTGTATTCGTAGCTTCCTGGACTCACAGTGATCTGCCTGCCTCTGCCTCCTGAGTGCTGGGATTAAAGGTGTGTGCCACCACGCCTGCATGCATGTCTGTTCAGTATGTGCATGCCTAGTGTCTTTGGAGGCTTGGAGAGGGTGTGGGATCCCCTAGGACTAGAGTTACAGACAGCTGTGAGCTGCCATATGGGTGCTGGGAATTGAACCCAGATCCTTTGAAAGAGCAGCCAGTGCTTTTAACCACCAAACCATCTCTCCAGCCCCAATAGAGTCTTAGTTTAGTGAAAATATTAGCAGGTAGTAGAAAAGAGGAAAAGAGGGAGCTTGTGAACCATTCAATGTGGCTGCTGGGGACCCAGCTCCATTCCTCGGCAAGAGCACTTAGCCACTGAGCCACATCTCCCCAGGCTGGGACTGTATTAGAGGAAGTACCTGCGGGGTGCGATTTGAAGGGTCTGCCTTTCTCCCTTCTCCACCCCCCCCCCGCCCCCCGCCCTTCCACCATGCTTCTCTGCTTCTGTCTCATCACAGACCAGAAACTATGGAGCCAGCTGGTCATGGACTAGCAGCTCTGAAACCATGACCCAAAGTATATGTTCCTTTCAAAAAGTTGTTTTGTGGCTGCTCATTCATGTGTGCACGTGTGTGTTGAATCTGGGTATTTTCGATTGTTTCTCCCCAACCCCTCTCCTTTTTTTTTTTTTTTTTTTGTTTGTTTGTTTGTTTGAGACATGGTCTCTCACTAAACCTGGAGCTCACCATCTTGGCTAAATTAGCTGGTCAGCAAGCCCCAAGAGTTCTCCTGTCTCTGCCTCCCATGGGCTGGAAGTACAGGCAAATACTGCCATCCCTGGCTTTTTAGATGGTGCCGGGAATTGAACCTGGGTCCTCATGGTTGTGCGACAAACGCTTCCCCTCCACCGTCTTCAAGACAGGCAAGGTAGGTCTCCTGTAGCTTAGGCTGGCCTCAAACTCACCGTGTAGCTAAGGGTGACCAGGAACTTCTGACCCTCATGTCACCTTTTTCTGAGTGCTGGGATTAGGCATGTGACATCGCAGCAAGCTTCCACAGCGCTGAGTGCTGGCTTTGCGCATGCCAGGCAAGCACAGCCCCACCTTATTTCTTCCTTTATTTTTCTCAGGCATTTGGTCCCAGTAGCCAAAAACTGACTAGCACAATGGTTTTGCCCATTTTATATCATGTTGCTATGGTTACATCACTTGCATATGGTTAGAGTTTGCAAATGTATTTAACTCTAGTCTTTTTTTTTTTTTTTTTAACTTTCAACCTTCCTGTATCTTTTTACTGCAGACATCTATCTTGTAAACAACATATGGATGGTTTTGCTGGTGTGGAAATATTTTTTTGTTTAATGGAAATATTCTATCAGTAATATTATATCACTAATAAATTTGAGTTTGAATATTCATTTTGCTATGCACTTTATCTTCTGGGTTCCTAATTTTCTTCTTTCTTACCATATCTTAGATTGATTTCCTTACCTCCAATTTTTAAATGCTGCTGTCTGGCAAGACAGTTCAGTGGGTAAAGGTCCTTGCTTCCAAGCCTGATGGCTGAGTTTGGTCCCTGGGAGGTATACAATGGAAAGAGAGAACCAATTCCTGACACTTGTCCTCTGACCTCTACACTTGCTGTGGTGCATGCGTGTTTGCATGCATACACAGGCAATAACGGTTTTGTTTTGTTTTGTTGTTTATTTGTTTTGTTTTGTCGAGACAGGGTTTCTCTATGTTATCTTGGCCATCCTGGACTTGCTTTGTAGACCAGGCTGGCCTCAAACTCACAGTGATCCTCCTGCCTCTGCCTCCCGAGTGCTGGGATTAAAGGCATGCGCCACCACGCCCGGCTACAAGCAATAATGTAATACCAAAACCTCAACATTTTGCCATCTAAACATTCTTGCACTAATATTCAATATATAATAAAATGTTTTAAACTAATCTGTCTTGAAATTCCATGAGTAGGACTGGAGAGATGGCTTAGTGGTTAAAAACACTTGCTGCGCTTACAGAGGACTGGGCTTCAATTCCGTACATCCACACTAGGCTGTTCATAACTGCCTATAGCTCCAGTTGCAGAGGACCTGATGTCCTCTTCTGACCTCCTTCTGTAATGCATGCAAGTGGCACACACACTGACAGGCAGACGAAACACTCACGCACACAAGTGAAAATGAATACATAATTTTTTAAAAAATAACTTCTTCATTGCCATTGGACAATTTATAAAATAATGATTATAATTATTGGGGAATGTGGATGGAGCTTTTGTCCAACTAGTAGGAGATTCTAGGGTCATGCACACAAAAATGACATCAGATGGTGATGGCACGGTGCTCGGGAGGCAGAGGCAGGTGACTCTCTAAGTTTGAGGTCAGCTTATGTCTACAAAGTGAGTTCCAAGACAGCCAAGGCTACACAGAGAAACCCTGCCCTAAAAAAAAAAAAAGAAAAATATATTTAATATATATTAATATATATATGGTGGTCTCAAGTGAGGGTTTCTCTGGGTGTACCCTTGCCTGTCCTGAACTTTATTTGTAGATCAGGCTAGCCTCAAACTCACAGCGATCCTCCTGCCTCTGCCTCCCGAGTGCTGGGATTAAAGGCGTGTACCACCACCACCACCACCTGGCAGGAAGATTATATTTTTTATTATCCTGCATTTTGCCACTGTAGGTTTGGACATTATTGTTTCAAGGTTGGTTTTTTTTTGTTTTTTGTTTTTGTTTTTTTGACAAAGAGCAGGTGTGGAGTTTAAAAATTACTCTTTGTCTGTCCCTTTGTGCTTACCTAGAACAGCTCTGGCCAAGTTTCCATTCTGCGAGGCGTGAGAGAGACTATTGTGCGCTAATGCTGTTCAGGTTAGTAGTTTAACCTCAGCAGCTTGAGCATTTGATGTCTGTGTTGAGACAGGATCTCAAGCACCCAAGGCTGGTTTCAACCCCCTTATGTAACGGAGAGTGATCCTCCTGTCTCTGCCTTCCATGCACAGGAGTTACAGGCGTGCACCACCCTGTCTGGTTTATCTGGAGCGGAGGTGGAACCCAGGGTTGTGTGCACCCCAGGCAAGCACTCTGCCAACTGAACTACAGCCTCAGGCCAGGGTTGAACAGTTAAAGTGTGACTAATGCAACTAAGAAACGGAGGTATACATGTAAATACGTGATGCTGGGCATCGAGCCCTGCGTACTCCAAAATGGTCTTGGATCCCCAGGTCCTCCTGTCTCTTCTGTGCTAGGGTTACAGGTGTGCCCAACCATGCCCAGCCCTGGGTTTTAAATAGTTTTGCTTAACCTTACACACACATGCAGTGTGGTGGCTGCCATTTTGCGTCACAAGCTCTGGTGTCTATTTCTTGTCAGTGTCTGATGGTCAGTGGGCACAAAGGGAATCCTTGGTATCTGGCCATTGGTTTGGTTCAGATTTTTAAAATTTGTATTTTATCGTATCTCATTGTGTGTGTGTGTGTGTGTGTGTGTGTGTGTGTGTGTGTGTGTGTGCATGCGCACATCTGTGTAAGTGTGCACACGTGTGTTATGTGGAGGTCAAAGGACAATTTGGGGAGTCAGTTCTCTCCTTTTGCCATGAGGCTCCCAGATACTAAACTCAGGTTTGGTGTCAAAAGCCTCTAGCCACTGAGCTGTGGCCCAGCCCACTAACCTCACTCTTTTTTTTTTTTTTTTTTTTTTTTTAAGACAGGGTTTCTCTGTGTATCCCTGGCTGTCCTGGATTCACTTTGTAGACCAGGCTGGCCTCGAACTCACATCAAGCCGCCTGCCTCTGCCTCCCAAGTGCTGGGATTAAAGGCCTGTGTGTCCAGCGTCCTAACCTCACTCTTAAAGGAGGCGTGATCTCATTTGGCCTGTCCCTAAGTGCCTTATTCCTTGAAGCCCCGGCCCCGCCTTAACATTTCTGGGTCTAGGGTTCCCACTACTATTCACTTGCGCTCCCAATTGGATTCTTTCTTAAATTTTATTTTACTTTTATTTTAAGTGTATAGTGTTTTGTGGCACGTGCCTGTGCACCACACACATGCAGTGCCTAAGCAGGCCAGAAGATGGTGTCAAGTCCCCTAGGACTAGAGTTACAGAGCATTGTGTGCTGCCACATGGGTGCTGGGAATTGAACCTGGATCCTCTAGAAGAGCAGTCAGCGCTCTTAATTAATGGCTGAGCCTTCTCTCTAGCTGCCCCGCCAACCCCCTCCATCAGATCCCCCTAATAGCAATTTATCAGAACTGGAAATTATTTTCCTGTGTGCCCATGGGTGTTTAGGTAGTATATTTACATATGTGTGGGTGCCACCCCTCCGTGTCCACACATGGGAGCTAGAAGTCAGTGTTGTGTGTCTTTCTCTGTTAGTCACCTCATTTTCTAAAGCAGCCTACCTTACTGAACCTGGGCCTTGCTGTTTTAGCTAGACTGGCTGGCTGGAAGCTCCAGGGATCTTCCTGTCTGTACCTGGATCCCTGTAGTTATACGTGTGAGCCACCACAGTCAGATTGAGGATAGCCTGGGCTACCTGAGACCCTGTCTCCGAGCTGGGGTGTCAAGACGGTGCTCATGAACCCCATTGCTTCTCTGGTTGTTTTCCTCACTGGTTAATTTGCTTTCCATTTGACTTCCATAGAAGGAAGTTTTTTTTTTTGTTTTTTGTTTTTGGTTTTTCGAGACAGGGTCTCTCTGTGTAGCCTTGGCTGTCCTGGACTCACTTTGTAGACCAGGCTGGCCTCGAACTCACAACGA
This sequence comes from Acomys minous, assembly GCF_964271855.1. Classification (NCBI taxonomy): domain Eukaryota; kingdom Metazoa; phylum Chordata; class Mammalia; order Rodentia; family Muridae; genus Acomys; species Acomys minous. Next base: position 13,561,090 of record NC_140495.1, on the reverse strand, counting down.
TCCGCCTGCCTCTGCCTCCCGAGTGCTGGGATTAAAGGTGTGCGCCACCATGGCCCGGCTGAAGGAAGATTTTTGTTTGTTTGTTTTTGCTTTTGTTTTTCAAGACAGAGTTTCTCTGTGTAGCCTTGCCCGTCCTGAACTCACTTTGTAGACCAGGCTGGCCTCAAACTCAGTGACCCACCTGCCTCTGCCTCCTGAGTGCTAGGATTAAAGTCATGCGCCACCACACCTGGCCTTAGAAGGAAGATTTTTGAGATTGAATTGTTCATTAGGTATTCAGAAGGTGGCAGTCTTTGTGGAATGAACGAACGAATGAACAAACACATGAAAGGCAGACAAGGCATTTGCTTGTTTGCACCCATCACCCCTACCCTGGAAAGAGGCTGAGTCTTCCTTGGAGGCGGTGATAGGAGCCTGTGGGGTCATCTCTTTCTTGGGTCTCTGATGATACCCTTCCCTCTGGCTGCAGAAGGAGGGCTGTGCCGAGGTCTCAGCGGCCCTTTGTTTGGGGTTCGCCCTCCTCCTGCTGGGTGCCACTGCAGCTGCCTTCCCTGTGGAAGCAGAGAGAGCTGGCCTTCCTCCTTGGCAGCACTTGTGTTCATTTGGTGATGTCCCCAAGGCCAGGCCCAGCGGGTGGCTGAGTTTCTGCTGTGAATCACACAGCTTGCTGGGGCCTGTCCACGTGGCTGGCTTTGAGGGTCAGCCAGAGCTCTGGTGGGAACAGCTCGCTGCTCTAATTGGGCCTCTCTTGGGAGGCAGCGGACCCTGGGTCTTGCTTGTCTTTACTCTGGCGACAGTTTCACCCTCTCAAGGAGGACAGCGTGCTTCCTGGTGCAGCTGCTTCTGTGGCCAGCCTGGGCAGAAGTTCACTCTTGTTCTACAGAAACCCGGGGGCCTGGCTGGGTCCTCACCCAAGGCCACGGCGAGGTTGCCAGCAGGAACCTTCAGAAAGCCCAGCACCACAGCTCGGCTCCCTACTCGCTGGCAGCTGGGATGAGTTCCCACAGGAAAAAGGGCTTTCTCTCCGCTCCCTTTGCCATCCTGGCCTTGTCAAGCATCAGACACAGAACTCTGGCTTCTGGTGTTCACAAAGATGTATCCGCGTGGAAGCTGTCACACACTCCAGAGTCCCTGCAAACCTACCCGTCAGAGATGACTGTGTCAACCAGAGCAGACTTAGGTCCCCAGTGACATGTATCAGGGCAAGCTGGCTTCCAGCCACCGTGGTACCATCCCTGGCCTTGATTTACCTTTCCTGTACGACCAAAAGATGCTGAGAGCTTCATTTCACAGAGCCTGGTTGTTAGGATTCTGCTTTAGTCTGCCTACCTATGACGTCATTGCTTACCTGCCACAGGGGCATGACCCCTGGCCAGGGCCATATAAAAGGACAAACCGCCCATGTGAACTCTCTACTTCACTGTCCATGTGGCCCTCTCTGTCTAATTCATCTCTCTCTCTCTCTCTCTCTCTCTCTCTCTCTCTCTCTCTCTCTCTCTCATTCCTCTCTCTGTCTCTGTCTCTCTCTCTGGGGTACCCCTCCCCCCTTTCCTCCCCCCCATGCTCACTTAATAAACTCCATATAACATAATATGTTGTATCTGTCATTTTCTTACCTCCTTAGTTACCGTATCTAAAATTACCTTGTATCCATCATTATCTTATTCGCCTCTATAAAACCAGTAACATGTCTTCCACTCTCTAAGAGCCTGGCAGAGCAAGGACGAGCTGGTCCTGGTCACCTGTTTGTGTGGTTGGCATCACCTCCGTGAGGTCCATGAGCCTGGCTCAGTTGGGCGTACTGTAGCAAGCATGTCCCACATCCTCCCACCATAGCCGTTTTGTTTTTTTTTCTATTGTGACGGGTGGGTTGTGTGTGCACATGTGTGTGCACATGTGTGTGCACACGTGTGTACATGTACAAGACCCAGAAGAGGACAGTAAACGTTCTATTCTATCTCTCTGCCTTCTTCCTTTGAGACACGGGCTCTCATTGAACCTAGAACTCATTGCTTTGATTAGACGGGTGGCAAGTGCGAGCAATTCCCTCCTGCCAGCTTCTCATAGCACTGGGGTTACAGTGTTGTAACCAATCTTGGCTCCCCCCCCCCTTGAAACAGGGTCATCTAGAACTTACTATGTAGACCAGGCTGGCCTTAAAGTCAAAAGGCTCTGACGCCTCTGCCTCTCAAGTGTTGGAATTGAGGTGTGCGGCGCCACTGGCAGCACCTCGCCTGCTGCTCTTTATGTGTGTGGGAGGGACACAGAGGGGAGCTGTAAACGCTGGCCTTCCTGCTCGCTCAGCAATAGCTCTTACCCACTGAACCACCTTACTAGTGCTGCTTGGGCCACTTTCCCCACCTTTATATTAAAGGGGTCATTTCTATATTAAGCCTCCTGCATCCCCGGGGTCACCTTCTGGTCCTATTTCTGCTGCCTAGGTCCCTGAGATGAATCAGTAAAGCCTTTTTTTTTTCTTTTTCTTTTTTTCTTTTTTTAAATATTTTTTAGTCTTTCTAAGTTCAAACACAAATAGGCCAACAGTATTTGTTTTTTTTTTTTTATTTTGTTTTTAGAGACAGGATTTCTCTGTGTAGCCCTGGCTGTTCTGAAGCTCTCTCTGTAGACCAGGTTGGCCTCAATTACAGAGATCCGCCTGCCTCTGCCTCCAGAGTGCTGGGATTAAAGGTGTGCACCACCATGCCGGCTAAAATTTTTTAAAATTATTTTTAATCTATATAGTCATGTATGGGTGTGAAAGTGGGTGCTTATGTGCCACCTTGCGCATGTGGAGGTGGCAGCCCCGCCCTTCCACTTTGTCTGAGACAAGGTCTTGTCTTTGTTATTCACCGCTGAGCACACCAGACTACACAGCCCATGGCCGTTGAGAAATTCTTTCTGCCTCCTATCTCACCGTGACAGCACTAGAATTGCAGATACCTCCTACTAGAGCTGGCTTTACATGAGTTCCGGGGATTCAAACTCAGGTCCTTGTGCTTACACGCAAACACTTTCCCCACTGAGCATCTCCCCAGGCCTGTTCCTGGGTGTTTATGTCTCCTGGCTGAGAGCATCAGCCACTGCTCAGGGGACAGCCATCTTTCCTCCTGCAGCATCCTAGGTGTTCTTCTCATGTACGCTGAGTTCAAAGCGGGTTGCTATACTCTGGTTTCGGGGCTCAGAGGGGTGTGTGGCTCCTCTCCCTGACTCTTACAGGAAAAGGGTGGAATGCATGTGGAGGCCCATGCCTGAAAGTTGACAAGGAATGACTCAAGACAACACACTTCTAGCGAAGCCTTCAAGTGACTTGGAAAGCTCAGTGTGTGTGTTTGTGCGTGTGTAAGTTTTATTTTGTTGGGGTAGGTGGGTGTCCTGGTTTGGTTTCTCTTTTGCCATGATAAAACACCAAGACCCCTACCCAGATCTAGCCAATGGACAGGACATTCTCCACAGTTGAGTGGAGAGTGGGGACTGACTTTCACACGAACTCTGGTGCCCCATATTTGACCACGTCCCCTGGATGGGGAGGCCTGGTGGCACTCAGAGGAAGGATAGTCGGCTACCAAGAAGAGACTTGATACCCTAGGAGCATATACAGGGGGAGGAGGTCCCCCTCAGTCACAGTCATGGGGGAGGGGAATAAGGGAAAAATGGGAGGGAGGGAGGAATGGGAGGATACACGGGATGGAATGTAATATGAATAAATTAATAAAATATATATATTTTTAAAAACCAAGACCAAAACCAGCATTCATGTTATAGGTTACACAGTCCATCACTGTGGGAAGCCAAGACAGGAACTTAAGCCAGGCAGGAACTAAATAAAGCAGAGACTGTGGAGGAGTGCTGCTTGTTGCCTTGCTTCTTATGAACTAGTCAGCCTGCTTTGTTATGCCATCTAGGACCAGGGGGAAGCACTGCCCTCAGTGAGCTTGGCCCTACCACACCAATCACTAATCAAAAGAAAAAAAATGCAGCTGGTCAGTAATAGATAGTGCATACCATTAATTCCAGCACTTGGGAGGCAAAAGCGGGAGATCTCTGTGAGTTTCGGGCTAGCCTGGTCTACAGAGGGAGTTCCAGGACAGTCAGGGCTACATGGAAAAGCTCTGTCTTGAAAAACAAAACACAAAACAAAACAAAACAAACAAACAAAAAACAAAAACAAAAAGAGAAGAAAGAAAGAGAAAGAAAACGCCCTGCAGACTTGCCTACAGGCCAATCAGATGGAGGCATTTTCTCAGAAGAGGTTTCCTCTTCTCCAATGACCCTAGCTTGCGTTAAGTTGACAAAACCTAACCGGCACCGTGGATATATGCATACGACTGCTGGTGCCCATGGAGTCCAGAGCACTGGATGTCTCTGGAACTGGAGCTGTGAACTCTTGTGAACCGCTCAACGTTGGAGGAAGTGAGCATGGGCCTCTGCAACAACAGTCCGCCCTCTCAACTGATGAGCTGTCTCACAGCCCTGAGAGAGAGATAAACCTGGTTTTTAGGATCCCAAGTGTGGGATCGGAGAGAACAGATGAGGTTAATCCACTAAAAGACCAACCACCTCGTGTGGGAGCTTGATTGTTGCCAGCTGAAAAGATCCCATGAACAGACTCTGGGAGAAGATATATAAATGAGCCCAGAATTGGAGGTGAGGCTTTTTGGAGACTTCGGATAGTTTTAGCTGTTCATCGCAGCACTTCGAGATGTTCCTAGAGAGAACCGCTCGAGGGAAGGCTTCGGGGCTCCAGCTCCTGCTGAGGTTCCAGGTTCTGGTTACTCCAGGTTCCAGCAGAAGAAATCCTGCTGAATACGCCAGGAGAATCGTTCCTCGGAACTGATATCCTTACAGTTTTGTTGTTGTGTTCTTTAATCACCTTTTTCTATTGTTTAGGTTAGTCGGGTTATAAGTGACATAAACTCGATTAATAAGTTGTAATAAAATATATTGGTTAAGAAAACTGAGTCTGCATTCTGACCTCCTCAGAGTTCTGCTGCAGAATGGCCTAGGAACCCACTTTCCTTCCCCACCCTCACCCGAGTCCCCTCTGCTCTTGGTTCTGGCTCTCCCGGCAATGCCGTTGCTTCAGGAAGCCACATTAGACACCAGAGTCCACACGTTTCACATCTGCGTCTAACCCCCCACCCTCCAGAACCTGTTCTTCAGGAAGCAAGTTTGAGGCTTTCAGGGCAATAGGCCTTGGGGTTCTTCTGTGGCAAGTGTGGGTTACAAGAGGAGGGAACAGCTTGTGAGTGGGTGAGCCCTTCCACCGTGAGGTCCCCTTGCCCCACGAAAAGATTCGGGGCCCTTCTTGCCTGAGTCTGAGGGTCTTGCTAACTTGGTAGCATCTTGTATCTCTTTTGCACCACTCTGAGCTGATACCACTCAGTCCCCAGTGCCATGGAAGTCCTATTTGTTCTGTGGAGCATTGGGGTCCAAGTCTGGGACTTGAATTGTAAAAACTAAGCATCCTATTTCTAATATGCTAAGATCATTTGTTTCTTTCTTTCTTTCTTTCTTCTTTTTTTTGGGGGGGTTTTGTGGGGGGGGGTAAAGGGGGTAGGGGTGGGTATATTGAGACAGGGTATCTCAGTGTAGCCTTGACTGTCCTGGACTCGCTTTGTAGACCAGGCTGGCCTGGAACTCACAGCGATCCATCTGCCTCTGCCTCCCAAGTGCTAGGATTAAAGGCCTGTGCCACCACTCCGGGCTTTGTTAAGATCATTTTCAGGATCCAGATTGTCCTCTACAATTCACAATCGCCTTTGAGGTCATTGTGAATGCCACCTGTCACCTGACTCTCCGTTGAGTCTGTCATTTACATCCCCAACCAAGCCCCAGAGCCTGGCTGGTTCACCTTGTGTCACGTTCCTTTCTGGCTCTCTTTGTCCCCAGAGGGCTTGCTAGTTAATGATGCTGAAGCAGGCTAATGACAGTGGGGAGCATGGAGTGTGAACAGCACTTTGTAAACTGTGAAACTCCTGGCTTGGTTTGTTATTGGTTTTTTTAAAAATCCATTTAAAAATTTTACAAGTGTTTTGCCTGTGTGCGTATATATGCACTATGTGCATGCCTGTGATTTGATTCTTTCTTCTGATCTTCTCAAGAACCAGGTATGAATGTGGTGCCCATGCATTCTTGCAGGCAAAACATTCATACACATAAAAGAAACACAAAGAAAAAAAATTTTTTTTCTTTATCAAACATGGTTTCTCTGTGTAGCCTTGGCTGACCTGGACTCCCTTTGTAGACCAGGCTGGCCTCAAACTCACAGAGATCCACCTAACTCTGCCTCCCAAGTGCTGGGATTAAAGGCATGGGCCACCATGCCCAGCTACAAAGAAATCTTTTTTTTTTTAATGTTGTACTCAAACAAACAACAACAACAACAACAAACCCAGCTGGGTGCGGTGGCACATGCCTTTAATCCCAGCACTTGGGAGGCAGAGGCAGGTGGATCTCTGTGAGTTCGAGGCCAGCCTGGTCTACAAAGCGAGTCCAGGACAGCCAGGGCTACACAGAGAAACCCTGTCTCCAAAAACAAAAAAACAAAAAAAACAAAAAAAAAGTTGTACTGTTTGTATATAACTTTTAAACATCCTCTCATGTACTCATTGTTACATTGTTTATATTACATGTGATGTGTGTGAACATGCATGCATGATACACAACACACATGTGGATAACAGAGGACAGCTTGAAGGCAAGAGTCTCTCTTTCCACCTTGTGGGTCATGGGAATGGAACTCAGGTCAGCAGACTTGGCAGCAGACATCTTTACCCACTAAATCATCTCACCGGCCCCTCCTGTATACTTTAAATCATCTCTAGATTAGTTATAACACTAACTCAGTATAATAAATATATTCAGTGCAGATACAACGTTTTTTTTTTCAGATACAACTTTTAAAAGTATTTTTGATTCCTAGTTGGTTGAACCTGTGGCTGAGAAGGGCTGGCTGACTGTACTTCATCCAGTGCTCACGGACATGTTGCCGTTTCTGGGTTTCAAAAGAGAGAGGAACAGCAGCTTGGTGTAGTTCAACAAGGCAGCACTGCAGGCAGGTAATGTTACCTAGAGCTGCAGCTGGAAACATCCTCAGAGTTCACACCAGGATTCACTCCCCAACCATCCGAGATATTCACTCAAACGGTTTCCCCTAGGCAGAGTCTCTGTGCCTTTACTAATCATATGGGGAAAGATTCTGAAATTTCTACTCTTTATTTCTATGAAGCAGTTCAGTTTAATATAGGCTTAATCATGAGCATTAAAAGAAAGAGATAGTCAGGTGTGCAGGAGCACACTTTCACTCCCAGAACTCAGGAGGCGGAGGCAGATCTATTAGTTCCAGGCCAGCCTGGTCTACAGAGTAAATTCAGGATAGACAAGGCTAACACAGAGAAACCCTGTCTTGGAAAAAAAAAAAAAAGCCTGGCAGTAGTGGCGCACGCCTTTAATCCCAGCACTTAGGAGGCAGAGACAGGTGGATCTCCATACGAGACCAGCCTGGACTACAGAGCGAGTTCCAGGACAGCCAGAGCTGTTACACAGAGAAACCCTGTCTCAAAAAATCAAAAAAATTTAAAAAAATAAAAAGGAAAGAAAGAAAGAAAGAAAGAAAGAAAATGAAAGAAAGAAATAAAAAACAAAACAAAATCTACGCTTGGGCATGGTGGCAATATATCTTCAGCATTTAAGAGGCCAGGGCAAGTAGATTTCTGTGAGTTCAAGACAAGCCTGGTCTACACAGTGAGATTCTATTTCAAACAAAACAAAAACCCAACATACTCATGAGCTGTGGGTGGTGTCACTTGCCTGTAACCCTAACAATTAGGAAAGTGATGTAAGGTAATTATTCAAGACCAGTCTGACTTACATTGTATGTAACGTCTCAAAAAATTGTTTTTAGCCAGGCATAGTGTTGCACACCTTTAATCCCAGCACTCGGGAGGCAGAGGCAGGTGGATCACTGTGAGTTCGAGGCCAGCCTGGTCTATAAAGTAAGTCTTAGACAGCCAAGGAAACCCAGAGAAACCCTGTCTCGAAAACCAAAAAACCCAGAAAGCCATACATACACATATTTTTCCCTCTTTTTTCTGATTCCTCAGTCGTCGTCTTCCTTATTGTGTTTCCATGGGAACTGGAAGAAGAATCCATGTGTGTTAAGTAATAAATGAATAAATTAGCCAGGCGTGATGATGCACGTCGTTAGTCCCAGAACTCAGTGGTTAAGAGCCCTGGTTCCTCTTCCAGAGAACTGGGGTTCAGTTCCCAGCACCCACATTGCAAAGCACAACCATCTGTAACTCCCCTCCTAGGGGATTCAATAATCTGGGCTCCACAGGCCCTGCAATGCACATGGTACACAGACCTACATGCAGGCAAAACATCAGGGACATAAATAAATAAAAATGGACATACCACAGTGTGAAGTAACACAGTGGTGTTTCACAATTACACTAAGAAGTCTTCGGAGACCTATTTTTAACTTCTCAGGTCTGAAGGACATTTAAAAGCTTAAATTTGCTAGGCATGGTGGCACATGCCTTTAATCCCAGCACTTGGGAGGCAGAGGCAGGCGGATCACTGTGAGTTCGAGGCCAGCCTGGTCTACAAAGTGAGTCCAGGACAGCCAAGGCTATACAGAGAAACCCTAGCTTGAAAAACCAAACAGCCCCTACCCAGATCTAGCCAATGGTCAGAACAGTCTCCACAGTTGAGTGGAGAGTGGGATATGACTTTCTCACGTACTCTGGTGCCTCACATTTGACCATGTCCCCTGGAGGGGGAGACCTGGTGGCACTCAGAGGAAGGACAGCAGGTTAAGACTTGATACCCTATGAGCATATACAGGGGGAGGATATCCCCCTCAGGAACAGGCATAGGGGAGGGGAATAAGGGGAAAATGGGAGGGAGGGAAAAAGGGGAGGATACAAGGGATGGGATAACCATGAGATGTAACAAGAATAAATTTAAAAATAATAATAATAAAATAAAATAAATTAAAAAAAGAAAAAGAAAAAAACAAAAACAAAAAAACAAAAACGAAAAAGAAAAACCAAACAAACAAAAAAACTCCAGAACTTTAACTATTACTGTGTGTGTGCATGATGGTGGGTGGGGGCCTGTGTGTCATACAAGTGTGGAAGTAAGCGGACTCCTTGCTGCTGTCCAGTAAGGAGTAAGGTCTCTTCGCTCTTGATATGGATTCTAGGAACCGAACACAGGTCTCCAGATTTGCATGGCAAAGTGCCTTTAGCAGCTGAGCCTCTGACCTGCCCTGAGCCACGGGCTTTGTCCTCCTCAGACCATGTAGCTGTTGCTTGGTGTGTAAGGCTGGAGTAAAGCAGTGGATTAGGGTTGTGAGGAGAGAAAGAAGAGGATTTGCTAACACCAGTGCCAGTTGAGGACTGGCAGCTACTGTTCTGTTTATTGTATTTTATTTTTTTGGTGGTGTGTGTGGGGGGGAATGGTTTCAAGACAGGGTCTCTCTGTGTAGCCTTGGCTGTCCTAGACTCACTTTGTAGACCAGGCTGGCCTCGAACTCACAGAGATTCGAGTGCCTCTGCCGCCCCAGTGCTGGGATTAAAGGCGTGCGTTCTGTTTATTTTTATTTCAAAAACATCTATTTGGGAATGTGTAAGTCTGTGTGTGTGCGTAGAATCCAATGCTAGATATCTTTTTCTGTCACTCTCCACCTATTCCTTTGCGGCAAGGTCTCTCCCTGGACCTAAAGCTCCTGTTTTCTCAGATCCACTAGAAGTCAGGAAATCCCAGATGTCTCCCTTTGGAGCTGGGCTTACAGCTGTGTTCAGGAAAGACCTGGCTTGTCGCTTGGGCACTGAGGTCCATACTCTGATCCTCATAATTGTAAGACAAGGTCTCTTAATGTCTGGGCCATCTCTCTAGCCTCCAGTAGTAACGCAGAGCTCTAAGGCCCTGTGGACTGTCTGCCTGAGCACTGGGGACCACCCTGGGGAGGAAGTCTAGGAAAGAGGAGGCACCACCCGCCGGGATGCTGAAAGAGAAGCAGGGAAGCGAGACAGATGAATTCGTCAGAAAAGCCTGTGCCGAGGGACGATCCACTGTGGGAGAAGATGCCGGTGCTCAACAAGCATGGAGAAGAGAAAGACTTGACCATAGCAGGGAGCTCACAGGTCACTTTGACCCAGGAGGGCCTGTGGGACAGACATATGATTAGACATGTGATCAGAATGCCCTCACAAAATCATGAGAAGACAAGCAGTCCCACACTGTGTGGGCAACCTGTTGTGCAGAAGTGTTTCCCTATGATGAAGCTGTGCAGTGCCTGTGTCACTGAGTTGAGGCCCTGGATCCCAGTATCTGAGTGGCTGTTTCTGATGGTCTGTGTGTCAGAACCTGTGGCCTCACCTGCCCTCACTACCACTCTGGTTTTTGTTCCAAAACATCTGTCTGTCTCTCCTTTTGGCTTTTTCCAAGACAGGGTTTCTCTCTGAGTAGCCTTGGCTGTCCTGGACTCACTTTGTAAACCAGGCTGGTCTTGAACTCACAGAGATCCATCTACCTCCTTCTGCCTCCTGAGTGCTGGGTGGGATCAAAGGATCAAAGGGTGACACCATGCTTGCCTGTCCCTTGCTATCTCAGCTCTTTTAATTTGATACCATCTCTCTTCTGCAAAACTGTAGCACTTGGTGGATGTGCATTCCTCTTGCCATTGTCAAAGGACACACAACACATACAAACCTGCCTGCCTTTGCCTGCACTCTGAGGAGACATATCTAACAGTCCGGTTCTGACCTTATTGTGGTCATTAAAATACCTGCCCTAGCCAGGTGGTGGTAGCCCATGCCTTTAATCCCAGCACTTGGGAGGCAGAGGCAGGTGGATCTCTGTGAGTTCGAGGACAGCCTGGTCTACAAAGGAGTCCAGTACAGCCAGGGCTCTGTTACACAGAGAAATCCTGTCTCAAAACAAAAAACAAAAAACAAAAAACAAAAACAAAAAACAAAAAGCAAAAACAAAACAAAAAAAATAAGATACCTGTCCTGAGCCAGGCGTGGTGACACACACCTGTAATCCCAGCACTCAAGAGGCAGAGGCAGGTTGATTGATGTGAGTTCAAGGCCAGCCTGGTCTACAAAGTAAGTCTAGGTCAGCCAATGCTACACAGAGAAACCCTGTCTTGAAAAACAAAACAAAACAAAACAAAAAAAGATACCTACCCTGAGCCAGGCCCAGTGGCTCACACCTGTAATCCCAGCACTTGGAAGCCTGAAGCAGGATGATTGGGAATTCAGGTCCAGCTTAGGAAATATAGTGAGTCCCAGGCCAGCCTGGACTACAGAGCGAGACCCTGTAGCTAAATGAGAATTAGTTAATTAGTTATTGACATGCCTGTCAATCATCCCTGCTCCTCATTGCTCCCTTTGATGGGTAGGAGCTGTTGTTGTCTGCCTTGATTGGCAAGGTGACCTAAATTTCACTGCCCTGTTTAAAAAAGAAAAGAAAAGAAAAGAAAAAAAAAAGCCAGCAGAGTTCAAGGTATTGCACAAACACACACTTCTTCAAAACCCCTTTCTTACATTTTAAAAATTAATCTTATTTTCCTATTGGTTGTTTTTTGTTTATTTTGTTATTTATTGGGTTTTGGTTTGTTCGTTTGTTTTTGATACAGGGTCTCACTATATAGCCTTGGGTAGCCCAGAACTCCCTATGGAGGCCAGGCTGGCCTTGAACTCACAGAGGTTCACCAGCCTCTGCCTTTCCAGTGCTAGAATTAAAGGTGTTCATCAACGTGACCAGCCGTCTTGTGAGGCAAGCTCTCACTGTACAGCCCAGGCTGACCTTGAACTCATCATTTCCTGCCTCTGCCTCCCAGGTGCTGAGACTATAGGCGTGTGCCACCACATCTAGCTTAAAACAAAGCCAAGTGAAAAAGCAGATTTTGCCTCAAGTTTATTTCTAGAAACAGCACAAGTCACCAGGCATCTGCAGGCAGGAGAGAGGGTCACCCAGTCTGTCTGTCTTCACGTTGGCAGACAGAGGCCTTTACTATGGGGCTGTCACAGGAGTCTGGAAATTTTGGGGGACCTGAGCTGGAGCTAAAGCAAGTGTCAGATCCAAAGCAGGCACCAAAATGGCAGTGCTGGCAACAATGTCCTGAACAGAAGGGTTGATAGTAGGTAAACAGAAGCCTAAATCCAGCACTCCTCGGGAATCCCAGGACCTCCTTCATCTGACTCAAACATCAACCCCCTTAGGCAAGAACATCTAGTTCCTGGTCAGCCCAGCAGCCCCCATCAGCTCACGACCCCCCACCTACCGACTGCCATATAAATCCACTTGCTTTTCTGACATTTTTGCCTCTCTCTGCCCCGCAGGAGATGGCATTGGCGGTTTGATCACCATTAAACTTTTCATTCCACCCACAGAGTGGTCCAGGCTGGTGGTTTCACTGCATCCTCACTTACAGCAGCAGACAAAGCCTGGGCCTGGACTGTGTCATAGCCCGAGCCTTGGTCTAGGCCCTGGCCTCTGGTTGGCAGAGCCTGAGACCCTTGGCTATGTAGCCATGATCTGGTTTCCCAAGCTTGGGGTGCTGAGTGAAAGCAAGATGCCCGGGCTGGGGAGATAGTGTAGCGTCTAAGAGCACTGGCTGTTTTTGCAGAGGACCAGGTTCAATTCCCAGCACCCATGTGGCAGCTCACAATTGTCTGTAACTCCAGTTCCAGGAGATCCAACACCTTCATACAAACAACCATGCAGACAACACACCCATGCACACAAAATAAAAATATAGCATTAAAAAGAAAAAAGATGGTAGAGCTCACATTGAGACTAACCAGTATCTTGGACTGAGCTTTCTTAGTCTTCACCAGGGCCTTGGTAATCTTTTTGGGGTTTTTTGTTTGTTTGTTTTTTGTTTTTGTTTTGTTTTTTGAGACAGGGTTTCTCTGTGTAGCCTTGGCTGTCCTGGACTCACTTTGTAGAGCAGGCTGGCCTCTAACTCACAGCGATCCACTTGCCTCTGCCTCTCAAGTACTGGGATTAAAGGCATGCGCCACCACACCTAGCCAAAGGCCTTGGTCATGTTAGCATGAGAACCTGCTGCCTATACATTGTCTTCCAGAATTTTCTTCAGGCTCTTCCTGTTGTACTTCTTGGCAAAACATACATGGGCCTCGTGGCACAAGTGTTTAGTCCCAGCATTCAGGAAGCAGTGGCTGAAGGATTGCTGTGAGTTCAAAGCCAGTCTGGTCTACAAAGTGAGTCCAGGACAGCCAAGGCTACACAGAGAAACCCTGTCTCAAACCAAACCAAACATGTTCCTCTTGAAGGTTGACCCTCGTAAAAGAAGATTCCTATCCTTGAGGTCTTGATTCTTAATGCCCTTTCTATGCCATTTGGGTATTGGATATGTGTAGTATAAAGAATTGGGCCATGTTTTCACAGGAACTTGTGGCTTCCAAGGGCCTTGGAACCAGAAGAGATGTTTGATATTTTTGAGATAATCTTCATAGCCTGGGCTCATCTCAGATTGTAGCCAAGGATGTCTCTGAGTTACTGGTGCTCCTGACTCTACCTCTGGAGCAACGGAATTGAGTGACATGTTTATATATTTTATTTTCCTTTTAATCATTGACTTATTTTTTCACTTTCTTGTTGAATTACTAATTTGTCCCTCACTAAATAAATTGGCTTGTCCTGGGCGTCCAGTACCCTCTGGTGTACTGACACTCCATTTCAGATGCACGGGCCTTGGTGCTTTGTGCACACCTCATAGTTTCCATGCCCCATTGCCAGCTGCTCCCCCTAAAAGCGTCAGGATGCTAGCTCCCACCTGCCCCTACCCCCCCTCCACTCTAACCAAGTCCCCTGGCCTCTCTTGCCTAGTTGTCAACACCCTGGGGTCTGGCATGGGGTGGGTCTCTGTGTGGCCACAATGGAGCTGTGGCACTTGTCCATGCTACACGGATGTCTGTTCCTCCTATGGTACCTGCCAGTCTCAATCACAAGTAGGGTTTTATCTGTGTTTCCTGAAGGAACAAATGAAACAGGAGAGACTGTGTGAGCACTCAAGCAACCTAACCTCCCTTAGTGCTTGAAGAACAATCCAGGCTTTCAGGAGAAGGAGGCAGAGCCCTTGGCCGGTGGAGACACACTGGATGAGGTTAGCGTTCTAAAGTATCCTGTGGCTCTCTCTTGGGACAAGATGAGTCCTCAGACCCACCTGCGCCATTCAAGCCCCGATCAGAGCTGGCGTTCTGTGCGCTTCATCACCGGGGACTGAGGGACAATCACATTTGGTTGCGGGGCAGCTTGGCACGGGCGGCAGCCCTCTATGATGAGATTCAGTTGGCACCGGAGTGTGGGACAAAGGACTAGCTGGCAGGGAATCAGAGTCCCTTCTGCCACCAGCTCCGGCTTTCCGCGCTGGGGATATGTAAGAGGATTAGGGCTCAGAACTCCCGGACAAGGGGCTTTTATTCACAGGACTGAATTTTCATTGCCTTGCAAAGCGCAAGTGAAGCGGGAGGGTCTGACCTTTGATCTCTTTGGGGACTCACAGGGATCCCTGCCCCCATTGGTGACGGACCGAGGCAACCACATCTGTCGAAGGCCAAAGCTCCAGGGCCCAGGGGGCACCCTCTCCCTGCCATTGCAGCAGAGGTTTACAGACTGGAAGGGAATTTCCTGAGTCAGCAGTGGCTTATGAGGGACTCAAAGTCCTGAAATGTCTGGGCAGACCAGGGCGTGTTGCCACCATTCCATGCTCTGAGTGCTTGTCTGGGGAAATTGAGTTAGGGAAAGAGGCTGTGATGTGCGCGAGTGACTCTGTGCACCAGAGCGCGGAGGAGGGCAGGGAACTGCCTGGGGTGGGTTTTGTCCTCTGCCTGGTGCTGAGGCTGATCTGTCTCCGCGGTGGTGGTTGGCTGGTCTGCCTGTCCCAGCATCTCATAACTGCGCCGCTACAGCATGTGCTTGTGGGTAATCTTTCTCTCAGCATAATGGCTTTGAGTGTTGGATGCACCGTTTATCGCCGAACATCCACAGTTTGTTCTCTAGTAAGCGACTAACAAATATTTAATTTGCTTCTACTTTTTATTTACAACAAACAAATGTTTTAAGCATCCTCATACAAATCTTATTTTACATAAAAAATTTTTTTATGGGGATGGGGATGGTGACACATGCCTTTAATCCCAGCACTCAGGAGGCAGAGGCAGGTGGATCACTATGATTTCGAGGCCGGCCTGGTCTACAAAGCAAGTCCAGGACAGCCAATGCTACACAGAGAAACCCTGTCTAGGAAAAAAAATTATGGTAGGAAGAAGATTATGTAGTAAAAGGTTTTGTTGCTGTTCTGGTTGAAGTTCGTTTGGTTTGGTTTGGGGTTTTTCAAGGCAGGGTTTCTCTGTGTAACAGCATTGGCTGTCCTGGAGCTAGCTCTGTAGACCAGGCTAGCCTCGAACTCACAAAGATCAGCCTGTGTCTGTGCTTGTGAGCACCACAGCCCTTCTATGGAGGTCTGAGGATTACTTTCAGGGGTGAGTTCTCTTCTTCCATGGAGCTTCTAGGGATCCAATGCAGGTCAGGAGGCTTCCTGGTGAGCACCTATAACCACCGAGTCATCTCCCCAGTCCTGAAAAAAAAAATTAAAATTTAACATCTTTCATATTTATTTCAGTTGTTGTTGTTGTTGTTTTAAGAAAACAATATAAGGAACATCTCAGTGGTAGAGAGCATGCTTAGCACAGAAGGAAGGAAAAGAGGGAGGAAGGAAATACACAGGAAACTAAATCCCCTGATACTTGCGTCCACTCTCTAACTGACCAAAGGTTAATGTTGAGTCTTCTTGTAGTTAACAAATTCTAGGCAGGAGAGATGGCTCAGCGGTTAAGAGCACTGTCTGCTCTTCCAGAGGTCCTGAGTTCAATTCCCAGCCACCATATGGTGGCCTCATAACCATCTATAACGGGATTTGATGCCCTCTTCTGTTATACAGGCAAATAGAACACTCATATAAATAAATAAATATTTTAAAAAAATATGCTTAGCCATGGTGTGATGGTGCATGCCTTTTATTTTCTTTTGTTCTTCCCTTGTCTCAACATCCATAACACCCATTTTTTTGTTTGTTTTTTGAGACAATGTTTCTCTGTATAGCCCTGGCTCTATAGAGCAGGATGGCCACAAACTCACAGAGATCTATCTGCCTCCTGAGTGCTGGTGGGATGAAAGGCATGTTATGCCACCGCCCGGCTCAACACTGATTTCTTTTTTCATATAATTGATTTATTTTCATCTAATGTTTTTGCTTGCATGCATGCCTGTATAAGGGTGTCAGATCCCTGGAAATGGATTTATAGACAGCTGTGGAGAATTTAACCCAGGTCTCTGGAAGAGCAGCCAGTGCTCTTAACCACTGAGCCATCTTCCAGCCCCTCAACACCTATTCTTTTTTGTTTCTTAAGATTTATTTATTTATTATGTATACAGTGTTTTGCCTGTGTACACCTGCAAGCCAGAAGAGGGCACCAGATCTCATTATAGAGATGTAGTTGCTGGGAATTGAACTCAGGACCTTTGGAAGAGCAGGCAGTGCTCATAACCTCTGAGCCATCTCTCCAGCCCTCAACACCTATTCTTAAATCTATGTTAAAATCTAGTTTGAGCCAGGTGGTGGAGGTGCACACCTTTAATCCCAACACTTGGGAGGCAGAGGCAGGAGGATCTCTTTGAGTTCCAAGTCAGCCTGCCGTACAAAGCAAGACCAGGATAGCCAGGACTACAAGAGAAATCCTGTCTCAAACAAAACAAACAAACAAAAAACCCTTTAGGCTGGAGAGATGCTCAGCCGTGAAGAGGACTTAACCTGAAGGTTCTGGGAAGACAATACTTTCATTGCAGTTGGGAAGACAGCGACCCCTGGTTTAATTTTTTGTTTGTTTGTTTGTTTGTTGAGATAGGGCCTCTCTATGTAGCCCTGTTTAGACTAGAATTCACTGTATAGAGCAGGCTCACCCCAAACTCATAAAGCTCTGCCTGCCTCTCTAAAATTTTGGGATTACAGGTGTATGCCATCTCATCAGGGTAAGCCCTGTATTTCTATCTTTCTTTCTTTTTTTTGTGTGTGTGTTTTTTATTTCTTTGTTTGTGGGTTTTTGTTTGTTTGGTTTTTAGTTTTTTGGTTTTTCGAGACAGGCTTTCTCTTTGTAGCCTTGGCCGTCCTGGACTCACTTTGTAGACCAGGCTGGCCTCAAACTCACAGAGATCTGCCTGCCTCTGCCTCTGCCTCTGGGATTATAGGCGTGCACCACTAAGCCCTGTGTTCTTGATCACACCGGTCTGGAGTGGAGTTTCCAGAACCCACACAAAAGCCAAGCATGTGTAATATCCTTGTAATCCCAGCAATGGCAAGAGGGAAGGTGGATCCCTGCCTGGGGTTAGCCTGAGCTACCTGGTGAAGTCCCAGGCCAGGGAGAGACTCTATCTCAAACAAGAGGTAGATGGCTCCTACGGGTCTCCCTCACCTCCACATGGGGGAGAAAGCAGAATCCCACAAATTATTCTCTTCCCTCCCCATGCACACACTGAGGCTGGAGCGCGCTCACAACCATTCCCATAAATAAGTACATGAAATTAAAATATGAAATTAACAAGCTGGGTGTGGTGGTGGTGCACATCTTTAATCCCAGCACTTGGGAGGCAGAGGTGGGAGGATTGCTGTGAGTTCAAGGCCAGCCTGGTCTACAAAGCCAGGACAGCCAAGGCTAACACAGAGAGACCCTGTCTTAAAAAAACAAACAAAATAGCCGGGCGTGGTGGCGCACTTAATCCCAGCACTCTGGAGGCAGAGGCAGGTGGATCACTGTGAGTTCGAGGCCAGCCTGGACTACAAAGTGAGTCCAGGACAGTCAAGGCTACACAGAGAAACCTTGTCTCGAAAAACCAAAAAAATAAATAAATAAATAAATAAACAAATAAATACAAATAAAATAGTGTTTTAAGGCCATCCATTGCTACATAGTGAATTTGAGGCCATTCCTGACCTACATTAGATCTTGTCTCAGGTTGGAGAGATGGCTCAGAGGTTAAGAGCATTGGCTGCTCTTCCAAGGATCCTGAGTTCAACTCCCAACAGCCACATGGTGGCTCACAACCATCTATGATGAGATCTGGTGGCCTCTTCTGGCGTGCAGGTGTACATGCAGGCAAAATACTGTATACATTTAATAAAAAAAAGGAATCTTGTCTCAATAAACAAATGTTGGGCATAAGGGCACATGCCTTAATTCCAGCACTCTGGAGGCAAAGGAAGGCTGATATTTATGAGTTAAAAGCCAGCCTAGTCTACATAGCAAGTTCTGGGACAGCCAGGGCTACACACCCTGCCTCACTGAGAAAGAAAGAAAGAAAGAAAGGCAGAAAGATAGAAAGGTAAAAATAAAAATAAACATTAAAACTAAAGGAAGAGGGACTGGAGAGATGACTCAGAGGTTAAGGGTACTAACTGCTCTTCCAAAGGTCCTGAGTTCAATTCCCGGAAACTACATGGTAGCTCACAACCATCTCTAATCATTTATAATGAGAACTGGTACCCTCTTCTGGCCTGCAGATGTACATACAGGCAAAACACTGTATACATAATAAATAAATAAATCTTAAATAAAAAAAAAAACCTACATGAAGAACTAACCACAGCTTTGATTGGTTTGCTTGTTTTGCTAAATGTAAGTTGGCCTTCCTGAGTTACTAATATTTTATTTTCTCTATGACTTTAGGTTCTAGTTTTTGTTTTTTTGAAATAGGATTTCTCTGTGTAGCCTTGGCTGTCCTGGACTTGCTTTTGTAGACCAGGCTGGCCTTGAACTCACAGCGATCTGCCTGCTTCTGCCTTCCAAGTGCTGGGATTAAAGGTATATGCCACCACTGTCCTGCTGAAGGGGTTCTAAAGTCAGCAGTTCTCAACTTGTGGGTCTTGACCCCTTTGGGACTTGAATATCAGATCTGATGTATATAAGATGTTCAAGGGCTGGAGAGATGGCTCAGCGGTTGGGAGCACCATCTGCTCTTTCAGGGCTCCTGAGTTCAATTCCCAGCAACCATATGGTGGCTCACAACCATCTTTCGTGAGATCTGGTGCCCTTTTCTGGTGTGCAAGTGTACATGCAGGCAGAGCACTGTATATGTAATAAATCTTTAAAAAAATGTTCAAATTACAATTCATAACAGTAGCAGGATTGCAGCTATGAAGTAGCAGTGGAATCATGCTATGGTTGGGGTCACCACAGCATGAGGAGCTGTAGTCAGGGTCACAGCACTAGGAAGGTTGAGAACCACTGCCTTTTGTAATGGAAGTTTTGATGTCTTTAAAAACTCAGTTATAGGCAGGCGTGGTGGCGCATACCTTTATTCACAGCACTTGCGAGGCAGAGGTAGACAGATTGGATTGCTGTGAGTTCGAGGCCAGCCTGGTCTACAAAAGCACAGTCCAGGATAGCCAGGATTGTTACACAGAGAAACCATGTCTCCAAAAACCTTTAAAAAAAATAAAGAAAGAAAAAGAAAAAGAAAGAAAGAAAGAAGAAAAAATTTCAGTTATGTGGGGCTGGAGAGATGGCTCAGAGGTTAAGAGCACTGACTTCTTCCAGAGGTCCTGAGTTCAATCCCCAGCAACCACATGGTGATCTGGTGCCCTCTTCTGGCATGTAGGTGTACATGCAGGCTGAGCATTGTATTATTAATCCTTATCATCATCATCATCATCATCTCAGTTATGTTATGTAAGCATGTTTTTGTTTTAATCCCAGGTGTGGGATATGGGGCTGATTCAGATTGTCCACAGCAGCAAACTATTTGCCTCACGCAGGCTCTGAGAGGGGCTCTTTGCCAGCTGCAGATAGTTAAATTCTGAGGACTCTGGAGAGGGACTAAATGACAGAGCCCAGAGAGAGAATGGGGGCTCCAAGGAAGAATAATGCTGGTGCTCCCCGCTGCTGCTCCTAGTTGCCGTTGACGCAGGTTGACAAGAAGTTGGAGATACCCTGACTACGAAGACTGGGCTTTGCCCAAGGAACCCAGCGTCCCTAAACAGCAGGACATAGTCTAAGAGAACTACCACCCTCTCCCCACTAACCGTCTTTTTCTCCCATGTGGCGTTGGAGTGTTGGAAGGGATTGGTGTGGAGAAGGGATAAGGAACCCAATAAAACCGATTTTAAATGTGTGCTACAGCCTTAGGACCATTTTAAGAGACTAGATCTCTTTATTTCTTTTGACAGCGTCTCATCTAGCATAAGCTGCCTCCAAACTCACTCCATTGCTAAAGGAGCCTCCTGCCTTTACCAGCCATGTTGCTGAGCTTAAATGTGCTGGGCACGGGGCTGGAGAGATGGCTCAGTGGTTAAAGAGTACTGTTTGTTCTTCCAGAGGTCCTGCGTTCAATCATGGCCCCTGGAAGCTGCATTTGTATCTTCATAGCTCTATACTTTTGTAGAAAAGCTTTGAGGCTATAGAAAACACAGCTCTTGAGCCGGGCGTGGTGGCGCACGCCTTTGATCCCAGCATTCGGGAGACAGAGGCAGGCGGATTGATGCGAGTTAGAGGCCAGCCTGGTCTACAAAGTGGGTCCAGGACAGCCAAGGCTACACAGAAAAACCCTGTCTTGGAAAAAACAAACAAACAAAAAACAAAACAAAACAAAACAGAAAACACAACTCTTATAGTTCAAGCTTCAAAAATTTTTCTGGTCTTCTATCATGTTAGCACAGAAAGCCCTGGGCGAGACCGCATAGCAGAAGTGGGCGGGGCTTATAGAACATACTTGCCAAGCCTGGGAAGCCAGCGTGGCCAGGTGCTACCTGGACATAGCTTAATAGCAACTAGACTTTGAGAAGGAAAAAAGGTCAATAGACCATGAAAGCGCTCTGACAGAAGTACTACAGGACTCAGAAAGAAAAGCCCCTAGGGGCTGTCACCGTGGCCTCTTATCAGCATAACTACGTCTTCAGCTCCCTTAACTGCTTCTGCCTCCAAATCTCCAAACCCTTAAGATGGCGTCGTTTATTTCAGAGCTTAGAGTGGTGGCAGGTTCGACACGTGGGAGGGCTTAAGAGGCACCTCCTGTTAGAAAGCACTGTTATTGCAAGCGCTCTGGCAGCTGTGGGCCCCTCCTGCCTCCACAGCGCCTGGGCCAGTGGCCACAAGCTCCTCAGAGCCCTGCTTCCAAAAAGCCATTCACAGCCTTCTCTCTCAAGGTCTCATCCCCAGCCCTGCCTTCCCTGTCTACACAAAGCCATCCTTTCTTCTCAGGGACCCAGGTGGCAGTCGAAACTGTCAATGGTGAGTTCTCTTTCTCGTGGCCCCAGAAAGCCCCCAAGGGGCGGCCCAGACTAAAGATCTGCTTTGTCTGGGCACGGTGTCACGGAGTCAGATGAGAGCAGTTGGTGTCCATTTCAGGCCGAGCTGGGCCGGGCAGCACCCCGGAGCTAAGGGGCACACCTTCCAGACAGACCCTGTGTGCTCACAGCCTGCGTGGATCCTTACTGTCGGCAGTGAAGATGGCCTGTCTTCCACCTTCTCTGTAGGCCTGAAGGGTTGCGGGGCTGTCTCTCTAGTTAAGCCCCCCCCCCTTTTTTTTTTTTGGCCTTTCCTCTCTGACCTCTGTTGGCTGTTAACGAATTCCACTCTTAGCCTTCGATGTGGTTGGTGCTCAGGATGCTGTTTTTGAGTATTTCCTGGCCTTTACTGCGGGGCAGGACTCAGCACCTCCTTGCTTCCTGTTCCACCTCCTCTCATGTAAGGCAGACAGTGCTACTGGCTTCAAGGCCCCTCGGAACTACACACCCACTCTGTTGCTCCCACCTCCTAGGCAGTGGGACGCACCCAAGGCCTCGACTTTGTTTCCTGTTCGAACTACCTCCGACCCTCTTGTCGTCTCCCCAGTGACTGACTCGCTGTGTGTGTTCTGCGTCTCACCTCAGCACGTGTCTTGAGTCCTGGGGCTCAGCAACCGTGCCTCGTTACGTCAGTACTACTGCTGCTGCCACTTGACCAAGTGTGATGAAAACTCATAGAAAAATCTATCCAGGGCTGGAGAAACAGCTCAGGGAGTAAAGTGCTCGCTTGCTTGCTTTGCAAACACGAGGACCGGAGTTGGAACCCCAGCATTCATGTAATCCTAGTGGTGGGAAAAGTGGAGACGTGTGGGTCCTTGGAGTTCTTTCCAGCCAGCCTACCCAAGATCCTAGTCGGAAACCCTGCCTTAGCTGGCAAGATGGCTCAGTGGGTAGAGGTGCCTGCTGCCAAGCCTGATGACCTAAGTTGGATCCCCCAGCTCCCTCACAGAGGAAGGCGGGGACCAACTCCTGTGAGCTGCCTTCTGAGCTCCACATCCAAGTTATGATATGCACACACATCCCCAGTAAATAGTCTCATGTAATTTTTTTTTTAAATTAAGAAATCTAGCTGGGCAGCATGTCACACGCCTGTAATCCCAGCACTAGGTGGGGGGGGAGGGGGTGGGGGTGGGGGGCAGTGGAGGGGAGGGGAAAGGGGAAGGTGGGGGGGAGGGCAGAGGCAGGTGGATCACTGTCAGTTCAAGGCCAGCCTGGTCTACAAAGTGAGTCCAGGACAGCCAAGGCTACACAGAAAAACCCTGTCATGAAAAACAAAAACAAAAAAGAAAAGAAAAGAAAAACCCTGTCTCAAAAAACAAAAAATAAAACAAAAAAATCTAAATACCGCTCCCTCTCACCCCTTACTTCCTTTCCCTCTCCCTCTTCCTCTGTCTCTGTCTCTGTCCCTCTCTCTCTCTGGGGTACCCCTCCCCCTTTCCTTCTCCCCATGCTCATTTTTAAAACCTCATATAATCTTAAAAAATAAAATAAAATCTCCAGGGCTGGAGAGATTGCTAAGTGGTTAAGAGCACTGGCTGCTCTCCCAGGAGACCCAGGTTCGATTCCCAGCAACCACCTGGCAACTTACAGCCTCCTGTAACTCCAGTACTGGTGGGATCTGATACCTTCTTCTGGCCTCTGAAAGCACCAGGTGCACACATGATGCAAGGTCATACATGAAGGCAAAACACCCAGACACACAGAAAAATCAAAATTAAAACCCATGTCCTCATCGAGTTTGCATTCTGGTGAGGAAGGGCGGGGGTAAGTGATTTGCCCTGTGAGGTGGATGGTGACCATTCCTAGGGATGTAAATGAAGGGCAGATGGTCTGGGCTGGCTTATCTATTAGGAAATGCTGAGGCAGAGACACCTGTGAAAGAAAGGGCCGAGTAGCAGCATTGGGTACAGGAAGGCCGTACAAGTGACAGGAAGCCATCAAAGTTCTGGAAAGAAGATTCTGGAGCTGGGATATTCTTCTGCTGGTATCCCACAGGGAGTGGAAATGGTCATTCTTGTAGCCCCAGCCCACTTGGTTACCACATGAAAACTGTGGCCTCAGGAGATATGTGTACGGGGGACCTTGGGGAAACTGAGAGCTGGAGGTTGTTTGATCGCTATCCCCACAGATGCCATCTAAATAAAGAGGTGCCTGTCTCATGACATACCCAGCCAGGGCCTTGTGGGCTAGACCAAAGGGGTTCATGGAGGCTAGCCCTACAGGCCTAGGACAATAGGTGTGGACACACAGAGATCACGTGGCCCTAAAAAGAGCAGGCGGGCTGCAGGACAGCAGGGACGAGATGGCTACCCGATGTCACTGGCTTTCACTTTGAGAGCTGAGACCACTGAGGGTTGAGGCCGACCCTGGCACTACAGTGTCCCCAGCTGGTCTAGAATTTGCTCTGGAGAGCACGCTGGCCTTGAGCTCCCAGAGACGTCCTGCCGAAGCGTCTGAGAGGAGAGCTAAAGGGCTAGAGAGATGGCTTAGAGTATGTAGCATTTGTCCAGTGGCTCCAAGATCAATTATTAGTACATGTTTTGTTGTTGGGTTTTTTTTGGGGGTGGTAAATCTTAATTAAAAAAAAAAAAAGCTCTTCGCCAGATAGCCGCCATCATGGACACGAGCCGCGTGCAGCCCATAAAGCTGGCTAGGGTAACCAAAGTGCTGGGCAGGACCGCTTCGCAGGGACAGTGCACGCAGGTGCGTGTGGGATTTATGGATGACACCAGCCGCTCTATCATCCGAAACGTCAAAGGCCCCGTTCGAGAGGGTGATGTGCTCACCCTATTGGAGTCAGAAAGAGAGGCTCGGAGGTTGCGCTGACCCTGCTGCTGGGTCCTGGATATCCACCACTTAACCCATGGAATGACCTGCAACTGTTAAATAAAGCATTTGTATTAAAAACAAAACAAAACAAAACAAAAACTGGGTGTGGAGGCACATGCTTGTAATCCCAGCACTCTGGGAGTCAGAGGCAGAAGGACAGCCAGGGCTGTTATAAGAGAGACCCTGTCTCAAAAACATCAAAACCCCAAGCTCCCCAAAGAGAGAGGGGTGCTAAGGGAGCTGTGTAGAGATTGTCCTTGGGAGGCACATAGGCAGCCGACCTCTGTTTAATCAATCCTTGTTAACCTGGCAGCATTAGCCAGTGTCTACTGCCCTCTGGTGGCCATGTAGGAGACGGCCCAACTTGCTTCCAGCTCTCCGCTTCAGCCAGCTGTGAGTTACATAGGTTCACCTTCAGCTCAGTCCCAGACAGATGGCAGAAGCAAGTGCTGTGCCCAGGAGGTAAACAACGTGACGAGAACGTTTGCCAGAGAGGCGAATTCAAGGGCACAGTCATGAGAGGAATGGCTTTGAAGTTGAGAAGGTCCACAGCTTGGAATAGCCTCTTTAGTAACAGTCACCGTCGTTGTCCTCTTCCTCCTCCACCACCTCCCCGCTCCTCCTCCTCGATTTCAGTATTGTGACAGGGTCTCACTGTGTGTCTCTTGCTGGTCTGTCCCTCTATGTAGACCAGAATGGCCTCAAACTCACAGAGATCCACCCGGTGCCTCCTCCTGAGTGCCAAGATTAAACACATTCCTGGCTATATTATTTTTCTCAAGACAGGGTTTCTCTGTGCTTCCTTGGCTGTCCTGGACTTTTTGTAGAGCAGGCTGGCCTTGAACTCACAGTGATCTGCCTGCCTCTGCCTCCTGAGTGCTGGGATTAAAGGCGTGAGCCACCACTGCCCAGCTGATACCTGAGTTCTTTTTTCCCCCCCTTGGTTTTTCAAGACAGGGTTTCTCTGTGTAGCCTTGGCTATCCTGGACTCACTCTGTAGACCAGGCTGGCCTGGAACTCACATTGTTCTGCCTGCCTCTGCCTCCCTGAGCGCTGGGACGAAAGGCGTGCGCCACCATGCCTGGCGACACTATAGTTCTTAGGACAGCACACCAGAGAAGACAATGAGACACAGAGCTTGGAGTCTGCAGGTAACTCTCAAATGTTCAGAATTAGAAGATGCTCCCCAAGGCCAGGGAAAGAAGCCCAAAAAGACTAACAGGGCAGAACTAGGAGGGAATTATTCAGCCTTATAAATTGAAGCCATGAAAATCCTGCCGCCAACACCCTATTTCATGGAGAAAAACCAACAGCTTTCCCTTAAAATAAGAAACAAGACAAGAATGTATGTGTTTTCACCATTTCCAGGCAATGCACCTAAACAAGAAAATAAAAGGTTCCTAGGTAAGAAAGGTGGAACTGAGACTGTCCTACTCACTGACACTGTGCTCACCATCTACTCAGAAAAGTCGGTGGAAACTCTTAAAGCCACAGACATTAGTGAGTTTAACAAGGATGAAGATAAATCAATGCACAGAAATAAATCAACACTGGGCGTGCACGTGCCCAGAACATGTGAGACTCTCCAGCAGCCCACATATGAAAACCCAAACACTTAGAGATGGACAGATGGCTCAGTGGATAGAGGTGTTTGCTACGAAAGCCTGGTGGCCTGAGTTTAATCCCCCAAACCCACGGAAGGGTAGAGACAGAGAACTGACTCCGTCAAGTTTTCCACTGACCTCCACATGCACAGGGAAGCATGCCCACACACCCACATCTGCCACATCATCACTGCCGCCACCATCACCACCTCATCATCATCACCATCATCACTATCATCACCATCATCACCATCATCCTAGCACTTGTGCTAGGCCTAGAATCAAATTCATTTAATCCATTCACTGGGGTGGAAGAGGCAGGCAAATCTCTGTAAATTCAAGGCTGGCCTGACTTACATAAAGAGTGTCTGGATAGCCAGGGCTACATGGTAAGACTCTGTCTTTGTTTGTTTGTTTGTTTGTTTTGTTTGCTTTTTTTTTTTTTCCGAGACAGGGTTTCTCTGTGTAGCCTTGGCTGTCCTGGACTTGCATTGTAGAACAGGCTGGCCTTGAACTCACAGTGATCCACCAGCCTCTGCCTCCTGAGTGCTGGGATTAAAGGCATGCGCCACCACTGCCCAGCAAGACTCTGCCTTAAAAACAAAAATCAAGGCAATCCTATTTCTGCATATTATTGACAATGGAAAAGAAGTTGAAAATAGAATACTATTTATGGGCTTAGAGGTTAAGAGCACTGGCTGCTCTTCCAGAGGTCCTGAGTTCAATTCTCAGCAACCACATGGTGGCTTACAACCATCTATAATGAGACCTTGTGCCCTCTTCTGCATGCAGGCAGATCACTGTATACATAATAAATACATAAATCTTTAAAAAAGAATACTATGGCCGGGTGTGGTGGTCCATGCCTTTAATCCCAGCACTCGGAGGCAAAGGCAGGCAGATCATTGTGAGTTGGAGGCCAGCCTGGTCTACAAAGCAAGTCCAGGACAGCCAAGGCTACACAGAGAAACCCTGTCTCGAAAAAACAAACAAACAAACAAACAACAAACAAAAGAATACTATTTATGGCTGGGCATGCTGGCATATGCCTGTAGTCCCAGCACTCAGAGAGGCAGAGGCAGGCAGATCTCTGTGAGTTTGAGGCCAGCCTGATCTACAAAGCAGTCCAGGGCAGTCAAAGCTACACAGAGAAGCCCTGTCTTAGAAATAAATATATACTATGTATGGTAGGACATAGTAGTCCTAGCACTCAGGAGGCAGAGGTAGGTGGCTCGCTATGAGTTCCTGGTTTCCTTAGTAAATTCTAAACCAGCCAGGGCTGCAGAGTGAGGTCTCATCTAAAAACAAACAAACAAAAAAATAGCTATGATAGTATAGAAGTGTGAAATAAAATATTACAAATCTGTGAAAGACACAAATACTGGAACTATAAAATATGTAAGACCTAAATAAATAGAACACAGCTGGGTGGCAGCTGATACCTGCAACACTAATACGCAGTATACTTAGTCTGTGAGTTCAAGGCCAGTCTGAGCTACGAAATGAGTATGAAATTAGCCAGTTCCATATAGCAAGGTTCTGTCTCCAAAAGCCAAGAAATAAATCGAGCAAATAAACAAACAAACAAACAAACACAAGCAAGGCTAGAGAGATGGCTCATCAGTCAAGAGAGAGTACTGTTCATACAGAGGACTGGGGTTCAGTTCCTAGCACCCACATTTTGTGTGACTCACAATTGCCTGTAACTCCAGCTTTAGGGGCTCCAACTCTTTTTTTTTTTTTTTTAATATTTTTTATAGCCGGGCGTGGTGGCGCATGCCTTTAATCCCAGCACTTGGGAGGCAGAGGCAGGTGGATCGATGTGAGTTCGAGGCCAGCCTGGTCTACAAAGTGAGTCCAGGACAGCCAAGGCTACACAGAGAAACTCTGTCTCGAAAAACCAAAAAAATTTTTTTTTAATTTAATTTTAATTTATATGTGTTTGTGTGAGGGTGTCAGATCTTGGAGTTACAGACAGTTGTGAGCTGCCATGTGGGTGCTGGGAATTGAACCCAGGTCCTTTGGAAGAGCAGGCAGTGCTCTTAACCGCTGAGCCATCTCTCCAGCCCTCCAACTCTTGTCCCTGTGAGCACTAGCACTCAAGTGCACATATACCATATACATAATTTAAAACATAATGTAAAAATAAGGGGCTGGAGAGATGGCTCAGCAGATAGGAGCTCTGGCTGCTCTTCCAGAGGACCAAGGTTCAATTCCCAGCACCCACATGGCAGCTGACAACTGTCTGTAACTCCAGTTCCAGGGAATCCAACACCCTTACATAGCCATACATGCAGCCAAAACACTAATGCACATTAAATAAATAAATAAATCTTTTGTTTTGGTTTGGTTTTGGTTTTTTGAGACAGGGTTTCTCTGTGAAGCCTTGGCTGTCCTGGACTTGCATTGTAGACCAGGCTGGCCTCGAACTCACAGGGATCCACCTGCCTCTGCCTCCCAAGTGCTGGGATTAAAGGCGGGCGCCACCACCGCCCGCTCTTTCTTTTTATTTTAATCAAAGTATTATTGCTAGGCACAGTGGCACACACCTTTAGTTCCAGCACCCAGGAGGCAGAGGTAGAGGCCAGCCTGGTCTACCTATGTAGCCAGTGCTACATACATTCTGTCATAAGAGAAAAAAAGGTCATACGTATAGGTGTTTTGCTTACATGTACATCTTTTCACCATGTGCATGCCTAGTGCTTAAAAGGCCAGAAGAGGGCATCCAATCACCTGGAACTGAAATTACAGTTGGGCGCTGCCATGTGGCTGTTGGGAATTGAACCTGGGTCCTTTGGAAGAGCAGCCAGTGCTCTTAACTGCTGAGTCATCTCTTCCAGCCTCATCCCCAATTTCACAGCAAAGCCACCTCTACCAATTACTTCAACTTCAAAACTCCAATCCAGCTCTTGCTTTTCTCTGCAGAACCTACAGAGATGGATGTTTTTATATTTCCTTTTATTCCTTTCTAATTATTTCTTTTGAGATTATAATTACATTTTTCCTTTCCTCCCTCCAAGCCATATACCTCTCCTTGCTCTCTTTCACATTCATGGCTTCTATCTTCATTGTTGTTATGTACATAGTTTTTGTTTTGTTTTGTTTTGTTTTTTTCCAGATAGGGTTTCTCTGTGTAGCCCTGGATGTCCTGGACTCATTTTGTAGACCAGGCTGGCCTCGAACTCACAGAGATCCTCCTGCCTCTGCCTCCCCAGTGCTGGGACTAGAGGAGTGTGCCACCATGCCAGGCCCACCTGGATGTTTATGTATGTATATTCCATTATTTTATTTAGTTAGTTTTTTCAAAACAGGGTTTCTTTGTGTAGCCCTTGCTGTCTTGGAACTAGATATGTAGACCAGGCTGGCCTCGAACTCAAGAGATCTGCCTGTTTCTGCCTCCCGAGTCTAGGATTTTTTTTTTCGAGACAGGGTTTCTCTGTGTAGCCTGGGCTATCCTGGACTCAGTTTGTAGACCAGGCTGACCTAGAACTCACAGAGATCCACCTGCCTCTGCCTCCCGAGTGCTGGGATTACAGGCCTGCGCCACCTCCACTGCCTTATGTTCCATTATTTTTCTTCTCCCTTTTTTCCCCCCAACAGTGTTATAGTACAAGATTAGCCGCTCACTGATCACTCGGACATCAGTCTCAGGCTGATGGAAGTTTATTGAACGCTGAACAAAGATTGATCGGTCAGAGACACAGACTGGACTCCGGAGCCAAACTGTTTTTTTATTTTGTTTGTTTATTTATTTGTTTGTTTTTCTCTAGACAGCTTCTCTGTGTAGCCTTGGCTGTTCTGGATTCACTTTGTAGACCAGGCTGGTCTTGATCCGTCTGCCTCTACCTCCCCAGTGCTGGGATTAAAGGCGTGCGCCACCACGCCTGGCTCTAGGCAAGCTTTCTTTCACTGCCTTTTTTTTTTTTTTTTTTTTTTTTTTTTAGCAGAAGGCCAAGGAAGGGCCTTGCTCACTTAAAATGCTTTGACTGCATGTATGTGTGCACCTCTTTTATGCCTGGTGCCCTTGGAAGTCTGAAGGTATCAGATTCCCTGGGACTTCAGTGTCAGAGGGTTATAAGTGGCCAGGTGGATATTAAGAATCAAATAAAGGTCCGCTAGAATCTGCTGAACCCCCTTAAAAGTTTGTGTATGCTGTGTGTGGGAAGGTGCTGCAGAGGCCAGAAGGGGGCGTGGGGGCCCCTGGAGTTACAAGATGAGCAACCCAGTGCGAGTGCTGAGAACAAAATTTGGCCCTCCGAAACAAGAGCGTTTAATACCTGAGCTATCTCTTTAGCCACCTGGCTTTTGCTTTTATGCACAAAACTTCTCAGGATGTAATTCTGCGCCATTAAGTTTTGTGTTCTGCTTTTTGCAAAGACCCCGCCAGCATTTTCCCTATAATGTGTTCCAAGGATTCAGTCCTAGTTTGTGTGCAATACACGAGGAAGCCTTCTACAGCCATGTAGGGAGACTAAGACCCAGAGGTGCGGGGAAAGCAGGGCCCAATGAAAAGAGGAAGCTCGTGCACTGGCTCCCGCGATGCTGTGCGGGAGCTCCGGGACCACGTGGATCCGCAACTCTTGAGCCTAGTTCATTGCATTAATTAGAGATCCCTCTACGGCTCGGCAGCGCCAGGACTTGCTCACGCGCTTGCGCAGCATCATCACAGGCCCAAGTCTGATTGGCTGACGCGTACCGGGATCACGCATGCGCACCTTCTCCCGCTCGAGTACTGTCTCGTGGGTGTTGTTCTTTGGCCTTCATTCTCTCCGTAGACCCATACTTTTTAATCCCAGTTCACAATGTTCCCGGAACTCAACAACCTTCTCAGCGCCACCCCAGACAGGCCCGAGCAGGTACGATGTCGCGCGGCCCGGAAGAGGGCGGGTGCCGGGAGCGTGCGGGAAGATTGCATCCGGGATGCCCCGCGGTGGGGCAGGCGCGTCTGCCGTCAACGCAGGGTACCTGGGAGTTGTAGTCTGGAGAGGCCTCTCCTAGGCCTTGGTTCAATGCCTGGGCTTATAGAAGAGGGCTTTCTGGACGGTCTTTTGTGTTCATAGGGTTCTTGCGTGCCGTTTTCAGCCCCCAGGAACCATTGTACTCCGTACCACCCTGGCGCCAGAGGTGGTTTCAGAGCAAGCCCGAGAGGAGAGCCTCTTACCTGCACCCTGAGTCTCCCTCCACCCTGGAACATTCTGCAGGTTGCTTGATAACTGTTTCCACTCTTCCTAGTTCTGAACTGTACACAGGTCAACATCTGATTGCGTTAAGCCTTCAGCGTAGCCCGTCCACTCTCTTTTCCTCAGCCTCCTCACTGTCCAAGGAACCACAAAGTCTTAAACATTTTTTGTGGGGGTTGCTTTTTTTGTTTGTTTTTGAGACACTTTTTCTGTATACTCTTGGCTGTCCTAGACTCTTTGTAGACCAGGCTGGCCTCGAATTCAGAGATTCGCCAGCCTCTGCCTCCCAAGTGCTGGGGTTGAAGGCGTGCGCCACTGCATCTGGCTCTGGCTCTATCCGTTTTAGTCTATATACCATGTGTGAGAAGCCTTTTATAACCCCTATGGTGCAAGACAAATTGTAACTTTGAATAGGTTTGATTTGCCCAACAGTTCTTGTCTGTCTAAGCCTCGGGTTATCTATGGCTGCTTTGTGAGTTGCTAGGGCTTTTCCCAGGATCCCCATTGACAACAAGCAATAACCACTATGGATGAGGAAGGTGCTTCAAAGCCAGGCAGTGTGATTTGGCATTTTATATGTGTGTGTGTGGAGTGGGGAACAACTGGAACCCAGAGACATTAGTCACATTTGCCTAATCCTAATGTTGCCCATTACTTACAGAACTAGAAATGGCTGGAGCAGGTAGCTAGACAATGCAGACAACCACTTTTTTTTGGTGTTTTTTGTTTTTTGTTTTTTTTTGAGACAGGGTTTCTCTGTGTAGCCTTGGCTGTCCTAGACTTGCTTTGTAGACCAGGCTGGCCTCGAACTCACAGCGATCCACCTGCCTCTGCCTCCAAGTGCTGGGATTAAAGGCGTGCGCCACCACGCCCAGCTCCAGACAACCATCTCTATAAGGGCTTTCCAGGGATCATAGTGCTGAGAGTGCAGCTTGAACCAAGATCTTTGTCAAGAATGGGGCCAGGGGATAGCACAGTGGATAAAGTGGAATTTGTCAAGCTGGGAGTGGTGCCGCACTCACAGACAGATCTCTGTGAGTCTGAGGTCAGCCAGGTCTACAAAGTGGGTTCCAGAACAGTCGGTGGTTATACAGAGAAACCCTGTCTCGAAAAAACAAACAGAACATGTGTCAAAGCCAGGTAGGCAAGAGGGCGCCTGTATTGTGTTTTGTTTGGAAATGGGGTTTCTCTGTGTAGCCTTGGCCACAGAGGCCAGCCTGGTCTACAAAGTGAGTCCAGGACAGCCAAGGCTACACAGAAACCTTGTCTCAAATCATTGACAAGTAGCTGTTCCAAGCGTAGAACTTTATATAACTGATTTAATTCCCTCCTGGGGCTTCACCTCTTCACAGGGTGTTTAATTTACCATATGTTCTTCTTAACTTTCAGGGGAAACTGACTCTACTCTGTGATGCCAAGACAGATGGCAGCTTTCTTGTGCATCACTTCCTGTCCTTCTACCTCAAAGGTATGTAACTCCCAATGCTATAGACAAGGAAACCCAGCTCTGGAGAGATGGCTCAGTGGTTAAGAGCACTGGCTATTCTCCCAGAGGTCACAGGTTCAATTTCCAGCACCTATATAGTGGCTCATCTGTTACTTCAAACTAAAACAAAGGTAAGTATGCTGGGTGTGGTGGTGCACACCTGTAATCCCAGCACTTGGGAGGCAGAGGCAGGCAGATCTCTGTGAGTTCGAGGCCAGCCTGGTCTACAAAGTGAGTCCAGGATGGCCAAGACTACACAGAGAAACCCTTTCTAAAAAAAAAAAAAAGCCAATCATGGTAGTGCACAGCTTTAATCCTAGCACTTGGGAGGTAGAGGCAGGTGGATCTTTGAGTTCAAGGCCAGACTGGTCTGCAAAGCCAGTTTCCAGAATAGTCAGGGCTACACAGAGAAACCCCTGTCTTGGGGGAAAAAAAAGAAAAACAACAACAACAACAACAACCAATAAACAAACAAACAAACCAAGAAAAGGAAACTCAGAGTGGCGAAGAAAACAGAGAAGGAAAACCCTCCGGAAGCAGTGGGAAGAGCATTGACGTGCCTTGGCTGTGGTGTTTGGGTAATAACAGCTGTTCTGTTAGGTGCTGGTTCCTGGAGCGTAGTTACACCTGCCGAAGAACGCCATGTGACCATCAGGTCTACGTTCCACCTTCCCTTCTCCATCCGCTGTGTGGTAGCCGCCACCTCCCTGAGGCGGCGTCCTGGCCCAGCTGTTTCTTAGTTGTTCTGTGCTTAAGTCTCAGACCCTCCCCCCCCCAACGCTGTTAACCTTTGTCGCTGAAATAGACATTTCCTAAAGAAGATGGCCACTGCAGTTTACATTTAGAAATAGGTTAGAAAAGTCTCTCCCGCCGGGCGTGGTGGCGCGCGCCTTTAATCCCAGCACTCGGGAGGCAGAGGCAGGCGGATGGCTGTGAGTTCAAGGCCAGCCTGGTCTACAAAGTGAGTCCAGGACAGCCAAGGCTACACAGAGAAACCCTGTCTCGAAAAACCAAAAAAAAAAAAAAAAAAAAAAAGAAAAAGAAAAGTCTCTCCCTCCATCCATTTTTTTGGTGGTGCTATTACTGCGAGTCTCCTGTAGCCCATGCTAGCCTTTGAACTTGCTTTGTAGCTGAGGATGACCCAGAATTTCAGGTCCTTCTTTCTCCACCTCTTGAAATACAAGTGTGTGCCATCCATGGCTTTACTCAGCGCTGGGGATCCAACTCGGTGCCTCATGAATACTAGGGAAATATTTTATCAACTTAGCAACATCCTTAGCTCGGATGGACAAGTGGGAAGTTGTTAGAGCTGAGGAGTCTTGGGTTTAACACAGCAGCTGTTAGGCAGTCTAGGACTTTTTAGTTTTTTTTTTTTTTAAATAATTTATTTAATTATATTCTATGTGCGTTGGTATGAAGGTGTCAAAAACCCCTGGAACTGGAGTTACAGACAGCTGTGAGCTGCCATGTGGGTGCTGGGAATTGGACCCGGGTCCTTTGGAAGAGCAGCCAGTGCTCTCAACCACTGAACCATCTCTCCAGCCCTGCTTTTTAGGTTTTTCTCCTCTTCCTCCTCCTCTTCCTCCTTCCCCTCCTCCTCTTCCTCTTCCTTCTTTCACCAAGACAGGGTTTCTCTGTGTAGCCTTGGCTGTCCTAGACTCACTCTGTAGACCAGGCTGGCCTCGAACTCACAGAGAGCCGCCTGCCTCTGCCTCCCCAAGTGCTGGGATTACAGGCGTGCGCCACTGCACTCGGCTACAAGACTCATTCTTCATTAACTTTTCCTTGAGGATACACTCTGCCAGCCATGACAATGCGGCGGACCTCTGGCATGCCTGGTTATAGTAATGTACAGCTTTGAAGTAATTTTTTTTTCAGATGATGTGATTGTCAGCATAGAAAAGCAAAATAATCTGTGGGTTGTCAGATGTGGTGGTGCACGCCTTTAGTCCCAGAGATCGGGAGGCAGAGGCAGGTGGATCTCTGTGAGCTGGAGCCCAGCCTGGTCTACAGAGTGAATCCAGGACAGCCAGGACTGTTAGACAGAGAAACCCTGTCTATGGATAAATTATTAGAATGAATAAAGCTCAGTTAAATACCTTGAGTTTCTTGAAGTTTAATTCTGGGTCATTTAAGACTATTTATCTATTGCATTCCTATATATAAACAGTAAACACACAATAAAGTGAGAAAAGAGCCACAATTTACAACAGAACAAAGTTAAGAACCTAGGAGCTGCAGAGGGAATGCATTTGGTAAAGTCCTAATCGTGCATACATGAGGACCTGAGCTCAGATCTCCAGCTCTTCAGAAAAGCAGGATGTGCAGATCTGTAGCCACAGCACTAGGGGGACAGGGGTAGAGTCGGGGAGATTCCTGGGAGCTCAGTAGCCGGCCAGCCTGGCCAGTGAGCCTGTCTTAGAAATAAGATGGACAGCAATTGAGCATGATCTTTGGCCTGTACACATACACACAGGAGTCATACAAACATGAACACAGGTTGTCCTCTGTCATCCATATTTACACCATGGTACAAGTGAACGTCCCATCTTCCCTGCAGTTAGACAGGCAGGTAGGTAGATAGATTGGAATAGATAAATAGGTGATAGACAGATAGATTTATAGATAGCTTTGGGATGAGAAAAGAGAAGGTCTTGGTGGTTCAGCAGTAGGAGAATTGCAGTTTCTGCCTGGCTACTCACAATAGTCCGAGCCAAAACCCTTATTATCTCAAGCCTTTGGCCAGATGCCTTCTTTCAACATCCTCTGTGGGAAAAAGTTTTCCAGTATATATTTCATTAGGGATGAACTCACAGTTAAAGTGAGAAGCAGAGAGAAAGGCAGTTTTAAGAGAAAAGGTAGCCGGGCGTGGTGGCGCACACCTGTAATCCCAGCACTTGGGAGGCAGAGGCAGGTGGATCACTGTGAGTTCGAGGCCAGGCTGGTCTACAAAGTGAGTCCAGCCCAGCCAAGGCTACACTCAGAAACCCTGTCTCGAAAAACAAAAACAAACAAACAAACAAACAACAAAAAAAAAAAAAAGAGAGAGAGAGAGAAAAGGTAATTTCAAAGTAGTTTTTAGGCAAAATTAGACCTGGACCATAGATAATATGTAGGGGCAGTGGTGATCAGCCTGAGATCTTTGGAACTTTGTCAAGCAAAGCCTCTACAACTTGTCTTTATGTCTCTGACAATAGATGATAGATAATAAGTAGGTAGATAGATAGATAGATATTAATAGGTAACAAATGAATAGATGATAAACAGATAAATGATAAATAATAGATAGATGATAGATAGATGATAAAGATTAATAGATAAATAGATGATATATAAAAGATAGATAAAAAAGGTAGATGATTGATAGATAGATGATAGATAGATAGATAGATAGATAGATAGATAGATAGATAGATAGTTAAGTAAATGTAATAACCAAACAAAAGATGGGGATATAACTTAGTGGTAGAACTGGTTTTAATCTCCAGTACTAGAAAACAAAATAGAAAAAGTACATTTTGGCTTGGTAAGATGGTTCAGTGGGTAAAGTACTTGTCACACAAGCGTGGCAGCCTGAGTTCAGTATTTGGAACCTGCGTGAGTGGAAGGAGAGAACCAACTGCACAGACTTGTTCTCTGACTGCTACGTACACATCTCACACACACACAATAATATTTTTTTCACTGTATCTTAGGGGCTTGGGGTTGTAGCTCAGTTTGCAGAGTGTTTGCTTAATGTACATGAAGTCCAGGGTTGAATTTTCCAGCACCATATAACCCCAAATGTGGTAGCTCGTGCTAGTCATCTGGCACCCAGGAGTTAGAGTTCAAGGCTAGTGGGTGTTAGTGGCACAAGCCTGTAGTCCCAGCACCCAGGAGGCAGAGGCAGGCAGATAGATCTCTGAGTTCCAGGCCAGCTGGGCTACGGTGTGAATTTCAGGACAGCCAGGCCTGCACAGAGACACCCTGTCTCGAAAAACAAAACAAAACATAGAGTCGAAGGGCATCCTGGGTTATATAGGGAGTTGAAGACCAGCATGTGCTACGTGAGACTCTGTCTCAAAATAAAGAGAGGGCGGAGGGCCACCTTAGACTGAACTCAAGCACAAGTGTATCAGGGCCCAAGCCTCTGGGTGTCATCTAGACCTACCCCACCGCTCCTGTCTCCAGGGGAATGAAGTATTTGTGTCTGGTTGTAAGCAGAGGATTTTTGTTTTGTTTTCTAGCTAATTGTAAAGTCTGCTTTGTGGCACTTGTCCAGTCTTTCAGCCACTACAATATTGTGGGACAGAAGCTGGTGAGTATTTGAGTCCTCTGTGGTGACATCCCTTCAAAAGAGCATGTGTCACCCATGGGCTGAGACTGGGGTTTCTCTTTTTCTTTTTCTTTCTTTGTCTAGGCCAAATTTCTCTGTGTAGCCCTGGCTGTCCTGGAACTGGCTCTGTAGACCAGGCTGGCCTTGAGCTCAGAGATGCACCTGCCTCTGCCTCCCGGGGGCTGGCATCAGAGGTGTGCGCCACCACTGCCTAGTTGAGGCTGGGCTTTTCTGAGTTGCGGAGAACATAGCAGCGGAGGGACTGAAGAAATCTTGGGACCCTGAGCCCATTATCTAAAGGGCTAAATCAGAACCTGGGCATATCTTACTGAAAATATAGAGAACCAGACCTAGTGTTCGTAGATGTCAGTGACTCAAACCCCTCTACTGAGTGTGGTCGGTTAAGGCTGAGTGTGATGGCACGCGGCTTTAATCCCAGCATTCGAGAGGCAGAGGCAGGTGAGTGTCTGTAAGATCAAGGCCAGTCTAGTCTATATAGAGGGTTCTAGGACAGCCAGGGCTGAGTTGTAAGACACTGTCTCAAAAAAGAACAACAACAACAACAAAAAAGGCATCTCACCTAGCATGTACCAATCCTTAGGTTGTTTTTTGTTTGTTTGTTTGTTTTAAGATTTATTTATTATGTATGCAGTGCTCTGCTTACATGTACACCTACAGACCTAAAGAGGGCATCAGATCACATTATAGATGGTTGTGAGCCACCGTTTGGTTGCTGGGAATTGAACTCAGGACCTTTGGAAGAGCAGACAGGGCTCTTAACCTCTGAGCCATCTCTCCAGCCCCCTAATCCTTAGTTTTGATGCCCAGGAGTGCACACACCGGTGGCATACACCATTCATCCCAGCACTCAGGAGGTAGGGGCAGGAGAACAAAAGTTCAGGGTTGGGACCGCAGAGGAGGCTCAGTGGTTAAGGGTACTTAGTGCTGTTGCAGAGGATCTGAGGTAGGTTCCCAGCACCCCCAACAGGTAGCTTACAACCTCCTGAGGCAGCTGTACTTGCATGCGCAGACACATACACATAAATAAAAAGTAAAATAATCTTAGCATTCAGGAAGTGAGGCAGGCAGTCTACAGATTGAGCTCTGAGACAGCCAGGGCTACCTCAGGAAACAGAAAGTCAAGGTCATGCTGTACTATGTTTTGAGTCAAGGCCTGCTTGGGATACCCTTGTCACAAACATGCTCAGGGTTTGGAATGTGTCTTGTGCCCTCTTATCACTCAGTGTGTGGTTTCTCCGAAAGGTTCCCCACGGGGCACAGTAATTCACCCCGTTTTGTTTTGGTGTTTTTGGTCACGCTTAGGGTGTCAGCCTGACAGCAGCACGGGAGCGCGGGCAGCTTGTGTTCCTGGAGGGCCTCAAGTCCTCTGCGGACATCCTCCTCCATGCTCAGGACCAGGAGCCGCACCCTCTGCAGTTTCTCAGGTCAGAGCTGCAGGCCTACCTCTCTGTCTGTGACTCTTTAACAATGGTATCCGAATTGTTGCCATCTCGTTTTCATCATCACAGGATGGACAGGCTATGCTGTGCTCCTCAGCCTTTCTGAACATCAGCCCCTAACTGGCTGCTCTTCTTTCGCTTTCATAAAGGAGTCTGTGGAAGAGCTCTCCTCACTGCCCTACTTTTTCGGATATACCCCTCTGCAGTGGCTAGAATGCAGTGTCAGGGACGGGACATAGTCCCTAGCACCCTGGCCTTGGTTTTATTGCCTGCCTGCAGGGGCTGGTTATACCTGATCCTGGTGTGTGGGGAGCTGTGCACTTATTAGCGAGGATAGCCCAATGCCAAGGGTGAGGGTGGTTGCTCTGGGCACGGCGCTCCATTCCTCCTCCCACTGCTGGGAAATGACAGCTTGCAACATCCCCAAGGAAAGTAGAGGTGGCTTAGTTACCATGTGTCTGTTCTGCGTTATACCATTAGCCCATAGACCGCCACCCCTTACCAAGACACTTGAATTGCTGTTTAATTCCTCTAGCAGCTCCGGATCTCCAGGGGAGACCTCTTTTACATGTCCATTCTGACTTGTTCTTCCAGATGCCACAGCTCTGTATGGTTGTTTTATTACTATTATTATTATTATTATTATTATTATTATTATTATTATTATTACTATTACTGTTATTAATTTTGGTTTTTTGAGACAGGGTTTCTCTGTGTAGCCCTGGCCGTACTGGAGCTTACTTTGTAGACCAGACTGGCCTTGAGCTCAGAGATCCACCCACCTCTGCTTCCTGAGTGCTGGGGTTAAAAGCATGCACTCACTGCCCAGCTAAATGAGATTTTAAACTACCTAATTTGGCTGTACTGGACTCACTTTGTAGACCAAGCTGGCCTTGCGATTTTCCTGCCTCTGCCTCCAAGTGCTAGGATTAAAGGCGTGTGCCACCACATCCAGCCTGGTTTGTCCATTTTTTTATAGCCCCTAAATTTTACCCAGTAGGCCTTACAAAATACTTGAATTAGAGTACAGTAAAATTTATTTGTGTCAAGCCGGGGTGTGGTGGCGCACGCCTTTAATCCCAGCACTTGGGAGGCAGAGGCAGGTGGATCGCAGTGAGTTCGAGGCCAGTCTGGTTTACAAAGTGAGTCTAGGACAGCCAAGGCTACATAGAGACACCCTGTCTCGAAAAACCAAAAAAAAAAAAAATTTTTTTTTTTTTGTGTGTGTGTGTTTATTTTTCCAGATTGCCAAAGACTATTGTGCAGTTCTTTGCCTTCTCCAGCCTTCTTTGGTGCCACTTTGTCCCAGATAAACATCTGTAGAGCTGGGCATGGCAGTACATGCCCGTAATCCTAGCACTTGGGAGGTAGAAACTATGGGATAATGACTTCTGAGTTAGTTCTAAAGTGTCACTCTATGAAAAGAGGAGAAGAGCTGGGGCTGTAGCTCAGTTGATAGTGCTTGTGCCTACTGTGCACGACACCCAGCACTCCGTCAAACCAAGTGTCATGCATGCGAGGAAGCACCCAGGATATGGGAGTAGGAAGATCAGAAAATCAAGGTCACCCTTGGCTATGTAGTGAGTTCAAGGCCAGCCTGGGGTTCATGAGACACTGTCTCACAATAAAATAAAACCATCCTACCACATTGGTAGAGTGTGACTGAACAAAGCTCTGGACACTTTTTCCTGTGTTTCCAGGGAGGCCAGCGCAGGGAACTTACGGTCGCTGTATGAGTTTGTACAGGCCACCCTGAAGCCTGTGGACAGTGGGGAGACTGCATGGAAGTACCCTGTGCTGTTGGTGGACAACCTCAGCGTGCTGCTGAGCCTGGGCGTGGGGCCAGTGGCCGTGCTGGACTTCATGCAGTACTGCAGAGCCACGGTGTGCTGCGAACTGAAGGTACCAGTGAGCCTGCTGACGGCACTCTGCCGCGGTCTCTGAGATCCCAGATTGTATGCTGCGCTCCCGCAGTCTGTTTGGTTGCGTTCAGCTTTCCTCTGGTAGACCTTGAAGTTCTTTGTTCCACCCGTTCTGCTTTACTCTACTTGGCACTGCTAAATAATAAACCTGTGTGGGGGCTGGAGAGATGGCTCAGTGGTTAAGAGCATTGGCTGCTCTTCCAGAGGTCCTGAGTTCAATTCCCAGCAACCACACAGCACCCACATAGCAGCTCACAACATAAGGTGAAAGGAGAGAACACACTCACAAAATTGCCCTCTGACCTTTCCCATCCTCCTACACAAGCTAATAAAAACATTTAAGAAGATATATACATCCAGAAGACTGGATGTATATAAATCAAACACAATGAGAAACATTTTTTGTTTGTTTGTTTTTGAGACAGGGTTTCTCTGTATAGCCCTGGTTGTCCTGGACTGGCTTTGTAGACCAGGCTGGCCTCACACTCACAGAGATCCTCATGTCTCTGCCCCCCTAGTGCTGGAGTTAAAGGGGGGGCGTCCACTGCCCAGCTAAATGAGATTTTAAACTACATAATTTGGTCGTGGAGGTGTGAACGTGCCACAGGCAACCTTCAGGAGCCCTTTCCCTCCCACTCTCTGAGGTCTGGGGTTCGAGTTCCCAGGATGAGCTGGCTTTTAGAGGAATTGAGTTGGAAGCTTAGGTTGGACTTGCTGGTGAAAGTGCAGCAGATGATCGAATTAGAGCCCCGGAGCCCCTTAGGGGTCTTTTCTATGAAGAAGCTGGTGTAGCAGCATCGAGGAGGGTGGTCTGTGAGGACATTCAGGACTGAGCTGTGGAGACGCTGAGAGCCTGGTGTCCTCTCACACTGGCATCCATCTTGTGTCTGACGCAGGGAAATGTAGTAGCCCTTGTGCATGACAGCAGTGACGCCGAGGATGAGGAGAACGACATCCTGCTGAATGGCCTCAGTCATCAAAGCCACCTGATCCTCCGGGCTGAGGGCCTGGCCACTGGATTCTGCAAGGATGTGCATGGGCAGGTAGGTGCCCAGGCTGAGCCCTGGGGGAAACCTTGGATGTGAACATGAGTCAGTGCCCTACTCCACGTGGTCCACAGACTCCTAGAGCAGGAAACGGTCTTTCCTGGTGCTCTCATTTGTGGCCAAAGTGGTGTTCTGAAGAGGAGACAGTTCTCTAGAATGGATTACAGCGATACTATCAAGTGATAGCAGAATTCCATTCTTATACTATAGCAGTATTTGCATTTTCTATTCAACATTGTTCCTTTATTTTGCTTTTTTAATTAATTAATTTATTATTTATACAGTATTCTACCTGCATGTAGGCCAGAAGAGGGCTCCAGATCTCACTATAGTGAGATGGTTGTGAGCTACCATGTGGTTGCTGGGAATTGAACTCAGGACCCCTGGAAAACCATCCAGTGCTCTTAACCTCTGAGCCATCTCTCCAGCCCAACATTGTTCCTTTAAAAATAAAGACTTGGTGGCTGGCAAGGTGGCTCAGCAGGTAAAGCGCTTGCCGCGAGGTCTGACTTCTTGAGTTGTATTTGGTGAAAGAAGAGAGTGACTCCGACAAGTTGTCCCCCGACTTTGTTCTGTTTTGTTTTAAAGATTTTATTTATTTATCATTTATACAGTATTCTGCCCCCATGTGTGCCTGCAGTCCAGAAGAGGGCACCAGATCTCATTAAAGATGGTTGTGAGCCACCATGTGGTTGCTGGGAATTGAACTCAGGACCTTTGGGAGAATAGCCAATGCTCTTAACTTCTGAGCCATCTCTCCAGCCCCTGTTTTGTTATTTTTTGAGACAAGGTTTCTCTGTGCATCCCTGTCTGTCCTGCAACTCACCCTGTAGACTAGGCTGGTCTTGAACTCAGAGATCCGCTTGCCTCTGCCTCCTGAGTGCTGGGACCAAAGGTGTGTGCCACCACCACCCAGCTAGTGTGTTGATTTTCAAAATCAGTCTAGTTAATAAGCACAAAGCCATGCTTAGAAAAAAGACTAAAGAAAAAGACTGAAGAACTGGAGAGATGGCTCAGCAGTTACGAGCATTCGCTGGTCTTTTAGGAGACCCAGGTTTAGTTGCCAGCACCACATAGTGGCTCACAGTTCCAGGGGATCTAATGGCCTCTTCTGGCTTTCATGGCCACCAAGCATTCACATGGGACACATGCAGGTAAACACACACTCATACATATTAAATAAGAATAACAATTTGTTTAAAGCCTAAAGAGTTGTTGGTGATGTATATATAGCTCAGTGTTAGAGCACTTGATTAGCATGTACAGGGCCCCAAGTTCAAACCCTAGTACTGAAAAATAAAACAAAATAGGAAGAGAAGGAGGGAAGGGACTGGTGACACATGCCAGTACTCTGGAAGTAGAAGGAGGAAGCTCCCCATGAGTTTGTGACCCGCCTGGTCTACATAGCACAGCTGTCTCAAAACAACAACAGAAAGAGGGCAGAGTAAGCGAGCTGTGGTAGTGCACGCTTGTCATGCCCGTAACCCCAGCACTCGGGAGGCAGAGGCAGGTCGATCTCTGATTTCTAGGCCAGCCTGGTCTACAGAGTGAATCCAGGACAGCCAAGGCTACACAGAGAAACCCTGTCTCAAAAAACCAAAAAGAACAAAGTAAAAAAAAAGACGGCGGTGGGGTGGGGGTGGGGTGAGGG
Organism: Acomys minous; assembly: GCF_964271855.1. Classification (NCBI taxonomy): domain Eukaryota; kingdom Metazoa; phylum Chordata; class Mammalia; order Rodentia; family Muridae; genus Acomys; species Acomys minous. The sequence continues at coordinate 13,518,221 of NC_140495.1, read as the reverse complement.
AGGCAGGGAAGGGGAGGGGAAAACTTACCATAGGGAAATACTAATCCTGCTTTCTCTGGGGAACTTTTTCATCCTTTACTTTCCTATGAGAAGGGCTCAGTGCAGCTGCTATAATGGAGAGGTAAACCTTGATAATGTTTGCCTCTGGTAATGTATATTGTAGAAATTGGTCCCATTACCATATGGCATATTTACCTGAGCTACCATAGAAGCCTCAGTGGAAAGTGGCCAGGAAGCCCTGTGGGATTCACAGTGGAGTGTGGAGCAGGTATTTGGTGGCTGCCCCTTCCTTTATGCCCCCCTTTCTCTCCTCAGCTGAGCATCCTCTGGAGGAAGTCATCACAGCCCCCAGCCCAGCGGGACCGAAGTCTCACTTACCAATACAAGATACAGGATAAGAATGTGTCCTTTTTTGCCAAAGGAATGTCTTCTGCTGTTCTGTGACCTGATTTGGGGACAACTAAAGTGACTTGGGACAGTTTTAGATGTGGACGATAAAGCAACTGAGCAGGCATGGGCCTTCAGGCTGGACTGCAGCTCCTCTGTGACAGGGAGGATGCAGTGGAGCCATCGGGCATGAGCACCTTTGTTCCCCTGGGCTCTGTTCAGGAAGTACAGTGAAGAATCTGCGCAGGCCTCTGCTGAGAGAAGCTGCATGGTGACCCCCTCGGTCCTTTGGAGCGTCCCATGTGACTTCAGCCTCAACTGCCTGTTTTTGGAGGTTGTGCCGTCAAGAGCCCCTGCAGGTAGGACGAGGCAGTCAGGAAGTTGTCCTGCCTGGCAGGCATCCTGGCTGACAACCAGGATAATGATGGCTGAATAAAGACGGTTCCCACACCAGGCTTCCTGTCTTTATTATGTTTCATTTCCATTTTGCAAAGGGATTTTTCTCCTTGAAGTCCAGGCTTGCCTTGGAAAATGGGCTTGGATAGGAGGTAAGGACTTTGGAGACTTAGAGAGGGCTGTGGCTAATTGACCTGGAGCTGGACTCCAAAGCCACCTGCTGGCCTGCATTCATGGGGACCCCAGGGCAGGTGTCTCTGCCCCCCCATCCACTGCAGGTGTAAACCTTCTTCTGTTTCTGCAGCTTGGCCATATGCTAGAGTCCTAGCCATCAAGGGCATGGTACCAGGGCCTTGGTCACATGGGGCCTTGACGAAAAGAGTTAAGGACACGTCTTTGCTGCCTGGCTGGAAGGGCCTTGGTGAGTGGCTGCTAATTCTCCTTCAAAGACAGTGAGGACAAGAGGAGGGAGTTCTTGGAACCTGTGTGTGTGTGTGTGTGTGTGTGTGTGTGTGTGTGTGTGTGTGTTGGAGGGCAGTTTGAGACCTTGCCTGACTGTTCTGGAACTCAGGGAGTTCTTGGAACGTGTGTGTGTGTGTGTGTGTGTGTGTGTGTGTGTGTGTGTGTGTGTGTGTGTTGGAGGGCAGTTTGAGACCTTGCCTGACTGTTCTGGAACTCAGTATGTAGACCAGGCTGGTCTCAAGCTCACAGAAGTCCACTTGCCTCCACCTCTAGAGTGCTGAGATTAAAGGTGTGTGTCACCATGCAAAAAGGAGACAGTACTTATTTATCACCTTGGGATGACCACTGGTCCCACCTGGCTTCTTAGCAAAGGTCACCTCAGGGAACACAAGAGGTGTTCTCTTAAAATTAGTGCATTGTTTTAAAAAAAATTAGTGCATTGTTTTTTTACATATAAATTATGCTACTAGTAAAACTAAAATCTTAGCTGGGCGTGGTGGCGCATGCCTTTAATCCCAGCACTTGGGAGGCAGAGGCAGGCGGATCACTGTGAGTACAAGGCCAGCCTGGTCTACAAAGCAAGTCCAGGACAGTCAAGGCTACACAGAGAAACCCTGTCTCAAAAAACCAAAACCAGCCAACCAACCAACCAATCAACCAACCAAACAAACCCAAAAACCTGGACTGGAGAGATGGCTTAGCATGAAAGAGCACTGCTGCTCTTCCAGAGGTCCTGAGTTCAATTCCCAGCAACCACATGGTGGCTCACAATCGTCTATAATGTGATCTGATGCGTTCTGTCTGATGCTCTCATCTGTCATGCGGTCATACGTGCAAATAGAGTGCTTATATATACAAATACATCTTTTAAAAAACCCTGAAAACCATAGATTGTGTGTGTGTGTTCCTGTATTGAACTCACAGCTTTGCACATGCTAGAGAAGTGTACCAGGACGGAATTACACCCATAGTCTTTATATAGTTGCTAATTTAAAAATTAGCACGAAATAACCTTGGAGAGGGAAAGGAGAGAGAGATCTTCCTCTTCACCATCCGCCCCCTCCCCTTGTATAAATGTTATATGTGAGTGTTTTTCATAAAGCCCGTGTGGTGGCACACACCTTTAATCCTGAGGTGGAGGAAGGTGGCGCTCGTGAGTTTGAGGCCAGCCTGATCTACATAACAACTTCTAAGTCAATCAGGCCTACAGAGTGTCTCAGAACAAAAGTAATCACTACATAGTGTGTGTGTGTGTGTGTGTGTGTGTGTGTGTGTGTGTGTGTGTGTGTGTGTCTGTCTGTCTGTCTGTCTGTCTGTCTGTCTGTCTGTCTGGACATACATGCACCATGTCATACATGGCATGGTAGTCAGAGAACATTGTGCAGAGGTCAATTTTCTCCTGCCTTCCTGCAGGTTTCAGGAGTCAAGCTCAGGTCATAGAGCAGCGAGCACCTATCCCGAGTGAGCTCTCTCTGTGGCCCCTCCTTCACACTCTCATTAGCCTGTTTGTTATGGTTCCTGGTGGTGCCTTAGCCTGTTCTTTGGCTGAAGAGACACCATGACAAAGGCAACTCATAAAAGAAAGAGTTTAATTGAGACTGGCTGAATTTCATTGTCACAGTCCATTATTATCATGGGGGGAGCAGGTGGCACGCCTGGCTCTGGAGCAGTAGCTGAGAGCTATATATCCTGGTACACTAGCAGAAAGTGTGGAAGGGACGGAGGGGGTGGAACAGAAGGGCGGCAGGGGTTATGGTGGTGGCATGGGGGGCCTGGGCTTTTGAACCCTCAAAGCTCAACCCCAGCGACACATTTCCCTCAACAAGGTCACACCTCCTAATTCTAAAATTTTCCCACAGTTCTGGTGGCAAAGCGTTAGAATCTATGAGCCCATGGGTGCTATTCGTTTTCAAACCATCACAGGTGGAGGACGGCAGGGGAACTGTGTCACTACCAGCAAGATCACCTGAGTGTCTGCCTCAGAAGTGTGTCACCATAGTCCCTCATCGTATAGTAGGTGAAGGCATTGCTCTCAGACAGACTCCGTTGTCACCTCCAAGTGCTCCGACCTAGCAAGCAGGAAAATTGTGGGGCAACTCAGAGGTGTGGGTTGGCTTGGCTCAAGTGGAAGTGTTGTGGGGAGCATGTGGACCCCACTGGACTGATCTGCAGTGAGGCCTTGAAGCTGCTCCATTTTCTCATGGAAAATGTGTAGGGTCCTGGCTGCCAAAGAGAAAGCAGTTTTGTTCTCTGTACAGGGACTCAGTATGTAGCCCAGGCTGGTCTTAAATTCATGGCAATACTCTTGTCCCAGCCTCTTGAATATTGCTATTTTAATTTTTACTTATTTTCTTTTGGTTTTCAGACAGTTTCTTTCCATGTAGTTGTTCACTATGGCTTAGAGTTCACTGTTGGTCCCATGTTGGTCTCAAACTCTCAATCCTTCTGTCCAGCCTCTTGACTGTAGGCTTAAAGGCTCATGTCACTCAGCTCCATCCATCCATCCATCCATCCATCCATCCACCCATCTATCCATCCATCCATCCATCCATCCATCTATCCATCCATCCATCCATCCACCCATCCATCCATCCATCCACCCATCCATCCATCCATCCATCCATCCATCCACCCATCTATCCATCCATCCATCCATCCATCCATCTATCCATCCATCCATCCATCCACCCATCTATCCATCCATCTATCCATCCATCCATCCATCCATCCATCTATCCATCCATCCATCCATCCATCTATTTATAGGCAGAGTCTCACTGTGTCACCACCGCTAGTCTGGGACTCTTTATTTAGACCAGGCTGGTCTCAAACTCATAGAGATCCACCTGTATCTGTCTCCCAACTGCTGGGATTAGTCACGTGTTACCATACCCAGCTATGTACTTTTTGTTTGTTTGCTTTTGAGACAGGGTTTCTCTGTGTAGCCTTGGCTGTCCTGGAACTCACTCTGTAGACCAGGCTGGCCACTTGCCTTTGCCACCTGAGAGCTGGGACCCAGCTATGTAATTTTTTGTGAGTGCCTAGTGCTGGCAGAGCCAGAAGAGGGGGTCAAATCCGCTGCAGCTGGAGTTGCAGATAGTTGTGAGCTGCCATGAAGGTGCTAGGAACCAAACCTGGTTTGATTTAGTGTTCTTAACCACTGAACTACCTCTGAATCCCATTTTATTATTTTTAAATAGTTTATTTCAAAGGAGCATGGTGGTGCAAGCCTTTGGGAGGCCAACATTATCTACATAGTGAGTTCCAGGCCAGCCAAAGCTACATGGTGAAACCCTGTGTCAGAAAACTAAAACATATAATGCAATATATATATATTATTATTATTATATCTTTTCATTATCTCTATGCATGTGTGTCATGTATACTCCATATACATGAGTGCAGGTGTCTGCTGAAGCCAGAAGAGGGTGTCTGCTTCATCCCCTAGAGCTGGAGTTAGTCAGTTGTGAGCAGCCTGGACTGGATGCTCTGAAAGAAACTCACGTCCGCTGCAAGAGCAGTGTGAGCTCTTAACTGGTGAGGTGTCTCCTAGCCCCGGACTCCCATTTATTGGAAATGTCCAGAAAGACAAATGTATGGAGAAAGACAATGGATTAGCAGTTGCTAGGGGTGTGGGAGTGGGAGGGGGAGTTAAGTTATTCAACCTCTTAGACCTTAGTTTCCTTTTTTAAAGTGGGAAAAGAGCTGGGTGTGGTGGTGTATGCCTTTACACTCAGGAGGCAGAGTTCCAGACCAGCCTGGTTCGCAAAGAGAGTTCCAGGACAGCCAGGACTATTACACAGAGAAACCCTGTCTGGGGCTGGGGAATGGGAAAAGAATAGCTCCTATCTATCTAATTGTTTGTTTGTTTGTTTGTTTAGGTTTTTTGAGACAGGGTTTCTCAATGTAGTAGCCCTGGCTAGCCTGGACTCACTCTATAGCCTAGGCTGGCCTTGAACTCACAAAGACCGCCTGCCTCTGCCCCTTGACTGCTGGGAGCCACCACACCCATCTATTTATTTATTTATTTATTTTTAAAGATGTATTTATTATTTATACAGTGTTCTGCCCATACATGTGCCTGCCCACCACAAGAAGGCACCAGATCTCATTATAGATGGTTGTGAGCCACCATGTGGGTTCTGGGAATTGAACTCAGGACCTTTGGAAGAGCAGATAGTGCTCCTAACCTCTGAGCCATCTCTCCAGCCCCTATTTACTTATTTTTAAGATTTTTATTTGTTTTATGTCTTTGTGCACACCAGAAGAGGGCATTGGATCCTATTACAGATGGTCGTTAGACACCATGTGGTTGCTGGGACCTCTGGAAGAGCAGCAAGTGCTCTTAACCAATGAGCCATTTCTCTAGCCCCATAGCTCCTATTTAATGCTTTCACTTTGATTAAACATCTTGATTACATCTGTTTATTTTCACTTCTTTATTGTGTGTGTGTATGTCTGTGGCTTTGTATGTGCCCCAGCACACCCGGAGGCCAGATGCTAACCTATGAGGGTTGGTTCTCTTCTACTCTGTGCATCCCAAGGGTCGGTTCTTCAGGCTTCACAGGCCTAATGAATTTAAACATTATTTAATTAAATTAATTGACTAAGCCAGATGGTGGTGGCTCGTGCCTTTAATCCCAGAACTCAGGAGGCAGAGGCAGGCAGGTCTCTGTGAGTTCAAGGCCAGCCTGTCTTGAGACAGGGTTTCCCTGTGTACCCTTGGCTGTCCTGGAACTCACTCTGTAGACCAGGCTGGCCTCAAACTCACAGAGATCTGCCTGCCTCTGCCACCCCCAAGTTCTGGGATTAAAGGCGTGTGCCACCACCATCCAGCAAAAAAGAAATTATTTAATTTTATTTTTATGTGTATAGGTATTTTGCCTGCATGTTTGCCTGTACATTATGAGCATTCTTGATACCTGCAGAGGCCAGAGGAGGGCATTGGCTCCCTTGGAACTGGAGCTACAGGTGGTTGTGAGCCTTCATGTGAGTGCTAGGACACGACCCTGGGTCCTTTGGAAGAGCAGTGTTCTTAACCGCTGAGCCATCTCTCCACTCCCACCCCACCCCCAGTATTTTTTTAAATTTATTTTTGCTATACTGGGCATTGAACCTACAGCCTCACAAATCCTAGGTACCCCTCTACCAAGGAGCAATATCCCCAGATCATATTTTTTGTTTTCTTGAGAAAGGCTTTAATTATATAGTCTGACTGGCCTTGAATTTACAGTGAACTGCCTGCCTCTAGCGACTGAGGACTGGCATTATAGGCTGGAAATTGTTTTATCGTATCCTTGGTCTGTGACAGACGGTGAAGTCCTTCTAGGAAGAACAGATTGAATGAACACCAATGCACCATTGAGAGTTTGAAGAGTTTGACGTGACCGTGTAACGGTAATCACAGTGACTGCCACTTACTGCAACCAAAGTGTTTTATGTGTTCATGTTCTGATTGAATTTCTTTCAAAAGCCTGAAAGGGTGGTGTTCTTGGTTATGTCCTGGGTCTTGCCTGTAGGCTGAGGTTTCCTGAGGTTAAACAGATTCTCTCAGCCACAGAGCCGGAGCTTATATCTGAACTGGGATGAAAACCAAGGAGCCTGGTCCTGCAGCAGCTCATGTTGCTTGGTCATGTTGCCAATTGCAATCACTTGGTTTGTTTGTTTGGCTTTGGACAGGGTCTTACTCTGTAGCCCTTGCTAGCCTAAAACTCACTAGGCTGGCTTTGAACTCACAGATCTGTCTGTTGTTTTCTTCAGAGTGCTGGAATTAAAGGTTTGCATCCTCCTGGCCAGCACATGTTCAAGCTGAGACCCTTTGATATAATTTCTCATGCTGTGCTGACCACAATCATAATATTATTTCATTGCTACTTTAGAACTGTTACTTTGCTACTGTTACGATCATAATGTAAATACCTCATGAAGCCGTGGTAGAGACCCACTGCTTTAGAGGCAGGCTTCTGCGTCTGTTAGAGAGACTGATTCTCTATCTTAGAAGATTGTTCTGAGGATTAGTTGAGAGCAAATGTAACACTAGGCACAGGCCAGAGATGTAACTACTGGGAATTGTTACGTTGTGATGCTTTCCAATTACATTTAGTTTGTTTGGGTTTGGGTTTTTTGTTTGGTTGTTTGGTTGGTTTTGGGTTTTGAGACTAGGTTTCTGTGTGTATTCCTGGTCATCCTGGAACTTGCTCTGTAGCCCAGGCTGGCCTTAAACTCAAAGAGTCAAGTGCTGGGATTAAAGACATGCACTACCACTGCCTGACTCCCCTTGAGGGTTTTATTTTATTTAATTTTACTTTTTGGTTTTTTGAGACAGGGTTTCTCTGTGTAGCCTTGCCTGTCCTGGACTCACTTTGTAGACCAGGCTGGCCTCGAACTCACAGTGATCTGCCCACCTCTGCCTCCTAAGTGCTGGGATTAAAGGCGTGCACCACCATGCCCAGCTCCCATTTAGGTTTTAAAACTTAGATTTGCGTCTCATGGAGACCAACCTGAAGTCAAGTTGAGCTTTGGCTGAATTGTCACATGCACAACCATAATCAGCTTAGCTGGAACACACTGGAAATGCACGAACAATAAAATGGATTGCCAGGCATGCTCATACATGCCTCAGATTCCATGGAGCAGAGGCAGGATTGCTGCAAGTTCAAGCCTAACCAGGGGTAGATCTATCTCCACCGTCCAACCAATCATTCAACAACCAACTAACCAACCAACCAGATAAGCAAACAAGACAAATTCAAGTTATTTATTTATTTATTTATTTATTTATTTTGGTTTTTCAAGATAGGGTTATTCTGTGTAGCCTTGGCTGTCCTGGACTCACTTTGTAGACCAGGCTGGCCTCGCCCGGTAAATTCAAGTTTTTTTAAAAAAACAACTGCTACATGCCTTTAATCCTAGCACTCCGGAGGCAGAGGCAGGAGGATCTCTGTGAGTTCGAGGCCAGCCTGGTCTACAAAGCGAGTTCAGAACAGCCAAGGCTACACAGAGAAACCATATCTCAAAAACAAAAACAAAAACAAAAACAAAAAACAAAAGACCCCAAACAACCGCTAATCTATTGTATGCCTCTATAGATCTGCTTTCAAATCAATGGAGTCGGGCTGGGAGATGCGGCAGCAGGGAAGAGCGCCTGCTCTTTTTGCAGAGGACTTGAGCTTCACTCACAGCACTCATATCTGGCTGTTCATAATTGACTAACTCCAGCTCTAGGGAGTGAGGCCTCAACTGGGAACTGAACTCAGGTGCTCTGCGAGAACAGTAAGCGCTCTTAACCACTGACTTGTCTCCCCAGCCTGCACACTGCTTTCTAAGGGCTTGTGTCCAGGGAAGTGTGAGGTACAGACGCACACATGTCTTCCTCATATTAAAAGAGGACTGGCAAGGTGGCTCAGTGGGTGAGGCACTTCCCACCAAGCCAGATGACCTGAGTTCAATCCCTGGAATCCATCTGATGGGGGGATGGAACCAGCTTCCACAAGTTGCCTTCTGTTCTCCACATGCATGTTGTGACGTGTGTGCATGCATATATACATCCATAAATGTAGTGGAAAAAAATGTTTTTAATTTACATGTCCAGATAGAGTCTGTAGAGTCCGTGGTGTCAGTGTACGGGGATATACAGTTTGCCACCTTCTTCACTGACGCTCCTTTCCCCTCACTCCTCAGAAAATCAGTTCAGCAGCCCTTCCCCGTGTCTGCCCGCAGGCTTTGGTCTCTGTGGCTGCCCTGCCTGGTGTGACTACTGACTGGCCTGTCCCTGACCTTGACTTCTCCCGTAGTCATAGGAAAAACCACTTTCCCCTGGTGCTAGATAACAGACCCAAGGTCTAGGACACTGGTCCACAGCTGTGCAGAAAAGCTACTTTGTATCGCTCCTGTTTGGTTCTTTGTCCTGGATTGCCTGGTGTAAAGGCAGAGTCCCAGGTTAGCAATGGCAATAGAGTGATACACTAGCTCAAAAAATTAAAACAAATGCTTGTCTCTTGGAGGCTGTTTTGGAAGAGAACAGCTTTGGTGGAATGGTTGGATGGGGAGAGGGTAGGGGTGGAGAGTGAGCAGTTCCCAGTTTCTTCTCTGGAGAGAGGACAGTCTAGTGGGCCCAGGGCTCAACAGAACTATGGTTTGCTTTTAACTTTTCTTTGGTGCCCATGTTGTGAGGTGAGTTTAGAACCACAGTCTTTTTAGAATCCTAGCAGTAAAATAAAGGACTCAATCCTGCACGGTCACAATTAGGCTCACTTGGAAAACTGATTGTTTCTGCAGAGAGGTTGCTCAGTATGTAGAGCGCCTGTCTAGCATTCATGGTGTTGGAAACAAATACTGGGTTTTTTCTTTTTCGAGACAGTGTTTCTCTGTGTTACCCTGGCTGTCCTGGACTGGCTTTGTAGACCAGGCTGGCCTCGAACTCACAGAGATCCACCTGCCTCTGCCTCCCAAGTGCTGGGATTGCTCCATCACTGCCCAGCGAAACAAGTATTCTTGGTGTGAAAACAACTCAGCAAGGCAATTGCTTTTTACAAAAAGGATGTGCTAGCAAGCATACCAGGGCAGAAGTTTTTCATTCTGATGCAGGTGGTGACTGTCTGTTCCGCTTTGGCTGAAGTCCAGTCTCAGAGTCTTTTGAGATTAACTAGTTTTAAAAGGATGTCTGTAGCCTTGCTCAGTGGCAGTGCACACCTGTAAAATGAGTTCAGGACACCCAAGGCTACACAGAGAAACCCCGTCTCGGGACCAGAGTGGGGGTGAGAGAAGAATGTATGTAAAGGAAATTAAGAAAAAGTGAAAGCTGCCAGGCAGTGGTGGCGCATGCCTTTGATCCCGGCACTTGGAAGGCAGGGGCAGGTGGATCTCTGTGAGTTTGAGGCCAGCTTGGTCTACAAAGTGAGTCCAGGACAGTCAAGGCTACACAGAGAGACCCTGTCTCAAAAAAAAAAAAAAGGCGGGGGTGGGGGGGAGCTGGGATCTGGACACAGTGGAACTTGTCTATAATCCTAGCACTCAGGAGGCAGAGGCAGAGGGAATGTAGGTTTTGAATTTTTATAAACCTACTTTATGTCTCTACCTTTAATGTCTATATACTCTTTAATGTCTGTGCATCTCTTCCAACCTATCTACCCTAGAAAGGAGAGAAAAGAGGTTAATGAGGACAAGAGAAATAGAGCTTTTTATTTTTATTTTATTTTTCAGTTTTTCGTGACAGTATTTCTCCGGGTCTTCGTAGCTGTAGTGCACCACCATGCCTGGCTGAAGTAGACTTTTTTTAGACTTAGTTCCTTGGGGCGATTTAAATCTTCATCATCAGGATTCCAGAAGACGCGTTAAACAGCAAACCAGAAATTCAGCAGAAGTGACTGCAACCATAGCATCTGGAGCCTGAAGCAGCAGCCGGAACCTGGGACCTCGAAGTGTTCTCTGGAGCGGTTCTCTCTAGGAGGGTCTTGAAGTGAAGCGATGTGAAGTGATGGAAAAGCCAAAAGCCAAGCCAAGCCTCTGTTTGGGGCTCACATTTATCCCCTCTCAGAGCCTTACCAGGATGTTTATCAGCCGGCAAAGACCATGCTCCACACGTGAGGCAGTTCTAGCAGACAAACACCATTGTCCTCTCACGAGTCTGTTTTATATATCCTATACTTTGGATCAAAACATAAACACGTTTACATCCATTACAGGGAAAGAGGTTCTTTGCTCCAGGCCCTCATGTTCAGAGGCTACTCTGTGTGTGTGTGTGTGTGTGTGTGTGTGTGTGTGTGTGTGTGTCTGTCTGTCTGTCTGTCTGTCTGTCCATCCGTGTCTGTGTATCTGTGTGTCTGTGTCAGTCTGTTGTGAAAATAAAAGTTTTACCAGGTGGAGAAGATTAAATGATCTTAATTCTCTACATATAAGTTTTACAAGGTGAGGAGATTTATGGAATATTAACTCTTAGAGGGCAGGTTACGTTTGATAAAAATGAAAACAAACAAACAAACAAAAACCCCTATTTCTCACATTTGAGGCCCTGGGCTTGGATTCCCAGAATAGCAAACCAAGAACCAAACAGCCCTGACGAACTAAGTGGGGCTCAGTCCTGGAGCACTCACATAACAGATGACTTAGGTTTGAGTCCAAGCACTCAAAACCACACACTCAACAAATAAAACTAGAAAGATTTTACATACATTAACGAGGAAGTGAGACAGTGACAGCTGTGAGAGGAGAAGAAGCCAGTGATACGAGAAGTGAGTCTGGCGCTTCCAGGGAGATGTGGCACTTGAAGGGATAAGACTTGGAGGGAGTGGGGGCTGGAGAGATGGCTCAGTGGTTAAGGGCACCGCCTTTCCAGAGGTTCTGAGTTCAATTCCCAGCAACCACATGGTGGCTCACAACCATCTACAATGTTATCTGATGCCCTCCTCTGCAGAAAAGCACTCATATACAATAAATAAATCTTTAAAAAAAAAAAAAGACTTGGAGGGAGTGATTGAAGGCTAGGGCAGGAGTGACAATAAGGTTCCCTGCTTTCTACTGTCGTGTCTAATTTAAGAAATGGAACGAGCTGGGCGTGGTGGCGCACGCCTTTAATCCCAGCACTCAGGAGGCAGAGGCAGGTGAATCGCTGTGAGTTCGAGGCCAGCCTGGTCTACAAAGTGAGTCCAGGACAGCCAAGGCTAACACAGAGAGACCCTGTCTCGAACCCCCCCCAAAAAAAAAGAAAAAAAAAGAAAAAAGAAACAAACAAAAAAATCGTTTTCTTTTGTTTTTTTAAGACAAGGTAGCCCTTGAATTGTATAGCCTCAGAACTCTTGATGAATTCACACCAGTTCTGCCTCAGATTCTTGAATGCTAGCATCACAGGCATTTGCCATGTGCCACCTGCCTGGGTGTTTTAGTTTGCTTCTCTGTTGCTATGATAAAAACACTAAGCCCGGGTGTGGTGGTGGATGCCTTTAATCCCAGCACCTGGGAGGCAGAGGCAGGAGGATTGTATGCGTTCCAGGCCAGCCTGGTCTACAAAGTGAGTCTAGGACAGGCAGGGCTATCACACAGAGAAACCCTGTCATGAAAAACAAACAAACAAACAAACAAAAACCCACTAATCCAAATCAACCTAAGTTTGGGAGTGGGGCTGGAGAGAGCTCCCTGGTTAAAAGCGCTCATTGCTCTCACAGAGAACCTGAGTTCTTTTTCCAGCCGCCACACGGTGACTCAATAACCATCTGTAACTCCAGTTCCAGGGGGAGCTGAAGCCCTCCTTTGGGGCTTTTTTTTTGGGGGGTGGGGGAGGGAAAATGATAGTGCCCCATGTGTACCAGACTGGCCTCAAACTAGTAGCCTTGGATTTCAGCTCCTCCTGCCTGCATCTCCTGAGGGCTGAGATTATAGGTGTGAACCACCACAGCCAGTTTCCTTGGTGCTAAGGGTGAAACTCAGGGCTTTGTGTTTGCTAGGCAAACCATCCACCAACTGAGCTACATCCCTCCTGGAGACCTGCATCCCTCCTGGAGACCTGCATCCTTCCTGGAGACCTGCATCCCTCATGGAGATCTGCATTCCTCCTGGAGACCTGCATCCCTCAGGGAGACCTACATCCCTCCTGGAGACCTGCATCCCTCATGAAGACCTGCATCCCTCATGGAGATCTGCATTCCTCCTGGAGACCTGCATCCCTCAGGGAGACCTACATCCCTCTTGGAGACCTGCATCCCTCCTGGAGACCGGCTTTATAGCATGACTCTCAGTCCAAAGCCTAACCCTGAACGCAGGCTCTAATTCCAAAGGTCACCTGGGGCCGAAGACATTTGATTTTGAGTCAGGGTCTCACTGTGTAGGCCTGGCTATCCTGGACTCACTATGTAGATCCAATTACCTCCGCCTCCTCAGTTCTGGGATAAGATATTTGTCCTTGATAATACTTTATTGGCACAAACTAATAGAACAAGAAGGGAGGCCAGTCTGACATTTGGAAAGGAAATCTAATTTGGTGCAGAGAGACTGAGAGACATCAATTTTTCTTATTGATGATGCTGTGGGGTCCGAGGCAAGTGCACTACCACTGAGCCACACACCCAGTCCTGCTTCTAATCTTCTGCTACCATAAAGCATGGAACACTAAATAACCTTTTGAAGAAAGCCTGGGAGGATCATTGGGGTTGATGTGGCCAGCAGGGCCACCTCTGATTTCTGTTTTGCATGGTGACTGAACCTATATTTTCCATTCCCCTACCACTGGTGCCCTTGAGTTCAGGAACAGGGTCTATTTTACCTAGGTAGGCCTTGGGGGTGAGAGTGAAGTGAGTGGCAGGAGCATGTTTAGGGTAGTGAGGTGGGGGTGGGGGAGATTCTGACCTCTGACACTCAGAGAGCCAAGAACCAGGCATTGCTAGTGTGCTCAAGATGTTCCCACAGGTGGGCCTGAGGACAGGTGGAAAGGCAACACCCAGGATTGGGGCTACTGCTGGGTGCCTGGGGCCTGCCTCACTTTCCCCTTCTGTGAGAGTCTCCTCTATTTGCAAGGTCAAGTGACAGAAGACACAACACATGCTTAGCTCAGCACTTGGCCAGGGTAACCTGTTCCATGTGCAGGTCGATTGAACCTGGTGGAAGAGCCTCGACCCACTCTAATCCTTTCACCTAGGAATAAACATTGAGTATACATCACTGTCGCCTTCCACCCTACCTTAGGGGTTGTATTTTTTAACAAAAATGTAATCATACTCAAGCTTGTTTTGAATCGTCTTTCATTGCCAGCAAGTGCTCATTAAACATCCTTGGTGTGGATGGCTCTTGTACTTAGTTCATTAACTACGTGCGTTTACTACTTAGTCGCTTCTAATTCCATTTTTTTCTTATTGATGATGCTGTGGGGTCCGAGGCAAGTGCACTACCACTGAGCCACACACCCAGTCCTGCTTCTAATCTTCTGCTACCATAAAGCGTGGAACACGAGCTTCTTGTGCATCCATGTTCTTGGTCACACTCCGGGAACGTGCTGTCCAAACTCCTAAGCGCTACCTTTTTCCATCTTCAGGCCACAGGCAGCTCCAGTACTTCCTCCCGCGGAGGTGTGGCAGGGGACCACCAGGGGGCGAACCTGAGCCGCCGGCGAAGCCAGACTACGCATGCGCACGCCGCTGGGAACACGTGTGGAGGGCGGCGGCGCGGGAGGGGAAAGGTAGGAGTTGAGAGGTGAAGGGGCGGGGAGCTGCGCGGCGCCGGGCGGCCGGGAAGGAGAAGGAGGGCTCCAAACACGGGACCGCGGGCCAGGAGCGCGCAGGCCGCGCTCTGCCGCTTCGTCGCCGCCGCCCGGGAGCTGCCTCGCTGCCACAGGTACTTCAGCGCGTGTCTCCACGGCGCAGCAGGGCCCGGGCTCCGGCCTCGCGCCGCTCGTGCCAGGGAGTTCCGGGATGGGGGCGAGCCCAGGCAAGGGCGCGCGGGCGTGGGCGCTGTCCAGCAGCCCGAGGGAGGCTTCGGGGGACCGCGCCCCCGCCCGGGCCGAGCTGCCTGGGTCGCGACGGGTTCAGGCTCAATGGGCTCAATGGACTGCCTCAGCGCTGGAAACCTGCTTTTGGGGTTGGTTGTCTGGGTTTTCCAGAGTGAGGGTTAGACCCTGTGACTCAATCCATCCCCCCTTCCGAAGATCCGATAGCCAGGCAACATGTGGACTCTGCTGGGCGTGTTCTGTTTCTGGTTCTACGCGTTGCTTGCACTTAAACTTTGCTGGTTTATGTTGCTCGTTGTTTACTTCTAGGTGGGTTTGTTGCCTCAGGGTTATAATGTGATAGCGCAGGGAGCCCCGGGGCCACGCTGCATCGGGGCCACACTGCATCACCGAAAGTTGTGCAGATGGAGGCGATGAAGAGGGTAGTGAGCCCCTGGTAGGGGGTGGGGGGCTCCGGCAGCAATCTCCCCTTGTTTTCCTCATTTACTCATCTCTTATGGTAACAGAGCTGATGATTAAACTTTTATCTGGTGATCTTGCAATAGTTTTTGTGAAGTCGACCTAAGAACAGTCTTTAGTGATGTTATCTTTGTGTGCGTTTGTAGAGTTTGTAGACTGTGCTGCCATCTCAGGGTGTTGTGCTAAAGACTTAAGCTTTTACTAGAGAGTCAGGCTCAAGTGTATCTAGTTAGTGCTGAATGCGTTTCAGGTGTTTCCTGAATGTATCTTTTTGTTTTTGTTTCTTCGAGACAAAGTTTCTCTCTATGTATCCCTGGCTGTCCTGGACTCACTTTGTAGATCACGTTGGCCTCGAACTCCCAGGGATCCACCTGCTTCTGTCTCCCGACTGCTGGGACTTAAAGGAATGCACCACCACACCCGTCCGATTGTATCTTTTAAAGTATGTGTTAATGTATTTCAGATCAAAAGTGTGTGTGTGTTTTGTTTTGTTTTTTAAATATATTTGCAGCCGGGCGTGGTGGCGCACGCTTTTAGTCCCAGCACAAGGGAGGCAGAGGCAGGTGGATCGCCGTGAGTTCGAGGCCAGCCTGGTCTGCAAAGCGAGTCCAGGACAGCCAAGGATACACAGAGAAACCCTGCCTCGAAAAACCGAAAAAGCAAAAACAAAAACAAAAATAGTTTGCAGCGTTTCTGCTTGGCATATGGTCTTTAAAAAAAACATATATACAAGTATAAACATTATTTCTACACTTACTAAATTATTTGGAGATGTAGAACTAGGACATTGGCCTATCACTGAGCAACACCTGTAGCTTTTTATTTTGAATTAGGCTTTGTTGCCCAGGCTGACCACAAAGTTTCATTCTCCTGCCTCAGTTTCCTGACTATGTGGGGAAGCAGATGGGTGTGCCACTGCTCCTGCTCAGCATTCATTCTTTTAGTCGTAAGTTGAAATGGAAGGGCTGGTTTTAACCTTCCATTTGTTCCTGGGAGAAGGGGAGGGGAGGGAGGGAGGGAGGAAAGAGACTGACTTTCTAGAGCTTTCCATTTCCATTTAGCTACTAGCTAGGGAACCCCACCACCAATTTGGATTGTTGTTCTGAGGAGGGTTAAAAAAAAAAACAAAACCAACCAAAATAACCTTGTCCTAATTTGTGGCTAGAACACAGAACCATAAGAATTGTGATTTGCCTGAGGCCGTATGTAAGCTGCCTAACTGTCCAGTTGGGAAAGGAGCCATGCCTGCTGTACAAGTGTATCTGTTTACGTGGGTGGTAAACTTCAGGGTTGCCACAATTCAGCATCGCTTCACGTGAGTGTGTCTTGGAGAGCCTGGAAGACTCTTAGGATCATGTGCTGTTTGCTCACTCTGACTGTGGGTATCCGTTTATTGGCTGTGACAAGTACCGTATGTGTGGCTTTTGTTTTGTTTTTTTGTTTTTGTTTTTCGAGACAGGGTTTCTCTTTGTAGCCCAGGCCATCCTGGACTCACTTTGTAGACCAGGCTGGCCTCGAACTCACAGTGATCTGCCTGCCTCTGCCTCTCGAGTGCTGGGATTAAAGGTGTGTGCCACCATGTCCCGCTGTGTGGCTTTTGTTATCTTTCCCGTCGAACCAGTGTCCAGGGCCATCCAGCTTAGACATGGAGGATCAGGCCTTCAAACCACGTCTTCCAGATCGCCACATGCCCCTGTGGCTTACGACTGCCCTGAGTTTGCTAAAGAAACAAGATCCAGGTGATTTTACCACCTGAGGTGACACTTGTGGGTAGTATTTACTGACTTTTTTTTTTTTTTTTGAGTGCTTATGCTGTTGGGCACTGTGCTAGGGCCCAGAGTTAGCTTATCTCAAGCCCCAAGATGATCGGATGACGCGATAGTGTCGACTCCTTCACGGGTGAGTTCAGGCAGGTTTTCTCACAGGCCACGGGTCACTAGGCAGTTAGGGGCTGTGCCTGCGTGCAAACTTGCTTGCCCGACAGCAGCCGGAGTCTTCCGCAGATGTACCCACTGACTTCATAGTCTCTATTGTTCTGTTAGTGCATGGATGGGGGTGGGGGTGGAGGGAAAGCGGCCGGTGTCACTGAGCCAAGTCCAAGATGGCAGAGTTCAGAAACACAAGGCTCTCATCTCATCCCGCTTCCCACTCGATACTTACGCTTTCCTAATAAAATATATATATATTTTTAATTTGGGAAAATAATACATAACATAAAATTGAAATTTTTAATGAATGAATATAGAGCCGGGGAGATTGACTCTACTCAGTGTTGTGTAGCTGTCCTTACTATTTGAGTGCAGAACTTCTTACTGATGCTACACAGAAGCAGCACCTCATTTCCCCTGTCTTCCAGGCCTGGCAGCGCCTCTCCTACTTTCTGATTCTGTGAGCTTGCTTATGATAAGTTCTCTCATCTGAGGGGAATTGTAATGTATACTCTTTAGATTATTTCATTTTGTGTGTCTGAGTGAGTGTTTTGTTTTTGTGTTTGTATGTGTACCATATGTATGCCTAGTGCCCCCGGGGGTCAGGAGAGGGTGTCAGATCCCTGGGAACTGGAGTTAGGGGTAGTTTGGAAAAACCATTTAGGTGCTGTGAACCAAACCCTAATTCTCTGCAAGAGCAAATACCTTTAACTGCTGAGCCATCTCTCTAGCCCCATATCTTTAAGTTATTTTTAAAAAATTTTACTTTATGTACATTGCAATTTTGCCTGCGTGTATGTTTGTGTGAAGGTGTCAGATCGCCTGGAGCTGGATTACAGACAGTGTGAGCTGCCATGTGGGTGTTGGGAATTGAACCCTGGTCCTTTGGAAAAGTAGCCAGTGCTCTTTAACCACTGAGCCATTTCTCCGGCTTCTATCTTTGAATTCCTTTTTTTTTTTTTTAAAGATTTATTTATTATGTATACAGTGCTCTGTCTGAATGTACACCTGCAAGCCAGAAGAGGGCACCAGATCACATTATAGACGTTTGTGAGCCAGCATGTGGTTGCTGGGAATTGAACTCAAGACCTCTGGAAGAGCAGTTGGTGCTCTTAACCTCTGAGCCATCTCTCCAGCCTCTCTCTCTCTCTCTTTTTTTTCCTTTAAGATTTATTTATTTATTTATTTAATGCATATCCATGCTCTGCCTGCATGTATACCTACAGGCCAGAAGAGGGCATCAGATCCCAGTATAGATGGTTGTGAGCAACCATGTGGTTGCTGGGAATTGAACTCAAGACCTCTAGAAGAATAGACAGTGCTTTTAACCACTGAGCCATCACTCTAGCTCCTGTCTTTGAATTCTTACTTTTAGTTCATTGTATATATTCTGCATGTTCATTTGTATATACAGTTGTCCCTCGATATCCTAGGGAGATTGGTCCCAGAATGCCCTTTAGGCACTAAAATCTGTGGGTTTTTGACAGTTTTCTAGAACTAGCATGTAACTGGGGCTGGAGCCATGGCTCAGTGATTAAGAGCACTGGTTGCTCTTCCAGAGGACCCAGGTTGAGTTCCTAGCAATCACATGGCAGCTCACAGCCATCTGTGACTCCAGTTCCAGGGGACCTGACACTCTTACACCAGTGCACATAAAATAAGTGAAATAGCATGTAATTTGTATATGACCTGCCTAAATCCTTTCTTATACTTTAAACCATCTGTAGGTTATTTGTCACACTTAGCATAAATGAGATTTCTTTGCACATTTTTATATGTATTTAGTTGTAAGGTTTACTTGTTTTTTGTTTTTTGTTTTTTTGTTCTTTTGAGACAGGGTCTCTCTCTATAGCTTGGCTGTCCTGGACTCACTTTGTAGACCAGGCTGGCCTTGAACTCACAACTGTCCACCTGCCTCTGCCTCCCGAGTGCTGGGACTAAAGGTGTGTGCCACCATGCCCAGCAGAGGTTTACTTATTTCTATGTATATGGGTGTTCTGCCTGTATTTGTGTCTGTGCACCACATAACTCATACACAGGAGCAAAGGGGCGGTCAGATGTTTTGGAACTGGAGTTCCAGATGGCTGTGAGTTGTCATGTGAGTGCTGGAAACAGACCTCGGTCCTCTGAAAGAGTAACCAGTGCTCTTAACTGCTGAGCTGCGTCGCCACCCCCTAGGTTTCTTTATATTATTTTTAACTACACGTAGGTGTCTGTGTCTGTGTGTGGGCATGTTCTCACAGTGCAGAGGCTCGAGGAGGTGAGAGGCTGGAGCTGGGGTTGCAGGAGCTTGTGAGCTGTCTAATGTGAGTGCTGGAAACTCAGCTCAGGTCCTCTGCAAGAGCAGTGCACAAGAGCAGTGCACAAGAGCAGTGCACAAGAGCAGTGCACAAGAGCGGTGCACAAGAGCAGTGCACAAGAGCGCTGCACAAGAGCGGTGCACAAGAGCGGTGCACAAGAGCGGTGCACAAGAGCAGTGCACACTCTCCTGAGATAGTTCTGCAGCCCTGCTTATGAATTGTGTTAATTTCTCTTGTTGGGTCATAAAGGTTCTTTATACATTCTAGATGTTAATCTTCTGTCAGGTAAACGATATGCAGATATTTCCCTCCCCCCATCTTTCTGGCTGTCCTATGTTCTTGAAGAGGACCTGAGTTTGATTGCAACACCCACAGAGTGGTTCATAACTGCCTGTGACTCTAGCTCCGGGGAATCCAGCAACCTCTTCCAGACAGATTCCACAGCTCCTGAATTCATATGTCTCCTACATAGTCACAGTTGAAAATAAAAGCAAAGTTTTGTTTTGTTTTTCGGTACAGGGTTCCTTTGTTTAGCTCTGGCTGTCATGGGATTTGCTCTGTAGACCAGGCTGGTCTTGAACTCAGGGATCTGCCTGTCTGTGCCTCCTGAGTGCTGGGATTAAAGGCATGTGCTATCACGCCCGACATCAAAAGTAAATCTTAAAAAGAAAATTTATAAGCCGGGTGAAGTTTATGTGTTGGTGGAATGGAGACTAGGAAATAAATTATAGATATATTGCATTTTGGGATATGTCTTCGTATTTAGCCCACCAGCACACCACTCTTTCTTTGCCTCCTAGTGTTTAGAAGAAGGGGTTGAGATACAGCTCAGCAGCTGGTGGTGGTGGCGCACGCCTTTAATCCCAGCACTCAGGAGGCAGAGACAGATGGATCCCCATGAGTTTGAGGACAGCCTGGTCTACAAAGTGAGTCCAGGATAGCCAAGGCTACACAGAGAAACCCTGTCTTGGAAAAAAAAAAACATAAAGATATGACCACTGCCTGTAAGTCCAGTCTTGCAAGCCGAGACAAGGCTAGGAAGACAAGCTATGTTGGCAAGCTCTGATTTTTGACTAAGGGACGCTGGCTCAGTGAATAAGGTGGAGGATAGATTGAGGATGATTGGCAGCTACAGGCTTCCATATGTACATCCATCCTTACACTTGTGCTTACACACATACAAAAACATGCATACACACATGAACACCACACATATGAAAAATGGAAAAAGAAAAAGACAGTTTTGAAGCCTGGTTTGGGCTTAGCAGAGAATAGGATGGGAAACATAGGGCAGATGGGCAAGAAAGTTGCAGGGATCGAGTGTCCTCTGAAGGGTGTTATTGGAAGGGGCCACTGGACTCTGCAGCTGTTGTGCTGAGAGCTTTGAGGATGCCCAGACTCTGGCCCCTAGATAAGGGCTGCCAGGTGAGCTGCTTCTTGTGGCTTTCTTCAGTGTCACTCTCTACCCAGAGCCAGCTCTTTGCACTCATTGTGGTTGGAGTGCAGCCATCTTCCGTCCGCACAGCATTTGCAGTAGGGAATCTTGAGGTAGTAGAGATAGAGCAAAGGCTTATCACACCTTCTGTTTTAGGGATTAGGTTTTGGCATCTTTCATCAGAGCACGTTACCCGCAGGAAATCAGGCAAGAGGCCCCCCGTTAGTGGACTTGATAGGAGTGCAGGTCTTGCTTCTGCTAGCACCTGCCGAGGGGTTTTATCTATTGTAAGGAGGCCCATAAGGGCTGGGCTGGTGGTTTTCCTAGCTTTAAAAATAGATTCTCTGGCCAGGAGGTGGTGGCGCCCGCCTTTAATCCCAGCACTGGGGAGGCAGAGGCAGGTGGATCTCTGTGAGTTCAAGGCCAGCCTGGTCTACAAAGCAAGTTCAGAACAGCCAAGTATACAAAGAGAAAACCTGTCTCCAACAACAACAACAACAACAATAACAACAACAACAAGATTCTCTGGGAGCTGGAGTGATGGCTCAGTGTTTAAGAGCACTTGCTGCTCTCGTAGAGGACCAAAGTTCGGGTCTCAGTGTCCACATCAGACAGTTCACAACCACTTGTAACTCCAGTTCCAGGAAGTGGGCACCGTACCTCCTCCTTTGATTCTTGGCCATCTGAATACATGTCTTCACACACACACACATACATTTAATAAAACATTTAAAAAGTAAAATATGTCTTCAAGCTAACAGTGATGACTCAGTTAATTCATTTTACTAGTACTTCTTGACAAGATCACAAAGGAATAAAAATGCACCCTTTGTTGTTGTTACTTGATTGTGAAGATGTGTGTGTGTCTGTGACAGCCATCACAGTCAGGGAGTACAGTTAGTTCTTCCTTTAATGGAGGTGTTGCTGTGCCATCTCGGCAGTGACGACAGTGTGGCGGAAACCATCCTCCTTAGTGCTTGTGCTTCAGCCTCTGAAATCCACTTTATTCATTAGCTGAAATGAAAGGAAATTCCTTTCTATTTTCAGTACATTTAGCTTGGTCTGCTGAAAATTCCTCTAGATTATTTGGCTGACTTTGATGCTTAGAGAACCTAAGTTTCCTGCCCTGGACATTGCTACTTTGCAAAATAACTTTAAGCAAAAAAACAACTTTTTTCTTCCTGAAGATGAATTGTTTGCACTGGTGGACTAGTTTAGCTCAGTGGAAAGAGCTGCAGTGACTTTCCATCCTGGTCCAAAAGAGGCACCAGGTGCACCCAGGGAACACGAGGCGACTCACCCGTGACCTCCTCCCTCGAGGGACTGTAGTCAAGAAAGGGCGCCGAGAGTCTCTAAATGAACACAGAGCTGGAGATGATACAGCCGCAGAAGCTCAGCGGGAGGCTGCTGCGCCTACAGGAAAGCTTCCTTTATTATTTTTAAATTTTAGCTCTTGTAATGCAGAACTTTATTTACAGAACACAAAATTCAAGAGTTGTAACAGTGTGCCCAGGGAAGTTCCTTGTAGCTGTGCCTGTTACAGAGCTTCTCCCTAGTGACAGTGTGCTCTTCCCTGTGCATTCAGGGGTATTTATGCACATACAGACACATACAGAGAACTCTCTTTTTTTTTTTTTTGGAGATAGACTGTTTCTATGTAGCTTTGGCTGGCCTGAAACTCACTGTGTAGACCCGGCTGGCCTCGATCTCACAGAGATCACTTATCTCTGCCTTTGCAAGTACTGGAATTAAAGGTGTACAACACCATGGCTTGGCTTCCTTCTATCTTTAAGGTGTGTTCTGGGGATCAAGCTGAGGCCATCAGGCAAGTGCCACTGAGCCATCTTCCTAGCCCTTGTCTTGTAATTTATCCTTAGATTTATATTTTAAATTGTCATTAAGTATTTTACATATTTTTACCATTACATTTGTTAATATATTTGGGGTTTGTTGTAGTGTGAAGTATATTTTTTTTTCCAGATGTGTACCTATTTGTGGAATGTCTGTTGCTGAACAACAAGTCATCATTGAATTGCTTAAGATTTCTCCTTATCCCCAGGTTCAATTCCCAGCACCCACTTGACAGCTCACCACTGTCTGTAACTCCATTTCCAAGGGATCTCTGACATGCATGTAGGCAAAACACCAGTGCAAATAAAATAAAAATAAATCATAAAAAATGATTTCTCCTTATGCTTGTAGCTCTGTTGATAGCCTTTTGCTCTGTTACAGAACTCTGGATATTTATGTGTTAGTGCCCACTTTTAATACTCTATAATATATTTTGATCTTTGGTAAACTTAGTTGCACATACATGCAGACAAAGCACCCATACACATAAAATTAAGTGAATCTAAAAAATGTTTTAAAAAAGTAAGGCCTATATATATATTTTTTGTTTGTTTTATTTTTGTTTTTTGAGACAGATTTCCCTCTGTAGCCATGGCTGTCCTAGAACTTGCTCTGTAGACCAGGCTGGCCTGGAACTCAGAGATCCACCTGCCTCTGCCTCCCAAATGCTGAGATTAAAGGCATGTGGACTATGTTATATTTTTAGGTTAATGTAGGAAGAATACTTTCTTTTGAGATAGTGTCTCACTATGCAGTGCTGGCTGACCCAGAATTTTATGTGTAGATGAGGCTGGCCTCCACCCAAGTCTGTGGAGCTGGGACTAAAAGTGTGCACCACCACACCCAGTATGTGATGTTATTACGATACCAATCCTTATTGTGAACATGACTTTTCTCTTTAAGTCTTTCGTGCTTCTTAGAGTTTGAAAGAACTTTATTTCTCTTATCTTTTTGTTTTGCTTTTTTAATACTTTGAATTGTTTATATCTTCTGCTTCTTGTGATAGATATGAAAGCATAGGTTTCTTTTTAAACTTTGCAGATTTATCTTGTGTGTGTGTGCGCGCTCTCACATGTGCTGCCTCTGCTGTGTGTAGGTCAGAGGACAGTTTATCCTTTCCACCCAGTGAGTTCTGGAAGCCAACTCAGGTCATCGGGCTCAGTGGCAAGCGCCCTTACCTGCTCAACCATCTTGCCAGCCCTGGCACAGATTCCCTACATGTTGTTTTTCACGGAACTATGTGATTCTTTTACTAAATGTAAAATAATTTTCAGTTGATTTTATTGGATTTTCTAGAGATATGATAATATCTGCAAAAATGTTGATTTCACCATTCCTTTTCAGTTACATAATTAGGAAAGGGTTAGTTTTGTGTGTCAGTTTGATTGGAGTGAGACAGGCACCTAGATTAGTAGAACACCTCTGTTTGTGTCTGTGAGGTTTATTTCTAGAGAGGATTAACTTGGGTTGGCCTGATTAGGCAGCTCCACCAAATAGTGCCTGGACTGAGTAAAAGGAGGGAAAGGAGCAAGTTCGCCACTGTAGGCGTGCTCCAGAGAAACCCTGTCTCGAACCCCCCCAAATAAACAAATAAACAAACAAATAAAAGAGAAACCTTGTCTCGAACCCCCCCAAATAAACAAATAAACAAACAAATAAAAGTTTGGAGAGCTGGGAATGGTGGTGCATGCCTTTAATCCCAGAGGCAGGTGGATCCCTGAGTTTGAGGGCAACCTGCTCTACATAGTGAGTTCCAGCCACAGCTATTCAGAGAAACTGTCTCAAAAAACAACAACAACAACAAAAGGGGGTGGTGGTGGTGCTGGAGCTGTGGACTAGGGAGACCCTACAGTAGTCTGTAGAACTTGGCAGGTGAGTCTGGTAGGCGCGTAGATGAGATAGAAACATGGCCAGTAAGGACCAGGCTGGGAGGAAGAACCTACTGTAATTAGACTAGAAGGCGTTTATGCTGTATCCCAGCAGAAAATTTGTCTACAGTCTGGTTAGGCCTGGTACAGGCTTGTAGTCTCATCTCCTGATGAAGGCTGAGGCAGGAGGATGGCAGATTCATTACCTGCCAAGGCAGCTTACTGAGGACTTTAATCTCAGCACTCAGGAGGCAGATGCAGGGAGATAGCTGAGTTTTGAGGCCAACTTGGTCTACAAAGTGAGCTCCATCCAGGACAGCCAGGCCTACATAGAGAAACCTTGTCTCAAAACAAACAACTCAAAAATCTCACAAAAACCACAAGAAAAACCAAAACAACAAAAAAGGAAAGCTTGAAAGACCAAGGAAGGTGTGTCAGGATCAGGATCCCCTTGGGTGACCTTGAGAGTGGGGTGATTACAGCAGTGATGCAATGGGGACCCCAGGAAGTCAGAGATGCCAAGAGCCTGGAAATTTTCCCAAAGGAAAGACCTGGGAGTGAGCAGAGCCAGCCTGAGAGAGAGCCTGCATGCAGAAGCAGGTTGTTTTTCAGAGCCAGATTACATCCTGGTTTAAAGCTACAGGGTTTGATATTTGGCCTTCCTCCTTTTCTTTTTTTCTTTTTTTTCTTTTCTTCTTCTTCTTCTTTTTTTTTTTTTTTGTTTTTTTTTTGTTTTTGTTTTTTGAGATAGGGTTTCTCTGTGTAGCCTTGGCTGTCCTAGACTCAATTTGTAGACCAGGCTGGCCTCGAACTCACAGCGATCCACCAGCCTCTGCCTCCGAGTGCTGGGATTAAAGGCGTGCACCACCATGCCCGGCCCCTTCCTCCTTTTCTTTTTTCCTTTTTTGTTTTTGTTTTTTTCGAGACACGGTTTCTCTGTGTAGCCTTGGCTGTCCTAGACTCACTTTGTAGACCAGGCTGGCCTCGAACTCACAGCGATCTGAGTGCCTCTGCCTCCCAAGTGCTGGGATTAAAGGTGTGTGCCACCACGCCCGGCTGTCCTCCTTTTATATACTATAGTTTTTCCCTTTTAGAATGGGGATGTTGGGGCTGGGGGGTGGTTCAGTAGTTACTGTATTTTTCAGACCAAAAGTGGGGTGGGGGGGGTTGGAATTAGAGTGCACCTTATGGTCCAATTGCTGTTTTTACTGTTTTTCTTATTTCACTGCTCTAAACACTGGGTGGGTCAGATGGTCAAGTGTGTTTTATAGTCCAAAAAATATAGTAGGAGTACTACTCGTTTTTGCATAGAATGCAGTTCCCATCCTAGCCACTCAGATGGTGGCTCATAACCATCTATAGCTCCAGTTCTAGGGGATCTGACAACCAAAGGCACTAGGAACACTTGTGGTGAGAGACAAACATGCAAGAAGAACACTCATATAAAACAATAAGTAAATCTAAAATACCTATTAAATTAGAACGGGAATGTTTACTCCTGTGTGTGTGTGTGTGTGTGTGTGTGTGTGTAGCATATAACCCCCCCTCCTCCCTTCCACCAAGGATATGTGTTGAGTGTCAGGACAGGCTTTGAACTTGGCTTTTTGTGTATCTTGGTTTGTAGCCAATTGTGGCCACAGAGTCTAGTTCAGGGCAATCTAGAACGGAGCCTCCGTCTCAGTCTTCCCAGTGCTTGATTATAAGCATGTGCCGCCACATGTGAAGTGTTAGAACAGTAAAGACTGGCTACAGCTGAAACGCATTTTGGATTATAAGATGCACACGAGCCTTTTGGAGGCCGGGAACGGGCTTTGGTGGGACAGGAGATATGTTTGTTTGGGTATCAGATTGACAGTAGTTAACCTTGGTATAGTTAATTGTTATTCCTAACTTGATTGAATTAAGAAGCATCAGCATGTGTAGTAAAGTACACAGGTGGGGTAGTCTGTAAGGGTTTTCCAGAGTGGATTGACTGCGAGGTGGGGGAGATCTGCCCTAAAGGGAGGGTACCATCCTATAGGCTGGGGCCCAGTGGTGTGAAAGGAAAAAGGACAAAGCCTGGAGTGCATGTATTTTCTCTGCTTCCTGGTTGTGGTGATGTGAGCTGTTTTGCTCAGGCGTACCCTTCCTGCAGTGGGGGCCAGAATCCCTGAAACTGTTGTTTTTCTCAGGTATTTGTCATAGGGGCAGAAAGGGTGACCAATACACTGTTTCTTTCTCTTATGTAACTGTGATGGCTAAGACTCCACAACAGCAGTAGATAACGATGAGTAAGTGAACATCCTTGTTTGGCTCCTGACTTAGTGGGTGTTCTTCTATTAATAGTGTGCTCCATTAGGAGTGACTTTAGCTTTGGGTTGAGAAAAATATAGTTATGTTCTTGAAGTCTGTGTTATGTGTATATGTTTACGTATGTATATATGTAAATCAAATATAAATATTTCTTAACCTTCTATTTATATTACTACTATTTTTGTCTATCTACCTATCTATCTATCTATCCATCTGTCTTTTTATTTTTTTGTTTTTTGAAACAGGGTCTCTCTGTAGCCCTATACTCACTTTGTACACCAGGCTGGCCTTGAACTCACAGAGCTACCTGCCTCTGCCTCCCAAGTGCTATTAAAGATGTGTGCCACCACCGCTTGGCCTATTTATTTTTTGGGACAAGGCCTCACTCTGGCCCTGGAACTCACTATATAGAGCAGGCTGACCTCCAGCTTACGAAAGTCCTCCTGCCTCTGCCTCCTGAGCACTAGGCTCAGAGGGTGCGTTACCATGCCCAGCCGCTCACTCACTCACTCACTCACTCACTCACTCATTCATTTTGAGACAGGGTTTCTCTGTGTAGCCTTGGCTATCCTGGACTCCCTTTGTAGACCAGGCTGGCCTCAGACTCACAAAAATCTGCCTCTACTTGGATTACAGGTGTGTGCCACCGTGCCCGGCTCAGCCATTTAAAAAAAAAAAAAAAAAGCCAGTTATTTTTACTCGAAACAAAGAAAGTAGGGTTCTCAGTACATTTTGACCATATAATAAAAAAGTGTGACCTCAGACATACAGACAGTAGACAGCCATTTAAAGCTCTTGTACAAGCAGTGACTGATATTAACAGATCTTTAATTTTGGAAGCTGTTCCTATTGGTATAGATGGAAGATGAAGCAGATACAGGTGCAAATATAGTCAGCAAAATTAGTAGCCATTAGGATTGTGCCACCGCCTGGCTGGCACATGTCTTTCATCCCAGCACTTGAAGGCAAAGGCAGGTGGATCTCTGTGAGTTCGAGGCCAGCCTGCTCTACAAAACAAGTCCAGGAAAAAAAAGCCAAAGACAAACAAGCAAATAAACAAACAAAAAAACAAGGTGAAGGGGATTTGTGACAGACAGAATGGATGAAGCACTCCCTTTATTAGTTTGTCTATTTAATTTATTGTAGTTCACATGTGTGTATGTTATGTGTTATGTGTGACATTAAGTGTGTGTGTAGGTCAGGAAACAGTGTTTGGCAGCTGGTTCTCTCCTTCCACAGAGGGTTCTGAGGATAGAACTCAGTCAAGCTTGTATGGCAAGCATTTTTACCCACCCAGCCATCTCACTGGCCCAGAAGTGTTCCTTTTTCTTTCTTCCTTCCTTTCTTTCTTTCTTTCTTTTTTTTTTTTTAACACAGGGTTTCTCTGTGTATCCTTGGCTGTCCTAGACTCACTAGTAGACCAGGCTGGCCTCGAACTCACAGCGATCTGTCTGCCTCTGCCTTCCAAGTGCTGGGATTAAAGGCGTGTGCCACCACGCCCAGCTCTTTTTTTTTTTTTTTTTTTTTTAAAGACAGGTTCACACATAGCCCAGGCTGGCCTCAAACTCAGCATGAAACTGAGGCTGGCTTTGAACCCCTGATCCTCTTTCTTTTTTTTTTGGTTTTTCGAGACAGAGTCTCTCTGTGTAGTCTTGGCTGTCCTAGACTCACTTTGTAGTCTAGGCTGGCCTCGAACCCCCAGCGATCCGCCTGCCTCTGCCTCCCGAGTGCTGGGATTAAAGGCGTGTGCCACCACACCCGGCCCGATCCTCTTTCTACGTTTGAAATGTTGGGGTTATAGCTGTACACTACCGAACACAGGAAGCTTTTATTGTACCAAGAACTGTTCTAGGCACTGGTGTATAGTCATGGACAAGGAATCTGTTTATAGCCTTATCGAGGCACAGACCACTCATAATTACAAAGTTCTAAGTGCTTTGAAGGAGAGTAGGGTCTGTGAGAACAGTAGAGGGACTTACTGGAGAGCATACGGTCCTGAGACCTGATAGGGGTAAAAGAGCCAGCCTATAAAGGCAAGACAAAGAAGCAGAGAGAACAGGGTGTGCGGGCCTTGATGGAAATGAGGCTGGCACCTGGCCTGGAAGAGGACAGAATGAGGGAGGTGATGTGAGGTGAAATTGGGGAGGACCAGGGTGGGCAGCACAGAGCCCTTGCAGACAGGGGCAGACATATGGGCTTTGTTTTAAGTGTACAAGGAGACTGGCAAATGGTTAAGGTATAATCTTGGGCTTTTTGACCATTGAGAGAAGTAGCTCAGAAGAGGACAGGAAGGGCAGCAGAGGGAACAGTTCAGCTGGAGAGTTGGTGGGGCTTAGAGAAGGGGAAAGAAGGGTTGAGAAAAATTACCAAGTTCTGTGGTGGAGTCTGTGCAGATGGGAATACAGGATGAGCAGTGAGATTAGAAAGTGTGTTTGTACTGTGAGGTAGAGAGGAGAGTGAAATTCAGATGAGAGCTACAGAAGATGCATCAGATGTGGTGGTAACACTCATAATCTGTTCAGTGTGAATTAGTTCATTTACAGTAGTAAGCTGAGGAGCAGTTTCAGCAACATGGTGATTGGTGACCTCGTAAATTAGCAACAGAGAGATTTTTAAGAGTAAAAGCAGCCAGGCGTGGTGGCACATGCCTTTAATCCCAGCACTCAGGAGGCAGAGGCAGGAGTTTGAGGACAGCCTGGTCTACAGAGTAAGTCCAGGACAGCCAAGCTACACAGAGAAACCCTGTCTCAACAACAATAACAACAACAACAGTAAAATCAGCTGAGAATTCTACAGAAGTAAATTTCTGTAGTGCAAGGAGTTGGGAGTGTGGCAACATTGTCCAGATCAGGGTTCCTAGGAAGTTGAGTGCAGTGTAGGTGCAGATCCTCCCTCCCTCCCTCCTTCCCTTCCTCTCTTTCCTCCTTTCCCTCCCCCTCCCTTTTAAAATTTTACCTTATTTTACGGAGGGATCAAACCCCATGCTTTCGCAGCAAGCACTTATACCTGTTGAGACATTTCTTGGGTTCTAATCACATTTTGTCTTGATAAATAAATGTGTTAGTGAGCTTTCTGTCACTATAACAAAATACCTTAAATAACTTGTTTTATAAAGAGCCAAGTGTTTTCCCTCCCTCCCTGCTTCCTTCCCTTTCTCCTTCCTTTCCTTTTCCCCTCCATCCCTTTTTCTCTTTTCTTTTTCTTCCAACATGGTCTCCTTCAGTAGCTGTGGACAGACTGGAACTCTGGCTCCTTCCGGTTCAGCCTCTTTGAGTACTGGGGTTACACTTACCAGCCACCATGCCCCACCCCCATTTTTACAGGTCCCATTCTACAACTGAGTTGCTTTGTGGCCTGTAAAGAGGCAACACACAACAGTGGAAGCATGTGGAAGAGCACACCTGTTACCTTTATTACCAGGAAGCAAAAGAAAATAGAGAGAGGCCAGGGTCCCATAATCTCCTTCAAAAACTTGCCCCAGTGACCGGAAGACTTTCCATTAGATTCCATGTCTCAAAGGTTCCATCACTTCCCAGCATCACTGTCCTCAGGCCACAGACATGGGCCTTTGAGACACCTTCAAGATCAAATTGTAGTAAAAACAAAAACAAAAAAACCCAAACCAAGTAAACAAAAATTTGTTCTCTATTAGCTGTAAATGCAGATGGCTGAGTTTGCTGACTGATAATGCAGAGATGGTACTGTCATTAGTTTTCATTAGGATACCGCTATTGGGTTATCCTGCCGTTCATTGGATTCTGTAGGGTTCTGTGGCCTGCCCCAGTACTGTTGTTTCCTTGGGCTCTGTTGGTTTTGGTGCTTGATTTTGCAGCATGTAAATCTTACTCAGGAATGTGTGTGGTTGCATAGCTGAAATGCTGCAGGTAGTGAAATAAATGGTATTAAAACTAGGAGAGGGAAGTAAGGTCAGTTGGTAAAATACTTGTGTGAGCATGGGAACCTGAGTTCAGCCTCTAGCCCCGTGTGAAAAGCTGAGTGTGGTAGCTGTGCTTTTAATCCCACTGGGAAGGGGAGACAGAGCAGGTGCATCCCTGGGCTTTAGCCTCTTCTTGGCTCTGTTTTGAAGGCTCTAACAGGAGGAAAGGAGAACACAGTGTGTGTAAAGTGCTTATATTTGTATTTGGTACAGGATAATCTCCTAGTAAACAGCGGTGGCCTTAGCCCTGAGGCTGCTGTTAACTTTGACTTCACTACTTAGTTACTATGCTGCTGTTGCTACTTTGTATTGTTTCTTTGGGGGAGAAAATATGGACTGCAAAAGCAAAATAAAAACTGCTCATAATTCCACTACCCAGGAATAAATCCTGCCCATATTTTGAAATTTAAAAATTTTAGTACTATCGTGAACATGTTTGTACATTTAAATAATCTTTTCCTTCCTTCCCTCCTTCTTTCCTCCCCTCCCTCTCTTTTTTCATCTTATGTAGCCGAGGTTGGTCTTACAGTCAGTGTGCAGTTAGAAAGTGACCTGATCTCATTGTCTGCCACCATCTTCCTAAGTGCTAGGGCTATAGGCATGAGCCATCCTGCTCAACAATGTTTTCTAAAAATTGTGCATGCACGCACGCGCGCGCGTGTGTGTGTGTGTGTACACGTACACTTGTGTGTATCTAACTCACATCATTGTCAGGCCTGTGCAAATACTTTACCCTCTGAGCCATCTTGCCAGCCCATAAAACATCACTTTTATGATAGATTATTTTAAAATATTTTGTTATGGAATATTTCACGTAGAGAACTATATAACCCCAAGTGTCTGTCACCCACTCTCATCGTTTACTGTTTCAGCTCTACCTGAAGCAGCAGCTTCTTTTTATTTGTCTTATATTTTATTCATAAATGTTTCCAGAGGTATGATCACTTTAATATTCTGAAGTTTATGTGTTTTTCCCACATAACCTATGGCATATGACTGTGGGTTCAGTTTTTGATTTTTCTCTTTTGAGATAGGATATTGCTCTTGTGCCCTGGCTGGCTTATATCTTGCGGTATAGATCAGACTGGCCTCAAACTTGCTGTGATCTTGGCCTTTTATTTTGTTCTGTTAATTTCTTTTCTTTTCTTTTCTTTTTTTTTTTTTGTCTCTTTGTTGTTTGAGATTATGTAGCCCTGATTTACCTGGAACTTTGTAGACCAGGCTGGCTTCAAATTTACAGAGCTGTGCCTGCTTGGCGTTGTGAGTGCTGGGATTAAAGGCTTGTACCTGGCCATTCATATGTATATATGTTGTTGTTGTTTTTCAAAACAGAGTTTCTCTGTGTAGCCTTGGCTGGTCTGAACTCACTTTGTAGACCAGGCTGGTCTTGAACTCACAGTGATCCGCCTGCCTCTGCCTCCTGAGTGCTGGGATTAAAGGCGTGCGCCACCACTGCCCAGCTCCAAATTTATATTTTTTAAAAATATATTATTTATTCTTTGAGAGTTTCATACATTTATGCAATGTATTGTGACCATAGTCACCATTCAACTTTTCCAAGAATCTCCCCATATCCTCTCTTAATTTTATATCTTTTTGTTGCTGTTCTTTCTTTTTAGTAACTCACTGAGTCTGATCAGTGCTGCCGATATGTGTATTGGTTGGGGCCATCCATTGGAGCATTATGGTCAACCTACTAGGGTCCAAACCCCAAAAGCCAACTGACTCACCCTTCCTTAGCAGCCAACAGCTATTAATAGCTCCTCAGCTGGGGTGGGGGCTCGTGTGCCCTTTCCCCATCCGTGCTGGAATGTTGGTTGGCTTGGTCTTATGCAGATCTTGTTCAGTCAGCCATAGCTGTTGTAGTTTGTGAGTGCAATGGTCCTGTCATGTCCAGAAGACACTGTTTCGCCTTAGTCCCATGTGACTTCTGCCTCTTATACTCTTCCTGCTCCTACTTCTGAGATGTTCCCTGGCCCTTCGGGGTATGGGGGAGGAGGGTATGTGATATGGATGGCCCATTTATGGTTGAGCACCTTGACCAGTTGTGAGTCTCTCTACTATTCACTGTATAAAGGAACTTCTCTGATGAGGACTGAGCGCTGCACTAATCTGCGGTACAGAGATACTCATTTCAAGGTAATTTGTCACTGTTTAATATAACAATATAATACCGGTAGATTCTACCCTAGGGCAGTTCCCCTGCCATACTAGGACCATATTTATAATATCAGGCACGATTTTCTCCCTGTTAAGTGGGCCTTAAATTGAAGAAAGTAGTTGGCTACCTCATAATATTCAGGCCATTTGAATCCCCAGGCGTATCTTGCCAGGGCATTGTTATTGCAGCTCACAGGCTGCATAGCTGGTTAAGACTGTTGAGGAGGGGCTGAGGAGACGGCTCAGCAGGTAAAGGGCACTAGCTGCTCTTCTGGAGAACACAGGTTCAATTCCCAGTTCCCACATGGCAGCTCACACCAGTCTCTAACTCCAAGATCTGACACCCTCGTCTAGACATATATATAGGCAAAACATCAATGCACAAAAATTAAAAATGAATTATTTTAAAAAGACTGTTGATAACTCCTACTCCCCCAGCGACCTTCAGAGCACCTTCTGGTGCTGTGAAAGCTGGCCATTAGGGAGGAAGCTTCTAGATCAGTGCCAGCTTGGTTTCTCTATATCCTGTTACCAAAATCTGTGATGTCTTCAGCAGAAGGATTTCACATCACGTCCTGGTGAACAACCAAGAGCAATGGTACTAGCCCATGTTGTTTTTGGGGTCTCTGGACCCATCCTTCCCCTGGCCAACACAGGGAAGGATTCCATACCTAGGACTAAGCTTTTTATTTTTAATTTTTTGGCTTTTCATGACAGGGTTTTTTTCTCTGTAGCCCTGGCTGTCCTAGAACTCACTCTGTAGAACAGGCTGGCCTCAAACTCAGAAATCTTTCTCTGCTTCCTGAGTTCTGGGACCAAAGGTGTGCATCAACACTGCCCAGCGTAATTATGTATTTTTAAAATATATACTTTTTATTTTTTAATTTTTTTGTTTGTTTGCTTTTCAAGACAGGGTTTCTCTATGTAGTCTTGGCTGTCCTAGATTTGCTTTGTAGATAAGGTTGGCCTTGAACTCACAGAGATCCTCCTACCCCTCCCTAAAGGCTGGGACTAAAAGTGTGTGCCACTATGTCCAGCATAATTCTTATTTTTAATTTTATTTTATGTTCATTCTTTACTGCATGCACATCTGTGTGAGGGTATCAGAAGCCCTGGAACTGGAGTTACAGGTGTGAGCTTTCATGTAGGTGCTGGGAATTGAACCTAGGTCCTCTGGAGAAGCAGCCAGTGCTCCTAACCACTGAACCATCTCTCCAGCCTCGTAATTTTATATTTTTAATTTTAAAATGTATTTAAAAAGGAAACTTTAAACGATGTATAAAAAGAGAGTCAGAAGGCAGGCAGTGGTGGTGCACACCTTTAATTAAACCTAGCACTCAGAAGGCAGAGGCAGGCAGATCTCTGTGAGTTCAAATCCATCTTGGGCTACAGAATGAGTCCAGGCCAGCTAGGGCTCTCTTAAACAGCGAAACCCTGTCTCCATAAATAAATAAATAAATAAATAAATAAATAAATAAAATAAAAGAAAGCAAACAAACAAGCAAACCAACCAAAAGCAGCCTGTGAGCTAAGTGTAGTTCCCTTTTCTTATCATTAAGATTTTATTGGGATGAAGTCATGTTTATTTGGGTACACATTGTCTGTTTTCCTGGTCCAGGGTCAGAACTGAAGTTGAATAGTTGTAACAGAATGTGTAGGTGTCACAAAGCCTAAGTTTTTAAACTTAAAAAAATTATTTTTCTGTGTTGGCACACACCTTTAATCCTAGCACTCCAGAGGCAGGTGGATTGCTGTGAGTTCGAGACCAACCTGGTCTACATAGTATATCTAGGACAGCCAAGATAACACAGAAACCCTTGTCTCAAAAAAAAAAAAAAATCCCAGATTTATTTACCTATGTTTTTTAATGTATACAGGTGTTTTTTCTTCATATGCACCTGCATACCAAAAGAGGGCATTGGATCCCATGGGACTATAGTTATAGATTGTTGTGGACCACTGTGTGGGTGCTGTGCTGGGAACTGAACTCAGGACCTCTGGAAGAACAGCCATATCTCCAGCCCCGACAAATTACTTATTTTTGTGTTGTGGACTAGGTTCAGGGTCTTGCACAAGTTAAGGGTCATTTTAAGCATATACCCTAAGGCAACAAAGCCTAAAGTATTTTCTGACTGGCACTTTGTTGCAAAGTATGGTAGCTTTTCATTTAGGTTGAACAATTTAATATTTTACCAGACTGGCTATATCTCTTAAACTGTCTCACTGCGTAGCCCTGGCTGGTCTGGAACTTGCTATGTAGACTAGACTGGTCTTGAATTCAAAGAGATCCACCTACATTTGCCTCCCAAGTGATGGGATTAAAGGTGTGAGTCACTATGCTAAGTCAAGCAATTGTGTTTGTTTGTTTGTTTGTTTTGAGGCAGGGTTCTGTGTAGCCTTGGCTGTCCTGGACTCGCTTTGTAGACCAGGCTGGCCTCAAACTCACAGCGATCGCCTTCCTTTGCCTCCCAGTGCTGGGATTAAAGATGTGTGCCACCATGCCCCGCTAAAACAATCTTATTTTTAATGATGAAACTGTATATCATTTCAACATTTTAGTGAACTTTCTCATAGTTAAATCTATACCCACCCACCCCCTCTTTCCCCGCTCCTCTTAGCCTAAATGATTAGAAACAGTTACTTTTGAGACAGCTTTGACTGTAGCTAAATAGCCTTGGACTCAGGGGAATCCTCTTTCCTTAACGCCTGAGCACTGGGACTGCAGGCATGATGGGTACCTGAGTCATGACTTACTTTTTTTTTCTTGTGGTGCTGGGCATCAAACCAAGGGCCCTGCTGTACACACTAGGCAAGTGCTGTACTGTTGATACTGTAGGCACTGTTGGTGCTGTAGGCTTTGGAATTTTGGGACAAAGTCTCCCATATAACTCTGGCTGGCCTTGAACTCTGTGGTTACTTTGGCCTTAAACTTGAACTCTTCCTGCCTCTATCTCTCTACTTCTGGGATTACAGGCATGTACCACTTATATTTGGCTTGTCCTGCTTTATCTTTGTTTTGTTTTAATCCTTTTTTTTTTTTTTGGTTTTTCGAGACAGGGTTTCTCTGTGTAGCCTTGGCTGTCCTGGACTCACTTTGTAGACCAGGCCGGCCTTGAACTCACAGGGATCCACCTGCCTCTGCCTCCCGAGTGCTGGGATTACAGGCATGCGCCACCACGCCCGGCTATCTTTCTTTCTTTCTTTCTTTTTTTCTTTTTTCTTTTTTCTTTTGAGACAGGGTTTCTCTGTGTAGCCTTGGCTGTCTTGGACTCATTTTGTAGACCGGGCCGGCCTCGAACTCAGAGATCCACCTGCCTCTGCCTCCCTGCTGGGAATAAAGGTGTGCACCACCACGCCATGTTTTAATCTTTTAGAGAAAGGTTTTTACTATATAGCTCAGGCTAGTCTAGAATTTTGCTATGAAGCCAGAGCTGGACCTTAAACTCTCAGCCCTCTTGCCTCTGCCTTCAGAGGACATGCTTTTCTTAACTAGATGTCTTAAAGAGATGTTCCTTGAGTTTCAAGACACTGCATCCTACAGAGGCAGGCATCTCCTCTGTTTTTTTTTTTTTCAAACAGAGGCAGGCGGATCGCTGTGAGTTCGAGGCCAGCCTGGACTACAAAGCAAGTCCAGGACAGTCAAGGCTACACAGAGAAACCCTATCTCGAAAAACCAAAAAACAAAACAAAACAAAAACCAGAAGGCTGTCAC
Source organism: Acomys minous (assembly GCF_964271855.1). NCBI lineage: Eukaryota > Metazoa > Chordata > Mammalia > Rodentia > Muridae > Acomys > Acomys minous. The sequence goes on along the minus strand of NC_140495.1, from coordinate 13,481,605 downwards.
AGTGTGTGTGTGTGTGTGTGTGTGTGTGTGTGTGTGTGTGTTACTTTTGGACCTCAGCAGGATCAAAGACTTTACTTTCTTCCTTTCTTCTTATGCTCTTGTCCTCTGGGAAGCTGGAAATTGACCCTGCTTGAATACATATGTGCACACAATCTCTGTCTGTCTGTCTGTCTCTGTCTCTGTCTCTGTCTCGTGTGGTTGGGGTCTGGTACAAAGGCAGGCCAGAACTCTTGAGTTTAAGGACAGCCAGGGACATGTAGACAGATCTTGTCTCAAAAAACAAAACAAAACAAAACAAAACAAAACCTAAAATGGACCAGACATAATGGTGCATGCCTTTAATCCCAGTACTTGGGAGGCAGAGGCAAGCGGATCTCTTGAGTTGGAGTCCAGCCTGGTGTACAGAGTGACTTCCAGAACAGCCAGGGCTATGCAGAAAGACCCTGTCTAAAAAAACAAAACAAAAAATACATTTAAATTTGGGTTTTTTATAACAAAAAATTGGTCAAACTGATTAGATGTTCTAGCAGTGTGGGAGAAAGGACGTGTCATTGAACTTGAAGATGGCACAATGGGAATTATCAGGGCTGTTAGGGGAGATGAAAGTGAAGAAAAGTTAATAGCTCTTGAGGAACCAATAGGATGGTGGTAAAAAGCTATTTTGTAGCTAGGCATGGTAGTGCTGGCCTTTAGTCCCAGCACTCAGGGAGGCAGATCTCTGTGAGTTCGAGGCCAGCCTGGTCTACAAAGTGAGTTCAGGACAGCCAAGGCTACACAGAGAAACCCTGTCTCAAAGTTGATTTATGTTACTCAAGCCCCAAGTAGAGAGAGAATCGTGGTGTAGAAAATGTATTTGAAGAAGTGGAAAAGAAATCAGTGTGTTTCTGTTTGCAGATAACATTGTCTATGTAGAAAATTTATTTTAAAAAAGATTGTAGAACTAAGTGATTTCAGTGCAACTGCAGTAAAAAAGATACATATATGGCTGTCAAGATGGCTCAGTGAGTCAAGATGATGCCTGATGATGAAAACCCGAGTTTGATCCCTGGAACTCACATAAAGATTGAAGGAGAGAACAGATTCCATGGAGTTGTCCTTTGACCACACATATGTTGTGGCATGCACCCAATTTTAAAAAGTTCATCATAGAAAAATAAATATACAAGTAATGGGAAGCAAAATTGTAAACATGGTTGCTTAAAAAAATGAAAGAAATATTAGGTGTAAATCTATAAAATATATACAGGAATTGTATAAATCCTGTGTACTAAAAACTACACAGTGTTAAAGAAAAAATGCAAATTGAGAAAAAACAAAGAAAAAATCCGTGGAGACTGGAAGTGGATGTGTGGCTCAGGACGGAGTGGTGAGGCAACAGGCAACCATAGCAATGGGCATATGGTCATCTCAGGAGTGGTTGGCAGGCAGGCCGGCCCGCAGAGTTCACTTCTAGGAGCGCTTTAAATGGTGGGTGATTTTTATTTTTTAATGGACTTACTAGTATTTTTTTTTTTTTTAAGGCAGGTTCTTTATAGCCCGAGCTGGCCTGGAACTTGCTGAATGGACCAGGCTAACCTTGAATTTTTAAAAATCCTCTTGCTCTTCCAAAATTCTGGGATTATAGTCATGAGCTATTGTGCCCAACTTAATATTTTATTTTTTTAAAAAATACTCAACAATTTAAAAATAATACAAATAGAAAATGAGACATTTCTGTCTGGAGAGACGCTCAGTGGCTAAGAGCACATAGTGCTCTGCAGAGGACCCCGCTTTAGTTCCCAGCACCCACAGGGTACCTCATTAGTGCCTGTAACTCCAGATCTAGCGTATCTGAAGCCTCTGGCCTCATGGGCACACACTCTCACACACCTGCATACAGACACATAGTATACATATGATTAAAAATAAGTCTTTACAAAAAAAAAAAAAAAAAAAAAAGAAGCCAGGAGGTGGTGGCACACACTTTTTATCCCAGCACTTGGAGGCAGAGGCAGGCGGATCTCTGTGAGTTCGAGGCCATCCTGGTCTACAAAGTGAGTCCGGGACAGCCAAGGCTGCACAGAGAAACCTTGTCTCAAAAAAAACCAAAAAAAAAAAAAAAAAGAAGAAGAAGAAGAGACATCTCCTGGAAGAAGACATAGTGGTGGTGAATTAAATGGATAAAAAATTGGTCAGTGTTGCTTAGGATGATGCTCTGCATATGCAATTGTAATTTGGAAAATATCTTGGCAATTTCTTTTATTTTTTGGGGAATGGAGCTTTAGACAAGATCTCAGTCTTGGTCTTGAACTTGCTGTCTAGTCAAGGCTGATCTTGAACTCCTGATCCCGCTGCCTCCACTTCCCAAGTGCTTCGGGTGGCCGGTATGGGCCACCATGTCTGATTTACTTCCTCCTTTTTGACAGTACTAGGGATTGAATTTACAGCATCATGCATGGGAGGTGTGTGGTCTACTACTAGCCCCAGTTTTGGCAAATTCTTAGAAATTTTATACTATACACCCCACCATTCTTTCTCCCCCCCCCCCTTAGTTTTTCGAGACAGAACTTACCTGTTACACAGAGCCTTGGCTGTCCTGGACTGTCTTTGTAGACCAGGCTGGCCTCGAACTCACAGAGATCCATTTATCTCTGCCTCCCAAGTGCTGGGATTAAAGGCATGTGCCGCCACACCTGGCCGTCCCAGCATTCTTACTTCTAGGCATTTATTCCAGAAAATGGTTAAAGGAAATGAGGCATTCTAGAAGAGGATAGCAAATGAAGTGCTTAATATGTTAATAGACTTGTGTATATGTGTTTCCCCAAACTTCTGTATTTAACAGTCTCACTTGGGATAGGTTCACGGTCATGGGGAGTGATGACTCTTCCTCTCCGCTCACACACCTAGTTCTTCCTTAGCGCCTTGTACCTTTTGAGCTCTTTAGTGTGGATTGACCTGGGCCTGTCCTCTCCTCAGCCTCTTGTGCAATCCTGTTCTGTGCTAGCAGTGCTTTTCCTTTGCACGAACAACTCTAACTTCGGCTTCTAATAACAGACTCTTTTGTTTTTGTTTATATATAGTCTTCCCCAAAGTTTTTGTTGTTGATTTGTTTTATTTTTTCAAAACAGGGTTTCTCTGTAACCCTAGCCTTCCTGGAACTCACTCTGTAGACCGGGCCAGTCTTATTTATCTGTCTCACGAGATGGAACTCAGAGATCCATCTGCCTCTTCCTCCTAGATGCTGGGATTAAAGTCTTATGCCATCATGCCCAGCTTTTTGTTTTGTTTAGGTTTTTATGTAACATGGTCTACTTAGGCCTACAGGGCAAGATTGTCTCTTCAAATTCAGGGAGAAGGGCTGTAGATTTTTATCTGAAGCCACCTGTAACTCTGGGGCAACATAGGAAAAACAGGTTATTGGTTGAGGTTGGGTAAATTTGCTTTGGAATAGCTTTGAGTTACAATCTCTACTGTTTGGTAGAGATGCGTAGTGTCTCCTCTTTCTAGGTTCAGGCAGGTGGACTGTGCCATGAGCTAAAATTTAAAGTTATTTTCCATATGCTCTGATAGTTAACGATTAGTGTAAGGGATATCTGTGAAAGTTGAGAGAGATTTGTATTGGTTACAGAATGGAAGTGAATGTTAGCTTTATTGCTCATTCCATGTTATTGTAAGTGTGAGAGCTGGACAGCAGAGATGGGTCCCTTTCCTGGGTAGCTGATGTGTGTACAGGAGAGGCAATGGAAGGAGATGAGGATTAGATTTCCTGGAGGGTTCAGTCTTGGAAAACATTTAAGGGAAGAGACTTGGCCAGCTAGTTAAGTAGCCTGTCTCCAGGAGCCTCTTCCTAGTGTGTGTCCCGCAGGTGTGCCTCTTTGTGTTTGCTTTGCCGTAGGGGCTGGAGGGAGGGTAGAGGGATGTTGGAGCAAGAGGTTGCTTCCTCAGGGGTCTCTGTATGTCCCCATTATTGATCAGGTCCTTTTTTGGAGACTTCATTAACCTGACTTTGAGGGTGAGCCACATGAACAGTTGTGAACACTTTCGCTCCTTGTACCAGAAGCACTCACCTGCTGCCCCATTTTACTCCTTAGTAAAGAGACCTACAGAAACCTTGGCTCCTAGACTAGAAAGTCACACGTGCACCTTAAGTCTAGTGCTGCTAGGAAGGTAGAGGGACTGGTGGCCATTCTTACTGATTTGTGAGTTGCTTAAGACATGAGTCCCTTTGCTTTTGATTTCTGGGTCTTGGCACTTGAGGAGTCATCTTTATAACCTGCTTGTCATCAGTTAGCTAAATCAAGCCAAGACACATGCCTGAGCAAGTTCCCAATAGCACAGACGAAGGAAACAGCAACATGGAACAGAAATGATATTTTTGTTTGTTTGCTTTTTTTTTTTTTTTTTTTTTGAGACAGGGTTCCTCTGTGTAGCCTTGGTTGTCCTAGACTCTCTTTGTAGACCAGGCTGTCCTCAAACTCATAGCAATCCACCTGCTTCTGCCTCCGGAGTGCTGGGATTAAAGGCATGTGTCACCACGCCTGGACCTTAAACTAAGTTAAGACAAGAAAAAGGATTTATTGGAAGGCTATGGGGTGGCTTATAGACTGGGGGATAAAAAGTTGATGAGCCAGTCTTCAGAAAGGCCTGGAGCCAAAACAGCTTGGGGATCTTGGGAGCCACAGTCTCTGTGAGGGTAAATAAGAGCCACCCTTAATAGCCAGCTTCTCCTCCGCTCTGTTCAGAAGCCAGTGTCCAGGGAGTACAGCCCAGCTGGTGTGGCCTGAGTCAAGGCAGTGGGCTTTGACTGAGTCCGTGAGTCCCATTGGGCTGCTGTTACTTGGAAAAGGAGACAGCTGACAGTAGGGTTCCTCTGCTGTTGGCTTGTAAGGATCCGCTGTGGGCCCAAGAACAGAGACCGTGGCCCAATACCTTTGAGTAAGTTTAGTTTGGTGACTGTTATTTCAAGGTCCTAAGCTTTTTAGTGTTCTATTTTGAGAACAGACCTTACTGAACAGTCCTTACTAGTAATCACTGTTTGTTCAGGAGTGTGTTTTGGGGTGTGCGTTTCTTTGCCAAGGTTTTTCTAAGGATTTTTCTCAGTATGGCCTGTGTACAGGAGGTGGAGGGGAGGCGGTGTTCAGGGCAACCATTTGGCAGAGCAGCCGAAGGTGATGTCTCTTGTGTAGGCATGCTTTCCTGTGACCCCTGGGGAGTGGTCTTTCACAAATGCCTAAAATGGAGCTGGATGTGTGTGGCTCAATGGTTGAGCATTTGTGAGGGCCTGGGTTTGATTCTTAGCATCTGCAAAAAACGAAAGCAGAAATCCTGATATGGGAAAAAGGTTGAAAGTTGATAGCTAGAGCTAGAAAGGATGCTCTTTGGCTGCTTGATTAGACTGGCGAGAGTGATTCAGTGTTTGAGAGCAACAGGGCTTTTCACGGTCCTGCTGTTGATGACCCAGTGACCTATGATGCCGGACACTCAACGGCCATTTAAAGATCCACTTGAAACAGTAGGCTCCAAGTTGTTGTCTCATGCTGGTGAAAATGAAAGAGATGGATTCTTGGGGGAGTTTGCAAAAATAGAAATAAGCTTTATTAACAATTATTACAGAAAAGTAAGACAATGAAGAAATGTGAGAAATTAAGGAAAAGTGATGGAAATTCCCAAAAGAGGGAAGGGATCTTGAAAGAAGAAGAGGCCGCAGAGCTTCATAGTTCAGAGGTTTTATAGGGCTATGGTGAAGACTAGATGAAGACGAAGGGAGCTGCTGTGAGGCTGGTTGGTTCTCTGGGCTACTGTGGGTGGAGCCAGTGGAGGGGCCATGGGATCCATGCATATCCCCAGGCCTGACCAGGGAGATAGTTAGTTATGCACTCCCTGTTCACGTGCTGCTCCTGAGGAGTAGGTGCAGCCCCGCTCTATCCATCTCCTCCTTGGTTAGTCATTGACTTTGACTGTCTACTTGCTGTTAGTTATTTAGCCTGTTACTACCCTCCAACCTTGCAGGTGTCTAAGTGCTGTTAATAATACTAAGCTGAGTTTTCACATTTAGATGGTAGCCCTGTAGTTTCACCATACCAGAGTGCTGCCTCTGTCACAGCCACTGTAGCTGCAGTCTTTCTTGGTTGACTCAAGTTTAGGTCCTTGTCTGGGGTGCTCTGAAGTGATCTTTTAGGCAGGATCCTCTTGTTAGAAGCCATCCTTACTTACCATTTAGTCTGTTATGATTAGCTGCATTAGAAGCAAGACCGTATGAAAGGATCATAGCGTCTGTCCTGTATTTCTCACTTGCTTCAGAGGGCTGGGGGTGGGGAGCTGGCTAGGAGCCCCATCCCTCCTCTTACTGTCTAGATTGGTTATCTTGTACCTAACTATAAGCTCACTTACTTAACGTCCTCAGTGTTGCAGACCTATGCTAACCCTCCTTCTTCTTTTTAATCCTAGCCTCTGTTCTCATTGCAACATAAATGAGCAAGTTGCAGTTTTTACCATGAGTGCTCTTCCCTTAGCATCTACAGAGAGCTAGCTCCTGAATCAAGAGGGCAGCCCATATTCACAATGGTACCAGGGCTGTGTGTGCGTGTGCCTGTATTGAGACTCATATCTCCAGACCCTACATATTTTGTACCCAGCCTCTAGCCACATAACTGCCCCCTCCACCCATGGCAGTCCTGATGTACAGGACTAAGTGCTTTCTTTTTTTTTTTTTTTTAATGTGCATTAGTATTTTGCTTGCATATATGTCTGTGTGAGGATCCTGATCCCCTGGAACTGAAGTTACAGACAGTGGTGAGCTGCCATGTGGGTCCTGAGAATTGAACCCGGGTCCTCTGGAAGAGCAGCCAGTGCTCTTAACTGCTGAGCCATCTCTCCAGCCCCTACCTACTTAATGTTAATCGACTTTCTCCCTTCTGGTTAGGTACCTGCAGATGATGTTCATTGTCATTGGTATCCAGCATCTTCCGGGCTGATCCATGGTCACTTTCCGGGATGGCAACAAGGTGACTTAGCTGAGGATGACCCTGACTGAAAGGCTGCGTGAGAAGATATCTCAGGCCTTCTATAACCATGGGCTGCTTTGTGCCTCCTACCCCATCCCCATCATCCTCTTCACAGGACTCTGCATCCTAGCTTGCTGGTATGTTTCTGTTTTGCCTTCTCTGGTAGAACAGTGTGGTGTGACGGTAGATTTCACTAAACCTAACTGGTGGGGCTCTTGGATGCTGTAGATTTTATATAGTGGGGACTTAACAAGGATACTCATTGGCGCTGCATAGTAGAGAGTTCTGGGATTTGTTTGTAAAAGCCAATAAAGGAATCTTTTTTCTTTTATTCTTCTTTGAGACAAGGTTTCTCTGTGTAGCCTTGGCTGTCCTGGACTCGCTTTGTAGACCAGGCTGGCCTCGAACTCACAGTGATCCACCTGCCTCTGCCTCCTGAGTGCTAGGATTAAAGGCGTGCGCCAGCATGCCTAGCTAGGACTGGACCTTTTGTTCAGATCTATTGTAAATGATCTCAGACCTCCCCAAGTATACAGTAAGAAAAATGAGTATCGTTCATTGAGAGCTTTCTCCCCAGTGCCATGTCTGGAATATAATTTTCTCATTTGTTCTCATAATACTTAGGAAATGGTCCAGTTATCTCTTCTTTCCTCAAAGGGGTAGGAGTTTAGTGACTTACCTGGTCCTTACCACTGCTAAAGATGGAAACTAGGGGGCTGGAGATATGGCTGAGCCGTTAAAGGTTAGGCTCACAACCAAAAATATAAGATGGAAACTAGGCCTCGAGATCTCTGATGCCTTGTTCCTGTGGCCTCTGTTACCGGCCTCTTTATATTCTGGCTCAGTATATATTGGTGTTTAAAATCTACCAGCCTGTGTTGCATATGATAAAATGCTTACAGTGAGACATACTACATGATGAGTTAGGAGTGCTGTGAGAACCTGCTATTTTAAAAACACAAGCAAACAAAATTCTCTGTTAACTGATCTGTCTCTTTAGAGTTTTACTTGTCTAGGCCTGGTCTGTAGGCTAAGGCAGGTTCTCAGACATGCAGGAGTGTCAGAACCACATGGAAGGTTACACACACACACACACACACACTCACACACTCACACACACTCACACACACACACACACACACACACACACACACACACACACACTCTACACCCAGTAGCTTCTTAAGCAGCTTCTCCTTTTATATTGCAAGCTACCTGGGTATATAAAAATTATTCACCTCATTTTTATTCGGTTTGTGTGCTTGTATAGAAATCAAAATAAAATTTCTGTATACCATGTGGATCTGATCCATGGAACTCAAGGCCCCCTTTTCAGTAAGTGTCTTGACCCACTGAGCCATCTCAGCAGCCTTGGCTGAATGTCTTCTGGCATATTACTTGACATGTTTGGCATGAATCACACACAGGCTGGTGCCTTCAGAAGGCTAACCAGTTAGGCCTTCTGTAAAGTGCCAGTGTCTGTATTCTGGAAACAGATCTGTTTTGAAGCCCTGGGCAATTTCTCACACCTGACACCAGATAAGAAGAGGAGCTTGAGTCAGGAGTTCAGTGGACTGCTGGTAGCATCTAGTCTACAGGGTGGCCCTCTGTCAGCCTGTAGTAGTGTGGTCTCGTCACCCTTACAGTACAGGGTGCACTCTAGGGAGGGGATTTAGAAGTCATTGTTCCCTGCGTGCTTTGCCGTGGAGGGATTTGGAGACGGTCTGCTCTGTCTGAGCTGTGGCATGGAGACAGATGTCCATACTTCTCCTCTGACAGGAGCTCACTGGGACCTGGACCTAGGCATACAAACCTCAGTGTCATTTTCTTTCTTTCTTTCTTTCTTCTTCTTCTTCTTTTTTTTTTTTTAAAGATTTGTTTACTTAATGTATATAGTGCTCTGCCTACATATACACCTGCACACCAGAAGAGGGCATCAGATCGCATTATAGATGGTTGTGAGCCACCATGTGGTTGCTGGGAACTGAACTCAGGACCTCTGGAAGGGCGTTCTGTGCTCTTCACCTCCGAACCATCTCTCTAGCCCCTCAGTGTCATTTTCTATTCTGGAAAGTTTTTCTTTTCTCTCTGTCAGAGCCTTGAGTTTCCTAGAGGAGACAAAGCATGGATAGCAGCCAGCGTTTAGTAACTGTGTTAGATATTCAGGTTCCATTTAACTGTTGCTTTTTTCCTTGGATGAGGTGTGTTAAGCTTAGGCCCAAAGGGCGTCTGCACCTAATATCCCTACTCAGATCCAGTAGCTACCTGAGCTATGGCAGTATAGCTGTGTTTACCCCAGGTCATCACCAAGTCCCCCCTCCGGCCCCCTCAAACAACAACAACAACAACAACAACAACAAAAACCGAGCAGAGCAGGACTAGAAGGGGTGGTAACTAATGACAGTTTAGGAGTGTGCCTTTCTCCATCAGACTAAACAGTCAGGGACTGAGAGGCTGTGTAGTGGGACATGGTGGCTCAGGCCTTTGATTCTAGCACTTAGGAGGCAGAGGCAGGCAGATACCTGGGAGTTTGAAGCCAGCCTGGTCTAGAAAGTGAGTTCCAGGACATCCAAGGTTACACAGAGAAACCCTGTCTGGAAAATACAAAACCAAAAAGAAGGAGGCTGTATGTATGGGGGTCAGGCTCCTCTCAGGCAGCACCAGGGGTCTGATTTTCTTCTCTAAGCTGCTGCCGAGGCTCTCGGTGACTACAGCGATGGAGGGCTGAGGACACACCTTCGGGTAGCCTGAGAGCTGAGCCTTGTAAGTGGGCTTTGGTAAGTTTTCTCCTGCCTGGCTCATAAGTGTAGTAACTGTTACTCCCTCCCCTGGGAAAATCTGATGAAACTTGTAGCAAATAGGCATTGTAGAAAAAGTTGTGTTTGTATTTCCTAGAGGTTAGCCTCCTGGGACTCAACGGGGTGGCCCAGCAAGGGCGAGGCCTTTGCCTTAGGCCTTCGCTGTAAGTGTGCATGCGTGCATGTGTGTTGTACTATGAAGTCAGGGGAAGGGTACAGGAAGGTAGAATTCAGCTCAGGAAAGAAGTTGGTATCATGATGAAGTCATACTAACCCTCTTGAGGATGGCAGTCCTGCAGGAATTTGAGAACAGACTTGGTCCCTTTCCCTCTTGCTTTTCTTTTTAGGAGAGTGACTGGCACCTTCAGCTGCGGCTGTGCATCCCAGCAGTGGTCTGTGTTTCTCAACCTCTTTCTCTCTACACCCCAGTTTGTTCAGTGATTACCCTTGGGGTCACACAGTGGGCTGTGTGGCAGCTTGTCTCTTTGTCTGCTTAGACACATTTATATGTTCTTTTCATAAATAAGAAAAAAAATTGAGCTGGAGAGATGGCTCAGCCATTGAAGGCTGGCCTCACAACCAAAAATATAAGAAAAAAATCAGAGTAACTTAAGCCAGTCTGTGCATATAGTTAGGTGAGCCAGATAGGCTGAGATGGAAGTTTCAAAACACTTGTAGGGCTGGAGAGATGGCTTAGCAGTTAAAAGCACTGACTGCTCTTCCAGAGGTCCTGAGTTCAATTCCCAGCAACCACATGGTGACTCACAACCATCTATAATGTGATCTGATGCATACTGTATACATAATAAATAAATCTTTAAAAAACAAAAACAAATAAAGCAAAGGGTATGTGACCTTAAAAGAAAAAGAAAAAGAAAAAGAAAAAAGAAAAGAAAAAAAATACCTCTAACCTCCGCTCTAAAGTTTGGACTCTGGAGAGGCCCAGTGCACCTGTTCCATGACACTGCCTGGTTGGCCATTTAAAGCAGAGCCTCCTCTTCTGGTCTTACATACAAACCCTGTAAAAACTCCCCCCAAAACATAGGAAATCAAAGCCTGCTTTATCACCCACGATTCACTCAAGTAGAAGGAAAACACTTCCATCTTTTACTACCCAACTCTTCTAGTCTAGTGAGAGAGCAGGGTTTGGGGGTACACTTAGGAACCCTGAGTTCAAGGCTAGCCTACTTTACATAGCAAAGCTCAGGCCAGCCTGGGCCATGCAGTGAGACCTTGTCTCATAAACAAAAGCAAAGGGCTATAGAGATGGCTCAGCACTTAAGAGCACTTGCTGAGGACCCAGGTTTGATGCCCATTACTCACATGGCCACTCACAGCCACCTGTAACTCCAGTTCCAGCGACTCTGGCTTCTGTGGGCACCGCATACTCAAGCACTGCATGGACATATATGCAGACAAAATGCCTATACATATAAAAGAAAGTTTAATTAAAAAAAAAAAAACTGGAGAAATGGCCAGGCAGTGGTGGTGCACACCTTTAATCCCAGCACTCAGGAAGCAGAGGCAGGCAGATCTGTGAGTTCAATGCCATCCTGGTCTACGGAGTGAGTTCCAGGTCAGCCAGGGCCACACACAGAAACCCAGTCTCAAAAAATCAGAAAAAAAAAATTTAGAACACACCAAAATACTGTATACTGCAAGCAAGTCTTTTTTGAATCTCAGCCCTTCCCTGGGGCAGTACTGACCGCAGTCACCTTATACTGATAAGCAAATGCCTCACGCTGAAAGGAAGTAGTATTTGGAAAACCTGTTTCTGGGGACCTGTATGACAGAGCATGTGCTTAACATGTATGAGACAACGAAGGGTAAGATTCAGGCTGGAGAGACAGACACTGAGGCATCCTGACTGCCTGGTGCCTAAGGGTCCTGACACTAGGAGAAACTAATGGAAGGACAGACTGACCGTGTTAAGGTGCTTCTGCAACAATGACCCCTGGGACTAAAGTGACCATTAGATTGGTGACTGAGTGGCCTAGTCCCAAGGACTGTGGTGGTAGGAGATAGGGAAGAGTGTAGAAATCAAATGAACAGAAAGTAGTCAGGGAGTGTATAGCATGCAGTAACCTGGCCTTAATTCCCAGCTCAGAATTACAACACATAAACCCTTGGGTGTGGCTTAGGGGTCTTCCCTACTTTCTGAGAAAGTCTCCTGCCCCTTTGTCTTCTGAAGCCCGCTGCTCCCTGCTGGAATGTAAATTTCGAGAGCAGAGATCTTGCCTGTCTTGTGCACCTCTGGGCCTTGCATCATGTCTGGCCCTGAGTTGATGTTCAAATATTTGTTGAAAGAGTGACTACCAGGCCGGTTGCCTATTGGTGACACAACTGCCGAGACTGAGCAGTTAGGAAGCCATGTCCAGAAAGGAGGCAGAAGCAAGCTAGGCACAGAGTTCTCTGCCAAGGAAACTTCGCTCTAGCCAGTTGCGTCCCCCTCGGATAGACGTGTCTCGGGTTGTAGGATAACAGCTAGAGGGGAAAGCAGGTCTTTATTTTTTAAAAATGCTTTCTTCTTCTTTAGTCCCTTTAAAATAAGGTTGTGCTATGTATCCTAAACTGGCTTGGAACTTACCATGTGGCCTAGGCTGGCCTCAGACTTACCGTCTTGTTTCCTACTGCCTGTCAAGTACTGGGCTTACCAGCATGTGCCATCATCCTCAGCCCCAAATATGCTTCCATGTTGTGTTGGTCTGTAGTTCCATTTAAACAGTGGATCGTTTTGAAGCTCACTGCCTGGATTGGGATTGGTTGGTTTAGCTAGATGATCTCCAGCCAGGTACTTGACCATTCTTGTCTTCTCTATAAATGGAGGGAAGGACGAAGGCACCTGCCTTCTACAGAGAAGTATTTACATAGCTAATACACGTAAAATACAGCTTAGAATGGTTCCTGGCACAGGGGCTGCAGAGATGGGCCAGCAGCTAGGAGAACTTGCTGTTCTTCCAGAGGACCCATGGTTGGTTCCCACGCCCACATGGCAGCTCACAACCATCTGTCACTCCAGTTCCAGCGGATCCAGCGCCCTCATCTAGGTTGTGCAGGCACTGTGAGCATGTGGTGCAGAGACATACATGCTGGCAAGACATGCATGTACATAAAATAAAAATAAATCAATCTTTTGAAGAAATGGTTTCTAGCACGTATTAGCCTCATGTAGGAGGTTCCATCATTATTATTTACTTTCTCTTCTGTCTCTATGGCCTAAAATTAAAAGTAGATGGAAAAATACGTATGTGTAAACCAAAACTCAAGAACCGCAGACAACATCAACACTGTATAAAACACTCAAAACCAGCCAGCCAGCCAGGCATGGTTGTACACATCTATAAACTTCGGCAGTGGAAGGCTGAAGGATGTGAGTTCAAGGCCAGCTTGGACTTCATAAGAAGATTGAGTCACTCAGGAGGCAGAGGCAGAAGGATCTCTGTGAGTTCGAGGCCGGCCTGGTCTACAAAACTAGTCCAGGACAGTCAAGGCTACACAGAGAGACCCTGTCTGGAAAAACAAAAACAAAAACAAAAAAAGATTGAGTCTTGAAGGAAATTATCAATGAGTGTAATAACCTTATTTTTTTAAGCTGTGGTAAGCAAGATTATCTCTAGATTTTTTTTTTACTTACAAAATTCATATCTATCTATCTATCTATCTATATATCTGCATTGAGTGTATGCCACATGTTTGGGTGCCAGAGTAAGCCTCAGACAGTCCTCTGGAGTTGAAGTTACAGATGAATGTGAACCACCCAAAATGAGTGCTGGGGACTATACTAAATTCCACTGGAAAAGCAGAAAACACTGTTGAGCCATCTCTCTAGCCTCCATAGCTTTATTCACAATAGCTTCAACTAGAAACAGCCAAGTGTCCCTTGACAGGGAAGTAGACAAATGTACGATAGTATATTCATTCAGTGGAATACTACATATAACATGTGATGTCAGGGGTTTTTTGTTTTTGTAGTGCTAGGGGTTGAATATGCCTTAGACATGCTAGGCAAGCACTCTACCACTGACATCTCCATCCGTAATATGTGTGCATAAAAATGAGTGGCTCACCACCAGGCAGTGGTGGCACACACCTTTAATCCCAGCACTCGGTAGGAAGAGACAGGCGGATCTCTGTGAATTCGAGGCCAGCCTGGTCTACAGAACACGTTCCAGAGTTGACAGCCAAAAGCTATATGCAGAGACAGGGTCTCTCTGTGTAGCCTTGGCTGTTCTGGACTTGCTTTGTAGACCAGGCTGGCCTCGAACTCACAGCAATCCACTTGCCTCTGCCTCCCGAGTGTTGGGATTAAAGGCATGCGCCACCATGCCCGGCAATATACATGAATATAATAGATATTTATAAATTGAGCCACTTACAACAGAGTACGTAAATAGGGTAGATCATTTAATTTATATTTTGTTCAAAAATAGGCAAAACTGGCCTGACAAGATGGTTCGGTGTGGGTAGAGACACCTTGAGCTCAATCCTTGGACTCTACATAGTGGAAGGAGTGAAAGCCAACCCTGCAGGCTGTCCTCTGACCTCCACACACGCTCTGGAATGTGGGCCTCCCTATACTAAACACACAGGTACATAGACGTCAAAACAGAAAAGTCAAAACTGTGGCTGGTGTGTAGCTGGAAGGTAGAAGAAATACATAGAAGCATGAGGCTCAGCACCAAAAACAAGTGAGAAAAGCAGAAAGATCTGTAGTGGGAGAGACTGTAGTACTTCCTGTCGGGTGTGGAGGGCACGGGGTGTGTGTTGACAGTCCTCAGGGCTGTCTTCTGAGGTTCTGTAGATGAGAACGCTGTATATCTCATGTGTATGCGTTATACTGTATGCAAGTTGCTGCCTTTTTTTGTTTGTTTGTTTGCTTGTTGTCAGGGTCCCATCTCAGCATTTCAGCATTAGCAGGCCTTGAATTTGCCACCCTCCCGCCTCAGCCTCTTACATAAGTTATTTCTGATTATTACAAATATTTTAAGTGAAACTTGAAACAAAATATACATCCATTTTATAACTTGCTGATGTGAGGCCAGTTTTTCCTTTTCATGTGAGGGATCCATTAACTTCTGTTCAACATGGTCCTGTCCTTCCCAGTTGTCATGATCTCTCCCTTTAAATAGAGCAGCCACTGCACTATCTGGATCAGAATTCCCCTGGATTTGTATCCTCTCCCCTAGTTCTATTTTTTTTTTTTTTAAACCTACGTCTGATTGATAAGGTTCTACTTTGTTTTTAGCATCTTATATCAAGTCTCATAAAACATTCAGCCAGCCTGTTATACTAGCCGGGCTTTCTTTGTAGGGCTTTGTGACTAAAATAAGTTTGAAAAATTCTGATTTAGATGACTTGTGAATGTCAGCTCTGAAGTTTTATGGTGAGTAAATGACGTTTTCCTACA
This sequence comes from Acomys minous, assembly GCF_964271855.1. Taxonomy (NCBI): domain Eukaryota; kingdom Metazoa; phylum Chordata; class Mammalia; order Rodentia; family Muridae; genus Acomys; species Acomys minous. The sequence goes on along the minus strand of NC_140495.1, from coordinate 13,466,417 downwards.
GTTCCAGCAAAGAGGATGCCGTTGCAGCCGCAGCCGCCTCACAGCGGACTCTCCTTCTCATTCCTCTTCTTTCCCTTCTCCCCAGCTACCCGCTGCTGAAGCTCCCTTTGCCTGGGACAGGACCCGTGGAGTTCTCCACTCCTGTGCGGGATTACTCGCCCCCACCTGCGGACTCTGACCACAAACAAGGAGAGCCCAGTGAGCAGCCAGAGTGGGTAGGTGCTCAGCTTGTCACTGAGGAGAGCCCAGACAGAGAGCTGATTGGTGGAGGCGGGGCCCTGCAAGTGACAGCAACAGTGGTCAGCTTCAGCCTAGTGCACATCCATGTACAAAGGCACCAGAAGGGTTTAGTTATATATTTAATGAGTAACCTTTATTGAAAGGAAACACTTAATGACGCAAAAGTGGGAATGCCCTAGAAATGCGAGGATTTTCAGTTGCCCTAGCAGTGCCCAGCTGAACCTGGCTTCCTCCCTGGCTGACTCCCACACCAGGCTGTCTCCTCTTTGATCCTGGGTGGTCCTGAGAACAGCTGAGCATTGCTAGAGTGAGGCTCATTGTCTCAGATTAGTCAGGCAGGGTTTTGATTTTGTTGTGTTTTCCTTTTCTTTTTTCTTTTTCCTTTTTTCTTTTTGAGACAAGGTTTCTCTGTGTAGCCTATGCCGCCATGCCTGGCTCTTGTTATGTTATCTTATACTCCAATAAGGTGCTTTTTCGTTGTTGTTTTCGAGACCGGGTTTCTCAATCAAACAAACAAAAGTAACAGGTGAACAGCCAAAGTTCCTGATCACAGGCACTTATGTGTCACCGTGTGATGAGGTCCTAGGGCTGTTACTGTCAGCTCCTAACAAACAGGGACCCTTTGGACCACAGGAAAGGCCTTTACTGTGATTTCCACAGTGGAGTTTGTGGGGTCTTGTACGAACTGACCCTTCTCCGTGTCCCTCTGATGTCCTAGTCAACTCCTGCAGGCTAGCGTGTGTTTCTGTGGCACACCGCCCTGCACACCCTCCTGTCTCGGGTGGTGAACCCATAGCTTCTGTTTGTTGTCCACTTACTGCGTCACCCTTGAAGGAAGAATCACTGGTACCTCTTCTCTGACTGCTTAGTGAAGACATGCCTGAGAGCTAGACACAAGTCCAGGGTCCCCTGTGCCACACATAAGCCCCCCTGAAATCCTGGCTACCCAGGGTCTAGATTCCCATGCAGCCTCCCACCCTGTGTAAAGCCTCATGAGACATAAGCAGCTCGACAGGCCGCCTGACTCAGGGCTCCACATCCAATGCTACAGATGACTAAAGGGGAGCTGGGGATGGACAGGGAAGAGGAATGTGCTGGACAGCTGCCACTTTTCAGGTACACACAGCAAATCCAGCTACAGCGACAGACCCTCTAACCTGCCCCAAGAGGACGGAGCCTTGTTTTAAGCAAGGCCACTAAGAAAAATGACTTTTTGTTTGTTTTTGTTTTTGTTTTTTGAGACAGGCTTTCTTTGTGTAGCCCTGGCTGTCCTGGAACTGGCTCTGTAGGCCAAACTGGCCTCAAACCCACAGCCTCCTGAGTGCTGGGATTAAAGGCATGTGCCACCACTGCCCAGCCCAATCAAAAGCACATGTTTTTTTATTTGTTTGTTTGTTTGTTTTTTTAAACAAGAAACAAGGTTGGGACCCAAAGTAACTAAGTGCCTCCGTTACTTAGTTCATGAGGGTAATACTGGGTTAGAATTCTTTGCTTTCCCAGGCCTACTGACTGGATGTACTAGTGACTGGACTGTTGCCAGCTGACCAGCACTGGACTGAGCACTGATGCATATGAGAAAAAAAATAGTCCCTCCAGTTGCAGGGCCCAGACTTGGGATTCCAATCATTGTGACCTCTGTACTCTGTATTCAAAGCTCAGAAGCTTGACTAGCTCATGTCTGGATATCGTACTCAGTCACGTAAGAACAGTGCCTGCTTTTCACGTGTGGTGCTTTGCCCCGGTAGGTTGGTGATGGGCTTGCTGAGTTTCTTGAGAAAAAGCAAAGCTTGGCACAGAGCTTCTCTTTTCCACCTCTGACAGAACAGCGCCTTCTTTCTACCTCCTTTTTGGTTAATGCCAACTAACTAGTTAGGAGTTCGGCTCTCCTGTTGCTGAACTAGGACACCCTGGTAAGATGCGCATCATAGCTACATACTGTGTTGATGAGACCTATGCACCCATGTTTACCAGGGCTCTGCCTGTGATCACCAGCGGATGCAGGGCTGAGCCTGGCAGAGCTTATTCTGGGCTAGAGAGATAGCTCAGTGGTCAAAGAGTTCCTAGCAGGTTTGGTTCCTAGAAATACATCAGGTGGCTCACAACCACCTGTAACTCTAGTCCCAGACAATCTGATGCTCTCTGGCCTCTGAGGGAACCCTCACACATGTGCTGCGCATAAACTCATACAGGCATACACATATATAAAATTTTATTTTATTTTTAGTTTTTTTGAGACAAGACAGTTTTTTTCCGAGTAGCTTTGTATGTCCTTGTCTGGACTTGCTCTGTAGACCAGGCTGGCCTCAAACTCAGAGATCCCCCTGCTTCTGACTCCCAGAGTGCCACCACACCCAGCTATGATTTTTTTTAATAAAAAAAAGAATGAAATAATTTTGAGCTTCATGTCCAAAATTGGCCATTGGTTCACAATGGGTTTTTCTTGATGCAGATATTTTTACCATCATTAACTGCTTAATATAGTTCTACTATATATTGAACTGACTAGCAGAGTTCGGTGGGCCTGTTTATACAAGATAGATGTATCTGTGGGCTTCCCTTGGTACCTTTCTTTGGCCTTGGGTGCAGACAGTGAGAAGGTGTGCAGAGCAGCTGTTGAGAGGCCCTGTGGGATGGGGGAGGCTTGGGGCTGTGGCCCAATGACACGTACTTGGTGATGAGTTACCAGACTCATGGCCTCTGTATGATAACGTGTGAGCCCACAATAGAGTGAGAGCCACTCAGTTATAAGGAACAGAGAACCCAGCTCTAAGCACAGTAAGTGAGACAGAAGGACCTCACTTAACTCCTGGGCAGAGGCAGAGATAAATGCCCTCTGCACTCCATGGCCAGTTCCTCAGGAATCCATCTCTCAGATCTGGTCTCTTTATCTTCCTACCGGCCTGTGTTTGTGCAACAGCAAATCCAGTGGGTGACAGGAGTTCATTCCCAAAACAGTCCCCAGGGCAGCCGCACTGTGCTGATGTCACCACCAGGGTAGCCGTACTGTGTTGATGATGTCACCGCTAGCCACGAAGGGCAGACTGTGGCTTCTGGAGACAGTTGAAGGCCTGGGGTTAGCGGCCACCACCCACCCGCACCAGAGACCTGCTGCGTCTGCCTTCCTTCTTCTGCTCTGCTGTTGCTTCTGGAGTACACCAGGGTGCTATGGGGACAGCTAGAGGCGCTCGTCCTTGAGGAGATAAGACAAAGGCTTTACAGTGTGAGAAGCGTGTCAGAACAACATGGTCGGGGTGGGGAGCTGAAGGATGGCTCAGCGGTCAAGGATGCTTACTGTTCTTGAAGATGACCTGAGTTCTGTTTCAGCAACTGTGTGTAACTCCAGTTCCAGGAGATTGAACACCCTCTGGCGTCTGCAGCAACCTTCACACACCTGGGACACACAGTCTCATGCAGATACATACATACACACACAAAGAAAGAAAAACAGCTGGACAGTGGTGGCGCACACCTTTAATCCCAGCACTCAGGAGCCAGAGGCCGGCGGATTTCTGTGAATTCGAGGCCAGCCTGGTCTACAGAGTTTCAGGACAGCCGAGGCTACACAGAGAAACCTTGTTTTTGTTTTGTTTTTTAAAGTGCTGGATCTACAGATGTGCACTACCACGTGCAGCTTTTGTTGTTGTTGTCTTTTAGAACAAGATTTAGTGTTGTCTAAACTGCTTCAGCCTGCTGTGTAGCTGAGGCTAGTCTTGAACTCCTGGTTCTTCTGCGTCTACCTCTTGAGTACTGGGGAAAGGCACGTTCTGCGGTATTTCTCTGCTTCTTACGTGTGGATAGACTTCCTTCCGCAGAGCACAGGCAGGAGGGGTATGTGCAGTGGGGAACTTGACAGGAAGTGCTCAGGAGGGTGATGGAGGTTGGAGAGGATGGTGGTAACCTCTGAGGTCTTCCTCCCAAGTGTAGAGCCCCGACGAGCACCCCTCAACACTTCAAGACCGCCAAAAACAAGAAAAGTTTGAGAAACTGTCACAAGCTATGAGAAGCCCTTTTTATTGCTTTGGGTCTTAGATGAGGCATAACATCTTGGTGGCAGCAGAGTGTGCTGGAGGAGCCTATTCACCGCATTGTGGCAGGAAGCAGAGGAAGAGAGGTGTGAGCGTGTGTGTGTGTGTGTGTGTGTGTGTGTGTGTGTGTGTGTGTGTGTGTGTGTACGTGCACGGGGTGAGGGTGGGGCATTGTATCTGCAGAGGAAGAGGCAGAAAGGCAGGAGCAAGTGTGTGGTAGCCTGCTTGTCTAGCTTCCTGCTGTTTGGTTTGGTTTGGTTTTTTGAGACAGGGTTTCTCTGTGTAGCCTTGGCTGTCCTAGACTCACTTTGTAGACCAGGATGGCCTCGAACTCCCAGTGATCCACCTGCCTCTGCCTCCTGAGTGCTGGGATTAAAGGTGTGTGCCAGGCTCTAGCTTCCTGCTTTGTGAGCTTCCCAGCATGGGTGTCAGGAACGGAACCGTCTTCTGAAAGAGCAGCAAGTGCACACAGCCATTAAGCCAACTCTGTAGCCTCACCACAGAGTCCACTCTGTAGTAGACTTAGTGTGACCTGTGGCCTTGTAGGGTTGGCAAGGGGCAGTTCCTTCTGGGCAGAGGGCTGTGGTTACAGAGAAAGAAAAACAAAGCAGGAACAGTAGAGACTTTATTTCTCAGTACATGGCCTTGGGCAAATGGCTGTACACATTTGCACCTTAGTTTCCATGTATAAAACAATGGTGATAATTATTCCTTTGTTACACATTGTCATAAGGAATAAATGAGAGAATGCAGACTTAGTGCCGTGCCTAGCCCACCTTTAGCTTTCAGAAAAAGTTTGTGGCTGTCTCCATGTGTCAGGTCTGGCTAGCCTGAGCAGAGAGGAGAAAAAGGAAGGTTTGTATGCTTGGACTGCTCTCAAGGTCACTAGGTGTGTGGGCCTTAGGCTTGTCCTCAGCTTAGTGGGTCTTTCCTCAGGAAGCTCATCCTAAGTGCCCTGCTGGTCCTCTGTGCTTTCACTGCCATACTTTTGAGTTATGCTCACTCAGATTTACATAAATGCCAATGTTTTACACACCACAGATGCTCAAGAAAGGGCTCTTGTTGAGTAAGTAACGAGCAGGATTATTTAAGAGACAGTCAATGTGCCTGCTATTTTATTTTGAGCACTGTGAGAAGGTTGGTGGCTCCAAGTTGTTTCTGCATTCTTTTTTTTGTTTGTTTGTTTTTCAAGACAGGGTCTCTCTGTGTAGCCTTGGCTGTCCTGGACTCGCTTTGTAGACCAGGCTGGCCTCGAACTCACAGGGATCCGCCTGCCTCTGCCTCCCGAGTGCTGGGATTAAAGGCGTGCGCCACCACGCCCGGCTCCTGTTTCTGCATTCTTGAGTTCAAATCTGTGTAGCTCTGGCTGTCCTCCTCCAGGAGGAGGACAGAAATGCAGGTCCACGTGATTGTGGGTGGGAGGGAGGGTAGATAGGTACTGGGCATGAGTTTTAGCCTGGAAATGGACTGAGAGGTCAGTAGGTCAGATTCTTTGGGACTGAGCGAAGAAGTGCAGATCTGAGAAAGGCAGTGAGCAAAGGTGGCTTGACACAGCTTGACACCCAGAAGGATTAAGCTTGGGGCTGGAAGCTCCATGGTGCCATGAGGCAGCTGTGCCCTTCACGAGTTTGGGGATGAGCCCCGAATGGGTGCTCTCCGTCTCTGAGAAGAAGCTCCCTTCACTCAGGTAAATGTGTGTGTTGAGTCATGGAAATGCTTTCCAGTTAGAGTTGTTGGCAGCTTCAGGCAGGCTGTGTGTCAGAGCCCTCCCTAAGCTAGCATTGTGAACAACTCACAGTCCAACTATGTGGCACATACCTGTAATGCCAACACTTGGAAAGAAGATTGCTACAAGTTCCAGGCTGGCTAGGACTACACCTAAGGCTTCGTCTCAAGCAAACTTAATCTGAGCTTCATGAGCTTTGCTTCCAAGTTGTTCCTTTGAGCCTAGGAGATGGTTCAGTGGCCTCATCCACTCACCTGCCCTGTGGAGTCCCTGAGTAAGGCAGGCTGTGGCTTGAAAGCAGCCCCTCAGCCCTCAGGCATGGCCAGCACCCTTGAGCATGCCTGCTTGTCTGTCTCTAGTTGCCATCGAACCTCCAGGGCTTTCATTAGACAGCCCCTCCACCTCAAGGACATTTGGACCTTTCTCTGTCATCCAGAAGGTTTGGCTAGGGTTCCAAGCTGGCTTGCACTTGCCCTGACCACCTTCCAGGGTTCCTCAATGTCCCTTGCTTCTCAGATGCTCTCCCTGCCTTTCTGCTACCCAGCTTCTCCATTCGCATGGCTGTTCTGCTATGGCTGACATAATGCACACTTGAGGAATATTCCATGGCACATTTGTCACTGGGAATTGCACATGTGAATGCTCTCATCTGTAGTTTGGGCTTGGTCCCAGTGATGCCAGCATCAGTATGGAACAATTCTGCCAGCAGTTTCTGAGGCCACTAGCTGGCATTCTTGGGGAGTGAGACAGGCACACATCAAGTTCTAGTAAGAAAAGTGTGCAACGTGTGAAAAGTGAGACGTGAGTCTGAGACACTGCGAGGTTATGAAACTGCCTGAGCAATCCTTGCTTCTTCCTGCTGTTTAGTGCTACTCTTTCTATTAAAATTCTACTCCGGGGGCCAGGCGGTGGTGGCGCACGCCTTTAATCCCAGCACTCAGGAGGCAGAGGCAGGCGGATCGCTGTGAATTCGAGGCCAGCCTGGTCTACAAAGTGAGTCCAGGACAGTAAAGGCTACACAGAGAAACCCTGTCTCAAACCCCTCCCCCCAAAAAAATTCCACTCTGGGTGCAGGCAGGCAGAAGACACTCAGAGGCCCACCTGCCACCGTGCAGCACTGGGCGGGGGGGCGTGCACGACTATGATGAGCAAGTGTGTATTGGAGAGAGAAGGAGAAGTCGAACTGTGTGTGCCCTATGAACAGAGGTGGCACCGGAGACTTGAGTAGCCTGTCACCTGAGGCTGTGCTGATGTCCTGGCCTGTGCTGCTGCTGACGGCCATGGCTGGGCTCATGGTGCTGCAGAGGCAGGGGTCTGTGTCAGTGTCTGTGGCCCATGTTACCAACCAAAGGCCATGGGGATGTCCCTGGTGCTGACTGGGGCCATGCTGATGTCCAAGGACTGCTCAGAGCTGGCTCTGCCCCTCGCCTGGGCAAAGCTACAGAACTGCCTCAGTGGTGGGAGGGCACAGGAGAGCCGGGTGGGCTGACCAACTCAGCTACCACCCAGGCCCAGATCCAGGGCTTTGAGTTGTCCCACCCCGACATCTACCCCATGAGTGAACTGCTGGAGCGTGTGGAGGGGCTGGTCCTACAGGCCCAAAGTGGCAGGACCTTCATGATCCAGGGCAACAATAGCACATCTGAGAGGAGTCCCGGTGAGGATCCAGTATTCATAGTGTAGCAGAACCCAGAGGCCTCGAACCAGACCAATGAGTGACCCATTGCAATGAACATTTGAAGGAAAGCCTCTTGGGCAAAAGAGTATATTATGTGACATATTGTGATACACCACAGATTCCATGGCGAGATTGATTTGTTTGTCTTTTCTTTTTTTCTGGTTTTTTTTTTTTCTTTTTAGATTTTTGAGACAGGGTTTCTCTGTGTATCCTTGGCTGTCTTGGACTCACTTTGTAGGCCAGGCTGGCCTCGAACTCACGGTGATCTGCCTGCTTCTGCCTCCTCGAGTGCTAGGATTAAAGCCATGCACTACCATGCCCAGCTTTGTTTTCTTTTGGGGGCGAGATTACAAGAGTGGACATGGAAGGATGGAGAAATGAGTGGAGTTGGGGTACATGGTGTGAAATTCATAAAGAATCAATTAAAATAATAATAATAAATGTGCTGAAGGAAGGGAGAGAAAAAAATCTCTGGGCTAGATGGTGGCGCACTCCTGTAATCCCAGTATTTGGAAGGCAGAAGCAGGCAGATCTCTGAGTTTGAGGCCAGCTTGGTCTACAAAGCAAGTTTTAGGCCAGCAGGGCAGTACAGAGAAACCCTGTCTCAAAAACGAAATAAATAAACAATAAAACCCATCTCCGCAGATGGGCAGAGCATGTGTGCTCAAACACACGTTCTTGTGTGAGTGAGGTCAGCACACATCTGGATGCTACAGGGTGGCTGTTGTTCTTTTCTTTCAGTGAGGAACCTGGAACTTAGGGAGGTCAGAAGCACTTCTGGTGCTATAGAGTTGGAGAGCTGGGATTGAACATTTTTGTTTGCTGTTTTTGAGACAGTCTGTTGTTTATGTAACCTGCTATTTAAACCAAGCTGGTCCTCAAACGGGGCAATTCTCTCAGTTGTTAGGATGGTATCATGCATTATCATACCCAACTAAAAACTTGGCCTTGATTTTTTTTTTTAAAGATGTATTTATTATGTATACAGTGTTCTGTCTGCATGTAACACCTGCCCACCAGAAGAGGGCACCCGATCTCATTTTTGTGGCTCATGTTTGTGAGCCACCGTGTGGTTGCTGGGAATTGAACTCAGGACCTTTGGAAGAGCAGACAGTGCTCTTAACCTCTGAGCCATCTCTCCACCCTTTGGCCTTGATCTTTTAAACACAGTACAGAGTAGTAACTCTGTGGGGCAATACCTGTATATCACTGAGACAGCTGCGTGCTTCTGGGAACTTGTGGTTTGGTGCAGCCAGCAGCTGTGCTCTGTAAAGGGCTAGACAGTACATGGTTTAGGCTAGGTAGTATGGTAGTCCAGACATCGCTCTTGCGGACGCTCAGCTCTGCGATGGTCATGCTGTGATAGCGTGGGTATAGACCAGTGGTGGCATAGTGGACGTAGCTTTCCTTATCCCAGGAAACCACGACACAAAGTAAACCTGGGCTTTGCTTTGGCCTGTGGGGGCCAGATTTTCCTGATACCTAATTCATTAGTGTTTTCCCCATAGCACATGCTCAGTGCTTCCTTTCCTTTTTTCCTTTTCTTTCTTTAGTTTTTTTTTTTAAAGGTTTTTTGTTTGTTGTTTGTTTGTTTTTTGAGACCTGGCACCTGGCAGTTCAAGTGCTTCCTTTTCTACCCTGTCCTATTTCTTCTACAGTATGTGGGTGCCCCAGTGGCATACATCCAACAGATATATGTGAAGTCATCAGTGTCTCCCTGGCACAGAAATCTTCTGGCTGTAGATGTGTTCCGATCCCCTCTGTCCCGGGCATTCCAATTGGTGGAGGAGATCCGGAACCACGTGCTGAGAGACAGGTACTCCACCGCAAGCCTGCCAGCTTTGCAGGTCTCGGGGTCCTCGTGGGTTCGTTGTGGCTGCATCCTCACAGCTCACAGAGTGGGGTGGGTATGAATGGGCCTGACGGTAGTGCGGTAGCCGAGAAACAGCTGACCCGTGGCTCCTGCCTCTGTGCTCTGCCAAGATTAGCAGGCTGTACCTGGGGGTACCTCCTGGAACGTGCTGGCTTAGCAGACTGTCACTGTCAGGTTTTAGTTAGCTAATGACATTGACAAGAATTTTGATGAACTAAAACCCCGTTTTCTTCCTCTCCCTCTTGTCCACTAAAACTGTCTAAGGTGTTGAGTGAGGGGGCGGGGGTTGCATGCTCTCACACTTGCCTTTCCTGGAAGGAAATGGGCTTTATGGCTCCAGTACACTCCAGGCCGGGCAGATACGTGGTCTTCTTGTTGACCACTTGGAAGCATTTCCCACAGTGCCCTACTCGTCAGGCTCTTCTGAGGTAGCAGGGGGCAGTAAGGCGTTTAGGAGCCTGAGGACAGATGAGGCCCTGTAAGTACAGTGAAGTACAGTGGGTTGGCCCTGCTCGGGCAGAAACAACAGAGGCCTCCTCCCGTCTTCTGCATAGCTCAGGGACCAAGAGCCTGGAAGAGGTTTGCCTGCAGGTGACAGACCTGCTGCCAGGCCTCAGGAAACTCCGGAGCCTGCTTCCTGAACATGGCTGCCTGCTGCTGTCCCCCGGGAACTTCTGGCAGAATGACTGGGAACGGTTCCATGCTGACCCTGACATCATCGGGACCATCCATCAGCACGAGCCCAAAACTCTGCAGACATCAGTCACACTCAAAGGTACCATCAGCACTCAGAGCCCGTGTGTGGCCGCTGTCTCTCCCAGTGGCTGCTTACCCCTTGCTTCTAAGAGGAAGGGCAGAGAAGGGGTCTGAGTAGCCCCGCTGCCACTCCATCTCCGCGACTGGCACCCCTGTGACCGTGCTTGCTTGTTTCTGCCCGTAGATTTGCTGTTTGGTGTCCCGGGGAAGTACAGTGGGGTGAGCCTCTACACAAGGAAGAGGATGGTCTCATACACCATCACCTTGGTCTTCCAGCGCTACCATGCCAAGTAAGGTGCTCAGGCCGCCATGCTCTGTGGGAGACGTGGGCTTGAGTGGTTGCTTCTCTGGCCAGCATGACTCCAGGCCTCCTGTTGAAATGTCTGTGTTCTTTACACCAAAGAATTCTGATAGTTTGAATGAGGACGACCTCTAGGCCTGAGAGCACGGGAGCTAAGGCATGCCTGACAGCCTCCATGGCGTGGTGTTTTCCTCTGGTTTCTTCTTCCTCAGCCCTGGGCTAGTGGCCTCAGCTAACAATTGAGCTCCATGCAGCCTATGGCCTCCATGTGAGCCACTGCAGACAGCTCTCCACAAGTGGCTAGGGCACTTGAGGTGCCTCTGATGTGCTCTTCTGGGCCTTTGGCACCTGGAACCGTGTATTAGGTCAGGAAAGGAGGTTTGCAGCTTCGTCATCCTTCCGGTGTCTGTGGAGACTAGAGACAGTGAGACACCGAGAGAAGCTTCTGCTCAGCAGGTGGGAGGAGGAGACCCTGCTGGGCCCCTCTAGGGACTTTTCTGTCCACAGGTTTCTGAGCAGCCTGCGTGCCCGGCTCATGCTCCTGCACCCCAGCCCGAACTGCAGCCTGCGAGCAGAGAACCTGGTCCATGTGCACTTCAAAGAGGAGATTGGCATTGCTGAGCTCATCCCCCTCGTGACCACCTACATCATCCTGTTTGCCTACATCTACTTCTCCACACGTAGGTCTCAAAATGAGCTTTTCCATGACACCCACTTCCTTCCCTGCTGTCACAGATGGATGGAGCCGAGGTGTCACTAAAACCAGGCCTTCATTCCCCCATAGATTCTCAGGGGCTTCTGAGGAAAACACACTTTGTGGGTTAGAGCTCCCAAAAGATGTGCTCCTTTCTCTTCTAGTTAAGCAGGGACTTTCCCTTCCTCAACTGTTGGCACATTCTCCTCTCAGGAGCTGGGTTAAGAAGGGCTCCAGGGGCTGCGGGAGGTACTGCCCTAATGTGCCCTCTCTGCTCTTCAGGCAAGATCGACATGGTCAAGTCCAAGTGGGGACTCGCCCTGGCAGCTGTGGTCACAGTGCTTAGCTCACTGCTCATGTCTGTGGGGCTCTGCACTCTCTTCGGCCTGACGCCCACACTCAATGGCGGGTAGGTCTCACAGGGCCAGGGTGAGCCATCAGGCCCCTTGCATATCTGAGCACGTGTTGACTGTTGGACTAGATGTTTGTCGTTTCCCATTGTCTTTGCCTTACTATTTTTGACATTAAAGAGGTACCTTTTCTTCCTTTTTTAAGCATACATATATGTATATGATGTGTATCTATACAGATACACACACATATATATCATGTAGTTATGTGCGTGTATATCTGTGTACATGTGTACACATATTCGTTGTGTGCTTTATAGACTTGATATTTGCACATATATGTATATATGGCTGTTGATGTATATTTTAAATCCATATGTACACAGCTTTCATTTTTGGGATATTTATTTATTTGTTGTTTGTTTTGTTTTTTTCGAGACAGGGTCTCTCTGTGTAGCCTTGGCTGTCCTAGACTCACTTTATAGACCAGGCTGGCCTCGAACTCACAGAGATCCGCCTGCCTCTGCCTCCCTAGTGCTGGGATTAAAGGCGTGCGCCACCATGCCCAGCTTATTTTTATTTTTATTTTTAAATATGATGGGGGATAGAGGAATGTGCACATGAGTACAGGTAACCACGGAGGCCAGAAGAACCCCTCAGAGCTGACATTTTGGGAGTTGTGAGCTGCTGGATATAGGTGCTGGGAACTGAACTCAGGTGCTCTGCAGAACAGTAAGCGCTCTTAACCACTGAATTGTCTCCCCGGCCTGCACACTGCTTTCTAAGGGCTTGTGTCCCGGGAAGTGTGAGGTACAGATGCACACGTGTCTTCCTCATATTAAAAGAGGACTGGCAAGGTGGCTCAGTGGGTGAGGCACTTCCCGCCAAGCCTGAGTTCAATGGCCTGAGTTCAATCCCTGGAATCCATGTGATGGGGGGATGGAACCAGCTTCCACAAGTTGCCTTCTGATCTCCACATGCATGTTGTGACACGTGTGTGCATGCATATATACATACATACATACATAAACGAATATATTGAAAGACTTTTTAAAGGAAGATTTACATGCCCAGATAGAGTCTGTAGAGTCCGTGTTGTCAGTGTACGGGGATATACAGTTTGCCGCCTTCTTCACTGACGCTCCTTTCCCCTCACTCCTCACAAAATCAGTTCAGGAGCCCTTCCTTGTGTCTCTGTGGCTGCCCTGCCTGGTGTTACCACCCACTGGCCTGTCCCTGACCTTGACTTCTCCCGAAGTCATAGGAAAAACCACTTTCCCCTTGTGCTAGACACTGGTCCACAGCTGTGCAGAAAAGCTACTTCATATTTCTCCTGTTTGGTTCCTCGTCCTGGCCTGCCTGCTTCCTCTTCTGAGCCACTTTCAGAGCTTCATTTACACGGCTGAGGCTCGCCCAGCAGCCTGAGGCCCGATGGGAAAAGTTACTCTTCTCCAGACACAGCTTCTCAGCCAGAGTGCAGTCAGTTGGGCTGGGGTCAACCCTCCCATTTAGATGATTGTCTTGGCCTGGAGTGACATGTGTAGGGTCCTAGAAAGTGGTCATTCCATCAGGCGTTGGAATCTAGTGTGGAAGGGTTAGGAAACCTGTGGTCTGGCAGTGGAGCAGTTTCCCTTCTACACTGGGTAGAAGAGACACAGGATGGTAGCTGGGGCCTTGGCAGAGCTTTGGTGCCTCCTAAGAGCTAAGAGCTGTGTCGATAAGAAGCCCTGTTGGATGAAGGCACACTAGAGAAGGTGTCCACCCTGTGCTGTCGAAGCCACTCGGCAGCCTCTACTGTGGGCTGGAAGCCCCACAGCCCTCCCAGGGCTCAAGCCTGGTCAGAACAAACCCTTTGTTGGACCTGATGGTGCCACCATCCCTTACTGTCTCTTCCTCTGTTCCCAGGGAGATTTTCCCATACCTGGTGGTGGTTATTGGGTTAGAGAATGTGCTGGTGCTCACCAAGTCAGTGGTATCAACCCCAGTGGACCTCGAGGTGAAGCTTCGGATTGCACAAGGTAACTAACACGGGGCTGATGGGCTGTTCCTCTTATATTTATGCCCAAAGAGATAAGGACCCCTCAAAATGCGTCTTTTAGGGTTGTCGTGATAGCTCAGTCAGTAAAGAGCTTGCTGCACAAGCGCGAGGACATGTGTTCAATCCCCAGACCCGGGAAGAGGCCGGGCATAGTGCTGCACAGTTTCACTCCTAACAGTGGAGGGACAGACAGGCAGATCTTTAGCTGGCCAGCCACTTTACCCTAGTCAGCGAGCCTTGGACCAAAGGAGACTCTGTCTCAAAATACAAGATAGATGGCTCCTGATACGGCCTCTGACCTCTAACCTCTACACACCCTTGCATACATATGCACCCACACAACCCTACAACAAAAAATTCTGCCTTGCTTTGGCCTTCAGTGTGGTATGTAATTGGTCACTAGGCCCTGGCAGCCTGTTAGCTTATGTCCCAAAGAACCATGAAGTCCTTACAGTATACTTGGTCCTGGCCCACGTGTCAGTAAAAACACTAGCTAGCCACTAGCAGCTCTCCGCTGCAAACTGACAGGGTCTCACTGTGTAGCCTTGGCTGTCCTAGAACTTGCTATATAGACCAGGCTGGCTTCAAATTTACAGAGATCTTCCTGTCCCTGCTGGGGTTAAAGGTGTGTGCCACCATGCCTTGCTAAAGGGAGGTGAATCGCTTGAGGTACTTTATCCTAGGCTCATTTCTGTGAGAAGAGCCATTCCACCTACCCTGGAATGAACTTCTGTGCTTTGTTACACCTTGCCCTGGGTGTGGGGTCATGAAGAGGTGAGGCGAAGTCTCTTGTGGGTTCATACACACTGTAAATGCAGAGATTTGTTCATATGGCAGCTATGGAGGGGGACTTGCTGTCCCTGGGGACAGCATGGGGGAAAGCCAGGTAGCTCCTGCATTGCTCTGGCCTGTGCAGTGCAGACCAGCAGGTCAGGAGTGGCTGTGGTTGCAGTGGGTGGCACTGGGCCTTCTCAGCATCCCACTGTTCCTGTGTGGCAGTTGCACCATGCTGGTCACTCCCAAAAGTCTCCCATTGAGTGGAACGGTTGCCCCTCTTCATGCCTCTGTCTTCTGAGGTATACAAGGTTCAGGGGCAGACATGGAAAACAGTTCGGTCCTCGATGCCCTCAGTGCTCTAGTTTTCCCCCTGCAGGCTTAAGCAGTGAGAGCTGGTCCATCATGAAGAACATGGCAACTGAACTGGGCATCATCCTAATTGGCTACTTCACCCTTGTGCCTGCCATCCAAGTAAGGCCCCATGTATGGAAGCCATGTGTGTGTGTGTGATGTGTCCTGTCATCTCGTGTAAGATTTTAATAGAGTCTATGTTGCTATGCCAGAGATCTCAAACAAGGCTGGGGAAGAAAACCCAACTCTTAGCAAGTTTTGCTCCTTAACTAGGCCTAGGATGCAAACACCCCTTTCCCATGTGGGGCAGATTCCTTCCTCTTTCAGTGGTAACTGGCCAGAAAGGCACTTGAACAGGTCAGGACTTGTGGAGAGAAGGGCTCTCGAGGGAGCACGCTGGTGGGCTTAAAGTCTTCCGGTTTGGATCAAGCCCTTGTACCTTTCTCAAGGGACTAGAAGATTCTGGGAAAAGCACCTCAGTCAGCTCTGGAGACGGGTTTGCAGGCTCTGTGCTGCCCTCTGGTGAGCTGCTGTCCTGACCCTACTACTAGTCAGCTCCTAGTCTCCAGGCTGGTGGCTGAAGAATGTTTTCCTTTGTCTTTGCCGTGCCCTGCTAATTCTGGGGCGTCTGCTTCCCAGGCGTACAGCCACGCAGCCACAATGCCCCTGCTGTGCTCTCATTCCAGGAGTTCTGCCTCTTCGCTGTTGTGGGCCTCGTGTCTGACTTCTTCCTCCAGATGCTGTTTTTCACCACTGTCCTGTCGATTGACATTCGCCGGATGGAGGTAAGAGTGGCCCTGCCCACTCTCTTGCTTGCTGCTGGCTCTGTTCAGATGGTCTCTGAGGAAGAGAGTGTGGCCCCGGGCAGAGGCAGTACTCCCATGCAGGCAGCCTCGGAACAACATGGGATCTGACCACTGTGCACTTGACAGCTAGCGGACCTGAACAAGCGGCTGCCCCCTGAATCCTGCCTGCCCTCCGCCAAGCCTGTGGGGAGGCCAGCACGTTATGAGAGACCCCTAGCTGTACGGCCGTCCACACCCCATACCATCACACTGCAACCATCTTCCTTCCGAAACCTGCGCCTTCCCAAAAGACTGCGTGTCATCTACTTCCTGGCCCGCACGCGCCTGGCACAGCGCCTCATCATGGTACCCATCACCCCTGTTCTGCCTTACAGAAGACAGCACTCAGATCCCAGGGGAGCCCTACAAAGCAGCTCTCTGATACGCCTTTCTGCCTCGTGGCCTGTCTGCGTGGGAAGTAGCTCCAGGGTCAGCAGGGGGGAGTCCAGGACAGGGAATCTCTAGGAGGAAGCTGCTTTGTATGGTCAGTTTTCCTGGGTTGGTAAGCAGCAAAGAATAGTGGAAATGTGCTGGCTGCTGGGGTAAGGCTCTCTCCTAGGCAGTTGAAAGGAGAGAGGGGCATACCACTGATGAGGCCCTCTGGACCAGCAGCAGGTCAGGCGGTTGGTCCCTGTGACCAAACTGACCAGGGAATAGCGTCAGCTTTCTGGGCCCAGCTAAGGAGAGGAGGGGAAGTTCTGTCATACTAAAGGGGTTCCAGTGATTTCTAGCCATGAAACAGTTCCCAGGCATGAAAAGGGAGCCAGGCCTCTAGTGACAAATGTTGATAGATGAGGAGGTAAAAGAAAGCACAGCTTGGGGGTCACGTCCTGCCTGCACATCCAGGTCTTCCCAGTGTACAATGCAAGACTGCTAGGGCCCAGGGCTGCCCGATGCCTACAAGGCCCTACTGAGCACCTGACACCCCACTGCAGGCTGGTACCGTTGTCTGGATTGGCATCCTGGTATACACAGATCCAGCAGGGCTGCGCACCTACATCGCTGCCCAGGTGACAGAACAGAGCCCACTGGGTGAGGGTTCCCTGGGCCCCATGCCCGTGCCTAGTGGAGTGCTGCCTGCCAGCCACCCGGACCCTGCCTTCTCCATCTTCCCACCTGATGCTCCTAAACTACCAGAGAACCAGACATTGCCAGGTGAGCTGCCTGAGCATGCCGTTCCAGCAGAGGGTGTCCATGACAGCCGAGCCCCAGAGGTAACTTGGGGGCCTGAGGATGAGGAGCTGTGGAGGAAATTGTCCTTCCGCCACTGGCCCACACTCTTCAACTACTACAACATCACACTGGCCAAAAGGTGAGTGGAGCTGTGCCGACTGTCACCTCTCTCTTGGTGTCAGCTCACCATCCCCAGAGCATCTCCTCCTCCACTAGGTGAGAGAACACTAGTCTGAATTCTGCTTTGAATTTGAAATAGTTGAAAGCAATTCATGAGGTAATGGTACAGGAGCTAGCACTCCTAGCAGATACACCTGGGAGGGTGGCCCTGAGTCCTTGTTCTCAGGATGCTAGGATGCTAGTGATGGCAAGATTGGGTGCCAGATCCAGTTTGGGGCGGGGCTGCAGGCAGTGAGCAGACTACACTAGGAGGGCATCCCGGCTGAGGCAGGGCATCACTATACTCACAGGTACATCAGCCTGCTGCCTGTCATCCCTGTCACGCTGCGCCTGAATCCACAGGAGGCTCTGGAGGGTCGGCACCCTCAGGATGGCCGCAGTGCCTGGGCCCCACCTGAGCCTTTGCCTGCTGGTCTCTGGGAGACCGGACCTAAGGGGCTAGGTGGAACACAGACCCATGGCGACATTACCTTGTACAAGTAAGGCCTTGGTGAGACTAAAGGGTCAGAGTGGAGCCAGTGTTGGGATACACCCTGCTCACACTTTTGCTATCCCGCACAGGGTAGCCGCCCTTGGCCTGGCAGCAGGCATCGTCCTAGTGCTGCTGCTGCTCTGCCTCTACCGGGTGCTCTGCCCGCGTAACTATGGGCAGCCGGGTGCTGGTCCCGGCAGACGTAGACGTGGGGAGCTGCCCTGTGATGACTACGGCTATGCGCCGCCTGAGACAGAGATCGTGCCCCTGGTGCTGCGAGGGCACCTCATGGTGAGTTGGGTGGGGTTCAGCGGACAGCAGGTCATCACGGCCTTGGCCTGCGCCAACACAGCACCCTCACGCAGGACATAGAGTGTCTGGCTAGCGACGGGATGCTGTTAGTGAGCTGCTGCCTGGCAGGCCAAGTCTGCGTGTGGGACGCACAGACAGGAGACTGCCTAACGCGGATCCCGCGCCCAGGGTAAGCGCCGGTTGGCCCGCCCCTTGCCTGTTCTTGCTGGCTCTGTCCTCAGCTCATACGCTTCTGGTCCCTCACCCTGGCCAGGCCACGCCGGGACAGCTGCGGAGGCGGGGCTTTTGAAGCTCAGGAGAACTGGGAAAGGCTGTCAGATGGTGGCAAAGCTAGCCCCGAGGAGCCTGGGGACAGCCCTCCACTGCGACACTGCCCCCGAGGGTCTTCACCGCCTTCCCTCTTCGGAGACCAGCCAGACCTCACCTGCTTGATAGATACCAACTTCTCAGTGCAGCTGCCCCCAGAGCCCACTCAGCCCGAGCCTCGCCACCGGGCGGGGTGTGGCCGCTCTAGGGACTCTGGTTACGACTTCAGCCGACTGGTGCAGCGTGTGTACCAGGAGGAGGGCCTGGCTGCTGTGCACATGTCTGCCCTGCGCCCGCCCTCCCCGGGACTCCCTCTGCTCCAGGCCTCTCAAGAAGAGGGAACTGCTCGGGAGAAGGGCTCCCCTCCTCTGGCCTGGGCCCCCAGCACAACAGGCTCCATCTGGAGCTTAGAGCTGCAAGGCAACCTCATCGTGGTTGGACGGAGCAGTGGCCGGCTGGAGGTGGGCTGAGGGGCTGCCCACACTTAGCTGCGGGGCTCCCACAGGGAGTGGGTGCTTACGGCTTCTGCGTTTGCAGGTGTGGGATGCCATTGAGGGTGTGCTCTGCTGCAGCAATGAGGAGATCTCCTCAGGCATCACAGCCCTTGTCTTCCTGGACAGAAGGTGAGAGTCCCCGAATGCTTGCCTCGGCCCATGTTTCACGCCACCTGTCAGGGTCAGACCACTCTGTGCTGAGGCTTGATGCTTCTTTCCTTAGCTTGGTGTGGGATTTGGCTTATTTTTACTCAGTCTGTTACCTGTTGAGATGAATAGTTCAAGTAGTGACCACTTTAAAAATGAGAAGTGTTTGTAGCTGGGCCAGGCATGGTAACCCAGAGTACACTGTATTTTCTTTCTACCCTTCTAAGTCAGTATCTCTTAATGGATTGTGAATACTGACCCCTCTGGATATCTCACTCTTATTTTCAGTTGCAGAAAAGGTGTGTGCAGGTTCTCTGTTTTTGAAATGCGGTCTCATTTGGGTTCCTGAGTAGGAACCAATAATTATTTTTCTGAATGTGTTCAGGGTTTTTGTTTATTCTTTATTTTTATATTTTTGGTTTTTCGAGACAGGGTTTCTTTGTGTAGCCTGGCTGTCCTGGACTCACTTTGTAGACCAGGATGGCCTCAAACTCAGAAATCACCTGCCTCTGCCTCCTGAGTGCTGGGATTAAAGGCATGCGCCACCACCACCCGGCTAGGATTTTTGTTTTTAAACAGGTATTTTGCCTGCATATATGTGACTGTGCACTGCATGTGTGTCTGGTGCATACAGAAAAGGGTATTAGGTCCCTGAGCTGCTCTGTGGGTGCTGGGAGTGGAACCTGGGTTCTCTGGAAGGGTACCTCTGAGGGCACTTTACCAGCATTTGGGAACCTCAACTATCTAGCCTAGACTGACCTTAAAGCCTCAGCCTTTCAAGGGTCAGGATTACATGTCTGTTCTGCCCTGGGCTCAGGAGAACATCCTCCTTGTTTAAAGTCTGTACTTGTTTAATGCTGCTCCTCTCTCCTGTGCTGCTTGCCCCTCATACTGTCTTGGGATTCTGCATATAAACTGGGTTGGAGGAAGGGGTATACTACCTCCTCAGTTCACCTGCCTGCTCCATAATGGCTCTTCCAAGGGTCCTGGCTATTGGTGGTCTCACCGTTTAAGCTAGATGGGGGGTGGGGGGGCCTTTGGGGGAGGTGTGAGGGGAACTCTGGATCTCCATTTTGTCTGCTGCCATCTCTTCTGCCACCTCTGGACCCTTGAACAGGCATTTGCTCCATCCTACTCATGACCTGGCCAACCTTGTCAGGTCCCTTCTCTTCAGCTCTAGGAAGAGCTACCGTGTCTCTGGCCTTCAGAGTCCCTGGTGACCATGCACTCTCCTCACTCCCCCCTTCTGTGCAACATGGGAGTCCCAGCTGAGTCTTTTTGATGATCATGGGCAGGTGTAGATACCCACTGCCTTTTGCTGAAACGAGATTTCAGAATCCCACCAGATTTGTGATTGTAGGGACCATTGGCAAACATGCCTGCCTGTGCTTAAGAATTCTTGGGAACAGGCCGGGCGTGGTGGCACACGCCTTTAATCCCAGCACTTGGGAGGCAGAGGCAGGCGGATCGCTGTGTGTTCAAGGCCAGCCTGGTCTACAAAGCGAGTCCAGGACAGCCAAGGCTACATAGGGAGACCTTGTCTCAAAAAACAAAACAAAACAAAAAAAGGGAATTCTTGGGAACAAAGAAAATCTCTTGTGGATAAAGGCAACAAGTTAACTATATACTTAGGTCAAAGTTGACTTCTGTCATGAAGATTTGCAGGCCCCTAGGCCAGGCGTGGTGGCACATGTCTTTAATCCCAGCACTCAGGAGGCAGAGGCAGGTGGATCTCTGTGAGTTTAAGGCCAGCCTGGTCTGCAAAGCGAGTCCAGGACAGCTAAGGCTACAGAGAAACCCTGTGGGGGGAGAGGGGGATTGTAGCCCCCTATAGTGGCTCCATGGCACATTCTCACCCTGGGTCCTTTCCCTTCCTCAGAATTGACCCTAGTCCTTAAGAGCTCCAGGCTACAGGGGAACCTTCCATTTGTTACATACATTTTAAAAAATAAATAAATAAAAATTTAGATTTTATTGTTCTTCTGTGTACAAATATGCACCATGTGCCTGGTGCCTGTGAAGGTCAAAAGAGGGCATCAGATTTCCTGGAACTGGAGTTCCAAATGGTCATGAGCTGCCATGTAGGTGCTGGGAACTGAAACTGAGTCCTCTGCAAGAGCAGATGCTTTTAAAAGTGCTGAGCCATCTCTCCAGCCCTGCTTTTGTATTTACAGGTGTGTATGATGATGACACTTACCAGGTACCACCTTATGAATTATTAGCTCATTTAACCTTTACAACCACTTTGAGGTACAGACAGTTAATCTTCATTTAACAAGAGGCTGGCACTCTGCAGCTCTAGTGTCTTTTTACAGCACTCTGTGCATCCCTCGTGGCTGTAGTCTTTCCTGTCTTTCCCTTCTAGGATTGTAGCGGCTCGGCTTAATGGTTCCCTTGATTTCTTTTCCTTGGAGACTCACACTTCCCTCAGCCCCCTGCAGTTCAGAGGTCAGTGGGGCTGGGCTGGCAGGCATTATAGATGGTGGTGGCGAGGATGCCAGAGAGATGCCTTTTCAGACTCTGCTCACTGAGCCTGTCCTCCTTAGGGACCCCAGGCCGAGGCAGCTCTCCTTCCTCACCCATGTACAGCAGCAGCAACACAGTGGCCTGCCATCTGACCCACACAGTGCCCTGTGCGCACCAGAAACCCATCACAGCCCTGAGAGCTGCTGCCGGGCGCCTAGTGACAGGGAGCCAAGACCATACTCTAAGAGTGTGTATTGTGTGGTTCTTTGTGTGCTGGTGAGCTGGAAAGGGGGTGGGGGACAGGAGGGTCTAAGCTGGCGGAGTCCCACAGGAATGATGGAAGGCATTTCATAGCTAAAACTTGGAAGGTCACAGAGAGACCAGAGCCTCTCCTCCCTGTCCTAGGTCTTCCGACTGGAGGATTCGTGTTGCCTCTTTACCCTGCAGGGCCACTCAGGGGCAATCACAACTGTGTACATTGATCAGGTGAGGGACCTATGGTGGTAAGCTGCCCCAACTCAGTCTGGCCCTTGGAGGATGGGAACGCCATTGTCAGTAAAGGCATACCACCCATGATCCAATTCCCTTGGGCCTCTTTCCCCAGACCATGGTACTGGCCAGTGGAGGACAAGATGGAGCCATCTGCTTGTGGGATGTACTGACAGGCAGCCGGGTCAGCCATACATTTGCTCACCGTGGAGATGTCACCTCTCTCACCTGTACCACGTCCTGTGTCATTAGTAGTGGCCTGGATGACCTCATCAATATCTGGGACCGCAGCACCGGCATAAAGCTCTACTCCATTCAGCAGGTAAGCAGGTGGAGTATAAGGTCGGGTTTTTTTGGAGGGAGTGCACCCACATTAAAGACCTCTTCTGGCCTTGCCTCCAGGACCTTGGCTGTGGTGCAAGCTTGGGTGTCATCTCAGATAACCTTCTGGTGACCGGCGGCCAGGGCTGTGTCTCCTTTTGGGACCTAAACTATGGGGACCTGTTACAGACAGTCTACCTGGGCAAGAACAGTGAGGCTCAGCCTGCCCGGCAGATTCTGGTGCTGGACAATGCTGCCATTGTCTGCAACTTTGGCAGTGAGCTCAGCCTAGTGTACGTGCCCTCTGTACTGGAGAAACTGGACTGAAGGCAGGCCGACTACACAGCCCCCGGCCCCCACCCCAAGGTGGGGTACTGGGGGCAGCAACTCTTGGACCTAGACGGGAGGCAAGAAGAGTTAAGGCATCTTCTTTGCAGCTGACTCTGAACTGTTGTCTCCTGACTGTGATATTAAACTTTTCTAAAAATCACATTTACTAGGGGCCTGGGCTGCTTGTGTCATTCATTCCACTTCTAGACCCTTCTTTTGAGCACGTGGAGCACAGAGAAACCCTTAAAAAAAAAAATGTGGTAAGTACAGCAAAGGGAGAGGGGTCTTCGACATTCTTGAGGCAGCGTCGGGGAACTCAGACATTGGCCACAGAGTAAGTTTATTATTTCAGTAGCCCAGAGCCGAGAACGGTCAGGTTTCACAAAGGAACAGAACCTGACCTGAGTGAGGCCTGCAGTGCATCTCCATCAGGCAGAGCTGAAGGCAGCAGGGATGGGAGATGTAGTGTAAGGACCAGATAGGCAAAGCCTGCTCAGGTCTTGTTAAGTGTCCAGAGTGGATCCAGGAGGCTGAGGGGGTCATCCGTAGGCTGGGCAGCCCTCAGACCCTGCCCATTGTGGGCCTGCAGAAAGTTCTGCTTGCTCATTCGCTGCTTTCCCCGTAAAGAGCTGTCCAGTGAAAAGGCCTCTGGAGTCAGAGAGGCCAACAGCTCCAGAGATGAGGAGGGGGGCCCTAGGCTGGGGGCTTCAGGCACTGGCGGCTCCTCTTCTGGCTGGGGGGCTTCAGGCAGAGGCGAAGAGGGTGGGGGAGGAGAGGAGGATGGGGCAGGAGTAGGCTCTGGAAGGCTGGCTGGTGGAAGACCTGGGGGTTCTACAAAGCCTGGAAGGCTGGCAGCTGGGGGATCCAAGCCCCCTAGAGGACGGATGCTGAGCTTGGCAATGGTAGCCTGAATGGAACTGATGGATACGTCTCCACCAAGGACCAGATCCTGTGAGTCCTGAGGAAGGTGGTTCTGAGAAGGTAGAGCTAGTTAAGAGTTTTACCGGGTTGTGACCGTCCCAACAACCCTCAAGGAACCGCCCCCCTCACCTTCTGGCTGATGCTTGCACTGGCCACAGGCTTGCCTGGAGGGGGCACACCATGGCGCTGTAGGACCTGCTCCACATGCCTCACCAATGCCTCATGGCAGAACCTGAGGTGGAGCTGGAGAGACACATTTGGTCTAGTAAGCTGGGCAGAGGCCAACCTCACGAAGGGCAAGACCCAGCTCAACCCAATCTACCCACTCACTTTTTCCTGCAGCATGTGTTTTCTCTGCTGCCGCATCCGCCTCACCAGCTGAGGCAACTCAGGAATCCCATTCCCAGCCTCGACCTCCTGCACTGCTGCATAGAGCAGTGCAAAGGCTCCTGTGCGGCCCACCCCGGAACTGTGGCAAGAAGGAAGTGTAAGGCCAGGCTAAGGACCCAAGGGTAGAAAGGCTCACTCAGGTGGCTGCCGCTCCATACCTGCAGTGTACAACAACGGGTGTGTGTAGGGGTCGCTGGTGCAAGTAATGTGCATGCACCTCCTGGATGAAGCGCAGCAGGTTGCCGGGACTATCTGGCAGGCCTCTGTAGGGAAAGGGCACATATGAACCAGGCCTGATGTGAGGCCTTCACCCCTCTAAGCACCCAAGGAGTTTGCCCTCGACCCCACCATCCAGAACAGTGAACGCACAGCTCAGGCCAAGTAGGGAAGTGGAGATGCACAAGAGAGCGCTTGAGGCTCTGATCGCGGAACTGCAGACTCATCACCCGCTCCACATGGGTCTCAGTAGTGCGAACACTGCTCAGTGCCACACTCAGGGCTCCGTGCACCATAGGCTGGCCCCTCTCAGTGGGGAAGTAGCGTGCCACCTTTTGCTGAAGGGTAGACAAGATAGTCAAGGGTAGCTTTCTTGGACTCCCTGCTTCCCGACTCCACAATTCCCCCCTGAGGGCCTGTCTGGGCACTTACCTTTTCCATCTCAGCCTCAGACACCAGCATGACAATGACTGATACTTTCTGTTCATGCACCATGAGCCAGAAATCAGCAGCTGTGCCAGGCAGCGGGGCCTGGGTGGCCACTAAGGGTGGACAGTATGGCGAGAGCCCCTCCACACAGCTAGCATTAATGTAGTCATCTTTGCCTGAGCGCAACACCACACGGTTACTGTCATAGGGCATGACATCCTGGTGCCGGTTCTTCAGGGAGTAGCAGCGGGCAATGGCAATGGATCGGCCTCGGGCATCGTGTTCCTGTGCCTCTTGCAACTCTCTCCACACAGCATCCAGTGCTCCTGCATCCCCGAGCTGGCCCCGAAACGTCTCCAGCTCCTGCTGCAACTGCCGCAGCCTCTCTGGATGCTCATAGGGGTCCTGCTCAATTAGCCGCAGGGCCTGTGGCCGACGGCCCTCAGCTGCATCCACTTTGGTAGGTTGCAGCAAGGGCTGCCCACCCCCAGGAGGCTGAGTACCTCCATGCTGGCTCTCAGGGCTAGAAGACAGCAGGTCTGCAGCTGTAGCGCCTCGGCGCAAACATGGCGGTGGCTCTGCTGTTGGGGGCCTTGAAGGTACTGGGCCAGGCCCTGGCGATGGCGCAGGTGAAGGCACCAAGTGGGGACTAGGGGTGGACTGACTGGCTGGTGGGGGGCCTCGAATGGAGACAGGGGTTGCCTGAGGACCCAGGGGCCTCGGGGAAGGGGCAGGACCATATGCCAGGGGAGGATGAGGATGAGGAGGTCCAGGGCTGGGGAAAGGCAGAGGCCCTGAGTGTGGGGGAAGAAGGTCTTGAGATGGGCCAGGATAGAGCTGGCTGTGCAGGGTGGGTGGTGGCTGTCCCAAGACACCAGGCTGAGGGGTAAAAGGGTAGGGGGGTGGAGGGGGAGGTGGGGGTGGTGGAAGAATTCCTGGGGCCTGAGATGGGAAGAGATGTGGATGCTGGAACGGAAGGGGCTGCTGTGTGGGTTGTGTCCCAAATGCTGGTCGCTGGGGCTGGGGCTGGGGCTGGGGCTGGGACCCAATCCTGGGGGCTGGAAAGCTTGTGGGAATCCCAGGAGGAAAGTGGTGCTGTGGTGGAGGGCCTGTGAGGTGCTGCTTGGTCCCTATAGAATAAGTATAGGGTGTGGGCAGAGGCTGTGGTTGGGGAACAGGTTGGGGCACTGGAAAGCAGGGCTGGGGAAGAGCTGGGGTAGGGTTTGACCGTGGTGCTGTGTGGCTAGAGATAGGGGCTTGGACACTATCTACTGTGGTGGTAGCTGGCCGAACTGCCATGGCTAACTCAGGCCCTGAGAACTGGGGAGGCGGAGCAGAGGGAAGACCTACAACTGGTGGGGGTGGCCCTACCCCTGCATAAGGACTGCTTACAACTCCATGCTGGGGAGAGGATCTGGGTACAAGGCCCAACTCTGATGTGTAGGCAGAGGCTGGGTAGAGGACCGTCCCAGGTGTCATGGGCACTGTAGCCCTAGGCTGCATCAGTTGAGCAGGGCCTGAATAGGTTCCAGGGGGTAAGGGTCCTGAGAGATAGTGGGTTGCTGGGCCTGTGGAGGTGGGGAAGGGTCCAGGAGAAAAGTGGAGCGGGGCAGTAGTTCCTAGGAATGGGTCAGGCAGTCGTGCGCCAACCACCATGTCAGGGGGCAAGCTACGCAGCTCCTCAGGTGGGTCTCCAACCTCTACTGCCTCACCCTCCTCACGGCGGGACAGCAATGGCTTTGGGGCTGTGGGTCGAGGTGGCGGTGCCTTCTTCTTCAGCTCCCTATGGGACAGGCAGGGAAGTAAGGCCAGCCCCCATAAGCCAGGCTGGGTTGGGCTGGATCCACCATGAAGCCTAAAGCCTACACCCACCTGTCCAGGAGCTGCTGGCGGGCAGCCTCTTGGGCACGGCAGATGGACTGCGCCCTTTCCAGCAGGCTGGCTACCTTGCTTTCCAGGTCTGCATAAAAGTCCTTGCCTTCCTGGGACTTCTTCATCAGGTCCTCATAGGCTTCATAAGAAGCTACCAGGGTCTGCAGCGTAGAGTTCCACCTTGGTGGGCAAAAGAAAAAGCCAGGTTGAGGCAAGCTATGGGATAGAGCTCCTAATAGAGCTTGGGGTAAGAACAAAGGCAGGTACTGACTTTTGGTCCAGTTCACTAAGCACCCGCCGCACGGCTGCATACTGCACATTGGCCTCAGTCAGTGCACGGAGGACGTTGTCCTGGGCAGCCAGGTTCTGCTCCAGGTACACCTTCAGCTGGTCATACTTCTTCAGCTGCTCCTCAAACAGTTTCTGAGGGAAGATGGGATCACAATGCCTGAGGGAAAGCCCGGACACAGAGCCCTTCTCGCTGCTCATCCAACTCACCTTTATCTCTGAGTGGTCAGTGGTGACCAGGGAAGCAGTGATGTCATCCTTCTGGATCAGCTCTCGGAGCTGCTGCTCCAGGGACACACGCTGGTCCCGCATCTCCTGCACCTTGGCTAGGATGCGCTTCAGGTTTTGCAGCACAGCCTTGTCCTCTGAGGGCAGCAGCAGTCAGTGAGTTCAAAGAACTCCCAGCTCCAAGCCTTTCCCCAAAGCCACGGGCGGGGCTCACCTGGGGTGAGGGCTGGCGTGGGTAGGGCAGCCCGCACCTGGTCCAGCGGTCCACTAAGCAGGCGCAAGTTACCAACATGCAGATTCATAGCACGATGCAGCTCACTGTTGGTGAAGGAAGCCTTTTCATGCACTTCCATGTACTTGGCCCACTCTCGCCTCACCTCTGTGAGCTCAGCCTTGGCAACAGAGGGGCCAGGGGCAGCCCCAGTCTGGCCCAGGGTCTCCTGCAATTTCTGCTCTTGTAGCTCATCTTCCTCAAGTAGATCTCTGATGTCCTTCAGGGAGGCCTCCACATCCGTGAACACACCTGACAGCACTGAGGGGTAGTGAGGGTAATGACTGAGGTAGGCAGACCAAGTACCACTCCACCCTCTGTCCCCAAGATACAGAAATGTCCACTTGGATCAGAGCTTGATTCCCAGCACTTGCTAAACTCTACAAATACAGGAAGTCCACGGTTCAGTGATCCACACAAGCATTTGGGTGGTACATGCCTGAGCCAAGGCTTCACCAGCATCATCAGTGGAGGAGGCCGTGACAGGTGGCTTGCACTTTGCCCCTGCACCTGTCTGCTCTGTGCTTTGCTCACCCTGCATAGACTGGACAAGGTTCTTGACGGTGTCAGGCCGGACACTGAGCGCTGCGCACTTCTCCATGAGCTGGGGTGGGATATGGTTGTAAGCATCTAGGTTGTCTACCGTCTCAGGGTCAAGCTGCATTGAGTCCATGAACTGACTAGGGAAGGGAGAGGGATGACAACAGGATCAGATGATGCTGGGCTGGCCAATTCCTTCCACATAAAGAGTCTGCTAAATTGATTCCCTCCACTGAGACTATATGAAGATTTAGCAGAAAGAAAATTATGACCTCTGTCTCATCTGCTACCACATGCCCAGGCACTGACAGACCGGTGGGCTGGACCGATCCACAGCACCCTGACGTTCACCATCCAGATCTAGACTCTGGGCAGGGGAGGCAGGAAACCTGGTGTGTGCCCACCTCCCACCGCGTATTCCACACTTACTCTAGGACCTCATTCTTGTCTTCAATCTTGGCCAACATTTCCCGAAGTAGCTTGGCCTTCTCCTCGCTAAGGAATAAACAGAGCAGTTGCTGCAGACCTGTATTGTTGAGAGACCCCAAGGCCCTCTGACCAAAGAAAGGGCCAGTCCCTCCTACACACCTGTACAGTGATGAGGCCTCATGGGCAGCCATGGGTACCAATTTGGCGAAGATATCAGGACCCGTAACAGCTGGGTCTGTGGGATTTACTGGCAAGGGTTTCACCAAGGGGGCTCCTAACAGCAGGGAGCATCACAGAGATCAGGCCCATATGAAAATGACAGGCAGCCCCGCCCCCAGTCCCACCTTCCTCTGGCAGCCCCCCTGCTCAGCTTCCCTCGGCCGTCAGACCTTTCACGGGCTGGAGGGTGTCCAGCGCTGGCACAGCCTCATGGTAGATAAAGTCATTATCCTTCTTGGCAGAATTGTATCTGGGATCAGGAATGCGGGGGGACAAGGAATCACAACCTAGAGTCCGTATAAGCCCTGCTCTCTGGCACTGCTAGCTTCCCCCAACAATGCAGGCAGAGGAACGAGATATTTAATAAGGAGCCTGACCGCCCTAGCCCCACTCACTCACTTTCCCCCAATGACATCCATAGCAAAGCGAAGTGCATCTTGTACAGTGTCGGGCTGGCCCTGTGGAGTAGAGGTAAGAAGAGATAAATAACCAAGGCCAGTGGCCAGCTAGCTTTGCCATCTACCCTCACGGCTCCAAACGCAGCCACACTCACTCAGCGTTACCTTGGCCAGCTTGATGGCTTCATTAAGCTTGTCCAGGGCACTCTGGAAGTAGGCCACCTGTGGAGGGCAAAGCCTGGTCTGTCCTAGCCTGCTTAAACCCTAGTGTTCCATCTCCCACTTTGTCCTACCTGATGACCAGATCATTGCACATAAGGCCAGCAGCTGAGTTAGCAGACGTCAGCCAAGACAATAGCCCCAAAGCAGCTCCACTGTAGCTTTCACCTCCAAAGAGCCATCCTCCCCGTGGGGAGCCCACCATGCCTCCTGAGACCCCTAAGAATGAGGCTGCAAGGTGGGGAGATGAAAAGCCTGCAGCAAGGCAACGATGACCTGGCACATGGAGTGGGGAGGAAGATGAGGGGCAGATGTGGGCAGAGAGGATGTAAAGACAGAATCTTAAAAGCATGGAACATGTACTGAGTGGCCCCCCTTACCTACAGCCCACTCACCCGTTCCCCAAATTTCTGTTGCTCCTCAGCCTGCTTCCCCATGTGCAGCTGGGAAAAAAGAAGAGACATCATGACTTGTCTTCTAAGCTTACAGCCACCTGGCCCAGGCCACACCCGCAACCCCTTGGCTTACGTGAGCCACAGCCGCAAAGTAGTAGATCTTCATTTGGACCAGCTTCTTCCAGTCCTTCTGGATACGGCCCAGCAGGGAAGCGGTGTCAGGGTTCTCCAAGGCCCGGCACGCCTCCTTATAGTAATCTACTACCTAGGAGTTAGCATGAGTCCAGTCATCGAGGGTCAGGGGCAAAGCCCATGCTCGCCCTCAGCCCTGTTCCTACCTGTGCACTGATGCGGGCCACTAGAAAGCTCTTCCGGTTGTCCAGCATGGACTTCTCCAACAGGCACTCCTGAGCCTGGCCCTGGGGCAACAGGTGCAGGTCAATACCCTATTCACTTGAAGGTCTTTCCCTTCCTGGGAGTCAAGAGACAGACCAAAATATCCCCTCCTCCAGTCTCCCTACCTCCTACAATTACCACCTGGTGGATCTAGAGCGCAAAGGAACCAGCGCTGAGGCGGCCTCCTGCCTGCCTCTTTACTACCTGCACATGGCTGGCCCAGGATCAAGATGTAACTGCCCGCACGCGCCCCCAGTCATTTCTTCTCCAATACAACCTAAAGTTAGGGGTGATTCATGATTTACCCCAAAAACACTGAGGCAGGAGGACTGCCCTTGATGCTGAAGCAAGCCTGGGCTACACAGCAAGTTCCAGAGCAGCCTGAGCTATGGAATGTGACCCCATCTCAGAACAGAAACAGAAAGAGTTCATCCCCACTAGGGCAGCTCCTGCTCACCAGCATGAGGTTGACATTGAGAGTGAGGACCTGGCGACTCATGTCCACACTGAAGGCCTGTGGGAAGTGCTCGCGCAAGTAGGCAAAGGCACCTGCTGCGCACTGGAAGTGGGTGCAGGAGACTTTCATGCCCTGGGAGGGAAGAGGGGGAAGAAGGTCACTTCCATAAGGCAGAAACCATTCAAACTCTGGTGGATGAGGAGGGCATCCACATGTCTACACTGCCCTGTGCTCACCTCCTCAGACACCCTCTTGTCCATAGCCCCCAGCATGGAATGCAGTGCACCTAGAGAGGCAGGAGACATTCTGTTAGGAGAGCCTGGCCGCCTAAAGATGCTCTAGGCCGCCTTGTTGGGGCTGAAGCAGAGGCACACTGTTGTCATCCAGTCAGACAAAGGCTGGGAACTGGGCAGTCAGTGCAAGGATACTCAAGGAAGACCAACCACAAACCCAGCCACATCCTTTCTCCTGTTAGGCACCTGGCCGGGGGGTAGAGGAGGGAGGAACCCCATGGTTTCCCCTCAACCAACAGTAAGATTGACTTGAAGGGCAATCTAAGGCCAACCTGGTCCTCCCTTCCTGAAGCAATCTGAAGCCATTAACTGGAGTGAGGGTGATACTATCCAAGCAAAGAAAGGCATGATGCCCTACTGGAGTGCACAGCAGCAACTTTTGTGACAGTCAGCCCAGCAGAGTGAAACCCTGACTTCCCAGGCCCCCAGAAAACAGCAGAAGTGCCTGGGTAACTGTGGTGGGCACAGGGAGGGGTCAGAACCCAGGCATCTCCCTCTCATTCAACCACAGCCTTTTTGGCCATCTGACCTAAGGAGCTGAGGCCCTGAGCTGGTAGGGCTTGGAGGAGGGCCCAAGGAAAGCTCAAGCAGCTTACCAAGGTTGTAGAGAATACAGGCCTGCTCGTACTTGATGTCTTCATGGGCCACAGACTTGCCGGAGAAGATCTCAGTCCTGCAGGCATGCCATCTCAGTCATCTAGAGGGTAGGAGCTGGCCTGGGCCCAAGGGGTTTATGGGAGCTCACACTAACCCACTCCCTATCCTGTCAGCAAGGAGGGAGGAGAGGGAAAAGGATCGTGCCTACCGCCCAAGCCTCCCAGCTGTCCAAGTACCTTCCAAGTTCTCAACTTCCCGCCCAGCCTCCCAGCTCTCACCAGGTGACAGATACAGCAGCCTCCTGGCCTGAGCCCATGGGCACCCGACTCTGCAGGTAGTGTAGCTGGCCAAGGTACTTTCGAAGGACACTGCAGCCCTCAAAGTCCCGTGCAACACGAATAGCATTCTGGGAAGCAGATGGAAGAAGCAGGCTCACTATCAGAAAGCCCTGTCTCCACCTACAGCTGTTGAGTATACCACTCACAGCCAAGACTGAGTCAGTCCCACATTTCTAGAAGATACGCTACAAGATGCTTTAAATCTTTTTTAAAATATTATCTTATGTGTACCGGTATTCTGCCTGCATGTATATGCACCTCATGTATGCCTGGTGTTTGTGGAGACCAGAAGAGTTATATATGGGTGCTGGGAATTCAACCTAAGTCCTCTAGAAAGGCAGCTGTCCTCTCCAGTGCTGATCCACCTTTCCAGCTTCTATGTTTAACTTTTGACCCACGGTTCTACATCTAAAACTGTACCGTTAGAGGCATGCAGGATAGCTAGGCATGATAGCACGCAGCTGCAATCATAGAACCCAGGAGGCAGAGGCGGGAAGATCAATCATTTAAGGCCATTCTTGGCTACAAAGCAAGTTTGAAGTCAGCCTGAGTTACATGAGACCCTGCCTCAAAAAATGTGTGGGAGGGCAGATATCCAGGAGGATTAGAAAATATACGCCCCTTGAATGTACATACAAGAGCATTTCTCATACCATTATCACATTAAAAACCTGGATGCCACCAGACTTTCCATTGTAGACTATTTACATAAAGTATGTCAAAGCTACTCACATAAGAAAGTGTTCTCAGCTAAACTAAAAACAAAGGTTGCTATGGATATACTAAGATTTCCATGACTACTAGGCAAAAAAAAAAAAAAGGAATAGATGAATATAGTATGGTCTCATTTCTGTAAAAGCTTAGGATATGCAAATAAACATACAGACCAAAAAGGGGGAAGATTCAGATGACTGTATCTCACAAGGCTGACACTGATTACTGAAGTGACTTCTGTGTGCATGTACAGTGTACACACGTGCACATATGTGCAGGTGT
This sequence comes from Acomys minous, assembly GCF_964271855.1. Lineage (NCBI taxonomy): Eukaryota > Metazoa > Chordata > Mammalia > Rodentia > Muridae > Acomys > Acomys minous. The sequence continues at coordinate 13,434,181 of NC_140495.1, read as the reverse complement.
GCATACCAGAGGTTGACATCAGGTATCTTCCTCCAGCACTCACCACCTTATGTTCTGAAACAGGGTCTCTCAGGAAACCCAAGACCTCTCCAGCTGATTAAACTGGCAACCTATCTCCACTCCCCCAACTGTTTACACACACCACCACCACCACCACCAACTAGGGCTGCAAATGTGCATGACCACGCCTGATATTTTATATGGATGCTGGGGATCCAAAGCCAAGTTCCTATGCCTGCATGCCTGGCACTTTACCAAATGAGTCCCAGTTTCTTTTAAGTATCTGTCTCTGATATCGTTCTCATCTCCCCCAACCCCTCCCCCCTCTCAGCAGGCGCCCAGTTAGGAACTCTCCCTTGCCCCATCCAGCAGATAAGACCAGAGGCCTCCCTAGGATGGTAATAGCTACAGGGCCCAGGATCAAGGCCAGGCATCCCCAGCTAAAAGAGCACTACCAGTGTGACTGGGATACCTTAGTAAAGATGCTCGCAGCAAGCACACACTCACCTTGTGCCTGGCACAGGCCGCATCCTTTACCTGATACTGACTAGAATGACTATTAGTAATTAAAAAAATAAGATAAGCCAGGCATGGCAGTACATGACTGTAGTCCTAACACTTGACGGGCAGAGGCAAGAAGATCAGGATCAAGTCACATTTCACTACAGAATAAGCTGAAGGGCAGCCTGGACTAATGAAACCCTGTTGTGGGGGCAACCCTTCCCCAGATAACAATCAGCAAGGCCTTGGGCTGCATCCTTGTAATTCCAGCACTCAGGAAGATGGAGGATCACAAGTTCCAGGCCAGCCCAGGCCACACAATGAGACTCTCAAAAAACAAAAAAGAACATTGGAAGAAAGGAAAAATGAGGACTCTTGTGTACTGCTAGTGAAGATGTAAAATGGTTAGCCACTGTGCAAAATTACACAGTGGTGATTCTTCAAAAATCTAATCTCTTAATTAATTCAGTAACTCCATCTCTGAGTATATACCAAAAAAACCCAAAAGCAAGCTGTTATAATAATTCCTACCCCTGTTCACACCAGTTTTGCTTTAGCCTTTTTATTTTTATGTTCGTTTATTTGTTTTTAGTTTTTCTTTTCTTTCTTTTTTTTGGTTTTTCAAGACAGGGTCTCTCTGTGTAGCCCTAGCTGTCCTGGACTCACTATGTAGACCAGGCTGGCCTCGAACTCAGATATCCTCCTGCCTCTGCCTCCTCAAGTGCTGGGGTTACAGGTGTGTGCCACTGTGATCAGCTTGGTTTTGGTTTTTCAAGACAGGGTTTCTCTGTGTAGCCTTGACTGTCCTAGAACTCACTTTGTAGACCAGGCTGGCCTCGAACTCAGAGATCTGCCTGCTCTGCTTCCAGAGCACTGGGATAAAAGGTGTGAGCTACCACTGCTAGCAAATAAGTAACTTTTGGCGCAGGAGGTGGGGGGGGTGGGGGTGGGGGGAGGTTTTGAGACAGGGGTTCTCTGTGTAACAGCTCTGGCTGTCCTGGAACTTGCTCTGTAGACCAGGCTAACCTCGAACTCATGGAGATCAGCCTGCTTCTGCCTCCTGAGTGCTGGGACTAAAGGCATGTGCCACCACAAGTTAACTTTTAAAGTCAAAAATTTAGTAATAGAAGAATTAAAAAACAAAAACCAAATAATATATAGAAAACAAACAATGCAACGTTTACTAAAATGAAAGCTGTATCCTTTGTGAGTAATCTCATTTAATGAAACCAAGTAAGCTCTCCTATTAAAAGGAGAGACTAACAGATGAAACACGGAGAGCAGCCGGGGTCACAGAACACTGCACCATGAACTCCCAGCACAGCAGCCTCCACATGTAGAGTTGGCTCTGGACACAGAACCTTCCCACACCCCTTCATTAGGTCACAGCTGTCAGCGGCCATATGTAGCCAAAGCACTTCATTCCAAGCAACAGAAATCAATACTAGCTGATTTGAAATGAAAACCAAATGTTATGTATATTTGTTTAAAAATCTATTTTTTATTGGCTGTGGCGGCATTTGTTTTTAACCCAGCACTAGGGAGACAGATGCAGTCAGAGCTCTCTGAGTTTAATACTAGCTTGGTCTACAGAATGAATTCCAGGCTAACTAGGGCTACAAAGTGAGACCTTATCTTTAAAAAAAAAAGGGGGGGGGGGTCACTACAGGTTCTTAGCTAGTCTGGAACTCACTAGAAGACCAGGCTGGCCTTAAACTTGAAGTCACAGTGACCTGTCTGCCTCTGCTTCGGTTTTTATTTTTTAGTTATGTGCTTTCCCCGCAGAGCTGTTACCACAGGCTGATACAGTACTGAGAACCATTCAGGTCCTTGGAAGCAGTGTGTACTCTAACCGCTGAGCCATCTTTCCAGCTCCAGCAAGTGTTTAAAAAAGAGAACTGCCACGCGTGTCTGAAATCCCAGTGCTTTTGGTAGCCCAGGTTAGCCTCCATGTCATTCCACTGAAAATGATCTTGACCTCCCCCAGCCTCCCAAGGCAGTTTCTTTATAGCCTGGCTATCCTGGAACTTAGTCTGTAGACCAGGCTGGCCTAGAACTTATAGACCCACCTGCCTCTGCCTCCCCAAGCACTAAGATTAAAGGTGTGTGCCACCTTTGGTGTGGCTTCATCCTGCTTTAATTAAGGTAGTTTAGCAGGTAAAAACACTTGCCGCCAAGCCTGTAGACATGTGTTCAATCCCCAGTACAACAAAATAACTAAGATTTAAACATAAAGGAATAATGCCTATAGTCCCAAAACTTTTGGGACTGAAGCAAGGCCAGCCTGAGCTACATTGAGACCCTACGTAAAAATTTAAAAAAAAAAAAATTAAGAAATTAAAATATGACCACTGTAGATGGTAGACTTCTGAACAGTTTTTTTTTTTAACTGTTTAGCAACCCAATTAAACTGCAGACTACATAAAATACTGCCTCCTACCTGTCTGAGTAACTCCAGCTTCTTCAGTTCCTCATTGTAAGCTTCCGGGTTCTCTCCGTAGTTCTTCAGGACAAACTGGAGGAGAACAGATGTAAGCAGGATGAGTCGCAGACCTGCCCTGAGGCCAAGGGAGTCACCGGGGAGCGCGGCCCCAGCTACAAGCAGACACAGATGCTGATTATGGTGGCCTCTCTTCCTCTGTTGAAAATTAAGACTGAAGCTGGGGATGGTGGCACATGCTTTTAATTCCAGCACTTGAGAGGCAGAGGCAGGAGGATCATTGTGAATTAGAGTTCCACAAAGCTAGTCCAGGACAGCCAGGGCTACACAGAGAAATTCTGTCTTGAAAAACAAAAGAAAGAAAGAAAGAAAATGAAGGCTGAAAACTCTGTGCAAATACCTCAGCAGGCCCCTCCGTGCTACAGCCTTCTCAATAGACAACAGGATTCTACCAGTTTAGGAAGCAAGCTGAAAATCCTCAAAGGGTCACTAGTTAAAACCTCCTTCAAGGATTCTGTGTGTTCTAGAGTCACAACTCTAATCCTGAACTCAGAGGCACAAACTCAGGAGGCAAGAGGCACAAAACAGGAGAAAGAACAAACCGTTCCCTACCAGCCCTCCTAGAAGGGAAGGCACTGATGGAAACAGTGCTCCACACTTCCCTCCTCAAGAAAGGCCAGAGGGAGTGCACAGAGAAACGAGCCAGCAAGGAGTGAGTGGCTGTCAAAATCAAACAACAGGGTGAGAGAGATGGTTTGGCAGTTCAGAGAATAGGCCGCTCTTCTAGAGGAACATGGGTTCAATTCCAGTACCCACAGGACAGCTCACAACCATCTGTGACTTTAGTTCCAGGGATCCAGCGCCCTCTTCAGGCCTCCCTTCCCAATGTGGTGCACAGACACACATGCAGGCAAAATACTCACACATAAATAAAAAATTAATAAAAAGAATAAGCCAGGTGTGGTGGCGCACATTTAATCCCTGCACTCGGGGGCAGAGGCAGGCAGGTCGCTGTGAGTTCAAGGCCAGCCTGGTCTACAAAGCGAGTCCAGGACAGCCAGGGCTACACAGAGAAACCCTGTCTTGAAAAATCAAAAAAAGAAAAAACAGCAACAACAACAACAACAACAACAACAACAAATTAGCTGGGCTATGGTGGCGCACGCCTTTAATCCCAGCACTTGAGAGACAGAGGCAGGTGGATCACTGTGAGTTCGAGGCCAGCCTAGTCTACAAAGTGAGTCCAGGACAGCCAAGGCTACACAGAGAAACCATGGGTCAGAAAACCAAAATAAATAAATAATAAACAAACAGTAGGGCTGGGGAGGTAGCTCAGCAGGTAAAGGGCTTCCCTGTTTCCCATGAAGCCCTGCATTTGATCCCATGTACCTCAAAAAGCAGTTATGGAGGCTCACACTTATGACTCCAGAACCCAGGATGGAGAGAGCTCTGTCTCTCATCATAGAGCACTGGTGGGAATACAAATTAGTGCGGCCACTACGGGAATCAGTATAACCTCCCCACGCACCAGAAAAATGCCTCAAAACTTGCTGCTCTTCCTAGGGACCTTGGTTTAGCCTCCAGCAACTATATGGTGGGCTACAAATGTCTCTTACTCCAATCCCAGGGGAGCCGCTGTCTTCTCATCTCCACAGGCACCAGACACACACTGTGGTACACATAAATATATCCAGACAAACATTCATAACCATGATATAAAAATAAAACAACTGCTGGGTGTGGTGGCACACACCTTTAATCCCAGCACTCAGGAGGCAGAGGCAGGTGGATCACTGTGATTTCGAGGCCAGCCTGGTCTAAAAATCGAGCCTAGGACAGCCAAGACTACACAGAGAAAGCCTGTCTCGAAAAACCAAAAAACCTAAAAAACAAGCAAACAAACACCACCATCAGCAATAAAAAAAAACCCAAAATAAAATAAAAACAACTAAAAACAGGCACAGCAAGTTGGTTTAGTGGGTGGTATCGGGTCCTTGCCATGAAAGCCTAGTGACCCAAGTTCTATCCCCAGAACACAAAAGAAGGAGGCAGGAGAGAACGGACATTACAAGTCGATGTTTGACCTCACCCTCACAGCCCACATACCTAATTAAAATAAATAAATAAACCGGTGCCAAGGCACACACCTTTAATCCCAGCACTCATGAGGCAGAGGCAGGCAGATTACTATGAGTTCAAGGCCAGCCTGGTCTACAAAGCGAGTTCAGGACAGCCAAGGCTACACAGAGAAACCCTGTCTCAAAAAAAACCAACTAAATAAATAAATTAATAAATGTGGGTAATAAGAACTTCAGTGAACATTAATCTTTCAATTTTTTTCAGTATTTCAAATGTGGAAAACAAGTGACTTAAGAACTGCTGAAGAACTATGCTATCTGAAAAGATCTCTATTAGTGGTCTTTTGTTTCGTTTTTTCTTTTTTGGGTTTTTTTTTTTTTTTTTTTTTTTTTGGTTTTTCGAGACAGGGTTTCTCTGTGTAGCCTTGGCTATCCTGGACTTACTTTGTAGACCAGGCTGGCCTCTAACTCACAGTGATCTGCCTGCCTCTGCCTCCCGAGTGCTGGGATTAAAGGCGTGCGCCACCACGCCCGGACTTTTTTTATTTTTTTGGTGTCTAGAGTTATAGACAGTTGTGAGCTGCCATGTGGGTGCTAAGAATTGAACCTAGGTCTTCTGGAAGAACAGCCAGTGTTCTTAACCGCTGAGCCATCTTTCCAACTGAGAACATGGGTTTTACTCCCAACATCCACATGTTCTAGTGGATCCAAAGTCCTCTTCTAGCCTTCGAAGGGCAGGTATGCACATGGTGCACCTATGTGGTAAATATAGGTGAGTAATAAGTAAATAAAATAAAATAAAATAAAATAAAACAGATCTCAAGTGAAAATAAATCGAGAGATCAGAGCTACTAAGGGAGAAAAAGAAAAGAAATTATAGGTGACAAATTCTTATTTATTTATTTATTTATTTATTCTAGACAGGGTTTCTCTATGTAGCCTTGGCTGTCCTGGACTCTGTAGACCAGGCTGGCCTCTGCCTCCCCTCCCAAGTGCTGGGATTAATGGCACCACCGCCCAGTTTTTCTTCTTTTTTTCAAATAATAAAAGTGTCTATTTCTAGCCTGGTATGGAGGTCATACCTATAGTCTCAGCACTTGGGAGGCAAAGCAGGAGGATCAGGAGTTCAAGGTCATCCTCTGAAGCCACCAGCTACATGAGACCCTGACTCGAGCACGCACACAAGGAGGAGGGGAAGGAAGAGAAAAAGAGAACTAAAAAAGAGTGAGAGAGAAATGTTTCATTTCAAGAACCAAAAGGAAGGCCACTACACTTCTAGTAAGTCCTAGGAGAGCCTCTGAGTCACTTCAGATTTAACGAAACTGGATTTAAGAACTGGGTTGTATCCAGGATGGTATGTCACATAGACTTGTTCTGAATCTAGGCTTGATTTTTCATTGCTTTTACATGAAAAGGGGTCAATATTACCTGCTACAGGCCAGGCATGGTGGCACACGCCTTCAATCCCAGCGCTCAGGAAGGCAGTGGCAGGCGGATCCTGTGAGTTCGAGGCCAGCCTGGTCTACAAAGTCCAAGATAGTCAAGGCTACACAGAGAACCCCTGTTTCAAAAATAAAGGGGGGAAATTACCTATTAGGCCTATCTCACAGAGCTGTCATAAAGACTTGAGCTAGCTGCTAAACAAAGACACAGAGGAAGAGGATGCTCTGCTGAAAACACCCTTATGGTATGGCCAGACGCACACCAAGACTCAGAGTTAGGAATGCTTCTCAGTGCTAATGTGTTAATCTTTTCAAAATTATAAGATTCCATATTAGAGCCAGGCGTGGTAGCACACACCTTTAATCCCAGCACTTGGGAGGCAAAGACAGGAGAATGGCTGTGAGTTCGAGGACAGCCTGGTCTACAAAGCAAGTCCAGGACAGCCAAGGCTACAGAGAGACCCTGTCTCCAGGGGCAGCAGGTAGGGGGAATGATTCCATATTAGAGCTGGCTATGGTAGTGCAAGTCTTTAGTCTAAGCACTAGTGAGACAGATGTGTGATTAGTGCATGATCATTTGCACCGCCAAAGGTCACTCAGCACTGAGGGGACAGGTCACACTTGTTCTGTGCTGTCTCTCTCTTATAATAACAAACAACACAAAACTGTGCAACTAACGACCCCTGCAAAGAAGAATTCTGAATCATGCTATTGTTTGCAGACTAGAGAAATGGAAAATCGGTGACTAACAATGGGGGCAGTGGGACCCCAAGCCAGACTCCCTGACCCCTGACCTCAGAAACAGTCCCTCTACCTCAGTCTCTTCCAGCATGTTCTCACTCTGCATTACTCTTAATGTGACATAATACTTCAAGTTTCCATGGTAATTAAAGCAATAAGCAAATAAGGCATTAGAAGGTGTCACATGGAACTTTGTAAAAGACTGCCTCACTGTTGTCTAGGCTGGGCTTTGAGTCCTAGGCCCATGTGATCCTCCCACCCCAGCCTCCCACGTGGCTGGGGCTACAGGCGTGCACCCGAACTGCATCAAATATACCTACATCATCACAAACAATTTCCTTCCCTTTTCTTTTCTTTCTTTCTTTTTTTTAACTTCCCTTTCATTTCCAGAGTTGAATCAAATCTAGGTCATTCAGTGGGTTGTACTACAAAAACGCACATAAAATTGAGTCCTACATAAAATGTTGTTATTTTATACAATATATATTCAGTTGCTGAATTTCAAATGAAACAAAACTTACTTTGTTGCTAGTGAAAGCGTTCAGCCCCTTAGTCCATGTTGGCAAGCCTGAGAATTACAGGTTACAGGTGCAGGGCATGAGCACAGCCTTCTTAATCTCCTAGTCTGACCACACAAAACCCTTTTGGTGGTGTTGTTTTGTTTTTCCGAGGCAAAGTTTCTCTGAGTTAGCCTTGGCTGTCCTTGGCTTTATAGATGGGGCTGGCCTCCAACTTTCAGAGTGATCTGCCTGCCTCTGCCTCTGCTGGGATTAAAGATGTGCACAACCACACCTGGCCAACACAAAACTCTTAAAGCCTCCCTCACATCCTTCTGACTGGCTCCTTGGTCTGTCTGAACAGCATGAGGAAGATTCAAGTTACAGCTCCCAGAGGATACTAGAAGTAAACTGCTTACTTAGTCAACCAACTTCAGGCCCTCTTTGCACACAATAATCATTACTCTGTAAACTGAGTGTGCTTGCTTACTCCTATAGAATCCTAGCATGAGGGAGGTGGTGACTATATTGAATATATTGAAATTTTGAGTTCTACCTGTATTTCAAGACCCTGTCTCAAAAAGCAGGGTTGGGTGGGGGGAGCTAGGTAGGGACACCTCAGTTAGTAAAGTGTTTGTCTCACAAGAAAGCATGAGGGCGTGAGTTCAATTCTCAGCACCTACATGAACAAAGTACCACAAGTCTACAATCCCAGCGCTAGATCTAGATCCTTGGGGTTTGCTGGTCAGCTAACCTAATCAACAAGCCCCAGCTACCAGTGAAAGACCCTTTCTCAAAAAGCTAAGGTAGACAGCTCCTCAGGAATGGTACCTGAGGTTTGCCTCTGGCTATCACATGCACACATGTGCACCTGCAGACACAATAACATGTACACATGCACACACCAAGTCATTTATTACTTTCTTTTTTATTTAATTAATTTATTCAGATTACATCTCAATTGTTATCCCATCCCTGGTATCCTACCGTTCCTCCCTCCCTCCCACTTTCAGTCTATTCCCCTCTCCCCCATTTATTACTCTCTAAGAAAAGAATCTGGTTTAAAGCTGGACGTGATGGTGCACATCTGTCATCTCAGCACTCAGGGAGGCAGAGGCAGGTGGATCACTGTGAGTTTGAGGTCAGCCTGGTCTATGGAGCAAGTCCAGGACAGCTAAGACTACACAGAGAAACCTTGTCTCGAAAAACAATAAATAAATAAATAAATAAATAAATAAATGAAATGAAAACAAGAAAGAATCTGGTCTAAACCCTGAGTGAAATGCATCCAGGTTTCTGGTGTTTGAAATTAGGTCAGGAAAGACCACGCCCATCCAAGTCATCTGTAACGGGGCCATTCTGCTTTGTACACAAGTAGAGAGACAAGTTCAGGCATATCAACCGAGTCCTTTCATCTGTGACAAAAGATAAAACAGATCAACACTGCCGATAACAGACACTACTGTATGTCCTCCACTGGTGAACATCTAGGGAGGGCTTTTTTTTTTTGGGGGGGGGTGGCTTCTGTTCTTCTCATTTACCTGTCCTGTGGGAATTCAAGAAGAAAGAAAAACTCCAGAAAGCTGAAAAACCAGATGTGAACAAGATGAGCAGGAGGAAGAAGCAATGAGCATGTGCTTTCTTCAGTCAAGTCACCGGACAACACAAGTGACAGGCCTGAACACCAGGCAGTTTTCCAGAGGACAGTGATAGGAAAATGAGCACTTAGAGATCAACTCAGCCAGTGTGAGAGGAGAAAACAAAAGAGAAGCATACTGGTACCCAGAAGGCACACCTGCAGCGGATGGGTGACTCTGTCAATCATGAGAAGGTGAGCTCCACAAAGGCCCGACTTTTCAAAACCGTTGTACTCCTAGCTCTTGTTTATACACCAGGCACTCAGGGAAAGGATGAGGATGAATGCACCTTATCAGTCTAAGCCAATTCTTCTCAGTGTAGCTGGTCATGAGTAAGTGTGTGGGTAAGATGTGACTTTCAATATTAACACATATGGCCAAACTGGTGAAGAGCACAAGAATCTTCCACTTTGAGTGAGTCAGCCCTCTAGGCCTCCAAAGGGTAATATAGAATACAGGGATTGATGATGTAACTCACTGATAAAGTGTTTGCCTTGTTTGAACCTCTGGGTTCAATCTCTAGTACTGAAAGGGGGAGACGAGGGAGTAACAGCTCAAGGCCAGAGCTTGTCCACTAAAGGCCAACCTAGTTTGGGACTGCAGTTCAAAACCAGCTAGCTATTGGGGATGGAGAGATGGCTCAGTAGTTAAGAGCACTGGCTGCTCTTCCAAAGGTCCTGGGTTCAATTCCCAACAACCACATGGTGGTTCACAACCATCTATAATGAGATCTGGTACCCTCTTCTGGTGTGAGGGCACACATGCAGGCAGAACTCTGTATATATAATAAATAAATCTTGTCTTTTTTCTTTTTTTTTCTTTTTCTTCCAGAGCTGAGGACCAAACCCAGGGCCTGAGCTATATCCCTAATCCCATAATAAATAAATCTTTTTTTATTTTTATTTTATTAATTTATTCTTATTACATCTCAATGGTTATCCCATCCCTTGTATCCTCCCATTCCTCCCTCCCTCCCATTTTCCCCTTACTCCCCTCTCCTATGACTGTGACTGAGGGGGACTTCCTCCCCCTTTATATGCTCATAGGGTATCAAGTCTCTTCTTGATAAATAAATCTTAAAACAACAACAAAAAGAAAACAGCTACTCTTCTCCTGGCTCCTATTTCACATCCATTAGGAGTAATAGTCAATACTGTTAAAAGAGAAACTAACCTTAAATTTAATGGAGTTATCTGAGCAAAAGCAAAGACAATGGTTTGTGAGCAGGGCATTCCTCTAAAGAGCTGCTCCAGAGAACTACAACCTACCCTGAAGCACAGAAAACCACTCAGTTACAGCATAACCAACCAGCTAACAGTTACTCCTTAACTAGTTGAATGCTTACTGCTTAGGTAATTAGCCACAGGCTTTCTACCAACAACCAAAGCTAATGCCACTGTGATTACCGTGATTACCTGACACTGGGGCTGGGGGTGGCTGAGTACACAAGGCCCAGAGTGCGCTCTCCAGCACACCAAACAACCAAAACCCTGACTGTTGGAGTCCTTTGGGTCCAATGCCAGTGCCCACACAAATCTCTTTAGGTGGGTGCTTCTGTGCCCTGTGGATCTTCCTACTTTTACACTAAATAGCTCAAAAGTCCACATTTCCTCTACCAGACTATGGACTCCTTGTATCAGTGGTGAGGGCTGTCCTACCGGCATATAGCTCAGTGACAAAGCATGCCCAGCATGCCCAGAAGGCCCTGGGATCAAACCCCACCGCCAGGACTGTGGAAGACTGTCTACATTGCCAGGGTTTGGCATAGTTTCACAGGCTGATGTACAGAACCAATCTCCTGCCTGAGACTGAATACAACCATCACCATCAAGTCAGCAATAGAGCTCTGCAATAGAGCACAGACAGAGAACAATCAGACCAGAGGCAAAAAGGAGGACGAGGGCTCTACAGTTCAGGAAGAGAGTTCCAAGGCTCTCGAGTGGTTTATGCAGCATCCCCTCTAATGTTTAGGGAGGTGTATGTGTGTGTGTTCTTTTGAGGCAGGGTCTTACTATATAGTTCTGGCTGCCCTGGAACTCACTATATAAACAAGGCTGCTCCTGAGCCCACAGAGGTCCCCCTGCCTCTACTTCCCACTTGCTGGGATTGAAGATATGTGTGGCCATGCCCAGTAGGAATCATGTTTCTGGAGCAGTACCTCTCACTGCAAGCATATGCTCTGAGGGTCATTCTTAAATACCTTTTTTGGAGTACACGTGAGTGACCAGAAGAAGAAAGTCGCTGGGCGTGGTGGCACACACCTTTAATCCCAACACTTGGGAGGCAGAGGCAGAGGCAGGCAGATAGCTGTGAGTTTGAGCCCAGCCTGGTCTACAAAGCAAGTCCAGGACAGCCAAGGCTAACAAGGAGAAACCCTGTCTCGAAAAACCAAAAGAAAACCAAAAAGAAAGGCTACATTCAAACAAAAGTCTCCTGGGCCTGAGTGTGGAGGCACTTGACTGTATTTGGAGAGGCTGAGGCAGGAGGATCAGGAACTCAGGCTTAGCCTCTGCTATATAGCAAGTCTTAGGCCACAACTGCCAAGGTTCTGTCCCTTTTTTTAAAAAAAAATATGCAATCACCATATCTAACTAGGCTATCTTTTATCATCATCATCATCTTCTTCTTCATCATCATAGTGTATGTGGGTATTACATGTCCTACATCTACATCATATAATCATCATCATCATCATCATCATGGTGTATGTGGGTATTGCACTTGCATGCAAGTGTCCTCAGAGGCCAGAAGAGGGAGTCTGATCCCCTGGAGCTGGAGTTACAAGCAGTTTTGAGCTGGCCACCTATGAGGGTTGTGAGAATCAAATACCAGACTTCTACAAGAGCAGATTTTCTGGTTTTTGTTTTTGTTTTAAACTGGCCATCTGTCCAGCCCCTGGGTCAAAATTTTTCCATGTATGTAGGGTTAACATGATCTAACTCTAATTGAAATTCCCTCTAGACCAGCAGTTCTCAACCTGTGGGTCACAACCCTTTGGGGACTGTTCACAGGGTTGCCTAAGACCATCTGCATATCAGATGCATTTATGATTCATAACAGCTTTACATTATGATTCATAACAGTAGCAAAATTATAGTTATGAAGTAGCAACAAAAATAATTTTATAGTTGGGGGCCACTACAACATGAAGAACTGTATGAAAGGGTTGCAGCATTAGGAAGGTTGTGAACCACTGCTGTAGACTGTCAGGTATTTGAGAAACATTTTCCTGCCGTAAGTACTAGATTAAAGGAACATGGAGATGCCCCTCTGGTATCCCAACTGCATATGGGTTAAAACGCAGCACATACAGGAGCAGGATGGAGTGGAGCACACCTTCAATACCACCACCTACGATGCTAAAACAGGCCTGTGAGTTTGAGGCCAGCTGGTCTACACAGTAAGTCCCAGTACAGCCAAAGCTACACAGTGAGACCGTGTCTAGAAACAAACAAATGAACAAAACCCAACACGCACTGGCCAGAGCAGCAGGGTGGGAGAGGAAGACACTCGCTGGCCAGCCTGACCACCTGAGTTTGGTTCCCTGAACCTGCCTAGTGGAAGGAGAGCACTCATTCCCGCAAGTTGCCCTCTGACCTCCACACAAATGCAGTGCCACACCCAAACACACACATCCAAATACACATAAATATTACAAATATGCCGGGCGGTGGTGGCGCACGCCTTTAATCCCAGCACTTGGGAGGCAGAGACAGGCGGATCGCTGTGAGTTCGAGGCTAGTCTGGTCTACAAAGTGAGTCTAGGACAGCCAAGGCTACACAAAGAGACCTTGTCTCGAAAAACCAAAATAAATAAATAAATAATAAATAAATAAACCAAAAAAATAAAAAAAATTACAAATACGCATATAGCTGTTGTCAAAGGGTGAAGGGAAGGAGATTCAGAAAAGGGAAAAAACTAACTCAGATAAAAAGATTAAGGGAGGGCTGGAGAGATGGCTCAGTGGTTAAGAGCACTGACTGAGAAAAAGAAAGAAAGAAAGAAAGAAAGAAAAAGAAAAAGAGCCCTGACTGCTCTTCCAGAGGACCCAGGTTCAATTCCCAGCTACCACATGGTAGCTCACAACTGTCTGTAACTCCAAGATCCGACATCCTTACTGAGACATATATGCAATGCAGGCAAAACACCAATGCAGATAAAATTAAAAAAAAAAAAAAAAAAAAGATTAAAGGAGGCTTTGTGGAAGTCAGAGCTTCAACTGGACCTCGAAACCTGGATGGAACCAATTCACAGAGATTTAAAGAATGTCCCTGTCACCACTCTATGGGATAGAAACGAGAACTGTTTTAGGTGGACTAGAGGCCTCAGCTTGTAGGCTGCAACCCCTTTTGTGTCAGATGTATCAGATAGCCTGTATCTTTATCTATTACCAGATATTTACAATTGATTACAGTAGTGAAATTAACAGTTATGAAGTAGCAACAAAATTATTTTACAGTTGAGGGTCCCCGCAACATGAGGAGCTGTAGTAAAGGGTCGCAGCATTAGGAGGGTTGAGAACCGCTGAGGTAGAAGCACTTCCACAATCAACGGCACATTAAGGAGAAAAGCCTGTTAAGGAACGAAGAAGCAGTAATTATCAACAGATGTGGAATACCTATATTAGAAACACAGATCCAACATAACATATAACAGGACTGTGACAAATGGTCAAAGAATGAGGTTCTGTGAGAGAGAATTCCAGAATGAGAAACTAAAGACACTAGCTTTACTCTGCCAGGCCTCAGCATACTGAGTCTACTGTTCTCCGTTTTAATACGTTCAGAAAAATTCACCTTTTTAGGCTATTTGCATTAAAAAGAAGATGGGGGAGAAGATGAGTAAGAATTAGCAAAATTCTGTAAATTTAAACCAACTGGCTTAATGTGCTGCCTTACAGATGAGGAAGCAGTCTGGGCTGAGCAGCGTAGCACTTGCCTGGCTTCTTGTGCGAGGCTCGGAGTCTGATACCCACCACTTGGCTACCACCACACATACACACCCAGAGCCGGGCGTGGTGGAGCACGCCTTTAATCCCAGCACCTGGGAGGCAGAGGCAGGTGGATCGCTGTGAGTTCGAGGCCAGCCTGGTCTACAAAGTGAGTCCAGGACAGCTAAGGCTACACAGAGAAACCCTGTCTCGAGAAAACAACAACACACACACACCCAGCACCTGAACCCACTCAACCCCACCCACATGCATACAACCAATTAGGCCCTGAACTGATGGCCTGAGAATACGAGAGGCAAGTCCATCGGAAACTTCTCCCAAACCCACTTTCTTTCTCCTACTTCCTTGCCCAAACCCCATAGAGTGCTAAAGGATTCTAGACTGAGCCAGCACCGGTGGCACATGCTTGTAATCCCAGTACTTGGGGAGGGATTAGTAGGCGGATTTGTGAGTTCGAGGCCAGCCTGGTCTTCAGAGCAAGTCCAGAACAGCCAAGGTTACACAGAAAAACCCTGTCTCGAAAACTAAAAAAACCAAACAACAAAAAGAAAAACCTAAATAGACTGTCTACTCTAACAGCTGCTGTGCTAAAACCCCAAGACTCCTTAGCTGTAACTTCCCACTTGTCCATTTCTGCTATAGCCCCCAATGCTCTTTCGGGGCCTTTTCTAATGCAGGTACCCAATTCCCCATCGCCACAGAAACCCCTTTCCCCAGCGAACACCAAACGATTAGTCTACCCAGCACAATGGCTAACAGGATGCCTTCAAAAGCTCTAGCGTGACTCAAGCCCTCTTTCCCACGATAAGAAACCGTGCCTTCTGGTGCACAGGAACTTTGGAACAGAAAATTTTTAAAGGAGGCCACTCGAATTGAAGGGTCAGGCAGACCGACTGGACACAGACACACACAATCACTCACACACTCAACTCTCTAGGAGGCCGGCCCTCCCGTGGGCCACAGGGGTTCCGGTCTTAAACACACATCCTTTGCTAGTCCGGTCGGGAACTAGGGAGCCCACCAAAGCTCGGCCCTAATGTGGACTCTGCACAACCTGCACCGCCATCGCTCCCCGCGGGAGCTCCCTGGCCGTGGAGGAACAGCGCAGAGCTGGTTCCTTAGAGCGTCATACCAAGGAAGCGCCGAACCTCGGTAGGAACGCAGGTGGTCCAGGACAGAAGTCGGAAAGAAGGTTCCCACAGGGATGCAGTCCCAGTCGGAGATAAGGATGATGTGCCGGCAGGGGAGGGGAGAGCCAGCCTAAGGAAAAACGCCTGGCCCGACCTGCGACGGAACCCGGGGAGGGACAGGCGCGAGGGGGCGTCACGCGAGGGCAGACGACAGAGATACTCGGCGAAGGTGTGCTCACCTTCTTCACCGCTGACTGGAAGTGAAAGTCGCCGGCCTCCTTCAGGTCCAGCCAGATCATGGGCATCCGGGGCACGGCCTCCATGGCGGACAGCGACTAGCGGCCCCTGGGCCGCTCCCCTCCCAGCTCCAGGAGCAGCCTCTACCGCGCGCGCAACCCCGCCCCTCCACGCCGGAAGTTTCCCATCACGAGGAGCTGACGCACCCCCTACAGCCTGCTGGGAGGTGCAGTCCGCGCCCGTGTAGCCTTCTGCACAGGCGCAGTCCTCTTTGCGCATGCCCAGTCTTCTACGCGCAAAGGGTCTTGGGTTGGGGGCAAAGAGCCAATCCACGGTGAAGGGGCTTCTGGGAATAGTGGTCTTCTCCATTAAGCTGTAGGCTCCGTAGTGGGAATAATGGTCTTCTCCACTGAGATCGAGGCTCCCCTGGGATTTTCTGTCTTGCGTAACGCTGTTCTCCCTCCTGGGAGGGCCCTTCAAAAACTCACCCATGAATTTGTAATCCCAAATCTTGAGATGGGTGAAGGACGGGATGGGTGCCGCAGTAGGAATATGGCGAGTGCGACGCTGGGGAGAGGTGACATAAGGACAGCCTTGAGCGAAGAGTGCAAACTGTACGGCCGGATGGAACCCAGACTTAAAATGCCAAAGGCTTCATTCTGTCAGAGCTGAGGGGACAGGAACACAGCGCCACACCACAGCCTCTGCAGCCTGAGGAGTTCTTGATTTTTAGTAGGGTTCAGTTAACAGCCAAGTTGACACCTGAGGAGGCTGCGATTCTGGAAGGAACTAATACAATGACGAATTTTTGTCTCTGGAGATATCTGTAAAACAGGAATTTCAAAGCTATATGTGTGTGTGTTGCTAAATTTTAGACACAAATAGTGGAGTTGTAACTGTAATCTGAACACCCTGAAGGCTGAGTGAGGAGGCTAGGGTCATTTCAAGGCTGCACTAAGCTACATAACAATACATTGTCTCAAACAAATTTTAAAAATAAGGAAACAGAGAGACTAGTGAGTGGCCTTTTGTAGTCTTCTAGGAGGCCAGTGATTGGCTTTGGGTGAAAGGTTTAAAAAAAAAAAGTGGGGTGGGAGGCTGGAGAGATGACTCAGAGGTTAAGAGCACTGGCTGCTCTTCCAAAGGTCCTGAGTTCAATTCCCAGCAACCACATGGTGGCTCATAACCCATCTATGAGATCTGGTGCCCTCTTCTGGTGTGCATGCAGGCAAAACACTGTATATATGATAAATAAATCTTAAAAAAAAAAAAGTGGGTGTGGTAGCACACACCTTTAATCCCAGCACTTGAGAGGCAGAGGCAGGCAGATCATGGAAAGTTCGAGGCCAGCCTGGTCTACAAAGTGAATCCAGGACACTAATGCTACACAGAGAAACCCTGTCTTGGAAAAAAGAAGAAGTAGAAGAAGAAGAAATTGGGTAGATAACTCACTCTGAGCAACATCCGAGAAATATTTTGAAACAAAGGCATATTAAATTGGGGCGGGTGGATGTTAGGGAACGAGACCTAGTTCCTGCCTGGTGTATGTAGGTGGTTGGCTGCCAGGCTGTTAACTGATAAGGAAACTGGGAGGAACAGTGTAGAAGGGAAAGGAAAGGCTCAGGTCTAGTTTGTGTAAAGGTGGGGATAGAGGCATGTAGAGCCTAAGGATATAGAGTCTGATTCTTAAGACAGGTTTTCCTGACCCAGGTAGGGCCCACATCCTTTTTGCATAGGAATACCAAAACCTTTCCATATTCAGTAAAGGGCTTACCTTCATGCCATATGGAGACAGTAAAACGTGTGTGTGTGTGTGTGTGTGTGTGTGTGTGTGTGTGTGTGTGTGTACATTAAGGATTAAGGACTGGAGAGATCCTTTAGTGGCTTCCAGAGGACCTGGGTTTGATTTTCAGCATCTACATAGCAGCTCCCAGCACTCTGTAACTCCAGTTCCAGATCTGACGCCGCCTTCTGGCCTCCCGAGGCACTGCACATGTGTGGTGCACAGACATTCAGGCAAAACACCCGTGCATATACAGCAATAATAAAATGAAATGTAAAGAGCATGTTAGGCTGGGGAAATGACTCAGAGGGTAAGGTACCTGCCACACAGACGTGGGGGACCTGAGTTCAATGCTGAGGATCTACCTAAAGGGAGAAAGACTGAGCGCTAGCTCTACAGAGCTGTCCTTTGACGTCCACATGTGCCATCCATCCCGCATACAGTGTGCACACAATAAAAATAAGTTTCAAGGGGCTGGAGAGATGGCTCAGTGGTTAAGAGCATTGCCTGCTCTTCCAAAAGACCCGGGTTCAATTCCCAGCACCCACATGGCAGCTCACAACTGTCTGTAACTCCAAGATCTGACACCCTCAAACCAACACATGTAAATTAAATAAAAATATTTTTAAAAAAAAGTTTCGAAGCCAGCCGTGGTGGCGAACACCTTTAATCTCAGCACTGGGGAGGCAAAGGCAGGAGGAACTCTATGAGTTCAAAGCCAGCCTGGTCTACAAACCAAGTCTAGGACAGCTAGAACTGTTACACAAAGAAACTCTGTCTTTAAAACCTGCCCCCCCCAAAAAAAAAAAGGTGGGCGATGGTGGCGGTGGCACACACCATTAATCTCAGCACTCGGGAGACAGAGGCAGTTGGATTGCTGTGAGTTTGAGGCCAGCCTGGTCTACAAAGTGAGTCCAGGACAGCCAAGGCTACACAGAGAGACCCTGTCTTGAGAAACAGCAACAACAACAACAATAATAATTTGAAAGTACGAAGCCAGCTAGTGCAGGTGAGGTGCTCTTCTGCAATCATGGTAGTTCTCCCTACTATAATTTGTTGGAACCATTGAAGCCGTGAGGCAAAATAAACCTTCCTTTAAACCCTCTCTCAGGTATTTCTTCATAGCAATTAGGTCTGAGAACAGAGGGAGTGACTGCTCATGGGGAGCACTTCATTATGAACTATGACAATGCTCTGGAGGTGGATGATGGCATGGCGGTACAACAGTGTCAGTGCTTACTACCTCTGAGCTGTATACTTAAAAATGCCCAGAATGGTAATGGTTATGTTAGATATGCTTTACCACAAGAATAAGAAAGACACAGAAGCCGGGCGTGGTGGCGCATGCCTTTAATCCCAGCACTCGGGAGGCAGAAGCGGGTGAATCGCTATGAGTTCGAGGCCAGCCTGGTCTACAAAGCGAGTCCAGGACAGCCAAGGCTAACACAGAGAAACCCTGTCTCGAAAAACCAAAAAAAAAAAAAAAAAAGAAAGAAAGAAAGAAAAAAGAAAGACACAGAAGGGGCTGCAGAAATGGCTCAGAGGTTAAGAGCACTGCCTGCTCTTCCAGAGGTCCTGAGTTCAATTCCCAGCAACCACATGGTGGCTCACAACCATCTATAATGTGATCTGATGCCCTCTTCTGGCCTGCAGAGCACTGTATATATAATAATAAATAAATCTTTTTTTTTTTTTTTTTTTGGTTTTTCGAGACAGGGTTTCTCTGTGTAGCCTTGGCCATCCTGGACTCACTTTGTAGACCAGGCTGGCCTCGAACTCACAGCGATCCGCCTGTCTCTGCCTCCCGAGTGCTGGGATTAAAGGCGTGTGCCACCACACCCAGCCTCTTTTTTTTTTTTTTTTAAAGAAAGACACAGGGGAAAAAGAAAAAGAAAAAGAAAAAGAAAGAAAAGAAAAAGAATGATGCTAAATCTTGCACTAAGCCGGGGGTGGGTAGCATGCCTTAGAATCCCAGCATGTGAGAGGTGAAGGGTCAGACAGGTCAAGCCCCACCTGGACTACATAGAAGGTTCCAAGCCAGCTTGGGCTACACGAGAGCCTGCCTACTAACACACACACAAGCAGACATTGCAGATACTTTTTCTGCAAAGCTTGGGAACAGCAGCAGCTGAGGTCCGGCTGAGAGGAAGCCTGGTGAGCACAGTGCTGCTGGGCAAAGAGAGAGGCAGCAGCTTAGATCCCAAAAATGAGGCCAGGAAGGGATCAGTGTGGCCTGGAATAGGGAGGGGACAGGAGAGTTTCAGGGAGTCTTAATCCTTGTAAGACAGATCATCTACTGAAGGGGCATTCCAGTGGGTGGCACCACAGGAAAAGCCCTAGGATTCCAAACATCCAGGTAGCAAGCAGAGTCTTCCTTCCTTTCTTCCTTCCTTCCTTTCTTTTTTTTTTCCCCCAGTTTTTCTGGGTTTCTCTATGTAGTCCTGGCTGTCCTGGACTTGCTTTGTAGAACAAGCTGGCCTTGAACGCACAGCACTCAAACTGCCTCTGCTAGGATTAAAGGCATGCGCCACCACCGCCCGGCGGAGTGTGCATCTTGAGCATGCTAGCCCTACAGACTGTCCTTCCCTGGGGCTCAGTACTTACTTAGCAGTGCCAGGCCTTGAAGCCAGGGCACTGTGTATGCCAGGCCAGCCCTCTCACCACTGAGCTCTCTCTCTCTGGCCCTCTCTCCTCCGTAGAATGGCTGCCCCTAGTCCCACATGGTTAAACGGCTACAGGTTAAAGTACTACAGCACAGGTGTGCATCCTAGGCATGTTGATTTTCTGCAGGTGCCACAACAGAGCCCAAAGGACCGAATGAGTCGGATATAAGGAACTTAGGGCTGGGAATGAGGCACAACTGTAGCACACTTTCCACACAAGCATGAAGCCCTGAGCTCAGTCCTCAGTTACCGTGATTGGTATGAACCTATCAGAGAGCAAGAAATCCTTCACAGACGTCAAATGCTGGGGCCGAGGGCAGGATGGAATGGGGAAAGGGAAGCATCAGGAGAGACGCCCGCTTCCCCAGCAAAGCAGGAAGTTAGAGGGAGGTAGCCTGAGTCCCAGGGGGTAAGAGTCAGCAGGTCAGTCACAAGGGGGCAGCAAACACCACGTTAAGCCAGGTGGCTTCTTCGCAGGACCTTTACACCCAGTAAGCTGCTGACACACAGCCAAGCCTTTCTCTTGTTACCAACATGGAGTCTGGGCTTGTGGATTTGACCACCCAAACCTCCCCCAACAAGTGAATGTAAGCGCCTAGGCTGGAGGGTTGATCCTTTGCGTTCACTGATTCAGCCAGTTTTACTTGACTCCCTCAGAATCCCACAAATTGTTCCAGGTGCTGTTGAACAAACCAGGTGAGCATCTCTGCTCCCAAGAAAGACGACATAATAGAAAAATGGGCCCAAGGTGAGGTAGTGGCGGAGGCAATGACTCAGCATTTGGAAGGCTGAGGTAGGTGACTTGGGAGTTTGAGGCCAGCTTGGGCTTCTTAGGACAACCCTGTCTTGACAGAAGCAACAGAGGAAGGAGAGAAAGAATATGGAAAAAATTAGGAGAAGACAAAAAGAAAGAGGTGGAGGAAAAGCAAGGGAAGGCCAGGCGGTGGTGGCACACGCCTTTAATCCCAGCACTCAGGAGGCAGAGGCAGGGGGGTTACTGTGAGTTCAAGGCCAGCCTGGTCTACAAAGTGAGTCCAGGACAGTCAAGGATACACAGAGAAACCCTGTCTCGAAAAACAAACAAAAACAAACTAACAAACAAAAAGCAAGGGAAACACACCAATTCCCACTAGTAGTTCTGTGATTTCCATAGACATGCTGTGGCAAATGTACACATGTATACACACACACACACACACACACACACACACACACACGTACACATGAACAGAGAGAGACAGACTGGGGCGGTGAGGGGGGGGTATATAAGCATATACAATGTGAGTAGAAATTTACATGGTGGCTCACTCCTTTAATCCCAGGACTTGGGAGGTAAGAGGCAGGTGGATCTCTTTGAGTTCAAAGGTAGCCTGCACAACAGAGTGAGTTCCAGGACAGCCAGAGCCGTTATACAGAGAAGCCCTGTCTCAAAAAACAAAAAACAAACAAAAAAGAAACGTACACGGCCCAGCACTCAGGAGGCAAAGGCAGGTGGATCACTGAGTTCGAGGCGAGCCTGGTCTACAAAGCGAGTCCAGGACAGCCAAGGCTAACACAGAGAGACCCTGTCTCAAAAAAACAAAAAACAAACAAACCAAGAAAAACAAAAAACAAAACAAAAACAAAAAACAAAAACAAAAACAAAAAGAAACTTACACGGACAGTCAAAACTATATGGAAAGAAGTCCCATCTTATTCATAACCAGGAAAACATAAACCAAACTACAGTGAAATGCCATTTGGTGACTATGAGCTAGTTAATAATGCATATAGTCCTTGCCAGGAGTGAGTTGCTTTCATAGTATAACTAAACTAACCTAAACCTCCCCTCCCCCTGACCTTGTTTTATTTTATTTTTTTTCTGAGACAGGGTTTCTCTGTGTAACAGCCCTGGTTGTACTAGACTCCCTTTGTAGACCAGGCTGGCCTTGAATTCACAGAGATTCACCTGCTTCTGCCTCCCAAGTGCTGGATTAAAGATTTGCACCACCACTCCTGGCACCTTAACTAAACTTTTGTTTTGTTTTTTCTTTTTCTTTGTTTGTGTGTTTTTGTTGTTGTTGTTCTTTGGGTTTTTGAGACAGGGTTTCTCTGTGTAGCATTGGCTGTCCTGGACTCTCACTTTGTAGACCAGGCTAGCCTCGAGCTCACAGCAATTTGTCTGCCTCTGCCTCTGTCTCCCAATTGCTGGGATTAAAGGTGTGTGTCACCAGGCCTGGCTCTTTTCTTCTCTTTCTTTTTTTTTTTTTTTAAAGATTTATTTATTATTATGTATACAGTGCTCTGCCTGCATGTACACCTGTAGGCCAGAAGAAAGCATCAGATCACATTATATATATGGTTGTGAGCTACCATGTGGTTGCTGGGAATTGAACTCAGGACCTCTGGAGGAGCAGTCAGTGCTCTTAACCTCTGAGCCATCTCTCCAGCCCCTTGTTTTTGTTTTTTCAAGATAAGCTTTCTCTATGTATCCCTGGTTGTCCCAGAACTCACTCTGTAGACCAGGCTGGCCTCAAACTCCCAAGTACTGAAATAAAAAGGCGGATACCACCATCACCCAGCTCAAATTGGCACTCTTGATTCTCTGGCCAGAGTTTCCTGCCTTCTTGTCTGTGGGCTCTGGACTGGGTGCGAACCACTCCAACCTGGAAGCTTTGCTCCTTCTCCCTGATGCCTCCCTTGGCTCAAATTCCTGAATCATTTCTTTATCATTCAGGGAAACAGAGGCACAAAAGATGAAAATGACTTCCCAAAACACACCGTTCTGAGTAGGGCCACCCAAGAGAGAGGAAAGAAAAGAGGGCAGAGTAGGGGTGAGGGGTGGGGGTGTGGATGACAACGCAACAGGACACAACTTCCTAGCACCCACAGGGCAGCTTACATCTGTCTGGTCTGGCTAAGGGGAGGCTGGAACATGAGAGTCCACCTTGCATTGCTCCTCTTCCTGCCATCTTCCAGGCTCTTGAAGCTCGGGAGAAAGGCTTCTCCCTTCTGTCTAGAAAGAGAGAGGACTTGCCCCAGCAGGAAGCAAAGGAGAGGCTTCTCCCTGCTCCTCTTCCTTCCAGACAGTCCTGAGCCTTTGAAAAACTAACGAATGTTGGAAAAGACTCCAACATCCAATACAGGAGATTTTCAAGAACCTTTGACCCACCCAGGGGAACCAGAGTATGGTCCTGGTGCCGGGGTCAAGTGGTGCAAAGGCCACAGGAACGCTGTAACTCACAGCAGCCTCCCAATTTTGTAAAAGAAGCCCAGCAGATTAAAAAAAAAAAATGCCTGGTATGGTTTCCTTTTTTTTCTTTTCTTTTCTTTTTAGCTTATATTTTGAAGCATATTTTCTTTGTGTGTGTGGGGGGGTGAGGGGGTATTCACATGTGTCATAGCCTGAGTGTGGAGGTCAGAGCACAAGTTGGGGAAGTTGGTTTTCCCCTTCCGCAGAGCTGCAGACTTGGAAAGCAAGCTCCTTTCTTGTTTTTCATTTTGAGACTCTGTCTCAGTTGGCCCAGGCCAGTCTCAACTTGATATGGAGCAGAGGATGATCTATAACTGTGATCCTCCTGCCTCCACTTCCTAAGATTACAGGAGTGGTTAGTTTATCTGTGGGATTCTTTTGGTTTGGTTGGGTTTTTCGAGACAGGATTCCTTTGTGTAACAACCCTGGCTGTCCTGGAACTCACTTTATAAGCCAGGCTGGCCTCAAACTCACAGAGACCCACCTGCCTCTGCCTCCCGAGAGCAGAGCATCAATGGGATTCTTAAGACTTCATTTATTGGGCTGGAGAAATGGCTCTGTGGTTAGGAGCACTAACTGCTTTTCCAGAAGACCTGGGTTCAATTCCCAGCACCCACACAAGAGCTCACAACTGTCTGTAATTCCAAGATCTGACACCTTCACACAGACATACATGCAGGCAAAACTTGCAGAGTTCAGTTCTGTCCTTCCCCTGTGCTGTGGGTCCTGTGGAGCAAACCCAGCTTGTCAGGTTTGGTAGGAAGTGTCCCTAACCATTCCACCCAAAATCCTGTTTTTGTTTGTTTGTTTTTTTTTTTGGTTTTTGTTTTTCGAGACAGGGTTTCTCTGGCTGGCCTGGGACTCACGGAGATCTGCCTGCCTCTGCCTCCCAAGTGCTGGGATTAAAGGAGTGCACTGCCACCACTCAATGCCCTCTCCCCACTTTTTTTAAGGACTGTTTTATTTGGGGATAAGGGGTACTTTTGTATTAATATCTCTGCATGGAAAGAAAACAGGGGGTTTATCCCTCTCCTGCCTAGAACATAGTTGCAAATTTAAACCACCAATAGACAGGACCTTCAGGTTCCAGAGCCTTCAATGTTGTCCTCCCCGCCCTCCCCCCCCCACCCCCCTGCCTGGAGCCAGGTAGCAAAGAGTAGCTCTGTCAAACATGGCAGAACCTCAAGACATCCTGGAGTTAGCAGGGTCTGCCTACAGGTTAGATAGGACCCTGTTGGTGTGCCAAAGCTACTGGGTCAGCCTGGGATGGGGTTAGCCTGAGATCTCTAAAATGTAACTAAGGCCTATGCCTGTGGATAATAGCACATCTTATGCCCACACACTGGTTTAGAACATCAGGTGTGTATGGGGAGAGGGGAGGAGAGAACCCGCTCCACTGGTAGTTCTGTGATCTCCTTAGACATGCTGTGGCAAAATGTCCACACAACACATAACACACACACACACACACACACACACACACACACACACACACACACACTGAAATGTGAGGATTTGAGGAAAGGGGGGAAAAAGGAATATCAGGTATATGTCTTCATGGGAGCACTGTGCCATCTTCACTTTCTCCACCCCACTCACCTTACTCAGACCACTTGAGCAAGGCTTCCGGAATCTGTGTTCACCACCTGACCACACATTACAGAAATGAGGAGGAGAGCCCTGAGAAGGCAAAGGGCTTTCCCAAGAGCCTACAGGAGGTGAGATGGGTCTTTCTTCATAATTCATTAGCCCTTATGAAATCTTTTGGCTAGGCCTGACATTGCGTGTTATGTGTGGAGTCACTTGAGCTCATCTTCTGAAGTTCACAAGTGGACGACTTTTTTCTGGAGGTGGGGGTACACTTCCTGCAAGTGCCCTTGACCACTGAGCCTCTCTTCAGGCCTTATTTTCCTCTGTCAATTTTGGAGACCACATGAGTGGCTCAAAGCTGTGGAGAGCCACGTCTTAGAAATCTGCAAATACTGGTGGTGCATTCCTGTAATCCCAGCACTTGGGAGGCAGAGGCAGATGGTGTGATGTAAGTTCGAGGCCAGCCTGGTCTACAAAGTGAATCCAGGACAGCCAGGGCTACACAGAGAAACCTTGTCTTGAAAAACAAAACAACAACAACAAAAACAAAAAAAGAAAGAAAGGAAGGAAGGAAGAAAGAAAGAAATCTGCAAAACCACTAAATTATCTAAACCCTTGACTTTCTCTTTAAGTCCTGGGGATTGGAACCCAGAATCTTCACATGCTAGGCAAGCGCTGTAGACCAGGCTGGCCTCGAACTCACAGCGATCCACCTGCCTCTGCCTCCCAAGTGCTGGGATTAAAGGTGTGCACCACCACACCGGGCCATACATTACACTTTTTAATTAAAATTTTAAATATGTATTTATCTTATGAGTATGCCTGAGTGTATATAGATGCCCCTGGAAGCCAGAAGAGGGCATCAGATGAGTTGTGACCTTCCATGTAGGCGCTGGGAGTGAACCTGGGTCCTCTGCAAGAGCATTAAATGCTCCTAACCACTGAGCCATCTGGAAGGCACCCCCCCCCCCCCCTTTCTTGTTGTTTTTCAAGACAGGATTTTTCTGTGTAGCCTTTGCTGTCCTGGACTTGCTTTGTAGACTAAGCTAGACTCGTACTCACAGTGACCTACCTGCCTCTACCTCTCAAGTGCTGGGATTACAGGTGTGTGCCACTGTACCCAGCCAAAAACTTTTCTTTGTTCTTTCCCGTTCCCACCCCATCCCATTTTATTTTATTTTATTTTATTTTTTGAGTTCCCCTATATGCATGTACACCTGCATGCCAGAAGAGGGCATCAGATCACATCATAGATGGTCGTGAGCTGCTACGTGGTTGTTGGGAATTGAATTTAGGACCTCTGGAAGGGCAGCTTGTGCTCTTAACTGCTCAGCTATCTCTCCAGCCCCTCTAAATGTCTTTTTAAAACTATTATTTTGTTTCATATGTATGAGTGTTTTGCCTACGTGTATGTCTCTACCACCACATGTGTTGTGGTAGCTGAAGGGCAGAAGAGGGCACTGGTTCCCCTGGAACTGGAGTTCCAGAGAGAATCCAAGCGTTCCGCAAGAGCAGCCAGGGCTCTCAGCTGCTGAACCATTTCTCCAGCACCCCTCTGCTCACTTTTCTAAATTCTAACTCAAAAAGCACAGCATTTCCCTTTCTGTCTCTTCCTTGGCTATCAGCCAGAATCTTAAGCCCTGACCCCCTGGCTTTCACGGTGTTTTCTCTGAAAGCTCTTTCCACTGGCACGTTCCACAGCTGCTGGCAGACCCTAACTCAAAAGGCATGGCTTTCTCTCTTCTTCTTTTGGGTTTTTGGTTTTGTTTTGTTTTGGCTTGGGTGTTTGTTTGTTGGTTGGTTGGTTTTTGTATTTTTGTTTTGTTTTGTTTTGGTTTTGGTTTTTTTGAGACAGGGTCTCTCTGTGTAGCCTTGGCTGTTCTAGACTCACTTTGTAGACCAGGCTGGCCTCGAACTCACAGCAATTCGCTTGCCTCCATGTCGTGGCTTCTCTCTTCTTCTGAGCCTTCCTTCCTTCCTTCTCTTGGCAGTTGCAGAGATTCACAGCTTGCCTGCCCTGTTGTTTTTCTCTCAAACTCTAGCTGTAAGAAATAAATTGATTAGCTGGGCGTGGTGGCGCATGCCTTTAATCCCAGCACTCGGGAGGCAGAGGCAGGCGGATTGCTGTGAGTTTGAGGCCAGCCTAGTCTACAAAGTGAGTCCAGGATGGCCAAGGCTACACTGAGAAACCCTGTCTCAAAAAAAAAAAAAAAAAAAAAAACAAAGAAATAAATTGATTGATTTATTTAAAAAACAGAAACTTTGCAAGGATTTGCATAAACATTTCTCTAAAGACAAGCAGGAAGAAACTAAGCACATAAAAAGACACTAAAAATTATTAAGCGTTAGGAAACCATAAAGCGAAGCCACACTAGAGTACATTCCATTGCCAGTGCTCCACTGAAGAAGCTGAAGCGAGAAGCCCTTGAATTTAAGGTCAAAATAACCTTTTGAAACAAAGACAGGATTGCGAGATGGTTATTACACTTTTTGAAATAAAGACATGGTTGCCTTTTCCTTGAACAGGCAATACAGAACCTTTGAGGTTAAGGTTAAAGGTGGCGTGTAGCCCACTCCTTGAGAAACAGGAGTGAACCTAGTCTGTCCTCAGTGTAAAATGGCTTTTAGCTGGGCGTGGTGGCGCATACCTTTAATCCCAGCACTCGGGAGGCAGAGACAGGCGGCTCACTGTGAGTTTGAGGCCAGCCCAGTCTACAAAGTGAGTCTAGGACAGCCAGGGCTACACGGAGAAACCCTGCCTTGGGGTGGGGGAGATGGCTTTTAATCCTAAAATGGGGGCTGGCTGGAATATCATCTGCTTTCCTATCTCGTTTAGGGGAACAGTAGCTCCTTTGCCATGAAAGGTAACGGTCGCTCCCGCTAGCAAGAGGTCTCCAGAAGAAAGGTGGAGCCTGTTTGGTTTCCTTTCAAGCTGCTTCCTAAGACTGCCTGTACCTGAAAACAGGAATTTTTGTCCCTCTGGGCCATGAGCTGCTAGAGGCAAAGCACAGTGAGGATGCTGATGTCAAAGCTGTGAGGGCCATTGATTATCAGGTCTTAATTTTTCAAAGTTTTATACTTGATCTTAGCCAAAAGACTAAGAACGGCCAACAAGATGGCTCAGTGGGCAACGATATTTGCTGCGCAAGCCTGATGACCTGACTTCCATCCTGGGACCCGGATGGTAGGAAGCAGGTGCTCTCCCAGCCCACCTTCAGTGGGTCAGCGCCAGCGCCACAGCATCACCAGCCACCAAGTGCGACACATTTCCACTGTTGCTACAGGTTGTGGTGCCCTTTACAAACTCTGTCATGGCTTGCTCTCTCTGTCCATCCCTCCCTCTCTCCCCTTTCTTTCTCTCTCTAACTCTCTCTCTTGTCCCTGCTCAGAGGGCCTCCCCCCTCCCCCCAATAACTCTCCCAAATGAGATTTGTAGTATGGTGTGACTTTATGGCATTCCCTGGCCCTGACCTGCCATGAAACTGTAGCAAGAACCAGCTCCACAAAGTTATCTTCTGACTTCCATACTCGGGCCATGGCTATGGGTGCATGGACATATACTAAGTGGTAAAGTTTAATAAGTGAATAAATTTTATTTTATTTTACTTATTTATTTATTGAGATAGGGTCTGACTATGAGTCTTCATGGAACTCCTGATTGTAGACCAGGATGGCCTTGAACTCACAGAGACCTTCTATAACTCCCTAAAGGTGCAAGTGGCCAGGTCCCACCCCAGACTTCCACCCTCTTGAGATGCAGGTGGCCAAGCTCCATCCTACAGGGGGTGGGGGAAACCCCAAGATCTGGCCACAAAATCCCACCAGTCCCACGCCACCCTGGAAAGCTCTGCTTCCACAAGAAACTCTATATAGCTGGGTGATGGTAGCTCATGTCTTTAATCCCTGCATTTGGGAGGCAGAGGCAGGTGGATCTCTGTGAGTTCGAGGCCAGCCTGGTCTACAGAGTGAGTTCCAGGACAGCCAAGGCTACACAGAGACACCCTATCTCAAAAAAATGCAATGAAAGAAAACAAAACAAAACAAAATCTACGTCCTGCTCAGTTTTTTTGCTGTTTCTCCCTCACCTCCTAACAGAGGTAGCCGTTTTAGTGTGTCTTTCCCAATAAATCTTTTGCATGAGGTTTGTTGTCCTGCATTTCTGGCTCCCTACTGTGAGGATACCTTTCCCCTCAGAGCTGTAACACCTATACCCTCTTGCCTCTGCCTCCCAAGTGCTGGGATTAAATGTGTGTACCACCACCACACTGTACCTTTATTTTATTTGTAGAAACTGGTCTTACTATGTAGCCCTGGCTGGCCTGAAACTCACTTTGAAGAACAGTCTGGCCTTGAACTCACAGAGTTCACACTTGGCTGTGTCTCCCAAGTACTGGGATTACAGATGTGTGCCACCATGCCTAATTTATCAACAAAATTGAAAGGCCAAGAAGTGATGACATTCAGAATTTTTAAACTCAATGCATTTTTTAAAATGTATGTGACACCATGGGTGTCATGCTGAGTGTAGCCTCGAAATGACCATCCCTTTGTGAACCTGGATGTTGAACTCATATATGGAGTCCATGGGTTCTGGGCAGCTATTTTGGGGGTCAAAACAGAAGAGCCAGGTAGAGAAGGAAGAGCTGTGAACAAGGCGATCTGGAGGAGGCCAGCAGGGACACTGAGGCCCAGAGTAAATAGATGTGCCCGCCTGCCCACAAGCCTCTTGCTTCTTGCTCAGGACTGGCTTCGAAGCCCTGGTCTGTTGCCCAAACCTTGCCTCCCTTGGCCAACAGTGTTTCATAACATTGGCCAATATTTGATTTCTAGCCAAGTAAAGAACGGGCCTCCTTCCTGGGGGTACCAACCTTTTATGTCGCCAGCCATCCTTGAGCAAGGCAGCCTCAGTATCACCTAAATAAAAGGGGATAAGAGTGGTAATGTGCCAGAGACAATGACAGGGCTGTGGAAGGCCTTTGTATTGGTGGTGGCCTTGGCTGTGGTAGCCTGTGAGGCCCGTCGCCGCCTACAGAATTATGATGATATTGTTGACCTGGCCGTAGAGACATACAACAAAGGGCAGCGAGGAAAGCCCCTCTTCCGTCTGCTAAATGTCACTGTGCCATCTAGTCAGGTGAGTGTCTGCCGCTCCAGCCTGGGAAATAGGCAGCGTAGAAGGTTTCTTTTATCTAGACACTAGGGATGTAGCTTAGATGGTAGAGTGTTGTTCGCCTTGCGTGCATGAAACCCTGGGACTCGAACCCTATCAGGTAGAGGCAGAAGGACTGGAAGTTCAGGGTTTGCCTCAGCTATGTAATGAGTTCTAGGCTCAGCCATTTCTGCTGTCTGTACTGTCAGCCTGTCTCCTGGAGTGAGACATGAAGGGAAGGAATCTGTGTTCCTATTCTATACAAGGGGATACTGGAGAGCACTGTATACATAATAGTAAATAAAGAAATCTTTAAATAAAACGAGGATCCTGAAGTGCAAGCACAAGAGTATCATAGATGCCGGGCGTGGTGGCGCACGCCTTTAATCCCAGCACTTGGGAGGCAGAGGCAGGTGGATCGCTGTGAGTTCAAGGCCAGCCTGGTCTACAAAGCGAGTCCAGGACAGCCAAGGCTACACAGAGAAACCCTGTCTCGAAAAACCAAAAAAAAAAGAAAAGAAAAAAAATAGTATCATAGAGCTATTTGTGTAAAGATCACAACCTCTCCCATTTTTTTTAGACAGAATGGCACATAGCCCAGGCTGCCTGGAACTTGCTACATGGCTGAGAATGGCCTTGAACTCCTCCTCCTCCTGCCTCCCCCTCCCAAGGGTTGAGATTACAGGTGTGTGTCACCAGGCCCAATTATACCCTTTACTTTATGTCACCCTGGCTGGCCTGGAACTCACAGAGATCTACGTGCCTTCACCTCCTGAGTGCAGAGACTCAGGCAGGTATTACAATACTCACTGACTTTACCCTTTAGGTCTCGCGTTATTTAATAAGCCCCAGACTTTGGTGGGCAGTGTAGACCCAGACTAGACTGATGCTGGCAGTATCTTGTAGCTTCTTTCTGCTTTGATGCCTCATCTGTGAAGAAAAGATGGTCATGAGTTCTCTGTTGCGTCTTTAGAATCCGACGACCAACGTTCCACTCAGGTTCACCATTAAAGAGACAACGTGCATCGCTGCGCCGGGGACACGGCCTGAAGACTGCGGCTTCCTGGAGGATGGGGTGAGTTTCCTTCCAGCTCCCGGAGTGCCGTGTGGAGGAAGAGAAGTTCTCTCTTCTTCTCCAACCTTTCCTGACCGCTTCACTGGCCATTTTAAGGTTGGAGCCTTTTTTCAAAATCAAGAGTTTTGGGCTGAGAGATGGCTTAGTGGGTACAGGAAACCTAGAGACAACAAGGTAAAGAGAGCTGACTCCCACCACCGGCTGTCCCCTGATCGTTGTAGGCACCCATTTTCACATACCCCAAATAGTTTTCAGAAAAAAAAAAAACACCCAAGACTTTCTTTAATATCTTACTTTAAATGATCGCAATCACTTACTACAACAATATGTGGCTCAGTGGTGGAGTCTTACTTAGCACATCCAAGGCCCTTGGTTTGATTTTTAGTGTCAAAAAAAAAAATTGTGGGAGGAGGCATTACACGCTAAAAGCTACTATATATATATGTATGTATATATGTATATATGCAAAATGACAAAGTATGTCTGTAATCCACCTAGAGATGCT
This sequence comes from Acomys minous, assembly GCF_964271855.1. NCBI lineage: Eukaryota > Metazoa > Chordata > Mammalia > Rodentia > Muridae > Acomys > Acomys minous. Next base: position 13,402,529 of record NC_140495.1, on the reverse strand, counting down.
GCTTGTTCCCCCCCCCCACCGCTGTGTAGTCTTGGCTGTCCTAGACTTGCTTTGTAGACCAGGCTGGTCTCAAATTCACAGCGACCCACCTGTCTGTGCCTCTCTGAGTGCTGGGATTATAGGTGTGCGCCAGCACACCCAGCTTGAGATGTTGGTTTTTACAAATAGAACTAGAAAGTAACATATTTTAAATGTTCTTTTACCATTCACATTTAAAGCAATGGTTAAATGTACCGATTCACGCCAGGCAGTGGTGGCGCATGCCTTTAATCCCAGCACTCGGGAGGCAGAGGCAGGTGGATCGCTGTGAGTTTGAGGCCAGCCTGGTCAACAAAGCGAGTCCAGGACAGCCAAGGCTAACGCAGGGAGACTCTGTCTCAAAAAACAAAACAAAACAAAAATTTACTGTTTCACAACCTCATGACCCACCTGTTGACATGTCTTCACCCACACATCTTCACCTTCAGCAAACATGGTTTTCTCTTGGCGTGGTAGCTTATGGGTGCCCTCTCCTGTAATAATTTTGTATGGGTGTCCTGTCGTTTATGGCGATGGGTGTGCATCTGTCCTTCCTGGTCGCTGTCTCATATTTCTGGCTCTGGCTTGCATCACTGGTTTGAGAACATCTCTCCTGAAATGTAGCAAGATGCCTCTAACTCTTGTCCCATCCACCTGCAGGAGGAGCGGAACTGCACAGGGGAATTTTTCACAAGGCGGAGGTCAACCTCCTTGACCTTGACCTGCGACAGGGACTGCAGAGGAGAGGTGAGCAGCTGCTGCCCTATTCTACTCAGGGCCCAGTCCTGAGGTTAACCATTCGTTCCTGCTGGGCTCTTTCCTGGACTCCAGGAGACACTGAGTTGACTGTGTGTATGCTACATACATATGCATGCACATGCATGTATACACACAAATTATCTGAAAAATAGAACCAACCAAGCCCCTTTTAGCAAACAGTGCGGTAGGTGCTGTACCAGCATAACTCAGACCTTTGACATTCCCACTGTTGGGGGGAGGAGCCGGAAGAGTTCTGGCGGGGACTCTGGTGCTCTGGAGCACCAATTTCCTGGCCTCAAGGCAGCCCATGGAAGCTCACCCCTCTCCTAATCCAGATCTGCTCGGGCCCTGTGGGCTCCAGTGGATGGAGGCCAGGCCTTCATGTTGTAGCGGATGCCTCTGTCGCCTCACCCTCCCCTTGAGGGGAAGATGACGGGCAGGTTGGGAAAGGACTCTGTCTACTGTGATGGTGGTGACTGACTTGCATCTCTCCTACAGGGTGCCCAGGTGAGCAGTTTTGCTGATTATGTTGCCTCAAACGAGGAGGACAAGTTCAAAGGTCTTCCCCCTAGGGTCAGGGACATTTATGAAAACGCCAAGTATGACATCATCGGCAATATCCTCCGAAATTTCTAAGTCTGGCAGGGGGAGAGGAAGCTCTGCCTGCCTACTGTGACCTTCCTCTACCTCCCTCTGCTGCCTTCAAGACCTGGCCCTGCTTCCGCACTTCCCACACTTCCCACGAATGCCCCTCTCTAGAAACCCTCCAGCTTCCAAAGCATTCATACCTTTGCACACTGGTCTCCATTTGTCGGGACTTCTTGCCCTACCCTGTATCTGAAACTCCTATTGACTCTTCAATGCCCATGCTCAGAAGTCCCCTCCAGCGGGAAGCCTCCTTCCTCACTTTCCCAGAGCGAAAGTGTCCTTCCCACGTGGGTTTACTCTCAATCCTCAGACCACGTTGGGGTCACCTGCTGTGTCCCCAGCCAGACAGCACTGCATCTATTCCCAGGTGGGCCTCTGGGTGCCAGTTGCAGGTTGCTATAGAATGAATTGTTTGATGATGTCCTCGTGGCATCCTAGGAGGACAGTTCCTGCTCCCTGCCCAGTCACTGTGACACCAAATGCCCCTTTACATATGGAGACACCTTAACTGGGACGTGTGGAGATGGGGGGGGGAGGGGTGGTCAGATCACCTTGAGGGAAACATATGAGAGGTTCAATAAAACGCTTCTGAGATTAGTGAGGATGTGAATAAATGATGTGCTCGGAGCTGGACTGCCTGAACTCGGGGTGAAGAGACAAATGTGTCAGGCCCTGAGTTGGGGTTGAGGAAATCTGTGAGGTCAGAGAAGGGGCCAGAGAGAGAAAGTGAGGGGTCGGCTAGGTGGCTCAATGGGTAGGGGCGCTTGCCACCCAACTAGAAAACCTGAGTCTGATCCCGGGACCTACGTGATGGAAAGAGAAAACTACTGTAGGTTGTTTCTCTGACCTCTACACATGTGCTGTGGCATCCATGTAAAATGCACACATGCATGCATGCTCTCTTGCACACACACACACACACACACACACACACACACACACACACACTTTAAAAGTATAAACTTTTCCCCTAATTTTTAAGAGAGGGACTGGGTATGGGGGCAGAGGAGCCCAGGGAGGCAGAGTAAGTTGTCTGTGGCTGCCTTTAGTTGCTTAGCATAAAGTTCCCGTCATAACTTTAAACTTTCACATGCACGCCATACTACCTCTTGAGCACCCCTCCTATGGGTATCAAAAAGGTCACCATAATCATCGGTATCTGAAGGCCACTGCTTGCGTGTGAGAGACAGGATCTTGCTGGATAGCACAGGCTGACCTCAAACTCACACTAGTCCTCCTACTTCAGCCTCCCCAGTGTCTGGGTTACAGATATGAGCCACCACGCCAAGCTTTACTCCTTTTTTTCATCGTCAACTAACTGTGAATAATGCATCTTGATGATATGTACCCCTTCTCCCTCCACACCCCCAAAACACCCTCAACATGATCCCCTCCCCACCCCATGCCCTCTCTTTTTAATGTGTTAATAACTCACCAAGTCCAGTCAGTGCTGCCTGTTGGAATGTTGGCTGACCTTGCAGATGTGAGATCGTGCAGAGGTAATCACAGCTGCGGTGAGTCCAAGGGTGACGTGGCCAGGCCATGTCCCAAAGACAGAAGTTCACAGCGCTCAGCCCCATCCTGCAGCTCTTAGGGTTATTCTATCCCTTGTCCGCGATGTTCCCTGAGCCTGGGGTGTGGTGTGTGTGATACAGATGGCCCACTGAGGACCGAGCACTCAGCAGATACTCATTCTCAGCACTTTGACCAAGTGTGAATATCTGTACTAATGCTAACCTCTGGCCAAGGTTGGAAGCAACACTAATCCCTGAGTATAAGCATAAATATTTAGAAGGCAGTTTGACAAAATGTCTTTAAGAAGACCGGGCGGTGGTGGCACACACCTTTAATCCCAGCACTCAGGAGGCAGAGGCAGGTGGATTCCTGTGAGTTTGAGGCCAGTCTGGTCTACAATGTGAGTCCAGGACAGCCAAGGCTACATAGAGAAACCCTGTCTCAAAAAACAAACAAACAAACAAAAAAAAAAAAGAAAGAAAGAAAGAAAGAAAGAAAAAGAAAAACAACAGTAGAAGGGCATGTGAACTACTGAGCTACGCACAGCTCTTTGACCAGGTTTACAGTACCAGGCCTGAGCTCCTGCAGATCAGGCCTCAACCCAACCCAAAAGTAGCTGGTTACACACATGACCTCTATGCCACTAGAGCAGCAGAGGACACATTTTGCCTGTTGGGTCAGTATTGCAGCATGCAGGGTTGGATGCAGGGACACCACTGATGTCTTTTCTCCCCCAGTGGCCTGCATGGGGGAAGGAAGTTTTAAGGTCAAGTTCCAACTTTCTTTCTCTGTGCCCTATAACCAAAGTGTATTATGTCTTCAACAATGGGGCATTAGCCTGTGTTGTTTGGGGGCCCCTGGGCCCTCCCTGACCAGTAAGGTGTAGGGAGTAGGTACTGAAGTTTTCATTTAATAACTCATGGCTTTTATGGGGATCATTATCTGTCCATTCAAGAGCATCTGTGTTCAAACTTCTTCTACTTTTTTATTCATAATTTTAGATTAGTTTATAAAGTAGTGAGCTTCCAGCTAGGCAGTGGTAGCACATGCCTTTAAATTCAGCACTCGGGAGGCAGAAGTGGGAGAATCTCTGAGTTCAAGACCAGCCTGATCTGTAGAACAAGATCCAGGACAGCCAGGACTATGCAGAGTAACATGGTCTCAAACAACAACAACAACAACAACGATGAAAATGACGCAGTGGGTTTCCTTAAGGGTTTCTCATACATCTTTCATATTTGTTAACACATCCCACCACCTCTTTGCCTCTTAACACATAGCCTAATCCCTGCTTAAACCTTTAAATATCACGATTTACAACCCCCCCATACCGTTATATCATGTGCTCTAGTATCCTCTTTTTGGGAGGCGGGGAAGGTTGGTTTTTTTGAGACAGGGTTTCTCTGTGTAGCCTTGGCTGTCCTGGAGTCTTTGTAGACCAGGCTGGCCTTGAACTCAGAGATCCACCTGCCTCTGCCTCCTGAGTGGCTGGGATTAAAGGCGTGCGCCACTACGCCCAACCCTATCCTCTTCTCTTTTTAAGTATTCACTTGATTTTGGTGAAATGAGGCTCAAAACAACTGGTTCTCAGCCTGCGCAGTGGTGGTACAGAGGCAGGTGGATCTCTCTGAGTACGAGGCCAGCCTGGTCTACAGAGTGAGTTTCAGGCCAGCCAGGGCTACACAGAGAAACCCTGTCTTGAAAAACCCAATTAATTAATTAAAAAACTTGGTTCTTTGTCAAACTCTAACACCCTTGCCACCTAAATCCTGTCATTTTGTTTGTGAAGCAAGTGCTTTAACTACTGAGCCATCTCTCTAGCCCATGAAGCCTTAAAAATATTTTTAATTTTAAAAGCCAGTGTGTGTGTGTGTGTGTGTGTGTGTGTGTGTGTGTGTTAGTGTATACCACATGTGTACAATGACCTTGGAAGGCAGAAGAGGATGTTGGGTCATCTGCAAGAGTAGGAGGCTCCCTTACTGCTGATCCATCTTTCCAGCTCTCTCTCTCTCTCTTCTTTCTCCTTCTTTTCTTTTCTTTCTTTGGAATAGAATCTCACTATGTAGCTCTGGCTCTCCTGAAACTCACTACATAGACCAGGCTGGCCTTGAACTCACAGATATCCACTTGCTTCTGCCTCTCAAGTGCTGAAGTTAAAAGCGTATGCCAAAAAGAATAAAAAAAAATAAAATAAATAAAAGTGTATGCTACTGCACTTAGGAGGCAGAGACAGGGATCTCTGTGAATTTGAGGCCAGCCTGGTCTACAAAGACAGTTCAGGACAACCAGGGCTATACAGAGAAACCCTGTCTCGAAAAACCAAAAAGAAAAAGAATAAAAAAAGTGTATGCCACCATGCCTGGCCTCACACATCTCACACACTTTTTTCCCAGTGTTTTTTCATTTTTTTTTTTTACCACCCCACACCCTCCTTTTCAGTTACTTTTCTGTATACTGAAGTTAAAGACTTTCTGCTTGGGCATTTATGGATATGCTGGAGTGGAGGGGAGATGCTGGCTTTATGCAGACAACATGGAGATGCATCCCACGGGAGACTAGATCTATAGTTTTGTGGCAGTTGAGGAAAGGGAAAACTTGGGAGCTGTGGCAGTCTAGACAGGAGCAAATACACAGCAGTGACAGAGAATCTCTGCACATTTTCCACCAGTATTCGTTTGTATGAAATAAAACGCACAGATAACTTGTACTGGCTGCTGCTTTGTTGCTGTGGTAAAACACTGTGAGCAAGGCACCATACAGAGGGAAGGGCGCATACTTCCTGAGGGACAAGAGCCTATCATGCCAGGGACTTGTGGCAGCAGGTGGCAGACATGACAGCAGGGACAGCTGAGCGCTCACATCCAGATATGACCAAGAGGCAGGAGGCAGAGACCTAATGCAAAACTTTTAATACCTCAAAGCCCGCCCTCAGTGGCACACTTCATCCAGCAAGGCCACACCTCCTAACCCTCTCCAAACAGCCACCACCCTGGGACCCAGTATTCAAAAGCCTGAGATGTAGAGGGGACATTTCGTTCAAACCACATCTCTCAAAGAGTGCTCTTGCTAGAGGTTCATTTGGCTTTCCCATTATTTTCATGGAAATGTTTGTAATTTGTCCAATATACTTTTCTTATAAACCAAATCAAATAAAAATATAATGGCAGGCAGATCTCTGTGAGATCAAGGCCAGCCTACAGAGTCCAGGACAGCCAAGGCTGATACACAGAGAAACCCTGTCTCAAAAAACAAAACAAAACAAAAATTTACTGTGGCTGGAGAGATGGCTCAGAGGTTAAGAGCACCAGCTGTTCTTCCAAAGGTCCTGAGTTAAATTCCTAGCAACCACACGGTGGCTCATAACCATCTACAAGATCTGGTGCCCTCTTCTGGTGTGGAGGTATGCATGCAGGCAGAATACTGTATAAATAATAAATAAATCAATCTTGAAAAAATATAATTTACTTCTAATACTTAAAAATGTTAGGAGGCCCGGTGTGGTGGCGCATGCCTTTAATCCCAGCACTTGGAAGGCAGAGGCAGGTAGATCTCTGTGAGTTCAAGGCCAACCTGGTCTACAAAGTGAGTCTAGGACAGCCAAGGCTACACAGAGAAACTCTGTCTCAAAACAAACAAAAATAAAAAATGAAAATGTCAGGAGAAAACACAAATAGCCAAAATACTAAGAATGTACATTTATATAATTCCTGATTGTGCAATGGTTCTTCTTGCTATAGGTAGTTTATTGTATATTTGTGTAATAATATAAATGTATATGTAAAAAATAAAAAATGTTAAAAAAGATGGCTGACTTAATTGGTCAAGTACAAAACTGAGGAGCTGTATTTGATCCCTAGCACCCAGGTAAAAACAAAAACAAAAACACTGGATGGAGCAATGTAACACCTACAATCTCAGTACTTGGGGACAAAAGTTTGGCAGATCCCTAGGGCTTGCTGGCTAGTCAGTCAAATCAAATTGGGTGAGCTTCAAGCTCAGTAAGAGTACCTGCCTCAAAATCTAAGGTGGAAAGCAATCAAGAAAGACACCCGATGCCAACTCCTCTACACACATACCCCAAAGAGAGACAACAACTGGGAAAAGGCAGGAGAAATAGGTGTGTTCTCTTTATTTCTCTTTGGTTTCATAACACAAAAGACATGCAGTCTATAAATAAAAAGTTTCCTGTGAAGAGGGACAGCATTCCTACTTATTTCCATCCTTTGTTCCATCAGGAGGCTGGTCTTCAGCTGTCTTCGGCTTGTCATGAAACCCAGAAGAGAGCCAAGACTAAGAAGAGAAAGGACAGTGGCCAGATCCCATGGCCCACCAAGTGGCCTCTGACCTATCTCCTGGTTACATTCCTTCCACAATGTCCTTGGGTGATGTCTGTTTTCCCATGATCCTACTGTTCCAACACTAAAGAGTCAGACCAGCCATCTGCCCTCAGACAGGGGAGTATGAAAATGTTCCTGTTTGCTCAAATGTGCTCAGAACCCAAATCAAAACACTGGCTTGATGTGTCTTGGAAACACTGTCTCTGTGTAAGCTCTACACGAGGAGGTGGGGGTGGACTCAGGAAGGCTAATCCGACAGCAGCAGGCCAGGGGAAGATGATGTATCATCTCTAGTGATGCAGTCTGCTAGCGTCGTAAGGACCAGGAGGCCCACCTGGGAGCCCACTGACGGGGTCTCAGCACCTTCATGGTCGGGGCTGGGCAGTACATTCACGGAAGGGCTTAAGAAGACGAGCACGGATATACCATACCCCTCCTAACAGGACTAACAGGAAACCAAGACCCATAGTGCCCCGGAGTCTACCTCAGCTGGCCAACTGAGGGGCAGGGAGAAATGCTGGCGCTCCACGGGGAGCCTAGTTAAAATTTATCAGTATCAGATTGTTCCGTCTTTTAGAATAAAAACATTATTTTCAAGTGCTTATAGCAGAGGCCCAGCTCTTCAGCTGCAGGGAACGGAAGCCCTTCCTTCTGGATCCATGGCAATTACACACCCTGGTCACCCTGAGGGTCTGGGGCGAGGGATGCCCCCAGGCTTCACACGGTGCCTCTCTGAGCCGGCTTCCAGGCCGCTCCAGGCAGGCAGCAAAGGGAAAGAAGCCAATCAGGTGGAGAGCAGGACCCCAAGACCCAGTTTGGGGCTAAAAATAATTATACCTTTTTAGTCTCTACTGGGAGAATCTTAGAAAACCAGATTTTGGCAGCAGCAGTTGGAGGTCAGGCCCACTGCCCAGTGCACTGGAAACAGAAAATCTCCACCTGGGTCCTTCTGTGCTGTGTCAGGACCCATCAGAGCAAGGAGCATGCATGGCCTCTCTTCATGAGGTCATTTGCCAAGATTAGAGAAAGAAATATAAAATCTCTTCTTTGCAGCAGCAACAGACATGTTTTAGTCTTTAGGCCTTTACATCATGGAGCCAGCGACGTTTGAATGCAAAGGCCCGTCTTGCTGGTCACTCTGCCAAGGGCTGGAGGGAAGGGGGACCGTCAGGGTTGGCGAGTGGATGGAAAAGCAGGGGAACGGCAGGGCAGAGGAGTCACCTGACCAGGCTAGCCCATGGCTGGTGGGAACAAGGCCCTGGTTAGGTCCCAGAGCTACCGATGGTCAGTGGGCTCTGGAAGTGTCACAATGAGGGTTATTTAAGGATGGCAGACGGGTGAGATGGCCAGACATGCTGTTTCCTGCCGGCCAGAGAGGGAAGGGATGTGAGTGGGAGTGGGGCTCTGGAAGAGCGCTAAGCGGCAGTGGGATGTACCCATGGGGGCGACAGACAGCTGGGAGCTCCGGTAGAGACGACTGGCAGTAATTCAGCCTCTGATGGTGAGTGAGGAGACGAACCCCATGAGCACCTTGCTACAGGTCCAGTCAAGAATGTCCTGATTTCAGACACACTGGGGCTCAGAGGGAACCCCAACTGCTTTAGGAGGACTCGGGACCCTGGGACTCGAATGTGGGAGTGGATAACACTGTTGTCATGTTTGATGGTTTTCCATTTGAATGTGCATTTGCTTTTAGTGTCATTTATGTTTTCTTCCTGTGGAAAATGTTCACTTAAAAATGTCTTTTCCTTCCAGTTTTTCTCGAACATTTTCTTGTTGCCGTTTCCTCCCATTTCTCTCAAGCATCTCTATTCTCCTTGTTTCTCCAGGACAAGCGGAGAAAGACCTCACTGAATTCCCAAAAAACAACCAGGCACGGTGAAGTCTTCTGTCCTCCCTGCTTGCTGGAGGCAGGGACAAAGTCCTCTGTGCGAAGGAAAAGCCGTGTGCGCACGCGCACTACCACAGGCAGTCGGAACACCAGGGGCTCCCTTCTCTCCTGGCTTTACCCTACACTTCCCAATAGGCTTGGACACTGCTGCTCCTCGTGGCAAATGGGCCACAACAAGGCTGCAGACAAGCAGGGAAGGAGGAGCGTCGGCTGGAAGGCCTCCTGCGCATGGGCACTCACAGCGCTCTGGCAAGTGGGAGCTGGGCCAGCCTGTGTGCGCACGCAAGCACGCACGCACGCACGCACGCACGCACGCACGCACGCACGCACGCACGGGCCAGCAAAGCACTCCCGCCTTACCGGCTGTGGGACCCAGAGGGACGCCTGTCTTGTGCTGTGCACCTTGATAACCTAAGGTCACAAGGGCAGCACAGCGAGGGAAGACTTAAGCACCTGGAATAACTGTCCCTCTGGCAGGCTCACATTTCACCCCGTCTTCTGGTCCACCACTGCCTCTTCCGAGAGGACTTTCCCCTGGAAGGAAGCGCCTATGCTTGTACCAGATCCCTAACCCACCGCATCCCATCCTCTCGTTAGATGGTGAGCAGAGGGATGCAGCCCACACCAACCCCTCCCTCATGGCACGCCATGGGGGCCATAAATGTCCAGCGGTCCGTCTCTGGGTCGTACATCTCCACCGAGCTTAGGTTTGACTGTCCATCGTAACCCCCCACGGCATAGAGGCGCCCACAGCTGGCCACGAGGGAGACCCGACTCCGGCGTGTGTGCATGGGCACTATGAGGCACCACTGGTCTGCCACAGAGTTATACATCTCAGCAATGCTGAGGAAACCAGAGCCATCGTAGCCCCCACACACAAACATCTTGCTTCCCAGGGAGGCAGCACCGTGTCGGCAGCGCTTGTTGAGCATGCTGGCTGCTGGGTGCCAGGTGGCCGTGTGGTGGTTGTAGTGTTCCACCTGCAGCAGGGAGAGAGGCGCAGGTACGACACGGTTAGAGCCAAGGCCTGGTCCATGGGTGACCCTGCAGGGCACAGAAGCTGACACGGTGGCAGACTGGGCGGGAGAGGGAGCTCAGTTAGCACGTGCCCTAGCTCTGAAGCCATCTCTTCATATCTGCTCATATCTGCGTACCTGTTGCTCTTCTACTAGGCTGATGCCTTCTGGGCACATGCAAGGAAATGAAGAGAAGATTTTCTCAAGGAAGGGCTTCTGGGTGATGGCGGGGCTGGAAGGAGAGTACTGTCTCATGCAACTGTCACAAGCATTTTCTGTCTCAGTACTCACTAAGCACCACTGCATGGCTGCTGACTTTTTTTTTGAGACAGGGTTTCCCTGTGTAGCCCTGGCTGTCCTAGACTCGCTTTGTAGACCAGGCTGGCCTCGAATTCACAGAGGTCCACCTGCCTCTGCCTTCCCAGGTGCTGGCAACACAGGTGTGCACCACCATGCCCAGCTGGATGCTGAGTCTTTTAAAAGAATAACTGCTGGGCGTGGTGGTGCTCGCCCTTAATCCCAGCACTTGGGAAGCAGAGGCAGGCGGATCGATGTGGGTTTGAGGCCAGCCTGGTCTACAAAGTGAGTCCAGGACAGCCAATGCTACACAGAGAGACCCTGTCTCGAAAACCAAAACGAAAAGAATAACCGTAGCTTCCAGCAGAGTGTGCAGAAGAACACAGTAGCTGGTATTCGCTCCTCACATGATGATGGGCTTGCTCTGGAGAGGGCTGTTGCAGGCTTTCCTAGCAGCCCGTGGACACCGGATGGGCCAAGTTCAGGATGACTACACCCTCCACTTCCTTGTGTACATGGGCTCTCTAGATGCTGTAGGACACAGGCTGAAATCTCAGTAGATAACCTTAACCCAGTAATGGCAGGGTTAAAACTTTTTTGTTTGTATGGTGCTGGGGTACTGAGCCCAGGGCCCTGTGCGTGCTAGACAAGCAATATACGAGTGGGCTACACTCTCAGCCCAGGGCTGAATTAAAAACAAAACAAAAACCAAGGATGGAAGAAGTCACCCGGGAGGGGTCAGACTCACACTGCTGAAGATCTGCAGGCCGTCGTGACCACCCGACACGTATATCCTGCCCTCGAAGACTGTAACCCCAGCAGCGCTGCGGTTTGAGCTCATTGGAGTCACTACTGTCCACCTGCAGAGACAGTGGAGACAGGAGGAGGCGTGAGATTCAGAGTTGATGACCTCCCAAGACAGCTTAGCCAGCTTCAGGCGAATTTTTCTACTTCCTCTAGTGTCCTGATAGTTTATCACTTCTCTTATCGCCTCTGCTGCTGCCTCTCGACCGAGCCTCAGATCCACAGCCAGTCACCATGGCATACAAAATCAGCACATCTCAAACAAGGCCTGTCAGCACACCTGCAACTGCTCTGCCTTCCTCGGCCACCTAGCTACTCTACTTATAAAACTTGAGTGAGTGGGGCTGGAGAGATGGCTCAGAGGTTAAGAGCACTGGCTGCTCTTCCAGAGGTCCTGAGTTTAATTCCCAGAAATCACATGGTGGCTCACAAGCATCTATAATGTGATCTGATGCCCTCTTCTGGCCTACATCGTACATGCAGGCAGAACAATGTATAATAATAATAAAAAAATAAATCTTAAAACAAACAAACAACCCACTTGAATGAATGGTTCCTTTGGCTTCTGCCTCTCTCAGCATTCTTGTGGTCTACAAATACTAGTTGGCTTATTTCCTGGTCACTACTAGTTCCCATCCTAATACCACTTGCCTAGCTCCGGCCTCCCACCTGGACCATTGCAATGGTGGTCTTATTTATAGGCTAGCTTTACCATAATCCCACATAGGCAGCAGTTATACTGTGGCCCTGAGGTGGAGACTCACTGCCTTAGAGAAGGCAGTGCACAAGTACTTCATGTAGGTTTTGTTTTGCTGGGTTTTCAAGACAGGGTTTCTCTGTATAGCCCTGGTTGTCCTAGAATTCACTTTGTAGACCTGGCTGGCCTCGAATCCTCTGCCTCTGCCTGCCAAGTGCCAGGATTAAAGGCATATGTCACAATGTCCATCTCTGTTTGTGTTTTTGAGACAGGGTCTCACTCAGGTTGGCTTTGAAGTGGAGGCAATCCTCCTGTCTTAGCTCTCAAGCTCTGAGATGACAGGATGAGCTACCATGCCCAGCTCTTGGTGTACTTCTTTATCATGTGGTTTTTATCCACCAAGAAATACCCACACCATACAGTGGGGAATTTCTTTTTTCTTTTGTTTTTTGCTTTGTTTTTCGAGACAGGGTCTCTCTGTGTTAGCCTTGGCTGTCCTGGACTCAATTTGAAGACCAGGCTGGCCTCGAACCCACAGAGATCCTCCTGCCTCTGCCTCCCAAGTGCTGGGATTAAAGTCGTGAGCCCACCACGCCTAATGGGAATTTCCCCCCACCGATACCCCCAGACAGGGTTTCTCTGTGTAGCCTTGACTGTCCTAGACTAGCTTTGTAGACCAGGCTGGCCTTGAACTCACAGTAATCCCCCTGCCTCTGCCTCCCAAGTGCTGGGATTAAAGGCGTGCGCCACCATACCTGGCTCCAGTGGGAATTTCTTAGTTGAACCCCTCCCTGCCTGCCGTCTCCTTGTCTAGGATAAGCAATTACCACTGTTTAACCTTTTTGAAAAAAGTGTGTGTGTGTGCGCGCGCATACACATGTGTGAAAGTGCACATAGAACCAGATGGCTATTATCCTCAGCACCGTGTCCACCTCCTTTCCTTGAGACAGGGCACCTCATTGGCCTGGAGCTCATCTATCAGGCTAGACTGGCTGGCCTCCTGTCTCTACCTTCTCATACAGGATTGCGAACAGGAGCCACCACGCCTGGCACAACTCATGCTTGCAAGGCAAATGCTTTCTAAACTGAGCCATCCTCCTGCAGCCTCACTGTCCATCCTTGTTGCATCTCACCTTGTACCCCTGCCCTAGGGAGAGGAGTGTTCCCCACTCTGCACCTAGAGATCCAGACACAGGCCTCCAGGGAAAGGGATGACAATGCACTCACGGCCTGCCAAACTGAGCACTGGGAGGACCAGCCTCCTTCCTGCTGGATGATAACCACAGTCAGTTGTTAGGCAACGGGACATTGGCTTTAGAGCATCCTGATAGGCCTGTTCAGCCATCTGCCCACGTTGTATTATCTAAGATGAGGGATTCAAACACTAGCATGAGCAATCCAGCCTAACATTGCCAATGTTTTCTAGTGTTCCACAAGGGCATCCTACAAGATTGCAATGGGTGTCACAGAAAACGTAGGTTTAAACAGGATTCCTCGCTGCCAGATTTTCTAGAGCATTTGCAATGTCACATGTTCAATGGAAAGACAAGGACTCTGAGGGAACAGATATCAACACTCCCCGAGCTTTTCTGACCATACGCTTTCTTGCTTCTGCATTGGCCTCACTGCCTTGGAGCATACTGTCCACGCTGCTCCTCACTCCTGAGCTTGCACTTACATCACAACAGAACGACTTAACTAAGACACACACCAATAAATAAGTGTTTTGGAGCATCGCCACCATTTGCTTGTTTGTTTGTCTGAAATGGGTTCACAAGGCCTTGAACTCCCAAGCCTCCTCCCTCCACTTCAAGTGGAAGTGTTGGCATGGACCACCATGCCTGGCTTTAGCTCTTTTGAAACTTAACCAAAAGATTTATTTAACCAAGAATTTTTGTTTTTCTTTTTCGAGACAAGGTTTCTCTGTGTAGCCCTGGCTATCCTGGACTCAGTTTATAGAACAGGCTGGCCTCGAACTCACGGAGATCTCCCTGTCTCTGTCTCCTGAGTGCTGAGATTAAAGGCGTGCTCCACTATGCCCAGTTAGTTTTGTTTGTTTGAGACAAGGTCTCATTTTGTAGCCCAGTCTGGCCTAGAATGAACTCTGTAGACCAGGCTGACTTTGGAGTCACAGAGATGCACTTGTTTCTGCCTTCAAGTGGAAGGATAAAGGTGTATACCACCACGTCTGGCCTTTAACCAGAGATGTTAAAATCTATGACACACAAGTATTGTTAAAGTTCCTCTCTGCCCGGAAGAAGCTTCAAGCTGGGTGCTCCAGTGTGTCTCTGAGGCTGAGGTGGGATACTGGAGTCCTTGAGTTGGTGACCTCTTCTCCCACAAAGCAAAGCAAAAGTAAACAAAAGGTGGTGGTGGTGGGAGTGAGGAGCCTGACAAGCACACAGCCTGATCGTGGGGGAAAGCTTAGCTGAGGCCCATGGTTTATGTCCGTAGTTCCGGCACTCGGGAGGGAGGCTGAGGCCGAGGACTGCTGCGTCTCCATCTCAGAAAAGCCGAACCAAACAAACTCAGCTTAAGGAGCAAGCTGTAGCTCTAAGGTCTGTACTGGGACCGAAGTCACCCTTACTTGTCTGTCTCGGGTGAGTAGGTCTCCACAGAGTTGAGGGAGGAGTTGCCATCGTAGCCTCCACAGACGTAGATCTGTCCATCCAGCACGACGGTCCCCATGGCACTGAAACAGACAGAATGGTCATCCCAGCAGCCTGTCACACGCATGAAGAAATGAATCTGTCAACTGTCTTTTTCTAGAATAGACCCAGCCCCAGGAGCACACCCAGCAGAGGGCTGAGAACTAAGAAGCTGCTTGTGGGTCCTCGGCACCCCAGGACAAGCTACCTCCCTTTCAGGCACTTAGTCCTTGACACGCTCACCTCATGTCTGATGGTTTCATGTACTTTTTGTTTAGGTAGCTGAAGCTGACTCTGAACTCCTAACCCTCCTATCTTGTTTCCCAGCTGCTGAGATTTCAGGTGTGCACCACAGCAACTAGCCTGGTTTATTCCGGACTGTTTTTGGGTAGAGAGATGGCTCAGAGGTTAACAGCACTGATTGTTCTTCCAGAGGACTGGGTTCAGTTCCCAGCCCCACACAGTGGCTAACAACCATCTGTAACTCTAGTTTCAGGGATCTGATGCTTTCTTCTGGCCTCCTCAAGTACCAGGTGGGTATATGGTGCACAGAAATAGATGCAGGCAAGCATCCATACACATAAAAATAAGCAATACAAAGTAAAGTGCTGGGATTAAAGGTGTGCATCACCATTGCATGGCAAAAAAATGACAAATTTGTTAGGCACTGATACCCTTCTAGACATGGACATGAAACACACACGAAGTAACCATATTTCCCTTTTCTTGGTAATGCCGGGAATTGAACCTAGGGCTGTACACTTGCTAGAGCAGGCATCCTACCACTGAGCTACAGCCTTAGTCCCAAACACAAGGCAGTTGAGTCGGGAGTTGATTAACGACATGACAACGAGTCAAAAGGTGCTCCCAAACTATTAGCTATAGTCAAAGAAGAGGTAAAGAAAGCACAGAGAGAAGGGAAGGTGCCGACTAGTGTGGGCTGGAACAATCTGGTACAGCCCTGTAAGAAGGTGGCCTGCAAGACAGAAACAAGATGGAAAGAGAGCAGAAAGGAAGCTGCCACTCACTGGCAGGATGGAGAGCTATGTGGGATGTCAGAACAGACGTGACTAAGAACATTTTAAAGTAACCTGTAATTTAAAAGGGACAAATGGAAGTGGGCCCACGTTGCTAATACCAAGGCATTAACCACAGCGAGGGAGAGGAACACCCAGAGAACTTTCCTCCCAAATAACACACCAAACCCATGGCCATCAACGCAGAGAGTCTCCCAGAGGAGACACACAAGCCATGGAAGTAAAAGCCGCCTGTGTGGGGGGGATGTGGGAGAATGAGCCCCTTGTTCACAAAACACTGCAAAATATCCAAGGGCAGAGGGGAACTCAGCAGGGTGGGGGAGGAAGGAGATGCTCTGAGAGCATCCTCGGAAGAAGCACATCCTTGCACACACTGTTTCTTCCAAAAGGCACAAGCACAGATGCTCTGTGCCTCTGGTGTCTGTGCTGCAGGGCAGATTCCTCCCAGCCCATGGCCACCTGCTAATACAGCCGAGAAATGTGGAATGTGTCACCTTTATGTGGCAAAGGCCTCTACACTAACTACTTCCTCACCACTAGTGCTACCGTTTAGCCTCTTTCCCCACTTCCCAGTCACATGCTCTTCCAAGTAGAGACCTAGAAGTAAGGCAAGGAGGATGGGTCCGTGAGGAAGAAGTTAGATCACAGACTTATACAGAAAAACCATTAATGAGCAACTGGTTAGTAGGTTTCAAACTATGCTTTGAAAACTGCACATGATTCTCCTCCCTAAAATTGGGCACATGTCATAGAAGGTCAAAACACAGGCAGATCTGTTCTGGTTAGATGTGCAGGGACCCTGGGCTTCTTTCTGTCCCAGTCCCTATGAGGAGAGCCAAAAGAGCAACATTTGCAACTGTTCATCTGCTGCGGCCGGATGGGACCCAAGAGTGGAAGAACCTGTCCAGTGACACCCTGTAAATGGCACGGGCCCTCCTGCCACTGCAGCGCATGCCTGGTGTAAGGGACTGTGCTGCCTGTCACCTCTGGGCTAAGAAGGCAAAACACGGGCACTACTGTGATGTCTTTTAATTATACCTTCTCACGCCGGGAACGTGAGCGGGCAACGTGGTGGGGGACACAGATAGCTAGACCGTGCTTGGCGATGTATGAGTTCGGTCCACCCTGAGAGTGTGCTCACATCTGGGAATGTGTGTGACATCACCTAGTTCACGCACCTCCAGGGCAGTGAGAGCGTACGCACAGCAAGAGGAAGAAGGCACAAAGGAAACCTCCCTGGGTTTCCTCCAGTACTAGTGAGGTTAAATCTCCTCAGCCTCAGGTTTCAACTTTAATCCCATCTCTTCCCTGGGGTCTTCCAGATGCTCCAGTCCAGTTCCTCGCCCTCCTGGAATCTTCCATAACACACATTTTCAGTCCTTAGCTGGCACTTACATAACAACACAACTTCCACATGTCCATGTCTTGGCTCCCCAAGTTCCTCAAAGGACAAGGCAGGTATTTTATGCTTAAGCGGATGGGGGCTTGCTCCCAGGAGGTGCTGGCAGTGGCTGGCCTGGCAGCAGGACTTCCCCAGGCCAAGACTTGCACTTTACTTTATTATGAGCCCCTACGTGGGGCTCCCCAGATGCTCAGTGTGTGTGTTCAGCCTGCATGTGGCTTCCAGAATACCTTCGCTTGCTATTCATGCTCCCCACTCTGGTCCATGTGTCCGTCTCAGGATTGTAGGCCTCCACGGTGCTCAGCCGCAGCTGACCGTCGTATCCGCCGATAGCGTAGAGAAGCCCGTTCACCACAGCCACTCCCACGCGGCTGCGGGCCGTTGTCATGGGATGGCACTTTTCCCAGCGATTGGCGATGGGGTCGAACACTTCCACCACATTCAGGGAATCACCTGCATAAAAATTTGCTACTCAAATTAAAACAAATGAGACCACTTGTTTAGATCACAGCTGCTGGGTATTGACTTTATGGGACATTGGACTCCCTTCTATTAACTCTTCCCAGTGGGCCCACTAAGGACTCTAGCTATGGTAAAGATGTTAAACATTTGCTTTTTCGTGAGAGTAGTTTTCAGTTATATCAGGTAAGCCTCTTGCTTGAAATCGACATTAAAGGCAAACACATAGATGTTTGGCCAGCGCAGGAAGCATGCGCAGAGAGGAGGGCATGGGTCCTCATGCTAACTGCCACTTACTCTAAGCTGCTTTGTGTCCACATCTGATTTCGAATGTGAAATTAAAGGCTAACAGAGTTGCCATGAGGATCAAATGACATTATGGACACAGCACCTAGCATGGCTCTAGAATATACTCAGAACTCAGTGAGCAGTAGTCACAGTGACCAGGAATGATGACTTGAACGCTTTCATCCTCCTCAGATTATGATTAGTTAAGCAAACAATTCCTTCCCGGAGCCCCGGTGGGCCAAGCACTTGCTATGCTTTTGCGCTTGTTACTCAAGACTCACCTTTTCTAGGTCATACTGTTGCCAAGCAGGAGGCTGCTGGCTACCGTTCCTAACCTTAACTGAAACAGAACTGAACTTCCCTGACCCTCTTAGGAGGCTTTCCTAGAAATGTGACTGTATAGAATACAGAGCTACTTTAAGGAAAAGAAAAAAAAAAGAGGGTAAAGGGCTGGAGAGATGGCTCAGCAGTTAAGAGCACTGACTGTTCTTCCAGAGGTCATGAGTTCAGTTCCCAGCAACCACATGGTGATTCACAGCCTTCTATAATGTGATCTGATGCCCTCTTCTGGCATACAGATGTACATGCAGGCAGAGCTCTGTATACGTAATAATAAATAAATAAATCTTTAAGAATACAGAGCTATGCATAATGGTGGGTTTGTGTTGCTTTGTTTCGGAGGCGGAGTCTCGATACCTGAAACCCAAGAGCCTCTGCCTCACCCTCTGAAGCGCTTGGGATCACAGTGTGTGACCAAGCTGCTGACAATGGGTGGATGTAGGATGTGTTGGGGCTTCCTTCCCGGAGGCAGTAGGAAGAACTAGAAAGAACTACAGACCGGGCTCAGCAGCCTGGGGTACTGGATTATCTCAGTCGGCTCCACGCGCAGCTGTGGGCAGCCTCATTGCTGCCCTCGCTCTAGAGCTGAGTGAGCGCCGCGGATAACAACCACCAGGCGGCGGGCCTGCTCAAGCATCAGGAAGAACCCCAGTCCTTGCTCTGACCAAAGGAGAGTGTATACACTGTCCAGGTTCCCTGGGCTTCAAGTTCCCTATTTGTAAATTATGTGGCCTAGGCTGCCCTGGCCTTGGGATCCGTCCAAGTGCTGGGTCAGCAGGTGTGAGTGGTACTGTGCCTGCCCCCACCCCCCATTGCTGTTGACACACACAGCAATCCTCCTGCCTCTCATTATTAGGTACTAAGATTCTAAGTGTGTGCTACACTGCTCAGCTTTGTTCTTTCCTGAGACAGCCTTACTGTGTAACTCAGAGTAGCCTCAAACTCAAAATCCTCTTAGTTCCATGACCCAAGTGCAGGGATTACAGGCATATGTCAGTATCCCTGGACCGTCAAGCCTAATTCTTTAAGAAACCTTTAGCACTGACATCAGTTCATTATTATAAGTACACAGTAAGCTCCTCTCTAGGGCAGGAGACAGAACAGCATAAAGAAGAATTCCAACACCCAGGCTAGCTTGACTGCTTCTGGCAAGGGCTCTCCACAGAGGGGAGCTGCAAGGTACCTGCTGAGTTGAGGCCCCCCACGGCGTAGATGAGCCCAGCGATGGATGTACAGCACCGCGGCCGAGTCCTGAAGGCCGGCAGGTGGGGCCGACGCTCTGGCATGAGGTGATAGTCCTTTGCTTCATCTACCAGGTCCCTGCAATAAGGTACAAGATGCTAAGAGAGGAGGAGAGGAGGTACCCTCCCACCTTGGTCCACATTTACACTTTGAGCCTGGTTCCTCCATATCTCAGTGTAGGCACATCGAGTCTTCTGGAATATCTGGTCTATCAGTGTCTGTCTGTCTGTCTCTCATGCTGGGGATTGAATGTTCTACTACTGAGCTATAGCCCGCACCCTTAGGTGAGGTTCAGTGTCAAAGAACTCAGGTGAGATCAGGGGAATCCACGCAAGGCTACTGAGACACGCTCAAAAGTGAAGGAGCAAAATGAGCAGTGGCCACCTCAGCTAGGATGACAGAGCAACTACCTTCTAACAGGTGTGACTTTGAAAAACAGTGTGGGGGTTAAAATGGAAGTGTTGGGGGCTCACAACCTCCAATCAGTCACCTGTCTCCTGCACTGTGGTAACTGCTGCTAAGTGCTGCAGCCGGATTTCCCACATCCAGCCTGCCTCTCCAGCCCCTCCAAACCACAGACCACTTTGATTTTTCTTTTTTTTTTCTTTTTGGTTTTTCAAGACAGGGTTTTTTCCGTGTAGTGTAAATGGCCCTGGCTGTCCTGGAGACCAGGCTGGCCTCAAACTCACAGAGATCCGCCAGACTCTGCCTCTTGAGTGCTGGGATTAAAGGCATGCGCCACCATGCTTGGCCCACTTTGATTTTTCTTTCTTTCTTCCTTTTTTTTTTTTTTTCCAAGACAAGGTTTCTCTGTGTAGCCTTGGCTGTCCTGGACTCACTTTGTAGACCAGGCTGGCCTCGAACTCACAGGAATCCACCTGCCTCTGTCTCCTAAGTGCTGGGATTAAAGGCATGTGCCACCAACGCCCAGCTCCACTTTGATTTTTCTGAGAACCTTCTTTGATAGCTACTTACTGCAGAGAGAATAGCTCCTATGCCCCAATCTTACCCTTCAGACTGCTTGTCACAGTGTTCCAGCTCCCTCCAGCCACACAGCCCCACTTCCTGACACACTGTCACAAAGCCTGCACCACACCACCGACTTCCCTCTGAACCTGCTGATCCTAACTAGGGGTGAATTAACGCAGAACTGAATGTGTGCAAAAAAATCTTGTCTGCAAAGGTAAAAAAACAAAACAAAAGCCAGCATTGCACTGTGACTGCAACAAGCATCTAAAAAGACAGGCCTTTTCTCTGCTTTAATTGCACAACAACCCAGCTGCCTAACTGTGCTGGTGGCTCTGGCAGAGGCTGCACACACTGGGACACAAGACCTCCCTTTTCCATCACTCACCAGAGGCTAGTGCACTAGTTACTCTTTATTGAAGAAGGCGCGGAGGCCCAGGAAGTTTCATTTGTACAATCAAGTCAGCTGCCAGTATAGGCAAGGTCCAGCCAGGGGCATGCATAGGCAGGACACAAACTCTCAGTGGATGAAGATGAAGAACACACGGATGACTTAGGGAGGAAAAGCCCCCCTGCTCCTACATGGCATCTCTCTCAGCAATGTGTGCGCATCTTATGCAATTTGTGCACCATGAATTAAGACTGACTGCTCCAAATCCTTCCTCCCCTGAGCTAGGACAGTGGTCAACTCTTCTTCTTTGCCCAGACCCCGGGCAGTGTCCTCAGCCACACTTACCTGCATTTGTGGCAGCACCGCACCAGGTCGTCTTGCTGCACTCGGTCTGATAGGAACTGGGGCCGGCAAAGAGGCAGGCGGATATTAGACAGCAGCTCGGGCAGGCACGGTCCCCTCTGCTCCTGGTCATATCTGACCCAGGCCAATGCAGCTTCAAAAACCTATGGGGCAAAGAGCAGATGCTGTCACAGCTGCGCAGAGACCACACTGCTGCCTCCGCAGTCTCCATTCTTCCAGGGCCTACACTGAGACGGGTCCTCAGGTGATTCTGCTTCCCTCCTGCTCCTTTCTGGAATCCATAGCTTTCTTTACACTTCTCCAGCTATGCTCTTAGGTCCAGTTTTGTTTGTTTGTTTGTTTGTTTTTGAGACAGTGTCTTCCATGTAGCCCAGGCTGCCCTACAAGAACTCAAGATCCAAGTGCTGGAATTACAGGCCTGAGACCCAGGCAAGCGCAGGCCCACTCTTTTGTAATGTAAGCCTATGTTACTGTAAAAGCTTCCTGACTTTCATTGTCCTTTCTTTTCTGCATCACAATAAAACGTCTCCTTCTCTTTCTGCATGCTGCTCTTGGACGCCACCAGCTCTACATTTTCTATACCCGGCAGGCCAGGCGGGTTCCTCTGCTTGCACCATCCAACCTCGAATGGCCATTTTTCTCCTTCTTTTCATTTAGGCCTATCCCATTCTCTAAACTCTAGCTCGAGATGTGTGTTCTCCTAGGAGCCTTCCTTAATGCCTCCAACCGCAAGCACATCACCGTCGGAAGCCCCTCGAACCGGCTGCCATTCAGATGACGGACTGTGAGCTGCCCCAGGGCACGCAGGTTACTAAGGAAGCTGGGAGGCAGACACTGGTCTTAGGATGAGGTCCATGCTGCCAAGCTCAGGATCCATTTCCCTACTGGTCACTAATATTCAGGGGTGGGACAGAATATCTTCAGATATTTTTGTGCTAACACCTCAATGGCTGCTTCCTAGTGTTGGGAGCAAGGCCAATCCGAGACTTCGGATTTCTCAGAGGCCCTGATGAAGGGACAAAGGGAAATCTACTTCTGTCCCTGCCCAGGGGCAGACTTGGCAAGGTCCAATATGGGGCTGGGGCCAGGCCAAGGTATTGAGGTTTTGGTTCCTGGGGAATCGACTTTCCCTCTGAAAGACTGTGGTTGTCAGCCCTGAGGCAGCTGTCTCTGAGGTACCCTGTGTTCTCTTGCCAACACTGTCTGATTTAGCCTTCTGCTGACTGTGGCCCATTTCCCCCTGTAAACAATATATAAAATGATATTATTCTTGTTTGTTTGTTTGTTTGTTTGAGACAGGGTTTCTCTGTGTTGCTCTTGCTGTCCTGGAACTCGCTCTGTAGAGCAGGCTGGCCTCGAACTCAGAGATCCACCTGCCTCTGGCTTTCCAGCGCTAAGCTTAAGGCGTGCACCACCACTGCCTGGTAGAACGCTACACTTCTTAATAAATCTGGCATAAGCCATCAGTTTATGTAAAACCTCTGGTCCCAGCTTTCTGTCTTTTTTATTATCTCATCTCCAATCCTCCCCACTTGACACACTCACAGCAGGCCAACTGCCCCTTCCTGCATTGTGTGCGTGTGTGTGTGTGTGTGTGTGTGTGTGTGTGTGTGTATGTGTGTGTGCGTGCCACAGCAACATATGTATGGAGGTCAGAGGACAATCGTCTTCCGCTTGGTTTGAGACAGGGTCTTTGTTTTTGCTAACTGTGCACACCAGAGGAGCTGGGCCACAAGCTTCTCAGGACTTTCTGTCCTGTTTCCCATCTTACAGTAAGAGCACTGGGACTACAGAGGCCACTGGGTACCTAGCTTGATGCAGGCTCTGGGGATTCAAATTCAGGCCCTCACACTAGAAGAACAAGCTCTTCACCCACTGAACCCACTGAGTCATTTCCTTAGTGCAGGCTAGGGCTCTTGGTTGCAACTATCCTAAGTGGCTCAGATTCTGATTGGACTTCTCAATGGATCAAAGGCAGTAGTGATGCCCCAGGTGTTTACTGGACCAAACTTCTTACTCTGTAGTCAATGTCCAGTCACTGGCAACCCTGGCTATTCTGTCCCAACAGCATGCACTGCCCTCCTAAGGCCACTTGCACTACACCCTTATTGATAAGGAAGAACATCCTTTGCTCTTCTCTGGCTGATAATGCTCTGCTTTTTATTTTTTCCTGACCACTCCAAGAAGGTAAGACTTTTACTTCTCTTTACCAATAGCTCTGCTACGCATGACAGTTATAAACAGCATTCAAGAGCATCCCAATATCATAGTAGTGTGTGTGTGTGTGTGTGTGTTTTGAAACAGGGTTTCAGATATGAAGATGACCTTAGAGTTCTAATTCTACTGCCTCCATCTCCCCAGATGTGCACAGCCACATCTTTATGTAGCACAGGGCACTGGACTGAGGGCTTTGCTCGTCGTAGGTGAGCAGTCTACCAGCGGATCTACCAGCGGATCTACCAGCGGATCTACCAGCGGATCTACCAGCGGATCTACAGCCCTAACCCTGACTCCACAGCGTTAAGTCCACCCATGCTTCATTGCCCCTTCCAGCTCTCCCAGCTCAGAAATCATCTCTCACACTGCCCCAGCTCCGTTTCAGCTCTTTGGATCTGATCTAGTTCCTCTCCTCTCTGCTGACCTATGTTCCCGGGGGTTGCTACATGGGTGTCCTCCATTCCTGTGCCAAGCTCCTGCTTCCTTTAATCATGCTTACTTGAAAGAAGAAAAAACTCTAACCTCAAGGCCAGCATTAGCCGGGTGTGGTGGAGCACCCTTTTAATCCCAGCAGAAGCAGGTGGATCTCTGTGAATTCGAGGCCAGCCTGGTCCTGAACAAAGGGCGTTCAGGACAGCCAGAGCTGTTACACAGAGAGACCCTGTCTTGAAAAACCAAACCAAACCAAACCAAAAACAAAAACAAAAAAAAACCCTCCCAAAACCCAAACAAACAAACAAATCCAGCATAAAAAAAGATTTTGTTTGTTTGCTTATTTGTGTGTATGTGTGTCACGTGTCTGTGTGGGTACCATAGGACAGAAGAGGGTGATGGACGGACCTCCTGGAGCTATAGTTAGGTTGTAAGCCATCCAACGGGAGGAAACAAAGCATGGCTCCTCTGGAAGAACAGAAAGTGCTCTTAACCCCTGAATCATCTCTCCAGCCTTCAAAGCCCAGCTCTTCAAATTCAGTGTGCCTTTCACTCTCTACCTGCACCACGATATGATGCCGACAGAGAGCACAGCACAAAGCTAAGAGCTTTACGCTTAAGCCTAATGTCAGGCCCTGCTCCCTGGTAAGCCCTCTCCATCTCCCTATACTGTGCATCTCATACACTTTGTTTTCCCAGATTTCTAACACTCTTCCCCCACGCTCATTCTAGGCTGAGAAGAGAGAAACAAACCAGAGAAGAATGTCAGTAAGAGACGTCTCCTAGCACCTCCCTGCTGTGTGCACACTGGCTCTCCCATCGGCCGCTAGGGATGGAGACGGCTTTTGCTCCTATCTAATACTGCTCGACCCCTGTTGCCTTAGACATTGCGTCTTCTCACTTCAGAACACCGCCCAGCCACCATTTTCTCACTTCCCTGTGTCATCAATTTTCCTCATTCCTCTGGAAAGTCCCATCAACAGCCAGTGATGTATAATTTCTCTTGGACTTAAAAAAAAAAAAAAAACACCACCTCCTCCAAATTCAAGTGTTTGATTTCCAGCTTATAGCAATTTTTTTGTTTTTTCTTAAAATTAATTTATTCTTGTTACATCTCAATGGTTATCCCATCCCTTGTATCCTCCCATTCTTCCCTCTCTCCCATTTTCCCCTTATTCCCCTCCCCTATGACTGTTCCTGAGGGGGATTACCTCCCCCTGTATATGCTCATAGGGTATCAAGTCTCTTCTCGGTAACCTGCTGTCCTTCCTCTGAGTGCCACCAGATCTCCCCCTCCAGGGGACATGGTCAAATGTGAGGCACCAGAATACGTGAGAAAGTCACATCCCACTCTCCACTCAATTGTGGAGACTGTTCTGACCATTGGCTAGATCTGGGTAGGGGTTTAAAGTTTACCGCCTGTATTGTCCTTGGCTGGTGCCTTAGTTTGAGTGGGACCCCTGAGCCCAAATCTGCCTACCATAATGTTCTACTTGTAGGTTTCTAGGATCCTCTGGATCCTTCTACTTTGCTATTCTCCCAAGCTTCTCTCATCCAGAGTCTCAATGGGATGTCTTCCCCTCTGTCCCAGTTTCCTGGTAAGTGAAGGCTTTCGTGGGACATGCCCCTTGGGCTAGTATGCAGATATAAGTGAATATATACCATTTGAGTCTTTCTGCTTCTGGCTTAACTCACTCATTATGATCATTTCTAGCTCATAGCTTATAGCAATTATTATTTCTAATAATAAACATTGGAGGGCTGGAGAGATGGCTCAGTGGTTAAGAGTACTAGCTGCTCTTCCAGAGGGCCTGGGTTCAATTCCCAGCAACCACATGGTGGCTCATAACCATCTATAATGTGATCTGGTGCCCTCTTCTGGCCTGCAGGTGTACATGCAGACAGAGCACTCATAAAATACATACATACATACATACATACATACATACATACATACATACATATTTAAAATATTGGAATTAATCCAAGCTCTAAGAATAAAGGAAACATAGCTGATAAATATACTATTATTTAGATGCTAAAACATAGGAAAGATGTTAGGAAAAATACATGGAACAAAACAAACACCACAATACATAAAAACTATACTCATCATTTGTTGGAAGGAAGGAGGGAGGGAAGGAAGGAAGGAGGGAGGGAGGGAAGGAAGGAAGGAAGGAAGGAAGGAAGGAGGGAGGGAGGGAAGGAAGGAAGGAAGGAAGGAGCGAGCATGCCTTCTGCGTGCTCACCCACCTGCTCCTCTGACTTCACGTTCAGCTCATCCCGAGACACCAGCTCAAGCACGTCTTCCAAGGGCAGGGCCAGGAACTCTTCAGACAGAGACACCTCCACAAAGTGCTGGTGGATGAAGCTGTTGGCTGCATCATACAGCACAGCGCACATCATCGTCTCTGCAAACTGGCGCACGCCCAGGCAATTTTTGGGGTGAAGCCTTTGGCATAAGATGAGAAGAAAGGTTAGAGAAAGGAATCACGTTATCTTCGATCATTCTCAAGATGGTTTTGAGCCTCCCCGGAAACCCTCTGTGGTGTCAGGTATCCCCTCCATGACTCAGCTTCTAAAGGTATTAACTGAAGATGGGCTCGCTTCCTGGGTCATGGTCCTGCCGTGTCAAAGTGGAATGGACTGTCGGGAAGTCCTGTGAGGTAACTATCACACGAGATGACAGTAGAGCATGTACTGGGAAGCCCTGTCACCAACTCAGATGCTGTGGTTTCTGGAGCATCCAGGGCACTATTCCCTGCTAGGGAACAGGAAGAGACACCGCCTTTACATAGGACCAGCACACGCTGAGGCTCGAAGGGTTCAGAACCATTGAAACAACAGCAGCAGCTGCTATTTCTCATTTTAGTGACTAAAATACTTTGCTAAGTGTTTGTTTCATTTTTTATTTTGGTTTGTTGTTGCTGTTTTGGTTTTTGAGACAGGGTTTCTCTGTGAAACAGAGTCCTTTATGTTCCTAGGCCAGGCTGGCCTCAAACTCAGAGAGATCTGTGAGTGTCTGCCTCTGTCCCCTGAGTGCTGGGATTAAAGGCATATGCCAACACACCTGGCCTTTCCTAGGCGTTTTTATACCCCTCCTATAGAGACCACGTCTTTCATTAGCTCCTCCCACAGTATCTTCTTCAATGACAGCACAATTTTGTCTGTAAGGAGACTGGGGATGTGAATGAAGTCACTGCCTGGTTTCACTGATGCATTTGATTTTTGGTCTAGCTGCAGACTGGTGATGAAGCTCACTGGTAGAGCATGTACAAAGCCTTGGGCTCAACTCTCCAGTACTCCACGGGGGAAAATTCCACCAAAAGCAGTCCAGCTCTGGGAGAGGACTTGTAGAAACTCACTCCAGTGTCTAAAAACCAGGTTGCCCATATGGCTCCGGGCTGCAGAAAGGGTCACACCCACACAAGTCAACCTCAACCGCAGCCTCTGGGTGGGAGGAGGCATCAGCCAGTAGAGCCAATAGTCCAGGCAAGCTCAGAACTAGGCTGCCATTGCATCTCTCTGAGCCCTTAGGCCCCAGTTGTTTTCCTCAAGGCACTGGCAACCAAACCTTCAAACAAGGAAGCTCACACATTTGTCCTCAAATGTACACGGAAGAAGGGAGCTAAAAGCCGAGCGTGGTGGTGCACGCCCGTAATCCCAGCACTCGGGAGGCAGAGGCAGGCGGATCACTGTGAGTTCGAGGCCAGCCTGGTCTACAGAGCAAGTCCAGGACAGCCAGGGATACACAGAGAAACCCTGTCTCAAAACAAACAAACAAACAAACAAAAAAAAAACCCACTGAGGACAGACTCAAGGTATCAGGTTTTATGCTTGGGCACTTGTTCCTCAGATGTGGCCCAGACAAGTAAAAACCACACTGGTCTAAATAAAGTAACTGTTTCTCCAGGTGAGAGGCACACATAGTCCCAGCACTGAGGAGGTGGAGGCAGGAGGACTGTTACAAGCTGAAGGCCAGCCTGGGTCACACAGTGAGACCTATCTCAAAAAGAAAAGGAAATAATTGTTCAGCATCTTTGCTGTTGTTTGTTTAAGATAGAGTCTCACTATGTAGCTCTGGCACAGACCTCCAGCTGTGCCTGTCTCCTGGGCGCTGGGACTAAGGGTGTACACCACCATGTCCACCCAGGCATAGTGGCGCATGCCCTTAATCCCAGCACTTGGGAGGCAGAGGCAGGTGGATCTCTGTGGGTTTGAGGCCAGCCTGGTCTACAGAGTGAGTCCAGGACAGCCAGGGCTACAGCTGGAAAAACCCACTGTTTCTGAAGCCATTTTCCAACTCTATAGAAACAAAGAGCTCAATCAAGCTCAGTCTGTCCTTAGGCCTACCAATGATTAGGAGTGTGCACACTTGTGTGTGCGAGTGCGTGTGTGGGTATGTGTGGGTGTGTGCATGTGTGTGCATGTGTGTGCATTTGTGCAGCTGTGTGACTGTGTGTGTGTGTGTGTTTGTGTGTGTCCCTCCAGCCTGCTCTGGAGGGTATCCCAAGGCAGGGACAAGCCTGGCTATGGAGCTGCACTGTTACTAACCACAGGGTTTCCACCTGCAACACCTAACATGGGGCACTGACCTCAAGGTCAAAGTGTCTACTCTGCAGCTAGCTGATGCCCACCTCTACAGTTGAGGCATCATTGCCGTGGGCATGTGCGGGTGTGCACATGACAGTGCTCAGTGGTGCCTTGGGCACCATAAAGGTCACACATGGATAGCCTGCAGGGGCCAGTCTCACTAAGTAGGACTGGTAGAGTGGGCCTGGGGGAGGGGAGGTCAGCTTTCAGAGGATGATGTTCTTGAGGCAGAGCTAAGTGGAAGGAATGCTGATCAGCAGGCTGAGTGTGGACACGGGGCTTGGAGGAACAACATATACACAGGCTTTTCCATGCTTGTGTACGGCCCAGCCCTAACTCTCAGCTCCAAATCTCTGGTGATTAAAAGGGCTTTTGCTTATGACAGTCCCCGTAGGGAAAGAAAGCGCTTTATCTGACCAGTTCGAAGGTCAGAGAAGAACCCATGAAACCCTTTGTCAGGAAGCAGAAATAGTGGGAGTAAAATCCATGGTCATCATCACGCTAAGAGGCCACATGGTGGCTGTTCCCCATGGACAGTAGTGTAGGTGCCTCCGAACGAGCTGCAGTATAAAAAGGTCAAGAAACTTGTGAAGGATTACGTAGCTAAGCAAACATGGAGATGGCGATGGAACAGCTCAGGAGTGTCAAGTAAATGAATAAGTTAGTTTGGTGAGAAATTAGCAAAGTTATGAGCAACACTAAATGGACTTAACAGGCTGTATTTAAACACACACACACACACACACAAATAATATAAGAAAAAAAAGTCATAATTTGAGAGGGACTTGGGGGACATGGGAGGAATTGCAGGGGGGAGAGGGATGGGAATTATGTAAATACAGAACCGAAATAAGAAATTCTCAAAAAAATTTTTTTAATTTATATTTAAGGAAAAGAAACAGCATGGTGGCACACGCCTGTAATCCCAACACTCAGAAGACAGAAGCAGGTGGATCCCTGTAAGTTAGAGGCCAGCCTGGTCTACAAAGCAGGTCAAGGACAGCCAGAGCTACACAGAGAAACCCTGTCTTAAAAAAAAAAAATTTAAGAAAAAGAAAAAGAGAAGCCGGGTATGGTGGCACATGCCTTTAATCCCAGTGCTCGGGAGGTAGAGGCAGGTGGATCACTGTGAGTTCAAGGCCAGCCTGGTCTACAAAAGTGAGTTGAGGGCTACACAGAGAAACCCTGTCTTGGGAAAAAAAAAAAAAGAAAAAGAAGGGCAAATTAGCTAAATTAACAGCTGGTTAGATTGGAGAGGGATGGCCACAAAGGGTCTATACTGTGCCACAAGAGTGTAGGCAGGGCAATGTAAATACCAAAAGAGATGGGTCCTGCACAGTACTGATCCCAAGAAATGCCATCTCTACAGAGTAATATTCCCACCTAGCTGTTCAAAAACCTCCAGATACACCATTAACTCAGTGAACTGGCAGGCAGTCCAGAATGGAGCATGGTCCCCACCATCTGCTTTGCTCACCTTTCTCGGAGGAATGTACAACAAGCGTCTTTGATGCTCTGCAGCTGCAGGAAGCTTGCTCCCATCAGCAGTGACTGCACATTTTGTTGGTCTATGGCAAGGTTGCCATTATAGGCGAAGTTGATGAGAGCCTCCAGGGCACTAGAAGGAAGAGGAAAAGCACAGGCAGCTCTTCAGAGACCAGCCTTGGCCCACAGGGCGCTCGGCCCAAACTGAACTGACATTACTGCCTATGGTGGTTTGAATAAGAACGGCCCCACAGGTCCATAGGTTTGAGTGCTTGGCCATCAGGGAGTGGCACTACTTGAGAAGGATTAGAGGGTGTGGCCCTGTTGGAGGAAGTGTATCATCGGGGGAGGGCTTTGGGGTTTCAAAAGTCTTCCTCTTCCTGCTGTCTGCAGACCCGGATGGATGTAGCATGTCTGCCTGGTGCCACCATGCTCCTGCCAGAGAATGGACTAAACCACTGAAATTGTAATAAGCCCCAATTAAATGCTTTCTTTTATAAGAGTGGTGGTGGCCATGGTGCCTCTTCACAGCAATAGAGCAGTGATGGAAAAAACTACCTGAAGAATAGACGAGCCCTGTTCAAAAATTCATCTAGAGGCTGGAGAGATGACTCTACGGAAGAGTGCTTATTACGGCTGGGCATTGTGGCACACACCTTTAATCCCAGCACTTAGGAGGCAGAGGTGGGCAGATTGATGTGAGTTTGAGGCCAGCCTGGTCTACCAAGAGAGTTCTAGGATAGCCAGGGCTACACAGAGAAACCCTGTCTTGAAAAAACAAAACAAAACAGAAAACCATCAAACATTAAAGCCGGGTATGATGGTGTACATGTAGAATCTCAACACCAGGGAGGCCGTGGCCAGAGGATTTCTGCTGAGCTGAAGGCTAGTCTGGGCTATACATAACAAGACTCTGTCTCAAAAACCAAGCCAGCAAGCACACGGAGCCCCATCACCTCGCTTACCCGCCTGCTCATTACCTACAGTGTGTGTGGAGCTGCCCTATCACATCACGTGCTCTATGCTTTATACGATCCAAAGCTCAGGTTGAAACTGGCCACGGCAAGCCTAGTGGTGGGGTTTGGTACCTTGGGTCCATTCCTTGCATCACAATCTCGTCCTGCTTGCACTCCATCATGTCATTCGTAAACATAGCGTGGAAGTATGGGATGGAGGCGGCTAAGACGATCCGGTGAGCACTGAACTTGTGGTCCCCGATCTGTGGGCCAAAGAAAACACAAAGACAAATACTGAAGAACACAAGTGTAAAAGCCCAATCCTGCCCTTCCAGAACTGACTGTGGTGACAAGGGAGCAATCCCAGGCGTGACAGACAAGGCTTATCATCGAGACTCTGAGTACTTAAAACTAAATATACTTGGTTATTGGGGGGGGGGGGGAGAATGTAAACACAGTTTAATGAGCTGTGAAGGTGGTAAGACAAATATAAGCCTGGATGAATCAAGTACCAGGTTTTGTTTCCACGGCAGTCTTCAATGCACCCCTGACAACTCCTCCCATTAGTTAAAATACGCACTGCTTCAATACTTTATTGGAACTCGAGTTTTATTAAAAGGCAGAATAGAAAATGTCTCAAGCCTAAAAGCATATTTCCCAAGAAAAGCAGAAACAGTGACAGCAAGGGGAGAGGGACAGTCAGGCCTTACTTGAGCAGGGTGAGTGGGCGGATAGGCCTGAGGACACAGGGGCTGTGGGAGACGACAGGCAGCCCGTGCTGTGTCTGGGGGAAATCGCTGGGTAAAGCTAACAGGAATGACTTATGCTGCTGACAGGCTGGTCCAACAGGTCAGAGTTCATTTTTCTCATGGTCCAAAGGCCAGAGGTCATTTCTTTCCCCAATGTGCTCTTAGCTACTGAGCCATCTTTCCAGGCCTATTTGTTTTTGAGTCAGGGACTCACTATGTAGCCCTAGATGGCTCAGAACTTTCTATGTAAACCACTAACCTTGAACTTGCAGACGTCTGCCTGTCTGAGTGTTGGGATTAAAGGCATATATCACCATGCCCAGCTCTAATGGATTTTTAAAAATATTTATTTAAAAAAGAGTTTTGCCAGCCAGGTAGTGGTGGTACACACCTTTAGTCCCAACACTTGGGAGGCAGAGGCAGGTGAATCTATGTAAGTTTGAGGCCAGACTGGTCTACAGATTGAGTTCCAGGACAGCCAAGGCTACATAGAGAAACCCTGTCTCAAATAACAAGAACAACAAAGCCAAAAGTACTCTTCCAGAATTTAAAATAATGTTTCCAGATTGATAAGGCAGATAAGAACACTGGGATCAAAGGAGTGTTTCATACTGCCCAACTTGGAAAAATATTTTCATAGCATTTCTTTTATTTTTCTTTTTATGTGTGGGTATATATGTAATGTATATGTGTATGTCTAGGTGTGTTTGACCATGTATACACATGTAGAAAACGGACGTTGGCAGTGGATGGCTTCCTAGACTGTTCTTCATCAGCTTTTTTGAGACTGACCCTTTTAATGAATTGGAAGTTATTGATCCAGCTAGTGTGGTTGGCCAGAGCCATGGGGATCTTCCTGCCTCTGCCCCTAGCACAGCGTTACAGATGTGCACTGCCACCCTGGCAGTGCTGGAGATGCACACTGACGTCCTAGCATAGGGTTACAGATGTGCACTGCCACCCTGGAGTGCTGGAGATGCACACTGACGTCCTAGCATAGGGTTACAGATGTGCACTGCCACCCTGGAGTGCTGGAGATGCACACTGACATCATAGCATAGGGTTACAGATGTACACTGCCACCCTGGCAGTGCTGGAGATGCACACTGACGTCATAGCATAGGGTTACAGATGTGCACTGCCACCCTGGAGTCCTGGAGGTGCACACTGACGTCCTAGCATAGGGTTACAGATGTACACTGCCACCCTGGAGTGCTGGAGGTGCACACTGACGTCCTAGCATAGCGTTACAGATGTGCACTGCCACCCTGGAGTCCTGGAGGTGCACACTGACGTCCTAGCATAGGGTTACAGATGTGCACTGCCACCCTGGCAGTGCTGGAGATGCACACTGACGTCCTAGCATAGCGTTACAGATGTGCACTGCCACCCTGGAGTGCTGGAGGTGCACACTGACGTCCTAGCATAGGGTTACAGATGTGCACTGCCACTCTGGCAGTGCTGGAGATGCACACTGACGTCCTAGCATAGGGTTACAGATGTGCACTGCCACCCTGGAGTGCTGGAGATGCACACTGACGTCCTAGCATAGGGTTACAGATGTGCACTGCCACCCTGGCAGTGCTGGAGGTGCACACTGACGTCCTAGCATAGGGTTACAGATGTGCACTGCCACCCTGGCAGTGCTGGAGATGCACACTGATGTCCTAGCATAGGGTTACAGATGTGCACTGCCACCCTGGCAGTGCTGGAGATGCACACTGATGTCCTAGCATAGCGTTACAGATGTGCACTGCCACCCTGGAGTGCTGGAGATGCACACTGACGTCCTAGCATAAGGTTACAGATGTACACTGCCACCCTGGCAGTGCTGGAGGTGCACACTGACGTCCTAGCATAGGGTTACAGATGTGCACTGCCACCCTGGCAGTGCTGGAGGTGCACACTGACGTCCTAGCATAGCGTTACAGATGTACACTGCCACCCTGGAGTGCTGGAGGTGCACACTGACGTCCTAGCATAGCGTTACAGATGTACACTGCCACCCTGGAGTGCTGGAGATGCACACTGACGTCCTAGCATAGGGTTACAGATGTGCACTGCCACCCTGGAGTGCTGGAGGTGCACACTGATGTCCTAGCATAGCGTTACAGATGTACACTGCCACCCTGGAGTGCTGGAGGTGCACACTGACGTCCTAGCATAGGGTTACAGATGTGCACTGCCACCCTGGCAGTGCTGGAGGTGCACACTGACGTCCTAGCATAGGGTTACAGATGTGCACTGCCACCCTGGCAGTGCTGGAGGTGCACACTGACGTCCTAGCATAGCGTTACAGATGTACACTGCCACCCTGGCAGTGCTGGAGATGCACACTGATGTCCTAGCATAAGGTTACAGATGTACACTGCCACCCTGGCAGTGCTGGAGGTGCACACTGACGTCCTAGCATAGGGTTACAGATGTGCACTGCCACCCTGGCAGTGCTGGAGGTGCACACTGACGTCCTAGCATAGCGTTACAGATGTACACTGCCACCCTGGAGTGCTGGAGGTGCACACTGACGTCCTAGCATAGCGTTACAGATGTGCACTGCCACCCTGGAGTGCTGGAGATGCACACTGACGTCCTAGCATAGGGTTACAGATGTGCACTGCCACCCTGGAGTGCTGGAGATGCACACTGACGTCCTAGCATAGGGTTACAGATGTACACTGCCACCCTGGAGTGCTGGAGATGCACACTGACGTCCTAGCATAGGGTTACAGATGTACACTGCCACCCTGGCAGTGCTGGAGGTGCACACTGACGTCCTAGCATAGGGTTACAGATGTACACTGCCACCCTGGAGTGCTGGAGGTGCACACTGATGTCCTAGCATAGGGTTACAGATGTGCACTGCCACCCTGGAGTGCTGGAGATGCACACTGATGTCCTAGCATAGGGTTACAGATGTGCACTGCCACCCTGGAGTGCTGGAGGTGCACACTGATGTCCTAGCATAGGGTTACAGATGTGCACTGCCACCGTGGAGTGCTGGAGATGCACACTGACGTCCTAGCATAGCGTTACAGATGTACACTGCCACCCTGGCAGTGCTGGAGGTGCACACTGAAGTCTTTATGATCGCACAGCATACATTTCACTCACCACGTCATCTCCCTGCCCCTCATACCACTTCCTTGTTTGTTCACTGTTTCATCATTCTGTGTGTAAGTGCTGGTATGCACATGCCACAGCACATGTGTGGAGGTCAGAGGACAGCTTTCAGGAATCAGTTCTCTCTTTCTACCTTGGGTTTTAAGCATCACAACACTCAGGTGGTCGGGCTTGTGTTATAAGCATCTGACGGTGAGCCATCTTGCCAGCCTCTCAGGCCATTCCCTTAATAGTTTCCTCCATTTTCTAGTGCTGTGCATGTGTTCGTTAATGTGGGCACATGTGTGTGGAAGCCAGAGGTCAATGCCAGGTACCTTCCTTAATCACTGTGTATGTGTTCATGTATATATGTGTGTGTGTGTGTGTGTGTGTGTGTGTGTGTGTGTGTGTGTGTGTGTGTGTGTGTGTAGCCAAAGGTTGATGCTGAGTGGCCTTTTTTTGGTTTTTGGAGACAGGGTTTCTCTGGATAGCCTTGACTGTCCTGGACTTGCGTTAAACTCACAGACATCTGCCTTCCTCTGCCTCCCAAAGTGCTGGGATTACAGGTGTGTGCCACCATGCCTGGCTATTGGATGTCACCTTATTTTTTGACAGTCTTTCTTATGGAACTTGGAGTTCACAGATCCAGCTAGACTACCTAGCCGGCAAGCTCCAAGGATCACCCTGTTTCTGCTTCTCCTGCACTGGAACTGCATTTGAACATACACCGCAGTGCACTTAGAGAGGACAGGAAACAAAACAAACGCTACAAAACTATTCTTTTCCCTCAAAATCCCACGTATTGGATTTAAAGAATCTCATCACCAGGCAGAGCCTTTAGTCAACACAGGTTTTATTTTTTGCTTTAATTTTGTAGTGCTGAGTGAACTCAGAGTCTCTCGCATGCCAGGTAAGCACTGTAGCACTGACCTACATCTGCAACCTAAGCTGAGG
Source organism: Acomys minous (assembly GCF_964271855.1). Classification (NCBI taxonomy): domain Eukaryota; kingdom Metazoa; phylum Chordata; class Mammalia; order Rodentia; family Muridae; genus Acomys; species Acomys minous. The sequence continues at coordinate 13,366,927 of NC_140495.1, read as the reverse complement.
GCTTGCTGTGTTGCTCAGGCTAGCCTTGAACCTCCTGTTACACCTACATGCCACCACGTTCAACCTTGCTCTTTAATATTTATTTGTCAGTGAGGCAGAATGGGTTTTATGCTTTGCCTCCTTAGGTTTGTGTGTGTGTGTGTGTGTGTGTGTGTGCGCGTGTGCGTGTGTGTAAAAGAATCTCCTAGAGCCAAGGATGGCCTTGGACTCCTGATCCTTGTCTCCACCTCCCAAGTGCAGGATTACAGGCGTGCACCACCACCACTCACAATTCAAAGGAACAGTATGTTTGTGATTTCCCAAACTATGAATAGTGGAGCTACAGTGTATGTGCACATAGGTTACCCATTGGTTTTAGATCCTAGTCTCACTCTCCTTTGGGTAACTCCATCATTTCTTTTAATTTTCCAAACAGCACATTGACAAGCATGGGAACTGGAGGTTCTTCAGGCTCAGTCTTCAGGGTATATTATGGCAAAGCTTCCCTCAGACACTCAAGGAGTGTCCACTCTTTGTATAAGTCAAGGCAGGAATGTCTGCTGTGGCTTTGTTAGAAGTGGTTTAGAATTTCTAGCTTCAGTTCCCTTAGAAGCTGCTAAGAGGATCAAACACTCAGCACCATCCCATGCACATCTTTAAGCATGTGCTCCAGCTGGCAGCCATGGCAGGCAAGTTCTAATTACAGATTATTTTTAGAGCATTTTTTTTTCTTCTGGTGTTGGGGATTGAACCTGGAGCCTTATACATGCCAGGCAAGTACTCTACCACTGAGCTATATCACCAGCCTAGTAGTAGGGTTTTGAGGCCAGATTGGACTATATATGTAGTACATTCCAGAAATTGTTTCAGCTATGTGGTAAGATCCTGTCTCAAAAAAATCCAGGAGCAAGCCAGGAATGCCTTTAATCCCAGCACTCGGGAGGCAAGGCAGGAGTATCTTAACTCTGTGAGTTCCAGGCCAGCCTGGTCTACAAAATGAGTCCAGGATAGTCAAGGCTACACAGAGAGAGCCTGTTTCAAAAAAAAAAAAAATTATAAGAAGCAGTTTTCATTGTAATCCCAGGTGTGGGGCTACGGGGCTGCTTTGAACTGTCTGCAGCAGCTGACTATGATTTGCCTCGTGCTGTAGCAGAGGCGTGGTTTTGCCAGCTGTGGATAGTTTCTGCTATTGTGTGACATTTGGAATTCTGGGAACTTTTCAGAGGTCCCAAGAGGTGAGGTTGGTGGTTGTTGATCATGTAGGGGGGTTGGTTGCAGTTTGTTAGTAGTTGTCTCAAAGAAGAAATAAGAAAGAAATTAGATTCAGGAATCTCTCTCTCCCTCCCTCCTTTTTATGCTTCTTTCTCTCCTCTAGTGACAGGGGGTGAAACCAGGGCAGGGGGGATAAAGAGTGGGAAAAAGAAGAACCCACAAAGCAGCAAAGACAAGCAACATAAAAGCATCTGCACAGTTTGCAAAGTGGCTGTTGGCACACATCAAAGATATTTACGCAGCCTACAGACTGGTGTACATGTGGAGTTCAGAGACCTGAACCCTCTATCAGAGGTTCCTCCCTGGTTAGTGCAGTTGGAGACTGTGAGTAAACCAAATCCATCTGGACCACCTGCTGGTCTCCCTCAGATTGGTTTTTACACACATAAACTTTGCTAGATTTCCTCCTTGGAAAGACAGGGAAACTACATTCCTAGTTCTGAACTGGTGGTGTCTTAATATCTACTCCGGCACGCAGTCCACACAACCAATTCTCCTTCCTGTTACAGAGAGGTGCAACTCAACATTCAGCCGGCTGGGTACTCAGGTGGGAAGGACGGAGGGGCAGAACCTGAGTTGGGAGACAGGAGTTCCTAAAGAAAACAAGGGGTACACTCAGACCAGATGTCTTTGATGGGAACATCTTGATACTATTGCTTGAATGAGCTCACAATGAACACGAGTGAAACAAACTGTTATGTGCCTCATTAACGTAGGCATAATAAGCACCCTTGGGGTCAGTGGGGTTAAGACTGAGCTTTTAGGCAGACACAAGGGATGCTGCTGATGCGTGACAAACAGCAATCCATAATTGTACTGAGGCATTGAGTCACACAGATTTAAGTTGGTGTTTAAGAATGAATCTAGCTGGGCGGTGGTGGTGCATGCCTTTAATTCCAGCACTGGGGAGGCAGAAGCAGGTGGATCCCTGTGAGTTCAAGGCCAGCCTGGTCTACAAAAGGAGTCCAGGACAGCCAAGGCTACACAGAGAAACCCTGTCTTGAAAAAAAAAAAAACCAACCAAAAAAGAATGAATCTATTCTATGAAGATACACCCTCACCAGGGCACGGTGGCCCACCCTCACCAGGGCACGGTGGCCCACCCTCACCAGGGCACGGTGGCACACCCTCACCAGGGCACGGTGGCCCACCCTCACCAGGGCATGGTGGCCCACCCTCACCAGGGCATGGTGGCACAAGCCTAGAATTCAACCTTAGCCCGGGAGGTGAAGGCCGGAGGATCAGGAGCTCAACCCTGACCTTGGGCACACAGCAAGTCTGAGGCCAGCTTAAGCTATAGGACTGCAAAGACCTAGGCATGAAACCAGGTTTTTGTAGTGCATACCTGTAATTTTCATGCTCAGGAGGCTAAGACAAGAGTATTGCCACAAGTTCAAGACCAGCCTGTATTCTCAGCGACTTGGAAGGCTATAAGGATAACTTGAGCCCAAGAGTTTGAAACTGTCCTGGTAACCCAGGTAGCACAAGACTCAAATCAAAACAAAACAACAAAACGAAGCTTAACTAAGTGGCACAGGCCTGTAATCTTAGTACTCAGGAGTTTGAAGCAAGAAGATGGCAAACCAAAGCCTGGTTTGAGCTACACAGAAAGTTCAAGGCCAGCCAGGGCAACGTGCAGAGACCTTATCTCAACCTGACATGTAAAAAAGACAGCTGATGACATAGCTTAATGTCCAGGAGCAGACATACGCACAAACACGCGTGAGTCAATACTTAAATGCGAAGCTGCATGGATAGATTAAACTTTAAAAGTAAGCTAGGAGCCAGGCACGTGCCTCCCAGCACTCGGGAGGCAGAGGCAGGCTGATCACTGTGAGTTCGAGGCCAGCCTGGTCTACAAAGTAAGTCCAGGACAGCCAAGGCTACACAGAGAAACCCTGCATCAAAAAACAAAACAAAACAAAACAAAACCCCAAAACAAACAACAACAATGACAGATATTCTTGAGGCAAATTGCCAGGTTCAAATCTAGGTCCTGCCACCTAGTTACATCTACACGTATTAATTATTCATTTGTAAAATATAGAAAACAGCACCTCTCTCAGTGGTTGTTGTATTAAATTAGCTAGCGTCTGCAAAACATTTTAAACAATGTACACCACTGCTTGATAAATAAACTAAAAGGATGTTTTATGAAAGTTATGACTTTCATGGGGAAGTTGTCAAACTGTGTCCCGAGCGTCAAATCTGCCCTGCCTCCTGTTTCAGTGTGGCCTGAGTAAAGAGCAGCTTTCTAGACTTTTAAGTAGCTAGGAGTAAAAACTAAAAGAAGACCAACACCCCAGGAAGCTGTGATGTGGACACGAAGCGTGGCCCGCGGCGCGTGTGGAGGCTTGGTCTTGAGCTCATGGTGCTTTCTGGAAAGGTTCCGGAAGTTGAGATGAGGCCTAGCTGGAGGAAGTGTGCACAGGAGAGTGTTCCTAGGGACAGTGTCTTGCCCTGGCCCCTTCCACTTCCTGCTTCCTGTGTACCATGGGGTGAGTGGCACTCTCTCATCACCATGATGGACTAAACCCACCTCTCTCAAGTTGCTGCTGTAGGTGTTTTGTCACAGCAATGAAAAACCTGACACACTGGATGCCAAAGCAGAAAGCAATTCAAATTTCAGTGTCCATATATGGTCCGCATGTGCTCATACCGTTGGTTTTTTCCTGTGTGGTCTTATACACACCACACAGGCACTCCGCAAACTGGCAAAGCTCAGTAGCTGTGAGTGGCCATTGGTTTATAAAGCCAAAAATAGTTACTATCCGCCCTTTTATAGAAAGCATTTGCTCCAGAGTCACAGGGAACAGACACCAAGAGGGAAGTGAAAAGAGGAAGTGGTGATCCTTATTTAAGATCCTCAGCCCTGGGCACTCCTCCCTTAGGACCTCTCTGCACTGTAGTTTTCCTTGGTTTCCCTTAATAAATTATATGTGCTCTGCTAAAAACAAACTAATACCCCTAACCTCATCCCACTTTCCTGCTGGTGTCATGGACTCTTTTAGCTAAATCAGCAAAAATCATCTGTAGTCTGTGGAATTTTACTCTGACTTTACATAAAATGCCTGTTTCTTTGTGAAGGCAAATAAGCTGAGCCTGAAATAAAGGCACTTATACCTAGACGTGCCGTTTTGTCTAACATTCTCACGTGGCCCGAGCTGGCCTTGAACTCGCTGTGTAACTGAGGCCAACATGGATTTTGCGTTCTCCTGCTTCAGCCTCCCAAGTGCCAGGATTATAGGTGTTACCACCGTGCCTTTGTTTTTTGAGACAGGGTCTTGCTATACGGCCCTAGCTGGCCTACAAACTCTAGGCTAGGCTACCTTCAACTCACAGTAATCCTCCTGCTTCAGTCTTCCAAGCACTAGGATTATGGGTATGTGTCACCATAGTCAGTTCAATGTTTTCCAGCCTTTTTACAAACTCTGTGTATGCGCACATCAATGCAGATGTCCACAGTGGCTAGAGCCATCGTTCCCCCTGGAGCTGGAGTTAACGGTAGTTGTGAGTCACCTGATGTGGCTGCTGGGAACTGAACTCAGGTCCTCTGCAAGAGTAGCACACGTTCAACCTCTGCCCATCTCTCTACTCCTATTACAGTTTCTTTTTATTTTTTAAATGCTATAGTATTGAGCCTGAATATGTATGGCAGCAAACAGGCAAGGCATTCAGGAACGTTTCTTTCTTTCTTTCTTTTTGGGGAGGGCGGCTTTTCAAGACAGGGTTTTTCTGTGTCTTGACTATCCTGGACTCACTTTGTAGACCAGGCTGGCCTTGAACTTACAGCGATCCGCCTGCCTCTGCCTCCTGAGTGCTGGGTCTAAAGGTGTGCGCCACCAGGCCCAGCCTCAGGCACAGTTCTATCTTTAATTCCTGCTCCTATCTTGTCAGTGCTGAGGCGTGACCCAGGAACATGCTAGGCACCATTCCTATCACTGACCACAAGCCTGAAATTTACTTTTGGGGGGCGGGGGCTGGAGATATGGCTTACCAGTTAAGAGCATTGCCTGCATTCCAAAGGTCCTGAGTTCAATTCCCAGCAACCACATGGTGGCTCACAACCATCTATAATGAGACCTGGCGCTCTCTTGTGGCGTGCAGGCATACATGCAGGCCAAACATTGTATACATAATAAATAAATAAATCTTTTTTTAAAAAATTTACTTTTTTGCTTGTGTTGTGCTGGAAATCAAACCTATGAACTTGCATACACTAAGTAGCCACTCTGTAACTGAACTACATCTCTGTAATCTTGAGGTAACACAGCTTCTTTGGGAAGCCTTAAGTTTTTCTCTTAAACTTCAGACCGGGGCATATATTGCTCTTACAAAGGGCCTGAGTTTGGTTCCCAGCACGCACGTCAGGTGAATTCACAACTGTCTGTTTTCCAGCTTCTAGGGATCTGACCACCTAGTCCAGCCCGAGTAGTGCACTCATATGTAGATACACACAAATACAAATAATATTTAAAATCCAAAAGACAAGCCGGGCCTGGTGGCGCATGCCTGTAAACCTAGCACTTGGGGAGACAGAGGCAGGTAAATCACTGTGGGTTTGGGATCAGCCTCAGCCTGCTCTATAAAGCGAGTTCAGGACAGCCAAGGCTACACAGAGAAACTCTGTCTTAAAACAAAACCAAAAAAACAAAAACAAAAACAAAAAGCCAGGCATGGTAGTGCACATCTTTAATCCCAGCACTCAGAAATCAGAGTCAGGCGGATTGCTGTGAGTTCGAGGCCAGCCTGGTCTACAAAGTCAGTTCAGGACAGCGAGGGCTACAGAGAAACCCTGTCTCAAATAACCAAAAAAAAAAAGCTAATTAAAAAAATTTTTTAAATTTTATCTTATGTACATTGGTGTGAGGGTGTCAGGGCCATTGGAACTGGAATTACAGACAGTTGTGAGCTGTCATGTGGGTGCTAGGAACTGAACCCGGGTCCTTTGGCAGAGCAGACAGCGCTCTTAACCACTGAGCCATCTCTCCAGCCCAAAAAAGCTAATCTTAAAGTGGCATGCCTGCTGTGAGTCCACTGATAACACTGTTAAATCAGAGATGAATAAGTGGAGCTGACTGTGATAGTGACCACCTGTAGTTCCAGACACACTGGATGAGGCAGGGGAATTACCTGAGCGTAGCAGGTAAAGACTGACTTGAACAACATAGCAAGGCATGAATGAAGCCAGAGAGAGAGCGGCTGGAGAAATGGCTTAGCGGCTACAGGCACTTGCTGCTCTTCCCAAAGAGCCAAGTTTGCTTCCCTGCACCCATGTTAGGCGGCTCACAGCCACCTGTAACTCCAGCTGCTGGCAATCATCTCCACCACGAGGGTCCCAGGGATGGAACTCAGGCTTTTCACCCTCTGAGCCACCCTGTCAGTGTAGCAGCAGCTGCTGGATGAGCACACTTAATATGTAACTGTGTCTGCTCATAGCAATTCCCACTATTTTGGCCCAAACTCAACCTACCCTACCTGTTCTACTGGGCTCTACCCACCCCCATATCTCTCCTTTAAGCTGCTGGAAAGTCCCAAAAAATGTCTCTGTCGACTTGCCTGGATCTTTATCTCCCAGCTTTCTGTTTAGCGAATTACTCCTCAGCTTTGGAGGTTCAGGTCAAATGCACCAAGGCCTCCTGGGATTTCTAGACCGTCAGTGCTCTCCGTCGTGCGGGAGTGGCACACACCATATTATCCCTTATGAATATCCCTGCAGCCGAGCTGAGCCTTCTCCCCACACAGGAAAGAGTGTAGATAGCCCATAACAGCCCACAGGGGGGTTTGTGTGTAACGAAGCCTAACGCTTGTTGTATAAAAAGGCCTGCATCTGAAATAAGTAATAGAGTTGTTAATAAACCATCTTTTAAAAAAAAATATTTTATTTTAGTTTTAATCTATGTGCATTGGTGTGAAAGTGTCAGATCTTGGAGTTACAGACAGTTTTGAGCTGCCATGTGGGTGCTGGGAATTGAACTCAGGTCTTTTAGAAGGGCAGGCAGTGCTCTTAACCACTGAGCCATCTCTCCAGCCCCAATAAACCATCTTTTTAACTGGCCTCTTCTGCTCCAGACTGGTGGAATCTTGCGAAGTCGGGAGTTACAGGAGGCATGGTGGAGGAAGTGCTGCTCTTCAACGCCATCTGAAACCTCAGTGGGCGTGGAAGGGCCAGGCTGCAGACAGCCTGAAGAAATCAAAGAGCTACCCCAGCTCCTTTGCTCAGGTGGGCTTCTAACAGGCTAGTTAGCACGTAAGAAACTGTCTGGGGAGAGCGGGAGGCCGTTTCTCTTAAGGGTTGGTAATCTGCCCACCAGCCCGGAACACTGTCCAGACGCAGAAACAAGACTAGCCCTCCGAACTCACAGGGCTGGGAACTGGAGGCGAGTGTCTTCAAATACACTAGGTTCAGCCTGAGGTGGTGTCAGTGTTTCAAAGTACATTCCACCAAAACTTGGGCGGGTGGGGCACTTGGGAGGCAGAGGCAGAAGCAGGTAGAGCTCTTAAGTTTAAGCTCGCCTGGTCTACAGAGCAGCCAGGGCTACACAGAGAAAGCCTGGCTAGAGAAAACGAATCACTAGTTGAGGAGGGCTGAGGTGGGTCCCTTAAGCTCTGCGTGTCTAACGGGCTTCAAAGCAATGCGGACGCCACTGGTCCAATGACAAGCGTTTAAAGGCACCTTCAACAGAAGGTGCAATAGGAGACGAGTGACTGATTACACAGGAAGGAAAGGGAGACTCACAGAGACCCACGGAGGCTGGGACAGGGCAAGAGAAGAAAACCAAGCGCAGGTCCCTTCCAAACAGAAACACATGGGTCGGGCAGGGAGAGAAGTGTGTGAACCTGTGACCACAGCCAACATAAACACAAGTGCAGAGTGCTTCAGGACCCAGTGGCTGCACACGCCTATGGTCACAACACTTGAGGGATGGTGGCAAGGTCATCTGTGACAGAGCTAGTTTGAGACCGGCCAGGGTGTATGAAACCTTGCCTCAAAAACAACCGTGGAGAGGGAAGGAAGGAGGGGAAGCTGCCATTGGGATGTAAAGTAAATTAATTAATTAATGGGGGAAAATGCGCAGAGCATGCTCTACAGGGTGGGTAAGGTTTGGTTGGTTTCTGTCTCCTTGAGAACAGATGAAGGGGCCCTGAAGCATGGACATGACCCTGCCCAACAGATGTGTCTGTCACTCCCAGAGCATGACAAACACAAGCCCTGGAGGATACACAGCACAGACCACAGCCAGCCAGTTACTGCAGGAGACTGTGGGCAACTAGTGAGGAAGAGCAAGAGGGGCAAGCGAGAGAGTCTGTGAGTACGGAAAACACAGCTGGCAGTACTAGAAAAGTCAGCAGGCTGCCAGCCAGCAGGTCCATCCTAAGGGCTGGCCTTACGATTACGATGAGTCAGCAGGGGCGGAGGAGGATTTTGATGAGCAGCTTAGAATAATGGAGCAGTCATTTCAATCAGCAGATCTTTACTAAATCCTCCCAGCTGCTAGCTGCCACCTGCCGCTTCTGCATTTCCCACTGCCTCTGGGCAGAGTGATAATCTATCAGTTTACCCAAAGTAAGGCAGAGGTACCTTAGAAGCACTGATTGTCCCTAGCTCTGCTCCACCCCCTGCTCCCCTCACAAGTCCATAACCTGATTTTCAGCATGCAGAAGAACACATTTTCCTGGGGTTGTGGGATTAGCTCAGTGGTAAAGAGCTTATGGCACAGTTACGAGGACCTGAGTTCAGATCCCAGCACCACCTAAAAACCAAGGTGAGGTGGCATGTGTCTGGAACCCTTTGGAGGAAGGCAGGAGGATCCTGGGAGCTGGGAGCTCACTGGTCATTCAGTCGAACCCAGGTAAGAAGCTCTAGGTTTGGGCTGGAGAGATGGCTCAGAGGTTAAGAGCACTGACTGCTCTTCAAAAGGTCATGAGTTCAATTCCCAGCAACCACACGGTGGCTCACCACCATCTATAACAAAACCTGGTACTCTCTTCTAGCCTGCAGGCAGAATGCTGTATACATAATAAATAAATTAATCTTTAAAAAAAAGAAGAAGAAGAAGAAAAAGAAGCTCCAGGTTCACTGAGAGAGCTTGTCTCAAAAACGTACGTAAAGAGCAGCTGAGAGAGATGTCCAGTGTTGGTCTCTGGTCTCCATATGCATGCACACACACAGGGACAGGTACAAATACACCGTACACCGGGCACACATGAATGAACGAAATGAAGTAAGTTAAAAACATAAGCAAATTGCCTTGAGTCAGGTGTGGTGGTTGTGAGTTCAAGGCCAGCCTGGTCGACAAAGTGAGTCCAGGACAGCCAAGGCTACACAGAGAAACCCTGTCTCAAAAAAAAAACAAAAAAACAAAAACAAACAAACAAAAAAAGTATTGCCTTCTAGCTCTGGTTATTACCACCATCTCCCCTGAACAAAAAAAAAAAAAAAAAAAAAAAAAAGGAAGTACAGGTAAAAACCTGTGCTCTCCTCATGGAGAAATCCTACCTTTTATTAGGTTTACCCCTAACACTCTGCCTTGACTCACAGGTAAGTATAATTACTGCATGGCTTCATTCATTTATTCATAAAGCTGTGGTGGTTTAAATAGGCGTGGCCCCCATAGACTCATGCTTCTGAATGTTTGACCCAGAGGGAGTGGCACTATTAGGAGGTGCGGCTTTGGTGGAAGAAGTGTGTCACTGTGGGGGCAGGCTGCCTGGGGATGAAGATAAATAACTCTCAGCTCCTTCTTGAGCACCAGGGCTGCCTGTTTCTCACCATGATGATAATGCACTAAACCTCTGAATTGTAAGCCAGCCCAATTAAGTGTTTTCATTTATAAGAGTTCCAACGGCTGGGCGGTGGTGGCGCACGCCTTTAATCCCAGCACTCAGGAGGCAGAGGCAGGTGGATCACTGTGAGTTCGAGGCCAGCCTGGTCTACAAAGAGTCCAGGACAGCCAAGGCTACACAGAGAAACCTTGTCTCCAAAAAGAAAGAAAGAAAGAAAAAAAAAGAGTTGCCATGGTCATGGCGTCTCTTCCCAGTAATAGAAACCCTGTGTCGCCTGTGCTGAAAATCATCCTGTAGACTAGGCTGGCCTTGAACTCACAGAGATCTACCTGCCTTTGCCTCCCAAGTGCTGGTATTAAAGGCATGCACCTGGAACTCTTTAATTAATTAATTAATTTGGTTTTTTGAGACAGGGTTTCTCTGTGTAGCCTCGGCTGTCCTGGACTCACTTTGTAGACCAGGCTGGCCTCAAAGATAGATCCACTTGCCTCTGCCTCCAGAGTGCTGGAATTAAAGGTGTGCGCCACCACACCTGGCCTGGAATTCTATTTTTATTTTATGTGTGTATGAGTATTTTGTCTGCATGCATGCCTGTGGACTATGCGCACGAGTGGGGTGTGCATGTGTGTATTCATGGGTGTGAGGTAAGAGAACAATCTTGGTGTCACTCCTCAGGTTGAGACTGTTTTTCACTGTTCTGGAACTTGCCAGATAGGCCAGTGAACCCCGGATATGCATCTGTCTCTGCCTTGCCGGTGCTGGGAGTACAGCACGCGCCACCTTGCCCAGCCTTTGGGTCTCATGCTTACAAGTCAAGCACTTTACAGCCGAACCATCTCCCTAGCCCCATTTCAAACACTTCTGCCTATAAATGCCTATTATTCTGCAAGTAGCTTGGCATCCTCAGTTTCAATTGAGACAGAAAGGGAGTTTGGTGCCTTTCATTAGCAATATGGAAATATTCAGCTTCTTGTGCTAATAGAGATATGACACTTTACTAACAAACTTCAAATTTTAATAGTAACTTCTCCTAGGTGGGTTATTCATCCACTGGCCAGAATAACAGAGTTGGGTTCACCTGCAGTAGCCTGGAAATTGAGAGTTTTTCATGAAGCCATCTTTACTGCTCTTCTTCCTGTGGCACTAGAGACAAAGCAGGCCTTTCTTATGCTGAGTGTTCCACAGTTGAACTCCATCCCTAGCGCCTCAGCCACACTGTTTAGTAAGAGATGCTTCCAATTCCTAGATACTGTATGTAGGGCTCACAGAGCAATTGTAACTAACCTACAAAGGTCCATCAAAACACACTGACGCCAATCAGCTAGAGGCAAACTGTGCTGCACACGTGCTTTTGCCAACAGCTTTATTAGAATGCAGCCATACCAGTTCTTTTTGTTTGTTTGTTTTTGTTTTTCAAGACAGGATTTCTCTGCGTAGTCTTGACTGTCCTGGACTAACTTTGTAGACCAGGCTGGCCTCAAACTCACAGCGGTCCGCCTGCCTCTGCCTCCCGAGTGCTGGGATTAAAGGCGTGCGCCACCACCACCGCCCGGCGCCATTCCAGTTCTTAAGTGTATCGTGCATAGCTGCCTTTCAAGCTATGAGGAGCCATGACTGAAACTTACCTACAAATCCCCACGTACTTACTGGGTTTGCTAATTTGTGGCTCACACACATTTCGATTCATTCATTTTGTTCCCAGCTAGAATAAATGACGCAGTCAGCTGCTTGGGCATTCTCTCTTCGGTCTTGCTGGCATATAAGCTAACCACAAAGAAGCTGGATGGCTCTATTCCAAAGAGACGAGAGTGCCAAACGTCAACAAGCTGAAAGTAGGAAGGTAGGGGCCATGCTTGTAATTTAGGAAAGTCTAGGAATCCACTTTTAAAATTTGTTTTATTTTGTCTTTTTTTTTTTTTTTTTTTTTTTTTTTTTGAGACAGGGTTTCTCTGTGAAGCGTTGGCTGTCCTGGACTCTGTAGATCAGGCTGGCCTAGAACTCACAGAGATCTGCTTGCCTCTGCCTCCAAAGTGCTGAGATTAAAGGTGAGTGCCACCATGCCCAGCGTTAGGAACACACTTTTAGAAAAACAATGTGGAGCTGGGTTTGGAGGAGCCGGGCATGGTAATGTAAGCCTGTAATCCCAGCACTCAGGGAGGCAGAGGCAGGAGGATGTCTGTGAGTTTGAGGCCAGCCTGGACTACAAAGTGAGTCCAGGACAGAGAAACCCTGTCTCGGAAAAAGAAAAAAGAAAAAGCAAAAACAAAACAAAACAAAAAAATTAACAAAAAGAAAGAGAGAAAGACAATATAGTTTCATTCTCCCATGATGAAGCTAAACCAGGTGGTGCTAAGGAGCAAACACTGGAGTCTAATGCAAAAAACAATAAAGGAACTGTGTACAGTGTGACACCCTCCCCCAAACATGGGCTTCTGATAGCCACCCAGTTGAGCTCCTAGCATCGGAGAACCCATGGATGGCACTCCACTGGCAAAAGGCTTTCCAGACTGCTGCACCTCCAGCTTGCCACAGCCCCACATGTCAGCAGCATTAAGGGCTCTCTCTCTCTTCCTCTCTTTCCATCCCTCTCTCCCCATCCCCCTCTTACTCAGCACTTGGGAGGCAGAGGCAGGTGGATTGCTGTGAGTTCGAGGCCAGCCTGGTCTACAAAGCGAGTCTAGGACAGCCAGGGCTACACAGAGAAACCCTGTCTTGAAAAACCAACCAACCAACCAACCAAACAGGAGGGAGAAAGTGTTGGGGATAAACTAATCAATGACTAGTCAGAGTGTAAGTTTTCCTATACAACATCTTTTCAAAATCAAAAAGAATCCAAAACAAATGTCTACAGCTGGGCATGGCAGCTCACACCCTAATCAGCACTCCAAAGTTGGAAGATCACCAAGTCTGAGGCAGTTCTGGATACACAGAGTTTCAGGCCAGCCTGAACTACAGAGTGAGGCTCTGTCTCAAAGCCACACCCCCATGCACCCACAAAATAAATAAATAAACAAATAAAATTTAAAAGTAAATAAATTACATCTAGAAAACAGCCACCCAAAAGCCTTTATTTTCTTCTCTGCTGCACCAGATCTGTGGTGTTGAACTTAAGACACACTCACTGCCTTCCAGGCTCATAAGCGACACTAAAGGTGGGTTGGTGGTACCCTGCTCTGCTTCATGCCATCCACAGTGCAGGTGAGTAATCTGACAGAGGGCGTAAAAGCACTGCTTCCATCCATACAAAAATAGCTATGTTGGCTCTCAGCTAATACAGGTTTGGGCCTTGGACAAATCCCTTAATAGCTCTAAGCTTCAGGCTTTTCGACCTACAAAATAAATGGTTTTAATAGAGACCTCTATGGATTCCTTTTAACACGGTTCTTCCAGCTCTGTAATTAGCCCTGTATAACACACTGCACTATCCGTGGCAGAAACGGCATGCACCAACAAGTCTGGCTTCCTTTCCTTCTCCACCTACATTTCTATTCCGAACGGGGCAGGACTCTAGACTCGCGTGTGCCGCACATAGAGCCAGTTTCAGTGACTTTGTGGATCAAAAGAAAATGTTCTAATGCCGCGTGTGCCCTTCACTCATGGAAAAGACATTACCCCATGGAGGCTGAATTCCCAGATATTAGTTCTGGGACTTTTAGCAGGGACAGGAGAGATGGTTGCCATACAAGCCCCTCTGGTAAAGGTGGGAGAGCCAACTCCACAGAGCTGTACTCTGACCCTCATACATGTGCCGTGGTACAGTGTGCGCCCCACACCCACCCTTACGTAACACAAACGCGCGGCCCTTCCTTCTCTCCTGGAGGCTGACAAGTCTGTGGATTCTAAGCATGCAGGTTCAGTAATAGTCTCTCCATTCCTCTTTCACAAATTTAGAAAAAAGGATTATGTGAGTTGAGGGGAACGTAGAAATAAACCGCCTGATGGCTGGAGAGTTCATGAGAAAGGAGGCGGGGCTTCGGCCCAACTGGCCGGACCCAGGTGAGCCTGGTATCACAGCCTGGACATGAAGTGGGACAGACGATGAGAACCTCCATGGACACAGACTTCTTTAGCCAGACCTCAGCCACATCCACAGGTTGCTAAGAAGTCCTGCTCCACATCCTCCCGGGCATTAAGGGGAAAGGATTTGCCAAAGAGAAGGACCATGGGGTTTGTTTGTCTTGTTTCTGATAAATACAAGTTCAAAAACAAAAACAACAACAACCACCACCACCACTCAGGAGGCAGTGACAGGCAGATCTCTGAGTTTAAGGACAGCCTCTTCTACAGAGCTGGTTCTAGGACAGCCAAGGCTACACAAAGAAACCCTGTCTTGAAAAACCAATCCCCCCCACAAAATATTCAAGTTATCACAAATAAAGGTTTTTTTTAGTTCTAATTTTAATTAACTAATTAATTAATTTAGAGACAGGGTCCCACTATGTAGCTCTGGCCTGGAACTCACAAAGATCCACCAGCTTCTCCCTCCAGAGTGCTGGGATTAAAGGTTTGTGCCACTATATCTAAGCTAACATGTGATTTAAAAGAAAAACAAAAAACAAAAACACTCGAATATATTATTCTTTTCTGTCACACCCCTCCTTAACTATCCAACAGACTCCCAAGGAATTTAAGTTTAAATATTCCCAAAAGGAAAATTAAATATTCACAGTGAACGTTGAGGGTGTGAGAAGCCTGTGAGTGTTCACACTCACTCTTGCTGGGGAAGAAAGAGGAGACCGTATAGGTAGGGGAGGGTGAGTGCAGCCGCACTGAAGCCCCTTAAATCAAAGTTGCAACCGCGTAACTCTGTCAGGAGCATAGAAACTACAGGTCTAACCCTACTTTTGCTTAATTCAGCCTGTGACCTTGAACTAGCCCTTTCTGGCCTTGGTCTCAACTATTAAATGCAAACTATTGAGGTAGAGCAGTGGATCCCAGTCCCTTTGAAGCCAAGGAACGTAAATAAACTAAGATAAATTTAAAACTGCGCACTGAGACCAAGTGTAGTGGGACATGATTATAAATTCAAGGCCATTCTCAGTTACATAGCAAATCCAAGCCAAGCTCAGAATCCCAAGACCCTGTCTCAAAAAGCCAAACACAAATAGTTGAGCACAGTGCCTCACGAGGCAGAGGCAAGTGGATCTCTGTGAGTTCGAGGCCAGCCTGGTCTACAAAGTAGTCCAGGACAGCCAGGGCTACACAGAGAAACCCTGTCTCAAAAAAAAAAAATCAAAAAAATAAAATAAAGTAAGAAAGAAGCAATAAAACACAAATACCTACTACTCACTGAGCACTTATTATATGAAGTTTGAAGTTTACTAACTAGCTGAATCCTTAGTAATGATGTCCATTTACAGAAGAATAAACTGACTAACATTTAAGGAATTTGAGTTTTGTCAGGTATGAGGTGGCAGAGCCAGGATTCAGATGCAAGCAGAGCCTGTGCCACACTGCCTCTCAGGCCATCAAAAACAGCAAGATTCCCAAGGAAAATACCGCGCAGCGAGAGATTAGAAACACTAATGAATGATTACAAGATGAAAACCAGACAAGGTTGTGCCTGACTTGGAGAATTCTGAGCACTGCAGAGGTCAAGCAACTGCGGAACAGCCTCCAAGTCCAAGCACTGGGAACGACAGTCTCCTCTGGATGTGTGTCATGAGGAGGGGCCCAAAACAGGCAGGACTGGTCCCCTCTACCAGGCAAGCAACCGTCACTGCCCTAACAAAAAACAGGTGGCTTACACTCTCAACAGGATGACCTCGTGACTGCAGACTTGGGTAACTAGGGCATCAGTGAATACAAAGAGGATGCATTGACTCCAAACACATCCTGAAAGGGCAGTGGTTCTCACAATGTGGTTCAGATGGAGACAGCATCACTGGTGAGCTCCGACGGGGCCCATGCCAGACCTATGAATCACAAAGTCCAGGGTGAGCGCTCACGAACAAGGCCACCAGGTGATTCCAATATCCATCAAAGTTTGAGAACCACTACCCTAATAGGTGGGCAGCTGGTTACGAAATCATCACATGCCAGAAAGCCTCTAGCCTGTTCTTTTAGAGCCTGCTTACTTGAAAACCAGTCTGGACTCACTACAAGTTTGAGGAAAGACCATGAGAAACCGAGACAGAGTCTGCAGAGCAGCTGCTGTGAGTAGTAAGATGTAGAGCTGGTGAGCTTGGCCTTTCTGTGGCTCCCTTCACCACCGGGCTCTCACATGCTACCTAGAGCCGTGTCTAGTTCTAAACTAAGCTCTTATGCAGGTCCTTGGAACCCTGGCCTGAAGCTAACAAAGTTACTGAGACTAATACTCTCAATTGGAACGACATTTGAATGATAGAATCATTCCTTTGATTGGACGGAATTTTCCAGGGGTGGGGGGAAACAGACAAGCAACTTCTGCTATAGGTTTCGTATATTCAGCATTTATGTTAAATGCAGAAGCAAAATGTACTGCTTTATGGAAATAAGTATCTGTGACCATATTCATCTACCTTTACAGCTTAAATCTTTTTAAAAATCTTTTTTAGGGCTGGAGAGATGGCTCAGAGGTTAAGAGCACTGACTGCTCTTCCAGAGGTCCTGAATTCAATTCCCAGAAATCACATGGGGGCTCGCAACTACCTTTAATGGGCTCTGATGCCCTCTTCTGGTGTGTATGAAGACACAGCACTCATATACATAAGATGGGTGAATAAATAAATCTTTTAAAAATGTTATTTATCTATTCTGTATGTGTGCATGTTTGTGTGTTTTGGGTTTTGTTTTTGGTTATTTTGAGATAGGGTCTTTCTGTGTTAGCCTTGGCTGTCCCAGACTCACTTTGTAGACCAGACTGGCCTCGAACTCACAGACATCCACCTGCTTCTGCCTCCCGAGTGCTGGGAGGTTTGCACAATCATGCTCGGTATTTGTGTGTTTGTGCACATGTGCCACAGCACACCTGTGGAGGGAAGAGGTCAATTTTCAGGAGTCAGGTCTCTCTCTCTCTCTCTCCATTATGTGGGTCCCAGGGATTGAACTCAAGTCATCCGGCTTGGCAGCAAGCACCTTTACCCAACCAGCCTATCTCCAGTGCACAGCCTAAATCTTAACCTAAATCTTCTTTCTTATTGCTGCTTGTCACTGGTCTCTACTTATCCCAAATGTAACTGCCACAATTCGATCACTCTTCTGCTTCCAAATCTCTCCTGGCCTTGCCATCTGCTGCATCCTTTTGTCCAGCTTATTTTCCTTAATCCTCTTGGTTTCCCTCTCTTAGCTGAGAAGATCGGCCCGTTCTCCAACCACGTCGCTACTCTAATAGAAAACCATTGCTTTCAGGATTGATGAACAGGTTATTACAAGTGTTACACAAAGAATGCGAAATAGCTCATCTAATCCTCACCGATAGGTGTAAGAATCATCTTTATTTTCACATTTGGAAAATTTAAGCTTAGAGCGATAAGTAACTCGCCCAAGGTTACAGCTAGTATCTTAACGTGGGTTCTTCTGTCTCCAAAGCCAAACTCTCAGGTTGTTTTACCCATCCTTGTTTGTTTGTTTGTTTGTTTGTTTGAAACAGGGTTTCTCTGTGTAGCCCAGGCTGTCCTGGTACTCGCTCTGTAGACCAGGCTGACCTCAAGATCCCGCCGGCCTCTGCCTCCCGAGTGCTGGGATTAAAGGCGTGCACCTGACAACCATCCTATTTTACCAGTCTGATTCGAATATGCAGAGAAGAAATGTTTCCATAACCAAATAGCAAATAAAAGCTAAAAGGTGTCTGTGTCTTTCTGTTGTTTTGAAACAGGAAGAGGGAGTGTCACACACAGAGACACTAGGAGCCTTCCAGGCAAGGTCCAACAGGAAAAACCACAGGCAAGGAACATCTCCCCTCCCGAAAGGGGATCCACCTGCCTCAGCGGTGCTCTCAAGGGGCATCCCAGCATGATTCAAAGCACAGGAGGGGGGACTGGCCATTGACACCAGACCGGAATGCTGGTAGGGAACAGGTGGTTAAATATGTCCCTCTCACCGAGCAGTCCTTTAGCCTGGCCTCTAGGACCTTTTAAGGTGTTGGTGGCAGATTGTTTTCCAGTGTGGAGCCGAGTAGTCCACATCAAGATTTCCAGATCCGATTCTAAAGGCGCCAAGACTCCTGAAGAGAAGGCTTAGCGTTTACAACAGCACCGCCAACTTCAAGGAGCACAAAGAAATGACTTTAGGATAAAATAGGACGTTTTAGTGGTGCCCATCGGAATGTGGACTCAGCCACCGCCCCTTCCTCCATAGACTGCTATAAGAACATTTTCTCTAGTCTGTGTGACAGAAAAGGAGGCGGTGACCCCAAGGTCTCCAGCTCTTAGGGCGTCAGCGGCACACCTCTCAATCTCTCCTTCCAATGGCTGAACGCCTGTCCCTTTTTCTCTTCCAACTTGGCCTCAATCCTCCTCTGCGCTTGGCACCGCTCTCTCTCCTAGTCTGTTCCCCTGTAACCTTTCTCCACCCTCAGTCTGCTGGACCACTCTTCCCCTGTCCACACCACCCCTCTCTCCTTCCCGCTCAGACCCTTTCCCTTCAGCCAGCCACCACCCAGACCACGGTACCTTGAGCGTCACGTCGCATAGCTTGCCCTGCCGCCGGATCTCTTCCATGACGCCGTAGCCACGACTAGGCAACTCCGACACGGAGAAATGCACCAAGTCCTCCAGCTCCTCCGCGCCGTCCTCCACCATCTTCCCCGGCCGCCGCAACTGCGCAGGCCTGACCGGCGGGCTTCACATTAACCAGGGCGGGGCAAGGGCGCACGCTGACGGCAGCTCGGAGCGCGAAGCCGGAATCCCACAAGCCCGCGCGGCCGCCGTACTCTGCACCGGAAGTCTCCCTGTACCGCTCCATGGTTCATACATTGCCTTCTTTTTCCCGCAACCTAAACCCCGTCTTTGCATATACAGCTGCTCTAAGCCTTCCAGGTTAACTGACCGCACCTCTGTCTTCTTTGCTCAGCCCTGACTTTACCTGTATTTTCAGCGAAGAAACGTGGACCTAAATTCCACCACTACCCTACTCTACTTCCGGGATCCCTGGAAGCTTCACGTTGCTATGGCGACTGTATACACAGTCGATCGGCTGGCTGTCCAGGTTGCCTTCTGGACTCTCGCAAGTCTCTGCGGTTATAGCTGTCGCTCTATCAGAACGCCACTGCCTCGCGAGGTGAGCAGTGGTCACGCGCCGGTGGGGTTAGGTAAAAGGGAAACCTGGTGGGTATAGCCACCCTGGTTGCTGGCAGTGGCTGAGTTCCAAACTCCTCTTGGCTCCTTTATTTATAAAAAAACAAAAACAAAAAACCGAGCCACCTCTGGAGAGCGCGTTGTCGCTGTGCCCCTTTCAGCGTAATCGCGGCTTAGAGGGACAAGTATTTTCTGAACTAATGTTCCCTAGTCCCACGAGTCTCCACCGGGGACCCACGACTCGCCCTAGACAGAGAGGGCGTGAGGTTGAGTGTCAGAGGTCGGTCACACACTTCAGTCTTCAGTTTTCGAACTGGAGGCATCTTCGATGTCAACACTTCGAGCGGTTCGAGCTGCAGAGGAGGAATTTCCTACAGAGGGGGACGAGAATGGGACAAAGGCCACCTGTCATGCACTCGTTAGGAAAAGATTCCATACACTGGGTGAGAAATAAGAATGTGGCTGGTTTTGCCTGGATGCCAATTTTTGGGTCCATCTCATCGTGTGATACAGTAGGACCCTGTGTGTGAGTTTAGAGGCTGTTGCTTCTTGGGCAGACTTTGTCCCTGATCTAAGTAAGAGCATGGCAGATAGGAACCTCTAGTGCCTATCAGTCATGCATACCACGCCGTGGAATGTTCTTCTACCTCTATTGTCAAGCCTTCGTGGTCTTGATGCATACATATTCTGCCCATTCCCAAGCGCAAAACAAATGAAGAAACACTGTCTCTCAGCACAGAGGTGGCTACTTTATCACATGAGGCGTATCTAAGGATTGTGTTCAAATGACTGGGGGTATTCCATCCAAAGTTCTGAGGGAAGGGAGCACTGCCTAATGGGAGGATGTGTTGAAACTGACCTTGGCTTCTTGTACCTGGAGATCAAGTGTCCTCTCGAGAAGGCTGCAGGTTCAGGTTGTTAGTGTGGAGAGGATGACATCATATGCCTTGGAACTCTCTCAGTAGTGACGGAGGAAGATGGACCCACCTGTGGAGATTCACTCACCCTCTGCTATCCAGCCATGAGTGTCACCACCAACCAACATTTCTTGAGCACCTGCTGTGTGCTGGGCGCTGCTCTGGACCTTGTGGGGGGAATCACAAGAGATAAAAGGCACGGTCCTTGTCCTCAAGCAGCTTGTCATTTGATTTGGGAGCTGAAGCCCACATAAATGAGGCGACATAAAAACGGTAACAAGCAGTATTTCAGTAAGTGCAAAACGGCATGCGGTTGTGATGCGCTGTTGTGTAGTGGGCTCGTGGGAGGAGTGTAGATCGTCGTTGCAGGTTGCGTATGACTCCGGGGATGCTCACCCAGGCATATGACTCCGAGCATGAGCATCCAGAGGGCCTTGGGAAGATCTGATGGGTGACTGCGTGTGCATGTTAGAAATATTAGGGCAGAAAAGGAGGACAGCTCTGGAGAAGCCTTTGAGCTGGCCTGGGAACCTGCTTTCCAGAACATTCTGGATTCTTTGGGGTCCCTTCCAGTGGTTATACTCAATGGCACTGGAATCTTCCTGGGAAGAAAGATGGGCTCTTGGGGTTTGTGTTGGGGAGGGTTTCCCGGGGCTGTAGAAACTGAATATTGAGTAAGAAGCACAGCTCTCTTCTGGAGGTACTATCCCAACACTTGGGAAGCTCAGGCAAGAGGATTATGAGTTCAAGGCCAGCCTGGGCTACACAGTGACACCCGATTTTAAGGAAAACATTTTTAAAAATCATGAACAACAAACCACTTTTCTCTGCTCTCAGTTTCTCAGTAACATAAATCAGAGTCAGTTTGGAACTGAAATCTTCTCTTCAGTTTCCTCAGTTTGTGGTTCACGTTAGAATTGTGTGTGTGTGTGTGTGTGTGTGTGTGTGTGTGTGTGTGTGTGTTTCTAGAAATCAGTTGTGCAGACAAAAATACTCCATCAAGCCATGTTGTTTTCTTACTCCAATATTTTCAGATTAAAAAAACAAAAAATTATGAAAGCTCTAAGCTAGGAAAAGACTTCAGTGAAATAGTGACTTTGGGAATTTAGGAAATTTTCACTCTATGATAGGCAAATGTGGGAGTATTGTATCTGCTTGCTTGCTTTGACAGCCGGAGTGCCTATGATGGGTGATGCTTTCATTTTATCCACTTCATTGAAACTGTAAGCTGGAAGAATAGCACCTGCTTCTATTTCACTTGTTTCTGCGGTATACTTAGCACCATGTGATGATGGCTAGTGTATTTGTAAGAAGAAATGATCCCAAGTTATATCTAGAAATGTGAAAGCCACTAAGACTTTTCAAAGCTAGAGTAATTTTTGTTAGGCAGTACCATTGCACCTCTATTAGAAAAGTTCATGTGGTGGTGGCGTTGGCATCGGCGGCGCACGCCTTTAATCCCAGCACTCGGGAGGCAGAGGCATGTGCATCGCTGTGAGTTCGAGGACAGCCTGGTCCACAAAGAGAGTACAGACCAACCAAGGCTACACAGAGAAACCGTGTCTTGAAAAACCAAACTAAACCAAACCAAACCAACCAAACAAACAAAACAAGATACTTAATCTGTTGGAGGCCAGTCTGGTCTACAAAGCAAGTTCCAGGATAGACAGCCAAGGCTACATAGAGAAACCTTGTCTTGGAAAAACAAAATCAAAAATGGATCCTTAATCTAGACTGATGTAGTTAGCGTGCTGGACACAGGTGTGAAAGAAGGTCTGTTAATGCGGAAAAGGCAGTTGGCTTTAATGTGTTCCAGGCAAGTAAGTCGGGAGAAAGTGGAACACATGAAGCAAAAACTAATGGGCTCATCTTAGATGCACGACCTTTCTGGAAATGTCAGCTAGAAGCAGACTACTAAAAGGGAGCAGTCTTTTTTTCTTTGGATTTCAGTCACGGTGGAGAATGGCAAAGCAGCAGGAAGACAGGAAGCACATGCACTTGGAGTGCAGGGCCCGTGGGTTGCAACTGGTCGCTTGTAGCCCACCCAGGCTGTGCTCCAACTCACAGGGGAGCTGAGGCTGGCCTTGAACCCTGACCCGCCTGCCTCCGTCTGCCAAGTGTTAGGGTTGCAAGCGTGCACTGCCCCGCCAGGCGCTTATTCCTATCTTGACGAATGGCCTCTCCTCTCTGGTTGGTATGTGATGCTGACTGCTAAACATATTGTTCTCCTCTCTCCAGCTAGAATGGGCACTAGAAAAAAGGTCCAAGCGTTCGTCCGCGTCAAGCCCACAGATGACTTTGCTCATGAAATGATCACATATGGAGACGACAACAAAGTAAGGGTTTGCCTTCACTTATCCAGTCCTTCCCTTTGCAGATCATTGGGACCTTGTTTCCCAACAGCCATTTAAGGACCAAAACAGAGGGCCTGGAGAGATGGCTCAGAGGGTAAAGATGCCTGCCACCACGCCTGAGGACCTGAGGTCCAGCCCCTGGATCGGCATGTTGGAAGGAGAGAAGGAACTCCTAAAAGTTGTCTTCTGAGTTTACACACACACTCACAGATACATACATGCATACATACATACATACATACATACATACATACATACATACAATTTTTGACAAAAACACTAAGAGTTATTCATGTGGACTAGAGTCGATCGACTCTAAACCATGCTGCTGGTGAGGAAGTTCTTGAAAGTCTCATCTTTTTTTTTTTTCTTTCTTTCTTTCATTTGTTCATCTGGCAGGAGGTGCACAGGTGTGGAAGTCAGACAGGAGCTTGCAAAACTGTAGACTCGGTTCTGCCCTTCTACCACATGGCACTGGGGAATCAAACTCAGGCTGTTAGGCTTGATGGAAGACCCCTTTCCTTACTGAGCCATGTTGCCAGCCCTTCCAGTAGACATTTTTTTTTTTAATTTTGGTTTTTTGAGACAGGGTTTCTCTGTGTAATCTTGGCTGTCCTGGACTCACTTTGTAGACCAGGCTGGCCTTGAACTCACAGCAATCCCCCTGCCTCTGCCTCCCGAGTACTGGGGTTAAAGATGTGTGCCACCACGCTTAGCTGCAAGTCTAGCTTTTTATAAGATAAAAATATGTTTTTTGTTGTTGTTTTGTTTTTGTTTTTCAAGACAGGGTTTCTCTGTGTAGCCTTGGCTATCCTGGACTTCCCCTGTAGACCAGGCTGGCCTTGAACTCAGAGATCTCCCTGTCTCTGCTTTTTGATTGCTGGGATTAAAGACATTTGCTACCATGCCTGACCTACAAACTTACAGCTGTAGCCGAACAGCCAGGGCCTGAACTAGAACCGTTGTTTCCGATTGCACTGTTACTCCTACCTAATTCAAGGCTCAGTAGTTAAGAACACTTGCTGTTCTTGCAGAGGACTTGTACTTCATTCCCTGTACCCACAAGACAGTTTACAACTGTATGTAACTCCAGTTCCAGGGCATCTGACACCCTTTTCTGGTCTCTGCTGGTACCAGGCACACATGCAGTACACATACATGCATTCATGCAAAACATTCATACATGTTAAAAAAAAAACCTAAAAACTTAAAAAAAAAAAGATTTATTTATGTCAATAACAGGGTTCTGCCTGCATGTATGCCTGCATGCCAGAAGAGGGCACCAGATCTCATTATAGATGGTTGTGAGTCACCATGTGGTTGCTGGGAATTGAACTCAGGACCTCTGGAAGAGCAGCCAGTGCTCTTAACCTCTGAGCCATCTCACCAGCACCCAAAACCTTTTTTTTTTTTTTAAAGACTTCACATGGTATGTTGTCTTTAAGTAAGGCCTCAGTAAGTGATTATTTATTTATTTGATACAGTCTCCCTATGTAGCCCTAGCTGTCCTGGAACTCTCTGTGTAGACCAGGCTGACCTTGAATTCCAGATCCTCCTGATTTAGCCTTTCAGGGGTTGGGATTCAGGTATGTATCACTCACACCTGGCTCCTCCCTTTCTTCCTTCCTCTTTTTTCCCTAGAGCATTGATATTCACTTGAAAAAAGACACTCGGAGAGGAGTTGTCAATAACCAGCAGACAGACTGGTCATTCAAGTTGGATGGAGTTCTTCATGATGCCTCCCAGGACTTGGTTTATGAGACAGTCGCCAAGGAAGCAGTTTCTCAAGCCCTTGATGGATACAATGGTAATTTAATCAATTGTTATTTTATCTAGCACTGTGAGGAACCCCTCTTGGAGGAAGAGGTACAAGAGGTTCTCTATCCCGAATAAAATAAAACTTAAGAACATCTCTAAACATTGTATACTTACTTACTTGTCAGTCTGTGATTTAACGGTAGAACATACATTTTCTTGGGAACATTGTAGGAATGGCTCCATCCAGTCTCTTAGTTCTTACCTTTGTTGGGTTTTTAGAAGACCCTGGCTTCACCAGGCATGATGGCACACACCCTTAATCCCAGGACTCGGGAGGCAGAGGCAGACAGATCTCTGAGAGTTCCAGGTCAGCCTGGTCTACAAAGTGAGTCCAGGACAGCCAGGGCTCCAGGGCTCCATGGAGGAACTCTGTCTTGAAAAACATAGGAAGAAGGAGAAGAAGAAGAGGAGGAGGAGAAAGAGGAGGAGGAAGAGGAGGAGGAGGAGGAGGAGGAGGAGGAGGAGGAGGAGGAAGACCCTAGATTTTCATAGGTCTTAAATAGTCAACTATAGTCTTGGGTGTGTATTCAAATCTCAGTCTCACTATGTGGCTCTGTCTGCCTAGAACTCACTGTGTAGACCAGACTGAGTTCTGCTCTTAGAAATACACCTATGTCTGCCTCTGCCTCCTAAATGCTGGGATTAAAGGCAACAATGCCCAGCCTAAAAGCAGCTTTATTGGGAATTTTTAATGAACTTATTCAAAGATTATTTTAAGGTTTTTATTTTGGTTTGGTTTTTTTTTTGAGACAAGGTCTCACTGTGTAGTTTGTTTGTTTGTTTAGTTTTTTTTCCCGAATTGACAGAGTCCAGGACAGCCAAGGCTACACAAGGAAACCCTGTCTTGAGAAACAAAAACAAAAACAAAAAAGTTGATGGGGCTAGAGAAATGGCTCATCACTTAAGAGCACTGGCTGCTTGCTCTTCCAGAGGACCCAGGCTCAATTCCCAGCACCCACTAGGCAGTTCACAACCATCTGTAACTCCATTTCTAAAGGGGTCCAATATCCTCTTTCGTTTTCTTTGGATACCAAGCACGCACATGATCCACAGGCAAAACACCCATACATTTGAAAAGAACTTTAAAGCAAAACAAAACAAAACCCCAGCACCCTGATAGTGTGACATAGCAGCAAATTCCTGTAATTTCAGCCCTGGAAGTGGAAGCAGGAGACTAAGGAGTCATCCTCAGCTATCTACCAATTGGGTGGCAGCCTGAGCTACATGTGGTCCTGTCTAAAAATAAAAAAGCTTTAAAAAATAAAAATAAAGTTGCCATTTGTAGACTTTGCCATCTGGTGGCTGATCAGAATAGTCTCTAGTTTGCAAGGCTTCTGTTAGTTGCTTGGTATTAGGTGTCAAACCCAGAACTCATAAATATTGAGCACATGTTCTACACATAGCTCTGAAAGTTTTAGGCTTTTCTTTTCTTTTTTTGTTTTTTGTTTTTTGTTTGTTTTGTTTTGTTTTTCTTCCGAGACAGGGTTTCTCTGTGTCGCCTTGGCTGTTCTGGACTCACTTTGCAGACCAGGCTGGCCTCGAACTCACAGAGACCCACCTGCCTCTGCCTCCCGAGTTCTGAGATTAAAGGGGTGCGCCACCACTCCAGCTAGCTTTAGGCTTTTCTATAGGAAAGTGCATGGAAGAGCCAGGCATGCTTGTCCATGCTTGTAAATCCCGCACCTGCACTTGGGAGGTGGAGGCAGGAGGATCAGGAATGTGAGAATAGTTTGGATTATACAGCCAGACCCTCTTTTGTTTCCGAAAGACAGTGAATCTAGATTCCCAGCACTGCAGTGGATTCTGCCTGTGGTCCCCGCTGATGTTTTCATGATTCCCTAAGAGGCTATGGCCTGGAGATAACGATGGGGGAATTGAGAACGAGGGAACTAAACAGTCTCAGGCACTGGGTGCTACAGAGCTACAGAAGGGCTGTGAATCCCAGCTGAAGTGACTTCAGGGCTCAGTAGCAGTGGGCTCATTGCTGTTTCCTGCTCCAACCCAGATGCTGAATTAGGACAACTCATCTAAAACCTACTGCCAATCCCAGTGCTGTGAAGCAAAGGCAACCACAGGGCCTAGTGGAGCCTCACCAGGTCTGCCATGTAGACTCACATAAGCAGTCTTTGGAGTAGGTCCAATTCTAGAGGAAGGAGTTATAAGAGTCCATGGTGACAATGGTTTGTGTGAGAGATGATGATGATGATGATGATGATGATGATGATGATGATGATGATGTTGTTGTTGTAAAAGTACAAATGAAAGTCTTCCCAGGGTAGGCAGTGGGGCATAGGTCATGGCCCAGTCATGGTGGTCCATTTCTGGAAGTGGCAAGGTACTAACGAGGAGCCTTGTAGTCTATAAATCATTCTCTTAGCAAGGTCCAGGGTCACAGGGTGGCCATCCGGCACATGGGCAGTGGAAGCAGGTGGATCAGGAGTTCACGTCATTCTTGGATACATAGCTTGATGCCAACATGGCCCACACCTTTACGCCCAGCACTTGAGAGGCAGAGGCAGATGGATTGCTGTGAGTTCAAGGCCAGCCTGGTCTACAAAGCAAGTCTAGGACAGCCAGGGCTGTTACACAGAGGAACCCTGTCTTAAACAAACAAACAAGACAGCAATACTCTTTCTAGAAACTTATCTCTTTGGGGTGTCTCTTGATAGCTCTCAAACACATGCAGGTTGTGGTCTTAAGAAGGATTGGCGTCAGCCGGGCGTGGTGGCGCACGCCTTTAATCCCAGCACTCGGGAGGCAGAGGCAGGCGGATCGCTGTGAGTTTGAGGCCAGCCTGGTCTACAGAGTGAGTCCAGGACAGCCAAGGCTACACAGAGAAACCCTGTCTCGAAAAACCAAAAAAAAAAAAAAAAAAAAAAGAAGGATTGGCGTCTAATGCTCCAATGCCCTCCTATTCTTTACAAGAAAGCTTGCAGCCATGATGTTCCCTCGCCCTAGGACCAGATCATCTGGGAACAGGGAAGCAGGGGCTTTGTGTAGGTGACACACTGGGTGTGCATGGTCATGTTGTAACTGTTTATGTCCCCGCTTCCCCGTGTACTTGCTCTCTTCCATGGTGGAATTCCCGATGTCTTTGGATGGTTCCACTGGCCACCTTCTCAGCAAGAGTCCCAGATGGCACCAAAGATGTTAAGGATATGTGGCTTGTCCATAGAGTGATTTCTCTGAATGTCACTCAGACGTATTTGAAATGCTTGCAGGTACCATCATGTGTTATGGGCAGACGGGAGCTGGCAAGACATACACCATGACGGGAGCAACTGAGAACTACAAGCAGCGGGGAATTCTCCCCCGGGCCCTGCAGCAGGTAGCATGGGCCTGTGGCTGGGATGCCACACAACCACCCTCTTCTCCACCACACATGCAGCCAACTCCAGGCTGCCAACTAGAGACAGTGGGTCCATCCCTCAAGTGAGCTACAGCTGACACTGGTTTTGGAGACAGGACACTATGACTGGGCTTGGGGTAGAGTCAGAGTCCTCAGGAAACTCAGTCTTTGATTTTCCCTGACCCTGTTACCTTCTTTGTGAAGGAAGGAGCAGGCATGGTAATCAGACTCCTCTGTTCCCATGGTCTGATGCTGTAACTAAGGATTCAGAGGTCCTAATCATGCGCTTTGCTGGTTTTTTTTTTTTTGTTTTGTTTTTCGAGACAAGGTCTCTCTGTGTAGCCTTGGCTGTCCTGGACTCACTTTGTAGACCAGGCTGGCCTCGAACTCACAGCGATCCACCTGCCTCTGCCTGGTTTTAATGAAGGGAATGTGGCTCTTTCAGAACTTCCTTATTGCCTTGCTGTGGCTTCTTCCATTCAGTAGCTCCTGAAAGAACAAAGGCAAAAGGCAGGCCATGACTGAGTCTTTAGGACTGTCAGCCATGACTATGGGAAATGAAACAGAAGACTGGACAGAAGGGCCTTCCTTTGGGACCTGCTAACCCAGGTTTTGGTTAGAGGTAGAATGCAAAAAGCCTTTCTTCCAAAGTGTTTTGTGACTCCGATCCACCAATGCTCCATTTCTCTGAAGTAATATGCTTACTAGCCCAACATCAAAGTGTCCGAATCTCAAGGCTGAGAGTGTAACTCACTTTTTAAGGGGCTTGTAGAGCATGCACAAAGCGCTGGCTTTGATCCCTAGCACTGGGGGGCGGGGGGGAGGGGGGAAGGAGGGGAGAGAAGCATAGTGGTAAGGGTTACAATCAGGGAAGTGGAGGCAAAAGGATCAGAAGTTCAAGGTCATCTTTGTTTGTTTCTGGTTTTTTGAGACAGGGTTTCTCTGTATAGCCTTGACTGTCCTGGACTCATTTTGTAGACCAGGCTGGCCTCGAACTCACAGCGATCTGCCTGCCTCTGCCTCCTGAGTGCTGGGATTAAAGGCGTGCGCCACCACGCCCGGCGTAAGGTCATCTTTGGTTACGTTGAGAATTCCAGACCAACTTGGGTCACATGAGACCCTGTCTCAAAACTAGCTGGATATGGTGGGGTGCACCTACATGTAATCCCAGTACTTACAAAGACTGAAGCGGGAAGATGGTGAGCTAGATAAATAACTGGGCTGCATTCTTAACTCCAGCTAGCCTGGGACACAGTGTAGAAACTGCCTCAAAAGCAAACAACCAACCCAAACCAGTAAAACCCAAAAGCTGATAATCCTACCCACTAGACTAACGATAATAGCTGTTGTTGAGACCATCACATCAGCCTGACGAGAATGGTCCCCTCCACTCGCTGGTGCCCTCTGCTGAGGGAAGACATGGGCTGACACCAAGTAGTTAGCTTTGGAGTTGTACTCTTGGTGACGACTGTGGTCCAATTCCCGCCCAGGTTTTTAGGATGATCGAAGAGCGCCCTACACATGCCATCACTGTGCGTGTTTCCTACTTGGAGATCTACAATGAGAACCTGTTTGATCTTCTGTCCACTCTACCCTACGTTGGACCCTCAGTCACGCCAATGACCATCGTGGAGAACCCTCAAGGGGTCTTCATTAAGGGATTGTCAGTCCACCTCACAAGTCAAGAGGAGGATGCATTCAGCCTCCTCTTTGAGGTGAGATAAGAGTCTCCTCCCTTCCCTTCCTCCTTCCCTCCCTCTCTCCTCCCTCCCTCCCTCTTTCTCTTCCTCCCTTTCCTTGTCTTCCTCTTCCCTACCGTTTTCACAGTTTATTTTTTATTTTTCATTTTTTTGAGACAGGGTTTCTCTGTGTAGTCTTGGCCATCCTGGACTTGCTTTGTAGACCAGGCTGACCTCGAACTCATAGCTATCCACCTGCTGGGATTAAAGGCATGTGCCACCATACCCAGATTTCATAGTTTTTTTTTATTTACCTTGTCAATCAGAATGAAAATTCTTATGTGCTTATATAGAAATCTTAGTGTTGAATAAGAAGAACCAAAATTCCTAAGATGTTTTTCATTTAAAGTAACAAAAACATATTATAGATCATGTCCTTCTAGTCCTTTCTTTCTGTGAGATTGTTTTTTGTTTGCAGTGCTGGAGACTGTGCAGAGGGCTTCATACTTCTAGATAAGTCCTCTGTCACCAAACTATACTCCCAGCCTCTTTTTACTTTTTAAACCATTTTAGCCAGGTGTGGTGGTGAATGCCCTTGATTCCAGCACTCCAGAGCCAGAGGAAGATAAATCTCTGTGAATTCAAGGCCAATCTGGTCTACAAAGTGAGTTCCAAGACAGCAGGGCTGTTACACAGAAAAACCCTGTTTTGAAAAGCTAAATAAACAAACAAATGCATTTTACCTGGGGCAGTGGTGGTGCATGTCTTTAATCTCTGCACTCAGGAGACAGACACAAGTAGATCTCAAAGTTTGAAGCCAACCTGGTCCACAGAGTGAGTTTCTAGGACAGCAAGGGATACACAGAAGAACCATGTCTCAAAAAATTAAAAAATAAATCAAGGGGGCTGGAGAGATGGCTCATTGGTTAAGAGCACCAGCTGCTCTTCCAAAGGTCCTGAGTTCAATTCCCAGCAACTACATGGTGGCTCATAACCATCTATACTGTGATCTAATGCCCCTTTCTGTCATGCAGGCAAGCACTGTATACATAATAAATAAATAAACAAAGATACATATGTAAATGTTCATAGCAGCATTATTCATAGCCACCAAAGATTGTCACCCACAATATCTGTTAGCCAGTGAATAGATAAACATCTCTAACAGTGGAAAATTGTTGAGCAATAAAGGGCAACGGTGTGGGAAGCACAAACACATGATAATGTGCTTGTTCTACAGCATAAATAACCCCTGGAAACATTCTAGCCGTCAGCCACAGAAGGCCTCACACTGAGGGAAGTCCATAACAGCCACAGAAAGAGCCAGAAAGTAGCTCAGTGGCTGCTGGGGGAAGGGAGTGGAAAGGGGCAATGCATGGGCCAGGGAGCTTTTGGGGTGATGTAGCAGTTCTAAAATAGGATTGTGACAATGTTGCACAATTCTATATATTTACTAAAAATCACTCCATTACAAAAAATAAAACTGCCTTTTATGGTATATAATTCATGATAGTCAGGGGTAATGGTGTACCCCGAGAATCCTAGTACTTAGGAGGCAGAGACAGGTGAATTTAAGAATCTATGGCCAACCGGTGCTACACAGAAAGATCAAACAAACAAAAATCATAATTAACAAAACTTTTTCTTAAAAGTCACATTGTGGAGCTGAAGAGATGGTTCAGCAGTTGTTGTTTGTTTTGTTTTTGTTTTTGTCTATTTGAGACATGGTTTTTTTGTGTAGGTTTGGCTGTCCTGTACTCACTTTATAGACCAGGCTGGTCTCAAACTCACGAAGATCCACCTGTCTTTGCCACCCGAATGCTGGGATTAAAGCATGCACCACCATGCCTGGCTTTTGGTTTTTTGTTTTTGTTTTTGTTTTTTTTTTTTTGCTTTTTTGTTTTTGTTTTTGTTTTTTTGGAGATGGCTCAGCAGTTAAGGGCACTGACTGCTCTTCCAAAGGACCCAGGTCCAATTCCCAGCACACACATGGCAGCTCACAGCTGTCTGTAACTCCAAGATCTGACACCCTCAGACAGACATGCAGGCAAAACACCAATGCATATAAAATAAAGGTAAATTAGTTTTTTGTTTGTTTGTCTGGTTGGTTGGTTTTTGCAGACAGGGTTTCTCTGTGTAACAGTTCTGACTATCCTGGACTCACTTTTGTAGACCAGGCTGGCCTCGAACTCACATCGATCTGCCTGCCTCTGCCTCCCAACTGTTGGGATTAAAGGCTAGGCTCTTTCTTTCTTTAGATTTTTCTTTCTTTCTTTCTCTCTTTCTTTTTGAGTCAGGGTTTCTCTCTGTAACAGCCTTGGCTGTCCTGGAACTCTTTGTAGACCAGTCTGTCCTGGAACTCACAGAGATCCGTCTGCCTCTGCCTCCTGAGTGCTGGGATTAAAGGGGTGTGCCACCACTCCCAGCTTTTCTTTTGGTTTTTCGAGACAGGTTTCTCTGTGTAGCCTTGGTTGTCCTGGATTCACTTTGTAAACCAGGCTGGCCTCGAACTCATAAAGATCCACCTGCCTCTGCCTCCCAGAGTGTTGGGATTACAGGTGTGCAGCACCACACCCATCTGTTCTGAACATTTTAAGCCTCTTTCTTTCTTCCTTCCTTTCTTTCTTTCTTTCGTGTTTTATTTTATTTTAAATCTATGGGTTCTTTACCTGCCATTTGCATTCAGGGTCCACTGAAGTCAGAAGAGGCATAGGAACTGGAGTTAGACCATTGTGAGCTGCCATATGGGTCCTGGGAATTGAACCTGAGACCACTGGAAGAGTAGCAGTGCTCTTAACTGTTGAGCCATCTCTACAGCCCCCACCTTAAACCTTTTAAAAATTTTTTATTAAATATTTTTACATATGCATTTATATTATTACACATATATACAATAAACTACCTGCAGCAAGAAAGAACCAGGAATCAGGAACTATATACATGTTACATTCATAGTGTTTTGGCTATTTGTATTTGGCAGCCTTAAAGAGAACATCTGTCCTTACTTGGTGAATCTAAAATTCTGAATGTAAATCAATATCTATCATATTTCATCATTCTCAACTTAAAACATCTATCTAGACCTAAAATCATCTTAACCCCTAAACAACTAAACTTAATTGCAAAACTAAACTGGTCTTCAATCCCATCAGAGACTTGAGAAGGAATAAAATTAATTACCTGAGTAGATAGGAAGTACAGGTTAGCAGCTTTCAAAGTGAGAAAATGACAGAGAAACTTTTTTGCCTGAACAGTCACCCAAAATTCTCTTTAACATTGGAGCATCATCTTCAACCTTCTGGCCCAATATATCTGACAGACATATTTGTGAGGCAGGAATTATTGAGGACGTGCTTACCCTGTCTTGGCAGAGCTTGGCCATCGACTTTTCCTACATCCAAACTTGCCCTTTTTTAGGCAGAATTCTGTCTGTGGTAGAAACAAGAACATTTTGCCCAGTTGCTTGTTTGCCACAACTGAAGCTATCTTTATAAGGAGGTTCTTTGATGCTCATCATCTTGTTTGTTGCCAGGAGTTAATCTGTCTCATTGTGAATCTCTCTCTCTCTTTCTCTCCCTCTCCCTCTCTCTCTCCTGAGACAGGGTTTCTATGAGCTCTGCCTGTCCTGGAACTCACTCTGTAGTCCAGGCTGTCCTCAAACTCATGGAGATCCACCTGCCTCTGCCTCCCAAGTGCTGGGATTAAAGGTGTGTGCCACCACCGCCTGGAGTGAATCTCTCTTTGAAATAATAAAAACATCTTTAAATGCCATATTCTGTATGTCTCTGAGGTTTTTGAAGACCTTATCTAACACCTTAAGCCTCTTAATTCTTCTTCTTCTTCTTCTTCTTCCTCCTCCTCCTCCTCCTCCTCCTCCTCCTCCTTCTTTTCCGAGACAGGGTCTCTCTGTGTTAGCCTTGGGTGTCCTGGACTCACTTTGTAGACCAGGTTGGCCTCGAACTCACAGTGATCCACCTGCCTCTGCCTCCCGAGTGCTGGGATTAAAGACATGTGCCACCATGCCCGGCCAACCCTCTTAATTCTTACTGTGTCTCACTTTTCAGAAAACATCAGTTTGGGGCTCAGTGGTTAAGAGCACTGTCTGCTCTTCCAGAGGTCCTGAGTTCAATTCCCAGGAACCACATGGTGGCTCATAACCATCTGTACCCTCTAATGCCCTCTACTGGTATGCAGGTGTACATGCAGATAGAGGAGTCAAATACATAAAATAATATATTAAATCTAAAAAAAAAGAAAGAAAGAAAAGAAAACATCAGTTTGCCCACTTTACCCCAAATACCAGTGGTGAAAAAACAGGACAAACTCCAGTTAGTTTCCATTTTATTAATTTTTAAAAGACATTGCCCAGAAGGCGCAGATGATCATGATGGTATAAATGTTGGAAAATGACTAATACATTGTCTCATACATTTCCCTTCCTCCTTAGGGAGAGACCAACAGGATCATTGCCTCCCACACAATGAACAAAAATTCATCCAGGTCACACTGCATTTTCACCATCTACATGGAGGTAGGTGCAAGTTCTTTGTTCAGCCTGAGAAGGACTGGTGACTCCTGTGGGTGCCACCCAGCCAGAAGGTCCTCCCGGTGCATTCTAAAGTCTATTTGGATATTTTTGTAGGCCCATTCTCGGACCTTATCAGATGAAAAGTATATCACTTCCAAAATCAACTTGGTAGATCTGGCAGGCTCAGAGAGGCTCGGCAAGACAGGGGTAAGTCTTGTCAACTTACAGGAGTGGTGCAGCTTGTTAAGAGGCCACGGGCTCTGTGGCATAGAGCCTGGGTACATGCGCAGCCCACACTGGCTGCTTGAGGACAGCCAGGTGAGGTGGACTGCAGTAAGGAAGAGTTGTTGGAGGTACAGTAGCAGCTACTGGCGGTAGTTTGTATTCCATGAGGCTTCTCTAACCATTACGTGAGATGATTCTCCTTAACACAGTGCCTATGTTGGAAACAAGCCTGGGGTTTAGTGAAAGTAAACTGGCAAGTAAGCTTTCACTTTTGAGAACGGGTACATTGCTTCATTCAAGTAACAAGCACACCAGGCAGTGGTGGTGCACGCCTTTAATCCCAGCAATTGGGAGGCAGAGACAGGTGGATCTCTGTGAGTTCAAGGCCAGCCTGGGCTATAGAGTTGAGTTCCAGGACAGTCAGGGCTGTTATACAGAGAAACCCTGTCTCGAAAAACAACAACAACAACAACAACAACAAAAAGTAACAAGCACTTCCAACCAAAAATATGGTAGGTTTTTATGCTAACAAGAGTGCTGTGTCCTTTCTCGTTTGGCTGGGGTCTGATCTCACAGTCTTTAGTGACTAGCTAGTTTTGAAAACTAGTGCAAAAGAATTGAAGGAAGTGTCAGCCTCTCTGGGTCTTCAAGTTTTGAAAGTACAGCAGGGGCTTTGTGTAAACAGTTTTACCCAGTAGGGAGACTACAGTGCATCATGAAGGCTTCACTCTTGTGAACATTCTTCTGACAGAAAAGATCTGTGTTCTTTGTAATTGTTCCTTGCCTATATTCAGTAAGTGCCCAGTAAACGTTCCACATTGGTTTGGCATTTCTCTGTGTATGGATATGAGATTTCACAGGCATATTTAATTTCAATTAAAATGTATTTTTGCAAAAGTATTTAACGCAAAATTTCAGGAGTATTTAGATAAGCATTTGGGGGCTGGAGAGATGGCTCAGTGGTTGGGAGCACTGACTGTTCTTCCAGAGGGCCCGGGTTCAATTCCCAGCACCCACATGGCAGCTCACAACTGTCTGTAACTCCAAAATCTGATATCCACAGACATACATGCACATAAAATAAGAACGAATAAATTAGATAAGCATTTGGATGTGAATATCCACAGGCTTACTTGCTCAGGTATCTCATGTACATTTATAGCACGTAAGCACATATAAATATTCATGTATTGGTTTGGTGGTTTTTTGTTTGTTTGTTTTGTTTTGTTTTGAGACAGGGTTTCTCTGTATAACCCTGGCTGTCCTGAACTCTCTCTGTAGACCGGGCTGACCTTGAACTACAGAGATCTGCCCGCCTCTGCCTCCCGAGTGCTGGGATTAAAGGTGTGCACCACCTGTAAACCAGAAAGGGTAGGCAATCTTAATTAATAGGTAGCCTTGCCACTCTGTCCAGAGTGACCGGACATTTTGTTTGCAGTCAGAAGGTAGAGTCCTAAAGGAAGCCACCTACATCAACAAGTCGCTGTCGTTCCTGGAGCAGGCCATCATTGCCCTTGGGGACCAGAAGCGGGACCACATCCCTTTCCGGCAGTGCAAGCTCACCCATGCCCTGAAAGACTCCTTAGGTGAGGGTGTGCTTGGTCCTCAGAGAGGAGGGGGTCTGTGTCCTGGGGAGGACTAGGCCTGGCTCCTCTGCCAGGAATCAGACAATCACTTTGACCCAGGGGAATGAACCTGTGGCTCTTTAGAAGTGATGTCAGTCAGACACACAAGACACGCCTTCTTACATTCTTGCTGTTCACGCCTTAGAATCTCTACTCACACTTTTGCCTCTGCTGAGATTTTCTCTTTCCCCTTTACCCCTAAACTGTTGGGCAGAAACCTTTGTGGCCTTGAAGACCCAGGATAAGGTCCTTTCCTATCATTTCCCCCTTTCCTTTACATCTTCCAGGACACAACAGTGGGAGCCACCTTGCCATCCTCACCTGTTTATGGCTTTGCAGGGCCTAATGACACAGTTTCTGGTCATTAGCCCTGTGACGCCATGAGCAAATCCCTAGCTCATACCTTTGCTCCTGTGTTCTCTTTGCTGTTTTCTCTTGGTTCCTTTTGTGTCCATCACATGGTCTCCCACCAGCCCTGCCCCATTCTTACCTCTCTGTCTCTTGCCTTCTAGACTCATGCAGACTAGGGTTGTCTCCTCTGCCTCTAAGTCAACATGGACTGTTAAAACAAAGCACCGTC
The DNA here is from genome assembly GCF_964271855.1 of Acomys minous. Classification (NCBI taxonomy): domain Eukaryota; kingdom Metazoa; phylum Chordata; class Mammalia; order Rodentia; family Muridae; genus Acomys; species Acomys minous. Next base: position 13,330,599 of record NC_140495.1, on the reverse strand, counting down.
GTCTGGAGGCCTAGATGACAAACATGATTCTCTAGTTATATAGACTGGGAAAGCTAAGATCAAGGTACTGATGGATTCAGGTCCTGGCTTGCCGATGGCCACTTCTTGGCCATATCCTCATGTAGAGAAAAGGAAATGGCTCTGGGTTTTCTTTCTTACCAAGACAGTTACCCCATCATAGGGGCTGCATACACAAGACCTTATCTAAAAGTAATTATCTCCCAAAGGCCCCACTGCAAACATATCAAAGTAGGTGTTTGGAGTTAGAATTTTGGAGGTTCTGAATTTTGTGGGCATTGAGTCCATAACAGAACCCTGTCAATCCTAAAGGAGTCTCTCATGTTGCTTTCTGCAGGGGGAAACTGCAATATGGTCCTTGTGACAAACATCTATGGAGAAGCTGCCCAGTTAGAAGAAACGGTACGTAGAGACAGTCATTGCAACCTGTCTAGGGCAGGTGGGTTGCAAGGGAGGTATACACATTAAAGAACCCTAAATAAAGTAGGTTTGGAAAAGGTGAAGCCTACGGTTTCTCCCCATGGGTGCTGGGGGTGGGGGCGGGGTGGGGGTGAGGTGGGAGTGGGGGTGGGAATAGGGGTGGGGGTGGGGTGGATAAGGTTGTATCCAGACTTGCTCAGATGATGCACTATGCATGGCATTGCCAGAAATGCGGGGGACAAATCTGAGCCACAACTGCTGACGGTGACAGAGGCCAGGATCCAAACACCAGGCAACGTATTATATAAAGAAATTAAGCCGGGCGTGGTGGCACACGCCTTTAATCCTAGCACTCTGGAGGCAGAGGCAGGCAGATCACTGTGAGTTCGAGGCCAGCCTGGTCTACAAAGTAAGTCCAGGACAGCCAAGGCTACACAGAGAAACCTTGTCTCAAAAAAATAAAAATAAAAATAAAAATAATAAAAATAAAAAGAAGGCTAACCGGGCTGGAGAGATGGCTCAGCCAATAAAATCTAGGCTTACAACCAAAAATATAAGAAAGTTAAACCTTGGGGCTTATACAAGATGGGCATAGTGAGGGCAGTTTTGTGAGGACAAAGAACATGTTTTCAGGGTGCTGTTTGTATGAGGTGAATGGTTCAGTATTGAGGCATCAGAGCCCTCTGTAAAAAGAGAAGCCCTGGCCCTCTGTCATGTCAGTGTCCTGGGTGGAAGAGACCTTCAGAAGAGGCCAGGGAGGGGAGAGGACTTTTCCCCCCTTAAGCTTAGTAGGCACTGAGCTGGGTGGCATTAAAATATTGGCAGCAGGATGTACAAGTGTTCCTGGTAGAGGAGCCAACAGGACTGAAAATGTGACTCTTGCCAGGAACGTCTTGCCTACAGGTGGGCTTAAGAAAGAGAGAACAGAAAAGTGCAGGGCTTAGATGGGTCTGGCTAGGCGGGGCCTTGGCTGCTCTCCTGCACATGGCTGGAGCCATGACAGAGTTTGAAGAGGGGAGAGCCACAGACACTGGTAAGACTCAGAGAATCCAGTGGACACAGGTGGCTAAAGGGGGGCATTCATGAAAATGTCAGACGGGAATGAGTGCTCGGCACAACAACAGGTGGATCCACTCCTGGCTGGCCTTCCCTCTCTCCTTTAAAGTACCTTTGTCTTAAGACAGGTTTGGAAAACAGCCCTTTGACTGTGGCAAATGTTGAAGGGGAGCTTCAGCTATCTGGAGAATTGACTTAGGTGCAATGGGTCATTTCCAGGGATGCTGTGAGGCAAGACATGCCTGTAGGGCCTCCAGCCTGCATGCATTAGGGATTGTCCCAGCACAGGGAGAGCGCTCTTGACACACATTCAGCACCCTGGGACTCGGGAGGCCAAGCCAAAGAGGCCCAGCTGACGTGAGGCAGCAGCCCCAGGGAATCGGTTTAGGAAGCTCTTGGTCTCATCTCATAACAAAGCACAATTGAGCCCCAAGAGGAGCTCTAACAACATTGACCTCCTGGGTGCCTTATTAAGAAGGCTACCCTTAGCTGGGCGGTGGTGCCGCACGCCTTTAATCCCAGCACTCGAGAGGCAGAGGCAGGTGGATCACTGTGATTTTGAGGCCAGCCTGGTCTACAAAGCGAGTCCAGGACAGCTTACACGGAGAAACCCTGCCTTGAAAAACCAAAACACACACACACACACACACACACACACACACACACACACACACACACACACCAAAAACCAATCCAAACCAAACCAAAAAGGATAACGAAAGAAAGCTACTCTAGAGAACTCATGCAGCAGCTTTGGGGAGGTCATCACTGATGCTGGGACATACATACATACAAACATACATACATACATACAATTTATTTTTATTTCATGTACATTTGTGTTTTGCCTGTATGTATGTCTGTGTGAGGGTGTCAGATCTTGAAGTTACAGACAGTTGTGAACTGCCATGTGGGTGCTGGGAATTGAACCTGGATCCTCTAAAAGAGAAGTCAGTACTCTTAACCTCTGAGCCATCTCTCCAGCCCCTCATGCTGGGACTTTTTAATCATAGACCTAATTCAGGGCTACCCATGTTTGGAGTAGAGTCTGATCTGGATCTCTACAAAACCAGCGCCTGTAACAACGATTATGCTTCTTTCTGAGACTCTCTGAACAGAGTATCAGAAACTGCACACTGAGTCTCCTGGGACTCACAAGGCAGGCCTCCCATCCCTGTACAAAGGAAGAGGTGAGGTTTCTCTAAGGTCACTCAAATGTCCAGCGGCATTGCTCTTAACCAACAAGCTACACCACTGAGAAAGACCCTTACCAGTCCTTCCTTGGGGCCACCGCGGGGTGACATGTCCCCATCCAAGCCTGGTCCTCATCTCAGGGCCTCTTCACTGACAGTCAACACAGCATGATGGGAGATTCCATCCTCAGAGCCTGCCTCATGCTCCACTGCTCACTTAACATCTGTGCATTGAGGCTGTTTCCTTCTGGTATGGCTGCTCACCAGAAGGGTCCCCAGAAGTCACTTTTGGATGGGCTATTGCTTATGGTTTTGTTTCCTCTTTTTCTTCTTCCTCCTACTCTTCTCTTTTCTTTTCTTTTCTTTTCTTTTTTTTTTTTTTTTTTTTTTTTGGTTTTTCAAGACAGGGTTTCTGTGTGTAACCTTGACTGTCCTGGACTTGCTTTGTAGACCAGGCTGGCCTCAAACTCACAGCGATCCTCCTGCCTCTGCCTCCCAAGTGCTGGAATTAAAGGTGTGCACCACCACTGCCTGGCTGCCAGCTTTTCTTTTTGACACTGCTAGGGATTGACCCTAGGGCCTCACACATGCTAGGCAGGTACCTTATCACTGAGCTATGTCTCTAGCATGTTTTTCACTTTTAAAATGTATTATTATTTTTTTGCTGGGGGGGGGGCGGAGTTTGCACATGACCAGACAACTTTCAGGAGTTAATTCTCTTTTTTCCACTGTGAGTTTCAGGCACTGAATTCAGGTCATCAGGCTTATGTGGTGTCCTAGTTTTCTTTCTTTCTTTTTAAAAATTTTTTTATTTTTATTTTTTATTTTTTCTAGATAGTGTTTCTCTGTGTAGCACTGGCTGTCCTGGACTTACTTTGTAGAGCAGGCAGGCCTCAGACTCACAGAGATCCATCTCCCTCTGCCTTCTAAGTGCTGGGATTAAAGGACCACCACCTCCTGGGTTCCTAATTTTCTTTCTATTGTAATGATAAAAGACTAAGCATGCAGAGGCCAGAGGAGGATGTTGGATGTCTTCTCCTGTTACTATCAGCCTTATTCTTTCTTTTTTTGTTGTTTTCTTTGTTTGTTTGTTTTTCGAGACACAGTCTCTCTGTGTAGCCTTGGCTGTCTTGGACTCGATTTGTAGACCAGGCTAGCCTCGAACTCACAGCGATCCGCCTGCCTCTACCTCCAGATGGCTGGGATTAAAGGTGTGCTCCACCACGCCTGGCTTCAACCTTATTCTTTCATTGAACCTAAATCTTACGGTTCCGGCTAGGCTGGCCAGCCCGTGAACTCCTTGATTCACCTGTCTCTGGGCCCCCAACACTGGGATCACAGGCATACATAGCCAATGTCTAGATTTTACACCTTGTTTTTGGGGACAGGACCTTTTATTAACCTGGAGGTAGCCCTTTAAGGCTAAGACAGCTGGCTAACAAACCCCAAGGGTCTGTTTCTTTTTTTTTTTTTTTTTAGTTTTCCGAGACAGGGTTTCTCTGTGTAGCCTTGGCTGTCCGAGAGTCACTTTGTAGACCAGGCTGGCTTCGAACTCACAGCGATCCACCTGCCTCTGCCTCCCGAGTGCTGGGATTAAAGGCGTGCGCCACCATGCCCGGCTCAAACCCCAAGGGTCTGTACCCCAGCAGCGATGAGATTACAAGATCATGCCTCTACACAGGCTTCTTATGTGCATTCTGGGGATCAGACTCAAGTTCTTGGGTCCTCATGTTTGTGCAGCCAACAACTTTACCAACTGAGCTCTTCTCCTCAGACACACACAAGGCTTTTTTTTTTTTTTTTTTTTTTTTTGGCTAGGTAAGGTAGCATACGCCATTAATCTCAGCACTCCAGAGGCAGAAGCAAGCAGATCTCTGTGAATTTGAGGCCAGCCTGCTCTTCATAGAGGGTTCCAGGACAGACAGGGCTACATATTAAAACCCTGTCTTAAGAAACATGCAAACAAAAATCAAACCATGGAAACGTTTGCTAATGAACAGGACTGCATATTATCTCTTTTAGACTTCACTGATACAGACCCAGAGAAGTAGCTAAAGAAGGGCAGGGGTGCCCTCCTGGAGAAGGAACACCATGCCGGTGCCTTTCATGGGAAGGAGAACCAGAAAGGCTTCGTTCTGGAAGCTACTTTCTAGTTATGCCTTCAAGAGTGGACGTTAGAAAGACAAACAGGGTAGGAGGACAGAAAAGAGTGCCAGAGGCAGGGGTGGCTTGAGTGCAGCCATCTAGATGGAAGACGGGTAGGTGTGGATTAAGAAATAGAACATCGTGGAGCTAAGGATGCTCATCAGTGTAGAAAGCCTGCCTAGTAAGCACAGGCCCTGGACGTGATCACCAGCGCTGCAGAAGAAAAGTAAAAGAAACAGCATGTGGAGGCAGAGGCAAGGCAGGATTTGAGGCCAGCCTGGACTACATATAGAGACCCTGTCTCAAAGGAAGGAAGGAAGGAAGGAAGGAAGGGAGGGAGGGAGGGAGGAAAATGGGGGAATAGGGGGGAGGGAGGGAGGGAGAGAGAGACAGAGAGAGAGAGAAGGAGGAGGAGTGAGGCAGACAGACTAGAGTCTGCATAGTGCATTAGATGGAGACCTGGTGATAGCATGTGCCTCTATCAACTTCCTAGTCCTACTGTTTCATTCCCTACTTTACTGAAGGCCTCACTGCCAAAGTTTGTTTATTAAGATTTATTTTGTGTTTGTTTACATGTATGTGTGTCTGTGAATATGTGTATGTGCATGTGAGTGCAGGTACCCACCATAGAGGCCAAAAGAGAGCATCACATCTCCCACCGGAAGTTAGAGTGACAGGCAGTTGTGAACTTCCTGACATGGGCCCTGGGACCTGAACTTGGGTCCTCTGGAAAGCAGCAAGCTCTCCTAACTGCTGAACCTTCTCTCCAGCCCTATTTATGTATTGTTGATACTGACCCTAATGTAACCGAGGCTAGCCTCCCACTTGATATGTAGCTGAGGATGATCTTAAGCTCCTGCTTCTGTTGCTGCCACCTCATAAGGGCATGTGTCACCATGCCTGATTTACCCTTTTTAATTTTATGTTTTGGTGTTAAGGATTGAACCCCAGGCCCTTCCACATGCAAATCAGTTTCTGTATCACTCACCCACATCTTCGGACACCCCGCCCCCCAGAGACGCCCTTTTGATAAGTGTTCCCTTGAAGAGGCAAACTAATACCAGTTAAGGCAACCAGAAGGGGCTGAAGAGCACATGCCCTGTGAGAAGGCTGATCTCTGGGGTCTCGTGTGAGCGGTGAGCCAGCTGACATCTGCCTGGTCTGTTTTCAGCTGTCGTCACTGAGGTTTGCCAGCAGGATGAAGCTGGTCACTACTGAGCCTGCCATCAACGAGAAGTACGATGCTGAGGTACTAAGGGGCTGGGGGGGATCGCCCCAACTTTGGGGTTGGTGTCTGTGGGTTGGCTCCCTGTGTGCTTGCTACCACCTGAGTATCTGGTGGGGGCTGTAAGAGAAGCCAGACTTGTGTGCTTTCTTTTCCTGCCTCCACTGAAGTTTTGCTTGGAGTCCTGGGTCAATAAGATAATGTCTTAGCCAAGCATGGTGGTGCACGCCTTTAATCCCAGCACTTGGAGGCAGAGGCAGGTGGATCTCTGTGAGTTCGAGGCCAGCCTGGTCTACAAAGTGAGTCTAGGACAGCCAAGGCTACACAGAGAAACCCTGTCTCAAAAAACAAAAACAAACAAACAAAAAAAGGGCCGGAGAGATGGCTCAGAAAGTTAAGGGCACTGACTGCTTTTCCAGAGGTCCTGAGTTCAATTTCCAGCAACCACATGGTGGCTCACAACCATCTATAACGTGATCTGATGCTTTCTTCTGGCCTGCAGGTGTACGTGCAGGCAGAGCATTGTATACACACTAATAAATAAATAAATCTTAAAAAAACAAAACAATAACAACAACAACAACAACAAATAATGATGATAATAATAATAAGCTAATGTCTTTAAGAGTCTCTGGGGACCCCTGTACTGCCACAAAAGTGAAAGGGCTAAATGACCTACCACTCAGTTCACATGTGGGGCTACAGGGACTTGGTAGCCCAGGAATCCCCATGAGGTTTCTTCAGAATTGAATCACCATGCATTGTCTCTCAGAATTGCCTGCCTGTTACTATAAGAACCCTCTCACATTTAGTTACATGTGTGTGCATATGTGTGCATGTATATGCATGGGCACATGTGTGGAGGTCAAATGACAACTCGTAGGAGTCACTTTTCAGAAAGGTCATGAGTTCAGAGACAGGCTCCATGAGACAATCTCAAAAATCAACCCAGAGGCTGGAGAGATGATTCCGTGGCTAAAAGCAGTTATTGCTCTTATAGAAGACCTGGATTCCATTCCCAGCACCCACATGGCAGCTCACAACCATCTGTAACTCAGGTTCTAAGGAGTCCAATGTGCTCTTCTGGCCTCCCTGGGAGCCAGGCACAAACATGGTGTGCACCTGCACACACACACACACACACACACACACACACACCATTCATAATGCATAAAATAAATAATTGGCATCATGGTTACTGGTGATGTGCATGTGCCTGTGTTCCTAGCAAAGGGTTGAACTGCCTAGGTTCTAAGCCCTGAAGGATGAGGCCATCATGAGACTAACCATGGTTTAGCAGGAAAGTAGCGGTCAGAGCTCTGGCTCTTTTTGATGTTGTTTTAAGACAAGGTTTCTCTATGTAATAGCCCTGGCTGTCCTGGACTTGCTCTGTAGACCAGGCTAACCTCAAACTCACAGAGATCCACCTGCCTCTGCCTCCCGAGTGCTGGGATTAAAGGCGTGCCCCACCACTATGCAGCTCAGAGTTCTGGTTCTTAAACTCAACGAGGGTTAGAAGTACCTGGCCAGGAGCCGGGGGTGTGGTGGCTGAAGTCTTTAATCCAGGCAGAGGCAGGAGACAGGAGACAGGAGGCAGGAGGCAGGCAGATCATTATGGTCTACAAAAGTGAAGTCTAGGATAGCCAGGACTGTTACACAGAGAAACTCTGTCTCAAAAGACAGAAGGAGGAGGAGGAGGAGGAGGAGGAGGAGGAGGAGGAGGAGGAGGAAGAAGGAGGAAGAAGAAGAAGAAGAAGAAGAAGAAGAAGAAGAAGAAGAAGAAGAAGAAGAAGAAGAAGAAGAAAGGAGAAAAGAGGAAGCAGCAGCAGCACCTGGCCGACTAAGCCCCTGTCTATTTTGAGTTCCTGATTCTGTTGGTGATGGGGCCTGAGTGTTTTCTTCCTCTTCCCCCAACTCCACCCCCAATCCCAACCCTTACCCCTTTCCCTTTCAGTTCCCTTCCTCCTTGCCTTCCATTTTGTGACATGGTCTTATTATATAGCCCAATCTGGTCTCCACTTCCTGATCCTCCTGTCTCTGCTCCCCGTGTGCTGGCATTACAGCCTTGTGCCACCACAGCCCAGTGAGGATTTGTATTTTTAAGTTCACAGCTGCTGCACTTGCTGCTTCTGAGTTGGAGCACTCTTTTTCTTTTTTTAAGGATTATTTATTTATTAATATGTATACAGTGCTCTGCCTGCATGTACACCTGCAGACCAGAAGAGGGCATCAGATCACATTATAGATGGTTGTGAGCCACCATATAGTTGCGGGGAATTGAACTCAGGAAGTCTGGGAGAGCAGACAATGCTCTTAACCTTTGAGCCATTTCTTCAGCCTACTTAGACCACCTTTTTAAAACTTTTATTTAATTTTATTTTTTGCACATAAAGGTGTCAGATCTCTTGGAACAGGAGTTACAGATAGTTGTGAGCTGCCATGTGGGTTCTGGGAATTAAACCCAGGTTCTTTGGAAGAGCAGACAGTGCTCTTAAACACTGAGCCATCTTTCCAGCCCCACTTGGACCACTCTTGTTCAGTGACTTGTTCCTTATTATCTGTAGAGACTTGGTACACAGACTGTGTGTGTGTGTGTGTGTGTGTGTGTGTGTGTGTGTGTGTGTGTGTGCATGTGCGTGCATTATGTGTGTCATGAGGTACAGGATGTGCTTTCGGGACCATGAACTATAGTGTCTACAGCCCTGCTTCCAGGCAACTTCTCCCTAGCAGGAGAGGCTGCCACACCTGTCAAGCATTAGGAGAAACAGTCCCTTGTTCTCAGGGTAAGTTGGTTTCCTCAAGAGGGTCCATTACCCCATACACCTTCTGATTGGACCATGCGTCCCCTGTGATGCACTGAACAGAGTCATCCAGCAGCAGCTGCCAGCATCACAGCCAGACTTTCCGTATCTGAGCCATAATGCATTTTCTAGAGTGGGGAGGATGAGATGGCTGAAAATAGCCACCAAACCTTTCCCCTTGGCCCAAAAGATAGTCCACACCAGAAGGAGGCCTACTTGGGGCTTCCTAAAAGGCTGAGTCAGGATTTTGATTCTGATCACATGCCTTAAGTTGCAGGCTTTGTGTCTAAATTGCCAACAAGCCACCAGGATGCCAGGGGTCTGGCAGGCCCCTGTTGCACTGGCAGCATAACCGGTGAGCCTTGGTAAGCAGGCGAAACGACTGAATGAGGTTAGACTATAGCAGGCCTGTGGCATGAGACCACCTTCGGACCTGTGGTTAGACACAGCCCTGGTCACTTGTTTTGGCAGCATCTCCCTCCAGTGGTTATTTTGTGACAAAGAAAAGCCTGTTCGTGGTGAGAGGTCTCAGTGAGAAATTCCTTGTGCCTCTTTTATAAAATAATCTCAAATATCAAATGTAAGTGACATGGCAAAATTTTTTTGAGGCAAGATTTCTCTGTATAGCCCTGGCTATCCTGGCTGTAGACCAGGTTGGCCTCAAACTGCCTCTGCCTCCCTAGTGCTGGGATTAAAGGTGTGTGCGACAACCACCTGGCAAACTCTGTTGATAAAATTTATCATTTTTCAGAACTTGAATCTATGAGGTGTTCTCTATATGCCAGACACTTTTCTTTTTCCTTCTTTCCTCTCCCTTCCCTCCTCCTCCTTTTAAAAATGGTTGTGACAGTTGCAATACAGCCCAGGCTGCCCTCTTTGTTATGTAGCTAAGGCCAGTCTAGGCTATTGATCCTTCTGCCTCCTACCAAGTGCTAGAATTACATGCATGCACCGCCACACTTGACTTTTCTTTTCCTTTTTTTGTGGTGCTAGGGCTCGACCCCCAGGCTTACACATGCTAGGCAAGTGCTCTACAGCCAAGCCATACCCCAGGTCAAAGATTTTTCATTGATAAACAAATTATTAGAAGGTAATGGACTGAGTTGGAGAAGCCAATCACTGGGATGTGCATTTGAAGAGTGTAGTTTGTTCTTGGACCATCCTTCAATCTCTCAGCTTCCTGGCCACTAGGAAGTGAGCAGCTTTGCTTCAGCTCCCTCTCCCTCCCATCATGTTACACCTCATTTTTGGCCCAAAGCAATTTGTTCAGATTTATTTGTTTGTTTTTGAGGCAGGGTCTCACTATGTATCCCTTGCTGGCCTGGAAATTGTTATGTAGCCCAAGCTGGCCTTGAACTCACAGAGATCTGCCTGCCTTTTTACCTGAGTGATGGGCTTAAAGACGTGGACTGCTACACCTGGCTCAGAGATTTTGTTATGTCAACAAAAGTGACTAACACAAGGATCAAGCCTTTACCACATGAGCCCTCAAGTGGACATTTAAGATCCAAACCATAAGAGTCAGCATGGTAGCACCTGACTGTAATCCTAGCACTCAGAGGATCAGGTCATTCTTGGCCACATTATGACTTTGTAGCCAGCATGGGCTGCATGAGACCCTGTCTCAAAAAAAAATTTTTTTTTTTCGAGATAGGGTTTCTCTGTGTAGCCTTGGCTGTCCTGGGCCCACTTTGTAGACCAGGCTGGCCTCGAACTCACAGTGATCCACCTGCCTCTGCCTCCCGAGTGCTGGGATTATAGGCGTGCGCCACCACGCCCGGCCCCTGTCTCAAAATTTAAACACACACACACACACACACACACACACACACACACACACTCACATTATAGTGATATTTTTAGAAAGAGCCATGTGGGGAGGGGAGGAGATTGCAATTTTAAATAGAGTGATTATGATATCCCAATTTAGAAGTATTTGAATGAAGATTTTCTAGAGTTTGGGAATGGATCATGGAAGTATGTGAGAGGAAAGAGTCCCAGGGCAGAGGGAACATATTTATGAAGGCATCAGTGTACTAATATGTGGGGAGTGGATTGGAGAAGAACAGTAGAAAAGATCTAATGGAGGCAGAGCATAAAGAGCATCTCAGGCCACTGTTATTACATAAAAACCTATAAGGACACATATAATCCTTGTGACACTGATTATAGCTGTAAAAGGAGGAGGCAAAGACCTGGGGAGGTGGCTCAGTTGATAGAGTGTAAACTGGGCTTGTTGGAGCATACTGTAACCGCAGCATTTGGGGAGTAGGAATAGGAGGTTCAGATGTTCAAGACCATCATCAGTTACATAGCAAGTTTCAGGCCAGCCTGAGATGTATGATATTACCCTGTATATAAAACTAACAAAGGCCGGAACAGTTTGGTTAGTAAAGTGCTTGCCAGCATCACTGGGATGGTTTGGTTAGTAAAGTGTTTGCCAGCATCACTGGGACGGTTTGGTTAGTAAAGTGCTCGCCAGCATCACTGGGACGGTTTGGTTAGTAAAGTGCTCGCCAGCATCACTGGGACGGTTTGGTTAGTAAAGTGCTCGCCAGCATCACTGGGACGGTTTGGTTAGTAAAGTGCTCGCCAGCATCACTGGGACGGTTTGGTTAGTAAAGTGCTCGCCAGCATCACTGGGATGGTTTGGTTAGTAAAGTGTTTGCCAGCACCACTGGAGGCGCCTCAGTTAGATGCCCAGGACCACACAGTACAAGTAGGGAACCGAGTCCTGCAACTTGTCCTTTAACCTCCACACATATGCCACAGCCTAGGAAAAGCCATATACTCTGGGAGATGAGAGAACCCTCCTGGAGCTACAGGGAGTTGGGTTTGAAGATGGCCCATAGCTTGTGCATTGTTCTCAGTTTCCTTTGCTGAAAGAAGCCATCTTAGACCATGAGTTCATCCCAGTTGGTGGTAGGATGGAATGGCCCAGAAACTGAGAACACACTTTATGTATTACCAGGAATAAGTAGGATATATGGATCTAAATTAAGAAACTGAGCATTTGTCTGGCATAGTAACACACATCTTTAATTTCATCATTCTGGAGACAGAGGCAGGTGGATCTCTATGAGTTTGAGGCTAGCCTTCTCTACAGAGTAAGATCCAGGACAGCTAAGGCTACACAGAGAAACCCTGTCTCAAACCCAAACCAAACTAAGCCAGAAGAAGAAGGAGAAGGAGAAGAAGAAGGCTGGGTGGTGGCGGCGTACGCCTTTAATCCCAGAATTTGGGAGGCAGAGGAAAGTGGATCTCTGTGAGTTTGAGGCCAGCCTGGACTAGAGAGCAAGTTCCAGGACAGCCAGAGCTGTTACACAGAGAAACCCTGTCTTGAAAAATCAAAAAAAAAAAAAAAGTTGGGCATTTGATGGGAAGGAACCAGGTATTTTTTCTGAAGACCTTCTTCCCTCCTTCTCATGTTTTCCCTGGCAGAGAATGGTCAAGAACTTGGAGAAAGAACTGGCATTGCTCAAGCAGGAACTGGCCATCCACGATAGTCTGGTAAGAGACTGGATATGGGAGGAGGGAAAGTTGCTGGGACAGAGATGAGGGGCAAACAGTGTGGTGGGTTAAGGCCAGGGCCAGTAGCACAGGCTAGGTTGTAGGAAAGGATCAGCTGTAGGCATCTGGGGCAGGTAGGGTCCTCCAGTGGCCTTCTTCCGCTTATGGTCCTAATTCTGATGGTCCTGAAGGCAGAGCTGGCATTGCCCGACCCTGTGGTTTGCCGAGACTTGGGTTTGGAGCAGCAGGATTCATCTACAGTGACCCTTTCTTCCTTGTCCTCCCACTGTCTCTCTGACTCATGCATCTGGCCTGCTTTTCAGGCCTTCCCCACCAGGACCAGATAGTAAAGCAAAGAGCCAGCAGAGCACTCAGGATCTGTACCCCAGCTCCATACTGTGGCTCTCAGGATGACCCTGCTGCTCCTGCTTGGGCTCAGGCTCTTGTTGCTTATGTAGCACATGTTTTTCATCCTTCAAGTCCAACCGCACCCTCGTGAATTATGACCCCATGGATGAAATCCAGATTGCTGAGATCAACTCGCAAGTGCGGAGGTACCTGGAGGGGACACTGGACGAGATTGACGTAAGGAGCCCTGCTGTGGGACCACCCTGCTCAGCTTGCTTGGTCTTCCCTGCCTTGAGTGCTGTCTGCTATGGAACGGGTCCTACAGATGTCAAGTGGTGTAGACCCTAGTCAAGGGCCCTTCAGCCCACCGTGGCCTTAGCTTCCATGTTTAGGGTTACAATCCCATGGAACTATACACAGTGTGCAGTGGGCTGGAGCCTATACCAATGGTAGTCTGTCTGGGGGCGCAGGCACTGGCCTTGAAGCAGAGCTGTGCTGAGGGACCTGGGCTGAGTGTTCGGTAGCCTCACTTGTGCAGCAGAGAGGGAACATGGGCTCAGGTCGACTGTTTCCCCTTAGATAAGCTTGGCTGTGCCTGCTGGCAGGAAGCTGATAAAGGATGGTGGTCAGGCTGCTTGTTGTTAAAGAAGACCCTCCACCAGAGCCCACTCTTGGGAGTGTGAAAGGAGAAAAGCGCAGGCACGCAGGAAGGAGAGGGGAATGAATCTTGCTTTTCACAGTGCAGCCATGAACCCTTTCTCTAGGGAACTATGTGGGCTGCTGTCTCTCTCCCTTAAGTGCCGTGTGGACAGCAGCAAAAGGAGGGTCTAGGACAACTGAAGGGTGAGTCAGGTGGCCTTTCTAGTGCAAACCAACCTTTAGTCAAGTTAGTGTTCGTAGGCTGGTAGCCTTCCTCCAGCAGCACATGTGTGTGCCTGTGCCTGTGCCCGCGCATAAAGCTCGTCAATGGGGTCCATCCGAAGCGTCTGAAGGTGGAAGGAGGCTAGTCATGAAATTGTATTACAGGCTTTTCCTTAGGGAGTACTTGCACTAGTTTTTCTCATTGCCATGATAATGACAATACATCTGACCAAGGCATTGCTAGAAAGGGATGAGTCATTCTGATTTATCGATGATGTAGCTCATAATGGCAGGAGCTTAAGGCTGGTCAGTGTGTTTACACAGTCAAGAAGCAGAGAGGGACAGAATGCTAGAGCTTAGCTCCCTGGATGTTTTCTTTCTTTTTTTCTTTTCTTTTCTTTTTTTTTTGGAGACAGGGTTTCCCTGTGCAGCCTTGGCTATCCTGGACTCACTTTGTAGACCAGGCTGGCCTCGAACTCACAGAGTTCGGCCTGCCTCTGCCTCCCAGAGTGCTGTGATTACAGGTTTTCTTTTCTTTTTCCTTTTAATTTAGTGTGCGTTGGTGTTTGGCCTACATATATGTCTGTGTGAGGGTGTTGGATACCTGGGCCTGGAGTTACAGACAGTGTGAGCTGCCATGTAGGTCTTGGGAATTGAACCTGGGTCCTCTAGAAGAGCAGCCAGTGCTCTTCCCCCCACCCCCACCCCGGTTTTTCAAGACAAGATTTCTCTGTGTAGCCCAGGCTGTCCTGGACTCACTTTGTAGACCAGGTTTGCCTCGATATTGCCTCCCTGAGTGCTAGGACTGAAGGCGCGCAATGATCACCGCCCAGCTTACCCAGGGTTCTTAACTGCTGAGCTCTCCTTTCCAGCCCATATTCTTTTTATTCAATCTGAGCCTTAGCCCAGGGAATGATACTGCATGTATTTATGGTAGGGTTTCCCCATCAGTCGACTCGGCCTAGAAATTCCATCATAGACATGCCTAGAGATCTGTCTCCATGGTATTTTAGATGTGTTGGCAGTGAGCCATTATTGTATTTTAAGGAGTATCAAGCACTATCCTTTAAGATTTAGAGATTTCCACTCTGTAAGTATTTTGGTTGGTCATGGTGGCACATGTCGTATTCCAGAATAGCATTTGGGAGGCTGAGGCAGGTGAGTTCAAGGCCAGTCTGGGCTACATAGTTAGACCCTTTCTCATAAAACAAGGAGGATGGGGAACTGGGGAGATGGCTCAGCAGTTAAGTACACTTAATGTTTTTGCAGAAGACCCAGGTTCAGTTCCCAGCACCCATGTGCAGCTCATAGCAGTCTGTAACTCCAGTTCCCGGGGATCTGTTGCCCTCTTCTGGTCTTTGTCTTTGGGGGCATCAGGCTTACACATACATGCAGGCAAAGCACTCATACACATAAAAATTAATTTAAACTTAAAAAGCAGTTTCTGAGCTGGGCATGGTGGCACATGTCTTTAATCCTAGCACTTGGGAGGAAGAGGCAGGCAGATTACTGTGAGTTCAGTCTACAAAGTGAGTCCAGGACAGCCAAGGGTACACAAAGAAACCCTGTCTCAAAAAATCAAACAAACAAACAAATTTCTGTAAAGGCTTAGAAAGTACTTAATTTTAAAGCTATTGATTTGTGACTAGGAATGCAGCTTAGTTGGCGGAGTGCTTACTGATTGTTTTGGAAGCCCCGAGTTTGCACCCCAGCATCACACACACGGAGCCCAGTTGCCTGTCATCCCAGCACTTGGGAGGGGGAGGCAGGAGGATCAGAACCTCGGGGACATTCTCAGCTGTACAGCAAGTTACAGGGCAGCCTAGGATATATAAGAACCTGTCAGACAGACAACAAGAAGCTATTAATCAAGCATATCTATATCTGCTCTTGGAAGTGATAGTAATACTTTGCTGTGAGGCTTTAAAAATATTTTATGTTAGCTGGGCATAATGGTGCACGCCTTTAATCCTAGCACTCAGGAGGCAGAAGCAGGCTGATCTCTTGAGTTTGAGGCCAGCCTTGGTCTACAAGAGTCCAGGACAGCCAGGACTACAAAAGAAACCCTGTCTTGAAAACAAACAAATGAACAAACAAAAAAGGAATTGTTACTTTTTAATTACTGTGTATATATATATATATATCTGGGTGTGGGTTTGTATACTTGCATGCGGTACCCATGGAAGCTGAAAGAGGGTATCAGATCCCCTGGAACTGGAGCTAAAGGCAGTTGTCAGTTGTCTGATGTGGGCACTGGGGACCACATATATCCTCTGCAAGAGAAGTATATGCTCTTAACTGCTGAGAGGCTTCTGCACATCTTCTCAAAGTGAGATGGTGCAGAGTCAGCCAAGGGCTCCTGACTTCTCTGCTTTGACACAGCCTCATTCCTAGGTACCATTGTCTAAACTCTGCTCTCTTCTGCCAGATAATCAATCTAAGACAGATTCAGGAGGTATTCAACCAGTTCAGGGTGGTTCTGAGGTAAGTCTCATCCTACTAGCCCCTCCTCATGCTTTTTTACACTTCTATTTTCATTTTCTATGGCCTGGGCACTTGCCTTCAAGAAAACCCTCACGTGTGTAAGAGGTGTGTGCGTGTTTGTGTGTGAAGAACATTCTCTGCCATGTGAGGAATCATATCTGAGTGTTTATGGTGTGTGCAGGTCCCTGGTGGATGTTTGCTGAGTTAATCAATTGGACAGGAACTCTCTGGAATGCCAGCTGTGAGTGTGCCAAGAACCAGGCCTCATGAATCCCCCATATCCGCTACCTCATGGAGCACTTACCGCTTATTTGGGTGCAGATCTACTTATTGCCTGGGCAGCTAATGCTAATTGGTATCAGACTGGTCATTTGATTCCCAGTGGCCTGTTAGACCTAGGTGACAACGCAGTCCCCATGCAGGCTTACAGGCATTATTAGAGCCAGTCTTAGAGCTGATGCACCTGGCATATAATGTGGCTCTATAGGTTTGGGGACCGGATGAGGAAAAGATTTGTACATTGTGAAAAGGGCTGGACCTTTTGTTGGCATTGTCTTTTGGTGTATGATGAGGCTGTGGCTCCATCACCAGGGCTTTACCTAGCTAACTTTTACTCTAGTACTTGGGTCTTAGCTCAGTGAACTCAGCATGGCCCCCATTACAAAGTGCTATCTCACTCTCCCAAGCCAACAGGAACAGGAAGTAGAGTCTGCCTTGCGCAGGAAGTACACTCTCATAGATAAGAATGACTTCGCAGCTATTTCTGCTGTCCAGAAGGTAAGTACGGTTGTCTCCTGCTAACATCGCTCATTTCAGACTTTCCATCTTTGGGCAGACTGTGGCAGAAACTGCAAGAGTCATGCATGGAACAAGAGCTAAGGGGTCCCAGATCAAGATAACATCAAGATGACCATGGAGCACCCTGTGCAAGGGGAAACCATGCTAGGGGCTAGAGAGAGAGCGTGGTCAGTAACGCGGCTGCTGCACAAACACGAGGCCCTCCGTTCAATTCCCAGAACCCATGTAACAAAACTGGGCATGGTGGTGCATCCTTGTAATGCAAGCTTTGGGAAGGCATAGACAGATCTGTAGTGCTCTCTGGCCAGCCAGTCTAGCAATAGTTTGTGAGTTCCAGGCCTATGAGAGACCCATTCCAAAAGAATAATACTCAAGGTTGGCCTCTGGTCTCCACATCTACACACATACATACACAGAAAAAAATAGCATACCAGTTTTGTATTGAAAATGATGTCCACACCCAGGCATGGTGGCACAAACCTTTAATCCCAGCACTTGGGAGGCAGAGGCAGGCAGATGATCACTGTGAGTTCAAGTCTAGCCTGGTCTACAAAGCAAGTCCAGGACAGATAAGGATACACAGAGAAACCCTGTCTCAAAAAACCAAAAGAAGAAGAAGAAGAAGAGGAGGAGGAGGAAGAGGAGGAAGAGGGAGAAGAAGAAGAAAAGGTCCATAAATTGGATACATGGCTATAATATATATGACCAGTACTTAGAACTAGGGTGGAAGTAGGTCTTAAGATCCTTAGGGAGAGGCAGGCATGGTGGCGCACATCTTTAATCCCAGCACCTGGGAGGCAGAGGTGGATCTCTGTGAGTTTGAGGCCAGCCTGGTCTACACAGAGAAACCCTGTCTGTGGGGGTGGGGAGGCGGGGCGCAGATCCTTAGGGAGATAGGTATGGTGACGCATGCCTTTGATTCCAGCTATCGGGGATGGAAAATAGACATTGATTTTCTAGGGTTCAGGGACAGCTCTACTAGGAACAGACTGAAGCTGGCAGCAGCAGCCAAGTCTTGCTGTATGTGCAGAATATGCTCACCCCAAGTTTTTTTAAAAATTTATTTAATTTTAATTTATGTGCATTGGTGTGAGGGTGTCAGATCTTGGAGTTACAGACAGTTGTGAGCTGCCATGTGGGTGCTGGGAATTGAACCCAGGTCCTTTGGAAGAGCAGGAGGTGCTCTTAACCACTGAGCCATCTCTCCAGCCCCCAAGTTTTTAAAAAATATTTATTTATTTATCATGTATACAGTATTCTGTCTGCATGTATGCCTGCCCACCAGAGTGGGCACCAGATCTCATTATAGATGGTTATAAACCACCTTATGGTTGCTGAGACTTGAACTCAGGACCTCTGGAAGAGAAACCAGTGCTCTTAATCTCTGAGCTATCTCTCTAGCCCCTCACCCCAAGTTTTGCACTATAAACACTTGGATTCCTGGGAGGCCCAAACCTCTTCTATAACCCATGTCCTTGTCCTGACCTCTCTATCCAGTCAGGGCTTATAGATGCTGAAGGTCACCTAGTGGGTGAGCCTGATGGACAAAGCTTTGGACTTGGCATTGCTCCTTTTTCTGTCAAACCTGGGAAGAAACCAAAGTCCAAGAAGACAATGAAAGATCAGATCAGGTGAGTGTTCCTGCTTTGTCTCCTTAGTACCTAGACTCCTTGGTAAAGGAGGGTACAACATGGCCTTTCGCTCTCCCATTGCATTTCAGCTACCAGCGCTCACTACTGACTACTGCCAGTGTAGTAGTGGGGTAATCTGTGGGGTTGCCACTCATCCTCAGAGCATCCCTATGAAGTGGCACCAATGCTTCCTCTTACTGAGGTTCTTCCCAGTGTTATGTCAGTGCTGAGTAGTAGGGCTGCAGGTAAAAGCTAGGCCAGCCCTGCCAGTGCTTGGGCACCACTGTCCCCGCTTCTGTAATATCTCCGACTTGTTCACCTCCACCTGGTGCTCGAGCCATCTAAATCCTAAACTCACCCTTTAGGTGAGAGTCAGTTCTTTTTTGGCAGGGTAGAGGGGAAGGGGGAGGTTGAGAAAAGGTCTTACACTGTAGCGAAGGATGGCTGGTCTCAAGACTCATGATGATCCTCCTGCCTCAAGCTTAAATTATAGGTGTGTCCCATCCCACCCAGCTAAGACTTTTTTTGTTTGTTGTTTGTTTTTTCAAACAGGGTTTCTCTGTGTAGCCTTGGCTGTCCTGGACTCGCTTTGTAGACCAGGTTGCCCTCAAACTCGCAGTGATCCACTTGCCTCTGCCTCCCAAGTGCTGGAATTAAAGCTGTGTGCCACCAAGCCCAGCCCAAGACTCATTTTTAAAACAGATTTTATTTATTTATTATTTATACAGTACTCTGCCTGCCATGTGTGCCTGCATGCCAGAAGAGGGCACCAGATCTCATTATAGATGGTTGTGACCCACCATGTGGTTACTGGGAATTGAACTCAGGACCTTTGGAAGAACAGACAGTGCTCTTAACCTCTGAGCCATCTCTCCAGCCCCACTAAGACTCATTTTTATGTGCAAGTTGGAGAAAACATTTTCCCCAGTCTGGTGCCCAGGCTATGCTGGTAGCAGTAGCCAGAGCCCAGTTTTCATAGTTAAGACCTAGGCTCATCTCCCTTCTCTGTGCTTACCCCTAAGAAACCACCTTGTGTGAGACATGAGAACCCCTCTGTACCTGTTTCTGTAGCCCTAAACTTGGAATAATGGTAGTAGTATTGATAGCACAAGAGCTGATGGCCTTGTAAGGAGTATAAGTAAGCATATGCAGTCCTTGCATATGAGCTCACTGGGCTATAGGGAAGTTCTTCATGCAAGGCAGAAGTCATGCAGCAGAGGATATACTGATGCTAGTGACCTCTGGCCTGCTATGTCCTTACATGGAGGCTGTCCTCTCAGCAACACTTTTTGTAAGAAGAAAGGGGGCTGGGTGTGTTATCCATGCTTGTAACCCCAGCACCTAGGAGGCTGAAGCCCTAAGACTGTGCATTCAGGGCTGGTGAGATGGCTCCACAGATAAAGGTGCTTGCTACACAAGCCTAAAGACCTCATCTGTGGAGCTTAAATTAAAACTGAGAGGAACACATTATGAAGTTATCCTCTGAACTCTCCCACAATCAGAGACTCTGTCACACGCAGTAATAAGTGTTTCAAAAGATATATGAGTTTGAGGCCTTGGGTTACACATACACAGTACAAATATCTTACACACAAACTAAAAAAAAAGAAAAAAGGGAAGGAGGAGGGAAGCAAGGAAAGCAAGAAGAAGGGAGACAAATGAAGGAAAAAAAGATGGAAGGAGGGCTGATAGAGATATGGGATGTAGCTGTGCTGGTACCCTGCTTACCCAGCATGCACAAAGCCCTGGCTTTGGTATCCAGCTCCACATAAAGTGAGCACAGTATCACAGTCCTGTATCCTTAGCAGGACGATGACAAAGACAAAAGCATCCTCACCCTGCTAGGCAGTTCTAAGCCAGCCTGAGATACATGAGATCTTCTTTGACTCTAAAAGAAGGGGGAAATGTATATTTCATGGGGGAGACCTCAGTTTCCAGTACCCATGTCAGATGGCTTGCAACTGCCAGTAAGTCCATCTGCAGGGATATCTGACCTCTCTGGCCTCTTAGGGCACTGCTTTGGTGTACACATGCCCACATGCACACATACATATTTTTTTGTTTTGTTTTTTGTTTTTTGAGACAGGGTTTCTCTGTGTAGCCTGGGCTGTCCTGGACTCACTTTGTAGACCAGGCTGGCCTCGAACTCACAGCGATCCGCCTGCCTCTGCCTCCCGAGTGCTGGGATTACAGGCGTGTGCCACCACCGCCCAGCACACACATGTGTATTTTTAAATGACAGGAGCTGCCAGCGGTGGTGCACTCCTTTAATTCTAGTACTTGAGAGGCAGAGACAGGCAGACCTCTGAGTTCTGGGCCAGCCAGGGCTGCACAGTAAGACCTTGCCTCAAACAAAGAAGCAAGTAGACAAAGAAATAAATGATGCGTGGGTAAAATAAGCAAGTTGAATGTAGTAGGCTGCTTGGTATAGTAGGCTTGAGAAAGGTCTTATCTTAGGAGCTTAGTTCCTTACCGGCCATGCTGTTTTCCAGCTCCTTTGCAAGAAAGGAAGGTGCCAGCAGCCCTGTGAGTGGCAAGGACTTCGATCTGGTTTCCATCTCCAAGACGCAGCTGATCCTGTCTTCTAAAGATGGGGATATCAAAGACATGCTTACACGCGACAGGGAAACTTCCAGCATTGAGCCCCTTCCTTCAGACTCTCCGAAGGAGGAATCGCGTCCAGTCAGGTAACTGTCTAAAGATATGTCTTTCACTAGATCAGCTAAGTCCAAACCAGAGTTGTGCCTACAGCAGAAAAGGAAGAAACGGGAAACAAAGAAAGTCCTAAATGAAGAGACCTAGCAATGTATATGCATGTAAAATGATCCAACCTCCGTCTGCCAAGAAACACAGTAAAAAAGAATCATTTTAGGAGCTGGGTATGGTGGCGCATGCCTTTAATCCCAGCACTCGGGAGGCAGAGGCAGGCAGATCACTGTGAGTTCAAGGCCAGCCTGGTCTACAAAGCAAGTCTAGAACAGCCAGGGCTACACAGAGAGACCCTGTCTCAGAAAAAAAAATCATTTTAGGGGCTAGGAAAGTAGCTCAGCTAGTAAAGGAACTTGTCAACAGTTGTGATGGCCTGAGTTCAAATAGCCAGGACACACCTGGAGAGAACTCACTCCCACAAATTGTTCTCTGACCTCCAAACATATGCTTCAGCATGCACATGCGCACACACATCATTTTAGAAGTACCATATATATCAATTATTTTAAAGTGAGATGTCTTTTGCATAAGTAATGCATTCTAGAAGCCTGGCATGGGAGCATACACCTATAATCCTAGCACTTGGGAAGAAGCTGCAGGAAGATTAGGAATTTAAGGTGATCCTTGACTACCAAAAGAGTTAGAAAGCAGCTGTGATAAATGAGACTTTGGCTCAAAAAGTGAACAACTGGGGCTGGGGAGGTGGTTCAGTGGGATAGGGTTTCTCTGTGTAGCCTTGGCTGTCCTGGACTCGCCAGGCTGGCCTCGAACTCACAGCAATCCGCCTGCCTCTGCCTCCCTCTGCTGGGATTAAAGGGGTGTGCCACCACCGCCTGGCACATGAAGAGCTTTTGAGCCTGTGTACATTTCAGAACACTGAGATAAGTTAGAGTTGCCCAGTGAGGGCCCATACACTCAGAGCGTTCTTGTTTCTGGTGGCAGGCTATTACATCTGTTTCATCTTGTGTTGTCTTTTCTTTTCTTTTTTTTTTTCAAAACAGGGTTTCTCGAGTTGGCCTTTAATCCCAGCACTTGGGAGACAGAGGCAGGAGGATCGCTGTAAATTCAAAGCCAGCCTGGTCTACAAAGTGAGTCTGGTACAGCCAAGGCTACACAAAGAAACCCTGTCTACAAACAAACAAACAAACAAACAGAAAGACAGGGTTTCTCTGTGTAGCCTTGGCTGTCCTGGAGCTTGCTTCGTAGACCAGGCTGGCCTCAAACTCACAGAGATCTGCCTGCCTCTGCCTCCTGAGTGCTTGGATTAAAGATGTGAACACCATTGTCTGGCTAGTTTACTGCTTCTATAACTTTGGGAAAGGGGCTTGGTAAATCCTGTTAGTTTCAGGAACTTCCTGAGATGTATAAGTTGTTTACTTTTTGTCTTGTATGTGATTCTGTGCTGGTTTGAATAAGAATGGTCCCCATAGGTGCATTAGTTACCAGGAGTTCAACTCTTTGATAGGATTAGAAGATCTTTGTTAGAGGAAGTTTGTCACTGGGGACGGACATTGAGGTTTCAAAAGCCCCCCAGGCCCAGACTCTCACCCAGCCTGAGGATCAGGGTGTAGCTCTCAGCTATTTCTCCAGCACTATGCTGCCAGGCCTGCCACATGCTCCCCACCATGCTGATAACACAGTAAGCCTCTGATACTATAAGCAAGCCCAATATCTTTTTTTTTTTTCAAGACAGGGTTTCTCTTTGTAGCCTTAGCTGTCCTGGACTCCCTTTGTAGACTCAGCTGGCATAGAACTCACAGAGATCCACTTGTCTCTGCCTCCCTGAGTTCTGGGATTATAGACATGTGCCACAGTGCCTAGATTCCCAATATTCTTTATAAAAGTTGCCATGATAAATCAGGTATGGTGGCGCACACCTGTAATCCCAGCACTCTTGAGAGGCAGGGCCAGCCTGGTCTACAAAACAAGTCCAGGACAGCTACACTGAGAAACCCTGTCTTGAAAAAACAAACAACAGCACCGGGCGTGGTAGTGCATGCCTTTGATTCCAGCATTTGGGAGGCAGAGGCAGGTGGATCTCTGTGAGTTCCAGGCCAGTCTGGTCTACAAAGTGAGTCTCAGACAGCCAAGGCTACACAGAAAAACCCTGTCTCCAAAAAAGGAAGAAAGAAAGAAAGAAAGAAAGAAAGAAACAAACAACAAAGAGTTGCCATGGTAACCTCAAAGTAATAAAACAGTGACTAAGACAGCTTGGTGTCTTCCTCATGGCCGGAATTTCGGAACTGTTTTATAACATGGGGGTGTGAATTCAGTACTCAGACTGGCAGAACAAGTGCTCTTCCCCACAAAGCCAGACCTTGAGGCCCTTGCAGGGACATTTTAATACCATGAAATAATACCACTGTAAGAAAAAAAAATTATTCTGTGTGGCTTCAACCATTTAAAAATGTATCGAAGGGGGCTGGAGAGATGGCTCAGAAGTTAAGAGCACTGGCTACTCTTCCAAAGGTCCTGAGTTCAATTCCTAGCAACCGCATGGTGGCTCACAATCTATAATGAGATCTGGTGCCCTCTTCTGGCATGCAGATGTCCAAGCAGGCAGAACACTGTATACATAATAAATAAATAAATCCTTTTTAAAGATGTATTGAAGAAATCTCAAGAGATTGAACAAATTCTGGTTGCTGATGGGCGATAAATGGTTTTGTTTTCAGTTTCTTTTTTCTTTTTTTTTTTAAAGGGTTTTTCAAGACAGGGTTTCTCTGTGTAGCCTTGGCTGTCCTGGAACTCTCTTGTAGACCAGGCTGTCCTTGAACTCACAGAGATCCACCTGCCTCTGCTTCCCTAGTGCTGGGATTAAAGGCGTGCGCCACCACTCCTGGCTCTTGTTTTCAGTTTCTTTCCTCAGTTTCTGCTGTGGGCATGGGTCCACGGAACAAAGATGAGGGATTGATTTCCTACAGAGTGACTTAAATAATCTGATATAAATAGTACCCAGGACCTCTACTCTTTGCCCTCAATAGTCACAGGGAAGAGAGATGAAGTGCCCTGTGCCCTCAAGGCAGCTGCTCCAGTTGTTTGCCCTTTGGCCCCTCCCTCTGTTTCCAGACTCAGCACCCCACCCTCTAAGCCTGTGGCCTTTGAAGATTTTAAGAATGAAAGAGGGAGTGAGATCAACCGCATCTTCAAAGAAAACAAATCCATCCTGAATGAACGGAGGAAAAGGGCCAGCGAGATCACCCAACGTATCAATGCCATCAAGAAGGAGATGGATGTGACCAAAGATGCACTCAATTTCCAGAAGTCACTACGGGAGAAGCAAGGTAGATGTGAAGCAAGATGGCCAGGCAAAGTGGGGACTCTGAGTCACCATGCTGTGAGTGCTTGCCTTGGTCATTAAAGGAGCAAGATTGAGGGGGCCAATGAGGACTTTAGGGCACAAGACCTATGTCATCTCACTACTAGGCTCTAGGCAGCCATTCCTGCATGCCAGCCTTTGCCAATGCTTTTCTTTTCCTCCCCGCCCCCTGCCCTGCCCGACTCACAGGGTTTCTCTGTGTAACAGCTCTGGCTCTCCTGGACTTGCTTTGTAGACCAGGCTGGCCTGGAACTCACAGCAATCTGCCTGCCTCTGCCTCCCAAGTACTGAGATTAAAGGTGTGCACCACTGCACCTAGCATTGAGCCTTCCTCATATGTACTGTTGTCTATAAAGAAACTGGCCCTTGGCCTGAAGGAACAAAGCTCCCCCTCCAACTCCTAATGAACACAGGAAGGTCAGTAGAGAAATCAGGCAGTTCACTTCATGAGCCTGCAAAGATGGGTGCCATTGACAGAGATTTAAAGACGGCAGGGTATACTACAGCAGTGCAAACAAAGTTTTGTTTTGTTTTTTAGAAACAGGGCTTTTCTGTGTGGCCCTGACTGTCCTAGAAATAGCTGTGTAGACCAGGCTGGCCTGCCTCTGCTTCCTTAGTGCTGGGATTAAAGATGTATGCCACCCCAAGTCCAAAGCTTTGTCTATCAAGCTAACCCACTCCATCTTCAGCATCCATAAGCCCTGCGGGATAGAGAGGTCAGGACAGGCGTGTGGTTATATTAAGAGGCTTGGGCTTCTTAGGAATGCAAGTGTTTATGGCCCAAAACTTGGGGTATGTTCTCTACACATAGCAAGATTTGGTGGTGGCTGCCAGAGCTGTCCCTGAACCCTAGAAAATCAATGTCTACTTTCCATTGGCCTCCTACTAATCCACCTCTAGGATATATTTATTTATTTGATTTAAAAGAAAAAGTCTATGCTGGACATGCACCACTACTGACTGACTTTTTAAACGTTTTTAATTGTTTTCCTTTTTTCTTGAGGAAAAGTCTTTAAAGTGTGAATATCTTTGACTAATGTGTAAAGATAAAAATGAGCATGCTACATGGTTCCTTTCTCTCCTCTCCTCTGCCCAGCTCCTGTTTGTTCTAAAATACCAGCCAGGCCCCACTGAGCTGACCAGGCCCAACCTGCGGATGTGCTGTGGTGGCCTAGCCTTCTTGTGTTTTACCCACTCCTTGTCACATCCATGTGGGATCTGCGAGCATTGCCATCTTTTTGGAACCCTGTCCTTCCTCTACCTTGACTGATCCCTGTTCCCTGACCTCTCCCGTTGCCCTGCAGGTGAGTACGAGAACAAAGGCCTGATGATCATCGACGAGGAGGAGTTTCTGCTGATCCTGAAGCTCAAAGACCTGAAGAAGCAGTACAGAAATGAGTACCAGGATCTTGGCGACCTCAGGGCTGAGATCCAGTACTGCCAGCGCCTGGTGGATCAGTGCCGGCATCGCCTGCTCCTGGGTAACCCAGCTGGGAAGGGTGGCAGTCTCTTTGAGGCCAAGAGGGGCCTCAGGGCAAGGGCAAGGGTCAGTTCAGGAAGTGCTCTCTGACCTACTCACTTCATGTCAGGGGCTTGGTCAGAAGCCTCAGGTGTGTGCTTCCCAGGGCTCTGACAGCTGGAGATGGTGGTGAGAACAGGGCCAGCCTGCCACAGCCTCTGCCTGCTTCCTCACACCTCACAGCGCTTTGTCTCTGGCTCTTGCAGAATTTGACATCTGGTACAATGAGTCCTTTGTCATCCCGGAGGATGTTCAGGCAGCACTGAAGTTGGGAAGCAGCATCCGGCCAGGCATGGTGCCTGTCAGCAGGATTGTGTCTCTGGTGGGCAGCATGAGGGTACAAGGGTGGTGAGAGTTGAACATAGGGACAGTAGCAGTAATGTGGGTAATTTTACCTCGTCTGTGGATTGATGTCTAGTGCAGCCAGTGCCCAGGCAGAGAGGCAGGTGTAAGTTTCTCAGTTATTGAAAGGTGAAAAACAGCTAGAGAGATGGCTCAGCAGTTAGGAGCATTGTCTGCTCTTCCAGAGGACCTGGGTTCAATTCCCAGCTGCCACATGGCAGCTCATAACTCAAGTTCTGGTGGATCCAACTCTCTCACACAAACATACATGTAGGATAAACACCAATGCACATTAAATAAGGAGGGGGAGGGGCTCAGCAATTAAGAGAACTTGCTGCTCTTCTGGAAGATGTGAGTTTGGTCCTCAGCACCCATGTCAAACAGCTCACAACTATTTGTAATTCAGCTCCAGTTCCATCACCTTCTTCTGGCCTTTACAGGCAACAACACACGTGTCACATAGTAGCACAGACATAAACACATGAAAAAAAATTTTTCTTTTGAGACAAGGTTTCAATTTTAGCCCTGGCTGTCCTAGAACTCACTCTGTAGACCAGACTGACCTCAAACTCACAAGAGCTCTGCCTGCCTCTGCTTCCTGAGTGCTGGGATTAAGGGTGTGCACCATGATAGCCTGGCTTACATAAAAAACTTTGTTGTTGTTGTTGCTTTTTCAAGACAGGGTCTCTCTGTATAGCCTTGGCTGTCCTGGACTCACTTTGTAGACCAGGCTGGCCTTGAACTCACAGAGATCCACCTGTCTCTGCCTCCCGAGTGCTGGGATTAAAGGTGTGCGCCACCACGCTCAGCTATAAAAATATTTATTAGAAAATTTTAACTCAAGTTTCCAGAGTAACCTTGGGTGGGGGAGGGAGGGTTTATTTCAATTTATATGATGTAGCGGAAGCCACGGCAGGAACCTAGAGACAGAAACTGAAGCAGAAGACCGTATGTAGAGACCATGGAGGAAGGCTGCACGACAGCTTGCTCCTTGTTCCCCATGGCTTGCTCAGCCTTTCTCCCCACTCCCTTTGCCTAAGCCTGTTTCTAAGGTGATGATGACACATGCCTTTTACACCAGCACTTGGCAGGTAAATCTGCATTTAAGGCCAGCATGGTCTAGAGAGTGAGTTCCAGAACTGCCAGGACTACACGACACAGAGAAACCTTGACTCAAAAAACTAAACAAACAAATGTGTATAGGTCCATGTATGTATGTTCACTACCTGTGCCTAGTGCTTACAGAGTTCAGAAGAAAGAGCTGGTTTTCATTTAGAATTTGAGTTATATACAGTTATAAGCCACTATGTGCGGGATGAGAATTGAACCTAGCGCCCCTGAAGAGCAGGCAGTATTCCTAACCACTGAGCCATCTCTCTAGCCTACTCTGCTAAAGTTATTTTTATAAAACAGTGTTTGAGCCTGGAGTGGTGGTGCACACCTTCAATCCCAGCACTTGGGAGGCAGAGGCAGGTGGATCACTGTGAGTTTGAGGCCAGCCTGGTCTACAAAGTGAGTCCAGGACAGCCGAGGCTACACAGAAAAACCTTGTCTCTAAAAACCAAAAACAAACAAAACCCCAAAAAACCAAACAAAACAATCTGAGCAATTTAAGTCTGTTCTTACCTCTTTATGCTATTTTGTCTTACTCCCAGCAAATATCCCAGTGATACTTGCACTTTTGTAGCTTTCCTCAGCTCCAGCTCCTTTCTCCTCTCCTGGTGGCCCACTCCTCTGGCTTCTCCCCGACTCCTCCTGTCCTGTCTGGCAGGAAATCCAATCTATTTTCTCCTGTTCATTGATTGGCTGTAAGCTGCTTTATTGACCTAACGGGGACAATTGAGGAGCAGAGTTTACACAACATTTAGACAGGAAATCAGAATTAACCCCTACACAATAACTTTATGCTTACACTTCTCAGTCTGATTTCTTTCTTTTTTCTTATTTATTTATTTATTTTTGGTTTTTTGAGACAAGGTTTCTCTGTGTAGTCTTGGCTGTCCTGGACTAACTTTGCAGACCAAGCTAGCCTCAAATTTACAGTGATCTGCCTGCCTCTGCCTCTGGAGTGCTGGGATTAAAGGCGTGCGCCACCACCGCCTGGCTTCTTTCTTTTCTTCTTCTTCTTCTTCTTCTTCCTTCTTCTTTTTCGTTTTTCAAGATAGGGTTTCTCTGTGTAACAACTCTGGCTGTCTGGAACTAGCTCTGTTGTCCAGGCTGGCCTCGAACTCAAAGAGATCCTCCTGCCTCCCAAATTCTGGGATTAAAGACTTGCACTACCACCGCCCAGCTCAGTTTGATTTCTTATAAAACCCAGGACCACTTGCCCAGGGGCAGCACTGCCCCCAAAGGGCTGGGTCATCCTACATTAATCATTAATCAAGAAAATGCCCCCAGCAGAGCCAGGTGGATCACTGTGAGTTTGAGGCCAGCCTGGTCTGCAAGTCTACAGCCAAGGCTACACAGAGAAACCCAGCCTCGAAAAACAAACAATCAAACAAAACGCCCCACAGACTTGCCTATAGGTCAGCTTGATGGAGGGAAATTCCTTGCGAGTCTTTCTTCCCTGACATGTCTAGGTTTATGTCAGGTAGATTAAAAACCAACCAGCACAAACCTTAAAGAGGGATGTGTAGGGGTTGGAGAAATGGCTCAGTGATTAAGAGCACTGAATGCTCTTCCAGAGGCTTTGAGTGCAATTTCCCACACCCACACCGTAGCTTACAACCTTCTATAACTTAGTTCCATGAAATCCCAGTTCCTCCTTCTGGTGTACAGATGTACATGCAGACAAAGCACCCATATACATACATTTTTAAAAGAGAGAAATGTAGACAAAGGAATACCTTTTATTATTGTCAACTTTCTGCAGTGCCCAGGAGGCCCTTACAAAGGATTCTGGGAGGACCCTGACATGGGTACTACAGATGCTCTGGGTGCATTTGCAAACCCAGGGGCTATCCTGCTGCTCAGCACAGGCCCTGCCAGGGTTTTCCTGACTACTGCAGGCTGAGGTACTGAACTGGGTTGGGCCTCTTCCAGGGAGAAGATGACCAGGACAGGTTCAGCCAGCTGCAGCAGACTGTCCTGCCTGAGGCTCCTGATTCTGTCTCCTTCTACAATGCCAAAGTCAAGACAGAACAGAAGGTAACTTGGGGCACTTATGTCTGTGAAGGCAAGGGGGTGCAGACTTTATTACTAGGATACCCAGAATCACCAACCGTATTAGATAGGCACATGGTGTATGTGGGGGTGGTGGTGATGGTACCAGCCCAGGGAGACTGAGTGTCACCCTTGGTCCATGGCTATCTTCTGCCAGCTCTATACTGGAACAAGGCTGGACTTTGAACTCGGGGGAAGGAGGATCCCATAGAGCATGGCCAGGTCTGGACATGGCTTGTAAATGCTAACCCATAACCATGTATGGTGGCTCACAGCCCATGATAGTCTAGGAAAGAGATCCTCCGCGACCACTGCCTGTGGAGAAGGGCCTGTCCAGGGGGCTACCCTGCACAAATGGCCAGCCTGATCTAGAGTTTATTCTAGGACATCCAGAGCTACACAGAGAAACCCTCTCTCAAAAAAGAAAACAAAACAAACATGATGCTGTCTCATTTAGCTTAAGCAGGCCTCAAAACCGATATGCAGCTAAAGATGACCTTGAACTAATACTCTTGTCTCTACCTCCCAAGTGCTGAGAAGAGAATACAGGCATATCTGGCTGTTTTTGTCCTTTCAAACAAGGTTTCATATAGTTCAGGCAAGCCTTGAACTTGCTAAATAGCAGAGGGTGGCCTTGAACTCCTAATTCTCCTGTTGGAATTAAGTCAAATTTTGTAATCTCAGCACTTTGGGGCTGTGGTATATCTTGAGGTCAAGGCCACCTTGAGTTATATAAAGAAAATTCCTGCCAGGCGTGGTGGTGCACGCTTTTAATCCCAGCACTCTGGAGGCAGAGGCAGGTGGATCAGTGTGAGTTCAAAGCCAGCCTGGTCTACAAAGTGAGTCCAGGACAGCCAAAGCTACACAGAGAAACCCTGTCTCAAAAAACTGAAAAGAGAGAGAGAGAGAGAGAGAGAGAGAGAGAGAGAGAGAGAGAAAACAAAAAAGAAAGAAAGAAAAAGAAAAAGAAAATTCCAGCTTTGTGTTGGCAGTGCAGGTTCAGTCTCTTACCTTGGGGACTCTACAATTCCTTTTCATGCTCTAAGCTGGCTTTAACATTTGTTCCTTGCCCGCCCACTTTAGCAACAGTCTTTTCTACTTACTCTCAGGGAGCCTAGCAGTGTATTGTTTAAATTTTTTGTTTTTTTGTTTTTAGTTTTTTGAGACAGGGTTTCTCTATGTAGCCTTGGATATCCTGGACATGCCTTGTAGACCAGGCTGATTTGAACTCAAAATGATCTGCCTGCCTCTGCCTCCCGAGTGCTGGGATTAAAGACATGTGCCACCATGCCTGGCTCCTAGCCGTGTATTAAAAGGACAGAATTTATTATTTTATTTATTTATTTTTGGTTTTTTGAGACAGGGTTTCTCTGTATAATAGCCCTGGCTGTCCTAGACTCACTTTGTAGTCCAGGCTGGCCTTGAACTCACAGAGATCCACCTGCCACTTCCTCCTGAGTGCTGGGATTAAAGGCGTGTGCTACCAAGGCTGGCTGAACAGAATTTAAATAAATAAAAAAAAAAGAGTGAAATCTGTGAGTACTACAGCTAGAGGGAGGGCCTGTAATAGTAACAGGCCCCAACCTCTAAAGGTAGAATCCTTGTTTGTCTTAGTTTCCTATTACTATAACATATTTTGCCTGCATGTATGCCTACATGCCAGAAGAGAGCACCAGATCTCATTATAGATGGTTCCAAGCCACCATGTGGTTACTTGGAATTGAACTCAGGACCTTTTTAAGATAAGACAGTGCTCTTAACATTTGAGCCATCTCTCTAGCCCCCAGGAGATCATTTTGTGTTTGTTTAATGATAAGCTTCACATCACAGTAACTGAGCAGTTATTATTCTCTTATTAACCCTCTAAACTAATCTGGCTTCCTCCCAGGATGCATTCTAGTGATGCTTTCACTTTGTAGCTTTCCTGCTCCAGCTGCTTCCTGATGTTTCCTTGACCTCTCCCATGGCTGAATCCCCACCTTCCTCCTCTTACTATTCCTCACTCTGGCTTGCAGGAAGTCTAGCCTTATTCTCTCTCCTGCTCAGCGACTAGCTGGAAGCTGCTTTTTTGGCATATCAGGGTACAGTTGGGGAGCAGTGTTTACCCAACATGAGAAAGACATGAAAGTGTTGGAATGGAATGTTGCTTTTCATAGAATTTGCACTATCCAGAGGATTTTTGTCTCCAGACTGATGTTTGCAGGAAGAATGATAAAGTGACATGAGTGACACGGCTTGTGAGTCCTTACTAAGACCACAGGTCCTGATCAATTTCCCTTGTCTTGATCTTTTTCTTCTAGCACAATTATATGAAAGCCATAGCGGCCCTCCAACAGTCACACAGAAAATAAGTCTCATCAATAGCTTGAAGATCAGCAGTTCCAGCTTGTTCTCAGGAAGCTGCTCGGCCACATGCCCAGAGCTCCAGCTACTCTGCTGCTAGATGGGACCAAACCCAGAGAAGCACACAGTTCCCTGCCCATGAGGATGGGCATCCTCCAAAGGGTGCCCTTGCCCCTCTCTACAGAACACTTTTGACTTTCATTTGCTACTACTTGTAAAATCAAGATAAAATTATTTTCTAGTTTGGACTTTAAATACTATTCTAAACATTGCTTTATTTACTGTTTGGATTTTTTTTTTTTTCGAGACAGGGTCTCTCTGTAGCCTTGGCTGTCCTGGACTCACTTTGTAGACCAGGCTGGCCTCGAACTCACAGTGATCCACCTGCCTCTGTCTGGGATTAAAGGCGTGTGCCACCACGCCCGGCTTATTTCCTGTTTGGAAGGACATCTTCCTTCTGTACAGGTTGTGGCTAAAACCAAGTCCTAGTGTTTGCCTAGCAAGCATCACACTTGAGGTTTGATTCCTAGCAACATACACAAACACACACTGGATGGGAGAAGAATTGAGAGCGAAGCTCAGTGGTAGAATACTTGTCTAGCATTTATGAAGTTCTTCCATCTCCAACACCACCAAAAAGAAAAATAGCTCATATTGTAGCATGGTGGGACAGGAATCCCAGTACTTGGGTGGTGGCAACAGGGGGATCAGGAGTTCAGAGTTACCCTTAGCTACATCTCCAGTTCAAGGTCAGTCTGGACTATATGAAACCCTCTATCAAACAAAAAATAAAGTCATCTTAGCCTTGAGTAGGATGTCAAAACAGCAATCAGGCTTTTCCTGACAAGTGTTTCCCTTCTGTCAGCCTCTGCTCTCTTCAGGGGGCATCCTGAGATGAGCCTGGGCTGAGAATACTTCCTTCAGCCTTCACTCTCTCTGTTCCTGGCCTTGAAGACAGGAGGACATTCTTCAGGTGCAACAAGAACATCAGCCATAGTGACCTACAAAAGGGTGAGGCAGGACTGGGTCCCTGTGCCTTAGATCCCACAGCCTTTCTGGCCAAGCACACATGTGCAATAGGTGTTTCAGCTTCTCCGTCTTGGCCCCTTCCTTTTCTTTCTCAGTGTGTGACTGTAGATAAACACAAGTGAAAACGATCAGGTCACTCTGGACAGGTATAGGGATCACACCAGCAGGGTTGGGCAGAGAAGAGAAACCATTACTCCTGAGTCAAGTTTTCAAGCTCTGTGTCCTTGGAGATGGTACCACAGGGAAAGAGCTCACTGCTTTGCTTGGGACAAACACTGGCCCTCCGGGGGGCTTCCCAGCTGACCAATGTAGTCTCTGCTGAGTGAGATGTTTTGGAACTTCCCTGCAATCTTCCCTCCTGCTGCTGTGGGCCAAGGCTTTGACTTTGAACATGGTATGACAGTGATCTTCCATCTGATACCCTTGAATACCCAGGATGATAACGGCCTACACTGGAATGACTTGGAAGCCCTGGAGAGGGAAGCAGTATGAGAAAATATTCCAGATCAGACCTCAGAGGTTAATTTCTAGTCTTCAGATTACTTCTATGAAGAAACCTGAGGAGCTGGGACAAGAGGACATGGTTAAGGGGCTAAGAGTGCTTGCTTTGCAAGCACAAGGACCCAAGTCTGAATCCCCTATACATGCATAAAAAACATGGCTACATGAGTGTTAACCTCAGCACTGAGGGCAGAGACAAGCAGATCCTTGTAGGATGATTATTTTCTTTTATTCTTTTTTTTTTGGTTGAGACAGGATTTCTCTGTGTAGCCTTGGTTGTCCTGGACTCACTTTGCAGAACAGGGTGGCACTGAACTCACAGAGATCCATCGGCTTATGCCCCCCAAGTGCTGGGATTAAAGATGTGCCCCACCACCACCTGGCATAGAATGATTATTAATGTGAATATGGAAGCAGTCTATCATTAGCCAGCTATTTACCCAAATAAAGACACATGGAGATTAGTTATTTAATTAGTCTTGAGCACAATACTGAGCAATTATTACTAAAACTTCAAGCTAATCAAGCTTTTTCCCAGCCAAAATCCCCATCATACTTGCATTTTTAAAAAATCTTCTCCTGGCTCTGGTCCACTTCCCTGATGCTTCCTGGACCTCTCCTCATGGCTCAATCTCATACTTCCCTTCCCTTTCTCGTTCTCCTCTCCTTACTGGACCTGGATGTTCCACCCTATTCAAATGCTCAGCATTGGCTGGTTGGTGTTTACTGACAACACAGAGAACAAATGATGGGCATGTTTAGACTAACTTGGAGAGTGGAGGTACTTAGAATAAACATTACAATGGCCCCATCCTGATTGAAACCAGATAGAGGGATAGAGAAATGAGCATTTGTTGACAATAGTTTTAAAACTCTATTTTATGCGGGGTATTGAAGCCGCTACCTCCCTTCCACCAACCCCTTAACTCTAGGTAAGAGAAAGTTAGTGGGGGAAAGGGGGAGCAGACTCCTTTACTTCTACCAGCTGTTTAGGGTCAATGGGCTCTTTTGGGGCCATACCAATCTGTCCACAGCAAACACAGCAAGCATTCTCCTCTGAGCAGCTGTGTTGAAAGGTTTCTATCTCCACCTGTCTCTGGTTTCTGCAAATTGCTACATGCGACACTTTCTCTCTCTGGGCTCTTGTATTTATCTTCCTCAGAGTCCTAGATTGACAAAGGGTGGAGGGTGCTTAGACATGAGTATCCATTAGCTGGCTCGGAGAGGATGTGGAGGAACCTGGTCGCCCAAAGCCATATAACCTGCTGTCTCTTCCTGGATAAACAAGTCTGCAGCCATTTGCCCTTGTTTAGCTTTTACCAGACTCCCAGTGTCCATGTGGTGACTCTGTGCCACTCACCCCTTGGCCTGAACCCCCTGCTCTCATCCGTGGGCTGGACCCTTGGGAGGAGCAGCACTAGCTCACAAACCTTTCTGTACTGCATGAGGTAGACTTTTACCAGTTGGCAAAGACCACGCCCCCCAGGAGGCAGTTATCAGCTATGGACGTACTAAAGCCCAAACTAAAATCCCACACTTAGAATCTAAACAAAAACATACTTACATAACATGTTTACAAAGAATCAAAAATTGCCAGTAGAAGCATTTGAATGAACGTGGGTAAACTTTACACAGTGCAAAATAACACTAAGCCAACAGGTTCTGAGAGCTTGTTGGCTATCCAACATATCCTAAACAGCGGGCTTCCTGTTCAATGAGAGCCAGAAAGCGATAGTGGAAGACAACTGATATCCTGCTCTGACCTGGCTGTGGCAGGTGCCCATACCCACACACCTGCATGCATGCATGCACATCTAAACCCCTGCCCCCTAAAGCCAACCCCTCTTATCTCCCCTCCTACCCCAGCGGCTCATTATGTAACTCAAGGCTAGTCAGGAACTCAGTGATCTTTCTGCCTTAGCTTGACCAACTGTTGGTAATGGAGGCATGTACCACCACACTGTCTCAAGGAAAGGTATTTCTTACCTAAGAGGAAGAGTCATGTGACAGTATCCCAGGTGTGTTTCCAAGTGGAACAGAAGGGGACTTATGTATGGTCCCCTTATCAGGACTGCAGGAGTAAGTGTAGGCTCAGTGTTGTGGTTAATTTATCAGTATGCCTTGATAGTATTTATTATCAGGCCTATAATTATTACGGCAGTATTTTCTGACCTGCTAGCAATCAATCAAGACACAGACACCTGTTATATTTTATTTTTATTTTTTTTGTTTTTTTGAGGCAGGGTTTCTCTGTGTAGTCTTGGCTGTCCTGGACTTTGCAGACCAGGCTGGCCTCGAACTTTCAGTGATCCACCTGCCTCTGCCTCCTGAGCACTGGGAATAAAGGCATGTGCTACCACCGCCTGGCTTACCTGTTATATTTTAAAATAGCCTTAGTTAACCTGGGGTAGGGCGGGTATTAATCCCCTAAACTACTTCTAATAATTTCTATCCAGCTACCTCCCATCCATAATCCCAAATACTTGCTAATTATCATCATCTGGGCTAAATTTCCATCCACACTGGCCATGTGCTTCTCCTCCACCTAACCCATGGTGCAGCCTTCTTCTTCTCCTCTCCTCCGTATCTCCTTCTCCCAAGATTTGGTCTCCCAAAGCCCGGGAACCTTAGCCACACCTATCCATTTGCCCAGCTCAGGTGTGATGGCCTTTTATTGGCCAAACAGATTAGGCTCTTAGGCAAGGTACAAGGTAGGGCAGAGACAGCAAGCAGTGATTAGCTTCAAAATACATCAGACCAAGTACTTGGGAGGCAGAGGCAGGCAGATCTCTGTAAGTTCGAGGCACCTGGTCTACAAAGTGAGTCCAGGACAGCTAAGGCTACACAAAGAAACCCTGTCTCAAAAAACCAAAAAACAAAAACATCAGACCAACCTCCAACACCCAGACATTAGAGTGCCTACTGAACAGACATGAGGATGTAAGTTTGGATCCCCTGTACCCAGGTAAAAGCAAGGGATGGTGGCATGTGGCTGTAAAGCTAGCCCTGGAGTCAGGGGGGCAACAAAGTAGGGATATTGACATAGGTAGATCCTTAGAGCTCACAAATACTTGTTAAAAAAGGAGAGGGGCAGAAAAAGATGGGTAAATGAGGGTATAGAACTGAAAAATTGTCAGTTATTGCTAACCAGGTGCCCAAGTAATGATACAAAGACCTTTTATTAATATGAAAGCTTGGCCTTAGTTGAAGCTTATTTCCAACTAGCTTGTATAACTTAAATTTACGCATTAATATATTCTGCCGTGTGTCTTGTTACCTCCCCTCAGTCCCAGCACCTGTTTCTTCCTCAGCATCTGGCTGGTAAATCCCGTGCTTGATTCTTTTCCAGCATTCCTCTCTCCGCCTGGAAGCCCCACCTCTCCTGCTCTGCTATAGGCCACTCAGCTCTTTATGAAACCGATCAGAAGGTGATGGTGAAAAATGTTATAAAACACCAGACAGGTGAGACTTCATAAAAATAATACCAAAGTACTGCACTCAGCTCTCTGGCCTAACAGAAATTAGCATTTGAATAACATGGAGATGATTTTTACACAGTGCACAAGAGAGTATCCCAGCATATATGTAATTTTGTGGTTAATGGATATAAACAAGACAGAATATGTTTTATAACAAAAGCAAATAATTTGAAAGCAGAGTAGTAGTCTTGTATTGTTTGGGAAAAAGGAAAAACAATTTATCCTTTTATATATCCAATGCTTTTCCACTAGGATCAACTCTGCCATGGTGAAGGTCTTTGTGTGAGTATATGGAGAGAGATTTAATTTCCCAATGTCACGCTGAGCCCCAGCGTCTTGCTAATGTCATTCTTGCCTGACTTCTGAGAAGGAAAGAAACTGCACAAGGTCACTGAACTAAAAACTTATGTGCTTGTCCTTTCAAACTTGAGAATTCCCTCCCTTCCAATTTTTTTATTTTTATTTTTATTTTATGTGCATTGGTGTTTTGCCTGCATATATGTCTACATGAAGGTGTCAGATCTTGGAGTTACAGTTATGAGCTGCCATGTGGATGCTGGGACCTTTGGGAGGACAGACAGTGCTCTTAACTTCTGAGGCATCTCTCCAGCCCTGCTTTGGCAGAGCATCAGTGCTCTTAACCGATGAGCTATCTCTCCAGCCCCCTCTCTTCCAATTCTTTGAGTCTTCCTATGTAGTCTTAGGGTCTTACTGTGTAGTCAGGCTGGCACTGAATTCTCAATCTTGGCTCTGGAGTGCTGGGATTACAGGTGTGCCACACTGAACCTCACAAAGTCAGTATCTACTGAGGAGGATAATCCTCTGACAATCCTTATTTGGAGAAAGGATTAGGGGGGTAAGTAGGAAGGGGTTAAGTGGATAGGAAGTGGCCTCCAACTCAGTTCCAGCTCCAATTGTGGACTCTAGGGGGAAATGACCTTTTGTCTTCCCAGAGCCTTAGTCAGGTTCCCATTTGAGCCAAACCTCTGGCCTGGGTACCTAGAAGAACCCCTGCCACTCAGGAAAAAAAGGTACCACCCAATGTTATCTTAGAACACACCTAATTGCCTATGTGTTGCATCAGTCAGTATACTATATATTCATATGTATATCAGCCAATACATTAGCTCCAAGTCTTTACACCGGCTGTGGGTATAGCTCAGTGATGGGGCTGCTTGTTTAGTGCTCTAGTTTCCTTCTGTTGCTGTGATTAAACACTTGGGCCAAAAGCAACTTAGGGTTTACACTTCCAGGCCACAACCATCATTTGGGGAAATCAGACCAGAAATTATTTTTGTTTTATTATATAGTCTTGGACCAGCTATGTAGGCATGTGCTGCCCACGTGGGCTGGGCCATCCTCCATCAATAACTTCCCCACAGAAGCACCACAGACCAATCTGATGTAGACAGTTCAACTGAGGCTTTCCTCTCAGATGACTCTAGGCTATGTATGTCAAGTTGACAAAGCTAACTAGTATACCTAACATACAAGGCACTGTGTTCAATTTGCAGCACTGGGAGGGAAAATATTTACAAATAGTTTTGGAGAAAGTGCTCAGGGGGATCAACTGGTGCTCCCCTGTCCTAAATACATTTCCCATCATTTTACCAAACCCTAGAATTGCCTGTGGGGAATGACTGAGCTTTGGCTTTCTTGCCCTTTTCACAACACACCAGTGTTAACTTTAACGGTCACTAGTAGCTGCTAGGTTTCAGACCTAGGACAAGCAGCTGAGGCGCCTGATATGAAGTGGACCTGGCTTCCAGATTCTCCCAGCATCCCTCAGTCCTGTTATAGGGTGTGGCTGGCATTCCCCACCCTCTATGCTTAACTTTCCAGCCCAGGAGCTGGACTTCCTTTCCCTCAGAGCTCTTCACTATATAATCCAGACATTTTGGTTCTCTCAGTATGCCCACGATCTTCCCCTCTACCCCAACCTCCTTTTCCCTGGAACTGGTGGTGAGCCTGCCTGAGAGCTACCCCCAATAAACCTGCCTCTGTACTTTAATCTGGCTTGACTTGCTTACTTTGTGGTGGGAGAATACCTACCAGTAGCCACCCCCGGCTCTGCTGGAATGGATGTGACGGGCGTGGCCTGGGGCCAAAGGAGACACTAGAAGCAATTATGCTGGGATTAAAGGCATGTGCTACCACGCCTGGCTAAGTCTCAAGGGTTTATGGTACTTAGTACTGTAGGAGTGGGAACAGGTTTCGTGTTGGGGATTTTGGACATTTTTTTTTTTTTTCGGTTTTTCGAGACAGGGTTTCTCTGTGTAGCCTTGGCCACCCTGGACTCACTTTGTAGACCAGGCTGACCTCGAACTCACAGCGATCCGCCTACCTCTGCCTCCCGAGTGCTGGGATTAAAGGCGTGCGCCACCATGCCCGGCCGACATTTTTTTCTTTAAATGCATTTGGAGAGCTTTTTGCATAAAAGCATGGAATAGCAGGGCATGGTGGCACACACCTTTAATCCTAGCACTGAAGAGGTAGAGGCAGGTATATATCTGCTTTTAAGGCCTTCCTGGTCTACAAATTTAATTCTAGGCCAGCCAGGCTTACACATTGAACAGAAGGCCAGTCACAGAAAGTATAAAGAATGAGGTGGGAGGATAGGGATTTAAAAAAAATTTTTTTTTTTAATTGAGATAGGGTTCCTCTGTGTATCCTTGGCTGTTCTGGAGTTGCTTTGTAGACCAGGCTGGCCTTGAACTCACAGTGATCTACCTGCCTCTGCCTCCTGAGTGCAGAGACTAAAGACATGGTTTACCACGCCCCACAGCATGCAGTTTTTTGAACTTGAATTTAAATTGGGTGTGGTGGTTCGTAATCCTAGTACTTGGAGGCTGAGGCCAATCTGGGACATGGACAGCAAGCCAGACTCTAGATAATCCTAAACACTGTTTCATAGGTGCTGCCTATAAAATTTTGAATCAAAGATTCACGAGCCTTAGAATTTCCACTGACCACCATGGTTTGATATGTTACCCTATTGGGTTCTGGCCAGACAAATATTATCATTCGATTGGCAATACCATTAATCTGGCTCCTGCTAGAGAACTGCTTACTTTGTTATTAAGGAAATGGGAAACCCGTATACCTTATCTTTGGTTCCTCTCAACTTAGTCTCAACTTAGTTTCCATGTAAAATAGCTGCTCCCATTGCCTCCCAGGACAGGGTTTCTCTGTGTAGCCTTGGCTGTCTTGGACTCACTTTGTAGACCAGGCTGGCCTCGAACTCACAGTGATCTCTGCCTCCAGAGTGCTGGGATTAAAGGCGTGCGCCACCAGGCCTGGCTCATAAAATAGCCCTATTCTAATCTCAAGTGCCTGCCAACAGCTTATATGGCATTTAAGGCAAAGAGCTCTACTCTATTCAAAATCTAACACAAGAGGTTGAGGAAGACTTCAAGTTTAAGGCAATCCTAGGCTGCATATGGAAATATCTCAAAAAAAAAAAAAAGCCTTAAAGATAACTTAGTAAGAGGCTTTGTGCAAACATGTTCACAGAATTATCTGTCAGGTAGATACACTTCTGTTTTATAGGCAAGGCAGAAGCCTGAGAAACAGCCACGCCCAGTGTCATATGACTAGAAATTGACCGGTGTGGCATAGATTTACATAGTGCCAGACAAAACTTACCCATTGGACTATAATAACCTAAAATGTGCTGACATCTGTTCAAAGTTTAGGATTTTATGGACTGGGGATGTTTCTCAGTTGGTAGAGTGCTTGTCTGGTATGCAGGAAGCACTAAAGAAACTAGCTATGGTCATGTCAGCATACTGCCCCAGTCTGCCTAGCAACCTATGATGTCATTACCTACCTGTCACTAGGCGGGGCCCTACCCAGGATTATAAAAGGGCAAATCTACTTTGTCTCTCTTTGGTCCTCTTGTTTCTCTCTTCTTCTCTCTCTCTCTGGGTGCTCCCCTTCCTTCTCCCCCATATTGTATCTGTTGCCTGGCATGTTCTTTTTTAATCATTACAATGTCTGCCTGTAATCTCAGCATTAAGTGGTAGATGCAGAATGAGAAAATGTCAAGGTCATCACTGGCTACATAGCAGGGCAAGGCCAGCAGGGATACACAGAAACCCTGTCTCAAAAACAAACATGCAAAAAGAAAGTACAGAAAAAGCAGAAGTTCAGAGTTTCACAAGTAACTCATCTTCTCCTCACAGCAAGGAGAGAATCTGTTCATACTATGTAACTTTCACCTTCCGCAGGTTGTGGTGTCTGGCACCTGTAGTCCAGGCGTCGGGGAGGCTGGGGTAGAAGAATTTTGAGTTTGAGGCCAGCATGGGATACACAGCAATTTTCTAGGCAGTAAAAGAAAACTCAAGAACAAAAGCAAAACAACAAAATGGCTGTAGGAGACTGAAACCTAGAGTCTGGTGGGGGCTGGAGAGATGGCTCAGTGGTTAAGAGCGCCGCCGGCTCTTACAGAGGTCCTGAGTTCAATTCCCAGTAACCACATGGTGGCTCATAACCATCTATAATGTGATCTGATGCCCTCTTCTGGCATGCAGGTGTACATACATGCAGACAGAACACTGTATACTTAAAAAAAAAAAAAAAAGAGTCTGGTGGACCTTGAACTTCCACTATATGCATAGTTACCAGGAAGGGGGGAAAAAGCCAGATTAACCTCTAAATGAAATTATAAAAAGAAAATGATACTGATAGCCTACATACAAGTAAAATAACACATTTTAGGAGCCTGTGAGCTGGCTCAGCCTGTAAAGGCACTTGCTGCCTAGCCTAATGATGTAAACTACATCCCAGTGATCCACATAAGAGGGAGAAGAGAATAAACTCACTAATGTTATCCTCTGATCTCCACATGTGTGCATGTGTGTGCCTCAACACACACACCATACAGAAACAATTTAAAAAATACATCTAGCCGGGCGTGCTGGCGCACACCTTTAATCCCAGCACTCAGGAGGCAGAGGCAGGCAGATCGCTGTGAGTTCGAGGCCAGCCTGGTCTACAAATTGAGTCCAGGACAGCCAAGGCTAACAGAGAGAGACCCTGTCTCGAAAATCCAGAAAAACAAAAACAAAAAGCCCCAAAACATCTTAAACTGAGAGGTGGTGGCACATGCCTTTAATTCCAGCACTTGGGAAGCATAAGTAAGGTGGATCTCTCTGAGTTCGAGGCCAGCCTGGGCTACAGAGCAAGTTCCAGGACAGCCGGGGCTACAAAGAGAAACCCTGTCTTGAAAACCAAACAAAAATGCTGGGATTCCAGCACTCAAGAGGATGTAGGCAGGAAAAGAGGCACGCAAGTGTTCAGGTTAAGTCTAAACTACAGAAGATCTTGGCTAAACACCACCAACAGCTATTGAAATATTCTTAGATCACACTTCAATTTGTTGG
The DNA here is from genome assembly GCF_964271855.1 of Acomys minous. Lineage (NCBI taxonomy): Eukaryota > Metazoa > Chordata > Mammalia > Rodentia > Muridae > Acomys > Acomys minous. Next base: position 13,288,322 of record NC_140495.1, on the reverse strand, counting down.
TAAGTCCAATTACAAAATTAGTGGCTAATCTTTCCCCAAAGAAACTCCATAGAAGATCTGAACTCGCTACTAACTGCCACTTTCATGATAAGCAACGGCTATAAATCCAGTGTCGTGTAAGTTAGCTAACAGTCTCTGCTTCTTCTTCCAGAAACAAAAAGCTTTCAAGTTAACCTAACTTTGTTTTTTTTTAAAGGAAGTAACCAAGAACCTTTGCCTCAGGACATTTTCTCTGAGGTCTTAAGAATATAGCCTTTCAGACTTTTGGGGTGAGGGCAGAATCCCGCGGGGAGGAGGAAGGTAGGTGACGGTGGGGACACGGTGGTGGGGGCGGCTGGAACTAAAGACCGGGCGGGAGACTGCAGGGGGGGGGGAGAGACTGCGTGTCCGGGAAGCCGGGTCTGAGAAGCATATCCCCCCCCCCCCCCCCCCCCGGTTTAAGCTTGGTTTCCTGGCGCGCTGAGAGCGAGATGAGGAGGCAAGGGAGAAGAAATAAAGGGGCAGGAACGGCAGCTGCGCTACCTCACAACTTAGAGGCCAGGCTCTCCGAGGGCTCCGGGGCTTCTGGCTGCGGAGGGCTTCGAAGGATGAGGGCTGGTAACCTAAGGGCCTCGGGCTGTTCCCCGGGACGTCGCCCTGGGAAGGATAGCGGTGGCGCCCCTCCAGCTGCGGGACCCGCCTACAACACTTAGCCCTGGGACTTATTGTTCCGGGAAGCCTCAGGCTAGGCCCGGCCCGGCCCTCGGGTTGCACCCCGCCCCTTGCCGGGGTCGGCGGGCTGTGGCTGGCGCGCCGACTGGCGGCCGGTGGGCTGCCTGTGCGTGTCTCTTTAAGGGGCTGGGCCTGCAAGGCTGCAGGGCGGGCGGGGTGCGCGTTGCTCCGGGAGTGAGTGTGAGAGGGAGAGAGCGGCGGGCGGTTGCCGGAGGGAGGAGGGAGGGAGGGAGGGAGCAGGCGAGCCAGCCAGCCAGCCAGCCAGCCAGCCAGCGACGCGGGCCGCCCCTGCCGCCGCCGCGATCGGACCAGCGGCCTCCTCCCCTCCGGTCCCCTCCCCCGCATCGGCGGCCTGCCGCGGGGAGGGGGCTAGCGTCGCCGCCTCCAGCTGCTCCTCATGAAGCAGCTGCCGTCGCAGCCGCCACCGAAGATGGGGGATTTCTACGATCCCGAGCACCCGACCCCTGAGTAAGTCTCAGGTCCGCGGCCTTCCCGCTGCCATTTGGGTCGCTTCAGCCGAGGGGCGGCGCGTCCTGACCGGTGGCGGCGCGCGGAGTAACGGGGCCCTTGGGCGGCTTCGCGCGATCGTGGTGGTGGTGGTGGTGGTGGGGGAGAGCAGGCCGGGCACAGCCACCGCGGGCCGCCTCGCTTGGCCTCCCTCGGCTGTCCCGGCGGTTGGGCCTGGCGCGGAGACGGCTGCTCGCGTCGCAGCGGCGGTTGGGGCGGCCCGGTGGGGGAGGGGCGGCCACGGCCTCCACTGCTGTTGCCGCGTCCTCAGTCGGCCCGCCTGGAGCCCGGTGCTCCCCGCTGCTCCTCCCGGGCACGCTGGGGGCGGGGGCGGGGGGTGGTGGTGGCGGCCCGAGCTAATGTCGCAAACCTGGGTGCAGAGTCCGAGGCGCCGCCGAGGAGGCCAAAACCGGCGAGAGGGGCGCCAACGATTGTAGGCCGAGAATCCCCGAGCTCGGGTGGAAGCTCGCCCCGTCGCCTGGCCTACCAGTGACGGCAACTCCGAGACCGGAAGGCCCTAGCGCGCGTTTTCCCTGCTGCGATCCGCGGACGAGCCCAGCGTTGCATTCTTGGTTTTGATTTAAAACAACAACAACAAAAAAAAAAAACACACACAAAAAAACCCCACTTCTTCTTGAACGCTCGACCCTGGTCCAGTAGTGCTACGAGCGTCACGTTCTGCACCTTTGGCACTTGGGTTTTGTAATGGTGGCGAGGTTTGTCTGGTCCCGTTGTTGAGGTGACACCAGTTTTGTTTTCGTTTTTTAGCCTGAAAGAAGTGAAAATCCGACCAACAATTTTTTTTTCTCGGTTATGAGGCTTGAACACTTTGGCATACTATTTCTTAGGTAATAGAATCTTACCTATAAGGATGACTTTTGGGTGTGAAAATTTAGTTGGGACCTAAAACTCTTTGTATTCTTCTCTAAAGAAGATAGTGTTCTTGTAAAGTGAAATACAGAGGGGCTTTTTTTTTTTTTGGTTTGTTTTTTTGTCCAGTAGTTTCTTTTCAGTGTAGGACATTTTAATATTTCTGTTGGGCAGTATCCGTTACCACAGCAAGGCTTCCTTCCATTCCAGTCAGATTTGGTACACCTGAGTTAGGATTGTAGGCAGCCTCAGCTGCTTTGTGAAGACTTCAAAATGACAACAAAAGTCAACAGAAAGAAAACTTCTGGAGTCGGTTCCTTCCTTAAGCTCTCACATGGTGATTTTGTTGTTTTTTACATAAACGGTCTCACCTTGTTTTCCAGGCTGGTTTTGAATTTACTGTATAGCCTGGCTGGCCTCGAACCTGAGGCCTTCCCCTTTCAGCTTCCTCGTTGCTGGGATTACAGATGCTGACCACTAACATACTTGAAAAACCATTGTTTAACTGGATTTGCTCCTACTGCTGTCTACACTTAGGAGCATACAAACTTCATTTCAAAGTTAACGCTTACGTGGATTTCTAGTGAAACTTAACTTTTATGACTAAATTACAAGAACCTTTGCCAAGCTTTTCCATCTTGGTTCAGAAATGTTTGAATCATACTTGATTGATCTTTGGTTTTGTTTGTTTGTTTGGTTGGTTGGTTTTTCCAAACAGGGTTTCTCTGTATAACCCTGGCTGTCCTGGACACTCTGTGGAGCAGGCTGGCCTCGAACTCAGATTCCTCCTAGCTCTGCCTCTCCAGTGCTGACATTAAAGGCGTGGGCCACCACGCCAGTTCCTACTTTGGTAGTGTAACACAAAAGTTATTTTGTTGGAGTTTTGGTTATTTCCAATTAAAAAGCAAAATCCTTATGTTGCCTTAAAAAAAAAACAACAAAATCTTATTGGGAGAATTTTGACTAGTTTTCAAGGTAAGAACAGCCTGAGTAGTTTCACCTTGCTTCCTTTTCAGCTTACAGAAGCCCTTTAGTGGCCTTCTGGCATTTTAATTTAGTCTGTAGTTGGCAGATAATCTTGATACATAGACTACCTCTGCACAGTCTTGCATGTGGTCTTAAAACAAAATCCATCTCTTCTTTGCAGTACTAAACCAGCATGGCTTTATCCTTTCCTGAGATCTTGATTTTGGATTAACATTTTAATTAGAACATTTGGATTGACTGTACAAGCAGCCCAGAAGCAAAATGCTGTTACAGATTTTAGGTTTGAAACCTGAAAAACTTCAAAAGGAATTTATATCATTCAATAAATGTTGATTGCATGCTTATCTTGTACAGAGTAACATGCTAGCCCAGGAAGGGCAAAGAACTTTTCAGTGACTTTTTCCAGGTTGCACAGTGAAGTCTTCAAGGATTACATCCTTCTTTATTGGTGGAAAACATTTTTCATAATATTTGGAAAATGGAGAGTCAGAGGTATATCTTTACAGTACAGGGAGGGTGTTCAGCGTTTTTCAGTCTCAGGTTCTGCTTTTCTGGCTTTTATGTTTCAGTTTTTAATAGAGACGAGTAAGTTCTGACACATGTATTTTTTTCTGCTTATTAACCTGTATAGGTTATAAGATGTTAATACTGGCCGAAAGTGTTGGTAGGCATCTTGAACAATATCACCTGTTTTACATATGAAGAAAATAAGGCCTACCCAAGAAATAAAAAGTGAAGAGATAGCTGATGCTGTGGGGAAGTAGTATTTAAACCGGGAAAGGAACACAGCACAAGGTTAAAGAGCCACATTTCAGAGTCAGACGAACCTGTACTTGAACACTAACCTTGAACAAATGAATTTATCTTTGTTGGGTTTTCCCATTCTGGAAATAGTTATCCTAATGGTAGCAACTTGCTGGGGCTTTGGAGGATATTGAATGATATGATAAATGAACAGCCCTTGGCTGTGTGTGTGTGTGTGTGTGTCTGTGTTCCTTTTTAGACTTGAGGTAGTTTGAAATGGTTCTTTGAGAAAAAGAAGTTGAGATGTCTTTGATTAGAGCTTGAGTTGGGGTCTGATGGGCTGTTTTGTTAACTCACTCTTAATCAGATGCACGTGTGTAGGCCTTGCCTTACAGTATAAATAATTGTATTCAGGTGAAGTGATTATAATCATTTGAGTAACTGCATTAGGTGTTCTTTATAGTGCAAGGGTTGGTATTGAGGGCTTAGCACATCCAATGAGAGTCTTCTAGGACCTGTTATATTGAAAGTTAAGTGCTTTGTTGTTGTTGGTTTTTTGTTTTTAAACATAGGCCTATCTTTACTAAAGGTTGGTGCTATAGGAGTGATTGGTATAAAAACAAAAATTTGTCTTTGTGAAGTTTACATTCCAGTGAGGTTAGTAAGCAATAAATTATACAGAATGGCCAAAGGTAAAAGTGCATTGGAAAATCCTATAGGATATAGGTGATTTGCTACTGTTAAAGAAGTCACAATGTAGAATGGGGTAAACTGGTAAGCATCTTCGGGAGAGTAAGTTTAGGGAGAGATGCAAAGTATGTGTGTGTGTGTCGGGTGGATGGTTGAGGGGCGTGGCAGTGCAGTAGCCATTATAACTCAAGTAGAGGTGATAGCTCCAAAGGGCTGAGGCAGTAGTATAAGCTCCTCTTAGTGTGGCCAGAACAGAATGAGAAAGAAAGTGATAGTTAATCAGCACTCAGTAGGAGGGGGTGCAGGTTTCACAAAGGTTTGTAGTGCCATTCTAAAAATTTGGCTAGATTTTTTGTATGATTTTTGTTTTTTGAGCGGAACCCAGGCTGGCTTTGATGAATTCTTGAGCTCAAATAATCTTTCTGCCTCAGCTTCCTGAGAAGCTGGGACTACATGTCCACCCCACTGTGAGTTTTAATCAGAGAAATGATATGATTTGCTTTCAGCTTCAGAAGGATCATTTGTAGTGTCGCAGAGAGGAACAGAATGGAAGCCTGAAGACTTTAAAGAAGCTAGTAATCCAGAAGAGAGTTGCTGGTGGCTAATACCAAGGTAGTATCTGAAACAGATGGATGCTCAATATATGTTGAGGATTAAACTAATATGATTTGTTGACACCTCTGGCATGTGAGCGAAGTTAAAGATGAATCTAAGGTTTTCAGTCTGAACTACACTGAGTAAGGGATGATGTAGAAAGAGCAAATTGGGATTAGTAGTTCCTTTTTAGGCATAGTAAATTGGAGATGCTAGTTAGACATTTAGGTTGGATTGGTTATGCAAGTCTGGTGTTCAGTCAGGGGAAAGTTAAACTTGAGATAAATGTGTAGTCATCCAGTTAGGTAGTATACAAAGCCACCAGACTGGATGAGACATCCACTGTAGAAGAATAAAGGCCAAAAATTCATCATGGTTTACAGTTTAGATAAAATCTTAGTATGTAGTCATGGCTAGTGTGAATTCCATGGTTCTTGTGCCTTTGCCTCCTAAGTTCTGAGAATGTGGGTGTGCCACCACACCAAGCAAGGAATGCTCTTTTGAAGTTCACTGTTAAGATTTAGTGTGTTGCTGGGTGTGGTGGTGCATACCTTTAATCCCAGGATTTGGGAGGCAGAGGCAGATGGATCTCTTGAGTTCAAGGCCAGCCTGATCTGCAGAGTTGAGTCTAGGACAGCCAGGGCTGTTACACAGAGAAACCCTGATTCGAAAACAACTTCCAAGACAGCCTATCTCAAAAGCAAATGAACCTGTGCTTGGTGGTGCAGGCCTACAATTACAGCTCTTGGGGAGGCAGAGGCAGGTGGATCTCTGAATTTGAGGTTAGGAGGGTCTCTGAAAAAAGCAAACCAAAACAAAAAGATTTAGTGTGTAAGACTCTTTTGTTGTTATTTGCTTTGAGACAGGATTTCACTGGCATCTCCTGGAGACCTTCAACTTTTGCCTTGGCCTTCAAAGGGCTAGGATTACAAGAGTAAACCATCGATAGGCCTGATGGTACAGACCAGCACTCCTACCTGAGGCAAGAGGATCAAATACACATATTCAAAGCATGGTTGGGTTATTGAGTTGAAGGCAGCCAGCTTTAGCAACTTAGTAAAGCCATGTCTTTTTTTATTTTTTATTTTTTGAGACAGGGATTCTCTGTGTAGCCTTGGCTGTCCTGGCCTCAAACTCATAGAGATATATGTCTGTCCCTTGTCTCTGCTTCCCCAAGTGCTGGGATTACAGGTGTGTGCCACCAAGCACAGGTTCATTTTGCTTTTAAGATAGGCTGTTCTGGAAGTTGTTATCCTACTACATTGGCCTCAAAGTGCTGGGGCTGGGAGTACAAGCATGTGCTTAGAGAACTAGTGATAGAAAAACCTATTGTCCACTCCAACATCTCAGGTTATAATAGTAAAACATTTTTTGAGACTTTTCCAATCTTTCTGATTAAATTTAACAAATACTTGCCATGGTATAATTTTAGCCAAGATTAACCAATGATAGAAAATTTGTCATTTGCATTACTTTCCCCTAGTTTGTATGTGTGGATGTGTATGAAAAAGAGTGAGTAATCTATGCTGTCTGTGAGGTGGGCATGTGAGTGTCATGCTGCATGTATAGAGGTCATAGAACCACTTTGGGCCTTAGTTCTCTCTTCCTAACTTGAGTCCTAGAGGTGAAAGTGAGGTGGCAAGCCTTGCTTTCCACATGGTGGGCCATTTTACCAGCCCCTCAATTTTCTTGAATTTTGTGTTGATTGAGCTGTTAGACGTGGTGATATCAGGAGCCTTTTATTCCCTGAGTGTGTTAATATGTGACCTAAGGCACTCTCTTAGGCAGCGCACCCAGGCAACTTAATATTCATAGCCGTACCATTTTTTTAGTCTCTGGTATTTAAAATTTGGAGGTAAGTTTATGGCTACCTATATTTGCTAAATATAAATGAAGCATTTTAAAAACAGTAAGTTCTGGTAGTCCTTCCCCCACCCCCAATTTTGGTCAGGCCTAGTGGTTACTTAGTGTCTTTTCCAGTTGAGTTAGTAAATTGGTTATTTAAATTGAATTCTAAAGTTGGTCTGAGTCCCTAAAGCTGCCTTTAATTTTAGAGTGCTTTTTCTGTCAAATGCTAACATCTTGCTAGTGAAAATAGCTTTGGGATGATGTGGGTGTTGATAAGAATATACTTGTGCAAACAGGCTGATAGAAGGGCTGCTTACTGGGAACACTGCTGTGGGCTTGCAAGAATTTGGAGAAAGTGGTGGTTTCTGACTATAGCTCTTGCTACTGCCCACTTCCTTGCCAAGTATAGTTAGACCTTCTCTTTAGGAACAGTTATATAGTGGTCCTAATTTTTTGTGAGAAGATGATGTAACTTATATTTGAGTTTTTTGTCTCTTATTTGGCTTCTTGGTAAATAGTTACGCTTGCTGGGCAGTGGTGACGCACACCTTTAATCCTAGCACTTGGGGGAGGCAGAGGCAGGCAGATTGCTGTGAGTTCAAGGCCAGCTTCGTCTACAAAGCCAGCCTAGGACAGCCAAGACCACACAGAGAAACCCTTTCTTGAAAAACCAAAAATAAATAAATAAAATTATATGCTCTCTGAGTAGCCAGACAGCACCAGGTTTCACACATAAGAAGTAGAACAAATACACACATGGCTGATGCACAAAGGCTTATTTTTCATTCTATTTATTTTGTATGTGTGTGAGTGCCTGTACTTATGGAGGCCAAGAACTACTTTTGGGAGTCATTCTCTTCTATCATTTGAGTCCCAGGAATTGGGATCAGAGTGTTGTTCTTCCCCCCCCCCTTCTCTTTTTTTCTTGGCTTTTGAGACAGGGTAGGGTTTTTCTGCATAGTTCTGTCTTGAAACTTGTTCTGTAGACCAGGCTGGCTCAAACACAAATCTGCTTGCCTCTACCTCCCAGCATGCCTGGCTGGCCTCAATTCATTTTTTTGTCTGCTTAAAAACAGGACTGCCATTAATTTATATATACTTATTAGGGCAACTCTATGAATTCTGAAACATAAACTACATACTTTATAGTATTGCTTGTTTGCTGAAAGTAAGTTCAGTTATAGTAAAGAGGTGAAGCTGGGTATGGTGGTGCACGCTTTTAATCCCAGCACTTGGGAGGCAGAGGCAGGTGGATCACTGTAAGTTCCAGGCCTGTCTGGTCTACAAAGTGAGTTAAAGACAGCAAAGGCTACGCAGAGAAACCCTGTCTCAAAACAAAAAAGAGGTGAATTTTATTTACATACAATAAAGTGCCTAATTATTAAAAACGTACTTCAACAGTTACTTTACAGTAATGCAAATAGGTATTCTCTATGGTAACTTTGCCCAGCCTATAGTCCCAGCACCCTGGGAGGTACAAAATGAGTCCAGGACACTCAAAAAAAGAAGAAAAAAACAAAACCCTCTATTAACGTGGGAAGCCAGCTGTTTCAACTATAAGTAATATATATGTATATTGAAAACAAAGCTTGGGGCTGGGGAGATGGCTCAGAGGTTAAGAGCATTGGCTGCTTTTCCAGAGGTCCTGAGTTCAATTCCCAGCAACCACATGGTGGCTCACAACCATCTGTAATGTGATCTAATACCCTTTTCTGGCTTGCAGGCACACATGCAGTCAGAGTCCTGCATACATAATAAGTATTTTTTAAAAAGAAAATAAAAACACACTTGCAGCCTCATATTCATGCACCATATCATCCTAGCACTATATCCCGGGTTTCTTTCCTTTTTTTTTTTTTTTTTTTTTTTTTTTTTGAGGCAGGGTTTCCCTGTATAATAGCCCTGGCTGTCCTGGAACTCTCTTTGTAGACCAGGCTGGCCTGGAACTCACAGAGATCCACTTGCCTCTGCCTTCCCTGAGTGCTGGGATTACAGGTGTGTGCCACTATACCCAGCCTAATAACTTTAAAAACAAAAAACAAAATTGAGTTTGTAGGGGAAAAAAAAATAGACACTGAGGGTTGGAAAAGTGGCTGAGAGGTTAAGTTCTGAGATCTGGGCTCAGTTTTCACATGGCCACTCAGAACCATCTGAATTAGAGGATCCAACACTCTCTTCTGGTCTCTAAGGGCACCAGGCACTTACATGATGCACATATATACAGGCAAACAAAACATCTATACATATACATTTTAAAATGTAGAGTGAAAATGATTGAGCCACTGAACAGTTATGTATTGATTGTGGTGGTGGTGGTAACACAAATCTACACAGGATTAAATTGCATGGTACTGTATATACACACAGTTTGCTGTGTTAAAAAAAAACAGTGACAAGATTTAGTCTAGTTATGTGCTCCTAGTTAGCTTTAATTGCTGACTTGAGACAGCCTAGAGTCATTTTAGAGAGTAAAGCCTTGATTTAGAAGTTGCCCAGATCATACTGGCATGTGGACATGATTATTAATAAATGTAGGAACCCTTGTCCACTGTGGAAGGCACCACTCTTTAGGGAGGTGGTCCTGGGCTGTAATAGAAAGCTAAGTAAGCTTGAGCCTGCAAACAGAACAGCAAACTGTTCTTCCATGATTCCTGCTTCAGTTCCTGCCCTGGCTCCCCAGAATGATAGACTGTAACTTGGAAATGTAAATTAAATAAACTCTTCCCCTAATTTACTTTTGGGCACAGCAATAAAAATCAAACTAGAGGGTTGGGGATTTAGCCCAGTGGTAGAGCGCTTGCCTAGCAAGCACAAGGCCCTGGGTTCGGTCCTTAGCTCGGGGGAGTGGGGGGGGGGGGGAATCAAACTAGGCCTTGAACCAGTATCAGTTTCCTGGTTTCATATTGTACTTCAGCTATATGGTTCCTGTTGCGGAGAGATGGTTATAGGGTACAAGAATACTGTCTTTTGTCACTTGCTGTGACTCTTATTTCCTAATAAAGATTTTCTAAGAATACAAGTCAAGGTCACATTGCTGTAAGCATTTCTAAACTTTTTTTAAAAAGATTTATTTATTTATTATTATGTATACAGTGCTCTGCCTCCATGTACCCCTGCAGGCCAGAAGAGGGCGTGAGATCACATTACAGGTGGTCCTTAGCCACCATGTGGTTGCTGGGAAATGAACTCAGGACCTCCGGAAGAACAGTCAGTGCTCTTAACTTCTAAGCCATCTCTCCAGCCCAGCATTTCTAAACTTTTGTGGAGAGACAGGGTTTCTCTGTATAGCCGTGGCTGTCCTGGACCCACTTTGTAGATCAGGCTGGCTTCGAACTCAAGCTTCTAAACTTCTAAGTCTCAATTTCACTATGTGATAAGAAGCAGTGAGTCAACTTGCATTGCAGCTAAATAAATGTTCATCAAGAGTCCCTATTGGTCTTTGCTTTGTTACTACTCGTACCCATGCCATTCTTTTACTTTTGTCTTATCTCAGTCTGCATTTTTTTTGTTTTGCTTGTTTCTTTTATTTTTTGGACTCACTTTGTAGACCAGGTTGGCCTGGAACTCAGAGATCTGCCAGCCTCCGCCTTCCAAATGCTGAGATTACAGGTGTGCGCCACTGGACCTGGCTCCAAACATAGGAAATGAGCAACATCTGTTTATTTAAATAGAGGAGACTGGCGTAATCAAAGAATCCTTTTTAATATACACATCTAACTGTAATTACTAACAGCTCACTTATTAAACACTTTGTGCTAAGTGCTGTGTGTATTAGACACATTCTCTCTGTAGTAAATACAGTATTGCTATCAGTTTATACATCTCTCTGGAGCCTCAATTTTTGGGGAATAATTTAGTTTAGAAAATGTTAGAGTTTATTCAAATTTAGTCTAACCTTTTGTTGTCGTTTGTTTTCTGAGACAGTTCCTCTGTGTAGCCCTTACTGTCTGGAACTCCCACTTGTGGACCAGGCTGGCTTTGAATTCAGAGATCTGTCTGCCTCTCTTCCTCCCAGTGCTGGGATTAAAGGTTTGTACCACAGTGCCTGGGTGACCTTTTTATTTATTTTTTAAAGTTTTTTCGTTAGGTTTCATTTTTTGTTTCAGAGTCTCATGTGATCAAGGCTGGTTCTTAACTGCTTTACAGCTAGCTGAAGATGACCATATCTCACTTTCCTGCCTCTGCCCCGTGCTGAGATTACAGGCATGCATTACTGTATCTGAAGTTTTGCTTTTATGAAGTAGGATCTATGTCCTAGTCTTGGTTTGAACTGGTGATTTTTCCCACCTCTTCCTCCTGAGTGCAGGGATTATAGGATGGCCTACATGGTAGTTTTTTTGTTTTGTTTTTCGAGACAGGATTTCTCTGTGTAGCCTTGGCTGTCTTGGGACCTACTTTGTAGACCAGGCTGGCGCGCGCGCACACACACACCATTTGCATTTTTGGTGCTCATGGAGGACGGAAGAGGATGTTGGACCCCTGGAATTGAGGCACACAGATGGCTGTACACTACACTGGTACTGGGAGCTGAATCCAGGTCTTCTGTACGAGCAACAGATGCTCTGAGCTTCTGAGCCATCTCTCTTTCCAGTGCTAGAGTCTCTTTTTTTGTTTTTGTTTTGTTTTGTTTTTTGGTACAGGGTTTTTCTGTGTATCAGCTCTGGCTGTCCTAGAATTCTTTCTGTAGACCAGAGATCACCTGCCTCTGCCTCCCGAGGGTAGGGATTAAAGTCCTGTGCTACCATGCCCAGCAGCAGTAGATTTTTTTAGTTTATTTTTTGAGACAAGGTTTTTCTGTGTAATCTTTGATGTTCTGGACTCCTTTGTAGACCAGGCTGGCCTCTAATTCAATAGAGATCTGCCTGCCTCTACCTACTTAAATGCTGGGATTACAAGTATGCACTACCGTGCCCAGCTGCCTTTTTTTTTTAAAGATTTATTTATTTTTTGTATATGAGTGCTCTATCTGGATGTACACCTGCATTTCGGAAGAGGGCATCAGATCACATTATAGATAGCTGTGAGCCACCATGTGGATGCTGGGAATTGAACTCAGGACCTGTGGAAGAGCAGTCAGTGCCCTTAAGCTCTGAGCCATCTCTCCAGTCCCCCCGCCCCCTTTTTTTTTAAGATAGTGTTTCATGTAGCCTTTGGTCTGAGCTTGTTATGTTGCTGAAGATGATTTTGTGAACTCCTGATTTTCCCTACCTCTCTACCTCCAACTCTAAAGTTTCAAGCACCCTACCAACTGAGCTAAATCTCTAGCCCTTTTGTTTTGAGACAGTGTTTGCAAAATGATCCAGGCTAGCTTCCAACTCTATCCTCCTGCCTCAGCTTCTTGAATACTGAGATTACAGGCTTATCGCTATACCCATCTAGGAAAAACTTCCTACAGCTAACTATGTTGCCGTTGATAGTGTATGTGCCTTTATGCCTGACAAGATTTTATTTTTATTTTTAGGTTTTTTGTTGTTTTTGTTTTTGTTGTTTTTTTGTTTTTCGAGCCAAGGTTTCTCTATGTAGCCTTGGCTGTCTTGGACTCGCTGTGTAGACCAAGCTGGCATTGAACTCACAGAGATCCACCTGCTTCTGCCTTCCAAGTACTGGGATTAAAGACGTGCGCCACCATGCTCAGCCTGGCAAGATATTATATATGGGGCATAGTAGTCACCAGAGCATTGATGAAGTACAGCAGTTCTAAATTATATATGGAATTTCAGTGGTTTTTAGGACTAATTGAAAATAAAAACTGTTAGCCAGGTGGTAGCACACAACCTGTAATCCCCAACCCTTGGGAGAGGCCTAGGCAGCCTGGCCTACAAAGTAAGTTCTAGGACAGAGAAACCCTGTCTCGAAAAACCAGAGAAAAAGGAGGGGGTTTGGAGAGATGGCTCAGAGGTTAAGAGCACTGATGGTTCTTCCAAAGGTCCTGAGTTCAATTCCCAGCAACCACATGTTGCATCACAACCATCTATAATGAGATCTGGTGCCCTCTTCTGGCTGCAGGCATACATGCAGGCAGAATACTGTATATATAATAATTAAAAAAATTTTTTTAAATAAGGGAAAATTATCTTTGATAGTGCTTCAGATCTAATCAATTTATCATTATAACATATTTTGTCTTGTGGTATTGCAGTAGTATATCTTCTGTGGGTATTGAGTTTAGGGCCATTAACATTTTAGGCAAGCATTCTGACTGGGCTATAATCTCAGTTATTCTGATTTTGAGGCAGGTCTCATGTAGCTCCGGTTGGCCTCCAACTCACTATGAAACCAAGACTGCCCTTTCCTTACGATGTTTTGGATAATAAAGCAATGAAGCACCATGCCTGCTCCTTCTCATTCCTTTTAATTTTTTTATTTTGAGGCAAGGTCTACTAAATTGTGCAGATTCTCTAAAAACTATGTAGCCCTTGTAGTTTTTGAACTTGGAATCCTTTTACCTCAGTGTGCTGTGTAGCTTAGATGACTGGCATTGTTCATTACAACTATCCATTCATTACTTTGTTCTAACTAAAATCACTATTTAGATCTAAAATTCTCCCCCCCCCCCCCTTGTTTTTTCCAGACAGGGTTTCTCTGTGTAGCCATGGCTGTCCTGGAACTCATTCTGTAGACCAGACTAACATTGAATTCACAGAGATCTGCCTACCTCTGCCTCCCTAGTGCTGGGATTAAAGGCGTGTGTTGCCCACCCAGTTTGTACATTTCTCTTAAGGAGTGCTTAAAACATGTTGTGCTTGAGTTGCCACGTAGCCCACAGAGCAGTATACTTAAAATACAGATCCTTGTTATGCCCTCTCTAGCTTTTCTTTTCCCATGTAGACAATCCCCAGTATTCCTTGGTGCACTAGTGTACACCAGACTTGGTGTTTGAGTCTTCATATGAATCTGTGTGAGTATCTTTGCTACAACGTCAAGTGTTGAGATGTATGTGGTAGGTGCACTATGCTATGGAGTGCAGTTAGCAAAAGGACTGATGAATAGTTCCTAAATAAAAAAATTAAGTTGCTGGGTAATGGTGAGGCAGCCTTTAATACCAGCACTCAGGAAGCAGAGGCCGGTGGATCTCAGTTGGAGGACAGCCAAAGCTATACGGAAAAATCCTGTCTCAAAAAAAAAAAAAAAACAAAAAACAAAAACCAAAACCCAAAACCAAATATAATAAGTTGCTTACATATACATACACCTATACATGCATAAAATGTGATTTCATGAGAAACATGTCCACTGCCCCTTATTTTATTTAATTGGTGCCTTCTGTCTATCTTATACCTTATACTTAGGTAATAGTGAATAGTTTTTAGTTTACTTGTAGGAACTCTCTGCCTTTTGCCTGGGATCACTCTGAAAGTAGTATATTTGTTAATAGCTAAGCATCTGTCTTTGGAATCTTTGCATTCCTGGTTGTTTCCCACTTTGCTGCTACACACTGTGTATATTTCAGTTCTTAATGTTTACTCCTTTATGTTGGAATTACTTTTGTAACCATCGTATTTTGTTAATTATTAGAAAATGTAAGCTCCTGAAGGTCAGGGATACTGCTTACTCTTTGTTTTAGTAGTTAAAATAGTGTTTGCACCGGCTTCATGAAGTAGTTGTTACAAAAATGTAACTAAGACAATGAAAGAATGAACAGGGTTTATAAGTATTTTTGTTTTGTTTTTGTTTGTTTTGTTTTTGTTTTCCTGAGACAGGCTTTCTCTGTGTAGCCTTGGCTGTCCTAGACTCACTTTGTAGACCAACCAGGCTGGCCTCGAACTCACAGAGATCCGCCAGCCTCTGCCTCCCAAGTACTGGGATTAAGGCATGAGCTACCGCCGCCCAGCTCTATAAGTATGTTTTAGTAAAGTTGCACTTTAAGTATTTATGATTCTTTTTTTATTTTTTTTGCATGTTTTCTTGGCTGAATGGGAATAGAGAAGAAGAAAATGAGGTAAGTATAATTGGATAAGTCATTCAAGAAATAGCCCTTTAATACATTTCAGAATCTAGATAAGAGCTGAAAATACTTGAAGTTAACTTACCATTTTTATTGAGAAATGAAGTTAATAGTTTTACTCAATTTTATTTTTTTGGAGGTATAATAACTCTATATTTGTTTTGTTTTTTGAGACAGGGTTTCTCTGTAGCCTTGGCTGTTTTTGGACCAGGCTGGTCTTGAACTCACAGAGATCTGCCTGCCTCTGCCTCCACAAGTGTAAGCCATCACGCCCGGCTCTAGTGAGTTATTTTTAAATAAGAAATTTAGAAAGGCAACAGAAGCTATCATTTCTAGATTCAGAGTTTTATTTGTTTTTGTGCATTATTTCCACATAAAATTTAATTTGAAAAGTAGATTCGGTGTCTTAAAATTTTGAAAACCATTGCAATATGTATAATGTGTATGTGCAGTGTAAAAGCTTTAATTTCCTCACTTGAAATTACTGTATACTTTTTTTTTTTTTGGTTTTTAAAGACAGGGTTTCTCAGCTGGGTGTGGTGGCGCACGCCTTTAATCCCAGTACTTGGGAGGCAGAGGCAGTCGGAGCGTTGTGAGTTCGAGGCCAGCCTGGTCTACAAAGCAAGTCCAGCACAGCCAAGGCTACACAGAGAAACCCTGTCTTAAACACACACACACACACACACACAAAGAGGAGGCCATGGTTTCTTTGTAATAGCCTCCAATTCACAGAGATCTGCCTGTCTCTGTCTCCTGAGTGCTGGGATTAAAAGCATGTGCCTCCACAGCAGGTAAGACAGGGTGTTTTTGTTTTTTTTTTTAAATCTAGCCTCCTGCTTCTGCCTTTGCCTACCCAGTTCTGAAACCAAAGAAATGTGCCACCATGCCCAGCTTTAAAACTGATTTTCAGTTTTACCATATTCAGGAGAAATATTACTCTTTCTCTCCCACCTCCCCAAACTATTACTCTCTTAAATAGCCAAAATAAATTAAAGAACACCTATTAGAAAAATGTAGATGGCATTTATTGTTCTTGTTATTTTTTTGTTTTGCGATAGGGTTTTTCTAAAGAACAGCCCTGACTGTCCTGGAACTCAATTCGGAGACCCACCTTCCTCTACCTCCCTAGTGCTAAGGTTAAAGGCATATGCCACCATACCCAGCTATGGCAAGTTGTTAATTTGGACTTGAGCATCTTGCCATTATCCTATATTAACATATGGATATATACAGGCTTGGGACATGGATGTGGTGATGCACATCTTTAATGATGGAAGGCAAAAGCAGACTTATCTCTGTGAATCCCTGGCTAGCCTGGGCCACGGAGGGAGACCCTGACTCAATGTGTGTATATGCATGCTTGGGTTTGTATGTGTAGATTTTTGTTATTCTTTTAACAACCTAGATCATGCCATTTAAGTTCTGATCTCCATAATTTCCATTGGTGATTTGTCAGATAAGGAAGACTTCTTGCTTACATCTTGTTGTTCACATAGTAATATTAAGCGAATAAGCATTGCCAAAGTGAGTATAGCTGAGGCAGATATAGTAGTAGTGTGCTAAGGCAGAGTCATTTCAATTTCTAGTACGGCAGAAGGCTTGGACCTTTTTTGACTACTTTATCAACAAAATGAATATTGTAAAAGGCTAATTTGTACTGGGAAGGTCATTAAAATTGCCTGATGCTTGTTGACCCCTGCCTTAAAACAAAAATGAACTAACAACAAAAGAACAAATAGCTCTCTCTCTCAAGAAAAAAAAAAGTCTTGGTATCATTAGAAAATAAGTGCCAAAGTGGGTAAAAATCTTTAATGTATGAGGGAGCAGAAAACACAGGCAACCGTAGGAGCTGAGGATATATAATTAGTCATCCTTGTTCTTTGTACTTTAGATTACGCCTAAAATGTCTCAGCATGAACAACTGAATTCCACTTGTAGCATAGTGGAAGTTATGCTGTGGTTGTTTTTTCCTGACAAACATTTTAAATTGTGATAGTGACATTTTGGAAGAAAGTGTTTATTATAGTAGTAATTGTTTTGGTTTTCTGTAGGCAAAGATTGAAAATGTGCAGAAAACGGGTTTCATCAAAGGACCAATGTTCAAAGGTGTTGCTTCTAGTCGGTTTTTGCCCAAAGGCACGAAGACAAAAGTTAATTTGGAGGAGCAGGGCCGGCAGAAGGTGTCTTTCAGCTTCAGTCTTACAAAGAAAACTTTACAGAATAGATTTCTCACTGCACTTAGCAATGATTCTCCAAACTCCCCAGTTGCATCTCTTCAAGTAGACTCAAACTCTAAAGTTAAAATGGACACAGGAGATACTTTGCCTGCTACAGAAGAATCATCCCCACCAAAATCAAGAGTAGAGTTGGGTAGAATTCATTTTAAGAAACATCTGCTTCATGTGACTTCCCGGCCACAGCTGGCTACAACCACAGCAGTAGCATCTCCCCCTCCTTCTACAACACAGTTACCAGCCGTCATAGCAGAATCAACTATAGATTCACCACCTTCATCTCCACCTCCACCTCCCCCACCTCCCCAAGCCTCATCACCCTTACCACCAGCACCAACATCAGAGCCAGTGGCCTTGCCTCAACCCCCAGTAACAGCACTAATGACATCACCAGGACCCTTACCAGTAGATGTGGCAGATAGAGTTCAGAAAGAACCAGCAGTTAAAATTGTATCTGAATCCTTAGAGGTAGATATGAAGCAGGATATTGTGTCTAATAGTTTGGAAGAACACACAACTCAAAACTTGAAGGAGCAAACAGATAATCCCCTGCAAAAAGAAGATTCCCATATTGGGAAGGAAGAAGAAGTCTCAGATGGCTCTAAGATAAGCGGCAGCTCTAAAAAAGCAAGTTCTAAGAAGAAATCTTCACAATTTGAAGGCACATTTCTTGGTTCAGAATCTGATGAAGATTCTGTACGGACTTCCTCCAGTCAAAGATCACATGATGTAAAATCTTCAACAAGCATTGAGAAGGAAAGAGATTTCAAAAAGAGCTCAGCACCTTCAAAAAGTGAAGACTTGGGGAAATCATCAAGATCTAAAACAGAGAGAGACGATAAATACTTCAGCTACTCAAAACTTGAAAGAGATACTCGGTATGTATCTTCCCGATGTAGGTCCGAAAGAGATAGAAGGCGAAGCCGATCCCGTTCTAGATCTGACAGAACCTCCAGAACTAGTTTGTCTTATTCTCGGTCGGAACGATCTCATTATTACGATTCTGATCGGCGCTACCATAGGAGTTCCCCTTATCGTGAGAGGACGCGCTATTCTCGGCCGTACATAGATAACAGGGGGAGGGAGAGCTCAGACTCTGAAGAGGAGTATAAGAAGACCTATCCAAGGCGCACCTCCTCCCATTCCTACAGAGACTTAAGGACATCTTCATCTTACTCTAAATCTGATTGTAAAACTGAGAACTCTTACTTAGAGATGGAGAGAAGAGGAAAGTATTCTTCAAAACTAGAAAGAGAATCCAAAAGGACTTCAGAGCATGAAGCCATAAAAAGATGCTGTTCTCCCCCAACTGAACTGGGATTCCGACGGGGGTCGTCCTATTCCAAGCACGACAGCAGTGCTTCCCGTTATAAATCTGCCCTTTCAAAATCTATATCCAAGTCTGATGCATTTAAAAATTCTTTCTGTTGTACAGAATTAAATGAGGAAAGCAAACAACCTCATTCTTTCAGTTTGCAGACTCCTTGTTCAAAAGGTAATGAATTAAGAGCAACTAATAAAATTCCCGAAAGAGAAAAGACTGGGTCTCCATCTCCATCAAATCAATTAAACAATTCACCTACTTTAAAAAAGCTAGGTGAATCTCCTATTAAGCCTGAATTCGTAGGACATGATAGCCATGGTAGTATTAAAGAAATGGAGTCGTTATCAAAAGTGAAAAATGATCAGCTAAGAGGTTTTTGTTCTATTGAATTAAATATAAATGGAATTCCAGAGACAGAATCTGATGTGGCAACATTTTGTACTTCTAAAACAGATGCTGTTTCATTGACTTCTGATGATAGTGTGACCGGATCAGAGGTATCCCCTTTGATCAAGGCTTGCATGCTTTCATCAAATGGATTTCAGAATATTGGTAGATGCAAAGAAAAGGACTCAGAAGATACTTGTAGGCAGCATAATAAGTCAAAAAGTCCATTTAGGGAAACAGAACCTTTGTTGTCACCACACCGTGATAAACTCGTGTCTTTGCCAGTTAAGACTATTGATTATTCTAAAACATTAATTAAAGAGCCAGTTGATAAAAGACATTCTTGCTTCAAAACCAAAGATTCAGACAGATACTGTGCTCCAAATGAGAGCTCTGAAGCTGAAGATACCGAACCTTCAGTTATAAAGATTTCTTCAAATAGCTTTATTGATGTGCATTTGGAATCAAAATCAGTCATATGTGATAATAGAGAGCTGGCAGATGAGCACTCAAACCTTGCATGTGATGAGTATAAGCAGAGCATTGGTAGCACTAGTTCAGCCTCGCTTAACCATGTTGATGATTTGTATGAGCCCATAGGGAGTTCAGGTATTGTTTCATCTCTTCAGAGTCTTCCGGCAGGAGTAAGATGTGAAGAGAACACATCTCCAATTATAGATGCAGTGCTGAGTAAAAAAAGCACAGAGTTTTCAACGTATGCAGGGAAAGAAACAGTAGAAATGGGTAGTGCACTTCCTGATTCAGGAAAAGGATTTTCTTCTTGGGAAAACAGGCATAATAATGTGTTGTCTGGGCAGTCTTTGCAAGAGGCTCAAGAAGAAGGGAATTCCATATTGCACGACAGAAGAGGAAGACCAGAAATCTCCTTAGGTGAGGAGGAGCGAAGAGGTCATACACATACTTCTGATGATTCAGAAGTTGTATTTGCTTATGATTTGAATTTAACCATGGAAGACAGTGACAGTATCACTTACACCTTAAAATGTGACAGTACTGGTCATGCTCCAGAAATTGTATCTACTATCCATGAAGATTACTCTGGATCTTCTGCTAGTTCAAGTGATGAAAGTGACTCAGAAGATACAGAGTCTGATGACAGCAGTATTCCGAGAAACCGTCTCCAGTCTGTTGTGGTTGTGCCAAAGAACTCTACTTTGCCCACGGGAGAGACAAGCCCGTGCTCTTCAAGGAGCAGTCAGAGCTACAGACATTATTCCGACCACTGGGAAGATGAAAGATTAGAGTCAAGGAGACATGCATATGAGGAAAAGTTTGAGAGTATGGCAAGTAAAGGGTGTCCTCAAACTGAAAAATGCTTTCTTCATAAAGGAACAGAGAGGAATCTAGAAGCTTCTTATTCACAGTTCAGTAGAAAAGTAGGTAATCACCTGCCCGAGACTGCTCATTCTCAGAGTGATAGTGTTGATAGTACAAGTCATACAGACTTGAAATCTGACCCTCTAGGCCACCTGGATTCGGAGAACACAGTACGAGCTAAGACATCCAGGCCTCAAGAGCTACCAGTTTATTCTTCTGATGATTTTGAAGATACTCCAAATAAGTCTCTGCAACAGGTGATTTTCTCTAACAGGCCAGATAGTAGTAGACTAGGAAAAACAGAGCTGAATTTTTCGTCCTCTTGTGACATTTCCTGCATGGATGGCTTGCATTCATCAGAAGAGCTCAGAAACTCAGGGTGGGACTTCTCCCAACAAGAAAGGCCCAGCACCACGTACCAGCAACCTGACAGCAGCTATGGAGCCTGCGGTGCACACAAGTACCACCAAGGCAGTGAGCATTATGGTGGGACCCATAATTACTGGCAGGGCAATGGCTATTGGGATCCAAGATCAGCAGGTAGACCTCCAGGAACTGGGGTTGCTTATGACCGCATTCAAGGGCAGGTGCCAGATTCTCTAACAGATGACCGTGAAGAAGAGGAGAATTGGGATCAACAAAGTGGATCACATCTTTCAAGCCAGTCTAATAAGTTTTTCTTCCATCAGAAGGACAAGGGGTCAGTGCAAGCACCAGAAATAAGCAGCAACTCAATTAAGGACCCTTTCATTATGAATGAAAAGAAAGAGTTTTCAAAAATTTTTGAAAAAAATGATATAAAAGAGAGAGGGCCTCCTAAAAAACGAAGGCAAGAGTTGGAGAGTGATTCTGAAAGTGATGGTGAACTACAGGCTAGAAAGAAAGTTAGAGTAGAGCTTGAACAAGGAGAGGCACCAGTCTCCCTACACCCCGAGCTGATGGGCCCTTCCTGTGCTATGGATGACTTCAGGGACCCACAGCGGTGGAAGGAGTTTGCCAAGCTGGGGAAGATGCCTTGTTACTTTGATCTTATTGAAGAAAATGTTTATTTAACAGAAAGGTGAGCCTGACATACTTTTTCAATAAACTTTTGGTGTTTTGTGGGAGAAAAAAAAATAGATTTTCAGCAGTTTAGACTGAAATAAGAGTTGAATGATAAGTTAGAGTAATAGAATCTATAAGATGCTATTTTCTGTTTAGATTTACTAATAGATTTCTTTCCATTTTCTTCCATCTTAAGAAAAAATGGGGGATGGAGGGATGGTTCAGGAGTTAAGAGCACTGGTTTCTCTGAGTTCAATTCCCAGCACTTATAATGTGGCTCACAACCATCTATAATGGGATCTGATGCTCTTTTCTGCTGTTCATGAAAACAGAACACTCATATACATAATCATAAACACAAAATACACAAATAAGTTAATCTTAAAACAAACAAACTCCTCTGTCTCTCACTTAGGGTTACAGTATTTTAGGAGCCGGAGAAATAAATGGCTCAGTGGTTAAGAACACTGACTATTCTTCCAGAGGACATGGGTTCAATTCCAACACCTACGTGGCAGCTTACAACTGTCTGTAACTGCAGTTCTTCCAAAGGATCAGACATCCTCACACAGACAAATATGCTAGCAAAACACTAATGCACATTAAGTAAAAATTTTAAAAAAAGGAAAAATGTTTAGTTCTTCTATAATTCTTTGATTTTAAAAAGTATAATTTAAAGCCCAGCACTCAGGAAGCAGAGGTAGGTGAGTCTCTGTGAGTTTGAGGCCATCCTGGTCTACAGAGTGAGTTTCAGCACAGGCAGGGCTACATGGAGAAACCCTGAGGGGGACAACAAATGCAAAAAAAGGATAATTTAGCCTGATTATTTTCCTTCTAATTCATTTTCTTTCATGTGGTTTTAGAAAGTATAATTTAAGCTAGTCTACATTTTAATTCCTTTTTTATGTGACATTGTGACAGAGAAATGAAGGAAAAGTCCCGTGAGCAGACAAGTGATGGTTCAGTGGAAGCACCCTCTTCTCCAGAGGACCCAGGTTCAGTTCTCAGCACCTACATGGTCAGACTCCAGTTCCAGGAAGTCCCATGCCCTCTTCTGGTCTCCTCAGGCACTGCACACACACACTACACAGACATACACACATGCAAAGCGTTTATACACATAAAATTAAATAATAAAAATTTTTAAAATGGCAAGTGGTTGTTAGAAACTTTTTTCTTTTCCCTTTTTCCTTTGCTTTGCTTTGTTTTTCAAGATAGAGCGGTGTGTGTGTGTGTGGGTGTAACTCTGGCTGTCCTGTAGATCAGGCTGCCCTCAAAATGTCCTCCTGCCTCTGCCTCTGGAATACAGTGGTTAAAGGCCTGATACTTTTATCTTTAAAACAAGGGCACATGAAGTCCTTTAAGTACTGTAAAACTATAACTAGAGCATAGCATAGTAGTTTTTCTTTTCAGTTATCTTAACAAATTCTTTATCATTTATTATCTTATGTACATTGGTGTTTTGCCTGTATATACTTATGAGCGTGTCCGGTCCCCTGAAAGTGTAGCCAGTGCTCTTAACTGCTGAGGCATCTTTCCAGCCCCCTAAAAAACAAACAAATAAAAATATACATTCATATATACACACATATATACATGTGTGTATATATGTATGTTGTATGTATATGTGTATGGGGGTGGGGCAGAAGTGGGGTATTGGATACCCTGGAGCTCCTAAGGTGGCTGTGAGCTCCCTGAGGTAGGTGTTGGTAATCAGACTCCTGGTCCTCTGGAAGAACAGAAAGTACTCTTAACTGCTGAGCTGTCTCTCCACCTCCGAAGGTGTTTATTAATGTGTACTCTCCTACTTACCCATTTTCTTTTATGTATAGTTCCCTACTATTTGAGATTCAGTCTAGCTATCATCCTGTAAGCCCTTTGAGAAATTAGTTAAATTTTCCTTTGTACTGTTTTGCATAAGCTAAAGACTTGATTCTATTTATTTTTGTGATAAGGGTATCTTTTTATTTGGTTTTCTGAGACAGGGTTCCTCTTTGTAGCCTTGGCTGTCCTGGACTCACTTTGTAGACCAGGCTGTTTTGGAACTCACATTGATCTACCTGCCTCTGCCTCTGGAGTGCTGGGATTAAAGGTGTGTGCCACCATGCCCGGCCTACTTTCCCCCCCCCCACACCAAATGCCAGTGTGATTAATATCTTCATCACACATTTATTTCCAAATTATCTTTTCATTGAGAAAATTTTCCTCTTGAAATCCGTTACCTGATTATTATTCTTTAGATTTTTGCATATATATTGTTTTTTTGTTTTGTTTTGTTGAGGCAGGGTTTCTCTGTTTTAGCCCTGACTGTCCTAGACTCACTTTGTAGACTAGTCTGACCTCTAGCAGAGACCTGATCACCTCTGCCTCCTCAGTGCTGGGATTACAGGTGTGGGCTGCCGCCGCTGCCGCCACTACCACCATCTGACTGTTGCGTTTAGTTTTGAGATTATGTCTCACTATATTGTCTGGGCTGTTCTAGAACTCCTTGGATCTTTATCTTACTGCCTTTGCCTCCTCTTGAGCTAGTGCTACAAGTATTCACCAACATGCTTGGTTCATGTTGTTTTATGGATAAACTTCATTTAAAAAAATATCCAGCCGGGTTTAAAAAAAAAAAAAATTCAGCCTGGGAGGCAGAGGCAGGTGAATAACTTGTAAGGCTAGCCTGGTCTACAAAGAAGAGTTCAGGACTGTTACACAGAGAAACCCTGTCTCAAAAAACAAACAAAAATTTACTTTTTAACAGATGTATACGAGTATGATACCACTAAGGGATCCCATTAAAGATTTGGTTGTGTTAAACATACAGTCTCTCCCCGCCCGTCCCCTCCTCCCCATCTCTCACATGTGGAACATTATCCACTGTGTTAACTCAGGCTGGCCTGGAGCTTGCTAATTAGCCAAGACTGGGGAGAAAAAAAAAAACCCTAGTATTTTTGCCTGTGCTGGGATTATAGGCATGTATCTGTGGTTGAATCAAAGCTCTTGATTAAAATTTTGTTTTGCTTTTTTGAGATAGCATCCTATGTCTACAAAACTTTTTTTTTTTTTTATAATTTATTTTACATGTGTAAGTGTTTTGCCTGTATCCTTGCATGCACACTGCCTGCGTGCTTGGTGCTTTTGGAGGCCAGAAGAAAGTACTGAAACTGGATCTATGGACATCTGTAGTCACCCTGTGAGAGCTGGGAACCCAGCCCGGGTCCTCTGCAAGACCAGCAAGTGCTATTAACAGTTGAACCAGTATCTCCAGCCCCATACAGACTTTAATTTAGCTTTTGCTCTTATCTTCCTGAGCTGTAGCTGAGCTGTTCCGTTCTTTATGAGTTCAGATGTTCTGATTACTGGTTTTGTTTTGTTTTGCTTTGCTTTTTCAAAACAGGCCTTCCTATATATCCCAGGGTGGCCTAGAACTTAAAATTTCCTTGCCTTAATTTCCTGAGGGTGCTGTGATTATAGGCATATGCCACTTTGGTCTAATTCTCAAGCTTTAGCTAACTAGCCACCTCATCATTTGAAACTCACAGCCTTTGCTGTTTTCTCCTAATCTTGGTATGTTGAAATTGCTCAGTCTGGGATTTAGCTGACTTGAAGTAGGAAGTAAGGCTCGGGTTTCAAAATGACAAAACTTGAACTCTGTCCTTCCCCTCCCTCCCCCTCTTCCCTCCCTCCCCCTCTCCTGGTTTCTTCCGGTGTTGTTGAGGAATTGAACCTAGGACCTATTTGTATGCTATTAGCACATACTTTGCTAATTGAGCTAGCTGTAGTCCCCAGACCTTTGTTTCCTGTAAACCCCTCCCCAAGCCCCCTCCCCCAATACAGAGTCTGGCTGGACAAGCACTTGTGGTTTAGACAGGCCTTGAACTCTGCCCTTTCTGAGGCTCCTAAGTAGCTTGGATTACCACCATATGAGGCTTTTATCTAACAAACGCCAATGGTTAGATGGGTATTATTTCATCCTCTTTCTTTTCCTCCTCTTTTTTTGGGGTGGGGTGGGGGTCAGTGGGATGAGGATGAGGGTATAGTGTCTTGCCTTTATGGTCGAGGCTGGCTTTGAACTCAGTCTCTTTCCACCTAAGTATTGTCTTCCTTTTGAGCCATAGACTTAAGAAATAAATAAATGTGAAACCGAGATTCAGTACTTATTTGATTGAATATATTATCTTCAAGAGACTTACGTAAGTTTTACCCAATAGAAAGAAGAACAAATCCCATCGAGATATTAAGCGAATGCAGTGTGAATGTGCACCTCTTTCTAAGGATGAAAGAGCTCAAGGTGAAATAGCATGTGGAGAAGACTGCCTTAATCGACTCCTCATGATTGAATGGTAAGGAAAATATTCAACTCTTCTAGTACGTGTCTTTAAATATGAAAAATAATTAATGAAGGATAAAATTTAAACCTTTTTCCTATATGTAAATGAATATTTATGAGCAATAAAATATTTAATGTTTAATAAAAAAGATTTCTGCATTTCTCATTATATTATGACATCTGGCACATAGGTGCTCTATAAAACACTTCTATTGCTAACACTAATATTCTATTACTACTTTTTTTTTCCCTTTTCTTTTTGGCTTTTTTGAAGTAGAATCTATTATGTAGCTCTGGTTCTCTTGGAACTCACAATATAGACTAGGCTGGCTTCCAACACACAGAAATCTGAATTAAGGCTTGTACACCACTGCAGCCAGCCTCTGCTCCTACTACTTTTAATTCAGTCCTCCTTTTACTTTTTTAATGCTTATTCCTGAGAAGTAACTTAGTGTAATTTTTAACTTTAATGATGAAATGAAACACTAAAGTGAAAATGTGAAAGGTGAAATATCAGCATTTATGAGGTAGAGCAAGGTGGATCTTGGTGAGTTTGAGACACCAGCCTGGTCTACAAACCAAGTTCTAGGATAGCTGGGAGGGCTACATACAAAAACTCTGTCTCAAAAAACCAAAAACAAGGTAGAAAAAAAGGAGAAAAAAAAATCCCTTTGTAAGTTTCCCCAGAAAAAAGCATTAATGTGTACAACATAGGCATTTTCTTTATACATAGAAATAAAAACACACTGCATATCCTTTTGGATAATCAGACTTAATCAGAATTCCATATACAAACATGCCTATTTGTTTCTCCTACCTGCATTATGCTTTCTGTTCATAGTTGACTCATAGTAATTAATTTTCTATTAACATACTTGATTAGTATAATTTATAAAATGCCAACTATCTCTGTATTAAGAATGTTTCCCTTGTTGTTGTTTGAGATGGTATAGCCTTGGCTGGTCTGGAACTTGCTACATAGACCAGCTCGGCCTAGAAGTCATAAAGAGATCTACCTGCCTTTCTGCCTCTCAGTGTTAGGATTGAAGTCCTGTATCACTATGCCTTGCTAAAAATGTTTAATTTTTTTTTTTTAGTCAATCTGATTAAGTAATTTTTTTTCTTATTTTATTTTTTATATGTATGGA
Organism: Acomys minous; assembly: GCF_964271855.1. NCBI lineage: Eukaryota > Metazoa > Chordata > Mammalia > Rodentia > Muridae > Acomys > Acomys minous. The sequence goes on along the minus strand of NC_140495.1, from coordinate 13,261,633 downwards.
TGTTTTTGCCTGCATGTAAGTCTGTACACTAAGTGCATGTCTAGTACCTGTGGAAGCCAAAAGAGTGAGTCTGATGCCCTGAAAGTCTTTTTAGCTGCCATATGTGTGCTGAGATTTGAAGTTCTTTGGAAAAACAGCTGGGCCATCTTTCCAGCCTGATTATTTTAATACGGAAAAGCTATTAGCCTAAACGTAGTGGTGCACATTTTTTCTTAGCACTCAGAGGAAGAGGCAAGCAAACATCTGCGTTTGAGGCCAGCCTGTTCTACATAGTTCCAGGACAGCCAAGGCAACATAGTGAGTAGGTACCTTCTTTTTTGATGAGGCAGTTCTGGCTTTGTAGCTCAGGCTGACCATCCATACTGTGTAGTCCAGGTTGGCTCCAAACTTTATGAGATTGCCTCTTCACAGTTCCTCAATTACAGGAATGAGCTACCACTCCACTCCAAGGTTCCTTATTTTTTTGTTCTTGTTTTTTTGAGATAGGGCTTCTCTGTGTAGCCTTGGCTGTCCTGGAATTCACTCTGTAGACCCTAGGTCCCCAAGTGCTGGGATTACAGACATTACTATGCCTGGCTCAAAGGGTTCCTTATTTTTATGTTAATAAAGTGGTTTTTCCGAAGCAAAGTTGTGTTTTGGTTTTGTTCACCCTTCCTGCGCGCGCCCCCCCCCCCCCACACACACACAGAGGGTTTCTCTGTGTTATCTTGGCTGTCCTGTACTCTTTGTAGACCAGGCTGGCCTCAAACTCACAGCAATCCATCTGCTTCTGCCTCCTGAGTGCTGGCATTAAAGGCCTGTGCCACCACGCCTGGCTTTGAAGCAAAGTTTTGCTTTTATTTTTGTTACTGTTACAGTCTCACAAGAATAAAACACACATTTCTCAGGAAAATAAAACTCACTTTTATTTCTATTTTTAATTTTGTGTTTGTGTGTGTTTACATGTGCTTAGTTGTGCACATGTGTAGTTGCATCCAAAAGACCAAAGTAATGGTTTGAACGGAATGTAAGATGAAGTGCACTTAAAATCAGTTAACTTAAGCAAAAATAAAGTTAATATAGCTCAGATGTTGTTAGAAAATTAATAACTGGGTGGGCAAGTTGGCTCAGTGGGTAAAGATCCTTACTGTGCAAGACTGATGACCTGGACCCCACATGATGGAAAAGAGAACTAACTCCTGTGAGTTGTACCCTAATTTCTGTGTGCATACAAAATAAATATAAAGAATATTAATAACTGTATGATTAGAAAACATGTATGATAACATAAAAGTTTAATAAGGTCTATTGGTATAGCTTTGATTAACAAATCAGTAATTGTCAGTGTATTCCAAGATTATATACAGATGGGAATTGTATTCTAGACACTAGAAAGTGACAAGCCAGCCTTTCTCTTGATTATCAGTTGGCTGGACTATATTGTAGATATGCTCTCTCAGGAGCAATATAGACATTGAATTCTAAAGAGTGCTCTTGTGATGTAAGTGATAATATTGGTCATTAGTTAGCCATACAAAAACTATCTAATAAAGATGGGATATTTGTTGTTATAACACATTCTAACCAAGATGCTGCAGTTCTCTATGGCATTTATTTAAAGAATTATCTTTTACTCATTTCTCATTTCAGTTCTTCTCGATGTCCAAATGGAGATTATTGTTCGAATAGACGGTTTCAGAGAAAACAGCATGCAGATGTAGAAGTTATACTTACAGAAAAGAAAGGTTGGGGCTTAAGAGCTGCCAAGGATCTTCCATCGTAAGTTTTGTTTGTATGACTTCATTTTTTGTGTTGTTGAATTTGGGTAGGCATTTTGTAGAAAAATGATTTATTCCAGTAATGCTTAATAATGATCATTATGTAGAATGATTTCTTGGTAATTGGTTTGTTAAATTGATTTCTAGAAAATTACAAAGAAGTTCCATTGTTTTGTGTTGTTTTTGTTTGTTTTGTGACAGGGTTTCTCTGTGTGTAGTCTTGGCTGTCCTGGACTCACTCTGTAGACCAGGCTGGCCTCAAACTCGGAGAAATCCACCTGTTTCTGCCTCTCAAGTGCTGGGATTAAGGGCATATGCCACGATTCCTGGCCTATGGAAGTTTCTTTTACAATCTTTAAGTTACGATGAATGACTGTGAGGCCTTTCTTTCAGCTGCATCTTCAAGCCTAAATTGTTAGTCCCTGGTTATTGTTATATTCTTCAAGTTCTTTTTTGTTTTTTGTTTTTTTTTCTTTTTTGTTTTTTGTTTTTTGTTTTTCTGTGTTTTGTTTTCTGTGTAGGCTTGGCTGTCCTAGACTTGCTTTGTAGACCAGGCGTGCGCCACCACTGCCCAGTAAATTGTCACTATTAGATGACTTAGCAGTGAGTTAGATTCTGGTATTTAAGAACTTGGATCAATTAAAAGGGTGACTTGGCTGTACTGTCATTAGAATAGACTGTTTAGTTTAATACAGCACATTTTAATTTGGAGTGGAGCTCTGACTTTGGGAAGATTACCTAATTGCTTTAAACTGTCATAAAACCTGTGTTGCATAGCTGGGTTCAAAGCTACTCAGGACAAGTTTTTGAGACCTTATCTCAAAATGACAAGTAAAAAGATAGCTGATTAATGCCGGGCATGGTGGCACATGCCTTTAGTTTCAGCACTTGGGAGGCAGAGGCAGGTGGATCTCTGTGAGTTTGAGGCCAGCCTGGTCTACAAAACTAGTCAGGGCAGCCAAGGCCTGTCTTGCAAAAAACAAAAGCAAAATCCCCAAAACAAACCAAACCAAACCAGAAAATACCAAAAACCCCAAAACTGGTAGTGGCGCAGATGCCCAAGCATAAAAATAATTTATCTATTACATATACAAGGTTCTGCCTACATGTGTGCCTGCACACCAGAGGAGGGCACCAGATCTCATTATAGATGGTAATGAAGCACCATGTGGTTGCTGGGAATTGAACTCAGGTCCTCTGGAAGAGCAGACGCTGCTTTTAACTGCTGAGCCATCTCTCCAGCCCTCTCCACCTTTAATACCAGTAGGGCTTAAGGACAGCCAGGGCTGCACAGAGAACCTTGTCTCCAAAAAACAAACCAAACAACAACAACAGCACAGATGCCAGAGCTCTGCCTAGAAATGGCTGAGTGGTAAGGAGCACTTGTTCTTGCAGAGGAGCATCGCTCAATCCCAGCTCCCTCGGGGAGCCTCTACCATCTGTAGCGCTGGTTTTAGGGCTCTCATGTCCACAAGCACCAGGCACGCATAGGCTATACAGACATATGAATGCACAACACTGGTTCCATAAAATAAACAAATCCTTTTGTATCCATAAGAAAGATACCAAATCTCTAATTGATGTAGAAAATTAATTATTCTTCCATTCCTTGGTCCAGGATTTATAATTTGCCAATTTTGAGCTCATCAGTGTTTTCTTTAATATCCCTTAGGTGTTAGATGTCCATAGTAATTATCGGTTATTGACACCCCCCCCCCCACACCAGATAGGGTCACTCTGTGTTAGCCTTGGTTGTTGTCCTGGACTCACTTTGTAGACCAGGCTGGCCTCAAACTCTCAAACTCACAGCGATCTGCCTGCCTCTGCCTCTGCCTCTGCCTCCTGACTGCTGGGATGAAAGGCGTGCGCCACCATGCCCGGCCACGTTAGTGTTCTTAACCTTGGAGCCATCTTTCCATCCGTTCTCTCTCATTCTTACAGAATATAGTTTTCTCAACTTTTATTTTATATTTATTTATTTATAGTTTTTCGAGACAGGGTTTCTCTGTGTAGCCTTGGCTGTCCTGGACTCCCTTTGTAGACCAGGCTGGCCTTGAGCTCACATCGATCTGCCTGCCTCTGCCTCCTGAGTGCTGGGATTAAAGGCGTGTGTCACCATGACTGGCCTCAACCTTTATTTTAAACATTTTCTAAATGGCCTGCAGTATTCTGTCAGTTTGAAAAGCATTCCGACATATTATAATGTAGAGTGTATGTTGGCTGAAGAGTGTATGTTATCTACGTTGCTATTACTAAATGAAATCTCACTGGGGTTAGTTGTGAAAATCATTCGTTGTTCTTGCTCATAACAGAGTTAGGCAACTTGCTATTTGGTCTTTAGACCAGATCCAGGTCTGAAGGCATGGGTACTGCTTTATACACTTTATATAGATAGTTTCTTCCTCTTCCCTTGCTGATTTGTTTCTAGTGTGAAAGTTAACTCTGTCTTGGGTTATTCTTGCATAAACAAAGGTTCTTCGTTGCCATTTTGTACAGTTTTATGCAAATTCATATATATTCTAGGGAGTGAGACCAGCCAAGAAGCCAGAAACAGATTTGACTTTCATCATCATTAAAGAACTTTGAAAATAGGGGCAACAGAAGGGCTACTGTATTTAAATTGACTTTTTTGGGGGGTGGGTTCCAGACAGGGTTTTTCTGTGTAGCCTTGGCTGTCTTAGACTCGCTTTGTAGACCAGGCTGGCCTTGAACTCACAGAGATCCACCTGCCCCTGCCTCTCGAGTGCTGGGATGAAAGGCATGTGCCTCCATGCCTGGCTGCCTTTATTTTTACTAACAATTTTCAATATCATAATTTCTTCAGAGCTCTTTCTCAGCTATGAGTCACTGATTTTTATATTTGTTAGCCATATTTAAACTCTGTGTGTGTGTGTGTGTGTGTGTGTGTGTGTGTGTATGTTGCTGAAGGGTATAACTCAGGGCTTTGCATAATGCCAAGAATGTATTTTATCAGTGAGCTTCATTCTTAGCACATTTAATATCCAGATAGAGAATATGCATCTTGAAAATATCTATTGTGTGGTGACGCACGCCTTTAATCCTAGCACTTGGGAGGCAGAGGCAGGTGGATCTTTGAGTTTGAGGCCAGCCTGGTCTACCAGGACAGCCAGGGCCACACAGAGAAACTCTGTTTTTCGACTCAGTGGTCTTTTTAATATTTTAGGAAAGAGGTAGGTGATGCATGCCTATTGCCTTGGTATTTAAGTGACTGAGGCAGGGGGATCTCAGGTACAAGACCTGTTTATCATACTTGATAAATATTCTATAATATTTAATAGTTTTGTCTGGACTTGTAAATTTTCAGTATAATTCCTAGGGTGGAAGCGCTTTTTTAAAAATTAATTAATTAATTTTTTTTTAATTGTTTTGTAGGAACACCTTTGTCCTGGAATACTGTGGAGAGGTACTTGATCATAAAGAATTTAAAGCTCGGGTGAAAGAATATGCCCGGAACAAGAACATCCACTACTATTTCATGGCCCTGAAAAATGATGAGGTGAGCAGCATTGATGTGAAATAGATATAAAAACTGTTGCACTGGAGAAGGAGTGTGATGGGTTGATACACTGATTGATCTTCAAGTGACAAAAATTGGGGCGAGAAGAAATGAACAAAATTAAATAGCCATCTATGGTAACCCGTGCCTCTAATGTCTGCCCTGGGGAGGTGGAGGTAGGAAGAACAGGAGTTTAAGACCATCCTAACCTACATAGGGAATTTGAGGCCAACTTGTGCTACAAAAGACTCTGTCTCAAAATAAAACAGAAAGGATAATGTTTATATGTAAATATAAGCATATGTGCTTTATATGACAACTTTAAAAATCATGAGCCGGGCGTGGTGGCACACACGCCTATTCTCTGGAATAGGGTAGGAATCAAAGGGATATATGTGTTTTTTTTACATTAATATTGCCTTAATGCTTTTCTTTTTTAAAATGCATTGATATTTTGAGATCTTATTTTAAAAATCTTAAATTTTCTTCTTTTCCCCAGATAATAGATGCCACTCAAAAAGGGAATTGTTCTCGTTTCATGAATCATAGCTGTGAGCCAAACTGTGAAACTCAAAAAGTAAGTTGATATAAATATACTTAAATTTTGAAATATTTATTGAAGATTGCTGTTTTGACCATTAATTTTGATTTCTACTTTACTTTCATTTTGGATTAAGTTTATATTTATAAAAATACAAAAATATAAGATTGCCAAAAATAGTAGAAGCTATGTCCATATACCACCCCTCACCTAATGTCCCCATGTGTTTATTTAATATAGTATATAATAGCCATAATTCAATGATAATACCCAAAGAAAATTTGATTAATCAGAAAAACTGTACTATAAGCCGGGCGTGGTGGTGCACGCCTTTAACCCTGTCACTCATGTGGGAACTCACTCTGAGTTCAAGGCCATCCTGGTCTACAAAACAAGTCCAGGACAGCCAGGACTACACAGAAACCCTGTCTCGAAAAACCAAAAAGAAAAAAAAAAGGATTTTAATCTTACAGTAAAGTAAGATTTATGTTGTGTGCCTGCCTGTGTATGTGTATGCATGTGTGTATGCTCTCATGCATGTGCATATGTATTTAGAGGTCAGAGGAAAACTTCAGGGTTTGAGTGTGCAGTGCTTGCAGAATCCAGAAGAAGGTGCAGGATTTACAGATGGTTGTGAGCCAGTGCTCTTGACCAGCAAGCCGTCCTTCCAGTCTTTCCTCCTCTCTCACTTGCCTTTTTCTTTCTTCTTCTTCCTTTCCCTTGTTCTCCCCTAACTCCCTTTCTTTTGAGACAGCGTCTCATTATATACAATCTTGGCTCATCTGGTACTTGTCCTGTAGACCAGTTAGCCTCAAACTTGCCTGCCTCTGCCTCTTGAGTGCTGGGATTAAAGGCACGTATCACCAGGCTTGACTCTTATTTTAAGGAGGTTTATATTTATTTATGTGCGGTGTGAATATCTGAATATATGCCAGAAGAGAAACATTGGATGTCGTAGAGCTTGAGTTACAGGCACTTGGGTTCTCCCAGAGAGAAGCAGGTGCTCTTAAACCATTGAGCCCTCTCTCTGGCCTCATATATTCAGATTCTTTACCAAGACTCAGGTGCAAATTTGACTGTTCTGTAATATTTTTATAACATAAGTAGTCAAAATAGAGAGGGGTTAGGTTAAAGACTTGGAGCGATAGATAACTAAGTAGCTCTTGTTCTTCCAGAGGTCCCAGGGTCAGTTCCCAGTACCACATGGTGGTTCACAATGTAACTATCTCCAGGTGATCTGATGCCTTTGTCTGTCTGACCTCCATGGGCACTTGGCATGCATGTGGTGTATATATTACATGTAGGCAAAACACATACACAGAAAAAAAAACCAATCCTTAAAACATAAAAAGAAAGTACAAGTAAGCTATGGTTGAGAGGAGGAAGAAAGCTTAATAGAGAAAACTGCTTGCTGTAGAAGCCTGATGACCTAACTTTGGATACCTGGACATGACAATTTAAAAAGTCAGTGGTGGCCTGGTGACATGTAGCTGTGAGTTTAAGGCCAGCCTAGTCTACAAAGTGAGTACAGGACAACCAAGACTATACAAAAAAATCCTTGTCTCAAAAGCAAAACAAAAACAAAGTTGCATGTGTTGCAGGCATTTGAAATCCTAGTGGCTTTTTTTTTTTTAAGATTTATTTTTATTATGTATGCAATGTTCTGCCTTGTAAAATCTGCATGCCAGAAGAGGGCACCAGATCTCATTATAGATGGTTGTGAGCAACCTTGTGGTTGCTGGGAATTGAACTTAGGACCTTTGGTAGAACAGACAGTGCTCTTAACCTCTGAGCTATCTCTCCAGCCCTCACTAGTGCTTCTATAGCAAGGTGGGAAGTGGAGACAGGGGAGCGATCTGAAAACTTGTGGACTAGTTAGTATGTCGCTGAGTGGTAGAAATGAGATCGCTTCAAAACAAAGTAGAAGGCAGATTGGAGATATGGCTCAGCAGTTTAAGAGCACATTCAATTTGTTTTTGTTTTTGTTTTTCTTCGAGAATAGAGTTTCTCATTGTAGCCTTGGCTGTCCTAGACTCTTGGCTTTGTAGACCAGGCTGGCCTGCAACTCACAGAAATGTGCCTATCTCTGTTTCAGAGGGCTAGGATTAAAGGTGTGCGCCACCACTGCTGGGCTATCAGGTTTGATTATTATAGAAGGACCTGGGTTTGTTGCTGGGAATTGGGCTCAGGTTATGATACTTAGTGATACCAAGAATCTGTTTTGCTGGGGTTTTTTTGGTTTTAAGATAAAATTAGCTTTATACATAGTGTGTGTGTGTGTGTGTGTGTGTGTGTGTGTGTGTGTGTGTGTGCTAATCCATATATATGAATATACATATATACATAGATGTATGTATATAAGTTAAAAGCAGCAGGGTTTTGTTTATTTTTTTCTGTTTGCTGTGCTAGAGACTGAATACAGGGCCTTGTGTTATCTAGACAAGTGCTTTACATTTAGCTACACTCTCCAGTTCAGTAGCAGTTTGTTTTATTATATTATAGGCAAGTTATAGATATTGAATCTGATAGTCTATTAAATAAGAATTGCATATTGGTTAGTTTATTCAAGAAAAATCAACTTCTTTTTTATTTTTGGTTTTGTTTTTTCAAGACAGGGTCTCTGTGTGTATCCTCGGCTGTCCTGGACTTGCTTTGTAGACCAGGCTGGCCTTGAATTCACAGCAATCCACCTGCCTCTGCCTCCCAAGTATTGGGATTAAAGGTGTGTGCCACCACACCTGGCTTCAATCTATTTGTTTTGAGAAAATCTCACATAAAGATTTATATGTGGGGGCCGGAGGGATGACTGCCCTTCCAGGGGTCCTGAGTTCAATTCTCAGCCACCACATGGTGGCCATCACAGCCACCTGTAATGAGATCTGGTGCCTTCTTGTGGTGGGCAGGCACACATGTGGGCAGAATACTGTATAAATAATAAATCTTTGAAAAAAAGATTTATATGTTGTATTCAGTCAGATAATAATGGTCTTTAAACAGATGCATGCACAAACATTAGTTGGTTATTAATGTCTATTCTTTTAAAAACATTTCAGTGGACTGTGAATGGACAACTGAGGGTTGGTTTTTTTACCACCAAACTAGTTCCTTCAGGCTCTGAGTTAACGTTTGACTATCAGTTCCAAAGATATGGGTAAGTAATGGTTTTGCTATATTTGCTGTTTCTGACATGGAAAATAGATGTTCAGATACAGAGATAACTGTATATGTAACTAATAATTTATATCATCTATAGTATACCATCATAATTTTGTTTTTCCTATTATGTGATATTTATTTCTGGCCACTAAGGGATTTACAATATAGGAAGTATGTAATATTCCTCCGAAGTCAATATAATAAAACTTTACTAAAGGATTGGGGATGTAGTTCAGTCAGTAGCATGTGTGAAGCCCTGGTTTCGATTCCCAGAACTAAATAATGTCTGGAATCCAGTCACGTGGGACATAGTTCTCAATCTTCCTAAAGCTGAGGCCCTTTCATATAGTTCATGTCATGGTGATCCCCAAACATAAAATCATTTTTGTTGCTACTTCATAATGAATTTTACTACTATTATGATTCATAATGAAAATATTTTATATGCAGATTGTCTTAGGTGACCTCTGCAAAGAGTAATTCTACCCAAAATGGCCCTGACCCACAGGTTGAGAATCACTGATGTAGGAGGTGGAGGCAATAGAATCAGAACTCAAGGCTACCCTTGCCTATGTATCAGGTTGAGGACAGCCTGGCTTTTCTCAAAACAAACAAACAAACAAAGAAACAAAAAACCAAAACTAATTCATTATAGAAATGTCAGTTTTGAATGTATATGTGTGAAAAGAATAATATCTTTGTTTATTGTTTATCAACTCTTGGCTAATATTGTTTGACTTATACCATATTGTACTCTGATAAATGTCTTTTGGAGGTTGGAGAAATAATGCAGCGGTTAAGAGCACTGACTGCTTGCTTTTCCAGAGGACTTGGTTTTAATTTCCAGCACTGACATGGCAGCTCACAACTGTTTGTAACTGCAATTCTAAGGGATCCAACACCCTCACAAAGACATACATGCAGGCAAACCACAAATGCACAGCAATAAAGATAAATAAATAATTCTAAAGGGTTGGGTGTGCTAGTGTGCTCTTTTGATTCCATCATTTGAGAGATAGAGGCAGGTGGATCTTTGTGAGTTCAAGGCTAGGCTGGGTCTGCAGAGTAAATGCCAAGACACCCAGAGTTCTCTAGTGGGACTGTTATTTTAGCAGGGCAAATTGGTATGTGCTTGTCCTCCTCACACTAAAAAACTGTGAAAGGATAAAAAATAAATAGAATAAAATAAAAGGGTAGAAATTTCAAGTAAGCTGTAAAACTTTGAAAGCTTCCTTCCTTTCCAGATTATACTTTTGTGAGTTGATAGTTTTAATGCTTATATTAAAAGGCATATGAATTTAATTTTCCAGGATGTTTTAATCTTTTTTAATGCTATTATAGGATAAGATTTAATTTTCTTACTTTGTCCAGTGTGTTTAACCAGTGCTACTTTTCTTGGTAGTGATGCTGTCTGTTTCAAGTATTCCTTCACATATCTCATATTTCAGAACTTAGTGATTCTTCCAGTTCTGAGACTGATTATCTCATTATAAACCAGAACAAATGCCAAGAAATATCCCTGTTCTGACTACCTGCTTTTCTTTTTACTTCCTCCCTCCCTCCTTTTCTTTCTTGTTTTTTTCTATTTGTTGTTGTTTGTTTTTGAGACAGTAGGTAAGTATACACCAGGTTCTATGTAGAATTCTTGCCTTTTCCCCCCTGAGGGCAAAGAAACTGGACATGTTTATAAATCCTTGGTCTGTTCGTTTTTTTGCCTCTAATTGGTTGCAAAGGTGGTTTACCTGGGGCTGTAGACTTAAATCAGTTCTTTCCCACCTCTTCCTTTGCCTCCATGGCTTCATTTAATAAGCTATTAGTATGTTTGTTGTTATAGGAGCTCATCCTATGTTATGTTTAAATCAAATATTTCTTTTTGAGTGTCATGATATACTTTGTTTTTATAATAACATATCTTATTTTTTGGTGTACCAGTTATACATAAATAATAGTTTTCTAAACTGTGTTAGCAATTTTATTTCTAGCACAAATATGTATATACATACATACATACATAGAGAGGGGGGAGGGAGCGAGCACGCGCTTATTTTCATGCTTCAATAAATAGTTTTATAAAACTGAGAAATTATTCTTTAAGTAATTGGCCTATTTTATCTAGCAGGCGATAAAAGATTAGAAAAATGATGGAGCCAGTCCTGGTGGTGCAGGACTGTAGTAAAGCTGCACAGGAGACTGAGGCAGGAGACCTGCAGGTTCAGAGCTAGTCTGGCCAACTGTTGAAACTGGCTCAAAAATAGAAAGTAGAAAAGAGGCTGGAAATAGACTTATTAGTAGAACTCTTATTCAACTCGTGGAACCAGTGGATTGTTTATGTATATATGTTTGTCTGTCTTCTCTCTCTCTCTCTCTCTCTCTCTCTCTCTCTCTCTCTCTCTGTTTTCTCTCTCTCTCTTTCTCTCTGTCTTCTCTCTCTCTCTCTCTCTCTCTCTCTCTCTCTCTCTCTCTCTCTGTCTCTCTCTCTCTCCCTGTCTCCCCTCTTTCTCTCTCACACACACAGACTGAGGAAAGGGGGTGGTGGTGAAACAGGCATTAATAAGTTTTATAAGCAATTCTATTAGAAGCAAGTTTGTAAGAGTCTTACTTTTATATTTCCTATAGGCTGGAATGTATGATTCTTAACATGTCACTTGTACATGCTTTACTTTCGAATAGCTGTGTTCATTCCCATGTTCCCTAACAGCAAAGAAGCTCAGAAGTGCTTCTGTGGGTCAGCCAACTGCCGGGGTTACTTGGGAGGAGAGAACAGAGTCAGCATCAGAGCAGCAGGAGGGAAGATGAAAAAGGAGCGCTCTCGAAAGAAGGACTCAGTAAGTGAGCTGCTGCCTGTTCCTCAAATTTTATGATAAAAAGTTTTAAGAAAATAGCTTTTCTGATGATTTTAAAAGGAAAATCCAAGGGCTGGAGAGATGGCTCAGAGGGTAAGAGCACTGACTGCTCTTCCAGAGGTCCTGAATTCAATTCCCAGCAACATGGTGGCTCACAACCATCTACAATGAGATCTGGTGCCTCTTCTGGCCTGCAGGAGTACATGCAGGCAAGACACTGTATACATAATAATAAATAAATAAATCTTAAAAAAAAAAAGGCAAAATTCAGGTTTGGATGAGATACTGGAAAAGAGGAATGGTTGACTGTTTTTATTTTATTTCAATAGAGATTATACCAAAATACCAGGAACTTCTAAATTATGCTTAAAGTTTTTGGCTCATACTTTTTCTGAGCTTTTTGTTGTTCAGGGTAGTGTGTGTGCATCTGTGAGCAGTTCTGACAAGTGTGAAGGTTAAAGGACAGGCTGCAGGAGCCTGTCGCCTATTTACAAGTAGGTCCCAGGGATCTGACTCGGGTCATCAGGCTAGGCAGCAAGCACCTTTAACTGCTGAGCTGTGAAACCTGCCCTGTATGTATTTCATTGAATAAACTTAACTAGTTTATTTAACTGTGTTACACATATTTGGGATTTAGGTTGTTTATTTGAATTTTGCTATTATGAATGTGACTTACTGAGCATGTATATATATATTCTATTTCATTTCTTTTTCTTTTTCCAGTTTTTTGTCAAGACAGGGTTCTCTGTGTAACAGTCCTTGCTATCCTATACTTACTTTTGTAGACCAGGCTGAGTTGGAACTCACAGCGATCTGCAGTGCTGGGATTAAAGGCACATGCCACCACACTGGCTTCATATCTTCATTTTATATGGTTTACTTTTTAACTCCCTTAAGGACAGCTTTTCGGGTTTTGCTTTGCTTTGTTTTGTTTTTCAAGACAGGGTTTCTCTGTGTAACAGGTCTGGCTGTCCTAGACTCACTTTGTAAACTAGGCTGACCTAGAAATCACAGATCACTTACCTCTGGCTCCCAAGTGCTGGGATTAAAGGCGTGTGCCACCATGCCCTGCGCTAAGGACAGCTTTTTCTAAAAAATTTTTTTTGTGTGTGTGTATATGAGTGTTCTGCTTGCTTGTGTGTCTGTGAACTGCAAATGTATCTGGTGCCTGTGGAGGGCAGAAGATGTCATTAGACCGCCTGAAGTTAGGAGTTTCATACTGTTGTGAACCACCATGTGGGTCCGGGGACCCAAACCTATGTCTTCTGGAGCATCAACCAGAGCTTTTAACTGCTTAACTGCTGAGCCATCTCTTTAACCCTAAAGGCCAGTCTTTAAATTTGACATTCGTTGTAAGATGCTCCATCTTAGCATCTAGAACGATATATACTTGAACTACACGATTTCTTTTCCTGCTTCCTGCCCCTCCCTCTTTTTTGTTTTGTTTGTTTTATTTTCCTCTCACTCTCCTTTTGTATGTGTGCCTGTGCCTGGGCTGGGGGGAGGTTTGGGGGTGAGGGACAGGGTGTAGGGGTGTGCCCTGAGAAGTCTGATGACAATTTGCAGGCATTTTTTTTTTCCTCCTTCCACTGTGTGAGATATAACTCAGTTTGTTAGCTATGGAGGCGCCTTTACACACGGAACCATGTTTCTGACCTGATAATTCTTGTGTAGCCTGGGCAGGCCTCAACTCTTGGACATCTCTTGCCTCAAATTCCCGAGATCTTGGATTATAGGGCTGATATACCATGTCCAGCAATGCTGAGTACTGGGAGCCAAACTCAGCCTTGTTGTGTTATGTAGCTATTTTGCCACTGAACCACATCCTCAGGCTTTAAATAATTTCTTGTTCATGTAGTTGATGAGTGAATGAAATTCTTTTCAGATTGATCTTATCAATTTATATTTCTTTTTATTTATGTATGTATTTAAAATGTTCAAGACAGGGTTTCTCTGAATAGGCTGACTGTCCTGGACTAGCTTTGTAGACCAGGCTGACCTCAAACTCACAGCAATCCACCTGCTTCTGCCTCCCGAGTGCTGGGATTAAAGGTGTGTACCACCATGCCTGGCTATAGCTAGTTTTTTTGTTTGTTTGACACAAGGTTTCACTATGTGGCTATGACTGTCCTGGAACTCACTATATAGACTAGACTAGCCTTGAACTCACAGATAGCCATCTGCCTCTGCCTCCTGAGAGCCAAGATTAAGGCTTCTTCACCTGGCTGTCAATTTATATTTCAACAGTAGATGTGATATTATCAGATGTCCTGTTTATATTTTAGATCATTTCCTACCTGCCTTGCTTTATTCCTCCCTCCCTATCTCTTTAGTTAAAAGCACACGGTAGAGGGTCTTCTTTCCTTCCTTCTAGACAAAATTACCTAGGCTGGCTTTGAGGAGTTCGTAGTCTTCTCCTGCCTTGACTTTTAATGTTGATATTACAGTCATGGCTTAGTGGCGGTTGTGTGTGTACATGCATGCATGAGTGTGCATGCTTGCATATGTTCCCTGTCCCCTCCTCCACAACTAGTCTAATAGCATGGCTAGTTCATGTGGTCTTACTTTTCTTTTTCTAAATTACTTGTGAAGCTGGGAATTTTTCCCCCAAGTTGTCTGAGTGAGTGGGTGGATTGTGCTTGTTTCATAACTAGGCGTTTTCTTTGCTGTGTAGGTGGATGGAGAGTTAGAAGCGCTGATGGAAAATGGCGAGGGCCTCTCTGATAAGAACCAGGTTCTTAGTTTATCCCGGCTCATGGTCAGAATTGAAACTTTGGAACAGAAACTTACCTGTCTCAAGCTCATTCAGGTAAGCACTTTGATACTAAATTAATTTTTATTTCTGAATTTGGGGTGGGATATTTAAAATAAAATTTGGCTAATGGAGAAAAGTTAATTATGTTTTAAATGGACATACAAGTTCTTTAGGACTTTGAAAGTTTATACCCTTGAAAAATTACTGAAAAGTTACTATCATCATCATCTTGGTTTTTGGTTTTTTCGAGACAGGGTTTCTCTGTGTAGCTTAGCTGTCCTAGACTCACTTTGTAGACCCCGCTGGCCTTGAACTCACAGCAATCTACCTGCCTCTGCCTCTAGAGTGCTGGGACTAAAGGGCATGCACCACCACGCCCTGCTGAGTTCAGTATTATTACTAGCAGAGCTGGTTTGCTTATCTCTTCAGTTAAAAGCACATGATGGAGGGTTTCTTTTAGTGTAATAATTCATGGTACTTACTGTAGCTCTAATGCCCACGTGTTACTAGTATACTAAAACTATTTACGTTATATCAAAGCAAAGAATTTTACCAGTCATCTCATGTATTCCACTTTACTAAATATGCCATAAGAAAACAGATAATAAGATATCTAAAAATGTCTTCACAGGAGGATTGGTGGTATAGTGTAGTGGTAGAGTTCTTGTCTAGCATAGTGAAACCCTAGGTTTGAATCCCAGCACTGAAGAAACAAAAATGAACAGCCCCAAATATCAGCCAAGAAAGCAAAGAAAAAGCTTTTTGAATAAGAATCTGAATGAAAGAGATTCAGCAAAACAAATTTTCTTACCATTCAGAACAGAATTTTTTTTTAAAGGATTTTTTTTTTTTTAAAGACAGGGTTTCTAGCTGACTTAGAATTCACCCTGTAGACCACACTGGCCTCAAACTCAGGATCTGCTCGTCTCTGCCTCCCAAGTGCTGGGATTAAAGGCATGAACCAACACAAGAGACATTGTTTTTAGTTGTATAGTTATGTTCCTTCAAGTAACTAATTTCATAAGAGAAGGATGACTCATTGGAAAGAAGTGTACCAGTGAGAATGGGATGATGAATGGATACTTGGTGAGTTTGATAAAAATACATTAAAGAAATAATTTCTTAAGCATTAAAATTCTTTTTAGTATTTGTTAGATGTCTAATTGTATTTAATAAAAATATGGGAGAGATGACTCAGTGGTTAAGAGCACTGTCTGCTATTCAAGAGGTCCTGAGTTCAATTCCCAGCAACCACACGGTGGCTCACAACCATCTATAATGAGATCTGGTGTACACAACATACACGCACGCATGCCACATATATATTACCCCACATTTCCTCAAGAATTTGTGTTGTTAATAACTATGAGGGAGGAGAGGTAAGCAACCCTGATGAAGAGAAGGGGGCAGAGGAGATAACAGAAACAGAGAATGAGAATATTCTGGGATGTGTGTATTTGTGAGTGTATTAATTTAAGCAAAGTCTAATTCTCGCCAAGGGCTTTCTCTGACATTTGGACTGGTATTGCCTCCCTTACACCCTGCTTCATGCCCTTTTCCCCTATGAAAGAACACACACTCACAGTCCTGCCTCAAGTCATTTCTGGAGCGTCATGGGTTGTCCTTGTTGTGGATCTGGATGGCAGAGCTTGGTGATGGCCGGGAAAGTAACCAGAAGCTTCAGGAAGAGGTCAGTTCACCTTCCTCCCACATTTCTTAGACTACTTCTGTTGATTGCTTAGTTGGAGGGGATATGATTTTGGTGATTATGAGTTTAGCACTATGCCACCACCATTGTCAAACAATAAAAATGTTTATTATACCTATATCATTCTTGTAGCTATATAACCTTATATATACCTTGGTCTGGTAGTGAGTTTGTCTTTGCTTTTCTTCATAGCATCTTCTAAAGTCAGTTCTATTTACTAGGAACTGTAAGTGTGATGTATCATGATAGTAGTAATTTAGTTTATTGTTAAGACCATTATTTTTAAATTATGGGAAAAACAGAAAATTTGAATTTTTGAGTTCTGAAAAATTACCGACAAGATTTAGAATATCTTGAAAAGCAAAAAAGTATTTTTTCTTTTTTTCTCTTTCTCTCTTTCTGTTCTTTCATTTTTTGAGAAAGGGTTTCTCTGTGTAGCCTTGCATGTCCTGTAGACCAGGCTGGCCACAAACTCACAGAGATCTACCTGCCTCTGCCTCCTGAGTGCTGAGATTAAAGGTGTGCGCCACCACTGCGCTGCACAAAGAAGTGTTTTCAAAGGTCTAAGTAAAGATTAATTGGCAGCATTATTAGTGGATTTGCAACATCCATGATAAGTGTTTATAACTTACCATGACACTTGATAGGTAGCTGTTTAAAAAAAAAATTCATAGTTTCTACTATAACCTCAAAGTTAGTTATTAAATAACTACTTTTGTTTGTTTTGTTTGTTTAATATTGGTTTTTGGAGACAGGGTTTCTCTATGTAGGCCTGGCAGTCCTAGAATTCACTGTAGACCAAGCTGCCCTCAAACTCACAGAGGTCCACTTTCCTCTGCCGGGATTAAAGATGTATGTCACCACCCCCCAGCCAATAAAAATACTTTTAAAAATGAAGTATTGGAGTGGACATGTAGTAATTTTTCTAAGAGATCTAGCAATAAGAAGTTTCTATAAAACAAACAATATTAGGCAGTAATTTGTAAGAAATATTTGCATTTCAGTTTGAGGAGTATGTCTGTGGATAAAGAAAGTCTTTTTCCCCCCTAGGTAGTTATTTAACACAGACTACATTAGAAGATAATTTGAATATTTCAGGTGTGAAAACTAACATTTAAATGCATGGTGTTGTATGGTTCCCAATAACGGGGAGAATTTTATAGAAAAAGAGACTGGAAGTGAGGACTAGTATTTTTTTTTTTTAAGCTGCATAATTTTGGGAATTCTTTGCTTGTAGAGAATATTTATCAGTCACACTGACTGGTGTGTATAGTCATTATGTCTATACCCTGTGTTTTCTAATTGTAGATTAGACTTATTAAAATTTTTTCTTTCTTCTTAAAAGGAAATGCTAGAACCTTGAACTACATCTCTATTTATGAAGACTTAAGTCTTAATTTAGTAAGACAATACTCCAAATGTACTATTCCTGTATGTGAGTCCTGACCTGATGTTTGAAAGGTCAGCTATACAAAATGGTTGATTAAATTTTTATTATGTTTAATCAGATTATAAAGACTTTGGAGCATTTGCCCATTGCTACTAAAAATATGTTGGAAGAAAGCAAAGTACTTCCAATTATTCAGCGCTGGTCTCAGACTAAGACTGCTGTTCCTCAGTTAAGTGAAGGAGATGGGTATTCTAGTGAGAATACATCGCGTGCTCACACACCACTGAATACACCCGATCCCTCTGCCAAGCCAAGCACAGAAGTGGATACAGATACCCCCAAGAAACTCATGTTTCGCAGACTTAAAATTATAAGTGAAAATAGCATGGACAGTGCAATCTCGGATGTAACTAGTGAACTAGAATGCAAGGATGGCAAAGAGGACCTTGATCAATTAGAAACTGTCACTGTAGAAGAAGATGATGACTTGCAGTCACAGCAGCTACTCCCACAGCAACTGTGTGAGGCTAAAATTGAGAATGAAACCACCATTGAAGTCAGTAAATTACCCCCATCGGAACCAGAGGCTGACACCGAGACAGAGCCCAAAGACAGCAGTGGCACAAAACTAGAAGAAACGATTGCTGAGGAAACACCATCCCAAGATGAAGAAGAGGGTGTGTCTGATGTTGAAAGTGAGAGAAGCCAAGAACCACCAGATAAAACAGTGGACATAAGTGATTTGGCCACCAAGCTACTAGACAGTTGGAAAGACCTAAAGGTAAGAAACTATCATTTTTTTCTTGTTATTGTAACTGAATTATTCAGATTCCGCATGCTGCAAACCTAAACAAAAGCTGACAACATTTCTAACCATGAGTATTTCTGAAAAATGGACTATGATCTCTCAGCTAATGATAAATACGTCTTTAGCTCTTTAAGATAAATATGGTTCTTTAAGTCTGTAAGAGCCATAACAGTTAGAGCATTATACAGATAATGTCCTCCTTTTTTCTCACTGAGAACAGTATATCATATTGGTGATTTTATTAATTCAAGGGCTTGTCATATAAAATAAAACAAAATCCTTTTAGTATTAAACTTACTCTTTATGTATTGGGAACAGATATTTAAATCAAGTGATTGGTTTAATAGAAAATTAATTAACAGTGAAAATTAATTAACAGTGAAATTAATTGGAAGACTGATAATTTAGGAACTTTTTGTTATAAAATGATTATGTGACATTTTATTCTAGAAAATATATAAGGGCACTAATTTATTTGCTTTTGTCTCTGAAATTGCCCTGCCCTTAAGTTTTCCTTTTTAGAATTGGACAAAACATGTTACCTAAAGTGGCAGAAGCCAGGCATGGCGGTACAACATTCCTTTAATCCTAGTCCTGAGGAGGCAGAGGCAGGAGGATCTCTGAGTTCAAGTCCAGCCTGGTCTGCAGAGTGTACTCTAGGACAGCCAGGACTAAACATGAGAGAGAGAGAGAGAGAGAGAGAGAGAGAGAGAGAGAGAGAGAGAGAGAGAGAGAGAGAGAGAAAGGGTGGAAATCTGGAAACTTTATGTCATATATGGCATAAATATATTTGGATCTTGAATAAATATGAATGTATAAAAGTTGTAAGTGCTCTGGGTCTGAGGACCCCATGGGAACAGGTTATTTTCTACCTTTTATATTTTCGGTTCTGCCTTTCTTCTCTCAGAGTTAAAGCAATCCAATAAATCAGCAGTCCAGTTTTTTGTTTTGTTTTGTTTCCTTTTAAAAGCAAGGTGACACAAGCTCATCGCCTTGGATTCTGTGATTTGACTGTGTGGAACTTAGATTGAACCCAATGAGTTGGTAGTATGCTGTGCTTCCTGTTCGCTGTGCTGAAACCTTTTCATATACTACTCTGTGCTCTTACTGATGTATGTTACTTTTGGATCGCTAAAAATTTAGCAGAAACTCAGCTTTATTTAATATGAAACGTGACTTTTCATAAATATAAAAGGACGTGTCGTAGTAAGGCTACTTACAGTGCCGTATGTAAACTGCAGGAGTCAGGGTGATGGCTAAGTCAGAAATCCTAGAGTGGGCACCTGCTGGGCCTTTCAGAGCCTGCTTGCTGACAGCAGGGGTCCCAAAGAACGTTCTCTGACGTTTGGAGGCAGCTGTCACATTGCAGGGTGACAGCAATTTAGTGATAATGTTACATAAGTGGACACACAAGACACATAAAGCCACAGTTTCATAGAAGAAGAGAGAATGCTGTTGTAAAGCCTCTGGTCAACTTCTCAGACTGTTAAAATCTCATAAACCTGTCTTAAAATTTGTAAAATGTAAGGCTTTTGTGTAGTGGTTTGTATCTGTAATTGTAAATGTGTAATTTCATCTCTGGGATGTGTTTAGACTGATTAGACAGAACTGGAATAATTAACCTCACCTTCTGAACACTCATTTTCAGTCCTACAAAATTATTTCTCCTCTTCCTCTTTTGAACTCCTACCTGAAAGACCAAAGTAGTTTCACAATAATGTGTATGGTAATGAGATTCTTGACTTCAGGTTTATATTTTATTTATATTTAAAATAAAATGGATTCCTAGATTTTATACTTTGTACTTTTCAACTTCTGAGCATCAAGGGAGCCATTAAATTAAACTCTTTTCTTTTTCAAACTTGTTGGGCATAGCATTGCTGAGAAACATCTTTACTAACTGTGAACTGTGGTGTTTTGTTACATATTGGTGCTGGGGTTCTTAATCCTTCTATTTTCATTAGCGTATACCATGCCTCTCATTTCTAAACTCTGATTACTTTTGCTTTTTGAGTATAAAACAAAACTTTAGGTGGCATTTGGCTAGGAGTCTGAAATCAAGAATTGAACTGCAATATGTTTTAGAGAAACATACTAACCTAATGTGATTACTGTATACCATACAGTCCCGGCATTGGAAGAGTTAACTACTTCTGTCTGACTTCACCTATGTGTTCCAGTAGACACAGGCTGAAAAGAAAATGTCTTACTCTTTCAGCTTTACTAAGCACCTGTGACTAAATAGTGTTAGTGGCTGATACTTAGTTCATACTAAAAAGCATTGATTGTGGCTGTGTTGGCCACTCTAACTCTCCCTGATCTTGTGGGGCTACGACAGTGTTGCTGAGCCTGCATTCCAGTTGTCCTTTCCACTCTGGATGGAGTGAAGAACTGAACAGATAACTTCATACTCTTTAATCTTGGTTTTTGTTGGTGGTTTTTGTTTTTGTTTTTGTTTTTGTTTTTTGGTCACAACAGTCTATAGGGATCATCAGTAAAATGTAAGGGGGTGGGAGGGAAGGGACTGAAGCTTCATGAATTAGTCTTTGTCCTCCCAGATCTGATGATGATCCCCCTTGTAACTTGAACCATTTCCATCTAGCTTCTCAGGGCAGCAAGGAGCTTGTTAACATCACCAGCTGACCATGTGTCTCCTTTTCTCAACTCCATTTCCAACTTCGTGCTGAAGAAAAACGAGAACCTAGAGTGCATTCTGTGAAGAAACAGGAAGATGGTTGGGAAGTTGGATGATGCATGAAAAATATAATAGGTGAAAAGAGGACAGAGGTGGTTAACTCACTGGCGCCGGCATTATTTTGGTGCGTCCATTGCCAACAATTGTTGTCGTTCCGAGAAAATCCATACTTCTGGCAAGAAAGAATTAAGTGAGCTATTTTTTCTATACCTTATATACACAGGACCACTGCGTAGGCTTGCAAGGCATTTACTATACACATTTCTCCTAGAGTAGTCCTCACATTACCTAGCACATTACTACTTACAGACATGTTCATCTTCACATGCAGTTTTGCTTGGCTACATTTTTAGCAGGAGTATGTGCACCTATTTCTGTGTGGGAGAAGAATTGCTGTGCATCATATGCCCTGTTCAAAATGTTGCTTAGATTTCACAAGGCAAAAAGCAGTGATTACAAGTGATAGTTAATTATAACTGGAGTGGAAAATCCTCATTCAATTGGATCATATGAAAAGGAGGTAAGATTCTTATGAATTTGGCAGTTTCAGTTGGTGTTAACATCAAGAGGTTATAATAATTAGTAATCTAAGGAGTTCTCTACAAACACTTAGGTACAGGATGTACATCTATCTGTCCTTCTGGTCACCATGGCCATCTTATTTCTGCCTGGATTAGGTGATTTAGGAATAGAAGCTTCCTATAAGTAATAAGTTTGTACGTCTTAACCACTACTCTTATTCTCTGATTCTCTGATTTCATCTTTTTGTAGAAACTACTTTATTTAAAAATAGACTGTTTTAACCAAGCACGGTAACTCATGCCTTTAGCCCTACCACTTCAAAGGCAGACGCAGGAAGAGTGTGAATTCAAGGCCAGCCTTGTGAGGTTCAGGACAGCCAGGGCTATGAAGAGAGACCCTGTCTCAAACAAAACAAAACAAAACAAAAAATACAAAAAATATTTGGCTAGAAAATTTAACATTAAACTTTCTATAGAAACTTGAAATGTAATTACCTAAACTCACTCCACCACTGTAAAAAAAAAAAAAAAAGATTTCAGCAACATTTGAAAATGAAGTTCATGTCTTATGTTTCTGTGATTAAATTTGATAAGTCTGTAGAGTAAAAGAATAAATACAAAACTTGTATAAAATTACCTCCAGGAAATGCTGCTGTTTTAGATAGTAGCATTGAGAATGTTTTTAGATGTCTTTTTTGTGGGGGGTGGGGGGAGAGAGTTGAGACAGGGGTTCTCTGTGTAACAGAGCCTGCCTCTGCCTCCTGAGTGCTGGGATTAAAGGCATCTGCCAACACTGCCAGATTTAAGTGTCCTGGTTTTTAAAACACAAAAATGTATTAGAACTTACTGGCTTGTTTATGCATTCTTTTTTGCTGTTAAGAGACAGGGCCTAGCTATAATAATCCAGATGCTAGGATAAAAAGTGTGTGCTATAGGTATGTGCCCCTACTCTTAGCTTTGAGGTCCTTTTCCACTTTAAGGTAGGGTCTCACTATGTAGTTCCTGCTGGCCTGGAACTCACTATCCACTGCTTCTGCCCAAGGCAGAGCACGTTTTATTTAGTGGTCCATTTTGTTATTTAAACTACTTTCATCTAAGCCAGTAGCCCAGCTTGTATGGTGGTAGCTTGCAGTCTCCCAGAGGCTGTGGAGAAGGACCATGGGTTAGAAGCCAGCCTGGTTACACAGTGAGATGCTGCCTCAAAAGGCAAAGTACCAGTTAGAGATTGGGGACACTGCTGGTTTTGTTTTTAACCATAGCTGTGCTCCATGATTGTTACTATATATTGGCTGTGGCTACTGTAGTGGTAGACTTTAGTAATTGCTACAGAGAAGTGATAGATTATAAAGATTGTGATATTTGTCCTGTCTTTCCAGAAAAAAGTATACCAAAACCTATTTCAATGATAAAACACAAAATCTGGCTGTTTTAAACATCTTTGCTTCCTAGCTCTCTTTTTTTCCCCCCTCCCTCCCTGAGACAGGATTTCTCTGTGTAGTCTTGGTTGTCCTGGACTCACTTTGTAGACCAGGCTGGCCTCGAACTCACAGCAGTGCAGGGATTAAAGGCATGTGCCACCACGCCTAGCTCTCTTCCTAGCTCTTAATTAATCATATTTTCAAGAAGTACTTACTTCTTTCTGGTTTTGTTTTTGTTTTGAGACAGGGTTTCTCTGTGTAACCCTGGCTGTCCTAGAACTCTGTAGACCAGGCTGCCCTTGAACTCACATTGAGAGTTGCCTGCCTCGGCCTCCTGAGTGCTGGGATTAAAGGCTCGCAACCACCACACCTGACCTGTTTGAGTGTGATACTTGGAACCCATATGGAGGAGAGAACCAACTCCCAGGCATTGTCCTGTGCCCTCCATATGCTGTGATGTCACAAATGCCCATAGATAATCTAGTCACACAAATAGATTTCTTTTGTTCTACAGGTTAAGTAGGTTGTACTGATCTCATCCAGCACTTGTAATGCAGTCTTGCCTTGCTCTTGCTCTTACAGCAGACTCCTCTTTGTTCTTGCTCTCGTTCTTTGTTTTTAATATATTATCCTTGATTATCTTTTATAGATGAGGTTAAGAGAACTGTGTAGTAGCACTGCAAAAGCCCCTTAGCAGCATACAGATTAAGTTCTTGAACCTAGCCTGTGGAAATACTGTTCTGTCTGTCTAATCTTGCCCAACAATTTTTCTTGCACATGAGTCATGTCATCTGTTCGTTTATATTCAACCTTTCCATATCTTCAGACATACTGTTCTCTTAATTTGGGATATCTTTTTTTAACCTTCCTTTAAAAATTTGATTTATAGCTTTAGTCATCCTTCAGTGTAGTAATAAAATGCATTATAGTATTCTTTTCCTTTCTTTATTGTTGTTGCTTTTCAAGACAGGGTTTCTCTGTGTAGCCTTAGCTGTTCTAGACTCACTTTGTAGACCAGGCCAGCCTTGAACTCACAGCGATCTACCTGCCTCTGCCTTCCAAGTGCTGGGGTTACAGGCGTGTACCACCCGTGCCCTGCTTGTGTTATAGTATTCTTAACAGATTATAAAAGTTACTTGCATAGATGTTAGTTTCTTCTTTTTAAGCATGATATCCTCAAGGGCGTGGACCATTTAATGTTTTTATGTTTGAAGTGGTATCTTATAATGTGGCTGACTTGTAACTTGCTGTGTATACCGCCTGACATTATACTTGGTCTGGTGATCCCTCTGCATCCTGGGCGCTGGGATCATAGTTATAGACCACTTCATGGAGCTGGCATGGTTCCTCCCCCCCCCCCCCCCAGTTTATTTTTGTTGTTGGTTTTTTGTTTTTTGGAGACTAAGGTTTCTCAGTGTAGACTGGATATCCTGTAGACCAGGCTGGCCTCTAATACAGAGATCTGTCTGCCTCTGCCTCCTGAGTGCTGGGATTAAAGACCTGTGCCCCCTGGGGGCTGGAGAAATAACTCAGAGGTTAAGAGCACTGCTCTTCCAGAGGTCCTAAGGTCAATTCCAAGCAACCACATGGTGACTCACAACCATCTATAATGAGAAATGGTTCCCTCTTCTGACTTGAAGGTGTACATACAGGCAAAGCACTATATACATAATAAACAAACTGCCCAGCTTCAGGATGGTTGTGAGCCTAGCCTTTAACAGCTGAGCCTTCTCTCCAGCTCCAAGATGGTTTCTTAGTAACAGTTAATTTTACAGTATCTTTGTAGTACTGGTTGAAGTAAGTTACCTCTTAATTGTATTCCCTTAAGAGTTGGTGATGTATTCAGTGTCTAAAATCATCTTCTGGAAGTACAACTTTGCTCATGTCTGTTTCCTTTAAATTTTTTTAAATGGTCTACATTTCTGTTGTTAAGGTTACATTTTTCTTAGTGGGGCTTGCATGCAGAGTCTGAACTCCACCTATGTCTGTAATTTAATCTCAGATCATTCTAGGCCAGCAGTCAGGTCATCTTCTAATATTTTTGTATTTTCTTTTTCTTGAAACACTTTTCTTTTAGATTTCTCTTCTAAGATTTTTCCTTTCCCATGGTGGGAAATGTTTGCTTTCCAAGACAGTATTTTTTTCTGCTCTTTGTATATATATTTCCATCACATCCTTTCCAGTCACTAACAAATGGCATTTCACAGTAGTGCTTGGAGCAAAGGCAGTGATTGGCTTTTGTTTTGGCTTCTGGAGTGTGCTCTGTTTTCTGCTTAGTCTCTGAAGAGCCTGGTACATGTTAGAGTTTGCTGCTTTGTGAATGCTGAGTGAAAAAGTGAATACCAATGTTACGTCTTGACTCTCTAGTGTGAGTTTTGTGTTTGGTAGGAAATCAGAAGATATCATGTATTATTGATGATCTGTGAAGTGTATGGTGGTGTTTAACCAGCTGCAAAACAAACAAAAGGACTATGTAGTCATGACTTAGCTTTTGGGTGAGGGAGGTGACTCTGATTTTCTGATTTAAACCTTGTATTTGTCTCGTCTTTATTTCCCCCTAAATAATAGTGATTTTTTATTTTTACCAAGTAGCCCATAGAATTATGTATTGTTGATAAATACATGTTACATTTCTTTCAGTGTGCTTCTGATTTAGCAACTAGTAAGTGAAATTCTTTCTGTAATTGTAGCAACCATTACCTTAGTGTTTACTCAGTATCCTCTCACCTTAATGTTGTAGTGGTTTTCAGTCTGTGACCTGTGATTGAATGTGGGACATTCAAAACTTCTGAAATCACATGGCTCTCTAGGCTTTTCTGTTTAGTACCTACAACAACTTCTCTAATACAAATGTGTGTAGGTGTCAGATGGGAGAGGAACGATTGTGCTTCAAAAGGTGTTTCCTGGATGACGTGGGCCTCAGTAGGGCCCACTCTTCAACGGCAGGAGGACTTTCATGAGTATATGTTTAAAACATTATCGTGGATAAAATTATATTTGAAAAGTGTAAGGAAAAATCCTAGATCTAAATTAAATTTGCCTAGAAAAATAAATCTAAAATTGGAGAAACATTTAACCTTGACTGGCTACTCATTAATAATTACTATTCTATGTGAATATGTTTTTCTCACCTGCACAAGTATTTGGTACTCGACTTTGAATCTTTGACAGCAGGAACTGTGTTAGCTGTTAACTTTCAATGCTTCATGAGTTATTCTAAGCCCAGCAGATACGTACAGAATACAAGTGAGCCTTGCTAAGGGAGAGTCTTTGGATTTTAGTCAGGATGGGCAGGACTTGGGGAGGAGAGGGTAAGAAAAACAACCATCAATCAAAGTATAAAGAAGTAAGAGGACTTTGCCAAACGCCAGCATCTTAGCAGTCGCCTCTTGGGTAACCAGGTCTTACCTCAGAGCATGTTTGGTGTGCAAGACCAGTCCTTTGGTACTATACCTAGAGCTGTTTCTGAGATAAGTGATCTTTTCCTTTTCTTTTAATTTATAAAAGCCTTCTTGTATGCCATGTAAAATGCATATAATGAAATGTCTCTTTCCCGCTCTTGTCTCCTATGGTGGTTCTCAGGGGCAATCAACATACTTTTGAAATTTTATCTTTTGCAGCTTTCCAGAAAGAAATCATATTATGCATATATGGCCAGCTTTTTATTCTTTATTTTTTAGTCAGGTTTCAGTATGTAGCCCAGCTAGGCATGGAACTCAGTCTGTCTTTAAAACTAAGGCCTGCCTGCCTTTGCTTCTTAAGTGCTGGCCATCACCCTCAGCCTGCTTTTTTTACACTTCTAGTTTATATAAATTATAGCTATTTTTTACAGTAGCTTATAAAGAATATTTTTTAGGTAAGTTTGGTATTTGGTTATATAAATATACCTTAGTTTAATCAGTTTCTTATTATATCCCATGTATATATCCCAGTCCTTTCTTTGACTTAACAGTAGATACCTAAGTATTCATCCTTAAGCATTGCTGAGTTGTCTGCATTATTTGTTACTTTGATAAGCATCCATATTGTTTGACCAGGGGAGGTGAGACAGAGTTTCTCTGTGAAGCCTTGGCTGTCCTGGATCTTTCTCTGTAGACCAGGTTGGCTTCAGATCTGCCTGTCTCTGCTGGGTTTAAAAGTGTACACAACCACCGCCTGGTGTGGTTTAACTTTCAGAGGGAGCAAGAAAAAGAGAAGAAGAGGGTGTGAGAGAGAGAACACATACAGCCCATGTTTCATTCTCTCAGAAAGTAAATAATTTTTAACTAATATGGTACAGTACATACTGTTGACAATTAGATATGACACAGAATGTAGAACTAAAGTCTCAGAACCTGCCCATCTGATGGAATTTTGTGGCAGTTTTTCCAAATTCTATTGCCATGAGCTAAGAGTGACTGTCTTTTGGCTAGTAGGTTTTTTCTTACATTGTTTCCTCTCTTTTTATTACTGAATATATATTATTAATTATGTTGTCTGTACGTATGTGTGTACATGAGTGCAGATGCCAAAGAAGGCAAAGGTGTCATACACCTTGGAGCCGGAGTTACATGAAGTTCTGAGCCACTTATAACATGGGTTCTTGGACTTGAACTTGGATTCTCTTCTGGAATAGTACATGCTTTTAACTACTGAGCCATCTCTCCAGTCTTGCTTTGTTATTTTTTCTTCCTCTGACCTGCTGGGTTTCCTTTTTTAAGATGTAGAACAGCCTGCATTTAGGAGGGAGTAGATAATAGGTTTCTGTGTGGGTTTAGCTTCATAAAGTGGAAGATTTAAGTTAGTCAACTCCTAATCTTGCATATATCCTGATAACACTGAGTCCATTTATTTGTAGGTAGTAAATGTTTACTACAGTTAAATTATCAACAGTTAGTAATTTATTTTGTGACTGTAAGAAATATTTGTTTTTTTCAAGACAGGGTTTCTTTGAGTAGCCCTGGCTGTCCTGGACTCACTTTGTAGGCCAGGCTGGCCTCAAACAGAGATTTTCCTGCCTCTGTCTCCCTTAGTGGCAGAATTAAAGGTGTGCACCTGACTCAAGAAATACATTTATAAAAATAAACAAACATGTAGTTTGGGCTGAAGAGATGGCCCAGCAGTTAAAAACATGTATGAATGGCCCATCTATTCTTTGTTTGATTTGAGTACCTAGATTACATAGTATATTCAAATAGTTGTTAAACATTTTCAGAGTAATTATACAGTGTAGGTTGTTACTGATAAGTAGTAGGTTTACTTTTCTTCAAGTCTGGTTACTGACAGTCAAACAACTGAAGTGTGTTCAAGAGTAGAGCAGCAAATTCAAATGTGTTTTCTCAGCATGCAAAAGCAGCTCAAGAAGAAAGAGAATCTGGATGTTCTGAGCCAAGGTAGTTCTTTCCTAAAGGTATGAGAACCTTTTTTTTTTTTTAAAGAAAAGCCTGTAAGTAATTCAGAATTTCTCAGATTTCACTGTGGGCATCATTTATAAAAGGAGCTTTTTACAAAGCTAGTTTGTCTTGGCTGTGGTTACTCTGAAAGGCTTCCTGGGGCATTTGCAGCTGTGGTGCAGAATCACAGTTCTAATGAAAGTCCTTAAACATAGGAAGGGGTGGACTGTAGGAGCTAACAGAATGGAGGCATCTACATTTGTGCATTAATCTCAAGAGTATTACTCTATCCCAAATAATGCTGTCAGCTATATTGTGTGTCATTTAGTCATGCAGGTGTGTTGGGGTTTGACCCTTACAGCATGATGTGAATAGATAGCTAAGCTATCCATTGTAAAATGGAGGGTTGTTCTATGGATGAATCCTTCCAGTTCTTTTTTTTTTTTTTTTTTTTTTTTCTCCTTCCCTTTTGAGGGGGTGGGAGAGGTGCTGGTCACTGAGCTGAGGGCCTTGCACATACTTAAACCAGCACTGTACCATTGGGCTGCTTCCTTTACCCCAGAGGTGTATTTTGAAGCTCAAATTAGATAATACATGTGAAGCAGTTAAGAGTGACACATCGTACATAGGATACGTGCACAGGTAAAATTATCTATTGTGTGCCTATTTTATTGGAGAGATGTCTGTTCCTTTCTCTGTATCTTTGTTTGTTTGTTTGTTTCTTTCTTTCTTTCTTTCTTCCTCCCTCCCTCCCTCCCTTGAGACAGGGTTTCTCTGTGTAGCCTTGGCTGTCCTGGACTCACTTTGTAGACCAGGCTGGCCTCAAACTCACAGCAATCTGCCTGCCTCTGCTTCCCAAGTGCTGAGATTAAGGGCGTGGGCCACCACACACGCCTTCTTTTTCTTTTTAAAGATACAGTTTCACTATGTAGCTCTGGCTGTTCTGGAACTTACTATTTAGACTAGGCAGGCCTTTAACTCACAAAGATCGGCCAGCCTCTGCCTCCTAAGTGCTAGGATTAAAGGCATGTGCCACCATGCCCCTCTTGAATATTTCATCTTGAATCTTCATTTGTGTAACATGTGGACTGTTTTTCGTTTCTCCCAAATGCTACTAGATTATAGTTGAAATGAATTTAATTTTCTTGGAGTACCTTTGTAAAACTGGATCATAGGGTCAAGTGATAACCAGGCAGCATGTATGTGGTTAGTATTACACGGTTGTTATAAAGGGAAAGATAGTATCCTTGTGTACCATTGAGAATGTGTAGGCTCATCATTGATTGACGCACTTCGCTCAATTGCTGGATAAGAACTTGTGCCCATCTATATATACCTGGTGGACTAGAATAGTGTGGAATTGTCAGAACAACAAAGTATGTTCTTAGAAATTACACAGCAGGTAAATGTATTTCAAGGCATAAAAACAGTTCACATTTTTCATGATCAATTTTGGTACAGTATTAGATGAATTTTGGGGGTATTGATGGCCTAGTAATAAATAGTACTCTCCTCCCCCCCCCACACCTTTCTTCACTTCCTTCCTTCACAACCTTTTGAAAGTTGATAATTTGGCCGTTAATAGATAATTTGGTGGTTTTCCATCCATAGGAAAATACACTGAATTGCCTAGTGTGTGTAAAGACCCTAATTTTTTTTTTCTAGCATGGCAAAGGATATGGCAGTGGTGGGGATGGAACACAGTTGAGTAATAGAATGCTTGCCTGGGTGTGCGAGGGATCATGGTTTCCATCCTCAGCACCATATCAACAGTGAACATTGAAAAAATATACTAAATAGCAGGTATTGTCTTTGTACACGTAACCTTCAAAGTGTTGAACTGAGTTGCTGTGTTAGTTACACACTGATCACTTGAACACCAGACTCAGATTGATGGAAATTTACTGAATGCTGCCTAAAGACTGACCAGTCAGGGACACAATCTGGGCTCAGGAGCGAGACTGTGACACTGAACCACTTTCAAAGTGAGTTTTTAAAGGGCAAAACCACAACCAGCCAGGAAAAATCATTTCTACTCTAGGTACATTGATTGTGTCCTTCCAAGCAAGAAGAATTAACTTTCAAGTTCATTCTGTCTAGGTAGCTAGATAAAACATCATAAGCTGATTGGCTAGGATTTATGGTAGGGGAACTCTTGGTCTTTCCAGCTTTCTCCACCTTTCCAGGAGAAGGAAACATAGCAGGTATTTTGGTTTAGCTTAAGTAGAATATAAATTATTAATTCAAGCAGAATGTTCAACAAGCATTGAATTGTAAGTAAAGGGCTGTTCAAGCTCCCAGGCAGGCGGAGCCTGAGAACCTGAACTTAATTTCACCTCATAATCAAAATGGAGACTTGGAGGCAAAATGGCTGCATCTATGCTAACCATTAAGGTCTAGGCATGTCTGGACATGTTTCAGTGTGGTGTGCCTCAACAACTGCTCTTATTGGGAATGGTAGGTGAGACATTACAATTGTTCTATGGGTGTTCTCAGTATAGAAACTATAGATGACTTCTATTTTATTTTTCACAGACACACACACACACACACACACACACACACACACACACACACATATATCTTAAGGGTTAGAAATCTCAAGAAATAGATTCTTGTTAGAAATACAGTGCCACAATCCTTTATTTTGGTATGTTGCTCGTGAGATAATACAGCCAACCAGACAGGTGGTGGTAGCACTCACAGGTGGATCTCTATGAGTTTGAGGCCAGCCTGGTCTACAGAACTAGTTCTAAAACAGCCAAGGCTACACAGAGAAACCCTGTCTCCAAAAACCAAAGGGGGGGGGGCCAGAGAGAGAGGGAGAAAATATATATAATTTATTCTGTTAATCATATTCCTTGGGCCAGATCCTGTTTATTTAAAGCCAAATGTATTAGGTTTTGGAAAATGCTTAAATACCAACCAATCTGTTTTCTTTGTAGTGTATTTTCCCCGCCTCCTCATAGCTTTATGTTATCAGTTTCAAAGCAGCATTCTGTTAACCCACGTTAACTCATTATTTTGGTTTTTGTTTTGTTTTTGCAGGAGGTGTATCGAATTCCAAAGAAAAGTCAAACTGAAAAGGAGAGCACAGGTAGGTTGAAGAGTACTTGTGCAGGTAGCTTTAGAAGAATTCCTTATGTAATTGAGGAGTCAACTAATAAAGAACTTTAATGTTCTTCCTTTTGATATAAACATACATACATATGTTTGTTGATATAAACATACATAAAATGAAACATAGCATGTAATAGTTTGCAAACTCCTGTATGCTTTCTTGGTGAATTTTCCAAAGGAGATACTTCTTATACTGCCTGTGTTCTTGCTTTGGTGACTTACCTTTCATTTATCTGACCCTGTAGAATAGAGAACCCTGTTTGTTCGTTTTCTTGATCCTTCAGTGCTGGGATTGAATCTAGGGCTCCTCATATGTTAGACAAGTACTCCACCACTGAGTTTTTCTCCCGGGCCTCAAAGTAGACATTAAAAATTTTTTTTTAAATTTTAGATGTGTCTATGAATGTTTTGCCTGTATGCATGTCTGTTTACAGTGTGTTTGCTTAGTGCCTATCAGAGGCCAGAAGAGGGTTCTGGAGCCTCTGGAACTGCAGTTAGGGGTGTTTGTCAGCAACTATATAGGTGCTAAGAACCAAACCTTGCTCTTCTCCAGCCCTTCAATTTTTTAAAAAAAGAACTATTCTTTTATCTTTATGGGTGTTTTGCTTGCATGTATATGTGTGTAGTATCTATGTGTGACTGGTGCCCTCAGAGGCCAGAAAAGAGCAGCAGATTCCCTAGAACAGCAGTTACACGTAGTTGTGAGATGGCATGTGGGTACTAGGAATCAAACCTGAGTCTTCTGTAAGAGCAGCAAGTGCTCTTTAACG
Source organism: Acomys minous (assembly GCF_964271855.1). Taxonomy (NCBI): domain Eukaryota; kingdom Metazoa; phylum Chordata; class Mammalia; order Rodentia; family Muridae; genus Acomys; species Acomys minous. The sequence goes on along the minus strand of NC_140495.1, from coordinate 13,229,262 downwards.
ACTGAGCCATCTCTCCAGCCACAAAGTAGACATTGTTAAATCTGTATTCTTAAAGGTCTGTGGAGGAATATTTATCTCCAGCTGCCCATATGTAGGGAGGTGTGTGTGCGTGGGCATGGTACGCACTTTTAATCCCAGCACTCGGGAGGCCGAACCAAGTAGATCTATGAGTCTGAGTCCAGTCTGCTCTACAGAGTGAGTTCCAAGACAGCCAGGGCTGTTACACAGAGAAACCTTGTGTCAAAAGGGGGGTTGCGGAGGGGGGGGGGTAGGGGGGGAGGAAGACTTACTAGAAGTCAGCGACTACTGAGGAAGCTCAGAATCGCTGTTACAGCAGATACACATGTTCCATGGTAGCCTTAGTTCTTGACTTTACTGCCTCACTGTTTTAACAAACTAAGGAACTAAAGCACTGAACTCAATGGGGCACTGGCTGGTTTCTTGCCTCCCTTCTAGTACTGACTCAGGGTTGCTAGAGTGAAAAGACCTGTGTGTTGTGTGTTGACCTTTACCTTTGTTTTGTTTGTTTTGTTTTTTTTCCAAGACTGTCTTGGACCATGCTGGCCTGGAACTCACAGAGATTCCTCTGCCTCTGCCTCCTAAGTGCTGGGATTAAAGGCATGTGCCACCATGCCTTTATCTTATTTTTAATGAGCATAGGCTCTTACACTTTTAAAAAATTATATATATATATATTTATTTATTTATTTATTTTATGTGCATCAGTGTGAATGTATCAGATCCCTTAGAACTGGAGTTACAAACAGGTGTGAGCTGCCATGTGGGTGCTGGGAATTGAACCCAGGTCCTTTAGAAGAGCATACAGTGCTCTTAACCCCTCAGCCCAAAGTTCTAATGGTTTATTCTCTTCATAGCTAAACTTCCTCCATGGGACTATAAAGAACTCTAATAAGAAATAAGATGGTTCTGGGCAGTTTTTTTCTTGGTAGAACCATTGGCAGCAATGTTGTTAGCAAAGTTGTTAGGAGCTACCAGTCCAGGGTTACCTACGTTAGGCAGTTAGCCCTATAGGCAAATCTCAGGGTTACCTTCAATGTTTTCTAAGCATCTAGTATAATAGAGCCCTTGGGGAGCTGCAAAGGATGAGCTTGAATTTTTTTTCATGAACGAACAACCTTTTATATAGAAACCTCAGCCTTTATCTTGTTTGTGGAGTCTTTTTTGTTTAGTCTCAGACTTAGAATAAGGAAATATGAATTTGGTTTTGATTCCTCAATGTCAAACAACTAAAACTTAGAACCTTTAAAATTTAAAGTCAAGTCTAGATGAAGAGTCCATACATTTCTTTGGGATAGAAGTTTTATTATGTACTTGATGTGTTGTTTTCCTACTAAAATAAACTTGAAGAAGCAAAACCCAAAACTTACCTTTCTAGTAACTGAACGAGGGAGAGATGCTGCTTCCTTCAGAGATCAAACAGCTCCAAAGACCCCTAACAGGTCGAGAGAGAGAGACCCAGACAAGCAGACTCAAAACAAAGAGAAAAGGAAGCGGAGGGGCTCTCTCTCACCACCCTCCTCTGCATATGAGCGGGGAGCAAAACGGCCAGATGACAGGTAAGTGACCATGCGACTTTTTCTCATTTGGGCAAATCAAAATGTTTCCAAGTCAAGTCAACAAAAAAAGAAGACATGAAAATGGAGCCAGTGAGGTGGCTCAGGTAAAGCAGCTTGCTGCCAAACCTGGTGGCCCTGAGTTTAATCCCTGGGACCCACGTGGTAAGAAGGGGAGTCACCTCTTGGCAGGCTGTCCTGTAACGTCCATGTTTATGCTGTGCACCATACACACACCACTTGCACATTAAATGAATAGGGTAGGATAGGATAGAATTTTTTAAAGAAGGGTTTTTAGATGGAGAAAGATGTCAGAAATGGGAGCGTGCACAACTAAAATTCATGGTATATATGCATAAAACTTTCAAAGAGTTTTTTTTTTTTAATGGGGCCACCAAGATAACTCAGTGGGTAAAGACGCTAATGTCAAGCTAATGTTTTTTCCCAGGACTCAAATGAGGAAAGAATACCTAAGTCTCTCAAGTTGTCTCCTGACTCTCTAAACTGCATTGTGGCATGCCCACTCACAGATTCATAAAATAAGTATATAAATATAAAAGGGGAGGCGGATGTGGGGACACTCAAGAGGCAGAGGCAGGCAGATCGCCGTGAGTTCAAGGCCAGCCTGGTCTACAAAATGAGTCTAGGAGAGCCGAGGCTACACAGAGAAACCCTGTCTTGAAGAACCCCCTCCCTTCAATAAAAATAAAGAAAGAAAGAAAAGAAAAAAATATCTGTGAGTTAAGACTGGGCACAGTAGCATATAGCTATATAATCCCAGCATTTAAGTGATGGAAGTAGGATTATTGAAAGTTCAGAGTCAGCTTTGTCTACATAGCAAGTTTCAGACTAGCCAGGGTTAAATAGTGAGACCTTGTTTCAAAAGATAGGCGCGCGCGCGCGCACACACACACACACACACACACACTGGCCTTTCAAATTAGTATCTTCTAGATATATAAGTATACAATCTTGCTGGTGAGTTTTTTATTTGTTCACTTGTCTTTGATAGGATCTTGCTGTGCTGCCATACTTAGCCTAAAGTAGAGCAGTTGTTCTGTCTTAACATCCTGAGTTCTAGGATGACTGGTGTTAGCTACTATGCTGACTGGTTTTTGTGTGGGTGTTGAGGTCAGGCTCAGATACTCCTGCTGAACAGCATGTTGGACTGTTTCTTGACTCATGTCACTTTTTCTTTTCTTCTTCATTTATTTACAAAGAAATAGGTTTTATCATGTGTTTAAACATTTCTGGATTTATGGTTATATAAGTTGCTTCAACCCTAAGGAAGAATAGGAAAATTGTATCACTAATTCAGGCATCTAAACTCTGAGAATAGAAATGGAATTATTAAAGTGTTAGAATTCCTGGGGCTTCTCTTCTAGGTGCCTGGTGCCTTACTTTTTGTTTTATGGCATCTGGGGATTGAGCACAAGGCTTTGTATACAGTGGATACACACCTTGCCAGTGAGTTATATTCTCCAGCCCAATGTATTTTAAAGAATCATTTATAAAGGCAGGCATGGTGGTACACACCTTTAATCCCAGCACTTGGGAGGCAGAGATAGGGAGATCTCAGTGAGTTCCAGGCCAGATAGTCTGCAAAGCCAGTCCAGGACAGCCAGGACTACAGAAAGAAACCCTGTCTCGAAAAACAAAACAACATTTATTTTTAAAATGTGTGTCTGTATGCGCACAGGCATGTGCGCATATGTCTTCAGAGTTCAGAAGTATTGGATGCTCATGAGTTGTGGGCTTTAGGCACACTTTTTATAAACTGTTTTATTAGGATTTCTTAATGCCTCTTTCTCCCTTTTCCTCCCCAGTCCCTTTTAACACCCCCAACACCAGGTAGGAGAAAAAGAAAGTGGGGAGAGCAGGAGGAGTTCTCTCTGGCTAATTCCTGCTGGCTAGGGTCGTTGGGTTCCTTGGGGCAAGTTATATCTTCATTTCAGGATATCTCCAACTTCTCAGTAGCCTGCAGCAGCAGCAGCCAGGGGCAGCAGGGGCAGGCACCAGCATTATTCTTCCTTGGATCTGCCACTAGCATTTATTCCCTCTCCAGAGTCCTCAGAATTTAACTATCTGCAGCTGGCAGAGAGCCCCTCTCAGAGCCTGCGTGAAGCAAATAGTTTGCTGGTGTGGACAATCTGAATCAGCCCCATATCCCACTCCTGGGATTGAAACAAAAACATGTTTACCATAACCAGTAAACATAACTAAAAATTTAAAGATACCAAAACTTACAATGGGCCATTGTGAACTACCTGATACGGCTTCTGGGAACTGAACTGCAGCCATCAACAAGAACAGTACAGGCTCTTGACTGTCGAGCCATCTTTCCAGCTTTCTTGTTTTGTTTGCAATGCTGGATATTGAATTTAAATAATTTATTTAATTTTATTTTATGTGCATTAGTGTGACAGTGTCAGATCCCTTGGAACTGGAGTTACAGACAGTTGTGAGCTGCCATGCAGGTGCTTTGAATTGAACCTGGGTCCTTTAGAAGAACAGACAGTGCTCTTAACCACTGAACCATCTCTCCAGCCCTCTGGATATTGAATTTAAGCAAGCCCCCAATAACAACCCTCATTAACTAGTTTTCAGTGTGACTTTTAGGCAATGCCAAATTAGATTTGATGTGGTTAGTGGTTTCTTCATAATTGGTTTACTGTTTTATAAGTGTCTTGATTATGTCAGTGATTTGGTAACCTTTTGTAGTATTGTTTTCTTTGTAGATATGATACTCCAACTTCTAAAAAGAAAGTACGAATTAAAGACCGAAATAAACTTTCTACAGAGGAGCGCAGGAAGTTGTTTGAACAAGAAGTAGCACAGAGGGAGGCTCAGAAGCAACAGCAACAGATGCAGAACTTGGGAATGACATCACCGCTACCTTTTGACTCTTTGGGATATAATGCCTCTCATCACCCCTTTGCTGGCTATCCACCAGGTTATCCCATGCAAGCCTACGTGGATCCCAGCAACCCTAATGCTGGAAAGGTGCTTCTGCCCACACCTAGTATGGACCCTGTATGCTCTCCTGCTCCTTATGAGCATGCTCAGCCCTTGGTAGGACATTCTACAGAATCCCTTGCTGCCCCTCCATCAGTGCCAGTGGTGCCACATGTGGCAGCCTCTGTGGAAGTTTCTAGTTCACAATATGTGGCTCAGAATGAAAGTGTAGTACACCAAGACTCCAACGTTCCTGTAATGCCAGTACAAGCTCCAGGCACAGTCCAAGGACAAAATTACAGTGTCTGGGATTCAAACCAACAGTCTGTCAGTGTACAGCCCCAGTATTCTCCTGCACAATCTCAAGCAACCATATATTATCAAGGACAAACATGTTCAACTGTCTATGGTGTGACATCTCCTTATTCACAGACAACTCCTCCAATTGTGCAGGTAACCTCTCTTTTGTATTTTAAAGTCTGTTAATGCCATGCTATAAGAAATCCTGTTCATAACCTGATTTCACTTGAGATGCTAGTTAATCTGCTAGGAAGGAAGAAGTCCTGTGGTTGAGTATTTTGTTTGTCTCTTGGTACTAGGGATGAAGCTCAGCACACGTTTCCCACTACATTATAGCCCTAGACCTTGGATCCATTGCGACTGCATCGGTTGTCTACTATGTAAAATGTTGGCTTGGGCTGGGGACTCCTGACATCTTAAGACAATATATGTTACAGTTTCCATGAGTAAGGAGTTTAGAAGCAACTCACCTTGGGTAGTCTGGATCACAGCCCTTAAAATTACAGCCACGCTATTTTCTAGGACTGTAGTCATCTGAAGGCTGGATTGAGAATGGGAGATTCTTTGCACTTATTCAAACCAGGGCTTCCCAGTAGGACTACTCACAGTTCCTGTTACTGTGCTGTACTCTGTTCATCACAGAGAGGTGCTTACCAGGTGGTGGTAATCACTGGATGAAGGCTTGACCAGTATAATCTAGAAGGGAAATAACTACTGACCTAGTTTACTTTACATGTCCTTTGTTTGGTTTGGTTTAGGCTTCCCTGGCTGTCCTGGAACTCTTATCTATAGACCAGGCTGGCTTCAAAGTCAGAAATCCACCTGCCTCCGCCTCCTAAATTCTGGGAGTAAAAGCATCTGCCACTACTGCCCAGCTACTTTGCATATCCTAGGTAGTAGACAAATGGCTTCTCTTCTACTCTCTATGAAATTAGTTGGTCAGAGCTGATGTAAGGATTTGGGTAATGAGAAACGTGTAGCATGGTTGTTAGAGTTTATTTTGAATCCTAACTATCATTTACTTTATTTTTGGAGAAGACGCATCTATTATTGAGTCTTCATTTCCTCATCTGTAAAATGGCAGAATGCCTTAAAATAATTTAATTTTTTTTGCCTAAGATGGTAGGTAGTAATGATGAATTTCAAAAACTTTAGTCATAGCTATTTTTTTTTATTATTTATTTTTATTTTATGTGCATCAGTGTTTTGCCTTCATGTGCCTTTGTGAAGGTGTCAGATCTTGGAGTTACAGACAGTTGTGAGCTGCCATGTGGGTGCTGGGAATTGAACCGGGTCCTTTGGAGGAGCAGTCAGTGCTCTTAACTGCTGAGCCATCTCTCCAGCCCCTTGGTCATACTTATTATTCAGTTACTTTACTGCTGAAGGAAGTATTAATTTAATGTCTATGGAGTACAGCTAGGTCGTGTTCATCTACTGTTATCTAGGCCACAAATAGAATCTCTAGTAAATGGCCTTAAAGTCTATGATGTTCAAATCCTGTTTTTGAACCATAACAACATACGGAATACTGAGAGTTACAAGTTGTGGATACTCTTGATGATACAATGTGTGACATGCAAAAATTAAATTTGTAGTAAACTTATGGTTTGTATTTAGTATGGCATTTGGAAAAAAATTGTTGCTGGACTGGAGAGATAGATGGCTCAGCGGTTAAGGCACTGCCTCCTTTTCCAGAGGCCTGGGTTCAATTCCCAGCAACCACATGGTGGCTTGCAACCATCTTTAATGAGATCTGATGCTTTCTTCTGACCTGCAGGTGTACATGAGTGATTTAGTGTAACAAACTTGGACGAGAACACTTCAGTGCCTCAAAATATTTTCTTTGCTTTTTCAAGTCAGGGTTTCTCTGTGTAACAGTCCTAGCTGTCCCGGACTCACTCTATAGACCAGACTGGCCTTGAACTCGAGATCCACCTGCCTCTGCCTCCCAAGAGCTGGGATCACAGACCTGCACCTCTGCTCCATGCTTTCTTTGAAATATTTCCTTTAATAAAATGTTACTCATCAATTTTCTCTTCTTGAAATAGAGCAGAATAATTGTGTTTCCCCTGTATGTTTAACTTCCCCAAATACAAGAAGCAAGCTGTCAGCCAGGCTTGGTTGCATGACATGTAACCTCCCCACCTCCTTTTAGTGCTGGGAAGTGATCCCAGAGTGTAATGTATTTCAAATATGCGTTCTACCACTGATTATTATCTGGGTTTATAGGAAGCTCCCCCCCCCCCCAAGACAGGGTTTCTCTATGTTAGCCTTGGCTGTCCTAGACTCACTTTGTAGACCAGGGTGGCCTCAAACTCACAGTGATCCTCCTGCCTCTGCCTCCCAAGTGCTGGGATTAAATACCTATGCCACCACGCCTGGCTATATGAAGCTTTAAAAAGTCTTTTTGATAGCATATTTCCTGTTTTACTCTGGTTTGGGATCTGAGCCCAACCTGACGTCATGTACCCTCTTTTTTTTTAGTGGTCACAATGTTTTTTGTTTTGTTTTTTTAATTTTATTTTCTTAATTTATTCATATTACATCTCAATGGTTATCCCCTCCCTTGTATCCTCCCATTCCTCCCTTCCTACCATTTTCCCCTTACTCCCCTCCCCTATGACTATGACTGAGGGGGACTTCTTCCCCCTGTATATGCTCATAGGGTATCAAGTCTCTTCTTGGGTCTTGTACCCTCTTATTGTGACATCAGGAAGTAGTTTCTCATTGAATGTTCAAGCTGGGTGTGGTGGCACATGCCTGTAATCCCAGCACTCAAGAGGCAGAAGCAGGAATGTCTCCTGAGTTCAAGGCCACCCTGGTCTACAGAGTTTCAGGACAGCCAGCACTACACAGAGAAACCTTGGCTCAAAAAACAAAAAGAAAGTTCAGTTTCCTATTATTAACCTGTAATTTTAAATGTCAGGTTATATCCAATATCACATTCTGTTCACAGAAGGTTTGGGTTCAATTCATATTTACAAAGAGGTGGAGAATAATATATATGGGGATATGACTGAGCACCATCTCAAGGGAATCCACGTTTTCTTCTTTGCTCCTAAGTGGAGGAGTTAAGCTATAAATTTGGATATTTAAGATAGCTTTAATAACTTTGATACTACTTGAGGATTATAATATCTCTTAGAAGTTAGATGAATTCCTATGAATATGACCCTTTTTAATGTTCAGAGATCCACCTGCCTCTGCCTCCTGAGTGCTGGGAAAGGGGTGCACCACCACAGCTTGGCTCTTATGAGACTTTAGGTGTGAACAAATATCTGCATCTGATTGAGAGGTGGAAGGTCATTCCTCATGTAAAACCCTGCACATGAAAATTTATAGGTTCATTCTGCGATTTTTGTAGGAGTTTTATTATAGATTGCCAAAAGTTTAAAAACAAGAATTGAGTTTTTATTATTTGATGATTATTTTATTCTGTGAATTATTCTGTTTACTGTTAATTGTGACTAGTTGGTAACAGAGGACCCCAGTAAAGCTGTATATGGTGGTATGTGCTTAAAATTGCAAGCCTTATAAAACAGGCAGAAGGATTGAGTTCAAAGCCAATCTGAGCTATAAGGGAAAAAAAAGTTGGAGGGTACTTAAAAACAAAACAACAATAACAACAACAACAACAAACCCAGAATGTACAGATGTGTGTGTATGTGAGAAAGAGAGAAAAAGACTGACTGACTGACTGTGCCTTTGACACTGTGTGCGTGGGGTGGTGGAATTTAAATCCCTTGGGCAGCTCTCACCATTCTAGTTTTCATGAGAGATGGACAGTTTCTGTAAACAACAACAAAAAAGTGGGGTTTTTTGTATTTAATTACTTTTGTGCTAAATACACTGATGTGAAATTAAAGTAAATTATTTGGTGATATACATCTTTATTCCCAGCACTCAGGAGGCAGAGGCAGCAGGATCTTTCTGAGTTGGAGGCTTGCCAGCAATACATAGTGAAACTGTGTCTCAAAAAACAAACAACAACCAAAACAACAACAAAACCCTTTCATGTTTGAAACAGAACCCAGATGTACATATGTATAATAAGTATCTTTTCTAAAGGGGGATGTATACCTGTTTAAGTTTGTGTCATATTGGAAGTCAGTTACTGCCTTGCATAGGATGATCCAGAGAAATAAAAATTATAACTTTGTTCATTTTGTCTTTTAGAGTTATGCTCAGCCAAGTCTTCAATATATCCAGGGACAGCAGATTTTCACAGCTCACCCACAAGGAGTGGTGGTACAGCCAACTGCAGCCGTGACCACAATAGTTGCACCAGGGCAGCCCCAGTCCTTACAGCCAGTAAGAAATGTTTCCTTTGTTAACCCTCTCATTGACTATATATCTTGTCCTTACTCCCCCCCAAAAAAATTTTTTTTCAATATTCTTTGTAATTGATGTAGCCACTAATTTTTACCTGGATAGCATGAAGTCACATATTCTGTGAAATTACAGCCACATGTATTGGCTAGGATCCTTTTTGTTATCTACCTTGAATAATTTTATATTTTTATATATTATCAACTTTTAATGTAATAGTTTTTCTAGACACAGCCAGGGAATTATGGTATATACCTGTAATCCCAGTACTCTGGAGGTAGGAGGGTTATGAGTTCAAGACCAGCCTGGGCTACAGAGGTGAGTTGACCAGCAAATTGGGTGTCATAGTCAAGATTCTGTGTTAAAAGAACTAATTTTGGGGCCAGTGAGGTAGAAATGTCTTTACTATGTAGGCCCGACAAGGCTGATCCCCAGAACTTTTGTAAAGGTGGAAGGGGATAGCTAGTTCACACAGTAATCTACCCCACTCTCCCCACCATGTGATGGCACGCACATGTCTGCACTCACACACATTATATACATACAATAACAACATTTCAGTTTCTCGTTTCTTGGGCTGTCTATTTATAATTACTGAGTATTAGAATGTTGAATGATTATTCATATTTAATAATGAATTATTATTTTAGTGAATACAGCAATTACTCCTTACCAAAATAACCACACAGAGAGACTAGGATCTATTTAATTAGCCGATAGCCTAATTAAACCTCCAACCTAGTATAGCTCCCTCCCATTCCAATTTCCCATTTTATACTTGCTTTTTATTCATATCCCAGGTCCAGCTCATTCCTCCTGGTGCTTCCCGGTCCTCCCCAGGTGTATCTCTCCTGTCCTTCCTGTTCTTTCTCCTCCCCTTACTGGACTAGAATAACCTTATTCTTTGTTATTGCTCAGCGTTGGCTAGTTGGTTTTTATTGGCAATACAGAAAACAAGGAGTGACATGTTTGTGTAAACTTAACACAGGAGATACTTAGAATAAACATCACAATTCAGTGTCTGGGTTGAAGCCAGAGAGTGGGATAGAGAAATCAGCATTTGAATAAACAAGGATAAATTGTCCACTATCCACAAGAACATTATACCAACATAAACAATATTCTACTTATATGTAGGCCTGCATACCAGAAGAGGGCACCAGATCACATTATAGATGGTTGTGAGCCACCACGTGGTTGTTGGGAATTGAGATCAGGACCTCTGGAACCCCTGAGCCACCTCTCCAGCCCTCAAGGGAATATCTTAACCGTAAAAAGCAAAATGCTAGCACATACTTTCAACATACAGTGGCACAGGATATACATTACCATTTCAAAAGGAGGAAAGGGAACATAATGAGAAAGTACTGGACCAGAGTGAGACCTAGACTGAAAACCAGCCAAGCAAATTCCAAATTCTGTCAGAGTACTCTTAAGATGTTGAACTCCTTTCAGATTTGTTGGCTGCAGCACACTTCCGTGTGTGTGTGTGTGTGTGTGTGTGTGTGTGTGTGTGTGTGCGCGCGCGCGCGCGCGCCAGCTCCACACCCAGTCTTTAGCTTTCCTTGGCAGGATCTGCAGTACAACCCAGGCTTCACCTTCACACCTTCATGGAATAGCATCTGCAGGCCGCCATAACAGGGACACCCTTGAAACGAGCTGCAGAGGGAGGTTGCACACCCCCTTCTCTTGTCCTTGCCTCTAAAGTGGAGTCTGCCAAGGTCTGCTGCCTATCTCCTTGTGTGCTTACTTAGCTCCATCCTACTTCCTGTTGCTCCTTTCTCCTTAAGCTGTACATTTTGTATTTCTCTTTGTCCTTTTCATTATAGATCTCTGCATACGAGTGGCTACGAAAAACCAGACATCACAGTCAGTACAAGGCTGTCTTGAGCTCTCTTTGAAGGCCTTTGATCCAAAATTCTTCAATTTAGCCTAAGGAGATTTTTAGGGCAATGTAAAAAGTAACCACACCCCCACGCCACCCCCCGGGTTGGAGAGATGGCTCAGAGGTTAAGAGCACTGGCTGCTCTTCCAGAGGTCCTGAGTTCAATTCCCAGCAACCATATAATGGCTGACAACCATCTATAATGAGATCTGACGCCCTCTTCTGGATGCTGGCATACATACAGATATAGTACTCATATACATAAAATAAATAAATAAATCTTAAAAAAAAAAAAAAAAACAAACAAGAATTATCACTTACTAATATTCTTCTCTGAAACCTCTTGAACAGGGCACTCATAATCTGCATTGCTTTCAGCATCACTGTCTTTTATGCTTCCTGCTTAAAACATTCAACTGCTTTTTAAATTTTCTTTTTGGTTTTCTGAGACAGGGTTCCTCTGTGTAGCATTGGCTGTCCTGACTCACTTTGTAGACCAGGCTTTTCTCGAACTCACTGCAATCCTGGGAGTAAAGGCGTGAGCCACCAAGCCTGGCCTCAACTACTTTCCTAATCCAGAGTCCACAGTCCACCAACAAGCAGCGTGGTCAGGCCTGTCACAGCAGTAGCCTGCTCCTGGTACCAACTTATCTTAGCATTGCTACAAAGAGATACCATAACCAAGCATTTAATTGGAAGCTTTGTTATGAAATATAATGCAGAGGGGGCTGGAGAGATGGCTCGATGCTTAAGGGCGCCGCCTGCTCTTCCAAAGGTCCTGAGTTCAGTTCCCAGCAACCACATGGTGGTACAACCATCTGTAATGTGCTCTGATGCCCTCTTCTGGCCTTCAGGTGTACGTGCAGGCAGAGCACTGGACACATAAAAAAAGAGAGAAATAAAATGCAGTAAGGGATACCATGGTGGACCCATGCAAAGGTGTGCCCCTGAGAAATTATACCATGCAACAGATCTGGAAAAGTAGCTTTGTTGGGGGAAGGGAGAGGAGTGAGGACCTGGAGAAGGGATAAAGGCAGACAAGTGGACAGACAGACAGACAGATGGGAACACAGCCGTGAGGGCTGTCCTTTTCTTTATTTTTAAAAACTTTTAAAAATTTATTTATTTATTTATTTATTTATTTATTTATTTTGGAGGGGAGATGTGGAGGGGGGCAGTTTCGAGACAGGGTTTCTCTGTCTATCCCTAGCCATCTTGAACTCACTTTATAGACTAGGCTGGCCTCAAACTGACAGAGATCTGTCTACCTCTGCCTCCCAAGTGCTGGGAGTAAAGGTGTGCGCCACCTGAGGACGGTCCTTTTAGCAGCTGCACACACCTGTCTCACTTGGTGGCAGTGACAGGTTATAATGTAAGCAATTGCCAGGTCCCTGAGGGCAGGCCAGCAGAATGGCCTGTAAGATATCAGGCTTGCTTACAGTTTCAGAGGTTTAGTCTATTACCACTATGGCAGAGAACACTGTGGCACGCGTGCTGCTGGAACAGTAGCTTAGATCCACAGGCTGAGGGAAACACCTCAGAACCTACCCCACCCCCCTGGTGGCGAACTTCCCCCAGTAATCCTTTTCAAATAGTGTCACTCTCTGGTCACTAAGCAGTCGAATACATGAGCCTGTGGAGACCATTCATATTCAGGCCACCACACTTTCAATCATATTCAAAGTAGTCAAAGTCTAGTGTCATTAAAAACACTGGTAAACTTAATGAGGTGGCTTGTTCTAGTACTTGGAAGATTAGACCCGAGAGTTCACATGAGTTTTACTCCTGTCTGAGATATGTAGTGAGTTCTAGGTCATTCCTTGTCTCAAAAAGAAAAAATATATATATAGATATTTAAGGATTCAATTTGAGGAAGGACAGAACTGTTTCTAGCTAGGGGAAGGATTAATAATTTAATAGTAATTATTTGGAGTAATCTTAAGGAACACAGATGCTTAAAGGGAAAAGGTAATTTTACTTGACTACATAGACCCATAAGAATTAAGGAAATAAGTGTTAAACTGGGTCCAAACCTTAGACTACACTAAGTTGAGAAGGGATAAACTAAAGAATGGACAAACTAGGAATGTTCAAAAATCCATGATTGTCGAAAGTAAAAGCATTTCATCTCAGTCTGGAGTCTCTGGTGCTTCTTTAACAGCTGAAGCAAAGATAAAGCAAAACAATTATTTTTCATTAATTGTTTATATAGAAGAAACATTGAAAAATATATTCAAATAAATGGTTTTATTAATTTCTTAAGGCAAAATTGCAAAATACTATACACATGGTGGTTTAAACAGAATTTTATTTTTAACAGTTCTGGAAACTGAACGTCTATAATAAAGGTGACGATGGCAAAGTTGATTTTTCCTGAGGTCTTTCTAAAAGGACTTGGAGAAGTGTCCTGACATACTCTCTTCTCTACAGGCTTCCTCTGTCTTCATGTTGTTTTTCATAGGTGCTCTTGACCTCGTTGAACCTTAATTACCTCTATAAGGGCTTTGTCTCCCACTAAGGTCACAATGACATTAGGGCTTCAAAACATGAATTTTGGGGAAACACTTTGCTTTGTTATGGTGATTAGGTTTTTGAAAGTGTAGCATTGTTGGAGAGATGGCTCTAAGGTTAAAAGTGTAGTTATGAAAAACTATGGGTAATAGCTGAAATTTCATAAATATTTAAGAAAAACAGAAAACATAGAATGGATAAATTGTTACCATTCTTCTTCCGGGCTCCTTTTTTTTTTTTTTTTAAAGATTTATTCATTTTATTTATTGCATATGAGTGCTTTATCTGCAGAAGAGGGTATCAGATTACATTATAGATGGTTGTGAGCCACCATGTGGTTGCTGGGAATTGAACTCAGGACCTCTGGAAGAGCAGGCGGCATTCTTAACCACTGAGCCATCTCTCCAGCCCCCAGGCTCCTTTTTAATGATATAGGCTTGCCTGAAACCCAGCCATCTAGTCAATCTCTCAAAGTTTTGGGGTTTTCCCCCTTTCCTTTCCTTTCTTTCTTTTCTTTTGTTTTTACCCCCCCCCTTCGGTTTTTATTTAGACAGGGTTTCTCTGTGTAACCGTGGCTGTCCCTGGAACTTACTCTTTAGACCAGTCTGGCCAAGCCAAGAACTCAGATCCACCTGCCTTTCCCTCCAGGGTACTGGGACCATTAGGTATGCATCACCACACACACACACAACTATTTTTATTTTAGTGTATGGGTGTTTAGCTAGTGTCTGTCTGTATGTATGTCTGTGTCTGGTGCTACATAGATTACAAGAAAGCATAAGAAAAAGAGAGAGAGAGAGAGAGAGAGAGAGAGAGAGAGAGAGAGAGAGAGAGAGAGAGAGAGAGGAAGAAGAAACTTGATACCCTATGAACATAGAAGTACCTCTCAGTCACAGTCATAGGGGAGGGGAGTAAGGGGAAAATGGGAGGAATGGGAGGATACAAGGGATGGGATAACTGTTGAGATGTAATGTGAATAAATTAATTTTAAAAAAAAAAGGAAGAAAGAGAAAAGAAAGGCTGGAGAGATGGCTCAGCAGTTAAGAGCACTGTCTGTTGTTCCAGGGATCCTGAGTTCAATTCCCAGCACCCACATGGTGGCTCATGTGATGAGCTACCATCTATAATGAATGTCCTCTTCTGATGTGCAGGCATACATGCAGGGGGAATACTGTATATATAATAAATAAATCTTTATTTTAAAAAAGGCATCAGATATCCTGTCTGGAAAGTTGTTAGCTGCTATGTGGGGACTGGACATGAAACCCAGTTTTTTGGGTTTTTTTGCAAGAAAAACAAGTGCTCTTTACCACTGAGCCCCAATATCCTGGAGATCTATGCCATTAGTACTGGCTTTTTTTGTCGCTGCTTGTTGGTTTGTATTAAAACTGGTAAACATTGTTCTAGATATGATGAGCTATTATATATCTTTGACATGTGATACCTTCAGTTGTGTCTTGGGGAGGTCCCTAAGGGTCTTCACATGTATTGTCTTGTTAGCTATTTCCCATAGTGCACGTTTCCTTTATCTTTTTAAATGGAGACAAGATGTACACTTTTTATAGTGCTCTAGTGGACATTTTGTCCTATTGTGACATATTGAAAGAAATATCACTGATCAAAAATGTATTTATATATTTTTTAGCCTGAAATGGTTGTAACAAATAATCTACTGGATCTGCCACCTCCTTCCCCTCCAAAACCAAAAACCATTGTTTTACCTCCCAACTGGAAGACAGCCCGAGACCCTGAAGGGAAGATCTATTACTACCATGTAATCACAAGGTAAGAGCTTTGCTGGGTATCCCACATCCTCTTTACTTGGTCAGTTGTGCTGCCAGCCTGAGGTCTGATAGTTGTGGACTACTGAATTTCTAGAATCCGATGTGGGCAGGGAAGTAGGGGTATGCGCCAGATCACGTGGTCAGTCTAAGTTGGTATTCCCCAGGAATAATCCCCCTTGTGCTTTATTTTGCTTTGCTTCTAAGACTCTTATCTCTCTGGCATTTGAGGCTTGATGATTAGGCTGTGTTGGATATCATGAAGAGATCCACCGGCCACTTATTCCCCTAAGTCTTGGGGTTCCAAACTATGTCACTAGGCCCAGCTTTTTATGTGGATTCTTAGGATTGAACCTCAGATTCTCTTGCTTATGCACTGAACACACTGTCTACTGAGCTGTCTCCCCATGTGTGCCCCTTTTGAGATGGGTTTGTGTAGCCCAGGCTGGCCTTGAGTGCCTTAGCCTCTTGTCTCTCTCTCAAGTGCTGGGATTGGAAATATGCACTGCCAGGCCCAGCTTCAGAATCCTGTCTGAAAGCGCATGACATACATTAGACTTTGCCCTTTTTAAGTGTGCTTTGGTATGTCCACCCATTGCATTTATTTAGAAATAGTAAATGTGTATATATGCATTGTGCATATGCATGCATACATGTAGATGTCAGGGGACAACTTAGAGGAGTTATTTATCTTCAACAATGTGTTTCAGCATCTCAAGTCTTTACGCTTGAGTACCTTTTAATTGCTGAACTTAAGCTTGGTAGCAAGCACCTTTAAATTGCTGAGCCATTTAATTAGCCCCTTGGTGTATGGCACATGTTTTATTCTATAAGACAGGGCTTCACTGTGTGGCCTTGAATTTACAGAGACCTCTCCCAGAGATCAGAGGTATGTGCCACCATACCGAGCCTACTGTTAGGTGTGCTTTCAAGATAGCCCAGGTTGGTCGCCACCCGCCTCTACCTCCTGAGGGCTAGAATTACAGCGTGTGCTGCCATATCCTGCTGAGGTTATAGAGGGTAAGAGTTTGGTGCATGCTAGGCAAACATTCAGCCAGCTGAGCACTGTCATGAGCCCTCATTTTGTTTTCTTCTTGTTTTATGAGACAGGGTCTGGCCTTGAACTCTCAGCAGTCTTCTATCTCAGCTTGCAGAGTGCTAGGATTGTAAGTGTGAGTCTACATCCAGCTTGGGAATTTTTAAAAAGGGTAGTGACTGGGCTGGCGAGATGCCTTAGTAGGGTGAAAATGTTTGCCACCAAACCTGATGACCATAGTTCAATCCTTAGGCCCCTCGAGTTGGAAGGAAAGACCTGACTTCTTTAGTTGCCTCTGACCTTCCACATAGACTGTACCCACTCATACACTTAACAGGTGTAATTTTTTTTTTTAAGATAGTGACTTAATCTTTAACAGTGTAGATGTCATTAGTCTCATGCAAGCTTTCTGTAAAAGACTAGAAAATAATACCTCAAGATTTGCTGATCAGTAGGTTCTTGTCATAACTGTTCAGTGTTTTGCTGGTATTGTATTAGCAATTATAGGCAATATGTAGGCAAATGGTTATGTCTATGTTCTAACTAGATTTCATAGCAACAGGCTAGAGTGGATCATGGACAACAACTCTATATTTAAAAAAAAAAAGAACATGGGGCTGGAGAGATGGCTCAGAGGTTAAAACCACTGGCTGCTCTTCCAAAGGTTCTGAGTTCAATTCCCAGCAACCACATGGTGGCTCATAACCATCTATAGTGAGATCTGGTGCCCTCTTCTGGCATGCAGGCACACATGTAGGCAGAGCACTGTATACATAATAATAAATAAATAAAACCACATTTTCCCCCTCACTTTGTTTGTTTGCTGGTTTTGGTTTTTTTGTTTTGTTTTGTTTTGTTTGTTTTTTTAAGACAAGATCTCTTAAGGCCCAGGCTGAGTGAGAGCTTGATATGTAGCTGAGAATGATTTCAGTTGGGTTTCTTATCCTCTTGTTTCCACCTCCCCAGTGCTGGGATTACAAGTGTGCACTACTAGGGCTGTTAAGAGAGTACTTAATTGCCCATACATGCTGACTCTTTCTGTAGAATAAATGTTCTTTGCTTTGAGAGAGGGGGCGGGAAAGGAAGGGAGAGGGAGGAGAGAGAGAACTTACTGTTCCTTGAGAGAATCCAGGCTCAGTTCCCAGAACCCACATCAAGTGGCTTATAACCACCTATAACTCTAACTCCCATCTCTTCCTCCCGCCCCCCAAACAGGGTTTCCCTGTGTAACGGTCCAGGCTGGCCTCGAACTCACGGAGAACTACCTGCCTCTGCCTCCCAAGTGCTGGAATTAAAGGTGTGTGCCACTACTGCCACACACACACTCTCTCAAAACTAAGGGGGAATTGTGTGTGCATCCCCTCAGCCATAGAGTAGTTTTTAAAGCATATGATAATTCTTCTAGATACTTAAAAGAAAGCAAGTTGTAGCCTGACTGTGGTGGTGCATGCCTTTTAATCCCAGCATTTTGGAGGTAGAGGCAGGTGGATCTCTTGAGTTCCAGACAGCTTGCTGTACAGAAACCCTGTCTCCAAAACAAAACAATAACAAAAAAATTTTAGTTTCCACATGAAATGTACAGATGCTTATGCTTTACTATTACAATAGAAATGTTGTTTTGCAGTTTGATAGATTGCATGTAAACCTGATTTTATACTCATCTAAAATGGATTGTATCAAATGCCTTTAATGTTGCCAACTAAAGATTAGTGTAGTAGGAAAATAGCGTATGCTAGGTCTTTTGATTTTTTGTTTTTGATTTTTTGGTTTTTGGTTTTTCTTATTGTATGCTTATAAGTCTATGTGTGTATGAGGGGAGTGGCTCGTGAGGAGAAAGACTCAGGAGCCAGATGCTAGGGTAAAAGCCTGCTAGCTCAGAGAGACAGAGAAAGCACCCAGCTGACCTTCCTACTCAGCTCACGTCCCAGAAGGAAAAACCTCCTTCCTATTTCTCCATACTGTCTTTTTTTTTTTTTTTTCCCCAAGATATTTCTCTATGTAGCCTTGGCTGTCCTGACCAGGCTGGCCTTGAACTCATAGCGATCCGCCTGCCTCTGCCTCCCGAGTGCTGGGATTAAAGGCGTGTGCCACCATGCCTGGCCTTCTCCGTGCTGTCTTAAAGACCCTTCAATTCAATGTCCCTCCTTCCTGTGTTTACTTATGTTCACTCCCTGTCAATTAGTTGCTAGTTGCTTTCTCTGCCTCTTTACCTAGAGTTAACTTTATTTGATCCTGTTTATGGAAAGCTCTTGGGTTAAAGATGTATACAAGGGCCAAGCCACACCACAACAAGAAACAGGTTTTTCCAGTTCATAATCTTGGGGTTGACAATGTCATCAAATATCCTGCAATACTGGATAGAGGTACTTCACTTTCCTGTCTCCACCTCCCATCTTGCCATAAAAGTGTTGAGATTACAGATGCACACTACTGCACCTGAGTTTTTAGTTTTTAACTATTTATGTGCATTGGTTTGTAGCCTGCATGCATGTCTCTGTGAGGGTATCAGAGCCCCTGGAACTGGAGTTACATACAGTTGTGAGCCACCATGTGGGTGCTGGAAACTGAACCCAGGTCCTCTGGAAGAGCAGCCAGTGATCTTAACCTCTGAGCCGTCTCTCCAGCCCTGCACCTGGGTTTTTATGTGGGTTCCATGGACTGAATTCAGGTCATTAGGCTTATTTGAAAAGTGATTTTTACCTACCAAGCCATCCCTACAGCTTCAGCTTTAACCTTTTAACTATTCCCTCCATAGATTCTCTGTGATAGCTGACTTCAGACTCTTTTTCTTTTTGTTTTTGTTTTTAATGATTTATTTATTTATTATACAATGTTCTGCCTGCATGTGTGCCAGCCTGCCAGAAGAGGGCATCAGATCTCATTATAGATGGCTATGAGCCACCATGTGGTTACTGGGAACTGAACTGAAGATCTCTGGAAGAGCAGACAGTGCTCTTAACCTCTGAGCCATGTCTCTAGCTCTTGCTGTGAATCCCTTCTTCAGTTTTTACAAGTCTAGCTTTAAAAAAAAAAAATCAAGCCAAGTGTGGCGGCACATGCCTTTAACCAGAGGGAGGTTGTCTACATGCAGAGCTCCAGGCCTATAGAGCAAGCCTCTGTCTTTAAAAACAAACAAACAAAAAACAAAATAAAACAAAAAAATCAGGCTGTTGAGATGACCCAGCAGTTAAAAGCGCTTGCCACCAAGTCTGATAACCTGAGTTTGATCTCTGGGACCCACATATGGTAAAAAGAATATAAAGACTCCCAGAAGTTGCCTTCTGATTTCCACATGTGCACCATGACATAAACATTCCTTCTCATGAATAAATAAATGTAATTTTTTAAAATTGGGATTGGAGTAGTAAAGTGCACTGGCCGATTTTCCTGAGGACGCATGTTTGAGTCCCAGCATTCACATGATGGCTCACAGCTGTTGGTAACTTCAGTTCTAGGGCGTCTGACACCGTTCTCTGCCTTCTACAGGCACCAGGCACACATGTGGTACACAGACATACATGCAAGCAAAATACCCATGTGCGTACAATAATAAAATCAACTAAGGGGCTGGGAAGATGGTTCAGCAGTTAAGAATGTTTACTTTTCTTCCAGAGGACTAAATAGAGTTCAATTCCCAGCATCCATGTCAGGTGGCTTACAGGCCAGGGCATTCAGCTGCTTTTAGCTTCTGTGTGCACCCACGCTCTTGCACACATACCCACACACAGACATACACACAAAATTTAAAATAAAATAATTCTTTTAAAAGATATAGTTGCTTGTGGTGGCATTCCCTATAATCTTAGTATTCAGGAGGCAGAGACAGAAAGATGAGGGATTTACCACTGTTCTTAATTCCAGCCTAGGTTATATGTTTGCCTGCTTATTTTGTAAACATTCAGTGAGTTAACATGGCTGAGCCCTTTTTAGAACCAGTTGAAGACATTTTTAGCAGACAACAGAAGTATTTCTAGGCTTTTGGTCGTTAAAGGTGTAGAACTACAGCATGGTCAAGGATTGTAAGGGTTGTGACTTATTTTGCTTCAAGTATGTACTAGATAGTAGTTAATGGCTTCTTCATCTGCTCCATGTACTTTTTGTTTTTGTTTTTGTTTTTGTTTTTCAAGACAGGGTCTCTCTGTGTAGCCTTGGCTGTCCTGGACTCACTTTGTAGACCAGGCTGGCCTCGAACTCACAGCGATTCGCCTGCCTCTGCCTCCTGAGTGCTGGGATTAAAGGTGTGCGCCACCACGCCCGGCTCCATGTACTTTTTAAACCTAGGATATATCTAGTACACTAAACCAATTGAGAAACAGACAAGATGTTTAGTTTTCAGCGTTATCATCTAATTGCCTTCAATTATCCATATAATGGATGGATCCAAATAATCCATTAAACATTAAATTTGGATGGGATTAAATATTGTTAGAAATATGTCTCTAGAGGCTGGGTGTGGAGGCACACGCCTTTAATCCCAGCACTCAGGAGGCAGAGGCAGGTGGATCTTCATAAGTTCAAGGCCAGCCTGGTCTACAAAGTGAGTCCAGGACAGCCAGAGCTACACAAAGAAACCCTCTCTTAATCCCCCCACCCCAAATATCTCTAGGCTAGAGTCATTGCTGATGAGAACTATCAGAAATATGTCTCAATCTTAAAGTTCTGACTTATTTTGTACGCTGTTACATAGTATAGTTTTGAAACTCTATGCCAGGGTTTTGTGTTTTCTACCCATGACAGTGTGGCTGTTCTTATCTTCTTCTAGGCAGACTCAGTGGGATCCTCCTACTTGGGAAAGCCCAGGAGATGATGCCAGCCTTGAGCATGAAGCTGAGATGGACCTGGGAACCCCAACATATGATGAAAACCCCATGAAGGTGAGTAACTTTTATATGTGTCCTGGTCATTTGAATATCTGTGTCCTTTGATTCAATAAGGTCAGTAGCCATATAGTTTGGGAATTTTTTCCCCCCTTTTTTGGGGAAAAATGTCTGTTACTATGTCAAAGGAGAGATTGAGGTCAAAGCAAAAGAAAGACCATTGGCACATTCAAGGAGTCAGACACATACTGGCTTCTACTTAAGGAATATATTTAGAAGGGCTTTGAATGTATGAATAGACCAGTTATAGACATGTGGCAACACTAGTTACAGGAGACTAAAGGCAATTATACTCTATACTTCTTTATAACTTGACTCTTTTCTTCTTCTTCTTTTTTTTTTTTTTTAAAGATTTTATTTATTTTATTCATGAGAGCTCCATTTGTATGAACACCTGTATGCCAGAAGAGGGCACTAGATCACATGTAGATGGTTGTGAGCCACCATGTGGTTGCTGGGAATTGAACTCAGGACCTCTGGAAGAGCAGCCGGTGCTCTTAACCTCTGAGCCCTCCAGCCTTCTTTTCTTCTTCTTGATAGTGAACTGTATAGATGGTTTCTTTTTACTTGTACTTTGGTTGGTTGGGTATTTGTTTCTTTTTTTCCTTTTTTCTTTCTTTTCTTTTTTCTTTTTTCTTTTTTTTTTTTTTTGTTGTTGTTGTTATTGTTGTTGTCTTGTTTTGTTTGGTTTGTGTTTTTTTTTTTTTTGTAATTTATTTATTTTGAGGCATAAACAATCTAGCCCAAACTATGCTCCATATAGTGATCAGGCTATCCCAGTGTTGGGATTACAAGCATGTGCCAACATTCTGCTTGTTTTGACACTTTAAATTGAATACTATAATAGATGTTGTAATTTTGAGATTGGTTAGATCTGGAATGAATTTAAACTGGTTATGTTAAAATTCACCAAAGGAGGGTTGGAGTGATGGCTCAGAGGTTAAGAGCACTGACTGCTCCTCTAGAGGTCCTGAGTTCAATTCCCAGCAACCACATGGTGGCTCACAGCCATCTATAATGTGCTCTGATGCCCTCTTCTGGCCTGCAGGTATACATGCAGGCAGAGCACTGTATACATAATAATAAATAAATCTTTTTTTAAAAATTCACTAAAGGGGTCTTGGAGATGGCATAGTAAAAGAACTCCCACAAAACCATGGTGTGCCCATCTTCACACACACATCATACACACAAGTGAATACTGGGTGGATGAATGAATCTTTAGAAGTGGTGGTACTCCCTACCTGTCCTCATTAAGTAGGAGGATTGCAAGTTTGAGGTCAGCTGTGCAGCAGGATCCTGTCTGAATGAACCAAAATATAAGCTGACAACAGCTAAGTCAGGGTGGTTCAGCAGGTTAAGGAGCTTACTCCTAAGGGAGATGACCCATGTTGGAAGGAGAGAACCAACTCTCAAAAGTTGTCCTCTGCTCTTTCGGGTCTTGGCTCCAAGATGACCAAAAAAAGGAGAACAATGGCCGTGCTAAAAAGGGCTGCGGCCACGTTCAGCCAATTTGCTGCAGGAACTGCGCCCAGTGCGTCCCCAAGGACAAGGCCATTAAGAAGTTTGTCATCTGGAACATTGTAGAGGCCGCTGCTGTCAGGGACATCTCCGAAGCCAGTGTCTTCAATGCTTATGTGCTTTCCAAGCTCTACGTCAAGCTGCATTGCTGCGTGAGCTGTGCCAGTCATAGCCAGGTGGTCAGGAATCTATCCTGTGAGGCCGGAAGGACTGAACACTCCCACCACAGTTTAGACCTGCTGCTGCTGCACCATGACCTCCACCAAAGCCCATGTAAGGACAGGACAGAAGAAAAAATACTTCGGACAAATAAAATGGTAGTTATACTTTAAAAAAAAAAAGTTGTCCTCTGTCTTCCACATGCATTCTGTGGCATATGTGCCTCTACACACACACACACACACACACACACACACACACACACACACTCACAATTAAAACAATAATAAAAGAGGTACCCTGTGTGATATTCAAAGATTATAAAACTTTCTCATTTATTAAAGCTATGAAACAGAAGATACTTTGTATGGAAATGCTAGAAAAAATTTAACAGGAAAGATTTTACTCTTCAATTTCTTTCTCTGACAAGAAAGTTAATGAGATTAGAGGTGGTATAAATAAAAAACAAGTACTTGCTAGTTGAATTATCCTTTATCCTAACTTATTAATAAGACTAAATTAAGGCTGGGTGTGGTAGCCCATGCCTTTAGCCCCAGCACTCGGCAGGCAGAGGCAGGTGGGTGTCTGTGAGTTAAAGGACAGCCAGGGCTAGGCAGAGAAACCCTGTCTCAGAAAACCAAAACCAGCCGAACAAACAGACAAATAAAAAGACTAAATTATCTCTAAGGATGAGTTACTTAAATCAGAAGTCATTCTGTGTGTTTTAAAACCTGAGGATTTTAGGTTTCATTTTATTTCTTTTCCTTCAGAGCATAAGAAGAGGGACTTAAATTACTATGGGCAGTGGGAGAAAGATGAAGGAAGAAAAAGAAGCGGGTGATAAGTGTGAATGGATCCATACCCTCTTCTATATTTCATTAACTTTTCTAGGAAATGTTTTGCTTTCTTCACTATGTATTTGGCGGGCATCTCAGGTTGTTGCTGTGCCTGGCCTGGAACCTTCAGTGATCCGTATGCCTCTGCCTCCCACCTGCTGGGTTTTTGGACATGTGCTGCTAGGCCAGGCTGAACTCAATTTCTGATATGTTAGGTATTTTCCTTATGAGCCAAAGCTTTGGGAAGGCCTCAGTATTTTAGAATACAAATAGATCCTGAGATTTGTAATATGCATATTATCTCAGAACAGGCTGTCATCTTATACCACATTAAAGTGATTACTCAAAGTATAACTTGCTTTTTTTCTTGAGGGTAAAGAACTTACTTTACTTGCTTCTGTCCATTATACTTTTTCATTTAAAGTCTGTTAATGGTAGTATATAACTGGGATTAGTGGTACAGGTATTTGCTGTGTGCTAGTGTAGACTCACTTCTTTGTACCCATATCTACAACAATGAAAACTCTGATAAAATGTTAAAGAAGAAATTTAATCTTTTACCTAGTGAAGTCCTGTTCTTACCCCTATTTAGCATTTCCAATACTTCATTCTTTGGTGTAGAATTCTATTTCTATCTGGATTCTTTGTTTGGTTTGTTTGTTTGAGACAGAGTTTCTTTCTCTGTGTAGCCCTGGCTGTCCTGGAACTCATTCTGTAGACCAGGCTGCCCTCAAACTCACAGAGATTCATCCTCCTGCCTCTGTCTCTCAAGTGTGGGGATTACAGGCATGTGCCACCACACCCAGCACAAAGTAAAATAAATAAATAAATAAAGTACTGAGCAACGTTAGTTCTATTTTGGTATAGTAAAATTGAGCAGAAAGTAGATAAACATAGAACAAAAAGAGACTCTAGTGTCCTCGTACTCCTCTACCATGTTACATAACCTCTCCCTTTATCGCCATCTGGCCCCAGAGAGCTGTACATTGAGGGCTGCTCTGTCTTACCGTGTTTTGGTGTTTGTTTCACTGTGGTATTGAATACTAATCCATTGTCTGAGAGTACAACTGCTTACCCAGGTACTGCTCAGGGACATCTTACTTTGCTTCCAGGTTTTGTGATTATGAGTAAAGCTAGTGAAAGCACCTACATGTAAGTTTTAGTGTGGATATGGTTTTTAGTTTCTTTGTGTAGACACCAAGGAACATAATTGCTGAATTATGTGGTAGGAATATGCTTAGCTATTGAGGAAACTTTAAGACGCTCATTTGAAGGGTATTATCACTGGATATAGTATTCTATTCTGTTTAGTTCTTTTCTATTCTATAGAAGTTTTGCCTGCCTGCATGTCTGTGGACCACAAGGCCAAAAGAAGGTGGCAGTCCTCCCTGGGACTGGATCTGCCATATGGGTGCTGGGAATGAAACCCAGGTTCTCTGTAAGAGCAACCAGTGCTCCTAACCAATGAGCTGTCTCCCTAGTCCCTGTATATAGAGTTCTAAATTGATACTTTTTCCTACTTTTCAACTCCCCCCCCCTCCCTTTTAAAGATATTTTTCTCTTTTGTTCAGGCAGGGTCTTGCTATATAAGCTGATCCTGAACTTGCTGTGGTACTGTTGCCTTTGTTTCCTGAATTCTGGTAACAGGTGTGTGTCACCACACCTGACTTATAATTTGTTCTGATAGGGAAGATGCATTTCATTATTCTCCTGTGTGTGTGTGTGTGTGTGTGTGTGTGTGTGTGTGTGTGTGTGTGTGTGTTTTGTTGTTTGTTGTTCGTTTGAGACAGGGTTTCTCTGTGTAGCTTTGGCTGCCCTGGACTCACAGCGATCTGTATGCCCAGCTATTTATTATATTTCTTTTCTAAGTGATTTTCAAAAACTTTATTGCTATATACTTTTCTTTATGTTTAACTTTCTTGTGATTGTTTGCACTCCTGTGAACCTGTTTTGATAATTCATCCAAGCTGTTGTATCTTAGCCATTTTTTTTCAAATCTTGCTTTGTTTTGTTCTGTTTTTACGGTGTCCTCTTTTTCCTGTAGACCTCCTTTGTATACATGTTGCTGGACTGCTGGGTTTTTCACGGGCCTGAGTCCCTCACTTTGTCTTTTTCAGTTATTTTCTCCTTGCACTTCAGCTTGCATAGTTCCTGTTGTTTTTTCTTTAAATATTACTGATGCTGTTATTTATAATAAGCCAAATTAATCTGCTTACTTTTAAAATTAGAAGTATTGCGAGTTATATAAGTTTGCTTTTGTTTTGAGACAGTCTCTCCCTATGTATCCCTGGTTGTCCTGCCACTTACCGTGTAGAGCAGAGTGGTCTCAAATCCATAGAGATCCACCGGGCTCGACCTCCTTGGGTGCCGAGGTGACAGATGTGCACCGCCATCCCCAGCTTGCCAGCCTTACCTTTTCTTGTCTTTCTAGGCAACTGCTCGTTGACATTTCAGCCGTTCTTCCCTGCAGCATGGGGCAGTTGTCAGTCTTTGGATCCCTTTTCAGACAGTGGTCTCTTTAAGCAGGCTCTAGTCTGGATTGGATAGCTAGAGTCTACTTCAGTTTCTCCTTAACATTTTACAGTTGTGTTCATCTACCTAGCATATGTGTAGACAGGAGAAGGGAATTTAAGAGGAATAGCTTCATTCCTTATGTTCTATTTTTAGTTCCTTGTGTTTTTATTTAGATTATAAGCCCTTCAGAGCCATACATTGCACCATTGTAGCAAGTTTTTGTCAATTTACAAGTGGTGTGCGATACATAGAAATTGAAAGAGAGCTGAATCTGGGTTTTCATCATCTGAAAATTCATCTTAGAAAGCTACTGTAGAAGAAATTCATGCCTAGTGTTTTGAGGGGCTCAGTGATCGTCTCAAGACTATACATCAGAGATGTCATAGGATCGGTGATTTTTTTTTTTTTTTACCTGTACAGTCAAGAACTGAGCATTTCAGACAGGTTTTGCAAAATCGTAAAAGTGGAAATTGCAAACACTAAGAAACCTGGTATAGTAAGTTTGGTTACATATGACATACTGAACAACACAGAGACAGGAGTAGAATTGGAGGTGTGGGTTACGGCCAGGACTGCTCTCTCAGTGCACGCCAAGCCCTGGTTCTGTTCTGAACATGGTCCCAAAATCGCAAACAAAAAACACACCTTGGGAAGGATGTCAAAAATCAGTTGTCTGAGGTCTGTTAATGTGATTAACGTCCAATAGGTATTTGGGAGCTAGCAAGTATGTTTGATGCAGAGAATTCAAATGCTCGTCTCTAGTGAAACAGGCTTGTTTGAGACAATGACAGATCAAAATGTGGAGTGTCGCCGTTACAAAGTGAGGAACTAAGAATAGAAAAGAATCACAAGACATTTAAGAACTATTATTAAAGTTCAGCTCTGTGGGTTTGAGGCCAGCCTGGTCTACAAAGTGAGTCCAGGACAGCCAAGACTACACAGAGAAACCCTGTCTCAAAAAACAAACACGAAAAAGTTCAGAAAACCAAGATGGATAATGGTGGTATATACTACTTCAATACCAGCACTGAGGAGGCAGAGACAGGCTGAGCTCTCTGAGTTTGAGGCCAACCTGATGTACATACACATCAAGTTCCAGACCAATCAAGGCTATGGTGATAAGACCCTGTCTCAAAAAGTAAATAAATAAAAATAATTGAAGTAGATAGGTAGAAGCAAAAAATAGTCCAATATTCTCTAGTTTTAGCATAGGTAGAGAAGGTGCCATCATTCAGTTTTAAGTATCAAGAATGAAAGAGGAAAGAACAAGAGGAAATATGATAAATAATACATTATGGAATGTGAAGTGTTTGAACTCCCTATAGGATTCAGAACAGGAATAGCATTGGATTCATGTTGAATCATCAGTACACTGGTTCTTGTTGCAACATAAGTGTATATGTATTTCACAACCCAAACTGGGGCTTTGAATTCATCTGGTTTAGTTGACAGATTGCATTAAGCTTATGGTGTGGCTCTGGTACTTACATAGAGAATGTTATGATACAACAAACCAGGGGAGTTGGACAGTGGGCAGAGAGTTCTCTGAGGCGTGCTGGGTGGTAGTAACAAGCTTTTGATGGTCAGACTAAGCATCTACTAGAGCCTTCCTTCTCTGTTTCCCTCCAGTGTTGTTCCCTACTCTTGATCATCTTGTACTCTCTTCCATCATCCATCATGTGGTGAGTGTTAAGTCAACCTTCCTTTGAGAACCTCAGAACTGAACCGTGTTGACAGCTTGCACAAGTGAGAGAGCGGTTTATTTGCTTCTACCTCCTGGATTAACCTTCATGCCAAGGTTGCACAGGTGTTCCTGTGTTATAAAAAAAAAAAAGTTGCAAAGGGTACGATATGCAGCCACGAGGTTTTTCAGTTGTTGATCCTGTTTCGTTCTTTTTTAGAGTTGGAACAATTTGCAAAATTGTTTCATACAATGTCACTTACCAGTAGTGAAAAAGTAACCCAGAAATCACTTTTGAGAGATTGTCAGAAACAAGAACACCAGTCTCTACAGAGGAGATGGTTTAAGTTTCTCAGTTAGAATGGCCACTTACCAGCCGGGGTACAGAGAGAAAGCTCCAGGCCTGCCTTGCACTTGTAGGTGAAATATGGGTAGAGGCCACTCGTTCCTAGTAATGTCTTAAAGAACTTTAGTTCCAGGCGTTTTGTGAATTCTGCTTTCCTTTGAATCACCGTTGCTAGAATCTTGTTCTTTAGCTCCTTTTCTGCCATTCCCTCCTCTTGGTTTTTGTTGGTGTTGTTTTACATATTAAGGAGCAAACGGCAGCCTTGTTTAGAAGCACCAGTGGAGTGCTGTCTTGGTCTGTGTTCTGACTGGTAGCAACGCCAAAACAGTGTGACAAGTTTGTGTTGTCAAGGACCGTCTTTCTTAGCTCCATAGTTAATGTGCAGCCACATCTGTATGTTGGAGAACTAGGTTGAAGCGAGTTTATGTTTCTGATGATTGAGCTTCTACTTCTAGAGTCATGCTGTCACCAAACATACAGTTTCTCATTGAGTAATCTTTTATATTTCACATTCTAAAGAGGGGTTAATTAAATTCAGGAGAGAAAAGATAGCTGAGTAATACTATGGTCTCTCGTTTTCAGAGCTCCTCTCTGTAACTTAAGCCCTTCTCCCCCTTTAAAAGGCACAGAGGCCTTTTGACCTAATTGCGTCTGTATATCTAATAAGGACCGAAGTTGGCTTTGGTTGTAGCATTCATTTTCTTTGTGAGTACCTGAGCCACACAGTAAGCTTAAGGCTGCCTGCGGGGAATGCAGATGAACTCAGAACCCCAGTAATGTGAAGATGCTGAGACTTCTTGCCATTTCCAAACAAGATTTCCTGGGAAGTCAAATGTGTTATGTAGATAAAGGCTAACTGCAGGGTCCACTTCTGAAACAGTAAGCTCTGGCTTCCAAGCCCTTTTGCCTGCTCATTTGGTTCTGTGTATTCATCTGACTACTGCTTACATAGGCTCCCACCAAAATTTTCCATTGACTGACGTAGGACCCAAATCAAGGAAAAAGCAAACTCGCTGAGGGCCTGAGAGGGCTTTGCTTTTTTGTGTATGGGTCTTCACCGTGCGCTAGTGATTCCTCAGACTTGAGTGAGGCGCCTTCTCTAAAGCATGCTGTCTAGCCTGTCATGAGCTGAGGGCCATTTGGTCCAGTCTCAGGTCTCTGACTTTTTCATAGACAATATTGTTAGAAATGCTAAAATATCTAGTGGAACTTTTGGGGAATTGGGAGGATCCCCAAATTTTTCATGTCAGTAACAAGTGCTGTCTGGCTCTAGCTTTGCTCCTTTGCCTGTCATTGGTCTTAAGTGTTAGTGCCTGAAGTGATTCCCGTGCCTTACAGACATACCATGGTTAGCTCATGAATTTCACTTGAATTCTTAGTTTTATGTCATTATGTATATGGTATACAAGTCTAGTGCCCTTCCTTTGAACACTTTCTTTCTCAGTCCAAGCTGCTCAGCATCAAAGGCACCTGAGTGCTCCCTGACTGAGCTCAGTATACTGTGTTCAGAGCTCCCCCAATCTTGCCAAGTCAGAATTGAATTAGAAAGCTACTAAGTGTGCATTGGATTTCTTTAGCTTTCTTTCTTTTTTTTTAATGTATTTTATGTGTATCTTTTGCCTACATGTATGTTTGTGCACGAGTTGTGTGCCTAGGGTTCCTATAGGCCAGAAGACATTTGTGAACTGCTATGTAGACTAGGAATCAAACCTGGGTTCTCTGGAAGAGCAGCCTGTATTCTTGACTGCCCATCCATCTTTCAGCTCCCCCATCCCCACCTCACACCTTTTTTTTTTTTTTTTTTTTTTAAGACACAGTCCTGTGTAGACTGGGTCATCTTGAACTTGCTAGGTGGCTAAGGATGACCTGGAACTACTGATCCTCTTGCCTCTACCTCTCAAGTGCTGGGATTACAATTACAGGCATGCATCACCGTGCCAAGTTTATTCGGTGCTGGGGATCAGACTCTGGGTTTCTTGCCTGCTAGGCAAGTAATTCTACCAACTGAGCTATAAACCTAAGCCCAGAGTTACTTAAGCTTTCTAGAAGTACATTCTATTTAGAGAAGTGGCTCTCAACCTTCCTAATGCCGTGACCTTTAATGCAGTCCTCTCGATGTGGTGATCCCAATTGTAAAATTATTTTTGGTACTACTTTATAACTGTCATTTGCTACTGTTACAGGTCATAATGTGAATACCTGTTTTTAACTAATCTTAGGTGACTCTTGTGAAAGGATTGTTGGACACGCACGGGTTGAGAACTGGTGGTTTAGAGGCAGGCAGGATAATCAACTCTGCCTTTTCTCTAGGATCAGGATCCTAGTGATGGCTGTCATGCTTGTACACGTATTTTTACTCACTTCTGAGTGTATAAGAGAACATCGCCAGGCATGGTGGCACACGCCTTTAATCCCAGCACTCAAGAGGCAGAGACAGGACGATAGCTGTGAGTTCAAGGCCAAGCTGGTCTACAAAGCGAGTTCAGGACAGCCAAGAATACACAGAGAAACCCTGTCTCGAAAAAGAGAGGGGGGGGGGAAGAAATCTGGGGGTGTGTTTTCTTGTGGCCTTGTTTACATGTAATCTGCCTTAAAAGCTGGTCTCACTCTGCTGTCCAGCTGTACTACAGCGTACTGCATAGCCTAGGCTGCCCTTGAAGTTGGAGCTGTCCTCCTGCCCCAGCTTTTCAAGTGCTGGTAGTACAAGTGTAAGCCACCATGCTCAAATATTCAGATAATTCTGGATCTTTGGCTACCTGAGACTTTACTGTGGGATATATGCACACTGGAGGGCAGAGGGGGATGTAACCAGTCTCAAAGCAAGCAGTGCGGCACACTTACAATCCAGTGTCAGGAACTTTGGGCAGAAAGAATTGCAAGTTTTTACTCTATTCCTTGCCCCCCTAAAAAGAAAAAAAAAAAAGATCTAAACCAGAACATTTGAAAATGGAGTTTCAGTTGGATACAGTGGCACACGCCTGTATTCCCAGCACTCAGGGAGGCGGAGGCCTACCTGGTCTACAAAGCAAGTCCAGGACAGCCAAGACTACACAAGAGAAACCTTGTCTCGAAACAAAAAGAGAAAATAGTTTCTTGTGTGTTTTACTTTTTTCCTAGAAGAAGAAAGGGGATCTATTCAATCTCTCAGCTCCACCTCTGCTATAGCCAGAGGAAGAAAGTAGAGAAATTGTCAATAGGTAAATCAGCTCTGGGCAACCCAAAAGCCACCTTTCTGCACAGCAAGTCTGAATAGAGGGACTTGAACAGCTTCCTCTGCACCAGAGTTTATGTGCTGTTTGTGGACATAGACAAAGTAGAACTACAGCATGGGCAGTGTGTCAGAGACTGTGTTGTTCTAAACTCCTAGTAAAAGCGTGGACAGGGCTGGAAAGAAGGCTTAGCAAGTGAGAGCACATGCCTTCCTTGTACTGGGCTTATTTAAAGGTAATAAAAGTAGGGGCTAGAACCAGGCAGTGGTAGCATACACCTTTAATTTCAGCACTCAAGAAGCAGCAGCAGGCAGATCTACTATAGGCCAGCCTGTCTTGTCTACATAGTGAGTTCCAGGGAGCCAAGGCTACACAGAGAAACCCTGTCTCAAAAAAAAAAAGGGGTGGGGGTGGAGCGGAGATATTGGAGAGGTGGCTGAATGGTTGAGAACGCTTGTTAGCTCTTAGCAGAGCACTCACAAATAACTCCAAGTATAACTCCAGCTCCAGGAGAGACCAGGCATGTAAGTGGAACCCATATGCACATACTAATGAGCATATAAATAAATCTTTTTTTCTTTTAAATTAGGAAACCTGTAGTACCTGCTGAACATGATAATCTGTATTCCAGTCAGGCACAGTGTTGCACGCCTGTAATCTCAGCTCTCTGGGAGGAGAGGCAGGGGGATCGCTGTGAGTTCGAGGCCAGACTGGTCTACAAAGTGAGTCCAGGACAGCCAAGGCTACATAGAGAAACTCTGTCTCAAAAACAAAAAAAACGAGCCAGGGGTCATGGTGCACACCTTTAATCCCAGCACTCGAGAGGCAGAGGCAGGAGGCTCTCTGAGTTTGAGGCTAGCCTGGTCTACAAGCGAGTCCAGAACAGAGAAACCCTGCTTTAAAAAAAGAAAGAAAGAAAAGGAAAAGAAAGTTTGTATCCAAGATGAATATTCATAATTATTTTTTTCACAGGAAGGACTTTCTAGTTGTGTGGACATGGCTTTGTATGCTGAGACTGATAGCTCAATCACCTGTTAGTCTTGCCTGAGTAGGAGGAATTGGTAGCCTCTCTTCTGGCAGTGCAAGAAAGATGTATTTCTGGATTTATCAGCATCTTTCCACTTTGGAAAAAAGATATTAGTGGTTTTAGCATCTACTCGTCTGTTTACTGATATGAATGATACCCATCCCATTTCCACCACCAGTGTCATAACAACTTTGTTTGTTTGGGGCTTTTCTTTGGTTTGGTTTGGTTTTTGGTGTCTCTTCCCCCCCCCCCCCCCCACAGGGTTCCTCTGTGTGGCCTTGGCTGTCCTAGACTCACTTTGTAGACCAGGGTGGCCTCGAACTCAGAGATCCACCTGAGTGCTGAGATTAAAGGTGTGTGCCACCACGCCCAGCTATTTGGGGCTTTTTTGAGATGGATTCTCATATAGCTTTTTTGCCTTCAAACTCACTGTTTACATTTGTGTTTTAAATTCCTGATCCTCTTGCCTCCACTTCCCCAAGTACTAAGATTACAGGTGTGCTCTAGAATTCCTTAGTCTTTACATTCCTGAACTAGATGCACCAACCTCCATGGAGTTTCTCCTTGTGTTGAGACTGTCCTGTGTAGTCTGGGCAGCTCCATTCTGGGAGGAAAGAGGGTAAGTACCAAGGATCTTGAGAATGAAGCACTTAACGTTGTTCTGGAATGCTAACATGTCAGAGCTTAGAAAGGATAAATGATTTTTAATCTAGATATTGCCCGACAGTAAATTAATATCTGTGAAACAATTCGAAATGTGTAGCTACATGAAAGAGGAGCGATAGAGCTTTGACTTAAGGTAGAGGATTGGAATTAGGCTGTTAGGAGGCCAGAGTCAGCTGCCAGAATCTGAAACTTTGGTCAGGGTTAGCTCTATGAAGGGAAAGACATGAAATGAGTTCCAGAACAGTAGGACATCACCAACTGACACCTCATGTCAGCACTATTGTGTTTCTTTTTCTAGACATCAAAAAAGCCCAAGACAGCAGAAGCAGACACCTCCAGTGAGCTGGCAAAGAAAAGCAAAGAAGTATTCAGGAAAGAGGTAAGGTTTAGAAGATTGGACAGCATGGTCCTTGGGCTTGCCTTGAGACCTTTATGTCTTGTCTAAGTATGTACGTCTGTCTTGCCTGAAGATGGTTTAGCTTATATCTCTTGGTCCAATGTGCTACTTTACCTGCCAAGAATCCCATAAAGGTCTCTTACTGGCCTGAGAGGAGTTCATCTGCCAACACATGTGCTCTTTCACTGTGGGCCTGTATAGCATCTCAGACAGCAAAAAGCTCTATACAGCATTAGGGTTTTTTTGTTTTGTTTTGTTTTTTGTTTTTTTTTTTTTCGAGACAGGGTCTCTCTGTGTAGCCTTGGCCGTCCTGGACTCACTTTGTAGACCAGGCTGGTCTCGAACTCACAGCGATCCGCCTACCTCTGCCTCCCGAGTGCTGGGATTAAAGGCGTGCGCCACCACGCCCGGCTGCATTAGGGTTATTGTAGTATTGAGTGCTTCCTTACTTGTGTAGTTTAACTGTTTAGTTGTTTTCCAATGACACATTGGTATGTCCTTTTACAACTAGGTAAGCACTCAGGGACTGTTGTTCTTACCTATATTTAAAAATAACTATTTGTTTATTTTTAATTATTTTTTTTATAGAGAAACTTTTAAGATCAGAACTCTTAAGTTGACTGTCAGGTCCTCTGATCAAATTGTAGTTCTCTCTCTTTTGCTGACTCCTGGTGGCTGCCCGCTCCATTTTGACCATGTCTGCCTCCACCCATCGGGACACTTATTCTTTGGGAGAGGGGCGCCTTGACACATGTATGGAGGTCAGAGGACAACCTGTGGGAATTGGTTTTCCCCTTTTACCATGTGGATCCTGGAAATTAAACTCAGATTATCAAACCTGGTGATATAGGTGCCTTTATCCACTATATCATCTCACCAGCCTCCAGATTCTAAATGCTAGACTTCATTAACAGACCTGTAAAAAATGCCGGCTGTGAGAAAAATGTGCCATGATAGTGCTAGAGACCAATACTTAGAATATCAGGAAAGCTCTTGAATCTAGGGTGGGAACTGGTCAGATGGATCGGGAAGATAAATGTAGCATGAGAGGACACAAGCAAGAGTGTCATTTCTTTTAGGAAGTCATAAGTAGTCCCTGAGGTTTGAGCGCTGGTTATGTGAGGGTGCTGAAGAGAAGAGGTGCTGCGCCCTTTCGTGTTGTAGGTTCAGGCTGAGAATAATCAAAGCCTTGGCTAAGTGAGGTTTGGCTTGGAAGGGGAAATATGGAAGCCAGGCAACCACAGAAAATCCTTGAGTACAAGGTTTATCCAGTCAGCTGTGGAGTTAACAAACCTATATATAGTTCAAAGGCTTATGTAAAACATAACAGAGTTTCAGGGATGGAGAGGCCTTGCCCTCCCTGTTCAGGGTACTTTCTTGAAGTAGCTGGCAGTGGCCTCTCTTCCATTTCTCCTATGAGCTTGTACCATAAGTACTTTTAGAAGCCCTGACCCTGAAGCATCTTTTGTTTTTTGTTTGGTTTGGTTTGTTTGGTTTTTGGTTTTTCGAGTCAGAGTTTCTCTGTGTAGGCTTGGCTGTTCTGGACTCACTCTGTAGACCAGGCTGGCCTCGAACTCACAGAGATCCACCTGCCTCTGCCTCCCGAGTGCTGGGATTAAAGGCGTGCGCCATCACACCCAGCCCCTGAAGCATCTTTTAAGAGTTACTGGGTAGGACAAAACATAAGTAGCCCAGAAGAGGACATTGGAGATGGAAGGTTGAAGAGTCCTGCCCTGGATCATCATCTGGCTGGCTGTTACCCATGTTTTATATGCTTTTGGTGATTATGGTCTGAGTAATACTGACAGGCTTGAAGTATCCTTTAAGGGAAAAATGCCTGGCTGCAGTTCCTGAGGTTGCAAAGCCTTCTGGTAGCTTATGAGTAGCTAGCTGCTCTACCCTGCCTTTACCCCCAGGTCTAGAGAACAGTTGCTAAGCAATTGCTCTACCATCTGAGTCCTAGCCCCAGCATGAGAAGCTGTGTTTGTGATGGAGAAGCCCTCCTGGCCTAATTACCTCTTATAGGTTTCAGTCCTAACACAGTGACCTTGGCAGCATTTGAATGTTACTTGAGTAAAACCGGAGGCTACTTCCCGAACCTGGCTGCTGGTGCCTGCAGCTGCCCCTCTCAGTGAGGCTTGTTGTTCCGACTAAGGAAGCTCTTTTCCTTTCAGGGCTGCTTCCAGGATCACCTTCTTACATCTCACTGGTTTCCTAGCATTCTGCTGGCTAGACTAGCCCCTGAGGCAGGGAATGGGGATGGCTGGATATGCTTTTTGCTGTCTTTTCTGATGATCCTTGAGCATAGCTGAGCAGAGTGTCTCCTGCCTTCTATCTGCAGATGTCTCAGTTCATTGTCCAGTGCCTGAACCCTTACCGGAAACCCGACTGCAAGGTGGGCAGGATCACTACAACAGAAGACTTCAAGCACCTTGCTCGAAAGGTACTTCCCTGGTCCCTGGTCGTTTGGTGGTGTTAGCAAGTTCTGCACTTGGAAAGACACTCTCCATTAGGAGGATGGTGTATGTGGCAGGTGCCAGCCTGGAATGTGAGGCAAGGTTCAGAGGTGGGAAAGGAGGTGTCTAAGAGGCTTTGCCAGCTGGGTTTCTGTTCCCTGTGTCCCCGCACCACCCTTTGATTAATTCCAAGCTTGTCCTCCTCCCTGTCAAGTCATTGTCCTTTCTGATGGCGCCTTCGGTCTCCCTCTGTGCCCTGACAGCTGACTCACGGAGTTATGAATAAGGAGCTGAAGTACTGTAAGAACCCTGAGGACCTGGAGTGCAATGAGAATGTGAAACACAAAACCAAGGAGTACATTAAGAAGTACATGCAGAAGTTTGGGGCTGTTTACAAACCTAAAGAGGACACTGAATTAGAGTGACGTCAAAGCCAGAGTGAGGAGAAGATGATCAGAAAGGAGGAATCCTGTGGCTTCTGCCCTACCCCATGGCCAGGGCTATGCTGCTGATGTGATGACCCATCATCCTGAGCAGTGCAAACCTGCAGGTGTCAACTGTAAGCTGTAAAAGTGAGCTCTATCTATCTACAAAAGACCCATAGTTGTGAGCTGTTGGAGTGTAGCAGATACAGGCCGTCAGAGGCAGTAGCCTAAGAAAGACCTTGGCCACACTTGACCCCGTTCTCAAGTCTGGGTCTCCCCCTTGGCGGTGCTGTCAGCGCACAGACCCATGCGCACCCTCCCCCAGGACCCTTTACCCTGACGATCTGTATTATATTTTAATGTATATGTGAATATATTGAAAATAATTTGTTTTTCCTGGTTTTTGTTCATTTTTTGTTTGCTGTTAGCTTCTGTGTGATAGAATCATGGACTTTGCAAGGACAGTATAAATTCTCCTGCAAGGCTTAATTCGTTATCATGTAAATATTCCAAAGCAGGCTGCCCTGTGGTTTTGGCCAGCCTTGTGCTATGTTGATAAGATTGATTTACTGCTTAAGATCACTTTACTTTATCCAATTTTTACTGAACTTTTTATGTAAAAAATAAAATCAATTAAAGAACTTGAAATGCGTGTTCCCTAATACTTAATCAAGTTTGTTCATATTGATGTCACTGGAGAGAAAAAGGATGTGGTGGTCACTGGTGTGTGGAGTCCAAGATTAATCTTTGCTATTGCATTTTATACAAGCTTTGTTGCCACAGGCCCTTCTTGTGGCTCACAACTCTAGATCTTGAGGTAGAGCTCAGTTGAGGCAATTCCAGACTAGAGGAAGTGTGTCCTGAGACCTCATTGCCACGGGCCTATTTCATTATGGTTAGTGGGTCAATCAAGAGGAAAGCCAGATGTCTTTTCCTTGCTGCCTCCTGGCTGGGGAGTGTTAATAGATCGTTTTGCCTTCAGACTTCATTTCTCCCAGCCTACGGGAGTGTTCATTCATTGTTTGGGTCCTCTCTTCCCACCTTGTTACTTGACACTGGGCCTGGACACAGAGGGAAGGTAGCCCAGGATGGCAGCAGGGGGGCATTGGGTGCTGACATATGGGGAGAGTGCGCATGCACTCCAGCTGCATGCTCAGCAGTGCTCCTGGCCTGGGGCCTCTCTCTGCAGAGGCTGGCCTAGGCTGAATTAGAGCACCCACAGCCTGTGCTAAGCATTTCAGAGATTAGGGTATATTCATTTAACCCTTAGGTTTTACAGAAATTGGCACTGATGGTAAGACTAAGGCCATGCCAGCTCATTTACAATCCTGTGGTAGAGGGCAGAAAATCGTTTTTATTTTATGTGAATTGGTATAAGGCTGTCAGATCCCCTGGAACTGGAGTTACAGACATTTGTAAACTGCCATGTGGGTGCTGGCAACTGAACCCAGGTCCTTTGAAAGAGTAGCCAGTGCTCTTGACCACTGAGCCGTCTCTCCAGCCCTCAAGGGCAGAAATTCTTCATGGTCATACGTCCCGTGTAGCAAGCCTTCCCTCACTGCCTCTCTGGGGGATGGACTACAAGTGTGGGTATACGCTAGCCCATCTTCACAGTCTTAGGCATCTCTGGATCTCTGTACCTAACGCCATGCCACCGCTATACAAAGCTACTTGATCGCCAGTACATGAATGTGAGTCCTAGGCACCAAGGACTAATGATTTAAAGTCTTTTCTCAATTTATAACTTTAAAGCACATCGTGGGAAGTGGACCATTCGTTCGCTCAACCCTTGACATTTTCTAGTTGTGTCAGCCAGCATGAGCGTTCATGTTTTTGCAAGATGGAGGCAGCCTCCGGTGAGAGTGATGACTGCCTGTCAAGTGTTAGAAGACAATTTTGAGATGTTTTACTTTTTTGTCGTCATTCCTCCCACCTCCTAAATGTCTTCATCCTCTCCCATACTCCCTCATGTTCAAGTTAACAAAGTTGGGATAGAGTGTACCGGTCTGTTCATGGATAATTTTATCCTCATTGCTGACTCAAGTCCTTGATGCCCCAGCAGCACTGGGCTGTGATATTCCCAGCACACTGGTCCGAGCCTTCTCGGTTTTTCTCATCTTTGGGAATTAGCCCAAGGGTCTTCTTAGGATGAAGGCAACATCACTTCCCCACTTACCCGCGCCCCCCACCCCCACCCCCATGGTTTCTTTGTGTGGCCTTGGCTGTCCTGGACTCACTTGGTAGACCAGGCTGGCCTTGAGCTCACAGCAATCCACCTGCCTCTGCCTCCTGAGTG
Organism: Acomys minous; assembly: GCF_964271855.1. Taxonomy (NCBI): domain Eukaryota; kingdom Metazoa; phylum Chordata; class Mammalia; order Rodentia; family Muridae; genus Acomys; species Acomys minous. The sequence continues at coordinate 13,190,481 of NC_140495.1, read as the reverse complement.
CTGGGATTGAAGGCGAGGTGGAGGTAGGAGGATCATCTGTGATGCTTTTACCTTAGCCTCCTGAGTGCTGGGATGACAGGTATGAGCTACCACACCTGGCTGCCATTTATTTGAACAAAGACGGTCAGGCAGCTCTGGTCAATTCTGTCTGAGGAACAGCAGTAGAAGCAGCTTACGCTAAGCTTCGCACAAAGTGGTGAATCTCAGGTCAGGGGCATCTCAGTATAGTGAGGGGGTAGGATCTGCCTTGGACTCCACTTTACCATGAGTGAACCTAAAGTCCCCTGATGCATTGCACTGGTCCTTCCTAGAAGGCAGAGTAACTCGGCTACCTGCACCCACGTCAGGATGGGTGTGTGCATGGACATACGGGTGGTTGGGCTCAGCTGCCCTACCTGAACATCTTGCTTTCCCACTTGTGTTCAAGCCACATGAGCAACTGTGGGAACCGGTTTGGAATTCCTTAGCCTGGGTGGCAGTCTGGTTTTTGTTTTTCTGTAGCTCTGGAACCTAGGATCTCCTGTGTACTGGATAAGTGCTCTACTACTGAGCTCTGCCCAGCCCAGAGTCCCAGTGTTGAAATGTCCTTTTCTTAAAGATGACCTGAGGTCTTCAACATCCAACTCATCACAATTACCTTGCCTCTTGCCTGTCACAGCACAGGTCACACAAACAGTCCTGTGGAGAGGACTTTATTAAATGTGCCTCCAGCTAAGCAAAGGAGACTGGAGTTGAGGAGGAAATGTGGCTTCCTAATGCGATCCAAGCGCTGAAGGACAGGAAGTGAACTCCAGCCTGGGCCTCCATAGCCCATGTGCAGAAGCATCCTGTCATGCCAGCTGCTGCTTGGAGAGGGTCTTCCCATATCCTAGGGACCTCCCCAAGTCCTTATCTGGGCCTGTTTGACACCCACTCAACTGTCTTCCAAGCCCAAGAAGCCAAGTCGACTAGAACAACAGTCCAAAGGTGCCTTTAATATGTGATTTTTAAAAAAAATAATAGAAAAAAATATCTGGAGCTTAATAGAGGCAGAATTGAGGATCTATGGGCAGTGCCATGCCCGCCCTCTTACCCATCCCCCCTATGTTCCTGTTCCTCTTGGAAAGGAAGGTGCAAAGAGATGAAGTGGCTGGATCTTCTGTGTTCTGCCACAACAGAGCAGGCTGAAGCTAGAAGAACTGGGAAGCTGGTGACGGAGATTGGAGGCAGCGACAATGTTGAATGCAGGTGCAGGCAGCACTGGGAAGTGTCACTCACACCACAGAGCAGCCCTCAGCCGATGAGCTCAAAACCTGGACCACATCTTCTCGGCCTATGGCAGCCAGGGCATCCTCTAGCACTCTGATAGTAGCTCGACTGCCTCCTTGGGCAGCCCAGTCCCTTAGCAGGGTATAGGCTGGCACCTGGCCACGGGCCATGGTTTCTACAGCCTCAGCTTGGTAGCCCAGGTGGCCTGCCAGTCCCTGCCAGCCCTTGGCAGGCTCACCCAACATCAAGAGCCGCTCGACTTCCTCTTGCTGCTGCTGCGGAAGATGCAGGTAAAGTCGGCAGCCAAGGTCAGGATGCAGTCCTGGGTGGGGAGAGGGAAGCGTGTTAGTAGCGGGGTAGCATTAGTTAAACACAAAGGACTACAGACTACGTGCTCACCCAGGCTGGGGATACAGGGCTCCATACCATGAGGAGAGTCCACGAAGACACCGCTGTCACCATGTCTCTGATCCCTGTCAGGGTCCCCCAGCTCTACAGTCCGAGCTTTGGCCAACTGTTGTCTTTGCTTATGGGAGCGCCAACTGTAGGGGGCAGAGGGTACTAAGACAAGGAACTGCCTCGGAGTCCAAGCATGGAGGGGATGCCACAGGACAGTACCCAGACCACCTACCACTTGAAAGCCACGTAGGCAAGCAGACCAAGGACCACAGCAGCTAGGAGAGCACAGTAGACAGGAATGATGTTGCTTGCGGCCCCTGGAGGCTCGGGGGGAAACAGGGAGGAGGTGTTGGGGGCCAGGGCTCCCTCGGCTCCCACCCACACTCCTCCTCTGTCCCTATCCTGCCCCTGCAGGGCTGTATCTGTGAAGACAAGGACAGTGGTCAAGAGAGGGAGCCGTGGCAGCTTCGCCTAGTTAGACCAACTGGGCAGGACACCCCAAAAGCACCCAATCTAGAGCTGGCTGGCCCTGGACTGGCAAGAACGGCTCAGCAGAGAGACACATGCCACCAAGTATGACAACCTGAGTTTGATCTCCTATGATCCACATGGTAGAAGAAAACTGGCTCCTGCGAGTCTCTGAACCTCACATACTTGCTAAATGGTTAACAGTTCCTGTCCTATGACAAGAATTCTGTTCCCAGCACTACACTGGATGGATCACAACTGCCTGTAAGTCGATCTCCAGGGGGGTTTGATGGTCTCTTACCGCCTTTCTGGGTACCCTCACACACACACATACATCATATGTACAGGAATCATTTAATTTTTTTTTCTGTACACTGTTTTGCTTGCATGTATGTCTGTGTGAGGGTGTCAGATCCCCTGGAACTGGAGTTACAGGCAGTTGTGAGCTGCCATGTGCATGCTGGGAATTGAACTCAGGACCTCTGGAAGAACAGCCAGTGTTCTTAACTGCTGAGCCATCTCTCCAGCCCCTAATCTCAATTTTTTTTAGGTTGACTGGGCCTCTGCTTCCCATTGTGGCTGCTTCCCGCATGTGCCTTCCCATCTTCCAGGTCTAGACTTATTGCTACGACACCGTCTTCCAAAAACATGGCGGGAGCTCCTCTGGAAGCCTTCCTTGACCTCCCCTCACTCCGGCTGCACCACCTGTTTACCATGGCACTGGACTGCTCAGCTCCCGGAGTGGATTGTGAGAGCACACTGATGCGTGTGGTTTCCACAGGACCATAAAAGCAAAACTTAATTGGAAGTAAATACTGGTGCCCTCTTCTCCCTTACATCCAGTGACCAGTCCTTATACCCAGTGTAGACATGGTTCCAGGGTCAGGGACTAAAGAGCCTGTGAGTTGACTTGTACACAACCCACTCTACCTCCCAAGTCTGCCTGCTGCCCAGGATCTGGGTCAAGGAATATGCCTACCTGAATAGACCATACCTTTGCTGTGGCTGGCGTTGTAAAGCATGGCTCTGCCAGGCGCCCCTTGCTGGGCTGTTTCTTGGTGAAGGGGAGTAAGTAGGGCTGAAGAGGCTGAGAGGCTGCTTTTCGAAGTCCAGAAGGAACTCTGTGCAGGGACATGAGGAAACCCACAGATCTGCTGTCAGGAGTCCCTGGGGGGTTGGGGCAGTTTGTCCCCATTTCTAACTCACTCCATTTTGATTCATACCAGAACCGGAGCAGTTTCTCCCTCTGTGCCAAACAGGTAGAGGTGACAGGGCTGGCCCCTGCTAGCCAAAGCTGGTGGGGTTGGGGTACAGCTCAGGATTGGGGTACCAATCCTGGATAGGAGGACAGACATCATCCTATCTCAAAGACCTTGGCAAATAACCTGGGTTGAGTCTGGGAATAGTAAAAGGAGCGGAAATCTAGACACACCCCGTGTGAACCCATCCCAGGCTGAAGCATCCCTAGGGACCAGTGAAAGGTTCATGCTCAGACATATCTGCCAAAACCCAACATCCTAAGGTCCCAAGGCAGAACCGCCTGTGCTGCCTATGTTCCCACTCTCGCCTCCCGGGCCAGTGGTCGGTCCTTTCCTGGTACCCTAGTGGCTCAGCAAGCTCATAGGGCATGTAGATCTCAGAGAGGGCCTGAAACGGAAGAACAGGGCCACTCAGTCCAAGGGCCCATCTGGACCCTACAGCACTAAATCTGCTGAGACCACGTCCTGCAGGCTGGGGAGGAAAGGCTCCAGATCTGTCCTGAGGAATGAAGAGACTTAGAAAAGTCCCCAAGGCTACTGCTCAATAACCAAAGGATCTACCACACGGTGTGTCTGTGGTACGGCTGTCAGCAGTCTACTGCTAAAGCCAGGTAAGCCGTGGATGTGGGTGGCCCCTTTATGGACTGTGTACCTTTGTGTCACCATAGGGAGTTGGGGGCTTCTGGGATCCGAGTTGGTGGGTGGGCCTGTAAACCGGTAGCAGCAGCCGAGCCTTGGAATTTGCCCCACCCATCCAGATGAGCTGCTGGACTGGAACTTCTCCAGGCCTCCCCACCCATCTCCAAGCCCACAATGTAAAGAAACAATTCAACAGCCCCGGCAGGCCCAAACATACCCCAACACAGACGCTGGTACCCGCAGATCAGGGCACTAGAAGTAGGAGACAGAGAAAGTTCTGGCCCCTTCCACCTAGCACCCCTCCTGACCTTCTGTGGCCACCCCTTCCAAAGGTGCCAGGATCCACTCAGCCAGGAAGACGGCGGGAGTCCCTGGAGAGGGTAGGTTCCGGTCTGCCCAAGATAAAGTGAGCCAAGGCAAGGGGCGGGCCAACTGGGGTGTTGAAGAGGGGAACAGGACAATGAAGAGGCGGGGCTGGGCTCGAGGGCGCGGTCTCGCCCCCGCCTCACGCTGGAGCACGCAAAAGCTGACACCAGCCTGGCTGGCAGAGCTCGGGAATGGTATCCAAATGCCACGCGATGGACCGCGAGAACTGAGAACCTGGAGCCAGAAGACAGCTACACGGAGGACAGCCTGGCCTGGAAGAAGCATACCAGGCCAGACTGGGTAACGGGGCGCCGAGGACGACGGCACATGTATACTCAAGAAACCGAGCAGCTACAAAACTAGGCCAAGTTTATTGCTGAGAAGGGGCAGCGATAGTCACCTTTGGGGATTAAGGCCACCGGCGGTCTTTTGTGCTTCACTGGGACTTGGGGTCTGAAAGTAGGAATTCCCCCCAACACATACACACACACCCCAGATTGTGCAAAATATGCAGCTGCGGCCTCAGAGGCCGACTCTAGGTCTCCCCTCAGCCGGCGAGGGGCGGGACTTCCTGGTGATGCCACCAACCAATCCCTGAGCTGGAGGATGGGCCCCGCCCACCCCCTGGTGCAGCAGGCTCCTGGGCAGGGCATCTTGCTCGGGCGGGTTCTGAGCACCTAGACACCAGACTCATCGAGCCTCGCCAGGGTTGTATTCGGTCTCCCCAGAAGACACCTGGGAGATGCGCCGCGAGGAACGCCACAGTTTCCGCGCCAACTGGCTGCTGCGCACCTGGCGGGAGCAGGGATAGGATGGGATGCTGCGGTGAGCCTGGGCAGCCGCTCTCCGCCCGATTCGATTGAATGACTGGCCGGTATGCTCTTGTCCTCACCTCAGAAGGCTGCCCAGCCCCCACAACGATCAGTTTGCCGTCCTCTAGGCCCACCAACACGTGGCTGCGCTCCTTGGTCACGGACACACTGCGGACTGGCACTTTCATGGGCAGGGGAGGCACAGCAGGCCGCAACCTAAAGCAGGGAATTGGGTATACACGCACGAAGCTTCGACCCAGCTAACCGGTGTCTGGCTAAACTGAATCCCTGGGTTCTAGGACTTCCACTACTGTGCGGCTGGGGGGCGGCCAGGGCAAGACTCCCCATAGGTAACGCACCAAGAAGAACATGCTGTTGGATTGAGTGTGCGCCCGATTTCCCTGTGCCAACAGCTACCTCCTAGAGGGGGCCAGGAATCAAGAGTGGGGCTCACTTGTGCAGGTGGAGGATGTGCAGAGAGCACTGCGCTGTGCCCAGCAGAATAAAGTCGTCTGCCACCGCCAGGGCTGTAGGCTGCTCTGTGAGGGGCAGCGAAGCCCGCAGTTTCCCATTCACCGAGTACAGGTGCAAGGAGTAGGTGACCTGGAAGCAGTGGGACCCGTCAGCAACTGCCCCACCATTCCAGCTGCCCAGTGTCTTTGTCAGGGACCCTGTCCCATACCTGAGCCCCAGGACGTTCACAAGCGGAGCTCTGTACAACAATCTGGCCTTCAGACCCCAGCGCCAGGTGCGATACAGGCCCAAGCAGTGTGGCACCGGGAGGCCTTAATGCTGCCACAAACTGGCCTTGGCGTACAGTGTGTATGATCACAGTTCCATCCTACAGAAAGGCAGATTAGGGTGCCGAGAAGAGGACTGGGGTCTCTGGAGACCAGTGCCTCAGTAAGCTCAGCCTCCCAGGGCGTGTGTCCACATACCTCAGATCCAGACACAGCCATGTCAAGTTCAGTGCTGATAGCCACACAGCTCACTGCAGCCTCATGTCCGTACAAGACCTGTACAGGCTTTGGTGCCAGCCCTACCGACAGACCACCCTGTGGGAAGCCAAGGCCGAGTGAAGACTTTATCCAAACCAGAGTGTTGGAGGGTAATGGAGCCCCAGACTTGCTCACAGTTGTAAGAGGGAAAGGGATGACAGGAGGGCAGCCCTGAAGGGTCCCGGCAGGGCAGATGGACTTCTGGTCTGGGATAGAGGGACCTCAGAGGACTGCCCGGCAGACTCACTTGCTGCAGAAGACGCCACACCATGCACGTGGTGTCCCGGGAGCCTGAGATGAGGTAGATGCCACAGGTGTCCAGTGCAAGGCAGGTCACTACATCTGCACAGGAAGTGGAGGATGCAACAGAGTCGTGGCACCCTCCCAGGCCCAGCCTGGAACCCAATTCCACATCTGCCTGTCTCATTCTCCCTGGCCCCCGGGGCTGCTCACCAAGGTGTCGGCTTAGCTGGTTCAACAGCTTGCCACGGGGCAGTGTGGCTACTCGTAGGCTGCCATCCCAGTGACCACCACTGAAGAGCAGCTTTCCGTCGGGAGTTACTGCTAGTGCTTGCCCACTCGTGCCACTGCCTGGCACCCAGGGCCCACTTAGTAGCTTGTGCATCCTAAACCGATGGGAAGACGGTCGGTAAGGCTGGGCTATGGGGGAGAGGCCTAGGCTAACAGGAATCTCAGCCAGACCCCTCCCCTGCGTTCTGTTTAAATGGGGAGGTGGTTCCAGCCATAGGGCATTTATACCCGCAGCCCTGCCTTACTTGGGGTTCCCCATGGTGGGGTCTTTGCTGAAGCTGAAGTAGTTGTTTATGTTTCGGTCATAGGGCAACCAGCTGTGAGTGCCCAGCAGCCCGCTGGCACTCACAGTGACCTGTGGACAAGAGTGTGCTAAGATGGTTTGGGGTCGAAGGCGGATGGGCTGAAGCTAGAACCCTGCCCAGTGCACTTACCAACATGTCTGAGGAGCCCTGGGTGTAGAAGGAGTGGGGTTGCCGGTGGGGTACCAGAGCCAACACCAGAGGTACACCTTCACTGACAACCTGTAGAAAGATGTGAAAGGCTGACTGAGTCGAGGGGCAGCAGAAACCCCAACCAAGCAGTCTTGTCAATGGGTACCCTCTCTCTTCGTCCTTGACCCCAGGGATACAATCACGTGTATCCTGTGGAGAGGTGAGTCCTAGAAATAGACGTGACAGCAGTGGCCATGTAGGAGGATATCACAGAGAGACAGGAGAGGCTGGGGTAGACACAGAAAACCCCAGCATCCATCGAGGCCGAGTCTAGCCTTGGTCCTCTTATCCCATCCCTCCTTGGCCTCAGCCCTGTGACAGGAGGAACTAGGAAGCTATGTGAAGCTGCAGGAAGGGGTCCGAAGGTAAATGCCCTCCATCCTGGCCCTACGCGGGCTCCCAAAGTCACAGCTTGCTGGGCCCTCCTCAGGAGAGTCCCCCTTCCATCCACCTCATGTCTCCATGATGTCTCTAACCCGGTGTTCCCACCCGCCTGCAGCGGTGGTAAGGATGGTGCAGTTAAGCCCACCTCACAGAAGAAGCCAAGTTCCTGCCTGCTTCTCACCTCAGCAAAGAAGGCCTTGAGCTGGTCCAGGTTCTGGAAGATGCTAGGAGAGTTAGTGTCCAGACGAGCAAGGCGATTGGCTGCTTCCTCAGCTGAGAGCCGAGGCGGATGTGGCTCCTGTAGACAAGAGCTGGTCAGCACCCTGACATGAGTGTCCTTGACTGCTATATGCAAAGCGGCTCTTACCTTCAGCAGCTGACAAGGTGTCTGCCCGAAGTTGCTGATGATGCCTTCCAGAGCCTTCCGTTCCCGTTCATCTGCCACATGGTCCAGGTCTACGGCCCCTGAGAGGGAGACAAAGCCATCAAAATTCCTTCAGTGTCCTCTGTAGTGCCGCCTCACCTGTGCCCTGGCCCCACCTTATGCGTAGCACACCGTCTACCTTCATAGGTGCAGTAGTAGAAGACGTTGAGGGCCTCCTCAGCTGCTGGGCCCCGCTGTTTATAGCCAAAGATGAGGTCGATCCACTCATGCAGGTGGGTGGACACATACTCCGACTCCTGAGGGCAGGAAGTGGTAGCCAATTCAGGGACTGAATCCCACCACAGGTCAACCCTGGCTGCCTGACTGTGTGTGGTCACCTCCTCACCAGAGCCTGGCGATGCTGCTGGATGAAATCCTCTGGGCAGCTGGCCCATGGGGGCAGCACCACATCACCCACCTTCTCATTGGTCAGCTGGAGGCAGCCCAGGTCAAAGCCTAGCAGAGGAGAAGGGTTAGCGGCGTGCCTGTGTACTGCTCGCCACCCCGAGCCACCCCATGCCCAGGCCTCCGCTCCCACAGCCAGTGCTGCGCACGCTGCCTACCATTCTGGTTCTCCAGGAAGTCAGGGAAGTAGAAGAACTCTGGGATGAGCTCCTTCACGTCGGCAGGGCTCTCCAGGCGTGCCTGCCAAGCTGCTGCCACTGAGTGAAACTGCCGGTCAGAGCAGTCAAAGCTGGCCGGAGACAGACAGGCGCGGCCAAGGTCACATGACAGATACAAAGGAAGACGACTGTGTCCCTCCTCCCCACCCTCCCATCACCCCTTGGCGCACCGGCCACTCTGCAGCTGGACATGCAGGGAGGTGAAGGGTTCCACTCGGATGAGGTAGTGCATCACGCCTGCTGCGTTGGAGTAGTGGGTGCCGTAGTGGAACTTGTCGATGGTGCCTGCTGGGTCCTCAAAGCTCTCATATCTGAAGCCACAGACAACCCAGGTCAGCAGAAGCCCTAGGGCCCCACCCATCCCCAACCCACTGAGCCCCGCCCCGCCCCGCCCACATGCTCACTTCTCCCTCACGAGCTGGGCATGCTTGGGGTTCACCACACCGATGGGTTTGGACAGGTCCCGGAAGACAGCTGGATTGCTGAGGTCCAAGATTGGGGACACGTAGTCCTGCAAGACCCAGGGGAACTGGCCGCCCACCCAGGAAAGGAGCTGGATGAAGACCCTGATGGCCCACCCTGCCCTGCCCTGCCCCCAACACTCAGGAAGATGCAAGACCACAGATGGTCTACCACAGACACTCCTTCCAGGGAGACCAGGGCCCAGCGGCAAGAGGAGAGAGCAGGAGAGTGAGGCAGTGGCAGGGACAGACGCCAGATCTTAGTCCCAAGCGAACTATTCAGGGACTGTGCTTAGGCCTGGCCCATTAGCTGGGGGGCAGGGAAGAGCAGTGGGGCCCTCACCACAGGGTACTGAGACAGGTCGTTATAGGTGCGCCCCGCGATTGTGTTGAGTTGCATCAGGTATTCAAAGTTGGATATCTCTCGCTGTACCCATTTCTGGAGGGCGGAAAACAAAGGGTGGCCAATGAAGTTGCCCAGAAGCCCCCGACGTACAAAGTTGTCACACTTCACACCAGCCTACCTAGGGCTCTCACCTGTGTAAGTCCCGAGGCACGAAGCATCTCCTGGGGGGAGCGGCTGCTTAGGTAGCCTTGGCTGGGCGGCCGTAGTCGCAGGAGCCACGAGTACACCTGGTTCCGTATCTGGGTGTGGGGTGGGACTGGGTAAAGCTGGGGCCTGGGAGCCTGGCAGCTAGGTGAAGCGGAGGGCCCGGCCGCCTTGCATGGGAAGTTGAGGAAGTAGTTGGACTGGTCGATGAAGAACAGCTCAAGGGCTGAGCGCCGCAGGTTGAAGCGCCGCAGGTGGACCTCGCGCAGCTGGGCCAAGGGGCGCCGGAAGTCATGGCCAATGCCTACGGATCAACAGGACACAGTAGGTGTAAGGAGCCACTGACTCTGACTCCAACCCAGCCCGGGGCCTTGGGAGTTCTCTGCCACCCCCTCAACCAACTCCCATCAGAACGCACCTTCCTCAGTTTCCACACGTTCCGTGCTGCCATCATAGAAATACACGTGCTGCGTGGTGACCTCTAATAGTCCTGGGACCACAGCCACCACTGTGACGAGCTGGCACTCGGCTGACAACACCAGCTTTTCACGTTGCTCATCTAGTTCTGCTGCCTCCATCCTGCCAGGGGAGGGCGGGGGGAGGGTGGGAGGGCGGGGTCAGCATACACCTCTCAGTGATGCTGGGAGAGCCCTTCTTGACAAGCTCCAAGGGCCAATGAGTCATGAGGTCACTTGTTCACATGTCTCCGACCAAGAGGACTTACCCAGGACCCATTGCTTGCTGACCCTGTGACCTAGCTGAACTTAGAAGTCCCTCTGTCGGGTCACCTTCCCGATGCCCTGCTCCTCCTCACACACCCCTGCCATTCTCCAGGTCCCCACATGGTTCTGGTTTTTCTCAGCCTTGGTCATGGATGCTTAGCTACTAAAGACCAATCCCCCCCCCCCTTAAATAACTACCAAGTTTTGGGTTGGAAAGTCCCTTCAGGGTACTCAAGTTAGACAGCAGAAGACACAGACGCAGACTCGGCCCCACAGAAGGTATGTGTCCTGGGCCAGCCCCAGCCCACCCACTCACAGGGTCTCCAGCACAGCCAGGTCATCCTCCTCTAGCTGCTCTTCCAGTAGCTCCTCAGGAGGGGCGCTGATTTTGGCCTCTTTAGTCACTGCTAGAGGCAGTGAGGCCTCCTCAGTGGGTGTCATGGGAGCTTCACCTGCAGGAGGCCAATGAGACTTAATCAGAGCTAGGCATGATGGGAAATACTAGCTGGGTGGACCAAGCACAACACACTCACCTAGATTGTCCCGTAGGGCACTGGCTTCCAGGTGAGGGTCAAAGTGATGGTTGGGTACCAGTTTTAGCCGCATCCGTGAGTATGTCTCTGCACTAGAGAGCTTCCAGTGGGGGGTTGGAGGGACCCTGCAGATACAGCACCAGGGATTGTCATAGACCAGCAAAAGTCTACAGAGCCCCCACCCCCACTCTAAAACTGATGTTTTGTTTTGTTTTTCTGCATTTTTGAGACATGGTTTCTCTATGTAGTCTTGTATGTTCTGGAACTCATTCTGTAGACAAGGCTGGTCTTGAACTCATAGAGGTCAACTTTCTTCTGCCTCTTAATAAATGCTGGGGTTAAAGGTGTGCACCACCACAACAGAGCTAAGACTACTGGTTTTTCGTTTTGTTTTTGTTTTTGTTTTTTTGGTTTTCCGAGACAGGGTGTCTCTGTGTAACAGATCTAGCTGCCCTGGAACTTGCTCTGTAGACCAGACTGGCTTCAAACTCACAGAGATCCACCTGCCTCTACTTCCCAAGTGCTGGGATTAAAGGCGTGCGCCACCACTGCCCAGCACTACTGGTTTTTTTGTTTGTTGGTTGGCTGGTTTTTGTTTTTTTGAGATAGGGTTTCTCTGTGTAACAGCCCTGGCTATCCCGGGCTCACTTTGCAGACTAGGCTGGCCTCGAACTCATAGAGATCCACCTGCCTCTGCCTCCTGGGTGCTGGGATTAAAGGCATGTGCCACCAAGCCCGGCAAGACTACCTTTTTTAAATATGTGTTGTATTACTTTATTTATTTATTTATTTATTTATTTATTTTTTGGTTTTTCAAGACAGGGTTTCTCTGTGTATTACTTTATTTAAGAGTTTGAACTGCAAGCCGAAGGCAATCTGGCACTCATAAATTGTTCCCTTTCCACCAAGCCCAGCTCCTCCATCAGCTCAGCCCACCTTAGTGCCCAGGCTCCACAGGGGCTGGAAAGCTGGCGCCACAGTGCCCCCCAGTGCAGCAGGGCCACTGAGTGCTGTGCCGCCTGCTGCTTCTGCACCGCTGCGTAGCGCAGCCCTTCCAGGCGAGCCCTGCGCTGGGCAGGCTCTAGGACCAGCTCCTGCGGTGGGAGGAATAGGTCAATCCCACTGGCCGCTGTTTCTCCAACCCTGCCCTATTAGCTGTCTCCCAGGCATATAGGTGAGGTCGCACGCTGTTCCTCAGTCTGGGCTGCACACCTGGAAGGCCTGACGACTCTGGACCCGCTCCCGCTGATGCCGCTGCCCACTGCTCATAAGTGTGTCATAGCAGGCATTCCAGAAGCCAGACATAAGGTCATGACTCTTGGCATATGTGTCCATTTCAAACTTTGACATAGTGGGCTGCACCTGGGGGATTAACAGGGAGAGACCAGTGCTCGAGGCGTGCTCTAGCCCCCATTCCTCTCCCTCGATTCCCACCTCCGTCAGGCACCTGCTTGTCGATGAAGTGGCGCCATTCAGGTGTGGCACAAAAAGCCTGAAAGTCCTCAAAGAAGGTGGGGCTTCCATTGGTGGGTGGTAAGGACGGCAGTCCCCACTGCAGTCCCAGGGGCCCGTAAGCACGGTCCAGCAGCGTGCGGACGAGGGGCACCAACCACGAACAGCGCTCAGAGGCTGCCACGGCTGTTGACGGAGGCTGCGCATGCTCAGTCTCAGCAGAAGAGGTGTTTAGTGCCCGGCTGAGCGCGGCCTCCAGCTTGGAAAGCACATAGCACGCCTCCTCGCGGCGGGTTGGCACTGCGGTCTGCAGCAGTGTATGCAGCTTCACATAGGCCTGGGCATGCAGCTGTAGGTGCGAGGCAACGAGGTGCTATACCTCCGCCAGCTACTCCTCTACTCCACCCCACCCCTCTGCCCACCCGCACCAGCTACACTTCTGCCCGCCCCCTCCCCCGCCCACCTGCATGCTCACCTGCGGGTCCTCCAACAGGATGTATCCAAGCACGAGACGCAAGCCGATCTGTGCCATCTCACGGAGATCTGCTGTGCTATTGGCTAGATGCGGCCAGGCGCCCAGGCGATCCAGGAGGTTGCACACACCTTCAAAGAGCTACCACACAGAACAAATTTCTAACACGTTACCACATAAGGCCAGGGATACGTGGGGAGAAAACAAGGTGGTAAAGTTTGGCCTGGAGGCTAAGTAAGGTTTGAGTCGAGGTCACTGCCCTCACTGCAAGGTATACACAGCTCAAGTCTGACACTGCCATCCCCCTAACCCTTGGCCTGACTAAACAAGATCACAGCAATGCTGATGCATCCCAGACCTCCCTGTCTATTGCCCCATCTCCTAGATTAGATAGCCTCGGGTTCATAAGGACACAAGAGTGCATGTGGCTCCCGCCCCTTTGAATGGCCGTACCTTCTCACTCCACAGCTCCTGGTTACCGTGGCCCTCAGCGCACAGGAAATCCTGCAGTAGACGGAGCAGCCACAGTGCCTGCTGGGAAAGGCTGGCCTGGCTTCCTGGAGGAGCGTCCTTGATGTCGGTCAGGGCTGACTCTAACATCATCTCTAGGAGGCTGGCCAAGAGAAGGGCTCAGTACCCACCTTGCAGTTTTCTGGCTCCCAGGCTCCCAGAGACCCATCACCTCCCAAGGCAACCCTCTTACCTGCGCTTGATGCAGTCTGGTGGGCGCACGAGTGTGGCTGAGGCCCCCAGCTGGGTAAGTACGGAGAAGACCTGGCCACGCTCCCGCCAAGCGGCCTCATCACTGCCTTCCACGCCCCGCCACGTCACTGAGAAGAGCACGTTGGTGAGTAAGTTGCACAGCTCCTCTTCAGGGGTTTGCTGTGGGGGACAGGAGGGTGGTGAGGGCTGTGCGGTGGGAAGGCAGGGGATCCCTGCTCGGCACCCCTTGTCTACCCTCTGGCAGGAATGGTAGGAGGCAGCATTTGACAGACAGCCTGGCACCAAGGCCTTAGAAAAATGGCCCAGAGGCTTCAGCCACTGTCTGAACCTCTGGGGACAAGCCTGGGGTTCTGTTGGACTCTGGAGAGCACAGGAGATATTCACAAAGGCATTTACCCTGAGTCTTCAAGGCTGCCTAAGGAATTCTCAAGGTGGCACTGGGGCCGGATAAGTAGCTCAGCAGTTAAGAGAGCTAGCTGCTCCTCTAGAGAAGACAGGCTGTCCGTGGGCCCTATAAAGTCTGGGCCCTGTGTGGCTGCTCTTCTCCACTGTGGCTCAGCACAACTGCATGTGAGAGCATCACCCTGATAATCAGCCCGCATCTTTGGAAAAGTCACACTGCCAAGCCTAAGGAGCTCCCTGAGGTGTCCTCTCCAGACACAGGGCAATGTCAGAAGGTGGGCCCAGCTCACCTGGGGGTTGCTAGCGTTAGAGGTGTCGTCCCCACTGATGGTGGGTTCTAGCAGGCTGCCATCCTCTAGCACATTGGAGAGACTGGAGCTGTGGCGGCCTTGGGCAGTAGGGAAGGGCCGTGGCCCGTCCAGTGGGGAAGGTGTGCCAGGCTGGCTGGCTGGAGTAACAGTCCCGCTGCTGCTGCTGCCGCCACCGCCGCCACCAGCAGCAGCAGTAGGGCCTGAGCCGACGCTGGCCCGTTCCAAGCCCAGGTCAAGGGGTGTACTAAATGGGGAGAGGGCATGGTAAAAGGCATCCGGGTCAGGGCAAGGGGGCTCTGAAGGCAGGAAGACATCTGAAGATTCAGCAGGCAACTCAGTGGGCGGTGAGGACAGGGATGGCTCCAGGGAGGTGGGCAGCTCTGGGAGGAAGCGTGGGGGACCGTTTGCTGTGGCAGCCTCCAGGACATACAGTCGGGTCAGTACATCTTGCCAACCAGCTTGTCGGGCCAGCAGCCGCACTACTTCCGGCTGCCCGTAGATGAGGTGAAAGAGCTGCCGAACCAGGGTACAGCAAATGAGGGGTCATCCGAGCGCTTCCCTACATTCTCATCCCAAGGTCTTAACAGCGGGCACCTCCAAAGACACCCCCATCACAGACAGGCAGAAGGAGCTGCAGGAAGCAGAGGCCATTCCGTCACCGCCCAGAGCTTTCCTTTCTTACTCACCTGACGACAGATGTCCAGGCGGACGCTGAGGTCGGCCTGGAGGGATAGCTGTACCACAGCCAACAAATCGGAGAGGTTCAGGCAATCTGGGGGTGCAGCCTGAGGGACTGACACAGTAGGAGGGGGCTATCTCAATCCTGCCCTGGGTGAACACTCCCTCTTTCCACCAGCCCCATCCCCTCTTGCCCCCTTCCCTGGTATGGTATTTTATTTATTTTTATTGTTGGTTTGTTTCTGTGTTAGGGACTGAACACATGCCCTTGTGCATGCTAGGCCCAGGACCCTACCACTGAGATGCACCCTCCCCTCCATCTGATCTGCCTCTTGGTCCCAACCAAGTCATACCTGCCCCTACAAACAGCTTGTAGAGGCCCTGGCAGAGCTGGGGCGAGATGCTTCCCTCAGGCAAACTGGCAACAAGACCCTGGAGACCAGAGTCTCGCAGCCGGAGCCTCTGGCGGTTCTTCTCAGGTAACCGCTCATTCTGCTGCAATCTTCGCAAGATCTGTGTGAGGGAGACCCCAGGGGCTATCATTGCAGAGGCCATAACATAGGAGGAGAACTCACTGCATGGGTGTGTGGCTCCAGGAGAGGCCTGAGTCGCTTTATTCACTGGTCAGTGATTCCCGAGGTTCCAGCCAGGGGCCTCAGTAAGTAGGATGAGGGGGCTGGGTATACCTTGCAGACCCTGTCAGTCAAAAGTGGCGGTGACTTTGGCCGCACCAGCAGTGAGAGCAGCACCTCGAGGTTCCCCAGCTCCAACAGAAAGATGGCCAAGGGCTCTTGTGCTGGAGAACCCTGAAGCAGAGCCAGCAACAGGTCCAGGGTACCCACCACCTGAGGATACAGAATATCACTCTAGGATGGGCTCCCCACTTGGCCCATACACCTCTCACTCAAGCCTCTCCCTCGCAACCTCCATCCTACCTGGCCATCATCACTGGTGGCTGCTAAGAAGCTCAACACAACCTGCAGGTCATCCACCGAGAAGTTCCGAACCAGGAACTCACGTGCCAGGCCCAAAAGGGAAGTCTGTACTGTGCGCAGGTCGTCAGCCGCAAGGGGGCGCTCCCGCTGTGGGCTGGCAGGTCCAACAAGCACAGCCAGCAGGTCCGGGGAGGCAAGATCAGGAGGGAAAGGGCAGGTAAGCTGGGACCCTGTGTCATCCTGTCCCTGATACCGAGCACTGCTGTGCCAGGGCCCCAACATCGACCTGGTCCCACCGGCCTAACCTGTAGTGTGTGCGAAGAGCATCAAGGATGAACTGCACTCCGTACTTCTTCCTAAGTTTCTGTCTGTGCTCACGGACGATGCTGGACATGTACTGGATGTGACCTGCGTGGATATCAGCAGGAAGCTTCCTTCACATCCTCTAGGGCAAGGCCACGGCCACGTCTCCCCGGCACCATCATGTTCCCTCACACACTCTGGGGCAGAGCTCCGGCTCTGCCATATGTATCCCCTTCGGATTATCTAGAGCAAGGTTGTGACTTCCCGCCCCTGCCTGCCCTGGAGCCAGGCCTCTTTCCCAGGACCCTCACCTACCCAGGCGCACAGCAAAGTCACTGAGGGTCCAGAGGTGAAAATTGAAGAGCAGATGCTGGTAGAGCAGGTAGAGGAGGGGCCCACTGCTATCCGAAGCCACCTGCTCCATCAGCAGCTGGGCAGACATGAGCACGTTCATATCCATGGCCCAGCTGGGGACCTGCAGGGAGAAGGGGCTGCCTGAGAAGCTAGGTTCTGCCTACCTGCTGCCCCAGCCACTCACTTTCCAATCTTCCTAGCAGGAGGTATGAATAACCATCCTTGCTCGCAACCGAATCCGCCCCATCAGGTCTAATTCAGATACCACTGTCCAGAAGGCCTGCTGCCCCCGTCCCTCCCGCATCTGCTCACCAGGCCTCACCTTGCGCAGGAGGGCCCCTATGATGGCCGGGCCCTGGCATTGCACCAGGCTCTCCTGATTCACAGTGTGGCCCTGCAGGAAGTTCCGAAGCATCAGGAGAAAGGCCGCCACTGCATTCCGCTCCATCCGTTCCTCTGCCGACCACCAGGAAGAGGGCAGAGAGGTTGGCCAAGGGCGTGCCAAAAGCCACTACCTCAATCACACCCCGCCGCCACCATGCCAGGACTCTCTCCCCAAATCCAGGCATGAAGGACACTCACCAGAAGACTTGCCCAGCGAGAGATGCAGGCGCTGAGTGTTGTGGCCTGAGGTCAGCTCAGGTCCTACAAGGTCGTGCGTTTCACCTGGACCTGCCTCGGCTTCCTGGGGCTGCACAGCCACTCGATCCAGCAAGGGCAGCAGGGCACCCATGCCCCCGATGCAGTTCACCACATCCTGGGAGGAGGGGCTAGTGATGAGAGAACAGCTCCCGACCAGCATCTTACCTAGAAGCCCAGGCTCAAAAAGCATGGTTCTCTTGAACTGGTCTCTCTGGGTCCTGCCAGGGCCCAACACGGCTGCCCATTAGCCCAGTGGACACTATACACATGGACACACGTTACCTTCACATCCCACGTCTCCACCCTGTGTCCTGTCAGGCGGCCGTCCAGCCCATGGCCAGGGGACAGGTCCAGACAGATATTGTTCTTACAGGCCTGGATCAAATGGGAGAAGGGGAGTGACGGATTGAAAGTAGGAGCCAGAGGGCAGAGCCAGAGGGTTCTGTATGGACTCTGATCCCTAGGTACCTGAGGGGAATAGTGGAGGAGCAACTTGACACCAAGCTCATGTAGTTCGCCCTCAGGCTTGAAGGGTGCTGGCTCATTGGGCCCTGGAGAGAAGAGGCCAAGCCTTTAGACCTCAGGTCCTCTGGCCAAACACAATCCATAGTTTGCCTCCTCCCTGCCTGCCCAGAGGCCAGATTCCCAGGGCTGCCATCTTCCCTGGGACCCCTGCGCACTTTGCACATCTGATGCCCTGAACTGGGACAATGGGGAAAAAGCTGGGACTGAGGGGGGGCAGTGGAGGGGGAATGTGTGACAGACAACAGGTGCTACATACCCAGGAGACACAGGGCTCGGAGGGCAGGGGCTTGCAGGGCTTCATGGAAGATGGCCACCGCCCCCAGCTCACCCTCCAGTGATGTGGGGCTTCCCCACCGAGTGTCCTGGGTGCCTGCAAGGGTGGAGCTGATGCTGCCCTCCTGCAGAGGGGCCCCCAGCCCAGGCCCCCAGCCTAGGCCTGCGGTGGCTGGAACTGACTGGGAGCGGGTGAGGGAAGGGTGCGTGTAGGACGAGGCGGTGGGGGCTGGTGGCGTAGGGAGCCCTGTGGTGGTCGTCGTCGTGCGGTGCCCAGCAGAACCAATACAGCAGGAGGAGAAAGGCTGCAGGGTCAGGATTGGGAGACCTGTCAGGTCCCAGCAAAGCCTGGCGTCCCACCTACAGCCAGCTTACGGTGACTCCCCAAACCACGCACTTCACAGTGGTACAGGCTGAAGGCACAGAGGGGTTCCAGACCACAACGGTCCAAACCCCTGCAACTAACCCAAGGCCTCCCAAACCCTGCCTGGCACACCTCACTGAGGGAGGGGAAGCGAAGAGGAGCTGTCTTGACCAGATGACCATCTTTGAAGACGTTGACCAGGTTCTGACTGAAGGGTCGGCGCCCAGGCACGTGCACGATGGCCACGCAGTGCTGGAAGAGAAGCTGAGATGACGCCTGATGCTCGCCATCCCATGCTGGGCCGTGTCCGGAGGATGGGGACTCACCCAGGAGGAATCGGCGAAGGACACTTCGGGCAAGCTCATGGTCATGTACTCCTTCCGTGTGCACACGGCTACCACCAGGGTCCCAGCCGCCGTGAAGAAGGCCTCGAACCCTGAGCCGCTGCTGGTGAAGAAGCTGAGGGCGAGCAAGCCAGTTACGCCGGCTTCTTCCTGCTCACCCTCCCAGTTGGGGCCCTAGCCCTTGGCAGTTACCCACCTGTACAACTGTTTTCGCTGGAGGGGCCGGCTAGGAGCTGAGGTAGGAGCTGCCTCTGTGGGGTGCAGACAGAGCCAGGCATGGAAGGTAAAGCCAGGTCCTGGCCATCGCTGCACAGGTGGCACCATGATGCCAGCCATGCTAGGTGTGAGGTCAAAGTATCGCAGGGCACGCACAGGACCCCGGTGCCGGGCCATGCCTGACAGCGCTCGGATGATGGCACCTGCATGTCGGGCCTTCTGAGATTCAGTTCCGCATGATTCGGAGTCCAGCCCTGGTGGGGGGCGCAGCAGGCGACGGAGCTCCAAGGGCCGAAGTGACACGCGGCCCAGAGCTTGCAGCAATGCTAACAGCTGCTCCTGGCAGTGGGCTCCCAGGGCTATTCCTGTGTTAAGTGTCTCTAGCAGGTAGCCCACCAGGCCTGCTTGTACACAGGTGGCACGGCTGGCAGGGCAGCTGTCACAGAGCCACCAGAGGCGTTGTGCCAGGAAGAGGCGCAGCTCCGCTGTGGGCAGTGCTGGTAGCCACTGCATCAGCACCAGCACTGGCTGTTCATTGCGGATTGGTGGAGGCGGATGCATGCTGTGGTCACCCTCGACGGCCTGTAGGTGGAAAGAACATGACAGTCAAATGTGGCCCCTTGCCAGCTGAGACTTCCTGGTGACTACAGTATGGGAAAGCAACATATGCCACCCCATTTTGGGGTCTTGCCAAAGGTGAATGGTCAGGACCACTAAAACAAGCATTTAGCATCACTGACTTCCACACTTTAGCTCGTAGCCTAGTCTAGCCCCCGACTGCATGTTCCTGGATTAGCCCCGGAGGCCTGTTCTGTAGAGGTCTCACCTCAGGGCACCGGCATGTGTAGCTGAGCCAGCTCACACTGCACTGGCCCATGGTTAAAGGTCTTCCAGAGCGGGGCCCTGCCTCAGGCTAGCTGCCTTTGCGACCCGGGACCCAAGCCCAGTCCTCACCATGTTGAGCAGTTCCTGCAACAGCCGGTGGGTGGGGGGCCCATGGCTCTGCAGGACCTCCTGCAGGTGCTGGTAGCCAATGCGTTCCTTGAACACCTCCTGAAAGGTAGCGTGGAAGTAAGCAAAGCTGTGGGCTCTGTGGCCAACTCCCGCCCATGGGGACCCCTTCCCTTCCCTCAATAGTTCTGCCTGTAGGTCATAGTACAGAGAGGTTCAAGGCCATGTAGAGGCTGGAGCAGCCTGTATCGTCATAAGGCAACAGATGGTGGTCGCCTCACAAGCATCCTTTCCCTACGTGGCCCTGACTCAGGACACATGATGACCACACCCACCAAGCATGTGGAAGCACACCCTAGAGACAGACAGTGGTGGCCTTGCGCTCTCCAGGGACCAAGATTTACAGGCCAGTTTTGGAATCGCTGAGGACAAGGAACTCCACCTCTGACGCCTGCCGCCGAGAGTCTGAAGCATCCTCACCTTGGCCGAAGCGGAGCCACTCATGATGCAGGTCAGCACTCTGACCACGTGGACTGCAATGGCATCTGCGTCCTGGTCCAGCACCTTTCGGGAGAGGGGGAGTCAGGAGAAGTAGCTGCCAGGGTGTCACAGCTGGCGGTAAAAGGGGTGCAGGGCCAGGCACACCGAGGTCCAGAGCATCTGCTGGATCAGCAGCCCTCCATGAACAGCAGGCCCTCTACTTGCCCCACAAGCTATGTTGCCCTGAGCTGGATAGCAGGTGGGCAAGACTGCCTCTGGCAAAAAGGCCTGGAAAGAAACTCAGGCTGCAAGCCGGGCATGGTGGTGCATGCCTTTAATCCCAGTACTTGGGAGGCAGAGGCAAGTAGATTGCTGTGCGTTCAAGGCTAGCCTGGTCTACAAAGTGAGTCCAGGACGGCCAAGGCTACGCAGAGAAACCCTGTTTCAAAAAACCAAAAAACCAAACCAAACCAAATCAAAAATAATAATAAAATAAAGAAACTCAGGCTGCCAAGGGCCTCTGGGATAGACTGGGTGGTGCCTGCTGCCTCTGCACCCCATCCTGTTCTCTGGTGGACTTACTGACACTTGTCCCCACATTCCCACCCAAGGTGGACACAACGTGCAAGCAAGCCATCAAGTGTCCCATCACCCATGATGATTGACAGACACGCAGTAGTACAGGGGCCATCAATCACAGGGCATTAGAGCCAGGAGAACCTTCGAGACCTTTAAATCCTACCCTGTCCCTCATCCCCTAAATCAGTGAGGACCCTGTGGCTCAGCTTAGTTGAGGCTGACAGTCAGAGGCATAATGCTCACGGCCCCTGAGCCATTCTGAGGGGTGAGGGGCTGCAAGTTTGACAGCAGGTGCTAAGCCATGTGTGAGTCCTGTGGACCCTTTGCTCCCAGCACTACCCAGTCCCCCCTGAAATGTGACCTCTGACAGCCTTTCCTTCTCCAGGCCTGTAAATAAAGTCAGGGATGTGGAGCTGAATGGACAGGTGAGGTCTCGGAAAGTCCACAGACAATAACCATGAGGCTGCCTCATGGAGACAAAGCCAGGGCAGAGGCTCTGGAGGTTGGGGGCCCAGGTGTAGAGCCCCACCTGACACCCTACAGCTTCTACAGCCCCTGTGAATAGTGAACCATGAGGTAATTATAAGGAGCCAGATCTGTTTAGCATAGGAATCAGGAGCCACAGAAGAAATGGCCCCTGGGGGACCCCTGCCTTAATAGGTGATGACAACCAAACCTCTTAGTGTCTGTACTTCTCCTCCTGAGAAGTGGGGGGTGGGGTAGGTGGTAAAGAGTTTCGAAGGTTCCTCCCAGCCACACCCCAGCACCCAATTCTAACACCAGGTGAGCAAACGACCACTTCCTGTTCCAGTCTCTAGGACAGGACCTTGGAAGGGAGGGTGAGAGGGCAGTCAGAGTCACCCTCACTGCCAGATATGTCAAACGTATCTACTCATCCGCCCTTCAGGAATACAGGAAATGGTCAAAGAAGGAGCCCAGGGGTGGATGGCCCAGGGAGGTGCTGCCTGAGTTGGTCAGCTCCAGGGGGTGATACCTTCTGGACATCGGGCTCAGTCAGTAACCGGGTAGCCAGGTCACTGTCCCCCTCAGGGGGCGCCCGGGCCTGCAGGTACAGCTGTGGGGAGGGGCACAGTGGAGGAGGAGGAGATGAGGAGGAGAGGTTAGAGCAGGACCAGGGGGTGCAGGCCAGGGCTCTGCACCAGTGGGGAATGGCCCACTGAGTCCTAGTCACCGTTCTCCTATCACAGTAGGGCTGAAACCCAAAGGGACAAACCTTGCCCAGGCCCCAGGCCCTCCCACTGAACATAGCCACCGCCATGTTTACTCAGAAGCAACCTGGGATGTCTGTGTGATTCCCCCTGGGTCCCAGGCTTACATACACACACACACACACACACACACACACACACACACACACACACACACACACACACACACGCCCCAGGCAGAACCCCACCCACCTTGCTGTTCTGGATGAGGCGAATAAGATGTTCAAAGCAATTGTTGCTAAGGAAGGTGGCTTGTAGCACTGGCCGGTCCTCACACGCCAGCATCATAGGAATGGCATCTGTGCAGGGGTCAAAGTCATACTCCCCTCCAGACACTCCCCTTCCCACCGCCCTGCCTTCCCACTGTCACACAGACATTCCCCTCCCCAAGGGCCTGGGAACCCATACCTACCAAGCATGCTGACCCGCAGGGTAACAAGGGCCTCTTCAGGGCCTGAACTAGGACTAACTGGCCAGTCAGCGTTGAGAATTCGGAAGTAGCCCTCGAGTAGGGTGCGCAGCTCTGGTCCCCGGGGTGGTGCTCGGCTGGCGTGCAGGACGTGCACTGCACCCACCAGTGCCTTCAGAGCCAGCAGCACCTGGAGGGGGTCCTGAGCTGGGCCACAGTGCCAGCCCCGCACCACACCTAGCAGTCCCTGCACAGAGCCAGGGCTCACAGCCAGCTGCCCGTTCTCCTATGGGTGAGGAAAGACGGCAGTAGGCTCACCTAGAAGCAAGATACTGAGAGGGCCACGCCCTGATCCACAGGCTCACTACCCAACATACCTTTCCTCCTGCAAGGACAGCTCCAAAGAGGTGGATGAGCCGCACCAGCAACGTAGGAGGCAAGCGCTCGGCATCCTGCAAGCTCTCTGGGTAGTGGGTAGGGCGGGACAGTATCACCAAGGTTGTAGGACTATAGTCCAGAGGACTACACAAAAAGTGGGATATCCTAACGTGGGGGTGTGGGGTAGAATCCCGACCTAACGGAAGAGACCTCACCCTGCTTTAGTCTATGCTATGATGGGATGTAGAGCTACAGTAGTGCTTGGGGGACATATGCTCCAGCCCCAAGAGCCTAGGCAGCTTCCTAGATCCTTACACCCATCAGTGAGGGTGTCCCAGAGTGATTCACAGCTGCTGTGCTTCCTCAGAGAGACACACACACCCCCCCTTTGGCTTCTCAGATGCAAACCTGTTTTTTCTGCCACTCTCTGACAGGTGGGAACTTCGGGTGCACTACTCTAGGGACCAGGCTATATCTACTGGTATTTCCCCCCTCTCCCACTGGGGACTTCTAGGGACTTTCACAGCCTTATATGTGGCCTTGCTCCAGCCAAGCTGGACAAGGTGTCAGACAGTGAGCTAAAACCTAGAGTGCAGAAGGGTCCAGGCCTGAGTCACGTGGTGGGAACAGGTGGGCTTGGGTGGGGATGGAGCCTCCCTGCGCTGGGGCTGCACTCAGGCAGGACCTGAGAATAAAGCTGCACTATGAGGGGAGAGGACGGAGTGCAGGCCAATACCCCAAGGAGTAACTGATGGCGTTCTAGGGATCTGGGGACAGGAGTGGGTAGGAATGAGGATTAATAGTGAGGATATCAAGCTCCACTGAAAGGTCCTACCATCACCACCTCTCTCTCTCTCTCTCTCTCTCACACACACACACACACACACACACACACACACACACACACACGCCTGCTTGTCTCTGTCCAGCCACTTCCTGCTCTGAGCATATCAAGTGGTGGCCACCGTCTCTCCAATGAGAGGGGAGAGGGAGAGAGAGACAGAGACAGAGAGATAGAGAGTCCAGAAGAGAAGAAACAAGGAAAGCTGGGGAGAACAAACGGCCTGAGGGGCTCCTGCAATCCACTCCTCCCAGGGAGGAAGCAGATGGAGACAGCTGGGGCACAGAGCGGGGAGGGGTGGAGAGGCTGGGTGGGGGGCTACCTGGCAGACAGACTGGACAGGAATAGAAAGACAGGTGCCCAGCGGAGCAAGGCAGAAGGAAGATGGGAAATTCAGGAGACAGGTCAACACCCCACCTGATAGAAAGTCCTCACTCCAGCCTAGGAAAAAAATTACTTTGCCCAGACATGCCCTTTCTCTTTTCTCTACCCTTAAACGTCTGCTTGGCTGTTGGAGGTTTCTGTGTCTCTCCCAGGCCACACCACCAAGGAGTTCCTGTCT
This sequence comes from Acomys minous, assembly GCF_964271855.1. NCBI lineage: Eukaryota > Metazoa > Chordata > Mammalia > Rodentia > Muridae > Acomys > Acomys minous. The sequence continues at coordinate 13,166,147 of NC_140495.1, read as the reverse complement.
GGCGGATGGGATTAGGGAACTACAGGAAGGCGACCTGGGCTTGGGGGCTGACCCGGTGCGGCCTAACCTTGGAAGAAGGCTTCGAATTCACAGGGCAAAGCAGCGGGAGGGAACTTGTATTTGCTCTTCTCCTTGGAGCTGATGACTTCCCTGGGGGTGGGGTGGGGGGAGAGTTGGGGTGAAGGCCGGCCCTGGGCACTGGGAGCCATCGGCTGAACTCTCAGCTCTTCTTGGTCAGGTCCCCCAGCGTGTGCACAGGCTAGCCCCACAAGCCTACAGAGCAACAATCCCATCCCTCTCCTTTCCCTGGCCGGCTGTAGGACACCCTGTCCGAGGGCTGGGTCTCACCCACTGTGCTGGCGCCGCCAGGTCTGGTAGGGGTCAAAGAGCTCTTCACAGAGGAGTAGAGCATGCAGGGCCACGCTCTCCAGCTGTGTCCCATGGCCCTCCTGTGAGGATGCCAGGGATCCTTTCAGCTGCAGGGTGGGGAGAGAGAAGAGAGGGAGGGTTAGTCAGCCATACCTACAGAAGCTGTCTTTCCCCTGTCCAGGCGAGCCCCTCACCTCAGCCATCAATGCAGTGAGCAATGCCAGCACGCGGGGTGCCAGTACCTGGCCCCAACCAGCCTCTACATTCTCCAGGTTCCTGGGGTGGGGGAAGGGTGGGGTGGGGGATGGGGTGAAGAACAGGACAGGTCATGCTAATGTCCAGGTCTCCCTCACTCCCAGGCACAAGCAGCCATGCGGCTGCCCACCCTCAGAGGGCACCAGGGAGAAGCCACCTGCAGAGGATGATGAAGAGCTTCAACAACAACAGGGCCTGTTCCAGGTTGTCCCGGCCTAGCTGCTCCACCAGCACATGTAGAGCATCTAGGGGCAGCAGAGGGATGTCTGCACCTGCCTCCTCTGGCCTGTAAGACAGGAGGAGAGTTGCTGAGCGCCGAGGACGGTCCTCCCTGCCTGGCCCCGGCCTCTGTGCAGACCCAGCCTTACCTTCGAGGTTCCAGGGAGGCTAAGGAGATACTCTTCTCGAAGGTGCTCACAAAGGACTTCAGCCATTGCTGCAGGTAGGCAAGGTCCTTCTGATGACAAAAGAGTTCAAGAGAATGAGAAGGGAAAGAATGTCGCAGAAGGAGGCGAGGCAGGTATCGACAGGTGCAGTGCACAAGCAGAGCCGGATGACAGGCGAGGCGATGGCGGTGAAAGAGGCGGGAGGAGCCCTGGAGCACAGGAACTTGCAAGGTCAGAACCAGAAGGCCACAGTACGGTAGGGACAGGTCACCTCTAGGATCTCATGTTCTCTCAGTCTAACCTGCAGTCTTTGTTCCCACCTTCCTAATGGCTGGGACCCACCCAGACCTGACCCAGGCAGAGGAGGAGCTTAAGTGGGGCGTGGCTCTATCCCACACCAGGGCTGCTGTGGATCTCCCACTCGGTAGCTACCTGCTGTCTAGCCAGAGCCTTGGGCTGTGTCCTGTCCTGCCACCTTCTCTCCTAGCTCTGCAACCGCCACCTTCTGGAAACCTTCCGGCACTATGGGGCCCGGGATGTACATCCATTGCTGGACAGTCACCCATGTCACACTTGTACCCTAACACTACAGCATCCTTACACAACAGCCCACCCCACCCCCTTGCACCGAAATGTCCACCCACCCTTGCTGTTTACCTGGACCCCAGGCCCCAGAGTTGGTTCCATGGACAAGAGAGGTGGGTAATGGCTGAGCCCGTGGTGTATGGGCGCCACCAAGGAAACTATGGTGTGAACAAAAAAAAAAAAAGAAAGAAAGAAAGAAAGAAAGAAAGAAAGAAAGAAAGAAACGTTTCCTCTGCCCTGGCTGGGGCAGGAAGCGCAGAGTCATGGTGGGGGAGGGCAGCCGCTTCCTCCTAGCAGACCGCAGGGATGTGGAGGGGCCCTGGGGCACCCTGAGCTGCTAAGGCATTGTGGGCAGAGCCTACAGCGTATGTGGTGGGGTCATCCTGCCTTGGGTGCCATCCTTACTGTTAAGATGCCAGGTACCCTTCATTCAAAGTACCCACATTTCCTGACCTGGCTTAAGACCTCGGGCCTAGGAAAAATATGCCAGGCTTGCCCATATCTTTGACCCTCCCCAGGGCCACCTACCTGGATTCCACAGGTCTCTTGCTCAGTGACACAGCTACACATTTGCCCTAACTTGAGGCCATTTCCAGGACACAGAAGTGGGACCTGGCCTATACATTAGTCCCTCCCTCCCATCTGGAGCCCAACCTGCTGACACCAGAGAGCAATCACCTTTCCCAACTTAAAAAGGAAACCAGGGGGCTAGAGAGTTGGCTCAGTGGTTAAGAGCACTGCCTGCTCTTCCAAAGGACCCAGGTTCAATTCCCAGCACTCACATGGCAGCTCACAACTGTCTGTAACGCCAAGATCTGACACCCTCACACCAATGCACATAAGTTAAAATTAAATAAAATATTAAAAAAAAAAAAAAAAAAGGAAACCAGAACCACAGCAGAGACGGACATGAGAAATGGCACAGCTCAGTCAGTGCTCACCAGCCCGAGAGACAGGGACCTCATTCCTAAGGATCTGCAGAACTTTATTGATCCGTGGTTCTCAACTTCCTAATGCTGCAACCCTTTAAAACAGTTCCTCATGTTATAGTGACCCACCCACCCCCAACCCCTCAAGCATAAAATTATTTTCTTTGCTACTTCATAGCAGTAATTTTGCTACTGTGTTTTTTTTTGGGGGGGGGGTTGTTCGTTTGTTTGTTTTTGGATTTGTTTGTTGTTGTTTTTTTCCGAGACAGTGTCTCTTAGTGTTAGCCTTGGCTCTCCAGGACTTGCTTTGTAGACGAGGCTGGCCTCAAACTCACAACAATCCGCCTGCTTCTGCCTCCCGAGTGCTGGGATTAAAGGTGTGAGCCACCATGCCCGCCTGGCTCGGTACTGTGTTTTATGATGGTCTGAGGCTAAGGCTGTGAAAGGTTGAGACCCACTGTTATAAAGGATGGTTGGCTTGTTCATGCTGCCTATGGCTCCCATGGAGCATGCCCTGACCTGGATAGATGCCAGCAGAGTTGGGGCAGGCTCCCCAAAACCTAGTGGGAGGTGGGAGCAGCTATCCACTGTGTCTGGATGTCTTCTTTGTCCATTTTATCTATTATTATGTGTGTGTGTGGTGTGTGTGTGTGTGTGTGTGTGTGTGTGTGTGTATGTGTGTGTGTGTGTGTGTGTAGACCAGAAGTAGCTAGCTATATGATGTCTCTATCACTCTCCACTTTTTTTTTTTCTTTTTTGACACAGAGTCTTTCATTAAAGAGGAGATCACCATTTGGGTTACAGACTAGTCAGAGAGCGCCCAGGGTCTGCCTGTTTCTGACTCCAAGCACTAGGGTCTCAGCCATGTGATGCCATGGCCAGCTTTTACAAGGGTTCTCAGGATCCCAACTCAGGCCCTCAGCTTGAGAAGCAAGCACAGAGTCATCTCCTCTGGCTTTTATTGCTTTTCTTGTTCTTGTTGTTCTTCTTCTGCCTTTTGAGACAGGGTCAGTCTTACATAGCCTCGGCAAACCCTGAACCCTCTAGGTAGCTAAGGCTGTTCTTGAATGTCTGACCCTCTTGACTCAACTTTTTGAGAACTGGGACTACAGGCCTTCACTACACAGCTCAGTTCTTTTTGCAAAGCTCAGGCAACCCAGAGTGAGACCACAGGTGTCAGGAAGCAGGACATCGGCCGGGCGGTGGTGGCGCACGCCTGTAATCCCAGCACTCGGGAGGCAGAGGCAGGGGGATCTCTGTGAGTTCCAGGCCAGCCTGGTCTACAGAGTGAGTTCTAGGACAGCCAAGGCTACATAGAGAAACCCTGTCTCAAGGGGGGGAAAACGAAGAAGGAGGAGGAGGAGATCACTGTGCCTTTTTGTCTGTCTGGTTACCTTTGGCCCTTCTGGCAGACTCCATCAACCAGGAGACCAAGATGCCCAGATTCTGAACCACCTGAAAAGGCTAGGCTGGACCTGACATATTACCCTAGAGGCTCATGTGTTGAAGGCTTGGTCTCCAGTGCAAAGGTGGGGTTTTGTTTGTTTGTTTGTTTGTTTTGTTTTTCAAGACAAGGTTTCTCAGTATAGCTTTGGCTATCCTGGAACTTACTCTGTAGACCAGGCTGGTCTTAAACTCACAAAGATCTGGCTGCCTCTGCCTCCCAAGTGCTGGGATTAAAGGCATGCACCACCACCACCCAGCTCTAGAGGGGTTTTAGGGTTTTAAATAATTGGATCAGGAGGGTTCTAACCTTGTCAATGGATTATCCATTAATAGGTTTATAATCTGATGGGCTCCTGGGAGGGGGTGGAAGTACCACAGGACACACCATGGAAGCTATACCTTGTCCCTGTGCACTTACAGATGACCTGTGCATAGTCTCTCCCACCCCAACCCCACCCACCACCACCCTTTCTGGTTGACATAAGGTATGGCATCTTTCCTCTGCGGAGCCCCTCTGTCACCAGGAACCAAAATAAAGCTTTCACCCTTTAAGGTGACCCTCCTAGACGTTTTATCAGAGAGATGTATCAGAAGCGAATACACCAGGGCTTCTAAAGCATTTCCTCTGAACGTGTCACAGGTGGAACGTGGGACACCTCAGAGAAGACTTGGCACCTAGGCTCCAGCTTACCCTTTCAGGAGAATGGAGCCAGATCTTTGTTGTAGGCTGGGGAAGCTGGCCATTTGACCCTGACCCTGCATCTATGGCCTCATAGACCCCTTCTGGTTACAAAACTGGAGATGGCTTAATCAGAATGCTTGCATATAAGCACAAAAATCTGAGTTTAGATCCTAGCACCACATAAAGAGTCAGGGTTTAGTGGGCAGTGGTGGGGTACACCTGCAATCCCAGCACTCAGGGAGGCAGAGGCAGGCAGATCACTGTGAGTTCAAGGTCAGCCTGGTCTACAAAGCAAGTCCAGGACAGCTAAGGCTACACAGAGAAACCCTGACTCAAAAACACCACCACCATCACCAAACCTCACAGACAAAAAACCAACCAAAGAGTGAGGGTCAGCAGTGCATGTTCTAATCTCAGCAAAGGGGAGGCAGAGGCAGGCATGTTCATGGGGCTTGAGGACAGGCCAGCCAAATTGAATCTATGGGCTTTCAGTGTAGTGAGAGACTCTGCCAACCTCTAACCTCCAAGACACACACACACACACACACACACACACACACACAATCCCAACACTGTCTTTCTCTTCTATCCCTAACTACTCCTAGTCAAACCAGTTTTCTCTGACCCAAAATAGGGGTACGTAATCCCCAAGTAATACCTTCTCCACCCCTAGAATGAAGGCCCAACTGCTGAGCCTGGTCCACTGGGTCCCTGGTGCAGCCACGGCCTGGGTTCTGTGCCCTGATTACCCTCTGGCCCAGGCTTTTACACCCCACTCTACCCCACACTACCTCAGTGACTTGGGCTTGGGGTACTTAAGCAGGGTCTTCCCACCCTCCTCAGGGCCACTCCAGCTTGCTTGATTTTTTTTTTTCCGAGATCGGGTTTCTCTGTTTAGCCTTGGCTCTTCTGGACTCACAGTGTAGACCAGGCCCCTCCAGCTTTCTAATCCTTGAGCCATACCCTTTGCCTGTCTAGCCCTATAAACCCTGCAGATTGGGCTGAGCCAGGTTCAGCGCTCGGCCAATTAAGGCAGGCTTCATGGATTCTGAAGGGGCATGAAAGAGTCTCAAGAGCACAGAACAAGTGACAGGAGTGGTTGCCTGTGCCCTTCTTCTGGGCCTCACTCCTTGTCCCTAGGAAGCCTCAGGCCAGCTCTGACCTGAACACCATTGCTTGAAGCTACAGTACTAAATATCAGAGTCCCTACAGAAGAGGTGTAAGAAAGCAGGACAGGGCGGTGGCCAGGAGCAAGATGGTTGTCCTGCCTGTGACAGGGTCCAGAGCCTGGAAGTTACGGCTGTGGCCTTGAGATCTGTATTCCTATCCTAGAGCCTCTGCCTCTTTGGCTCCTTCAGGACTTTTCCAGCTCTTTATAAAGGGAGCTTTAGGACAAATAGAACACCCACACAGGCCATGCCCACCCAGAGACCTTCAGCCCATGAGAAAGTACTTGGGTCTTGCTACAGGGGAGAAAATAGAGGCCGCTGTCTCTCGAAGGATGGATGCTAATCGTCATCCCAACCTGTGCCCCAACCAGCCCCGAATACACTCAAAGAATATCGGGAGGAGCTGGGTGACGGTGGCTCAGCCCTGTAATCCCAGCACTCAGGAGGCAGAAGCCGGCAGATCGCTGTGAGTTCGAAGCCAGCCTGGTCTACAAAGCAAGTCCAGAACAGCCAAGGCTACACAGAGAAACGATCTCAAAAAACAAACAAACAAATGAATATTGGGAGAAAGAGCTCCCACGGGCTAGAGAGGCAGTTTCTTAGAACTCTGGGGTAACTGGAGAGCTGAGGGCCGGTCTGTGTAGCATTGGTGGTCGAGAGAGCGTTCTACCAGAGGGACAGGGCCACTACACTACCTCTGCCTAACACCACACTGCCTCTGAAGCTATGAGAAGAAGCTTATGGCCAGCACAGGAAGGCTCCAGCGGGCATCGTCATGACCACTGAGTCCAGCAGTCACTGCTCTGGCAGAGGCTCCACCTTCAGAGCAAATCAATATTTTCCTCTGACATTTTTTGTTTTGTTTTGTTTTGGTTTGGTTTTGGTTTTTCGAGACAGGGTTTCTCTGTGTAGCCTTGGCTGTCCTGGACTCTCTTTGTAGACCAGGCCTGGACTCGAACTCACAGCGATCCACCTGCCTCTGCCTCCCGAGTGCTGGGATTAAAGGCGTGCGCCACCACCACCCTGCTTCCTCTGACATTTGAGGCTTGCATAGGTACTACCCCTCATTTCCAGTCTTGTGCCCCAAACCTACAAGTTCCTATCCCACAGGGCTGAACACACTTTATTTTCCATGTTGCCTCTTGAAATGCCCTCAGTCAGGACCAGAACCTTTTGAAACCACAGCCCATTCCTGTACAGATAGGAATTACTAGCTGCTAATGGAAGTGGTGGCTAAGGCTATGAGATTTGGAACCCAGGCCCTGTTTAAACACTGGGTAGCTCACTTCCTAACATAAAACCCGTTGAGCCTCAACTATCTCTTTTTGTGGGGGCAGAAGGAGTTGAGACAGGGTCTCACTATGTACCTCAATCTGGCTTCAAATTCACAGAGAGATCGGTTTGCCTCTGCCTCACTAGTACAGGGATTAAAAGTGTGCCCCACCATGCCCAGCTTCAACTCTCTCTAAAGCACTCTTTGCTTAGTGCCACCCAACTCACCACCAAAGGGTGGAATGATTGACTGGGAGCTCCAAACCAGGGGTCTGGTCAGCCCAAAGTCCTGGCATTCCAGGACAACTCTCCCATCCCAATTTATGAGTGAAAGCAAGAGGCAGCCCATGGCTCAGTGCAGAGCTGAAGCTCCCAGGGCAACCTCAGCTTGCTGCCTTGGACAGGGGAGGTAGAGTGCATTCCCCAGGGAAGAGTTCCAAACAGTACGGAGAGCCACCACAGCTCAATACTGGGTCGTTGATCCCTTTCAGTCAGAGCTACCTCCACCTCCAGGAACAGACAGGGAGAAGTCCTGACAGCATCAGGAGGAGAGAGGGCACTGTCAGGCCAAAGCAGCTTCTAGCTACCTTGTAAGGACTGTAGCCATGGGACGAAGCTGGAAGATGGCAACTTTTCTGGGGAGCAGAAGCAACTGAGCATAAGGGCCTGGGTGTCCAGCACTGTCTCTGGCCCCTTACCTGAAGCACAAAGAGGAGCAGACCTACTGGTCCCCATAACACCCTTCAGTGCTTAGCCATTTTCCTTGTCCCATCACTATGGAAACTGAGAATTTCCTGCCATGGTCCCCATAGCAACTGACCCTGTTTCCATGGGGATCGCACTCTTCCCCATCAGCTCCTTAGTTGTCATGACAACCTCAAGGTACCAACCTTCTGCCCCCCACCCCCCCAACCCCAGGCTCTATATTAAATTTTCTACCCTTAAAGTTCTTCCTGAAAGAGGCAATTGAAGGCTGGAGGGATGGCTCAAGGAGTAAGAGCACTGGCTGTTCTTCCAAACGTCCTGAGTTCAATTCCCAGCAACCACATGGTGGCTCACAACCATCTATAAGGAATTCTGGTGTGCAGGTGTGCAGGCAGAACACTGTATACATAATGGAAAAAAAGAGAAAGAAAGAAAGAAAGAAAGAAAGAAAGAAAGAAAGGCAATTGAAAGATTGCCTTAGTAACAAAAGCAGGGAGAAAACAGAAAACAAAACAAACCAACAAAAAAAAAACCCTCCAGTTGTCCCTCAGGTGTGAAAGGGACCAAGAGCTGGGTATATTCACTCATTTAAGAAAGTAAGTAAGAGTCAGGCAGAAGTGGCGTGCACCTTTACTCCCAGCACCTGGGATCTCTGAATTCAAGGCTAGCTTGGTCTAGTGAGCAAGTTCCAGGACAGCCAGGGCTACACAGCAAAACTCTGTCTCAAAAAACAAAACCAACCAACCAACCAGCCAGCCAACAACAGTAACAATAGAAAGTAAAATGAGAGAGCTGGGAATCCAAGTCAGTAAAGCGCCTGCTGCACAGGGAGTTTAGATTCCCAGCACCCACAGGAGCCAGGGTATGTATCTACAACCTCCGCTCTGAGAGGGGAGGCCGAGGATGTGATGACAGGCAGATCTCCTAAGCTCACTGGCCAGTCTGACTTAACCAGTGAAGTGGAGGTCTGATGAGATGGCTTCACAGTAAAAGCACCTGTCACCAAGGCTGACAGCCTGAGTTCAATCCCTGGGCCTGACATGGTACTCAAGAGGCAGAGATCCTATCTAAATAAGTGAGTGAGGGAGAGGTGGCTCAGTGGCTAGGAACTCTGGCCATGTACATGATGCACAGACATACATGCAGGCAAAACACCCATACACATAAAATAAAAGTAAGACACATAATGTCTTTCTTTGGCCCCCACATGTACACACACACACACACACACACACACACACACACACACACACACTCACACACTCACTACAAGATAAACTGAGGTCTAGGAACAAATAAGGCCCAGTTAAGGATCTAGAGGAGCAGAGGCCTGGTCACGTTCCCATGAGACAGGAGAGATCATGGGGTCAAGGATAAAAGACCAGAAGAAGAGCTGGGGGTGGTGGTGGTGGCACACGCCTTTAATCCCAGCACTCGGGAGGCAGAGGCAGGCGGATCGCTGTGAGTTCCAGGCCAGCCTGGTCTACAAGGCGAGTCCAGGACAGCCAAGACTACATAGAGGAAAAGGTGAATAAAACTAATGAACGTCTACTCTGCTCTAGCCTCTGAGTCCTTCCTCAGGGGCACAGTTAGAGAACTAAACATGGGTCCCCTGTTCTGCCACACTCTTTGTGACCCTCGGCTCACCCATCAGTGGGGTAGGGGGCTGGGGGTGAGCAACCCCACTGCTCCAGCCTGCAAAGAGGCTGTTCATTTACATGCCGTTTTGCATTCAACTTTCCATACTTCCCAAGTGCCAGCAGGCCAGGTGTTGCCCCAGTCTCCTGGTCCTTCCTCGAGGACACGAGGCGGGTGTGCTCCACCCATTCACTGTGCCGGGTCTGTCCAGCTCCCTGACTTCCGACAACTTCCTGCTGCTGCTGTTCTAGACAGGCTCTCACTTTGTAGACCAGGCTGGCCTGCAACCCCTAAGAGACCTTCCTGCCTCTGCCTTCTTAAGTGCTGGGATTAAAGGTGATGGGAGGTGGGGGTGTCGGGGGAGACATGCCCCGCCACCATGTCTGGCTGAAAGCTTGCTTCTTGGATGTGCTGTGTGCACGCTCCTGTTGTTCTTGGCCTTCAGCCATCGAAATCCCAACTCTGCCCGCTCTGGGATAACTTCTTTGATTGGTCGCTACACTGGTCATCTTCTCATCCAGTCATTTAGCTAACACCCAGGAACACTTACTAAATCTTAGGTTCTGGAAAGCTGCGGAGTGGCAGCGCAGTGAAGGTTAAGACAGGCTCCAAGCAGAGGCACCAACAGGTGATGTCCCAGGAAAAGAGCCACCCGAGGCTTCCGGACCACAGGACTGAAGCTTTGGTGGCTAGAGGAACGCTCCTGATGATAACCTTGCCTTGGTTTCCCCAAGAGGACCCTGAGGAGCTCCAACTGAGTACTATGCAGGGGCACTTTGATACCATCCCCTCCTCCCAGAGCCCACCAAGAGGGCAGGGTTCATGCAGATGAGGGGAGGCAGGTCGAAATCTAGGGTCTTTCAGGGGCAAAGGAAGGACAAGAGCTGGGGTGCTTTCCCCTCTGTCCTCACCCAGACCCACAACTGGGGAAACAGGTTTACCAGCAGACTGGAGTTCTTGCCACGGGAGGGAGGGGCCACCTGTGTTGCCGGCTGGTTGGCTGTGGACTGACAAAAAAGGTCTTTTTTTTTTTTTCTTTTTGAGACAAATCTCAAAGGTCTGTAGCCCAGATTGGCGATCTTCCTGCCTCAACCTCTCTCATGCTGGGATTACAGGAATGTGCCGTCATGCTGGGACTCTGAGGGTCCATGGCAGCTCCATCCTTGCTTTACACACCCACCAACACAAGCACAGTGGGTCCCTAGGAGTACTATCTCTCCTTGGGAACCCAGCACCGAGGGGGTGAGACAGTGTTCTTGGAGCAGGCAGGAAGGCTGCTGTACTAGGAGGCTGCCTGGCTTCCTCTCCCCAGGCAGCCTGGCCCCACCCGACTTTGCTCTCACATCCTGGATTTATTTGTTGGCTTGGTCCCAGGCTGCCCCCTGCCTGTCCAGGCTTCTACAACCAGCCAGCTTGTGCCCCCACACCTAAGCCCTCTGGGAGGAGGTAGGAGCTCAGCAGGCTAGAGTGCCGAAAGGCTCATAACCGGACAGCCCCGCAACTATGAGAGGGTACAGTGCTGCGAAGCCAGACCAGGTCATCTCCGGCAGCCTACCACACAGCCTGAAAAGCCAACAGTGACATCTCTGCAGACTCATCACCAGGTCATCTCCCATGAAGATGGAGACATAGAGCGGGAACGGATGAGAGCCAGGCTTTTCTCCTACCCCAGCCACAGTGCCTCCCTCCCTACAAAGCCTAGGTGGCCGGAGGGCAAAATTGTATTGATTTTACAGACAGAGAAGTAGAAGCTTGAAGGTACAACGAGCTTGGACTGGGTCACCTTCAGTGGGACTCTACACATGCCACAAGCCGGAGACTAATGATCCTGTGGCCCTTCAGACTTAGACCCTATGTTCCTAGGTGACAGAGCAGCCCTCTTCAGAGGGCCAGGATTAAGTAAGAACTCTCCCCATATCCCTGCTCTCCCAGTGACAAGCTGTTCAGGGTCACACAAAGGACCATTGTGTCCAGGGCACACCTGAGCTAGGCACCTAGTGCCAAGCAGGTGCAAAGGGGGAGGCGTAACCCCAGGATCACTCCCTGCTTTCAGTGCAAGGAGGAAAAGTGGAGCTTCTGGAGTTTGAATCACAAGAACCACAGTGCCTCCCCTCCCCTTCTGATACCACCTGAGGCGGCTTTCAGACACCCTTCCTGGCCTTACCTCCGGACCCTGCCCGCTGCAGGCTAAGGCTGCCCCAAGTACCGCAAGAGTTCATCTCTAAGTACTTCTCTGGAGAAGTCTAAGTGACTAAACGTCTGTAAGGGGTGGCACCTGCCGGGTCCCTCCGCCTACATGACATTCTAGCCAAGACCACGTATCGCGAATGTAGGCGAAGCAGCCTACATGCGAACCAAGTCCCTTTATTTCCAGGTCTCAGTTTACCCAGTTGTGAAAAGGGTAAGGAGTAAAGTGACTGGCAACTGAGGCTGCGCGGTTTCCCTGGGGACTTGCAGTACAGGGCGCGCTCGCGAACACTGTCCCATTGGCACAAATGCCCGAGGAAGCCAGGCGGCCAGGGGCACGCACGTGTGATCGGGGCTGGAGCCCCGGGAGCGCGCGCCCATCTGCGGCCCAGGGGGAACAGACGCAGGTGCAGCAGGCACGGCGCGCGCGGATCTGGGGGCCCAGCGGACCAGGGGCGGGACGGGCTCACCTGCGCGTAGTAGAGGAGCCACAACTCGTAGAGCCGCTCCGAGGCGGCCATGGCCTGACCCGGCTCTGGCCCTGCTGCGCGCCACCTGTCGCCGCCTCCTCCGCGCCGCCCGCCGGTTGCCCCGGGCCAGGCCCATGGGCGGGAGGGCGTCACTCCGGGGCGGAGCGGCGCTGCACTGCTTGGGGAAGTCCGCGGCTCTGGACCCGGTCGCACTCAGTCACCAAAGTCTACACGCCCCTCCTCCTCCTCCTCCCCCTCCTACGGCCCGGCCACCGCCAGGCTTCCGACACTTAGGTGTCTGTGGCGGTGGCGGCCACCGCCCCGCCTCTCCCTCCCAGGACTATGCAAAGGGCGGGGAGTCAGGCTGGAGGAGGAGCCTGAGGTCAGGGCGGCCCGGGAAGTCGCGCAGAGCCCCGCCCATCGCAGGCAGCGTCCTTTGGGAGCCACTATATGAACGTTTCCAGCCTCCCAGGCAAGGGTAGGGGCGGGTCTGGGCGTCTTACATTGTCCATCCAGTACAGAACCTATTGGGTTTGGAATTATCAATATTCCGGGAAGGGACTACAGTTCGCGCGGGGCTGTCTAGGGTCCTTCTAATAATATAACCTCGTCCATGAGGACCACTTGTGGTGCTAACTACGTAAGGCTCTGATCTAAGAGCTTTTATGCAAGACAGTGCCACCTTTGGGTTCTTGCTGAGCGTTGAGCTGTATGGGAAGAATCATAAGCCGGCTGCAGGACAAAACCTACCTGCAAGGAGCGGCGTCCTTCCGTTAGGCAGATCCTTACCAAGTTTAGGATACCTCTGGCCCACTCACTCCCTCTAGGAAGCCTTCCCAAGTGCTCCACTGGTGGCAACCCCTCCTCACAGGGCCCAGTCATCTTTTGTTCCTTTGACCTTAGGAAGCTGTGTGCCTCATGCCTAGTTTTTGCTGTGTTTGTGTGTGTGTGTGTGTGTGTGTGTGTTGTTTTTGTTTTTTTCGAGATAGGGTTTCTCTGTGTAGTCTTGGCTGTCCTGGACTCGCTTTGTAGACCAGGCTGGCCTCCAACTCACAGCCATCCCACCTGCCTCTGCCTCCCCAGTACTGGGATGGCCATGCCTGTTTTAAGAAATGGAGAGACGGAAGCCAAGACAGGCCGAAGGAGGATTACAGGGGCAGCAGGAACAGGGAATCTAGGCTTGACCGAGTCTTCCCTGGGCCACTGTCTCTCCCATCCTGTCCTTTTCCTTATGCCTAGACTGCTTGTAGGGTGAGGGAGCCTCTGGTGTCGGGTAGGAACCAGGCGTAGGGGAAGGTGCTAGGTCCAGCCACCTCATATTGGTCCTAAGAAGACGGGCTTTGTCCCTATTCCTGTTCTGTTTTGTACTCTTGGAGTGGACAGTCCTTTCACTCTGGCCTTTTTCCCCTCCATCTTGCCCTATGCATCCTAGTCTGAGTTTACATTTCCTAAACACAGATGGTCCTAGACAGAACCAGGTTAACCTAGGAGGTTAACCAAGTGAGGTTAGGGGGCTGCGGCATTTGAAGGGAGCTGGGAGGGAAGATCATTCACCTATGGGTAGACATGGTGCAACATCGCCGATGGGATAGTCATCTCCCTGGAAGAGGAGTGGGGAGGGAAGGGGTGCACGCCACTGTGACCATCTGCTAAAGTCAACACAGGATTTCTGCTTGTTGTCTTGACTGTCTGGAACTGATGCTCTAGACCAGTCTGGACTCACAGCAATCAGCCTGCCTCTACCTCCCAAATGCTGGCATTAAACGTGTGCACCACCACCACCTGGCCAGTCAAACTTTCTTTTCTCCCCCACCCCCGCCCCACCATTGGTTTTTCCAGACAAGGTTTCTCTGTGTAGCCTTGGCCGCCGTACTGGACCCACTTTGTAGACCAGGCTGGCCTTGAACTCACAGAGATCCACCCGCCTCTGCCTCCTGAGTGCTGGGATGGAAGGCGTGCGCCACCACGCCTCTTTCTATACTAGGAGGAAAGAGGAGTTCTGTGGCTCTTACGTGGCCTTGGGTGATGTTTGCACTTATGCAGGGAAGGTAGCCTGACCCTGAGTATGCTGCCGCTTCAGAGAGGGATGAGAGAGAGTTTTTGCGTTCAAAGGAAAAGGTCATGTAGCCAGGCCTCGAACTGTGAAGGTCTGGAGCAGAGAGTGGACAGCAAGGCTTAGGAGCGTCAGGCAAGTCCAAGGTGTCACTGGCTGCTGTCTGTAAAAAAAGGGGAGAGGCTGACCTCAGAGTGAGACAGGAATGAGAAACCACCGAAGGTTTCTGGGTGTTTGTTTGGAGGCGGTGCTTTAAGTCAAGGTTTCCTTACGTAGCCCGGACTAAATTCGAGCCCATAATTTTGCAGCCTCAGCCTCTGAAGTGTTGGGATTACAAACTTGCGCCACCACACCCGGCTCAGGGAATGTTTCTCAAGGCATTAGGTGGATAAGGATGGGCCGGGCGTGGTGGCGCACGCCTTTAATCCCAGCACTCGGGAGGCAAAGGCAGGCGGATCCTGTGAGTTCGAGGCCAGCCTGGTCTACAAAGCGAGTCCAGGACAGCCAAGGCTACACAGAGAAACCCTGTCTCGAAAAACCAAAAGTGGATAAGTATGGTTAAGTATTCCAAGAGGGCAATCAGGAAAGCTGGGTGGTGTTTAGGCAAAACCAGTGCAATCGACTCACTCTATTCTCTTCCTCTCAGGTCTGATTCTACACGCTTTCTCACTGATAAGTGTCGGACAAATCGAACCTTAACGCCTTTCCCCGAACCCAGCCGGCTCATTCGCTCTACAGGTTGTTCTAGATCAAAGGGCGTATCCGCTTGTAGCAACTGAGCATTGATTGGTTCTCAGGGCTTCCGGCTCTCCATTCTCGCCCTTGGATTGGCCATACGACACTCTTCTACTCACTGGGCCTGCGCAAGCCGGAGAGAAAAGGAGGGGGCCTCGGGTAAGATGGCGGCTGCTTCTGCCGGTGTGGGCCGCCTCGAGGAAGAGGCGCTACGGCGGAAAGAACGGCTGAAAGCCCTCCGGGAGAAAACCGGGCGCAAGGTGAGGAACGTGGAGTCAGAGCTGCAGGCACCGCGGCCAGCGCTCTGGAGGCAGTGGAGGGCTGAGGACTACCAGGGAAAACACCATAGCCGAGGTGCGCGTGCGCGGCGCATGCGCAATAGGACAGCGCCGGAATCTGCTGCTGAGATAGGCTCCCTCCCTTCTTAAGCCCAGGGGCGGGCCTCGCGCGTGCGCTTTGGCTAGTGGTTCCGGGACCCATGACCCCTGCCAGTTGTTGCCGATTTAATTTTTTACGTGTTTGTTGGGTTCGGCGTAATTTTTGGTTTGTTTGTTCGTATTTTACGTTTTTGGTTGGCCCACTGGCCTGGCCTTCTGACACCTACCTACAGGGCTCCCTTGGGTAAGACAGCCAGAGACTTTGCGGTGGACGAGCAGCTGGAGTCGAGCCGGCAAAGTCTATAAAAGATGTCCGGTGGCCTGCAGGGGAAGAAGGCACCCTTTCCTTTCCCAGCTTGGCTTTCTAATCCTCGTAGTTACCAGATTCGGAAGCACTTTTCCTAACTTTCGTTAGCCACCAAGATAGCCTTGATTCATCTCTACTTGCTGGTCTTTCCAAAGTCATAGAAGAGTGAGAATTCTCAAATTAATTATTTGTGTGCAGACTTTGGCCTTGTCACTAGACGCTATGAGACTTAGACAAATTGTTTCATGCTCCTAAGCCTGTTTTTCTCCCACTTCTCCAGTAGAGGAATTTAAAAAAAGTATATTCACTTTTTGTGGGTTACTTCGAAATAATAGGGAAAATCAGTAATGAAAAGGCGTGAGAAGCTGTAAGTTGTGAGCTCTGTTGCTGTATAGGCAAGAACGGTGTCCCTCATTCAACAACATAAGATCAGCGTCTCCACATCCGACTTAATGAACAAAAACCAGATTGGTCAGTCTCGGTTGGCTTTTGTTTTCCTTTCGGAATAGCAGTATACTATGCCTCGTACTATACTGTAAGAAAGCGAAAGGGGAAGTAGTGAGAGTGGAAGATGGCCAAGCTGGCTTTCGCTTTTGTTGGCAGCCTGTGAGAACCATCGGATGATTACCCTCCAAGCCTGACCAAGCGCAGGCTAGACTCTTACCCTCATTTGCCACACTCTGTGCTACTTTTTTTTTCTTTTTCTTTTTCTTTTTTTTTCTTTAGACAGGATCTCTCTTTGTAACCCTGGCTGTCCTGGACTCGCTTTGTAGACCAGGCTGGCCTCGAACTCAGCGATTCGCCTGCCTCTGCCTCCTGAGTGCTGGGATGAAAGCCATGCACCACCACACCCAGCTTCTCTGTGCTACTCTTGAGGCAGGTTCTCTCCTTGAACCTGAAGCTTGTGGTATTGGGTTTTTTGTTTGTTTGTTTTGCTTTGCTTGTTTTGGGGTAGGCTGGCAGGCAAGCTCAGGAGATCATCCTGCAGCTGCCTCTCATGTTGTGGAATTAAAGGCTTGTTCCACCAAGTCTGGCCTGCAGTAAGTTTTGAAATTAGTTGAAGTGGTTTAACTTATTTCCTTTTCAAGATATTTTCACCATTGAAATTCCCTTAAGATTCCATAAGAAGGGCTGGAGAGATGGCTCAGAGGTTAAGGGCACTGACTGCTCCTCCAGAGGTCCTGAGTTCAATTCCCAGCAGCCACATGGTGGCTCACAACCATCTATAATGAGAGCTGATGCTCTCGTCTAGCCTTCAGGTGTATATGCAGAGAGAGCACCATTATTCATAATACTAAATAAATCTTAAAAAAACAAACAAACAAAAGATTCCATAAGAAGCAGGGTGTGATGGCACATGCCTTTAATCCCAGCACTCGGGAGGTAGAGGCAGGTGGACCTATGTGAGTTTAAGTCCAGGACAGCCAGAGTTGTTACACAGAGGAACTCTGTCTCAAAAAAAAAAAAAAAAAAAAAAAAAAAAGATTAGAAAGATTCCATATAAGGAGCTGGAGAGAAGAAGGCTTGGTGGTTAAGAACACGCATTGTTCTTTCAAAGGTCCTGAGTTCAACTCCCAGCATGCACATGGCAGCTCACAACTATCTGATGCCGTCTTCTGGTGTGCAGATGTACACTCAGACAAAGTACCCATATACATTCAATTAATAAATACTTTTGGGGGGGGCTTGGTTTGGTTTGGTTTTTGAGACAGGGTTTCTCTGTGTTATCCCTGGCTGTCCTGGGCTCACTTTGTAGACCAGGCTGTCCTTGGACTTACAGAGATCTACCTGCCTCCCTAGTGCTGGGATTAAAAAAAGATTTATTTAAGCTGGCTTGGTGGTGTATGGTTGTTACCCGAGCACTTCAGAGACTCAGGCAGGAGGATTGCTCTAAGTTTAAGGCCAGCTTTGGAGGCACATTGAAAGGAACCCTGTCTCAAAAGGGCAAATAAAAGAGATTCCATCTGAGTTTTGGAATAAGTTTTCCTGTTTTTGTAAAGAGCAGTGCTGAGATTTTGTAGAGATTGCCTTGAATCTGTAAATCACTGGGACAATGTCATTTTTACACATGGTCAATTTACCAGCCTGGGAATATCCCAGCGCCTTTCCTCTTAAGTTGTTTTCCATTTCTTCAGCTGTGATGTTGCCTTGCTAGGCTTTTTGTCTTTGGTTTGTCTTTGAGGTGGGGTTTCCTGTTCCTGGGACAGACTGGCTTCGTACTCACCAAGCAACAGAAGACAACCTTAAGTTTCTAATCCTCCTGGCGCCAGCCTCCTCATGCTGGGATCATAGGCATGACCCACCAAGCTGGGCTTTATAGTGTATGTAGTTATTATAAAGTTGGGGGCCTTTTAGTTGTGTGCTAGAATCTGCTACTGATTGTTTGTTTGGTTGGTTTTTCGAGACAGGGTTTCTCTGTGTAGCCTTTGCTGTCCTGGACTCACTTTGTAGACCAGCCTGGCCTTGAACTCACAGCGATCTGTCTGCCTCTATCTCCTGAGTGCTGGGATTAAAGGCGTGTGCCACCATGCCTGGCAGAATCTGCTACTGATGTAGCCTGCTTTATCTTTATTTTGGCCAGGAGGAGCATGTACTTACTGTTCATGTATCTCTGTGTACATGTGGAGGCTAGATGTCAACATTAGGTGACATCTTACGTGTGTGTGTGTGTGTGTGCGCGCGTGTGTGTGGTGCTTGTGGAGGCCAGAGGTTGCCATCGAGTGTGAGATGGGGTCTCTCTCTGAGAACTGGTGCTCAGATACTGGCTAGGCCTGCTAGCCAGCAGCAAGCTGCAGGGAATGACCTGGGTCTGCAGCCTCTGCACGAGGCCTGTAAGTCTGTGCAACTACGCTCTGCTCTTTTCTTGTTCTGGGCTCTGAGTTCAGGCCCTCGTGCTTGCAGAGCATGCTCTCTAGTGACTGAGCCCTTTCCTCCGCCCTCCCTATTATTTTTTGAAATGGGCTCTTCTCACTGAGTCTAGGACTCATCACTTTGCTTAGGCAGCTTGGCCAGGGAGCTTCAAGGGTACTTTCAACTTCGGCCCCCTTAGAGAGGGAACTACCTCGACTGTTGAGGTTACAGGTGTATGGCACCTGGCTTTTAAGTGGCTTCAGGGTACTAGGGATCTCAGGACTTAGGTCTTCATGCCTGCCACCAGGTACTTTACTGGTTGACCCATATTCAATCCCACTTTTTTTTTTTTAAACTTTTTTTTGTGGTGCTGGGATGAAACCCAGGCCCTGTGAATGCTAACCAGAAGTCTGTGTACTGATTTGTTATGCTTACTTACTAGGCGTAAATCTATTCAGATTTTTTTGTTTCTTCATGAATCAGTTTAGATTGTATTTTTCTACAAATTTGTACATTCATCTAGATTATCCAGTTCTCTGACACACTGATTGCTATTTAATTGGGTTAAAATTTCATAGTTCTGGTTTCAGAAAGTTTCTGGCTTTTTCTAGAAAGGTTGCATGTGGTAATCTTATGGCTTCTGCATTAGACTCGAGAGCTCACTGTTGGTCCTCAGCAGTTCTCTCGTTCCTCAGTTCAGGTCCCAGCACCCACATGGCTCCTCAGAGCTGTCTATAACTCCAGCTCTAGGGGGTCCAGTGCCCTCTTCTGGCCTCCACAGGCACTGGCTGCATGCATGTGGCACATATACAAGCATGCAGTGAAACACACACGTAAAAAAAATGAGTAAATTAAAACAAACAAACAAAAAAAGATGGCCAGGCATGGTGGCACATGCCTTTAATCCCAGCACTTGGGAGGCAGAGGCAGGTGGATGTCCATGAGTTTGAGGCCAGCCTGGACTACAGAGTGAGTTTCAGGACAGCCAGATCTCAGAGAAACCCTTCTTGAAAAACAAACAAACAAACAAAAAACCCCAATAAAAATAAAATAGAAGTAACTGCAAAGCTTCCATCTTGACTCAGAGTTTTGCCTTTTTCCTATCCATGGGCTCTTTTGCAGGGGGTAGAGGGTGTTGGTGTTTTGTTTTGTTTTTCCAAGACAGGGTTTCTCTTGGCTGTCCTGGAACTCACACTGTAGACCATGCTAGACTCGAACTCAGAAATCCACTTGCCTCTGCCTCCTAAGTACTGGGATTAAAGGCATGTGCCAACACCACTCTGCTTGGGTGTTGGTTTTTTTTTTTTTTTTAAAGACAGGTTGTCTATATCCGTGCCTGGCCTGGAATTCATACAGAGCTGCCTGCCTCTGTCTACCAAGTGCTGAAATTAAAAGATGTGTGGCAACAGGCTTGACCCTTTATAGGCTCTTAATTTTATATTTCCACCCCCTCCCCAGTCCTTTTCTTTATTAAGAAAGGGAAGTTAGAATTTTTTTTCTTGACTTTTCAGTTTGTGTAACAAAACGTTTGGTTTGATTCCAAACCCGTCGTTGGAGCTGGCAGTCTGTTCCTTTCAGGAATATATACTGAGCACACTGTGCAGGCTCCAGACACTGTAGTGTAGAAGTGGGGAAAGCAGCCTCTTCCAGGTTTCTTCTGTTTAGCTGGGGAGTCAAATCCCAAGTAACCTACTGTTAGATGGAGATAGCCCAGTAGAGGAAAAGGAGGAGAGGGAGCTGGAAGTTCCTGGAGCCTGTTTTTGTTTGTAACTCTAATCGTTTCATTTATTACTAAATGCAGCAGCACTTTCAGGGTTAACTGGGTGAGCGTATCACCAGCCCAGTTTATCTTATCTGGTCTTGATGACAACCCGATAAGTCAGTGGGAGGAAGGAAGGTTTTGCTGTTGTTCATTTATGGGTGGCAGCTCAAAGCCTGTAAGGTTTCGGTTATTTGTCCGAGATCACATGACTAAGACCAACGGAGCATTAGAGGAAGGAGAGACCCTGAGAGCTCTTGTTTTTCCAGATAGGGTTTCTCTGTGGAATCCTTTGTAGACCAGGCTGGCCTCGTACTCACGGCCTTTGCTTCCCTAATACTGGGCTTACAGGCGTGTGCCACCACTCCCTGGTTGATGACAGCTCTTTCCCACACTGAGTTTTTACCATTATCTTTTGTGATACTGATGATCACGTTTAAATCCTCAAGCCAGTTACGCATTCAGCTCTCCGCTGAGCTGTGTGGTCCCAGGGCTCTCGTTCTGAGACCGGGTCTTGTTAAACTGGCTTTGGATTAATTCTGTAACTCAGACAAACCTTTTGACTTCACAGTCCTCCTGCCTCAGCCTCCAGAGCAGTTGGGATTCAGGCCTGTGCCGTCAAACACTGCTGCTGCTGTTCCTCTTTTTCCTCACATGATTGGAAATGGTTGCCGAGATAAGAGTAGGTTTGGAAACTTCTTACTATATAATCTCTCTTCTTCTTTGTGGTGCCCGGATAGAGATCAGTCAGCTCTTGTGCATTCTAACCATATACTTTCCCACTGAGCTACACCCCTAGCCACTGTATGCTCTCTGATACATTCTGAGTGTGGCAAATTATCTGATTTTTAGCAAAAATTGGGTTGGAGAGGTGGCTCAGTTGGCAAGGCATGTAAGGACCTGAGTTCAAATCCCCAGAAAGCCTACATAAAGCCCAAGCACAGCTACCATCCTCGTGCTTCTGAGCTGAGAACATGAGAGTCCTCAGAAGCTCCTGGGCCAGCAGCCTGGTGGACACAGCACTGGACTGCATCTGACCTGCATGTGTGCACCGCGGTACACAGCCTGTGCTCATGCACACACATGCACAAACATACACATACACACGCGTACACACACCACACCACAAAACACCAGCTTCTGCCGACTCTCCTCCTCTGCCTCCAGCTTGCTCTAGGAGTGCTAGGTTGTAGGCGTGCACTTCCACTTCCACACCTGCTCTAGGAGTGCTAGGTTGTAGGCGTGCACTTCCACTTCCATACCTGGCTTTTTTATCTGGGTTCTAAGGATCTAGCTCAAGTCATCAGGCTTGCATGACAAATGACCCAGCTTCCCAGCTCAAGATTTAAAATCCTGGGTTCTAAGGATCTAGCTCAGGTTATCAGGCTTGCATGACAAATAACCCAGCTTCCCAGCTCCAAGATTTAAAATCCTTCAATGGTGTGAAAGTGATACATATTTTCAATTGTATTTCAGACTTTGAACTTGTTTTTTTTTTAATATTTATTTATTTATTGTATATGAGTGCTTTATCTGCAGAAGAGGGCATCAGATCACATTATAGATGGTTTTGAGCCTCCATGTAGTTGCTGGGAATTGAACTCATGACCTCTGGAAGAGCAGGTGGCGCTCTTTAGCCACTGAGCCATCTCTCCAGCCCAGATTTTGAACTTGTATCATTTCCCAAATTAGTTGTGTGTGACATGATTTTCCTTTCATGGTACTGGGCACCACTAGACACGGCCCCTATTGTGACATTAGAATGGCTGCAGTGAATTTGTGCTTTTGCAGCTACCATCACACTGCTGCCACTAATGCCAGCCAACCTGTAGCTCACTGCTCTAAGCCAAAGGGAAAGAGCAGGTTAAGTAAGCAGGCCTCACTCCCATGCCTTTTTTTTTGTTTTTTTGTTTTTTTGTTTTTCGAGACAGGGTTTCTCTGTGTAGTCTTGGCTGTCCTAGACTTGCTTTGTAGTCCAGGCTGGCCTCGAACCCACAGCGATCCGCCTCCCGAGTGCTGGGATTAAAAGGCGTGCGCCACTTCGCCTGGCTTCTCACTCCCATGCCTTGCATGTAGCAGATTGCCCTGCAGTCCATGGCAGTAAGGCATGCAGAAAACAACTGGCTACAAAGCCACACATAGTGTGCCTGCTTGAGGGGGTAAAGAAATTCACCCCTCCCCCCAGGCATGGTACTGTGGTGCTCAGTGAAATGAGATGCTATCAAAAGTTCAGTGAGCTGATCTACAAAGTTCTACCATCTGGTATGAGAAATCATTCATGACTTCAAAATCCATTGGTACATCCATAGTGTAACTTTTGGTGCTTTTCAGATAAAATGGAGGAGGTGAGGCCTGTCTGGCTGAGCCTCTTTGAAAATACCAGCCTCGGCTGTCTATGCCAAACCTGAAAACATGATATGCAGCTGCCATATAGGCTGAGAATAAGCTAAAGAATCCACAGTAGGAGTTGGAGAGATGGCTCAGTGGTTAAGAGCACTGTTTGTTCTTCCAAAGGACCCGGGTTCAATTCCCAGCACCCACCCAGCTCATACCTGTCTTTAACTCCAGTTCCAAGGGATCTGATACCTTCACAATAATGCACATAAAATAAAAGTAAATAAATTATGCAACAGTAGAGCAGGTATGGTGGCGCACACACTTGGGTGGCAGAGGCAGGTGAATCTCTGAGTTCAAGGCCAGCCTGGTCTACAATGTGAGTCCAGGACAGCCAGGGCTACACAGAGTAACCCTGTCTCTAACCACTTCCACCTCTCCTGTCAAAAAAGAAAAAGAAAAAAGAATCCACAGTAGAAGGCTGAAGAGATAGTTCAGCAATTAAGAGGAGGACCTGTTGCTCTTGTGGAGGATCTGGGCTCGATTTCCAGCAACCACAGGATAGCTAGCAGCCATCTATAGCTGGAGTTCCAGGGGATCGGGTACCCTCTTCTTACCTCGGGACACTAGATGTATGTGGTGTACACAACATGCATGCAGGCAAAATACTCATATGCTTAAAATAAATGAATACATTTTGAAAACAGTAAAGAAAAAAGAGCTACAGTCTTGTCACAGCTTCTCTTTTCTTGGCTTATGGCTGCCTTCCTTTCTGCGCCACTTTGTATGTGTGTGGTAGACTATATAAAACACCTGCTGTTTGACTCTTTTTTTCAGTTGTACTAAGTTTATGCAGCGTTGCATAATCATCACCACAGTTTCCAAAGCTTTGACCAACTTCTGCAGAACTGTTATACCTGTTAGGCAATACTCACATTTCCTTCACTCCAGCTCCAGCTTACTTTCTGTAAGGCTTGGACTTCTCAGCTCTAGATAGTTCATTTAAGTAGGATATGCCTGTTGGGTTTGGCTTACTTTGCTTAGCATAAATACAATCTTTTTCTCTTAAAAAAATATTATGGTGATGGGGTTAGATGTGCAGGAGGTCAGAGAACAACTTTGTGGAGTCAGTTCTTCTGTGGGATCCAGGAATCAAACTCAGGTCATAGATAGGGCTTGCGTGTCAAGACCTTTATTCTCTAAGCCACATTGCAAAGGCTAGTGGGCACGGATTTTCAGTGTTGCTTAGTATTGTACCAAGCATCAGGCTTTTGTTTCTCTTTAAAGCTAAGTAATAGCAGATGGTGCAGATGCACCATGTGTGTTTTGTGGATTTTGGTTACTGAGGGTTGAACCCATGCTAAGTTCTGTCACTGAGCTTCACGCCCACTGACTTTACCTCTCACTTTTTTATTACCCAATGATGGACTCCTTTTGACTGTTGCTTGACTACGGTTTTAGTGCTTTTGGGTACATACTGAGGTGTGCAATTACTGTACTATACGCTAATTCTGTTTTTTGTTTTGTTTTTTAAAGAGAGGGTCTGAGTATGGAGTCTAGGCTAGCCTCAAACTTGCTGTTGTATTGTAGCCCTGGCAAACACTTCAGACTCAATATGTTCCTGCCTCAGCCACGCAGGCACTGGGGTTCTAGGCATGTTCCGGTTTCCCTTTTATTTCTTAGAAACCAAACTGTTGACCTCAACAGCTGCAGCACTTCATCTTCTACCAGGGATGCATGAGGGTTCTGGTTTCAGTTTACATTCTCTCCTCTTTCTTTCTTGTTTTAAAACTATATCCATCCCTAACAGGTAAGTGTCCTATGGGTTTGATTTGCATTTCCCCAGCAATTAGTGATACTGAACATCTGTGCTTATTTGCTGTTTGTGTATCTTCTTTGAAGGTTTGTCTGTTCCTGTCTTAGGCTGTGTGATTTTGATCAGCTTGTCACTTGCTGAGGTAGTTGTTTATATATTCTGAACATAAAACCTTTACTAGATTTGAGATTTCTTAATATTTTTCTTACTCCCTAGGTTTTCTTTTTGTGGTGTCCTTTGGTCATGTCCCCTGAAGTACAGAAGTTTCTAAGTTTGGTGCAGTCTGACTCGTTTGTTTGTGATTATGTTTCCTTTGTGTTTGTTGTCAGTCATGTTTCTGACCCGCCTCCTTGTGATTATGTTTCCTGTGTTTGTTGTCAATCATGCTTCTGACCCGCCTCCTTGTGATTATGTTTCCTGTGTTGTGTTGTCAATCATGTTTCTGACCCGCCTCTTTGTGATTATGTTTCCTGTGTTTGTTGTCAATCATGCTTCTGACCCGCCTCCTTGTGATTATGTTTCCTGTTGTCAGTCATGCTTCCTCCAGTTTTTTTATTTGTTTTTAAATGTGGTTATATGTATGAGTGTTTTATATGTACGTGTGTCTGTGCCTGGTGCCTGTGGAGTCCAGGTGAGTGCATCAGATCCCCTAGGACTGGACTCACAGGTGAGCTGCCATGTGTGGGTGTTGGGAATTGAGCAGGGTCCTCTGGAAGAGCAACCAGTGCTCTTAACTGTGAACTGTGTCTTCAACCTGGGTTTTTTGTTTGATTGTTTTTATTTTTGAAACACAATTTTGCTACATGGCCCAGATTGGCCTGGCTGGGATTTTGTGATGTTCTTTCCTTGTGTAGCACAGGCTACCCCAATTGCTTCGGCACAGGATCACCTTGAGTTTGTAATCTTCCTACTTCAGTTTCCCAAATCCTGAGATTATAGATGTGGACTCCCACACCTGACTTCCAGCCTGGGCTAAAAAGCATGTCTAGGACAGCCAGGGCTACACAGAGAAACAACAAAAACAGCAAAAGAAAGAAAACATGTGTCTGTTAGGTGTTTGTTTGTTTGTTTTTAAATTTTTATTTTACGTGTGTGTGTCTTTATACAAATGCCAAGGCACCAGTGTGGAGGTCAGAGAACGACTTTTCAGAGTCGGTTCTTCCCTTTCATCATGTGGGTCTCAGGAATAAAGTCAGGTTGTTAGGCTTGTTTGGAAATTCCTTTATTCACTGAACCTGCTCCTGCTTTGGAGTTCTTTTGTTTTCCAAGACAGGGTTTCTCTATGTAATAGCCCTGGCTGTCCTGGAACTCTCTTTGTAGACCAGGCTGGCCTCCAAACTCATGTCGATCCACTTACCTCTGTCTCCTGAGTGCTGGGATTACAGGCATGCACCACCAGGCCTGGCCTCTTAAGTGACATTTTTTCTACCTTGCTCTGTGTGGTGGTGTGTGTCTGTCACTGAGCTATACTCCTAGGCCTGGTGTGATTTTTTTTTTTTTTCATTAAGATGAATGCTTGCAGAGAAGTGTTACAGAATTAATATGCCTTTCCTGTGAGAAATCACTCTGACCACTTAAAGATTACTAAAGGAAAAAAAATTTTTTTTCAAGACAAGGTTTCTCTCCATGTAGACTTGGCTGTCCTGGACTCACTTTGTAGTCCAGGTTGGCCTGGAACTCACAGAGACCCACCTGCTTCTGTCTCCAGTGTGCTGGGATTAAAGGCGTGCGCCACCATGTCAGGCAAGGAAAACCTTTTTAATAATAGCATTCGACAGGTTCTGGCTAACATACAAAAGGGGAGCCAGCCTTAAACAAACATTTTATTTATACAGGTCTTAGGCTTATACATTCCATATTCACTGTCACCCCTAAATCTCTTCTCATCTTTCTTTATTATTATTATTTGATGTTTTGTTTTGTTTTGTTTTGTTCAATAACATTTAAACACCCATTCCTTCAGCAACTGGGAAACAATCCAACCAAGAGACTGCTGTGGAGCACATAGCATTGAACCCTGTGTTCCAAATAACACGCACTCAGAGCACAAACTCTCCCGATTCTCCTTGTATCTGGTAACATGTTAGAACTCCTTCCCGGCCCCCATTTGACAACAAGGTGGTTAGATGCCACAAAGTGGGTGGCAATGCCTTAACTGTATGCGTGTTGTTAGGACCAAGGGCCTCGTCACCCTCGTCAAGGGGAGTGCTAACCGTCTCACCTTTCATACGTCTTTTCACGGTTCCAGCAAGTCTGATTACTACTGGGTCCTGAATTATATTGGAGGCAGTTCTCTTTTAGCTAAGTTCTACTTTGTTTGACTTAGGATCTCCTAAGCAGGTTTACTATTCCCAGTTGTCCTGTGTCAGCAGGACAGGTGTCTAAATTACTTTGAGTTAGTTTTCCAGCCCACAGTGGCTCCTTGTACAACAGGGTAAGTGGGGAGATTGGGAGGAAGCGTGGACTGTCTGTTGTCTGCAGGTAAGCCCCCAGGAGGCCCCTCCCTTAGGGAGGAAGCGCACCACATTTTCTATTTCAGCCCTTTGACATAACAGTAGACTACAGGGCTAAGCACTTTCTTACCAGTTAGGAGCTCTTTGACCTTTAGCACCTGTTCCTTTGATGGCCCCCAGCAGTTGGACCTTGGTGGGTTGGTTTCCCCCATGGTTTTGTGCCCGCCCCAGCTATAAGCTCATAACTTAGTGGCGTTGAGTCTGAAGCCCTTCTTACACTGTGGGAAGTGAGGACAGACGGGATTTGGAACCACGTCATTTCTGTGTATTAGGCACACAGCTTTGTAGGTTTACCAAACACTTGGAGGTGAGCTAGCCTGCTCACTTGTGACAGGTTTGTGAGGGACAAAGCACAAGAGGCTCAGGTGCTGGACTGCCAGGGTCCCGTGGGGGAGGGCGGGGAACGATGTTGCCTGGAATCTAAGGCCTGGGAGTCCTGTGGGGTCACCGTGCTGCCTAAAGCAGGGTCCTGTGCTCAGCCAGCCCTGGTGGGCAGTCAGGAAGTCTGAGCACGGTGTATCGTGCCCTGGGCCTTCTTGTCTCGGGGAGTCAAGTTGGGTCTGAGGCAGCCTCATTGGAAAGAAACTTGAGCTTAGCCACGGAGTGGGAGGTGAGCCGGAAGGTGAGGTTTCCAGGGGAGCAGTTCAGAGGTGGGAACATTTAGGGGCACACAGGTGACAGCAGAGACACTTTGGAAGATTTGATAGCAAGTCCTTGGCAGTGATTTAGGCAAGGACAGAGTTTGCTCCTCAAAGTGCTGAGTGAGTGGTGACCTAATTCTTCTGGAGCCAGGAGATCAGCCAGCCTGGGCACACTTTCCTCTATTGTAGTTTAACTCCTCCCCCTCCCCCTCCTGCCCTCCTGCCCTCCCCCCCTTCACACTAAATGGGTAGGTGAGCAGTTTTAAGGCTATGTGGATGGATCTCTGTGGCTCTCCTTCAGTGCTTTTCAGCAGGGCAGTATGAGGCCACTTTGTCCTCCTTTGACCCTTTCTTTCTCAGTGTCCACATGTAGTCATTGTAAAAGTAACTTGCACAAACACCCATGGTGCTTGACTTTCTGGATCCTTAGGCTGTCTCTTGCTTCCATGACATGAAGAGAGACCAGTGCTGTTGCTAGCCCATCTTTAAGGGTTGGATGCAACCTTGAAACCAAGAGCTGATTGACAGCTTGTAGGCTCAGCAGCAGCTCCTAGCCTAGCAGCTGTAGGAGCAGAGCAGGGCTGTGCAGTAGACTGTGTGTAGTCGCCACTGTCCCGACCCACAGCCACAAGCTCCACGTAGCTTTTAGCCCTTGACATATGGCTAGAGTGAAATTCAGTTTAAGTTAATTTACAGTTAAATAGCCACCTGTGACTCCTGGGTACCTTATTAAACAGAACAGCTTTGAGGCCCTAGCTCAGTATATAAGACCTATTTTTCTGCCTGAATTGTGTCTACTAGGATTTGAGGGAAGAAAGTGAGTAGAAGCCAGCAGCCCCCAGGCCAGCATTTGGGAGCCAAGGGTCGGCTAGGAGCCTTGAACTGGTGTCCATCTTCATGGCTGGTACCTCCAGCAGATGACAGTCTCAGGCTGCCTGTGTGGACACCATAAGAGTGGAGTGCTGTGGCCGTGAGCTGCACACCCAGGACACTCACAACATAGGAAGGACAGTACCAGGGCAGATAGCACCGTCCGACCTGTGAGTAGCAGGGAGGGAGCCTGGCCGTGTGGGAAAGAGCAATGTTGATGGAATGAGAGCAGTTGGGAGGAGACCTAGAGAACAGCACGTGACATGTGCAGGGTCACTCTGCTCCATGTCCTGCTTGTGCCTTAGCAAAGTGTCTGGGTTCCCATCCTCCATGGCCACAGACTAGTTGCAGAGACAGCCCAGGAGGTTGTCCTGAGTTGACAGCCTCTTGCAGCCTGGCAGTCATAACATTTGCATAGCCATTTAAGACAATGCCTCACCTTGTGTTCAGTCTCAGAGCTAGATATTAGTTCACTCTTATTTACCAGACCAAGAAATCTGGGGTTTAAAGAACCTGCCACAGGGATGTTTGAATTATTGCTGTTCCTGTATTGCACCTTAGGACCCGGCCTCACATTCCTCCATGTCCCACCTCCAGTGCTTAGGGATCTGCAGTCTCCATGAAGGAACCCCCTGCCCTGTGATCAGAGATTGTCATCAGGCTGCCTGGTGTAGCACTGGCCCAGTGGTGTGGTGGAGACAGCATGGGTATCGGTGCCAGGCAGAGCTGGCTGAAACCTCAGCTCTGTTCATCAGTGCTTAGACCTTGAGCCAATCTGTAAAGCTCTGTCTAACCCCACCCCCGTGTCTGTTGGATAGAGATGTGGCTTCTGCCCTCACTGGCAGCTGGGAGATAAGAGACAATGGAGGCTACAAGTGTCTGGTCCAGGGCCTTTCTTCCTTATCCTCTTGAAAGAGGGGAGGCCCAGGTAGCCCTCTACCCTCTTTGCTGGGTGCCTGTTGGTGGAGCTGGCCTTGCTATGATGGAAACAAAGGGGTCATTCTCTGGCCTTAGCTTTGCTCATCTAGACCTAGTTCCTCGAAGGTAGAGTTCATTTTGAGGGCAGCATGTTAATTAGGAAGAATGTAAAGGGCTGGAGATATGGCTCAGTGGTTAAGAACATGCACTGCTCTTGCAGAGGGCCAACGTTCCATCCCTAGCACCCACGGTGGTGGCTCACGGCTGCCTGTAACTCTTGTTCCAGCGGGGCTGATAGCTGCTTCTGACCTCATGGCTATTGCATACACATGTACATTACACGCCCCCCCCCCCCAAGATACACATAATTTTAAAAAACCTTTTTTTTTTTTAAGACAGGGTTGCTCTGTGTAACAGCCTTGGCTGTCCTGGATTCTCTTTGTAGACCCAGCTGGTCTCGAACTCACAAATATCTACCTGTCTCTGCCTCCCCAGTGCTGGGATTAAAGGTGTGTATCACCATGCCCAGCTAAAAAAAATTTTTTTTAAAAGAAGAAGAGGAGGAAGAAAAAGGAAAGGAAATCCCAGCATGGTGATGTCTCATCTCTGTTCTTAAGTGTCCTTTTCTGTGAGTTCTCAGACCTGAGATCAAGGAGATAGATACCCTTATAGTGGAAGTTTTGGTTTCTTTAAAAACTCAGTTATGGTCAGGTGCTGGCGGCACACACCTTTAATCCCAGCACTCAGGAGGCAAAGGCAGGAGGATCTCTGAGTTCTGGGCCAGCCAGGTCTACACAGAGAAACCCTGTTTCAAAAAACTACAAAGCAAAACAAGGCTCAAGTTATATTATGTAAATAAGTTTTTGTTTTAATTCCAAGTGTGGGATCTGGAGCTGCTTTTAGTTTGTCCACGGCTGTTAACTATGATTGCTCATGCGGGTTCAGAAAGGGGTGTGATCTTTGCCAGCTGTAGATAGCTTAATTCTGAAGACTCTGAGAGGGTATAAATGCCAGAGCCCTTAGAGGAAAAGGAGTCTAAGGAGGAAGAAGGCTGCTGCTGGTTCGTCTGGCTGCTGCATTTGCTGTTTGCTGGTTAGCTGGACTGCTGGATATAATGACTGCGAAGATTGGAATTGCCACTGAGTGCAGTGGTGCAAACCTGTAATCCCAGCACTTGAGAGGCAGAGGCAGGCAGATCTCTGTGAGTTCAAGGACAGCCTGGTCTACAAAGCAATTCCAGGACAGCTAAGGCTATTCAGAGAAACCCTATCTCAAAAAACCAAATAAATAAATAAATAAATAAATAAAAATAAAAAATGTAATTGCCCCAAGGAACTAACTCTAAAGAGGTCTACATCTCCTTTCTGTTCTAACCTTCTTTCTCTCCTATCTAATGTTGGGGGGGTTGAAAGGTTATAAGTAACACTAGTAAAGTAGATAAAAAGTACACGTCTATAGAGCCTTGTGGGTGTCAGCTTTGGGGATCCATCAGCAGCTCTTGATGAGCCAGCATGACAGTTTGGATGGACGCACCCTTCCAAGGGTGTGCATGTGTGAAAGCAAAGGACTGTATGAGTCAGAGGTCAGACCTACCTGTGTGTCAGGATCATGGGGACACAGTTTGCAGCTCTCTGGCCCTTCTTCCAGCCCCCGTTCTGGCCGGCCACACCCTGGACACCAGGGGCCGCAGTGCTGCACTTTTCTGCGACTCTGATAGAGTCCCTGGCGTTGGGCTATTGGAAGTCAGATGGCGGCTTTCTTTGGAGTAGTAGCCACCCATTCTCACAGCAGCCACTACCAGCTTCGTACTAGGCCTTGGGGCTGCTTTACAGTGCAAACCAGACAGACTTCCCACCTCAAGGGTTTCTGTGAGGGCTGTAGACAGCCTGTCAGCAGGGAAGATGATACTGGCAGAAACTCAGGGCGACTGGCTATGTGGTAGGAGAGATTGCACGCTGCTTCTGGGCTTCAAAGATCCCTCTGCCTCAGAGGCAGGAGTGGGTGTGGGCCAAGGACGGAGCATCTCAGGATGAGCAAGAACTAGCTCAGCTTAGTGGGGGGCAGAACAGGTCCTGGAAGGCTGGCGTGGTAGCTCAGCTGGGAGAGCACTTGCCTAGAAGGAACCAAGTCTTCAGTGCAGTTTGAGGTTCTACATAAACCAGGTGTGGCCGTCCACTCCTTAGTCCCAGCACTGGGGAGATGGAGGCAGGGGGGTCAGAGAGAGGATCAGTGCATACTTGGGGGCCACAGAGTCAGGTGAGGACTGACTGCGGATGGATTTTGGCAGGACATGGTGGTAGGGCTTGGCCCTTGAGTGTTTTCAGAGAGTATATGGGAGAAGTGCCCAGGCTCTCAAGGTTCGGTGTAGCTCAGAGGTCAGAGCCCCACTAGGAAGCAAGTGTCCTTTCCACCTGGGAAAGCCTTGCCAGCCGGAGCCTGTAAGACCACTGGCCCTCTCAAGAGAGGTAGGACCATACTGAGGCGATGCCCTAAGGCCTGGCCCCGGCTTGCCTGGGCCTCATATGTTCCTTTATATCTTGGCTTTTCGTCCATCAGTATATGTGAACTGTTGGGAGTTTAGTAGCTTATTTATTCCTTCAGGGGCATGGACAGCAAGATGGGTCTTGGGTAGTTCCACCTCACCTTGAACTCACCGTATGGCCCAGGCTGGCCTAACAATCAAGCTGATCCTCCTGCATGAGCCGCCATGTCTGTGTAGGGGTGGGAGTGGAGATAAATTTCTTGTGATCTAGGTTGCCTCCTCTGAATCCTAAAGATGACCTTGGATTTCTAATCCTCCTGCCTCCCAACTCCTGAGTTCTGGGCTTACAGGTGGTGGACCAACATACCCAGGTTATGAAGTGCTAGGGTTCAGACTCATGGCCTTGCTTTGTGTGCTAGGCAAGCACTACCAGCTGAGCTCGACCCGCAGCCCCAGTTTCTCAGGTGTCAATTGCAAGTGTGTGTTTGCGTGCAGCCAGAGGTCAGCTTTGAGTGTTCTTGAAGCAGAGTCTCTCGTTGGGACCTGGAGCTTGCTGACTAACATAGCTGGCCAGTTAGCTCCAAGGGCCCGCCTGCCTCCACCTTCTCAGGACTGGGATGACAGGTGTGACCTGCTGGCTTAAGTCAGGTCCTCGTGCCTGCATGGGAAGCACTTACCAGCTCAGCTTTCTCCCTGGCTCTTTAGTTGCATTTTGTTTTTAAATGAAAAAGTTCTCATTTTAAAGTAGTCCCATATATTAAATTCCTCACAACACCTCATGTGTGGATCTCTTATGGCCGTATGAATACAGCCAGGTTGTGATGATATTTTCTTACATCGTATTGTTGTGCCTTTCACCTTTAGATGGCCAGTCTATCCAGAATTAATTTATTTTTCTATGGTGTGAAGTAGAGATCAAAGTTTTGGGGCGATTATTGTGTTTTCCTTCCCTTGTGCATGCCATTGATTTGGTGCTAATTTTAAGTTAGCAATTGGGTTTTGTTTGCTTGTGTGTGTTGGCTCGGTTTTTTTTTTGTTTGTTTGTTTTGTTTTGTTTTGTTTTAGTTTCTTGATAGTTTCATCTCATAGCCAAGTCTAGCCTTGAACTTGAAATCCATTTACTGTAGCCTCCGAAATGCTGGGATTACAGTCATGTGCCGCATGCCCCTCCTGGGTGGAGTGTTTTCAGTGGTCAGTAGCTTTCTATTGATGCCTGCAGAGCTCTGGATCATGATGCCGTTGATATCTGACCAGGCACTGGGAACGCAAGTATAGGCTCAGACTGCCGCTCAGTTGGCAGAGCGCTTGCCTAACATGCAGACCCAGGCTCTTTCCTCAGCACTGCCTGACAAAGGTCCTGGAGCATGCCTGTAATCACAGCACTCATGGCGGGGGTGGGGGCAGGAGGACCAGGAGTCCTTGGGTCATCCTCAGCTGCAGAGCTGACTGGAGGCCAGCCTGGGGTACGAGCGATCTTGCCTCCAAACCTGAAATGCAGTTCATGAGTTAATTTACCATTTCCAGGAAGGCGTTCCATGTAGCATCTTGGGCTTCTGAAGGGTACCTTCCCACAACAAGCAGCTGTGACCCCCATGCTCCCAGCTCATTTTTAATTCAAGTACGTGTGAACATACAGCGTGTGTACTCCACGCCTCCCCCCACGTGCAGTGCATCTTGTACCTTCACTTTCCCAGCCGCCACGACACACACATACCTTCTCACTCAGCACCTCCCCCACCTCACTCGTTCACCCCAAATATCCCCAGGCATCCCTAAGGCCACACCTGCACTTTCAAACTCTCCACAAATCCCTATGGATACTGTCAGCATTCCTCCAGCTCCACCACTCCTCCCTAAGTGACTGAGAGGGCTGGGCCTGGTGGTCAGGGCTTGATGTGTCCATTTTGTGGGACTCTCCTCCCCACCTCGGAGCCTCACCTTTGATCCCACTGCCCCCGCCTCTCTCCGTTCTGTTTTGGAGGGAAGCAACGTCTTGTACTCTTGAAATAATTCAAGGAAGAAAAACAACTGTTTTGGTGACCAAGCCCCTGGGGGAATAATAGCTACACCCCAAGCCTCTTCTGATCCAGGCTTCAGAGAGCTGTTCGTTTAAAGAGAAAATGCTGTGGATCGACCAGAGCGCACGTGTCCTTCGAATACCCCCTGCAGCCCTCAGAGTTGGCAGGGCAGGGCAGGGCAGTGGTGGGATTCCTCACACCTGGCCAAGCTTTCCTGTCCTGGGCCCTAGAACTGTGATAGGCAGGTCCTTTCTCCACAGGAAGTGAAAGTGAGTGTATGTGAGGTCACTCTCCTAAGGCTCACTGCCAGTGTGGGTGTGAGGGATGGCATCATGTTTACTGTTGAATGCCTCTGTGCACTGCGCCAGTGTGTGTGTGTGTGTGTGTGTGTGTGTGTGTGTGAGAGAGAGAGAGAGAGAGAGAGAGAGAGAGAGAGAGAGAGAGAGAGAGAGAGAGAGAGAAGGTCAGAGACGGTAACCCTTACTTGAAGCAGGTGCAGCCTGAGCCCCACACACTAGTACACTACCCAGTGCTGTGGAGGGGTGCAGAAGCTGTCAGCCTGCTGGAGGGAGAATGCTACTTACATGCAACCATCACATGGAGGTGGAAGCTTCTGACCCAGTGTGGGTGCATGTACCCCACCTTTTCTCATTAATTAGTTTACAGCTCTCGTCCTCTTCTGGGGTCCTTGTCCCAGGCTGAGTAACTCACAGCTTTACCTGGCCGGGACTAGAGACGCTTGAGGCGCTGAGTGGAAGGCATGGAAGAGGAGGAAGGACTTTAGGCTGAGGAAGGGTAAGAGCTGGGCAGGTGGAGTGGAAGCCTCTAGATTCAGGATGTCCCCTCTAACCTCAGTGTCTCTTGCATATTCTGACTAGCTTTTCCTGGCTTTCACTCAGGTTCTCGGTATCCAGCTAGAGTCTGTGTCGTCTTCAGGATAAGGGCAGGTCCTTCTCCTTGTGACACTGAAGGGATGAGGGGTGCATGCTGGGATACTTCAAGGGGTTGCGTTTTAGTGTGTGTTTGTGTGTGGACATGCGCATACCAGTGGGCAACCTGCAGGGTTTGGTTCTTTCACCCATCCGACAGGATTAAGCAGGCCTGCTATAAGCACCTTTGCCCACCAGCCTTTTTTTGGTGGAGACTGAATGACTTCCTGCTTGGCCTTAAACCTTGAATTCTTGGCCCTTCTGCCTGCTGAGATTACAGGTGTGTGCCACTGAGCCTGGCCTTAAGTGGAGAGCTTTGTTAGGTGACCTCGGGACAAGCCCAGGAGGGTGCCACTCTGAAGACATAGGCGCGTGCCGGCTCTGCTGTGTCCATCTCTGGGGATTGCTGCCTCTTCCTTTGATGACTGGTTCTGTGCTGGCCACAGGGTACAGACGTGCCTCACATTTCCTTCCTTCAAAGGTTGTTGTCATTTGGCAGTTGGAGATATTGCAACTCTGAAAAACCAGAACCTCACCCGAGGCCCCACAGTAGACAGAACTGCATCTGGTCCTCTTGTGGCCTGGCCTGGCTTTCTCGCCCTCTCAGCCGTGCACACGGATTAGGTGAGGATTACAGGCCTCATTAAGTAGTCCCCCGCAAATAAATGTGCCAGTTCTGACTTGTGCTTCAGTGGCTTTAATTAGGATTTTATCACTTGTAGATCACACCAAAGAGGAGACAGCTGTCTTCCTGTCTCAGACTGTGACACTGAGAAGCAGATGATCAGACCCGAGGTTAAAATAGCTTGCCGTCTCCTAGGAGCTCAGGCGCACTCCCCTGCTCCGCAGCCTCTGACTTGTCTGGAAATTGATATGAATTTTGCTTTTTAAACTCTGGATTCTGAGAGGGTTGTGGCTGCAGGGTCTGTCGTCCCACTGGCCACAGGGTTGCTTTTGCTGACCTAGCTAGCTACGTGGCTGGAGCACAAGTGTCCCAGCAGAGGTGGCTGATACAGGGATCCATGCGTCACCCCAAGCCCCCTAATCTCCAGACAGTCTCAGAAACTCTGATGCCCAGTGTCGTGGCCTGTTTTGTACATGGTTCTGTGTTAGAACGGAGGGGTTGGGATGATGACCTGCAGGCTACAGGAGGGTCTTAGCTTATATCAGTGAGGGGCCTTTGTGGTAGTCAAACATGGAGAGCAACCGGGGTCACAGAACACTGCACCGTGAACTCCTAGCACAGTGGCCTCCACGTGTAGAGTTGGCTTTGGACACAGAACTGTGGCCTTCCCACATCACTGTGGAAAACAAGGCCCTTTCACCGTATACACTTCATTAGGTCACAGCTGTCAGTGGCCATATGTAGCCAAAACACTTCATTCCAAGCAACAGAAATCAAGCTGGGTGTGGTAGTTCACGCCTTTAAACCCAGCACTTGGGAGGCAGAGGCAGGTGGATTGCTGTGAGTTCGAGTCCAGCCTGGTCTACAAATTGAGTCTAGGGCAGCCAAGGCTACACAAAGAAACCCTGTCTTGAAAAACCAAACAAAAAACAAGCAACAAATCAATGCTGGTTGATTTTAAATGAGAACCAAATATTGTGTATATTTGTTTAAAGATCTATTTTATTGGCTGTGGTGGCATTTGCCTTTAACCCAGCGTTCAAGAGACAGATGCAGGCAGAGTTCTCTGAGTTCAAGACTAGCTTGGTCTACAGAATGAGTTCCAGGCTAACTAGGGCTACAGAGTGAGTGAGACCTTATCTTTAAAAAAAAAAAAGGGGGGGTTGGAGGGTGTCTTCTTAGCTAATCTGGAACTCACTAGAAGACCAGGCTGGCCTCAAACTTGATGTCACAGTAATCTGCCTGCCTCTGCTTCAGTTTTTTATTTTTTAGTTAAGGGCATTCTCCTGTGGTTGTGTGTGGGGTATGTTCATGTGACTGCAATTGCCCTTTAAAACCAAAAAGGGCATCAGTTCCCCCAGAGCTGTTATTATAGGCTGATATGGTGCTGAGAACCAGATTCAGGTCCTTGGAAGCAGTGTGTACTCTAACCACTGAGCCATCTTTCCAGCTCCAGCAAGTGTTTAAAAAGAGAGCTGCCAAAAAATCAGAGAGAGAGAGAGAGAGAGAGAGAGAGAGAGAGAGATGCCATGCGTGTCTGAAATCCCAGTGCTTTTAGTAGCCCAGGTTAGCCTCTACCTCAGTACACTGAGGATGACCTGACCTCCTGAGCCTCCTGCCTCCACCTTCTAAGTGCTAGGATACTGGCCACCATTTCAACTCTTTGGAATCAATCTGGGATCCATTTTCTTGCCATCAGGGAGATGTCTACACCCTCCCTCTGCCGGGTATCATTTCCACTTCCCAGTATTGTGTGGTATAGAGGATCAGCAGGGCCAGATCTGCAAGCTGTGCAAGGAAAGAGTGTGGGACACTAGGTCTCTGTCGTGTCCACTGGGTCATTCCTTTCCTCTCTGCTCCAAGGGACACAATAAGGTAGACAGGCATGAGACTCGCTCTAGCCTGGTTTCTGCACTCCTCTTGCTGTGTACTTCATTTGAACCCTCTGTAGCCCTTGAGACATTACATCACTCGAGTGGTTTCTCTCTCTCTCTCCTCGTCCTGCCTGCTCTGTGTCCAGAGCCCACTGTGGTGACCACAGTAACCCTCAAACAGTTGTCCGCTTCCTCCTCTGGCTCAGCTTGAGGGGGGATGTGCTCTGACTTGGGCTCTCAGCCAGTCTGTGTGCTAGAGTTAGGTGAATTCAGGTAGGTGGGCCAGTAAGCAAGCTGGTCCTCAGGTCTCGCCTGGGAGCTTCTAATTGGGTAGGTGCTGTTAATCACAGGTTTTCCTGGATACTGGGTTCAGTTCTTCTTTGCAGCACCACAAGTTGGTGGTTTTCTTTTCTCTTGGTCTAAGAATGGGCTGTGGATGTAACTCTCTTGCTGTTATACAGGAAGACACTCAAGCTGCAGCACTTTGAGAATTCTGAAAGTGTGATGCGTGCAGTCAGAAAGCATCAATAATCAGGCCGGCCCAGCTTTTATTTGCTGTGAGCTGAGTTAACTACTAGTGCCTTAGTTGTCCTGACACGGGCTGTTGGGATGGGATGGGATAATACCGGATCCCAGGTATGGACAGGGTCTAGAGAGCCTGGTGCGTCCAGAGACAAAGTGTGAGCAGATGTGCCAGCAGTATGTGGCACTGCCCAGTTACAAGGGACCAGACAGACTCGGAGAGACCTCCTGCTATCCTTGAGTGGCTCTCCTGACCCACATTGATCTTGTTATTTAAGTGGCTTCACCCAGTGACCTTTCCTTCCTAGCTCTTGTTAAATGCTCTTAGTAAATACCAGTGCTTACATTGTTGCCACCGCCTGTCTTCCCTCTTAGCTGGCTTCTGCATCCTGTCCAGCAGGACCTTCCCACTGCTCCTGTACCGTTGAACGTTGTCCTGTTCCCTCTGCCTGGGTTCAGTCTCATCGTTCCTGTTCCTTGAGGTGTCCCCTTGGGCTCCTGGCGGGGTGGGGTGAGGTGAGGGGGGGGTTGAGGGCCTCAGCCCTCACTTAGCTCTCCTGACCTGCCCCCAGCTCCCTGAGGGCACAGTCCATTCACTTCAGCTTCTTTCACCCTTACCTGAGGACATGGCTCAGGCACATGGCTTTGGGAGTCAGCTGGATTGAGATTTTTCTTAGGGAAAAGCAGACTTGCCTTTTGGACAGTCCAGTGCTTGTTTAAAATCCTGCAGGCCAAAGTCACTGAAGGGCTCTAGTCAGCCCGAGCCTGGCAAACATGGCTCTTGCCCTCCCAATGCCCTCCTCCTTGCTAAGCTAAGCTGTTAGATCACATTCCTAAAGCTAGCCACCAAGGTCCAGCCCCTTATTTGGCCACTTCCTCCTCCTGACGCTGACCACCAAGGTCCAGCTATCAAAGTACTGAAGTCCAGCAATCAAAAGCCCCCTTTTGGCTCACCTAATTAACATGCCCAATTAAAATTAAACACCTCATCCTAACACAGGTTTCTTCTTTTCCCTTTATAAACCACCATTTGCCTATGGCCATGTCCCCTTTTCTCCAGAGGCTGTCCTATCCCTGTGTGACAAATACCCCTGTGCCCTCTCTCGTTCCCTTCCCCTTCTCCCTTGACATCTATCTCCTTTGGTCATTGTCTCTTATTCCCTGTCCTTTGTCCCTCTGGGGCAAATCTCCTTTGTGCTGAGAACTTGGTCTTGGTGTGCCCTGTAATCTTTTGGTGATATCTAGCAGGAGGAACTGCCCACGGAGGCAGACAGTGGGACTGCCACAGTCTTACACAGCTGTGTCAGTGGCCCATAGGGAATAAAACTGGGGGACTGTTGGGGCTAGACTTTGAAGAAGATGGACACCAAAAGCCCTAATGTCCTAGCTGTGGCATTGGCCGGTGGGGGTGAGGTTAGAGGTCAACCTATTTAAGAAAGTCAGTTCTTACCGAGCAGTGGTGGGGCTCACCTTTAATCCCAGAACTCGGGAGGCAGAGGCAGGCGGATCTGTGAGTTCGAGGACAGCCTGGTCTACAGAGTAAGTTTCAGGACAGGTGGGGCAACACGGAGAAACCCTGTCTTGAAAAACAAAGGAAAAAGTCAGTTCTCTGCTGCAGGGATCTTGTGGTCCATGGGATTGGACTCAGGCCACTAGGCTTGTGAGGCAAATTCTTTTTACCTCCTGAGCCGTCATGCCCTGTGTTTTGTTTGTTTCTTTTAATTTTGTTTTGAGACAGGGTCTCTTGAAGCTGAGGATGATCATGATTTTTTTCCCTCTGAGACAGGGTTTCTCTATGTTATCTTGGCTGTCCTGGAACTCTGTAGACTAGACTGGCTTCGAACTCACAAAGATCTGCCTGTTTAAACAAAAAGGTTTATTATTTAGAAGGGGACTTGTCCTTCTTCATGTGTGTGGAAGTCAAGGGCACCTTGTGAAATGGGCTCTAGTCTTTACTGCGTGCATCCTTTTATGCACCCTACTTCAACAGTTGATTGTGCCCGGGTCATAGATGCTGATGACATTGGTGCCTCTGTTGTCCGACAAGAGTGAGAGCTGTCAAGGAACTGTTTGGGAGGACCCAGAGATGTGTAATCAGGCAGAGCTGGCTCAGATGTGTGGGAGGTGGAAGGTGTCATCTGCAGGGCCACGAGGTTTCTGGGTCCTTGCTTATTATTTGCACAGCATCCCAGGGTGGTGAGGACTGGGGAGATGGCCCTCACCTCCCTCCTGAGAAGTGAGGCCAGGTGGGAAGTGGGAGAAATGACCTCACTGTTTAGCATCAGTTAGCATCTTAGCTGAACATTTTAGTCCTGCATAATGGAGGTGTTCCTGCTAATTTAGGGGGCCAGGCCTGTGATGTGGCTGCTGGGTCTGCTCCTGTGTATAGTCCAGGCTACAAAGGGGCCTCGGCGAGCCCTCTCTCTGTGCCCCAGCAATGCTTCGGGTGAGGTACTGTTGAACTTGCAAAAGGTCCTAAGATACTGGCTAGGCTTTTTGGGGTCTGTCCACCATTCACTGTCAGGAAACGATTAGGGTTAGTGTGGCCAAGATAGTGAGCTCCTTGCAGCTGGATTCTCTGGGTGTTTTTTTGAGACAAGGTTTCTCTGTGTAGCCTTGGCTGTCCTAGACTCGCTTTGTAGACCAGGCTGGCCTTGAACTCACAGCGATCCGCCTGCCTCTGCCTCCCGAGTGCTGGGATTAAAGGCGTGCGCCACCACGCCCGGCTTTTTTGTTGTTTTCTTTTCTTTTCTTTTGGCTTCTGGTTTTTTGAGACAGGATTTCTCTGTGTGTATCCCTGGCTGTCGTGGACTCACTTTGTAGACCAGGCTGGCCTTAAACGCACAGGGACCCACGTGCCTCTGCCTCCTGAGTGCTGGGATTAAAGGTATGCGCCACCACGCCTGGCTCCCTGGGTGTTTTTTATTTAAGGTAAACGTTTGACAGCAGAATTAAGCTGGAAGAAGGTTACACACAGTTGTGTTGGTCAGCTCCAGCCCATCAAGATTTTAGCTATTTGTAAGCATGCTATTACCATGACAGCGACCTTGCCTCTGTAGTGTGGGACTCAGCTATGCCCTCACATTCTGTGTCTGTTTCACTGAGCAGCTGGCCCTCTGGACTATGCCCAGCAGGCTGAATGACATGTAAGTATGTATGTATGTATGTATGGCATCCGTGTGTGTGTGTGTGTGTGTGTGTGTGTGAGAGAGAGAGAGAGAGAGAGAGAGAGAGAGAGAGAGAGAGAGAGAGAGAAAGGGAAGGAGGGAGGGAGGGTGGGTGGGTGAGACAGACAGACAGACAGAGACTGAGAGACTGACTGGGGCAGGAATTGAACCAGAATAAAGAGTAGACATTGAGAAGGGAGCAGCCAAGGCTGGAAGGCCGCCCTCCCATTGGGGTCCTGGCAAGCCCAGGCCTTGTGACTCTAGATGAGTTACTTAATTACACTGTGCCACTGATTTGCTCATCCATGAAAACAGGAAGGAATGCTGACCTTATAAAAAGTTTGCAGTGGTTAATTGGATAAAATTGATTACATTCAGTAATGTCAGTAGCATTCAATTAAGTAAGTTGCTTGCATACTGTTGTCACTCACAAGTAGGAAAAATAAGACAAAAATAAATGTTTGTGTCCAGCTCTCGCCAGAGCTCTCCTCCTAACCATGGGGAGCCTAATGTGGTACCTTCTTGTTTTATTGAGCCTACTTAGGTTTTCTCTCTATCATTTTCTCAAGAAGCGGGGAAGATGTGCCTCAGTTGGAAGCTTACCTAACTTTCACAGAGCCCTAGGTTCAACTTCCAGAAGGGCATAAAACCAGGCATGGCGGTGCAGGCCTGTAATCCCAGCACTCAGGAAGTGGAGATGGAGGCAGGAAGATCAGAAGTTCAAGGTCACCCCCAGCTACATAAAGAGTTTAAGGGCACCCTGGGATACAAAGCCAGGGAAGTCAGTCACTAAAGTTCTTGCCATGTAGGGTGGGCAACAAAGCTTGACCCCAGAACCATTCTAGGATTCCCTGGGGTCCTAGGATCAAAGACGCAGGAACAGGAGGATTCCTGGGGCTTACCGGCCAGTCACTTTAGCTTAGTTGGTAAGAGAAACAGATAGTTCTCCTGAGGTGTGTCTTCTGGCCTACATACATGCACTCAACATGCACATAGTAATAAGTTCTTAGAAGCAGGAGAGGTTAGTTCTGCATGAGAGAAGGAGAGCTTTTGGATAGGAGTGTAGAGAAGATGAGACAAGGAGCAAATGGAAAGACCTAATGTGCAGACAGACACCTAGAAGAAGCCCAGCCCCTCACTTTGAGCCCTGCTCAGTGGGACAGGTGGGAGGCCTGACATACAGTTGGGTATCGCCACGCCTCAGTTCTCCGTATATGCAGTGCTAGGAGGCTCAGATGTCAGACTGTCTCTCACCTTCCCCAGTGGCCCACTTAGTATTGGCTCAGCTGCTGTTGTCTGCCAACCTCTGCTAACTGTAACTGTCACACACATACACACGGAAAGCCCCAAGACAAATGGAAGAGTATGTTGTTTTGGCCATGACAGGTGTGGGTGAGTTTCCATTTCCAGGACCAGGGTCCTCAAAACTTAGCTCTGTTGCAGCCTCAGTGATTGAGCTGGCTTCAGCTTTCTTGAGTTTTCTTGAGCAGGGGCTTTGGTGGGTGGGAGGGAAAGAACGGCTCATTCCCTCGAAGGATGTCACAGTCAGGCGTGAGCCTGGCCCATCACTGTCACACAGCAGGGTTTAGACTTTGCCAAGATGCCAGTAGACATAGTAAGCACTCCCACAGGGGGCATCATGAAGCAGGAGGGTTGCAGTGGGCAGTGAACCCAGGTTCCCTTACTTAAGCCTCAAGTGTCCCTGCTATAGGGCCACCTGTCCCCAAAGGGTCCTGCAATACGTAAGGGTTGATATCAGGATTTGGCCCCCTTACCACTACCACCCCCAGTCCAAGCCTGTGGTGTAGGCTTCCAGTATACCTCAGGACTCCCAATAGGGAGAACCAGGTGGGGGTTCAGAGCCTCTCAGAGTACTGGCTGCCCAGATGAACTAGTCTACACTGGCTCTCTTTAAAGGGAAAGGGGGGCTGTGATTTTTGCTGTGCCCTCTGCCTAACCTTCTAGTTGGCTACTTCTTGCTGCCACTGGTGAGGGTGAAGCCCTGGGCACTGGGAGGGACCTGTGCTCACTCAGCTGTACCAGTTTTCCCCTGTTCTGCCTTCTCTCGGCTCCCTGCCCTCTCCCATTCATATTTTAACAGGCAGGACAAGTTAAGTATACTTGGGAGGCTCTCCCCAGCCACTTAGACAGCCACTGCCGTCTTGTCATGCTGTTGATACTGTCCCTCCCCTTCTGGGTCCATGTGTCACTCCCCACCCCCACCCCTGCCCTCTGAGAATCCAAAAGAGTCCAGATTTTTCTCCAGAAAGCTGTACCTTCTAAAGCATGACCTGTGTGCCCCAGGTGAGAGTCCCCATCACCCTGAGTCCTCTGCAGGTACTTGTTCTTTTTCTCCTTGGCTCCCAGCATGCAGTGTAGTTCCTAGCACCAGGAATCTGGTCAATGTTTGTGAACTAATAAAGGAAATATGCAGGGGAGTTACCTGCCGCCTCCTTTGCTCTGGTGGCAGGGTGCCCGGCTGCACTTCTGTCAAGAA
Organism: Acomys minous; assembly: GCF_964271855.1. NCBI lineage: Eukaryota > Metazoa > Chordata > Mammalia > Rodentia > Muridae > Acomys > Acomys minous. Next base: position 13,122,767 of record NC_140495.1, on the reverse strand, counting down.
CAGGAGCTGACTTGGCTTGAGGCCAGCGCCTCATGTTCCTCCACCACACACAGGATATCAGTGATCCCAGGGCCAAGGTCACGAGATGCCGGCAGGAGCTGCCCTGCGCGCTGCTGCCTCGGTCTCAGTGGACAGTGGCCTAGCCCCACCTTTCCTCTGCAACCAGGGCCTCTCTTGTCTACTGCTGAGGACATTTTAGCCAGCATGGACCCCTCAGCCTCTGCACACACCTCAGGCCTCAGCTCTAGTCTGCCTGAAAGCTGCCACCCTTTCTCTTTGTCCCCTTAGCACTGCCACCTCTGTCCAAGGCGCCCTCATTTCCCGGTGAGACACTAGCAGAATCCTCAGCCTTGCTGCCTCCTCCTGGTCTCTCCGCAGCTTTCCTGTCTGACTTCCGGCCTAGTTCCAGCTCTTAGACTGGGACTTATCTCCTGCCTTCTTGCTGCTCTCCCAGCTGCCAGGCTTTTGTTCTTTCCTTCTCTGTTCACGAAGCCTCTAGAGACTAAGCTATACCCACAGGGGAGCTGTGGCTCCTACTGTGACCCACCTCTGGCCTAGTGGTCCCCAGGGAGCCATGCCACACTGAGCTCTGAATGAGGGCCCAGAAGACCCATGTGTATGCCTGGTGCCAATATGGAGTCCCGAAGCGGGTGCCTGAACCCCTAGAAATCAAGTTAGGGATAGTTTTGAGCCACTGTGTGGGTGCAGGCATTAGGACAGACAGTGCCCTCCCTGCTCAGAGGTTTGCTGAGAGCATCACGGAAGACCCATGAGAATGAAAGCCCGCCGTGACCTTTGCAGATGCAAGCGGTCAGGCCCTGTAGCCCTCTCCTCCCTTCCCTTCTGCGAGCTGCTCCCTGCCCACTCCCTGCAGCTTTTTCCTTTCTCCCTCATCATTTCCTTCTTGTAATACTTTGATGATGTCACCCTGACTGTCCTTGTTTTCAGAGATGAGGAAACCAAGGCCAGACCTGCCCATGGCCACACAGTAGAACCTGGTTTCCCACTGGGCTGTAAGCTAGAACGCACACACTCTACGGGTAGCAGGTGTCAGGCCTGTGGGTACAGACTGGCAAGGCAGGTCCCTTCCCAAGAACTCACAGGCTGCTTGCATTTGGGGACCGGAAGAGGAGCACAACAGCTCAAGCTAGCAGTCTGCCTGGGAAAGTCAGAACCTTTGCTGTGATCGCCCTGCTCTCTCCACCAGCCTCTGGTCTGGTCAGTAAAGAGCAGTTTCTGGCCCAAGCATGGTGGTGTTCAGTCCAGGCCTTATCACTCCATCTTCAGGGTGAGTCAGATGCCAGTGGCTGCCCTACCCCAGGAAATGCCCTCATAACATGGCTCCCAGGCCACCACACCCAACAGGAAGTCCCTCCACCCCATTCTGAGGTGGCCCTGGCTCCCAGGATAGGCAACAGGGTGCTGTTGTGGGCGCCACCAGCTTTGCCAGCTTCTTCCTGCCCCTGCCTCGGGCACTGCTCGTCATCTTTTTCCGTTCTCTGACCTTGAATTAGAACTGCAGAGGCTCACACTCTCCTCTTAGGGGACTACAGTGTTCAGGGTTTTGTTTGCATGGAAGGGGAAGGATCTTTAGGCCTTGTTTTGTAAGGTCTTTTAAAGGTGATTTCATTTCTGTGTGGGGTGGGGTGTTGGTATGTGCATGCCTGGCGATTGTTCTCTCCTTCACCAAGGATCAAACTTAGGGTACTAGGTTTGTCCATAAGTACCTTTTACCCATGAAGCCATTCTGCTGGCCCAAGGCCTTGTTTTCTGTATTGGTACATAGAGGGCTGGTCTCTGTGGAAATGTAGTGGGCTGGTGAGGCATGTCTGTGTGCATTGAGAGGTGGTCTGCACTCTGAGCTCTTGCTGGGTCTCCAGCTGCTTCAGGAATGAGGTAAGGGTGGGGAGACAGTCCATCAGCAGCCTGGCATGCCTCTCCTCTAGCTGGACCTGTATGCCTTCCCCAGGCTGCAAAAAGCCCAGTTCTTGGGCCATCTCAGCATGAGAGATGACCTTGTTCCTTCTCCACTCGTTTCAGATCCTTCCTCTTTGGGGCACTTGGCCCTGGGCACAGTTCCCATCCCTCACTTTAACCTTAACCACCCTTCAGGCACATACCCACAAGTAGCAGCAGGTTGGGGCAAGTCTGGGCTGGGAGTGGACATCTCGCCTGACTCTGATGTCCTCTTCCCACAAGTGCCGTCAGTATAGGCAGCACCTGAGGAAAACCCTGTCACCCACTCCTGACCTCCTGTCACCAGCTCCTGACCTCCTTAGGTCTCAGCAGGGCCAGCCATGTGGGTCTGCCCTACAGGCCATGACAGTTTTGCCAAACAGTCACCACTCCTGGGAATGTGCTTTAAGCACTTGTTACCCTGTCCCGTGAGTCATCTAGAGTTGAGTTGAAGGGTTGCCTCCCTTCTGACAGCTCCTTGCTAGTTTCCCAGATGTCCACAACCCTCAGCAAAGCCTTCCTCCCCAGGTTTGCTTCTTTGGGTACACTGCAGAGCCTCAGAGGTGTAGCAGCAGGGAGAGGAGCCACTCAGTGACTCGCTGCTGCACAAGCACAAAGACCTCAGTTCAATCCCCAATGCCATGTAAAAAGCCAGACCTGGCTGGGCTGTGGTGGCTCACACCTTTAATCCCAGCACGGGGGTGGGGGTGGGGTAGTTCTTGGCCAGCCTAGTCTACAGAGTAAGTTTCAGGACAGGCAAGGCTATGCAGAGAAACCCTGTCTTCACAAACCAAAAAGAAAAAAGGAAAAAAAGAAGAAGAGGAGGAGGAGGAGGAGAAAAGAAAAATCCCTCAAAACAAAACAAAAAAACAAACCCACTTCATTTCATAACCTAGAGTTGTCTTGAATCCAAGGCTGGGTATTTTTGACACCATTGACACTTGTGATGTAATAGTACGAACAGGACAAAGTGTCCAAGCTGTGTGTTCAGAACCGAGGCAGTTCCATGCAGCACAGGTGAGCACTGCCAGAGACACCTTGAATTCATAAATGTGTTAAGTTTAAATTGCCTCTTGGTTAGTGTGTGTTTTGCTAAATTTTTCGTGACTTCCACATTCAGTTATGTGGCCCCATAGGGAGTCCTGATGCCCAGTTTAAGAAACTGAATTCTAGAGGAGAGAGTTCTTTCTAGTGAGGGTAAAGAACGGCTGGGGACTTGGCTGTGAGGAACTGGGGGAGGATGGAGACTAGAAGGGCTGGAGAGATGGCTCGTGCTCAGGAGCATGTGCTGCTCTTCCAGAAGACCAGGGTTCGATTCCCAGCACCCACATGGCCGCTCACAAGTGTCTGAAACTCCAGGCCTAGAGGATCTAGTGTCCTCTTCTGGCTTCCATGGACATCAGGCACTGTGATGCACAGACACACAGGCAGGCAGGCACATACATAGTGGGGGCGGGGCTAGAAAGATGGCTCCACAGTTAAGAGCACTTGTTCTTGCAGAGGACCTGGTTTACCACCATCTGTACCTCCAGTTCCAGGGGATGTGGCTCCTTCTTCTGACGGCCACGAGCACTAGACACACACACATGTTGCACAGACATAAAATAAATAAATCTAGAGGGGAAAACGGTAAAAGGGAAGGGGGCAGTAGGGAAACTTGGGAGGAGTGTGGAGACAAGGGTGAGGACATGAAGCTTGATTTAGGGGGGTCTGCACGTGAGATCCCCTAAGCCTCTTGTCTTGCCGGGCGTCCACTGGTGCCTCAGCCTGGCCTTGGGCTGCCTATGGCTGCATCTGCACACGTGGCTGCACCTGAACTATGTGGGGAGACAAGAAAGGTGGCCGAGGTCAGAGTCAGTTTTAGAAACTCAATACTGCTCTATAGGCCGCTTCTAATCTTGGTGAGAACTCTGGGCCAGGCCTGGAGGACCATGATTCAGATGTGCTGTCAGCATGGACAGGGTCTGTGACTTCGGGCATCTCTTCTCATTTTTCCTTTCTCTCTAGCCATTTCTTAATTATCTGTTCCCCATGTTATTGAACTGAGAACCTAAGTTGGACACTCCTGTGATACCTCCGTTCTGAGCTCTGAGTCTCTCAGGCAGCCTATGCCAGTGGGGGTGGGGCAGAGAATTCTCAGCATCACCAGCAGGGGAGTGGAGTGGGGTGGGGCAAGCTATGCCTGTGACCTAAGCCACTATTGGCCCAAAGCAAAGCAATTGCCCTTCTCAGGAATGCTTGCTGTCCTACCTGAGAGTCACTCCCTGCCCCACCTCCCCGCCGAAGACAGAGTTTCTCTGTGTAGCCCTGGCTATCCTGGATGCACTTTTTAGACCAGGCTGGCCTCAAACTCAGAGATCTACCTGCCTCTGCCTCCCAAGTGCTCTAATTAAAGGTGTGCGCCACCATTCCTGGCTCTGAGAGTCACTCTTTAATGGGGAGGCCAGAGTACGCCTTGTACCCCACCTGTGTCCCTTTTATTTGCTCACCTGCTCCTGCCACCTGTGTCTGCCTGCCCACTGCCTGTGCTCTCTGTTCCACTCAGCATCCCAGATGGGGGGGGGGGGTCTTAACTGGTTGTCTGAAGACAGCTGCTGCCCCTGCCTGCCAGATGGTTAGGAGGTTTTAAAAATGCCACGTGGATACGTGTGAGTGTTTTCTTATGTGTTAATCAGTAACTTGGCCCTTGCCAAGGCACTTGAGTGTTTCTGGGGCTCTTGGAGGTGGCAGCGGCAGCCTGGCTCTGACTGAGTTTAACCTTGCCCTTGGTTAAGAAGGGGTGTGGTGTGGGCAAAGCACCTCTCCCAGAAGTGGGTTCCTCCTACATAGATCCTGTCTCCTCTGTGAGCAAAGCCCTTCCAGAGAGAAGCTTCCTGGTTGGTGGAGGCGGGGTGGTGGGTGCTCAGCCTCCCAGCCTACCATAGGAAGGCTGAGCTCCCTGCTTTACCACTACCATCCCAGGGGACAGGTCACCGGCCCCTTTCCTTGAGGCAAGCACTTCTGGGATTTGCTGTTGGTAGGGGTCTCTTTATCAGAATATCTGTGTGCTTTTAATCCTAGCACTCAGATGAACGAGGCGGTGAATTTCAGTGAGTTTGAGGCCAGCCTAGTCTCCCTCCGTTCATCCCTCCTGCCTCATGAGACTGGGCTGCGTTGGCTTGGAGCAGGAGGGTCTCCTATGTGTTCTATTGTGGAAGGCTCCGTGAGCCAGGCCCCATAGCCATATGGCCAAGAAGTGGCAGTGTCTGTCGTTGCCTTGGCTCTCCAAGGTGAGCAGTAGGAGACTGTAACATGGGGCAGATGTCACCGCAGAGGGAGGAAGCTGTCCAGTGGTGTGTGGGACTTCGGAGGTGAGGAAGTACAGGCAACTACTTAAAATCTAATGTCAGCCATCACAACAGGTTGCAAGTAGAAGCTGCCAGGTTTCTTCTTAGAACACCACACCCACAGGAGTCCATTGCCAGTAACAACGTGAGCGTGACATCTTCTAGAGGGCCAGCCATGGCATGCAAGCCTCAGTCCTAGGCCTTGGTTCAAGTCCTGGGCCTGTGGCATGGCTCAGTACATTTGGTCCTGCCCATGTGTACACATATCTGTGGTCAGTTTGTCCAGCCACAGTGATGCTGGGAAGCAGAGGACCCAGGAGCACTTCCTGCTGCAGTAGGCAGGAGCAGCCCCTGTAGTGCCCTTGGGTTGTGGTCCTGGGGATACTTGGACCACAAGCATACTGTATCTGGGCTTAGATGAGCAGATTTAGGGGCTGGCAAGAGAGCTTAGTGGCTCAAGTGTTTGTCACCAAGTCTCTCAACCTGAGTTCAAGCCCTGGATCCACATAGTAGAGAAAGAAAACCAATTCCTGAAGTTTATCCTAACCTCTCAGATCACTGGAGGTTGGTCTCTGACTTCCAAGTACACTATGGCATAATGTTCATACAGACAAGGAGGGGGGGGGCGCAGATTTTTAGAGGGGGTGGGGAGAAGATATTTAAGAACCAGATTTAAAAGAAGGATGTCTCATAGACCTGTTTAATTGAGTTCTTTTTTCCCTTCCTTAATACATCACAGACCTGGGCAGTGAGTCTTGTTCCAAGCCTGGTCCTGAGTTACTTTACTTCTGAAGGGATCCAAACGGGTCTTTGTGCAGAGGTCTCTGGGCTGGAAAGAATGCCAAGAGGCCTGCGTTCTCATCCTGCCCTGGCTGTTGGTGACTGTCTTCCCCCTATCTCCCCTCAGCTCAGCTCATGGTTCCATCCAGATCTATAAGAGGGCTGGTGGCTGGTGGCTGGTGGCCGTCAACCCTGACCAGCTCCATTCTCAATGTCTAAGACCTTCAGCTCTTCCTGCTTGCCTCATGGCCTGGGCTGGGATCATGGAGGGTGTTGTTTAGTTTAGTTTTGAGACAAGGTCCCTCTGTGTAGCCCTGGCTGTCCTGGAGCTTGCTCTGTAGAGCAGGCTGACCTAGAATTCACAGAAGGAGTGCTGGGAGGGTTGTGGAGATTTAAGTACTGCCCAGGGAAGGCAACATGGAAGACCAGGCTCCTACACAGCACCCATCAGATAACTGGCCTGATTGCCCTTCCCTGTCAGCTTCCCCTAACCCTGACCTGACTCCTGTAGCAGTGTCATCTGACCAGCGCCTTGCTTGCTTTCATTACAGGACAGGGAAGATGGGGAGCCACAGACCAAGCAGCTCCGAGAAGAAGATGACGAAGATGAAAAGCACAGGTAGAGAGAGCCTGTGGGGCTCTCCCCACACCACCCTGCCCTGCTCTCCCCACACCACCCTGCCCTGCTCTCCCCACACCACCCTGCCCTGCTCTCCACCTTCATCTGTCCAGAGCTGCATTCAGGCCTGAGCATTGCTCTTATGACTGCCTTGTTCAGACCTGAAAAGATCAACCCTATCACTAGTTAGAACTGACCCTATATTCCTTCATTGCTTACTGTGTAGCCCAGTGGTTATAGCCTAAGGTCTTTCTATGTCCACTCCAGGTCTTACTAATTACATGGAGACTTATTTATTTATTTATACTTTTTTTTTTTGAGACATATTTATTTATAATAGCTTTAGGCCTTAGCTTACTCTGTTCCCAACTAGCTGTTTTAGTGGGGAGGGAGTGTTTTGAGACAGGGTTTCTCTGTGTAGCCTTAGCTATCCTGCACTCATTTGTAGATGTGGCTGGCCTCAAACTCAGAGATCTGCCTGCCTCTCCCTCCTGAGTGCTGGGATTGCAGGCTTCCTGCTTCCTAACCAGCTTTTATAATCTTGTTAACCCATTATATCAATCTGTGTTCTGCCACATGGCTCGGTACCTCTCCTCAGTTTCATATGGCTGACTTCTTCCTGTCTCCTAGGAGAATTCTGCTTCTTGGCTTCTTTTCCCAGAGTCCTTATCTCTGCCAGAAGTCATGTCTTCCTCTTTTGCCTTTGCTATAGGCCACTTTGGCTCTTTAATAAAACCAATCCCAAGGTGTTGGAAGGAATGTTTACAAAATATGATAATAATACCAAAGCCTGGCCTGTGATCATCTCTCTGCTGGTTCAGAAATTAGCATTTGAATATGCAGTCTTTACCCAGTGCATAAAAAGATCACCTAACAGTGGTTTTCAACCTTCCTATTGCTGCAGTCCTTAAATACAGGTCCTCGTGTAATGGTGAGCCCCAACCATATAATTATTTTTTGTTGTTAGTCATAACCATAATTTTGCTAGTGTTGTGAGCTGTAATGCAAATATCTGTGTTTTGTAATGATCTTAGGTTGAGAACCACTGGTCGAGCTGTTAGCTTGTGTTACAATCTTGTTACATTCAGTCTTGTCACATACCTTTTGTGTGTTCTACATTCCTGCAAAAATAGGTCATAGTTCTTCACCTGTATGTAAAGCTCGGTCCAGGCCACGTGTTCCAGTGAACTCATGATCCTTCTGCCTTCACCGCTGGGATGCTAGGATTGTAGGTGTGCACCACCGTCCCCAGCTGGGAGTCCCTCTCTGACACATGGAGCTTAGCTCAGAGCCCACTTCTTCCCTCTCTTTGCTTGTTCTCCCTTTATAGTTAGAGCGTTTGCCTTACTTTGTGAAACATTGTCTGGTTGAGTCAGTTTAAGTTAACCATGCTCAACACATGTGATGGGCTTGGCCAGTCTTCCGTCATGACCACAGACATGAGGGCTTCCCTCATAACTTGGGAGTGCTCTTCACAGAGTTCCCCATGTTGGCTTTGCTTCAAAAAGATCATGGGAATTCTGCAGGAACCAACATGTAGAGCTGGGAAGAGCTGTGCCACTGATCCTACAGGCCAAGAGAACCTAACGTCCCTGAAGTCTCATGCTTACCCCTTCCTGCTCTGCTCTGAGCTGGGATGTGGCCAAGTTAGACTTTGCATCTTTATAAACAGACATCTTTGGTTTCCTCTGTCCTGGATAGTGTCCTTCATGCACACGTGCTGCTGCTTGGAGGATAGGTCTTGGTGTAGAAGGTAGGATGGCCCTGTGGGCAGGGAGGGCTCCCCAGATGAAGCCAGGATGTCACACTGGAGCAGGCTTTCCTATCGCCACAGCCCTTAATCAGCCTCACCAGGGTGAAGGAATGTCTCAGAGCAGGCATCAATCAGTTAGGAAGTCCTTTCACATCATCCTGTTGGCAGTCCTTCAAGGTCCTTGCTGTCTCTCTTGGATTCAGAGTATGGCAACAGCTTTCTATTCTGAGAGGTCTTGTAGTAGTAGTAGAGTCAGCTCCATACTGTGCTCTGTGGTTTGGGGAGCCCATAGTACCTTGGGGTCTCTTTGCCAAGTGCCCCTCAGACTTGTATAATTTTGGGTAGGTACCTGCATAGTCTCCCTTGCTCTTACTCACTGCTTAGAAGCCAGAGGTTCATGGGTTCTAGCTGGAGCCCTGAGTCTCATTTCTGGGCTGTCTGATACACTGGGTGGTCTCCTCTCACCTTCCTCCCTGAGAAAGAAGGGTCGCTGGTTAGCAGTAGGCAGGTTGGTGAGTAAGAGACTCAGCTGTTAGGCCGCCATGTGGCAGGATCTCAGAGATGGTGCTGCTGCAGCAAAGAGAAAGTTGAGGATTAGGACTCAAATTTAGAAATGATGCACACATGTTACCCAGTCTGTACCAGCTTCACAGCTATCTGCTGTGTGCTGTGCGGGATGACACCGCAGACACCTGGGAGACAGCAGTAGATGGTGGCATTCCCTAAGGGACACAGGCTGTTTACAAGAGGAAGTGTGATAAGCTGCTAGATTCTGAGAGAAAACAGTGCGAACACAGGGAGAGACGGCTGCAGGCCGACACTGGTGAAGAGTCAAGGCAATTGGCTCCAAGATGGCTTTAACTATCAGTAATGTGTGCTTTTATTTTTAAACAGAGACCAAAAGGGAGAGGCAAACCCATGTCACAGTACAGCAAAATGTGGCTTTTCTTGATTCAAGGAGGGTGAGGGCATAACTGAGAAAGAGGACGGGATGCTTAGTTCCAGGCTCCTGTCAGTAAAAGGTCCATCCTTCGAGGCCATGCCAAGGCCCCCTCACCCGCCAGGTTTGAAGAGGTTGTGTGTGCTAGAGCTAAAGCAGCTGAGGACCAAGCCTGTTAGACACCTGCTGAAGTTCTGTGTCAGCTGGTGTGGTCTGCTTTTCTCCTGTCTCTCCTCTCTGGAGTACTGTGCAGCTTGTCTGGCTCGGGAATGGGAGCAGTTAGCCAGGAACTGCAGCTGCCTTTGCGGCTCCCGGAGAACAGCAGGCTCTTCCTCCTGGAATGCCTTCAGAGCACAGGGCGTGTCCCAGGTAGACATGGCCAGTTAACAGGAGGCCAGACCCTTGGGCTGGCCCCTAGACTATGACGTTCATGGCTTGAGCTCTCCAGGAAGGGCAGGATGAAGCAAAGGGTGAGCACTCCATGCAGGATGCCTGTGGACACCAGCAAGGACTCCTCAGGGAGCAGGGGTGACCCTCAGCTCCACTGGAGGGCTGGGCTCTGGGCTGGTCACAGTTGAGCAAGTTGACTTCGTGGCCTCCTTGGAAGTGAAACCAACTTCAGAGCAGGTGAGCTGGAGGGAGGCCAGAGAGACAGCAGCCTTGAGTGTCCTGTGGAGAACGGTGGCTACTTAGACTGTCTTCAGCTGAGGGCAGCAGGACGAGGCCTCAAGGAGCACATGGCTTGAGTTAGGATGGAATTCAGAGGCCTAGACCTGCAGAGTGAAAGGGTGGGAGACATAAACCCAGGCTGGGAAGACAGAGCACTTCTAAGACCTATTCAACCTCCACCCGGCTTTACAGTGTTTCTGTGGGTCCATCCTGGGACTGACACTGAGGGACCTACAGAGTCAGTGCCTGAGTTCCGGGCTGGATGGGACAAGGCTGAGCTGTGCCTGGCGCCTGCTGACCCAGACTCACAGGGAGGAAAGGGCAGCCTCTTTTTCCCCTTCCTTCCTTCCCCACTTCTCCTTTGCCCTGACCTGGAGACTTCTCCCTAGCCATTGCATCTGAACTCTAATAACCACCAGATGACCCCAGGGACCTGCTGTCCGTGAGCACCTGAGTGCTGGCAGCGAGAGCCACCTGTCCCAGTGGCCCTGTAGGTCACTTGGCACCGCTCTCAGAGGCCAGATTACCTTGACACTAACGCTTGGTTGGCAACCATTTCAATTGATTTGTATAGCTAGATCATCATGCACTTTAAAAAAACATCAGCAGTAGGCCCTGAACGAGTAGGACCCAAGCAGATAGAGTGGCTCTGGGTTTGAAAGTCACATCCAGAGTAAGGCTCCAGGCCTACATATTATATATAGCTTTTTGCCCTAGGGTAAGTCACACTGCCTCAGCTGAGCAATCGGAACTGAAAGCGCAGTTGCTTTCCCTGCGTTGGCAGTTCTAGGCCTTTCTTTCCTTGTAAAAACTTTATGGTCAAACTGGATGTGGTGGCTCACCTGGCTTCCCAGCACTTGCAAGGCCGAGGTAGGAGGATTGTTGTGAGTTTGAGGCCACCCTAAGCTACCATGAGACTGTCTGTAAACTTTCCTCTGCCCCTGCCCCCGCTAACAGCCAACTTGTTGGTGTCCACTAAAGAAAACGCTGCTGGCATTTTTATTAGCATTTCATTGGTTCTATGGATCAGAAATTCTGATCCCCCAGCCTCAGGCCAGGTGCCAACACTTAATGCTGGCAGGTACCAGGCTTCTCTTGTGCAGACTGGGTCCCATGCCCCATTGCTTGCTCCACTGTCTTGTTCACCACAAGGCGACTCCCACCCTCAGCTCAGGTGTCTCTGTCACAGGCAGTGGGATGGCCCTGGCTCCCTCTCTCACCAGAGCTACAGTGGGAATTGTAACAGGATGCACCACTTTCCTGACTCACAATTCTCAGGGTCAGGGTGGGAGTCAGGAAGACCAAATTTAAAAAGGGCTGGTTTAGGACAACGGTGAAACTGACTCACCTTGTGACTTGCAGTGGGCATGCCTCTACTGTGTAGGAAGAGGGTGGGAGCATCACTGGAGCCTTCCCTTTCTGTGTGAAAAAAAAGGACGTTACGTGTCATAGGCTCTTTGTGCTTGTACGTTCAGAGTCCTTTTCTGAAGTCTTCTGGCCGCTCTGGGCTGGGTGTGGTGCACCAATGGGGTAACCACAGCCAGGCAGGTGAAGTCACCTGGCTAGCTAAAATGTCCCAGCTGAAAGGGAGTAGGGCTGACTCGGGCCTCTCCCTGCGTCCTGTCTGATATGTAGGGTGGGAACAGTGAGCTCATGCAGCCTTCTGGGTCACCAATGAGAAAATGAAGCCGTCCCTGCTCACTGCATGGTCCCCAGGTGGGACATGGCCCTGCCCCACCCCCTCGGCCTTCAGTGTTCCTCCACACGGGAGGATCCTGCCCTCCTCCATCCCACGTCTTCTTGGCTCAGGTCAAGGGTGGGATACAGTATGCAGCAGCTCTGTAGAGACCCAGGCATTTGCAAGCCAGGGTGGTGGGGTGAACACCACTTCCTCCCGTAGTATTCTGTGGAGTTATAGCTGGGCCTCACGGTGAGACACGTTGGACTTTGCAGGCCTCTGGAACCCTGCAGGCTCGTCCTAGCTTCGAACTTACCTGGAGTCCATTACTGTGAGCAGAGATACAGCTTGTCTCTTACTGGGGAATTATAGCTTCTCAGGGAATTAGATGATGGCGGGGGTGGAGGGAGGGGGATTGGGGGTGGGAATCGGGGGTGAGGGGATGGACGGACACCCAGGCGGCCAACTGAGGAAGCTGTGACCGCAAGGATTGGCTCATCCAGTCTTGCCATCTCTCTACAAGGGTTCATGGCAGTGGGATGAGTTTGGAGAACCCTCAGGACCTGTTGGGAGAGAAGAGGGTCCGGTGCCTAAGGGTAGGCAGAAAGCATGGATGTGGAGGTAGGCAAAGACAGTGAGGCCTCCAGGAGCGAGTTCTCTCTTGGACTCTTGTTTGCCAGTGATAAGATTGAGCCGGATACATAATCTCAGATCCTTTTCACTCCTGGCTTTACAGTGCACAGGGAACACGGACTTTATCCGGCGCATAGGAAGGTGTAGAAAAAAAACACTCTAAGGAGTGATGTCCCCTGAATCTCCAGGCTAGCCCAAACCCAGAACCCCTGCAGCTATAAGCCTGCTGCAGCACCATTCAGGTCTTTAAGATAACCGGGTGAGGAGATAGGGAAAAGAGATACAAATAAATGTGTCTGTTTTAGAAAATAACTCAACAGGATGTCAGCCTGGCCACTGCCCCATGACTTGGCCATGAAGGTTCCTAGACGTAACTTAGAAGTAGCTGTTGTGACGCAGCCACACTCCTACCTGTACCTGGGTCCATAGTAGCTTCTCAGGTACTTAGGGATACATCCCATTGTCTCATTCATGCCTCGGACATAGCGGGCATAGCTGGGCATGGTGGCACACGCCTTTAATCCCAGCACTGGAGAGGCAGAGGCAGGCAGATCTCTGTGAGTTCAAGGCCAGCCTACTCTACAAAGCGATTCTAGGACAGCCAAGGCTACACAGAGAAACCCTGTCTCAAAAAACAAAACAAAAAAGCCTCCAACACCCAAGGACTACTGTAATATTCTTCCCCAGGCACCCCTGAATTCCTTTTCTCAATGGGTGGCGGTGTAGACCGAGTGCTGAGCTTGCAGGGCAGAGCCTAGAGCCACGTGCATAGTGTGTGGTTGCCTATTTCACATAGGGAGGGGGCACATGTAAGGGAAGAGGGTAGTCAGAGCCACCTTGTGGGGCTGGGGATATTAGTGGAGGCTGTTAAGTGAGGAGGCTGTGGGGCCTGACTGGTGCCCTTAGTGTCTGTCTACCTCCTGTAGAGAAATAGCGAGGCTTAACTCAGACACTGGCTGCCAAGGCTGAGGGACCTTATGGGAGGTCCAGTGCATGTGATGCAAAGGTCACTGTCCTAGAGTTATGGGGCTCACTGGTCTCTTTATACGTCAGGCCTGTTCTCTGATTCTCTGATCCCGGGAGCTTAGGTCCTGCTGTGGGCCTTCCCTGCCACTGTAGAGAGTCTACTTAGATGTGAACGCTGCCAGCATTGCCCTGTGCATCTCCCCTCACACACTTAGCGCCGTGCTGACGTTACTTATGGTTGTGTGATGACCTACCTCAGAACTGCAGCTATCTGGATGTGACTGTATACATACATCTACTGGTGTGAGGAATTTGTGTTTCAGCATCTGAAAGATGTTAAAGGGACACTGGAAATACCTTCCCCGTCTAAGTTGGGAGTCCACCTCTAAGGCTGGCTTCTTCGCTCTTTCCATGGGCGGGCCATTCCTGGGGTAGGCACATCTTTTCCGCAGGCTCATTTGTACACCTGCATCCTCACTTTCTCTTCGTGTGGTGTGTCTTGGTGTTCATTCTAGAAAGGCCATGGTGTCTTCATTGTTACTTTGACCATGTGACATTCTGTTGCTGCTACAGTATGGGGAGCTGAGGAAGCCCTGGGCGGATGAGCATTATTGCCATGGGCTTGGCCAGATCAAGGACCAAAGCCTCAGACCATAGGAGTGGCAGAGCCTTCTCCAGGTGAGGAAGCTGGGAGGGGTAGCAACACTTTCTCTTGGTCCAAACATGAATACTTACTTAGGCAAATGTACACTAACTAGCAACTGCAGCCTCCTCCTCCTCCTCCTCCTGGGTGCTTACAGCCCAGTGCCGCTCATCTGCAGAGCACTCCTACCTCACCAGCTTGCCCCTCTGCACTGGCTGTAGGTAATATACATGCTGAGGTTCTGGATTGTGCAGTGAGTGCATATACATCCCGCCTCATCCCAGCTTTTCTGTCTGTGTGTCTGTCCTTTTTTCATTCCCCCCTCAGCACCCCTAGTCAGATCGCACTCTTGGTCAGGTCACACCCCAGTCATGTGGGACATGGCAGTACAGAGCCAGGGTTTGTGTGATATGTTCCCTCCCCTAGAAGAGGGGGTAGCTCCAGCAAGGGGCTCTAACAGGGCTCTGCCTCTTCTGTCACCTTCAGTTCAAACAGAGGCTGGCTCTCCTCTGGCCTGTCTCTCCTACACCTCTGCCTTCTCCTACTTGAAAGCTGGGATTAGGAGGGGCCCATGGAGCTGGAGCCCATCTTCCCCTTCCCTGTACCCCAGTCCCTGCTCAGAGGAGAAAGGGCTGCAGCAGCCGACAAGATAAGCCCTGCTGGCCCAGTTTCCAGAGCGCACTAGTAACTGATAGCAAGCTGGTGAAGACCAGACGAACTGGAGCGGCACAGGTAGAAAGGAAAGAGGCCGTTGGGCTGAGCATCTGCAACTGGGAAAGTGTCCTGGGGACCCTGTTTCCCTATGGGCAGCACAAAGACCACTTTCTGTCTGCTCCATTAACCGGCTATGAGGGGCACTGAGGGGCCTGGGCAGGCCCTGCCCGTGTGTGCTGGGTGGCTTGTTGCCAGCTGTGGCAAGCCTTTGTCCCTTGTGCTGTGGGTCTCCTTTGTTTCTGTCCTGACAGGAGGTGTGGATACGAGACGCCTGTTCTAGAGGGCTCTGCTGTAGTCAGTTTAGGTGACCTGAGCCTGGAGAGATGGATAGCCCTGGCTTTCATGTGGATACTAATGGCAGTATGGTCCTGCCCAGGCCTCTAAAGCATCAAAACCAAGATGCGGGCCCAGGCCATATTGTTAGGAGTCCAGGACTCTAGACTCCCTGCCCCTAGTAGCTACCTTGTGCTACGGGGGTGAGAGAACCGCTTAGCTCCCATGACCCCAGAAGAATGGCTAACTGCTGTGTGAGGACACACCTGGCCCACTAAGAAGGTGATAGGTGGTGGCTTGCCTTACTGGTCTGGCTGGCACTGTTAGTCCCACCACACCCAGTCTGCAGAAGGAAGGCTGCTCGGCTGTAAGGAAAGGCCCAGGAGGCACACTGGCTGCTCCTGAGAACCTGACGCCCTACCTTTTGTCCCTTTTTCTTTCACATCAATCATAAGTTTTTAGATTTTTTTTTTAAAGTAACCATTCCATTTCCTTTTTCTCTTACCTTGTTAAAATGATCTATTTTTTCCCTTTCTTTTTAGTGTCTTTCGTAGACAAGATGGCACACATACTTAACAAACATCCGAAAAAGTAGTTGATTAAAAAGTAGTTATAGATGGACTGGAGAGATGGCTCGGTGGTTAAGAGCACTGACTACTCTTTCAGAGGACCCAGGTTCAATTCCCAGCACCCACATGGCAGCTCACAACTGTCTGATCCAGGGTATCTGACACCCTCACATAGATATATGTACAGGTAAAACACCAGGGCACATAAAATACAAATAAATAAATTATTAAAAAAATAAGTAGTCCAGGTGATGGTGTTGTAATCACTCAGGAAGTAGAGGCAGGCGGATCTCTGGGTTCAAGGCCAGCCTGGTCTACAGAATGAGTTCTAGGACAGACAAAACTACACAGAGAAACCCTGTCTCGATAAACAACAACAACAAAAAAAGCAAGCAAAGGGTCTTACTGTCTAGCCAAGACTGTTTAGAACAGTCTACCTGCCTCGGCTTTCTATGTGCTGCGATTACAGGCCTGCACCTCCGTGCCCAACTTCACTGCCTTAGTTTCCCATGCCATCAGTGGAGACGTCAGCTGTCAGTTTCTTCATTGAAGATTGGCGTCTTTAATTTGTTTTAGTCTCTTGACAGTGGTTTGCCTACATATACTTTTCTTTGAGGTTCATGGTTTTTCTCATTTGTTTGTGGCAGCATTTCATGTATTCTGTCCTGACCTAACATTCACTATGTACGTAGTCTACCTTGAATTCTGACCCTCCTGCCTCTGCCTCCTGAACACTAGGACTATAGGTGTGCACCACCATGCCTGGTTTATGCATAAACAGAGGTGTTATGTACAAAATTTTTGGGGCTCATCTGAAGTTCTGGATTATTTCTTTTTCTCCTGAGAGAAGCTATCGTCGTCCCTCTCACCAACATCTGGCCTAGGGGTTCCCTAAGTTCGAGGCCAGCCTGGTCTACAGAGGTGAGTTCCCTCTTGGGACTGAGGGCGTATCCAGTTACCTCACAGCCCCTGCTAAGGGGCAACTCACTTGACTTGGTGGCAGAGTGACATGCTGCAAGTTCACCCTGTTCCTGGATGGGGTCACAGCGGGAACCTGGAGCTTTGCCAGGGTCCCTCTCCTCCTTGGCTCCACTACGTTTTTCTCTCTCCAACCCGTGAGATTGCAGGAAGCTCAGCTTTTCAGATGTTCAAGGGAAGGAGGCGGCCCTCCATATTTACTTCTTATCTCTGCGTGCAGCCCCTGCGGTGCTGGCTGTTTGGCGCTTCTCCAGCGCGGTCAGTGGATGTTTAAACTGTCTGTGCTTGGCTTTGTTAAGTTGTTTGTGGAAAGGGAATTAAATCTTGGACCTGCTTAGAAAAGGCCCCACATAACCCAGTACTCCTTTCCCAGAGACTCCTGCCTTTTGGCAGTGAGCCAGGGACAGCTATTAGGACTTTATTGGGGGGTAGGGAACAGCTATTTGGGCTTATGGAGTATGGGGGGCTCTTCCTCTGCCCTCAGAGTGAGTCAGGTGAGGGCTTGAATCTATCTTTTCTTTTCTTTCTTTTCCTTTTTTTTTTTTTTTTGAGACAGGATTTCTGTATAGCCTTAACTGTCCTGGAATCACTTTGCAGACCAGGCTGGCCTCGAACTCACAGAGATCCTTCTGCCTCTGCCTCCCTGAGTGCTGGGGATACAGGCGTGCGCCACTGTGCCCAGCAGACCTGTTTAATCCAGAGACAGGTATGCATCACAGCCTCCATATTCATTGACATGGAAACTGAGGCCTAACATGGGACCTAGGTGTTGTTGAAAGCTAGACCAGGGCTTACTCCATGAGTCGAGCTGCGCAGGAGCACGGGGCTGTTGCTGTCTGACCACTCTGGCTTCCTCCTCCCCTGCTGCGTCTCCTTCATGCAGTGGCCTCCTGAAGAAAAGGGGCCCAAGTGGGGCTTGTTGCTACAGAACTCCCTCTTCTGATTAATCATGGAACCTGCATCTAGTTGTGGGGTTGGGGTGGATTTTTTTTTCTTCCCTCACTAATCCCTGCCATTTCCTTCCCACACCCAGTTTCTATTCCTCTTTTCTCCTCCACCCTATGGTGAACAAAAGCCATGGCTGCAGAGAGGCTCCAGTTTCTCACTGTGTGCCCCAGTGACCTGCTGCTTACCCCAGGCCTGAGCAGGCCTAGGGAACAGGGGCAGGCTAGCCCTGAACAAATGGGATGGGCTGTGGGGACTGATGCTCCCCAGGTTCAGCCCGGCCGCAGGGCCCTTGGCAGGAGGGAGGAGGTGGTTTGTGAGCTGGGAGCAGGGCACAGGTGGAGCTAAGTTCAAAGCACTGTTAGTTGTGTGGCCACTAGCATCATGCACCTCGCCTGTGGAATGGCTTGCCCTCTTAGGGCCTGGGGAAGCCACCAGTGCTCTTATCTAGCTTAGGCAGAACTCTCACAGTTGGAAGGCTATCCTGAAAACCGAGGACTTTGTGAGGGGCCAGAGTTCAAGGACCCAAAATAGAACAGGGAAAACAGGTGTTTCCTCTGTGCCTCTCTGGCCTAGGGGGTCTGTCCACTGTCTATACCTCCCTTCATTAAGCCTAGCCCCCCTCCCCCAACTCTGGCCTTGCTGCCCTATAGGGTAGCTAGAGTCCCCTTTTCCCAGGGACCGCCCTTGACGGATGTGATTGGGATTTGATGAGCTGCTGAGCTGGGAGGCTGCCTGCAGACTGAGATAAAAGGCCTGGGTTTGGTCTCCTGCTGGGTGCCTCTGCCTCCCTCCGCCCCCCCATGATTGCACACTCTCAGATTGGGTTATCCTAGTTGCTGTTCAAAAAACCTTTCAGGATATGAACTTTGTAGGTCTCACCAGCTTGTAAGTTGTACGTGTCCCCGTGGCCTTTGTGGGCCACTCCCATCATGTATGGATCAGATCAACCTCTTGGTCACATCCATTATTAGCCTCAGGCCCAGAAGCCATCTCCTGGAATCTTTGTATATCTTACAGAGGCAGCTCTGCCTTTTCAAGGTACACACATACACACACACACACACACACACACACACACACACACACACACACACACGCATGCACTTTCTCTATCCCATCTTCATGTCACTTGGCTGCACACACAGACCCTTTCACTGAAGTTACGGACTAGGTGGCATATATTGGCTGGCTTTGGAGAGCTAGTATGGAGGGCTTTCTCTCTCTGAGGAATGATGCTAAGGAGCTCTGCTTTAGCCTTGCTCTCAGATGTACAGTTGCTGCTGTGTGACCTCATAAAAGTGGCACAGCCTTTGACCCTCAGTTCCAGTAAATGTCCCCAGTCACCCTGGCCACAGCCTCTGAGAAACATGTGAGAGGCTGAGGCTTAAGTCTGTGCAAATTGTGGGAGGCAGAGGAGAAAACCGCCCCCCACCCCACCCCACTCCTGTACTTAAGGCCCTGTGTTGTGCTCTTCCAGGCCACTCAGGCTTCGGAACTATGTTCCAGAAGATGAAGACCTCAGGAGGAGGAGGGTCCCTCAGGCCAAACCAGTGGCAGGTATGCGGACACCTTTTCACCCCATGTCCCTTCCAGTCACCCTCAGAAAAGCAGCCCTTTCAAGCCAGAGACTCGGGGGTGGGGTGCTCTGGGGCGGGAAGGAAGCCCCTCGTACCTGCCATCTTCCAGGGGGCCACAGGAGTAGAAGTGACCTGGGGTCCTTCTACAGCAGGGTAAGGCGGTGAGTCCTGTGCCCCTGGGGAGAGAGGCTGGCCACAGACTCAAGAGAACAACAGGCCTTGCTGCGTGGTGACAGTCCTTTGTTGTAAGCAGGGGTCTGGCTTTGTTTGGTTTTAAGACAGGGTCTGTCTCACTGTGGAGCTCACTGTGTAGATCAAGCTGGCCTTGAGCTCACAGGCGATCCACCAGCCTCTGGATTAAAGGTGTGCACCACCTTGCCTAACCTTATTTTTAATGCCAACTTTTCATTGTACAAGTAATAAATGAATAGATAGCTCATCCAGAAAAATAAAAATCCAGAGGTCCCCAGTTATTTCTTGTTAATCCACTTTCAACTCGGTGGAGCAATGGCAGGGCCGGGAGGACACCCATGTGTAGGAGAGGCATGAGAAACCAGCCCCTCGCCTCCACCAGGAGGCCACCCAGGACTTATGTCTGGCGGGAGAAAGGAAAGGCAGAAGGACACATCCCTGGTGACAGAGTGCATAGTTGCTAGTGTTTCGGACATCTGTCCCCAGAAGGGGCCACCCAGCGGCCTAATGGCATGGTGGGGGCAGGAGGTGCCTGTCAGTGTAAGTCTGGGGACCTAGAGGAAATCCTTAGGGCCTTCACTTTTAATGCCACACTTCCCGTGTACAAAGCCACCTCCCGTTTCACAGCTGTAGCCTGCTGCTGTCCCTGTCTGCGCCCTGGCTCTGCCTTCAACCTGGGAAGCCAGGTTTCTCTTCCAAGCTGCTGCTGAGCCTGGGAGATGGGGGTGGGGGGTGGGCCCAGGAGGGAGGGAGGGAGGAGCAAGAGCGCTTGGGTTCCTCCTCCTCTGGGGCCCCTGATCACTATGGAGGGGCGGTGCCTATCCTACACAACAGGCCTGTGTTGTTTTTGCGCCCTCTAGTGGAAGAGAAGGTGAAGGAGCAGCTGGAGGCTGCCAAGCCAGAACCCGTCATTGAGGAAGTAGTGAGTGCCTGCTGTGTTGCCTCCTTCTCTAGATGTCTCTATTCCCACCCTGCTTCCTTCCTTACCTGCCTGCATTTTTCTGCCTCTGTGCCCTGTCTTTCCACTCTCCCTCAGGCTGGGCCTTCGCCCTCATGTCTCTCTCCCCCTAGGACCTGGCCAACCTAGCACCCCGGAAACCTGACTGGTAAGTGTTGTCCATGCAGGCTTGTGTGTGTGTCGGGGGTGGGGGGAGGACAGCCAAGGGACAGGTAGGGGACAAGCAGTGCAGGATAGCTCTGCACAAGAGAGTCAGAAATAGGGCTAAGTGGGATGTGAGTGGTGGCCGAGGATGCAGTCTGAGGAGGGGCCCAAGGGACGAAGGAGCAGCTATCCCTTGAAGTCTCTTCTGCAGGCTGAGAGCGCACCTGCTCTGGAGGCCCCATCTGAGCAGCACACCCTTTTGTGCTCAGGAGACCGCAGTGAAGAGAGTGGATGGGCAGACAGACATGGCTTCATGCCCCTGTTTTGACTGTGAAGTAGAGTACCCAATCTTTTCAAGCCTGCAAGCCTCCAAGGCCCCCTGACTGCGCTGGGAAATGGGCGAGGGAAGGGCCGTAGGCTGTAGGCATATATCTCTGTGCCTTGGGTCAGAGGTCAGGGCTGTTTCCCTTGTGCCTGGGAATCTGTGTGGGTACAGCACCTACTACAGTGCTTTAATTTGGTGAAACAGGACGAGGTATGTATTGTGGGAACCGCAGAACCAGAGAACTTAGGCTGAATTTATGTGCACATCTGGGAGCCCCAGCAGTGGGTGGGGGGCTGTGGCAGGAGTCGGAACAAGGCTGACAGCTGGCCAAGGCAAGTTTTTCCCTGGTGCTGACTTAGGAGACATAACGGGAGGATCCCAAAGAGCCATCCACCATTGTGCCTCAGTCTCCACCTTGGCTGGGTCTGTAGTGCACATCCCCTTATCTTAGCTCACTGGGACTGGGAAGGATGGTGGGTCCTGGGGCCCAGAAGAGCAGAGCAGGCAGCATCCTGGTCTCCCCAGCGCAGCCCCTCAGGCTGCTTAGGACATTAGTGCCAGAGCACTCAGGGAGATCCCAGGGCCACAGCATGCAAGCCCTAAGCGTCCTAATTCTTCAGCTTCCCTGTTGCAGGGATCTCAAGAGAGATGTGGCCAAGAAGCTGGAGAAGCTAGAAAAGCGGACCCAGAGAGCCATCGCAGAGCTGATCCGTAAGCGCGCTCTGGCAGTGGGGTCCCGCCCTTGGGAGCAGGGTCGGCGGTCCTGCCCTCAGCAGTGGGGTCCAGCCCTCGGCAGTGGCTTAAACACAGCCCTTTACCACTCGTTTGCTATCCACCAGGTGAACGATTGAAAGGCCAGAAGGACAGCCTGGCCTCTGCAGTGGACGCCACCATCGGACAAGAGGCCTGTGACTCTGACTGAGATGTTCTCTGTGCCCCATCTACCCAGCACTCATCCTGTGGGAAGGTGGACTTAGGCAGGGGTGGGGTTAGGCTGCCAGCACTTCAGGTCTTGAGAACTGAGCCAGCCCAACCGCATCTCAGCCTCTATGGGGTGAGGCCAGTTGTCTCCCAAAGGTGCCCACCACCCTGAGTGGGTCTGAGCTGAGTGAGGTTTGTACATATGTATGTATATTGAGCTTTTTTTTTTTAACTTCTGGAAGTAAACTCCCATGTGTTAAAGGCCTGTCCCTGTTTCCTGTTTGCTAGGTACTCTGGGTTTGGACTCTTAGAATGCAGAGGTGACTCAATGCCGTACCCCTGGGGTGGGCCAGCCATGTTGAGGCTGGAGGGGTGGGCGGGGCCAAGACTGTCCTTCAGACTCCAAGTCTCTAATCCAAGTCTGCGTTGGTCATCTCAGAACTCTTACCACAGATACAGGGGCAGGGAGTGTCCTCTAAGACCTCTCAGGGCCTGACAATAGGAATGCAGGAGAGACTCCCACATGATTCCTCGGGACCCCTCCCACTGTGAGAGAATGGAAGGCATTCTACGAGGAGGGGTCCTGTGTGACAAGCTTCCACACAGAACCATCGCAGCTGTGAGGTCACCACGCTGCCTCCCCCGAGTCTGCCCTGCTGCTAACATTACAACTCTTTCCTCTCCCAGTCAGAGCTCTGGGTCCCGACAGGACTCTGTCCTGCTAGATCGAGCTATTGGAGGCTAGGGTTTGTGTAGTGTGATCTTGGAGCCTGAACCTCTGACATCCTGGCTGAGCTGTGAGCATCTGAGCTGATTCTCCAGAACCAATGCCATAGCACTGGTTCTAGGCATAGCCATGTGGTGCTTCCCCTCCAGAAGATTGCACTGCAGTGTATCTTAGGGCATCCTTCCACCCCAACTCACTCAGTGTGCTTGTCCCTCTGTGTGCTGTGTCCTTCACACAGTGGCCCAGGTTGGACAGGCAGTGCTGAGGACTTGAGTCATGGAGGTAATGTGGGCGTGTACACGCAGAAGTAAATAGTCTTTTACATGAAAGTTGCGGGTTTGTGTGTGGCAGCAGATACCTGTACTCCCTCACCCAGGAAGGAGGCAGGAGGATCGCGAATTCAAGGGTAGCCTTAGCCACATAATGAGTTTGAGGCTCTCTTGGGCTACAGAACCCTGTCTCAGAAAATAGAGGGAAGGTGGTTGGGGCGGGAAAAGAGAGGGGAGAGGAGAGGAGATGCAGGGCTTGGGAAGGTTAAGAGACAGCAGTCAGAAGGTCTGCGCGGCTCGGCGTGGGGGCTCACGGGGTGAACGCCAGGCAAGGCATCCAGTAGTCACAGGCTGGGAGGGACTCTAGCTCCCTCCAAAGACATGGCCACAGCTGTCAGAAGTGGAGCTGGGAATGAAGGATGAAAAGACTCTCCATACCATCTAGGACGCTGATCTGTGGGGTGGAGTCAGACTGAGGACCCCGGCAGCCCCAGCTCTGAGACTGGACTACTGTTTGGAAAACTGATGAAGTAGTGCATCTTATTCTGATCTTTCGGGATTCGGCAGAGAACTACCTAATAAGGAAAGAGAAAAACAAAAACTGCCATGCCCATACACATCAGACAAGAATCACAATATGAGCCAGGTGGTGGTGGCACTCCCAGCACTCAGGAGACAGAAGCAGACAGACTTTGGGGCCAGCCTGGTGTACAGAGAGAGTTCCAGGACAGCCAGGGTTATATAGTGAAACCCTGCCTCAAAAAACAAAAGAATCACAGAAAAAAAGAAAGAAAAATTCTAGTGCTTTGCCTGGCATGTTGGGACATCTTTGTGATCTCAGCACTTGGGAGTCTGAGACAGCAGTTCAAAGACTGCCTGGGCTCTACAAGGCCTCGTTTTAGGGGGGGAAAAAAAAGTCAAAGTCTGGGATATGTCCCTCAGTTGTTACAGTGTTTGCTTAGTGTGCACAAAGCCCTGGATTCAGAGCCTGTCGCCACAGGAAGCAGCTGAGGTAACATTCTCCCTGCACTTGGATGCAAGATCAGTTGGTGTCATCCTTGGCTATGTAGTGAGTATGAGGCCAACCTGATCTACATGAGATGCTGTCTCAAAAAAGGAAGAGGGAGGGATAAGATGGCTCAGCAGGTAAAGGCGCACGCCACCAAACTGATGACCGTCTGTTCCCGGAAGTCATGTTGTGGGGTTGGTTCTGCTCATTGTCCTCTGATACCTGAGCTTGCAAGGGCATTGTGTGTGTGTGTGTGTGTGTGTGAGAGAGAGAGGGGGGGGGGAGGGAGGGAGAGAGAGAGAGAGAGACGGGGGGGGGGGGGGGGAGACCCATGCACACCCACACATAAATGGATCAATTTAAAGTCCAGTGCCCAAAGAATTGCCAATAACCCAGGGTAGACTGGAATTCATTAATCTTTTATGTGTTTTACCTGCATCTATGTCTGCACCCCATCTATGCCTGGTGCCTGTGGGAGCCAGAAGAGGGCGTCAGATCCCCTGGAACAGGAGTTCCAGGTGGTTTAAAGCAAATGGGGGGTACATAGCCAAGGAAGCTGAAACGATAGCCCTAAAATGAATGTTTCATTATCCGAGAAATAATTTTAATAATTATTTAGTTATCAGAGGGTGTTACTCAACAAGACTCAACTGTAAGAACTGATTAGAAATCTTGAAAATTAGCCTGGATGGTATTACACACCTGCCCAGGTCTCTTAGATTGAGGCAGGAAGTTGAGGTCATAGGGCTACAGAGAGGTCCTCTCAGAAAAGCCTAACCTCAGATTGAACGTAAAGGACCAGCAGAGCACCAGTGAGCACAGGACGGGCAGGAAGCAGCAGAGATGGCTGGGGTGACGTCAGTGTGATGGAGACTTGCAGACACAGGTGTTCTCAGCTGCACTGCTGTGCTGGGTGTGGGGATCAGAAGTGTTTGCACATGGTGGTGGGAGATAGTGAGACCGCTTTGGGACGTTGTGTGTGTTTATTCTGACCCTTACTGTCTTGGTGAACTGTTACACGTGTACACTGGGAGATAGGCCAGGGATGCTCATAGAAGGACGGTAGCACATGAGTGCCCACTTGTAGCCAGCAGGCATGTGTGAGTCCCTTTTCTGTGTCTTCCCCCACCTAACCCTAACCTCCTCCCCAAGCTCCCCCCCCCCCAGCTTCTCATGGTTGCGTCTGCATTCCCCTCAGCTCCCAGCCGCCACACTCACATTACTTCTACTTGGCCATTAATGGATTGGGGCTCCCGCAGGCTGCAAGGGTGTGAGAGACTAGGGGAATGGGGGTGATTTAAGTGAGGCGCATTGCCCATGACTGAAAGGAAGGCAGCCAGCAGTGCTTGCTCAGCATGTGGGAGAAATGGCAAATTGACGTCTTTTAGGAAAATCTGTAAGGCTGACTGTTGAGCAAGACTGACAGAAGACATTGCAAGTACCAAGAATAAAACGAGGATGTCATAATTCACAGACATCCAAATGCAAAGGTATATTACAGATCTAAAAGTAAGCAAGCCCTTGCTGCTTGATCCTGTTATCCTGAATTGGAGTCCCCGAAGCCACAGAGGTGAAGAACTGACTCCATCAAGTTGTCCTCTGACCTACAACACACACACACACACACACACACACACACACACACACACACACACACGCAATGATTTTTTTTTAATGTATAAGTGTTTTGCTTGCATGTATGTCTGTGTACCACATATGTGCCTGGTGCCTGAAAAGGCCAGAAGAGGGTATCAGGTTCCCCCAAAAATGGAATTACAGACGGTTGTAAGCCCCAGTGAGGGTGCTGGGAATTGAACCAGTACTATGGGAGAGCAACCAGAGAGAGCTCTTGACCACTGAGCTATTTCTCTAGCTTCTAAAGTTTATTTAAAAACAGAACAAAAGCCTAATTTAGCGGCTTATGCCTATACTCTCGTCACTCAAGAGGCTAAGGCCAAGGCTGCTGTGAGTTCAAGGCCAGCCTGGACTATACATGAGTTCTAAGTCGACTGGAGCTAGTGTAAAATCTGTGTCTCAGGAAAAACTAGGGCCATTGAGGACTCAGCAGCTGAAGATGGCTGCCATCGAGCCTGACAACATGGTCTCATGGTAGACAAGAGCTGACTTCCTCCCTTCAGTTTGTCCTCTGACCCCACACTGCCCATGGCACACCATGGCACATAAAACACACTATTTAAAATTACAAGAGCAAAAGACCACTTTCCTCAGAATCCCCAGCACCCTAAGAGGCTCCTCAGCCAAGAAGAGAGCATGTCATGGGGTCTGTAATCCTCATCTGTCCTCATATGGCCACAGGGTGGCAGCAGAAGACACCACACTGGTTGGCTAGACCGTCCTTCAGCACTGCCTGCTCTCCCACGGCCACCAACAGAGCCTGACACCCTACCCCAAGACACATCCTCCCTTTCCCATGGGCCTGTGCTCCTTGTTAAGTAGCTGGTCGTCAGAAATGGTCTAGAGTGGGATTCAGACAATCTGGACCCAGAGCGGTCATGTGACCATGTCCTGGGAGAGCTTGTGGGATACCTGGAGATGTGGACTTCCTGCAAGCCTGACTGGGGAAGAGCTCCTTGCCTATGCACAGGCGAGGTGGCATTCCCTCACCTTGCCCTGAACACACTGCTTACTGTTAACCCAGTGGGGTAGTGAGCCTGCCCAGCAGATGGCTCTCAGTCAGCAGACCTAGGCAGTCCACAGAGTGCAGGAAGACATGCTGGACCCCAGGCTGTTTCTTCAGACCTGGCCTTGGGCTCATGCCGCTGTGGGCCAGGCAGGGTATCTGAGCTGAGTTTCCTAGCCAGACTGCCTCTTCCGTAGGTATTTCTGGTTTTCTTTAAATGTTCCCATTACTCAGGCCTCCAGTGGGCACCGAGACAGAAATAAATCCCACAAGGCAGCCTAGCCAGAAGCCGGGAATCCGATTCTCCCTCAAAGGCCGGAAGAGGCCCCTGTGCAGAGCAAGCCAGACCACAGTGGCCCACACACTCCACATGCCATGAATATACCCCCCTTCATGCACACACACAAGCACATGCATAGCCTAATATACATTTCCCATACACAGTGGCTTCACACACGTGCATACACAGACACTGGTGTACATGCAAGCATTCAGATTTGTCTCAGACGCAGAAGTACCCCGTGCACACATGTAGGTTTGTTGTATGCACATACACACTCATACACACGCTCCCCCAAAAGGCTAACATCTAGAAGTGACCACACACTCTGGGTCGCAACCCCGGCCATCCTCAAGGCAATGGTGGGCAAGAGAAGCAAGGCCGAGAAAGCTGAAGGAGGAGGCTGGCCCTGGGCAGCTTAGGAGGAGAGTGGCCTCATGGGAATCCTGGTCTACGGCTTCCAGGGCTTCTGAATTTTTAAGAGAAGTTGGAAAGCTGAATTTTTATGTGAAATATCCTGATTTTTAAATGCTGGCTCAAGATGTTGAAAATACTGGGAATGCCAAACCAAACATGTCTAAGAGCCAAATTCCACCCACAGGCGGCATTCGCAGACCACGGGTACACACACACACACACACACACACACACACACACACACACACACACCACATACACAGACACTGACATAAACAGTCTCCCAGATGCACTAAAAGACACAGGTATGTACAAAGACATACAGACATCTACACACATGCTATAAATATACACTGGCACACATACAAACTGCACAGGTATAGATGCCAAGAGAACCACAAGCAGACACAAATACAAATAAATACACAAGTTCACACATACCCACAAATATACATAGAAATCCATGCACAATAAACCCTCTGTCTTAGTGATCTAGGTGATCTCACTGGACACGTAGTGTAGAGGCGTAGCCTTTGGGGGCAAGAACTGTGGTATGTGCGCTCCACACCAACACTGCCCTTTGGCTCACAAATGCTGTAGAGCCTGGGTCAAGTTGACTTGGATGGGCAAGTGCTTCACATGACTAGTAAAAGGGTTCTGGCAAAGCGCCTCCTGTATCAGGCCATTACAGGGAATGATTAGGTCCACAGAAGTTGATGAAGGGGTCTAGGGTCGCCAAGAGCCCATCGTCTTATGTCCCAGGACATATCCTCCAGCCTGGCCTTAAATGCCTCTCCCGCCTGCAGGACTGTGATATTGAAGTGGGAAGATGTTGTGGACGATTTACCCTTGAGTTCTTGAGGGTCGCTAATCTGCACAAGACAGGGAGACAAGAGCCCGGTCCAGGAAGCTGAAACCTAGCCTGGGGACAATTGAGGCTGAGGAGGGGTTCTGAGTGCTCAGGTCAGGGAAGGTGAGCAGAGCCTGACTTCTGAGAAGCTGCAGCTCAGAAAGGGTAGCAGCTTGCCCAAGGTAACACAGCAAGCCAGGGCCCAGACCCCTGCTGGACTCCAAAGTCCCTTTCTCCTCTGCCTCTCCTGGCCAGTGGGACCAGCCCCACAAAGCCAACGTTTATTTCACTTTGCTGTGGTAGCCTCAGGCTGAGCTCATTCTGTGGCTGGCCAGGAAGGCATCAAGGACAAAGAAAGAGCTAGACCCTACCTGGAAGTCACACTGGAAGCTCCATCTTCCTAGTCCCCAGAGCCAGTGACCTCTCAGGACCCTGGGGCAGGGTTGTGCCCCTCAGCAGGGCTGAGTTTGACCCATGGGACACAGTCATAGCCCTCTTGAATCTCCAGAGAACTCAGTGCCCTCCTCCCAGTCGGCCCCTCAGTCACCTTGCTGAGGTGAGGACTAGAGAGAGAATGGACCATCATGGCCTGCCCACTGCAGCCTGTGGACCAGGTGTCCGCTCTGGTCTCCAGCAGGGCTTGCAGGCTGAAGGTGGGCAGCAATGGAACCTGTAGTCCCGTGATTCCATTCTGAGCTGACAGCTGTAGGCTCAGTCCCACCAGAGGCCAGGGCTGTGGGTCTTCCTTCAAAGCGCACAGTACTTTCAAGGATCTTCAGAGAGACCCTTGAGGTGTGCTCCCAACTTGTGCTGAGGAGATGAGCTCAGAGAAGGGCAGAGCCCCTCGGCGTGCTCAAAGCAGGTGAGAGCTGACCCTGCCTGGCTACCTCACTGACCAGATGATCCAGTGGCTCCTGTGAGGCGCCTGGATAGACTCCGGAAACAGTGGATAGGGTCTCTTGATGCCCTCCTCGTCTGCTCACTGGCCAGCCCTTGGTCTGTTTATGTGTTCCCTGTGGCTTGGCTGGGCTTGTGGGGCCTTGCAGGGAGAAGTGACCACCTGGCTCCAGTGGCTGTTCAAGGCAAACAGGGCCCTGACCATCTGCCAGGCCTGCTGAGGGCTCTCACTGCTTCTCCCAACACCTGGACAGCCTAGGCAGGGCTTGGGGCCTCCTGAGTGGAGGCCAGCCTCAGGCCTGAGGCTCCCAGTCCAGAATCAGGGAGCTGGTCCCGGATGATGGCCTTGGGCTGATGGTGGCCAGGTAGTTCGGCCCCACACATCCAGCCACGGGGAAGTGACACCCAACCAAAAGAGCAGATAGAGCATGCTGTCCCTGTCCCAGGAGTGAATATCCCACGGAGGAGCCTGGTCTTTGCTGAAAAGGCATCCAATTGAACATAGGAAGCCTGGTCTGACCTGGGGACACCATGCAAGATGGAATCATGGGGCATCTGACCCCTCTAAAGGAGAAGGACAGGCCGATTTGGGGGACCCAAAGGGAAGATGATAGCTGAGAGGGGGAGACACAGGTAGGCCTGGGGGTGCTATCTGATTGTTTCTAAGTAAGTGGGTCCCCTAGCCTTCTGACAGCAGTCTGGGCCCCATGAATCAAGGCACAGTGGCCTGGAAGCCCTGAGCTGAGCTGACAGGTCACTGCAGACCGTGTACAGAGGTAACACATCCCCGAGGAAGGAGAATAGGGTTTTGTTCTGCTAGGGACTCCTTTCCCAGCCACTTCCTCATTCAGGGTCTTTCCTGACAATAGCATGGTCCTCTCGCTATCTTCCAGCCTGGTCTCCTGCCTCCTGACCCTTATGTGGCTCCCGCTGGCCTCTACATGGAAGCAGGGACTCTGACGTGTTCCTCAGATCTAGAGGCTTTACCTCTACAAGGTTCAGTGTTGCCTACTCAGTCTGGCTCAGTCGCCTTTGAGGGCCTGGCCTGGGCCTCTGATAGCATCCACAGTGCTCCGTGGGAAAACCATTTGTCCTGCTGGCCATCAAGAATGCCAGGTGGGGCTTGGCCGAGGCGTGCTCAGTACATGCCCATACTACCCGGCACCTGGCTTAGCTGGCTGAGGCCTGGCGGGGGTGGGGGGTGGGGGTGGGGTGGACAGGAGCTAGAGGAAAAGCAGAGTGGATTGAACTGACCGACAAAGGCAGGAGCTGACAGGAGCACCAGCTGGTCCAAAAGCCGATGGCACAGTGAGCCAGGCAGCCTGTGCACAGTAGGCATGCGGCCTCGGCGTCAGGCCTTCTGAGGGCCCGTGCAAGGTTGAAGACAGGACTAGGAAGGCCCAGAGGGAGAGGATGGGGGAAGGGAAGGTGTTAAATGAGACTGTAGAGCAAACGCTGGGTGTACTTAAGTGAACCCGCAGGTCTAGCTCTGCAAGCCTGCACCCCAGCTAACCCTTAGGGCCTAAACTCCTAGCTTCCAGAACCAGGGCAGAGACAGCCCATCTTCCGCTCTCCCTGCAACCTCTGCCTGGTGGCTAGAGGCGTTGCCCTTCCGTTTGGGAGCCCCACTCATGCATGGAGGCCACCTGATGGGAAAGGCTCACCTGGTGGCACGGCCCCAGCCTTGAGAGTGGAGCAAGGACTTGAGAGGTTATCTGCTGTTTTCCTTGGCTAGGCGGTGAGTGGGGCTAGCAGGTAGTATGTTCCAGAAGAGCCTGACTCCAGGTGTATTCATGACAACAGGAGAAGGCTGGCTGTTCCCCTCATAGGTCCACCTGGCTGCTGAGATTCCTGAAAACTTGACCCTTTCTGGGCAATGACTACTTTTACTTTGCTTTAGTTTTTCGAGACAGGGTTTCCTCTGTGTTAGCCTTGGCTGTCCTGGACTCACTTTGTAGACCAGGCTGGCCTTGAACTCACAGTGATCCTGCCTGCCTCTGCCTCCTGAGTGTTGGCATTAAAGGTGTGCGCCACCACACCCAGCCCTGTCATGGTGTCATGTATCCCAGGCTACCTCCCAACTTGATTTATGTAGGCAAGGACGTCCTTGCATTTTCGATCCTCCTGGCTCCACCTCCTGATAACTGGGATTTCAGATGTGACCCTTGTTTATGGGATGTTGGGGACAGAACCTAGAGCTTCGTATATGCTACGCAAGTGCTCTACCAATTGAGCTACTACAGAAGGCCTGTCCTCGAGAGCAAAGTGCCGCTTCTGTTGGACAGTGCTGAACCCCAACTCCCAGACCCTTTCTAGGTAATGAGACCCAGACCCTTCTCTCAACCATGTGATGAGCACTCCCAAAACTGTCTCATGGTTCCTAGACCCCGCCTTCTTTGAGTGAAACACAGGAAGCCACACACAGCTCCCTTTCTCTTTTTTTTCTTTTTTCTTTTTTTCCTTTTATGTTCCTGGTCCAGTCCTGAATGGACAACCAGCCAAACATTGGCCTTTTGGTCCATCTGTCCACTTGTCCATTTGCCAGCAGCAGTCCAGTCCCTGGTACCCAGTCACATGACTGTCTCCCACTCTTCCTGCAACAACGGAGGTGGCCGTGCAGACCCAGAGGCCTCCTCATCCAGGCCTGAGCAGGAGCCGTTAAGGAATCCATCGTCCTTGGGAGCCGCCATGGTAACTGGTACAGTTTCATTCTCAACGGCTGGAGCCCCTGGCTTGGCATGACCGGGCAGCTGGGAGTGGCCATTGGTGGTGGTGGCAGGCAGCAGGCGGGGGCTGAGTGGAAGGCCGAGTCCTGCACGGGGGCCTACATTGGTCATGCTCGTGTGAGACACCATGGGGCCATAGCTGTAGCTGCTGCTCCCGCTTCGTGCTTTGCGCTTGAAGTCCAACGCCAGTGTCCAGCGGCTCCAAGACTTCCTGATCTCTGCTTGTACCTTGGGGAAGAGATGGGTGGCAGTCAGGTGTGCTCTTAGCCTTTGTGTCGTATGTTCCTGCTGCCACTGAGAAAGGTCAAGCCAAATAAATGACCCCAAGCTCAGAATGGTGGTGTTTGGCAGCCAGCAGCTGACACAGCCAGAATGCCGTTGGCTCCAATGACCCCCAAATGGCTGAGCCCTCAGACTGAATTCTAAAACAGTCCTCTCTGATGCTGAGGGACACTTTGCTATGCTACCCATGGAAGATCCCACACATCTCAGTACATTTTGAGCCTGGACCACATTCGAAGTCTTGTCTATAACGTCACAATGTGATTAGGAAGGGTTTTTTTTTAAAATAATTACTTATTTTTTTATTTTTATGTACTTTTTTCTGTGTGTTTGGCCTACATGTATGTCTGTGTGAGGGTGTCAGATCTCCCTGGAACTGGAGTCACAGACAGTTGTGAGCCGCCATGTGGGTGCTGGAAACTGAACCCAGGCCCTCTGGAAGAGCAGCCAGTGCTTTTAACCACTGAGCCATCTTTCCAGCCCCATCAGGAAAGATCTTTAGGAGCAAAGAAAGAGTGGGGACAGGAGAGGGAGTAGGGGACAGGGCTTGAGGAGCCTCAGGCCGCCCCCCCCAACCTTGTCTCTTTGCCATGTGCTGCTTACCTCACCATTGCAGAAACAGTATATGATGGCGACAAAAAATCCCTGTAGAGAGAGGCGTGTGTAGTCAGGACCACATTTCACCCCCCCCCCCCCGGGCCCCAGGACCTCAGGCAGGCCACGCACCTGGAAGGAGTTGAAGAGCATCTCATAGTGCATCTGGATCTGCCATAGTGTCCCTGAGACCTCAGTATACGGCAAGGCCATGAAGACAGTGTAGTGGACACCAAAGAGGGGCACCAGCACCAGCGTGGACCTGAGCAGCTTCCTGGCCATTGGAGCACGCAAGTAAGACCATGGTCTCTGCCCCACAACAGTGCTTCATCATCCTGCCCCCGCCCCCGCCCCCGCCCCCGCCCCCGCCCCCGCCCCCAACCAGGCCCAGGCTCCAGAAAAGACGGAAGGACTAGAGGAGAGGCTTTGGCTACTGTGGCTTGCAACCAAGTTCAGCCAGAATGGCTTCTGCCAGAAGGCAAAGTGTTATTGAAGCTTCTCTGTCCTAAGGGGTGTCCTCGAGTAGACCACGCGCACAGCTGCTTGGTACTTGGGCTCTTTGCACCTGCTGTTATGCACTTGTGACCCCAACCCTTGGGTTTCTCCTGACCTGATGTCGTTTTTTGGAGACAACCTCTACCCTTCTGTCCTTTTGATTCCCCAAATCTATCTGTCTGAGGGTGTCTGGGTGTGCACCACACTAGCAGGCCCTAGTCTGGTACAAAGTTTGATACCACGGGGCAGAGTGTGACCCAGCACTGCTGGGCAGGCAGGGCTGAAGTGAGTCGGAAGTTAGCAGGAAGCCCACAGAGACGGAGTTTCCTCTCACAAGACCAACCACGGGACCTTGTCTTCTCTTGGGCACAGTGCTTGCAGCCATGACCCTGAACGCCATCTCAACTCCCAAGAGCTGTAACTCACCGGTACTGCTGCCTCGTGTCACACCGGCCCGCGTTGGTCTCCCGAAGCTTAGTGGCAAGCACCCGGATGATGTTGATGAAGAGGATGAAGTTAAGCTGTGGGAGGGAGGCTGCGTTGGAGACCTTGTCCTAGTAGCATGCCACAAACCCTACTCTGTCACTGCATCTCTAGATGACTCCTAGGGCCTTTAGTTTCCATGTCTAGACTGGAGTAGGGATCATCTGGTCTTCAGGTCTTTAGGTTTCTGGTCCTTGGGGTTTCATAGGAGAAGCTCTCATAGATGCTTTTGTTAAGAGCTAGTCACTAGGGCTCGTGCCCACACTAACCCCAACCCCTGCTCACCACAACGGATGCCAGGATGGGCACCTGGATGATCCACTTCTTGTGCCCGGAGCTCAGGTCCCAGCACCTACAGGAGGATGCAGCATTAGCCACTGGCCCCTTCCTTCTCAGCCTGCCCTCGTGGGCCCCAGAGTTGGCCTGCTCTGACACAAGCTGTCAAGGACACAGAATGTTCCTATATCCAGGCCTAAGGCACTCACGGGCCTCTTTGGAAGTCACCCCCTGTGACTCTGAGGTGGTTCCTAGCTGAAGGCTGATCAAGAGTGCCTGAGGCTGGAGCTGATGGCACACAGAGTCTCCCCACAACTCATAGAAGTGGAAACCAGAGCATTTCCAGCCTGTTTCAAGGTCCCTGCCCACTCCCGCCCCCCCCAACAGGTACATTTTGCTGCTGGACCTACCCAGTGTTGGCCAGCGTTGCTCTGACACCAACCCACACAGCCACGAAGACAGCTGGCAGACCTGTGTGCACAGGGGACTGTGTGAGGGTTGTGTACTTTGCCCCAAACTCCATGACTTTCCTCGGCTCACTGCCCCAACCCCTCACCCTAGGCACAAGGGCATTCCACCCTAACAGCCTGAGGTGGCAGCCATCAGGACTCAGTGCAACTCTTCGCCCCATTTAGGTTCCTGGCTTCCTGCGAGTACCTGTGCATGCCTGCCGGGCATATGCCAAAATAACATGGTATCAACAGCTTATTCTAGTTCATTCTGCTTTGGACTTGGGAGCACCTATGGGGACACAGCCAGTAGCTAGCATTTTTCTGTACTAAAACTCTCTCTCCAAGCCTGGCTTGGAAGGCCCTAGCCTTCATAGATAAGGGTAAAGTGCTGTCTTGCCCAGCTGGTTAGAGGCCACAGGCGAACCTCAGGGTCCTGACACATGGTAGTCTGAGTGACGGGAACCTGGTTCCCCTCCCCCAGCTCTATTCCAGCCCAGAGATCCTTGGAAAGAAAGGATGTCACCTGGGTTTGTGGTAAGGGTGTGACATTCCCAGATCGTAAGGTCCTGTGTTCTCCCTAATCCACACATTTCCAGCCCACTCAGATACCCTCTAGCCCAGAAGCTTCTGTTAGTTAGTTCCCGGAACTGGAAGCAGGCCCAGATCGGCCCAGCTCTGGGACTTCCACGCTGAGGTCAGGGGTAGGGCATGTGCCAAGGGCCAAGGAGGCTGTGGAGACCAGGGCTTTCTAGGTGCTGAGCCCAGGAGCCTCTAAGCCACTTGGCCCACCCCTCCACTTTCTGGCAGCTTTCCCCAGAGCCCAGCCAAGTTCTGGAGCTGCCAGCAGTAATGGACAGTTATCAGTAACTAGATCCCTGGGCCCATGGGGCGGGGAGGGGAGCATGGGGGGGGGGGCTGGTAGGATTGCAGCATCCCAGAAACCGACTGCAGAGAGGTTGCAGAAACTAGCTGGTACTGAGCTGCTGGGCCTGTGGCTCTGGACCTCACCTCCTGGTAACAGATGTGAGCCCCTCCCACAGGGCTCTGGGTAGAAGGAGAGCCCAGACCACACACCCCCCCAACCCCAGTCTAACTAGTGACTGAAGATCTCACTCTGGTCTCAAGTTTAACCTCATCTCAAGCCCAGCAATTATCACCCTAAGTGAGATGAAATGCCAGGTCACGCCAAGAGCACTGTGTGAAGCCTGCCCACAGCCAAGTTGAGTCTCCTAAACCTGGAACGGGGTCAAAGTCACAGCAGGATGGGCAGGCCTCCAGCCTGCTACAAAATAAGAGGGTAGGACATGACAGCATGGGAGTACCTTACACTCGGGTTTGCTTTCACCCTACCCACCACACTGGTCTCCGTACCCCAGCCAAAGATGGTGAAGCCCCACAGGTACTTCTTCTCCGAGAAAAAGGCCATGAAGATGAGGCTGTGCAAGTACAGCCCCTCCACCAGAATCCAGTAGTAGTTGGTGGCCAGGAAGTAAAGAAAGAAAGTCACGGCCACACGGCATCCAGCCTAGGAGACCAACAACAGTTAGGCAAAAGGTAGAGCCTTCATCTTATAGGCAAGGTCTGGTCTGAGTTAGGGGAAAAGGAGAGCTTACTCTGGGCTGCTGGGCTGGGACTGGTGCCATAAGCTGTTAGGACCTGGTGTGTGGGGGTGTGTGTGTGTTAGCAGCAGATGGCAAGGTGAGGAGGAGAGGTTAGGGCACTCCAGTGTGGAGAAAAAGGGAACACTTGAGAGCCGTTAACAGTAAGGCTGGGAGCCGAGCTGAGCTGGGTAAGGGTTCCAGTGAGACGGGTTTGCTGTCCTGCAGCTGGAGGAGGTAGCAAGGGCCGGGCTGTAGGTGCAAGGGGAGGAGCCTGAGGGCGGCCGAGGGGCACTCACGTAGCCAACGGCGGCAGCGGCGGGCGGAGGAGGCACCTGCGCGATGATATGCAATTCTTCCTCTGTGAGACGCTCGGCCTCATCCAGCGTGAAGCCAGAGTAGAGCACCGCGTCCTTCACGAAGATGCTCGCGGCGCGCAGCATAAACGACAGGAACATGTGCATGTGGATGTAGTTGCGCGTGCAGTGCAGCCGCCTGCGGGGCGTGCAACATCACCATGGGTGAGGGGGACGCAGCGGTGGGCAGGAAGCTGGGCGGTGCGCCAGTAGGTGGGGAACATCACGCAGGGGAAAAAGGGAGGCTCGCACCCTGGACCCCACCCCCGACCCAGCCCTACCACGCCCCCCTCGCCCGTTTTTGCCCTTGCCCCGCCCCTCCCCTTGCTCCGCCCACCTAAAATAAGCAAGGATGAGCACGGCCACGGTGAGGGAGGCTAGGGACATGGAGTATCCCACGGTGTAGATCATGCCTAGGCGGTCAAATACCTCCTGCGCAGGTGAAAGAAAGAAAACTGAGACTCAGAGAGGACCACACTAAGGGGGAAAGTGAAGCACAAATGAAGGTTGCTGAAGTAACGGCTAGGAGTGTCGATGGGCCCAGGTTCACTGATGGGGTAGGTATGGTCTTATGGGTCAAGCTTGGGAGGGAGAAAGCGCGCACCCGTTCCCGAGTCTCATTCGTCATGAACTTGAGGCACTCGCTGTAGTTGGCCCATGTCCGGTTGTGCCCGGGAACCACCTCCCAGCTGCCATTACGGTCACAGCGTCTGTAGGCATGGCCTGTAGGGACGTGGGACAGTTAGGGCGGGTAAAGGCGGTCTGGAGCCGCTGAGGCCCTGAACTCCACTTCATGGTGTCCCTGTGTTTCCCCAGCCCGTTTGCCTAGCCTCTCACCTTTGTGATTGAAGTCATAAATGTAGTCGGGACAGGGGACTGCCACCACTTCACCAGGAGCCCCTAGTGGCCAGCAAACGATGTTGTCCCATTCTGGCAGGCAGGGACGTCCTGTGCCCAGAGAAAACACGGGGCAGGAGATAAGGGAGGAGAGTCTGATCCATAGTTAAGACCCAGGGACATGAACACGCTCGGGGCTTGACTCCCACGGGGATGGTGTGCCCTGTGACCAGAAACTAAAGGCTCAGGGCAATCTGGGAAGAACATATTGAGCTCTTACTTCCTCTTGCTCCCTAAACTCACTGTTAAGAGAATTTATTGCAGTCCCTGTGGTGGAAGTACTAACAAGGGCCCCATTTTCCTGGAAAAGGACAAGAGAAGTGGATGACATACTGAGGTTACACGACACAGACCTTGGCCTCTCGGTCCCACCTTTCTACATGTCTCTGAAGAAGGGACTTAAAAAAAAAAAAAGACATTGTTTCACTCTGTAGATAGACCAGGTTGGCCTTGAACTCACAGGGATCCACCTGCCCCCGCCCCCAGAATTCTGAGACTAACGGTGTATGCTTCTATCAAAAGCCTGAACATTTTTTTCTCATACTTTTCCTCAGCTGGGAGGCTTCCTATGTGACGCTTCCCTAGAGACCACAGAAGGAAGTCTGGCTCTCGGTGCCAGCTGGGCTTCTAAAGTGCTGCTAACCTCACACAGGTGTCCCCACTCCCTGCATTTCCATTTCCTCATTGAGAAGTTGACGGTATCAGCCTAGAGCTCCGCCATCCAGGGCTGTACGGAAGACTCGACAGATAAACCATCCTCCAAATCCAAGTGCTAATGTTGTTTCAAAGAACTCACTCTGGAGCCCTGACAGCCATGCTAAGTGACCTCAGAGGGTCCCCAGCCTCTAGATCACCCACATTCCACCCCCAGATTACAGCCCCCTTCTCCCCCACTGCAGGGCTCTGACCACAGGACTCTCTAACCTCCCTGGAAGGCAGCCTTGAGGGCTGGACCCACCCAGCTCGGTGAAAGGCTCTCTGTCCTGGGCGCCATATTCCCAGCCCCACCCGGCCAGGCCCACAATTCCCTCTGGTCCCTGGGGAGCCACAGGGTGACCACAGGCTCCCAGATGTGGCCCATCTGGAATCTGCTGCCCACCCTGCTGGCTCTAACTGGCCTTGTGGCCACAGCTTGGGCTCTGTTTGTCTCTCCTCACCTCCCTGAGGCAACCCTGTTTCTCCTGCTCTCTCCTCTTCTCTCCTAAGTCCCACTGTCTGTCTCCACCCTGCTGAGGCTGCCCTACTCTCTTGCTATTTCTGTGGCTCTTCCCACTGTGTTTGTCTTTCTTTGGCTCTTCCCACTATGTGTCTGTCTTTCTGTGGGTCTTCCCACTATGTGTCTGTCTTTCTGTGTGTCTTCCCACTATGTGTCTGTCTTTCTGTGGCTCTTCCCACTATGTGTCTGTCTTTCTGTGTGTCTTCCCACTATGTGTCTGTCTTTCTGTGGGTCTTCCCACTATGTGTCTGTCTTTCTGTGGGTCTTCCCACTATGTGTCTGTCTTTCTGTGGGTCTTCCCACTATGTGTCTGTCTTTCTGTGGGTC
Source organism: Acomys minous (assembly GCF_964271855.1). Taxonomy (NCBI): domain Eukaryota; kingdom Metazoa; phylum Chordata; class Mammalia; order Rodentia; family Muridae; genus Acomys; species Acomys minous. The sequence goes on along the minus strand of NC_140495.1, from coordinate 13,084,413 downwards.
TTCCCACCATGTTTCTTTCTGTGGCTCTTCCCACTATGTGTCTTTCTGTGGCTCTTCCCACTTGTGTCTTTCTGTGGGTCTTCCCACTATGTGTCTGTCTTTCTGTGGGTCTTCCCACTATGTGTCTGTCTTTCTGTGTGTCTTCCCACTATGTGTCTGTCTTTCTGTGGGTCTTCCCACTATGTGTCTGTCTTTCTGTGGGTCTTCCCACTATGTGTCTGTCTTTCTGTGGGTCTTCCCACCATGTTTCTTTCTGTGGCTCTTCCCACTATGTGTCTTTCTGTGGCTCTTCCCACTTGTGTCTTTCTGTGGCTCTTCCCACTTGTGTCTTTCTGTGGGTCTTCCCACTATGTGTCTGTCTTTCTGTGGGTCTTCCCACTATGTGTCTGTCTTTCTGTGGCTCTTCCCACTATGTGTCTGTCTTTCTGTGGCTCTTCCCACTATGTGTCTGTCTTTCTGTGGCTCTTCCCACTATGTGTCTGTCTTTCTGTGGCTCTTCCCACTATGTGTCTGTCTTTCTGTGGCTCTTCCCACTATGTGTCTGTCTTTCTGTGACTCTTCCCACTATGTGTCTTTCTGTGGCTCTTCCCACTATGTGTCTTTCTGTGCCTCCTTTGACAGGCCAGACTCTTGGTTTGAGCATCTTGTTCCCTCTCTGTCTCTTTTCATCTCTCCTTGACTCTGTCCTCTCTTTATCTCAGTGGGTCATGGGTTTCCTGTGGCTCTGGTTCCTTTTCTGGGGAGTGCTGGGTGAGTCGACTGTGCACATCTCCTTGTGTCCTGAGGCCACCCAACCGCCTGGCCCCACCCCCCCAATCCCCAGGCTGCCTCTTGGACTGTCTCCTGGCCTGCTTTTCTGGGAAGGGAGCTGTGGTCTGACTTCCCCATAGGAACTCAAGGGGTTAGGACAGACGGTGGGGACAGGTGGAGCTGAGCCTGGCCACGGGACTGCATAGGAAGGGGTATGGGGCAGGGCAGGCAGACATACCTCTGCGTCTGCTGCCAGCAGGCACCTCCTTGTTCTCTTTAGACTCGGGGTAGAACTTTCCCGGTGCCTTCTCTTTCCTGGGCTTCCCTGATGTAGACGCTGGTGTCCAACCCTTGTCTGATTCCATTATGTTGGCTGGAGAAATCAGGACGGTTCTAGCCATCAGCTGTGCTATCACCACAGCCCTGGGTTATCGCCTCACCCCACACACACTCCCCCTTTTTACAACGACCCTACCAAGGATGCTTGATACTCAGGCTCTTGGGACGACGGAGATGAAGGACAAGCAAGTGACTCAGAAACTGTACCGTGTTTGCCGGGTGGAGAAACAGTCAGGAAATAGTGTTAGTCAGCGGAGATTCAAATGGGGGGTGAATGACATGTGAGTGTGGGGTCTGCTAGAGTGAAGTTGGGAAGGCTGGGGCAACCCGGGAGCCAAGACCGTGAAGGAGTGAACGGCCCACCAGAGGGCGCATGGCAGAAACTGCGAGAGATGGGTGGCCAGGTAATGCGGGAAACCAAGTCAGGCTAGTGTGCTGTGCAGGGGAGGTGTAGACAGTGCACTGTGTTAGGAGCGGACAGTTGAGCTCCGCCGCCTGGTCCTTCGCCCTAGGTCAGCCTCTACCAGTGCCCTTGAAGTCACCACCCGCCTGGCTTTTCTTCCTTGGAAAGACACTGGAGGCCTCTCCCCTTAGCTGGAAAGTCCTTCCCACTATCTGACTTGTGTGAGTACAGCTGTAGCCCAAGCCGGGGCACCTTGGCCCTTCTACATTGGGCTCTGTGGGAAGCTGGGTCCAGGCCCCTGGACTGGCATGAGAATGGCATTCTGGATGGATGTCAGTGTAGCCCATACCTGCTTCCAGAGAGTGGACTCAAGGGAGCGGGCAGAGAGGAGACTCCTGAGCCAGGGCTCAGAACTGTGAGAGTGGATGGCAGACACCTCCCTTTGCCACGGCAAGGGTCTCTTAGAGATGCTATGGGGCCCCCTCTCTCCAGGCTATAGGCTGGGCACACCCCTGAGCCCCTGTCCCACCCACCCTATCTAGTTCTAGGGACTCTAGTCCTCCGGTGGAGCTCTGTGTTCAGAGTTCCCCATATTCTAGGGACCTCCCCATCTTTCTCGACATGGCTTGGCTATCTTCTCTTTAAAAGAAGTTGACCCAGCCCACCCTGTAAGGGCCCAGCACCCTCATCGAAGCTCCTGGCTTGCCTCACCCCATCTAAGTCCACTAGGACTCTGTGCCTTATCTGCCTTCACCCCTCCATCTGCAAAGGAGAGACCCACCTATCTTTTAGCCGATCTGTCCAAAGCCACCACCACCCCCACAGCCCCCCACAGCCATGTCTGGATCTGAGGGCTGTCAGTGAGCACACAGCACCTCCATGAGTCCAGGAAGGTAAGGACCACCTGAGCCTGCTGGTTTCACCCTTGCCTGATCCATCTCATTTTACACCTTTACTTTGGCTGGGTGTCCCATGAGGGAGCCTTCAACCCCTTCACCCATTTGTCTCTGCTTCCTAGCCTCCCCACACCCTTGCCCCATGCTGATCTCATGCCCATCTCATTTCCCCCACCCCCACCTGCTGTGTGCAGAACTTCCTTGAGCAGCTTGTCACACTGGGCCTGGGCACGGTGCAGCAGGAAAATCTGTTCCTCTTTGGTAAAGACATCGTCCGCATCCACCTGCCAAGCCAAAGACCAGACTGTAGGCAGCAGCTCCAGGTGAGTCGGCTGATCCCAAAGCCACCCAACTTCCCCAGGGATTTCTCCCTTTCCTCTTTGGAGGGAAATGTGGGAAGTCTGCCCCACGGGGAGCATCTGCCGTACAGAGCTCCCCCTTTAAAGTTCTAAGCCATGGCAACACAATGGAGGAGAACAGAGTGGGGGCTGTCCCCTGTCTGTCCACCAGTAACCCAGGATCCACGGACATTCTTTGTCTGGTCCATCCCCCTGGGGCACATGGGAACTAGTGGAATGTCCCAGAAAAGGAGCCTCACAGGATCCCCGCTGCCTGCTGGGGTCCTGGGGTTGGATCAAGAGTTGCTGAACTCTGAGGAGACAAACTCAGCCTAAAATTCCTTCAAGTCTCAAGGTCCCCCTGGGACCACGGCAGTCACCATTTTCCATCCTGGCCGAGCATTCAGTGAGCGCTTTTCCCAGGGTCAGAATCTCACCCTTCCAGGAAAACTTAGGGAGGATGGAAGAAGTGCTGGGAGGATGGCGGAGAGAGCAGCGAGAGCAATCGCTGGGCTGTGCAGGACCCCCACATGCATTACTGGGGACCCTTTCCTCCCACCTGAAGCCCCTCCATCCCAGCAGGTGCTGTGGAGGACATGCGTGGCCCAGCATGGCCTTCGCTCCTACTGACCACTCTGAGAATACCTTCATTTGCTTCTTTCCTCTCTGTACACCCACTGGGACCCAGTAGCACCATTTTAGCCCCAGAAAAGGAAACAGTGTAAGGGTAGGACTGTCTCATGCTGAGCTGGTGGCTGATGGAGAAGATCTAAGTTTCCTGTCTTCCTTGACTTGGAAGCTTGGGGCCAGCATCTTGGCCTGAGAGCTGTCCTAACCCCACTCTGAGTATGGCCCTTAAGGGAATCACATCCCAGAATAGGGTGTGATGCTCTGGGACAACCCAGGGCAGTTAGAGCCATGTACCCTCAGACCTCATGGCCCCTGAGGCTCCCCTAGAAAGGCTACATCTCCCTTTAAACTCTAGGGAACACAGCCTGATCTTCCTTGAGCAGGCAGCTCACCAAGTCCTTGCCTGGCCATGTAGGCGGGTCCCTTTAGTAAGGGTGGAGCTAAGAGGGGCGGAGAACTTGGAGGCCTGGGAGGAAGGAGGCGGGCCGGCGGGAGGGGGCGGGCGGCCCCGGGTCAGGGAGTCCGGCTGCAGGGAGAAGTTAATTGACCGCGTCTCTTGGCGGCAGCAGCTCGGGCTTCCAGGCCAAGGAGTCTCCAATTGGCTCCGCGGAGCTCCAGTTTTGCTGGTTTTACTTAGCGGAGGAGCGCGGGCATCTTTGCGCGTGCGTGTGACTGGCTGCGCGCACACGCTGTCTCGCCCGTGTGTGAACTTCTGTGTGCCCCGTTTCTGTAACCCCTCACGCAGGAACTGCCTAACGTGTGAATTTAGGCCTTGGAGGCTGATGCGTTTGTGAACATGCTTGTGTACATGTCTGTGGGGAAAGGAGTATGTGTGGGCCTCTGGACGTGTTCTAGAACTTCTCCAACACGCATGCCTGTGTCTGCTGCTTCCCGAGCCGGGATCTACAGTGGACACCCAGGACTCAGCTGGCTGAAGTGGATTCCTATGTGCTGCTGGCACCTCAGCCCTAACCTCCCACTGTTCTAACCACACCTATGGCAGAGCTGGCAGGGGCAGGGTAATTGGGCTCAGGGAGGACAAATTGGCTTGCTAAGATCCAGGGACCTCCAAAGCCACCCTGAAGCTCTCCTTATGCCTCTGATGGCTGGAGATCCGGCTACTACAGGGTCTGGTTCTTACCCACCTCACTCCTATTACAGCATCTACCCTCTACCACTTGTTCTGTCATCGAGGCTAATATCTGTCAGTTACCATCAGCACCAACCCTAACCATCACCACTCCCAATGATACATCACCATTGCTGAAAAGTACCATTCCCACCACAAACACCGCTGTTACCATCAACGGGGCCACCATTACCATCACTGCCGTAATTGGGCCAAACACCATAGACACCACCATTACTACGAGGACCATCACACCATCTCCAGAATGGCTACCCCCACCACCTGCCTACCCCATCACCATCAAGATCAGCACCACCTCAGGCAACATCAGCACCATCACCAATATTACCACCTGCCCCATAACCAGCATCCACACCACTGTCCTGCCATTTCTCCCTCCCATGTCCATTTTTCTATGATCCCTTCCTTCTGCCTGTCCCCATGGAGTGTTCTAGAGTGGCTGACTGACTGAAGCACCGTCTCTGAAGACTTGATGCATTAGCTTCCTAGCGCCCTGGCTAGCCACTGATGTGACCAGGGAGTCTAAGCTGATGCCCAAACTAGAGGTCGGCGGTCACGGGTTGAAAACTGTCCTGCTGACAACCAGAGACAACCAACATGGCCATTCAGCAGCCTGGGGTGGGTGGCAGTCTAACCTTCCACTGGTTCCCTTTTCCAGAGTCTCTCGTCTCCTGCCCAGAGAAGGCCACATGCTTCTAGCATCCTTCCCCCAAGGCCTCTTGCCTCTGACCTCCCTGGGCGTTAAGACCTACTTGTCACCCCACTCAAGACAGAGCTGATAGGCAGGACGAATGTGGCTCAGAGGAAGGAAATTACTTCCTCAAAGGGAAGAGGCAGCCCCGCTACCTAGGGCTTCCTCCTTGCCAGCCTCAGAACACAGCTTCTCATCGCCAAAGCCCAGACAGCCCCCTTACTCTCTTTCAGCCCCATGTCAGGGATTCTCTCTCCACTAACACAGGAGCCAAATCCCACCTTGACCACTGATTAGTGCCTCTCACAAAGCTGCTTAAGCCCAGCGCTTTAGATTTCCTGTAAAATCAAAAGCCGGAGCAGGGCTGGCTGAGGAAAGCTGTTTGCAACAGTGAGTAGTAATAGGACTAATTCAACTCTCCCATCCCAGCCCCAACACCCTTGTCTGCAGGGGTCCACAGCAAGGGGCTGATGGGTTGTGCAACCCTAGAGAGAACTGGGGGCCAAGAGTGGGAGCAGTGCTGGCTGGGGTGGGCCTGGATAGCCCCCAAGTTTGGGCTGGAGGTAGGTGAGCTCACCAGTCCTTTTCCTGGTTGATGAGGGGGGGGGGGGGGAAACGGCTGACCACTCTGACTAGCCAGACAACAGCACTGTCTGCTGCTCCCTCCTCCCTCCCCCATCACCTCCTCCCCCCCCCCCACTCCATCAGAGCTCCAGAGCTTCTTGGCAAAGCTCCAGAGAATGAAGAACTCAGAGCAGCGTCGTTTTAGATCCAGAATCTGTACATACATCTTAGATCTCAGGGACAAGACTGAGGAATTAGGAATGGGGTCAGATGTCATTTAGTTCAGACTCATCAATGACAGGGTCATCTGCCCTGGTACCAGCTGTCTGAATATTTTCTCCCACCTTATGGATTAAGGCTGACAGTCTCTCCGATTCACTTACCATAGCATCCCCCACCTCCAGCAGCGCAAATAGCGCCTTCTTGTGCATATAACAAGCATGTCTAGAGTGTGTGAATTTGCAGGGGCTGATGTGATACGACTTTAAGCCCTGAGCTGGGAGGGCAGCCTGCAAACACTGAGGGGGGGGTGCAGGGGTGTGGGGGGGGCACAGGTGAGGCTTCAGGCAAGGTACAGACAGATAGGAGCTGAAACTGGCGTGTCACTTACAAACCGGGATGCTGCTGACTCAGTTGTGGAGGTGTGCTGTCAAGAGATCTGATGCATTTTGTCATCAGAGTTCAGTTCAGGTGGGGTGCCAGTCACGTGATCTGAGAGCTTCCAGCCCTCTGCACGCTGAGGGTATACAGGTGGACACCACTATGCCCACCCAGCTAAGCTGATCTGATTTAGTATTGCTCCCAGGGGGGACCCAGTAAGAATGGCGAAGTGGGAGGTAGCAGGGTGCCGCTGAAGGCAGTATGCTGGCGTGTCAAGGCTGGTGACTGTGCTGATGGTAGAAGACTGCACGGTCCACACCATCGCCCGAATGAGGGCCACTCCCCTTAACTTCCTCTCCTCCCTGCCAGATTCTACACATTTGCATCTGTGGTCTCAGCCGCGTCAAGATTCTGCCCCTTCAGACAAAACTGGAGGAGATGGAAGAGTTCCTTTTCCAGTTCTGACACTTCTGCATCTGTGCAAGGTGCTTCCGTTGTATAATATTTTCTTGGCAGGATGCCCTCTTGGGCCACATCAGCCACCCCCTTACCAGGGTCAGCACGGTCCCCTAAGGGACAGTGTGCTTTGCTTCCTTGCCTGCCACTGGAGAAGCCAGCTACACTTGGTTGTTCACCATGAATGTTCCCATCCCACAGGACCCTCTCCATCGGCTGGCACTCATGTCATCCTCACCTTTACAAAAGGAGAGACTGAGGCCTAAAGAACGGTTAGGAGGAGAGGGCCAGGAGAGGAGCTACGGTGCACCTTACACCAAAGCATCAGTCCTGAAGCAAAGGATGCACAGCTGCACAGCTACATGAATGCCGAGGCACCGGCCATGACATCATGTCTCCAGCGCCCTGGATTGCAACCTTTGCTACATCAAGCATCTACAAAGGGAGCAGAGGTGCCCACTGAGGCAACAGTGGCACTGAGCTTGGGATGTGGCTGACTCCTCGAACTCGGCAGAGGATAACTGGGCCTTGGTGTTAAGGATGTGAATGCCTCTGGCAAAGAGAAAAAGAAGTATTGGCCCTCGGGAGATCCCCTTGTGACCTTCTGGCCTTCCTGCACCCTTTCTCCAGGTTCTACTACTGGGATACACACTGGCACCTCTCGCTGACCCGTGCCGGCTGGCTGGCTGGGGACTGCTCTCTTGTACCTTGCTGTCCTCTGTCCATCTGGCTGGCCACAGCAGGCTGGGCCGGGCTGCTCATTTTGCCCCGCCACCACTGACAAGTGCTGACTTTTCCTCCCCCTTGCCAGGCCTTCTGAACAGGCTGCCTGTGTTTGGGGCTGGGAGGGGTTGGGGGGGGGGAAGGCACTGTGACGCCTCTCATCCCAGCCAGCCAGCCAGCCAGCCAGCGTGGCCGCCTTTGGGGCAGGCGGTGGGCTGGGGCCTGGGATGGCAGAGTTGGCTGCTAGGACATGGTGGATCTTCACAGGCAGCCTCTACCTGAGCTAGGCAGGAGGACCAAGGCCCAGAAGTATGGGGTGGCCTAACCTAACCCTGTCAGCGTAACGGCAGCTAACTAGTGCTCAGCATGGGCACAAGGCTGTCCCAGAGCTGAGGTTCTAGAGGGCTTGGGAGGTCTCCCATGTCTGCCAACCTGAGCACCTTTTGCCCTCTCCTAGTCACTTTAAAGACAATTTCAAGGTTCTGCAAAAACCCCACCATACCTTTTATTATTCCTGGGGCTCTCTGAAATAGCTCCCTTCCTGATGTGGTAGCGGGACAAGCAGTGTCCCCAGAAGACCCACAACAGGAATCTGGGGGAGGCTGCGCGACGCCTCATTAAAACATTCCGAAGAAAACCCGAGTTCCTCGGGAGGGCCCGTGCCCCGCCTCGCTCTGTCGTTAGGCATTTCTGGGAGTTGGTGGGGGGCGGGGGGGGGGGGAAGGATGTGTTTAAAGGCAGGTGATATAAAAAGCTCCCGACAAATCAATACATGCAAGATAAATAACCCATAGAAAGATGGGTAATGGCTCTGAGAGAGCTCTCTGAGTAGATGGATAATAAACAAGTATCAAGTCCGAAAATCGTTGGCGGAGGGTAAATTAAAATGACAGGAGACACCGTCTTTTTCACCTATCAAAATGCTAAGATGAAACAAAAGGGCCCCCTCATCACATCCTGTGAGGCAGAGCCGAGCGGGGAGAGGGCCCTGCGGTCAGTTCTGGTGGGTATAAACCAGCACAGCTTTTTAGAAGGCAATTTGGCCATGCCTATTAAAATAAAAAATGTGCATGTTCTTAGACCGAGCAAAGACAAATTCTAGAAATATCCTACCGGGAAATGGTCACATGGTGAAACAAGAGGGCATTTCAAGGAGCTTCTCTGCCACCATCTGGAACGCCTCTCACACGCACACACTCTTGTGCACACTCGAGAGCACGTGTGAATGCACGCACACAGACATGGGGGTGGGGGTGGGACAGAGAGAGAGAGAGGGAGGGAGAGAGGGAGCTGGAGAAAGGGTCTGAATGTGCACAGCTTAGGGGTGTTTAATGTTCATACTTTGGAATACTATACAGGATTAAAAAGGACACAGAGAGATGGCTCAGTGTTTACAAGTACCAGCTGTTCTTCCAGAGGACCTAGGTTCAACTCCCTGTACCAATTCCAGGGGATCTGACGCCCTCTTCTGGCTTCCTCAGGCACCACATGCATACAGTGCACAGACACACGCAGACAAATAAGCACGCAATAAAAACAACAACAACAACAACACTAATGATGATGATGATTTGGAGGCCGGAGAAGATGGCTCTGCTGTTAGAGCCCATACTGTCCTTGCAGGAGGACCTGAGTTCTGTTCCCAGCATCCACTTTAGGTTGTTCAAAACAGCCTGAAACCCAGCTCCAAGGGATTTGACATGCTCTCCCGGCCTCCTCCAGCATTACGTGTATGCACAAAACCTACACAAAGCTGCACAAGAGTAAACACATACTTAAAAAGCACGAAGTATCTATTTTAAAAGATTTATATTCACAGACATGAAGATATACCTTTAGGTACAATGATGCGTGTAGAAAAGCCCAGTGGACTTATTTAAAACAAACAAACAAACAAACAAACAAACCAAACAAGGCACGGCATTCTCCTAGCTACGTATACAGAGAGGCAGCATTCAAAGCACAGGGAGAGAGAGATGACCCGCCCTAGACTGTCAGAAGGACTTTCTCTAGAAAGGGAATAGCAATTTGGCAGCACCCAAAGAAGGCTTCTGCTCAATGTCAATGGTTTGAACTCTTGAGCTGGGGAAGGTCCTCGGTGCTCACAAATGAGGACTGGATTCCCAAACCCACATCAAGATGAACCGGAGAGTTCTCAGAAGCCCGAGAGCCTGGTGACTGTCTCAAGTGCTGTGGAAGATGAGGACAACACCCGGCTGTCCTCAGACCTTAAGGGCCCACCACCACCACCTCACACACCTATACACACACACACACACACACACACACACACACACACACACACACACAGAGATTAAAATAATACAAAACAATTATAAAATGCGCTCCTACTTTAGTCATGAAATGAACACGGTAGAAGGTACAATAATAGGTTTCATTTTCTAAAGAAGAAAAGCCAAAGGGACACGTAGGGACCTCTTGCCCAGAGTTCACTCCCATCCCACTTATTGGAAAAAGTCTTCCTGTAGAACTCTGAAGTCCTGGGTTCGGATCCCACCTCTGCCAGTCTCACGATGCAAACCCCAAAGGTCATTTCCCCTATAACGTGGCTGGGAGAATGGGTCCGGACGAGACAACATATGTAGCAGGTTCTAGCTCAGGCTCTATGAAAGCCGCTGCTGGATACATGCTCTTCCTTTCTTTCTTTCTTTCTTTCTTTCTTTCTTTCTTTCTTTCTAAAGCAAGCACCTTTGGGCTGGCAGGATAGTTTTAGCAGGTAAAGTGCTGTCTGAGCCCGAAACCTGAATTCAATACCTGGAACGTACACAACGGAAGAAAAGAACTGACTACCGCAAGCGCGGCTAAGCACACACCAACACACAATAAACATAAAAGTCCCACCCCATCCCCAGTAGATGTTGCCTGCACTTTTGGCCTAAGAGAGCACATAGTGTCTGCGGGGCCTGCTCAGGGGTCCTATCCCGCACCCAGGCCTGCCTCCTGCCTCTGTTTCTACAACTTGCTGTTCACATTCATGTGAGCTGAGGGTTCCCCAGAGATGCCCTAGAGTTAGGGATCTCAAAGGACAAGACCACCCTTTCTCCTGCTTATAAGCCGTGGGCCTATCGCCTCCTGTATGTAAAATCTACTCCTCCCATGCTGTCTCCAGGCTACTCTTTGTTCTGAGGAGAAGATGGACCAGCTGAGTACAGCTGTGGTCAGTGTTCCCCCAGTAGGATGTTATGTGGTCCCCCACAGAGGTCATGGGAGAAGTAAGCCGGGCCTTGGATCTGGCTGAGTATGTAGCCTGTAAGTCTGGTGATGGCGGAGGTGGACGGGCTTTGTCCATCCCTGTGCACATCCAGGCAGAGCAGTAGCCCCTAGACTTAGGAGAATGGGCAGGGTGCCAGTCATTTGCTGGCTCCAGCTGAGCCCAGGGATCCCACAGGGTGGTGTGTGGTGGGTGGGTGGGTTGGCTGAACCCCATTCCCTTGGACTTCATCCCTTAGGCCTGAAGCGGGAGATGGTTCAATGTGCTCCCACACCACGGCAAGGTCCCTGCAGAGCCACACTGGCATCTGTCCTTCTGCCTTTAGCTTGGGATTGGGACCCTTTTAAATCAGGAAAATTCTCTGCATATACCTCAACTCCTCTACCAAGAACTATGGAGCCCTGGGGACCCCATACCACCACACACTGTTAAGTACAGGGCTTGGCACCTGGCTAACATAGATAGACAATGGCCAGAGTGACTGTGGATTTGGGCGAGTAAAAAAAAAAAATAGGGAAAATACCTTTCTCTGAGGGTTGTTGGGAAGACTAAACTAGCTGATCTGCGTAAAGGACTTCGAACAATGGACTGACAAACAGAAAACAGAGAAACATGTGCTAAATACATACAAGCAGACAATAGACCTGTGTGCACACACATTCGCAGGGTGCACACGTGCATGCACACACATGCATATACAACTGTGCTGCCCTTAAAGTCATGTGCAGAGCCACAGCTTCAGGCACATGTGGACTCGAATACATATGACCCTACGGACCAATCCAGATGCCGACAAATGCTCGTGAACTTTCAGGCACACACTCAAGATGCCATACCCATCAGTTGGTCTAACCCATGAACACACACTGAGGGAAGTTCAGCAAATAGCTCTGTCGCGCCCTGTGCTTGGAGCACCTCCTGGACGGCGAGTTCAGGCCCTCCGAGCTTGTCTCCTTGTGCACAACTTCTCTTCTGGGGCAGTGTCTGCCTTTGGTTGCCCTTTGCTGGACTAGAATCGTGAGGGTTCGGGCACTGGCAAATAGAGCGCTGGCACCAGAGAAAGAAAAACCAAACTCTAGGACGTTAGGTAAATGTTTCTTCTGCGCTCCCTTTTCACAGATGGGCAACTCAGATGTGGAGAAAGACAGTCCAAGGTCACACGAAGTGAAGGCTGAGTCCCTGACCGCATGTGTCCTCGGATGTGAGGTTCTGTCCCCCGTGGAGGAAGCTGCCTGCCCTGTCTCCCTAGACCTGGGTCAGAGCTGGGGTACGAAGTAATGAGAACTTCAAGTCAGGCACAAAAGCTGATTCAGGAATAGGTTGGACATTTGGGGTAGGGCTACTGTGGTATATGAGAGGACAGGAAAACTCTCTTCTCTGAGAAATGGCTCCCAGACCCTAGCCCAAGATGGGTCATGGTTTCCCTTGAGTCTCCAGCGCTCTATTTGTCGTTCTATTTGTCTTTGCTGTCCCTGCTGGGGTCGGGAGCTTTCATCCTAATCCTTTGTCTCTCTCCCTTCAGCCCTCTCTACTTAGTCTCCGCTCTCAGACCACCGCACAGTACGCCCCCCCTCCCAAAGATCAGCTCACCCGCCAGAATGTCCCCACAGCATGTATCTTTTGCAAGGTGTACTGTGAGGTCAGTGTCTTCCAAGGGGACCTCCACGGCACACCACACCCACCTCCCTGGGCAAACGACTCCCACTTTGGGTAAAGCTGTCCCATTCCTACCTACATCTGTGTGTCTGGTGGGATCCTGAGAGCTGGAGAGGGTTCTAAACCCTACCCTCAGTCTAAGGGAGTTCTTGCACACAGCTTTGATCGCAGGAGCAAACAAAACTTGCGAAAGTGGAGGCCCCCCAACGCAGTCCTTGAGACTTCCACACCCAGAGCCGGCTGAATCGCACTGTCACCATCGAAAGAGATGCATACTACCAGAGCCGTGTGCTCACAGAAGCATGGTGCAGGGAAACTCCAACCACAGATTTCCAGAGCCTGGACCCCAAGCCAAGTCTTCAGAAGTGGGGAAACTTCAGGCGTCTGGAACCTACAGTAAGACACCCCAAAGAGAGCAGGCACCAGGGTTCCTGGTTCAGAGCAAGGGGGAGGGGGGTGGTCCCATCCCAAAGTTCAGACTATTAGGAAAACCCAAGCCTTTGCGCCTACACTCGTCCCAGGGACCCCAGAACAACTCCAGGATTCCTGTGTTGGAGTGTGGACCGGGAGGGACTTACCAGCGCGTACGCGGAGCTGAGCATTGGGCAGCAGAGCAGGAGCGCCAGGCCGGGTGCGATCCGGGCGGCCCCCATCGCCACCGCCTAGGGCCGCGTCCCTCGGGGCAGCCGCCGCCAGCCCTGGTGATGGTTGGAGGGTGCAGAGCTGCGTCAGGCCGGGCCGCCCCGCCCACGCCCCGGCCTAGGGGACCCCGGCGTCCGGGCGGCCCGAGGCCCCGGAGCCCGGCGCGGGGCCCATACGCCTAGGGCGAGCGAGAGAACGAGCCGGCGCAACGGAGAGAGGGAGGGCGGAGGGAGGGAGGCAGCCTGAGGCCGGGCGGGCGGCGGGCGGGCGCCGAGCGCTGCTGAGCGGCCTGTCTGCCTCGGAGCGGAGAAATCACATCCATATGGCTGGGCCCCCCGCCCCCGGCCCGCCCCCCGCTCCCCTCCCGCGCCGCCTTTTCTTTCTTTCTTTCTCTGTCTTTCCCCCCCCCTCTTTGGGGGGAACTGGGAGCAGTGGCTTCGCTCCACGCCCAGTGGGGGAGGGTCGGGGGAGGGGTCGGGGTCGCGGTCTGCGGGGGGCGACCAGGCTGTTATTTTTAGCTCCGCGGCAGTGGGCAACAGGGGAGTCCGGGCGGGGCGGGGCGGGGCAGGGGGCGCGTTTTGAGTTGCGCGGGGCGTGCAACTAGGGGATGCCTTCCCGACTTTTGCAACGACACTGAGCCTTTCGGTGTTCCTGCCGCGGGTTCCCGGCGCTACCGCAGCACAGTGGCCCGGCTCCCTGGTCCAGTCTGGACCCCCATGCCACCTCCTGCACCCCCTTTTCCATTCTCTGAACCCGCGCCGCGTGCGCCCGAGCGGCACTAGCGCTTCTGCTGCCCCGATGCTGGGGCTGCCTGTCTGCTTGTCAGTCGGTCTTTAGCTAACCCCCCGCACCCCCCTCCCCCTGCTCGCGCTTCCCGGCCTTGGCCTCTGCTATTCCAGCGGCCCCAAGCTCGGTTTCGGTCACTCCCTCGCTCCCCCCTCCTCTCCTCTACGAAAACATTTGCAAGTTTCCAAAAAAGCCACCGAACTGAGCGGCAGCAGGGCTGGTGACTCCACGGAACTCGGAGGAGGCGCCGCAGACTGACACAGAGACGGAGCAGCCGGGTTCGCCCTAGCCGGGCCCCGAGTCTGTCCTGTCCCACTCTGGCCTCCCACGCCCCCGGCCCCCCAACTCCCCATCCCAAGCCCCGACTTACTCCGAGCTCGCCGCCGCGGCCCCCGCCTTGCCATGAATGTCGGGGTTCCCCCGACAGCCTCCCCAAGCCAGCGTTCCGTCCGCAGCCCCGGGGGGACTTCATGGAGCTCTCGGGATTCCCCCCCCCTGGCCTGCCTGGCCTCCAGAGCCCCCCGCCCGGCCGCTGCTCCGAGCCGCCGCCCGCCTCGCGCGTCCCTCGCCTAGTCGTCTGCCGCTCCCCTCCCCCCGCGGCCCGAAGCCTCTTCCCTCCCCCGCGCCCTCCCCGGGCCTCCTCCGCCCCTGCCCCCTCCACTGCCTCCCGGGCGGGTGTGCGGAGGACAGAGCCGAGCCCGCCGCCCCCAACCCCGGGACATCTCTCCAGAGACACAGTCCGGGATATTTCAGCAGGAGAATGAATGCTGGGGGTAGAGGGACGGAATCTGGGGCGCTCTGACATCGAGAAGATCCCGTGGCTAGGACGCTGTCCCATCCCAACTTTTGCTTTATTCTCTCCTTTGGGAAAGTACAGACCACCCACTACCCCAGATCTTCCGGCCCTGGCTGATGAGCAGGCGGGATACACGAGGGAGCCACTGGGGAGGCCGCCTAGTATTTCGCACGCCACGGGCCGCGGCGCTCTCTGTGCACCCGCGGGATTTCTGTTCTGGCTGTGTGGAGACCCTGGGGAAGCTGTTCCACCGCCAGCTAGAGCCAGGCTACGCAGCCAACGCCCTCGGGTCCTGCCCCGCCCTTGCCTGGTCCTCCATCCTCTGTCCCATCGCAAGTCCAGGTGTCTAGCTAACCTGAGACACGCATGGTGTTTGTTCCTCCTGCCTAGGTCTGCACCTTTGTTGAACTCCCTGCTTAGAGGGGCGCCTGTCCAATCCGGGTATCCGAAGATATGCAGCTGCTTGCCAGGCATCTCCATCCACCTCAACCATCCTAGCCCCAGTTCGGGGAAGTTCGAGGCTACAAGATTTGGGGATCGGCTAGGACACCCACTTTTGTACTTCACCTCCCTCTAACATGTCATTCTCCAAATGCTGGTGGCTGTCCTGGGCCCCTGGGCCCCTGGACTTCGGTGTGTGTGTGTGTGTGTGTGTGTGTGTGTGTGTGTGTGTGTGTGTGTGTGTGTGTAGGTAGTCTGGAGTAGGGGTTGGAGCTAGTATAAGGGGTGGTTGTGGTGGAGGAATTTATGTATTCTATGCTTGCGTTCTAAGATTTTGGGCTTCTTGCGTCCTGTCCCTGTAGGGCGCATCAGGCACCAGAGAAGGTTGGGAGTCCTTGGAACAGAGGGCTGCCGAAGGAAGCCATTTTAGGTGTGGTGACCTGAAAATTACCACCAGGTGAAATGGCACCTTTGCTTGCTTACTTACCAATTGTGTGTCCTGCTCGCTAGGACTCTCTGGGTATTTCGGTCTCAGTTTTCTCATCTGCAAAAGCCAGGGAGATGTCCAGCTGACTCAGAGGGCCCCCTGAAGGTTTGTGAAAACACATGAGCTCCAGGGGTTCTCCACGAGCCCTCAAAAACCTGCTCTCCATCTCAAGGAGATGGCCCCCACCGCTCAGAGAGAACGGGCTTCAGGTCCACCCTGCCTGCTATGCCCCGCTTCTGTGCCCACACACACCATCCCCAGCATGTGCAGTCTTCGAGACTTTCGGGGCGCTCACATTCACTTCTCTGTATGGTTTTTGCAGTTTCCTTGTCAGGAGCACACTTTGGTATGGAGGACAGTACTCCCTACTTGTGCCTCCACATCCTCCTTGGCAGTGCCAGATTGTGAGTCCGGGTCTGTGTGGTACGCATGCTCTTTGAGAAAGGAAGATGCCCCTCCCCCCATTCCCTTCACAATGGGCTTGAGAATGGAAGATCCATAGTGCTATGCTTTGATGGTCTCTGATGTTTCTTTTCTTTTTCTTTCTTTCTTTTCTTTTCTTTTTTTCTTTCTTTCTTTCTTTCTTTTTTTTTTTGGTTTTTCAAGACAGGGTTTCTCTGTGTATCCTTGGCTGTCCTGGACTCACTCTGTAGACCAGGCTGGCCTTGAACTCACAGCAATCCTCCTGCCTCTGCCTCCCGAGTGCTGGGATTAAAGGCGTGCACCACCACGCCTTCTCTGCTGTTTCTAAATGACACAGATTTCATGTGACACAGATTCCATGTGACAATGATCACGGACTGCCCTTTCCCTTGGTGATGAGCAAAGGGCATACATGGCAGAATCAAGAGTGAGGGGATCTGAGAGCTGGTGGGGCAGAGTTCTTAGTTCTGACAATAGACCGCTCTTGACTTAAAGACAAATTAAGATCTTTGCGTTTGAGCCGGGCTGTAGCGCCACACACCTTTATTTCCAACACTTGGGAGGCAGACGCAATTAAATCTCTGTGAGTTTGAGGCCAGCTTCATCTATATAGCAAATTACAGGCCAGAGCTACATAGTGAGACCCTGTCTCAAATACAAAGCAAAATACCCCCCACAAAACAAAACAAAACAAAACAAAACAAAAAAAAACCCAAACCAAACACCCTAACAAAGAAGAACAAAAGAAAGGAAAGATTTGCCCTTGATTGGACCAGAGTGGGCTGTGAAACCACTATAGTGGGGTGAGGGTCTCGGGGTCCCTAGCTGGAACTTCTGTACCTCACTGCGCAGTTCTCTACTAAACATTCCACATTATGGCCACCTACCTCACCCCCAGGCCTCTGGTTAAACTGCCACCATGGGAATGGGGGGCAGAATCACACATTAACTAGTTAGCACTCGAGGGTCGGGCAGAGCCAGCCTTACCCTTGGATGGGCAGGCTCTAGACTGTAGGGTCCGTTTCTGTTCAGTTTCAGATCAGTTTTCGATGGAGTTGGGGGCAAAGTAAGGCTAAGGGTAGGGAGTGGGTCTGTGTTTTGCTCTTTGGGCCACAGCCCAGGCTTAGCGGGAGGAGATAAGGTGATCCTTGGAGCTCAGAACCAGGGAGCAGTGGCTGGACTCTGGCTCCGCCTCTGCTGGTGTGGCAGCCTCAGGCTGACAGGCTTCTGCTGCTGCCACCCCAGCCAGGGTACACAGGACCCCTGGGACCGAGTTGGCCATCAGACTTGAGCAGTTCTTCCAGTTCTGTTGTCTGGCCTTATTCTCTCAGAAAGCTCCTTGTCACCTGCCTGGAGGCTCTGTGGCATCACTAGTCCACATCTGCTTCTGAGCCCCCCTTCCCCTCCCCCCCTCCCTCTACTTCATCTCCAACTTAGCCCCAAAGTCACTTGCAAGCTAAGAATAGCTCTACTCCCAAACTGCTCTGCCCCCACTATGAACCTGACCCCAGGCTAAGCCTTCATCCTAGTCTGATTTACAACCAGTGGCTGAACCCTGACCTTAGGCTGAGACTCCTTCAAGGTTTCCAACCCCGGACATTTCTCTAGTTACAGTCCCTTTTGGAAAAATTTGAGTCAAGGGGCCAGTGTAGGTTAGGGTGGCCAGGCCGTAAGTGAAGCAAGGTGCCATTTTTACAGCTATTTCGGCTGCTCATAAACACTCCCTATCCAGCTGAGTCACTGAAGGCTCCCATAGCAGCTGGCTGGGCAACCCCCTCCTCTTGCAGCAGGGTCTGACTTTCTCACCCCAGGAAGGTGAAGGGAGGGAGGAGGGGGGCGCCCAGGAGACCAGGAGGCTTTGTTTCAGTCAGGACACACTCCAAAGGCATCTGGAGGTATGGACTTCCTCTGGCTGATGGCATGGTCGCAGGTGTCTTGCTGTCACGACACCAAGGTCCGAGGCCATGAGGGCATGCCTTGTCTGTCCCAGGGACACAGCACAGGCGCACGAAAGCTTGCTTCAGGGGGCAACTCAACCTTGTCTCTTTCTCTCAGCTGCACCCAGGCCTCCTAGCCCTCCAGTCCTACTTACCTGGAATCCACAGGTCTTTCGAATGGGGCCTCAGGTTGAGGTGCAGACTCAGGTTGGCCCTGAGAAGGCCACGGACCTGCCAGAGGAGCTTCCCCAGTTCAGGCCTGAGCAAGGACACTGCTGGTGAGGACAGGAGAGGCCCCAGTCCCAGCTCTGGCTTAAAAAGAAAAATTAATTATTTTTACCAAGCCCTGCACTGCCTCAGGACTTTGTCCCAGACCCCAAGCCTGCCAGTGTTCTGATGTCCTGGGCTAGGCCCTCCCCTTAACCCTCATGCGCCTGCCTTCCAGGCACCAGGCCAACTCAGCCTCTGGGGAGCCTGTGCCTCAGTTGCTGTCCCTCACCCTGCCAAGCCTTGCTATGACTAGTTCCCCATTTATCTAACTCATCTCTGTCTGATCCTTCTAGCGCTTTCTATACCTCAGATATCCAAAGCTGCCACCAGATATGCACACAGCATCTATGAGTAATTTTATTCAAGGTTTAGGCATCTTAGGGGAAAAAAAATGGGGCCATGGGCTGACTCGTATTCATATCCCAGGGAGAAGAACCTGACACCTGAGCTGGAGATGTAGCTCAGTGGAAAGAATGCTCCTTTAGCATGAGGGAGATCTGCGCTGTATAGAGAGACCCTGTCCCAAAAATAAGTAACTAGGGATTGGAGAGTTACGTGCACTTAGTGCTCTTGCAGAGGACCAGGATTCAGCTCCCGGGATGCAATCAGGTGCTTCCTGACTGCCTATAGTTCGAGGGCATCTAAAAGCTCTCTGGCCTGTTCAGACAGTTCCATGCACAAAACGGTGCACAGAAACTCATACACAGGCACACACATACACACAAAGTAAGATAAGTGAATAGAGGTTCCAGCCAGGCCTGTAGCACAGTTGGTTTAGTACCTGCCTAGCGTGAAGGCAGCTCCAGTACCATTTAAACTAGACCAGGTGGCGGCATCTGGCTGAAATGCCGGAAGTGGGGAGTTGTGGCTGGAGAATGCAGGTCCATCCTTGGCTTCATAGTGAGCCTGAGGCCAGTTTGGGTGGGCTACATGAGCCCCTGTCTCAAAAAAGGTGGTGCTGGGGGGTGGGGGTGGGCGGGGAGGCAGTGAGATGGCTCAGCCAGGAAAGGCGCTTGCCATCAAACAAACCTAGCCGACTTGAGTTTGGCCTCTGAGGCTCACATAGTGGAGGGGAGAGCATTAACTTTGGCAACGTGTTTGCTGATCTCCATACATGTGCTCTGTGTGTGTGTGTGTGTGTGTGTGTGTGTGTGTGTACAGAGAGAGAGAGAGAGAGAATATATGTAACTGAAAATAAAGAAGAAACGAAAACCAACCAATCAAACAAAACAAAACAAACAAACAAAAAATTCTTGAGGTCTCAGCTAGGGCAGATGCAGAGACTCTGGCTTTAGCACTCACCCCTGCAGCTTTACAGCCACCCATAGCTGCCTCCTCGCCCACTGGAATGTGACTCCTGCTATGAATCTAGAGGGCCAGGAAGTCCTCTCTGGCCTCACACTGCTATACTCCCCAGACTCGGGGTCTGCTTATGCACAGTGGTGGTGGTGGGGGGGGGAGGGCGGGAAGCTATCCACAGGGTGATCCTCCTTTGCGCCTCCTTTGCACAGAATGGGCTGTGTCAGAACCAGGGGCGGATGCTGAGGGTGAAGATGTAGACAAATAGGAAAACAGAGACCATGCAAGATCCCAGAAACTTCACCCCAGGGTCTCCAGGACCCAGTGACCTGGGCTGGAGACTGGCCTGCTTGAGCCCAGTCTGAGCTGGTTTATGTCTGGAAGGCCCAGCTGGGCCTGACAAGGTATAATGATTCACATAGCCGCTGCCGCTCAGCACATTCCAAAGCCAGCCTCCAGTGCCCAGCACGTGAGGTGGCTGCCTCACACCACCCTTCTGCCACCAGGGCATGTTTCTAAGACCCTTGTCTCCAAGAGTCACCACCTCTCCTTAGACCTTCTGGGCTCTTGGGTACCATATTGTCTTTTGTTCTGCTTTGCTCTTTGGTTTGTTTGGTTTTTGTGAGGCACGCTACTGTAGTTATGTAGGCTAGGCTGGCTGAGAATCTGATACATATCTTGAACTCCTGATTCTCCTTGGCCTTGGCCCTCTGGGAGCTGGTATTATATAGATGAGCACCACCGGTCGACCATTATGCTGGATTTGAACTCCCAGCCTCCTTGCATCAGCCTCCCACGCGCTGTGATTGTAGGCAGCTACCACCTTGTTCAGCTTTCCAGTGTACTAACTACTTTGGTTCACAAGCTAGAAAAGGAGGCAAGGAGCTTGCTAATACCTGGTCTCCAGGTGGAGGAAACTGAGGCCCGAGAAGAGAATGGATTGTCCAGGGCACGTAGCAAGACCATGAGAAACAGCTTGTATAGGTATCCCGTCCCTAAACTAAACACCCTGTTCCTCTGACTCAGAAATGTCTCCCTTGCCTTGACAGTCTTTGCTTTTCCATGGGACAGGAGCCTGGGCCCATTTTTGCTTAGTCTGTATGGCAGCCCTGAGCTGGACCCTTCCCTCTTCGTGGCCTCAGTTTCCAATCTGCCATTAATAAGTGAAAGGTTTGAGAGTCAAATTGACCAAGGATTCATTTTGGATGCAGGCAGAACTTTGCATCTGAAAATCTGGCATTCAGGCCAGGCTGTGTTCCTCCGGTGGGCCCCAGCCTAAGGCTGAGAGGGGTGATTCTGGCCCTTAGCCTGGGGACAGGAAATCGTATTTTGGTCCTGGGTCCTGGGTAAGTAGGCAGGGGGAGAATGGCAGCTCAGACCCAACTGTGTTTACTTGGGCTGGGCCCCCTCAGAGCTCAACAGGCTCCCATTCATTGGGAGCCCCATAAACCCTTTGGGGCTCCTTGAGGTTCAGAGTGCCTGGATGCCAAGTGTGGCTGCTTCCCCCAGACCCACTAGGGACCGGCAGGGGTACAAGAAGATGAGGGAGGGAGGACTGAAGACAGTAAGTAGAGGCTTGGCCATTCTTCCCTCTTTGCCTTTTTGTGTGGGGGGTTGTAGTTTCTGCCCCGGACCAATTGGAGGGCAGTTGGGAAGACCCAGGGGGGGGGGATGGAGGCTTATAATCCCCCCCAGCTGTTTTATCTTGGATCGGGTCCCTGAGGACAGAGCTGTATTCCCTAAGCTCTAGAGCACAGCTCCAAACCTTATCGGTCTTTAAGGCAAGCCTGAGACCGCAGTGTCCCCGGCTATTGACCTGCTTGTTGTGAGACCTTTGGATCCTGTTTTGAGTTGTTGACAAATTATGCCCCCTTTCACTCTGACGTAAGGGAGTCTTCCTGTCCCTAGGCCTTCTCTTCCTCAACTGCCCAGCAAGAGGAGTTTGTATGGGTTTGTTTGTTTGTTTGTGGCAGAAGCATTGGGATCAGATCCTGTAGGGATGGCTGCTTTGGGTGCCTCTCTTTTGGACCTTTCCTGTTGTCTCCAGTCTTCCAATCACACTTTATTTGGCTGGTTAAGGTCCCTCTGAATGGAAGGGCTGCAGCAGTGGCTGGAGCATTCGATAGAAAGAATTAGGGCTCGTGGGTCTACAGACTGCCCGGCTTTCTCATGACTGTAAAATAAGCCTCCTCCTTGGTCCAAAGGGCTCCTGGCTGTTGAGTAGAGTTGGAGTGAACACTGTACCAAGCCCCCTTAGCCCTGTGTGTATGTCTTTACTGGTAAAGTCCCGCTTGGTGTGTGTGTGTGTGTGTGTGTGTGTGTGTGTGTGTGTGGCAGGATGGCTGGTGGATGAAGAAGGGAAAGAGAAACTTCACACCCAGATCCCCTTTCAATGGTGCCCCCACATGCTCGTGGTAACCTATCCAGCCACCGGGGATCCCGCTTGGGGAATAGAAGGGGTCTTGCTTCCTAGCCGCCTTCCAGGTGGGGTGTGACTTCCCGCTCCAGTGGTTGTAAAATGCCCAGAAGCCTGGTGGGTCCAGTGTGTGTGTGTGTGAGTGTGTGTGTGTGTGTGTGTGTGTGAGTGTGTGTGTGTGGGGGGGGTCGGGTCTGTGCCTTGGAATACCCTCCTCCCAGGCGTATTTGACACGTGTTTCCGCCTCTCCCGGCATGGGCTCCCGCGGTTGCTATTTATAACCTTTAAGAGCTCCTGCCGACTGCAAAGTTTTCTTAAACTCAAAATATCACTGAGGTCCTGGGCACGCGTTCCAGAGGCCTCAGGGCACTGTGGTTTGAAGGGAGGAGGGGGCTGAAGGAGGAGGAGGTATGAACTCAGACCCTGAGTCCTTGCTGGGGACTGTGACAGGGACTTGGGTGAGGAACCCCAGTCTTGATACTCTGGCCTGCCTTTGGCCTGAGGGATCCTTTATGTGGGTGGTCCTTGGCCGTGCTGGGCCATTTGAGGTCTCCTGGGCCCACTCTAGGATTACTTCCTGTCACCCCAAATGCCTCAGTGGACGTTATCCGGGATAAGGCCATAAATTGGCAGGTCCTGGGGGGCATCTCTGAGGCTAGGGTCAGGGCTGCATCTTCATGGCTGGATCAGCAGAACAAGTGGCAGGCCACAAGGACTAGGGCTGAACTGTCCAAAGAGAAGAAGCACTTTGAGAAAGTTTGTAAAGCAGTGTGTGTGTGTGTGTGTGTGTGTGTTTGTGTGTGCACATGTGTGCATATGTGTGTGTGTAACAATTAGACAGGGCACCTAAATGCTACGGGTCATCCTGTTCATACATACCATGATCAACATACCCTCAGAGGCTCCAGGTAGCAGTGCAAGAAGCTAACGGGAGGCAGCTGCCTTGTAGGAGGCATCAGAGCCATCAGGAGTGAAGCCAATCACGGCTCAGATGCCATGCAGAAGCTGAAGCTGAGGGAGACAGCAGCAGCAGGGCCGCGGTCAGGCAGGGCAGGATACTATTCTCCTGCATGGCTTTGTCCGGCTTCTGCCTGCCCTGGCTAAGGCTGTTTTCCTGGGGTCCCTCAGGCTCCTCTGGTGTGGATGAGAAGCCCACGAGCCCTGGGCCTCCGTCTTGCACTGCAGGTTGTCCAGCTTGTCCCTTTCGTTCCTCTATATGTGCTTCCTGTGCCTCCTCCTCTCAGAAACCATCCAGGGCGTACAGCCCGGCACCAGCAAAGTGAGACCTATAATCCTGGTTCTTAGCTAGGCCTTCTATTTTGTGGTACTAGGGGTGAATGCAAACTTCTAGCTTCAGCCTCAGCTTCAGGGACATCTCCCTGGCCTCAAGGACAGCATGGGCACTGGCTGGCGCTCTGGACTCCCAGCACTCTGCCTGGCTCATCCCTTCATCCTCCAGTCACCCCAGGGAGGGGCCTCCCCTCCAAGTCTCACTTTCTTCAAGAGGAAGGGGGCCAGATCCCAGGATCCCAGAAAGCCTCTCCTAGGCCTCAGGTCAAGTCTCTGACTTAAGTGTTCCTCCGGGAAGCCCTATGACACTGACTCCACCCGACGGCCCGTCCTCAGAAAGCCAAGGATCAGCCCATGGGACAAAGACCGTAGCCTGGGAGCCCCCAGACTGGAAGAGAAACATCCTCAACTAGTCCTAGCCCAGCTATCCCTGAGATGGGACTACGGGGGTGGAAAGAGTGGCATGCTTTCTTTCTGGACCTGAGAGTTAGGAAGAGGAACCTGGAGGTGACAGAGACTGACAGTCATGATGACTTTATCTATCTATCTACCTATATGTATGTATATACATACATATACATATATATACATACATACATACACACACACACATATATATATACACACACACACTGTGTGTGTGTCTGTATGCATACATAAATGTAGATAAATGTAGGTGCCTTTGGAGGCCAGAAGAGGGCATACCATTCCTTTTAACTAGAGTTATAGGTGGTTATCTGCAGTACAGTGGGTGTTGGGAACCTAGTTCTTCTCCCCTGCATGAGCAGCAAGTGCTTTTAGGCACTGATCCATTGCTCCAGCCCCTCTTTGTTTTGCTGAGCTGAACCTACAGTGATTACGGGCTGGGAGAAGGGTGTGACCATGCTAAATGGGAGTAGGCTTATGGAAGGGTCTCAAGCTGCACCATATCCCCTGCTACACCCACACCAGGCTCTTCTGCTTATCACACAAGACCCGGACTCCTGAAAGACAGACACTAATCACGGGTGGGAGTCGCTCATTGTCCAGTGCCTGGGCTGCAGCCGTTCCTCAGTCCCTCCCAGCTTATCTGCAGCCTGGGCTGGGCCCTTTGTCCCAGCCCATTGTCCCCTTGTTGACAGAACTCTAAGCTCCAGCTCTCTGTCCCTCACTAAAATGTGGACAGGAGCAAAGGTTGGCAAAGTGGGCAACAGGCCAGGATTCAGGGACAAGGATGCCTCCGAAGCACAGTTGATGACGCCCCTCCTGATCCCCACACTACAAAAGTGAACACTGGAAACTGTCAGGGGAAGAGGCTCTGGGAACCAGTGAAGGGGCTTAGCTCCCTGGTCCCCAGCTAAAGCCAGGCCCAACTCCAAATCTGCTTTGATGAAAGTGATGAAGCTGCACTGTTTCCTAATGGCCCAAAATGATGCCTATAACACCTAGCTAACCAAGGCACTGACCTGAGAGACCTCAGCCCCTACTGCAGAACTCCTTGGAGTTCCCTGCACCGGAGGGAGAGGGCCAAGCTGTGTGCCTTACACCACCCTTTCCCACTTTCTCCAGGTCATGCATTTGGGGGTCTCTGAGCCGGTCTTAGGGCTCACTCCCTGGGCCCAAGCATGTGAGTCTCCAAGTCTTCTGTGAGCTCCCCATAGCCTCAAGGTCACTGCAACAGGAACTTTCCTGTCCCCCAACCACCCCTCCTTCCCGTTTGCCTTCCCTCTGCTTGTCCTAGGGTCCACAATATGGGAGACAAATGGGTCGGGAACCTTCCACAGAGTCCTTTCCCATGAGAGCCAAGCTCTGACCCCATCCTTATCTGGCCTAGACATGCCAAAAACAACACAGATGCTGTGGCTCAGAAAGGCCTGAACTTGGGGATGCTGACCTCCCCAGCCCAGCTGCTCTCTCAGGCCTCTGTTTCCCCTTCTGTGAGCAGATTTCCGTGCAAGACTCCAAAGTGGTGGAATGGTGTGGTGAGCTCCACGGGTGTGTGGTAGGAGGCATTGGAAAGACTCTAAAGACTGGACACACACACACACACACACACACACACTCACACACACACACACACACACACACACACACACAGAGAGAGAGAGAGAGAGAGAGAGAGAGAGAGAGAGAGAGAGACAGACAGACAGACAGAGAGACAGAGAGACAGAGACAGAGAGAGCACCACCAATTTGTGTAGATTCTTTTTGACTCTGATGTTAGTGTCATAGAACTGGTGACAGTTGGCCCAGTCAAGTATGAGCTTGAAAACCTGCACATAACAGCCTGCAAGCTCAGTTCTGAGCAGCTGAGGCAAATATTCATTCCACAGAGGTAGAGTGGGGAGTGTTGATATCAGGTTAGCTGACTGTGTGCATGTACGCATGTATGCAAGCATGTGTCTATGTGTGTGTGTGTGTCTGTCTGTCTGTCTGTCCATCTGCATGTCTGTGTCTGCGTTTTCAGCCTAACCACATGGGTAGGCTGAGTGGGTAGATATATAAATAGCGACTAAGGCAGGTACCAGAATCAATCTTAACTATTCCTGGCTGGGGGCTTGGGCCATTTTAAATGCAGCATCCACACCCTGCACCACAGAGGGTTTTTGTGTGGCCTCTGGAGGCAGAGACACAGCTGGCTCTGGGTGGGGCAGAGAGAGGGGACAGCCCTAGGTCTGGTGAGGCCATCACAGCTAGGAGGGGCTTGTAAGGGGACAGGGAACTTCTCCTAACCCACACGGCCTTCCCTTTCTGTCTCTCTTTGCATTTTTGTCTTTTTGAGACAGGGTCTCCTGTGATTCAGGCTGGCCACAGCTCACTATGAAGCTGAGGATGACCTTGAACTCTTAATGCTCCTGCCTCCACCTCCAGAGTGCTGGGGTTATAGGTGTGCGCCACCACACTTGGCTGTACTGCCTTTAAATTTTTAAAAATTGTTTCTGTATAGGTGTTTTGCCTGTATGTGTGTATAGGTGTTTTGCCTGTATGTGTGTCTGTGCACCGTGCGCCCGTGTGCCTGGTACCCTTGGAGCCAGAAAAAGGCACTGGATCCTGGGGAACTAGGGTTGTAGATGTTGTGAGCCACCATGTGCATGTTGGGAATGACCCCAGGACCTCTGGAAGAGCAGCCAGTGCTCTTAATTGCCGAACCTTCTCTCCAGCCTTGGTATTGCTTCTTTCAAAAGCATTGTCACCTTTGCGCACTCACTGCTGCCACTGGTATCCTTGTCCCCTGCCCTGCCTCCTTTCTCATTCCTGTTGTCCCTTATGTCACAGTTGTGCGTGCCAGTCCTCTCTTCCCGTGTCACTGTCTTGCCTCCGTTTCTTATCCACTCTGGCTGCTTGAGGTTAAGAGGTGAGAGTAAAGACTCCTTGTCTTTGGAGCTGAGTTTAGGGGTGACAAGCTGTGTGTGTCCACGTGACTGCATCTCTAGCCTACCTTTATCCCTGACCCCACTTCAGCAACCTCCTGCTTCTGAATCTGCCCTCATATCTCTCTCTCTCTCTCTGTCTCTCTCTCTCTCTCCCAACCCTCCTGTCTCTGCCTTGACGTCTGCCATAGTCAAGGGTCCTGTGTCCAATTTCTCATGATGGCCCCAGGGAACTGGTTACTCCTTGCAGCCAAAGTGAACTGTTTGCCTGAGACAGTTGATCCATCCAGTCAAACAACCGGTCAATTCAGGCTCCTCGTATGACTGACTTTTTTTTCTCCCTCTCTGCTAAATTTACTTACATTTTGGACTGAATTGGCCATTCAACGGAGGTTGTGTCCACATGGCCCACCCCACTCATGCCAACAGATGAACAGACTCACAGACAGGCATGCACACAGGAGCAGGAGTACCCAGACACGCTTAGACCCATGCGTGATCACATCGTGGTGACACATATAAGCATACAAGATCACACACTTCCCCACAGTCACACATGTGACCGCCCCCACCCCCATGCCCATACACCAAGCCACATAACACATAAGGCACAAACACTAAGCGGCCACACACATTCACACCTCTGGGCAGTACACACACATTCACACCTCTGGGCAGTGCACACATTTACTCCTGATCTAGGAAAGACTTGGAGAAACAGAGGCAAGAGGAGGGGAGAGTTGTGGCCCTGGATCTAGAGCTGGGCAGAGCCTCACTGCAGCAGTCTTGGGCGGCCACCAGCTCCTTCTCTAAGACCAGTTCGCACTGACAATGTTTTCTCCCTCCCTCTCTCATCCTTTCCAGGGGGTTTCCGGTCATCTCAGGCCACTGCTGAGCTCTTGCAAACCTCAAATATAGCAGCTCCCCAGACCCTGATCCTAAAGCGGACTCTTTTTTTTTCCCCCTTCTTCTTCTTCTTCCAAGGATCCTAAAAGGGGACTTTTTTTTTTTCTTCCAAGGACAATAAATATTTGCTCTTTGGGAGACTGCTGGTGGGAGAGAACAGGGTTTGGCGGGATGGCAGGGAATGTCAGAGCAGTTCAGAGCGGTCACAGGCCCTGTTTGGGGTGGGTGGGCAGGGCTCTGTCCATAAGCTACACCAGCAGTCTTAAAGGACCTGGAAGCTCAGAGGTACAGCCCAAACCCTAGGCCATTTTCTCTGCTGCCTTAACCAGCATGTTGACAACCTTACTCTTTTTGTTGTTGTTGTTTTGATCTGTTTTTTGTTTTTCCAGACAGGGTTTCTCTGTGTAGCCTTGGCTGTCCTGGACTCGCTTTGTAGATCAGGCTGGCCTCGAACTCACATCGATCCACGTGCCTATGCCTCCCGAGTGCTGGGATTACAGGTGTGTGCCACCGCGCCCACCCACAGCCTTACTCTTTATAAGATTTTCTCCTGCTCTGTTCACCTAAAAAAAAAAAATAAAGAAAGAAGATTGCAGGAGACCGGAGAGATGGCTCGGAGATTAAGAGCACTGGCTGCTCTTCTAGAAGACCCAAGGTTTGAGTCCCAGCACCCACATGGTGACTCACAACCATCTGGAACTGCAGTCTCAGAGGGGTCAATGCTGTCTTCTGGTCTCTGTGGGCATCAGACATGTAGTAGACAGACACCCATCCACATAAAAATTAATTACATAAAACAGTTTGGTGTGTGTGTGTGCTGGTCATGTGTGGAGTGTGGGTGCATGCATCCCATGGCACATGTGTGTGTAAAGTCAAAGGACAACCTCTGGTGTTGGCCAGGACCTTCCATCTTGCTTGAGGCAGGGTCTCTCATTACTTGTTTCTATGTACACCAGGTTGTCTGTTTTCCATCTCCCGATAGTGACCCTGGGATTACTGTGTCCAGGCTTTATGCGGAGTCTGGGGATTTGAACTCAGGTCCTCATGGTTGTACAGCAAACACTTTACCCTCTGAGCCAACTTCCCAGTCCTCTCTTCACCCTTGACAGCTCCCTACGCCTTCTCATTTGCTTAGACTACATGGCCCCAGCTTGTGGTCCTACTCTTTGGATCCAATAAGGGGGTCAGTATTTTCAGACACATTTGCAGTGTCCTTCCTTGGGTGAGCTGTGAGGGGCAGAATCAAGGTCCCTCAAGCCAGACTCATGAGACCAGTTCATCCCCTGAAAACAAGGGTGTGCCTTCCTTCTATAATGGACCCAAACTGGACATTACTGTCCCCACACTGTCCCCCATGAGGCCCTAGGCCTTGGAGGCTCTGGCCTGCTACCTCTTCCTTCATGCTGAATTAGGATCCCAAATATAACGGCCATGGCCACAGCCGGCCAGGACACCACAGCCCCAAAGCGTCAGTCCTGGGCCGGGATCAGAGGGGCAGGAGCTGATTATAGGTCCCTGGGCCAAACCCAGGGCTTGTCTGCCAGCCCGCTGAGCCCTACCACCCCCACCCCTAGAACCACAAGGCTGGAGCATCTGGTCCCCGTCAGCACAGTGGGCAAAGGGAGGGGCCTGGGAGTTGTGCTTGGCCTGCCCGAGGACAGAGTTGTCTGTGTGTGGTGGTGAGGATGGGCCAATACTCAGAGCAGAGATTGCTCTTGGAACCCACCATCAACTTGCGTCCATTGGTTAGGTGGGGAAACTGAGGCCAGGAGGAAGAGAAGCCAGGTTGGCTCACAAGAGCATGGAGGGCCTCTTCTGCCTCCCCCTTAGGCACCATTTCCCATTTTTCCAGGCCTGGGCTGTGCCTTGGGAAGCAGGCCACATCCTGTTGTGGATGATCAGCTCTGCTAGGAAGTCCTCCTTGGAGTCTCAACCAAGGCCGTAGGATGGTACAGAAACAGTCATTTGCTTTCTTGGGCCTTTGTTGATACCTCTTGCCCATTGCTAGGCAGCCCGTGGGGGCCACAAATCGTCTATCTGTGAAACTGAGGCAGGACCCAGGGACCCCAGTAACGGTCTGTGCTCATGAAGACTCAACATACTGGTCATGGGTTTACAGCTCTGGCCACACATGTGTGCTGTGTGTAGTGGGTGAGATACACAGCCCGTGGACCTTCCTGGGCCATGACAGGGTCCCCAGGACCTGCTGCACAGCAACATTTGACCTACTTCTAAGGCTCTGGGTCTGGCCCAGGCCGCGTTCTCGACTCCTCCGGGAAGTGTGGGCTTGTATCCCAGCCCAGAGGCTGCAAGCCAAGAGGGGCGGGCCAGGATGGCCTGTGGAGCCTGTGGCTGAGGGACAAGGACACAAGAGGAGCCCGACCCTCCTTCCCTGTCTCTGGCTTTTGGGCCCAAGGGACATTCAGTCCTCCTTCCCATGTGGCCACCATACTCTTAACTACTCATATTGACTCTGATAGGTTGAGGGGCATTCCTCGTGCCCTCTGAACTCTGGCAGGGAGGTCTGCCAAGCACCCATCACCGACTGCCAAGAGTTTACCCTCCCCATAGCCTGCCTTGTCCACTCCATGCAGCAGGCAGTGTCCACGTGGAAAGCTAGGGTTTGCATTCAAAGTCCTAGGTTTGAGTCCCCGATCTCAGATCTGGCTTTAGAAATCTCTGTCCTGGGTCTTGGCGGCTGGGTTTAAGGTCTAGGTTTGACATTGTAGGATTTAGAGTCTGGATTCAGGGTGTGAGTCACAAGACTTGGGTCTGGGTCCTAGGCGCTGTATTTTGGGGTCTGGGTTCAGCCTGTGAACACTTGGCTTCTGGTCTGGGTTTAGGCTTCCAGGCTTCAGCTTTAGGGTGCGCGTTAGGATTCTAGAGTTTGGGTTTCTGGACCAAAGGCTGGCGGTTCCCATGCCTTCTGTGCCCCCTGCTGGCCGGTCACCCGCACTACATGTTGGGCAGCCTTACTCTTACAGCTCTTTAGGCTATGACTGTGGTCTCCACCAGTAGCTAGGAGGGAGGAGCAATGAGCAGAAGGGCCTGAACTGAGTTAGGCCCTGGAAGAGGAAGGGCACAGTAAGTAGATGGTGGGTTTGAGGGCTGTTGACTCCTCCATACCGTCCTGGGGGAGAGGACTCTGTAGTCACTGAGGAAACTCCTCCACTCTCCCCAACTGTAACTCCAGGGATGGGCTCAGGACTTATGTTGTTGTTTTTTGTTTTTCTTTGCGTGTGTGTGTGTGTGTGTGTGTGTGTGTGTGTGTGTGTGTGCGCGCGCGCGCCCCACATGTACGATTACCTGTGGAGGACAAAAGATGTCAGATCCTCTTGAGCTGGGCTTAAAGGCAGATGTGATGTAGACCAGGCTGGCTTCAAACTCAGAGACTTGCCTGCCTCTGCCTCTGAGTGCTGGGATTAAAATTTTTTTCCCTTTATATCTTGAGTTAGATAAGGTCTCATGTATCCCAGGCTTGCCTCAAATTCACTTGCCTAGTCACAGATGTCCCACCTCTGCCTCCTCAATGTTGTGACTACGGGGATTACAGGTGTACCCTACCATACGTGGGGCTGTTAATACCCTTTAAGAGATGGGTGGACTCAGAAATTTGAGCCCCTGCTCATCCAATATTTATTGAGGACCCGCTGTGTACCAGGCTCTGGCAAACTATAACAGTGGAGGAAGGTTCCTGCTGTGACAGCTGGCACTCGCGGAAGTGGGGGCCACACCTGTAAGACAAGACAGTGACTAAGGTGAGCAGGGAAGAGGGAGCACGAGAGTCTTAAGGAAGTTTCTCAAAGGGGTTATCGTCTGAGATGGGTGGGGTGTGTGTGTGTGTGCGTGCGTGTGTGCGTGCGCGCGCGCGCGTGTATACAGGAGCTAGCTGTTGCCAGCGTTCTAAACAAGGCCACCAGGGAGGGACAGGAACCAGCCTGGTGTAAAGGAACTGAGAAGGGCCTAAAAGGATGCCACTCTGCCCCTGGCTCTCCTGCCCAGATCTGCAGGCTTCTTAGCTGCCAGGGCCTGGGGGTGAAGGGAAAAGTAAGGGGGCTGCCCTCCTCACGCCAGGACTGTGGAGTCCCACATGCAATTCCGTCATCTGCCTGGGCTATAGCTCAGTCATCGGAGCTGGGGGTGGAGGAGGGGATCCAGACCCCCACTCTGTGGTTCTCCAGGTTCCTCAGGTCCTGCCAGAATCCTGCCTGCTCAGCTGCTCTTCCTGGAGGACACAGAGCAACGGTGTGGACCTGGGAGCTGAGTGCTGGCATGTCCTGTCCTCCCTGCCACTTCCAGACCCTTACCTGGCCACCATAGTTTTGCTCCTGGCTTTAGCCAGTCAGTCCCACTGGCTGTAGTGCAGCTGGTCTTGGGAGGGCTTGGAAGAGTCCCTGCTGGGTGCTGGGTACCTGTCACAGGGTGGGAGGCACTCCTGTGCACAGGCCTGGGTACTGCTACTCCAGGAACCAGCAGGGCAAGCTGAGGGTCAGAGTTCAAACAGAGGCGAGCCTTAGGAACTCTCCCACGCCCTGCCCCCAATCCCTCCCCCCCCCCCCCCCCCCAGCTAGCCCTGGCACGGAGGAAAGAAGTTCTGTTTGTCCTCTACGTGAGCACAGTTGTGCTATGTATGAGGGCATCAAGACACTTCTCCCATCCCAGGGAGGGGAAGACAGTGCCGTGAGGCTCTGACTACACAAGCCTTCTTAGTACAGGACACAGACTTGAAGCCAGGATGAATTTGCTACGCACTTACAGTTTGAGCTGTTTTCCAAGGGGGGTAACAGTGTTAGGGTAAAAGGGGTGGCGTGGGAAGTCTGGGTCACCCTGTGCATATGTCCTCGGCCCTGGGCTATGGTAAATGAAAGGTGGCATCCTGGCTATGCTTGTAGGTGTATGATGCCACCATCTAGAGTCAGTTGTGCCAAGGAGTGTCGTTGGGGCAGTTGGGCTGTCCAGAGCACTCTCTGTCTCTGTCTGTCTGTCTGTCTGTCTGTCTCTCTGTCTTCCTTGGACTGTCTTCTCCCTTGTGGTATTTCTGATGTCTCTGTGGACCCTCCCCCACCTCTCTCTTTCTTAATACTTTTGCCAAACATCTGGGAGAAAAGTGAAAAACTTGTCCCACCCCCACCCCCACCCCCAGCCCCGCTCCCAGCCCCGGATGTTGTCAGATTTCCAGATGTGGGGTGTTCTGCCCTCCAGATGAAGGGAGGAACAGTGTTGCAGCCAGGGATGGGGATCCAACCCTGGGACTGCTGTCCCTTCACTGGAAAGCTGGGTGACGAGATGAGAAGAGCCAGGAGCCAGGAGAAAGATGGTGGGGTGCCCCAGGTTGAGGCCTTGATACCTTGTCTCAGCTTGAGGTCTACTCTTTTTCATGCCTGGGAAGTCCCATGGGGCTTAGGGTGGGAGGCACTGTCTCTGAAGTCTCTATCAAAGGCTTCAGGCACTTAAAAATAACTAGGAACACCCCTCCCTGCCCCCCCCCCCGCCAGGCACAGACGCTAGGCGGGAACAGAACTCAATGTGTTTGCAAGATGTCTTCTTCACTCTCTGCGTTTCTGCTGGAAAAGACTGATGCCACCTCAGTCTCTCCATTTCTCCAAGTGGTGGCTCAGCCAGGCTGTGCTACATCATAGCCGTTTGCCAAGGGCAGGGGACCGAGGGCCCTGTGGCTTGTGCCCTGGGAGGGTGTGTGTGTGTGTGTGTGTGTGTGTGTCTGTGAACTTTGAGGGGGTACAAGTGGGATGTGAGTGTTAGATTGGAGCTTAAGTGCAAAACTTGCCTTGACCTTCAGGTCTCTCAGAGCTGCAGGATCCCCTGGAGCAGAAGGAAGCATTGGATCATGGGAGTAGCAGGAGAAAGCTTCGGAGAGGGCAAATGGAGGGGCAGGCAGGACGGAAGAGAGGGTGCAGTGGGTAGCAGGGTGAGCAGGAGGCTGGACCCTGGAGTACGCAGGGGAAGACGGACACTGGGCATCAGAGGGAGGGGCAGAGAGAGGCAGGGAGGGTGTGAAACTTGAGACACTAGTCTCAGAGGTTGGCAGAAGCTGTAAAAGGAGCTGGAGGACAGTTCTCCAGGGAGTGTCACTATGCTTGGGGTGTTCCTGGAGACCCTGGGACCCTGGGACAGGGCTGCAGCTGCCTGCTGTAACCAGGCACTCACATGCCAGCCCATGTAAACACCCAGACATAAACACACAGAGGCCACATCACAGGCCCACAGACCCACAGACGTACACAAATGTGCACACCTGGAACCGGACCCACAGAGAGAAGACAGACTCTCCCCTCAGACCCAGCCTGGCACTCACAGACCCTGTCACAGAGACACCCAGACAACACATACAAATGTCCAGAGACCTTCCGCCACACACATCGCCAGGGGAGCTCACCCCACCCGGAACGTGTGCCTGGACACGGATCCACACCCACCTCCCTTTGTTCTTGAACACAGGACCTGGGATGCCCAGGTGCAAAGTTTAGCTCAAGAATGACCCTTCGGTCATTTCAGCCCCTACCAGCTTGCGGCACACACTTTTCTAACCTTTACCTGTCCAATTTTATTGGCCTAAAGAATAATAGTTCTCTGTGTGTGTGTCTTTCTGTCTGTCTGTCTGTGTGTGTGTCTGTCTGTGTCTGTCCCTGTCTGTGTGCCTGTGTGCTCAGAGCCCAGGCTGAGCAATGGCTTCTGTCTCCCTCTCCCTCCCTTTTCCCAACAGGTGACTGAGGGACTGGAGCATGCTCCCCTCCCCCACCCATTCCTGGGCCTGAACAATGCCCTCTCCAGGACCCAAAATAGCCCCTTGAGCACAGCCAATGCCCTTTTATGGCCCTGTCCCTATTGTGCATGGCAGGGGTGGGGCTGGGGTCATGAGGTATATGGACAGGATAAAGCTCAGGGTGGCAGGAGGCTCACCTACTTACTCATCTTTCCTTCTTGCCGCTTCTCTGTGATTACAGCCCCAATGGCCCCCAAAAAGCCAGAGCCCAAGAAGGATGATGCCAAGGCCGCTGCCCCCAAGGCAGCACCAGCCCCTGCGGCTGCACCTGCGCCTGCACCTGCTGCTGCACCTGAGCCGGAGCGCCCCAAGGAAGTGGAGTTTGATGCCTCCAAGATTAAGGTAAGTGAGGGAGCAGGAGAGATGGAGCAAATGAGTGGGTCTCAGAGTAGGACCTGCCGTGGCAGGTAAGGCCCTAGACCCGAGCCAAGCTGAAGCTGGCAGTTCTGTGCAGAGCTTAAAGGAGACCTGCTTGTTCCAGACATCTGCAGGACCAAAGGAGAAGGGATGGTTGTCAGACACTATGAGAGTAGAGTCTGGATGAGGAAATGCCTTTTTGGTGATCTTGAGAACTCACCTTGCAGAAGCGTGGTGGCACATGCCCTTTATCCCAGCACTCGGGAGGCAGAGGCAGGTGGATCACTGTGAGTTCAAGGCCAGCCTGGTCTACAAAGTGAGTCCAGGACAGCCAAGGCTACACAGAGAGACCCTGTATCGTAAAACCAAAAAACTTAAAAAAAATTTTTTTTAAAAAATAGAAAACTCTCTTTGCTCTTCTTTCTGGATTTCAGAGCATTAGGGACTCCTGGTGACAGCTGTCCCCCGTTCTACTGAGCTCTTCTTCTCTGAATGTGGGGCTCTCAAGTCCACACCAAGCATCCTTGGGTAGAGTAATGTGTGAGGGAAACCAGGGCCTTACCTGGGCTGGGTGACTTCACCCCATCCAAGATCACCAAGCCCAGAGCCGGCAGAGCCCTCCTGGAAGCCTTCACCTTAAGCTGGGAAAATGGAGAATCCGGCTAAAAAGGAAAGTCATGCAGGAAACTGGTTGTGGAGCACGACCAGGCAACACCAGGAGCCTTTCCTGGCCCAGTTGTCTTTCCCAGAGTCTAAACTGGGAGGGAGGGCCATGCCTGCCACCTGTGGCATCCACATAGCAGCACGCAGCCTGTGTCCTGTTCTCAGCTGGACGGTGGCCACTGCTGCTCTGGCTGCCTCATGAGAGGCCTGTGGAATCCTCTCCACCCACACATATCCACCAAGCCCTGTGCCATTCTTCTGTTTTTAGTTTTTAATTTTTTAATATTACATATTTTATTTTTTAGTTTATTCATTTTACACCCTGACTGCAGGTTCCCCTCTCTCCTCTCTTCCCAGCACTCCCCTTATGTTTTTTGGGTTTCTTGTTTTGTTCTGTTTTTTGCTTTTCCAAGACAGGGTTTCTCTGTACTGACAGTCCTGGCTGTGCTGGAACTCACTTTGTAGACCAGGCTGGCCTTGAACTCAAAGAGATTCGCCTGCCTCTCCCTCCAAAGAGCTGGGATTAAAGGTGTGTGCCTCCACCCCTGGCCCCCTGAGCCGTTCTGAAGGAGCCTCCATCTGGTCATAAGCCCTTCCCAGAGGCACCTGCCCATGTTCCTTGGGTTCATATCCCAGCTCAGCTCCACCTTAGTTACTCTAATCCTTAGTTTCCTCACCTGTGAAATGGTATCATAAGCCCCCCCCCCCACTTGCCGGCAGCTGTACCCCAGAGTTGGCTCTCTGTTCTTCTGTTACCCCAGCCCCAGTCTTGTGTCCTGTGGGTGGCTTGTAAGGATCCAACTACCTCGGGACCTATGGTGGCATTGCTCAATCTCACCAGCTGTTAGGTTGGCACAAAAATATGCCTCAAAAGAGGCCGTTCTCCCCTGCCTTTCTCTCTTCCCAGATGGCAGAAGGACAGAGCCTTTGTCAGAAGCCAGGGAGCCCTGTCTCCCCAGGTTTTCCTACAGAAAGTTCCCAAGGAGCCAGGAATGATGGATTTTTTTCCCCAATGCTGGCTTGAGTGTCAAACCAGAGTGTTAGCCCCAGCAAATGACAGGAGCAGGGTGACCTAGTGCACGTTGCTGTGCACTATGGAGGCTGGAGGGGTTCTCAGGCGCCAGCCACACCCTCTTCCCCCAGCTCCTTTCCCTGGTATGACCTTGACTTTGGGGAGAGTGACTGCAGTGATTAAAAATAGACTGGCATCAGATGAGGAGGGGGTTACCAGGTCCCCAGAGGCCACCTGACCTCAGGGCGTCCCCACTGTGGCCCCAGAATGCTGCATAGCTCTACCTCTGTGCTATGCAGGAGTCCTGGAGCTGCCTTGGGGCCACAGGCAAAATACGTGCAGGACAGGTACAGGCGAGGCTCTGTAGGTCAGTGTCCAGCCTTGAGGGCCCCAAGGGGGATCTGTGAGGGACACACACACACACATACGTGCACAAGCATGCGCACTAGGTTACCCACAGACATGCTTCCATGCTGACACAGCCTCTGGCTTCAAGCCATATGCTTGCTCCTCCCCTCAAAGTCAGCTTGGTCAGGCCAGTGACATTGAGCACATCCGTGTAGAGCCAGGGGATCAGGGGAGGTCCACTGGGGCTGGGGCCTCTGTTCCTATTCCCTTCCGCTGTGGTCCGTCTGGTATCACAATCCGATTACACATAGACCCAAAGCCTTTAGGTTGGACAGGTGTGTATAGGGGGTCATTGCAGCAACAGGAGGTTGTCTAGGTAGACAGCATGAGGGCCTAAGCAGCAGAGGCTGTGATGCCGCTGTGAAGACAGGCCGGCCCAGCCAAGGGCCCTGAGGCCTAAGCTTTCCAAGATGACCCATAGTCTTTGGACTTCCTTGCAGATCGAGTTCACGCCTGAACAGATTGAAGGTAAGCAGGGTTCTGAGCCCAGGGTAGGGGTGGACCAGGGGTCTCCAAGCCAAACCAGTGGGCTGGAGGAGTGGAGGGGGGGGGCATCCCTCAGGGAAGATTCAGAACTCAATACTCGCCGGGCGGTGGTGGCGCACGCCTTTAATCCCAGCACTCGGGAGGCAGAGGCAGGCGGATCACTGTGAGTTCGAGGCCAGCCTGGTCTACGAAGTGAGTCCAGGACAGCCAAGGCTACACTGAGAAACCCTGTCTTGAAAAACCGAAAAGAAAAAAAAAGAACTCACTACCCTTTCCCACAGAGTTCAAGGAGGCCTTCCTGCTGTTTGACCGCACACCCAAGGGCGAGATGAAGATCACATACGGGCAGTGTGGGGACGTTCTGCGGGCTCTGGGTCAGAATCCTACCCAGGCCGAGGTGCTCCGCGTCCTGGGCAAGCCCAAACAGGAAGGTAATACACCCTGCCTATTAGTGCCAGCCCCAGGGGTGGCTGGCTATCGGATATTATGGGCACATCACAGGCCTGTTTCCTGACTTCCTCCGGCTGGTACGTTGAGGATATAAGACTGGCTACCGCCGGGCGTGGTGGCGCATGCCTTTAATCCCAGCACTCGGGAGGCAGAGGCAGGTGGATCGATGTGAGTTCGAGGCCAGCCTGGTCTACAAAGCGAGTCCAGGATGGCCAGCGCTACACAGAGAAACCCTGTCTCGAAAAACCAAAAAAAAAAAAAAAAAAAAAAAAAGACTGGCTACCAGGCCAAGGTTGGAGGAGATAAGTGGGATGGGTCTGCTGGACGGACCCTTTGGCCCAGGACTCCTGGCCATTAGGGTTGGACTTAATACTAGCCAGAATCCACACTGGTGTAAGGGTGGGGCAGGGACATAGGTGCTTCCTTTTTTTTTTTTTTTTATAACCTTTTCTAGTCTCCCCAGCATCCCTTTGTGAGTCTTTGTCCTCTTCATTCACCTTGCCTGACTCAGGAAGAGTGACACCTAGTCCCTCATCCTAGGTCTGGGAAGCCCTGTGGTAGGCTCAACTGTGTCCGTAGTGGGTGGAGGGAGTGAGGTCTATAAGAAGTGAGACCTGGCCATGGTGGTATAGGTCTACAAACCCAATAACCAAGAGGCTGAGGTAGGTGGACCACCATGACTTGGAAGCCAGTGTAGGCTATGTAGCTCCAGGCTAGCCTGGGCTATAGAGTAAGACTGTCTCAAAAAGGAGAGTGGGTACTGGGGATGTTTTTCAGTTGGCAGAGTACTTTCCTAGCTTACTTGAAACTGTGGGTTTGATCCATGGCACTACATAACAGTGCAGGCTGGTATGTGTCCAAAGTCTAAAAACAACAACAACAACAACAACAACAACAACAACAGCAACCCCCCCAAATCCATCCCTCCAAAACCTCAAAGAAATTGTAGTATATACCCCTAATCTCACCACTGAGGATTACCATAAATTTAGGCCAGCCTGGTTTGCATTGCAAGTTTCAGTCTGGCCTAAAATATGGAGAGGAAGGGAGGGAGGAAGGGAGGGAGGGAGGGAGGGAGGGAGAAAGGGAGAGAGAGAGAGACCTTGGATCCTACTTGGGATAGCAAAGGTATGTAAACCAAGCATTCCTCAGTAGACTGTCAAGTGCCTCATGGTGGTGACATGTTTTGTACATGGCACATGCATCAGAATGCTCTGGAAGCATGGGAGGGGACTGGCCCCTCAGTGTTAGGCACAGGGAGGCTGTACCTGTCTAACTCGGGACTTGGGACCATCTGTCTGCAGAGCTCAATTCCAAAATGATGGATTTTGAGACGTTCCTGCCCATGCTCCAGCATATCTCCAAGAACAAGGACACTGGCACCTATGAGGACTTCGTGGAGGGGCTGCGGGTCTTTGACAAGGAGGGCAACGGCACAGTCATGGGCGCAGAGCTCCGCCATGTGCTGGCCACGCTGGGTGAGGGCAGTTTCCTCTTCTACCCATCTCCCTCTCTGGGGGGGTATCCTGGGGGAAGACCGTTGTCACCTGCCACAGGGCCTGTGTCTTGTCTGTGAAACTGAAACAGAATGACAGTCAAGGTGCCATGTCGGGAGGAGGTAGAGATGCCATGTAGGGGTGACTGAAGGACCCAAAGCGAGGGTGGGACCAGCTCTGGAGTCGGGGCAGGAAGGCACTGCAGAATCAACAGTCCTAGCATTCATCATTCCCTGTGGCCAAGGAGGTGACATCCTTGCGATACCTGTGGTCCCTAGGTGCCTCCCACTGTCGTCTTCACCGTCAGGTACCTGGCCACTTAACTCCTCAAGGTGACTTTTTCTTGCAGAAAATGTTTATTGAGCCGTTGCTGTGTTCAATCCTATGCTGGCCTTAGGGTTCACACACATTTGTATGTATGTGAAGAGCACCATGGCTGGTGCTCTGCCAGTGGACAGCATAGTACAGTGTAATTGGAAAGTGCCAGACTTTGGCTGGGAATGTGGCTTGCTTGCCTAGCAGGCAGGAGGCCCTGGGTTGGGTCCTGAGCACTGTGGTGAGTGCATGTATAATGCCAGGCAGCACTTGGGAGATAGAGGCAGGAGAACTGGAAGTTCAAGGTCATCTCTAGCTATGGAGCCTGTTCAAGGCTAGCCAGGGATGCGTGAGACTATCTCAAATGAAAAAGAGAAAGAAAGGAAAAGGGATGGAGTTTTCAGACTGTATGTGGGTCAGGGAGAAGCCTCTCAGCCTCTTCCGCAGTTATCTGTAAACGTCCCCAGCTTTACTCCATGGGTCCTTCTACCAACCTCAAAGGGCTCCC
This sequence comes from Acomys minous, assembly GCF_964271855.1. Taxonomy (NCBI): domain Eukaryota; kingdom Metazoa; phylum Chordata; class Mammalia; order Rodentia; family Muridae; genus Acomys; species Acomys minous. The sequence continues at coordinate 13,044,467 of NC_140495.1, read as the reverse complement.
CCAAGAGACTGCTACCAGAGAGGCAGGGGACTCCTGCCACCTTAGTGGGGACAGAGGACAGTATATACATGAAGATGCCTAGGCTCAGAGGAGGCACCAGGTCTCCGCCTTAAAGTTCTGTGCCTCTTCTTCTCCTCCTCCTCACCTCCTCCTCCTCCTAAAAATTTATTTATTTATTGTATATGATTGATTTATCTCCAGAAGAGGGCACCAGATCTCATTATAGATGGTTGTGAGCCACCATGTGGTTGCTGGGAATTGAACTCGGGACCCCTGGAAGAGCAGGCGGTGCTCTTAACCACTGAGCCATCTCTCCAGCCAGGTCATGCACTTCTTGACCTATGATTGGCTATTCCAGCCCTGGAAACAGGAGTGATGGCCAGCCATGGCCTTGGGAACAATGCTGCTATGACCATCCAGAAGGACTCAGTAAGTTCCCCTAGACCTGGTCACATCTCTGGGTACTGTGACTTAGCCTCTCACCCCTGACAGGTGAGAGACTGACAGAGGACGAGGTGGAGAAACTGATGGCTGGTCAAGAAGACTCCAATGGCTGCATCAACTATGAAGGTAAGTTCCTTTTGGAGGGCAGGGAGGGGGACTCAGCTTTGTGTCTGTGTGTGTGTGGGGCGGGGGGGGGGGGTGCGGGTGAAAATCTCCTGGTGAGGAGATGAGGGGACTCAACTCAGAAGGTGGGAGTCTCTTGGGGAAAAGACATCGGTACCCAGTTCAGTGGGGGATCTTCTGGGGGAGGAGTCGTGTGCCCAGCTGCACCCCTGGCCGCCCACTCGGAGTCCCAGACACTCACTCTCCCTTTCCTTCCAGCGTTTGTGAAGCACATCATGGCCAGCTGAGCCTCTCACCGGTGAGACTCTCCCTCTCTTTAACACCCTCACTGCTGCTGTCCACCCCCCCCCCCGCGCCCCTTCTCCACCAACTCCAGCTCTCACTCGGTGTTCTGCTACCTTGACCCAGCCCTTCCTCCATAACCTGTGGCCGCTTTTGCTCTAGGAAGCCGAGGGCTGCGCACATCTCCTCTCCCAACTGTGATGCTGACACCGGGTCTGGGGCTTCAGGAAGGAAAGGAGTGGGCCCCACTCCGGCACACCGAGCCAGACCGCTCTGTGTGAGGCTGTCTCCTTTGGCCCCTCTTGGGATGTGGTTGCTTACCTGTGATAGGCTTTCTGCATCCCGCCCCCCCCACCCCCATCGCCTTATGAATAAATGATTTCCTTCCTTCCTCCCTCTCCGTCCCTCCATCCTTCCTGCCTTTTCTCCTTCTTTCTTTCCATAACTCTCTAGCTCACCCCCATCCATTTTGTGGTGTTCCTCCTCTTTTGGTCTCATCTCACTCCTGCCTCCGGGAGATGGCAGCCACACTAGTCCCCTCAACCCAAGGATGCCACTGGGAGACGAAGAGCAATGTCTGAGCATTTAATCAACTACAGACTGTTGTCCCTGAGTCACAAATGTCACGGAAGCCTAAGCTTAAGTCCAGTGCAGGGAATGGCTTGGCCTGAGTGACAATAGGCATAAACGGCAAGGCAAGAGCTGGCTTTGTCCTGGGGGCTGTCAGAATTGGAGGACTGTCAGCCACAGGCTTCACTCTGATGGAGAAACTGGGGTGTTTTGTCCTAGGAAAAAAGCAAGGACCTTGTTGGGGTAGCATGTCATCTACCAGTGGGTCCCTCGGCCCCAATTTTTTCAGTCATGGCTGTAAGTCTCTATGGACACAATAAGGGGAGGCTTCCTGGAGAAGGCTTGGTGGGGAGGAAAAATAACACCCCACAGTGGTGCAAGGCTCGGAGACTGGGAATGGAGGCTCAGAGGGAGACTCAACTATGCAGGGCTTGGAGGGGCCACAGGGCAGAGGGATCCAGGAGCTCAGGACAACCTCATCAAGGCCAATTTCCACGGCCTGTCATGTGTAAGTGTGTCAGCATACAAGGTCCAGATCTGGGGTGTTCTACAGCGAGCCTGTGTGAGGCAGGCGGCCTGGGGGTGTTGGTGTGACAGTGGTGGAGTCCGAGTGTGTTAAGGATTGTGAGGGTATGTAGATAAGTGTGTGAGGGTATGTGTGTATGTGAGAGGGTATTAGTGTGTCACAGAAGTGTGTGGCTGCTTCTGATTTCAGCCTTTTGGTGTGCTAAACGATTTAACCTTACACTGAGCACCTGCTGTGTGTCAAGGTTCTGTTCCAGGCACTAGGGACATAGAGGTCTGTTTGGGGAGCCCACACCAGGCTGCTGAGGGTCAGACAACAAGGGAGGCAGAGGGTGCCCTGAAAGAGCTGGAAAGAGTTAGAACTCTCTCTCTCTCTCTCTCTCTCTCTCTCTCTCTCTCTCTCTCTCTCTCTCTCTCTCTCTATATATATATATATATATATATATATATATATATATATATATATATATATATATATATATACATGCCTGGGGGTGTTGGTGTGTCAGTGGAGACACACACACGCACACACACACACACACACACACACACACACACACACACACACACACACACTTGAAAGCACAGAGACTGAAGGGCAGAAGGGAAGGAATTGGGAGCTGGTTGACTTGTAAAATGAGGCCAGGGATTATATGTGAGGGTAAGAACGTGACAAAGATTTGACGGACAGGTGCTAATATTTAGAGTATGTAAAGAACTCATATAAATCAGCTCCTTAGAAACAGTCTGATTAAAAACTGGGCAAAAGACCTGAGTAAACATCTATAAAGAAGATGGACACAAGCAGGCATTGTGGCACATGCCTTTATGCCAGCCTGAGTAGGAGACAGATTGGTGGATCTCTGTGAGTTTGAGCCAGCTAGGTCTATGTAGTGAGACTCTGTCTTGGAAAAGAAAGATGAACCTGGGTCTGGGATACAGCTCAGTGGTAGAGTGCTTCTACAAGGCCCAAGGTTCAATCTCCAGGACCAAAATCAAGATTAAAATAAAATTTAAATAAGATGTGCATTGGGGCAGGAGAGAGCGGGCTCAGTGAGTAAAGATGGTAGTCGCCATCTTTGAGTTTGACTTCTGGGATCTAAGTGGTGGAAGGAGAGAAGCAACTCCTAAAAGTTGACCTCTGACCCCCACACAAGTGTTGTGGTACATGCGTACCATCTGCTACAATACAAACAAATGTGATTTAAAAAATTAAAGACACCCAAGGAGCCAATCACCCAGGAAAATGGCACTGAGGGCAGAGCTCCCCACTCATGGGCCCATGTCTACATCTGTTAGACAATGGGATAGTACACACATTAAAAAAGGTTTATTTCTTTTTATTTTAGGGGTATGAGTGTTTCACATACGTATATATGTAAAGTGTGTGAATGCCCGGTAGCCATGGAGGCCAAAAGAGGGAAGAGGACAGATCCCCTGGACCTGGACTTGCAGATGGGTGTGAGCTGCCATGTGGGCTCAGGAGCAGTAAATGCTCTTCTCCACTCTCCAACCTCATCCACACAATTTATCTACTTACTTATTTCATTTCATTTATTTGTTTGAGTCAGGATATCACTAATCATTAGAGTAAGGCAACTCAAAACTGTAATTCTAGCATTTGGAAGGTTGAGGCAGGAGGATAGCTGTGGAGTTTGAGGCAAGCGTGCGTTACACAGCGAACTCATCATTCAAAAACAACAACTAAAACCCAAATCAAAACAGAGCGATGGAACAAGCAATAAACTCCAACAGCTGTCCTTTGCAATAGAAAGTAATGTGTTAACGAGGGCGTAGAAAAATGCGAACTTTGTGTATTGGTAGAGGGTAAAATTATGCTCCCTGGTCCTTCAACATGCCTGAGGGTTACACACACACACACACACACACACACACACACACACACACACACACACACACACCACACACACACCACACACACACACACACACCACACATACACACACACACACACACACACACACACACACACACCACACATACATATACAGACACAATAAAAACAGGGCTATCACTCGACATAGTTCCAATTCTGAGTTTATATTCCCTCAAATTAAGGACAGGGTCTCAAATATATAATTTGCATTCACCTTTTTGGCAGCATTGCTCACAAGTAACCCACGCTGGAAACAACTCAAATGTGGACAAAATGCAGTGTAAACATAAAAGAATGTTACAGCACCAAGGACCAAACCCACGGCCACACATTTGCTGGGCAAGCAGCATTCAATGGATCCACCCAGTCTTCCCTTTTCCTTTTTTAAAATCAAGACTCCCTAGGTAGTCCTGGCTGTCCTTAAACTTATGGTGATTCCCCTGTCTCAGCCTCCTCAGTGCTGGGATTACAGGTGTGTGGGTCATAAGGTTTAGGGACTGGGTTGAGTGGTCTTAGCATTTTCCTGCTGGTGAGGTCCACCTTGGGGAGGAGTCTGGAGCAGGAAATGTACCTGCTTTTAGTCAGTTCCAGGCAGGAAGTGGCCCAGTTGCCAGGTTACCATACGTCAGTCAGGAAGGTGGCACTCAGAGGCTGAGGTGACCTTTCACCTTGCTCAGCATCATCTAGTGCATCTAGTTGTGGGGACTGTGTGTGCATTTTGGTATGTTCCTGTGTGAGTGAGCGAGTGTGTGTGTGTATGTATGTGTGCTTGAATGTCCACAAGTGTGCATACATCTGTGAGTGTATCCTTATGCACGAAGTGTGTGTGAATGTCTGAGAACGAGTGGGTACGTGTGTGCTCATTTATCTGCGCATATGTACATGTATGCTTGCCTCTGTGCGTGACTGTGCTTGTCTGTGTGTTTGTGGGTGTGTCTGAGGGTGGACGTGCTGGGGGGCTCTGCTGAGTTAGCACTGGTGTTGGGCAGGCAGCATTGCCAGCCGGGCTGTGGCCTCCCCACAGTTACATAAACACTGGTCCCAGCTCCCCCCCTCAAGCAGGGTGGTCCGGCCTGTGTCCCCGCTGCTGGTAGAAAGGGATATAGAGGAACGAGGGCTTTGTCCTCCCATCAGCCTAGTCCCCTCCAGGCCTAAGTGTTAGGTCATGTGCACCATAAAGCTGGGGTCCGGTCGGGGCTTTCCCTGTCTCGTGTCCCTCGTCTGGCCTCAGCTGGCACCCTGAATTCTTAGGTGGCAGTAATAGCTGCCTCTCCAGTTCTGAGTCAGGCTGAACCAGAGGGCTGGCCAAGGGCAGGGACCAGCGTCAAGATTCCAGACAGGGCTATATGGTCCCCATGAAGCTGTGGCACTTAGCTCAGGAGGTCCAGCGACAGTGAAAAGCAATGGGCCGCTGGAACTCACATGTTTAGAGGCTGGAACTTGAACCCGAAGGACAGAGAGAGAAGCCGGGCCTGTGATGTCTCCCTGCTCTGATGTCCCTCAGGACCACCCATGGCTATTGGCACTCTTCCACATCCTGTGTTCTCTCTTTCAGACACCATTCCCAGGGACTTTAGGGTCACCAGGGGGACATGGATTAGGTCACACAGTCACATGACACAGAGGTACAGGAAGGCCAGAATTCAGGCAGAAGGCAAGTCTGGGATGGGGGTGGGCTGGGGAGGGGGGGCACACGGTGTCTTGAAAAAAAGCTAGGTGTGTTGCAAAAATTCGACCAGGTTAAAGAGCTCGGGCTGCTTGGTGAAAATTGGACTGTGGGGCTCAAAGCAGTCAGCCACAAGGGGACCAAACAGAAAGCTGATGAAGGCCTGGAGAACAGTCAGGGTGTGGAGTAAATGGGTCCAAATAAAGGAATGTATGAAATTGAGGGGGGAGGGGAGGAGCCACAGGGAATTGGTGGCAGCCCCCCCCCCACAGCCCCATTGCGTAATGGGTGCTTGGGGAGCCAGGCTGCTGTGGTACTGTGCTGTTGGTCCTGAGGAGGCCTTGGATGGTGTTGATAAGAGTTTGCAGAGAGGAGGCACACGTGTGGCTGCGTGAGGGGACAGAGTCAGCCTCACCTTGGGAGAGCTAGCCCACTCCCCTGAGGGAGCTCACCAGGTCTTGAACTCATGACCTTGCACAGAAGTGGCTCCTGGGGTTCCCTCCAAAACGTCCCTTCAAACAGCTCCTGCCCCACCCTCGCTCCAGTTTAGGGGTTATTTGTTCCCCACCCTCCCAAAGCCACACAAATTTGGGTTTGCTCAAATGCTGACAGAGCCCGCCTGGAATGTGGAGGGTGAGTGCCTACAGGCCAGACCGCGCCAGCAGGCCCCTCCACGCTCGGCAGCCAGGGGCTGGGGCCTCATGGACTGAGAAGGGCCTAGAATGTCAGGGCTCCGAGGGGCCCCTTCCAGCTCCTTCCTCTCCAGCTGGCTGAGCACACCAGGGAGTCTACTGTTCTTTCCATGTTCTGGTCCCGTCTCTGGTGTGTAGGCCCCGGTGCCTCTTGTGTCACTTTTATACACACCTGTCATATCCACTGGCGTCTTAGTGTGACTGAGCCTTCCAGAAAGGTTGTGGGAAAGGAAGAGGCCAGAGACAGGGAGGATGATGTAGGGTGGGCGGGGGAGGGTGGGGGAGGGCTCAGGTCTTGGCCAACCTCTTCCTGTCTGTCTGTCTGTCTGTCTGTCTGGGTCTCTGTGTCTCTGTGTCTCTGTCTCACTCCTTTAAAACAAGGTTTCTCTGTAGTCCTGGCTGTTCTGGAACTCATGCTGAAGACTGGGCTGGCGTTGAACTCAGAAATCCGCCTGCCTTTGCCTCCTGAGTGCTGGGATTAAAGGTGTGAGCCATCATGCCCCACTTCCTTTTTTCTTTATTTAGGTCCAGGTATATATGAGTGTCCCCTTTCCCTACTACTCCAGGACCCGAAGTCTGGGAGCCTCTGTTTTCTCTTCGCTTGTCCCTTCTGCCACCTTACCCCAACCCTGGTCTTCTTGCCTCCATCTCATAAAAGATGGAGAAGCCACGTGAAGCTGCTTTAGATGGCTACACCCAGCTCCCAAGGCCCTGAGGACAGGTAGTGATCAGCTCGTCCTGAGAAGTGTGCAAGCAGAGAAGACTCACTCCCAGGCAGGAGGTGTTCTTGCCTTGGTAGGGATTGAAATGACTTGGATTTCCTCAAACTTGTGGCCCCTATTGTCACAATACCCAAGAAAGTTCTCGTGTGAAAAAAGTCCTATGTCTTCCATGGGCTTCAATATATGCATTTTTGAGGCTTTATTCTTTATTAACATCACATCCTATTTTTTTCTTTTTCTCCTCCTCTTCTGTCTCTTTCTTCTCTTCCTTTCTTTTTTTCTTTTTTTTTTTTTAGACAGAGTCTCAGTCCATAGCCCTGGCTGGCCTCTAACTGATTATGTAGCTAAGGATGACCTTGAACCCTGATCCTCCTGACTCTACCTCCCAAGCACAGGGATTATATGCATGCACCACCAAGCCTGGTTCTCTCCTGACCAGCCTCAACATCTTGAGAATACTCTTTTGTTTACAAAACAATGGAGACACTTGCTGGCCACTGCTGTGTTCTGTGTCTTCACTTAGCAAAACATGACTTCTCAAGTTGATATTTAAGTTTTGAGGAAATCTGGGTAGAAACTCTTGAACAGGGTGGATATGTCCAAGAATCTAGATGCTTTTGAGCCAACTGGTCAACCCACCAGTAGTCAATCTGTCTATTACTTACTTCGCCATGCAGGGCTCGTGATGACTTCACCTGGGATTACCAATAACCAACCCAGCCAGTGGGAAGGAGTGGATGGAGTCTTGACAGGGGATATCAGGGCACATGGGTCGCCTCACCTCAGCTCCCTTTTCATGTGGGTCTGGTTCCTGACATTCTGAGTGTCCCTAAACTACTGGATACTCATGTGCATTTTCACCTCTAGAGCCTGCCGCTGAGATGAGGAAGCTGGCGACAGTCATTTCTCACCCCTAGCAGGTCGGTGGCAATTATGGTGGGACGGTACAGAGAAAGGGTGGTGCCGAGGCCTGGAGCAGGTAGCTGGGCTTCCCTCTGCCTGGCCTGAGGGAGCCCTGGACAATGATATGGCCACTTGCCACAGCTCCAGGCTAACACATCTCTAATCCTGGGGTGGGGGTGTGTGTGTGGGGGAATCCTATTTAAGGGCCCATAGGCAGCTGCTGTGGCTGAGGTCGGCAGGTGAAGGAGAGATAAACCTGTTTTTTAGGATTCCCAAGTGCGGGATTGGAACGGTCTTGTGAGAGAACAGGTGAGGTTAGTCCACTAGAAGACCGACCACCTTGTGCGGGAGCTTGATTGTTGCCAGCTGAAAAGATCCCGTGAACAGACTCTGGGAGGAGATATATAAATGAGCCCAGAACTGGAGGCAGGGCTTTTTTGGAGACTTGGGATGGTTTTGGCTGTTTATCGCTGTGCTTCGAGACGCTCCTAGAGAGAACAGCTCGAGGGAAGGCTTCGGGGCTCCGGCTCCTGCTGAGGTTTGGGTTCTGGTTATTATAGGTTCCAGCAAAAGAAATCCTGCTGATTGTGCCAGGAGAATCGTTCCTCGGAACTGATATCCTTACCAGTTTTATTATTGTGTCCGTTAATCCTCATTTCCTATTGTTTTGGTTAGTTGGGTTATAAGTGACATATGCTCGGTCACTAAGTTGCTAATAAAATATATTGGTTAAGAAAATTGAGCATACAGTCAGGTCCTGTGTAGTTCACCCTCAGTGGAGCCCCATTAAAAGGTGGGGGGGGGGCTCCAGACCAGCTCTAGGGAGTGGAAGTGTGGGCAGGTCCCAGGCTTCTCATTTACTGCAGTCTCTCGGGTCCCTGTCACAGAGACACCTACTATTTATTCTGAGTACCTCAGGATGTTTTCCTCAAGTCTGTACCTAGGTAGACATGCCTGGCTGCAGGGTCTGTGGCGGCAAGATGGCCTCCATGTGTCACATCTTGGAGAGTAACCAACAGACTCATCCCTCAGCACTCCAGCTTGAGCCTCAGCCAGGGTCCCTCCCAAGGCCCTGCCCTCCCCAGCCTCCTCTGCGGCGGCCTCCTCTTCAAGTTCTTTGTAGAGGATCCAGGCAAAACCCGCCTCAACTGTCGGCACAAGGATAGCCCATTCCATCGCGTTGCAAGCCTTTGCCGTGTGTCAGGCTAGAGAATTAATAAGAAAAAACACATTGGCCTAAGTTGTTAGGTTGCCTTTGTGTCTTGGCCTGTGCTTCCAGATCTACCCAGTGGCCCCTCCCTTGTGGAGTGAAGAGGGACCCCCCTTCCACTTCTCATCTGGCTCATCAATGCCTGTCAGCCCCCAGACTTCACCCTAAAAGCTGAGCAGGAGGAGGTCCAGGACATCTGAGCCAATCTCTCTCCCAAGCTGTCCTTGCTTGAGTGCTCCTAGTAACGGGATCCCATCCATTGTTGAGGCATCTGTGCACAGGCGGCTAGCTGTTCCGGGGAGGGTAGAAAGCTGTCCAGTGCTCCCCCTGCCCACCCCTGGTCTCTGAAACTGAGTCTCTAGAACTATTCAGTGGTCCAGAGGTAAACAAGAGAGGAAGGTGATGTGACTGGGATGGTGACTGACCCCCCCCCCACCCGACCGCCCCCTAGCCCCCTCTCCCTGTCCCCAGCAGTGGATAAGCTCAGGTGCTGGTTTCAGCAGAAGGTCCCTGCCTGCTTCCCCCCAAGAGTTCTAGTCAGCCTATCACTGGGCCTCAGTTGGACTAGACTGGAAGCGTTGGGAACTTTTTAGAGACCCCTTTTAGACTATGAGCCTGGGGTTGGAGGTGATTAGGAGAGTCGACAGCTGCTTTGAAATGTGCGGAATAATAAAGCAAGGAATGTCTGAGCTCAGGGGAAAAAAAATAACCCGCCCCACTGGGCCTCCCACCAGGCTGGGTGTAATGAATTAAGCACAGGGAGGCACGTTCCGTGTGGGGGTGTGAGCTGGGGGAGGCAAGGAGGCGTTTAATGAGAAACAGGGTCTTGCTAAAAGCTAGGGTTCTGGGCCGTCTGAGCAGACCCCTTGGGACTGCCTTTTCTTCCTGAGGTTTCCTTTCCGTTTCCCTTGGTCGGTACTTATGGAGTTGGGTGTTGTCCCAACCCCACACTGACATCTGACCCTGAGCTGCGCCTTCATGCTGCTGTAGATCCCAAATGGCCAGAGAAGGCCTTCTTCCGTTTTCATCCATCAACCCACACTGATGATGGTGCCTCATCTGGAGCCAGTGCTGACCCCTACTGGACTGAGCGTACAGCTCCACTTGCGGGCCTCTTCCGAGCTGACCCAGAGCTCTCCCGCCTCTCCTTCCTCTCCCAGGCTCTACAGAGTCCCTTCCTCTGGCCAGTTCCTCACATAACCCTCCTTCCTAGCCTCAGCCTGCATCTCTCCTGCCTCAGCATCCCTGGGTGTCCACATCAGTGGCTCCCAGACGCATCGCTGCCTTCCATTCTACTGCGCTTGGTCAGAGGTAATCTGACTTTTTTTGTGATTTTACAAGGCACTCCTCCTGGCTCTCTAAGAAACTTCAGGTTCCCTCAACATGGCGCCACCCTCGGGCTGTGGTCCTTTTCTGCTCCCTTATCTGCTGGAACTCTTCCCAGGACTGCATTTTGGAAGACTAGTCCCATTCCCCGCCCCCTCACCACCTCCACCTCTGGCCCCAGTTGCTGGGTGGCAGGGCTAAGCTGTAAGAAGGGCAAATTCGCTGGGCGTGGTGGCGTAAACCTTTAATCCCAGCACTTCGGAGGCAGAGGCAGGTGAACTGCTGTGAGTTCAAGGCCAGCCTGGCCTACAAAGCGAGTCCAGGACAGCCAAGGCTAACACAGAGAGACCCTGTCTTGGGAAAAAAAAAGGGGGGCACTCAGCTTGGGGTAGGGCTCCTACTTTTTATTCTCTCTCTCTCTCTCTCTCTCTCTCTCTCTCTCTCTCTCTCTGGTTTTTTGAAACAGAGTTTCAAAACTAGCCTTGGCTGTTCTGGACTCATTTTGTAGACCAGGCTGGCCTCGAACTCACAGAGATCCTCCTGCCTCTGTTCCACCCCCCACCCCCCATACCTCCCCCCACCCCGTGCTGGGATTAAAGGCATGTGCCACCAAACCCGGCTTATTTATCTCTTATTTTACTTTTATTATTGTTATTTTTTTTGAGCTAGGGTCTCACTGTATATCTTTGGGTGGCCTGGAACTCACTAAGTAGATGTGACTGGCCTCAAACTCTCAGCGATGGCCTGCCTCTGCCTCTCAAATGCTGGGATCAAAGGTGTGCACCACCACACTTGTCTTATTTATTTCTCTTGAGACAGCATCTCAAGAGAGGCCTGACCTCCAACTTGCTATACAGCCAATGCTGGCTTTAAACTCCTGATTCTCCTGCCTTTGTGTCCTGAGTGCTGAGATCACAAGCTGCCGTGCCCTGCCTCCCACTTTATTTTTAAAAAGTCTAGGCTGGGACTTGGAGCTGCTTGAAATATTCTCTTCATCGTCCCTTCTCCCCTCCATCCACTTTAATTAAAACCATTTTTTTAAACACATGTTAATTAAAAAGCAAACTTGTTTTGCTAAGTAATTTGGAGGCTCTGGTTATGCAAACCATAGCCATTCCAGTTTAAAAAAAAATCCTTCCTCCAGCTCGTACCAGTCTTAGGCACTGAGGACCCCAATGCCTACTGTGGCTGCCCACTCCTTTATAGTGTGTGTATCCCATGGTGGGTCGGAGCAGGGTGGCCTCTGTGTCTCACATGTGGGGACCTGAAGGACCAGAGCTGCTAGTGAGCACAACCTTGTGCAATCGTGCACACACCAGCCAACCTCTACACTCTTCCCGAGCTCGCCCCTCTGTTAGGACTTCTGGTCGTGAGGTTCCTGGAGCCTGACACCCTTCATATTCTGAGCAGCAACCTCCGGGACCCCCTTAAGGTACAGGGCCCACCGACCTTTCAGCTCAGCTGTTTCCTGTACCCAGGCAAGGTTAGGGGTGTCTGAGAGAGAGAGAGAGAGAGAGAGAGAGAGAGAGAGAGAGAGAGAGAGAGAGAGAAAAGAAGAAGAAGAAGAAGAAGAAAGAGAGAGAGAGAAGAGAGAGAAGAGAGAAGAGAGGAGAGGGAGAGAGAAGAGAGAAGAGAGAGAGAGAGAGAGAGAGAGAGAGAGAGAGAGAGAGAGAGAGAGAGAGAGAGAGAGAGAGAGAGAGAGAGAGAGAGAGAGAGAGGAGAGGTCTTTGCTAGCCTAATCATCACCCTGTACTCTGCCTCCATCTAACTCAGACCCTAGAGTAGGAGTGCCTTCCTTGTGTGCGACAGAACCCCTATGCAGGCATGTCATTTCCATGATCCTAGTGTCTCATTCTGAAAGTGGAGAGTTCTTGGGGGTTAGAGGAAGGTCAGATGAAGAGTGACCAAAAAGACTATATGTGAGTCCTGAATATGGAGGTAGGTCCTAGGTGGGCACTGCGGACACCTCGGCTGGCCTGGACCGTCTGCATGCATTCAGGGACACAGGCTCAAGGCTAGTAATCGAGTTCAGCTATCTCTTCTGTACTCCTGGCTGCTTTTTCAATGAAACCAGGAGAAAGTGCTTTTGGGGGGGAAGGGTGCAACTAATCCCACACTTGCGCTCTTGCTTCCACCGTGAGGCACACACGGCCTCACACGCCAACGACTCACAGTGGACAGCAGCGACACACGCTGGTGGCTGGCTCTCAAGGCTCAGTCTGACGGGGCGAGTGCCAGCGACACACACTGCAGTTTCTCCCGCTCAACACCCACAGCCGGGAGCAGCCGCTGCAGCGCTGAGCTGCCCCAGCTCCTCGGGCGCGGCGCTTCTGTGTGGAGTCCGCTTCGCAGAGGCTGGGAAACCGCAGCGGGGCGGGCCGGGATGAGCTAATGCCGCCGCCCGCCAAGCAGCGCAGCCCTAACCAGCTCCAGATGCGGCGAGCGCGGGCCTCTGGCGCCCCCTGCAGGGCCTCGTGCGCCTGGCTGGCTGTGGGCGCGCAATCCCGATGGAGGGGCCTGGTGGCTTCTGCGCTTTTCCTCCAGGCTGGTCCGCTGTCTGTGTTCCTACCGCGCGGGTCACGACCCCTCGCTGCCCGCCTGAGCCTCCGCGTGGGGGTGATCGGCTCCTTGTGTTCCCCGTCCGTCGGATCGGGTCCTGCAGCTCTCCTCGCGCCTGGCGGTCCCAGCCCGGCCCTGCCCTGCCCCTGCCCGTTCTTCCTCCTCTTGGCACAAACACCCAGGTTTCTACTGGGAAAGCAGCGGGGGCCTGACCACCGCCTGTTTTTAATAAGCAGCTGGTATTTCCCCGAAATCGCCGGCCCTGGCTGACCTCATGGGGATGACGGCTGGCGGCATGCCAGGTAGGGGCGGGAGCCGGCTCCCGGGCGAGCCCCTGACGCCTGGCTTTGCAGAGACCTTGGCCGGGAGGCGGAGCTCTGGCTACTCATCTGGGCCCTGCCGCCCGCTCATCCAAAAATCTGCCTGTTTGTTTGTGCATCTACTTTGTGAATACCGGGCCAGGAGCCACTGCTCCTCAGTCTAGGCTCCGCATTCAAATCCAGCTTTATGTGTGATCCTGGCAAATTGCTTTATCCTCTCGCCAATCATCTTGTCTACTGCAGGATGGCACACGTGGGGATTAGAGGGACCAACATGGAGAGAGAAGCTGGACCTCCGGAATATTCCAGTAGGCAGCAAGAGGGGTCCAGACACAGGCCCGGGAGCAGGGGCAGTATGGAGGAGAGAGGAGGGTCTTGGGTCGGAATTATCTGCCTAGCAAGTAACGGCAACAAGGTGCCCCAGCTGACCAAGTGCATAAGCAGTGAAGGATCCGCACAGGAGACTGTGGGACCCCAAAGGCTAGGGAGAGATGAGGGCAGGCTTTCTGGAGGAGGGGCAGTTAGGCATGATGTGGGGGGGCATGCAGAATCGTTAGCTTAGGAGGTGGGGGACCCCATCAGGACCAACGTGTATTAGATATACAGGGGGACGTTGAAACACTGGGGGGAATAAAGGACCGTAGGAAATGGCCCAGAAGCCTTATCTGTGATGGTGGGAGAGCAGGAGGGAGACTCGCGGTCCAGTGAGGTGAGGGATGGAGCGCTGGGGCCAGAGAAGGAGCAAAGAGACAGGGTGTGGAAGGCAGCAGGTGCTGGAACCCTAGCAATGAGCGAAGCGAAGAGACAAAACCGCTTACTGCATAAAGTTTACGGGTGAAGGGGGACTATGGGCCAGAAGCATAGTTAATATACACAGAACTTTAAGAATTTACGTTTTGAAGAGGTGATTGCTGGGCTTCTTAAGGACCCGAGTTTGGTTCACAGCACCCAAGTTGGGCAGTTCACAGCCTCCTATAATACCAACTCCAGATTTGAGCCCCCTTGTGGCCTCGGAGGGCACCACATGCGAGTGCACATACACATACACATACACAAATACGTTCTATATATGTCAGATTGTGTGAAGAACTACAGGGAAAATTAGAAGGGATAGGGCAATTGTGAAGGGAAGGGGGCGTGTTATAGTTTTTCTTTTTCTTTTTTGATGATGGAGTCTTGCTGTGTAGATCAATTTGGGGCCCGAACTCACCGTAATCCTTCTGCCTCAGGCTCCTGAGCGGTGAGATGTTAGGTCCATGTCATCAAGCCTGACTATTTATTTACAGACAGGGTGCTCTTCTGTAAGGCACACGGGCCTTAAGATCCACCTGCCCCAGCCTCCCTAGTGCTGGGATGAGCCACTGAGCCACACAGGGGAACAGTTTTTGAGGGTGCCCAAGTAAGGACTCACTGAAGAGGCAACCTCAGCCCTGGCCCCACTGCTACTTAGCTGAAATAATTTTTATGGAACATTTGTAATTACTTCAATGGCAGAGAACACTTTGATGTTATCTCCCTTAAAACATTCCATTCTTTTTTCTTAGCAGACCTGTAGGCCAAACAAAACAAAACAACCCAAAAGCTCAGATCTTATATTTTGAATTAAATCTGTAAGATGCTCTGGAGAAATTGGTTTCTCCTTTCTTTCTTTCTTGTATGTAACAACCTAACATTTTACTCTTAATTTTGTTCCTTTGCCTAAAATACGATCTGGCTATTTACAGAAAAAGTTTGCAGTTTATGGCTCAGACCCAGAAGAGAAGAAAAGGAATTACATGGAATTATCTAGGGTCATGGGGTCAAAAGGTCAGTGCATAGGTGCAGAGTCAAGAGCCAGTGCGGCTAGCAGCCAAAGAGAGAGGGGAGGGGGAAGGCAGTCAGGGGACCCAATAATCTTGGCTCTTAAGAGTGTGTGGCTTTATTAATCGAATATCTTTTCTGATTTGTTATTGCTACTGCTTGTGTTTCGTCTGTATGCTGCTTTATTCCTCTTAGTGGTTTAATTTTTTAAAAGAGGTTCATTAATTTTTTGCTTGGCTCACTTGCATTTGTCTTAGGAGATCGTATCTTCCTCCATTTGGTATGTTTTGTGCCCCCCTTGCCTATATATAACTTAACAAATGAATTTATTTGTTTTTAATTATGTATGCTTGTGTGTTGGTTTATGCATGTGAGTACAGGTGCCCACAGAGGCCGGAAGAGGCTGTGGAACCTTCTGGAGCTGGAGTCCCAGGCGGAGCGTGAGCTGCCTGGTGTGGGTGGCAGGAGCTGAACTCTGGTCCTCTGTAAGAGCACTCTTCAACTGCTGAGCCATCTGGCCTCCATCAGCTGCCCAAGCCATGAGGTAACAGGTATGTGCTACCAACACCTTCTTCAGTCATCTATTTGAATTATCCAAAAGGGACGAAAGGAAGGAAAGAAATGGAAGAACCAAATTCCCTCTGAGGTTGGAAAAAGCAATAGAGTAAAAAAATATTGTTGTTGATATTTAAACTGCATTTTTCAACAATATTGACGGAAACAGCAACCCGCAATCCTCCTACATCAGCCTCCTGAGGGCTGGGATTACAGGCATGCACCACATGGCCGCCTTCAGCCTTTCATTTGGGACAACCAAAAGAAGAAAAAAAACAACAAGCTCCCTCTGAGGTTGGAAAAAGTGAGAGATTATAAAAAGAATACTATGCTATTGATATTTTGACTGCATTTTCGACTCAAGGCAATGTCGACTAAAACTCTGATGTTAAAAAAAAAGTTTATATTACTCCTGCTAAAAGACTTTTGCTCACTTTAATTGCATATACTTTCAAAATTTATGATTTTTTTTTTTTGAGACTGTAGTCCAGGCTGGCCTAGAACTTTCTATGTACCTAAGGATGACCTCGAATACCAGACCTTTCTACCTCCACCTCTCCCAAAGAGCTTATGAAATTTAAATTATTTCTTTTAGATAATCATAAAAGACTGACTAATCCTTTTCTTTTTCCCAGTAAAATCCTGGGTACCATGAGAGTAAGGTGGAGGAGCCAGGGAATGCACAAACCGAGGAGCAAAAGATGGGCCAGGGGCCCAAGAAAGCCAGCTGCGCACCCATGGCGGCCCCCTGATGCTGGCACGCTGTCTGGACTGCAGATTCCTGCTGATAATGTCTTCCAATGGACTTCTGGCCTCCATCGCCCTCCAGCCACCAAGACCACCTCTGAGAGCCCCGCCTGGCTCATCACTAAAACAGTTCCTGTTGGTCCCCAGCCCTGGACCTGCGGTACTCTGGACTCGTTCAGTTTCCAGTTGCAGCCAAGTGTAACGTGTGAACAATGAATCATGTCCTCTGCCATCCCGGGCGAGGAAGCAGAGACAGGGATTTTTTTTTTTGTTTTGAAACCGTAGTGTGTATAACTGTTTCAAACAATGAATGCATGATTAGAACAAAACAAAGCAAGCAAACAAAAAGAGAACCTTCAGCGATGTGGAGGCATTTGGACTGCCCAGTTTAGAAACGACTCTCTCAGCCGACAATGCCTGAACCAAGGGCAGAAGGCTCCCACGATGCCGGTTCTGAACAGATCTGAGTGCACTGTGCCTCCGCGTGGAGCGCTTTGGAAGCAATTTCCAGGGAACATGCTGTAGTCTTCCCATCGGCAATTACTTTTTTCTTTTCCTCCCTCCCTCCCTCCTTACCTCCTCTCTCCCTCCCTCCCTGTCTCTGTCTCTTTCTCTCTCCTGTCTCTCTCTGTGTGTCTCTGTCTTGTGTTCTCTCTCTCTCTCTCTCTCTCTCTCTCTCTCTCTCTCTCCTCTACTCCTTCACTCCTTCTTTCTTTCTTTCTTTTTTTTCCAAGACAGTTTCTCTGTGTAGCCCTGCCTGTCCTGTAACTCACTCTGTAGACCAGGCTGGCCCTGAACTCACAGAGATCCACTTGTCTCTGCTTTCTGAGTGCTGGAATTAAAGGTGTGACTTTTCCCCCCCTCTTTACACTTCTTTATTTTGTGGGTAGGTGGTAGGAAGTGGTGTGAATGTGCCATGGTGTGTGGATGAAGGTCAGAGGACAACTTGTAAGAATCTCTCCTGTGCCCTCTACCATGTGTGTCCCATGAATTCAGGTCATCAGCTTTGGCAGCAAGTGTTTTTACCCCTGAGCTATCACTTCAGTCCTCACATGCAAATAAAAAATCATACCCGGGCAGTGGTGGTGCACACCTTTAATCCCAGGACTAGGGAGGCAGAGGCAGGTGGATCTCTGTTGAGTTTGAGGCAAGCCTGGTGTACAAAGAGATTTCCAGGACAGCCAGGGCTGTTACACAGAGAAACCCTGTCTCAAACAAAACAAAACAAAACAACCTCCAATTTTCTACATTGTGCAGAATTTTTTTTTAATGAATTTTGTTAGATTTATCAATTTACTTTATGTTATGTGTCTGAGTGCATGTGTATATGTACCACAGGCATGCAGTTCCCTCAGAGGCCAGAAGAGGGGGTCTGATCCTCTAGAGCTGGGGTTAGTGACAGCTGTGAGCCACCATGTGAATGCTGGTACCTTAACCCCAGTCCTCGCCACAGCGGTTTATCGTTGTGCTGAGTCATCTCTCCAGCCACCCTGAGGCATTCTTGTTTTTTTGTTTTTTTTTTTTGGTTTTTTGAGACAGGGTTTCTCTGTGTAGCCTTGGCTGTCCTGGACTCACTTTGTAGACCAGGCTGGCCTCGAACTCACAGCGCTCCACCTGCCTCTGCCTCCCGAGTGCTGGGATTATAGGCGTGCGCCACCACGCCCGGCTCATTCTTGCATTTTAAAAGCACATTTCCTCCTATATTTATTGAAGTCTGTGTTTGAGAGACCCCATCTGTCCTTGGCTGAGTTACTCTTGATTGTTAATGATATCCCAATTCATTTAATCCTCATTTTCCTTACAATGAATTATTCTGTGATGACAATCTTTTTTTTGTTTGTTTGTTTTGTTTTGTTTTGTTTTCGAGACAGGGTTTCCTCTGTGTAGCCTTGGCCGTCCTGGACTCACTTTGTAGACCAGGCTGGCCTCGAACTCACAGCGATCCGCCTGCCTCTGCCTCCCGAGTGCTGGGATTAAAGGCGTGCGCCACCACGCCCGGCTGACAATCTTTTTAAGTTAGAAATTTTATATTACAAACATAGTAGAGGGGCTGGAGAGATGGCTCAGCATTTAAGAGCTCTTTCAGAGGACGCGTGCTCGGCTCCAAGCGCCTACATGGTGGCTCACAACCACCCATTGCTCCAGTACCAAGGGATCTGATGCCCTCTTCTGGCCTCCACTGGCAGCGCGCGCACACACACACACACACACACACACACACACACACACACACTGCATGGACATATGTGTAGGCAAAACACATATACACATAAAATAAAACTTTAAAAATTAAAAAAGAAAGAAAAAGGAAAAAAAGAAAAATATACTTTACTCCTTTCAGGTTTTTTGTTGTTGTTGTTTGGTTTTGTTGTTGTTTGTTTGTTTGTTTTTGTTTTTTTACTTCAGTAAGGCTGTTTGGGGCTGGGGAACATTAATAAAGTGCTGGCCTTTCTAGTGTGAGGCCATAAGTTCTGGTGCTAGTCTTGGTGACACATGCTGGTAATCCCAGCACTGGGAAGGCAGAGAGAACACTTGGTAGCTAAGCATTGTAGCCTACCTGGTCAGCTCCAGGAAGGCATGACACCCAAGCTTGTCCTCTGCTCCCCATTTATACATATGTACGCACGAGTGTGTGCATACCCACATCTGAACATGGTCACATGCAAGGTGCTTGGATCTTTTTTTTTTTTTTCCAGAGTTGAGGACCGATCCCAGGGCCTTGTACTTGCTAGGCAAGTGCTCTACCACTGAGCTAAATCTCCAAACCTGGACCTTTTATTCCTTTAGTCCTGAAACTTTCTTTTTCCATCTATTTTATGTTTTTACTATCTCATTTTTGAAACATCTAGTTGTTATTGCTTTATTATTATTATTATTATTTTGTTTTTTGGAGACAGAGTTTCTTTGTATAGCCCTGGCTTTCCTGAAATATGCTACGTAGACCAGGCTGGCCTCTAATTCATAGAGATTTGCCTGCCTTTGCATCCTGAGTGCTGGGACTAACGATGTGTGCCACTGTGCTCTTTGAAGCCCCTCATAGTTGACGAATGAGCTCCTAGCAGGGCTTATGGGATGGCCCCTTCTGTAGTCCTGAACTCCTAACGTTCTTCTCTCATCCTCCCAAGTGCTGGGAATTACAGCCTCGAGCCACCACTCCTGGCTCAGGATTTTGATTTCTTCTAAGCTGCCTTTCTGTGCAGTTTTCCTAACTGTTCCTGTGGTTTTGATGTGTCGACTCTCTTCTCCCTGTCCTTGCATCTGCCTATGTTTTTGGCTCCGTTTCCTAACTGGCTTCTCTCCGCTCGCCTGAGAGCTGTTTGTTCCACGCTTCACAGTTGTGGTTTCAACGCTGGGCACTTTCTATTTTCTTAACTATCTTTATTGGGGGTATAATTCACATATCATACAACTCGCCCATTTCAAGTGCGCATTCCAATGGCTTTCGTATGTTCCCAGAGCTGAGCAACTATCACCAGAGCACATTTTAGAACATTCTCAGCACCCAGGGAAGAAACTCTAGAACCGTTAGCAATCTGTCCTGATTTCCCACTGTCCCCAGCCACCTACCCTTTCCCTGTCATCCTCCTGGCAAGCGTTGCCTACTTATGTCTCTTTGTGTTGGCCTGTTTTGGAATTTCTTTCTCCATACTTTTTGCCTGTGATTACATAGCTTTTGGCCAACTTCTTCCCTCTCTGCCTCCTCACTAGCCACCTAAACCTCTGGTATCCAGGATTATGTCCTTCTGTGAGATATCCTGTTCAATCACCTGACTGGTTTTTTTTTGTTGTTGTTGTTGTTTTGTTTTTTTAAGAAACAGGGTCTTGCTATGTAGCCAAGGCTGGCCTTGAACTCAAGATCCTCCTGCTTCCACCTCCTGTGTGCTGTATTCTAAGTGTAACAGTCTGGTTTGTTTGTTTGTTGTTTGTTTGTTTTCAGTTAGGTTCTCTTGTAGCCCAGGCTGGCCTTGAACCCAACTTAGAGCAAAGAATGATCTTAAACGTCTACCTCCTGAGCGCTGGGATTTACAGGAATGTCTGCCACGGGCTCCATGCCATGCTAGGGACCAAGCCTAGGGCTTCCTGAGTGCTAGGCGAGCACTCTACCAACTGAACAGCAATTCCTGACAACCCCTCTCTTGTTTTTGATAAAGGGTCTGACCCTGTAGCTGAGGCTGCTTTGAATTGCTCTCTCTAGCCCAACTTAGCCTCCAGTTCCCAGAGCCCCTCCCATCTCAGCCGGAGTTACTTGTGAGCCACCGTGCCTGACTTGTTTTGTTACTGCATTTATTTACTCACTCATTGAGGAGTTTTGAGACAGGGTCTCATGTAGCACAGAGTGGCCTTGAACTCCTGATTCTTCTCCCTTCACCCCTGGCTCATGCTGTCGCTTTTAGAACTGTCTGCCCGCTTGTACAGTTTGAATACACTGTGTCCCGTGGGGGACTTTTTTGGGTTGAATAAATTGGAGACCTGTAAACATCTTGGATCTGGGTGCTGTCTGGATCCCTGTCAAGATCTGGGGAGTTTTCAGCTATTATATTATTAAATAACTGCTGTTTCTTTCTTCATCCTCTCAACTCTCATAATGTGCATACTTTGCCCAGTTGGTTTTTTTGAAAGATTAAAAAAAATTTTTATTCAGATTACAACCCGATTGTTATCCCCTCACTTGTATCTTCCTGTTTCCCACCCCCCCTCTCTTTTTGTTCTATTCATCTCCCCCCCCTAGACCTCTGACAGAAGGGGACCTCCTCCCCCATCATATGACCACAGCCTATCAGGTCTCATCCGGATAGCCTGCTTCTCCTTCCTCTGAGTGGTGCTTGGCCTCTTCACCAAGGGGAAGTGATCAAATTGGGGGCACCAGAGTTCATGTCGGAGAGAGTTCCCACTCTCCCTGCAGCCTTGGAGAATTAGCTGTCCATTGGCTAGACCTGAACAGGGGGTCTAGGTTTACTGCAAGCATTGTCCTTGGTTGGTACAGCAGTCTCTGCAGCCCCCCTGGGTCCAGATCCACCAGCCTTGATGGTCTTCTTGTGGGGCTCCTGGACCCTCTGGGTCCTTCTATGCCCGCATTCTTCCATACCACTCTCACCTGGAATCCAGCAATGAGTCCTAGCATCTGTCCTGATCCTCCCCAGAGTTAAGACTCAGAGGACCTCTATGTTGGGTTAGTATTCAATTATAAGTGAGTATATCCCATGTGTGTCCTTCTGGGTCTCGGTTATCTCACTCAGGATGATCATTTCTCGTTCCATCTGTTTGCTTGTGCTCTACACAGGGTGGACTCCTCTCACCCAGGGCACTCCAGCCCGTGTGGTCTGTAGCTCCCAGATCAGTCCCTAGGCTCGGTCCTGCCAATCAGACACAGTGCGTGGTTGGTGTTGCCATCTTGTGTAATAGCCCTGGCTGTCCTAGACTCACTCTGTAGACCAGGCTGGCCTCGAACTCACAGCAATCCTCCTGCCTCTGCCTCCCGAGTGCTGGGATTAAAGGCGTGTGCCACCATGCCCGGCTCAGACATTTTTTTTTCTTCTGCTTGACCCCATCTATGGCAAAAAATCTTGGGTCTCTCTGTGTGTTTGTGGTTATTTAATTTGCTGAATTCCTCAGTTTCAATATTTCTACTTGGTTCATTTTCATGATATCTGTCACTTAGCCCTCTCAAATTAAATACGTTGTTTTCCCGATGGCATTGAGTTATCCGTATGCACTTTCTACACTTTGCTGAATTTCTTGAAGATAATTATTTTGAACTCCTACTGAGGTTAATTCATAAATTTCTTTTTTGCTGGGATTAGTTACTGGGGACTTGGTGTTCCCTTGGTGGCGTGCTAACTTGATGTCTCATTCTGTGTCCCTACTCTGATGTTGCACGTCTAGTGTCTAGTGGGACAGCCAGCTCTTCAGCTTTCTGTATCAGGTTTCATAGGGAAAAACCTTTCACTGCGGATGGATCCTGGATACCAGTCCTCTGGGCAGCATGCGTCAGCTCTGAGTCTAGACAGTGTGGAAGTGTAGGCTCTGCGTCTTCAGCTGTAATTCACATCAGTAATGCTCGCAGAGTTTAGACTGTAGGAGTTTGTGATGGCGCAGTACAACTTTCAGAGGAGCAAAGGTGTGGGGCTTATTTATATGTTCAGTGGGTCCATGGGGTGTCCACTACCTTGGGGTGCAGACTCACCGTCAGGCAAGATTCTAGTCTGGCCTGTCCACCATGGGAGCACACAGTGTCCCTGAGTGCCTGTATTTCACTGGGAATAGGGTGCCCTGTGTGCTCGTGTGCCAGGGTGATTCTTCTGAGCCTAGGCTCTGAGCGTCCAGGGTGAGGCCACTGCGGCTCCCTTAGGTGGGCACTGTGCAATGATGGGCACGTCTCACAGACGGAGAGGTGTCCTGCTGGTGGGTCAGGAGCGACTCTGATTTCGAGATGACATTGTGCTAGCCATGGAGGTCTCATCTTTAATCCCAGCACTTGGGAGGCAGAGGCAGGTGGGTCTCTGTGAGTTTGAGGCCAGCCTGGTCTACTCAGAGAGTACCAGGACAGCCAGAGCTACATAGACCGTCTTTAAAACCAAACTAAAAAGAAACGTTTTTTTTGTTCGTGTGTGTGTGTGTGTGTGTGTGTGTGTGTGTGTGTGTGTGTGTGTGTTTCTGTATAGCCTTAGCTGTCCTGGGCTTGCTTTGTAGGCCAGGTTGGATCTTGAACTCACAACGATGCACCTGCTTCTGCCTCCCCAAGTGCTGGGATTAAAGGAGTGTGCCACCACACTTGACTAAGCATTGTATTTCTTTTAAAAACATTTTCAGCTAGCACGAAGAGGAACTGACCGCATTGACTATGTTTTCACGCGTCTGTGTCCTTGTGCTTTGTTCTCATCCCCACACTGCCCTCCTCCATCCCTTCTTCCTGCCTCGCGCTCATGTCCCTGCAACCCCCTCATCCCACAGTCGCTCCTCCGCTTTCATGCCTCTGTGTATAGCTGTTTAAATCAAGATTCAGCCTAAAAGAGAAAACATGATATTTTGCCTTTCTTCCCTCCATTACACCCCTTCTTCTTCTTCTTCTTCTTCTTCTTCTTCTTCTTCTTCTTCTTCTTCTTCTTTTAAAAAAAGGTTTCTTATTGTTGTTGTTTTTGTTTCTGTTGCCTCAAAGTCACAGAGATCTGCCAGTCTCTTGCCTCCCAAGTGCTGGGATCAAAGGCATATACCACTATGCTTGAGATATGGTTCGTCATTCCTCCTCCTCGTCCTCCTCCTCCTCTTCCTTCTTTTGTATGTGTAAGATGAACACTAAGCACCTCCAGTCAATTAGCTTTTTCTTTCTCCCCTTTCTTCCTCCTTCCCTCCCTCCTCTATGCGCCCAGGGCCCTACACATGGCAGGCAAGTGCTTCCCCACTGAGCTGCGTTCTTAGCTTTGAGAATGCCTTTTCTGTGGCGGGAAGCACTGGGAGAATCAAATGAGAGTTTGTGGTTGCCATGGTTACTCTCATAAGTACAGGTTTCAAATTCTTGTAGTGTTATTATTGCTTGCCTATATTGGTGGGTGGAGAGCTGTTGAGTTTTTCTTGGTGTCTGTTCCATTGTAAGTTACTGGCTTTCTCTCTGTGCCTCAGGGAGGTGGCTAATCCGCACTTTTGTAAACCCCTCGGCCAGCAGCAGATCGTTGTTCTTAGGCACTTGCAAGTGTGTGTGTGTGTGTGTGTGTGCATCTGTTGTGTGCGAGCATGAGTGTCTGTGTGTGTGCATGCATGTGTCTGTGAGTGTGTGTGTCTGTGTATGTGCATGCATGTGTCTGTGAGTGTGTGTGTCTGTGTGTGTGCATGCATGTGTCTGTGAGTGTGTGTGTCTGTGTATGTGCATGCATGTGTCTGTGAGTGTGTGTGTCTGTGTGTGTGCATGCATGTGTCTGTGAGTGTGTGTGTCTGTGTATGTGCATGCATGTGTCTGTGAGTGTGTGTGTGTGTGTGCATGCATGTGTCTGTGAGTGTGTGTGTGTGTGTGTCTGTGTGTGTGCATGCATGTGTCTGTGAGTGTGTGTGTCTGTGTGTGTACATGCATGTGTCTGTGAGTGTGTGTGTCTGTGTGTGTGCATGCATGTGTCTGTGAGTGTGTGTGTGTGTCTGTGTGTGTGCATGCATGTGTCTGTGAGTGTGTGTGTCTGTGTGTGTGCATGCATGTGTCTGTGAGTGTGTGTGTGTGTGTGTGTGCATGCATGTGTCTGTGAGTGTACAGGAGTATGTGTGAAGCTCAGAGGGAAGCTCTTTGGAGTGGGCATCTCCTTCGAGCGTGGGTTCTGGGGGTTCACTTCAGGAGGTAGGGCTTGCATAGCCAGTACCCCCACCCTCTCAGCCATTTGACTGCTGGGCACTCTCTAATCTTAATCTCTTGGATTAAGAGGCTCCGTGAGGTTTAACCTTATGATTAAAAGGTTATGAAGGAGCCTTGGTGAGGTGGTCCAGGCCTTTAATCCCAGCACTTGGGGAGGCAGAGGCAGGAGGAGCACAGTGAGTTCAAGGCCAGCCTGCTTCAGTTTCATCACAAACTAACGCTTGATGAGTTTCTTACATGAAATTTAAGGGACTAATTGGGGGGGAGAGTGAGGACGATTTAAATGAAGCATGTTTGGACAGATGTGTGATATCCCAACCTGTTAGCCACATCAAACTTCTCTTGCCAGTCAAAGCAGCTGGCCTCATTGATTCGTGTGACAGGTCTTGCTTTTTTTTTTTTTTTTTTTTTTTTTTAGCTTGGAGACATCAGAGCTTTACTTGAAGAAGACTTGACAATTCTGTACCATTTCAATCCACCTTCATGGTCTCGGGTCTAACGACCGCCGTCACATCCCAGCATGTTCTAGGACAGGTGTGCAAAGTGTGAAGCAGGAGGAAAAAGCTTGCTTAGAAAGGGAATTCACACAGGCTTTCAGTACTATTGGGGAGCTATGCTTGAGCCCAGGTTGGGAGCATGCCTACCAGAAGCTCAGCTTGTTGGTTCAAACAGCTGGGGGTAACACATGATGCTTCCCACAAAATGTCAGAAGTTCCTTGCTGGGCTGGGGTTTAGCTCAGTTGGTAAGAGTACTTGCCCAGCATGTTTGGAACCTTGTTTTTTTCTGTTGTTGTTGTTTGTTTGTTTTTGGGTTTTCAAGACAGGGGTTCTCTGTGTAGTCTTGGCTGTCCTGGACTCACTCTGTAGATCAGGCTGTCATCGGACTCACAGATCCATCTGCCTCTGTCTCCTGTGTGCTGGGATTAAATGTGTATGCCATCCCCATCTTGTGTTTAAAAAAAAAAACCAAACAAACCAAAAACTCCCTGCATAAGCTTGGTGTGGTGGTACCCTTGCCCATAGTCCCAGAACTTGGGAGTTGGAGATGGGGGATTTGAAGAGCTAGGTTGTGTTTTAGCTATAAAGAGAGACTTCTTTGGATACATGAGACACTGGGGTTTTTTTTTGTTTGTTTGTTTGTCCGTTTTGTTTTTTTGTTCTTTGTTGTTGTTGTTTGTTTGTTTGTTCTGATACAAGATTTCTCTGTGTAACAGTTCTGGTTGTCTTGGACTCTCTTCGTAGACCAGGCTGGTCTTGAACTCACAGTGGTCTGCCTGCCTCTGCCTCCTAAGTGCTGGGATTAAAGGTGTGCGCCACCAGGCCCAGCTGAGACGCTGTTTTAAAAGGATTAAAATTTGAATGCATAGGATTTTTGGTGGGTAGGGGTGCAATTATTGGAATGTATGACCTGCTTGCCCACTCCTCTTATGACCAAAGAGTATGTTAAGGGATGTGCCCCTTTCGCAAGTGTCTTAGTCAGGGTTTCTGTTGCTGTGAAGAGATGCCGTGACCATGGCAACTCTTTTTGTTTGTTTGTTGTTGTTTTTTGTTTGTTTTTGTTTTTGTTTTTTTGAGACAGGGCTTCTCTGTGTAGCCTTGGCTGTCCTGGACTGGCTTTGTAGACCAGGCTGGCCTCGAGCTCACATCAATCTGCCTGCCTCTGCCTCCCGAGTGCTGGGATTAAAGGCGTGCGCCACCACGCCTGGCCCCATGGCAACTCTTATAAAGGAAACCGTTTAATTGGGGCTGGCTTACAGTTTCAGAGGTTTAGTCCATTTATCATCATGGCAGGAAACATGGTGGTGTTGAGGCCTGTTCCTTGACATAGCTGCAGCCATTTCTGGATTCACTTTCTATTTTGTTTATAAAGTGAAATTAAGTTCTTTTTTTTTTAACTTTATATCTCTGTTTCCTAGAAGCAGTTATTCATAGCTGACACTGAAATTCCCCACCAGAGGGTCAAATTAGCCTACACTAGATGATTCAATGTCACACATAATTCACTTTGCTATCTACACACTTGGCCACCTTCTGGCTGCACTCTTGTTACCTGCACACTTGGTTACACTTTGGATGTACTCTGAAAGACCCTCGCCACCACCTCACTTACCTCACTTGGGACAATCAGCTTAAAGGTTAGCTGATACTACTTACGTCTCGCTAGCCAAAAATGTAATATTGCTTTGTACAGCTAGCCAGAATGCGTTGCTGCCCTCCCCGCCTCTTCTGCATTTGGTTTCTGTATAAGAGGACTGCCCTGAGAGCAGGCTGATGTCACAGTTAGACTCCCGAGTCCTTTCTGTCGCCCTGACCATGATCAGCTTGGAAAAGGTGTTCAGCAAACCATCAATACCTCACTGAGATCGGTTCTCGTGTGGCTTGTGTGGCAATTCCTGTACTGTAACTGGCGTGCAGGCAGACATGGTGCTGGAGAAGACGCTGAGAACTCTATACCTTGATGGGTAGGCGGCAAAAGCGACTGTAATCCACACTGGGCATAGCTTGAGCATATGAGATCTCAAAGGCCACCCCCAAAATGACACACTACCTCCAACAAGGCCACACCTCCTAATAGTGCCACCCCCTGTGGGCCAAGCATTCACACGCATGAGGCTATGCGGCCATTCCTATTTAAACCACCAGAGCAATACATTGAAAGATAAATTGATGAGGAGAGTGGAGTGCCATCATCCTTGAAAAAATGCAAATGGCTCCCTTCCTTCAGTCAGGAACTGCGAGAAGCACAGGTTGCTGTTATGGTCCCTCCATTCTCCCACGTCAACAGTAACGCTGCTGCTCAGAGGCAGAGGCTCAGTGAGCATCCGGGCAACAAAGAGAAAATTATGAGTTACCACAGAGATCTCAGGGATATAGAGTAGTAAGGACGGATGAATTTGCAGGTAGCTTTGGTGGTGGCTAATTTAAGAATGTATATTTATTCCTTTTTTTTTTTTTTTTTGGCTTTTCAAGACAGAGTTTCTCTGTGTAGCCTTGGCTGTCCTAGAATCATTTTGTAGACCAGGCTGGCCTTAAACTCACAATGATCCACCTGCCTCTGCCTCCCGAGTGCTGGGATTAAAGGAGTGCCACCACGCCCGGCCATATATTTATTTTTATTTCATGTGTCTGAGTGTTTTGCCTGCATGTATGTATGTATGTATGTGCCTGCTTGGTGCCCACAGAAGCCAGAGGAGGGTATTGGATCGCCTGGGAACTGGAGGTAAAAATGGTACAAGCCAACACGTGAGTGTTGGGAATTGAACCCCAGTCCTCTGCCAGAGCGTCGAGCGCTTTTAAACATTTAGCCATCTCTCCAGGCCTGGACATTGCTAATTTTGTTCCAACCTGCCTCATAACTGAGATAGAAGAATAGCTTACAAGTCTAGGTGTAGTGAATGAATCTCAGTTTGAAGTAGCTTTTTGGAGAGTGCTCCCCCTTTCATTCACAGAGTCCAGTCCTTACCAGTTCTATGCCAGGCTCCCCGGGATGAGTGGGTCCGGAAGTGAGAGACGTTTGTCAAGGACGTCTGTCTCCCGTGTCCCAGTCAGGGCTATGCGTGTGCACAGGTTGAGGAGAAGAGCTGAGTGAAAGCAAGGACGCATTTCCCACCCAGGACCATGACCCGCTGTTGCTGTCTCTGACTCGATGGCGCCTCCTGCAGTCCTTAGAGAGCCCGTTTCTCCTGACAGAACCAAGGGTGGCCTCGCGAGCCTGGGAGCGGGTGCCATCTTAGCGGGAGAGGAGCGGTGGCCTATGTGGTGGCATGGCGTCGGGTGGTGGCTCCCTGGGCCTCTTAGCCTGCCTCTTGCTGTTTCAGTCAAAGCTCTGTGAGGCCCGGCCAGATGTCTCTCAGCTCTCTACTTCCGGTTTCCCTTCAGGGTACAGTGACGGCCCAAGGGAGAGCCCATCGCCATCCCCCTGGGTGCTCATGCCCAATGTGACCTACCAGGCGCCTACCAAGCCCTCTCGTTTCGTATTTACTTTAGGTAACTTTGCAAGGGGTGTCTGTGGCAAGGGCAGGACTAGGTCAAGGCCCAGAGTGGGAGGTAGTGACACCCTGAATCCGAGGGACACGGATACAGCCCAGGCCACTGCTGCGTAGAGTCTGGTTGCCTTGCCTGTGGCTTCTGAGCGGGGATATGACGGCCGTAGGGAGTGTACGACATCATAGCCTTGAGGGTATGAGGTGCCCACGGTGTTCAACAAGACACAGCCTCCTTCTTGGCTGTCCACGTTGCTTTCTGTGGAAAGGCTAGCGTAAAGAGAGGGCCTAAATCTTTTTGAGTTCTTTTCACATTGTCTTCACTCAGTGTGTGGCCAACCCCTTCTGAAAATCATGGGAGGAGTGGATGCTGAAGAGGGAAAGTGGCCCTGGCAGGTGAGCGTTCGGATCAGACACATGCACATCTGCGGAGGTTCCCTCATCAATGCCCAATGGGTGCTGACTGCAGCCCATTGCATTTACAGGTGAGAGAGTGATGGCAGACAAGTGGGTGCTCTGGAGGGGAACCCTGTTGACTAATCCTCCTGCCTGACAAACTGACAACATTCCAAAACAAGATACAAAAGAAGGGGGTGGCCATGCTGTCACCATCTTGTTACTAGAATTACTCAGGACGAGTACATGCAAAACAATTGAGAGAGTGATAAAGAATTGGGGATGGAGAGGTGGCTCAGAGGTTAAGAGCACTGGCTGCTCTTCCCAAGGTCGTGAGTTCAATTCCCAGCAACCACATGGTGGCTCACAGCCATCTATAATGAGATCTGGTGCCTTCTTCCGGTTTGCAGGTGTTACATGTGAATACAACATTGTGTACATAATAAATAAATAATTCTTTAAAAAACAAAAGAATTATAGAGGTAGAGAATAGTAAAAGAGGTTGGGGCCATGTTGAGAAATGGGGAGCGAGTGGAAGGGGTGTAAGAGAGCTCTGTAGGGTCCTGGCTAACGAGGCAACGCGTCTTCTCTTCCACAGCCGAATCCAGTACAATGTCAAGGTGGGTGATCGGAGTGTCTACCGCCAAAACACAAGTCTGGTGATCCCCATCCAGAGCATCATCGTCCACCCTAAGTTCTCAACTACTGTCGTTGTTGAACATGACATCGCCCTTCTCAAGCTCCAGTACCCTGTGAATTTCACCTCTAACATCCATCCTGTCTGCATCCCTAAGGAGACTTTTTATGTGGAAGCTGGGACCACCTGCTGGGTGACGGGATGGGGCTTACCAGACCCAAATGGTAAGACCTGGTGGCAGTGGCAGCACTCAGGAGGAAGCCCAGCCTTAATCCTAGAATAGAAACAAAATACAAAGGGATGGGGGCAGGGGATGGGACAAAAAAGGGCAGGTGGGTGGGTGGCAGGCGCCAAGGTAATGGTCTTCTTAGGAGACCCCAGATTTGGTGTTGAAGTCTCTTGTTGCGACAGAAATACCCAATGACAGTCAAGAAAAGGTATATCTCTCCTGGGAATGGGGAACTGTGCCAAATCTCCCTTTGCAGATCTGTAGGGCAATGTCAGAGTCCCTGTGGACAAAGGCCTGGTGCAATGGGACTTCCTCTGGCTGGATTTTCAAATTTGATTTATTTTATTTTGTATTGCAGGGGTGTTTTGCCTGCATGTATGTCTCTGTAACAAATGCCTAATTGGTGCCCACAGAGATCAAAAGAGGGTGTCAGATCCCCTGGGACTAGAGTTATTATGAATCTCCACGTGCATGCTGAGGGAAGTGTACCCCTCTTGGGGTCCTCCCAAGTACTCTTAACTGTTAAGCCATCTCTTCAGCACATTGGGTGTGTTTTTGCTCATGATGTGACAAGCTATTGGGCTGTTTCTCAGTGGGAACAGCTCTCTTGTGCCTTGTGCCTAGGGGTGAGCCACATGGCCTCTTGTTGCTATACCTCTTGTCCCCAAGAAGAAATCACATGGGATCCTTTTAGAGCTCCATCTCTGGAGAGTCTTGATTGCATCCTAGGAAGTGAGGGAGATTGGCAAGGTGTGGTGTTACATGCAGAAGTATGGGCAGTTCGAGACTAGTCGGGACTAAAGAAAGAGCCCCATCTCACCAACAAGCCAAAAATAACAAAGAGAAAGCTGCACAGGGTGTCTCCTCACCATCACTCCGACCCCAGTAATGCACGGGACAGGCTGCCATTTCTTCAGCCTCTAAGGCCTTGCTTCTCCTTCAGAAATATTATCCTTCTCTTGTCTTAGTTTTGCCCTTTTTTAAGCACTGAGAATTAGACCCAGGGCCTTAAATATGACAGGGAAGGCTCAGACACTAAGCTATACTCACAGTCTTTTCCATTTTGTGTTTTGAGAGAGTCTCACTAAGTTGCCCAGATTGGCCTTGAACTCAGTAGCTCAGGCAGGCCTTACAACTTGAGACCCTCTTGCCTTGGCCTCCCAGGTACTCAGACTTGTGCAATTCTCCGTTACTTAAGCCTCTCCTGTGACAATTTTGAGTCTCAATTTCCTCATGTGTCAAATGGGGACAATATCAATTTCCCTGCCTTTGTCCAGGGGGATTCCTGGGTGCCTGCATGCCTGCTTGCCACTGTGCAGATTTATACACTGTTCGTCTTCTTCTTTAGCACCCAAAGTTCCAACAGAAATTCTCCAAGAAGTGGACCAAAAGGTCATCCATTATAAGGAGTGTAATAGTAGATTGAAGAAGGCTACATCATCTTCTACCGATCTAGTCAAGAAAGGGATGATCTGTGGCTACAAAGAAAAAGGAAAGGATTCTTGCCAGGTAAACTCCTGGGCCCCTTCTTCAGTCTCAGCTGACAAAGCCTGAGTTACTTGCCATTTCTTTTACTCAAGACAATTCATGAGGAGAGCTCTACACCCCATGGCTCCTGGAGCTGGCCTTGCCTGACCTTTCTATATAAGTACAGGATGGCCTTGAACTTGAGAGATCTGCTTGCATCAACCTCCCAAGCACCGTGATTATAGGGAGACACCTACCTTGTCCAGCTGGTTTGGTCCTTTCTAAAGGACGTAGCCTTGGTGTGTAGGTTGATATGTGGGTTCCCTGTTTATATATGTTGAGGCTGGGGATTGGTAATCTAATGCATTGCATTGAGTTTCCCTATGTGGCAGTTACCATGACAAAGGGAACATCAACCTGTATTAACTCAGGTGTTAGCCTATATCATAACCCTGCAACAAAGCACCATATCTATCATAGTGCTGTGGAAGGCGAAATCCAAAGATAAGCGCTCATGGTCCTCTTGTGATATGACTTTTACAGATAGGGGGCAATATGTTTAGGGGATCAGAGGTCTGAGTGCACTTCTTATGTTGCCCAAGTGTGTGGCTTATGCCTATAATCCCAGCACGCACGAGGTTGAGGCAGGAAGATCAAAGGAAAAGGCCAGCCTGAGCTACGTCATGCATTTTAGGTGAGTCTGGTTCCGCAGTGAGACCTTGCCTCTGTTTCAGGGATGGGAGGTGAAGAGCAAGTGGGCAAGAAGCCCTAGGTTTGTTCCCTAGCGCTGGAGCAGGGGATGCTGGTGTTTTAAGTACCTGCAGTAATAGGACAGGACATTGAATGTGGCCAAGTTTCTTGAGTGGTCCAGGCAGGCATGGGCACTTGAGTGCTATCCATTGTGAACATGGGTGAACGTGGTCAGATATTCCTCTTAGGGCAATGGCTCCCTTGGATGCATAGTTCCAGAATGAATGTCTTTAGAGCTTGTAGGAAATGCCATTGAGTTCTGAGCAGGGTCTGGGGCAACCAAGAGTGTCTGAGGTCAAATTACCAGTCCATGAGAGGTTGCAGGTGGTGAGAGATACTGAGGGAATCCTGTATGTTTCTCCTGGAAATGATTGTTAGCGTCCCTAGTGGTTTGGGAGAGGAGTATGTACGAACAGACTCTATAATACAGAAGGTTCTTGCTATGTAGGTTAGGGGCTTCAGAGGAAGTTATGTTAAATATAAGAATTAGAGCTGGGCGTGGTGGCGCACGCCTTTAATCCCAGCACTCAGGAGGCAGAGGCAGGCGGATCATTGTGAGTTCGAGGCTAGCCTGGTCTACAAAGAGAGTCTAGGACAGCCAAGGCTACACAGAGAAACCCTGTCTCGAAAAAAACAAAACAAAACAAAACAAAAGTAAGAATTAGTAGCTGCTACATAGATATTTAATGGGATTTTTAAAAAAGATTTTTGTTTTTGTTTTTGTTTTTTTGAGACAGGGTTTCTCTGTGTAGTCTTGGCTTCCCTGGATTCACTCTGTAGGCCAGCCTGGCCTCAAACCCACAGAGATCCACCTGCCTCTACCTCCCGAGTGTAGAGATTAAAAGTGTGCACCACCATTCCCGGCAAAGGACTTGTTTTTATTTTATGTGTGTGAGTGAGATTTCATATATTTATGTGCACCATGTGCATGCAGTGCCTGGAGAGGCCAGAAGAGGGGTAGAATCCCCTGGACCTGGAGTCGCTGGTGATTGTGGGTCACCATGTGGGTGTTCTCAACTAATTCAAGGTCCTTTGCAAAAGCAGCAAGTGCCCTTAACCACCACGGAGTCTTGTCTCTAGCCCCTCAGAAGTGGAATTCAGCATTTAACACCACTGTGGCTCAAGAAATGACGATGATATAGCCTCAGAGGATAATAACATTTTCCCACTAACTTGTCAGTGGCCGTATTTATATGCCCAGTTCTGGTATTTGTGTATTAATAGAAACTTGGGCCTGGCAAGGATGCTTCCCACCCCCTCTTCTGAGGCAGTGTCTTGGTATGCAGCCAGGTAGGCTTGAACTCCCTGAAATCCTCCTGCCTCGCCCTCTTAGGGCTGATACTATACATAAATGTCATCATAAGTGGCTCTAGCTGGACCTTTGGGGTGCCTAAGGAAACCCTGTATGTCTGCCAGTATAATCAACCGAATCCAGTGGGGGCCAATTCCATCCTTGCCATGTGTTTCTTTCTCTTTCATCAGGGAGATTCTGGGGGCCCTATGTCCTGTGAATTTAATGACAGATGGGTGCAGGTGGGAGTCGTGAGCTGGGGCATCAGCTGTGGTCGCGAAGGACATCCTGGAGTTTATACGGACGTTGCCTTCTACAGCAAGTGGCTGGTGGCAGTGGTGAACCGGGCTGCCTGTTTACATCCAGCGGTCTTCCTCATCTCACTACTGTCTTTTCTGACCTTGTGACTTCTCACGGACATGGCGATGGCTCATCATATCCCATCCTCTTTTGAAGTCTCTCCTTTGCCTTCCCTTGCCTTCCCAATGCCCTTCCTTCAAGTTCCAATTTGGGATCCCTTACCCTGGAGAGAGCCCACGGTGAAATGTGTCAGGCATCTGAGAGGCTTCAAAGTGTCCTGCCTGCTGCTCTCGTCATGATCCTTGGCCACACTGCTCCTGAGTGAGGTGGGCTCTGCCTGGCAGGAATGAAGGTGAGTAAATTCCAGTTGGAGCCTGCCAGGTAAATGACAGTGACCCACGCAAGGACTCCATTAGTGGTGGAGCAAGTGCTAGACCTGGCTGTGGTGTCAGGGTTCTCACCTCTGACTCTGTCACACTAGAGCTAGCTTGGTGATCGAGAGAGAGAGAGAGAGAGAGAGAGAGAGAGAGAGAGAGAGAGAGAGAGAGAGAGAGAGAGAGAGAGAGAGAGAGAGCACAGCCACAGAGACCGGAGATCTTAAGTGTTCTAACTATAATTGTTCTCTCTATGTATGTCTATGATTTTGTGAAGTTACATTTCTCATCGAATGTAATTTGTAACCCTGTTCAAAGGCAAAGTGAAATTTGAAAAATAAGTAAATATATGAGCAGATTTCCTTATTTCCCTTAAAGAATTTCCTTTCGTAAATAAAACGAAGGGCATTTATGAAATGCCCCACCCTGTTCAGGCCTACTGGCTGGAGGGAAGTTTGGGAACGTTGAACTCAAAGGTCCTATGCTCTGGCCTTGAACAAGCATGGTGCCCTTCTAGCCGTTTTTTGTTTGTTTTTCAAGACAGGGTTTCTCTGTGTGTAGCCTTGGCTGTCCTGAAGGAGCTCACTCTGTAGACCAGGCTGGCCTCAGACTTACAGAGATCCACCTGCCTCTGGCTCCCAAGTACTGCCATTGAAGGCGTGTGCCACTGCTCCTGGCTTGTGTCACCATTATCTGGCTGCACTTGTAGTGTTTAACACTCTTGTTTGAGATGTCTCTAAGAAAAACAAATATTGTCTCTGCACTCTTGATTTTAATTGTTGAGGACATTTTACTCTCAGCCAGCAGGAAACACACACGAAATCCCACAGTAAGGTATTTCTTTTTCTTCCCATGTTATCTTAAATATATTTGAGCCTTCCTCACTATTGGTCATTTGTATACTCTCTTTTGTGAAGTGTCTTTTCAAGGTTTTTTTTGTCATTTTAAATACAGATTTTATTTTAATTTTTAATTTTTGCTGATTTTTAACTCTTCTTTGTATAGAAAAAGGTTTCAGGCTTTAGTATTGACACACACTTATGTCTACAATCAAAAAATTAATTTTTGTTCATGGCATAAGAGAGACATCAAAGTATATATTTCTATGCCTGTAATGTTCATTAAATTGTTACAATATGATTTATTAAAATACATTTATTTCAATATCAATTTATACCACCAATGGACAGCATATTTTAGCACCTGTTTCTTGACTCCATCCAGCTCTGTATCTGCCTACATATTCTTAAATAAAAGGCCACTCTGTCCTGGCTACTGTGTTTTCTAGTCTTGAGATTCAGTAGTGTTGTACCTACAAATTTAGTTACATTTTTCAAGCTGCAGTCTTCTTGGAACTTACATGGTGATTCTAAACTGTACATGTGGGCTTTGGTGCTTGCTTAGCTTGTAACGTGCTGTCTGCGTGTGCAGACATGATGGTTTAAGTTCAGCCCTCAGCCAGGCATGGTGGGATGTGCTTGTAATCTCAGTGCTGGAGAGGCAGAGACCAGTAGGCCTCTGCGACTACTTAGGTAGCCAGCTTAGCCTAACAGGCAAACTCCAGGCCCAGTGAGAGACTCTGTCTCAAAAATACAAAGGAGACAGCTTCTGAGAATCAGGACCCAACTGGGATTATAGACATGTGTCACCATACACAATTTCATTTATAAAGTTTTTTTGTTCTCCTGAGACAGAGCTTCTTCTCTGTTTAGCTCTAACTATCCTGGAATTCCTTCTGTAGTCCAGGCTGGCCTTGAACTCAGAGAGCCACATGTCTTTGCCTCCTGAGTGCTTGGATTAAAGGCATGTACCACTATGCCCATGTGATTTATACATGTTTAAAGGGCCATATTTGTTATTTAGTGTGTATGTGTTTGTGTCTATGCACATGTGTATACACGTACTGGCCAGAAGTCAATGTTGGTATCTTCTTCTTTAAAAAAAAAAAAAGACATTTATTTATTTTTATTTTATGTGCATTGGTGTTTTGCTTGCATGTGTGTCTGAGTGAGGGTATCAGATCATGAAGTTATAGACATTGTGAGCTGCCATGTCGGTGCAAGGATTTGAACCCAGGTCCTCTGGAAGAGCAGTCAGTGCTTTTAACCACTAAGCCATCTCTCCAGCCCCGGTGTCTTCTTTAATTACTCTCTGTCTTATTTTTTTCAGGACAGGGTCTCTCACTGAACTTGGAGCTCACTAATTTGGCTAGATTGGCTGGCCAACAAGCTTGAGAGGCTCTCCCATCTCTGCCTCTGAAGTTTTGGGGTTGTGGGCATGCGTTGAAATGCCTGGTGTTTTACCTGGGCTTCCTACACTTGCATGGCCCCTCCTCATTTCCTCGGCCCCTAAAAGGCTGTGTTTTAGAAAAGGATGCAGTTGGGACTATGCGCGGCCTACAAAGTCGAAATATTGACTAGAAGCTTTCTGTTCTGGGAAGTTATTGATCCTTGATACATGACTTACAAATAGGCAGAGAAAGAGTTACAAAAATGTCAATATGATCCTATGACAGGACCCTAGACCTTAGCACAACTGACTCCATGATGGGAGTGCCGTTCAGACTGCAGAACTCAACACATAGACAGCACCACCTGCCAAAATGAAAACAAAAGCCTAATCCACCAAAGCCCGTTTAGTTCTGGGAGTACTAACCTTGACTTTCAGCTTCTGTAGTTCAGATTCTGGTTAACTGTTCTTGTTTATTTCTTGTTTGTTTGTTTGTTTCTTTTTTTTTCTTTCTTTTTTTTTTTTTTTTGGACAAGGTTTCTCTGTGTGGCTTGCCTCCCCCTGCCCCCCCCCCACCCGAGTGCTGGGATTAAAGGTGCATGCCGTCACTCCTGGCTGTTCTTGTTCATTGAAGTGCGTCAACCCAGAAAATGTTTTTTTTGTTTTTGTTTTTGTTTTGTGCTTAAAAGCCCACCCAAGACAGGCTCAGGGCTATTCTGGGAACCTCCAGTGTAGTCATCAACCTGCTAATAAAGACTTTCTATTGGCTTAACCCCATGTCTGAGCAGTCTTCTCTGGTGAATTCCCAACAATCCCTCTTAATCTTTGAGTGGATGCTGATCGTCACAGGCATTTCCAGGGCACTAGATTAAGTGAATGCCAGACGACTAGAAGTTGTACAGTTCTTAAAGGTCACTCAGTTGTGGGGGACATCCAACCAGAGAGGACACACTGCTTAGTAGCCTGCTAGTCAGCAGAGACACTACAAAACTGAACTGTTAGTGTCCAGGCAGGTATAGCCCAAGTGCCAAAATAACCTCAAGTAAAATACTCTTAATAATGTGAGACCAAAACAGGAACAATATATTTTGCAGGTTAAGGTTTCTGTTTGTAGTTAAAGAATAAGTTCCTGGGGGCTGGAGAGATGGCTCAGTGGTTAAGAGCACTGACTGCTCTCCCAAAGGTCATGAGTTCAATTCCCAGCAACCACATGGTGGCTCACAACCATCTATAATGTGATCTGATCCCCTCTCTGGAGTTCAGGTGTACACGCAGGCAGAAAACTGAATACATAATAAATAAATAAATCTCAAAAAAAAAAAAAAAAAGAATAAGTTCTTGTTTGTCCCATGTTAAGTCATTGCAAATTAAGGTTTCTATTATAAATATGAATACATTGTTTTTTTCCCCCTGAGACAGGGTTTCTCTGTGTAGCCTTGACTATACATTCTTGAGCCAGGTAGCAGTGGGGGTGCACATGCCTTTTATAGCAGCACTTGGGAGGCAGAGGCAGAATCTCTGTGAGTTTGAGACCAGCCTGGTCTACTGACTGAGATCTAGGACAACCAAGGCTACACAGAGAGCACTCACCCCCACAAAATAGATGCCTGTTTATTAGATCTGATGTAAACTGAAAAACATGTTTTTTCAACCCATGGCCCCCACGGCCCCCACGGCTCCCACGGTGGACGTCCTTACCCTCTTTCCTTCTCTTTCATTGCTTCTTTCTAACAATGTGTAACCTTACCTCTCCTATGTAAAGGACCTCATGAGGCCAGCGGGGGGCTGCTCCCTCAAATCCCAATTTAGTGTGAGACAGCTGGCTGGCCAGTCCCAGGCACACCTCGAAATACAGCTAGCTTTAATTGGATACTCATGGATTTGGTCTTTTCTCCTCTCTGAGTCTCAGGATTAACAGTATAGCTCTAAGGCTGTTTAACCCTTCACCTTCTGAAGGATATCTGCCTTTGTATTGATTTCTTTTTCTTTTTCTTTTTCTTTTTTTTTTTTCTTTTTTTCCTTTCTTTCTCTTTTGGTTTTTCAAGACAGGGTTTCTCTGTGTAGCCTTGACTGTCCTGGAACTCACTCTGTAGCCCAGGCTGGCCTGGAACTCACAGCCATCCACCTGTCCTCTGCCCCCCTGAGTTCTGTGATTAAAGACAAGGGCCACCACGCCTGACAGATTTTTTTTTTATAGCTGTAACAATTTGCCACCAATTTAGTGGCTTGAAATAACCCATCTGTATTTGTAAGTCCTAAAACCAAAGGAAGCTGACTTGTTTCTTTCTGGACCGTGGCCGGGAGAATTTTTGTTTGTGTTTTGTTTTTCTAAGACAGAGTTTCTCTGTGTGTAGCCCTGACTGTCCTGAAACTCACTCTGTAGACCAGGCTGGCCTTGAACTCACAGAGATCTGCCTGCCTCTGCCTCCCGAGGTCTTGGATTAAAGGTGTGGGCCACCACTGTCTGGAGAGGGGGGAGAGTTTATTTCCTTTCTGGTTCCCGTTTCTAGAGGCTACCTCCATCCCTAGATTTGTGACCTCTTCTTCAGTCTTTAAAGACCACAGGGAAATAACAGCAACAGCAAATTTCTCCTCCTCGCCTTCTTTCTTCCACTCCTTTTTGACATCTCATCTCTTCCCTGGACGTCAGTTGTCTGGTTGATAAATACAAAAGCTTTGATTCCAATGGCCTCACCTGGACAGTCCAGATAATCTTGATACATCAAGAGCCCTAATGTAATTCATTCTGTTTGCCATCGGCAACACACTCACACGTTCCATCAATTAGAACATGTGTGCTTTAGGCCAAGAGTTTTACCGCTGTGTCACTTTCAGCTGCTGATGAACAAAGAGATTAATACTGTAAGCATTTATACGGGTTAATAGGACATAAAGCCTTGTTTCTTTGGGATGAACATCCAGGAGTGTAATTACTGGAGTGTACAGTATCGCATTTTAAAAAATTGTATAATAAAATACCAGTGTGCATTCCAGAGTGGCTGTGTTTACATTCTCACCACAGTATGTGGGCAGTCCTTTAATCTCTGTGCCCGTGTCAGCATTTAAGGTTGTTACAGGTTTGTTTTTGAGAGCTTGACACTCATGTCTCATTGTGGTTTTAATTTGCATTGCGCTGAGATGGCTAATGGGTTTTGAAAATCTTGTGAGTGTTGAATTTCTTTCTTCCTCTTTGGTTTTTTCGAGACAGGATTTCTCTTGTAGTCTTTGCTGTCCTGGACTCCCATTGTAGATCAGGCTGGCCTCGAACTTACAGAGATGCTCCTGCCTCTGCCTCTTGAGTGCTGGGATTAAAGGCGTGCGCCACCTACGCCTTTTCAAAAAAAAGGGTAGCAGTGTCCACCCTGATCCAGTGGTTAGTAAGCTTAGGTACAACATTTCGGCTAAGGAGTTTTGCGATTACTCTGCCTATAAGGGAGTCAGTCATGGATCAGGCGGAGGGAACTCCGCTGTGGGTCAGGCGAAGCTGGGAAGGGAGGGGGTGCGCGGTGAGCCAAATGAAAGCGCCCGTTTCCCCCTAGAACTGTGCGCAGCCTCAGTAACCACTCGCGAGGAGGCGCTGCCACAGATCGAGGCCTTGCTTGTGGCGGGATGGCCTTGCAGGGTGGTGACTCCCTGGGCCTCTTGGTCTGGCTCTTGTTGCTTCAGACGCGATTGGGCGAGGCCCGGATGGTTCCAGGGCCGCTGTCTCCTTCTCCCCTCCCCTCAGAGGATGGCCTCAATGACCCACAGGAGAGGCCACTCTCAGAGATGCCTGAGACCTCGCTGGCCCCTGAGCCTGGGGGCAGCGTAATGCCCCTTGATTCGATGACATTTGCTCCCCGTCAGTTTTCAACCACGCCTCTGTCACGGAAACCGTTTCCAACATGGATTCCAGGCGCTTTAGGTGAAGTTTCTGGGCCATGGGCCTCCGCAGAGAACTGCCCTGGACCCATGGGGATGGGACTCTGACATAGAGGAGTATCTTAGGACCTTGGGTGTGGGCCCAACCTACCCTCGAGATCTGAGAGGACAACCCCCGCTCCCCGATGGGTCTTAGGGGATTTGCAGGGACAGAGCCTTGTTCTACAGGTGCTGAGGGTCTGGCTGCTGGTGGCTCAGCAACAGCTTTATTTTCAGCCCGTCCCTTCACTCACTTGCTCCAGCTTGTGGCCACAGAACCGCAAGGATAGTTGGTGGAGGGCTTGCGGCAGAGAGGAAATGGCCCTGGCAGGTGAGCCTGCAGGTCTACAGGCAGCACATCTGCGGTGGTGCGCTCATCAGCAAATGGTGGGTGATGACTGCAGCCCACTGTGTATATGGGTGAGTGCTTTGGGACCTGGGGGTCTATGGCCTGTCCCTCTTGCTTTCTGTTTGGAAAAAAAAGAGAAAAAAAGAAAAGGAGCTGTGGTGGTGGCAGCAGCTCATGCCTCTAAATCCCAAGACTTGGGAGACTAAGGCAACGAGGGTTGCCAGGAGTTAGAAGCCAGCCTGGGTCACAGAGTGAGAGAGCCCATCTCAAAACTAATGGCGGGGGTGGGGGGGGGTGGGGAGGGGTGAGAGAGAGGACAGTCCCAGGGTTGGTTGTTTTTGTTTTAAATTTAGTTTCAGCAGACACCTGAGCATTTGGACTTCCAGTATATTCTTGAGTGGTACTGGTGAGATAGGACACCTGAACAAGCGACCGGTGGCTGCCTAGGATGGTTGGGGTCCCCGAGAGAACTCAGTTTGAACAGAGGGAGGTAGCTGATGGCTGCCATGGGTGGGGGGTGGGGAATAAAAAAAAAACCCGGGTCGGGCTGGGGAAGCATTTGACTGCGGGAGGGGAAGTGTGTAGACTCTTTTAGGATCTCTTTACAGCCATCTGGATTACGAGGTGTTGATGGGAGAGGTTGACCTGTTGTCCCCAATGTCCGTCAAGATTCCAATCCAAGACATTATTGTTCACCAAGATTACTCCATCATGGGGCCAATTGTGCACGACATTGCCCTTGCCCTGCTGGCCTTCCCCGTGAATTACAGCGTCTACATTCAGCCCGTCTGCCTCCCTGAGAGGTCTTTCTCTGTACAGCCCGGGACCCCGTGCTGGGTGACCGGATGGGGGAGAATAGTTGAACAAGGTGAGCCCAAAGTAAGACTCCAGTGACTGTAGGCCAGGGATCAGATGACAGCGTCCTGGGAATGGTCTGCAAGCTAGTGGGACAGGGGGCCAGAGTTGCTAGCACTTGGGTAAGGGAGGGAAGAGAGAGCTCCTATGAGGGAGCAACTGTTGGTGGATTTCTATTGGTTTGTCAGGACTTGAGGACCTAGGTACCAGCCAGGGTGGATACTCCGCAGGGTGGAGTTTAGGTCAGGGCATGTCTGTCTGTAAGCTACAAGTACCTACCTTGGAGGGGGGGGGGAGGCTTCTTGTATGAGGCCAGGAAACTCCGTGAGTCTATAGGGCAGTGGTTCTCAACCTGCTGGTGGAGACCGTTTGGGGATCAAATGACCCTTTCACAGGGTCACCTAAGACCATCAGAAAATGAAAACATTTACATTACGATTCATAACAGTAGCAAAGTGACAGGTATGAAGTAGCAATGAAAATAATTTTATGGTTGGGGGTCACCACAGCGTGAAGAACTGTTAAGTATTAAGGGTCAAAGCCTGAGGAGGGTTGAGAACCGCTGCTCTGTGGTCTCCTATTACTGGGAAGATTTCCAGTTTGGCACTTTGGGGGTGCCACCTGTCCAAGAGGTTGTGACTGGATCCTAGCAAGTTAAGGATGCTTTACGCATTATCCCCAGCACTCAGGAGAGCGTATCACATGTTCGTTACCTCGCAGGCTGGCAAGGTTTTGCCCTCCTTCCTTTAGTCTGTTCTTTCTTCTACTCTTAGTAGGGTTGGGCTGTGTTGCCCTCAGTGTCAGATCTGAATAATAGCTGAGGGCCGCTGAGGACCCCTGCGGTGTGAGCACTGCATTGAGACAGAGAAGAGGTCCAGCTGACTCACGCCATCGGACGGAATGGAGATCTACTCTCTCCAAACTTATCTCTTTGCAGGTAGACAGTCAAGAATGCTTCGGGAGCTTGAGCTAAGAATTGTTCATCAAGAGGAATGTAACCAGATTCTCAAGGACAGCCTAGGAAGCATATTTACCTTAGTCCGGGAAGGGACAGTCTGTGCCTACAGTGAGAAAGGAGATGCCTGCCAGGTCAGTTCATGGGTCTCTTCCTGCTCTGCCCTGTTGTCCTCTTCCTAGATGTTCCAAACTCTCAAGACATTAGGGCCTGGGTCGTGACCCCAGATCCTCCATTTTACTGTTATTCAAGCTAGTGGAATGTCAGGACGAGCCACCACAGCCTTGGGGATAGCTTGGCACACTCCTCCAGGAGAAAACAGCTGATGCTGTCTGCAATGGCTGGGGGAGGGGAGAATCAGGGAGGGACTGGCACAGGCCCTTCTGTGTGACATCCCATGCACTTAGGTAGGGGATTTACTCATTATTTCAGAGAGGGAACATCATATTGGTTTACACTCAGTTAGTTTCTTTGACTAGGTAGACATTTTTATTTGTTAAAAAAAAAAATATTTTGTTTTCAAAGAAATTTAGGGCCTAGCAGGTGTGCATCACTCTCTCCAGAGCCTTGGGGTGGAATCTGTTGTGCTATGAATCCATTTCATTCCTGTCATTTGCTCCTCTCTCTTTCTCTAGGGAGATTCTGGGGGACCCATGGTCTGTGAATTAAATAAAACTTGGGTGCAGGTGGGAATCGTGAGCTGGGGCATTGGCTGCGGTCGAGAAGGCCACCCCGGAGTTTACACAGAAGTCAGTTACCACAAAGACTGGATCCTTCGAGAACTGAGTGGAGCTTCGCGTTGGGACTCAGGCTTCCGCATCCAGAGCGTGTGTCTGGCGCTTCATCTGGGTGTCCTGGTGACCCTGTGATCCCCACAGCCTGCGGTCCTCTTGTTTCTGAGCCTCCGCTGGCCTTGCCCCTCTGACCTTCTTTCTCTGACAAAGCTCTTTCTTCAAATTCTACTTGGGACCTGCTGCCTCAGTGGAGCATGGCAGGGAGTTTGGGGCTTGCAAAACATCCTGCCCCGGTGCTCTTGGTCATCTGCCACGGCTACCACTGTACTGAGGCTGGGCTTTGCCTGGATCTAAGGAGTGTGACCCACTTCCAGACAAAGGACTTTCTCTGGCCTGCAAGGTGGAGAGAGCTAACTCACTCATGGAGGTCTTGGAGGACACCTACAGAGGAGAGACGTTATCAACACTGAACGGCTGCTTGAACTAACTGGCTACTGAGAACTCTTACCAGAGATTCTGCCATCCCGGGGACTTCTGTGATCACCCACAGAGAGACAGAGGAGGCGTTTCGTGCAGAGGTGTGAGGCCAGGATGTGTACAGCTGGCTTAGTTGTGGTTGGCAGCATTTCCCCTGTGCCCCAGTGGGAATCCATCTGTGAGTATGAAACGTTTGCTACACGGCCTCCTGGGAGCGACCCCATCCGGTGCTCTCTTCCTCAGCTCCCTCACAGCCACTTCCGGCACCAGCCTAAGTTGTATTGATGCGGTTTTAGAGAGGGCTGGTTTTAGATTTGAGCTGATTAAATATATCTCATGTGTTCTGAAGTTTTTGTTCATCTGAAATACTTGGCTGCTTATAGCGTACTTTAAAGAGAAACGGGCCCCATTTGCCTAGGGAACTTACTCACTCTCTGTTAAATCCTGGAGGAGGCCATCTGGCTATCCTGTTTAAGTTTTCTGGGTGGCTTAAACCCTTGCGCCCCACTGCACATATCCCAGATCCATTCATCAGTCCGTAATGCGCTTCCTTCTGGGTTCCCCCGACCCTGGAGGCCCTGTCCCTGTTTCTTCCTGTCTTCATAGGTTGGTGTTCTGTTGCTCTGGGGCAGGGGCACCTGTCCAGCCATTTTGTATCTTCTGTTCTCCAGCTCCTGGACCAGAGCAAGGAGGTCGGGAGTCATCTGGTGAAGGCCTGGATTAGTGGATGAGTAAAGGAGTACTTACAGATGCTCTGTCGCCCTGCTCCTTCCTCTCAGCCCATTGCTCTGTCCTCACCTTCCTTTCCAGGTTGCCTTGGAGTAGGCAAAGGTGTTTATGTGCTGGAGAACACATCCCAGGCTCCAAAGTCTTATGATTCCAAATAAAATCTGTGATTTGCGAGGGAATAGGAATTTAGTTCAAGCATTTTTGAGGAAAAGATAGGCACCTACCCTGACGGAACAGAATAGCAAATACCAATGCTGACATTTTTACTCTTTCTGGCAAAAATCTGTGGATTATTTTTAATGTGTCGGGCACCAGTGGTGGACTGCACACAAGATGTGGGTCATAGGTAGGAAGGGATTTTTTTGGGGGGATGGCGGGGGTGGTGGGGGGAGACCTGTGGCTCCAGGGCCTTGTGACTGGATACAGCCTCTGTCTCTAAGAGGAGGTGAGTGGTAGACAGCACTACTGAACTTACAAGACTTTACAAAAAGTGTGACGATGTTTAGAGATGCAGTTTCTATAAGGATCATAAGGGGCAACCAAGAGAGCAGTGGCCAGATTTTGTGGTCCATCAAAACGAAATCAGGTTGCCTGGAGAAATGGTTTGAAATAGACATGTGTGGAGTAGGAAATGCCTAATAGGAGCCTAATATTT
Source organism: Acomys minous (assembly GCF_964271855.1). Lineage (NCBI taxonomy): Eukaryota > Metazoa > Chordata > Mammalia > Rodentia > Muridae > Acomys > Acomys minous. The sequence goes on along the minus strand of NC_140495.1, from coordinate 12,999,484 downwards.
TCCATCTTCCCAGGGACTCCTGGGGTCACAGGTAAGACCGGGAACTAGTTAGAGGGTGTCCTCTGTCCAGCAAAAGATGGGACCATACGAGTCTTACCAGACCTGAGGAATCTCATGTGTTTGTGATACTACACTTCAAATACAGTATCCCCATAGATCAGTGTTCCTCTGTGTTCATCATTTCGCTGCAGATGTACAGAGCAGTGGAGACACTCGGGTCATCTGGTACCCGTGCTCCTAACAGAGCAGAATACAGTGATGCTTTCTCTGCTTTCTCCTCCTCCTCCTCCTCATTCCTCTTCTTCAAGATTTATTTATTTACTTATTTATTATGTATACAGTGTTCTGCCTGCATATACACCTTCAGGCCAGAAGAGGGCACCAGATCTTATTATAGATGCTTGTGAGCCACCATGTGGGTGCTGGGAATTGAACTCAGGACCTTTGGAAGAGCAGATAGTGCTCTTAACCTCTGAGCCATCTCTCCAGCCCCTTTCTCTGCTTCTTTAGCTCCATCTCTACAGCCACATTTTTTCCTCTTACTTTTTTTTAGATTTTGCTGATGATTTTACAGTTTTAAAGGGCCCCAACCACATTCCTACCCCCACCCCTTTGGTTTTTCAAGACAGGGTTTTTCTATGCACTTTTGGCTGTCCTGGCACTCTCTCTGTAGACCAGGCTAGCCTCCAACTCCAACAGTAGAGATTCACTTGCCTCTGCCTCTCAAGTGCTGGGATTAAAGGCTTGCGCCACCACTGCCTGGCCCCAACCGCATTTTTGAAATGTTGTTTGGCACGGGAAGGTTACTTTTGATTGACAACTTGAATTAGTAAATTCCTAGGTGCGTCTATGAGAAGCAACTCCAGAGAAGATTAGATTATGAGGGCCAGGAATGCATCCATAATACGATGGTGGTGTTGGGAGGTGAGGAGATACGTCATGGAGGGTGTGTCCATGAGAACCATATCTTTCCCTGTCTCCTTCCCATGTTCCCAATGTTTGCTGCACACTGCCACAGCGTGAGCTGTGCATCTTAGGATGAACCCTAAGAAAGTGTAAAGCCAACGACAACAACAAAATTCCTTACCTTGAATTGTTTCCCTTGGGTGTTTGTTAGTAGCAGTGACGAACCTAATTACCATGGTTCTCAAGTGCAAGAAGTGATAGGTCTAGCAGAAAAAAAAAAGGAGTACATTGGAGCATCATAATTAGGGCTATGAATTCAGCCATTTGACAGAGAGTACACACCACGTATTACAGGGATGCCCAAGCACAGGCTGCTGAGTATAATGTTTAGTTGATGAGAATGTTTTCGGCGGAAGCTTATCGGGACCTAAGCCTGTCTTTCTAGGAGCAATGAGTGGGTCGGTGCTCATGGTGATGGTGTGATGTTATGAGTCACCACTCCTGTGGATGACACTAATTGAACCGTGCATCTCTCGCAACTGAACAGGGGAAGTGAGAAATTCTTGCTGCCCCAGTGGGAGTGCAGATCTGTGGTACTTCCTTGTGGCGGCTCTACCAGGGCCATGATACCCCAAATGGTCTTGCTCTGTGGTGAATAGCTACCTGAGGGTATGGAGAGATGCCTCCGTTTCCCTGTAAGGGGCTCTCATCTTCCAGCAACCAGCATTAAGACAGTGTTCCAAGCAGGTGGAAACGGATGCTGCCAGGACTCTCAGTATCTACTTTCAGAAGTTGCTCAGCTTAGCTTTGCTTCTGTCATATTCTGTTTACCCAAAATAAGTCACAGTTGGTCAGGGGGTGTATTGTATCCCAGTAGAGTGTTTGCCTAGCTGCTATACCATGTAATCCCTGGCACCCCCTAAACCTGGGTGCAGTGGTGTACACTTGTAATCTCAGCACGTAGGAAATGGAGGTAGGAGAACCAAAAGTTCAAGGTCATCCTTGGTAAGCTGGAAGCCAATGAGGGTTCTACCGTGCCAAAAAAGAAAAAGAAAAAGGAAAAAAAGCCAGAATTTAATGACAGCGGTGAAATGAATTTGATTTTTTTGTTTCTGTGTTGTTTGCTTGTTGCAACAGCATCTCATTCTGTAGCCCTGGCTAGCCTGGAGCTCACTATGAAAACCAGGCACACTGACGGCTGGGGACTCATAGAGATCTTCCTGAGTGGTGGTGGGATTAAAGGCCCTTTTGTGGGTAATTTAATTTCTTGGTGGGTGGAGACACAACAAGCTATGCTTATATTTTCTAAACTACCACAGCAAGGATAATAAAAAATTCTTTAACACTTCTCAAATGAACTAGTTTCTATTATTCTCTCTCCTCTCTCTCTCTGTGTCTGTGTCTGTCTGTCTGTCTGTCTCTCTCTTTCTCTTCCCCCTCTCTGAAGATCAAACCCAGAGCTTTACACATATTAGGCAAAGTCTGTTCCTTCTGCCACTGAGCTGCATACAGCCTTAGTCCCGCCTCCAAAACCTCAATCAGACTTTTCCCGGCAGATGTTGCCAACCCAAATGAATTAGTGTTTCTCGGTAAACAGGCTGCATTATCCCAAAAGGAGGCCACCCTATCTGATGCTATGTCTCTCAGTGGCAGAGTGCAGCACAAAAGAATCGAACCCTAGTCCAACTGTACACAAGTAGGAGATAGAGGAGGCAGAGGAGCAACCTGGAGGGAAACTCACACAGTCCAGACTGTAGGAGTTCTTCCTAGGTGACACTCAAGGGACTGGGAGGCAGTAGTCATGGTTCTAGAAATAGGTCAAATGCAAAACAGTCCTACTAGACTAGAGGGTAGAACCCAGGGAACCGGGTTTGAGAGCTAGAACCATGAAAAAGGCCCAGGAGTAATGACGTAATTATAACTAACGTTTCATTGAGAGCAGTCGGGAACTGTGTCATAGGAGGCTTGTGGGAGGGCTTCCTGGCTGAGGGGTGTGCCCTATGACAGTACAAACACCGTCACTGTACATAGCTGCCAAAGCCGTGTGTTTACTTGATCAGGATTTGTACGTCAGTGTTATCACATGGATAGTAAAGAGATAATGATAGAGCCCATTAATGAAACTACTGGCATGTTAGGCTTTGAGGGGTGGGTCTCAGTAGATTTTACTATCATTTACTTAATACTTATTGGTCTGTGGGCTGATAATTTCCTTTTTTGGTATTATTCTACCATCTTAATATGTAGTGATTAGGCAAAGAAGATGTTATAGTCTAACATAAGATATTATATTATAACATTTTTATGAGACAGGGCTTCTCTGTGTAGCCTTGACTGTCCTGGACTTGCTTTTGTAGACCAGGCTGGCCTCGAACTCACAGCTATCTACCTGCCTCTGCCTCCCTAGTGCAGGGATTAAAGGCGTACGCCAGTGCCGCCGCCACCACCACCACCACCACCCGACTTCTAACATCTTAATATGTAGTAAGTGTTTTTCAGCAGCTTTGTCATTATTTGTATGATGAACAGATAATAAACTGTGCTCATTTAGTGTGGTCAGTAAGTTGAGATATATGTGTGTATACATGTGCAACTATTACTGCATTTATTTTATGAGTGTTTTGCCTGCACGTATGTCTGAGTAGCCTGTGGGTGCCTGCTGCCTGTGGAAGTCAGAAGGGGGCATCAGATCCTCTGAAATCAGAGCGACATACGGTATACATAAGCTACCATGTAAGTCTTGGGAACTGAACCTGGGCCCTCAGCCACAACAGCAAGTTCTTTTAACCACTGAGCCATCTTTCCAGCCCTGTGCTCTCTACACATTTGTTTTTTTATATATAATTTTATTTTATGTGTATTGACGCGAGGGTGTCGGATCCCTTGGAACTGGAGTTATAGACAGCTGTAAGCTGCCGTGTGTGGGTGCTGCTCAGCATGTGGGTGCTGAGACCTGAACCCTGCTCCTTTGGAAGGGCAGACAGTGCTCTTATCCACTGAGCCACCTCTTCAGCTCCTGTGTGTGTGTGTGTGTGTGTGTGTGTGTGTGTGTGTGTGTTGTCAGAGGACAACTTTGGGAGGAGTCAGTTCCCTCCTTCCACCATGTGGATCCTGGGGATCAAAGTCAGGCATCTAGTTTTGGTGTACCTTAACCCATTTAGCCAACTTGATAGCTCAATGTTTTGATTTCTTGAAATGCTCTTTTAAAAAATCAGAGGAATGCTGGTTCTATAGAATTGTTTGGAAAATACTTTTTTTTCTTTAGTTTTTGTGAAAAACTTGTGTAGAATTGTTATTTTTTCCTTAAGTGTTTGTTAGAACTCGCCAATGTAACCCTTTCTGTGTGGTAAGGGTGTGTGTGTGTGTGTGTATATTTCTGTTTTTCTCCTTTTTAGTTTGTCTAAAAGTGTTTCCAGAGGTTAAGTTGCTTGCAAAGGGCCTGGGTTTAATTCCCAGCACCTACATGGTGGCTCAAAGTCATCCTTAAAAATTCAGTCCCAGGGAATCTCACGACCTCTTTTGACCTTTATGGGTCCATGCAGCCAAACCCACCCCCACACACACACACACACGACCACTGGGATCATAACCAAATGAGTCGTGTATACAGGTTGGAACAGGCACTCCTTGGTGAGCAGTAGTGTACTTGATATAGCTGCCAGGAACTCCCTGCTACTCCCCAAGATAACTTCTCCCCAGGCTTAGCCCAGAGAAAATCAGCCATATGCAGAGATGGGGCGGGAGGCCCAGCCCCTTATTTTTCCTAAGACTTGAAAGAGCCTCTGGTGAATCCAGCAGAGACTTCAGCCACAGCTGCTTGTGGCTCAACCCCTCTGAATGTCCAGTCCTGCCTCGGGGTGTCTTCCCGTGACCCTGAACTTCTCCCCAGCCCACTGCGGTCATTGCTGTGAAGGCTGCTTCCAGGAACCATGCTTGGCAAAAATGGAATAATACGAGCTTCAGCAAGGGTTTGAGGGACCCATTGCTGGTGACATAGCATCCCAAATTTAATGGCTCAACATCTCCATGCACAACGCTTCATTGTGGATATACATAAAGCAAGCAACGGAACCCTGAGACATCTGGTACGCACGCTCCTCAAGTAAGCTGAATTGCATGATGACTTCTCAGCTTCCTTCAGCTCTCACTTAAACAAGTGTTTACTGCCACATTTTTCTTACATATTTGTGGGGTTTGCTGGGTTTTTTTTTCCAGTTTCAAAGGACCACAACAATAATATGAAATGCGGCTCAACATTCCTAAGCGCAAGAACGCTATGACGTACGTCACCGAGAAGCGTTTTCTTGAAGCAGCGTTCCTTAAGCACCGGTTAAAGTGGGCTGGGAGTGCAGTCAGCTAATAGAGTGTGTGTAAGGAGCTGTGCTTACAGGGCAACACACTTACAAACGGTGACATGCTGGCTCAGGGAGCAGAAACCCGTGTTTCCAATAAGAGGAAGGGCTCAGCGTTTGTTAACTCAGCGCTTATGATGTCTTTTTTTTTTTTTTTAATGGGACAGGGTCTCTCTGTGTATCCTTGGCTGTCCTGGACTCACTTTGTAGACCAGGCTGGCCTGGAACTCACAGGGATCCACCTGCCTCTGCCTCCCAAGTGCTGGGATTAAAGGCGTGCCTCAGTTTTCTTGAGAGGGGGCACTTCCTCCCGCAGGGCCACAGCTCTCAGGACAGTGTCTAAATGAGCTTTAAGGACTCTGAACGCCGGGCTCAGGAGTTGCGCAACTTTGCTTCTGTTGGTAGAAGCAGGTCACAGGGGAAAATAAACCCACTCTATTATTTGAGGCAAGGCCTTACTTTTTAACACTTGGAAACCTTGAACGCACTATATAGTCCAGGCTGGCCTTAAACATCCCGTTTTACTGCCTCTCACTCCCGATCGCTGGCATTACAGCACACCTGGACGAATTCCATTTCTTGGTGGGTAGAGGTGCAAAATACTGTGGCTGAGTTTCCTAATCCACCACCGGAGGGATGGTAGGTGTAATTCTTTAAAACCCACAAAACGTTTTACTATCCAAACTCTTGATAAAAGAGTCCCAGTTGACAAGTGAGAGGAAAATGCTATAATTATGAGATCACTATTTTCAGCCCCCCACTGAGGGATTAGTGTTTCTAGCAAATTCATCAAACCATCTGTAAAGTCACAGAAGGAAACCATGTGGCGGGGCTGGAGAGACGGCTCAGCAGTGAGGAGCACTGGCTGCTCTTGCAGAGGACACAGGTTCAGTTCCCAGTCACCACGTGGCATCCATAACTCCAGTTCCAGGGGATCTGGTGCTCTCTTGTGGTCTCTATGGACACCTGGCACATATGCAGTACACTTACATACATGCAGACAAAACACTCACGCACACGAAATACAAATAAATATTAATAAAAGAAAAGCACGTAGATACCGTGTGTCTTCAAAGAGAATATAAGCACTTGCTTTCCGGCCGACAAAGGGCCGGGACCTGGGTTCCACTGTGGACTTGCAGGGAGATGGAGAAGCCAGGAGAGTAAGAACAATTCAGAGTCCAGACTGCAGGAGACTACACGCAAACAACCCAGCGTCTTCCGCACAGGAAGTGTGAGGCACAGAAGGAGAAAGTACGGTCTAAAGCATCTCTTAAAGATGTATTAAGTAGCCAGGTGTGGCGACGCAACACCTTTAATCCCAGCACTCGAGAGGCAGAGGCAGGCGGATCGCTGTGAGTTCGAGGCCAGCCTGGTCTACAAAGTGAGTTCCAGGACAGCCAGGGCTACACAGAGAAACCCTGTCTCAAAAAACAAAAACAAACAAAACCCAAAAGGTGTATTAAGTGCAAAACAGCCCTCCCTGACTCAAGTGCAGTATGCAGGCAGTTTGGGGGTGGGGATTACAGAAAACATAACTAATTACATGAAGGTAATCAGTGAACCGCTCGGCCTGGATTGTAGATACACGCACTAACACTTCACATTGATTGCCAAAGCTGTGTATTTCTGTGCTTATGTGTATGGGTCTTAGTTTACCACCAGAGGTTAAAAGGGAAATTATCGAACTCTTAGGATGTTATGTTGTCTGGGACAGGGGTAGGCTTTTTATTTAATGTTTTAAAAATATTTTTATATGTATGAGAGCTCTCTGTCTCTCTGTCTCTCTCTCTCTCTCTCTCTCTCTCTCTCTCTCTCTCTGTGTGTGTGTGTGTGTGTGTGTGTGTGTGTAGGGTGCACGTACCTGCGTGCATGTACGTAGGTACTTTGAGCATGCTTGGTGCTCACTGAGGTCAGAAGAGTGATGGGATCCTCTGGAACTGGAGTTATAAGTGATTGTGAGGCACTTAAGTGAGCTATGTGGGTGCTGGGAACTAAGTCAGGGTCTTTAAGAGCAGAAAGTGCTTTGATTTTAATATTAATTTAATTTGAGATCTAATATGCCTTCAAAGTCTCTCTGATGACAGTCCGACCCAGCTAGTTTTTTGGTAGATGACTCAGGCATCAGACATCTTAGGGCCAAATTCTGAACCTACACGCACACAGCTGCCCTGCCCACAGGAAGGCCACTGCTGTGGGTGGGGGCGGGGCATCCAGGAGAGGGATTGACTGAATCCAAGGCTTAGATGGGCCGCTTCCATGGTGGTGACAGGGGCGGCTTCCTGGCCCTCCTGGCCTGGCTTCAGCTTCTCCAGCCTCTGTTCAGTGAGACCTTTTGGTGGGGACAGGGGTCCTGGTGGGAGCCGTGGGGGAGGTATAGCTGCACGGAGCTTGGCTTGGGTGCGCGTGGCCACGGTAATGGCATTAGCGTTGGCGATGGTGCCGGGTTCTGTTGGGGCAGTCGGGCTAGGAGCGAGCAGCTTCGCAGGCACCGATGTGGCTGGGCCTGAGCCTTTCCTGCGACTGACCCTAAATTGTCTTTCTGTAGATGCGGCGTTTGCTTCCGGCTCTTCTTCAGGAGGTGCCAGCAAAGCATCCTTCTCCAGAAGAATTGCAACCAGCTGTTCCAGTGTCAACAGAAAACCTGGTGACAAAAGGGATGATCTGTGGCCAGCATGGCTCCGGTGACAGCCCCTGTTGGGTCAGTTTATGAGCCCCTCAAAGGCTGGAGTTCCAGCACCATTCCCTTTTCAGACTGGGTTTCACTGTGCAGCCCTGGAACTCACTCTGTGGAGCAGGGTGGCCTCAAACTCACAGAGGTCCTTCTGCCTCTGCCTCCTGACACTGGGATTGAAGGTGTGCGCCACCATGACCACTGCCACATCCTGCATAAACCTTAGTTAAGGCTTATGGAGTGGCTCTTCCATGCTTCTCATGAGTTAGCCTGGCTTGGTCCTTCTAAAAGGGCTAGCCTCTGCTACCTAGGGGCTAAAGCATTTGAATCCGAGGAGGACATAGTGCAAGCAGTGTTTTGCACTGAGTTTTATGTGGCACTCAACCATGAAGCTGTGTGAAGCAGTATCTTCTAGATAAGTAACTCCCTTGGGTGTACGGTTCCTGGGCTGAAATCTTTTGAGCTTGTCCCATCAAGGTCCTAAGCAGAGCCTGAGGTAGCGAGGGAGGTGTGTTTGAGACTGCTGGTTGTGGGGCCTTGGGTTTAGGTTGGGACAAGGTCATGCAGAGCTTATGCAGGAAGTGCAGTGCAGGTGACCAACGGAAGGAGTTGGTCAACAGGGTTGGGGCAGGGAGAACTCCTAAGGCAACGGTAAGGATTCTAGTACCTCCATGTAATGAGGAGGCTCGAAATATTTAATGTTGTTGAAGACCTAGGACCGACCACTCTAACTAGACACTGGCCCTGATGCTGTCATAGGCTCTGCAGGCTACAATCTCTAGAGGCCAGGGTTCCCACAGTGGCGGAGTTATGAGCTATGAGGCTTAGAAGTTCATCAGAAAGGGTTTGGTATCTGTAGATTGGGGACTCTCGGGGTAAATCTCAATATACATCTGGTATACTGGGCACTCCTGGCTTTGTCTCTTGCACCTACCTGCCTGATCACCGGAGAGGGTGCACTGTTGCTTAGAGGGTGTTACAGCTCACATGAGCTTTTCATCTGTCAAACCTCAGTCACTGAAAGAAAGCAGGGCCGGGAAGAGCCTCTGGGTGCCAGGACCTTGCAGACAGCCCACTCTGTCTTCCTTCCCTACAGTTGGTTTCTTTCTCCTCTTTTCCAGAGAGATTCTGGAAGAGCCCTTGTCTATGAAGCTGAAAACATGTGGACCCAGGTGGAGATTGTGGAGTTGGGGAATCAGCTGTGGTCAAGAGTCTGTTCTCTCTGTCTACACAGACATCACTGAATGTAACGAGACTGGGTCAAATATATTTTAAGTCAGGCTTCCCATATGGATTTCATGGGGGTCTTGGTTCTACACCTGTCTCTGGAGCTGCACCTGGCCACCCTAGCCACTCGGTGATGTACTTAGCCCCCTGTCTTCCTGATGGTCTTGAATACCCCCACCGGGCCTCTTTCCAATCCCTATTTCCCTCTCTTTGCCCTTTCTTTAAATTCCAGTCAGGATCCATGGCTCTGGGGAGAGCCATGGTGGACTGGGACAGGGAGACCTGGGACTGCAAAGTGTCCTGACTTGTCCCAGACACAACCATACCTGCTTGTTCTCTTGCCTGGTGGGAACGAGGGTGAACTGACCCCCTGCTAGAGGGCCTGCTAGGTGGAACATAACAACACATAACATCTTGGAGGACATCTGCCGAGAGAAGAGACCATCATCGGTGGGACAGGCACTGGACGGGCTCTGTTTAAGTCACACAGCTCAGTGGCAGCTGAAAGAATGGAGAACAGGGAGGGAGGGGAGGAAGGAGGGAACACTGCTAGCTCCCTGCAGCTAGGAGCATGAGGCTGGGACTTAAATATCTGGGGCTGACAGACATTCCCCTTAACCCCTTGGGGGGTGGGGAGGGTCTGCCAGTGAGTGCACAGCCCCTGCCTCGTAGGCTTCACGAGAAGGCAATTCAGCCTGGCAACCTCTTCCTCGGTACCTTAGTGGTCACATCCAGGGTCACCCCCAAGTTGTGCCGAGGCAGTGCCGGGTAGGAATACTCCAGATGTGAACTGAATCAATGTTTGGAGTGTGTCCTGTGTGTTCTGATGCTCTGCTCACCTGGGATATTTGGCTTAGAGAACTGGACCCCTGCTTACCTTGGGAAGCTACATGCAGTACCTGTTAGAGCACAGAAGAGATGAGGCTGGGCCTCCCTGTGTGTCTGGTGTAGCACCTGGGCAGGAACTTTAGCTGAGCTTTGCCACAGTCACAGGAGTGATGAGGCCCATCTGTAATCCTAGCACTTGGGAGGCAGAGGCAGGAGGATTGCCACAAGTTCAAAGCCAGCCAGGGATACACAGAAAGGGACTCTGTCTTAAAAAAAAGAAATACAATCCACATTACTGGTTTCACTAAGGGAGTTTTCAAGCCTGGAGGTCTGGGCCAGGGCTTGAGGAAAAAGGTTTCTAGCAAGTTCCCAGGTACTGCTGGTGCAGCGGCGGTGGTCACCTAACTTTGGGAACCAATTGCTGGCAGAAAGACAACCTTCTCTTGCCTGCCCTGACATGTAAGTGCCGCAGATTACTCATTCAAACTCATTTACATGCCAAGCTGGGGGCTGGAGAGATGGCTCGATGGTTAAGAGCTTCTTTAGGGCCGGAGTTTGATTTACAGAACCCAAATGGTGGCTTCTAACCATCGGCAACTCCAGCCCTAGGGAATCTGATGCCTTCTACTTGCTTCTGTGAGCATCAGACACATACTGGGGCACACAGACATACAGACAGACAAAACACCCATACCCATAAAAATAAAATCTAAGTGACAGGTTGGGTGATGGAATTCTATTGGACACCTGGAACCAAACAGAGGAAACAGGAATTTTTTTAAAAAAAGATTTTATTATTATGTTTAGTGTTTTGCCTGCATGTACACCTGCACTCCAGAAGACGGTACCAGATCTCATTATAGATGGATGTGAGCCACCATGTGGTTTCTGGGAATTGAACTCAGGACCTTTGGAAGAGCAGACAAGGGTTCTTAACCTCTGAGCCATCTCTCCAGCCAGGAAACAGTAATTTTGGTGGTCACCTTCCACTCTCGGCTAGACTCTGCAAATCCAGAAAGATCATCCTGTTATCTTTTTGTGTGAAAAGCCTGTTCACGCCCAAAGCCAGGCAAAAAGAGACACTCCTTTCCAGCGACAACACTCCTTCTTCATATTGCTGGTCTGTGAAAGAAGACAGCTGGCCCCCTTCCTCACGCAGCATCTTGCTCCCTCCTTTACTTGTCTTAGATCCAGTTCAGCCATTATGTTCTCAAAACCACCTTCCCTACCAATATTGGAGTTTTCTTCTGCTTCTTTTCCTTCTTCTTCTTCTTCTTCTTCTTCTTCTTCTTCTTCTTCTTCTTCTTCTTCTTCTTCTTCTCCTTCTTCTTCTCCTTCTTCTCCTCCTTCTTCTCCTCTTCCTCCTCCTCCTCCTCCTCCTTCTTCTTCTGTTTTTGTGCTTTCCTGGTTCTTGTCAATAGTGACTGAAATGCCTTGTGCAACTGGTTCAGAGAACAAAGTGCCATTCCCGGCCCAGGTTTCCTTCCGCAGTAGGCTACCACACTCTTTTTTTTTTTTTTTTTTTTTTTAAAGCTACCACAGTCTTAAAGACCCCCCCTCCCGGGGGGGCTTACATAGGTCTATAATCTGAGACCCAGTCTGGGTCAAGGGATCTGAAGTCATCTTAAGGACCAGACTGGGTCGAGGTACGAGAACTCAAAGACCCTGAAGAGGCTTGGTTAGGCTCTCGGCGCCATCTTATCTAAGACGCCATCACGTACTGGATTGTGGGCACGTGACAGGACGCTGACGCTGTCTCCGCCGCCGCCCATAGGTACTTTCTTCAGGGTTAGCTATGTTGTCATCCATATCGGACGCTGTGCCTGGATCCTTGAGGCGCTGGGTCTTAACCTGCTTTGTGGGGCTACTGTTGCTGCCTCTGCCACCAAGCACAGGTGAAGCAGGGGCCTCCTTTCTCTGTCGCCCTTTCATTCTGTGTCCTCTCCCCTCCGGTCTCGCTCAGATGGCTATTCCTTTCCACCACCAGGATTGGTGCGCCATCCCCACGCCGCTGTCACTTCTCTTCTGCTACCCATGCTTAGGTTCCTCAGGCCACAACTGCCCTGTGGCCTCTGGAGACAGCAGCCCCCTTGGCCTCTCCCTTCACACCCAGGTGCCTTCCCGCATCTCCGTCCTCTCAGAAGGATGGTATTCTAAATATTGGTTTCTTCCCGTCACCAGCAGAGGACAAGCCCTCGAGTGCGGTCTTCTCAGACTCTTCTCTCCAGCCCCCAGAGTCTCTCCAAACGCGACTGCTCTGTACAAGTACCTATACTGGCTTCTTCTTCGCCAATGCCTCCTAAGCAGGGTGGGTGCTGGGGGAGGGAGGCGAAGGGCCCTCCCTATGCTGAGAGGCAGGGCTCACTCAACCTAGTGTGCTTACTGCTGTTCTCCAGAGATCCCTCCTAGTGCCAGCCTTCCCCAAGACTTCTTTATTTCCTGTTTAATCCGCAGCCTGTTCCTGACTTGACCTTTACTTTTTATTGTTCCTGGTTTTGTTTATTTCCTTTTTTTCTTTTCTTTTTTTGGTTTTGTTTTATTGTTTTGTTTTGTTTTTTTTTTTTTTTTTTGAGATAGGGTTTCTCTGTGTAGCCTTGGCTGTCCTGGACTCACTTCGTAGACCAGGTTGTTTTGTGTTTTTATATCTCCTTTTTTAAATTTTCTGTGGCTTCTCCCCCAAACTCTTCCCCCACCCCATCCCTACCCTCCCCCCCCCTTTCCCTCCTTTTATTTGGGAAGGAGGGCAACCTCCTCCTGAACCCTAGGGTAGCCTTAATCTTTCTGCGTAGCTGAGGATAGCCTTGAAGTCCTGGACCTCCTGCCTCCACCTCCCGAATGCTCCCAGCGCCCCGATGCTTCTGTTTGAGGCAGCATCCCTCTGTCCTCTGTGCCCACAGCCGGCCACCCAGTCTCTGCTCATCTCGGACAGAAGGATGTTTCTGAAGGTGCTGTTTGAATTCTTGCCTCTTCTCTCTTCCCTGCTCCCTGGGTGAACTCAGTTACCCGAGGCATTGGACTGCAGTTGCATCGTACCAGCGGTCCTTGGCCTTGAGCCACAGTTGTGCGTCACACCACCTCATAAAGCAATGGCCCGAAGGTGCACCCACCTGCTGGGCCTCTTCTCCACCCCCATCCCCTCCACCCCCACCCCCCACAGCCATCCTGAAGCATCTTACTTCTTTGGTGTCCACACCAGCCTCTCCTCATTTCCCCCCCCCCCCCGAAATTGGTTTTCTTTCTTAGTTGTCTAATTTAGCAAAGTGAGCAACGGCCATCTCTTTTCTCAGTGTCACTCTAGACTAGCGAGCGCCCCTTAGTCTTGCATCAAGCTTATCATATCTGCTCTTGGAGCCTCTTTCAGATGGTGTCACTGCTTGCCTGGGTCCTGCAGAGGCGCATGGGCATCTCACTAGCGTTCATCTTGTGATGGCCACACCTCTGCCGGCTTCTCAGCCTGCCTCACTGGCCCTCTGTGGCCGGCCCTGTGTGCTCCTCTCCACACATTCTCTTCCCCTTCACCACAGACGTTACTTTTGTCCTCTGGGGTATACTACTATGTTTCTCCCTGGAGGAGTTGTTGTTGTTGTTTTTTTTTTTTCCTCCCCTGAGACAGGGTCTCTCTATGTTAGCCTTGGCTGTCCTGGACTCACTTTGTAGACCAGGCTGGCCTCGAACTCACAGCGATCCGCCTGCCTCTGCCTCCCGAGTGCTGGGATGAAAGGCGTGTGCCACCGCCACAGCCCGGCTCCAGGAAATTTTTTTTTTAATCAGTTTTTATGGTTTTCTCCTCCTCTTTGAGACATGTCCAGTGTTCTCTCGGCTGTCTCCCACACCTGCCACCTCTTCTGGATTCCCCTGCACCTGATCCCCCGAGCCTGGGCCCCGCCCTGAGCTCACTTGGTGGTGTAACGTGTTAACTGTCCAGAACAGCCCGGCAGCATGGCTCCCCTGACAGGCCCTGATACAGTTGTTCCCAGTCTGTGACTTGAGACTGGGAACAGCATGAGTTTAGGGACTATTTGGTAATTGAGTGAATGATGGACTAATTAATAAAACAAACAAACAAACAAACACCCCTTTCCTGCCATCCTGCCACAAGCTCTTGCCTCATGTCTGTCCTTTTTTTCCCCCCCTCTTTCAGGTTACATAGAGGACAATATCCAACCAGGTGGGTCAGTGGGTCCCCGTGGCAGGGAAAGTTTCAGTGGGGAGGGGGTGGGGTGGGAGGTGTTATCAAAGTATCTGCCTAAATCACATTTCTGGACTAATAGGAAGCAACTATTGGAGGTACTTCCTGAACAGCTCCTGAACAGCACTGGTGGCTGCCAGGACACTGCCCTAGCTGTTTAGGACGGAGAGTGCTTGGGTCGTCCATGGGAACGCAGAGCCACTTTGAATTCAACACAGGCTTTGAGCCTTTCCCACAGTTGCATAAGGAGCCTCCTGGGACGCTGTGCAGAGCCTGGCTCCCGGGGCTTCCGGCCTTTTTCCTTAGATCTGGGGAGTGCATGGTTGCGTTCACAGGCCTCCACTGCCTTGGGTTATGTCAGGGCTCCACTGAGGTTCACTACTGACTACGTGGTTGATTTACTATGTTCTTGCTTCTGTCCAAACCTCACTCCTTTCAGTTTTCCCTCTGTAATTCAGTCTCATTTGAAGATTCTCTCTCTCTCTCTCTCTCTCTCTCTCTCTCTCTCTCTCTCTCTCTCTCTCTCTCTCTCTCTCTCTCTGTGTGTGTGTGTGTGTGTGTGTGTGTGTGTATGAATGCAGGAAGAGACCAAAAGTCAAACTCGGGTTTTGTTTCTTCTGCACTGCCCACTTTGTTTCTGGAGACAGTCTCTCACTGGTTGGGAGATTACTGATTAGGAGAGACTGACTGGCTAGTGACCATCTCTGACTTGCCTGTCCCTCCTCCCCAGCACTGAGGTTACAAGGATACATGTACCACCATGCCTGGCTTTACTCTGTGCTGGGAATTGAACTCAGGTCTTTGTTCATGCACACCAAGCACTTTGCCACCTGAACTGTCCCTTCAGCCCCTAAAGGTGTTTTTTTTTTTTTTAATTTACACATAAAATTGTTTTTTCTGGGGCTGGAGAAATGACTCAGTAGTTAAGAGCACTTAACTTTCAGAGGGCCTGGGTTCAATTCTCAGCACCCACACGGTGGCTCACAATTGTCTGTAACTCCTGTTCCAGAGGATCTGACACCCCACACACAGACATACCTGCAGGCAAAACACCAATGTACATAAAATAAATATTTATTTATTTATTTAAAAATTAATTTTTAAAAAAGGAAAATTAGATACAGGCTCTTTAAAAATTGTTTTTGTTATTTTTTATTTTATGTGCAACAGAGCTTGTGTGTGTGTGTGTGTGTGAGCATTACAGACGATTATGAATGAATACATCAGTGCTGAGAACCAAACCTTGGTCTCTGGGAGAGCAGCTTTTTTTTTTTTTCTTTTAATTGGTTTTTCGAGACAAGGTTTCTCTGTGTAGCCTTGGCTGTCCTGGATTTGCTTTGTAGACCAGGTTGGCCTTGAACTCATAGCAATCAGCCTGCCTCTGCCTCCCAAGTGCTAGGATTTAAGGTGTGTGCCATCACTGCCTGACTCATTAAGTGCTTTTAATTGCTGGGCCCCATTCAAGCTCCTTGCTAATTTTTTAAAGTTAATATATAATTAGTTCTGTCAGGACACTTTAAAGCATGTTTGTAATTTTGCTTTGCCACTTTCTTGTCTGTTGCCCACCCTTTCTTTTTATAAATATGCTTTGAGACTTTTTCCTCTTCTTTCTTTCTTTTTCTTTTTTTTTTTTTAATTTTTAATTTTTATTATCTTACTTGCATAGTGGAGACAGAATAACCCTGGCTATCCTGGAACTCTCTGTATAGGTCAGGCTTACCTTGAACTCACAGAAGCGCTTGCCTCTGCCTCTGAAGTGCTAGGAATAAAGGCTTGCGCTATCACACCCCACAGCACATTGTACTTTATTTAGAACCTCTACACCCGTGTTCATTAACTAACTCACTCACTCACTCATTCGTTATTTATTTAGTCATTCATTTATTCATTCATAAGCCTTGACTAGTAGACCAGAGCTCCAGACTGCTTAGGGTAAAGACCTCCCGTAGAGAAGTTCATAGCCTTTTTTTTTTTTTTCCTTCATTAAAGAGATATAGCCAGCAGGACAGCTCCTCACGGACATGGCCCAGTGCAAGAAAAGCGTTTCTTGTATTGAAACTCTTGCTCTGTTTCTGCACCGTCTTGAGGCCCAGCATAGATGGCCTCTGTGAATCTCATTCTCCCTCTGCAGCTGTGAGGTCTCTCTGTCTCTTTCTCCATGCTCTCATCTCTGTAACTGTCATTTTTTCTTTAGTTCCGTACCCCTGGGAGTCCACTGCCTCTACCCCTCAGTCTCTTCTCTTTGAAAGGGGAAGAAGCCCCTGACGTCATAGCCTTGGCAACTTGACCCCAAGGATGACTCGTTCCTTGTCACTCTTATTTTCTTCTCTGTGGCCACTGCCCTCTCTGCAATGCTTCTTGTGAAGTCTGTGGCACACCCTGGCAGCTAGACAACTCGGAGGGGAAGCACCACTGGCCCTGGCAAGTGAGCCTTCGCTCAGAAAATGACCATGTGTGTGGAGGGGCCCTCATTGATCTCACATGGGTGGTATCTGCAGCTCACTGCATCCAGGGGTGAGTGTGGCCCATGGATCTAGGGTCTGAAGGCTTAGAGCTACCCTGGGCAGTCCAGCTTCTCCTGTGAAGCAATGCAGGAGCTGGGATGGAGAACGAGTGGGAAGAGGCATCTAACACAGGGCAACAGTCAGCCTTAGGCTCTCCCAAGCTCCTTGGACCAGAGTGGGGTGAGACCCCAAGCAATAGAGACTGTATCCTAAGCTGGGCAATAGGAAAACCCAGACCCCAACCCCAGGAGAATATTTATGGGTACTGACACCCGTACACCTTGGCTCAACGTGACTGTGAATGAAAGCCTGGTGTGTCTTTGACCTTGAGCGCCCCGGGGCTGGATTGATCCAGATTGAGTGGACAGAGCACGTCAGGCAGGACTCCCAGGAAATGGTCCTGGGAGGAGGAAGGTCCATAGCTGTTACGGGAAATGGATGTCCACCAGGTGGGCTTCTGTATCTCCTGCAGCAACAAGGAGTATTCAGTGATTCTGGGTAGTCACAAGCTCAAGGCCCCAGCCTTCTCCTGGATCTTGAAGATTTACGTGGGAGACATCATTGTACATCCCAAGTACTGGGGTGGGCGCCTCATCAGAAGTGACATTGCCCTTCTCCGTCTTCGGACTCCTGTCACCTTCAGCAAGTATGTGCAGCCCATATGCATCCCGGACCACGACTTCAGCCTGGGGGATGAGTCGCAATGCTGGGTGACTGGCTGGGGCCAGAGTAAGCAACAGCCCTCCGGTAAGTCAGATGGAGTTGGGGGATGCCCCTTTGGGCCTTCTCATCCTTTAGGGTGCCTTGAGGAGGCCGTGGCTGCGTTTTGGAGCATGTTAGGCTCCCCTCATACGACGTTCATTATCACAGCTCATCCAAGCGCTGCGGTCAGTCTGGCACTGCTTGGGCTGGTGGGCATAACCATCTGCCTCTTAGAGAAACTCAAGAGTTAGGGAGTCATCAAGTCCCCCTCCTCGACCCCGGGACATAACAGAAACAGTTGCCATACTCTGAGCCCTTGGCACTGGAATGCATGCCCCACCTGAAAGGAAGTCACAGGGTGGGGCACTGGGGTGGGTGGTACAGAGGCTGACAAAAAAGTGTCGAAGTGTATACCAATGAATGCCACCTGTAATCCCAGCATTAGAGTGGCAAAGCCAGGAAGTGATGAGTTCAAGGCCAGCCTCAGGCACATAAGTTCGAGACCAGCCTGGGCCGTATGAGACTGTTTAAAAAACAAATGAATCAAGGGATCCTGAGATCAAGCTCAGGGGGTCTGAGCTGAGCCCTGAGTAGACGGGTGACATGAAATGCTTAGGGAAGCAGCTGTCAACTGGGGTTGTGGGAACAAATGCCGTGGAAAGACAAATAACAGCTGTAAGTGGCTGTGCCTGGACTTGGTAGCCTTTTGGGTTCAGCAGCAATACCTTCCTAGAGAAGAGGCTCCGAACCAAGGCTTTGCATGCGGAGTGGGGTGCTGTGTCGTGTCTGCGAGACAGAGAAAAAGGGCTTGACGGAAGGCGCACAGGTGTGGTAGGGGAACACCTCAGCTGACCTGCAGAGCAGGAAGGTACAGGACACTGGGCGGAGCCAGGGCTGAGTGATGTGCAGGCTTGCAGCTTATTCTTCACACGTCCTTAGCCAACAGGACACTGACTCCAGAGCTGCAGGAGACCAAGGTATTCATTTTGGACAACAGGAAGTGTGACCGTGTTTTACACAAGAAGTCCTTCTATCTCAAAGTTACCCATTTTATCCAGAGGAACCTGATCTGTGCCACCAGTTATGGAAATAGCTCGTGTTCTGTGAGTGCCTGGGAGCTTCTGGCAGCTCTCTTTCTGGGGGGTGAGTCCTGGGGTGGGGCCCTGCTTCCTGGAGGCTTGGCCTCTTTCCTCAGTACCTGGCTCTGCTCTCCCTATCCTTCCTCTATGACGGCTACAGGCTGCAGTTTCTATGCGTGGTCTCCAACTGAGAGGCCAAAGGGGCCCCAGCCAGCAAGCTGCTGAAGTGACTTCTTCAAGCAGAACCCAGGGAGTGGGCAATGTAGGCCCCACAGCAGAGCCTCCATCACTCTTTTGTCTTTGTCCAGGGGGACCGTGGGGGGCCATTGGCTTGTGAAGTTGATGGCAGATGGATTCTGGCTGGGGTGTTGTCATGGGAGAAGGACAGCATCAAAGGACAGAATGCAGGTGTATACACTCGTCTCAACAGATACTCCACATGGATGAAGGAACAAATGAGCCACGGGGCAGTGTTGGGGCCCTGCAGGGCCTCCTGGCTTCTATTCCTGTCCTGGCTGCTGCAGCTCCCAGTGGGCCTGTGACTTCTCCACCCCGCCTCTTCCTGCTTTGCCTCTGCTGCATGGCACTAGGTAGATGGTTGAGCAAGGTCGTATGTGCATATGCCACAGGAGTCAGAGTGGAAATGGAGTGGTCTCTGGAGAGCTCGGGTCCTCCTTTGGCATCCTAGCAGGGAGGGGTGTGGTGGATGAGTAGGCCTTGAGTGCCCACCACAAGAGGAGTGTAACTCAGAAGCAACACTCTGGAATTTAAGACCAAGAGCAGAGATTAAATTTGTGTGAGCATGAACTGGCGCTCTCTCTCTCTCTTTTTTCCCCCTGTTCTTTGGGGGTGATTCTGGGAGCTGGAGTAGATGAGAGGAAGGCTTACCTAGTTTGGGGGCTCATGGTTTCTGCTATGTTTCTAGAACTGGGACATAGGAATAGGGACCTGGTCTTGGTCTCGGGTTTCTGACCTGCATAGTGGTCATAGTGTCAGGGGACAGTTGAAATATGCCTTGTGTGCCGACAGCCAGAATTCCAGACTCAGCTGTCTAGCTAGCTTGCTTGCTTCCTTCCTTCCCTCCTTCCCTCCCTCAGTCCTTCCCTCCTTCCTACCTCCCTCCTTTTCTTCCTTTCTCTTTTCCCCCCAAACTGATTGCGAAGAGTGCAACATGGCCATTGTAGAGAGTTAGAAAACATCGACGGCCCAATCTGAGGGCTCCGTGTACTTTCGTTGGAAACACTGGGTGAACAAAGTTTGAGCCACAGCTGACTGTTCGCTCCTTGTTCTTCAAATCTTGTTGACACCTCGAGTACTTTACACTTGTACAGTCTGTGGATTTCTGAGAGTCTTGCCACAAAACTAGGGTTTGTCTGACTCCTCTTAGAGTTCTGTTTTGGATGGTTTGGAGAATGATCTGCCATGGCCGTGCTTTGGGTTTTGAATGAGTGAGTTTACTAAATGTATAACATGCCAAACTAAAAGGATAAATCGTGAGTGATAGGTAGACGGTTGGGTGATAGACAGATAGATAGATAGATAGATACATAGATACATAGATGGCTAGATGCCTACAGACATCTAGATAAATGATAGATATGAGAGAGAGAGAGAGAGAGAGAGAGAGAGAGAGAGAGAGAGAGAGAGAACCCAGCGGAAACTGACTAGGGAAGTGCTGTTACAGCAGTCAGCTGGACTTCCCATAGAGAGTCCCAGGCAGAGCAGAGAGTCCCCTCAGGTAAGTCTCCCAAGTAAAAGAGCAAATAGCATCAGATACAGATATCACTATCAAATCCCACACCCATGGGGCAGCTAACAGCCATTTATAGTTCCTGCTCCAGGAACCTGAAATCCTCTCTGGCCTCCTTGGGTACCAGGAGCAGAGACACACATGCAGGCAAAAG
The DNA here is from genome assembly GCF_964271855.1 of Acomys minous. Lineage (NCBI taxonomy): Eukaryota > Metazoa > Chordata > Mammalia > Rodentia > Muridae > Acomys > Acomys minous. Next base: position 12,979,119 of record NC_140495.1, on the reverse strand, counting down.
TACCCATACGTGCATAATAGTTTTTCATAAAATAGAATTTTATACATTTTCATTACTTGATTATGAATGTGCTTGGTTTTTATTTTATTGTCTTTGTCTTATTGATCAAATACCCTCTTTCTTCTCAGAAGAAAGTATTTTGAAAGATAGGGCTGGAAAGATGACTACATGTGGTGCATGTGTGTGTGTGTGTGTGTGTGTGTGTGTGTGTGTGTGTGTGTGTGTCTGTGTGTGTGTGTCTGTGTGTGTGTTTCTTTCAGGCAAACATACATAAATCTTTCTTAAAAGAAAGTATTGTTTTCCACAGAGGCAGCGAGTTTCTTTTTTGTTTTGTTTTGTTTTTTTGGTTTTTTTTTTTTTTTTTTTAGCATTTTCTCTCCCCTTTCTCTCTCCTTTCTGTGTTTTCCTGCTGTGTCCATGGCATCCAACCGTAGGAGTCATCATTTCCTGCATTTCTTACCACATATCCCTGAGAGTTTGATTTTCTTGTTTTTGAACATCACACAGCAAGTGCACTTCCATTTCTGAGTCCTTTCTGTCAGGGTGTTTATGGGACTTCCCACAGAGCCACCTGTGCAGCCTAGACTGCTCAGTGCCAGGGAGCCAGCAGGTGGGCAGCAGGTGGACAGTGGGTAGGCAGCGGGTGGGCAGTTTTCGTGGAGGCGTCCACACAGCCCCCTGTGAAGAGTCTTGTCCTCCTGCCAGCTCTATGTTGTTTCTAGGGAGCGATGCTCGGGTTGTGGCTTCACTAAATAGCTCACTACAATGGTCACACCAGCTCATCTCCCTCAGCCACGGGTGAAAAAGCGTGTCATTTTGTGCCTTCACCACCACTGGTGGCAGAGTGCAGCATAGGTGGGGTGCAGTCATGGATGCTGTGAGGAACACAGATCCTTGGGGAAGAAGATACCTCAGGGGAAGGGGTGGGGGAGTCCCTAGACCCCGTTAATTCTGTTGAAGGATGAAGACTGAAGCCCAAGTTGCTGCTTCCCTGGGCAGCCTGACAGCCAGACCCCCCCCTCTCACCCTCCCCGGGACCTGAAGTAAGTCCCCAATTGTACAGCAGTCTACACTCTGCAAAGGAGTCCTGTCTCTGTTCCCATAGTAGTAGAGGTGGCTGAGGTGAACACTATTGGGAGTTCCCTAGGCTAACTCCAAGGCACTGTCACAAAGCCATACACCTGGTGCTATCAGGAGCCGACAAGGGACAAGGTCTCAGGTTCAGAGGTAGATATGAGGACATCAACAGGGACATTGCTGACAGCTGGCCACAGGTCCTGTTGTAATGGACCAGACATGGCTACAGGCTCAGAGCTGAGACCCGCAAAGCATCGTTCAGGGGAGTTGTCCAACAGCCTCCCCTCATGGCCATAGCAGGCCCTCGAGGCTGCCTCAGCAGGGTGAGTAAACACCTGAGTTCTAGAATCCTCGCACCACGGAGACGCCCCATCTTGTTCTAAGGAGTGGTAAGGGCTGGTTGTGTCCTTGCCATGGCGTGTGGCTCAGTGGATCCTCAGGGTCTTCTCCCACCGTCACTCCCCTCTGCCAGATTCGATAATATGCCGTTTGTCGAAGGTAGGGTGTGGACAGAGGCCAGGAGGGATCTGACAGCCTGCAGGGCTTCTGTCAGTACTGAGATGGGTACATCCGTAGGACTGATGGGATGGGTATGCGCTGTGACCATTCATGACCCACGGGACCCATACCTAGTGGGACCAGCTCCGGTGTTCTGGGTGACCACAAACCGATGAAGGGTGAAAATGGGAGGCAGACTAACATCTAACATCCATGGAATGGATGAGCTTGTCTGGGGGGGGGGGGGGAGTCTCAGGGCTTGTGACAATGACCATGCTGTCTGAGTGTTCCTCACTCTACATCAGCTCCCCGATGATGCGATCAACACCTCAATGCTGTGTGATGGGGCCTCTGTTCCACACCGGTCCAGCTTTAGTGGTTTGTGACTGGCACAACCAGGACTCAAAAAACAGTTTCCAGTAGACCCTTCGGGGTTGAAACTATTTGGGTGGCAGAGGATATCCTTCCCGAGAAAGGTAGTTTTTGTGGTAGGAGCCATACCTTGAGTCACTTGCTGGCTGTACATTTTGTGCCTGACAGAGAGCTAGCTGGAGTGGTAAGTGGGAATAGGGGAACATATTCCGCCTCCCACCCCAGCGTGGGCCCTGTCTTCTTCTATCACGGTGTGACACCCTCCCTCCCGGACTCGTGTGGTGTTGAATAAGTGACTGACTGAGCAAGTGAATGTCTACCCTAGAGGTTAGGGTGTGTGCAGCTGTAGGCACACGCATGGGAGCTCCCTGTTGGGCCTCTCTGATGGGGGTGGGGGCGGAGGAGTCGGGTCTGACCTTACAGGAATGGCGTCACAAAGCCAACACTCATCCTTCCTGGCGGCCGCCTTTGGATCCAGGAAAGAGTTGCCAGGGTCCTGTTTGCAAGGGGTGGTGCCTAGCTTCTAGGTCTTCTGGAAGGGTTGCCAAGTCTGAGGTGGAATCCATGTAAGTCCCTGGATTCTGCTACAGGTGGAAGGGTAACCTTGTGCCTGGGGCAAGGTTGACCTGCAGAGCACCGCACCTACAAATAACCCATCGTGGCTGGAGAGATGGCGCCATGGCACAAGAGTGTACTGTTCTTCCAGGGGACCCAAGTCTGATTCCCAGTGCCCACATCTGAGGCAGCTCACACCTACCTATGAACCTAGCTCCAGAGGCTTCTGCACCTGCATTCACACGTACATATCTACACATAGAGACACACACACACACTTACACACACACACACACACACACACACACACACACACACGTAAATACATAGAGTTTAAAAATAGATATCTTAAAAACAGCCCATGGTGCTCCACTTGGTGCTGGTACCTGGTGTCAGCATCTCGAGGCTGAGTCCCATGAGTCCTATGTAAGGTTTAGAGGAAAATCTGGGGTCACCGTCTTGCACACAAGATCTGGAAAGAGCTGTTCTTTGAGACAAAAGGATTTTACAGAGGGTGGGGAGCTCTGAGGAGAAGGCGATCCTCGCCCCCAGAGTTGTCACTGTAAGCACCGTGATGCCCTTTTCACAGACCCATGGCACTCTCTGAGCTTTCAGCTTTATGGGGAAGGAAAGGGCAGACATCTCAAGCCCTCTCCTGACCACTAACACTGAACAGCCTTGGTTGGGATTGACCAGACTCAGCAACAAAAAAGGTCTTAGTTGCTGTTTTATTGCTGTGATGGAACACTCGTGACCAGGGCAACTTATAAAAGGAAGCATTTAGGGGCCTGGAGAGACGGTTCAGTGGTTAGGAGCACTGTCTGCTCGTCTAAAGGATCTGGATTCAATTCCTAGCACCCACATGGCAGCTCACCAACTGTCTGACACTCTTACAACAATGCACATAAAATAAAATTACATATATATAATATATACTATGTATCATATATATATATATATATATATATATATATATATATATATATACATATATGGAAGTATTTATTTCGAAGGCTTGCTTTCAGTTTCACAGGGTTAGCCTGTGACCATCACCGTGGGACACATGGCCACAGGCAGGCAGGCGTGGCGCTGGAGCAGTAGCTGAGAGCTCTCACCTCTGATCCTCAAGTTGCTGGCAGAGTCTGGGCCTAGTGTGGGCTTTTGAAACCTCAAAGCCCACTCCTCCAACAAGGCCACACCTCTGAATCCTTCTTAACCATTTACCAACTACAGAAAAGAGCAGCCGGTGATGGCCCATTCTCATTAAAACCCACCACAGTGGCCATGAAGAAGCAGCAGCAGCTGCAGCAAAAGATAGCCATGGACACACCACAGTGTATGGGAAAGTTCAGGAATGTGGCTCTCTGGGGTGGGGGGTGGGGAAAAAGCAATAGGAGATAGGATGTGTAGACATGAGTTGAGCAGTGGAGACTTGGGGTTTTGTACAGTGCTTGTGGATCCCTGTGAAAGGCCTGTAGTTGAAAGTAAAAGCACTCTGCCCACCGGAGTCTATGGCAAGGGAACAGGCTGTTTACCTCTTATATAGTAGCAGGGGCCGGGCACACATGGTAGGAACGAACTCAAACATCATGGCCTTTGCCCTAGCTTTGTGTTGTTACATGAAAACGCCCGAGATGGGCTTCAAATGACACAGAAAGGTACACTTAGTTGACAGTTTTCAAAATTAAAAGTCTAAAGAATTGTCACATGGGGGGAAGGTCAGGGATGGACAGCTGTAATTGAAGACAGCTACAGCCTGCCTGCGAGTGGGCGCTTTAACAGTCAGAGAGCAGAGACAGGCTGGGTGGGGTCCTAGTTTCCTTTGAGGATGTGTCCTCTGTGATCTAAAGACCACCCCCCACCCCCCCACAACCAGACCTCACCTCTGTGTGTGCACGTTTGAGCATGTGCGGGCTAGAGGTTGACATAGAGAGCTTTTTCTTTTCTTTTTTTATTTTATTTTTATTTTTTATTTTTTGGTTTTTTGAGACAGGGTCTCTCTGTGTAGCCTTGGCTGTCCTGGACTCACTTTGTAGACCAGGCTGGCCTCAAACTCACAGCTACCTGCCTGCCTCTGCCTCCCGAGTGCTGGGATTAAAGGCGTGCGCCACCACCACGCCCGACTCAAGATGTTTTTCTGTCACTTCCCCACCATAGTTTTTTGAGACAAGGTCTTACATGACCAGTTGGAACTCATCATTTCTGCCAGAATGGCTGACGGAAGTGGTCCTAGGATCTACCTGTCTCTGCCCCCAAGCACGGGGTTCCACAACTCTACTGCCACAGCTGCTTGCGAATGCAAACTTGCACACCCAGGCCTTACCCACGGAGCCGTCTCTCCAACTCTAGACCCCTCCTCTTACAGTTAACGCCCCCCCCAATATCACTCCCCGTGATTTCAACCAGGGAGGACCTTGTTGATGTCTCTGCTAATGTATATATAATGCATGTGTAATGTATTATAGTGTTATCTGTCGTTCTCGCCCCCCCCTCCGCCCCCGCCACTCCCCACAACCACCACCAATCCCACACAGCCCCCCAGATCTGCCTTGGCTGTCGCTATTGGGTCCTGACACTGCTCCGCACTGCATGATGTCCTGCTGAGGGAAACAGTCTCTACATCATGGCAGCTTGTGATGGTGTACAGTAGGTCCACTTCCTCCTATTTGAGGAGCTCGGTGACCACATGTGATAGCTCCTTCAACAGCCGAAATGGGCAGAAGATGACATCAGCGTCCCCTCCTTCCTATCTTGGCAGGGTTACGCTATGTAGCCCCAGCTGGCCTTGAAATCACAGAGGTCTTCCGGCCTTTGCCTCCTAACTGCTGGGATTAAAGGTGCACATTACCATGCCCATGTCATGCTCTTTAATCTTGTTCTGGAACCCTCATTTACAGAATAATTAACCCCCTTCTTCTCTTTTGTACTATTCAGTTATTAGTTTTTGGAAACCTCATGAAGATTTATTATGAAATACCAACCCAGGCTGGTCCCATTTAATGACAAAAGCAAAACCTCACTCTCACTGGTGATGAGGGCACACATCAGTAATCCCAGCACTTGGGAGATAAAGGGAGATCAGGATTATATCATCACCCTTGGGTACTTTGGCTGGCTAGCCTAGGGTACATGAGACTATGTCTTAAAAAAAAAAAAAAGGGCAGGGACTGGTGTCATTCCTTGTTCCTTGCATTGCACTGGAAGTGCACACTTCTCTCACCTGGCTAGTCTAGGCAATGCTGGCTTCCAGGAGGGAGCGGATGGAACCTCAGAGTCTCAGGTGCCACTTCCATGCCATGATGTGTAGACATGCAAACAAACAAAACACCGCATGTTTAAAAATAGAACAAAATAATTAACATGCAAAACTAAATAAAATCTCAATCTAATCTCCAGTTCAGTGCAAGCTCTTATCCTGCCTCCCTGTTCTTGAGGCCAGGGAGAGGTGGGCAAGCTCTTCTGTCTCCTGGGTATGAGCTATGGCTGTAGGCTGTAGTTGTACAATAAACATCACTTTCAGAGAGAGAGGGAGAGAGAGAGGGAGAGGGAGAGGGAGAGGGAGAGGGAGAGAGAGAGAGAGAGAGAGAGAGAGAGAGAGGAGAAGAAGAAGAAAAGAAAAGAAAAGAAGGAGAAGAAGGAGGAGGAGAAGAAGAAAGAAGAAAGAAGAAGAAAGAAGTTGATAGCTGGGCAGTAGTGGTGCACACCTTTAATCCCAGTGATTGGAAGGTGGAAGGTGGAACTCTTGTGAGTTCAAGGCCAGCCAGGTCTACAGAGTGAATTCTAGGACAGCCAGGACTATATAAAGAAACCCTGCCTCAAATAATGAAGGGGCTGAAGAGATGGCTCAGAGGTTAAGGGTACTTACTTCTCTGCCAAAGGTCCTGAGTTCAATTCCCAGCACCCACATGGTGGCTCATAACCATCTATAATGAGATCTGGTGCCCTCCAGAGTGCTGTATACATAATAAATAAATAAATAAATCTTTTTTTAAAAAAAGAGAGACTATGTATTTTTAGATACAACCAACAGGAGTCTTGAACACCAGGCCCCATCACTTGCTCGTGACTATCTCACCCTTCTAGTGGCTCTGTCCTCCTTTACTGCCCTGAGTCATCTGTATAAGCTATAGGCAAGAATGGGCCCTGGGGTAACTGCTCCTAGCCACAGCAAAGACAAGTTGTCTGGTCTCCGTTGTCTGGGGCTTTCTTTATAACAAGGCCACCTGCTGCCTCTGGGTCTGTGGTTGTGAGTTTTGAGGTGGTAGCTTCAGTCCCTCCCAGCTTGAGCAAATGGCAGTGGCTGCTGGGGACAGGGCTGAAAGATGCTTTGACAGTCTGCCATAGCCTGTGGGATGAGGGCTCCTTTTCTCCACCTCTTTCCTCAGGGCCCTGGTTCTGGTCCTGTGGTCAAACCAACATATCTTGCAAGGTGGTAAATGGAAAGGTGGTGGAGGTTGGCAAGTGGCCGTGGCAGGTGAGCATTCTTTTTCTGGGAGTGTATGTCTGCAGCGGTTCCCTCATCCACCACCAATGGATTCTCACAGCTGCACACTGCTTACAAAGGTCAGCCTGGGGCATCTTGATCTAGGGTCTTTGTTTTCAGGCATGGGTGGGGGTGGGGGTGGGGCGGGGGAAGGGGTCCTGGCGAATCTGGGGATCTGGGAGTGGAGGACATGACCCTAGGCAGCCTAGTGCTTAGAACCCTACCTCGCTAGTCATCCCTGGCCTTACTGCTGGCAATCTGACTCTTCTCTGGGCCTGCAGATCCAAGAACCCGGCTAACTACACTGTGAAGGTGGGAGTCCAGAACCTTCCAGATAACAGCTCCTCGGCGCTCATGGTCACCAGCATTGTGATTCATGAGAAATTCATCAACCACATGTCTCACGACATCGCCATCCTGAAGCTCAAGTACCCCGTTCTCTGGTCCCCCCTCATCCAGCCGATCTGTCTCCCCACCGTCAATTTCAAGCCAGCTGTTGGCACCATGTGCTGGGTCATCGGGTGGGGACAAGAAAAGACTAAAGGTGAGTGAGGCCGGAGCAGAGGTCTCAAGGCCCCTGTCTCTGCACAACACTGTCCTGGGGTCACTCAGTCACTTCATTTACTGTCACTTGCAAGCATTTCCTGAGCTTAAAGATACACACAGTGTTTGAGTATAAGAGAGACAAGTGGCCTGTGAGGACCTCAGCTTCCAGAGTTAAAAGACCTGTCTGTCTGTCTGTCTGTCTGTCTGTCTGTCTGTCTGTCTGTCTGTCTAGGGAGGCGGCATACATGTGCTACAGTGTGTACTTGGAGGTCAGAGGACAACCATGAAGGAGTTGGTTCTCTCTTTCTACCATATAGGTCTGGGGATCAAGCTCAGGTCATCAGGCTTGAGGTCCCTGCTAAGCCATCTCACCAACCCCCAAAGTCAGGTTAAATCCTACACCAAGTCCTTTTACTTCAAGCTTTTTGGGAGACTTTGGCTTAACGGCGTGTGCCATCTTTGGTTCTTGACTTAACTTTCTTATTGAGTGGGGGAACACTTTTGAAAGTCAGGTTGCAAACTGCAGCTTTTATGACTGTACACCTCAGATGACCCTGGCTCTCTTGTGCTCAAATACAAATGCCTCTGAGTTGATAATTGGTTCTAAAGCTGAGGTCAGAACTAGATCTTTCTCTCTACAGGGGCCCCAAAGACTCCCTACAGTCTCCAGGGCTTGGCTGTCAGGGTAGTGGACAATGAAATCTGCAACCACCGTTACCAGTTCCTCCTGACGGATAACCAGAAGAAATTCATTGGGGATGACATGCTGTGCACAAGCTCAGAGTGGGGCCTGGACACTTGTCAGGTGTGGAATGTGCAGAAGGGGCTGGGGAGCAGGGGAGTATGGGTGTCACACCGCATCGCCCTGATTGTCCTGGAACTCACTGTGTAGACCAGGCTGGCCTCAAACCCACAGAGACCCACCTGCCTCTGCCTCCCGAGTGCTGGCATTGAAGGCGCAAGTCATCCTCAGTTCTGGGCGCTTAGCTTTCCATTACATGTGGCCATCAGAGACCCAGTGCAAAAGTCTGAGCTTCTGTTTTCCTGTATGGGGGGGGGCAAGGAGGGGGCTGGAAAGATGGCTCAGCGGTTAGGAGCGCTGACTGCTCTTCCAAAGGACCCAGGTTCAATTCCCAGCACCCACATGGCAGCTCACAACTGTCTGTGACTCCAAGATCTGACACCCTCCTACAGACATGCATGCAGGCATAACACCATGCACATAGGATAAAAATAAAATAAATTTTTAAAAAAGAAAAAAAGAGAAGAAAAAGGAGTTGTATTAGTTATCTAGGACTATGCTAAAACACCATGACCAGGGCAACTTATAGAAGAAAGAGTTTATTTGGGGCTGATGGTTCAGGAAGGATGATTGATAGTCCATCACCATCACCGTGGACAACGTGGCGGTAGGCCAGCAGGCCTGTCTTTGGAGCAGCTGTTGAGCGCTCACATCTGGAATCCCAAACAGGAAGCAGAGGATGGTGGGAGGGCGTCTGAAACCTCAATACTGGCCCCAAAACACGCTTCCTCACATGAGCCTATGTGAGCCGTTCTCACTGAAGCCACTGCAGGGGCAAAATGTTTTCTCTGTGTCCCTGCCCATGGACAGTTCTTTATGTTTTTTTTTATTTTCAGTTTTTAGAGCAGATCTCACTATATGGCCTGGAACGCACCATTTAGCTAGGCACATTTGCCTTGATCTACCTGCCTCTGCATGCTGAAGGTGTGGAATTAAAGTCTCATCACCCGTGCCCGGTTCTGCAAGCCATTATTATTATTATTATTATTATTATTATTATTATTATTATTATTATTATTATTATTATTATTATTTTGCTTTTCCGAGACAGGGAGACAGGGTCTCTCTGTGTGGCCTTGGCTGTCCTGGACTTACTTTGTAGACCAGGCTGGCCTCCAACTCACAGCAATCCACCTGCCTCTGCCTCCCGAGTGCTGGGATTAAAGGCGTGTGCCACCACTGTCTGGCTTGCTCCTGAGTGCTAGCCACATGCCTACAGCTCTGGGTCAGGCACTGCAGACGGTTTTGCCGAAAGTGCCATCATTCTGTAAGCTTTAGCTACTTGCTGCTTCTAATCAATATTGCTTTTGAGATGCATTCATCATTTTCTTATTTAAAACACTTTATTTTCTGTGTGTAGGTGTTTTGCCTGCATATATAGCTATGTAGTATGTGCACGCCTGGGCCTTGTAAAGCCCAGAAGAGGGCATTATATCTCTGGAAGTGGTGTTACAGATGGACACTGGGAACCTGGGTCCTCTGCAAGAGCAGCAAGTGCTCCTAATGGCTGAGCAGTCTCCCCAAACCCCAGACTCATCACTTGTAGATAATAGGTTTCAATTTTTTTCTCTTAAGCCCTGATTCTCCTGAATTTAAAAGATAGAACTCTTTTTGGGAGACAACAGAGCTCTTCATATGGAAACACTTTGTTTACAAGTAAAAAGATAAGTAGCTCTGAGATCGAAAGCTTATATAACCAAAAAGTAGCTTTAGTACCTCACAGAATGTCTGTGAAAATAAATGAATGCATCAAAGGATTATGGGAGGGTTACCCACAATGTAGGCTCTGGCTTTAACTTAGCTGCTCTTTTTTTTTTTTTTTTTTTAAGTTTTTTCAAGACAGGGTTTCTCTGTGTAGGCTTGGCCGACCTGGATTTGATTTGTAGACCAGGCTGACCTTGAACTCACAAAGATCCGCCTGCCTCTGCCTCCCTGCGTGCTGGGATTACAAACATGCACCACTGAGTCTAGCAACTTAGCTGCTCTTATACACTAAGAAAACATTATCTAGATTTCCCAGTATTCTAGAAAAATAGCTAGTTTAATTTGTTTACATTCAGCAAACACTGCTAGGCTCTAGGGTAGAGGCAGGTCCAGGAAAGGTCCTGGCCCCAGGGAACAACCAGTTATGTAGATTAAAACTGTATAGCCCTTTTTTACCCCCCATAAAGGCTAGGCATACATGCAAGCAAAACGCTCATGTACATAAAGTAAAATAAATAAATCTTGTTAGGCGTGGTGGTGCATGCCTTTAATCCCAGCACTCAGGAGGCAGAGGTAGGTGGGTCTCTGTGAGTTCAAGGCCAGTCTGGTCTACAGAGTTCTAGGACAGCCAGGGCAGTTATACAGAAAAACCCTGTCTTGGAAAAATCAAAGTAAAACGACTACTGCTACTACTTACTAATAGTAGTAGTAAAATTTTTTTTAAATCTTTTTTAAAAAGCTGTTTAGAGGAAGTCACTCCCTTTGTTAAATTAACTACATATGCTTGCTTCTCTTGGGAAATAATTTGTTCATGTTTTGGAGCATTTGAAGTGGCAGAAATTACCTTCTCTTTGAAGGTTGGATTGAAGCTGCCACAAGGACATAGACATGTTTTCTATGAGAGGTTGTTCTCAGACAATATTTTAAGCTGTTTCACACATAGCTATTGGATCAGTGAGATTGCCCATCACTCTTCAACCTTACATTTTAAAATTACATTTACTATTTATTTTTATGTGTGGGGGTGAGGTGCGTGGATGCTATTGGGCACAGAGAACAACTTGCGGGAGTTGGTTCTCTCCTTCCACTGTGTTGGTCCCAGGGATTGAACTCGGGTCATCAGGCTTGGTTGCAAGTGGCTTTACCTCACTGGCCTGCTATCGCTTTCTGAATTAGTTTAAACCATTTGCATTTTCTTAGAAATAGAGTTATAAGCAGTCATAAGGTTCTGGGAGAGAACATTTTTCTCTGGTTATAGGTTCTCTATTCTTACTCAAACCACAAGTTAATTGTGTCCCCACCCCCACCCCACCCCCAAATTCATTTTACAAGTCAATGACTCCTTTGCTTTCTAATACATGAGTTACCCTCCTAATTCCCTTTCAAGTATTTGAGCCTAATGTTCAGTGACAAATGATCATTGATACTAACGTATAATTTATTTTTCTTCTCTCATTTGATGTTAAAACGTTTTTCAGTCCCTACCTAAGACTTGTGATGTTTAGGCCACATACTATATGGCCTTTGCAATACACAGCACTCTACGTGTCTACATTTAATTAAAGATTTAAATTCTGTTTCCATTGTAACTTTTTTTTTTTTTTTGGTTTTTCGAGACAGGGTCTCTCTGTGTAGCCTTAGCTGTCCTAGACTCGCTTGGTAGTCCAGGCTAGCCTCAAACTGACAGCAATCCACCTGCCTCTGCCTCCCGAGTGCTGGGATTAAAGGCGTGCGCCACCATGCCTGGCCCATTTTTGTCTTTCCATTGGGGGAAAAAATTTGTTGCTGAGTTACTCTGAGTGCTGGGATTAAAGGCTTGCACCACTACCACCTGGCTCCATTAAAGCTTCTTTTAAAAATGTGTTTCAGTGCTCTAGTGAAGGTCTCCTCTCTTGTCCTTAGGCAGAACTTTATCATTATTTCCCTTATTTGTCTTGTGTGCCCTTCAGAACATCATGGCCTGGGAATCTTTTGCGTATGTTCATATACATATGAAATCTTTCCTGCTTCATAAAAGTTTCAAATGTTACAGAGGAACACTGACAGACTCTGCCCCTTCTTTTTCTTATGTTAGAGACAGGTTCTATACATCCTACATGAAGACTCCATCACAGGATGACAACTCAAGTCCATAAAAATATTTTTAGGGAGCTGAAGAGTTTCCTCAGCAGTTAAGAGCACTAGCTGCTTTTCCAGAGGACTCGGGTTCAATTCCCAGCAACCACATGGTGGTTCAAAACCATCTGTAATGGAATCTGATTCCCTCTTCCAGTGTGCATGAAAATGGAATACTCATATACATAAAATAAATAAATCTTTTTAAAAATTAATTGTAAGGAACCTACTGTTACCTTTTGATGTTTGACAATATAAATGTTATTCTTCATCATATGCCTGTCTGTGCACACAAGCAGGGGAGGTGGCCAGTGCTTCTGAGATCTCCTCTGTAAGCAAGACGGTTGGACCTTAGAGGCCCATCTGGGCTGCAGGCCGGCTTAACAGTCAGACAGCTAGCAAAATAATGCAGAGGCCAGTGTGGTCCCAAGCTTACACCTTAGTACAGAATGTCTGTGTCACGGAGCAGGTTCATAGCCAGGTCTCACTCTTGAGGATAACAAAGACCTAATCTAGCAGAAGCTGTTGCTGCTACATGGAGCCTCCCTTCCTCTCCCGTGCAGGACACTTCCGGCAGCTCGCTGGTTTGCCAGATGAACAAAACCTGGATCCAAATGGGAGTGGTGAGCTGGAACTTCGGCTGTGGCCGCCGCCATTTCCCGAGCATCTACACCAGTACCTCCCAGTTCACCCATTGGATCAAGAGACATATCGGTGACTTGAGGTTTGCCAGCATGGCTGTCCCGTCCCTCCTGAGCCCACTGATCCTCACCGGCTACATTCTGCTTGTGTCCTTGGGCTCCCTGTGGCTCTTGTGAGCTGTGTTTCTCGAACAAGTCACTCCTAGGGGGCGACTTCTCCCTCCTCTCAAGAAGTGGACACCAGAGGCTGAACAGGACTTCGGGGACAGAGGGACTTTGGGGAAGGGTCCTAGACCCACTGTGGGTTTTGGTCCCAGTTGTTCAATGAAGATGCCCTTGAGCTTTTCGAGCCACCTGAAGTTATCGCATTCTTGACTTTGACCAAAGCCCTTTAGAACACCCGCCTCATAAAGCCTGTCACGGTGTGTTGTGTGACCTTGGGAGGTTGTTCCCTGTAGTTTCCTCTTCTAAAATATTACGTGTGTGTGTGTGTGTGTGTGTGTGTGTGTGTGTGTGTGCGCGCGCACAAGAGAGTGTCAGATTTCCCCCCAGTGGTTGTGGGCCACCCAGTGTGGCTACTGGGAATCAAACTCAGGCCCTCTGAACGAGCAGTGTGCACTGCTAACTACTAGTCCATCTCTCCGGCCTGATGCTGACTGGGACTTGAAGTCTCTGTTCTGTGAACCCCGCAGTTCTGTAGCTCCCATGTTCCCAAGGCCCCTTCCCTGTGTCTCAGAGAACATTTCCTGAGGCCCTTCCTGTAAGGGCTAAGTTCTTTCTAGGAGGCTTTCTAAGGCTAGATCACAGACTCACCTCAACCAGCTGTGTTCTGGTGCCTCTGGTCTCTGCCAACTCCTAAGTTTCCTCGGAGCATCTCCAGATCCTTCTCTGTCTCTGGCAGGGCTTAGGGGTGTGGATGTCTGCTTGGAGATTTGTGAAGTGACTGTACCCTGGCTCCAGGGCTGCTCCGGTTACCTTCATCAGTGACCTTAGGTCGGCCACCTCAGAGCAGGAGTTTCCCTCGCCCTACTGGGAGGTCAGAAACAAGGCAGCGCAGTTTGCTTTTTTCCAGGATTGGAGCACTAAATTGCCTACTCTCCCAAGAGAATAGGCCTCGACAAAAATAAGACTGTTCCAACTTGATCCTGCTTTCACTAATAATAGACATATTAGGCAAAAAAAAAAAAAAAAAAAAAAAAAGTCAATATCCTTGTACCAAGGCCTCCAGTTGTATTCTACATTACTTTTTTTAAAAAAGATTTATTTACTTATTATTTACACACACTCTGCCCACATGTGTGCCTGCCCACCAGAAGAGGGCACCAGATCTCATTGTAGATGGTTGTGAGCCACCATGTGGTTGCCGAGAACCAAACTCAGGACCTTTGGAAGAGCAGACAGTGCTCTTAACCTCTGACCCATCTCTCCAGCCCCTCTACATTACTTTTAAAAAATGTATTAACTGTGTTCCTGAACCATTAACATGTTCCTCAAATGCCCAAGCACAGTGACCTGCTCTCGCGCTTGACCAAGGGATAACATCACATCCCCCTTACTCTTAGTAAGTGGATCTAGATAGCACACAGCTTCAAGCGTTGCAGCCTTTAAAAACTGTGATTGAGGTCGGGCTTGGTGGCTCACACCTATCATCCCAGCACACGGGTGGCCAAGGCAGGATTGCTGTGGGTTTGAGACCAGCCTGGCCTACATGAGCATTTGCCTTGGCTTCATCTCGGTGCCCTGGGACAATGGCCTGTGCTGTTAACATTTAAGACAAAGGAATGGATGTCAGCAGAGGGACGTAGGGGGATTGGCAGGGCTGGTTGGCCTTCCTCTCGCTGCTGCTGCTGCTGCTGCTGCGGCTGCTGCGGCGGCGGCGGCTGGTGGTGGTGGTGGTGGTGGTGGTGGTGGTGGTGGTGGTGGTGGTGGTGATGGTGATGGTGGTATAGCTCCGAAGCTTAGAAATTAGCGGGGGTGAGGCAAAGTGACCCAGAGAAAGGGCCCACAAGATTGAGAAAGGATACCAGCCAGGGGCGCAGACACAGCCTGCAGGAGCACCCCAGCGAACGGCACCCAGGGGGCGCCACTCAAGGAGGAGCGCCAGAGCGTCCTGAGGCGCCCGGTGGAGGGCGCCATTGTGGAGGAAGCTAGCGGCGGCGCAATGGAGCCCTGGTGCTGGGCAGGGGTCCGTGGGCAAGGCCCTCAGGGTCCCCGAGTGCCTGGGGTCCCCCGCACCCGCGCCCTTCTCCTGCTGTTGCTGTTGCTGCTGCTGCTCCTGCCTCGGCAGCCGACAGGTGAGCTCCTCCCCGACGCCCCCACCACCAGCGCCCTCACCAACACGCCCACCCCTGGCAGCCTCTGACCCGGCTCCTCCGCGACCTTCTTTCCTCAGGCTGCTTGGCTGCAGGCGAGTCCCCGAGGACGCTGTCCACCACAGTCCCGACCGGCCCTAGAGTCTCCTGTGGCCCCAAAGCCACCTGTCCCTCAGGCAGGCTTCGCCTTCCCCGGCAGGGCCAGACTCCACCGACGACGACCACAAGTGCTGCGGGCGTTCTTAGCACGAAACCCACCAAGCTCCCCTGTGAGTACTGGGCAGGAGTGGTCAGGGAGCTCGTACGGATTTTTTCTTTTTTTTAATGCCTAAGACTGAAGGGTCGAGGGATCAAGGGTCCAAAGAAGGGGACGCCCCTGTACAGACGTTTGTCGAGCGCTGAAGGTTGGGCCAGGGCCTTGGCCGCAATTGCCTTTCAGGGTCCTTTGCTTACAGGCCTTCCACCAAGGTGAGGTAAATAAATAGGGGGCGAGAAAGTCAAAGCCAGAGCAGGGAGTGGTGACTTGGAGGGTGATGTTCAGGTGCCCAGAGCTGGCTGCTGGCCCGATGGCTCTCTGGCAGCCCACCTCTGACCTGCCTCAGGTTCCCGGGCCAGAACTCACAGCTCAGCCCCAAGGGGGCTGGGAGAGACTTCTTGAGGTGTCTTCGAGATACACCTGGTATTTTCATTTCCTTCATGTTTGTGTGATAAAGCAACTTGGGAGCGGGGGAGCTTTATTTTGCTCACACTTCCAGGTCACAGGCCATCACTGAGGAAAGCCAGGGCAAAGAACCTGAAGCGGAAACTATGGAGAAAGCTCACCGGACCACGGTTATCTAGCTTTCTTATGCAGCCCAGGACCGCCTGCCTAGGGACGGTTCCTCTCCACACAGGGCTGCGCCATTCAGCATCAAGACAAAGCCTGGCGTGGTGGCACACTCCTGTAATCCCAGCACTCTGGGAGGCAGAGGGAGGTGGATCTCCGTGAGTTCAAGGCCAGCCTGGTCTACAAAGCGAGTCCAGGACAGCCAAGGCTACACAGAGAAACCCTGAAAAAAAAAAAAAAAAGAAAGAAAGAAAAAGAAAAGAAAAGAAAAAATAAATAAAGAAAAAACCCAAAATAAACAAATAAATTTAAAATTAAAAACAGCAAAAATAACCAAGACAACCTCCTCCTCCACTGAATTACTCACAGGCCAATCTGATTTAGACAATTCACCAGGGATGGCTCCATGCGTGTCAACTTGACAATTAAACCTAACCAGTACGCCAGTGTACTTTCACATGAACAATGGTCTGAAGTTAAGAACCACATAAGAAATAGTTATTATCCTGGCATTCAATGCCATCACTTTAACTGCCTCAAAAGGTCTAGCAGGAGGCATCCAGGTACTCTGTGTACTATGTCTGACAGTCTCTTAGCTGAGTATCATATAAACAAATACGTAAATATTCTGGCCAGGGCCCATTTACTTGGTTTCACAATTTACTGATTTGTTTAGAAAATACTTGAGTGGAAATAACTGGGAAGCTAGGTATGGGCTTTTAATTTATTTTATTTTTATGCATATAGTGTTTTGCCAGTATGCATGTCTGTGCACTACTTATGTGCCTGGTACCTCTGAAGGCCAGAAGAGGACACTAGATCCCCCCAAACTGGTTGTAGACCACCATGTGCATGCTGGGAGCCCAACTCCTCCACCTCAGAAGAGTAGCTAGTGCTCTTTTTTGTTGTTTGTTTTTCGAGACAGGGTTTCTCTCTGTAGCCCAGGCTGCCCTGGACTCGCTTTGCAGACCAGGCTGGCCTCAGTTTCATAGAGATCTGCCTGCCTCTGCCTCCCGACTGTTTGGATTAAAGGCGTGCCCATCACCAACCGGCGCAGCCAAGTGCTCTTAACAACTGAGACATCTCTCTAGTCTCCATCTTCAGTTTTCAAAGCTTTTTCCAAGGTGCCCTCAGCAGTTGGCAGTCCCCTCTGCAGGAGGGTGCATCATGGCCTAGAATTCTCACCAGCACTTGGTAGCATCTGGTATCACAAACACGTAGCTTTTGGCAGACAGGTGTGTGATAAAGCTTAAGGCTGGATCTCCCGAGTTTTACTATTTTACTGTCAGGTCATCTATCTTAGACTCCATAAATCACAAGAGGGGATTCCCAGAGAAGGGGCAGAGGTCGACATTGGGTCAAGTAGGGGCAGCAGTCTGCAACCAGATAGAAAAAAATACAGGTGCATTTGTGAAGGTTCTGGCTAAGTCATGGCCTAGGCTAGCCATCGGGGAGTTCCAGGACCCAAGCTGTAGGAACAAGGAAATAGGATGGAAAACACTGGGCTTTTATGAATCCGGGGTGTCCATAGGTGAATAACATCATTTCATAGTGACCAGTGGAAAAGATTGGGTAGGCGTGGGTGGGTGGCTGGAGAGGCTGGAGGGTGGGGGGAACAGGGACAGAGCCATCCTTCATCAAGCTTTTTTTCTTCCTCTTTAGTCTGTGGCTACTCCCACGAGCCAGACCCTACTCTCAGGGACCCAGAAGCCATGACTCGGCGGTGGCCGTGGATGGTCAGTGTGCAGTCTAACGGCACACACATCTGTGCTGGCATCCTTATTGCTTCCCAGTGGGTGCTGACTGTGGCCCACTGCTTGACCCAGTGAGTTGGGGCCCCGGGTGGGTGGGTGGAAAGGCATTTGGAATGCCAGGGACACAGTCAGTCTTCCAGGGGACGGGTCAAGTGGCAATTGTGTCTTGTGTGGAGCCCACAGAGCCAGCCCAGCCGTACCCTCACACTGAGCAAGGGTTGAGTCTCACAGGTTCCTTTCCTGGGGCTCAGCCTTCAGCGTGTACCCACCCTACTGTACCCTTTTACTTTCCCTTCAGTCCCAAATGTCATTCCATAGGAGAGGAGCCTAGGTCTTCATAGGGGAGGAGCCTAGGTCTTCATATGGGAGGAGCCTAGGTCTTCATATGGGAGGAGCATAGGTCTTCATATGGGAGGAACCTAGGTCTTGATATGGGAGGAGCCTAGGTCTTCATAGGGGAGGAGCCTAGGTCTTCATATGGGAGGAGCCTAGGTCTTCATAGGGGAGGAGCCTACATCTTCATAGGGGCGGAGCCTAGGTCTTTATTCCATCCTCTTTGCTTCCCATTATTCTCTCTCTCCTTCTGTCAGCCAATAGTTTCTATAGTTCCACTGAGAGGCTTAGAACCCTTCAAGTGGGTTAGAGACAAGAAGATGGACAGAAATTGAGTTGAGGACAAAAGGGTAGGTGTGCCTGTGTCCTGGGGACCCGGGAGTTCCTGAGCGTAGCACCTGTGTTTCCCTTGAGGACTGACCAGTGAAGGCACGCTCCAGGTTGACATAAGTGACTTCAAGAGATGGAAGGTGGCTTGAGATCCAGGCCACGGTCAATACATAGGGGATCTGTTATCTTCCAAGGTGCAACATAGGGTTAAAAACCCAGAGTCTGACTAGCAGGAACGGGGTCCACATCCCAACTCTACCACCCCTAAGTGTACATCCCTGAGCGGGCCACGGCTCTTCTTTGAGTCTCCATTTTTCTCCTCCACCCTATGAAGAAGGCCACACGGTGTGTGCAGGACTCTGCCATGGAAGGGAGGTTCAGGGGGCCTTGAAGTAGGAGGTGGCCTGCCTGGGTTTGCTTTAGAAGGCCACAGTGGTATGGAGGCAGGGTTGGGGGCAGGAGCTGATGAAAGGCACTCTTGCCCCATTTTCCTAGGTCCCACCATGTTAACTATACTGTGAGGGTGGGGAGTCCATGGATTGACCAGAAGACAAGAACCAGCTCAGACGTGCCGGTACATCAGATCATCATAAACAGCGGGTACCAACCCAGGCGCTACTGGTCTTGGGTTGGCCGGACCAATGACATTGGCCTCCTCAAACTCCAGTGGGGGCTCAAGTACAGCAAATATGTGTGGCCCATCTGCCTGCCTGACCTGGAATTTGTGGTGGAGGACAGTTCTCTCTGCACTGTGACAGGCTGGGGATATCCCAAGGTTGATGGTGAGTAAGGGCCACACCCCTATCCCAAGGGGCATGATGGGGAGAGAGGACTTGGGGCACCCCATGGATAGACATTTCTGGGGTACCTTTTAAAAAGAGCTGACTGGTCCAGGAACGTTCACCTTGGTTTCTCATCTCCGAAAAGTCTGCCCCCTTGAGGGTTTGCCAGTGAACAAACATATCATGGTCAATTAGGCCTCTGGGAACCACTGTTGCCCTTGAAGTCTCAGGACCAGTGTAGGAGCAAGGCCCTCGGGGCAGGCATGTCCTCTCATGCCCATCCAAGGGATCGATCACTTTTCTGATGGGTTCTGGAAATATCTACCTCCCCACCTCCCCTGTTATGGAGTCACCAGTGCACTGTATCCTCAAGGACCCAATTCCTAAACAGCCCATTCTGGGCCTCTGCAGGAGTGATCGAACATTCCTTGTCCTCCAGGAGCTCAGACACATTTTTGGCTGCGATGAAAGATAATACTGGATCTGGGGGTGGGGGTGGGGCTGGGGCCAGTGGGGATCTAGGGAAGTTTAGTGAGAAAGAGGCTCTAGGGACAACACTGAAAAGAAAGGCTCCCCTCCCCCACCCCAAGAGCGCTGGCAGGCACCTGGAAGGTGACCAGCAGAGCCAAGAGGTCAGAGTGGACTATTTGTTCTGCCGTCTCTGTATATGGGCAGTCTTGAGACCCGCTGGCCAGAGGGGAAAATACCCACAGCCACAGAGACCCTATGCAAACAAGACAGAGCTGGTGGCTGTGGGCCACAGCCAGTGCTTAACCTGAAAGGGGGGACCTGTCCCTCAGGCATGTGGCCTCAGTTCCGGTCCCTTCAGGAGAAGGAAGTCTCCATCCTGAACAGCAGGAGATGTGAACACTTCTACCACAAGTTCTCCAGAATCCCATGGCTGGTGCGGATCATCAACCAGCAGATGATCTGCGCCTCGGACACCAACAGGGAAAAGTTCTGTTATGTAAGGACCAAGGCCCCAAGGGGTGGAGGGATGCAGGAGGCAGAGCTGAGGGCTGGGGAGAGGGGAGGGAGTGGGGAGAAGATGGAGGCGCAGGTGAGGACAGGGGGGATAGAGACTCGAAAAGGGGGTGGGTTGGGTAAGATGGGGATGAGACTGGCCAGGGGTGGGGTGTGGAGGAGTGAGTGTCCTATGAGGAGGAAATATTGGGTCAGGAGCACCTACCAGCTATGTACATACTAGGGGGGCAGGATATAGAAAAAAATCTGGTGGGAAGCATCCTGGGCTGGCTCCCTGAGTGGGGTCATGTCCCCCTCGGGCATGGCTTCATCTCTCTTACCCTTTCAATTTCTCCCGCTTCCTTACAGGAGATAACTGGTGAACCCTTGGTCTGCTCTTTAGACGGCACATGGTACCTGGTAGGCATGATGAGCTGGGGCCCAGGCTGCAAGAAGAGCGAGGCCCCGCCCATCTTTCTGCAGGTCTCCTCCTACCAGCCGTGGATCTGG
Source organism: Acomys minous (assembly GCF_964271855.1). NCBI lineage: Eukaryota > Metazoa > Chordata > Mammalia > Rodentia > Muridae > Acomys > Acomys minous. The sequence goes on along the minus strand of NC_140495.1, from coordinate 12,958,516 downwards.
GACCGCCTTAGCGGGGAAGCCCTGGCCCTTCCAGCCCCACCCAGGACCTTGCTCCTGGCGTTCCTTTTATTCCTCAGCCTTCTTGGCACTCTGTGACACTGCCAGGTCTCTCCTTGCCCTCCAGAGTGTGGGCGTGGCGCTTAGGCAGCAGGGGCGAGCAGAGATTAAATACTTCTTTTTCCCACGTTGCCTCCTTTCTGAGCCTGCTCTAGTGGGAAGCGGGAATACACAATGGGGTGGGTAAGGGACCCTGGACACTTATATTGAAGAGTGTAGAGCTTCTAAAGGTTTTGGGCTGACTCCTGCAGAAAGCAGAGGGCATGTGTGAAGGGGCAGTGGGAAAATTGGGATGTATTACCCAGGCTGAAGCTGGGGCTGCCGGGACCTCCCTTCCAGACCCCTAAATAGACAGTGACATGTCCCTTCTGTGACGCTTGAGTGGAAATTGGACTCTCCCTGGTCCTGGCTTCCTTTTGCCCAGTGGCCAGAACTTTCTAGATTATTGTCCCCAAAGCTCCATAGAGTCCTGTGACTCTCTAGTCCTGCTTCCCGCCTGGAAGCGCAGGTACACAAAGGACTTGGGAGGACAGACACACTGCATCAGCTGCTACTCTGAGTGACCTTGTGTGGCCTCGGCCCCTCTGGACTTCCACTACCTTGCCACCCAGAGGAGTTCTGGTCTGTCTGGGGAGAAGGAGCCCATAGACTGGACTCTGAAGGTAGCGGTCAGCCAACTGCACCTGCCTTGTCAGTGCTCTACTTCCATGACTGGCTGCCTAGGGTCCCTTCCGCACCCCCTCAGTACTCCCTTCCTCATGCCACCCAGGCATGCTCCTTGTAGGATGATGATCTGGGACCAGGTCAGGAATGAGGGATGATTCTTGTGAGTCCCAGCGCCAGGTTCAAACCATCAGAGGCCTGCCGAGAACGTGACATAGGATGGAGGACAGCTCAGCTTAGCCTCCGCAATGTCTATCCACTTAGTGGGGTGGGGTTGCGGGCTGCAACTGCTCCTCAGCCTCTGGGGTGTGTGTGTGTGTGTGTGTGTGTGTGTGTGTGTGTGTGTGTGTGACAGGGGTCAGGACAAGGACTTTAGGCCTGTCTGAGGAACCTATTATTATGGATTATTGTGTCACCTTCTACAGGAATCCTTCAGGGCCTGGCAAAGCATGGGGCAGGAGTAGAGTTGATCTCAGGATGAAGTTTTATATGTCCGGGGCTGAAAGGCCCCCAGCTTTATTTACAAACTATTTCAGGCCACCTTTCTAGCAGGCTTCCCACCTGCAAGGTCTTCCCAGAGTCTCAGTCCCCGGCTCTGGTTGGAGCTCCTCATTTTGATGCTGGGAGCGCCTCGCACATCTCTCTTCTCTAGCATCAGCCCCTCAGTGGCATTTGTATCATCGTCGTTGTCTTGGCAGGGGACATGGCTGAAGAGGAACTGCACAGCGCTGTGTTCAGCAGGCAGACGGCTGACTGTGCCTCTTGCCCTGACCCACGCGAGTCCTGGCCATAGGCAAAGCAATGCCCTACCCTGCTTCCTAAGTGTTTCTTGATTCCCACGAGGACACCCAGGCCTTCCGATAAGTCCACGCTGGCTGTGTCTTTCAGACCCCACCCCTACACCAGAAACCGTTAGGTCCTGAGCCTTGTGCCAGCTCCTCAGCGGCCTCAGCCCCATCAAACCGACACCTTGTTTTCAGAGCTTGGCATCTGCCAGACGAGGGACTTTCCTGATAGTGAGGCCACTTTGGCAGCTAGGGACAGATTCCTGTCGAGCTTGGGGCAGCGTCCTTGCTATTAGGTCTGCTATCTAGCTATGTCAGAGAGTCTCTCGTGTCACAAGTGTCCCTTCTGCCCTCCCTCTGTGCTTCACACACAACCTGTTCAACCCCGCCCTCCTAAACTGCCAGCCTCTGAGTCCTTCATAGACACCTCTGCCCCTGGCAAAAAAGGGTGGGTCAGAAGCCTATGCGGGTGGGGACTGGAGTCTGAGGCCACTCTATATCTGCAAGAGGGACAGTGGCCTGAGAGAAGTGCCCAGACTGATGATGTGGAAGGAACAGAGCCCAGGATGGACACTCCCGTGAAGTCTTGTCCCTACATCTTTTGAGCCATGTGGTAATGGCCATGGCTTTCTTTGGCTTCTCCTCAGACCATAGCTTCTGCGGTCCACATATGAACATGGAGTCCTGGTGCCTGGATCCCGGCCCAGACTTGTGCTTCAGGGCCTGGGAGCCCCGGCTGCCACCTGCAGGACACTTTCCTCACTTCTCTCCCTTTTTCTTCTTGGCTTCGTTCTTCTCATCCTCCTCTACTTTGATAGCCACCGTGTCCACACTGTCCTTTTTCTTCTTCTTCTTGTCCTCTGAGGAGAGGGGGGAAGAGAGGCCAACAGTGGTGAGACAGGGAAAGGTTGCAGGACCACTCCTCTCCTGACCTTCTTAGATCTTTTTTATTTGCGATGCGTGTATATCCATGGCTATGTGTGTGAAGATGAGTGCACACATGTATGTGTGTGTGGAGAAGACCAGAGGCTGATGTTGCATGTCCTGTGTAGCTTTGTACCTTTTTGGGGGGCGTTAGGGGAGAGGGTCTCTCTCTGAGCCTGGAGCTCACCCATTTGGCAAGACTAGCCAGCCAGTGAGCTTTGGGAAAACCTCTTTTCACCATCTCCACAATGACAGGATTTATACTAGGAATTTATTTTATTTTATTTTATTTTAATGTGAGTGTTAGAGCTTGTTAGGAAAAGACCTTACTGACAGAGCCACCCCCCCCCTCCAATTTTCCTGCTAGAAAACAAGCTCTCTTTAGTTGCCTGGCTCTGACCAGTTTCTGCACTCTGGCCTCCTGGGGTAGTGCCCAGTCCTTCTCTGAACCAGCTGTAGTAAGAGGGCAGAGACAGAGTCAATGAGAACCAGTGGGACTGAGAGGCTGGCTGGCTACAGGTTCAAGTGCTGGCTTCGACAGGACTGGAGCCCACTTACCTCCAGGGATTTCTGTGAGTTCATTGAGGGGAGGCACAGTCTCCAGCTTGTCCGTGTACATCTTGGCTGCCTTTCGCTGTAGATACCGAGCCTCGATCTCCTTCCGTGTCCGTGGTACACGGCAGTTGAAGACACAGCACAGAGTGATGACTGCATGGATGTCAGAGCAGGTTTGGCTGGTGTAAGGCCTCAGCCAGATGAAGTGGTAACCCTAACTCCTGTGTAGGCATGTCCTTCTGCAAAAGCCTAAGATGACCTCCCCAGAGTGAAGCTCACTTTACCCAGCTGCACATGGCCTGCACTAGGTCTAACGGTTTACTGTCAAATCCTTAGCAACTTGGTAAGCCTGGTATTATTATTTTTTGTACTAGCCCACAAATTCTATAGCCAGTCTTGGCCTGATAGTCTCTGGTCACACTGGGTACTGGGGAGGGTAAAGTGAAGGCTTTAGGTACGGCGCTAGCCACGGCTACATAGGATCACCCTGTGCTTCTGACCTCTATGGGTGCCCCTAAGATGCCCCAGGTTCCTCTTTCTAGCCACCTGATCACAGAGGCAGAGGTACCTCAAACACCCAAGGATGTGGCTGCATCCTCCTCAGCCTCCTTGAGAACAAGCCTTGGACCCTGGCTGGGGAAGAGACTGGTAAGAAGGGCCCAGACCCTGTCCTGGGCGTTGACTTCTGAGGGAGTTATCCTAGGAGTGTTTTTTCTGGTTAAAGGCAGCTGTGCCCACGTCAACTGGGCAGAGCACGGAGCTGGCCTGTCTAGTGATGGACAGGGCAGGGCTGCCAGGACCTGGCTGGCTGAGCCGAGTTTATTTTTCTAAGGTTCCCACAATCTGACCACTGCGGGGCCCCAGCCCCTGGGGAGGGGGTGGAGCTGGTTCCTATTATAAATAATATGACCAGACAGAACTTCCTGGCAGGCTACTGAGGTGAAGAAGGGCCCAGCCATGACAAGCCAGGTCTATTTTGAGGAAATAGATCAGACCTAGGTAGTCTAGGGTCATCTTGTTCAACCAAAGCAGTGTACCTTGAGCCAACTATTTTGGTTCGGTTTGTCTCACCCAGACTTTAGAATAGGAGAAGCAACGGAACAGGATGGGATGTGCCCACTGCTGGGAAAAAGACTGGGTCCCTGAATGATTGGTTTTGGGAGCCCCCAGGATCCAGGAATATGCTGGGGGTGGGCAGGGGCTGGCTGCACTAGGGCCCCGGTACATGGCTCTCTGGGGTTATACCTGAGCCAACAATGGTCTTTATATTACCCGTAGTGCTTTGCCCTGGTCTTTCTCAGACCCCTGTGTGGATTCCTGGGAGTCACAATTATCCTACCGGCTTGGGTCACCTTTCCTAGCCATTTCAATGGCGGCCTCAGGACCCTGCCTGCTGAGGCTCCACGCGGTGGGTGGCAGGTCCTGGGAGCCCAGGGCTTCAGAAGAGGCTGTTGGCAACTAGAGTGGGGCTAACAGACCGCTTGCTTCTCTTCAGAGAAAATGAGTAGCTAAGGATTTGGGGTTCTGAGGCCCAGGCAAGAGCTGGGAATGCAGGGGACCCCCAGGAGCAGTTTATTTAGCCTGCTTCCCATCTCTGAGGGGATCTGTGGGGTTGGGGGGGGGATGCTCCACTTATAGCTGCCTGGGTCCAAGCAGTCTGGGAAGCAGAGATGTTTTCTTACTGTCACTCCCAGTAGCCATGCTATGGAAGGTAGGTGCCGCTGACCTGCTACTCAGGGACCTTCTGTTCCTGCCTTTTCCCATTCTAGGAAATGAAGTTGGGGGGCGGGGGGCAGTGGGGTGCTCTGTACAGATGGTGTCCACATAGCTCTTCAGTCCGACTGCACACTTCAGGTGTGGCGCCCCAGGTACCTTCACCATTCCCCCAGAGCGGGGCCTGGGAGAGTCCTCGGGTCCTTAGCTGTTACCCTCAGAGGCAGGGGGTACCCCAGAGCTGTTTCCTTCGCCAATCTGGGCTCCTTGGGGGCTGTTGCTCCCCAGCCCTGCCTCTTGACAAGGGCAGTCTCCGTCAGGATGCAGGGGCGCTTGCAGGCACACCTCTGTCTGGGGCCATCACTGAGCTGCCTTCTCTGGGTCGCAGTCAGATCTGGGAGAAGGGAGTGCTCTCTCTGGAGAGGATATTCTGGGTGCCAGGAGAAGCATGTGCAAATCAGATGTCATCTTCAGAGCCCCTCGCATCTGGATGGTTTCTCTGTGGCCACCCAGATCTCTTGGCAAAGCCACCACTGGAACTCAAGTGCCACTTCAGCCTCCATTTTAAGTGCATTTTGGTGATGTCCCATAGGTTTTTATCTGAGACCTGGCATAGAGGCCAGCTTCCTTCCTACCTTCTGTTCATACTGTCCCTCTCTAGGGTCCCCTCCCTGCCACCCTTCCTCTGATCCACAGCCCAGAAGAGCCTTCCTCTGTGGGGCCACTGTAAGTGGGCTGGGCTTCCTCTCTTTATTCCTGCCCTTGCTTTGTGGCCTGGTATTCTCTCCCACCTGGCCTGCCTTGCATTCAACTCTTTGTTGTCCCCCCCAACCCCCTCCCCTACCGCTCCCCTTCACATTGGGAGAGAGGTGAGGGGCACATGCCAAGCCACACCCAGCTGCGTCTTTGCATCAGTAAAGAGTCCAGACTTGAGGAGAGGAACGGACCCCCTGCTTTGAGAGAAAGCAGGTCTGAATCATTTCTGAAAAATGGCATTGGAGGAGGTAGGCCTCGCGGGGCCTCGAAGCCACATCTGCTAGGCGGCTGGGGAGCCTGTGGCGGAGGTTGGCCTTGCTGGGCCCCCTGGGTGTGGGCTCTCTGAATTGGCCAAAAGGCAAGAAAAGCATCAGAAGGCCAGCCATAGGGAAAGATGACACGTCCTGCATTCAGTTGGAGTCCCCTATAATTAGCATAATTGCCATGTGGCTCAGTCCCTGGGTCCAGCAGAAACCTTCGGGTCACCACCACTGGCCCATCAGCTCTCCATAGGGACTTTGTGTGAGTGAGGAGGTGCCAGGGACCACGGTGGGCCTCTTGTGAGCTCCTGGACTATTTGAACTGCCTGGAATTGCCGCTCTGACCTTAAGGGGTACTGGAGGGACCGGGGGTGCTAGAAGGGCTGAGGTCCTCCAGCGGTGGGGTGGAGAGGGCAAGGTGTGACTACTCACTGATGGACAGCACGAAGAGCGAGAAGATGCCCACCACGTGCCACAGACGCATGTCCCAGAACACCACGGTCTCCTTGGTCAGTGGGGGCGGCTTGGGCTTGGGCGGGGCCGTGCTGGGCTGTGGGTCAAGAGAGAAAGGAGTGAGCCAGACACAGCAGGCTGGGATGGGGTCAGCAAGGACTCAGCCCACACATTTTAGAATCCCCAAAATGTTTCAGACATTTGCAACCACCACCCTAGACCTCAGAAAGTCCCAGATTTAGAATAAAAGCAGTCATCAGAGTTCCCAGACCGTGGCACCAGCGACTTGGACTAGAAGAGTGGTCGATGCTTGGGGAAACAAAGCTCAAAGGAGCAAATGTGGACAGCCTGTCCTTGCCAGCTTGATGGGGGTCTCAGGACCAAGGCCAGAGACAAGGCAAGGCCTGTTTCATGGGCCAGATGTTCTGCCCTAGTGGACAGGCTTTGTTCTCACCTCCCAATAGAGCGGTACTGCTGGGCTACATGGGTAAGACTCTCCTCATACAGGTGTCTACACACTAGCTCCTGCCCCACTCACTGATAGCCACGCCCCCAGAAGGCTAGGCCTGCCAGGATAGACATAGAAAAATAGTAACATAGCGCCACCAGGTGGCCAAACTGTGTAAGTGCAGCTAAGAAGGAGACAGACTCTGTGGGCTCCTGCATTAGGAACATTATCATGTCTGTGGTTTCTAGAAGGTACAGTGATGTGTCCGGTCTAAGGGGACCTGCTCCAGGGCATTAAAGAATAGTATCCTGCCTTGTGTTTCTAGAAAATACAGTCTTCTCTGGGGGAACGAGGGGACATCACTGATCAGGGTGTTTTGGAGTTATGGCTTTGTCCTGTGTGTGTGTGTGTGTGTGTGTGTGTGTGTGTGTGTGTGTGTGTGTGTGTGTGTGTGTGTCTGTGTGTGTGTGTTTATAGATGTTGTGCTGGGGATTGAACCCTGGATTTTTGTGTGTGCTAGGCAAACACTCTACCAAGTTGGTTCCATTCTCAGCCTGTCCTGAGTGTTAGGTTATATGACTTTGTCCCAAGTGTCTACGGGAACATGGCTGAGCCTTGTGGAATATGAGAGAGGCTATCTTTTTTTTTTTTTTTTTTAACCAGAAAGAGATATATAATCCTGTCTCTGTCAGCAAGTTTGGCTAAGGGACAAACAAAGGGGTGGGCCCAGGCATTTACACAATTCGTTGTCTCCTGAATGATCAGTAAGGACAGGCTTGACATGTCCCGAGTGGCTATCCAAGAAAGAAAAGGCACCTGTCACTCAACCTCTCTCCTGCTAGCCCCCCTACCCCCCCCCCCCCCCCGTGGTCCATATAAACATGGATAGGCACCTACCAGGAGCCAGGTACATTGTCACATCACAGCTGCCACCTACAGGGCAGATGGTTCTCACAGGGTGGGGGATGACTATGCTAAGCAACACAGAATCACTGGGCTGTTGACTTGTACATGACTCCCAGCTCGTTTCTGCTCACTAGGGAGGCCTGGGGGTGGGGACTCCTTTCTTTACTCTGGACCTCAGTTTCTCTCCCTGTTATTGGAGTCGGGTAGTGCCAGCTGCCTACGGGGACTCTCCAACCTGATGGCAAAACTGACAATAAAGTACCACTAAGCCAGCATCATCCCTTTGGCGGATTGGGAAACCCCCATGGAGTACAGGCATGTGGGGGGGTAGGGGTGGGCAGACACCACAGACACAGACATACACACATACACACACACACAGGCAGAGGGCATCATATGTGCGGTTGGAGCAGTGTGTATGCGGTTAGGTTCATGACTGCAGAATCGGGGTTGGGGAGGCTTGGTCGTGACTGCTCCCTGTTTCCCAGGCCTGGTGTGTTGGCTTGTCTGGCTGGAAGATCCTGATCGTGCTGTAGGCTAGAGGGTACCAGGCGACAGCCAGGCATCTTACGGTAGGCCCTGACAAAGACCGACACTCTGAATCACGGAGGCCCTGCCTCCTCTAGAGGCACAGCCCGGTGGAGAAGAATGCTGCGGGGCTGGGCTGAGAAGTGACACAGATCCCGGCCCTGCCTGTATTTCTCTTGGGAGAAAGGGCTAGGCCTTGCCTGAGATGTAGGCAGATGGACCCCAAATGTGATTTCTGCTGCTGAGCTCCTAGGAATGGGCAGGCTCCTTTCCTCAGAATTGACTTGCCCGTCGCTGCGGACTTTGCTCTGAGGACGGCTCAGTTTCCGTGCCTGGGGTGCCTCTGGGCAGTTGGTAAGAGGCCTTCGTGTGCCCCATGGGGCTCAAGCCAGCTTGGCTTCCCTTACAGAGACTGGGGCCGACACCTGACTCCCTGGTCAGGTGCAGAAGGGAACATCCTTACGGTGGTACAGTTCTCTGTACCTTGGGGTGTTGCCCTTAGAGTCACCACTCCAAAGCTATGTCCCCTCAGAACCCTCTGAGTGTAACTGGCTCTGTCTTGGATCCTAACCCTGTCCTTTACCAACTGCCTCCCAGGCCTCCACTCCACTCATGTCTACACAGGCTCCACCTTCAACTTCTCCTTGGCTCTGGCTCTTGGACCCCACCCCTCATCGCCGCACCCTTTTGCCTCTAGCTCCTGACTTCTGAGACTGTTCTGCTACCTCCAGCAAGAGGGGTTGCAGGTGGCCCCAGCCAGGCACCTGGCCAGCTTGCCCTACCCATTTTCTTCACCTCCTTTTTGGGCTGTCTCCTCCCAGCTCTCCCACTCAGTGCCCTTTTCTCACTCACTCTCTTCTAAAGGACATGTCTGCTCAGAAACCTTCCACTTCTCCAGTATCACTGGGAGCTAGTTGGATCTTTCCAATCTTTGGTCCTGTCTTGGGTAAGGGCCCTGGAGGCCCTAAATCCAGGGTCTGAATATACCCCAGTAGACTAGAAGTCAAGAAAAGCCATCCTCTAGGAAAACAAAGACCTGCTGGCCAGGCTGATTCCTCATGTCTGAGGCCGTGCTCTACAATTAAACTAGTGAATCTGAGCGTGAAGGGCAAAGGGGCCCTGTCACCCCCACCAAGCACAATGAAGTGATAGCGCCAGCTCCCCGCCCCCGCAGGCCCCTGCCTAGACCGTGTCAGCATCCTTCACCACCCCCCGTGATGCGGTGCCTCACCTCCACCAGCTGCGTGGCGACCCCCGCCAGGCAAGCCCCCAGCGCGGCTCCGCCCAGCGCCCAGAGGCGCCCCGAGCCTCGCTGCCTCCCGGCCATGTTCTCCCGCTTCGCTGCGCGCTCGCTCCGGTGCAGGTCCTGGGAGCTGAGGGGCTGATGCACAGGGCTACCAGGGGACTGCCCCCTGGCCACGGGCAAGCGGTGACGATGGTGGTAGCGGCGGGCGAAGAGTTCTGGCCACAGGCGGTTGAGTCCGCATCATTTATTCATCTTGGGTGTCAGGTTCCCGGGACGCCACCTGCGCCATCACTGCTGGGGTGAAGGTAGATGTGGGTGGCACCCTGCTATCAGACTTTTAGACCTCCCACTCCACCCCAAGGACACTGAGGTAGGGGGAGCAAGGAGAGAGAGACAGGTTGTGGGTAGGTCCTTGATCAACAGAGCCCCTCCTCCCCACCCCCTGCTCTTCCCCCCTTAGGCCTCAGTTTCTCTACTTTGAACAAGGGGAGGGGCTGAAATCGACTGATCTAGGAGGCCCGTCCTATTCTGACGTCCTGAGTTTTGGGGGGGGGGGAAATGGTACTGGACTTGGGAGGGGGCAGAGCAGGCATGTTGCCATGGTGACAGGCACTGAGGGATGTCCTGGGCTTTCTGGGCTGGCTTCCTGCCCAGAGGCAGCTCTGGTCACCCTGGACACCAGAGCAGAAGGAGGCGGGTGGGGGTGGGGGAGGAATATGGAGAACAACCAGGGATAGTATGGTTAGAGCTAGCCAGATGTCAGTGTTGTGGGAGGAGCCAGCCGCTTCTGGTCAGCTCTCCCTGGAAGACCATGTTCTGACCCTGCTCAGTGTCCTGGGTCTTGACTTTAGGAAGTCCCTGAAGTTGGTCCCCTACACTGCACTGTGGGCCTCACCCTGTGGGAACATTGACTACCTGATGGAGCTTCTGAGCAGCCGTAAAGACCTGGCGAGTGGGACAGTTGGAGCTTAGGGATGCCTACACACAGGTCACCTTCCTCCTCCCTTTTCCTTCCATCTCTCCACCGCCATCTGCTTGATGAGTGCTAGGAGAAGCAGGCCCAGCATCTTTCTCTCACCAAGAACAGCAGTGGGCCAGCCCAGGAGTGTGCGCTGTCTCTGTCTGTCTGTCTGTCTGTCTGTCTGTCTGTCTGTCTCTCTCTCTCTCTCTCAGCAGTGGGCCAGCCCAGGAGTGTGCGCTGTCTCTGTCTGTCTGTCTGTCTGTCTGTCTGTCTGTCTGTCTGTCTCTCTCTCTCTCTCTCTCAGCAGTGGGCCAGCCCAGGAGTGTGCGCTGTCTCTGTCTGTCTGTCTGTCTGTCTGTCTGTCTGTCTGTCTGTCTCTCTCTCTCTCTCTGTTGTGTGTGGCGTGGGGGCTCCTCAGCAAGGTCCTTCCAACTGGGTCTCACAAGGCTCTATCCTGGATGTGCCACTGATGGATGCGGAAGTCGGCCTCAATTGGGAGCAGAAGGTGAGCTGCCCTTCAGGGGCAGCAGATGACAGGGCAGGCAGGAAAAGCAGCTGCTGTTTGAAAAGGGCTGCAGGCCGGGGAGGTGGTTGTGGTGAGGGGGGGCGGGGCATTAAAGATTATCTGAACAGTAAATGGCAAAATTTAGGAGTCCCTTCATCCAAAGCAAGCAAGAAACAAAACGGCACAACAGGGACCACCCTCTTCCTCAGGAATGCTTCTAAAAGTAAAGCGTTAGCAGCAGGTCTCTGCCTCCTACTTCCTCCAGCCCCGGCCACAGGCCCACGGAAAGCCACCCTGACTGCAGGAGGTGGGGGCAGGTGGGGATAAGCACCCTCAGGGCACAGGCTTAGGGAGGAGGGACTGAACTCTGACCAGGTGAAGCAGACTGCGTCTTTGGGAAGACTATTGCTCCTCTCTGCCTGGGGAACAAAGAACCAGCGGCCGTTCCAGGCCTAAAGGGGAAAGGGGACGGTACAGTGGCTGATGGCTTGGGAAGCAGGCTCACCTTAGCAGGACACTTAGGACTGCTGCTCACAGGGATGCCCTTGATCCTCATCAGGGGAAGGGGGTACCCCTGTTCAAAGTTCATTGAAGCGGAGCGATGGCTCAGAGGTTAAGAGCGTTTGTTGCTCCTGCAGAGGAGCCAAGTTTGATTCCCAGCACGCACAGCATGGCTCACAGCCATCAGTAACTCCAGGCCCAGAGGACTTGACACCCTCTCCTAAACGCCACAGGCATGTGGTGAACATACAGGCAAAACATACACACACACACACACACACACACACACACACACACACTACAAATCAATTCCTTTTAAAAAGGAAAGTGCATTGTCTTGTTTGCCCACTGAGAAGTAGGGCAAGCCGGAATTGTGGCTCAGTGTCAGGGCGCTTGCCTGGCATGCACAAAACACTGTGTTCAATCGCCAGGACTAAAAAAATAAATAAAGTAACTGGAGGGAGGGAGGAGAAGAGAGAAAAGCATGCTATACCTCTGCAGGGTCTCTCTCTCTCTCTTTTTTTTTCTCTCTCTCTCTCTCTCTTCTCTCCCTCCCCCTCCTCTCTCTCTCTCTCTCTCTCTCCTCTCTCCTCTCTCTCTCTCTCTTCTCTCTCTCTCTCCTCTCTTGTTTTTTTTTTAATTTTTCAAGACAGGGTTTCTCTATGTAGCCTTGGCTGTCCTGGACTCACTTTATAGACCAGGCTGGCCTCGAACTCACAGCGATCCGCCTGCCTGTGCCTCCCGAGTGCTGGGATTAAAGGCGTGCGCCACCACAGCCCGGCCTCCTCTCTTGTTTTAATGTAGGTTCTCACATAGCTCAGGCTGACTTCAGACAGGGTCTTGAACAGAGCCAATGGCTTCCTGTTACCTCTCACATGCCTTTGAATCCAAGTCTTTTATCCAATGCAAGCTTGCTAGGTGTTTCCTCCCAACACTCACGTGTCCGTGCATGTTCATGCACATGTAATACTGTCATGCTATCAAAGAGGCTTCAAAATCCAATTGACTTAGAATAACAGGGTATCCTAAAAGCCTTAGTGTAAGTAGTTTAAGGTTTTTGTTTTGGTTTGGTTCTTGGTTTTTTGAGACAGAGTTTCTCTGTGTAGGCCTGGCTGTTCAGGACTCACTTTATAGACCAGGCTGGCCTCGAACTCACAGAGATCTGCTTGACTCTGCCTCCAGAGTGCTGGGATTAAAGGTGTGCGCTACCACCCTGGCAGTAGTTTAAGTTTTAAGACATATAATGCTATGAACTTATAAGAAATACCATCTGGTAACTAAAGCTAAATGCCAGGGCTATATAGCAAGACAAAAGAAACAGCTTACTTATCTAAATTTCTCTTTCTTTTCCCTCTTAAGTTGGAAAAGTTGGCAAAAGGAGAGGTTATTCAAAATTCACAAAATTTAGTTAACAGAAGAGAACTGAAATAATTAAGCTCTCAAATTACATTTCTTATAGGTTTGTTGCATTCATTTTTATAACATTTGTAGTTATTAAACTCAGTACTCGGGAGGTGGAGAAAGGATTAAGAGTTCAAGTCCAACCTGGGCTCAATGAGACCCGTCTCAAAAAAAAAAAAATCACAAAAAACTTAATGATACAGACCGCTGTGACCCCCTCCAGCTGGTGACCTAACCGTCAGTCCTTGTCTGTAAAACAGGTACATGACAAGGTACATATGCTAAATGCTAGTCATTATTTCAGTGTCACTGTTGAGGGCCATACAGAAAAAGCAAAGCCACAGATCTCATTTACCCAGTGCCCTGTTATTAGACATTTAGGGTGTTTCCAGTTTTCCAGTGAAAATGAAAATTAGAGACAATTCTCATCAGAACGCTGGCCTTTGCTTTTTCTCTGTCTCCTCTTCTGTTTTCTCCTTTCCCCCGCCCCTTCCCCCCTTTGAGACACAGTGGCAACGAGTGGCCTGGAGCTTGCTATGTGGACCTCCAGAGGGCTAGGTTAAAGGACTGTGCCACCATGCCCCGCAGCCATTAATTTATTAGTGTGTGCATGTGTGTGGGTGGCTCGAATGCAGAGGTCAGGGGCCAACTCCGTGGAGTAGTTTCTCTCTTCGTGGTTTTATCTGTTGTTTCTGAGTCTGACCTCGGGTTGCCAGACCGTGCAGCCCTTACCCTTTTCTGGCTGAGCCATCCTGCCGGATCTACCCTTGTTCTCTTGTGAGGGAGGAGGAATCCCAGGAGGAGCTGTGCTTGGCCTTAGGCCTCAGAAACTGCAGCGCCCATCTCAGTCTTTTGCCTCTGGTCCAGCGCCCTGACTACTCTCTGGTATTGTGCAGCTTCTTACTGAGTGCCCCCAACATGTCCCTGTACCCCACCCCTAGCTGAGCTCATTAAGGCTATGGGGGAGGGGTGGAGTTCCAGCTCCCCTGAAGACATCACCCCCTTCCTGCGTGGTGGCATAGGTTCTGGCATATCAGCTACTGCCAAGTGCCTCCTGTCTATTTTTATATCTTATGGGTTTCCTGTGGCGACTCAATCCAGCCTCCAGGGCCTCGGGTTGGAAGCTTGGGGCAGGGAACTGAGCAGTGGCTGGGAGACCCTGCGGGACGTTTCTCTCCTAGCTCTCGATAACAACGGAACTCAAGGCTTAGCTTTGAAAAAGCTGAAGGGTAGTAAATGGAGAACCCTCCCCCCCACCCAGTCCCAGAGCCAGGCTGGGATCCAGGCCATGACAGACTTAGCTTGGGGTGGGGGTGGGAGCCAGCCTAGGCCAGTGACACAGCAGTTGGGTGTGCTGGGAGCTGGCCGTCCCTGAACTTGTTGGCCCTAGGCCCGGCCCAGAATAGCTCAGGGCTGAGCGCAGCCTGGGTCAGAACTGTACGTGCATGAACTCTGAGCTTGCGTACCAAGACACTGGTGTGCAGGGGGCTGTGCCTTGCATTCTGCACGCAGCTCTCTGCGTGTCTGTGTGTCCGTCTGTGTCCTTGTGGAGAGGGATGCACGAGGGTCCATGAATGAACGTGGGTGCTGTGTGTGTGGAGGTGTGTAGCGCAGGGGCTCCCACCTTTCCAGCAGGTGGAAGACCTACGTGGCTCAGTTGAGTACGCACACTGCCACATTTCTCACCTGTCGAACTGAATGCACGCACATGCCATGTGCATATCTGTGGGGAACACAAACAGAAGCCCTGTGCGGGGAGGGGGGGGGAGGGTGGTGGTATGTTTGGTAGACCCCGTGCTTTGGGTACTATGGGGAGTGGTGCAGAGCCTGGTCCCCAGTCAAAGACCAACTGGGTAGGCCTTGCCTCACATCACAGGAAGTGGTGATGCCTGTGAGGTGGCTCAGTGGATGGCGAAGGCCAGAACTCAGTAACCTTCCGACTGCCTCTGACCAGGAAGTCACACCTGGCGAAGGAAGCTGGGACAGCTGTTTCTTTCTTTCTGTCAGGAGCCCCAGGCAGCATCGTCTCCCTTTGGATACTTGTGCAAACGAGGAAACCGAGGCTCAGAGAAGGAAAGGGCTGGCTCAGAGGTGCCTGGCACAAGATCAAACCTTTCCGGCTCCTGGCCTGCCCTGCCTGCCCAAAGGAGGCAGGCAGAGGTAGAGAAGTGGCCTCTGGGCCACAGGAGAGGGAGCAGAAAGCAAAGCTGGGGTTGAGGTGAGAGCTCAGTTAGTTAAGCGCTGCACGCAGGCACGAGGACATGACTCTGACCCCCAAAACACATGGGGAAAAAATTACAAGTGTGGGGGTGCACATTTGCAATTCCATCCCTGGGGATGCAGGGCCAGGTAGATCCCTAGCAGCCACTGGCCTGTCGGCCTAGTCTATGTAGTTAGGTGAAGGCCAGTGACAACACTGGCCAACAACAGCACCAGAGGAAATAGACACACACACACACACACACACACACACACACACACACACACACCTGCATACATACATACATGTCATACACACACAAAAAAGAAACCTGTAATGTATTTACCTTTTTAAAAAATGATTTAAGCTGGGCGTGGTGGTGCATGCCTTTAATCCTAGCAGAGGCAGGCGGATCACTGAGTTTGAGGCCAGCCTGGCCTACAAAGCGAGTCTAGGACAGCCAAGGCTACACAGAGAAACCTTGTCTGGAAAAACAAAACACAAACAACAACAACAACAACAAAAAGATTTAAAAGAAAGAAAAGCTGGAAAGAGGGAGAAGTCTAGGCCAGGCTGGAACGGAAGAAGGCTTAGAGGAGAGCTCTTAAGGATGAAGACCCAAGATTGGGGCAGGAGAATGAAGGAGAGCATCACCTGTGGTAGGGGCCCCGCCCAGGCAATAAACTCAGAGCCTGGCACTGTAGGGCAGCTTGGCAGAAGTTAAGTTCTCACCAAAAAGCAACCCAAGGGAGCTGGGGTTGCGGAGGTTGGCAGGCCCCTTCCCAGAAACTCTTGGGAGTGCCTCTTCTCCCTGCAGGATATGATTGAGGCTGTCCAAGACCTGGGTAGGGGGAAGGTGGTCCATCCCTACTCTCTCACAGCTGTCTCTTCCCTAGGCTGCTTCTCTCTGTCTTTGGAAGGGTTAGAAGCAACCCAGCAAGGCTAGTCAGCTCCTAGAGGCCGGTGCCACTGCAAGTGGAGGGGTGACTCGCTTGCTGGCCAAAAAGGGAGCCCGGCTGCGGGACAGCAGGCCTCTTTGTTACAAGTTTGAACCTTCGTTCCTCCTCCTTCCAAGAGTTTGGTCTGGAACTGCGCAGCTCTTTCCAAGGTCGAAGGCTTTGGCACAGGGAACTGGACAGCTTTAGGCTGTACCCGGAGTGGATGCAGGGGCCCTTCTTCAAGGTCT
Source organism: Acomys minous (assembly GCF_964271855.1). NCBI lineage: Eukaryota > Metazoa > Chordata > Mammalia > Rodentia > Muridae > Acomys > Acomys minous. The sequence goes on along the minus strand of NC_140495.1, from coordinate 12,942,468 downwards.
CACACAGTAGTAGCTGCTCCCGAAGGACATCCCAGCTGCGGGTCATCATGGCCGACTGCTCTAAGCAACAAGTTTCCAGATTCTACCCCAGGGATCCTTTGCGGGATGTAGGGGTGAGGGTGGGGGCTCGGTGACCCAAAAGAGGTTGGCAAGGTCTCAGGGCTGCAGAGAGGGCAGAGTCAGTGGACAAGGAAATCGGGGTGGTCTCAGGCACCGCCCGCCGTCCTTGGATCCGGGAAGGGGAGGTAAGAGGCGACAGACAGCCCGCGTGGGATCCTTGGGTGCACGCGGACGGGTGGGGAGCTTTCGCAGTCCGGCGGTAGCTGGAGAGGCTCGGGGAAGAGAGCTGTCGGCCGAGCCCCGCCCCCTCGGAGACGCCCCCGCGCGAGCAACACCTCCGGGCGGGGCGCGAAGAGGGAGGGCGGTGGGGCGAGGAGTTGCGCAGCCACTCGGGGCACCGCGGCGCACGGGCGCAGGTAAGGGTGCGCGTCTGTGGGCGGGGTCCGCCGCCCCACGGGCTCCGAGGCGGATGGGGCTCTCGCCTCTTCCCGCTGCCATGGTCACGGAGTTCTCAGCTTCCTCTTCCCAGTCTCGTGGTCACCGACTCCGGTTTAAACGCAGCGCGGGGTCGAGCTCCAAGCCGCTGTGTGTGCGTGCAGAGCGTGAGCGCTGTAACCTGGCGGCCAGACCAGGCCCCGGGTGCGAGTTTATCACCCAGAGGGAGAGGCTGCCAGGAGGAGGTGACCTGGCTGTTCAGGGCGGAAGGGCTGACAGAGAGGGCCGAGAAGGTTGTGTTGCTTGCCTGGGAGGGAAGTAGACAGAACTCTGAAGGTTGGAGTAGAGTAAGTAGTTCGGGCAACTCCCGGAGTGCGCTTCACGGCAGGCTAAGGGAGCAGAACCTACTTCGGAGACTTGGGAGGCATCTGGGCCAGAAACTTAGACGCAGGGAGAAGGAGAGACTGGGGTTAGAGACTGGAGGGCAGATGTGACAGTTCAGTGCACTTCCCTGGGGCAGACACTCCCTTCACCGCCCTCTGGCCATGTAGGTTGATTCGTGGTCCTTAGTACAGCCCAGGAAAAGGCCTCCATAGCAGAAAAGAGATCCATGCCAGTCCAGACCAGGAAATACCAGAGTGAGTGCCATGCTAGGGTGCGGCTGAGGGACTTGAGGGGCCAGGACTGTGTGAGGACAGAGAATCCCCCTTTGACCTGCTCTGGAGCAGTCTGGTGTGGACAGAGGCCAGGAATGCAGAGGACAGGGAGCAGGTCCAGCTACTGTTTCTATGGCTGAGGACAATAACTGACTCACCTGTGCGTGGCCCAACTCACCTTTTTTTTTTGGCCTCACCCTGCCAGTTTGTGAGCATCAAGTCTAGCTGGGCATGAGAAGGGAAGCCAGGCCCTGCCAGGAATGCACTGTGTACCTCAGTGAGTCACCCAGCACCTCTGAGCCACATAGGTGAGCCTGTTAGGGGCCGGAAATCAGGGCCTGGGTCTGAGCTCTGCACCTGATCTACAGATGGTGTCTCTAGGCTTTTCTGGACTTTCTCTGCCTCTAATTCACCTTTTGCATAGCCTGACGCTAAGGACCCCAGAGTTGGCAGGAAGGAGAAGCTGAGGAGGCCAGAGAGGGCTATGGGATGTGTGGCTGGCCCAGGGTTAGAGAGGAGAGTACACTTGCTGGCCTTCTGTTATTCCACAGAGCCCACTTCCTGCAACACGTTCTCATACACTGGTGCCTGGCCTTGCCCTGGCCATAGACCCATCTCACTACTTCCAGGATGAGCCCAGAGCTCCCAGCTGGGAGACTTGCACCCTCCTAGCCTCAAGGGCCCCCTTAATTTCTACCCTTTCCTCTGGGTGATGTGATTTCCTTTGGGGGTGGAAATCCTGGGGCCACAAGACCTGAAAGGCTGCTAACCTGGGTCTTGTTGGCTCGACCCAGGTCCAGCTTATGCTTTGGGGGTGTTTGGGGACGTGCAGCTCAAGGACCAGGTTCGGTGCTAAAAGAAGGTTTTGTCTACATTTTGTCCTTTTGAGGGGCAACCACAATAGTTTGAAATGTCCTTGATCTAGTTAGATCTCCCATTTCAGAGAGGATCGGGGTTGGGTAAGCTGTGACTTAACAGGCTGAGGTGGATCTCTTGAGGACAGCAGGTGAGGTGGGTGCTGGGTACCAGGGTAGTTCAGGGTTACAGGGATAGACTTAACCATTCTATCAATTTCTGGGAACATAGTTGAGGTCAGGGGGGGACTGAACCAGGGTCTCTAGGGCCTGTCCTCCCCACCCTCTCCTTGTGTATTGGGGTGGGGGTAGGGGACACACACACTACTTTAACTGCTAACACAGATGGCTGCCGCTGGATGTTTAGCAGTTTCTCGTTCCTGCCTCTCCTTCCTACAGCCTCACCCTCCCACACAGCAGAACAGCAGCAGGAAAGGTGGGGCAGGAATGCCTGGGCCCAGGATCTGGGCCAGAGTTCTGACGTTCCCCGCCCTACTTTGTTCTGGAGCGTGGGTTCTGTCAGGGACCTGTTATGCCCCCTCCCACCCAGGGACATCTTTAGGGGTACCTTCAGGAAGACTGAGCCCCCCTTGCCATTTGTTGGGGTCTGCCTCATGTCACCTGCCCACCATTTTGGCTGCCCTGATGACGTCTGGCCCACCCCATCTGTTAATTTCAAAGCTTGAGAGTGTCAGGACCAAGCAGAGTGGAGACGCTTTAACCCTGCCCTGGGTCAGGCCCTTTGGATGGATGAACATCCTTGCTAAGTGCAGACAGTAAGGACTGACTGCGGGGGCTGCTTTGCCTGAGCAGAACACAGACAGCCTAGCTATGGAATAGGTTCTAACATTCTTCTTCCCTCACCACCCCTGCTCCACGCCAGGATGCCGCATCACGCTGCTTTGCTTAGAAGGTCGCTCACTTAGGGCAGAATGTTTCAAGGCTCCAGCTGACCTAAACCAGTGACCCTGTTCCTGAGTGGGACGTACCCAGTCTCATCATAGGAGGTAGATGTGCCGGGTCTGGGCTTCTTGCTCGGTCTGACATTCCATCTATTACCTTGTTCTAAAGCCCTTTTATGACCTTCCAGGTTGACTGAGGCAAAGTTGACGAGCTTGTCTGCTGGCCAGTGAAGGTAGGCCGTCCTCAGGCTGGCCCTCCGAGGAGCCTTTGCTTTTACCTCTTCCCACGAGTATGCTATACTTTCTCTGGCTCCTTCTCTCCTTTCCCTCCCTCCTTCCTTCCTTCCTGTGCTCCGTTCCTCCCCAGTGCTGGGTCTGCAGGTATGCTTCCCCCCCCCCCCGCCCCCCTGCACAAGCTCTGCTGCTCGCCCTCTCCTTTGTGGCTCCAGCAGGAAGCTTCCAGGTCTTTCCTGGCCTACTGAGCTCTGTCTAGTGACAGAGAGCCTGAGCCTGGGCATCAGGATGTTGCTGAGCTCTCCTGATAGCACGCATGTCCTCCCCCCCCCCTCACCCCCCCCCCTGAGTGGGGACTTGAGTGGAAAGATGGCCAAAGCAAAGGAGGACAAGGTGGTCATCCTCCTGGCTGCCTGGATCCGTGGCCAAAACCGAGCTTGAAGAACACGTGCACTTGGGTGGAAAGGATTGTTTCCCTTGATAGTTTTCAGCTTTCCGGTTCCCTCCAGGGCCCCAACAGGAAGCTGGGCCAGGGGTCAGTGGCCAGAAGAGATCTCCTCTTAGAGAGAAGCTGGGCTCGGTGAGTGATTCTGATGTGGGTGCTTATGGGTCTCCCTCGTGGGAACCGGGGACCCTGGTCGTGTTCTCTGGCTGTGACCTGTATCCTTCCTACCCAGGAGGCCCCAGTGTCTTGCAGCCTGGCTAGCTATGTGTAGCTCTGAGGAGGCAGACCTGCTTCGTCTGGAGGAGGTTCTTCTCAACCACTCTTTGGTTGCACTATCCGTCTTATCCTCCAGCCCCTGCTCTCAGCTGGTGAGTCCAGGCCCTCGCTGGGGAAGGGGGGGGGCCGCCGGAGTGGCCCCCAGGGACAAGAGGTCTGCCTCATTGGACAGAACTTTCTCAACCTCAAGTTGTGTGGTGGCCACTTGATACTGCCGTCTTTTGATGGAGCTGAGGCCTTGGCCACCAGGTGCTGGCCGTTCCCTTCTCAAACAGCCTCTGAGGACCAACAGGCGTAGCCTATACCACTTGACTCATTTCTTGTTCCCACTCATGGCTCCTGGTGGTGCTTTGGAAAGCCCTGACTGGAATGCAAAACACATAAGGCTTTCACTGGGGGCGGGGGGCACGCGCTTTCCTCTCACAGTCTGTGTGTGCCTCTATAAGGTGGCTGGGGAGTGCCTTTAAGACTCCAAATTCTGCATCTGGATCTAGAGAGAAAACTTGGGTGAGCTAGGAGACTTAGTTTCCCCAAGATAATTAGAATTGTCCTGTTATGTAGGAGACACAGAACCCTACTCAAGAGTTCAGCCCAGCCTGGCGGCGGTGGCACATGCCTTACATCCCAACACTTGGGAGGTAGAGGCAGGTGGATTTCTGTGAGTTCAAGGCCAGCCTGGTCTACAAAGTAAGTCCAGGACAGCCAAGGCTACACAGACAAACCCTGTCTCAAAAACAAACAAACAAAAAAAACAAAAAAACAAAAAACAAGACAAAATAAAAAGTCTGCTTTAGGTACTGGAGAGATGGCTCAGTGGTTAAGAGCACTGTCTGCTCTTCCAGAGGTCCTGAGTTCAATTCCCTGCAACCACATGGTGGTTCACAACCATCTATAATAGCTCTGGTGCCCTCTTCTGTTGTGCAGGCAGAACACTGTATATGTTCAGCCCTTTCCCCCAGCATGCCCTGCCCTCTAGGGGGTGCTAGTGCTGTCCTGAGCACCTTTCCTGAATGCTGACTCAGGGTGGCTCTGCTTTCCACAGACCCTGAACCCTCAGACCCCTGTGGCCGAGAGTGCCTTCAGCTTCTGGAGCAACTGCGTGAGAATGCCCAGCGCTTGAGGGAGGTGACAGAGCAGAGCCTGCGTTCACTGCAGCAGAGGCTGTACAACCCACCATCCATGGGTCTAGAGGCCCTGCTGATACTGAGCAATACCGACCACATCCTGCAGGCCCACATGGAGTAAGATGCCCCTCCTCTGCCCCCCCCCCCCAAGGAAGTCTGTTGCTTGTCCACAGTGCCAAAGTGCCACCTCTGCTACTTGGTCCTAAGGATCAGCTGGCATGAACGGATGCATCCTACAGGCTATAGGGTATTAGTTTGGCAACAGGCTTAAAGACTCAGTCCTTGGACCAGGCCTGTGAGATAACAAGTGTTGGGTCACCACTTGAGGATGTCGAGCAATTGCCTGGACCATCAGGATTGTGGCTGCTCGGTGGGTGGGATCTCGGACCCCAAAAGGGCAGGGGCTGAGTGTGAGTTGGGAGCTGGGCTTTCAAGGTGATCCTGGGTTGTCCATAGGTACATCAAGTCCTATACTGACTGCGTGGTGGTGCAGGCCTTTCAGAAGGTCTCAAAGAGGAGGAGGTGAGCCTGGGCCTGCCCCAGTAGCACCCTATGTTGGTGTGGGTGTCTAAGCGAGAGGGAGTTGGGCATGCCTACACCAAAGCAATAAGTGTCTTGTTCACCCACTTCTTGAGTCGGTTGTCCCTATCTCCTCTGAGGCACGGCTGCAAAGCCTCTAGGGAGAGAACGTTTTTGCTGGGCTGTTGGGTTACAGGGTTGGTTGGACTTCTGGGTCTGGGGAGCTGGGAGGATGGTTAGAGTCGGGGTGGGTCCTGGTGGATGCGAGCTTGGAGCGGGTGGATGCGGGCTTGGAGTGGGTGAACGCAGTATGTGGCCCTTCCTAAATGCAGCGAGTACTGGAGGAGCCAGCGGAAGGCCCTGCGGCAGCTGCTGTCCTGTGGAGCACTGAGGGCTCGGTGGGCACCACGATGTGCCAGGCCCTCCACCAGCCACACGCCCAGCACGTGCAGAAGTATGTGCTCCACCTGCTGCGCCTCAAGGACACCCTTGACAAGGTGGGCACTGAGAGCAATCCAAGGATGCATGTGTGCAGGAGAGGAGAAACAGTGCAGGCTCCGGGGCAGGTGGGCAAGTTCAGCAGTAGCGGGGAGCCTAAAAGAACCCCTGGGAAGGGGTTCTCAGGGCATGAATCTACCCAATGGGATCTTGGGCACATGGCTCTGCCTTGATGGGGCAGTTGACAGCCAAAAAGCAGACCTAGAATTCTCTACTGGGTGTTAGTATGTATGGGCCAGGGCCACACTGTTGGTATCACTGAAATGAAATGTCCATCTGGAAGCACCTTCATGCTCCTTCCTTGTCCCCAGAACAGTTAATTGTAAGGGAGAAAAGAGAGAGCTGTGACTTAAGTTAGGCCTGACTGGCTGAGGCTAGGCTGGGGCTCTCATGGGCATCACCAGATGGAGGCTGGCTCCAAGTCCCTCAGATCCATCCGACCTTCCCTGTCCTTTTACAGCACCACCCCGCCCAGGAGCTGGTGATGCGTGCAGTCACCGGGTTTGGGAACCTGCAGTGCTTCATGAAGGAGGCCTTGGACCAAGCTGTGGCCACACAGGCCCTGTGGCACAGCCTCAGCAGCGCGCTGAGGGTAAGTCTGGGGCTTTGGGGCAGTCAAGGAACAACAGTGTTCCACAATGGATGTGAGGCTGTGTTGGATGGCTTGAGCAGCTCTCTGACTCAGTTTTCCCATCTGGAAGGAGGACTGATGACCAGGTGTGCCTGTCAGTCACCCTTAGTCCACCTGCTGGGTCATCAGAATTGACTTTCTCTGGTGGTGTCGCCAGTTATGCATTCCTGTCGCTGTCTAGCACAACATATAATGCCCCTGCGGGAGGAGAGCCCTTGGGTCCCAGAAGATGTGAGAGTCAGGCCTGAATAACCATGGGTGACAGGGGGTATGGCATACTGGGTGAGGGTAACAGGAACCTCTTGGCTCTGACAGGGGTGCAGTACGGAGACCACCCAGGAAAGCTCCAGAGTTAGAAACTGTGCTGCCCTTCTGGGCTAGATCAGGGATGACACCTTCCACCCCCAGCCCTTGTGGGGTGGAGCATCAGCATGTGTGTGCACGTGTGTGTGTGTGTGTGTGTGTGTGTGTGTGGTGTAACATGGGGGTACCCTAGGCCTGCTAGGATGGTCTCTGGGAGGTGTCTGGATGCAGGAGGGAGGGGCAGGGTTGGACAGCAGCCTCTGATATAGCCTCCCTCTTCATCCCAAGGATGTGCTCTGTACCCCTACCCACCGGCTCCTACAGGACAGCCAGGACATCCCTGTGGTGGTCACCCCACTGCGGGCTGAGCGTGTGCTGCTCTTTGATGATGCCCTTGTCCTGTTACAGGTTTGGAGGGGATCACGTGAGGTGGAGTTATGGGATGGGATTAGAGACTGAACAGGAAAGAATTAAGAGCCGAAGCTGAGGGCCATAGGCTTGGGGGATGGCGGGGGGAAGGGGTGAGGGGGGGCTGGGGGGGGGAGGGGAAAGGCAGAGACAGGCTAAGGATTGTGGGGTCGAGAGGAAGCCAGACATGGACTCAGGGTTTGTCCCATAGCCAGTAACCTTGGCCAAACTCACCTGGCACTTGTGGTGCTCACAGCACTGTGTCCCCTGCCTCAGCAAGGCCACCAGTTTTGGTGTTTGTTCGGACTGTGCCTGTAACCCTCCTCGCCCGATGTCACAGTTTGTCGGCTAGAGATGTTTCCAGCCCTCCCTGCTTGTCTGAGTTCCTTTTCTAGTTACTGCTGCAAATGCCTGACCAAACCAGCTTAATAGGAGAAGGAGGAGGAGGGAAGGGGAGGGAGTAAGAAGGGAAGGAAAGAGGGAAGGAGGGGGAGAGGGAGGGCTGTTTTAGTATGGGCCTTTCTTTGCTCATGCTCCTGTTTCTGCGGGGCTTTCTTGTCCCTGTTATGTCCTGTAAATGCCTTCATTCTCAGACTTGGCCTTGAGTCCTTTCCTGGTCAAGTGAGCAGCCTTTTGGGGCCAGATGGGAGGTGATAACAGTCCAGAGAGAGGGACTTTCCCTTTGGGCTCAGTCATGGGTAGCTTCTTTGGTAGAAGGAAGATCATGAGCAAAGGTGAAGTAAAGGATGCTTGGGGCCAAGCTCAGGAGGCCATGATGGCGGGCGGGCGGAGCAGCAGACACACGTGCATGTGCCAGGCTCTGCAGTGGGCCTCAGTCTCCAGACAAAAGGAAGCCTCAGGAGTTTGTAGCCAGGGGCTGCCAGGGGCTGACCGTCTTTCTAGGGAACCCTGGCAACTGCACAGGTGAGGAGGCCTGTCCCAGGTCCTAGGATGAGGAAGAAAAGAAGAGGCTTCAGCTGAAAGGCCACAGTAGAAGTTCCCAGTTCTGGCCGGGCATGGCGGCTCACGCCTGTAATCCCAGGACTCGGGAGGCAGAGGCAGGTGGATCGCTGTGAGTTCGAGGCCAGCCTTGTCTACAAAGCGAGTCCAGGACAGCCATGGCTACACAGAGAAACTCTGTCCAGGGGAAAAGCAAAAAACAAAAAAACAAAAAGTTCCCAGTTCTGAAGTTTTCTGGGGCCTGGCACCTGGAGGCCTCCAGGACAGGTGTCTCTGTCAACACAGCTCAGACAGCACCTTACCCATCTTCTTCCAGGGCCACAATGTCCATACTTTTGACCTGAAGTTGGTGTGGTGGAGCCTGGCCAAGACAAGTGAGTGACTCCCTCTGCTGGTGCCCCTGCCCCCCACTAGACTTCCTCCCTGGGATCACACCTTCAGGCTCCCACATGAGCCCACTTTCAACCCTGGGCGGAAGGGGCTCACTGGTCCCCTCTTGTCTGCCCCAGGCACGTGTTTCACGTCCTCACACCCGAAGAGGAATTCTCCTTCTGCGCCAGAGACCCCCAGGGCCAGGTGAGTGAGGTTGAAGCATGGATAGGGTCAAAGTCAGAAGCGGAGGAGGCAGAGTGCCAGTTCCTTGGGGGGCTCTGAAGGGAGTAAGGGGTGTGGCCCAGGGTTGGGTATCAGGATGTTAAGGGAGCAGGAATTTTTCTACCAAAAGGCTGGAGTGGAGGCCTAAGTAGAGGCCTGCTCCCACCCTCTTGTGCAGCCCTCTGGGTTGTCTAGTCCCTAGGAGACCCAAAGGATCTCAGGTCTGGTGCCATGCCACAGAAAGGCAGTGCGCTTGAGGACAAGAGTAGAAGGGAAATCCGGGCAGTGGTGGCGCACACCTTTAATCCCAGCACTTGGGAGGCAGAGGAAGGCAGATGTTTGTGAGTTCGAGGCCAGCCTGGTCTACAAAGCGAGTCCAGGATAGTCAAGGCTACACAGAGAGACCCTGTCTCAAAAAAACCAAACCAAACCAAACAAACAAAAAAAGTGAAAGAGTGGAGGAGATGGACCTAGGCGCCTATGAGGCCTCTTCAGGGCATACCTGCAGCAGCAATTTCATGTGCACTGCCTTCTTGTCTCCACCAGGCTGTCTGGTGGTGGAAGGTGACCCAGGCTGTGTGTCAGGCCCTGCGTGGCAAGAAGGACCTCGCTGTGCTGGGGTCAGGCCTGGAGCCACCTGTACCCACTGACTGCCGCTGTGTGGCCTATACCTTCCACCATGAGGGCCGGCTCTACCAGGCCACCTATGAGGGCGAGTGGTGTCGGGCCAAGCCCCATGGCAAGTGAGTCACCAGCAGTATTGGCTAAACACTTCCAGCGGCTCATTCAGGAGCATGCTAGAAGAAACGCTATCGACCAGGAGTTTTCTTAGACTTGCCATTTGGTTCTGCACCACCTGTGGTTCAAGGGGAAAGGGGAATGCAGATGTTTGCAGGGCTCCCGCTGTGGGGGGTGCCCCACAAGGTTGCTGGTGCAGGTGTGCAGGGGATGGGTGGGGGTGGGGTGGGGGTGGGCTTTCTATGAGGGATCTCGGGACTAGGCTAACATGAGGTCTGATTGGAAGAACATAGGGGAGAGGAAGGGGGACTCTAGAGAGTGTGGGGAGACAGCTGACTGGGGATGGATGGGTCTGGTGGCCCTCACCTGTGTTCCAGGGGAACCCTGAAGTGGCCGGATGGGCAGAACCACGTGGGGGATTTCTGCCAGGGCCTGGAGCACGGGTAAGATTGGCTGGGCAGGTCCTGGCGTGGTGGGAGGGGGGGCGGGGGGCGGGGGGCAGCGTAAGCAGAGGACCTGCTATTCACTGGCTGCCCCAAATTCCCAACCTCAAGTATGAGTGGTCAGATGGCCCAGCTTTTCCCACCACATAGATAAGGCGAACCAGGCAGGACTAGGGATGTGGGTTTCGGCCTTGCCGTGGTGGGGGAGGGATGTCCTGAACACTTTTTGTAAGAGAACAGGGGACTCTGAGATCTTCTGTATCCTTGGAGGGACTCCTTGGGGACAAGGACAACTGGGTAGCATGGAGGGATGTGACAGGGGCATCTGATCAGGCAAGTGGCCTGGATACTCACTTCCAACCCCGCCCAACCCCACGGTCAGCTTTTGGCATCCGCCTGGTGCCCCAGGCCTCCGAGGACAAGTTCGACTGTTACAAGTGCCACTGGCAGGAAGGCGTCATGTGTGACTACGGCATCTGTGGAGTAAGTGACCTTTGGCCTTTAGGGGAAAGGTACGAGGGGGGTGGGGGCGAAGCCTCTGGACTGTGCTCCTCAAAGTGGAGCCCAGCTGTTGGTGAATCTCTCCAGGTACGGCACTGACAAGGTGTACAAGGGGTATTTCCAGGCTGGCCTGCGGCATGGGTTTGGCGTCCTTGAAAGTACCCCACAGGCCTCCCAGCCCTTCAGGTACACAGGCCACTGGGAGAGAGGCCAGAGGGAGTGGCTATGGCATTGAAGAGGACAGTGACAGGTGAGTGCCGGCAGGGAGAAACTGGAGGTCCAGCTGCCCCAAGCCGGTCTTTTGTCTTGCTCCGTCCTGGACCCCTGCATTCATGCCTCTCCGTCTATGCTACCTGCTACCTCTAGGGAGCTCCACCCAGCATGCCTTCCCCTAAGGATGGCTCCCTTCTCTGCCATCCCTGTCCGCCTTGGGGTTGTCAGGTCATCTTTTTCTGTCACCGCCCGTCTCCCCGCATCCCCTGCCAGGAGAACATCTAGAAGGCACCGGGGAACCGTTCTGAGCCTCATCTCTCACATTCCTCTTCCTTTAGGGGTGAGCGCTACATTGGCATGTGGCAGGCTGACCAGCGTCATGGCCCTGGGGTCGTGGTCACCCAGGCAGGCATCTGCTATCAGGGCACATTCCAAGGGGACAAGATGACCGTGAGTGACAGCCGCTGCCTTGAGCACTCTGTAGCTGACTCAAAGCTAAGCTGGGTGGGTAACAAGGGAGGCCCAGCTATGTCTGACTTTAGCAAGATCCAGGCTTCTTCTAGCCTCGCTTTCCCCATCTGCAACTCAGGTCAGGGGTGCTTACTGTACACATACTAATAAGAACCAAGTATGTCATAGGACATGCCAGTGATGTTCATAGACCCCCTCACTGGCCCTGACTGAACCGTCATCGTCTTCTGGAGTCCTTGTGCGACTCCTGCAATCGATGCCATTGTCCTTAGCATATGAACGACACGTGTTTATTGATGACAGACATCAGAGAACCTGCCCAACTTCCGGCTGAGACTGAGACCAAACTCAAGTCCCCCTAACCTGGGTCTCTGGCTCTTGCCTTCCCCCTCTCCACTAGTCAGGGGCTTGATGTGTGGTCGGGCTCTGGGCAACAGATGTGCCTGGTTTTATGGCTTGTTTGTTTAGATTCCACCTTGTTCTGGAAAGAACCAAAGGAGACCTCAAAGAGACGGGGAAGGAAAGGCAAGAACAGGGCCCTCAGCATAGAGTCAGGAACAGGTTGAATGTGAACTTCTTGGCAGGTGTGGTAGTAAAGGGAAGGATTGCCCCCACCCCTGCCCCCACCCCCTTTCCCAGGGCAGGGACAGCTGAAAGGAAGCCAGCAGCACTTCCTGAGTATTTAGGGGCTTCCTGAAGAGCCTGCTGAGGAGGAGGGGCCAAGTCTGAGGGCTAACTAGGGAAAACAAGAGATGGGGTTCTTGGGACTCAGCACACCTGGGGAGGGCAGTGCCAGGGCTTAGGGGCTTTTGGCTTGCCATGGGTCAGCATCCACCCACCCTGGTTTTCTGTCTAGCCTCACCTCCCTTTCCTCTCTTCTCTTGCCTCCTTTCAAGGGCCCAGGCATCCAGCTATGTGACGATGATTCTCTGTATGAAGGTACTTTCACCAGGGACCTGCTGTTCCTAGGGAAGGTGAGAGCCACCCACTTCTCACTCCACCCCATAATGCCAGGCCTCAGAGCCAAGGCGGAAGGTAGAGACAGGGTGGGCAGCTGGAGGGTGCCCCTCCCCCCTCCACGGTGTCCAGGGCTTCCATGTCCTTGTCATGCAGCATGCAGTACTGACTTAGCAGAGCAAGGTGACAGAGGTCCCGGTCTGGCTGTGTCTGTGCTGTGCTTTTTGCAGACCCGTCACCACCCTTGGCGTGAAAATTGGGTGGCTGTCCTTGGGGGTCACCATTCTTTCTGTGTCCCTGGCTGAGTTGACATAGCACAAGGCAGTTGTGTTCGCGCTGGGCCTTTGGGAACTTGAGGATAATTTTAGGACAGGCAGGTCTGGTGCACCATGAGTGGTCAGGGGTGCTATGAACAGAGCGATTCCACACAGCTAGGAATCGTCTCCTCTAGGTCCCTGGACCAAGCTACCTAGCCTCACAGTGGGTGAGCCACCTTGAATGGACAGGTGGAACACATGGTCAGACGTTTCCGTCTGACCTACACAAGCAGGCCCGGCATTGACACACTTGGCTGGGCACACGGACACATTTCTGCTCTTCTCCTCTTCTGCTCTCAGGGCAAGGTCACCTTCCCCAACGGTTTCACCTTGGATGGTTCTTTCAGCAGTGGGACAGATAAAGGAATGTGCATACAGGGAATGCTGGACACAGCTGCCCTCTTGCCTGACCCAAGCTGTACTCGCAAGAGGTGAGAGCCCAAGCTATTTGGCAGCGTGTGTCTCTTCCCACCCAAGGCCTCAGTGGAGGAGGCCTTAATACCACAGAGAGTTCCGAGCTTGAGTCTTCCAGCCAGAGGCTCTTGAAGTCTGAGGCTAGGTGAGTGTCCTGCCATGCGTACACTGGAAGAAAAATAGGATTTCTAAGTCTCACTTGGACCCTGGCTTTAGGTTTTCTTTTTCTCTAGAAAGAATACGAGACAATTTCCAAGTCAAATCAAATACACAAGGAAAAAAAATAGAAAATGAAATTGTGAGTTGGTCTTAAGAGAAAGAGAGAGACATAGCTATAGATGTGGTTAGAGTGCCCCTTAGCCTGGCTCGGAGTCCCCTGGCACCCAGGGGGCAGAAGGAAAGAAGCTTGGTAAGTCGAGTCACTCTCCCTCAAGCAGTGGCTCATGAGACAGATTTTTTTCCTATGAAAACAGAGCATCCCTTTCAAAAAGTCAGTTCAGGTGAATAACTCCTGCAAGATCGCGTGTCAGAAGCAGGGAAGGGGGGACAGCGAAGGCATCCATCAGCCTATTGTCTGCCCCAGCCTGGTGGGGTGGGGACAGCGTGAGAGACACTGCATTAGACTCACCGTCAGGCCTCACTCAGCCTGATGGCAAGGCAGGATCAACCACAGAGAGGCCTGTGGGAGATGGCAGGACAGAGAGAAAAGCAGGGAAATAATCCCTGGGCTTGTGGGCACTGCCTGTCGTGACCCAAGATCTACTGTCTGGATTTGGCCCCCCGGCTCTCCATGCCCTTTGCAGAACTATGTACCCTGCTCCACCTCAGAACACACTGCCCATCTCTGCCTTGTTTTCTTCTCCGCCTGCCTTGGAGCCCAACTCTGTCAGTGTTCTACATCCTGCCTCATCCTGGGACCAGGAGTCCCAACCCTATTAAGGGCTGCACCAAGGGCCTGCTGCCTTCAACCTCATCTTCCACACATCTCTCACTGTTCCCTAATCGCAGACAGCTGGGACTGGGTGCCTTCCCTGTGGAGAGCCGCTGGCAGGGAGTCTACAGCCCCTTCCGGGACTTCGTGCGTTCAGGGTGTCCTGGGGGACTGCAGGAAGCCCTGCTGGGCTTCCACGTGCAAAGTTCTAGGGAGCTACGCAAGTCCCAAGAGGACCTGTGCTGTGAGAGGTGAGCCTGGCCTTCTGGGTGTCCCTGCAGGTCAGAGAGGGCTTAGGGAAGCTCTCGGGGGGGGGGGGGGGGGCGATGGGAACTGATGCGGGGGTGGGTGAGCGACACTGTGCGTGGTGTCCCAGGAGCCACCCCAAGGACTGTGCAAGCAGCATGGAAGATATCCTGAAGGAGCTGCTGCAGCACCGCGAGCACAAGGCCCTGCAGCAGTACCTCAGGAAGGTGAGGGCCCAGGCTGGGGGAGGCCTCCTGTGTCTCACAGCGTGGTGCTAACTGGAGGGGACAGGCCCACCACGGTGCTCCTGGTACTCAGAGGGCCTCAGTGTTTCTGCCTAGGGAGGCTGGTCTGGGCTTATTGTGCTGTAGACCCCCCGACTCTAAGCATTCCTGTTGTCTCTCACTGGCCCAGGCTCTGAGCAGTCCCCGACACCCGCTGGGGAGATTACTCCGTACCCTGATGCTGACTTTCCAGGCCACATACGCAGGCATAGGGGCCAACAAACACCTGCAGGGGATGGCCCAGGAGGAGGTCAAGCAACATGCCCAGGAGCTTTGGGCAGCCTACAGGTGAGCCTGTGCACAGGCGATGGATGACCACTGCCTAGGGACTGGCCCGGGATTGCCCTTTCAAGTCTTGTTCGGTACAGGATCAGAGGTTGGTCAGTGTGTCAACGGTAACCCAAGGTATGAAATGACAGCAAGTGCCTCCGACAGCTCCTGGCCGGGGGGTCTAATCCCTGTCTGGTCCCTGGGCAAACCCCTGACCCTGTAGGAACCTCTACCCTTGCTATAGGCTGAGTGTGACCCTGGATTCAAGCTCCATCTATCCCGTCCCAGGTAGAACTTAGAACCCAAGAGCATTACAGATAGGAGCGTCAGCTGCCGCTGGAGTGCCGGGACCCTCCAGCACCCACCTTTAGCTCCAGCCTTGGACCCTCAATGGCAGGAGAGGCTAGACATTGGAGGCAGGCATCCAATCCAGATCTAGCCAGCCAGTTCTGGTAGATGGGACCATGCACCCTCAGTTTTGGTGACTGGGACAGTGGAGTCCTTTTTCTGTGGGTAGCAGCCATATCATGTCCCTCTCTTTGGCTTGCAGGGGTCTGCTGAAAGTCGCCTTACATCGCCAGGGCCAGACCTTGGAGGAGGAAGACATGGAGACAAGGTGCTTGGCTACCCCTTTGTGCCTAGGGCCTCCCTCTGGGTGGCCCTGCTTTTTGGAAAAGTGCTGGGCACGTCTGCTATTCACCAAGCTTGGTGCATGGACCATTTATCCATCACAATGTGACCTATGACCTTGGTCCTAGAAGCCACCCAGGGGACAGTGCCAGCATGCACTAGACACATCTTTGTTCTAAAATGCCCTCCCAGCCTCATGCTTTGAGTTGTGCAGAGGGAGGGGAGCGGTTGTCAGAGGCCTCCTCCTGCCTGCGCGCCATGAGACCAAGGCGTGGAGGAGCTGAGCCTAAGGTCGTCACATAGAGCAGGAGCTAGCTGTACCCAGGACGGAGTCCAGTTCTGCAGATGCAGAGGTGGCCTTGACGGCAGTGTCTCCCACCCCGTTCTGGCCTCTCAGGGACAAGCAGGTGCATGGGTTGCTGCTGCCCCTCATCCTGCCCAGCTTCTACTCAGAGCTCTTCACACTGTACCTCCTTCTCCATGAGAGGGAGGATGGATTGTACAGCCAGGGCATCGCCAACCTCAGCCTGTTTCCTGACACCAAGCTCCTGGAGTTCCTGGACGTGCAGAAGTAAGCCTGTCCCTGCTAGCTCAGCCTCAGCCAGCGCTCTGGGGGAGCTGACAGCTCTACCCAAGCTCAGCTGTGAGGCCTGCTCGGGTTTTTGTTTTGTTTTGGTTTTGTGGCTGGATCTAGGTGCTCAGCCATTCCTTTAACTTTGTGGCCAGAGCCACTTTGTGGCACCAGCTGCTCCCGGGGTTATTGTCTTCCGGCTCAGTCCCCTCACTGTCCCTAGAGAGATCTGGCATTCCCCTGTCCCTTAGTTCCAGCAGTGCCCCTGGAGCCATTCTTGGCTTGGTGTCCTACCCTGAGTGTGGGTCAACACTGACTGGACCTGCTTCCAGATCCACCACTGAGGTCTGTGCCCTTGGACTGAGAGTGGGGGAGGAGAGGTCTTCAGGGGGAAACTGAGGACTGCTCTGGCAGCAGGTCAGACAGGTATTTGCCTTACACTAGTGCCTTTCCTGCCCTCCCCTACCCCTACTTCCTCTAACGCATCCTTTTTCCTTAGTGCCCCTCTGATACACACACACACACACACACACACGCGCGCGCGCCACAATGCTTGATTGTCCCCGCTGCCCGCTGGAACCTCAGCTCCCATTCTCCTCCAGAGCCCAGTGCTCCTTTGTCACAGAGCAGTAGAAGATCACTTCCCCCAGGACCCTATGCCTGAGGCTCTGCACACGTCTCCCTCCTCCGCCTTCCACCTCCCGAGCCTCAGGCTGTGCACATACACCTGAGGATGCCACAGTGGCCCTATTCCTTTACCATTGCCGGTGTTTAGCCCTTGGCAAAGCCTCCCATCTCCCATCTCCACTTTCAGGCATCTGTGGCCCCTCAAGGACCTCAAGCTGACTAGCAATCAGGTGAGAGGGCAGTGTTTGTGTCTACGGGGGAAGGGCCTGTGGTCCAGGAGCTTCTGAGTCAGGATGGCCTAGGGAGAGGCAGGTGAGGGCGGAGACATCAGGCTTTCCTCCTGTCTCAGGCTCAGCGGCAGGCTGTGGCCATGGGTAGGGGTCCTGGCCTCTGAGTTTTCTCCTGTGTAAAGAGAGCCACAGCAAACCCACCTCATAAGACGGCCATGGTCACGGGCACATAAGTCCAACCGCCTTGGGCCCCACAGCTTTTGCAATGCAAGGCAAAATAAATAAATAAAATAAATAAATAAATAAATAATTCTATCACCGAGCCAATCCAGTCTTACCTTATGCCTGCTGAGTCAGATCAGCTCAGCTCAGCAACCTGGGTTTCAAGAAGCCCTTGGGTCTGAGAACCGTTGACATCAGCTTTGGAATCCAGTGTCGCCAAGGGACGACCTGTGCATCCTGGTCCTCTCACCCTCTTGGAGCCTTGTTCCCCTCCCCCCCCCACCCCGCCCCAGGTTACAGCTGCACGAAGTGGAGCTCACAGTGGGGCTGTGGGGTTGCCCTGGGCCACTTGGCCATCAAGGCAGGCATGCACTTGAGTCAGTGATGGGGCAGGCGTGAGCGGCGCCGGATCCTGGGGATGACAGCGTGCCAGGCTGGACCCCTGTTCTACTGCCCTCATCCTCCTCCCCTCTACAGAGATATTCTCTGCTCCGGGACAAGTGTTTCCTTTCAGCCACCGAGTGTCTGCAGAAGATCATGTGAGTGTCGGTGGTGGTGGTGGGGCGCGTGGATGAGTCTGCCCTGGTGGGGGGCGGGCGCGCGTGTGGAAGGGCACAGGAGTGCTGTCCCTTCTCTTCCTCCCAAGACTGAGCACGGGGGCCCTGATCTGGAACCGCTCCCCGCTTTCAGTACCACAATGGACCCTCGGGAGAAGCTGGAAGTGCTCGAAAAAACCTATGGGGAAATTGAGGCGACAGTGTCACGGGTGCTGGGCAGGGAACACAAACTGCCCATGGATGACCTCCTGCCGCTGCTTATCTACGTGGTGTCGAGAGCTCGGTGAGCCGGGGCTGGGGTAGGCTCGAGGAAGACCACGGGACAGAGGAGAAGCGGAGGCCCAGGAAGGAGCCGGCCTCATGGGGGCCTGGGACAGAGCTGGGGCCATTCCAGAAGGATCTAGCTCTCTAGACCGGGGGGGTGGGGGGGGAGGTATCTGCTTCCCTAGCTGTGAGGTATCTCTGTCTGTGACATCCCATCTCTCCTCTGTTGTCATGGTCCTTTCTCTAGAATTCAACATCTGGGAGCTGAGATCCACCTGATCCGAGACATGATGGACCCTATCCACACAGGTGGCCTCCATGACTTCCTCCTCACAGCTTTAGAGGTGAGGGACCAGGGCTGTGAGCCCCAGACAACCATGGTAGAAAGAGCTCGAATCCCTGCCTTGGGTGTCTCCATGGAACCGGTCGGTCCTCACAGACCTGATGCTTTTGCGCAGGGCAGGTGAGCCTCACGGCCCTAAAGGCCACAGCTCCAAGCAGTGTACGGAGGGAAGGCTGTTTGCCTGCAGAGTGTGGCTGACCGCTAGTCCTGACTGAGGCAGTGTGTACACAGGGAGATAGAGGTGATGGCTTCCAGGGCCTAGAACCATGCACACAGTTGGGAACAAGGTCTGCCAGCAGGCCCCAACCTTGTCTCTCTCCCCAGTCCTGTTATGAGCACATCCAGAAAGAAGACATGAGGCTGCGCCGCCTGCCCGGCCACTGGGACTCTAGAGAACTCTGGTGACATGGCCACTCTGGACCAAGTGCAGTGCTAAAGGCCACATGGTGGAGTAAGCGCCACCTACCTGCTCCCTGCCGGCATCAAGGCAGGCTGTAGAGATGTTTCTCAAAGGAGATGGTGTTCCGCTTCCTGCAGGGACACACCTAGCTGCTGCAGTGTGACCCCAGAGCTCATGGCTCTCTGTTGGCCTCTGGTCTGGGCTCTGATAACCCTTTGCCCAGAATTGTGCCACCTTAGGTGAGGAGCCCTGGCTTCGCTCCACCTCAGCCTTTACTCAGTAGCCCTCGGTCTCGGGGCTACACGCTGCACAATGGTGAAGATGGTGTCCAACATTCCTCCAGTCCAGTTCACTGAGCTCTGCGGCCCTTCCCCGAGAGCGGGCGTCATTCAGTTCTTTGGACTGAAATGGAAATTCTCACATCACTGTTTGTCTCATTCCTGTTTCCCTCCTCCAGGCTAGAAGGTCCAAAGCTGCAGAAGTCTCTGTTTGTTTCCATTTCCCGAGAGTATCTCCCTGGGGTCCTGTTTCCTTCTAAGCTGGCCTTGAGCTGGCCTCTCGGGAGGACCCTGTGGCGGGAAAGCCTCAGGTCCATGCCGAGCTGCCCACTTGCCTCCGGCAGGCCCTGCCCTTTGCAAAGGCACGGGATGCGAACATCAGTAGTCATTTACCCGGCCTTGTGTGCCAGCAGAATGCAGGTCGCCCGTAAATGACAGACCTGAGGCACATTACAGCCTCTCTGTGGGAGGGACTGCAGGGATATTGGAGGCTTGCTAGTGTCCCAGCAGATGACCCTCTCTGGCCCAGGACCATAAGTAAGTCTGATCACAGTGCTGGGCTCCGGGTCACCGTTCCAGGGACGCCTTCCATCAATCCAGCCTGTGTGGGAAGAGCCAAGGGAGACGCTGACAAAGCTACACACTCAAGGCCAGGGCTGAGGTCCCTGGAAGCCTCATGGAGGGCCACCATCAGAGCCTCTCAAAGTGTGGAGCACTGTGTGAAGCAAGTGCACTGCCATCTCCAGAGAACACAAACAGAGGCGTTGTCTGGCTGGACTTGCCAGATGTATCATCGCGAGCATAGGGCCTGGGCTTGAGTTCCACCAGGAACTTGTGTCCCCAGGAGGGTCTTTGGAAGGGTCAAACTGACGGAGGCCTGTGACACCGTTCAGCTGTGACAAAACCCTGCCACCACCCTCCTGCTCCTGACACTGACCATGGGCCTCTGGTCCTTGTGGGTCTGCAAGGTTTCCATAGTGTCCTGGTAGGTTCCAGGAACAGCCAGGGCTGTAGCAGACCCTTAAGACAAGTGCGCTGGGGAGATGGCTCAGAGGTTAAGAGCACTGGCTGCTCTTCCAAAGCTCCTGAGTTCAATTTCCAGCAACCATATGTTGGATCACAACCATCTATAATGAGATCTGGTGCTTTCTTCTGGTGGTCAGGCACACATACAGGCAGTAGGTTATATATATAATAAATACAATTAAATCTTTAAAAAAAAAAAGATAAAACCAACGTGTGAGGGAATGCAGTAAGGAAGCTGGCTGACAGTGGAACTGAGGGCCAGCCAGCCACCTGCATTTGGTGCTTTGGGAGGCTGATGAAGATGGCCTTTCCCAGATGGATTCTTTTATAAGTGATAGCTGTCAAGCCTAGAACACCTCCTGTTTTTGACATGTGAGCCATGCAAGAGGACAGCCTTAGGAGTTTGCGTTATTATCGGTTCCTTGGGGTACAGTCTCCATCCATCAGGTATAGCTGAGCCATAACACCATCAGGCCAGATGTCACTGTGCCTCACTTCATAGCCTTCTGGAAGGTAGGCCTGGAGTCAGAAGGGAAGACAGAAAGATGAGACATGGTTAAAGCCTCTTATGTCTACGCTGGGCCCTTTTCATTCCCCCTCCTGCCTCATAATGTTGTTGTTGTTCCCCCTACTTTTCTGGGGGGGGGGATGGCAACAACCAGTTTACTTATTTATTCAGAATTTTTAATAAATACATTTCATCTTTATGTGTGGGCATGTGTGTGTTTGCATATGCATATGTGCACACACAAAGGCAATAAATAGTTAATATCCGGTGTCGTCCCCAGTCATGCTCTACCTTATTTTTTGAAGCAGAGTCTCTCCTTGAACCTGGGCCTCACTGATTCGCCTAGACTGGCTCACCAGCTAGCCAAAGGGACTCTCTTGTCACTGCCTCCCCAGGTCTCTGGCCGCAGGCATACAGCTCTATGCCCAGCGTTTTTAAGTCCTGGGGGGGTCCTCATGCTTGCACAAGTACTTTTGCTGAGTGAGTCATGTTGAGACCCCACACCCCAATTCCTGCCTGTGGCAGAACCGGGAGCACGCCATGTTCAAATCCCCAGATGGCTGCCAGCTGATGGAACTCTTAGCTACAGGAGGGGCAAGGCCCTGTTCAGAAGCAGTGACATCAGAATATGGAGCTTACTTCTACTCTGTAAGTGGGAATTGTGTCATTCCTAGAAAGGGTATGTATTGTGTGCCATGGCCAGGGGGACTCCGGGGAGGGCAAAGGGTCCACAGAGTCTGTTTGCCAGAACTGGGTAGAGTTGGGCTATGCATCTAGTGCTCCTTTGTCATCAACTGTGAGTCTGGTATTTGGGCACATTTACCATGGTCCCTGGGCTTCGTGTGCTGGGTTTTGCCATGCCAATGTGACAGTGTATTCAGATGGCTGTGGTCCTTACCTGGGCATGTATCTTGATGCTTCCACTGACATTCATTGCCAAAGGCTCCTTTTCCACAGCATCCCTGTGTGGCATCAACAGAGAGCGGGCCTTTGCCATTTGCTGCCATTATGTTTGTCTCTCCGTGGTTTGGGCCATTGACAGGTGCCAGCCCACACTATTATCCGTGAGTCAGGTTGTGTGTGTGTGTGTGTGTGTGTGTGTGTGTGTGTGTGTGTGAGAGAGAGAGAGAGAGAGAGAGAGAGAGAGAGAGAGAGAGAGAGAGAGAGAGAGAGATCTTACAGGTAGGAGGCCTCACTGATGCTTAGTTAGCCCCATGTTTGCTGGGCACAACCCATCTTGTCAGGGTTTCCCCTGCAGGCTCACCTCTGAATGATACTGGAAGTAGCAATATTCAGAAAGCTGACCTCTCAGGTCCTCCTGTGTCCATTACCCCCAAAGTCAAGAATAGTAAGCAAATATGGTCGGTCAGTTGCTGCACTCCAAACACAAGGGAGCACCTTCGTTGGGTGCTGCCAGCTGCCTTTGGGGGACTCCAACCACTGATCACTGATGGTTTTGAAGGCCCCAGAAGACATGAAGGCCTGAGAGGGAATGTCTGTTAGGGTTTAAAAATAGAGTGACACGAAACAGATCTGATATGGAGAGATTTCTTTGAGGGAAAGGAAGGGAAGAAGACTTAGGATCTGAGTGGGCCATGAGGGTAGAGAGGCAGAGACAGAAGGAAAGAGGACTCCCCTTAGAGAAACTGCAAGAGAGAGGGAGGTTAAGAGTAAGAGAGAGACAGGCGGTGGGGTTGCCTTTTTTATCCATGGCTCCTGGCACACACCTGGTGGCAGGCAGGTGATGTCAGAGGTTGTTAAGCGACCTACAGGCAGATCAGATTGGCTAGCTGACTAGCAGATTGGCCTGTGAGCTAAGTGTCACCTGCAGCTTCTCTGCCAACTTCCTTGAGCACGCCTGACCCTGCCAGCCCTTTCGTAGGTGTAGTGACTCCTAATCCCGCCTTTTATTGTATGCAGTTCCCCTGGAGAGATACCCTATAAAGACAACAGGTGATTCCCTGTTGCTTATGTGGCTGGCCCAGGGGAGCGCGGTGTCCACCAGTCACCAACTTGTCCCACAGTCACTGTCCCCACCATGTCACTGTCCTCCCCACTGGGAGCACTCCTGGTAGGAAAGAGCTGGCTGCTGCTTGCAACCACACCAATCAGTGCCAATGGGAAGAGCAACTATCTCCTCCAGCCTGGGTGCTGCTTCTGCCTGCTTAGCCCTTGGCAGCTTTCAGGGGAGAAAGGTCTCCTGTCAGCTGAAACTATGAAGTTGGGCACTAAGGCCTTACCCAGCATCTCTACTCTCACTCCAGGGGGCATCGTTGAACACTGGACCAACACAAACTGAACTGTAAGGGGGCCTTACCTAAATGGTCTATGTGGAGATACGCAAGGTTCCCAGGGTGTGACGTGGAGCCATAGCCCATTTTCCATTCTCAGTTGCAAAGAGAGATTGGACATCACTCTCCTTTCTCCTTGAGAACCCAGCATCTCTTCATCCCTGACAGACCCAGAAAGTGCTCCCAGAAGTTCTGAGTGGTCTGTGCTTCCTTCTGTCCCCGCCCCCAACTTCATTATGGTCTTGTCCACCTTGTCTTGGGCATATCAGCATCTCTCCATGTCAAAGGGCACCCTTTATCCAGGTCATGGTCACTCTCAGATGGACTCCAGTCAGCCCCTCCTGCTCCTCCTGTGGCCTCTTCTGCCCCCACTGCAGCCAAGTGTCCACACAGCCACAGGAGGAGGCTTTGGGAAGGCCTCTGATGGTTTTCCATACACCTGGATTCAAATCCAGCCCCTTTACCTTGGCCCACAGGGTTGCTCTGAGTCTCTGTCCACTCAGTCTTTGTGACTTCTGCCTTGCCACCTGTTCTAGTGTGGCTTCCTGCATCTGCTGACCCCTGACTGTCCTAGGACAGCCTCCTTTGTGTCCTGCAGGTTTCCTGATTCCACTGCGTTTCCTGCAAGAGCCCGCTCCCCCAGGGCCCACTGCCCCTGCCTGCATCCTGTCATGTGTGTGTGTTTTGTCATTACTGGTGCATCTCAATTTCCTGCCCTTTGCAGAGGAGGGCAGAGGAGGATCTTGGCTGCCTTAGTCACTACCTCATCCCCAGGGGTTTGACCCATACTTTGTACCAGCTCTATCCAGTGAAAACCTGAAGCTGCTGCCCCAGACTCTTCCGTGTTCCTCCTTCCGCCTCCTTCCTCCTTCCTGAAGATCAATAGCAACAAAAGTGCTCAAAGCAGCCAGGGCGGCATAATGCGGTGCTTGTCTTGGGCTGGAGGGAGGGAGTCCTGTGACTCCAGGAGGGGCTCACTGGTGACCTGAGGTTGGACGTGATGGCTCCCGTTCTTCCTCCTACCTTAGAGTGGTTTGCAGTCAATAAGAGAGGCTAGGGATGGGCTGGAGCGATGGTTCAGTGGTTATGAGTGCCACTTACTCTTCCAAAAGTCCTGAGTTCAGATCCCAGCAACCACATGGTGGCTCACAACCATCTGTAATGTGATCTGATGCCCTCTTCTGGCCTACAGTTGTACATGCAGGCAGAACATTGTATACATAATAATAAATCAGTAAATCTTTTTTTTAAAAGAGCCTGTTAAGCAGATCACTGTGAATTCGAGGCTAGCCTGGTCTACAAAGTGAGTCTAGGACAACCAAGGCTACACAGAGAAACCCTGTCTTGAACCCTCCCTCGCCAAAAAAAAAGAGCCTTTAACCTCTTTTGGGGGGGGGGGTTTGAGACAGGGTCTCTCTGTGTAGCCTTGGCTGTACTGGACTCACTTTGTAGACCAGGCTGGCCTCGAACTCACAGCGATCCGCCTGCCTCTGCCTCCCAAGTGCTGAGATTAAAGGCGTGCGCCACCCAGACCTTTGGCCTGTTGCTCCTTGTCCTGCCCTCTAGGACAAAATCTTCCTGACCAAAATTTGCTGTGGTCTAGGCTTCTCATGACTCCCTAAGGACAGGGTTGAAGAGAGAGGGACAGAAGAGAGCCGCCACGACATGTAGGAGATGCCTTGAATGTCGAGAGCTGCTGTTTCAGTCTACTAAAGATCTTTAGGTACCATTCTGCTCATGCAGCTGACCCAGGCTCACGATCAGAAACCAAAGACCATAACTGAAGCTGGCGCAGCATCGGTCTGTGCTTTTTCTGTGGACAGAGCTGAAAAGCTTCTGCAGATGCCTCTGCCTGTGAACACCAGCATAGCACTCAGTTAAACACTTTCTTGTGGTCAGTTCTAGGCTCCAGGTATCCCTAGGGACATGAATATTGACAACAGATGAATGGAAATGAGCTAGGACTTACATAAGCCTTGTCAAGCCTGCAAGGACAGGTGGCCTTGGTTAATTAAGTGGCTGTAAGGAAGGCACTCCTAGTCTGTCCCTTCAGGGTTGGAAGGTGCAGGGTCTCTCATCCACAGCACCACAGAACTATGTCTATCATTTATCTATCTATCTATCTATCTATCTATCTATCTATCTATCTATCTATCATCTATCTATCTATCTATTTATCTATCTATCTATAATCTATTTAATCTGTCATCTATTTTATCTATCTGTAATCTATTTAATCTATATCATCTATCTAGTTTACCTGTCATCTATTTTACCTATTATCTATCTATCTATCTATCTATCTATCTATCTATCATTTATTGAGATGGAAATGTTGAAACAAGGTCTCACATAACCCACTTGTTGAACCTTTTTGAACTTCACCACAGTTGGAATTTTACTTCTTCACCTCCACAGGGGCCTCGGGAAGGTCTCAGCTTGCAGTTGATGTGGTCAGATGTGACATCCTAGAAACATGTCAGGTTTCTGTTGATCTGTTCAATGGACAAATGGATAGCATTGAGGCTGAAACACACACACACACACGAGAGAGAGAGAGAGAGAGAGAGAGAGAGAGAGAGAGAGAGAGAGAGAGTTTGTCTTTCTTTCTGAGTAGATTCATGATTCATGTCACTGGAGGTTAAGTATCTACCAATGGATTTCAAGATTATTATTCCCATGGACATAATTTAAAATATTACACTACAAGCAATGCAATCAGCAAATCATGATGTTACTGAGTTGGCTGCAACTACTGTGTTCTTGTCAAATGCCTTGGTGCAAATGGAACGCACAGGCTCAGGAAGGCTCCATGTATGTTCTCCCAGGTCTGGGTAAAAATAAAAGCTGAGAGACAGATATGGGAGACACCAAAGATATGGGGGTACACACTTAGTCTCAGCACTCGGGAGGCCAGCCTGGTCCACATAGTGAGTGCCAGGCCGGCCACAGTTACATACTGAGACTCTATGCATCCCCCCAAATGAGTTGATTAAATAAAATAAATCCAAAGAAACGTAAGACCCAGGTTTGATGCCATTAATCCCGGTACTCAGGAGACTGAGGAAGGAGGATCCTGAATTTGAGACTGACCTCAAGCATAAGGTAAGACCCTGCTTCAAACAACCAGACTAAAAGAAAAGAAAACAGAAACAAAAAAAGTAAATATAAGATAATAAATGTGCTCTATAGTTGGACAATGACAGCAAATATGCATATCATTCACTTAGGGAAAATGTATAAGCTATAAGGTAGAATGAAATGGCATTTATCAGCAGTATGAAATCTGTCCCTGGTGTTAGAAGATATTCAGGGTGGTCTAGTTCACTGACTGAGTCCTTCCTGCAGGAGAAATGGTCAAAACAGACTGACCCAGATGGCTTTCTAAAGCTGACCTCGAAAGCCGATGAGGTTTGTTCTGAAACATGGATGCTGTCTTTACTGCTTCAAGTACTGCTCATAGTTGACCCAGTTCTTTTTAAAATATGGTGCTGACGTCTGTCAGTCACTTATATCAGAGTGACCTCAGGGGAATGTCACCAAAGGTCAAACAGTATACGTGATGGTTTGAATAGGAATAGCACCTGTAACTCATGTGTTTGAATGCTTGGCCCATAGGGAGTGATACCATTAGGAGGTGTGGCCTTGTTGCTGTAGGTGTGGCCTTGTTGGAGGAAGTGTGTCACTGTGAGGGTGAACTTTGAGCTCTCAGATGCTCAAGCTACACCCAGTGTGGCTCAGTCTCCTTCTGCTTCTGAGGATCAAGATGGAGAACTCTCAGCTCCTTCTCCAGCACCAGATCTGCCTGCATGCCGCCATGCTTCCTGCCACGACGATAATGGACTAAGCCTCTGAAACTGTAAACCAGCCCCAATTAAATGTTTCCTTTTAGCCGGATGTGGTGGCTCACACCCTTAATTCCAGCACTGGGGAGGCAGAGGCAGGCGGATTGCTGTGAGTTCAAGGCCAGCCCAGTCTACAAAGTGAGTCCAAGACAGCCAAGGCTACACAGAGAAACCCTGTCTTGAAAAACCAAAACAACAAAATAACAACAACAAAAACGGTTATGTGAATGTTTTTGTTTTAATCCCAGGTGTGGGATAAGAGGCTGCTTCACAGCAGGTGATTATGATTTGCCTCATGCACTAGCAGGTGAGTGTAATTTTTGACAGTTGCAGACAGTTTAATTCTGGGAACTCTCAAAAGGGCATAAAAGGGAGAGCCACGAGAGAGACCAGAGGTGCTCCAAAGAGAAGGCTGCTGCTCCTGGATGCTCTTCTTGCTGTTTGGTGAGAAGAAGTTGGAGATACCCTGACAAAGAAGATTGGATTCCCCCGCCCCAAGGAATCCAATGCCTCTAATCAACAGGAAGTAGCCTCTCTCTCCTCTAACCTTCTTGCTCACCTACCTACCATTGGGGGGGGGGTTGGAAAGGATTGGGGTGAATAAGGGTGGTAAACATAGGAACCCAATAAAATAACAGAAAAAACAACAGATGCCTACATAAGACTGCATAGAAACAAAGGGGTGGACACTGTAGGGAACAGTTCCCGTCAGCCACCATTTTCTCTATCTCTCTTGAGTGGAGGCTTGATCGCCTTTGTTCTGGGTGATTGTTCCATGGGTGTTTGTGTGACCAGTAACTTCAAAATATACAGACCATGTCAGGAAGTGCATTTCTTCCATCTCAACTCTCACTGGCCACTGCCTCCTCGACCCCGTCTCTCTGGAACACTTTCGGTTCTTACCCAGCAACCTACCTTTTCCTTCCTGCTATGGCTGACCTTGCTGCTGATACCCTGCTGATACCCATGACACACCTGACATCTAACATCCCAGCTACTCCAACCTCTTGGTAAATAAGCCTCAACTTGGGAGCTGCCCTCACAATAGCCTATGGAATGGAACCAGTTGTCAAGAACACAGGGCGTGGACCACCCATCACCACAACCCGTCACCATGGAGTAGAAATCATATTTATTAGGGAAAACTCCAAGCAGAAAAGTGGCCAGGCTCATGCGGCACTGGCCTTAGGTAGGCACCGCTGCAGTGGACACACTGTGGGAAGGTTCTAGAGGCCCCACACCCTATGACCTTCTTCATTCCATAGACCAAAGGGAAGCGTTTGGAGAATTATGAAAGCTTCCTGGTCAGGAAGTGACCTTATAAAAGGACCTTCTAAAGCATAGCCATGGACTGCAGCCTGCTTGATGTGGACTAACTTAGTGCTACGCTGGCTCTCTGCTAAGAGAGAGGAAACTCTCTCAGTGGTGTCATTCAGGCCCCTGAGCCCGATCTGAATGGGGGTATTATGGAGGAGGCTCTCATAAGACACAGTGCTGTGCTGTATGCAAACCTTCCATTCACTTGCCCAACAGATCAGTCTTGTGTCCCATCACGTGAATGCTGCTCCCATCCCTAGGGGCTGTTCCAGATGCCCATATTCAGCCTCAAAGCCCCATGTGGTGGGGTCCTCGGTCAGCTCAGTTTGTCTTCTCTTTTCATAAGATGACTGAATACGTATAGCTTCGACCTTCTTCTCATGTCCCTTCCTTGTTGGATTGCTCAAGGCCTCCCAAAGCTGGCTATCACATCCACTAAGCACTGTTGTGGTTAATTTAGCAGTAGGGCCTGATAAGTATTTATTATTAGGCTAACTATTATTATGGTGGTACTTTCTAAATTGCTATCAATCAATAAAAACACAGACACCTGTAATATTTTAAAATAGCCTTGGTTCACCTGGGCAGGGAAGATATTAATGCCCAAAACTATCTCACATAAATCCCTGCCTCAATCCCATGCCATCTGTTTCTAATAATTTCTATCGTGCTACCTCCCATCCATAATCCCAAATACTTGCTAATGTTCTTCATCTGGGCCAAATCCTCCATCCTCACCAGCCATGTGCTTCTCTCTCCACCTCATCTATGGTGGCAACCTCCTTCCTTCTCTTCCTCTCTGTCTCCTTCCCAAGATCCTCTCCTAGTCTCTGACTGCTTCCTTTCCCAAGATCCTCTCTGTCCCACAAGCCCAGGAATCTTAGCCGTGCCTATCCCATTTGCCCTGCCCAGGTGTGTTGGCTTTTTGATTGATCAAAAAGGAATAAGTTTTTAGGCAAGGTTGCAAACATTTTGAGGTACGTGAGTCTGCTCATTTGGGCAGCAGCCAGACCAACCCCCCAACAAGGCATGTTAACTCAGTTACTTTTGCACACAGCAAACAAAAGGAAACATCAATAGCTCATCACCAGGGTATCAAGGTTTCCGGCATCACCAGCTAGGACTGTTCAGATCTCTGTGAGGGCACCACATCAATAGGGGCAGGGTAGACTAAGTTTGGCATGGAAGCTACTTCATCTACTAGGGCTCTCTTTACAGCTCAAATTAGCCATTTATATGTTAGGTGAACACACACATACGGAAAGAGAGGGAGAAACAGAGAGAGACATGGAGGGGGCGTATTATGTACCTGCACAGAATCTCAAGTCCACACATAGAGAAAACATAGTATTTTTCTTTTTGAGTCTATTTTTCCCCACTAATATAATGGTATCCAATCACATCCATTTTTCTAGCAAATAGCATAACTTTTTAAAGATTTATTTCTTTAGTTCCTATGTATGAGTGTTTTTCCTGGATATCTGTGCACCATGTGCATGTCTGGTGCTTAAAAAGTCAGGAGAGGGTCTCCGGTTTCCTATAACTGGAATTACAAGTAGTGGTGAGTCACCATGTGCATGCTGGGAACTGAACCTGAGTCACCATGTGGATGCTGGGAACAGAACCAGGGTCCTCTGCAACTGCTCTTGGCTGCTCAGCCATCTTTCCAGCCTCCCAACCTTTTTGTTGTTCTTTGTGACTAAATAAAATCCTACTTTGTGTATACAATATATATCCTTTATTCATGCATCTGTTGATGGACACCTAGGCAGACTCCATGGGTAGGTAAGGAGTCTTGCAATAAAAACATGTGCGAGTGTCTCTGTGGTGTGTTGACTTAGTCCTGCAGATATATACCTAGGGGTAGCTTGATTGGGTCATTTGTATGATAATTTTATGTCTTATGGTTTTTTTAAAGGAATTTTTATGACTGGACCAGTATGCATTCCCACGAGTAGTAGATAAACGTAGGGCTATAAGAGTGTGGAAGGAGCTCAGAGCTTAAGAGCACTGGCTACTCTTCCAGAGGTCCTGAATTCAATTCCCAGCAACCACGTGGTGGCTCATAGCCAACTATAATGAGATCTGGTGCCCTTTCTGGAGAAGATATGCAGGCAAGATGTTGTATACATAATAATTAAATAAATAAATAAATCTTTAAAAAAAAACTGTGTGTGTGAGACTGAAATTTCTTATAAGTCAAGCAGGTTTTATTGTAGAGGAATTTTAGTCTATCAGCATGGCTGTTCTGTTAATGGATCACATCCAAAGACCTTCTCGGTCTGTGTGATCTGGCTGGAATACAGACATGCCCTTAGTATACACCTTTAATCCCTCTGGCTGGAACAAACAATGACATCTAATTGAGGGACAAACAAATTGACAAATCAGAGAAAGATTTGACAGAATGTGTCAGAGAGAGGATACACCCAACTCTCATGGGAACAGACAGGAAAGAGAAGCTATTTACGAGCGGTGCAGAAGAGTAGTGTTCAGTAGAGAAGACAGGACAGTAGAGTTGAGTTGTTGGGGTCAATCATCTGGTGGTCAGTGGGGAGTCAGTTGAGAGGCAGGTGCAGTAATGGCTCAGATCAGTTTGGGTGAGTGGAGTTGAGTTTGGAGCAGTTCAGTTGAATGAGTGCAGTGCAGCGGAGTTGAGATTGTGAGTGAGTTAGCGAGTGCAGAAGAAGTTGAAGCCAGAGAATGGAGAACAAGAAGATTAGGACAAATTGCCAGCGGTTAGTTTGAGGCCAAGCAGAGCAGTTCAGTGAGAAGCCAGATTGAATCAGTCAGCGTGGAGAGGAGTTTGAGCCAGAACAGCTGAGTTGAACCAGCCAGCCGGAGTTCAGAAAGAGCCAGAAAGGGTGAGCTTATTCAGCGGTAAGCCTCCAAGACAACTATTACGTCAGGCAAATAGAAGATTCTATTACAATTCATAATAAAGATGATGAACTTTTATTACTGTTAAAAGCAATCAGGCATGCCCTTAAACTACTGATCCTCCTGCCTTTACCTCCTACGTGCTAGGATGGCAGTTGTATGCCACTAAGTCTTGCTGAAGATGATAATTTTAAGTGTACTAAAATTTTGGATGCATTTGAATAAAGACATAGTGGTTTAGATTCTAAACCTTACAATCTTAAGAAAATGAAGCTGACACTTGAAACTTATTTATTATCATGTGTGTGTGTGTGTGTGTGTTTGCGTATGAGCAGGTGTGTGTCGTGTCGCATGTGTGTTGGTCAGAGGTCAAGTTTCAGGAGGCAGTCTTTTTTTTTTCCTCTGTGAGTTCCAGGGTTGAACTCAGGTCATCAGGAGTTCACAGATAGTGCCTTCACCCAACTGAGCCATGTTGCTAGCCCAAAGCTGACTCACAGGACCGTGAGTGGCCTCGTTAGGACAGACGTATGAGAGAGAGAGAAAAGTGGGGTGGTTAGAGTTTAGCCTGAGTAACTGGGTGAATAAAGCATTGCTTATTGAGATAGTGAGGTGGGGGAGGGGAACATCTTAAGAGGTTGGAACTGGGTGTGGAAAAAACTTCTGGAAAAACTCTTTTGGAGAAACAGATGAACAAACAATAAGATAGCTTGCAATTTGGTATTGAAATTAAGTGTAGGAGTAAGTCTGTAATCCTTGTATAATTCCAGGAATTGTCATTCTTGGAAGCTTGTTAATCTATTCAGTTTTTTTGTTTTGTCTGTTTGTTGTTGTTGTTTTTCGTTGGTTGGTTTTGGGTTTTTTTCAAGACAGGGTTTCTCTGTGTAGCCTTGGCTATCCTGGACTTGCTTTATAGACCAGGCTGGCCTCAAAGCCACAGAGATCTGCCTGCCCCTGCCTTCCGAGTGCTGGGATCAAAGGCGTGTACCACCACCGCCTGGCTTTCAGTTATTTTCAACACTGCTCACACCACTGATATGTCTACCATTTAAACCAATGCAATGTAAATGAGAAAACAGAAGAGGGGAGGGAGGGCACATGGAGTCCACCAGGGAGACAGGATTCCTTGATTTGGAAAAGCAGTCGAACTTGCGGTGGTCGCTCTGCACCAACATTCTTTGCACTCTTACTAACATCGGACTACTGCTTTTCTGTGTGCTGTGGCAAAGCTCCTGTCAGAGGCGGCTCCTGGCTGGGGTCGGGGTGGGGGGTGGTGTTCTTCTGGGGTGGAGTGGGGGTGGGGCAGTGTTCTGCTCACAGCATAGAGAAGTCTGTCATGGATGGCGGCCGGAACAGCTTAGCTTGTAGTGGTGGCAACCTGTGGCATGGCTCATCCACATCCTTTGAGGGGATAGGGGGAGGTTGGCGCGCACGAGGAAGTTCAAAGCTCAGGCTGGAACCAGGTATGACCTCCCTCTGTCACTTTCAGCAAATGGCTCACTCTGGCTAGCTGTGCCACTATCCCAAAGGTTCCAACCCCTCCCAAAAGAGACTCACAGGGAGGACCTGGTGCCCGGCATGAGCAAGTATTCACAGTGCAACTCTTCAAGTCAAAATCCACTGAAGCGTTTCTTTTTTCTTTTCTTTTCTTTTCTTTTGTTCATTTTGTTTGTTTGTTTGTTTGTTTTTGGGTTTTTGAGACAGAGTTTCTCTGTAGCCTTGGCTGTCCTGGACTCACTTTGTAGACCAGGCTGGTCTCGAACTCACAGAAATTTAGTCTGCCTCTGCCTCTGCCTCTAAGAGTGCTGGTATTATAGGTGTGCGCCACCATTCCTAGATGAAAGTATTTTTTAAAAATATTTATTTATTATTTATACATATTCTGCTCGCATGTAGGCCTGCCCACCAGAAGAGAGCACCAAATCTCATTGTAGACGGTTATGAGCCACCATGTGGTTGCTGGGAATTGAACTCAGTACCTTTGGAAGAGCAGTCAGTGCTCTTAATCACTGAGCCATCTCTCTAGTCCCCGATGAAGGTATTTTTAATTAATGTGATCTTAGCATATAAACACTCATCTTATACATGGATTTTAACAGTTGACTAAAATACATTACCACTGAGCACAAATCATTAATTAACTAGAAACACGATTTGAAATGAGGATGTGCTTTGAAGCTAAAACTGATATTGAATCTTGGCTCTTTCTCTAATCAGTTTTATACTCATATCACTTTTCTGAGCCTCAGTTTTCTTGTCTATAAAAAGGAGTTAACAGTTGGGGCTGAAGAGATAGCTCAGTGGTTAATAGTACACACTGCTCTTGCTGAAGACCTGAGTTCACTTCCCAACACCTGGAACCGGTTCACATCCACCTGTATCTCCAGCTTCCAAACATTGGACAACTGTCACAGGCCCCTGCACTCATGTACACACACCCTCACACAGATACACATGCACTCCCCCATGCACAGACACACATGTACACCTCCACACATACACGTGCACACACCCTCACACAGATACACATGCACTCCCCCATGCACAGACACACATGTACACCTCCACACATACACGTGCACACACCCTCACACAGATACACATGTACTCCCCCATGCACAGATACACATGTACACCTCCACACATACACGTGCACACACCCTCACACAGATACACATGCACTCCCCCATGCACAGACACACATGTACACCTCTACACATACACGTGCACACACCCTCACACAGATACACATGCACTCCCCCATGCACAGACACACATGTACACCTCCACACATACACGTGCACACACCCTCACACAGATACACATGCACTCCCCCATGCACAGACACACATGTACACCTCCACACATACACGTGCACACACCCTCACACAGATACACATGCACTCCCCCATGCACAGACATACATGTACACCTCCACACATACACGTGCACACACCCTCACACAGATACACATGCACTCCCCCAGGCACAGACACACATGTACACCTCCACACATACACGTGCACACACCCTCACACAGATACACATGCACTCCCCCAGGCACAGACACACATGTACACCTCCACACATACACGTGCACACACCCTCACACAGATAGATACACAGGCACAACCTCACATATACACACGCACTCACCCTCACCCAGACACACATGCACACACCCTCACATAGATACAAGTGTGCATACCCTTACACAGATACACATGTATACACATAACTTAAAATGAAAATAAATATTTTAAGGTGTGATGATAATAGCAATACATGTGTACGTGATCAGGGAACTACTTTTACGTTTACCAGTTGAATTATCCTTGCGTTTGAAGCCCTTAGAGGTGGTGTGTACAGCAATGATGAATCTCTCTGCTCTCTTCTTCTGTTGGGGGAAAATTTTTGTAGACCAGGCTGGCCTCGAACTCGCAGCGATCCGCCTGCCTCTGCCTCCCGAGTGCTGGGATTAAAGGCGTGGGCCACCACCGCCCGTCCACCTGACATCAGTTTTGATGAGCTGACAGACTGGAAGCTAACCAATGCAAACTCACGGAGATTCAACTAAATACATGCAATGGAGAGCCCACTCATAGAACGGCAAATGACTGAATTTTATTAAATCATCTCCACATGTTATTGATAAACACACTTTTCTAAAGGCCAGTTAAATTCACACAGAGACCGGTTCTTTGGGAACCTTCTTTTATGACTGTGGCGCTGCTTTTGTTTCTGCAGATGGGTGCATTGTTTTTCTCTTCAAAGGGAAATGTGAGAAAAGATTGCATTTAATTCTGTTTCCTGGGTGAAATACCATGCAATGTTTAAAGAAAGGCTAGAGAGATCGGAATCCCTTTTGGTGTACACACACTTTAAAATTCGTGTATTTTAAAACTAGAGGGAAATTATATGAAAACAAAACACAATGTCTGAGCCCTTGATTTCAAACAAGCTCATCCAGAGAGAGAGAGACATTTGGAACAATAGCCTGGCCTCCATGCGGAGTAGACTTGGCAAATAGTCACCACGGGGCGGGGGGGGGGGGGGGGGGGCGTTGGTCAAGGGCGTGCTGTAGCAGCGGACTTAGGATCTAGCTGGCTTCTAGCAGAGTGACCTCCTTGCTTTGTGTCCTCTCGGGAGGCGGAGGGGGGGGGCCAGGGAAGCGGGAAGCGCTCAGCCGACATTTGTCCGTGGCGTTTCCACCTCATCGGGGTTGTTCCGCAGCCTCAGCTTTCTCTCTAGCCTCTGCTTCCATTCTTCCCTGAGTCTGAAAGCAGAGATGGGGCTCTCACCTCTCAGATTGTGGCTCTGGTACTCAAGGAGGCCAGAGGTGTTAGATCCTGGAGCTGGAGTTACAAGCGGCGGTGACACATGGCAGCTAACAACAGTCTCTAATTCCAGCTGCAGAGGACCCAACACCTTCTTCTGGCCTCCAGGGCGCTGCAAGCACACGATGCACAGACGCACAGGCAAGACATACATACACATAAAAGAAAACAACAACATAAATCTGTTCTAAATGGGTTAACACAGACGCGGGGCTATGTACTTTCTCAGGGCACTCCTTCCCAGGCGGTGCTCCTCGGACTCGCGATAGCACGTCTGCTTGCGGATCTCTCTCTCCCAAAAGCGTTTGAGGTCGTGGCAGGTGTTCCCGCAGAAGACCTCTCGGCGGACGTACTGATTGTTCATCCCCTGAAAAAGAAAAGAGGCGCGAAGCCCTCCCGAGCTTGAAGTCTTAGATTCTGCGGGGTCCATTTGAATCGAGACTCTGCTGTTTTCTTAGGACCCTAGCCAGCCAGAGAACCAGAGTCACCTCGCCTTTGGAGGGCATCCTTTGTCAACGTACAGCATGAACCAAAGATAGGCGGTCCAAGTGTGGAAGAGAGCGGAGTGTACCTGGGCAGGAGTGCTGTGAGCCCCGGGCCTGGAGAAAATATCTGTCATTCGTCCTTACTGGAAGGAGACGCAGAGTTCTTTAGCAGTTAGCACCGGCAGAGCTGTGGGCTTGAGGCACCCGCATGAGCTCGGCATGACCTTTCTGCTGGAGCAGTGTCAGAAACCACCTGGGTCACAGGTGATAACCTATGAAGAAAGGCCTCACGGTTCTGAAAGTTCAAAACCTCTGCGCGAGGGCCAATGAATGATCTCTGGGTTTGACACATCCAACAGCAAGCTGTTATGTACACACATAGGCACCATCTACGAAATTGTAATGGTAGCAGGCCCTAATGCTCACTATCTTCCCACCCCCTCCCTTAAAGACAGGGAACCACCCTGTGGCTCTGGGTGGCCTGAAACCTGCTGTCCTCAAATTTATAAAGAGCCATTCAATTCTGCCTCTGTAGTGCTGGCATCACCTTTTACACATACACACACACACACACACACACACACACACACACACACACCCCTGCCCAACTCCCAGAGCTCAATAGGTCCAGCAGACGAGACACAACTAAAATGGCAAGCGTGTTCAAAGCCAATCTGGGTTACACAGAGAATCCAGTCAGGGCTTTATGGAAAGACCCCGTCTCACCTAAGCAAGGGAGCAGCTGTTCCTGTTTTCTGGAGTTCCCCAAGAAATCATGCGTGGGAGATGCCAATCTAGAGGAATTTGGGTTTTTTGGTTTTGTGTGTGTATGTGTGTGTGTGTTTGGTTTTTCGAGATAGGGTTTCTCTGTGTAGTCTTGCCTGTCCTGTACTCACTTTGTAGACCAGACTGGCCTCGAACTTGCAGTGATCCACCTGCCTCTGCCTCTCCCAAGTGC
Source organism: Acomys minous (assembly GCF_964271855.1). NCBI lineage: Eukaryota > Metazoa > Chordata > Mammalia > Rodentia > Muridae > Acomys > Acomys minous. Next base: position 12,906,018 of record NC_140495.1, on the reverse strand, counting down.
TGGGATTAAAGGCGTGCGCCACCACGCCAGGTGAATTTGGGTCTGATGATAAAGGCAGTAAGAAGGTCTGCCCATGTGTGTGTGGATGAAATCAGGGGTGCGCAGACCATCTCTGTGCAACACGTGCAGAGTGAGAGTGGGGTTCAGGGAGAAGGACTACCCCACTGCTGGAGGCAGCCTGGGATCAGCCATGGCCAGAGCAGAGGGCACAGGATGCTAGGATTCTCCAACAGAGAACCGGTGTGGACCAATTGACTCTTAGGGGATCCGGCATGGTCAGCCCTAGGTGGTCAGTGAAGGAGGCTCCCTGCCTGTGCCTTATGTCCGTGTGCCCCTGGGGTAAGCCAGAGGAGAGGCCTTGGGGAGCACAGTCCAGCAGTACAGACGGAGATAAGGATGGGTGATGATGTCACACAGCAGGGAGTGTTGAGGGGTCATTGTGATTCACCGTAGAAATCTGGGCCATGATTCTCTCACAGACAGTGACCATGATGGTTGAGTGGGGTAAAAGGGAGAGAGGAGCAGGGTTGGAGAGATGGCTCAGTGGTTAAGAACACTGCTTGCTCTTCCAGAGGTCCTGAGTTCAATTCCCAGAAACCACATGGTGACTCACACCATCTATAATGAGATCTGGTGCCCTCTTCTAGCCTGCAGGTGTACATGCAAGCAGAATGCTGTATAATTAATAAATCAATCTTTTAAGAGAGAGAGAGAGAGAGAGAAGCTTGAAAGCAGACATTCCCTCCACACCTCTATTTCCACCTCTATTACCCAGAACTTGTTACTAAAATTCTCTGTGGGCTGGAATAATAGTTCAGTTGTCAAGAGCGCTTACTGCTCTTCTAGAGGACCCCAGCTCAGTTCCCAGCACCCTCGTTGGGCAGCTAACAACTGCTTGTAACTCCAGGTCCAGGGAATCTGGACCCCAAAGGCATCTGTACTCACATGCACACACACACATTCACACAGATATGAAATTTAAAAACATCTTTCGGGCCAGTGGTGGTACATGCCTTTAATCCCAGCACTCAGGAGGTGAATCTCTGAGGCCAGCCTCCACAGAGAGAGTTTTAAGACAGCCAGGGCCACACAGAGAAACCCTGTCTTTAAAAGTCAAAATTAAGTAAGTAAAACAAAAATCTTAAAAAATATTCTAGTCGGGCGTGGTGGTGCATACCTTTAATCCCAGCACTAGGGAGGCAGAGGTAGGCTGTGAGTTCGAGGCCAGCCAAGGCTACACAGAGAAACCCTGTCTCAAAAAACCAAAAAAAAAAAAATTCTTCAATTTAAAATATTCTTGCAGGAATAATGGTATATACCTTTCTTTAATCTCAGTACTCAGGAGGCAAAGACAGATGGACCTCTGTGAGTTTGAGACCATCCTGGTCTACATAGTAAGTTCCAGGATAACAGAGCTACATAGTGAGATTTTGCTTTTAAAAAAGAAAAAAAAAGCTACCAGGTGAGGTGGCACATATCTGTAATCCCAGCACTCTGTAGGCAGAGGCAGGTGGATCTCTATGAGTTCGAGACCAGCTTGGTCTACAAAGCAAGTCCAGGACTGCCAGGGCTACACAGAGAAACCTTGTCTCAAAAAACAAAAAAACAAAATTTGTGGCTCACACTTTTCTTATCAATATTTCTCTCCAGTTCAGTTTGGTCATAGATTTACAGCGCATTGCAACTTACAAAGTTTTGAGTATCTTACCGAAAACGCTCTGGACCAGAAATGGTTAAAGACTTTTTTTAAAAAAAAATTTACATATGCATAATGGGATGCTTTCCCAATTCTAAGCATGAAATTCGTTTATGTTCGGTGCACGCCTTATGCACATAGCGCGGATACAATTTTAGACAACATTTTAGAAGATTTTATGCATGAAACAGTTTCATGATGTGGAATTTTTTCCACTTGTAGCAATATGTCACTGCCCAAAGAATTCTGAAATTTGGCTTTTTTTTTTTTTAAGACAATGTCTCTAGCTCAGGCTGTCCTGGAACTCCCTACATAACTGAGGGTGACCTTGAACTTCTGATTCTCTTATTGCTACCTACAGATGTGCACTATAATCCCTGAGTTGGGATTTGGGGTTTTTGATATAAGCATCTCACTTTTTTGCCTAGGCTAGCCTTGGACTTCTGGGCACACCCATCATTCCCAGGGTTTGGACTATGGCCTCAGACTTTCTAGGAACGCTTTCTGGTGTGGGATCATCACAGTTAATGGAATATAAGTGACGTCTCAGGATTGAGTCCAGTTTCTTCATTTGTACAGAGCTGTTTGGTTTCCTGGGTATGTGACAGACTCATTCTCTCTGTGCCTGCTCTGCTCACTGCCTAGTAATGCTTTGTTGACAGGACAACCATTGTTTCTGGCTTGAGCAATGTCAGGAGACAGCCTACACCCACAGGAACATCAGGGGAGCCCTTTCCTCCCTTTGTCCTTGCAAGGTTGTCCCATGCCCGAGGTATTCCATGCATGTACGAAGAGACAGACAAGACCCAAGCAGAGAGACGGCTCAGAGTGTAAAGATGCTTGCCACCAGCCCTGAACTGGATTGCTTGGCCTAACATGGTGGAGGGAGAGACCTGATTACCACCCGCTGTCTTCTGCTCTCACAGGCATGCTGCAGTATATGTGTGCCATGCCACCGAAAAATCTTTTTTTGTTTGTTTGTTTGAGACAAGGTTTCTCTGTGTAGCCTTGGTTGTCCTGGACTCATTTTGTAGTCCAGGCTGGCCTCGAACTCACAGTGGTGAGCCTGCCTTTGCCTCCTGAGTACTGGGATTAAAGGACTGTGCCACCACGCCCAGCCGAAAAATCATTTTTTAAAGTGCATTTCACTTTGAAACTCCCTCAGCTTCTTTGTTTGTTTGTTTGTTTGTTTGTTGAGATAGGGTTTCTCTGTGTAGCCCTGGCTGTCCTGGAACTCACTCTGTAGACTAGGCTGGCCTCGAACTCACAGAGATCCGCCTGCCTCTGCCTCCCGAGTGCTGGGATTAAAGGTGTGCACTGCTACTACCTGGCTTTCCCTCAGTTTCTTAATTTGTTTTCATTGTCATTGTCACCATGGGCAGAACTGTAGTGGTTGCTGTTAGTTACTTTGTAGCTTCAAGAAAACAAAATCAGGGGCTGGAGAGGTGGCTCCACCTTTAAGAGCGGTGGCTGCTCTTCCAGAGGACCTGGGTTCGGTTCCCATCATCCACATGGTGACTCAGAACCATCTGTAACTCTCCAGGTCCTGAGGAACTGATACCCTCTTCTGTCTTCACAGGCACCAGGCACAAACATACAGGCAAAACATTCATAAAAGCAAAATAAAATAAACGCATTTCCTGGAAAAAGAAATCAGTGATAATTTAGAAACATACTTTTAGGACAGTATGATAGCAAGAGAGTAGAGACAATTAAAGATGTCTAACACTCCCACCCACCTCATCCAAAAGGCGGATGCTGGGATAAGACAGGGTCCCCACCCTGCAGTGACTTGGGCTAGGACAGAGAGTACAGCAATTCTTATCAAAGACAGAGACACCTCTTGTGACAGCTGCTAGGCTGGCAGTTTGAACAAAGCGAGTCCACATCTGGTCTGAGAGGCTTGTAGGTGCTTCTGGCGGTGGGACGTGTTTATTGACTGACAGGCCGGGGGAACCTGGGAGGGAAGTGGTTTGCTTAGGATGGCGTTTGCTGGTTGGGCTGGGGGCAGAGACTTACTGCAGAAGGTCTTGGGTACTCGGTAGGGTTTTTAAAAGGTGCTGTGGGCTGGAGAGATGGCTCAGTGGTTAAGAGCACTGGCTGCTCTTCCAGAGGTCCTGAGTTCAATTCCCAGCAACCATATCGTGGCTCACAACCATCTATAATGTGATCTGATGCCCTCTTCTGGCATGCAGGTGTACATGAAGACAGAGCACCTCATATACATTAAATAAATAAATAAATAAGAAAGAAAATGTGTTGTGTTCTTGTTTATAATTATGGTTGGGGAGCTGCGTGCAATTGTTGACATTTATAGACCTGTATACTAAAAATGGATGGATTTTATTACCCTCAAGTTGAGGCTCCATAAAAGTAGGAAAATGTTTCCTCTGTCTTTGGACTAGAGATTGACTCCTGCCCCGTTGCTCTCATCCATGGGGTGTGACGGGACACCCCGGGGATGGCGTCTCGCCAGTCAGCACATTCTGTCACAGGCCTGTGCTCCCCGTGTTTGTGTCTGCTTTCCTGGCTTTTACAAAGAGACCAAGCACTCCTCTTTGCAGAAATGTGAGGCCGAGGCACTGATTATCGGAAGGCTCTTTGAGAGCTCAGGGGGCTGTACTACAGAAATAAATAACCATCCCGGGTCTCTTCAGCTGAGGACACCACTGGCCAGGCTGTGTCTGTCCGCACTTAACTCTGCTAATTCTCCTGTTTCCAGTCACCATGGCGCCACTTCCCCCGACACTAATCAATGCTTTAACCATAGTATTAATTCAGTTACAGAAAACTTGAACTTATAACATCTGTGAAGCATCCATTATGAATGAGGAGCCGTCTCATGCTCAGTAATTCAAATGAAAGAAAAGAACATTTGTCCCCTGAGTCTGATGCCATGCCAACTGCTTAATCCCTCAAGACTCATGTTACCTAGGCATTCAGTCCAAATGAGGGAATCTGAGAGTTTTGGTTTTGGTTTTTTTTTTTAAAGAGTTTTTGGCATATACTGGTCATTCTTATGACTATTGGCTGGAATGCCTCATTGTTTATGCATTGGACTGTGCATACCAAGAGCAAACTTCCTGTGTGGCCAGCACTTGCTAAGAGAAAGCATTTCATCAGGATTACTTTTCACATTTCTAAAAATGTTCAGCCAGTTTGCAGATTCTTCTTGTTGTTATTACTATCATTATTTTTTAATACTTATTGTTATTTTATGTGTGAGAGTGTTTGCCTGCATATATGCATATATACCACATGCATGGAGTACCCAAGGAGGCCAGAAGAGGGCGTTAGGTATCTTGGAACTGGAGTTACAGGTAGTTGTGAGTCACTCAATGTAGGTGTTGGGACTTGAACCGAGGTCCTCTGCAAGAGCAGCAAGTGCTCATAACCTTCTTCCTTCTTGCATGTGTGTGTGTGTGTATATTAGTGTATGTGTGAATGTGTGTGTGTGGTCTGTGTATTTGGTGTGTGTGATATGTGTATGTGGTGTGTGTGTATGTGTGTGTATGGTATGTATGTGTGTATATGGTATGTGTGTGTATGTGTATGTGGTGTGTATGTGTGTGTGTATGTGGGATATATGTGTATGGTGTGTGTGTGTATGTGGTGTGTGTGTATGTGGTGTGTATGTGGTGTGTGTGTGGTGTGTGTGTGTGGTGTGTATGTGGTGTGTATGTGTGTGTATGTGGTGTGTGTGTGTTGTGTGTGTGTGTGGTGTGTATGTGGTGTGTATGTGTGTGTATGTGTTATGTGTGTGTGTTGTGTGTGTGTGGTGTGTATGTGGTGTGTATTTGTGTGTATGTGGTATGTGTGTGTTGTGTGTGTGTTGTGTGTGTGTGGTGTGTATGTGGTGTGTATGTGTGTGTATGTGGTGTGTGTGTGTGTGATGTGTGTGATACATCCATGAGCACTCACAAAGCCAGAAGAGTGCCAGGTACCCTCCTTTGACGTACTCTGTCTCGTTCCTTTGGAGCAGGGGCCCTCTCTGAACGTAGAGCTTATGTTCTGAACACACTGGCAGCCAGCAAGTCGCACTATGATCCTCCTGTCTCTGTTACAGGCGTACATGGAATTACACCTTTACATGGGTGTTGGGATTGGAATTCCACGTCTTATATTTGAGCAACAAGGTGTCTGAGCCATCTTTCCATCCCTCAGATTTTTCTTTACACTCATGGCTTGTACTGAATAGGAAGGTTCCAGTTTCTGGCATAAATAGAGGACAGAGACCCCGCTGGTCTCCAAAGCAAAGTGTCATCAAGGAAGTGGACACAAGCCATGTGCTGCCAAGTGAGTTCTGAACTGCACGTCTCAGGAGTAGGCTCGGTTGGGGAGAGACTAGAATTGCAAGATTATTGAGCACTGCTAAACTTTTCTCTTGTTTCCTGCAGTTTAGACACAAGACTATCTGAAATCCCGAAACAGCACAAGGATATAACATTCCCAATACATTGGAGGTTTTGATGCGCTAAACACCTGATTTCCAATAGAGGGCGCTGCAGCCTAGCCAGGAGGAGCCGACCATCTGGCCTTTTTTTTTTTTCCCTCCTCCCGGTGGTCCCAGTAAAACTCAGCCACCTCAGTTTCAGGATTTAGCCTAAGGGACTGGAAAAGGGAAATTCTGAGAATTAGAACTAGAGAATTAGACGGTATAAACAGTAAAGGGCAAGAAAAATATATGTAAACAACTAAAAATAAAGGCTAAACTCCAATTTGGAAAATAAATCCTTAATTTTTAGCTTCAAGAACTTGAATCCAAAGAAATTCATACCCAGACACAGTAACCAAAGTGCTGAGCGTAGAAAAGGCCACAGTGCTGAAAGCAGCTGGATTTTCAGAATGTAGGGACAAACCCGGGCAGAGGTGGGTAAAGAAACAGACACACCTGGGTATGGCAGAGGTGGCATTTCTCCTCTCTAGATAATCAAAGGAACCAACAAAGACCATAGCTGAGGAAATTATGGACACACACACAAATATATATATATATATATATATATATATATATATATATATATGTACACACACACACACACACATACACATATATATGTATATATCAAGTGTCAACTGACTAGATTGAAGAGTATCTACAGAACACTCCACCCAACAATAGCTGAACAGGGGACTCTTTTCGAATACACATGAAATTAAACAACTCAAAAATTTTTGTGGAGGGGCCGAGAATGAACCCCAGGCAGTAGAGTGCTTGCCTGACAAGCCTGGAGCTCTAGGATGTGTCCTCCACAAGGCATAAGGTTGGGGCACATCGGTCCATGCCTACAATCCCGGCACTTGGGAGACGGAGGCCAAGGGATCAGAAGCTCAAGGCCATCTTCAGCGACACGGGAAGCTCAAAGCTAGCCTAAGCTACCGAGACTCTGCCTTCAGCCAACGGCGTGGGAGTAGAAGTCCTGATGGCTCTTCCAAGCCTGATGACTTGAGTCCACCAGTTCCACGTGCTGGGGGAACGGGACTGACTGCCAGACGTTGTCTTTTGGTCTCTACAGGCCTCACTATAAACCCCATCCTACACAAAAATGAACTCAACACAGATCATAGATCTAAATATGAAAACTTCCAGACAAAATACAGGAAAGGGTTCTCTTTCCCTCACAGTTTGCATTTGGACAGGGATCTGAGCCAAAACAGCCAAAGGGCAACCCACAGGAGAAAAACAAAACACAACTGCCCATCAAAATGAGAGCCTCTTGCTGTGTAGCAGGCACTAAGGGAATGGAGCGGCAGGATGAAGGTGGAGAAAACATTTGCAAATCACATGACAAAGGACTTTCACCTGGAATACATATATGGTTTTGGTTTCTTTGTTTGTTTGTTTGTTTTCGAGATAGGGTTTCTCTGTGTAGCCTTGGCTGTCTTGGACTCACTTTGTGGATTAGCCTGGCCTCGAACTCACAGGGATCCACCGGCCTCTGCCTCCCTGAATGCTGGGATTAGAGGTGTGGAGAGACAAGAGTTATTTTGTATTCTGATTAGGAGCAGGGGCTGGGGGGGGGGGGGTGTCAAGATACACTTATATGAATTAAAATTCACAGAACCAAGCACTCACAACCAATATAAAAATATGTGTGTTCATATAAAAACAAAACATTAGGGCCATCCCAGCACTGGAGAGAGAGAGAGAGAGAGAGAGAGAGAGAGAGAGAGAGAGAGAGAGAGAGAGAGAGAGAGAGAGAGAGATCTTGTCTCTCTAAAATAAAATAAAATAATAAAATAAGTGAAATGAAATAAACAATAGAAAATGTTTTAAATAAAAATTTTCATTTTTGCTCCTTGGACCAGTTTTACTCACTGAAGTCTCAAAGATGGTCTTCTGCTATGGAAACACCACAGAGTGCTGCCACCCCTTTGTCCCTGGGCCAGCAGCATTCTTGTTGGTACAAATGTACCAATTTTTCAAGATCAAAATCTGCCTTTTAACCTGATCCCAGGTGGCTTGTGTACATTCTGCTGTCTAAGAAGCTCAGCTCAGAACGATGTACACAGGGAGGGCCACTGCTCCTGTACCAGCCTTACGAGAGAAGCCACTGAGACAGTGTCTCTCAGTGAGTGCGGAGAGGGCATTTGCTGCCTAGAGTTTTGGCGTCTCTCAGTCAGTACATAACCAGTCTCCCTATGCAGCCATGGCTGGCCTGGAACTCTCTATGTAGACCAGGAAGGTCTCAAATTCTTAAGAGATTAGCCTCTCTCTGCTTCCTTAGTGCTGAGATTAAAGGCATGTGCCTGGCTTAAATTAAAACAACAAACAAATGAATAAATAAGTAAATAAAAATGACTACTTCACAGGTAAGCAGATACGAGAAGACAGTTTTGGAGGAAAAGATGAGTACCAGCCCGAGTTAACTATCAAAACTTAGGCCATCATCATCAACCCTGAAGCAATGAAGACCTGAATATACTGGCTGTAAAGAGCTGATTTTGACTCTCAGCAGCCGAAAACAGCCGGCTTGTAAGGATTCTACCCACTTCCCTTCCTCCTCAAAGCATCAAACCGACCTCCGACCTCCGTCCTAAGCTTTCTCAGGTCCTACATCTTTTACCTCAGTGATGAGTCTGCCGCTCTCTGATACGGTGTGGAACCAGCAAGTGCCACAGCCCTGCTTCCCCAGATGCCTGGATCTGAACCCTCAGGACCTCTCTACCTTTTATACCCCCAAGAGGGAGAGTTGCAGGGAGGCCTGGGCCTGTCAAGGTTACAGGTACCAATTAGCAGCAGAGTACCGAGATGACATGGTGGCCTTATTCCTGATGAAAAATAGTCCCCATTCCCTGATCCCAACTCCCCACCACGCAAGCTTCAGCCCTGGCAGGCCCTGCAGAGGCCATGACTTGGCCAGGGTGGAGCTGGTGTTTAGAACTTGTTGCGGATTACGTGTGAACAGGGATCCTCAGCGCGGCAGGCAAAGCTGCCTCCACTCTAGGGGCACAGAAGCTCTGGTTGTCATGCTGCGCCACAGTTTGGGGGGTCACCTTACAGGATGATTTACAGATCCATGCTCTTCTTTGAAGCTCTTAATCCGTAAACAGAATGGGGTGATGACACCTCGAGATTGGCTTGGTCCTCCCCCAGCGTGAGCACGGCTGGCCACCAACGGTTGTTTCCTAGTCAAATGACCAAGAAAAGAAGGACTTCTTGGTTGAAAGTGTCCTTCATGTCCTCTTTTTTTTTTTTTAGATTTATTTTATTTTGTTTATGCGTATGTGTCCATGTGAGTGTAAACCGCCAGTCCTCTGAGGCCAGAAGGGACTTTGTATCCGCCAGAGCACTGAACTGCTCGACAGTGCTGGGAACTGAACCCAGGTCCTCTGCACAAGCAGCTAGTGTTTGTAACCTCGTAACCTCTAAGCCAGCCTCACCTCAGCCCCCTTTCGACACCTTTTCAAGGAGTGCACATTGGGTTGTATTTTTGAGTTGAACATTTTGGGTACCCTTGTCTGAGAATAAATATAGCTTGGATTATCATCGAAGCTTGGTTGTGTTTCTGAACGTGCTTATAAGGGTGCAAGAGGGGTGGCACCAGTTATCACAGAAGGTAGAAGCAGGACAAACAGCTGGAGAGGTCGGCTTGTGCTCGATATGGGATGCACACTGGGTCCAAGCCTCAGCGCCTAAGTAAATACTAGGTAGCTAAACCAACTCATTCACTCACTCTAGGTGGGCTTTACTGTTCTTTGGTGATAAATATATACAAATGAAAGGATAGGATAAAATGGTAGTAAAATGTTTATAGTGTAAGATTTTGAAGGTTTTTGTTTTTTTGTTTTCTTTTGAAACAGGATCTTCTTCTTCTTCTTCTTCTTCTTCTTCTTCTTCTTCTTCTTTCTCTTCCTCTTCCTCCTCCTCTTGTTCCTCCTCCTCCTCCTCCTCTTCTTCTTCTTCATCTTCTTTTCAAGACAGGGTTTCTCTGTGTAGCCTTGGCTGTCCTGGACTTGCTTTTGTAGGCCAGGCTGGCCTCAAACTCACAAAGATCCACCTGCCTCTGCCTCTCAAGTGCTGGGATTAAAGAAAGGCATGCCACTGCACCAGTGCCCAGTTGAGACAGGATCTTAGTATGTACCCTTGCTGTCTTAGTTACTGTTCTATGGCAACTCTTATAAAAGAAAGCATTTAATTGGGGACTCACTTACAGCTTCAGAGCGATAGTTCATGATCACCATAGTGGGAAGCAGACAGGCATGGTGCCTGATGGCACACCTCCTCCAAGATAGGCCACACCTCCTCCAACAAGGCCACACCTCCTTATCCTTCCCAAACAGTTCTACTCCTGGTGACTGAGTATTCAAACATATGAGCCTACGGGAGCCATTCTCACTCAAATCACCACACCTGGCTACCCTACAATTCTCCCTGTAGACCAGGCTAGCCTGCCTGCTTGTGCCTTCTGAGTGCTGGGATTAAAGTGATTCAACACCATACTTGGCTGGCTTTTGTTTTTGAAAGAGAGTCTCACTCTGTGATCCAGGTTCATGGGAAACTCACTCTGTAGGCTAGGCTAGCTTCAAGCCAGCCTTCCTGACTCAGCCTCTAGTATTACAGGTACAAAATGCTAATTCTGGCTTTTCCGTTTGTTTTTTTTCTTGAGACTGATTTGCTATCTTGCTCAAGGTAGTCTTTAACTCCCTGGTGCATGTGATTGACCGTCTCAGCATCCTGCACAGCTGGGACTTCAGGGAGAGCCTTTGTGCCCAGCAAGGATTTGAAACACCTATTCCCTTGAAAATCCACTATGAAACTGAGTATTTAAAAGTTGGAAAATTGGGCTGGAGAGATGGGCCAGAGCTTAAGAGTGCCACCTGCTCTTCCAAAGGTCCTGAGTTCAATTCCCAACAACCACATGGTGGCTTATAACCATCTATAATGTGTTGCAGGTGTATATGCAGGCAGAACACTGTATACATAATAAAAAAAATAAATCTTAAAAAAAAGTTGGAAAATTGAGGAGGGTGTGATGGCGCACACCTTTAATCCCAGCACTGGGGAGGCAGAAACAGGTGGATCTCTATGAGTTCGAGGCCAGCCTGGTCTACAAAGCGAGTCCAGGACAGCCAGGACTATAAGAGAAACACTGTCTCAAAAACAAAAAACAAACAAGCAAACAAAAAAGTTGGAAAATTGGTGGATGGGTAGCTGGAGAGAAGGCTGAGCAGTTAAGAGCATAGGCTGCTCTTCCAGAGGACTCAGGTTCAATTCCCAGCACCCTCATGGCAACTCACAACTGTCTATAACTCCAGTCCCAAGAGACTCTCCCAACCACACCCAGATACACACACAGGCAAAATACCAATACATATTAAATAAATAAATAAATTTTTTGTGCTGGAGGGATGGCTCAGAGGTTAAGAGCACTGGCTCTTCTTCAAGAGGACCTGAGTTCAATTCCCAGCACCCACATGGAAGCTCGCACTGTTACTCCAGTTCCAGAGTGTCCCAAATTCCCACACAGGCACATTTGCAGGCAAAACACTGATGTATATAAAATAAAAATAAATAAATAAAAATTGGAAAATTGGGACTGGAGAGATGCCTCAGTGGTTCAAAGTAGTAGTTGCTCTTGCAGAGGGCCTGGGTAACACCACATAGTGGCTCACGGGCAGCAGTAACTTAAGATCCAGGGACCAGGGACCCTCCTCTGGCTTCTACAGGCCACCAGGCACGCACAGGATGCACATAGTCCACGGAGGCAAAACATTCATACATACAAAGCACAGTGTAAATAAGTCCAAAACCCTTTTTTAAGTTGGGAGGTTGCTGGGAAAGGTTGGCGTTGGCTATTGTTGAGCGAATATCAGGTTCTTCAAACCCACTGAAGCCTTCAGCAAGCTGTCAAAAAACAACAAAAAGGCTTCTGTAACCGTTGCTCCTCTCTCCCGAGCTCATAAAACATGGGAAGAAACCCCCTTGACCCACCAATCTGTGTTTACTTTAAGGAGCACACATTTATGATTGTCCTAGATTCACTGAGTGTGGTGTGTGAGTGCATGCATGCGTGTATGTGCGTGTGTGTGTGTGTATGTGTGTGTCTGTGTCTACCCAGAGTCACACTTGTCTGGACCTTTTATTCTCCGTGTTGTGGGGCTCTCAGCTGCATGGGAAAGAGGTGGTTAGGGTAGGTCAATGTATTTCTGCTCTCACTCAGCTTTGTTCACATCACTGGCTAGAACCGTGAAAGCATAGTTACAAAGCTCACGGCTTAGGAGGGGCCTGGGTAATGACAGAGCAGACTGGTTCCCCTATTTAGCAAGCCTCCACCCATGTTTGTGGGTTTTGTTTTTGCAAAACTTTGTATTCATCCCTGTTTCAGCTTCATTTCAAATTGCTCCGGTTGGCGCATGCTCTTTGCTAGTACAAAAGCTAGTTCTTCCTCAGTGACTAGGGGACCTATAGGAGACGGAGCAGCGATGGGAGAGTGGACAAGCTCTATGCTGCAGCCTGGTCCTGGCTGTGCCTAGCCCCCTCTGGAGCAGGAGCTGGCAGTGTTATGGAGAGAAAACATAGTTAACTTTCCGGGTCATGGGATTCGGTCTAGCAAAGACGTAGGCTGGGGGTAAAGCAGATTCGTGTCCCCAAACACTTAGAAGCTGGGGTGGATTTTCAGTGTCCGTTCTCCCCACTGCCTTGAACTCACAAGCCTCCTAATAATGTGGAGACTTTTTAGGATGAGGACTGCATAAGATCTCCTTTAAAAAAAAATAGAACCTAGCTTGGGGGGCTCATGTCTGTAATCCCAGCTCTCAGGTGCCTGAGACAGGAGGATTGCTGAGATTTTTGAGGCCAGCCTGGGCTACGGAGTGAGACGGTGAGACAAACAATCACAAAAGCCAAGGCTGATGCTATAGCTCGGTAGATAAAGTCCTTTCCTAGCACACCGGAAGCCCTGGGTTCTATTCCTAGCAGCACATAAGCCAGGGTCTGGTGGCACATGCCTGTGACTTCAGGACTTGGGAGGTGAAGGCAGGAGGATTGCAAGTTCAAGGTAATCTTCAGTAACGTAGCATGTTTGGGACCATCCCGGGATAGAGATTCTCTCAAATACATAAACGCCATAAGAAAGCAAAAACAAAACAACTACAAACACATGTTTGGAGCTGTCTTCTCTCTCCCTGGTGTTTTGCTGCAGTTCCATGTGGCTCCTGGAATGGAAGAGGCACAGAGAGGCCACAGGAGAGCTAATATGTTGCAAAAACTGGCAGATTCGAAAGGAAGACAGAGCCATGTGGTTGACACCATCGCTGAGCCTCAGACTGACAAGCCCCAGAGGCCCTGGTTTAACAAATTCATGCATAGTGTGAAAAACAATTTCCTTCATGGTTTAATTCAGTTAAGGTGATTTCTTATAGAAGATCTTCTGGGAATACAATCTAGTCTTTATCCCTTGCCCCATACACTTTCTCTCTTCTTTTTCTAGTAAGAAAATAGAACTATTTAGGGGCTGGAGAGATGGCTCAGAGGTTAAGAGCACTGTCTGCTCTTCCAGAGGTCCTGAGTTCAATTCCCAGCAGCCACATGTTGGCTCACAACCATCTAGGATGGGATCTGGTACCCTCTTCTGGCGTGCAGGTGTACATGCAGATAGAGCACTCATATACATAAAATACCTAAATAAATACTTATTAAAAAAAAAAGAAAGGTTAAAAAAGTTTTTTCTTAGCTGGGCAGTGGTGGCGCACAACTTTAATCCCAGCACTCGGGAGGCAGAGGCAGGTGGATCATTGGGAGTTCGAGGCCAGCCTGGTCTACAAAATGAGTCCAGGACAGCCAAGGCTACATAGAGAAACCTTGTCTTGAAAAACCAAAAAATCCAGGCTGGAGAGATGGCTCAGAGGTTAAGAGCACTGGCTGTTCTTCCAAAGGTCCTGAGTTCAATTCCCATGTTGGCTCACAACCATCGATAACGTGATCTGATGCCCTCTTGTGGCCTGAAGGTGTACATGCAGACAGAGCAATGTATAAATAATAAATAAATAAATATATTAAAAAAAAAAAAAAAGAAAGAAAAACCAAAAAACTTCTTTAAAAAATTTTTTTACCTGAAATTTCATTAAGAGAGGTGGGGGTCTTTAATCCAATGGAGAGTTCAGTACTTAGACCATAAGCAACTTGGGGAAGAAAGAATTTACTTCATCTTATACTTTCAAGTAACTGTCCACTGAGGGAAGTTAGGGCAGGACCTCAAAGCAGGAACCTGTCATCAGAAACCGAAGCAGAAACCACAGAAGGGTGCTCCTTACTGCCTTGCTCTCCAAGGCTTGCTCGGCTTGATTTCTTAAATGAACCAGGACCACCTTCAGGGAATGGCCCCGCCCACAGTGAGCTGGCCCCGCCCACATCAGTCATTATGCAAGAGAATGGTCCCCAGATGTCCACAGGCCAGTGTGGTGGAGGTAATGCCTCAACTCTTCCCAGGTGACTGTAGCTTGTGTCAAGTTGACAGATGCTAACCAGCATGGTGGGAAACAAGACAGACGTTTGCTCTTGTTCTGATACGGTGCCAAGTCAGCACCTCACAGTTTCTACGGAAAAGCCGATTCTGCCTCTAATTGCTATTTGCAGGGTGATCTTGAGAGACTAAGCAAGCATCTTGGCTGGGGCTCGTTTAACTTTCCACCCCTAGTTTGTTTTGTTTGTTTTAGCCCTGGAACTCGCTCTGTAGACCAAACTGGCCTCAAACTCATAGAGATCCCCCTGCCTCAGCCTCCGAAGTGCTGGGATTAAAGGGACATGCCACCACATCCTGCCCTCTACCTTACTTTTTGAGGCAGGGTCTCTCACTGAACTTGGAGCTCATTGCTTTGTCAAGACTACCTGGCCAGAGAGCTTCAGGGCTCTCCTGTCTCTGCCTCCTCCACAGCGCTGGGATTCCACGTGTGTGTCAGCCCAGCTTTCGTAAGTGAGGATCCACGCTCACGTACTTATGTTTGAATGGGGCTGAGACATCTCCCCAGCTCTTAGAAGCTGGTGTTGCACAGCACAGAAGAGTTCCTTCTGTCTACACTCTATCTGTTCCTGAAAGGCTATCTATTTTCTATGAGCATGGCACCATAAATGACACTTTACTTAACGAGTTACTATCACTGCTATCACCTTGAGCTCTGATGACCGAGTTGTGGCCTGTAGGAGCCACCTACACTGGCTTCCCTTGGTCCTTATTGCAGTGGGAGATGCTCCAGTTTCTCTTTTCATGTCTTAGACCAACCCTGCCACCAGCCGTTTCTCCAAGGAGAAGAGGTATTGTCAGATGCATCCTGGTGCTCAACCTGTAGTTGCAGTGGAGGTGTGTGTCACAGCTTGAAACTCCTGTGTCCTCTGTCTCCTGTGTTTTCAGATGCGAGCCGTGAGGGCACAGCTGAGTTTTCTGATGCCCTGTTAGTTTCTAGTCACATGTACTCAACTTTGTGGATATAGGGCTTTTTAAGAGCTCAAGGTTCCAAGGACTCTCTTCTCGGACTCTGCCTGGCTACAAGAGGTGGGGTGGCTGACACAGTCCTTGGAGGCGGGGTAGAAGCAGATAACAGTCTTTTGAGATGCCCACCAGGCAGGCCATTTGGAAAGAAAGCTGCTTTGGCTACGAGCAGTGCTCCTGTCTCAGAGGGGACCCTGGCAGATGGCGGCGCGCCTGTTATTACTGGCATTGTCCCTGCAGTTGCTCTTCCTTCTTAGACACAGAGGGTTTATTCAGCTTCGGTTTGTTACCATGGGTTGTCCCAAAATGATGAAGGAAAATCCAAGAGGCTGCCAGGGGCCAGTTGGAATGGAAAACATCTGTGCTCAGCACAGGAGACACTCTTGGCCACAAGGACAGTTTTTAGATGTGATGGCAACAGGGAAAAAGAAATAAATAGTAAGGACAGAGGACTGCCCCATGGGAGATAACAACCAGGCTCAAAAAACTCTCCACCAGGGGGCTGAAGAGATGGCTTAGTGTTTAAGAGTGCCGCCTGCTCTTCCAGAGGTCCTGAGTTCAAGTCCCAGAAACCACATGGTGGCTCACAACCATCTATAGTGTGATTTGATGCCCTCTTCTGCAGATAAAGCACTCATATACAATTAAAAACACAAACAAACAAACAAACAAAAAACCTCTCCACCACATGGGCCAAGCAAAGCACAGCCAGTGAGGCAGGCCTGCACCTGGAATGCTCACCATCAGGTGCGGATTCTGTCCCAAGAAAGTGACAGAATCGCTGGTTCAAGCAGCGATTCACGGGTGAGACTGTGAGGCAGCCATTTGTAAGGAAGTACTGAGTCTGGGGACTAAGTGCAAGCTGAGGTCAAGGGTTACGGGCCACAGGGGTCCAGCAAGAAACAAAACTGCAGCGCAGTCTGTCGATGCAGCAGAACTTAGGAAGGGCTGGAGGGAGATGTTCTCACTCGCTGCTGAGATTGAAGTTCAAAAGCCATGAGGCAGAACCAGGCAGGGTGGGGCAGCTCATGGCTTCCGTGCATCTTAGCTGCTTAGACCCACTAATGTCATGCTCCCTTGTTTTCTCGAGACAGGATTTCCTGTAGCTCAGGCTGTCGTTGAACTTGGTATTGTAGCCACATGTGCCCTTGAACTTCTTTTGATCCTCCTGCCTCTACCTCTTAAGTGCTGGCATTATCGATGTGCATCACTATGAACCCAGAGAGTTCTGCATGCTGAATATGTACTCTACCAACTGAGCTGATAACATTAGTTTTGTGACAATTGAAGTATTTATGTGGGCCACAGGGTATCCCCAGCCTTTTCTTGGCTGCTCTTTAGAGAAAGGCTGGCTATAGCAGGAAAGGCTTCCCCAGAGCTGGGAGCACAGGCCTTCCTAATGATTGACAACAGTTCCTCCTACCGCTCCACGCACGGGATGAGCTTCATTTCCTCCTCTAGGGCCTCACGATGTTTTACACGGGACTCACCAGCCATTCATCTCTTTGTAGTCAGAGAGAGTGTGAATTATGTAGGACAGTATATGTTGAAATAAGTGAAAGGATTGTAGAAAGATGGCGTATGCAAATGTGAACCTGGAGGCCTGGGTGTTTTGAGTCCCTCAGACTCAGGCTCTGCACACCTGGTCTCCTGCTACTGTGAGATTTAGGGGGAAGGGAGGCTGTGACACCTTCAGGAGGTGGGGACCTCGCTGGCAGAAATCAGTCACCAGGGACCACTGTCATAAACTCCTCCGCTATGCCTTCCCTCCCATGGTGAACTAAAACCCTTCCAAAGTATAAGCCAGGGCCAGTAAGATGGCTCTGTGGCTAAAGGCACTTACAGGATAACTTGCTGACCTACTTCAATCTGTCCCTGGGGACATACATAGTGGAATGAGAGCACTGGACTCCCAAGAATTGTCCTTAGACCTGAGGCACACACACCAACACGAATAATTGGATAAATACATGTCAAAAAGTTATAAGCTCAAATAAATCTTAGTCGTCTGTGGTGGATAATTTGACTGTAGCACCATGGATGTAACTTGTATACTGCAGCTGTACAGAGGCTGATGAAAATGGAATCCTGGGAAGGAAACAGGCCCAAGACAGCCAGGCCCCCAGGGTAGAGGCCAGACCGGGCCTGGCAGAGAGCTGAGACAGCAGGACTGACCTATAGGCTCCACTTCCCCAGCATACTCAAGACCCCACAACACAGCTGTGGGACCCGGAGAGTGTGTAAGAAGGTGACTCCATGGAAGGCTTCCTCTGAGACTGTCAGTGCCTGAGAAGATGAAGGCCACTGCGTGGCAGATGAATCTGTAGGGAGCTGTAAGTCCAGGGCCCTGGTGACTTGTCTTGAGGGACCCCGTTGCAAATTGACAATGGACAAGAGTGGCAAAATTGATGGGGCTCGACTTGTATGACTCTTGGCCTGACCTTTTCCAAGCCTTCGATAAATCTGATCCATATTCTATTACCTTCGGATAAGCAGCCCCTGCCTGGCTACTGAGGTAGTGACAGTTAGTAAGCTGTCTGGATTACACTAGTCTGTCTTCTGGAGTCTTCCAGGTCATTCCCTGAAGAAAAATGAGAGCAGGGAAGATTCTTTGGCAGTACTTTTGGGAGGATTATTTTAGGCAAGAGACTTTGAGACCTTTCCAGACAGTCCAGATGAATCCTCTGAGGCCAGTTGAGTCAGCTCATGTGTATCTATGGGATCCAGGGGCACAGCTTGCCCATAAAGCAGCCCTCTGCCTAGCCTGATGCTGCCTTTACAGAGAAGAAAGAGGAACAGAGGGACAGTGGGCTTGGAGTCTTTGTCTGCTCTGCCACCAAGAGTGAGCAAAATGTTGTGCAGGTCACAGCATGGCTGACACAGTCTGTATTTATGTATGACCATACACTTGACTGCCACTGATGGTTGGATATGGGGGGTGGCAGCAGTTGAATTTGAGGACCTTCACCATCTCCATCAAGACCCCATCTTTCTAGGCCCCTCTGGTGTTAGGCGTCTCACCACTGTGTAATCCCAGAGGCCTAACTGGTCTCCTGTTCTGTGGTGTTGACTGATGAACAAGGAATCACAGGAAGCAGATGAGGGGCTGGGAGAGTCCAGAGCTTTGAGTAAGACTGGGGTCTGGGGCTAGAGAGATGGCTCAGTGGTTAAGAGCACTGACTGATCTTCCAGAGGTCCTGAGTTCAACTCCCAACAACCACATGGTAACTCACAACCATCTATAATGTGATCTGATGCCCTCTCTGGCCTGCAGGTGTACATGCAGGCAGAGCACTGTGTACATAATAAATAAATAAATCTTAAAAAAAAAAAAAAGACAGGGGTATGTTGGGGTGTGGCCTTGGAAAGCCATCCCTCTGCAAAACAAGGTCATGTCCTGTTTCAGCAATCTTCTTTCAAAGAGGGTTCTTTGGGAGGCAGGTCTCTGTCAGTTCGAGGCCAGCCTGGTCTACAAAGTGGAGTCCAGGACAGCCAAGGCTACACAGAGAAACCCTGCCTCAGGGGGGAAAAAAGAAGTTGCTGCTCTTGCAAAGGACATGGGTTCAGTTCCCAGCACCTATGACAACTAACAGCCACCAGTTCCAGGGGATCTGATGCATTTTTCTAGCCTCCTTGGGCATAGCACAAATCGCAAATGTACACACATACAAAACAAAGATAGTGGAGGTGGCACATATCTCTAATCCCAGTATTCAAAAGGAAGAAGCAGGCAGATTTCTGAGTTGGAGGCCAGCCTGGTTTATAGTGTGAGTTTCAAGACAGCCAGGGATACACAAAGAAACTGTGTTTCGAAACCAAAAAAAAAAAAAAGAAGAGGAGGAGGAGGAGGAGGAGGAAAAGGAGGAGGAGGAGGAGGAGTAAAAGAAGGAAGAGGAGGAACCAAACTAAACTAAAAAAAAAAAAAGGCAACTACCAAAGGAAACTAACATTACTCCTATTCTGTCAACCTTAGTTGACAGCTAGCACCGGCTTTTCTCTTATGACTCATTCTCTCATGCAGTTACCCCTGTATTCCAGGAAAGACAGGACTGGTACGTGACAAAGGAGGACACTAACCCCAACAACACCCCCAAGGAACAGCTGAGCCTCTGGGATGAGATCATCACCCAACAGCATCTCAAGATGGGAGCTGACCGTAGAGCAGGGGTGAACACCGAGAACACGATCATCTCACGGGAACCAGAATGTTCCATTCAAGTGATGAACAACTTCTCTAGAGCCCTTTGAAACATCAGAGCTGAGATGAGAGGTCAGATCACAGGCCTGGCTGGATGGCCTGTTGTCACCTGTGCAAACCCACTCCCTCCCTTTCCCTTTTCCATAAAAACCAGAAGTTCTGGCTAGCTCCTTGAAATAGCTTTCATGCATGCACAGGGTGTGTGTGTGTGTGTGTGTGTGTGTGTGTGTGTGTGTGTGTGTGTGTGTGTGTGTAACCGAAGCCCTTTGTCTGTTTTCCCAAACCTAATCACAAGTCCTGGTTAAAGGGACAAGAGAAAGGTCAAAAGCCCATCGTTTCCCAGCTCTGGTTTAGGTCTCTCACTGGCCAAGAGTCAAGAATTTCAACACAGCTGACCACACTGCTTGCAAAAGAATCTCTCAAACAAGATTATCAACTAAGCTGAGAGCGCTGAGATTAAAGGTATGTGCCACCACACCCAGCAAAAGGCTGGTTGTTTTACTTTTTTTTTTTTTTTTTAAAATACAAGGTTTCTCTGTGTAATAGACCTAGCTGCCCGGAACTCTTTGTAGACCAGACTGGCCTCGAATTCATAGTGATCCGCCTGCCTCTTCTGGGATTAAAAGGCGTGCGCCACCACACTTGGCCCTACATTTATCTATTTTGTATATGTGTGTAATTTCATGTGCGCACATGTGAATGTGGAGGTCAGAGTCAAGTCTCAATTGCTCTGCACTTTTTCAGAAATTTATTTTGTGTGTGTATGCCGTGTGTGATCTGCACGCACTCCAACATGGTCAGAGCTCACTGACCTGCTGAGGGAACGGAGGCAGATGTCAACAGACCAGCACAGCTTCTTCATGGTATCTGGAATGGAATTCAGACAGGAAGGTTTATCAGGGGCCGAGGGAAGTGAGGGTGCAGGGGAAGAGTGTTTAATGGGAGCAGGTTCTTTGGAGTGACAATCAAATCCTAGCGTGGATGGGTGGGGTAATGGGCACACACTAGTCTACATGTACTTAATAATGGTGGAAATTGAGAAGCTTGAGGCAGAATTTCAAGTTCCAGGTCAGCCTCCCCTACCCAAAAAAAAAAAAAAAAACAATGGAAAACAAAAGACAAACAAAAAACCAAGTGATGTGGCAGAAGACAAGGTGGCATACAGCCCTCACTGACACATAGCCATGAGTTTTACCCACACACATAAGTTTTCTTTTAACTTCTATTTACCTTTATGTGTATAAGTGTTTTTGCCTGCACGTGCATACACTGTATGTATGCCTGGTGCCTGTGGAGGGCAAAAGAGAGCACCAGATGCCCTGGGAGGGCTTAGGTAGTAAGCGGTTACATGGCTGCCATGGGTCCTCTGTAAAAGCAGTGAAGACTTAACCAGAGGCATCTTTCCCACTTGAGACATAGTCCCACTATGTATCCCAAGCTGGCTCCTGTCTCAGCATCTGAGTGCTGAGGTTACAAGTGTAGCTACAATACTGGCTTTTGGTGGAGGGGGCTGGTGGTCTCTAACAATGTAGCTCAGCTGGCAGAATGCTCTCGGAGTACACACACACACACACACACACACACACACACACACACACACACACACGAGAAGCCCTGGCTTTGGTCTTCAGTACTGCATAAAACTGGTACTAGTGGCACATGCCTATAATCCTTCCATCCAGGAAGTAGAAAGATCCAAAATTTCAACGTCATTCTTGGATACTTGATCAGCTCAAGGCCAGCCTGGGCTACATTCAAAGTGAGAGCATGTTTCAAAACATAAGAAAAAGGGGGAAAACCCACCCAACCTGAGCATCCCTCAGATTGTTGGTGCTTATCCGGCCTGTGTGATACACTTGCCACATTCCTTATGAAAACAAAGTGTGTTCTTGTCATGGAGAATTTGAAAACTCTCTAGGTACAGGGAGAGGGGGAAAAAAAGCAATCTACCGACACAAAATATTAGCCATCTTACCACCCAGAAATAAACAGCACTCACATTTTAATCAACAGAGTTCCCATTTTTTACATGGCATACTCATAAACACGACTTTACAATATGTAGTTTGTAATCTGGCATACAACTACTAGTATTATAAACATTTTCTTTTTTCTACAACAATTTGATAGAATTGTATAGGTTAGAGAAACCCTTCACAATTTTGCAGAAGAGATTTAGCCTTTGCTAACCTGGTATCCAGCATGTAGCCCAGGTTGGCCATGAATTCTTGGTAGTGCTTGTCTTAGCATCCTGAGTGCTGTGCTTACTAATGCATGCCACATTTGACTGAAGGACTGAGCTTTTTAACTCACTTTCTTTCCTGTACCCAAATAAGCATGGGTCAAACCTTCCCTTCTGCTCTCCCCAGTCTGCCTTAGTTGCTTCCCTCCTATCTGCTGCTCCCTCTGCACAGACCCTAGTTACTTCTGAAACTTCCCTGGAGGATGTTTTTTCCTTGTTGAGATAGGTGTTCACTATGTAGACTAGGCTGGCCTTGAACTCAGAGATCAGCCTACCCCTATTTCCTGAGTGCTGGGATCAAAGCCCATTGCTTTTTTTTTTTAACATTAATTTATTTAGGTATTTTATGTATATGAATGCTCTGTCTTCATGTACACCTCCAGGCCAGAAGAGGGAATTGGATCCCATTAAAGATGGTTGTGAGCCACCATGTGGATGCTAGGACTTGAACTCGGGTCCTCTGGAAGCAACCACTGCTCTCCAGCCTCACTTTTTAACTTTTTATTTTAATGAAGATAGCCTATCTATCTTTCCTTCTCTCCCTTTCTCTTTCTTCTGAGACAGGGTTTCTCTGTGTAGCCCTGGCTGTCCTAGAACTCACTCTGTAGACCAGGCTGGAACTTAGAGATCTGTTTGCCCCTGCCTTCCAAGTGCTGGGACTAAAGGTATGGGCCACCACCGTTTTGCCTAGAGAAAATTTCTTAACTGATTTTTACCTACTCTAAATTTATTCCCAATTGCACATTAGAAATTTAATAATCTTCAAAACTGTTTAAAAGTATTGGCAAGAAAAGTAGGAGTTACTTTTATCAAGAAACAGGATCTGGCCATGTGGCAGACACCACATTTTAAAATAGGGTAGCTTTTAGAGCACTTGGCACACACCGACCCCAGCTTTGACCACCAGCACTGTCACAAACGGCCAGATCCACGAAGAGGTAAGACCTAGTTAGTGTTTTGAGGGGGAGTGTTAGGAATCACTGCAAGCATTATTTTAAGATGAATGCCGTCTTTGTTATATGACTCTGGTTGGCATCAAATTCACAGGACACCTACACTTTCATTTCCAGAAAAAGGCAGACGCCAGCTAGCATGAAAGTGGTCGTCACGGACGGTGCTTGCCCCGCAGTCCTTGATGCTGTGAGATCCTGGTCCATCACATGACCATCTGAAAAGTAGAGATGCTTGGTCATTAAAGGAAGGCTCTCTAGCAGTGTACCCTGCTGCTGTCACTGCCTGAAGGCATGCCTGCCTACAAGATCCAGAACCCTGCTGGGCTCTAACTTGATGAGGACTGCGCGCGTGCGGGATCAGCAGCACCAGCTGTGTGATGCTCTTTCTTGCCTTCTTACATCCAGGCCACAGACAGACCCTGTGTACTCTCCATTCTAATGTTGGTGCAGACCTTGGCTAGGCTCTGGTAGGCTCCAGGAAGAAAATATGGCCCCCATTCATCTAATCATTCCAGCCTCATTTGCTAATATCTATTACCTATGCACAAGACCCAAGGTGCAGTGGTAAAGATACAGACCCTAAACTGGGGGGTGGGGGCTGGGGGAGGGGAGAGCAATAGGGTTCCATCTTGTACCAGGTGAAGCTATGCTTTCATTCGCTTTATGAACTTGCACATTCAATGATAAGAGTCCAGACACGCATTGCTCGAAAATAAAAACAAACAAACAAAACAAGAAAACCAGCCACACGGGGTGGGAACATCACTTGGCTCCCCTGTTCTCTATGTCCTGACCCCCTTGCCATTGCCGGTGCTGTGACCAACTACCATAGACTTTTAGGTTCGGGAAAACCAGTCATGGTGGCTCACGGTTTTAAACCTCAGCATTGGGGGCGGGGTGGGGCAGAACAGGCCAATCTCTTTGAGTTCCAGGCCAGCCAGGGTTACATGGTGAGACATTGTCTGAAAGGGAGACCAGTGAGGCCCAGGTGGCTGTTCAATCCGATGCTAGTGAGTGGTACATTCCTGTAATATCAGCACTGTGAAGGCTGAGGCAGGAGGGCTGATGGGAGACTATCAGCCTGATGGGGGCTTGAGGGAACTCTGCAGGTAGCACGACAGTTCAGGTCGAGGGAGCATCTATCACCATGTACCCCACGCATCCTAAAGATCCCTTGTACCAGGGAGCACCCACCAACAGCCTTGTATCCAAGGCCCCTCAAAGCTCATGCTTCAGGAACATTCATCAAGGGCCCCACATCTGAATGACCTGTGCCCCAGGGAGCACCCCCAGGGATCCCACATGGAAGAGAACACCTCCTAAGGACCTCGTATGTTTATGGTAGCATCCACCAATGTCCCTGAGTCACCATGACAATACATCTAAAGAAAACTCTTCCTAAGGACCAAGTGTCTGAGGGAGGACCCACCAAGGATCCCTCGGCTCTGTGCCCTCCGGAGCCCTGAGGCTATTTTAAAGCAAAGATCTGGCTGGCAGGTCCTGTCTGGCCAAGAAGGCTCTGGCAGAACAGGAGGTAGAAAGGGAGTCCCTTGGGCATCTAAAGGGCCTGACATGACTAAAGAGGGAGGGACGGTTCCTTACCACAGCCAGGTAGAAAGGTCTGAGGCAAACAGTAAAACTGGCCGTGCCAGCACCTGCACAGGGAACACCTCTTGGGTAGCCAGGTGCCATGGAGGACAGACCCACAGTGCCTGCGAAAGAAGAGACAACGCCGTCAGTAAGTGCCTTCCTCCCTTTCTCCTCCCCACCGCCCAGTCCTGTCCCCTGCAACCGCTTACTCTTTGCGTACATCACGTTCACAGTTGCGTCCGTAGAAGGAAGGAGGGCAGGCACAGAAGGACCCCAGGATGCAGGTCCCTCCATTCAGACAGCAAGTTTTATTAAGCACCTTGCCTGAAATGTAACAGAAGTCATGGAGCAGGGTGGAGGGCGGAAGCGCCCATTAGGAAAGGTCCCTCTAGCACTTGGGTCTTCCCCTCCCCTGAGTGCTCTGCAGAGCTGGTAGCATAAGACACTATACCTTTCAGGGAAATAACATTCATGTTCAGACAGTGATAGTTACGGGGCTCCAGCATGACTCAAGAGAAACTGAATTTCAGGGATGTGGCACACACACACACACACACACACACACACACACACACACACACACACACAACCTCTATGCTCCAGGCTAGCATAACCCACCCAGCTGCTAGCTCACACATTCACTCTCTTAGGTTAAGTGCTAAAGGGTTAAATTAGAAGTGTGTCGGGGGCCAGGATAGAGATGAAGGAAGACAAGCAAGTCTTACTGTTCTGTATACTCATGGAAGGCACAAACTGTCTTTCTCGAGCATGTACTGTAGGTTCTTCCCGGTCCAGAATGCTGTTTTCTCTAAGGTCCAGGCCTCTCGGAGACAGGGCAGACAGCTCTGGGTGGCCCAAGCCTATATATTATGTATTTCAGGCTACATATTGTTGGTTTTCATAAGAAAAAGTTCACTCGGCCTGGTGGCAATGGTGCACGCCAGTAATCCCAGGACTCAGGAGGCAGAGGCAGGAAGAGCTCTGTGAGTTTGAGGCCAGAAAAAGAAAAAAAGAAAAAAAGAAAAGGAAAAGGAAAAGTGCTCCCGTCTCAGCACTCAGGAGGTGGAGGAAGGATTCTGTGGTAGAGGCCAGAGAACCCCGGTTTCAAAGCACTAAGGGCTGAGGATACAGCTTAATGGCAGTGTGTTTAGTGTGCATGAAGTTTAATCCTGGCACAGAGGAGGTGGGCGTGTGGAGGGTAATCTGGGAGTCTGTCCAAAAGGTGCGAAGCCCAGGTCAAACCCCCAGTACCTCAGAAGCAACAGCAGTTGGTGCTCAAAAGGAAACAAACAAATTAGCCAGATTTGATAGTGAATTTGGGAGGTTGAAGGCCAGAGAATCAGGAGTTCAACGTCAACCTAGTCTATATTGTGAGTTCCTAGGCAGCCTGGCCTACAAGGCCTTTACCCCGCAAAAAAGCAAAACAAAAATGTGTATTGTGAGCTGGGTGTGGTGGCACACGCCTTTAATCTCAGCCCTTGGGAGGCAGAGGCTGGCGGATCTCTCTGGAGTTCAAGGCCAGCCTGGTCTACAAAGCAAGTCCAGGACAGCAAAGGCTACACAGAGAAATTCTGTCTCGACGCCCCGCCCCGAAAAAAAGTGTATGTGTGTGTACAAGGCCCACTGGGTGTGGTGGTAGCACTGGATTGGTGAAAGCAGAAGAGCAGGGGTCCCAGGACAGCATGGGCTCAGGGACCCCCAATTTAAAAAACCTGGACCCCTGAGGAGGTGGATCTCTGAGTACAAAACCAGCCTGGTCTACAGCGTGAGTTTCAGGGTAGTCAGGACTACACAGAGAAACCCTGCTTCTCTCCCCTCCCCCCCAACCCGGAAAAAACCAAAAGCCTTGAACCCCAAACAAAAGACAAAAACCCTTACCAGCCACGAGTCCAAATTCAAATGCGTTGGAAACGGCCACAAGGAAAACCACACTAGGAAAAGGAAATTGGACAACAGTTAGCAAAACAAAGCGAAGCTGGGGTCGCCAGCACAGACCACAGGGCACCAAGGAGAACGTGAGCACCTTCCTTCTGGTGCTGCCTTCATTAACAAAACGAACAGAAATTCCCTTAAAAAAAAAAAAGCCATTTGTTGATGACTCTATGGAGGAGGACCATTTGCAATTGTACAGAGCTGGGAAGCTGCAGATTAGCAGCCAAAAGAATCCTGGGTTATGTTTAAGGGCCATATGATGGCTGTTGAACCTCTCTCTGAATGTGACTTAATATCCTTTAGGCTGTCAAATAAAAACCACTGGAGGGCTGGAGAGATGGCTCAGAGGTTAAGAGCACTGGCTGTTTTTCCAAAGGTCCTGAGTTTATTTCCCAACAACCACATGGTGGCTCACAACCATTTATAATGAAATCTGGTGCCCTCTTCTGGTACGCAGGCACACATTTGGGCAGAATACTGTATAATAAATAAATCTTTAAAAAAACAAAACAAAGTAAAAACCACTGGAATGAAGCACTGTAGATCACTGGCTCCTGAAAAAAACTAAAGCTGGAACCTCCCTACCTGATTTCTTCACTGACACAATTAACGCATACATTCATACCTTTGTTCTGTGACTGCCAAGGGCTTCTTCTACGGCCACTCAGGGCAATAGAGTCCGTGTTCCTAAGCCATGGCCATTTGTACATGGCTCAGAATAAACTGTCTCTTAACTCTTTGCAACAAGGGCTGTGTTTTCCATTAATTATTTAAAACAAGTCCCCAACATCCAATATTTCATCATGTATATTTCTTAAGCTCCACCCTTAGAGAGACATTGTTTTAAATAGCCTTAAATTCTATTTTGCATAAGCTGCATTTTTCCATGGTACAGTGTGCACATATGAATTTTTAAATGGCTGGATGGGCTAGGGGTAGAGCGCTGTGCCTAGCATCCACCACCAGCACCACAGGAAAAGAACCTGTTCTGTTGAAATGAAATAATGTTAATATTACTTATGCAGGAGAAGAAAAGCAGTATTCTCTGGCAATCATTAGCACGACTGATGGACGTGATGGGTTAGCCAGGAAAAGTGGTTGCCTCTAAGCTTTACAACCTGAGTTGGATGCGCAGCCACGTAGCGATCTGCTCCCTGTGAGACATCTTTTCACCTCTATTCACAGGCACACTACACCCTTGTGCACACACATACACAAATTATGAATGTTAAAAAAAATTAACATTTTAAAAAGTCAACGGCAAAGCACTCGGGAGGCAGAGGGTTAGTTCAGGGCCAGCCTGGTCTACAAAGCGAGTCTAAGACAGCCAAGGCTACACAGAGAAACCCTGTCTCGAAAAACAAACAAAACAACAACAGCAAAATAGTATTAAATACAAAGTTCCATATTCTTCAGAAAAAGCAGTGGCGCTGCTGGCAGCGTTTTAAGGTTCAAACAAGATAGAATCAGTGAGAGGCGAGACATGATTTTCTGAAGAGTCAATCTCTAACTATTAAAAATTCAAGGGTAGTTCATACCTGGACGAGAAATACGCCATCTTCCACGCTTGGAAAAAAAAATGTTGGAGGAAAATAATATCAGCCAATGGCTTTAACTCATAAAGTAATTCTCAAAATACTCCAGCGGTTAATTTCACGAAGTAAAAATAGCAGATTAAGATATCCCAGGTGATAAGCGCGCCTGCCTGTCTAGGACGGTCTGTGAGAAGCTAACAGCCGAGATCTCTGTGCAGACTAGGGGGTGGGGCCTCTCCTTTCAATAGAAGGTTTGACCTTGAGAAAGGCCTTCTTAGGGACCGCCCTTCCTCCACCAGAAACCCTTGGGGTGATGGGGAGGACCCTTTGGTGGGCGGGAAGACTGGAGCCCCACGCCCCCCTTGCTAGGCCGAGCGGGGAGGCCTGGCGGAGAACTTGGCTAATTAGCGCTATCAGGTTAGATACAGCTTTTCTTTTCTTTTCTTTTCGTAGACCAGGCTGGACTTGAACTCACAGTGCACCCGTCTTTGCCTCCCAAGTGCTGGGATTAAGGCCTGCGCCAATACAGGTTTTCTTTTCTCTTGAAAAACGGAGTCGAAGAGTCAAATTATTCTACCAAGATGATGCAAACATGAAAATCATTAATTAGGAAAGTCTAAACACCATGTATAAATATGAAGATATCTGACACTTCATTATCAAAAACTTGTTGTTTGTTTGTTTGTTTGTTTTTCGAGACAAAAGTTTCTCTCTGTAGACCAGGCTGGCTTCGGACTCAGAGATCCACCTGCCTCAGCCTCCTGAGTGCTGGGATTAAAGACGAGCGCCGCCACGGCCCCGCCTCAATACCAATTTTTAACTCTAAAATTGCGTTCATCTTTTTCCAAGAACTTAGGGTGCTGGTGGCTGGGGAAGCGTGAGTGGTTAGAGAGGAGGCTCGGTCTGCCTGGAGGATTTGTTTGAGTGTAGGGCAAGGTCCAGGTCGGGAGCGGTTTGGGTCTCTGCAACAGCCGCAGCGTTAGAATTGCAAGCCCTGGTCGGGAGCCTGAGAGCGGGCACGGAGGCAAGTGTCTGCCTGAAGGTTAAGGCAGTGGCTTCCAACTCAGTTTTGTAGGTCACTTGCTGCTTCCGGGTTCAAACCAGCCCATTGTGCTAAGTGGACGAGCTGCCGTTTACTAGTTTCTTTTCTTTTTTTCTTTTTCTTTCTTTGTGTGTGTGTGTGTGTGTGTGTGTGTGTGTGTGTGTGTGTGTGTGTGTGTGTGTGTGTGTAGGGAGGGCCTTGACTTGCGTGTGGAGTTGTATCTTCCTGTTGTTGGATGCTGGTCTCTGGCACAGCCCACAGAGAGACAGACACAAAGCTATGCCTGACACTCCCTTCCTTGAAAGTGCTCCAGCCGAGCTCTTACTGCGGAGCGGCCTCGTCTCTGTTTCAGAGAAAGGGACTGAGGCGACTATTCTGGTGAGATGGTTCAGCGCAGAGCTGGAGGAAGGCCAGCCTTTCGGCCTGTTGCCCAAGGGCCTGTCCCATCGGAAACCTTTTGCCTCCAGCGGACAGAGGGGACACGTGTGTCCGTCCAGGGTGGAGTGGCACGGGAAAGGGCTTCAAGAACCCGAAACCGGATGCTCACTCTTAGGTAGTGAAACAAGGACCATCCATTATTATTTTAGATTTATCCTCATATTCCCCTGAGCTGTTAGGTATCATAAATTGGGGCAAGGGCTGGAGAGATGGCTCAGAGGTTAAGAGCACTGGTTGCTCTTTCAAAAGTCCTGAGTTCAATTCCCAGCAACCACATGGTGGCTCACAACCATTTATACTGAGATCTTGTGCCTTCTTCTGTCTGCAGGTGTACATGCAGGCAGAACACTATACATAATAAATAAATCTTTTAAAAAACTGGGGCAAGGCAGATGTGTGTGTTCCTGTGATATGTACACACACATATATATGTATGTATGTATATGTATATATTTTCACAATGTCTGATTCTAGGACTTGGGAGGTAGAAGCAGGAGGCTTTAAGTGAGTTCGAGGCCAGCCTGGGCTTCACAGTGAGGTTAAGGCCAGTCTGTGGCACAGGGCAAGGCCCTGTTTTTTGTTTCTTCTCACCCTTCCTTTGAGAAGGGGTCTCACTCAAAGTCAGGCTGGCCTGAAGCTCTCAGTTATCTTCCTGGGTCTGTTTCCCCTAATTCTGAGACTAGACCCATCCACCGTCAAGTGCAGCTAAGACCCAGACTCAGAACACAAGAGCAACAACCCTCCCCCCTGCCCCCCACTTTCGCCTTTGGCCTCAGTGAAGACCAAAACAGCAGGAGGTCCTGGGACTTCCGTGCACTCCCAATTCCTCTCTCTATCCCCCGCCACACTCCAGCTATTTCCAGCCAGGTCTCCAGGTCCTGAAACGCTGCCGGCATCTGTTATTTTCCCCGCAGGCTAGGGCTCCTTCATTAACAAGCTAATGGCTGTTTTCCCTGAGAAAGTGACAAACAGAAGTCATTCTGCATACCCCATTAGTCCCCTGTCGGGATTTGAGAGACCAGATTCCTGCATATAGACGGGAGACTAAAAGTGTGAGGAGGAGGAGGAGGAGGAGGAGGAGGACAAAGGGATTTGGAGGGGAACACCATTTGTTTCTGGGTGGCTTATGTTACTTTTCTACTATGTGGACATACCAAGAATTATTTTATCCTGGCGGGTACAGTTTTCTAGTGTCCTCCCTTACGTGTATCTCTTGGGGACACACTAGAAGGGTGTGTTTCGGTAAATAGTGAGCCCTGAAATTGCTTGCTTAATCCGTGAACGCTTCCAAAATGTTTTCCCAGCATCCCACCCAGTCCCTTTTCTTTCTCCTTTCACTGCGGAACTGTGTAAACTCCTCCTCTCCCTGGACTTGTCCACGCAAGCTGCAGCTAACGTCTGAAGCTTGGCCTCTGTTGATTCCTGATGTGGAAAATTTAGTGTTTTGTCATTTCGTTTGCCTATTCACTGTTACTGGGTGTTCGTATGGTCTGCCTGGTGGTTCTTACTGAACTCAGTTGGAATGTCCTTTGCTCTGGGAAGTCCTTCCGGCCACCTTTTCTCCCTATCCTGGCTTCCCGCTGGGGCCCTGAACTGTCGAGCTGATTGTGGTAGCCGCTGCCCCGCCCCAGAGTTTACCTTTGCTAACACAGCTTCAGGTCTGGTCTTTCACTTCCTGTCCCCTGAGTCCCACTAGGAGGTCCAAAGCCTGGTCTTCCAGCACTCTCGCCTTCTCTAGCCTTGATAGCAGTGTCTCTCTGAGCCAAGTAACCTGGGGAAACCGTCACACATGGGCCACCCTGTGGCAGACAGAAGCATTAAGACATAGCCCTAATGTGTAAAACAGGCGCTAGAGAGAGAGAGATCCGAGAAGCTAGCCAGGAAGACAGCATTCCCTCCCAAACCTGAACCTAGAAAAAGTAACAAAGAACGTCGCTCTCCTCCAAAAGTGAAGGAAAGAAACACCGATCTTGCTGGCATTGTTGACAGGCTGGGCGCCTTATTCTAAACAGTTTGCCATACACAAGACAAGATGATTTGGTGCAGTTGCTGGGAACTGTGTCAGAGGAGGGGTGGTTTGATTTACACTTTAGGTGTGTGTGTGTGTGTGTGTGTGTGTGTGTGTGTGTGTGATTTACAATTCTTTGTTTTTTCAGACTGGGTTTTTCTGTGTAGCCTTGGCTATTCTGAACTCGCTTTGTAGACAAGGCTGGCCTCAAACAATTCTATCATCTATCTATCTATCAATCAATCAATCAATCTATCTATCTATCTATATATCTATCTATTCATCTATTGTGTGTGCATTTAATATGTGTTTGCACATCCCTGGCATGTGTGTGGAAGGCAGAGGCCAACTTCAGGAGTTGGTTCCCTCTTTCCACAATGTGGGTCCTTAGACTTGTTATCTTAGCAAGCTCCTTTGGCCACTGAGCCACTTTACTCCCTCCAACTTTCTCAAGTCTTTTCCACAGATATTTCTTTTGCCAATCAAGTTGATTAGCTATTTACAGACCAGCCTTTTTAGGCTGAGCGCAGCCAAGCAGGCAGAAATTGCCCAGCGGGGCAGGCTCTGGCTTCCTTACCCCATCCTAGATAAGACAAGGCAGATACCAAGCCCCTGATGAAGGAAAGGGACAGTCATATCTTGAGTGCTCACAGACATTGCCAGAGGTAATTGGCCTCAGCAGACAGGCGGGCAGACAGGGCCCAGGAGACAATTGGGAAGGCAAGCTGGGCTGCCTGGGATTGTCACAAGCTCTAGAGAGGATGTCATTTACCAGGGAGCCTTAAGTGGATTTGTATTTTCCTTCTCACGGGTCTTTTTCATTCTCTCAGGGATTTAATTAAATACTGACCAGGATGGAGTTTGGTCAGGACTATTCCCCAGAGTGGCAATGAGACAGGTGTTGTAGGACCTTTTAAGGACAAACCAATAGGCCCTCCACAATTTTGTTGTGGCTTTCTTATTTTCCAAGAACTACAATTCTCGGCATTCCAGAAAGCTGCCTGGTCCTTGGGCAGGTGGGGTTAACATTGGGTCTTACATTTCCCCTTGAGTTGCATCCTGAGTCAAGTGCTCTTAACTGCTGGCCCATCTCTCTGCAGTTGCCTTCTTTGTGTCTCATTTGCTTGTTTGTTTATTAACGAATTTATTTATTGAGACAAGATGGTCTTAGCTTGATGAAGTAGAGGGTGACCTTGAAATTCTAACGCCGCTACTAACTTCCTGTCGGTGCTGGCACTTCAGGGGAGTGCCATGGCGCCGGTGATCCTGGTAAGTAGTTTGGTGGAACCAGGTTCACAGACCTGATCCTAGGTCACAATCATCCTGCAAGGGGCAATGCTTAGTGTTTTATCCCACTGCTAGTGGGCCAGATACCAGCGTGGTCAGGTCAGCTTTCAGGATACAGTGACATTCACCTGTCCTGCTCAGAGTGGTGAAAAGTGCTTCATTCTGATTCTGGCCTCCTTAAGTTGAATACGATGCAATCGTAAGGAGGTTTGGTACGGATCTGGAGGAAAACTACGCACATTCTATAAGAGCTTCCCACTGTTCAGCTGGCATCGCCCACTGCTCTCCCCATCCCTAACGTGGTCTGGTCAATCTCACTCCCTCAGCAGGGGTGTGGCCTCAAATGCCTTTAATCCCAGCACTCAGGAGGCAGAGGCAGGCGGATCGCTGTGAGTTTGAGGCCAGCCTGGTCTACAAAGTAAGTCCAAATAGCCAGGGCTGTTACACATAGAAACCCTGTCTCAAAAGCAAAACAAATAAAAAACAAAAACAAATAAAATCCCACTCCCTCTCCAACCCTGCCCTTTCAGAGGAAAGCCTGCACATTCCTGGCATTCCTGAGGACTGCCTCCCCGCCCCCCCCATCCCCAACCTGGAGCCACCAGCTCCCCAAGTCCGGCAGGTGGCAGACATGTCATCTTCCTTTGCCTACAATCCTTAAAAACCTCCACCCGCCATACTTGCCAGCCATAGCCAGGGTGCCACTTCCTCTGGCTGCTAAACTCGCCCAAGACCCTCAATTCTCAAATAAACCTGTCCTTTTTATACTTTTAATCTTGCTTGGATTGGCTTAGTTCATCAGCAGAGATAACCCACTACTCACTGTGTCTTGCCGGTGTAGCTCCTCTGACTTGTGGTAGTAAAGCAAGCTGAAACAACACACTGGCCTTATGCATGTGTAGATTTAAACTCTCTGGATGTCACTCAGCAAAGTACAGAACCAGTGAATTAATAGTAAGGTGTGGTTACATTTATTTATTTATTTATTTTAGACAGGGTTTCTCTGTGTATCCTTGGCTGTCCTGGAACTCGAGCTGTAGACCAGGCTGGCCTCAAACTCACAGAGATCCGCCTGCCTCTGCCTCCCAGAGTGCTGGGATTACAGGCGTGCGCCACCGTGCCGGGCTTGTGGTTAGTCAAGCTTTTTTTAGTTGGTGTTGCCAAAACACCTGACAAAAGTAGCTTAAGGAAAGGAGAGTGGCAGCAGGTGGTCATGTCACGTGCCCTGTCAGGAAGCGAAGACTGATAGACTTATGACTCATTCTTTTTTTTTTTTTCCCTTTTCTGTACATTGGTATTTTGCCTGGATTTCTGAGAGATTGAATCCACTGAAACTGGGGCTACAGATCCTTGTGAGGAGCCATGTGGACGCTGGGACTCGAACTTGGGTTCTCTGGTTCTCTGCCAGAACAACCGATGTTCATAACCACTGAGCCATCTCCCCAGCCGTCACTCATTCCTTTTTATGTAGTGCATGGGATGGTTCCACTCACACTGAGAATAGAGGTTTTCTTCTAGCTGGACGCCTTCATAGACACCCCCAGAAGAGGGTTTCTTAAGTCCTGTCAAGCTGACCATGATGAATGGTTCAGTGCCCAGAAGCTGTGGCTGCTGACTTGCATTGGTGCACCGCTCTTCAGGGGCGTGGCCAGTGACCTCTGAGGACCAACATCAGGTCAGGGTGTCCTGATCTTTAGCCTGCAGATGTGAAGCAACAAGCCAGGAGGCCTTGCCGTTTGCCTCCACACCAGCGGCAACCATTTGGTTATGGTCATTGAAATGGAAGGCAATGTTTACAACATTTTTTTTTTTCATTTTTCTGTACCTGCATCATAAAGGGAGGGAGGGCAGGTGAGTGACATCAGGGATTTTCCTGGAAGAAAGCTCTGCCAAGCATGAGGCCTATCTTCCGGTAAGAACCGCTGTCTCAGATGACCTGAATAAAGTTTTGGGTTATCTGGGTGTGCTTGTGGGTAGAACCCCTTTGGAAGGGGGGATAAGTATGGGTGTATCCTCACAGAGAGGCAGGAAGTTAGTCTGCGGACAGTGTTTCAGCAGAGGCTGTGAGCAGGCTGAACGCCTGAAAATAGTGGCTTTCAACCTTGCTAATGCCTTGGCCCTCTGATACAGTTTCTCATGTTGTGGTGACTCCTAACCATATGATTTTGTTGCTACCTCCTAACTGCAATTTTGCTACCGTTATCAATCATAATGTATATATGTCAGTGTTTTCCGATGGTCTTAGATGACCCCTAGGAAAGGGTCATTCTGCCTCCAAAGTGGTCTGGAACCACAGGCTGAGAAACCTTGCCTTAAAAGGTGCTGTTCTTTTCTACCCCAGCTGGGACTAGTCACAAGAAAGCTGTGTATCAGGGTATATTTTGGGATGTTTGTGGTTTTGAGGACACTTGTGGAAGGGAGTACCGTAGGGCACATGGGAGCTCAGAAGGTGTCTGTGTGTGTGTGTGTGT
Organism: Acomys minous; assembly: GCF_964271855.1. Lineage (NCBI taxonomy): Eukaryota > Metazoa > Chordata > Mammalia > Rodentia > Muridae > Acomys > Acomys minous. The sequence goes on along the minus strand of NC_140495.1, from coordinate 12,870,698 downwards.
GTGTGTGTGTGTGTGTGTGTGTGTGTGTGTGTGTGTTCATGTTCCTTGACAGGGTCCTATATAGCCCATGCTGGCCTCACACTTCCTAAGTAGCTTAGGATAACCTTGAACCTCTGACTCTTCTGCCTCTATCTCCTAAGAGTTGGAGTTCCTGACATGTGTAAGTATTCTGTTTCAGTCTGCCTACCTGTGATGTCACTGCTTACCTGCCACGCAGGCATGGCCTTGCCCAGGGCCATATAAAAGACAGACCCTCCGCGTGTGTGTGTGTCTTTCTCTTTCTCCTCTTATTCTGTCTCTACTTTCTCTCTCTCTCTCTCTCTCTCCTTCTTCCTTTTTCTCTTTGGGGTACCCTTTCCCCCTTTCCTTCTCCCCCCATGCTCAAAGCAGCTACCCATAAGTGCTCCTATCCAGCCTCAGAAGTGGTGCCAGCGGGATCTGCATTGCTCCTCCTAGCTGGACCTGCATTGTTCCTCCTAGCTGGACCTGCATTGCCCTTCCCAGCTGCAGATGTTCTCAGACCCTGGACAGCAAATCAGCAGCCTGTTCTTCTGGAACCTGGCCAACATTTCAACCTTTTAACTCCATATCACGCCCTACTGTCAGCAGGAAGTAGTTAAGATGATTACTTCGCCCCTTATCCATTTGCAAAAGGCTGAAATGCTGTGCTCCAGGCCTGGGACAGCTCCAGGTTCCCCCAGCATTCCTCGGTCCCTATCTGTTGCAGGACATGGCTAACATAGCCTGCCCTCCACCTTCAACTTTCAGGGCACAGCTTTTCCTTCTCATCTACTATATAATTTGGACATTTTGTTGCTATTGGTTTTTTTCTATCTCTTTTCTCCATTACCTACATTTATGCACTTTAACTTGCCCTATATAAAAACAATCCAACATTCCTCATTTTTTAATTATAGGAAAAAGTAGAAATGTTAGGAGTCTGCTTCAGTCTGCCTACCTGTGATGTCACTGCTTACCTGCCATGGAGGCGTGGCCCTTCCCAGGGCCATATAAAAGACAGACCCTCCACGTGGCGTGGCTCTCTCTCTCTTTCTACTTTCATTCTGTCTCTACTTTCTCTCTCTCTGTCTCTCTCTCTGTCTCTCTGTCTCTCTCTCTCCTTCTTCCTTTCTCTCTCTGGGGTACCCTTTCCTCCTTTTCTTCTCCCCCCCATGCTCACTTAATAAACTCTAAAACATAATATCTTCCTGGGACCTTGTATTCTATCATCTGCCTCTACTTTTTATATATTACAGCATGCGCTACTGGGCTCACCTTGGAAGGCCTTTCTGGATCTGGCCAGGCCAGCGATGCAGTGATCTGTACAGAGGAGTTTAGAGCTGTACCAACAACTCTTTACATACATGCAAACATATTTTGTATTTTAAAGTACCTCTTGGCTGGGTGTCAGAAGCAACTTCCAAAACCTCCGACTATGAAAACACTGACCCTAGGGCTCTGCCCAGGTGTTAGGACCTGGCAGAGGTGCCCAGTCAGGTCTATGCAGTGAGGAGCTGTCCTCACTACCACCCGCAGAGTGTGCTAATTCCTGCTCCTCACCACGTGGTCATGAGCCAGCAATGTTGGCACCTGGTAAAAGCCTGTTAAAAGATATAGCTATCTGGCTCTGCAGTTGAGCCAGATGCTGGCAGCAGCTTGGTGTAAAGGTTAGCAGGTAAAACACAGGACATTCAGTTAGATGAAAATTTCAGATTAATGACTTTTTTTTTTAGGATAAGCATATTCTCAAAATAGTATTATTATCATAATGTTCAGGATTGAACCCAGGGCCTCATGCACACCAGGAAGTGCTGAGATTAAAGGGCTTGAGACTCCACACTCAGCTCTCAGGAGTTTTTGTTTGATTTTTGAGACGGTGTCTCCAAGTAGCCCAGGCTGGTCTTGAACTCCGTATGTAGCTGAGGAGGACCCTAAACTCTGGATCTCCCTGCATCCACCTTCCGAATGCTACGATTGTATGTGTGGGTCACCTTGCCTATTATTTGAGTTGGGTGGGGGATGTGGGACAGGGTGTTAATTGGCCTGGGTTGGCTTTGAACCATTCCTGGATGAGGATGACCTTGATCTCCTGACTCTCTGCCTCCCAAGTTCAGGTATTATGGCTTTGATGCGGGACTCCAGGTTCAAGCCTAGGGGTGTGAGGAGCCCTTGCTGTTATAACAGGTTGGATTCCTGGGAGCAGATTGGAGTTCCGTTACTTACAGGGTGTCATCCCCCTGTCTGCCACCAGAAAGTCTATTTTTCCCCACAACTATCGTGTTAAAGGATATACTGAGCAAGCAAGCAAACAGACAAACGTGTATAGACTTTCAGCGTATTGCTTCAAACTTTGCAAAGAACATTTACAAATTCTTGAACCCTTCCTAGGGCCTTTCTAATCCCGACTCTTGTTTGGCTCCTAGCCGTAGTCCCTCAGAATGCTCCCCGCCCCCGCCCCCCTCAACCGGGTTTTGTTCTGTTCGCCCTAGGTGTTCTGAGTTGGAAGAACCAGCCCTCTGTGGATGCCTGCGGGAGATCGTGCCTGCAGGGCTCAGTCTGTAAGCCTGCCGTGTCCGGATGCCAAGCCCTCCCCAACCAGATCTGTTTTGTCTCCTGCTAGTCTGAGTCACATAGAATAGATAGATAGTTTATCAGCACATGTCCTCCAGATCATATTATCCGCTTACAAATATAGCCTGTTAGCGCACACGCACGGTAGCCCTCCCGCCGGGGGTGTTGCTCTGAGGGTGTAAACAGTATCGAAAGCGGATTACAGCGTGGCGGCCGCGGCTGGCCGGGGACTGTCAGCGTCCACTCTCTGAGGGAAGGTGAGCGGCGGGTGGTCTCGGGCCCCAGGGGCGGAGGGGTGGGTGTGAGCTAGCAGGCGGGAGCGCCTGATGTGCGACTGCGCAGAAGCTGAGTCGGCCTGCTTGGTGGGGACTGGCTGCGGTGCCTAGGTTGTGCGCTTTGGCTGTTTACGACGTCACCAGGTGTGCGGTGAGCTCCAGCCAGCCACCATCTAAGCACACGGAGAGGACTGGGCTTTGATCGGGGCTTAGTTCAAGGACCACCACTGAGTCGGGTGACAGAGGTTGCTGGCGGGACAAGGTCCTCAGGAATCCTTCTAGTTCCTTCGAGAGGACCATCCGGGTGCCCAAGAATGAGCTCCAAAGTGCTGTCCAGGGAGCGATAAATCAACTTTGTTTGTGCCCTCTTCTGGTCCTTGAAAAATATGCTTGACATCTAACAAGGAGGGAGGGGGGGGGGAGAGGACGGGCGGGGGAGGGGGGAGTGGTCCTTCCTTTCGTAAAGCTTCGTGCGCCCTCTTGTGTGAGTGGAGCCGGGGTTGGGACTGGGTGGCAAAGTGATTGGAGACACAAAAGAGAATTGTCCTACACTGTAAACAGCGCAGGTGAGGTGGCTTCTCAGCTGGACAGACACCAGAGCCTGGGGCGTAGAAGTCGAGTGGGGGAAAAGCCCTTTAATGCCCACGGACCTCTCTCGTGGGTCAGTTTGGTTGCTGGTTTTGAGACAGTGTCTCAGGTGGCCCAGGGTGGGGTAGGAACCTAGAGTTACCGAGTGACACCTCTTCTCTCATCCCTTGTTAAAACCTTACATTTAAGTGACCACCAATGGTCTGTCTTCATTTTTCTTTAAGTAATAGGTACTTCCCTCCCCAAACCTTACTGATGTGGCAGGTCCCATCTTCAGCAGCCCTTGACCTACTGATCACAAGGCGCTCTCTCTCACCAAGCCTGGGAGCTGCGGTTGTATCTTGTTCACAGGAGAACCCCCAGTTCTGGCCAGTAAGCCAGGGGCAAGAGTCCAGCCTGGGCCATCTCTGACTCAGTCCCTGTCCCCTTAATCCTTTCTGTGCCCCTTTGTGTCTCCTGACTGGAGGTTCCAGCTTAACAAATTACCATGACAATAATCAAATGTCCCAAGGGAAACTCAACATCAGACAGCATAAAATGTGATGCAGTTCAGAATTCAGCTGAGATATAGCGGTAGCTATTCTGACCTCACTCTAAACGATAGCCTCTGCTTACCCTACTGCCCCATTGGGACCCTCATTCTGCCTTCCAGTGGTGGAGTACAACCCCCACCCCCCGATAGACAAAGGAAAGAGGCACAAGCATCTCTCCCTTGAGGATATTTTTATTTCTGCTACATAGTCACAGGGAGCTGGGTCCGCCTCTCTGTAGCACATAGGTGTTTCCTGGCACCTGAACCCTAACCCTAACCTCAACTCCATGCCATTCCCTCTCCCTCCTTTGCTCTTGGCATCACTATGGGGACTTTTTTTGCCTCTCCTGACTCCTCCAGATCTTTCCCATGATGCTCTGAGGTACCCCCTTAGCTTGGTACCAACTCCACACCTCCAGCCCCCTAAGCTCTCGCCAGGCCCAACTTATCATTTGACCAGGGAGAGGACTGGGTGACCTGAATGTTCCCTTCCTCTCTCTTGGCATATGACTTCTGAGTGGAGACCGGAGCCCTCGTGCCAGGGGACACATTTTTCCAGTCATGCCCTCTGGCTCCAGGGAGCCATTGCTTTTGTAAAGCAATTCTGACAGACTGGCTTGTTGGGGGAATATGGAAAGTTTGTCAAGTAAATTTGCACTTATGGTTGTGCCCCCTTCCACTCCCAACAGCAACCCACCTGGCAACTTGCCAGTTCTCCACACTGTCTGTGGGGGTGGGGGGATGGGGGTGAGGGTGGCGGTGGGGTTCATGGGGGCATGGGTTCTGTCCTTTTGTGGCTCCATGGCTGCTAGTTTGTTCAGCCTCAGATGTCTGACTCATGTGCTGAGCTGAGCTATATCTCTGTATGCAGATGTTTGGACATTCTCCCTGATAGCCTGGAGACTTGGGAGGCGTGGAAGGGACCTCATTCATCCTTTTGCTTTCTGGTGTCCATGGGCACTACACGTGCATTGTGCACAGATGTAGATACAGGCAAAACACTCAAACACATAAAACTAATAAAGTTTACAAATCTGATCTCTTAATATAGCCTTGTGTCAGGCCAGGTCGTGATGGTGCACGCCTTTAATCCCAGCACCCGGGAGGCAGAGGCAGGCAGATCACTGTGAGTTCGAGGCCAGCCTGGTCTACAGAGGGAGTCCAGGACAGCCAAGGCTACACAGAGAAACCCTGTCTCAAAAAAAAGATATATATATATACATACACACACACACACACACACACACACACACACACACATTTCCTTGTGTCATTTCTCACCCCCACTCTCCACCTCCACCTCAGGAAGCTTCTCTAGCTTTTCTGTCTAGGTGCATGTAGCTTTACTTTGACATTATGGTTGACACTTTGAAAGTTTTAATTTTAATTAAACATTTTTTTTATTATTGTTTTTATTGTTGTTGTTGTTGGTGGTGGTGTGTATGTATGTGTGCAGGTGACACATGTGTCTACCATGAGTGTGAAGGTCTGTTTTGGGGAGTTGGTATTGAGCCATGGACCCTTCAGGGTGGAAGAACAAAACGAGGAGTTTATGCTGTTCTTGTTTTTCATGGCTTTTTGCCCCCCAGCAGTAAGTTTCTAGTTCTTGAAATGTAGATCATTTCTCCTTGCCTTTGTCCTGTCTCCCTGTACCTGTCACACATCAAGAAACAGAAGAGGGTGAGGTGCCCACTCCTACCCATTCAATTATCTCCATGGAGGGATTGTACCAGTACCCAAGTCAGGTGGCTCACAAGCATCTGTAACTGACTCCATGGGAATCAGAAGCCTCTGGCCTCCTCTGGTACCTGTACTTATAGCCACTTATACACACACACATACACACACACACACACACATGTTTCAAAAACCCAGTCTTGTGCCTATGGGGCTGACATGGATACTCTTTTATAGGTAACTTTATGCTGCTCCCCAAATGGGACACAAAGTGGTCGTGTTTGACATCTCTGTTGTCAGAGCCTTGTGGGAAACTCGCGTCAAGAAGCACAAAGCATGGCAGAAGAAGGAGGCGGAAAGGCTGGAGAAGAGCGCTCTGGAGAAGTACATCTTGGTGCCTGTTACTGCCGCGTGGTGGGAGGGGCCTTCAGGCAGGCCGCTGTCTACTGAGGATGAGGATCTCTTTCCCTGGGACGTCACACTGTCAGGGCCATTTCGCCCATAGACTTCATAACCCTGTGCTGGTGCCATATAAGCACTTTAACAGTGACACCCAAAGTTGTGAGGACACCGTGCTAGACACAAGGAGAATAGAGAGGGCACAGACACACACACACACAAACACACACACAAAATCCTTCTACACTAAACACCGTAAAGGTCACTTAGCTGCCCTTCACTGAACTCCCTCACTAGCCCACCCAATGCTCCCGCTAAGCATTTTCTTCATGCATTTCAGCTTTTACCCGCTGAGCTGACGTCTAGGTGAGAGTCACTGTGTTCACTTACTTGAATTGAAATGATGCAATCTGACTATCAGAACTGTGAGTAAAAGAGTTCTGTACAAATGCTACACCAAGGGCCTGGAGAGATGGCCCAGCAGTTAGGAACCCTTACTGCTCTTGCAGAGGACCAGGGTGGAACTCAGCCACCTTTAGTTCCAGCTGCAGATGCTGTCTTTTCCTCTGTGGGCACCACATACACTTGGTCCACACACAGATGAGAAGGCTCCACACACGCTGTACACACACACACACACACACACACACACACCACACCACACCACACACATAGACACACCCATACCTCACACACATGCACATACACATGTACACACAGACATACACACAGGCACCATACCACATACCACACTACACCACAGACATACCTACACCTCACACACATGCACACACCGCACACACCACACACACACACATACACACACACACACACACACACACACACACACACCATCAAACTGAGGGGGGAAAAAGCTTGCCATATACAAGCATATATAAGCATGTCATATACACACATAAAGAATAAAATACCAAAAAATAACCCATAAAACCCACTAAGACTCAACTAATGGTGGAGCTTCAAAACCTCTATGGTGAGTGTGAGCAAACAGTCACATCGACACTGTTTGACATCCCTCTGACATCTCTGTGTGACCTCTTGTTGCTCTGCCTCCACCTGCCTAGTGCTGGCATTATAGGCTGTGTTTACCTACATCTGCAATTGTGGTATAGGAAAGATACAGGCCTTAAATGCTACCCCCTTATTATGTTGTTGGATCTGCCTTCAGATTCCATTTCAGAACCAAGAAAAGCCGAGGCAGGGGCATGCCTCATCAGGAAGAGGCCATTACTGCTCTGTCTCGCATAAGCAAATACATAAGTCATTTAGGTGGGAGGGTTACCTAAAGACCCCATCTAACTCAACTCATCTTTTTTAGTCATAGTGACAAGCGATGCACAGGAGGGTCTCAGATTTCTCAGCATCCCTGGTGGCAGGAAGGAAAGGTCAGGACAGGGCCTAGGGAGCCCACAATGGGAAACCAGGTTCCAGGGAACCAGAGGACTGAGGCTGCTTACTTCCCCAGGAAATAACTAGTCTTGGGTTTCCTGTCTTAGGATAAAGGAGGAGTGGGACTTTGTGGCTGAGTGCCGGAGGAAGGGTGTGCCGCAGGCCCAGTACTGCAGGAACGGCTTCGTAGACACCAGCACAAGGCTCCTGGAGAAGATAGAGAGGAATTCAGTCGCCACTCATAGAGTCAAGGACAGAGACAAACGGAGCAGCCCATTTGTGTTTGAACTTTCAGGGGCACAATGGAAGGTGAGTTGAGGTGTCTGTCTGTCCGTCTGTCTGTAGGACGTGGGCACTCAGGGTTGTGCTATACCTGAGGTTGAGCCTTAGCCTTGGCTAAATGAATGCTCCATTTGTATGCACTGAAGAAAATCTGTTCTTTTTGTAGTTCCGGGGATTGATTCCCTGGCTTCGTGTCTGAGCCACACCCCCAGCCCCCCTTGTGTGCATCAGGGCTGTGGTGAGAATTAACTAGGGGACTGTTCTGCGTGCTAGATCGGGTAGGTGCACAGACAGTGCCTAGTTACTGAGCTCAGGGCATCAAGCTTGGTCTCAAGTAGTGAGATCATCTTTCTGAACCAGGATGTGTACGTGCAAGTGCGTGTGCATGTGCGTGTGTGTGTGTGTGTGTGTGTGTGTGTGTGTGTGTGTGTGTGTGTGTGTACATGTAGAGATCAGAGGACAACTTTGGGGGATTGGCTCTCCTTCCCTAGTGTGGGTCCTGGGGATTGGACTCTGGTTGGTAGGCTGTGGCTTACTTGGTAAACCATTCCACTGGCCCTTCACTTTATTTTATTTCATTTGTTTTGCTTTTTTTCTTCCCTTTTCTTTTTTTTTTTTTAATGTTTTTTTGAGACAGGGTTTCTCTGTGTAGCCTTGGCTGTCCTGGACTCACTTTGCAGACCAGGCTGGCCTTGAACTCACATCGATCCACCCGCCTCTGCCTCCCAAGTGCTGGGATTAAAGGTGTGCGCCACCACGCCCAGCTTTTTTTTTTTTTTGAGACGGGGTTCTCTGTGTATCCTCTGCTGTTCTGGAACTCACTTTACCTCTGAGTGCTGGGACTAAAGGCATGTGCCATCACATCTGGCTGACTTTATTATTATTATTATTATTATTATTATTATTATTATTATTATTATTATTATTATTATTATTATATGTTGTTCGCAGAGTCTCACTATGTATCCTTGATCAGTCTGGACCTTGCAATGAAGACCAGGCTGGCCTCAAACTCAGAGAGACTCACTTGCCTCTACCTCCTGAGTTGTTTTTTGTTTTTTCTGAGACAGAGTTTATCTGTGTAGACTTGGCTGCCCTGGAATGGCTTTGTAGACCAGGCTGACCTCAAACTCATAGCGATCCACCTGCCTTTGCCTCTTCAGTGCTGGGATTAAAGGTGTGCACCACCATATCCGGCTTTCCCTTACGTATGTATGTATGTATGTATGTATGTATGTATGTATGTATGTATGTATTTATTTAATATGAATGCTTTATCTGCAGAAGAGGGCATCAGATCACATTATAGGTGATTGCTGGGAATTGAACTCAGGACCTCTGGAAGAGCAGCCAGGGCTCCTAGCCTCTGAGCCATCTCTCCAGCCCCTCTCCCACATTTTTAAACTCAATTTGTGTAGTTCTCAAGAGTGAAATTTGTAGATGACAATGTCTGTCATAATTTCAAAGTTTGTACATGCCAGAGTGGAATATATAGGGCAGATTTTATTTTTAGAAGATGTTTGAACCCCAGACCTCCAGACTTAAGGTTTCAGTGCCTTACCAACTTAGCCACCTGATGTCTCTCTTTTTTTTATTTTTTATTTTTTGGAAGATGTTAAAAATATGCTGTTAGGCCGGACGTGGTGGCGCACGCCTTTAATCCCAGCACTTGGGAGGCAGAGGCAGGCAGATCACTGTGAGTTCGAGGCCAGCCTGGTCTACAAAGTGAGTCCAGGACAGCCAAGGTTATACAGAGAGACCCTGTCTCAAAAAACCAAAACCAAACCAAACCAAACCAAAACAAAACAAAACAAAAATATGTTGTTGATAAATATTGGGAGATTGGTCGTCTGTGTTCACTAGGATTCATATATATAACATGTGTGTATATATAATATAACTGTGTTAACTATATGTATTATATATGATGTGTCTCTCTCTCTCTGTGTGTGTGTGTGTGTGTGTATTGCCTATACTTGTGGGAGCTCAGGGGAGTACATTCGGTGTGCTGCTTAGTTACTCTCCCCCTTATTCCGATGACTATATACACTAAATAGCATAGTTAGCTAGAGTCAGAGATAGGTTCTTACTAAATTGTCCAGGCTGGCCTTCAGCTTGTGATACGCCTGCCTCTGCCTCCCAAACAGCCGGACTTCCAGGCCTGCACATTAGGCCCGACTAGGACTTGATTTTAACATCACGCATCTGAAATAAGGCTGATCTGCTATTGAGAAATTAGTGACAGCCACCACCGGCTTCTACAGACATGGCTGTGGTTTTGCACACCCCCGCCCCCCCCATGACGCTCCCGCATGCCTTTTATACTTTGAATGAATCCTTGGCCTCTCAGGCTTGTGGGCGCTGAGGGGCTGCCTCTGAGGGATGCTGGTCCCTGTGTTTCAGGAGCTGCCGGATTCGCTGAAGGAGCAGACCCACCTCAAAGAGTGGCACATTCGCAGCACCCTCATTCAGAGCATTCCTCCGTTCATCAAGCTGTTTCAAGCGATGAGAATTTTGGATTTGCCAAAAAACCAAATCACGTGTCTTCCAGCTGAAATCGGTAGGTTCCTCGCCGGGAATCTTGGGCCGTTTCCATGGTGAGCAGACAGGTATCCGGCAGCCGACACAGGGCAAACACCCTGTTTCTTCCTCCCCCTGCTCCTGGGTGTCCCTCAGCTGTCTCCCTGGTTCCAGAGCCACTGGTTCACAGTGGCTTTGTCCCCTGTGGGAAATGAAGTACCACGGTTTAACTGCATGATTTAGCACCGAGAGAAATGTGACCGTTGCTTTGAAACCTGAAGTCAGGTGAGTGGGCAACGCTTTAAGAATTTTTTGTTGCCGGGCGTGGTGGCGCACGCCTATAATCCTAGCACTCGGGAGGCAGAGGCAGGTGGATCACAGTGAGTTCGAGGCCAGCCTGGTCTACAAAGCGGGTCCAGGACAGCCAAGGCTACACAGAGAAATCCTGTCTTGAAAAAAGAATTTTTTGTTGCTGGCTGTGGTGGTACATACCTGTAACCCCCACACTTGGGAGGCAGAGTAGAGACACAGTAATAACAAGACTATTGTAATGGTAGAATAAAATATATTGTGTCTGTCTAGTCGTCCACTGGCAAGGTTAGCTGAGCTTACATTGTTTTGATTGATCAGCATTTAATAATTTTTGATCACTTCATTGTCCGGTTGAATCTTCTTAGAATGAAGATTACGACGATCACTGATGTATTTTTTTCTCTTGGTGTCTGAGTTAGAACCCATGGCATCTGAGCTACACCAGGCCCAGGAAAGCTATGAATGTGGTCTAACACAAAATAAAACACTGCGCTTTAAAAAAAAAAGTATATATACATATAAAACTTCACTGCTTGAGTCTTGAACTTTGCAGATGACAATGTCATGTCACAACGTCAAAAGGCTGAACATTCCTGGTACAGCTGAATAGAGCTCCACTCTCAAGTGTCCTAGGACACTAGACTGGCAGTCATTGGACAGTTTTGTTCTACGGTACTCAGTGTGGCAAGACTACAAAGGTGCCCTGGTAAAATGATTCAACAGGCAGAGATATTTGCTGCCAAGCCTGCCAAGCGGCTTCAGTCCCTGGTACCCACGTTGTGGAAGGAGAGAACTGACCTCTGCACGCTGTCCTCTGACTTCCACATGCCCGCTGACCCTCCTGCCTCAGCCTCCCAAGGACTGAGCTAGCAAGCATGTGCCACCACAGCTGGGTTAGACACTGGTGTTTTAAAAGCTTCCCTATAAGACTTCCCCCATGTGCAGCCGCCAGGGTTGACGAACACTGACAGGGGAGGACAAAGGAGCTGCAACTGAGGGCAGCATGGGAAGCCAGTGTGTGGAGTTGGGGCCAAGCAATGCTTCTAGTTCCATAACTGTAGCATGGAGATCATAGTGTGCTTTGCTCTCTAGTGCTTATGAGGCTGGGTAAATCAATCAACACTAAAGTATTGGGCACCTAGTTCTGTTATTCAAAGGTGCTCATGTCTTATTGGTGCCACCTCCACTTGCCTCATTCCTGTGCAGAGCATAACAGTCAGCATTTTGCACAATGTATTCATTTATTTTCTTCTTCTTCTCCTCCTCTTCCTCCTCCTCCTCTTCCTCCTTCTTCTTCTTCTTCTTCTTCTTCTTCTTCTTCTTCTTCTTCTTCTTCTTCTTCTTCTTCTTCTTCTTCTTCCTCTTCCCCTGTTACTATAACAAAAGACCTGATACAAATAACTTAAAGAAAGAAAGGTTAGTTTTGGCTCCATGGAACAAGAAAATATAGTCTATGATGCGTTCCAGATCTTAAGATCAGCTCAGCATTAGAAAAATGTACAATTGGCAGTAGTAGGAGAGAAAGATCAGGGCTGGAGAGATGGCTCAGAGGTTAAGAGCACTGGCTGCTCTTCCAGAGGTCCTGAGTTCAATTCCCAGCAACCACGTGGCAGGAAATGTGAAGACTGTGGGGCTATTCTGCAAACGTAAGCAGTCATTTTTGGTTTACTAATTTAGAATTAGCTTAAGAATGATAAAGTATTTGCTTCCTTAGGATATTTATGATGTGATTTTTTTATTTTATTTATTTATTTATTTATTTATTTATTTTTAGTTTATTCTTGTGCTAGTTTCTAGGTTGGAGCTAGTTGCATATTTTTTCTTTTTTAAAATATTTATTTATTTATTATGTATACAGTGTTCTGCCTGCATGTACACCTGCAGGCCAGAAGAGGGCACCAGATCACATTATAGATGGTTGGGAGCCACCATGTGGTTGCTGGGAATTGAACTCTGGACTTCTGGAAGAGCAGTCAGTGCTCTTAACCTCTGAGCCATCTCTCCAGCCCCGCTGCATATATTCTCAAACAAGAATCAGAGCTAAGGTGCTGTAGAGATGACTGAACCGCTAAGTGCTTACTGCTCTTGCAGAGGACCCAGGTTTGACTCCCAGCACCCACACAGCATGGCAGCTCACAACTGCCTGTAGCCCCAGTTCCAGGGGGGAATCCGATGTCCTCTTCCGACCTGTTTGCATGTGGTGCACATAAATACACATACAAATAAAATAAAAATTAAAAAAGAATCAGAACTAGAATACGGTATTTTTTTTCCCCAATCATTCTGACAATTTCCTGCTCTCCTGGATGTGCTCACACCTCTCGTGACTTATATATTTGACTTATATATTCTTTGGGAAGCATGGCATGTCATAATGTAAAGAATGAAGATGTGAAAGTTGGATGGTACACTACACGCGATCTGTAAACTGTTCCCTTTGGTCATTTTTCACGCATACAGTACTTCGTGTGTTGCCTGTACCTAGCTCATTCCTGTTAGAGCCCATCAGCAGGTAGCAGCCGTTTCTGCCATCCCTTGGAGCTTCACCCATCTTCAAAATCATGGCCTATGATTCGACTCCTTATGGGGTGCGCACACTGTGGGTACCTGACTTGACCCTTCACACCTTGCAGTGGTTGAGTGAGGAATGTTCCCACAGCCTCTTGTATTTGACCGCTTGGTTCCTGCTGGTGACGCTGTTTGGGGGATGTGGAACCTTTAGGAAGCGGAGCTCTGCTGGAGGAAGGGTGCCAGTGGGGCGGCCTTTGAGAGGTGACAGCCTTGTTTCTCCTCCTGCAGGGAAAGGACTTGCGATCAGCTAGCTTCCTGCTTCTGCTTTCCATGTCATGCTTTTCTGCCATTATGGACTCTCCGTTTGGAACCAAAAACCAAAATAAACTTTTTTCTTTTGATTTTTAAACATTGATTATTTATTTATTTATTTTTGCCTGTCCTTGTGACTGTGCACCATGTGCACGCAGTGCCTGAAGAGGCCAGAAAAGGATGTTGGATGCCCTGGATATGGAGTTACAGTTGGTTATTAGCTGCCGTGTGCATGATGGGAGTTGAACCCAGCTCCTCTGGAAGAGCAGCAGCCAGTGCTCTTAATCACCAAGAGGTCCCTGCAGCCCCAAAGCATCCTCTCTCTAAGTCCCTTTTGGTCGCTGTATTTTATTGCAGCAACAGAGAAGCAACCAATACACACTTTAGTATGGTGTCACACAGGATGACTAGAGAGGTGAAACCCACCCAACAGCACGAACAGTGGAATGGCGTGACCCAAGCCTGGCATGTGTAAGACACTTAGTGATGTGAGCTAACTTTTTGTGTTGCCAGGGTGCTTAAAGAACCTGAAAGAACTCAATGTGAGTTTCAACCATCTGAAGAGCATCCCCCCGGAGCTGGGAGACTGTGAGAACCTCGAGAGACTGGACTGTTCTGGGAATCTGGACCTGATGGAGCTCCCCTTTGAAGTAAGACATGGAGTGCCCTGGACAGTGAGAAGCCTTTACTAAAGGCTCTAGCGCTTGTTTGTATGTTTTCTGGTTGCTAGGTTGCTCTTAGGCTTTAAATGAAGATTTAAGAGTTGTCAAACAAAACCAGATAACTTATACTATGCAATTTCAAAACATACTATAAAGTTACAGCATAAAATTCACATAAAGACAGACAGACAGACAGACAGAAGAATGGGACAGAACTGAGATTTCAGAGATAACCCTCTATAATATATTTATATATTGTAATATGTAGGCATATATATATATATACTTTTATTTTGAGGTTGAGTTTTACTATGTAGCCCTGGCTGTCTTGGGACTTGCTCTGTAGACCAGGCTGGCCTCAGACTCACAGAGATCTTCCTGCCTCTGCCACCTGAGTGCTGGGATTAAAGATGTGCACCACCATGCCCAACTATGTTATATTTACAATCAATTGATTTTTCACCTAAATCACCAAGATTATTTGATAGAGGAATGACAACAAACTCAATAGAAGGTCTTGGGGGAAATTAAGACCCTTGCCTAATTCTTAAATATATTTATTATTTAATAGATGTTAAATATGACATAAGTGTAGAATTTGAAAAACACCATAGATGAAAGAAACCAATCTTAAAAGAATGTTACATAAACTTTCCAAAAAGATAAACTTGTGGATTAAAAAGTAGATTCAGGATTTCCTCACGGTAAGGGTGAGAGCACAGAATAACAGTGGGAAGACGTAAATCTGAGCATAGGTGATAGATCCTGAAGGTGAGCTCTGGTCTTCTGTGTGTCTGAGAGGGGTGTGTTCTACGGCATGCAGACGACTGACAGCGCCGTCTTGAACCTGGGTGTGAAGGGGGTGACGCAGGATCAGATACAGAGTGTTCTCTGAAGGATTTGTCTAAGGATTGCTTATGCTTAAGGTCATGGGACCAAGACAGAACGACGACCTACCTCACTCTCCACTCTGAACATCTGAGTGAAGATAGAGTTCCGGGTCTGGGAATTAGAGCATGCGCAGTTATGAGCGGGGGGGGGGGGGGGGGGGGGCGGGGCGCTGGTGAGTCCTGGCTGCACCACTGCGGAGCGCGTTCACCGGGAGACCGGTGTTACCAGGCAGCGCTTCGTGAGAACTTCGCCAGCAGCAACCCTCTCCAGGGGCCTGCGGCAGTCCTTACCTCTGTTAGCACAAAATATTCCTTGAGTTTTATTTGGTGATTAAAGACTGTTCACGTTTCTCTGTTCTACTTTATCAGACGATCATTTAAAGTCACCTTTTCCATGAATACAGAATGAGTCTAAATGACTATTTTTAATGTTTGTACATTTCTGAAGTTCTATCTGCAGCACCACATCAGCCAGTCATAGCCATATGAAAAAAGATTTATCCCTTCATTTCCAGCTTTGTCTCAGTAACAAATCCTGAATAGTAAATAGGATCTTCACTCTAGATAAGAGACATCATCTATTAAATAGGCATAAAATAAAAATATATTGGGTGAAATTGAGATATTTCACTTCATCTGCTTTTAATAATATTTCTAAGGCCAGGGCTATTGCTTAGTAGGTGGAGCCCTTGTCTAGGGTGTGCAAAGCCCTGAGCAGGTTTGACCCCAGAACTTCATGAAAACTGAGTTTGGTGGCACAAGCCAGTAACCTCAGCACCTACGGGTAGTTGTGGGAGGATCAGGAAGTTCAAGAGTATCCTAAGCTACACAGAAAGCTCAAGACTCACCTGGGCCACATGAGACCCTGTCTAAAAAATATATATATATATATATATATGAATCACATAATTTCTATCCTTAGATTAAGGTCTTTGTCTAATGTATTAACATTTTCATAGGCCTTATAATAACAGGTACAAGGTGCTTGAGATGGCCAGAAGATATTATAGATTTCATCTTTAAAAAAAACAAAACAGAAATTGTTTATTTATATTTATTTATTTATTTATTTATTTATTGGTTTTTCGAGACAGGGTTTCTCTGTGTAGCCTTGGCTGTCCTGGACTCACTTTGTAGGCCAAGCTGGCCTTGAACTCACAGCGATCTACCAGCCTCTGCCTCCCAAGTTCTGGGATTAAAGGCGTGCGCCACCACACCCGGCTTGTTTATTTATTTTTAATGTATAAATGTTTTGCCTTTGTTTATTATATGTGTTGGGTTTGTGTATTATATGTGTGCAATTCCCATAAAAGCCAGAAGATGGCATCAGAACCCCTTGGAACTGGAGT
Source organism: Acomys minous (assembly GCF_964271855.1). Classification (NCBI taxonomy): domain Eukaryota; kingdom Metazoa; phylum Chordata; class Mammalia; order Rodentia; family Muridae; genus Acomys; species Acomys minous. Next base: position 12,854,408 of record NC_140495.1, on the reverse strand, counting down.
TTGAGATGCTTGTGAGCTACCATGTGGTTGCTGGGAACAAAACTCAGGTCTTCCGCAAATCAGCAGGTTCTCTTAGCTGCCAAGGCCTAAATTTCATGTCTGTCTGTCTGTCTGTCTGTCTGTCTGTCTGCCTGCCTGCCTGCCTGCCTGCCTGCCTGCTCTACTTATGTGTAGAAATGGTTTTGTCTATATGTATCTATGTGTGCCACATGCATGCCTGGTGCCCTTGGAGGTCAGAAGAGAGCACCAGGTCCCCTGGAACTGGAGTTACAGATAGTTGCAAGTGTGGGTGTGACCAATTGTACCCCAGTCCTCTGTGAGAACAACACATGTTCAAAACCATTGAGCTATCTCTCTACATTTCATGCGGATTTCATCTCCTGAAACCTCTTTAGGCTGGATGGCTTCTTTGGCTCGCCTTTCAGCTCTCTGATTCTTCTGCTGATTTGAATCTGATGTTGAACTCTTCTGCTGGGTCTCCCCCACCTCCACTTACCCTCACCCTTACGCCCCCATCTCTCTGAGAGACTAGGTCTTCCTGTGTATCCTTTCTTGGCCTCAAACAACCTTAGCCTCTTGAGACTAGATTGTTTTGGGAGGAAGGGGAATTTCAAGACAGGGTTTCTCTGTGTTGCCCTGGGCTGACCTAGAACTCACAGAGATCTGCCTTCCTCTGCCTCCCGTGTACTGGGATTAAAGGAGTGCGCCACCACTGCCCCATCCTGAGATTGGATTTTTAGGTTAGCTGTTTTAGTCTTTAACTCTAGGATTTATTTGTAATTTCCATAATCGTTTGGGCCCTTCCGCATCAATCACTAGTTAAAAAAATGCCCTACAGGCTGATCTTTTTTTGGGGGTGGGATGTCTTCAAGACAGGGTTTCTCTCTGTAGCTCTGGCTGACCTAGACTTACTTTGTAGACCAGGCTGTCCTCGAGCTCACAGAAATGCGCCTGCCTCTGCCTCCCAAGTGCTGGGATTAAAGGCGTGCGCCACCACGCCCGGCTTCTACAGGCTGATCTTATGGAGACATTTTCTCAATTGAAATTCTCTCCTTTCCCATAACCCTTGCTTAAAAACCAACCAACCAACCAACCAACCAACCAGCCAACCAACCAACCAAAAAAGCATGTTATTCTCTTTTGTTATGAAGACAGCCTGTCTTAGTTAGGATTTCTGTTGCTGTGAAGAGACACCATGACCACAGCAACTCTTATGAAGGAAAATGTTTCACTGGGGCTGGCTCCTAGGTTCAGATGTTTAGCCCCTTGTCATCATGGCGGGAAGCATGGCAGCATGCAGGCAGACATGGCGCTGGGGAAGGAGCTGAGAGTTCTACGTCTGGGTTAGCAGGTAGCAACCCAGGAAGAGAGAGTAAGCCTGGAACTTCAAAGCTCACCCCTAGTGACACACACTTCCTTCAACAAGGCCACACCTATTCCAACGAGGCCAGACATCCTAATCCTTTCAAATAATGCTACTTCCCATGAGCCATTTTCATTCAAAATACCACACAAGCCTAGACTGGATTATAGGCACCCAGCAAGGCTCCCTGTTCATTCACTGTCACACGCTGTCTTCACATTCACTTCTCCGGATCCCAGGCAAGCACATAATCAGTGTGTCCCTTCTGTACAGTGTATTTGACAATATGAAGGTGGGGCTCATGTTAAACTAAATACGGGCAGAAGCCCAGTGCTTCTTCCTTCTGCTTTTCACTACCACTCTTTATTGGTGCAGTTAGCTCTGTGTTTCTAATCATTTTGAAAAACTGTGTTTTCAATTTCTTTATGAAATTATTTGTTTTGTGCCTGTGTGTGTGTGCCTGTGTGTACCTGTGTGTGTGTGTACGTGTGTGTGCCTGTGTGTGGGTGTATATGTGTACCTGTGTGTGTGTGTCTCTGTGTGTGGGTGCGTGTAGAAGTCAGAGGACAACTCTTGGAGGCTGGTTTCCTTTCCATAGTGTGAGCCCTGGGGATCCGAACTCATCATGCTGGGCTGCAAATGCTTGTATCCACCGAGCTTTCTTGGTGGCCTGCAAACGTGCTTTGAGAGGCAGCTCTAATTTTATTCACAGATTCTCAAATTACATACATTAGTAAAAAATAGCTTCTTTTATGTTTCACAACAGCTACCAAACATTCATAAACAATTCTAGGTATAAAATGTTTGTTCAGGTTTGTTCAAAATTCACAGATCTGCACTGAAGTAGAATATATCTCCCATGTGTTTGAGTTGGCATGTTGCAAATAAGACTTAAACTTTCCAGCTGGCCTTAGTGGCACACACCTTTAATCCCAGCAGAGGCAGGCTGATCTCTGTGAGACCAGCCTGCTCTACATAGTGACCTCCAGAACAGCCAGGGCTTTGTAGTGAGACCCTGTCTCAACAAACAAACAAACAAACAAACAACAACAACAACAGAAGAAGAAGACTTAAACTCTGTCTTCTGTAACTTTACACAAGCTGCTCCTCAATCTGGGAGACCCAATTTTCTGTGCCCCATGAAATCTTTTTGGACCCCTGACCATTTCCTCATACTGCTGGACACATTCCCTCTTTATTTCCTGAAAGTTGAGACTTGTCACAAGCTCTAACTACTTTGCTTATTTATGGAACTGCCAGCTCCCCAAGGGCAGCCATAGTATGTAGCTTATTTTAGCATCCCCAGCAGGAAGTACAGTGGATAGTAGGTGCTCCAAAACAGAGTGAGTCCGGTCTTTTTTTTTTTTTTTTTTTTTTTTTTTTTTGGTTTTTCGAGACAGGGTCTCTCTGTGTTAGCCTTGGCTGTCCTGGACTCACTTTGTAGACCAGGCTGGCCTCGAACTCACAGCGATCCACCCGCCTCTGCCTCCCGAGTGCTGGGATTAAAGGCATGCGCCACCACGCCCGGCGAGTCCGGTCTTTTATACATATATTCATGGATGCTTTTGAGGAAGAAACATTATTCTGAACATTATTAGTTGATCTTAATTCCCATTTTCACTAGGTGTATTAGTCACCTGCCTTTTTTTTTTTTTAAGATTTATTTATTATGTTTACAGTGTTCTGCCTGCATGCCAGAAGAGGGCACCAGATTTCACTATAGATGGTTATGAGCCACCATGTGGTTTCTGGGAATTGAACTCAGGACCTTGGGAAGAGCAGCCCATGCTCTTAACCTCTGAGCCATCTCTCCAGCCCTGGTTACTTGTCTTGATGCCATTTTAAAACACTTGACAAAAGCAACTCATGGGAGGAAGGCTTTACTTGGCTCACTCTTGGAGGGTACCGTCCATCGTAGCAGGAAAAGCCATGTCAGCAGGAGCTTGAGGTAGCCACTCAACACGGCATAGTCAAGAGAGTGATGGATGCTGCTGGTGCTTAGCTTGCTTTTCCATTTTTGTGCAGCCCTGGACCACAGCCTAGGGAATGGTGCTGCCCACGGTTAAGGTGGGTCTTCCAAACACAGTCAACTCAGTCTGCATAGTCCCTCCAGGATGCTCCCAGAGAGACTCATTTCCATGATGATTCTAAATCCTGTCATGTTAACAACCAGGGTAATTAGCATGTTCTCTTACTCTTTCCTAGTTGAGTAACTTGAAGCAAGTTACATTTGTAGATATCTCAGCAAACAAGTTCTCCAGCATCCCCATCTGTGTCCTGCGGATGTGTCGTCTGCAGTGGTTGGACATCAGCAGCAATAACCTGAGTGACCTGCCGCAAGATATAGACAGGTAGCTACTTGCACTCCAAGGTGAGGTATATAAACTGGTTACTAACACACTGAGACTGTTAGCACAGAGATGTGCTAGCACATAAATAGTCTTTGAAATCAACTAAATTTCCAGAGTTTGTTTCTAGGAAATGATTGAAAAAGCAATTTCCGTTGTGTGCCACACATACATGTATGTATGTATGTATGCATTTGAATGCATCTTCATTGTCTTGGCAAATTTGATTTCTTTCAGTCTTTATTTACCTATTTGTGTAATGACAGATTCTCCTGTTATAGTCCTGGCTGGCCTGGAACTCATTATACAGACCAGGTTGACCTTGAACTCACAAAGATCTGCCTGCCTCTGCCTCCAGGTGCTGGGATTAAAAGTATACGACACTACACCTGGCTTTTAAAAAAGCCTTTTCAGCCGGGCGTGATGGACACCTTTAATCCCAGCACTCGGGAGGCAGAGGCAGGCAGATCTCTGTGAGTTCGAGGCCAGCCTGGTCTACAAAGAGTTCAGGACTATTGTTATACAGAGAAACCCTATCTCAAAACACACCCGCCCTGGGTGGGGGGGGGAAAGCTTTTTCAAAATGGAGTGTTTGTGCATGCTTGGGAAGAGAGGTCAGAGGACCGCTTGTGGGAGCTGATTCTCTTCTGCCACACGGGGCCAGGAGATCAAATTCAGGCTGTTAGGCACCCTTACCTGCAGAGCTCTCTTACTGCACCTTCCTTGCCCCCCTTTTTTGGACACAGATCCTGCAAAGTAGCCCAGATTAGCCTCAAACTCATGATCTTCCCGCTTAGACCTCCTGAGTCCATGATACATACACATGTGCCACCACAAACAGCTTTGAAGAGATTTTTTTGTCTTGCTTATTTTTTGATTTTTGATATAGGGACATACACTGTAGCCTAGAAGGGCTCAGAACCCACAATGCTCCTGCCTCAGCTTCCTAAGTGCTAAAATGATTGATATGAGCCTCTTTTTTTTTGTTCGTTTGGTTTGGTTTTTTGAAACAGGGTCTCTCTGTGTAGCCTTTGCTGTCCCAGACTCACTCTGTAGACCAGGCTGACCCCACAGTGATCCACCTGCCTCTGCCTCCCAAATTCTGGGATTAAAAGCGTGCACCACCACCATGCCCAGATGAGCCTCTTTTATTTTATTCAAGACTTATTTATTTATGTGCATGAGCATTCAATTTGTATGTGTGCCTGCATGACAGAAGAGGGCATCACATCCCGTTATAGATGGTTGTGAGCTACCATGTGGTTGCTGAGAATTGGACTCCAGACTTCTGGAAGAGTAGTCAGTGCTCTTAACTGCTGAGCCATCTCTGTAGCCCTGGTAAGAGCTTCTTGAGTAGGCGTCAGTCTTTCATAGAATAACATGGTTAATTTTATTTCACAGAAATTGAAAAGAAAATTTATTATGTATAGAGAAGCATCACTCTTCTTTAGAAGAACATCAAATGAAAAAAAAATTTTTTTTAACTGTGCACAGACGTTTATTGAGGGAGGGGGCGTCAGTCCTTCCTGGCCGCCGCCTTCCTCATGGCTGCCAGCACGTTGCTAAGCTCCTCCCGCTTCCTCTTGGCCCGGATGTGCGTGCCCACCCGCTTCTTGATGAACTTGAGTGCGCGCTTGTCCTTGGACACCTTGAGCAGCTCCATGGCGCGCCGCTCGTAGGGCGTGAAGCCGCACACCTCCCTGATCATGTCCCAGACGAACTTGGTGTGCTTGGTGAGGCGCCCGCGGCGCCGGCTGTGCCTCGGCTTGCTGACGTTCTTCGTCACTTTGTGGCCCTTGTTGAGGCCCACGGCCATGGGGTAGCGCAGGGCCATGCCTGCTGCTCTCCGATGGCTGCCGCGACAGGAAGCGAGAAAAATTTTTATTACTATTCACTTACTATTTAAGGTGCATAATCTTTACATAGAATTGACATGTTAGTTATGTCATTAAATTACATCTGTGTAGCTATTTTGTTTTTTTTTTAGATAATTTATTTACCTTTATTTGCGTTATTGTGAAGATGTCAGATCCCTTGGAATTGGAGTTACAGACAGGTGTGAGCTGCCATGTGGGTGCTGGGAATTGAACCCAGGTCCTTTGGAAGAGCAGACAAGTGCATTTAACTACTAAGCCATCTCTCCAGCCCCTGCTATTTTGTTTTTAAAAGCAATTATTATGGTCTGAGGAGATGGCTCAGTGGGCAAAGTGTCTGGTGTGCGAGCATGAGGAAGCATGTTGGAGCCCTCACAGTCTTGCCCAACTGTGACCCTAGTGCTTGTGTGGGCAAAGACAGGAGGGGCCAGGGAGCTTGTAGCAGCCAGTCTAGCCAGCTGGTAATCACCAGATTTGGTGAGAGACCCTGCCTCAAAGATAAGATGGAGGGGGTTGGTGAGATGGCTCAGTCGTTAAGAGTCTTTCAGAGGACCCAAATTCAGTTCCCAGAAGCTGCATCAGATGGCTCACAGCCACCTGCAACTCCAGCTGGGGTTTGGGGGTGGGGGTTGGGGTTGGAGGTGGTGGGGGTGGTGGGGGATCTAACCTGACAGGCACCTGAACTCATATGTACACAAATACACACAAGTACACATAAGCATATGTAATTTGAAAAAAAATTAAAGATAAAGTGAAGGGGCTGGAGAGAAAGTTCGGTTATTATGAGTACTTAGTAGCAGGTGTGGTGGCACATGCTTTTAAGTTCCAGCAGTCTGGAGACAGAGGCAGGCAGATTTCTGTGAGTTCAAGGTCAGTCTGGCCTACATTTCAAGTTCCAGGACAGCCAGGACTACATAAAGAGACCTGGTCTTAAAAAGACAAAACCAAACCAAAACAAAACAAAAAAAGTTTGTACGTTTGTTTTTGGGTTTTGGTTTTTCAAGACAGGGTTTCTCTGTGTAGCCCTGGCTGTCCTGGATTTGGCTTTATAGGCCAGGCTGGCCTTGAACTTGATCTACCTGCCTCTGCCTCGAGAGTGCTGGGATTTAAGGTGTGTCCCACCATGTCCAGCTAAAAAAGAGTATTTAACTGCTCTTCTAGAGGACCTGAGCTCAGATCCCAGCACCCACCACACTGGGACGTTCACAACTGCCTGTAACTTTTGCTCCAGAAGATTCAACACTTTGGCCTTCTTTGGTACCTCACTCAGGTACATGTAATTAAAAAATAAAAAGAATTCTTTTTATTTATTTTTATTATTTATTTATTTATTTATTTTTTGAGACAGTGCTCTTCATATAGTCTTGGCTGTCCTGGTCTCGCTTTGTAGACCAGGATGGGCTCGAACACAGAGATCTACTTGCCTCTGCCTCCCAAGTGGTGGGATTAAAGGTGTGAGCCACCATGCCCGGCTTAAAAATAATTCTTAAACTGAGTGGTGGTGGCGCACGCCTTTAATCCCAGCACTCAGGAGGCGGAGGCAGGCAGATCACTGTGAGTTCGAGGCCAGTCTGGTCTACAAAGTGAGTCCAGGACAGCCAGGGTACACAAGAAGCCCTGTCTCAAAAAACAAAAGAAAACAAACAAACAAACAAAAACCACTGAAACATGCAAGCTAGTTTGATTCATTCATGCCACTGATGTTATTTAGCTTCTTACTGCGGGCCTGGAGAGTGGGCTGTGCTTAGTGGATGAAATACAGCCTGTATTTTCTTGGAGTTTACATTCTTATTTACATGGGAGCATAAGCAAACTGTATGAGTTACAGACCAGCGTGCAGTTTAGGTCTGAACGCCACTCCAGGGACATCTCTCTGCTCTTGGTCCCTGTGAGGAACGAATGGTGGCACTTCCTGGGCTAATGAGACCAAGCAAGACTTGCTTGTGTTTGAAATGGCAGAGGAATTTTGAGATATTTGTGGCATTACAGAAGACTTTGTAAATGAATGAAAACAAAAACAAAAACAAAAAACCCATAAAAACCAAGAACAATCTGGAGGGAAGGTCTTCAGACTAGAATAAACTAGAAAGCAAAATAAAACAAACTTAAAACACTTTTTTTTTTCATTATCTTTGTTCGGTGGCTTTCTCCCTACTTTAATATATAATATAATATAATATATTATTAATATATAGTATATAATACATATATAATGAGAGAAGAGTAAGTACATTGTATGAAAAGGAATGCATTGCTCAAATTTGTTTCTTTCTTTCTTTTCTTTCTTTTTTTTTTTTTTTTTTTTTTTGGTTTTTCGAGACAGGGTTTCTCTGTGTAGCCTTGACTGTCCTGGACTCACTTTGTAGTCCAGGCTGGCCCCTAACTCACAGTGATCCACCTGCCTCTGCCTCCCGAGTGCTGGGATTAAAGGCGTGCGCCACCAAGCCTGGCTCAAATTTGTTTCTTATTACAATAACCTTGGGACACGCAGGAGACACTTACAGGGAGTCTATTGAGTTTTGAAGCCCCATGGTGGCTTGTTCTTTGTTGTTCAAACTTGCTAAATCTGTGCCTTCAGTGGGTGATTACGTCAGCAAAAAGTAAAACGTGCACAGCTTTATGTATTTAAGAAATAATAACTTTATCTAAATGCGAAGAGTAAGCTCGTGGTTGTACGCATGCTTCGGTGGTAAATAAGCCGAGCAGGCTTTTCCTGCGGGAACGCACCGTAGTTTGCTGTGGAGTGGACTCTGGCCTGACCCCTTGCCTCTCCGCAGGCTGGAAGAGCTGCAGAGCTTCCTCCTGTATAAAAACAAGCTGACCTACCTTCCGCAAACCATGCTCAACCTCAAAAAACTCACCCTGCTGGTTGTCAGTGGAGATCACCTGGTGGAGCTCCCGACTGCCCTCTGCGATGCCTCCACGCCTTTAAAGTGAGTACACGGGAGCGGGGCGGGGGTGGGGTGTGTGTGGACACGACGACTCCCAGGACTGGCTCCCCGGGACACAGGCAAGGGCTCCAGGCTGCTGTCTTAGGAGCCTGGTTAGATGATTCTCATACGCCTGAGAATGCCCTGAGGAGGATAGGGCACCGAATTTAGGGAGCGAAAACACTACTTGCCAAACGGGCAGCATGCGGTGGAGACATAGGCGGGGCCTCTTCATGATTACATCCCTGTGGCCCTAAATAGGCCAGACGCTGTTCAAGGAATCTTCTCTGTTTGCCTCCTCTCTCTAACTCCCCTCAGTGAACCCTAAAACAAAGACAACCATCCATGCAAAGGGGATGCTGGCTGTAATCTGGGGTGAAGTCTTGCTCACTCCCACGTGGATAGAAAGATGGCAAGCAAGGAGACGGTCGGTACCCTCAGGACCCTCACGTATACCTTCATTTAGCATTGTGAGGAGACCAAAACCAAAATTCTTGGATGGTGTACTGTGAGCAAGATAAAGGAAAAACGGGATCCTGGCTGGCCGACCCGCGTCTTTCCATTTCTGTTAGACAGGGTCTCGTATGGCTCAGCCACAAACAATTACGTAGTCGAGGATGACCTTGAACTCCTCCTCCTCCTCCTCCTGCAGGCCTGCACTGCTTCTGTGACGCTGGCGATCAAAACCAGGGCGCAGTGCGAACTGAGCCACATCCCCAGACTCTGAGTAGTGATTAAAGAAAAAGAATGATGAGGTGCACGTGGCCAGTGAGAAAAAGAAAGAATGAGCAAATGCACCAATTAAAGAAACTGCTTTTTCCACAAGAACAATATCTTCACACTCTTTAAATACTGATTAAAAAAAAAATCAAAGAGTGATTAAATATTTCTCTCTCTCTCTCTCTCTCTCTCTCTCTCTCTCTCTCTCTCTCTCTCTCCAGGGCTTCTCTACATAACACTACTGTCCTAGAACTGATTATGTAGACCAGGGTGGCCTCAAACTCACAGAGATCCATCTACCTCTGCCTCCTATATTCTTATCTTTTTAAAAAGATGTACTTATTTTATTTTATGGGCGTGCTTTGCATGTAGAGCGCATGGGTACCCGGTGGCCTCATTGATCAGAGGATGGTGTTGGATCCCATGGAGCTATAGTTACAGGTGGTCGTGGGTGCTGGGACTCGAACCCAGTTCCTCCGGAAGAGCAGCCAGTGCTCTCAGTGACTGCTGAGACAGCTCTCCAGGCCACAGAAGAGGAGGAGCATGGCAGCTGAACACTCACAGTAAACATGTGCTACTTTCCACACTTTCCCCAACAGATTTATAAGCCTTATGGACAATCCTATTGATAAGACCCAATGTGAAGACAGAGAGGAAACAGTAGAAAGTGAACAGGATCGCCAGCATTTTGATAAAGAATTTATGAAAGCATATATTGAAGACCTTAAAGAAAGAGGTGAGTTGGGAAAACGTAAAGCTATCTGAAATATATTATATAAAACTCCAGCTGCTCATGAAATACATACATCAGTATAAGTCAAATTGACAAAAGATTGTTTGTAACTATTTGTGAACCAAAATGATGCATTTTCTTAGAATGGGAGACTTTTCCTTCTCATTTTTATTAGTTCTTTGAGAATTTCACACAATGTATTTTGATCATATTCACCCTCTCTTCACTCCTCTCAGGTCCACCCACATTCCCTACCCAATTTTGTTTTTTTTCTCTCTCTCTCTTTTAAAAAAGTCATCAAGGACTGGAGCAATGGCTCTGTGGTTAAGAGCACTGGCTGCTCTTCCAGAGGACCTGGGGTTTAATTCCTAGCACCCACAGAAGCTCACAACTGTCTCTAATCTGACACCTTCACACAGATATACATGCAATACACATGAAATAAAAATAAATACATTAAAAAAAAACTCATTAAGTGGAATGGAGAGATGGCTCAGTGGTTAAGAGCACTGGCTGCTCCTCCAGAGGACCTGGCTTCCGTTCCTAGCACCCACATGGCAGCTCACAACTGTCTGACTCCAGTTCCAAAGGACCCAAAGCCCTCAGAAAGACATACATGCAGGCAAAACACCAATGCACATAAAAATAAATAAATCTTTAAAAATGCTTATTTAGCTGGGTGCGGTGGTGCATGCTTTTAATCTCACCACTCAGGGAGGCAAAGGCAGGTGGATTGCTGTGAGTTCTAGGCCAGCCTGGTCTACAGAGCTAGTTCCAGGACAGCCAGGGCTACATAGAGAAACCCTGTCTTGAAAACAAAACAACAACAAAAACAAAAACAAAAACAAAAAAAACCCTCAAGTATAGTTGGTATTGCTTATATACTCTTAAATATGTGGCCTTCCACTGGAGCATGGTCAACCAACCCACCAGGGCCTTAAAGAAAACCGACTCTTCCATCCCCAGGAGCTCCCCTGTGTGCTCACCTCCCGTGTCCATTCTGGGTTTTTGCCTGGCTGGATCTTGCACTGGTCATCTGCCTGAAATGTGAGGTTTTCCAAGCATGCTTCATGCTTGGTACATATATCAGCTATACGCTAGAACACAGAGGGTGAGAAACACACAGTTAAACTGTGAGGGTTGTATTACCAACTATGTAACCTTTAGATTACAAAACCATGTATTGTAATTGTATGTGTACATGTGTGCCCGATGTCAGGGGTGGGGGCTGGGGGCTAGACTTGTGTGCTGAAGTGTGCATGAGTCGGGGTCAGGAGTCAGGCTTGTGGAGTCTGTTCCCTCCTTTTGCCTCTCTCACCACATTTGCATGGCTAAGTGCCTGTCCCCTGCGTTATCTCACCTCCCAGTAAGTGACCTTTGGATTATGTTGACAAAATAGCATTCTAAGCTAATAGGAAGATAAGATCCCATTTCAGAAGCCCACTTAAAAATTAAAAAATGTCAACTCATCCAAACCAAACGCCTGTATAAATGTCACACACACACACACACACACACACACACACACACACACACGGAAAACTCGGTTGGCCAGCCAAGGAAGGCGTCCACTCGAATTTGTTTTTCATAGCGTGTTGATGATCCTGGGGAGGTAGGTGGTCAGGTAACTCAGGGAGAGCTGGGACCTGCTTTGTTTCTTAGGTTCAAACTCAGAGTCTTGCATATTACAGACAAGTTCTCTACCGCCGTGCTACATCCGCAGCCCCCAAAGCGACTACCTCTTCTAGTTGGCACAGGCCACCTGTAGATGCAACTTGGTTGTGAAGGGAGAGACTGGAGCAGGGGAGGAGCTCTGGGGAGACTATTTCAGTAAGAGCAGGGTTGGTTTAGAAATAGCTTTCATCTCTCATACACCACCTGCTGTCTTCAGCCCCACATCCTTAACCATCATTTTCATCACTTTTTATTATTATTATATGGTCACATCTGCCATCCAGGTGCTGGGATTGAAGGCGTGTGCCACCGTCGTCCAGCACATTTTATCTGCCAAGCTTTTGTTACTATATGGTCATACGGTTTCCAGAGCCTATTGGCTGCCCACTGGTGATGGGTGCATCCTCTTCATACTTAAAGCACGAAGTGTCATTACTTTGTGTATCCATGCGAGACACTACATTGTGGCTATATTTCATTATAAGAACAAATGAATAAGGGCCTGGAGAGATGGCTCAGTGGCTAAGAGCACTGGTTGCTCTTCCAGAGGACCTGGGTTTGGTTCTCAGCACCCACCCAGTGGCTCACAAACTGACTCTAACTCCAGTCTCAGGAACTCAGACAACCACTTCTGATCTCTAGGAACACAGGGTATGTACATGGTGCACATACATACATACATACATACATACATACATACATACATACTGGCAAAATGCACAAATACATAAAATAAATTGATTAATTAAAAAGAGTGAATGAGGGGGCTGGTGAGATGGCTCAGAGGTTAGGAGCGCTGACTGCTCTTCCAGAGGTCCTGAGTTCAATTCCCAGCAACCACATGGTGGCTCACAACCATCTATAATGAGATCTGGTGCCCTCTTCTGGCTTACATGCAGGCAGAACACTGTATAAATGATAAATAAATATTTTTTTAAGTGAATGAATAAGCTAAAAATGTATTTCTTCTTTCTTGCAGAAGCAGTTCCTAGTTACACCACCAAAGTGTCATTTAGCCTTCAACTTTGATCCTATCCCCATGAAGACCACAAAATCTACTGCGCTCTGCTCTAAATCTTTGTGTATGTGTTACTTCTTGTGGCCTGTTCCTAAGGGCAAAGTCTAGAAGCTACCATCATCAGTGTTAAGAATAATTTCCAAGTTTCAAACATGGGAAGACTGATGAATTTGCTTATATATTAAGAGTATTAGACAAATTTGCACATACTGGTTCTATATAATGCACATTTAATATTTTAGGAAATATATATGTACATATATATATTATTTTTTTTTTAAATCACAACATATAGAACAAGCTTTGAAACTGGGTGCATTGTTTTCAAGAACCAAGGGCTGGAGTGCTGAAAATGAAAATGAGAGTTTACCACCTAGAAAATGTCTCAGTATTACTCTTCAAGTTTTATTGAGAATAATGCTCTTTGAGTTTAAGCAAGTTGCAATTTCCACATTTTAAATTGACTTCAGCAAGTATGCTTTTAGTTGTATTTTGAATCTCAGGAAAGCCTGAAGGTATGATTTGGGTCTCGAGGGTGGAAAGAAGGGGCCAGGAGTGCAGCGTGTGGGGCACTGGCCACTCAGACGGAGTGGGCCTGGGAAGGTCTGAATGACGCGCTTAGGGAGCCATCCTGCCCCGAGGGGTCACCTGTTGGTCCTCAGAACCGAGAGGCCCTCAGGGTGAGTGAGGAGTCCACACTCACGACCCCTAGCGCGGCTTCCCTATGGGAGCCACACAACGGGAGATCTCTGCTCATCGAGTGCAGCTGTGGGCTAGCAGGAGCCCTTGTGACGTCAGTCTCTTCAGGGCTCAGTTTCTTGTATCACGTTACACCGCTGGAAGAATTGTATAAAGCTGCTATTTTTATACCAGTGTCTTAGGCTAAAACAGACAGGAAGTAGCTGGTTGTCCTGAAGATAAGAGAGAAATACACTTGTGTGGCTTGTTTGTGTAAGTGGCCCCCTTCCTAGCGTAGGCCAGTGCAGCTCGCTTACAGCCTTTGCAGCGGGGAAAGCGTTCTGTATCTGTGTTGTTAGATGCTATAATGTCCAGGCATGGAACACCTAGTGTCAGATGAGCCTCAAAAACTACATTTTAAATGCAATGTATTTAAATGGCCACTTGTGGCTACCATACTATACAGCATGACCTAACCTGTTAGACTGGGACAGGAGGAGATTTTTTTTTTTAATGGTTCTTACTTTTTCTTACCTGAAGAACTGATCTCCTTTTAGAATCATATAATTGTAAGAGAGTAGCCACGTACACACAATTTTTAAATCTAAAATGTAAGGGTTGCTAGGGCTGGGAGATGGTGCAGTGGTTAAAGCTGTTGCTACCCAAATCTAAGGACCAGAGTGAGGATGCTGAGTAAACCAGGGGGCCTACCTGTAATTCCAGTCCTGGGAATTAGAAACAGGGCGTGCCCAGAGCAAACCGCCTAGCTATCAAGCCTACCGGAAGCTCCTGTTTTGAACAGAAGACCCTGCCTCAGTGAATACAGAGGAAAGATGATAGAGGGTGATTCGAACTCTGGCCTATCCACGCACACACAACACAGGTGCACCCCACACACATGCAAAACCATGCAACACATACATACACTCCCAGAAAATGGAAAGAAGAAAGATTAATATTGGTACCTTGGTATTTTGGTATTTTACCTAAGTCAGTAAAGTCCAAGCATTTTTATCCTTAATAAAATAGGTAGGTAGCATACTCAAGGCACATGGAGATGGCTCAGTAGAGGGTCACATTAACAAAAACAACCAAACAAACAAATAAAAAACAAATGGTGAGAAGTAGGCCGAGAGATGAAGAGCTGGAAAATGTCTTTATTCTCTAACAGTTAAAAATGTTTCAAGTTGATGAGTTCTCTTACTTGAATGGCTGTGGAAGTTTGTTTCATACTCAAGTTTTATAATCAAGATGTGAGAACTATACGTGAAAACGCAGAAGTGTAGAATTTTACACGAATAGACTGTTGATAGTTTAATGTCAGTTTTATCTCAATAAAATCAGCCTTTTATGTAAAAACCTCGTGCCTTGTGTGCGCGTTTGTGTGGAGCGCAGCGCTTGGTACGCGACATCGTCCTTACTTCACTGCCTTGTTTGTTACTATGACTGCTGTGAGGCAGTGCTTCTCACTGAGCCTGTAGATTACGGTTGTGGCCACACTGGCTGCCTGTCTTAGCTACCCTGTGCTGGAGGGACTGACTACATGACTTCACACCCTGCTTTTCACTACTGCTGGAGTTCCAAACTTGGGTCCTTGTTGTTGGGGCTCGGTCTGGTGCTGTGCGCTCAAGTGCTAAATACTGGTCTCCAATACCTGGTTGCCACCCAGATGAGTGCATTCTCCCGTACGCAGTGATGTTGTGTAGACCTTGCTCTCCAATTTCAAGTTCGTTCGTCAATAAAAATAACTAGAAGCCTGTAACTGGGCAGAAGAGAAGTAGGCGGAGCTTAGGTTCCTGAGCTTCCGGTCAGATGGGGACCACAAGGAAGGAGAGAGAAACAGGAGAAGACGCTAGAGAGGAAGAAGTCGCCATGGGTCAGTACGGACCATGAGCACGTGACCATGAGGGCTGGCCTGATGGACCAGAAGCAGCCCAGGCACGAACAATTATAGCAAGTAGCTTGGGGTGAGGAGCTGGGAAATAGCAAAATAGCTTAGAGGGTTGATATCTGTCCAGCGCTAGTGCTTTAAAGCTTATCATAAACATAAGGTTTCTGTCTCAATTATTTGGGAACTAGAGTCTAATAACTGTTCCACAACACCTTGTTTAATGGTCTCTCTCTCTCTCTCTCTCTCTCTCTCTCTCTCTCTCTCTCTCTCTCTCTCTCTCACACACACACACACACACACACACACACACACACACACACACACACACACCCCTCTGTGGTGCATTGTTTGGGAACCTAGGTGTTCACTTACTGCTTCTGTCTCAAACCCTCCCCAGACTGACAGTGGAGGGAGGGTCTATGCAAAACTTGCTGAGGAGATCACAGGTTGAAGACTTCCCAATGGTTCTGAATCCTCAACCCTCAACACTTTAGACTCTGTTCTTTTTACATTCTTTTATGATAGATCAAAACTGTATTTTTTTTTTAATGTAATCAAGTGAGAGTCACATAAGAAAACTATCTACTGCACATTGTGGCTCATATCTTGAGATTTATGCATTTGGGAGGCCAAAGCAGGAGGATTGCTCTAAGCCTGAAGCTAGCCTAGATTACCTAGTGAGTTCCAGACCAACTCCCGACTACATTTTGAGACCTCAAACCTGACCTAATGTGCCACCATGGGGAAAAAACAAAGAAAAGAAAATTAACCATTTAAAAAAAAAAGATGTATTTATTTGTGTATATGAGCACTCTATTGTATGTGTGCCTGCATGACAGAAGAGGGCATCAGACCTCATTACTGATGGTTGTGAGCCACCATGTGGGTGCTGGGAACCGAACTCAGGACCTGTGCAGGAGCAGCCAGTGCTCTCAACCACAGAGCCATCTACCCAGCCTGAGAGAAATTAACCATTTTATGAAGGAAAGCTCAGCGGTTTTTGGTGTCCTGATAGTGCTGAAGGACCACCACCATTTCCACCAAATTCCCAAACGTTTTCATCACCCTTCACAAACCCCACATTGCTTAACCGGTGGCTTTGTATTTTCCCCTTTCTCCAGTCCTGGGAGCCACCTCTGGGCTCTACTGGTTTTATTGATATTTCACATAAAGAGGATTATACAATGTGTGACGTTTTGGGGGATGTTGCAACTCTTCTTTGTTTTTCTACTCAGCATTATTTTTCTCAAGGCTCATAGGCCATATCGTATTACAAGTATCACAACAATAACAACAAATATTAGAAAGACAAAGCGCCGACAGCATGGACTCTCTGACATGCAGTTACAGAATTCCTTGCAGCACTCACCCCAGCACTTGCAGCAGCCCTCACAGCAATCTCCACAGCACTTGCAGCAGCCCTCACAGCAATCTCCACAGCACTTGCAGCAGCCCTCACAGCAAGCTTTGCAGTAGAAAGACTCACTTTGTGGGTGGCTGTGGCTGCTTATCTCTACTTGGCAAGTGGTGTTTGCGGGTGAGCGCCAAGAACTGTGACCAGCATATGAGGAGGAAGTGGGCATGGCTAATGAGGAAGGAGGTGGGGCAAACGAGGAGGAAGGGGGTGGGGCAAACGAGGAGGAATGGGGCAATGCCTTGGACCTGGGCTTCTTCTTTGCTACCTCTGCTGCTCTGCTGCTCTTGATGGGATAAGGCGTATCAGTGACATATTTGGGGGTAGGTGAGCTTACTAGTAACCACGGTTGGGTTGTCACTATTGGAACAGTTGATGGTTTGGAGGTGTGGCTAACCTTGGGGTCATCTTTGGTAGGGTGACTGGCTTTGGGGTTCACTGCTGATACTTGGGGCTTTTTTACGTTAGAGGAAGATAGAACATATGAGGAAGTAGGTGGGACAAATGAGGAGGAAGGAGGTGCGACAAATGAGTAGGAAGGGGGTGGGGCAAACGAGGAGGAATGGGGCAATGCCTTGGACCTGGGGTGGTTCTTTGCTACCTCTGCTGCTCTGCTGCTCTTGGTGGGATAAGGCGTATCAGTGACATATCTGGGCGTAGGTGAGCTTACTAGTGACAGTGACGATGGTTGGGTTGTCACTATTGGAACAGTTGATGGTCTGGAGGTGTGGCTAACCTTGGGGTCATCTTTGGTAGGGTGACTGGCTTTGGGGTTCCCTTCTGATGCTTGGAGCCTTTCCACCTTAGAGGAGGGCTGTGAGGAAGGCATGTTGCTGCAAGTGGCAGTGACCTTAGCCTCCCTAGTTGACTTAGAGGTGGGAGACAAAAGGGGTGCCGGTGGTTTTGAGGTTGGGCCCAAGCCACTCTGAGCACAAAAGCCCTGCAGACATGCCTCACAGTTATTGCTGTCATGTGGTCCTTCAAGGCTGGTGTCCCCAAGCAAAGGAACATTGTCCATTTGCTTAAACTCTTCTTTATAGCACTTCTTCAGGATCCGGAAGATCAGGTTGTTTAAGATCCTTGAGATGTTGTCCCATGTGAACTCCGGAGCTGCAAATGGAGGATCTGGGCACCGACTGCATCTCTGAGCAAAGGCCCTCATCTTCACGCGTCCCTTGCCTTTCTTCTCACACCAGTGCATGTGGAAGACCACCAGGACTCGGCCAGAGGCCCAACTGCGACAACACGTGGGACAATGGAACCTGTGGAGGGGAGAGCCGGAGTTCCAGCCAAGCTGTGGGCAGGTGCCAGAGGGAGAAGGCATCTCTCACCAGCGGTGAGAGAAATGAACAACCTCCTTTCTTTCACCTGCACTGTATCACCAACATGCCCTGTGATCATCAGCAGGTACCTACTGTGCGAACAGAAAATCACAAACCGTCTGACTCAGAAGGAACCTAGGGCATTTTATAAAGCCTGCGGGTACATCTCAGAGGCAAGGCACCCATTGGGAACTGACTCATCATGCCCCAGGACTTAGGGCTTGAAAGGCAGGACTGGAGCTCTGGTAACTGGGCCCCAACCCATTGTTTCTTTTAAAAAAAAAAATTTTTTTTTTTTTTTCGAGACAAGGTCTCTGTGTGTAGCCTTGGCTGTCCTGGATTCACTTTGTAGACCAGGCTGGCCTTGAAATCACAGTGATCTGCCTGCCTCTGCCTCCCGAGTGCTGGGATTAAAGGCGTGCGCCCCCATGCCTGGCTTGTTCAAATATCAATGTAAATGCATTCAAGGCTATACAGGCAACAGCCCCCAAGGACCTTGTGCTGAAATCAACAGGTGGATAAAAGTCAGTGCTGGGTAAGCCACCAAACAGATCAGGAGAGAGCTGCAGTCTCCTGCCTGCACAGGCAGCTTGCCTGCTTTTGGTTACTGGGGGTCCGATGCAATTGGATCCCCAGAGATCACGGCCTCCGGCTCTCTCTCCTCTTGTCATCTCTCTCCCCTAAAAGTCATTCTTTTTCTTACACACGCCAGAGAATTTCCCATTATTCCCCAAATTGCTTGCCTCCAGCAGGGCGCAGAATGATACCGCCTCAGCAGAGACCAGCTTTTCTTTCAACACTTGCCGGGAACAGTGAAGAAGCAATGTGTGTTATCAAGCGCATCGTGCAAAGCCAGAAGACCGCACTGTGACACAGACATTTGCTGCTCATCAAATAGCCCACGTACTGCCTCTCGATTCAGTCAGGTTGGGGCCAGGGGACCTGCTGGCCGCCGGGACTTCAGCTACAGATCTACTCTTCCCAAGGCTGGGAGCCCTCTTCCTCAGCCTAGGTGACCTTGGGAGCCATTGTTCAGCTAAATCCTGGTGGGTTTGTTGTTGTTGTTAATGTTTTTTTTTTTCCACAGTGGTTGACCCTAACTTTGCTTGAGACAGAGGCTTCTGCAGTGTGAGGACGGGGGTTGGGGAGGGAGACTGGGCAGGGTGAGTTAGCTCTCAGGCTGGTTCTAGGCACAGAACCTAGGAGTTTGTGTGTGCTAAGTCAATGTGCTATTGAGCTCCAGACCCAGCCCCTCTTTTCTACGTTTTGGATCTTAGCCTGCCCTCTTGGAGCAGATGCGGGGATGAATTTAGGCGGCAGCTCTGAGCCCCAGAAAATGCGCTGGCTGGGAGTTACTTTGGCTCAGTCTTGCTCACAGGCCTGGGCTGTCCTGAACAGCGTCTCAGCACTTTAGCTTTACTGCGTGACAGGCCAGAGTGCCAGATTCTTGAATAAACAGACTAAGGCTTTGTTCTGGAGTGTCCCAGGACATCACGTGGCTGGAAAAGGTCCACTCCCCTCACGGACGGCAGCAGGCGTGACAGCCCACAGGCCACTACCCTCTGTGCCCTTCTACCTCCAACCCTAGGCCTTGGGGGGCACCTACTTTCTCTCCTGGAAAAGAGAGGATGAAATGTTGGGTGGCCCTGAAAGTTCCATTTAAGAAAGAATTTGTCGCTGGGCGTGGTGGCGCATGCCTGTAATCCCAGCACTGGGGAGGCACAGGCAGGCGGATCGCTGTGAGTTCGAGGCTAGCCTGGCCTACAAAGTGAGTCCAGGACAGCCAAGGCTAACACAGAGAGACCTTGTCTCGAAAATCAAAAAAAAAAAAAAAAAAAAAAAAAAGAAAGAAAGAATTTGTCAGCTCATAATAAGGAAGGGCATGAGTGCTGTGAGCTGCTTTAGGGCCACACATTTCTGCCCCATCTCAGAGGGAGTCTCTTTAATGTGAATCTGTCTCGTCCCAGAGCTCCAAAAAGAGGGACTCTTTCAAAGCTGGGAGCAAATGCAGAGCCCCTTGAATAAATGACTGTCTCTCCCCGCCCCACATCCTCCTCACGCCCCACCTCCCAGCCTGAATTCTTAGTCTCTCAGGAATTTTCTCCTGTGTCCTTCAGTGTGCAAGTCTAGAGAGACGAGAAGACAGAGGCGTAAGAAACAAGCCAGGACTTTCCCACCGTGCCCCCTCTCACCTGGCAAAGGCCTTTTGCTGGTACTGTGTCCATCCTTGCTTCAGAACATTGGGAGAAAGGTCTTTGTCGGGTGTGAGGGTCCATGTGTGCCAGGGTTTCACCTCTTGGATCAGCTCCTGGAACACGTGTTGCCATACCTCTGTGTCTTCGTCCATCAGGGTTGCAGTGGCCTGCCCAGGCTGGGGCCAGGGCCTTGTCTGCCAGGGCAGGGTCTTCTGGTCCCGGACAGACCTGTGTGGCAAGAGGTGAGTTGTCCACTGCAGAGAGCGAGGGTTCAGGCTGGTAATCCCTGTGCAGACTTGAATTGGGACTGCAGTTCAGGTCCCCTCTGTCCCAGGGACAAAGGTCGGTTGAGTCTGTTCCCAAGTTCAGAGGTCGGCAGTGGACAAACAGAAGAAGCCGCAAAACTTGGAGCTTTGGTTTTTATGTCTCAATATGCCAGTGAGGAAGACAGCACTGGAGTCCAAATCAGGAACAAGCCGCCTCTGGCACCGATCCCCTCGAGTGGCGGAGGCCACACTAGCCTTTTCGGGTTCTAACATTTGAAAATCTTCATCTACTGAGCTGCCGAGCTGCTTGGGGCGAAAGGGGCCTCCCTGAGACTCCCACACTCTGTGAAGCAAGTCCTCATTCTCACCTTGTTCCTCGGGAGGATGCTGATCGGCAGACACCCAGCGATTCTGAGTGTCTACACCCCCCAAGACTCCATCTGCACATGCGCAGATATGGTGGGGTTTCCTATTATCCCGTCGGCCATTGACCTATCACCCTGAAAGCCCCTTAGCTTGGAAGAAAGGAAGGAAGCAAGGGGGAGGGGCTTCCTGTGACGTTTGGAAACAAAATTTCCCCCAGCTTCCCTTCACTGCCTCTGTGCCAAATCACAGCCACCTCGCGGCCAGACTCAGACCACGGTGGGCTCTTTCTTCCTGCCCTCGTTCAGTTTCTCAGCATTATTTTCTCAGTTATAAATTAACTACATTTGGGGAGATGGTTTCGTTTCTCCTTTCTGCCCCCCTTCCCTTTCAACCTTCCACTGCGCTGTGCCCATTTCAGCCTTCAACAGACAGGAGTTCTCCTTTGCGCTCAGTGGTGCCGTCCGTGTTCTGCACCTTTTTAGGCTTTTTCATAGAGGTCTCACGGTGTAAGACAACCCTTAGGGCTGCTGCTGACATGCTCCCAGGAGAAAGAAGGCCACCGTGTTTTTAATATAGAAAACGCAAGCGTTAGGGGAGCTTTGTTCGTGTCCCAGTTATAGTGTTGGCTGTGGACTCAGTGTTAGAAGAGTCAATAGCTGAGCCAGGCAGTGGAGGCAGAGGCAGGCGAATCGCTGTGAGTTCGAGGCCAGCCTGGTTTACAGAGTGAGCCCAGGACAGCCAAGGCTACATAGAGAAACCCTGTCTCAAGAAACAAAAAACAAAAACAAACAAAAAAAAAGTCAACTGAATACAGAGTAAAACAAAGGTTTAAAGCTAGGCTTGCATTAGCCTTTCCCTGGAAAACGGGCAGATGTCACAAGGATGACACAAGGGCTCTCATTGAGCAGGTGGCAATGGCTCTGTATTCAAGACAACATTTAGGGCCTTTGTGCACAGTGAGACTCAGCTCTGCCTTCCTTTGCCCACCTCGTGGCTCCTTTCCTCTCTTGCACTATAGAGGAGAGTTGAGTTGCTGGAACTAAACGCCCCCCTCTCTCCAGTTTTTGTTTAGAAAGTTACTAAAGCCTAGCTCAGCCAGGCAGCAGTCCTACATCCTGCAGGGTCCCCAGTGTCCCCCAAGACCAAAGTCCAAAGCTCTCGTCTTCCGGCAGCCCAGTCTTCTGAGCCCGTGGTTAGCAATGTGGACCTTTTCCAAGTGGCTTGAATTGTGACAGCCGACATGAGGCGTCTACCTGTGAATGTGTGTGGACAACATGAGTGTTTTCAGACGTGATCGAGGACCGGAGATAAGGCCTGCCGTGGAAGATACAGAATTTCCATGGCTATCAGGACACAATCCAGCCACAGGTGAAAGGCTGAGCTGCTTGTCACTCACAACCCAATCTAGATTAGGATGCCAGGTGAGCCCACGCAGGGTGCCCAGGGACAAAGGACAGCTAAGCGTAGCTGTAGCGCACAGCTTACCTGGGACAGTGGCACGAGGGTACCTGGGGTTGCATTAGCCTCTCCCGGGAAAAATGGGTGGCTGTCTAGACACCCCCATGTAGGGCAACAACCACAGGCCGAAGTAACCCTAGTTTAGCATGAGTTTATTGGGGTCACTTGCGGAAACATGGCTGAGGGAGGGCTAACAGGAGCCTGAGCAACCCCATAATTAATAAGTCGCTGAAAAATCTGACCTCAGCAGGGGTGACAGCTCCTCCATAGCTGAAGAGATGGCGCCCCCTTCCTTGCTTAATTTCCATCTCCTATGTACTATGTCACCCCCTCAGGTCATGCGTAGTTGGGGAAGAATTTTGCGCACCTGGGAGGGAACACAGACAGGAGTGGCTGGAATCTCCCACGAGGGTCTAATCTTTCCGAGTATGGGGGAGTGTCGGTCACAGTTGCTCCTATTAACGGCGATGGGTGTTGCCCTGGGAAATTGAAGTTTTTACAGCACTAGGCTTCCCGTGAACAGGCTCATTCGAACACTTTTGAGGGTTCTGCAGCATTGGGGTTATACTTCATTTGCCTTTAAATGTCTTGTACTGGGGATTGAGGCTGTCAGGGGCACGTGTACAGGGGTTCACAGTGTGGTGGGCGAGGAATGGTTGGAGTATAGACATGGCCGGATGTTGAAGACGAAAAACTGGCCAGGCCCTGGGCTAGGAACTCAAAGCTGCCTTGAGACACATTAGGCAAAACCGGATTACAAGACGGTTCTTGACTTACATAAGGTCCAAATCCAACAGCGGGCACCTTTACAACAGAGGCAGAGGGAGGTGTGACACAGAAGCACAGGAGAAGGCCTTTTGGGGACAGAAGCGGAGACTAGAGTTAGATTGTCACACACAAATGTCTGGAACCTAAGGAGGCAAGAGAAGTTTCTCCCTAAGGCCTCTGCATGGACGGAGGGATTGCAGACAGCCTGATTCTGTACTTCCGGCTTGCAGAACCGCGAGGATACATTTTTTATTGTCTTAAGTCATCTGGTTTGTGGTCTAGTTGTGACAGGTGACAGGAGCAATCGATACGGGCTCTCACACTCTATTTTATAAGGGATCATTTGTGTTTCATATTATTAAGAATTGTGCCCATTACACATCGTGATGGCTCAGCCTGGGCACCTGCCAAAGATCTGTTTGTTCTAAGTTAACCTTTGACTTGGCACTTCGGGAGGGACTCAAACAAAGCTCAGCGGCCTTGGGAGTGTATGAACACAGCTGCACAGAAAGAGATAGTAGTGCGGGAGATGTGTGGAGACCACAAGGAGGTAAAGGGGACCAGAGCCTCAGAGCCAGTTGACCCCTGCTGTAGAACTGATGATAAAGTCTGTTAGCTGGCGATGTGGGCATGGCAGGTCTAAGGGTGATGACCCTTTGCCGGATTGGATTGCCGGCTCTCGGTTTTCTGTTTATATTTGCATGGCAGCCCTATCACTGCAGAGATTCTCCTGCCTCTTCCCTGGGGGGTGGTCTGTGCTCTGCAGGCTCCTGTGTGAGTCAACAAGACATGATCAGGCAGTAGGTGGCCTGCGGGTTCCCAACACCTGCAAGCGTGCCTTCCTTCCAGAAGAGGGCAGGAGATCTCACTACAGATGGTTGTGAGCCACCATGTGGTTGCTGGGAACTGAACGCAGGACTTCTGGAAGAGCAGCCAGTGGTGCTCTTAACCTTTGAGACATCTCTCCGGCCCTTCACTCGGGTCTCTTAATCCATGTAGAGAGGCAGCAAAAACAACAACAACAACAACAACAACAAACCAAACCAAAAACCAAACAACAACAAAAAACCGGGGTCCACCATCTACAGCAGCGGTTTGCAACTTGTGGGTCGCCTAAGACCATTGGAAAACACAGGTATTTATATTACAATTCATAACAGTAGCAAAATTACAGTTGCGAAAGCTTATGGTTGGGAGTCAGCGCAACGTGAGGAACCATATTAAAGCTGGATCGTTAGGATGGCTGAGAACCACAGAGTTCTTTACGCTGAGACGTCCCCCTCTGAACTCCACGGCCGCTATCAACACTGCCCTCTCCTGGTCTACACTGGGAACTGCAGGAGCGCCTGTATAAGTGTTGCAGCACCGAAGGACGGCTTCCCCCAACGGAAGCCGTACAGTTCTGCTCCAAGAAGTTTCCTCGAAATCAGGAGGCAAGAAACACCACAGAGTCACACCACGCAGCAAAACTCACACAAGAGATTTATTGGGAGGAAAAAACCCAAGAGGGTGGCTGCTGCTGCTCAGGAGAGAAGCAGCAGGGAACCCAGCAGAAGGCGGCCCTTACGTAGAATTTCTTGGCGTGGGGGTGGGGGCTTTTCAGGGTTGTCTGGAAGTGGAGGGATTATGTTGCCTAATTTTTGAAGCTCAGTGATTGTTGGGTTTTCATCACCCTTTTTATCCTACAACCTGTTCCTCTCCAAGTTTCTTTAGTGCCCTCTACCGAGAAAGCTTAACAAGCTGTTCGCTGTAGTTTCACAAACACCAGCCACTTCAGTTCCAGGAGATCCCACCTCCAAGGACACCAGGAATGTACGTGATGCACAGACATACACTGAAGCAAACACTTATACACATTCAAACAAACAAACAAACAAACAAACAAAACACCTTTAAATGCTTTTATTGGCATATGTTAATTATACATAATAATTTATTTCATTATATTTTCATACATGGGAGGGGCGGTCACTTTTTCACTCTCCTTAGTTGTGTACCCTCTGCTGAGGCCACCAGGTTCCAACAGATAACTTCAAGCTCACAGCCACACGGGTGGTCCTGGGTAGCATAGGTGAGTCACGAAACAAAACAGGGAGACATGAACTCATGAGAGAGATTTGTGGGGGGGAAGGAAGGTGGACAGTGGTGTCCTCCTTGGGGCTGGAGAGATGGCTCAGAGGTTAAGATCACTGACTGTTCATCCAGAGGTCCTGAGTTCAATTCCCAGCAACCACATGGTGGCTCATAACCATCTATAATGTGATCTAATGCCCTTTTCTGTCATGCAGGCAAGCATTGTATACCGTGTGTGTGTGTGTGTGTGTGTGTGTGTGTGTGTGTGTGTGTGGTGTCCTGATGACATTAGCACTGTTCACGGATTGTGGTTGGGAGCTTGGAGCATATGCACCTCACCAATGGCTACAGGCCTGCAGAGCATGTCCAGAAAGGAGATATTCTAAACAGAGTGTGTCCTCCTCCCTTTGGCTGTCAGGCCACTGAAATAGGAATATTGAGCAGCTAAATTAACATACTTGTGGCTCTTAGCTTTTGGCTTGTCTTTTCTGTGGAATTTAACACTGGTTTAGGAGAGGTAGAGAAAAATTAGGAGTTTTTCTCTTCCTAGTTTGGACAAACTATTTGCAAATCCATTTTCCTTTATCAATCCTGTTTCCCAAAATTGCTTTTAAAATCTAAGGAAACGGGCTGGAGAGGTGGCTCAGAGCTTAAGAGTACTTGCTGTTCTTCCAAAGGTCCTGAGTTCAATTCCCAGCAACCACACGGTGGCTCACAACCATCTATAATGAGACCTGGTGCTTCCCTCTGGCCTGCAGTCATTACATGCAGGAGAATATTGTATATATAATCAATAAATAAATCTTTAAAAAAAATCTAAGGAAACACCAGGTGGTGGTGGCTCATGCCTTTAATGCCAGGACTATATATATATGTGTGTGTGTGTGTGTGTGTTTACATATACGTACATATGTATGTGCATATACATATGTGTGTATACATATATACACACACACACACATGCACACACACGTATATATCAGGTTTGGCAGCAAGCGCCTTCACTCATGGCCAGCATAGATGTATAATTTAGTATATACACATATATTCCTTTTCTCTGTCTGCTGAGAGAAACATGAGTAGAGGACAGGAGCCTGGAGGGTGCTGCTCAAACATAAACACTTGGGTTCAGCTCCCAGAATCCATGTAACATTGGGGCTGGAGAGATCACTCAGGAGTTAAGAGGCTCTTCCAGAGGTACCTGGGTTCAATTCCCAGCACCCATGTGGCAGCTCACAGCTGACTGGAACTCCAGCCCCAGGGGATCTGACACCCTCTTCTGGTTTCCCTGGACACCAGGCCCACATGGGCTACACAGACACTTATACACCTAAAAATAAAATAAAACAAAATAAAAAAAAGCCAAGTGCAGCAGGGCCCGTCTGTAACCCCAGGGCTGGGGAAACCCAAACAGGCAGAAGCCTGAAGCTCATTGGCCAATCAGCTTAACCTAATGGACAAGCTCCACGGCCAGCAGTGACCCTGTTTCAAACAATCAGATGGAAGAGGGAGGGGACCAAGGAACACAGTGGAAGTCAGCTTCTGGCCTCTACATCCATGTGCACGTATGTACACACACACCTGCACATACAAGCACAAGCACACCCATTAACAAGTAACACACACACACACACCGAAGAAACAGCATTCCAAATAACATATCTGATATCCCTTCTAAGAGGTGAGCCTTGGGTTAGCCCCTACCTCTTTCCTTCCGTGTGGGCTAGCCTCACTTCATAGTGAGTTCCAGGACAGCCATGGCTGTGCAGAGAGATCCCATCTCAAAACAAACAAACGAAGGGATAGAGTACAGAACCAAAAAAAAAAAAAAAAGGGGGGGGGGAAGCCCAATGATGAAGGCTGCATCTCCTACATAGGAGGCACACACCCTCTGATAAGATGTTAAGTGGGAGGGGCTACATCTCTGTGGTTGTCTTTCCTGAAACCTCCCATCTCTGTCTGATTGGCAGATAAACAGAAGACAAATCCTTTACTGGTCTGGAGAGAATTCCCAAAGATGGCTGACGTCATGAGCCATAGCGAACCACGCAGCACACGGAGAGGACTTTGTCGACAGAACACTGGAATGCGGTGTGGCTTGCTGGACGCCATCCTAGAACAGAAAGGGGATTTTAATGGAAAAATTGATGCAATCCAAATAAAGCCTGGAGTTTAGTTTAGTAGCCAGCATGCTTAAAAAAAACTCTTTTGCCGAGCATGGTGGCGCAGGCCTTTAATCTCAGCACTCAGGAGGCAGAGGCAGGTGGATTGTTGTGAGTTCAAGGCCAGCCTGGTCTACAAAGTGAGTCCAGGACAGCCAAGGCTACACAGAGAAACCCTGTCTTGAAAAACCAACAAAACAGCCGGGCATGGTGGCGCACACCTTTAATCCCAGCACTCGGGAGGCAGAGGCGGGCGGATCGCTGAGAGTTCGAGGCCAGCCTGTCTACAAAGTGAGTCCAGGACAGCCAAGGCTAACACAGAGAGACCCTGTCTCAAAAAACAAAACAAAACAAAACAAAAAAAAAAAAAAAAAAGAAAAACCAACAAAACAAAACTTTTAAAAGATTTATTATTTTTACTTTCTGCATATAAATGTTTTACCTGCAGGTGTGTCTCTGTACCACCTGTGTGCCCATCACCTCCAGGTGGTGCTGAGTGCCACGTGGATCCTCTGCAGGAACAAGTGCTCTTCACCACTCCAGCCCACGGCTTGTTTCGTTTTAACCAGTAGATCTTAGTAACAGGTCTTTTGGAGATTCCAGGATGAGTGAATGTATGGGGGACCTCCTAATTAACTTTGCAATGTTTCTGGAAAACTATGCCAGAACCAAATGTTTGCTTTAAACACTAGTGTTTGCAGCTGAGTGTGGCGGCACACACCTTTGATTCCAGTCCTCAGGAGGCAGGATCAGGCCAATCTCTCTGAGTTTGAGGCCAGCCAGAGCTACAAGGTGAGACTTTGTCTCAATAAGCAAACAAAACAAAACAAAACCCAAACCCGGGTGTTTGAGAGCTGAGGAGCTGGCTTTCCTGAACATAAGTCTCTGTAAATTGAGAGAAATAGTCGCTGTGGGTGGGGGGGGGGGTGTCTCACCAAGTCAACAGGTAACAGCTGCGCGCATGGTGCCATCAGTGGGAAGAGCAACGGGAACACAGAGGTTACAATCTCTCACCTCTAGAGGGCGCCTTGGTCCTGCCCATGGGGCTGAGATGGGCTCCCTCGTTCCCCTGGCGAACTTGGCAGGACTTGTGGCTATTGGCTTAGAAGTTACCCTCATCACCGAGCCGTCCCTAGGGCCTTTCAGTTCGTGATTCTAGGTCTGGGGCAAGGCGAGCTCGCCGTGAGAAGCCAAGCCCTGACATTCCTTTCCTTCCAAAGCTGGTTCCGATTTCTTCGTCTCATCTTTCTGGTTTCTCCAACTCAGGATGGTCACAGGCCTTAGAAGAGTCTGAGGCAAGTTCTCGGGGGTGGGGGGTGGGGGTGGGGAGAACGACGTTGGCTCTTGCGGGTCCTCATCCTGTATTCTTTCCAAGGGAAGGGCACGAGTGGTCAGGTGACTTTCTGAAATCGTTTCTGCTGCACTTCATTCTGTGACCTCGGTTCTCTCTCTGGGTGAAGCGAGTGTGTCGTGTAGGCCAAGGAAGCTCCTCACACAGGTGGGCCACAGCCCAGGCCCTGATCGGCCTCAGCAGCCAGGCCAGGCCTAGGTGGTGGGCCCGGCTATGCCTTGGTTTCTATAACTGACAGGTGGGAGCTATAGTCAGTGTCCCACCACCTGCCAGCATTACCTGAGCAAAGCCTGAGCCCCGAGCCTTACAACACAACACTGTGGGTATGCCTAAGGACCTGCAGGCCACAGTGGAGCCAGCCAACGTGAGCAGGCTCTGTGAAGATGAGGGCTTTGGCAAGGGGAGAGTTTGCTTTGAGGCTTCTAGGGCTGAGGCACGTGCTGCTGTGCAGCTGTGAGGAAGCCTGCCGTTTTTCTCTAGGGGCCATGCTGGGCCCTCTCCCTGTCCCTTCCTCCCTAGCCTGACCTCAGTGACCCCAGCGGTGCTGGGACTGGTGTTAAGGGAGCACATTGTCGGCCCTTGATGCTAGCAGCTGTGAGCACGATGGCTTGACGTTGCCGCTACAGGGGTGGTTCTTTTTCACTGGTCTCCCTGAGGCCTCAGGAGAGCCTCCCACATACATAGTGGGCCTGAGGAGGACAAGGTCTGGGGTCCAGCCAGTGTGTGTGTGTGTGTGTGTGTGTGTGTGTGTGTGTGGTGTAGTGTGTGAGTGTGAGTGTGCATGTGGTATGTGTGTGGTGTGTGGTGTGTGTGTGTGTGTGTGATGTATGTGTTATGGGATGGTATGGGAGTATGTGTGTGCGTGTCACTCCTCAGGAGCCATGTACCTTAGTTTTTGCATGCTGTGTGTCTGGCTTTTCAACATGGCAAGCACCAGCGATAACAAGCACATCTTATTTCCAGCCACTCGCCTCAGAGCCTCCTAGCCAGGCAGTCCCCTGAGCTCTTGACTACTAAGTTTCCCGGTTCCCAGAGCTCCGGCGTGGACTCCGGACTGTGTCCTGGCTGTCCCACACTTCAGACACTTTCCTTCTGGGAAGAAGAGAGACTCATTTCTCTAGTCAACATGCAGAGGCTAGCTATGCCACCGGACTGCTGGCTCCAGAGACCCGAGAGAAAAGATTGCCAGGCAGGGGATATCACTCAGGGGCCAGGCTTGTGAATCCTGTGACCCTTTGGGAAAGTGGACATCTGTGCCCAGGGCAATAATGAGGAGGTATAAGAAGAGACTGACTGGGTGGCCTCAGCTCTCAGCAGGCACCGAGCATGTTTGACTTTTATTTTTCTTCATTTATTCCTCCCCTGGGGGCCTTTGATGTTCTTGCCTTATCAAGCGCAGCTAATTTTGACCAGTGACTGCACTGGCAGCATAGCATGCTGCGGCCCCAGATCAGAGGGGCTGAGTTCTAGGACGGGAGGAGGGCGGAACATTCTGGGCTCTTCCTGGCGCTGCCTCCTCAGCAGAGACACACGGGTTTTCAGGATGGGGGCGTGGAGAGGAGAGCACCATCCGGCTTGGGTGGCTTTGTACCTCGCTTGCAGCCTAGATGAGATTACGGCGATGGTCACAGGACTTCCTTCTTGGGGAGGCTGAGAGAGAAGGCTCTTACGAGGCAAGGCTCAGAGGGTGCTCTCCCAAACATCCTTGTTCCTTCTCTGCTTCCTTCTCTCTCAGGCTCCCATCCCGTGGTGACTTGGCTGGCCACAGACATTGGGTGCCCCTCCCGCTGTTCCTTCACCTGCCATCCCTTCCCTCTTTAGCCGTCAGCAAGCTTGGCATTGGAGGGAAGGGCTCCCGTATCAGGGAAAGCTTTGTGGGTTCCAGAAGGCGAGGGGACACGAGGAGAGGAGAGTTCCTGAGGCAGAGGTCTTCCCTCTGCTGACCTTTTCAAGCAAATCCTTATATCCTTGTGCGCTAAACATCTAAAACCACATCAACATTCCTATTGATAGATGAATGACCACAGACTGAGCAATAGTTATGCAATAATCTCCCAAGTCAAGAAAAACAGACACGAACAAAGCAAAACAGCATCATTACCAGCCCCCAGCTCGACTTCTGCCCACCCCTGTCAATCGGTTTCCTGCTTCTCCTTCCCAGGGACGTGGTGTTAAAGGAGCCAGGAGTCTGCAAAACTGTGCCCCTTTGACCTTCCCTCACTTGCATTCCTGTGGCTTCTGAGGCTCCTGAATTTATTGTATCTGTATGGTGGGAAAAATATGCAATTGTTTATCTGTTCCTAGTTCAGTGGCCTCCTGTGCTGTGTTGGTAGTTGGCAATCAGCCAGAGTGGGGAGTTTTCACACCACAGGAATCGGCAAATGCTACAAATTGATTGGTTTTTTTTTTCATTGACTATCTGGTGTTGTATTTCAGAAAGCAATGGAGCAAATAACAGGGCTTAAATTTCTAAGTGTGCCATTTCTTTATTTGTGCCATGGTGAAATGACAAAAATGTGTTGTGTGACTCAGGAGAGACTCTCTTCAGGGCAAGCCATGTGTCCAGTGAGTGATGTTCTGATGTGTGTGCACTTGTTCTTAAAATACAAATTTTGAGTCAGGTGGTAGTGGTGAACGCCTTTAATCCCAGAACTCTGGAGGCAGAGGCAGGTGAATCTCTTGAGTTTGAGGCCAGCCTGGTCTATAGAGAAACCCTGTCTTGAAGCAAAACAAAACAAAACAACAACAACAACAAAAATAATTTAAAAATGCATTTAAATCAGCCCTTTCATTGAATTTTTATTTTATTTCATTTATTCATTTATTTGCTTGGTTGATTTTTTTTTTTTTTTTGAGACGGTTTTTCTCTGTTGTGACAGAGCCTGGCTATCCAGGAATTCACTCTGTAGACCAGGCTGTCTTCGAACTCACACACCTCTGACTGCATCTGCCTCCAAGTGCTGGGTTTAAAATCATATATCACTGTGCCCAGCTGTTGTTTTTTGAGATAGGATCTCATTATGTAGCCCGGGTTAGCCTAGAATTCATGATTCCTGCCTCAACCTCCACTACATTACAAGCAAACACTACCATACTCAGCTAAAACAATACTATTAAAATTAAATTATGAGTGGCTTAATAAGAATCTACCAGTCAGGGCTGGAGAGATGGCTCAGAGGTTAAGGGCACTGACTGCTCCTCCAGAGGTCCTGAGTTCAATTCCCAGAAACCACATGGTGGCTCACAACCATCTATAATGAGATCTGGTGCCCTCTTCTGGCCTGCACGTGTACATGCAGGCAGTGTACTGAATAGATAATAATAAATAAATGAATCTTTAAAAAAAAAAAAAACCTACCAGTCGGCAGGGCAGTGATGGCACACAACTTTAATCCCAGCACTCGAGAGGCAGAGGCAGGAGGATCCCTGGGTTCAAATGCAGCCTGGTCTACAGAGTGAGTTCCAGGAAAACCAGGGTGCATGGAGAAACCCTGTCTTGAAAAACAAAACAAAAGAACCTAGCAGCCAACCACTGCTCACAGCATAGCCACCCCTCTCCCCACTCACTGCATCTTTTGTGAGGTTTCATGCAAACAGGCTCTTTCTAGTTCATTTATGGACTGGGACAGATTTTAGTAGTTCACACAACAGGTGGCTTTTTCCCCCCTGTGGTAGTTTTCCTTTCTGTTTCAGGTTTCCTGGTATCTGCAGCCTTTTCCCCCAAAGGCTTCTCCTCTTGACATCTAACTCTCCACAGGCTTCTTGCTTGTAGCTTCCTTGCATGCAACCCCCTCACCTGATTTGTTTTCCAGCCTCAGGTAGCCTTGTGTCCTGCGCGTAGTCTTTGCCTGCGGACTGAGCTTCGACAGGATTCCCAGGTGGCTCTGCGGATCCTTATTCTGTACTCTAAGGAGGAGAGGTGCTTGGAGGCCTCTTTGCATCTCCTGGCTTCTCTTTCCTTTTCTTGGTTTTTCGAGACAAGGTCTCTCTGCATAGCCTTGGCTGTCCCAGACTCACTTTGTAGACCAGGCTGGCCTCGAACTCACAGAGATCCGCCTGCCTCTGCCTCCCAGAGTACTGGGATTAAAGGCATGCACCACCACGCTGGCTTGGGCTTCTGAGGGTTCTGCTAAGGCCTCATTCTCATCTTGTGTACGGGAGGGTTGCAGTTTACTCTCGAGGGAAGCAGCCTCAGATGCTCAGCTTGCTTCTCCAAAGCAGAGAACTGCCAGAAAGTTTCGGACGGCCTTGGTACCGCTGTCATTATTACAGACTGTGCAGAGCCCCTGTGCTGGACCAGAGGGTAGTTTCTCATTTTGTCCTTTCCAGCTGTCATGCAACGAGAGGCGGGGCCCTCTTGGTGTTATCTTAAGCAGCAGCACAACCCCTTTGGTCTTCTTGTGACCTTCATCTCCAACCCACCAAGGGCAGTTCAGAAACTTTCTCAGCACCATGACCTTTTGACATGACCAAAGCTGGTGATGTAGAGACAGCCACAGCAGAGTCCATGGCACGTCGCTTTAGGCTTACGTTCACTTTGTGTTGTCAAAGACGGCAGATTTTTTCTTAAGGAAAGCATGCAGCCTACCAGACACATATTTCCAAAGGTTCCCTGGCCAGAAGAGTGAGTTCCACCACTGCAGACTTTAAGAACTTGAGCCACACCTCTGCCAGCCCCTTAGGACTCAGCATTGGTCAGAGGACCTTCTAATTCACTGATGGCGACGGCATAGGGCTGTCTGTTTTGTTGGTGGTGGTTGTTTATGAGACAGGGCTTGGGTGGCCTGTGCAGCAAAGGAGAACTTTGAGCTTATGATCCTTCTGCCTCTACTTCTGAGTGCTGAGATTCAAGGCACCTGCACACACCCAGTTTCTGTTGTTGCTGGGCTTTGTGCACGCTAGACAAGAACAGTTGCAATGGGGCCACATCTCTAGCCCCGTTGGTGAGTTTCATCTTATTTCTGATGTATGTGACTGTATGTGCTCATGCGTGTATATGTATACCAGTGTGCCTTGTGTGTGTGAAGGCCAGAAGTCAACCTTGCATGGTATTTTCCAGGAGATGGCCACCTTGGTTTTTGAGACAGGTCTCTCACTGGGACCTGTGACTTGCTTGCTTAGGCTGGCTAGCCACGAAGTCCTAGAAATCTGTCTGTCCCCTTAGATCTGGGGAGCACAAACATGGTCCACATGCTCAGAAGCTTGTTTGTTTGTTTGTTGTTTTCATCAGTTTCTTATCATCAAGCCAACTGTGCTATCTACTCAGGGTGCCATTGTCAAAGTTCTAAAACACTTCGGCTGTACTTTGTATCCCATCTCACAATCAGCAGTTGGGAATCAGGGTGACAGTTAACAGAAAAACATTCTACGAGTGTGCTCCTTGCAGAGATGTGGCCCCAGCAGGTTAGCAGTTTCCGAAGAGAGAGGTCATAAAGTGCCCTTACCCATCTCCAGGAGGGGACTGGACTGAGATGGCCCTGAAGGTTGGTGTGGGGGAAAAGGAACATCAGATACTACTCCAGGGACAGCTGTGAGCATCATCAGGACAGGACAGGGCAGGACAGGACAGGATAGTGAAGCCCATTAATAAAAAATGGGCACTGCCACTGGCAAATGAGTCCCGCTGCTCAGGGCATCAGTGTTCTGCTCCAGCCTGCAGTAGGACCCTAAGAATTAGTAAGCATGCTGAGACTGAGACTGGCCGGCCTTAAGAGCCTTGGGCTATGTGCCAGAAGACTTATTTCCCAGTCGTGATAGTGTGGACTCACAGACAAATCTACTCCTGTGTACATCCTTTCTCTAGAGTTGTCAGTGCCAGAGGCTGAGCTCTGACAGCCCTAAGAAGCAAGTCTCTCTCACTCTTCCTCAATAGGCCAATGAAAGTGACAACAGTGAAAAGCAGAAAGCAGAGATTCAGTTAGTGTGGCCACATCAGGACAAGGAACAGGGAGGTCCAGGGACTCCCTGTTGTAGTTTTGTTTGTTTGTTTCTTTCTTTCCTGTGGTAAGATACTCCAGTGAAACACAGTTGAAGGGTTTGTTTCTGCTTACAATTCCAGGTCATAGTTCATTGTTCTGGGGAGGTCAAGATAGCTAGTGCATGGTCAAAAGTAGAAAGAAATGGAAACATGTATGTTCACTTGCTTGCTCGTGCCCAACTCAATGGTTGGGACTCCCTACCTAGGGAATGACGCCACCCATAGTGGGCTGGGTAGTCTTACATAAGTTATCTCAATTAAGACAAACCCATTCCACAGACATGCCCACAAGCCACTCCAATGTAGGGATTGCAGACGATGGCTCATCGAGACTCTTCCCAGGTGATTCTAGGCTATGTCAAGCTGACAGTTAAAGCTAAAATCTCCTTCCTCAAACCCATCTTCAGGGTCCTGATATGAAGTTCAAATTCAAACAGAAGGCAAGAGCCGTCCTGGCCAAGGTATGGTCTTGCCCAGCAGCACCTGTCTCAGTTCCAATTTCTCATGAAAGATGCTCTGAGAAGCTGTCGGAATTATATGAAATCTCTTGCTGAGACGCAAGTCTCTCTCTGGTACCAGGCAGAGGCACCAGGTTTCAGTTCCAGTATGGGATCCTGGGGAAAGTTCTACATTCTGGGTTGGGTTGGGGTCATTGTTCCAGTGGTCTGACAGCCAAAGGGAGACTTATAAGACTCACTTTAAAATATCTTTATTCTGCCAGGATGCTAATAGCATGGCTTCTGTTTCAACTTTTCTATAAATTACAACACTGCAGGGCTGGAGAGATGGCTCAGAGGTTAAGAGCACTGGCTGCTCTTCTGAAGGTCCTGAGTTCAATTCCTAGCAACCACATGATGGCTCACAACCATCCATAATGAGATCGGGTGCCCTCTTCTGGCATTCAGGGGTACATGCAGACACAATACCATATACATAATAAGTAAATCTTAACAACAACAACAACAACAACAACAACAACAACAACAACAACACTGCCCTAGGCAAGGCAGGGACAGACTTGAAGTCTCTCTCCTCTCCCCATTTCTGGCCATGGGCAAATCAATTGCCTCATCTATGTCTGCTTCTGGGCTTCTTAGTAATATGGCAATCAAAGTTTTGTTTCATGCTCCAATGCTCAGGCCTGTTCTTTTGTTCACTGACACCTGCAGACAGTGCAGAGCGCCCTGTAGAACAATGATGAAAAGCCTTCTAAGACCTGTGCATAAAGCCTTCTAAGATTCCTTGCAGCCAGGATGTCAGTTTCCTCCATATCTTCTTACATAAACAATAACCACTCACAAGCTTGGCTCGTGAAATCCCCAGAGGCAAGCTCATTGCCAGATTTGGCCCACAAGGAGAAAAGCCACAGCCAGGATCTGAGTCTACATTGCAAGGAAGGGACCGTGCACAGAAAAGGAGGTGAGCCACAAAGGAGGTGGAGCTTAAGACTTAAGTGGGACGTCGACCACACATGCTATTCCCACAGGCATGGTGGCTGTAGTCAGTAAGGTCAGAGTTGATGTGAGAGCCATCCGCGGACATGATACAGACTGCCTGTGACCACCCATCCTATATAAATAGGCTTCTGCTTTGTTCTAGAGAGAAAGGGGACCCTTGGTTGAAAGAGGATTCAGCTACAGTTTCAGATTTCTCCTTTGGCTTCTTTCTGTGTGTATGTGTGCATCGCGTACATGTAGAGGCCAAAGGTCAACCTCAACTGTCACTCGTCAGGTGCTGTCCACCTCGCTCTTTGAGGCACAGTCTCTCACCAAACCTAGGGTTAATTCAGTCTGCCGTTGAGCTCCACAGATCCTCTTGTCTCTGCCTCCCCAGGGCTGGGATCACAGTGTGCCAGCATGCCCGGTGCTGGGGATCAAACTAGGTCCTAATGTTCACACTGGAGGTACTTTACCACCTGAGCTTTCCTCCCAGCCTCTTTTCTCATTGACTTCTAAGGTGTTAAGGTCTATCGGTCTGTGTCCGGAATGGAACTTCTGGTCGACCTCTTCTCCAATCTGTCAATCATATCTCGTTGTCTTCACTTCAGTCAGTGCAACTCTAATCCTTTCAGTTTCACAGGCCAAACACCATGCCGCCTCTTCTTCATACCCCACATTCCTTTCTAATGTAAGCAAGTCCCACAGACTCCACTTTAAAAAAAAATATATCTCGCAATGGAGCTGGAAAGATGGCTCAGAGGTTAAGAGCATTGTCTGTTCTTCCAGGCATCCTGAGTTCAATTCCCAGCAACCACGGGGTGGCTCATAACCACCTATGATGAGATTTACTGTCCTCTTCTGGCAGGCAGGAACACATGCAGGGACAATGTTGTATACATCATAAATATACATCTTTGAGACGAATCAAGACAAAAATATGTCTAGCATTCAGATTGTCCCACCACCTCTCCACTGCCACGTCCTAGTGTAAAACCCTTCTTTTTTTTTCTTCTCAGATTGTTGCCTAAACTTCTACAGTTGTCTCTCTGTTCCCTTTTGACTCTCCTCTGAGACCATTCTGTGACAATTCTCATCTTTTTCAGAGTAAAAGCAGAAGGTGTCCCACTTACACACGTGGTTTCGTGCGTACTGACACCTATAATCTTCCACTCGGTCCCTTGGCTCCTTTGTGAGGTTGTTGGAAGATGCCCGGTGGGCAATGTAGGAGGTTTCCTCCCTGGTGAGGAGCAGGCTGCTGAAGGTAGGAGGCGACAGCCCTCCCTGCTCTACATTCAGGCGTCATCCCTTACACCTCTTCTGTTGCTGTGGGGGAAGGGATGTCCTCTTCATCACCTGTGGTGGGAAGTGTATGCTTTCTTGTCTGTTGCCCTTGAAGGCAGGAGCTGTGTCTGACTCACGGTGGTGCCCCAATACCTGTCGGAGACCTGCCTCACTTACTTATTCATCTGGTGTATCATGTGTGTTCATGTGTGGGCTGGTGCATTTATGTGGCATGTGGAGGCTAGAGGTCGGCCTCAGATGTTGTTTCCCAGACACTGTCCACTTTATTTTTGGAGACAATGTTTTTTAATCTTTCACTGGTCTGGAGCTTGCCAAGTAGGCCAGGCTGGCCAGCCAGTGAGTCCACCTGTCTCCGTCTCCCCAGTGCTGTGATTGCAAACATGCTGCCATGCAGACTCTTTCTTCTTTCCGGATGGATCTGGAGATTGAACTCAGGTCTCCATGCTCGCAAGGCCAGCGCCTTACCGACTGAGCCGTCTCATCAGACTAAGATGCTTTTCATGGAAGAGTACCCCGGCCCCTCGGCGTGCAAGTCAGGGAGCCCAAAGAGAGCAGCACAGGACAGGTTGCCTCTTCTGGTCTTAAAGACACCATTTGCAAAATAGATCAAAGGCAATATTCTTCTCTGGAGAGTCTTGGATTGTTATTGGTTAAGTTACTTCAGAGGAATTAACCTCAAGACATAATATTTCCAAATATCCTGGAAATTGCTCACTTTCTTGACCCTTTCCTCTGTGTCCAAATAGGCACCAGGTTCTGCTTTCCCTACCAAGTCCCCAACCAGTTCCTCATTGTGCAGGCCACTTCCTTCCCTCTGGCTTCCACGTGGCTTCAGCAAGGGTCTCCTTCCACAACGAATCAAGTGGGCCTGCCTGGCATTTTCATAGCAACTGCTTTCGGGATTGTGACCCATCTGGAGCCCGTGGGAAGCGGACCTCTTTGTAGATCCTTGGGCCTTTACATGGTCTGATTCACAGCAGAGCTCAGAAACATCTAGAAACAATTATCATGGGTAATGAGTATCTGCTGAGGTTTCAAAATACTGTTTGCTTTTATGCTGAACTCTGTGAGTCACTCACTAAAAATGTTCATTGACCCAGGCGTGGTGGTGCACGCCTTTAATCCCAGCACTCAGGAGGCAGAGGCAGGCAGATCTCTATGAGTTCAAGGCCAGCCTGTCTAGGACAGCCAAGGGTACACAGAGAAACCCCGTCTTGGAAAAAAAAAAATGCATTGAGAGTCCAGCTGTCGTCTTGGACATAGTCAGTGGCCTGTCCTTTTGGGATACTTGGGATTTTCCTTCAGATATAACAGTCGGAATCATGTAGCTCTCAGATAACACAGCACTGACTGGTAGCCTGGGAAGTCATGGTGAAGGGTAGCCAGGTCTTGGGGGAGGAGAAAAGCTTAGGAATTGTATGATTAGATGTTTGTTCTTGGACCTGCAGAGGGGTCTGTGGAGTTTTTATTTCCTGGAGTAGCATTCTATGCCATTATAAACCGAGGGGTGTGGACTCTGAGAACGGACTCCAACCCTCTGCAAGAACAGTCCAGGCAGTGTGTGCTGCACTGGGGAAGCCTCTGAAACATCAATGCTGTCACCGAAACAAAGTCTACATGGAGAGAGGCCTCAGGCACCCACAGTCCAGTGAAAGCTGGCGTTCAGCTGTCCTCTCAGATATGGTTCTTAAACAACCAATCAGCATGTGTTTCCTGAAGCCTCGCTGGCTTCACAGACAGCAGGGTGCCATGCATCAGCACGGGATGACTTAAAATGGGAGTGCAAACATAAGATGATCTTGCTTACGGAATACTGAGTTTTCATAAAATAGTGAGGGAGTGAAGGAGACCAGACACAAGTCCAAAAATAAAGCCACTGAAGATGTGGACTATAGCCCCGAAGACCTTTAATAGTTCTTACACATCTAGTATACTTCTTGCTACTAAACATAAAAGGAAAAACCCCAAAGAAGTAGTTTAAGAAATTTTTGTAAACAGCACTTAGTAAAATTTACCCCAGTAAAGCTGCTTTATAGTCTGGTTTCAACAACAGCAGCAGCAGCAACAACAACAAAATATCCATTGAGCAGACCCATAGTCTGAGTGCTGTTCTAGCACATTCACATTTGCTTCATTAAATCCTAACTACTCCTGTCACTGACCCTGTGTGTGTGTGTGTGTGTGTGTGTGTGTGTGTGTGTGTGTATATATATATATATATATACACATATATGTTTGTATATAATATATAATATATACATGTATATAATATATATGTGAACAATTTAAGAGATAGAGGCCACGAATTTGAGAGAGAGCTAGGGAGGTACATGGGAAGGGTTGAAGAAGGAAAAGAGGAAATACTATAATTTATTCATTTATTGTTTTGGTTTTTTGGGACAGGGTCTCTCTGTGTAGCCTTGGCTATCCTAGATTTGCTTTGTAGACCAGGCTGGCCTCAAACTCACAACGATCTGCCTGCCTCTGCCTCCAAAGTGCTGGGATCAAAGGCGTGCGCCACCACCCCTGGCCTATAATTTATATATTTAAATATATTTTAATTTCAAAACTAAAAAATTACACATTATTGACCCAGACCTAGAAGGTAAGCTGAGAATCAGTATTCGTCTCTCTCTGTGACCTGTTGCCTCATGACCCTGCCAACCCTGTCTTTCCTGCCATGATGGACTGAGCCCAAGTAAAGTCTTCCTTAAGTTGCTTTGGTCACACACTTTGTCAGAGCCATGAGAAAAGCCACCAGCACCTACTGGTCCCTCAGTACAACTTTATGGAGTTGGGTACAGTGGCACGTGGCACAGTGGCACACCCACTCACTGTGCAGTTTGTTTCTCCTGGTGCAGTGGGCACAACAGTTTTCAGCACAGAGAGGGCTGTTGGTCTAAAGGAGGAGACAGGAGGCTGTTCCTCAAGGACCAATCGGAAGAGAGTAAGGGAGGGTCTTGTATCTTCCAGGAGGAGCTGCACTGGAGGAGGCAGGGGCCAGGGAGAATTGTCAGAAGCTGAGGCAGGAGGCCCGGCTATCTCACAACCACGGAGTGGAAAGGAAGAAAGAGGAAGAATTGGGGTGCCCTTGAACCCCATGCACATACTTGATGGGCAGAGAGAAGGGGTTAGTGCAAACACAGGCTTAGCCTGGAATCTGAGGTCACAGGACCAGCCCTGCCTAACTAGAGAGAAGAGGCCTGAGGGAGAGGCAGGGGCTGAAGAGAGGGAGAAGGAGGACGGACAAGTAGAGAGCTCTTTGTTTGCAAATAGGAAAACATTTGGCAACAGTTATTTGTTCAGAGCCATTGCTTTCCTGGTCTCTCCCATCCCCAACACCTTCAGCTTCCTCAGCCTCGCTGACGACATATGCTACAGCACACGCTGCTGGAGAAGTCAGCTCTCTTTGGAAGACGGCCATCCAGTCAGTTAGCCTTTGAGTCTTTTCCAAGGTCGTTTGCAAGTTAGTCTGTTGTGGACAAAGACTTTGGTCAGGAGTCAGGTTTACTCAGTTGGGAGAAAAACCTGAGATGCTCTGTTGGGTATGGTGGCTACGTGGACCTTAGGCCTGGAGAGGGAGAGGCAGGAAGATTATCATTTTACGGTCATCTTTATCAACAGAGTGGGTTTGAGGCTAGCATGGACTACATAAGATTCTGTCTAATTAAGACAAAAAAAAAAAAAAAAAAAAAAAAAAGGAAAGAAAAGGAAAGAGGGTCTTTTGTGTCAGTGGATGAGATCTCAAGGTCAGGGTCAAGATTGGGAGGAAGTCTGTCTTGGTGCTTCAGCCTCTTCCACAGGTCAGCTCCTCTTCAACTCTGTGGAGATGTGAGACTTTCTTGAAGCTGTTTCAGGGTGGGATGCTCATGGGATGCTGAGGTTGGGAGAACCAATGTGCTGCCTGTCCATCTCTTTCTCATCCTTGCTATGAGTTAGAGTTACAACCAGAGGATTTTAGAGGCTTCTTCTCAGCCTCACAGGCCTCAGGTTAACAAGGCCACGGTGAGGTCCTGGGATACAAAGATGGGTCAAGTCCCAGACT
The DNA here is from genome assembly GCF_964271855.1 of Acomys minous. Lineage (NCBI taxonomy): Eukaryota > Metazoa > Chordata > Mammalia > Rodentia > Muridae > Acomys > Acomys minous. The sequence goes on along the minus strand of NC_140495.1, from coordinate 12,813,041 downwards.
TTTTCTCTCTTGGCACCAGGAGGTTAGGGGACATGGCTGGCAGTTACAAAGTAGAGCAACCACACCTACTGACTTATGAGGACGCTGGAAGGACGGGGAGCTAGAGCTAGAGAAAGAAGCTGAGATGATGGGGAGAAGGAAGAGAGAAGAAGCAATAGAGGCAGAGACACACAAAGGAAGATGGAGGCAAGAACTAGGATGAGAGTAGAAAAGAAGGTGCTGGGCCAGCTGTGATGCCGGGAAAACATGTCAGCACCAGGTTTCAATTACACTGACTTCATGGTATGGGTACCACTGGTGTTAACTTCTGATGTTTGGGGGTACATCTTACTTTCATTCTTGTTGTGGTAAAATATTCTGACAACAGCTCAGGGGCTCACACCCCCTCTCCCAGGCTATAGTCCATCATCTCAAGACAGTCAAGGCAGGAACTTCAAGCATTACATCCACAGTCAAGAGCTGAGAGCATAAGCTCGTGGATCCTTGCCCCTTCTGTTCTTACATTACCTAGGGTTCCTGCGTAGTGTCTGGTGCCGCCCACGGTGAGCCGGGGTTTCCCATGTCAAGTAAAACCCATCAGAGGCCTGCCCACAGGCCAGCCTGATCTAGGGTGCCTGAGGCCTGGGCAAGCAGAGGGACTGGCCAGGTCTAGGGTGTTGATTAGGGTGTGTCTGGTTCAGACCCAGACATCCAACCTCACCTCTCGTTTTCTAGTCATTTCTCTCTCCCCGCAGGCCTTCCTGCCTTCCTGACTCTTTGGTGAAGAAGTAAATGAACAGGGTGAGGAGGTTTGAAGGAGCAGCAACAGCCTGGGGACTAGTGAGGGGACTAGCCAGCCATCTTTAGCCTGGAGAACCTGGCATGAGGAACTGGGCTGGCTGCACCGTTACATGGAGGAACCTTGGCCCCTTGCCTTTCTTTGCCCACCTTGGGTTTCTTAGTTAAGAGCCCACCCAACCCTGTCCTTGTGGAGTTCAGAAAGAGGCCCAGAGACCACTCTCCACCCTGCGCCACCCACCCCCCCACCCACCCCCTGCGCTGTCTCTAAACACAAATCTCAGCCCCACTCCTGGCCGAAGGAGTGAGAAGAGACAGGCGCCTTGGGCTCTGGTGCTTCCTGCCTGGGGCTTTCCCTGCTCCGGGCTAATTACTCTGGGCCAGCTGTGGCCACCTTCCAGGCTCCACTTAGTTGGCACCTTCCTTTCCGGAAGACTGTCTCCTGGGCCTGGTCCACTGCACATTCTCCATTTGAATAGCCCTATGATTGTGTTTGCAGGGTTCAGATGTCATCAGAGACGTGGGGTGCTCCCTGGAAGGAGGAGCTGAGAACTGAGAAAGGGGGGTGGGGTGGGAACGGTGTGGGGAGCCTGAGACATTCCTGCTGCCCCTTGGATTAGTGGGGATTGTGCACAGCGAGAGTCTTTGAAACAGTCCCTGGGAGGGTTGGTCTCTGTAAGGGCAGAGCCCAGAGCAGCAGAGGGACCTGACTATGAGGTGTGGTGAGTGAACAAGGAGGAAGAGGAAGAAAAATTCTCTGCCAAGCAGACAGAAGTTCTTTGTGGGTCCTCTGCGAATTGGGCAATATTTGGCAACAAGACATGTTGGTTAATAAAGTCAGTGTTTTTCTGCCCATGCCCTTCAGCTTAGCTTCCTGCTGATAATGGTGGCACTTTGTCCACCCAGAGCCATGTGCAGGCTCCTCGGGGCTGTTGGCTTTACTCCAGAGGGTCAACATGGGGACAGAAGCTAAAGGGTTCTCTAGAAGTCATTCTGTGATGGGATCTCAGGAGCCCTTGGTGTTAGCAGAGATCTAAGGAGCTGTTTTCCATCTCTTCCTCCTTCTCGTCCACCCTAGACCTCTTTCTTCAGGGCATCAGTAAAGGGCTCCATCCATTATCAAGGAATCAGGTGCCTTGGTGGGGACGGGGCGTCGTTCTGTCAAATGTGCCATGCACTGGCTGTGGGACACACGAACTGGCCTGAGTCAACATCTGGACAGCTGGGCTACTGAGTCTCCTCATGGTTCTCTCATAAGATCAAGAGCAACCGCCAGTGTGGGGAAGGGTCCAAGCAGGACCCGGTCTGCAAGAAAGCTGAGACTCCCAGGGGCCCCTGGCTCAGCGTCATGGACAGGCAAGAGTACAGCTGTGCTTCTGATGAGATCCTGGGGTCTGTCAGCTTTGGCTCTCACCCACTGTGTGACCAGGGGTAACCCTTAGTCATTTATTTTGAGTGGGAGCAGTGATCATCAGGACACAGAGCTGTTGTTAGAGTCGCTTGGGGCTAAAAGCACCCCAAACGCTTAAGGAGACAATTATCTCACTGATGGAGGTAGCATTGCCAGTGACAGGCAAATTTACCTACACTGGTATGGGCACCATGTACCATCCAGGAATGGTGAACACAGGCAATTCTGAGCTGACACACTGGCATGTGAGAAGCAAACACCCCCGACTGTGGCCTCTGTGAGCATCCAGAGTTTGTACATCCACTGGGTCTGATGTCCAGCTATGGTTGGTTAACTCATCACAATGTCTGTACATACTTAAAAAGATCCCTACCAAGATAAGCAATTTCACACCTCTGGCAGGGACACAAACCAAAGCTGGTTTTATTTCCTGTCAGCTAAGTGGATGCATGGATGTCCTGAGTGGATACCATGGGATGACCTTTTATCTTTTCGCCTGTCTGTCTGGAGCTGGTTCTGCCCAGATGTCACACTTTCCCATGTATGCCTGTTAAAATGAACACCAGCTTGTAGCAGGGCTGTGGTGGCACATGCCTTTAATCCCAGCACTTAGGAGGCAGAGGCAGGGAGATCTCTGTGAGTTCAAGGCCAGCCTTGCTCTACATAGCGAGTTCCAGGACAGCCAGAGCTACACAGTGAGATCCTATCTCAAAAATCAAAACAAAATAAAAAGCAAACCCCCGCACTTGCTGATGTGTGATGGCCTGCACTCTCTGCTCACGGATTCGCCCATTGCCTCAGCACGTGGGGACCTACACTGTCTTTCCCTGAAGGCTCTCTGCTTCCAGCACACTTCAGATGCCTCATAGATCGGGGTTGGATTAGTGGATAAGTAAATGAATCCTTGTACACAGACTCCGCAAGGGTTAGCCAGCCTTTTCCTTCACTGGGCTCCAAAACCTTCGGGTTGTAACCAGGAGCCTCGGAGCTACTCTCTTCACTCATTCCTTCAGCTGAAGCCTATGTGTGTACAGAGCCAGATAGCCAGAGAACCTGAAAAAAAAATCTTTTTTTTTTTTTTTTTGGTGGCGAGCCTGCTGGGAAGTGGTAAGAAACATGAGCTGCATGACGAAGCCATAACACTCACTCATAGGACTCTAAGTCAACATCACAGAGACGCCTGCATACCCATGTTATAGGTGCACCATTTATAACAACCAGGAAATGAAATTGGCCTAGATTCCATCAACAGATGAATAGAAAAAAGAAAATGCAGCGTATACAACACAATGGAATTTTATTCAGCTGTGAGGAAAAATGAATTGTGGCATTTGCAGGAAAGTGGATGGAACAGGAAATCATTATGTTAAGCAAAATAATCCAGCCTCAGAAAGACAAAAACCATATGTTGTCTGGTGTAGAATCTAAGCTTAAATTTATATACATGTGTGTGTGTGTGTGGTGTGGGTATATCTGTCTCTTTCTCTCTCTCTCTCTCTCTCTCTCTCTCTCTCTCTCTCTCTCTCTCTCTCCCTCTCTCTCTCTCTCTCTCTCTCTCTCTCTCTCTTTCCCTCCCTCTCTCTCTCTCTCCCTCTCTCTCTCTCTCTCTCTCTCTCCCCCTCCCTCTCTCTCTCCCTCCCCCCCCTCTCTGTGTCTCTCTGCGTATGTGGTATGTGTATGTTTGTGTGTCTGTGTGTGTTCTATGTGTCTGTCTTTGTGTGTGGGGGGGTATGTATGTCTGTATGTGGTGTGTGTGTGGTAATGTGTATGTCTGTGTGTGTGCTGTGTGTGTCTCTGTGTGCATAGAGTATATGTCTCTCTTCTCTGTGTGTGTCTGTATGTGGTGTGTGTGTGTGTGTGTGTGTGTGTGTGTGTGTGTGTGTGTGTGTGTGTGATGGAACTAGAAAGAGAATCCTGAGAGGGAGGAAAAGCTCTTAAGGGAGAGCAAAAGGTAGACAGAGACATGCCGTGAGAGCAGGACGAAGAACTATTTGGAGGGGGAAGGGGGCTGACCAGGGCTGCAGGCCATGAGGGAAGGCAGCAGGGAGAAGGAGGAGGAAGAACAAATCTCGCTCCCTGCAGTAGCTGCTTTCCAGCAGGCAGTGTCACATGTGACCTCTTCGCCTCAACATCTGGAGCTCCAGAAAGGGAAGATCCCAAACCACACAGACTCTAAAATGCCCTGTTGCTTCAGAAAGTTCAGCCCTCAAGGTCCCAGCATTAGGGGCTGGAGAGATGGCTCAGTGGTTAAGAGCACTGGCTGCTTTTCCAGAATACCTAAGTTTGATTCCCAGCACCAACATGGTGGTTCACAGCCATCTGAAACTCCAGTGCCAAGAATTCTGACGCCATCTCTGGCCTCTGTGGACACTGTATGCACATGGTGGACAAAACACTTAGACACATAAAGTAGTAGTAATAATAATAATAGTACTAACTACTACTACTACTAATAATAGTAAGATCCCAACATTATGACCAGTTTTACCTCAACCTTGGCACTTACTTCAATGTTTTTGGTTGTGCCTTTTGACTCAGTAGAAGCTGGAGGTGCAACCATTCTCATCAGGCGTGTTTCTCAGCTTCACAGGCAAGTGAGCTTGCCCGGGGTGTATGCAAAAAATGGACGAACATGGCTTTGAAGGGCCCTTCTGAATAGGAACTTACCCCCGGCACAATGACCACTGCTGGTCTATTGAGGCTAAGTGGAGGCCTGGGCTCTACAGTCCCAGCAAACAGTGACAACAGTGGGTTCACATTCCTAGTTATTCTCATAAAGTGGTAAGGGGTAATTATTAACAGAGAGAACAAGTGTTTTCTTATGTTTTTGGCTGTGAGCCTAGCCTTTAATGGCTGAGCCATCTCTCCAGCCCAACAAATGTTTTCTTTACCACAAATAGAGCATTAAAAAAAAATGCAGTCTATAATTTTTATTTACCACTTAAGGAAAAGAGTTAAATTAAGATGGCTTAAGTTTGCATAAGTATCATTTCATAGCCGGGAGTGGTGGTGCACGCCTTTCATCCCAGCACTTGGGAGGCAGAGGCAGGTGGATCACTGTGAGTTCGAGGCCAGCCTAGTCTACAAAGTGAGTCCAGGACACCCAAGGCTAGCACAGAGAGACTCTGTCTCGGGGAAAAAAAATATTGTTTCACACCGTTAGAATTCAAACAGGAAGAAAGGAAGAAAGAAGTAGTCAAACCAAGCAGACCCTCAGGTTGCTGTTGATGCTGCAGGAGTCCTGGAGGAGTCTTTCCTATATTTTTCTTAGGTTTCTGTCTTATCTCCCAAGTTAATAAGAACTCCAAACGGGAACTTTTATGTCTGAGGAACAGAGCTTAATACAAATGTACTCAGTGTACCTAACACTTAAAAAAAGAGAAGAGATTTAATGTTAAAGGAGAAGTCTTTGTATTGACCGACTAATGTCTGCTGCAGAGATGTGTTGTGTTTAACTACAAACCTGTCCACATTAGTCATTAACCAAGGCAAAGCCCCACAGACTTGCCCGCAGGCCATTCGTACCCAGGCGTTTTCCTCAATTAAGATTCTCTCTTGCCTGATATGCTGAGGTTTGTGACAAGATGACAAAAACCAACCAGTACCTCTTCCAACCCACCCTCTTCTAATTGGCTCTCAGAGATGTAGGTTGTGATATTTCTTAACTCTTTTATAATCACGAAAAGGCTGGACCCACTCAGGTGCATTGCACCGGAGAGTTAGCCAACTGGGTGTTTCTTCATCATTTTTGAAATGGCTTCATTGCAATTATTGATGAAAACAACTTTTGATGTTGCGTTATATTGTTTCCAAACAAAAGACCCTGCATCTGTCACCCCAAACCCCAGCTGGGAGTCTAGCACCAAACCCAGGCTCCGCTTTTGAGCCAGGCAAACAGGAATCCTGATCTGACTTCATGCTTGTGTCTCCTTGACTCACACCCAGGCATGGAAGGCCTCACATGCTGGGCCTGTTTCTTAGGGCTGAGTGTCCCTGCAGGTTAACCCTTGCCAGCGCTGGCTCACTGGGGTACCTTGTGCTCCAGAAAAATGCTCCTTAATGCCAGTGACCAAAGTGTTGTCCATGCCCGCCTCTGGAGAAAAAGCACACAAGAGAGGAATCCTGTGTGACTCGGGGCTTCCTTCAGCCTAACACCTCACGTCTTCATATGTAAAATCTTGAACTAAGTTCACATCTGTACAGATAGGGCTACCATGTTCCCCCTGAAAGCCCAGACTGCCCCCACTGTATGTACGGGCACCCTGCTTGAGGTGATCATTCCCCAAAGGACACATGTATGCTTCCAGTGGGAGTATGGCATGCTGCTATGCTGAGGACCCCAGATCCTGAGCCTGTGTCCGTCATGGGGACGTATTTACAAGCTGTGCTCTCAGAAGCAGTATTCTAGCTTTTGAATTTAAAAGTGGTTCAGCAGTTAAGGGCGCATACTGCTCTTGCAGAGGACTAGACTGCAGTTCCCAGCACTGGGTTTCGAGGCTCACGGCTGCCTGTAACTCTAGCTCCAGCTCCAGGGATGCGTATCTGAACCTCTGACTCCATAGTTACCCACATGTATGTGCACATACACTACCACCACCCCTCGATACACACACACACAGGCACGCACACACACACACACACACACACACACACACACACAATTTAAAATGTATATTTAAAATGGTTTCCCCATTATATGACACTTAAGATAGTCATTAAAATGAAGTTGAAATTCTCTCAACTCCACCCCATACCTAGCCCCCCACACAGATACAGAGATAGACACAGATATACATACACTCATACAGAGAGGCGGGGGGCGGGGGGAGAGGAAGAAGAAGGAAGGGAGGGATGAAGGAAAGAAGTCAAATGCCAGGGCCCCCCTCCTCACTAGGAAACGAAGGGACACAGGCCAGCACTTTGTGGCATTCCTTTCTGAGGTCCTAGGCTGTCTTCGGGGGCTGTGTTGTGGGTTTCAAGTCTGGGCCCCACGGGGAGCCTGTGTGCAAGCCTGGGCTGACTCCACTGTCCCTGCAGCTGCTGCTGTGGCCAGGACTGGGCGCCTGGCTCTCCTTTAAAAGCCACCACTTCTTGTCGAGCTAAGGAGGGAGGTCATTTGCCTGTTCCATGTGGCTTAAGTGTCACAGGTCAAGGCAATCCACAAATAAAGACCCCTGTCCTGTATCCCACCTCTAGAAGGCACTGGAAACGGAGAAAGGATAAGAACCATGGGCACTGTGACTCTGTCGCAATGACCCCACAGAAGCTGGGTGGGGATTGAGGAAATCACTAGGTGTCATCTTGAACCAGCAGAGTCCCTGGAGGAGGAGGGACTGGAGTCCCTGTTTCCTCCTTCCTGGCTCCAGGAACCTGGTCTCTAAGATCTAGCTCGCCTGGCTAAGGGGAGTGGGGATGAAAGGCAGGCCTATTGGGCAATAGGGCGGAGCCAGTCCTGTGAGGTCACCCAGCATAGATAAAGGGCTCCAGAGAGGGTGCAGAAGCCAGGTTTGTCCTCTGGGTCCCCCAAGACCACAGGCATGCGGCTGCTCATCCCTGCCTTGCTGTTTCTTGAGGCCCTTGGTGAGTGCAGGTGCCTGAGGGTGTCACCTGCTGGGAAGGTGGGCATCAAATGTGCTGTTCTGCTCTTTAGGGAGGAACATAAGGCTCAGAGAGGGCGAGCCATTTGCTTAAGACACACAGGGCACCTGAGTTTAGCCTCTAACTTTTGCAAGGGCTGTGCGACTATGCATTGCCTTTCTGACCCTTGATTTCTTCATTGTAAAAATGACGTGGTATGAGAAGGGGCACACTCAGAGGTCTGAGTCTTCAAGGAGTACGTGTCTGCCGCAGCGGCACCCAGTCCCATCAGGAGATACCTGGCTGCGGAGGGGATGCCCACTTCCTTCAGGGAACGCCGGCTGAAGACCATGTTCAGGGGTTACAGAGGGCTGGGGAGGGAGTGAGCTCTGAACTCAGCACTGGTATTTTGCGGTTGGGAAACTAGGGAGCTTGGCATAGCATTTGGCTGTTTGGTCACCTTGGTTCTGCCTCACGGGAGCAGGGGGAACACCCTGCTTGGCTTCTTGCCTTGCTTCTTCATTCCTTGGTTTGAGATGTGTTTCCTCTCTTTGTGGTTCCCTTTCACCTCCTGAGAGCACCCATTACCCAGGTATCCCGCCTCCCTATTCCTGCCCCTCTCTGTTCCCAGTGTTGTCCCCTCATCACATAGAGACCATCTTTTCCCTCACAGATTCCCTGGCCGCACCTTCTCCGCTTAGTTACCAGCTGTCAGTCCACTCTGCCCTTTCCTCAGGCAGCATTCCCGTCCCCATCCATCCTCCCCCCCCAACCCCCCATGAGACTCAGCTTCATTGCCTCCAAAGTAGGCTTCTTTGTACCTATGCTGGGGACCCTCCACGGTCCGACCTTACTCCCTCTCCGTCTGCAGCTGCACCCCATACCTAACCCAGGTGTCTTATACAGGCAGGCTAGCCCAGTGGTCAGCGGTTCTGGGGCACAACTGCCTAGGTTCAAGTTCTAGAGCCAACACTACTGAGCTGAGAAGTCACATAAGCCTATGAAGCTAGCCAATGCCTGGAGGTATTGGGGGTATTGGCAGAAATTACACTGAAGGGTGGATGAGGCGACTCAGTGGGTAAAGGTGCTTGCCACCAAGCCTGACTACCTGAGTTCTATTCCCAGGACTCACACAGTGGACCACCAGTTGACTTTCTGTCTACAGATGTATCTTTTCTGGTCAAGTGTGGTGCCACCTTTGATTATAGCACTTGGGAGGCAGAGGCAGAGGCAGAGACAGGTGGATCTCCATGAGTTTGAAGCCAGCCTGGCCTGCATAGTAAATTTCAGGACAGCCAAGACTATACATATATAGAGAGAGACCTTGTCTTAAAAAAAAAAAAAGCCTTTAATGGAGTCATCCAATATTTTGTCTTGTACTGGACTTCCTACACCTAGAACAAACGAGGCTTAGTCATACTCTAGCATAAATGTACTTCTTTCCTTATTATAGTTAAATATTCCATTGAATGGATGTACCACATCTTGTTCAGCCATTTGCTGGTTACCTATTTAGGTAGTTATGTATTTTTTGTTTCGTTTTGTTTTTACTAGTCTAAACAATGCTGCTATGAATCTTAATGCCAAATATTTATGTAAATCTATGTTTTCATTTCTATGTGCAACTGCCAACCTGTTTCCCAAAGTGGCTACATCATTTTATGGTTTCGGCAATGCATGCAGTATCCCGTGCTTGCAACATTAAGGTCCAGTTTGCATATAAGTAAAATACGAGCCACGTCCCTTCCCTGCTCCCCTGCCAGGCTCATCTAGGGCAAGGCAGGTGGAAGTCAATAAAGGGACCTTTGGTGTGGATTGCCTTTTGTGGAGTAGGAAACACATTAGTCGTAAGAAGGAAAACCATCTAGAGGTTCTGTCACCTCTAGCTTGTGGAATCTCGGGCCTCTGGTGGGGACAGAGTCCCACGTGGTCCAGCAGCTTAGCGACTAGAGTAGAATATGACCATTTAACATGCAGGCAAGGAGGACAGTGGCCGTGGGCAGTCTATAGAACCCCAGCAGACAGCAAGCGGGGGGGGGGGGGCGGATCTTCCCCATGATATTGCTGGACTCCTAGCTCCTTTCTCTCTTTCCCCCAGGGCTTGGTCTGGCTAAGACAACAACTGTTCGTTGGTGTGCCGTGTCAAAATCTGAGGCACAAAAATGTTCCGTGTGGCGGAACATGATGAAAAACGTGGGTGGCCAACCCCTCAGCTGTGTCATGAGATCTTCCACTAGTCAGTGCATCAAGGCCATTGTGGTAAGCTAATCCCCCAACGCAAATGAAGGAAAGAAAGGGAGAGGCCTTGAATCCAGTGGGGAGGTCTCATCTCTGTTCCCTCCGCTTTGCTTCCTGGGTGTCTGTCAGTTGGGAGCTGTCCTCTTGTGCAGGAACTGATGTCTCTTGCTAGTGAAAGAAAGATAAACTAACGTTGAGAGTCTTCCAGTCGGGTAACCTGGGTCTTATTTCACACTGTTCACAAGAACTATTAAAAAACAAGGCCTAAGCAGCCAACATGATGACTGTGTATTGTCTCTAAACTCTTGAGGAATAAGCCTGGCACAGCCATAGGTGCCACATGCCAACTGTTGGGCAGGGATGGCCAAAACTCTAGACATTAAAAAGACTTGTACTCAGCTGGGCGTGGTGGCGCACGCCTTTAATCCCAGCACTCGGGAGGCAGAGGCAGGCGGATCGCTGTGAGTTCGAGGCCAGCCTGGTCTACAAAATGAGTCCAGGACAGCCAAGGCTACACAGAGAAACCCTGTCTGGAAAAAAAAAAAAAGCTAGATGTAGTGGCTTTCGCACATGGTCCCAGTGTCCAGGAAGTAGACAGGGCCTCCTGTCATAAGAACAAACAAACTGGTGAGCTCCAGGTTTAGAAAACAGCTTGTCTCAAAATGTGAGGTGGAAGGAGATGGAGGAAGACACCAGACGTCAAGCTCTGGCTTCCGCACGTTCATGTCCTCTCATGTGTGAGCACACATCCCCAAGACTAAAAATGCATATGAGTCCAAAATAGGGGGTAAAGTATATAGAACAAACAACGTTAAATACAAAAGACTGTGACAGGGTGACTAAGAGTGACTGAAGTAAACAGGCCTATATAGGGGACACACACACCTTCAGGAGTTAAAGCCCCTGGGGGTGCTTACCGCTCACAGCAAATGACCCCGCCCTGTGCCGTCATCTTCTCGTGTGGACATACATAAGACGAACTCATTCTGAGGCCCTGAAAATCTTTTCTCCTGAAGCGTGTCGGGTCCGTTTTCTTTCAGACAAACAAAGCTGATGCCATGACTCTCGACGGTGGCTCGATGTTCAATGCAGGAATGCCCCCCTACAAACTGCGACCTATGGCGTCTGAAGTCTATGGGACCAAAGAACGTGAGTTCTCCCTGGGGACCCTGAGACCTCGTGGCCGTATTGGGGCTGTGGCTCTGTGGAGTGGGAATGGGTGAACTCAGAGGCGTGCCTCGTGACAAGATCCTCCTGATGCAGAGGGCCCCTTCCTACAGGGCCTTCCTCCTCTTCCTCTCAGCCCTCTCCAATCCTTCTGCTCATTTGCAGAACCCCGGACTCACTATTACGCCGTGGCGGTCGCAAAGAAAAACAGTAACTTTCAACTGAACCAACTGAAAGGCTTGAAGTCCTGCCACACGGGCATTGGCAGGAGTGCTGGGTGGAACATCCCGATAGGGACACTTCGCCCGTTCCTGAGTTGGGATGGGCCCCCTGCATCCCTTGAGGAAGGTAAAATGGCTCGGGGAGGGGATCCTGAGCAGTCTCGGGTGGGAGTTGCTAGTCTTATAGACACAGGCCACTTTGGGATGGATGTCCATATAGGGTGAGTCCGAGATTCAACGGGTGGGGGTGGGGTGGGGGCGCAGCGTGGGGGAGGGGAAGCTGGCCAACTAGAAGCAGGGGCCACAACGCGAAGAGCTCTGGGAAAAGTTGCGCGTCTGAGTTCCCAAGCCCACTTCAGCGCTGTCCTGTCCTGCGCTGGAGGAAGGGGCTCTCCATCCAGAGCACTGCTGGGTGGCAGGACCGCAGTGGCTGGTACTGGCTCATACTCTGTGGTCTACTTCTCTGTGTTTGACAGCGGTGTCCAAGTTCTTCTCGAAGAGCTGTGTCCCAGGTGCCAACAAAGACAGCTTCCCCAACCTGTGTAGCTTGTGTAAGGGGACAGGAGCAAGCCACTGTGCCTCTTCCTCCGAGGAACCGTATTCTGGCTACGCAGGTGCCTTCAGGTGAGTGATACTGTTCTCTTCTCCCCAGTCACCCAGGGCTGCATAACCTCAGGCCAAGGGGCCGTTAATGCACAGCCTGCTGGGTAAGGGAGATGCGGTCCTACTGCTGTGCAGATTGAGAACCTGAGTCCTAAGAAGTGGCAGGCCTTTCCACTACCTGGTCCTCTCTAGCCCCAGGAGGCCAACAAGATCCCAAGCTCAGTACTACTTAGATGGTAGCCAACCTGGTTATGCCCTTTCTGATCACTTCAACTCTGACTTTGTTCTTCTGTTGTCTTGGGTTCTCCAACTAAATTACTTTTCCCTCCCATTTGGATGGGGCCGACACTGTGGCCCGGCCATTTTGTCCAGTTCAGGCCTTTCTCTAGAATAGGAGAGTGCGACCTCTGCCCTCTGCCTGACTTACTCGTTCATCCTCCCCATCTTTGCCAAGCCTCAGCACCTCCTCTCCAGCCTCTTCCTGGAGCTCAGGCACTTTTGCAGACTGACTTCCCTACCTCCTTGCTGGCCCAAGCACGTTTGCACACTCAGTCTGGAGAGAAAGGGCCACATGGTCGGGGACACCGTGTCTTTAACTGCTTTCTTCTCATTTCACAGGTGCCTGAGAGACGACGCTGGAGATGTGGCTTTTGTCAGAGGAAGCACAATATTTGGTAAGGGCATGGGAGAAGCTTCCGGAGCAGCCGTTTTTTATTTCCTTTCATCATAATTCTGCTATTCTAATCATCAGATTTCTCAGTCTCCAGCCACACTATTATCAAGTTGCCTACTGGATCTAGCTCTTATTTTTGGTTTTCCTGGAAAAAAAATCCACTTTAAAATTATTATTATTATTATTATTATTATTATTATTGGTTTCAGGACAGGGTTTCTCTTTGTAATAGCCCTGGCTGTCCTGGACTTGCTTTGTAGATCAGGTTGTCCTCGAACTCACGAAGATCTGCCTGCCTCTGCCTCCCAAGTGCCAGAGTTAAACGCATGTGCCACCACACCCAGCCCTAAAATTAATTTTTATTTTATGTGCATGGGTGTTTGCCTGCATGTATGTCTGTGTACCACATGCATGCCTGGTGCCCAAGGAGGCCAGAAGAGGGTGTCAGATTCCTTGGAACTGGAGTTACAAATGGTTGTGAGCCACTATGTAGTTGCTGGGAATCGAACCCAGGTCCTCTGGAAGAGCAGCCAGTGCTCTTAACTGCTGAGCCATCTCTCCAACCCCAACCTCGTGCTCTTGAAATCTTCCACTCCTACTTCCATTCTTTCCCCTCATAGATGCTCTCACCAAAGAGCTTGTCAAGTGTTTTCCAAAATGTACCCGACTTTGCAAAATAACCCTCTCTGGCTTGTGTCTCTGGATTCTAAGTTCACACAAGTTTTACTGAGTACTAGAAGCGATGCTGGCCCAAGGTTTCCCAGTCAGCCTCGAGGGTCAGAGGTTGATCTATTGTTTTAAAATATAGGGAACTCAGTGGTTCTGACAGTAGAGGAATGATCTGTGGGACACGTCCACCATATTTAACCTTTCTATCCCACCTTGCTTTCTTTTTCACACTCTTTGAGCTATATCCCTAGCACCTCTCATTTTTCTCTTTTTACTTAGAACACACACACACACACACACACACACACACACACACACACACACACATCATCTATCTACTTATCTAGCTATCATCTATTTATCTATCATCATCATCTACCTCTATCTATCTATCTATCATCTTTATTTGTGTTTGTGTCTGTGTGTTTCTCTGTGTGTATGCACAAGTGTGTGTGTGTACATGCACATGTGTGTGTAGGCAGAAACCAGAGGAAGACCTCACAACTTTTCTTCTATTGCTCTCCATTTATTTATGTTTTTTTAGACAGGGTCACTCACTGAACCATACTCTTGCCTTTTTAATTAGTCTGGGTGGCCAGGGAGCTCCGGGACCCCCTTGTCTCTGCCTCCCCAGCACCGGGATTAAAATGCACACACCAGCCCTCCCACCCCCATCTTTTTTTAAAACATGAGTTCTGAGGGATCAGGCTCACATCATCACACTTGTGGAACAAGCACTTTAATGACCGAGCCATCTCCTCAGGTCTGGCCCAAAATTTTTGTCACTTTTACTCTTCCTAGAGCTATGGGTGAGGTAACTTTCCTTGTCTTCTCCCCATCCCCACCCCCAGTCACTTTCTCTTTCTGTTTTTTTGGCACGAGGTCTCATGTAGCTCAGGCTGGCCTGAAACATGCTATGTAGACAAGGCTGGCCTCGAACTCCCAATCTACCTCTTAAGTATTCAGATTGAGAGTATACCAGGACAATGACTTCTTGGGCCTGTCTCATTGCAAGGGCCTTTTTGTCAGAGGCTGTGGAGACCTTGAAGGATCTCGTTCTGGTATCCTTGAATCATGGTAGAGTCTTCAGAGTTCAGGGCTCGAAGAGCAACACAGCCAGTCAGAAGCTCTGATCTCAGCACCGTCTGGCCACGTCTCCTTACCTTTCTGAGTGTTCAGGAGCAGCTCAGCCTTTTTGATTCCATTTTGTCAACTCTGTGGTCAGAAGCCACAGCTCATGGTCACAGCTAAGTGTCAGCTCCTCTTTCCACCTTTCCCTTCCTCCCAGAGGAGCTACCAGATAAAGCAGAAAGGGACCAGTACAAGCTGCTCTGCCCAGACAACACCTGGAAGTCAGTGGAAGAGTACAAGGAGTGCCACCTGGCCCGGGTCCCTTCACACGCTGTTGTGGGCCGAAGTAAGAATGGCAAGGAAGATGCCATCTGGAAGCTTCTCAGCCAATCACAGGTGCACAGCCTCCCTCGCCTGCTTAAGTTCATGGTTGGGGAGGGCCTCGCTTTCCCTAACTGCTTAAGGACTGTGGGCCCTGACTCTCCTCTGGACAGCACAGTCCCTGGAACCTTCTCTGGTGTCAGCTCCTGGCAGGCTCTCCTGGGCTCCAGCAGAAGCAGGGGTGGGGACAAGATGGTAGTCGTAGGTCCCCAAGTACCTTGGGACAAAGCAGTCTTCCAGGGAGTAAGCTGTATAGTTGAGCTTGTGCCTCTGCAATGGGGGTAGTCCCTGTGAGAAAGGGTACCAACTGAGGCCCCTGCCCCACTAGAATTATCCCCACGTCCCAGGTAGCCCTTTCCACATTGGGTTTTGGCTCCTTTCTGCCCATTATTGATGGTGACCGTAATTTTATTTTTCTCTAAACAGGAAAACTTTGGAAAAGACAGCACATCAGAATTCCAGCTCTTTGCCTCCCCTGCGGGGCAGAAGGATCTGCTGTTCAAGGACTCTGCCATCCGACTTGTGAGGGTCCCCCGTGAAGTAGACGTTGGGCTCTACCTGACCTACAAATACACGACATCCATCCGGAGCCTGAGTCAAAGTATGTGGAGCCTAGGCAGGAAGCCAAGGGTACCCAGGGCAGGCAGTAAACTGTGGGTGAGCTCTAATCTGCCATGGCTTCTGGACTGACAACACAGACAGGTGTCTTCTGTCAATCAAGTCGAGGCCATAGTGAGAAGTATCTCCAAAAAAAAAAAATATCCTAGACACTGGATTACTGTTTCCTTATTCCTCTACATATGCAGGGATCCAGGCCTCTTACTAAGTGAGAACAGAGACATGAACCAAGAGAGCCAGAATCTGAGGAAATTATTCTCTCTCTCTCTCTTTCTCTCTCTCTCTCTCTCTCTCTCTCTCTCTCTCTCTCTCTCTCTCTCTCTCTCTCTCTCACACACACACACACACACACACACACACACACCCCAGCTGTTGGGGTATACATTAGTTTCTGTGTCATTTAGCTTTTATTCTGAGGGATGGAATTTAGGCACATGGTTACGCTAAGGACTGATGGGTGGACAGAGGGAAGCCCTCCAAAAGAACAGAAGTGAGAAACAGAAAACCTTCATTAAGGCCTGACCCAGGTGGGGAGCTGGGATGCGGAGAAGGGAAGAATGTGTGTCACACAGATTCTTCTGCCTTAGAAGGTCCCCAAGGAGCACAGGGGTGGGGCTGAGGCAGTGTCTCAGCGTGCCTCCCCGTCGTCCTTCCCCACAGAGCAGCAGGATGTGATAGCCACGCGTGCTCGGGTCACATGGTGTGCAGTTGGCAGTGAGGAGAAGCGCAAGTGTGACCAGTGGAGCAGCGCCAGCAATGGCAGGATTACCTGTGCGTCCTTCCCCGCTACGGAAGACTGCCTTCTCTCAATCCTGGTAGGGAGCCGGTGTCGCATGTGGTGTGGGCAGTGGGCTTCTTGGAGGGCACAGGCCATGGTCATCAGCTCACGGTAAGGTTGGTCCCCCAAGAGGCCACTGTGAAGAAGGAACACCCGAAGATGGGGGGATTGGGACCACTCGTGCACGTGTGTTGCACGGAGGGAGCACCCTTCTAGGTCTGAAGAACAATTTGTTGTGGAATTCCCACCCTTTTCATTAAAAGAGTAATTTAGGGTTATTAGGTTAATTTGGAAAATATGGAATGGTTTCGCCTCTTCTCTCTCTCTCTCTCTCTCTCTCTCTCTCTCTCTCTCTCTCTCACACACACACACACACACATACACACACACACACACACACACACACACACACACACACACACACATGAACCATCTATATGTAGCTTCCTACAAAAATATCTACAATGAGAGTTTTGAAATTCCCCATTCCCAGGTTCCTCTGTACCTGGAGCTTAGGGCAATTCTGGTCTGTATGGGTTACATACTTTTGATTCCTTTAAAAAATAAACAGTGTATCTTGAATACTTCCCCCTCCCCCATCTCTACGTAATCTTGGGAAACATTTTTAAAGTGTTTTATGTGTATGTGTAAGTGTCTGAGTATCAACACGGGAACCACGTGCATGCAGCATCCTCAGAGGCCTGAGAGGATGTCAGATCTCCTGCAACTGGAGTTAGAGACAGTTGTGAGCTGCCATGTTGGTGCTGGAACTAAACTCAGTTCTCTGGAAGAGCAAGGGGCCTCTTAAGTGCTGAGCCAAATCTCTAGTCCATTATTTTTAATGTATTTGTAAAAAAAAAAAAAAGAAGAAGAAGATGATGACTTGGCAAAGGAGCATTGCAGTCTTGATAAATCCATGTTTCTATATTGGGTTGTGGCTTACTCATTCTAATCACCAGTCAATTTGATACCCAACTTGTGGGTACCACTTTGTGTGTTGTGCTAATAAGCAGAAGTTAGCTGAGAGCTGCTGTCCTCAGTGTCTTCTGTGAATGAGGCTGGTTCAGAAAGGAGTCTCGGGAGTGCTCGGGTACAGGAAGGGTTCTGTTCAGAAGACAGAGAGTTAGTGTCTCAGGTGTGTGGGCGACAGCACAAAGGCATGGGATGGTGTAGGACCAGTCGTGCGGCATTTCCTTGGGGGTGTTCAGTTCAAGCAACGTGTATCTTGAAGCCACCCCTGAGAGCTGCGATGACAGCAGGACAGATGACAGCTCTCCGTAGTATGGGTGACCACCTCTCTCTCTGTCTCTCTGCAGAAGGGGGATGCTGATGCCATGAGCCTGGATGGAGGGTACATCTACATTGCGGGCAAGTGCGGTTTAGTCCCTGTCCTGGCGGAGAACCAGAGTAAGTGGCGTTGGTGTCCTTTCTGGGTCATTCCATTTGAGGTTGGCATGGGAGTGGGGAGGTGTGTGACCACTTCACCACCTCATCCCCCTCAAATTGACAGATCGTGGGTAGTTTACTTCTTGATTAAAACAAAAACATGTTTGGGATGGTGAGACAACTCAGCTTACAAAGGTATTTGCTGCCAAGCCTGATGACCTAAGTGTGATGCTCAAGACCCACAAGACCCACATGGTGAGAGCAAACGACTCCCACAAATTGTGTTCTGACCGCCACACACACATGGTGGCGCATGCTTTTAATCCCAGCACTTGGGAGGCAGAGGCAGGTGGATCTCTGTGAGTTCGAGGCCAGCCTGGTCTACAAAGTGAGTCTAGGACAGCCAAGGCTACATAGAGAGACCCTGTCTTGAAAAACAACAACAACAACAACAACAACAAAAGAATTGTATGTTCAATGTTTGTGTGTTTTGCTCAGCATTGTTTTTGTGATATTCACCTCCACAAACCTGTGGCTGTTGATTGCTCAGCCTCATAGCTGCACAAGATTCTGTTGTGTGGCTGGGTGTGGTGGCGCACACCTTTAATCCCAGCATTTGGGAGGCAGAGGCAGGTGAATCACTGTGAGTTCGAGGCCAGCCTGGTCTATAAAGTGAATCTAGGACTGCCAAGGTTACACAGAGAAACCCTGTCTTGAAGAACAAAAACAAAAAGAAAACAAAAACAAACAAACAAAAACGATTCTGTTGTGTGACTCTACCATAACTCTTCACCATCGTCCCTGTGGATGGGCATTTGAGTAACTCCTATCTGGTGGTTATCGTGTATAGTGCTGCTATGGCTACCCATGCCCTTGTCTGTGGTGAAAAGGTATGCTTACTTCTGCTGCCTTGAAATACCGAGGCATCTTCTTTGAGTTTGACCTCGCATTGTGGGGGTTGAAAAGTCTGTGGCCTCCTAGTAAATCTGAGTCAGTCAATGATGTTTTTTGTTTGCCTTTTCTCTTCAGAATCCTCTAAAAGCAATGGCTCTAGTTGTGTGGACAGACCAACGGAAGGTAAGTCACGGTCAAAAGCAAGCCACTGCTCAGGAAGAGGCCGTGGAAACCTGACCCTGGAAGCTGTTATGTACAGATACAAACAATTTGTGCGGGAATAATTATAATTATTGTTTGCATGGACCTTCACACTTGGCGGGGAGCTTCCATATGTTCACTCTTAGAGC
Source organism: Acomys minous (assembly GCF_964271855.1). Taxonomy (NCBI): domain Eukaryota; kingdom Metazoa; phylum Chordata; class Mammalia; order Rodentia; family Muridae; genus Acomys; species Acomys minous. The sequence continues at coordinate 12,794,227 of NC_140495.1, read as the reverse complement.
AGGGTCATGTGGAAAGAGAAACATTGCTCCCCCATTCTGTAGGTTCAAGGGAACAGTGGCTCAAAGAGTTTTCAGGACCCTGGATCTCACTCAGTGGTAGTTGATGTTGGTGCCAATCCTGGATTTGAACCAGGACTTCTAGCCTCACCAAGCCCAGGGCTCTGTACACTAGCCTCAGCTGTTCTTGGGAGCTGGAGCTTGTTAAGCTTTGGAAGCCTTGGTATTTGTCCTCATTGTGGGGGCCAGGTACCTTTGAAAGGAGGATGGTGATCACGTTAACTCCCTCACCATGCGGGGCTGGTTGAACGAAGCTCTGGGGGTGTGTACCCCCAGCATTCATGCAGCAGCTGTCCTCACGGTCACCACAGCACTTGCCTGATGCAACTGCAGGTAGTGATTTTTGCATTGTTGAGGCCACTCCAGTGTGCGGAGTCTGTTGCCCACAGGTAAAGGTTTATAATTCAGCAACACTATGTGGCTGGTTGAGGACAGCCTCCTGTAGTCACGGACGGAAAGGATCAATTTTCATACTATTTCATAACTCAGATCGCTCTCCCCTTGATACAGAACAACTTTCTTTTTGTTTCTCTTTCTCTTCTTTCTTGTCTTTGTTTCCTTCCTTCCGTCCTTTCTTTCCTTTCTGTCTCTCATCTTCCTAACAATGGCCAGTGATCCAGAACGATGTAAACCTGTTATGGTTTTGGCTTGGGTTGGAGACGCTGTACTGGAACCTGTGTGTGCCCTGAGGCTAAGATTGTCTCTCTGTCCCCTGTTGCACAAGGGTACCTTGCCGTAGCGGCAGTTAGAAAGGAAGATGCTGGCTTCACCTGGAGTTCTCTGCGAGGCAAGAAGTCCTGCCACACTGCCGTGGGCAGGACCGCGGGCTGGAACATTCCCATCGGCCTGCTCGTCAACCAGACCAACTCCTGCAAATTTGGTAAGCCTCTGGGAGGGTCTCAGGGGAGGGCATCCTGGGCCAGAGAGCGAGTACTTGAGCTTGTGAAACCTTAGGGAAGGGAGCAGGTAAGAGGTGTGCTGCCTTGCCTGTAGCTTGCACGTCTATTTTAGAAATATTAGGTTGTCCTTGTGGTCACCTCATGGAGCCATGGACGCACAGGATGTTTCCTACAAAGCGTTTCCTAAGCTTCCCCTGCTCTCCTCCACCCCCATGGACATCTAGATCTCAACATCATTTAGTTTGAAAATTAACATATGCTCAACCGTATGAGTCAGCAGCGAGCTAAATTGTTAACAACTGGATGTGAGTCTGGTAAGATAGCTTGAGTTTTCTAATGTAGGCAAGAATGCAATAAAACAGACATTTTCAATTTTTTTTTTTAGTGTGTATTTTAAAACCTGTGTATTTAAAAACCTATGCATTTAAAGAATGCTTCCAGAGAGTTGGAACCCAGCACGCCGAAAGACAAGCCATTACACCTCCTTAGTACCATGGGTGCACCAGCCACGGGGCATACAAGCCAGAGGGGCGCACCAGCTACAGGGGTGCACCAGCCACGGGGCATACTAGCCAGAGGGGCGCACCAGCCAGAGGGGTACATCAGCCACGAGGCATACCAGCTACAGGGGCACACCAGCCACGGGGCACACCTTCTTTCTGTTGAGAAGCTGGGTGCCCAGAGTTTCTATTTCTGATTTAAAAATAGTAAGAAGTCAGCTTGTGAAACAGGAGACCAGCTGGCTCTGCTGCGGAGGGCGCCCATGTGTTCTTCAGCAGAGCTCCTGCTACAAGGCTGCGGTGACCAGCCGTCTGCGCAGGTGTAACTCTCCTGCAGCAGGATATCCCGTCCACGCCTCCAGTCTGAGGCTTCTCTGACTCCCAGTGGGTCTTTGGTTGGTGGTGGGATGTCCTTCCGTAGGATGAGTGTCCTGTTCTGTGCTGTCTACATACTGAACCGAAACCAAGCTATGTCATCTGCTGCGTAAAGACTCTGGTTGGAAGCACTAACTTACCTTCGCCCCTCTGTCCAGATGAATTCTTTAGCCAAAGTTGCGCCCCTGGGGCCGACCCCAAATCCAATCTCTGTGCCCTGTGTGTTGGTGACGAGAAGGGTGAGAATAAGTGTGCTGCCAACAGCAAAGAGAGATACCACGGCTACACCGGGGCTTTCAGGTGAGTCTGGGACAGAGCGCCACCAGCATAGGGCCTCGGCCCTCGTTCTCCACACGGCCCTATAGTTCTAGGGAGCTAGGTGTGGCCTGTCATAGGAAAGTCGAGAATCAAATGGGAATCAGGCGCAAGAGCCCTCTATTATAGCAGGACCCCAGAGAGTGGAGGCTGGGCTGCAGGACCACGGGGCTCAGCTTCACTGCCCAGCCAGCAACCCACACTGAGCCTCGCTGTTCTCACCCTCAGAGGCAGCAGGGAGAGAGTGCTTTAGTATTTTGTGGGGACAATTCTTGTAACCACCACCCTCTCCCCTCCCTCAGGTCACCATGGTGTCTTACGTTTTTACTTTTCTCCTTGACTTTGGCCTTAAAGGGGCTGGAGAGATGGCTCAGCGGCTAAGTGCTTGCTGCTTCACGCAGAAGACCTGAGTTCAGTTCCCAGGACCCCTATCAGGTGGCTCACAGCTCCATGGGTATCCAATGCCCTCCTCCGGCCTCCAGGGGTACCCCACACACGAGAGCACATGTGTGTACACACAGACACATGAATAAAAAAATTAAATAGGTCCTTTTCTTTTTTTTTTTTTAGCACCACATCACAGTGCTACGTTCAAACAGTAATATGAAAACGCAACAAAAAATTAGCTTCCAGATTTTATGCATTTTTTTACATCTCATACACCTTCCCCAGATTTGCAACACGGTATTATGTCTCTGGAAATTTCGGCACCTCCTTGTTCCTGTTTATACTAAATGACACTGGTCTTTCCTCTGCTTAGTTATATCTAGAATCTAGACTGGGGGTATATAACAAAATAGCGAAAGCTGGAGCCAGGAGTCTTGTTCTCTCTTTTTTCTTTCTTTTTAAAAAATATATCTTATTTATGTATTTATTTTTAAAAAATTTGAGACAAGGTTTCTCTGTGTAGTCTTGACTGTCCTGGACTCACTTTGTTTTGTTTTGTTTGTTTGGTTGGTTGGTTTTTTGAGACAGGGTTTCTCTGTGTAGCCTGGGCTGACCTGGGCTCACTTTGTAGACCAAGCTGGCCTTGAACTCACAGAGATCCACCTGCCTCTGCCTCCCAAGTGCTGGGATTAAAGGCGTGCGCCACCACGCCCGGCTTCTCTCTTATATCTTTATCTAAAGTTTACTTAGTGCTCCTCCTTCAGTTAGGCTGTACTGCTCAGCCATCGTTTTCCCGATTGCGAAGTCTCGCGTTGTTACCTTCCCTTTCTCTCTCCTAACTTTATGGATTGAAAGATAAAAATCTCACTGGCGCCATCTTATTAGGGCTTCAGGAGGAGAAAAGACACACAGATGCTTGCAATCTAACATGTTAAATAATATATTTCCGGAAGTAGTTTCAACTTTTGCATGTTTACTGTCATGTTTTAGTTTTTGAAATGCATAATACAAATATTTATGAAAATTCTAATGGTTTCTCCTTTGTGGTATGTTTATTTCGGGAAATATTTTAGGTGTCTGGCTGAGAAGGCAGGAAGTGTCGCATTTTTAAAGGACTCCACTGTCTTGCAGAACACTGATGGTATGTGGGGACACTTCACTTCCTCCTCCAAAGCAATCGTTAGCATCATAACTATTTTCAGACTTTTGACTGAAAGAATTCCAAGAGCTTTTAAATTTGTTTTTATTTTTGAGACAGGCTCTTATTTTATAACTCAACTTGGAACTTGCTATGCACTTCACACGGGCCTTGAACTCATGGAAGTCTTCCTGCCTTGGCAAACTGAGTTCTAGAAAGTATAGGCATGAACCACTCCAACTGGTGAATTGCAAAGTCTGCCCTGTAGGAGGCAGCATGGGGACATCTGTAGTGTCAGGGTGATTTTGAAGCAATTCACACACACATATACACACATACACACACTCACATAGACATACACACATACATGCACATACATACATTCACCCAGATGTACACACATATACACATATATACGTACATACACACAGACATGCATGCATATACACAGACATACACACATATACATGTACACACATTCATACACACACACACTCACACAGACGTACACACATACATGCATTCACACAGATGTACACACACATATACACATTCATACACATATACATTCACACAGACATACATGTATACATAGACACACAGACATACACACACACTACTAGCCATAGGTAGCAAGTGCATATTTGAAAAAAACTCACTGTCTGTCTGTCTGTATCAGATGAAACAACTACAGATGGTAATAATAACTGAATCCATGTGAATAAAAATTCCTTTTGAAAAAGGGAAGTAGGAGCTTCCCTTCAGCTCCATGTAAAATCTTGGCCTGGAAATTCCTTGAGAGTCAGTGAGTAAAAATCTGCAGGGACACGCAGGTTATAAAGAAAATGTACCAGCCAAGGTTTGAACAAGGGTCCCGCTTCTGGTCCCTAGATTGGGAAAACTAGGCCTTCAACTCTTGCCAGGCACTTGCTGCTGCTCCACGTCCCTCCTTAGGCCTCCACACCTCTGCCTCTGAAGGTGACTTGCTGTTTTGTTCAGGAAACTGTCAATCCAGCCCCTTCTTCCCTTTCCTTCCTCCTGTCTGCTGTCTCTGGGTGGGCATGCATGTCCTAGTGGACCACTGAGCCTGAAATTCTGAGTGTTAAGGAGAGGAAATCCAGGAGGTTGGCCGAGGTGTTTCCTAAGGAGAGGAATGCAGGGGGATGGCGAGGTGTTTCCTAAGGAAGGAGAGACGTTCACAAGCTTGGATGATGAGCCTGTGCTTGCACACTCAGGCATGGCTACACTTAAACCTGGAACTTACGGCAGCCTGTGTGATAGTCAGGGATCAGACTGATGTCAAATCTAATTCTAAGGTTCTTGGGTACTTAATATCTATATTTATTTGAATTAAGTAGACATATTTGATAAACCCATGGAATCCTCCAATTTTTTTCTACATTGCAATGAAATGGGAGGGAAAAGATTATCGATATTTGAAAGTCTGAGCTTGGAAATGTTTTATAATTGGAAACTTTTCAGTATCACATGATATCTGACATGTGGGAAATCCTGTACTTGACCTTATCTGATGAGTCACAGCCAGACTGCAGTCACTCCGGAAGCATTGTGCAATGTCACCTCTAGGTGACATCTGTAACTTGCATATGAAAAATGGAATATTTAATTTTGCATTGTCACCCCCACTATACACACACACACACACACACACACACACACACACACACACACCCCGATGCTCTAAAATTTGAACAAATTCCAAAACAATCTAGTCCCAAACGTTTAAACAAAGGATACCAGACTTGTTTTCTTTTTTTTTTGGAACCAACTGGTAACTATGGCATAGATGGGGTTATTTTGTAAAAGGGAAGTTATTTTGTCTGGGAAGATACATCCGTGGATGCAATGCATGTTACGCAAGTATTAGGCTCCACATTCTGATCCCCAGCACCCATGTAAGGAGGCAGATGAGTTGTCATGTGGCAGCTCTGGGGATGGCAGGAGTGGACATAGGTGGACCCTGGGCCTTCTAGCCAGCCCGTCTAGCTGAACCAATGAGCTCTGTGTTCAGTGGAGGACTGCGTCTCAAAACATGAGCGAAGACGTGATTGAGGAAGATATCCAGTATCACCCTCTAGCCTCCCTCACAGGCAAGCACACCTGCACATGTGTGCACACACATATAACATACACCCTACACGCTACACACACTATACAACACACACACACACTACACAACACACATATACACACTTAGAACATTTAACAACTTGATTGGGATATAACTTGAGTATTTGAGAATCCACCATTGTCTGTGTACAGTTGAGTGGGCTCTAGCACACTCAGAATAGTACAACCACCCACACAATCCAGCTCCCCAACACACTCATTTGAACAACATGAAGAACCCCTTGCACCTGTTGGTGTCCCACCATCTTTGCTCCTTCAACATCTACTTCCTGTTCTCGTGACTTTGCCTGTTCTCATAAATGCAGTCGTCACTTGTGGCCTTTTTGTTGCTGGCTCCTTTCATCGTAGCATCCTGATGTTGAGCATCAGCTTTGTCACCACATATATGAGCTTAGCCCCCTTTGTTGTTGAGTAAGATTCTCCTATATGGCTAAGCCCTCATCTTGGCCTATCTGTCGCCTGAATAGCTTGTGCAGGATAAAGTTTCCTTTTGTCTCCTGCATATCAGCACAGCCCCCTGTGGGCTTTTCAAAATCGGCAGACCAATACGGAAAAGATGCCTTAGCCGGGCAGATTAGCCGTGGCTAATGACACCCGTCCCTCACCAGGAAAGAACACTGAAGAATGGGCTAGGAACTTAAAGCTGGAGAACTTTGAGCTGCTGTGCCTCGATGACACCCGGAGGCCTGTGACTGAGGCTAAGAACTGCCACCTGGCCGTCGCCCCAAACCATGCTGTGGTATCTCGGACAGACAAGGTGGAACTCCTTCAGGAGGTGTTGCTTAAGCAACAGGTATGGGCTCCCCAGGGCCCCCAGCATGCTTTTCACCGCATAGGCTCCTGTCAGGAGGCAGTTCATCCACTCAAGCCTTTCTTTCTAGCCCCTCTGCTTGAGTGACAGGAATAGCATTTGCTTCCTGCACTGAGTCTTTCTTAGGGACCATCTAAGACCTCTGCCTAGACTCTCGGCTCCTGGATGTGAACTTGTGTCATGGCCCAGAGGCAGTTCTGACCTTTTCCCCCTCCGCTGCTGCCTCTCAGGGTTCAGATTAGAGAGTGGGCAAATGCTTGCTCAGTGCGCAGGACAAAGGCTGGAAAGCAGCAAACCCAGAGATGCCCCATGTGTAGGAGACGCGAGGTCCTTCTGCTTACAGAGAAGCCCTAGGGAGATTGGGGACTTATTAAACACGCAGTGTTGTCTCTTCGACAACAGTGTGTATCTCTATACACAACCTGTTTTCCGCTAAGATCGCTAGGAACCAATGTGGTTAACAGCCTGGTGACTCCTCTCCTGTGCTGTCTGTATGGCCAGGCCACTCCAGCTCCCTCAGTCTCTACAACTACCCTCCCTCAGACCCTTATCAGGAGCATTTGTTTCCCCTGAGCCTGCTTTTTCAGTTCATCTACAAATCCTACCTTTATGGAAGATGTTGCTTGCACTTACAAGAGTTTTGATGTAATTGTGTTTCAGTCTTTGTTGCACACACGGGACCGTGTTAGTTATCACCAGGACCCTCCCCTCCCCAAATTTTACTGTGCTTAAATCTGCCTGAAATAAACTACTCGGTGTCAGATTTTTGAATGTTGATATGACACTGGCTGTTGAGTTGTGTTGAGCAGGACTTCCTTCTTACCTCGTGTGGATTATGGTCATGGTGTTTGTAGGACCCCTCCCCCACCCCACCCCCCACATCCATGGATTTAGGGCACACTGTGTCCTGGCGTTCCCTGTTCTAGTCTCTATTTTGCTATCACCACATGCTGGCTCTGGCTTCGCTTTTGAGGCCAACAGTCCTGGGCACGGAGAAGGGAACACAGCTGAGAGAGACTGACTGTCTTCCAACGGCCCGGTTCATAGAAACATGGCAGTCTTCCCACTCAAATTGTCCCTCTGGACAGCTGGAATGCTAGAATGTTCTAGAGGGTCTGCTTTCAGAGAAGATCTCAAAAATCTTCATCTGACCTCTAATCACCAGCAAGAAGTTCTATAGGAAGAGATAACAGATTTAGTAGGAGGGATCTGGGAGGCCAGGCCAGAAGTGGCAGAGCCTGCGCCCCGGCTGGAGTGGCCATCTCCCAGGAGCATGGGCAGGGAAGAGTCATCCCAGGAAGGGAAGGAAACGCTGCTGCTTTTTGTTTGCAATTCTGAGGAAGGAGCCGCGCTGTTGCCATCCGCGTGCTCCCTTCTTCTTTGACCACTCACAGACTGTCGACTCTTTTGGTGCAGGCTGAGTTTGGAAGAACTGGGCAGAGGTGTCCAGAAGACTTCTGCATGTTCCAGTCTGAAACCAAAAACCTTCTGTTCAATGACAACACGGAGTGTCTGGCCCACCTCAACAGCAAGACAACCTTCGAGAAGTTTCTGGGAAAGGAGTATGTCACAGCCACAGAGCGTCTGAAGCAGTGTTCAAGCTCCCGTGAGTAGGGTCTAGATGCAATTAATGAGAATGGACATGGGAGAAGGTCAAGGTTTAGAGGTCAAAGTTCACAAAGAAATGCAAATTCCTTAAAATTTTACAATGTAGAGCCAAAGAGATGGCCTAGGGGGTAAGAGAACTGACTGCTTTTCCAAATGACACAGGTTCAGTCCCAAACTCCTGCCCTCCTGGCAGCTTAAAACTCTCTGTAATTTTAGTTCCAGGGGACCCAACACTCTCTTCTGGCCTCTGTGGGCACAAGGCATGCATGTGGTGGTCAGACGTACACACAGGCAGAGCATGCATACACATGACAAAATAAATTCAAATGTAGGAAAACATACTGATAATTAAATTCTGGAAAGCCGTTTAGAAGAGTAGCTGAAGATGTCTCTCAGTAGAGTGTTTGCCTTGCATGCATAAAGCCCTGGCTTCAGTCTCTGCATGGCAGAAATTGGGTGTAGTGGTGCACACCTGTAATCCCAGTACTTGAGAGGTAGAGGCAGGAGGACCAGATGTGCAAAGTCATCCTTGGCTGCATGTGGAGATCGCAACCAGCACGGAGTACATGAAACCTCATCTCAAAAAAAATTCAAATACATTATATTATACATACACACACATACACACATATATATGTATCTATATACACACAGATTGCTGAAAGGCTTTCAGTGATCTTCAAGCTTCAGCATGCATTGGCTCCCTGTGTGCAGTGGCCTCTTGAACTCCTGCATCTGGTCCCCTCTCTGAGAGACAGAGGCTTGGCAGATGCTGTGGTCCAGGAGTAGGAACAAGCCCAGAATCTCTTTGTCAGTTGTTCTCAACTTAGGATGATTTTGTCTGTAACGATTAAAAAAAAAAATATGCCAGGCAACAGATATGACATGGAGAAGTTTATTATAGTGGGGGGTGGGGTGGGGAGGAAGGGGGGACCACCCAAGAGAATGAGTGAGAAAGACAGAGACCAAGACAGAGAGACAGAGAGAGACAAACAGAGACAGAGACAGAAGAAGAGAGAAGAAAGAGGTAAGAGAGCGAGAGAGGAGAAAGGTAAGAGAGTGAGAGATGAGGTGGGTTTGTCCTTTTATACACTGGGTAGCTAGCTGGCCTACCTAGTGTCAGGAAGGTAATGACGTCATAGGCTGCTAGGCAGACCAGGCAATATGCTAACATCGTCCCCAAAGGAGATTATTTAGCCATGCCTAGAAACATTCTGCCAGGCACCAGAGGTTGGGGTTGTTAGTCAGCAATGCACAGGATACCCCACACTACACATAAGAAGGGTTATCAGGCCCCACCACCCGCTGCTGATCGGTCCGGGGTGAGGAGCCGTATTCTGTACTGAGCGGCTTCTCAGGCTGCAGGTGTTGCAGATGTGGTCCACACTCGCTGACTTAGGGCTATTGATGGATCATGTGAACCGATAGAACTGATGCAGAAGCCATGTGCTTGAGGACAGAGCTGTCTGCCCATGCTGTCCCCAGCTCATGGCACAGAGACTCGCACGGGCAGGAGCCCAGTGATAATGTTTGCAGAGGAAGAGTAGGCACGTTTGTCAGCCTGTGTGGCACATGGTTCCGGAGTCAGAGGACTAGTATCTCATGAACCCGAACAGTGTGAACTGACTCACTTAGCAGTGGAGTCAAGCTCCCCTCAGGTCAGGGCGGGAGGATGTCCGTGTGTTCCCAGGAAGCCAGAGTTGCTAGAAGAGGCAACAGGAAACACATGGATGGACAAGACAAGCCCTGACTCCCAGTGGTGGGGCAAGGACTTGGAAACTGTTTTTGAAACCTCCTTGATTTATATAGATTTGAAAAAAAAAAAGTCTGTTTCTGAACGACCTGCTTTCTGTATCCCACAGCCATCCTGGAAGCCTGTGCTTTCCTTACTCAGTGAAAACACCAAGCGAACAGCCAAGCCTTCCCAGCAAGCCTCATCCAGGACCCACGATGTCCTGGGCCTTATAACTCCCCGCTGTCACTTTAGGTAGAAATAAAATGAGAAATAGTGCTGATGTTCTTGTCATGTGAAGTGCTGCTCATTGCGCCTTGACTTTTACACTGAAATTGTGTGTCTGACCAAATGCCTGCACATTTGGACTTCCTGTTGGCATTTTCAGGTCCAGCCCTTCCTTTGTCCTGAAGTTCTGGGCATAGGGCCCATTGATCTGGAATCTGGGGACAAGCCAAGTGACTATTTCTTTCCCAAGGGGATCTGGTTTATTCACATAGAGGTCATGGTACATATGCATATGTGTGTCCCAGATCGTGTGTGCTGTGTGTGTGCATGTATACCTCAGCATATATTTGAATATAGGACTGTGTGTACTTCTCACACTAATGCTCATGAACGTGTGTGCGCATGCATGTGAAAAGCCAGAGGACAATCTTGAGTATCACTGCTCAGGCACTGTCCATCCTTTTTTTTTTTTTGGAAAGAGGGTACCCTAATTTGCTTTCTATTGCTGTGATAAACACCATGATCAAAAACAACTTGAGGAGGAGAGGGTTTATTTCACCTTGCTGCTTACAGTCCATTGTGAAAGGAAACCAGGGCAGGAACCTAGAGGCAGAACTGAAGCAGACACCGTGGAGGAATGCTGCTTACTAGCTTGCTCGCCACAGCTTACTCAGCTGCCTTCCATCCTGTCTTCCTTCCTTCCTTCCTTCTTTCTTTCTCTCTCTCTCTCTTTCTTTCTTTCTTTCTTCCTTTCTTCTCTTTTTGGTTTTTCAAAACAAGGTTTCTCTGTGTAACCCTGGCTGTCCTGTAGACCAGGCTGGTCTCAAATTCCTGCATCCCAAGTGCTAGGATTACAAGGCATGCGCCACCACAACCTGGCTCAGCTTGTTTTCATATAGCACCCAGGATGACCTACACAGGGGAGTCACTGCCCACAGTGGGCTGGGACCTCCCACATCAATCATTAATCAAGAAAGTACCCCCACAGACTTGCCTAACAGGCAATCTTATAGAGGCATTTTCTCAATTAAGGCTCCTTCATCCTAAATGACTTCAGCTTGTGTCAAGTTCACAAAAGAACTAGGCAACACACAGGGTCTCTACACTGGCCTGAATAAGCTAGGTAGGCTGGTGGTATGCTCAAGTCTTGCCTGTCTCTGCCTCCCCAGCAGTAGATTACAGGTATGCGTCACCATGCTTGGCTTTTAAAATGCAGGTTCTGGGACCGAAGTCAAGCCCTTATGCTTGCAAGGCAAACACTTTACTGACTAAGCTATTTTCCCAGCCACCTAGTCGCCTACCCATTTATTTATTCCAATGAGCTCTTCAAAGCACAGACAATGCTCCTACAATTCCGCTCCATCATGCACTTGTGCACCGTTCATTATTAACAAAAAATGGACAACTCTATCGCACATTTTTTTTTAATTTGCTATGTTGAATTAAGACCAGATATGTTGTCCCCCTTCAATAGCCTGAGAAATCTATTCCCTGAGAAACATCTGATGATAGAGTTTAATGCTTGCAAATGTAAAACATAACAATTGAACAACAAGAACCTTCTTGAATAAATGAGACACGAAAGTGAAATAAAAGATCCATCAGTGAAGCTGGGCAGTGGTGGCGCACGCCTTTAATCCCAGCACTCGGGAGGCAGAGGCAGGTGGATCTCTGTGAGTTCCAGGCCAGCCTGGTCTACAGAGTGAGTTCCAGGCCAGCCAGGGCTACGTAGTGAGAACCTGTCTCAAAACAAAACAAACAAACAAACAAACAAACAACAACTAAGCAACAACAAGAGCCTTCATCGAAATCCCTTTCCCTGGTTGAAATGAAATCTAGCATCATGGAGCCAACCACCCCCTAGGTCTGAACAACCAAGGCTGCCTCCCTCTTTGCATCTGTGTCCACCAGGGGCCAGTGATGTCTCTGCATTTGTCCCCCTGGTCTGAACCCAGGATGAAATAGAAACCTTCATTTGGGGTCTGGACATGAAGGAGAAATGGAGGAGCCAGGCAATGTCTCTAAGTTTCTATATGATCCCCATTATTTCAATGCCAAATAAAGCCACTTGGCACAGTGTTAGTGAGACGGTCCAGCAGGACACCGCATCCCCCTTCATTTCTTCATCAGAAGCAGAACCTTTAGCTATTTCAGTTTCAAGGTTCTTCTTCTCTGGCCTGTTGTGGCTTGACTGTGAAGTGTCCTCCATAGGTTCATGTGTTTAAAGACATGGCTTCCCCAGCCTCGGAGCTCTTTTGGAAGGTTGTAGTTTTTCGGAAGTAGAGTCTTCGCTGGAGGAAGTGGGATGCTGTGGCTTTATAGCCTGGTCCCACATAGCTCAGGCCAACAGGCCAACATCCTGCTTGATTTCTGCTTTCTGATCTTACAAGAGTTGGGGTGGAGTCCTGGCTGCTCACCGCTGCTACCGTGGAACAGCCTGCGCCATTTCTACTCCTCCAGGATGGACTCCAACTACAACCCAGAATAAGCCCTTCTTCCCGAAGTTGCATCCCCCCCCCCCCCAGGTATTTAGTCGTAGCCACAGGGAAAGTAACCAAGGGGCTGGTGAGATGGCTCAGCTGCTAAGAGTGTCTTCTGTTTTTCTAGGGCTTCCAAATTTGGTTCCCAGCATCTGTAACTTCAGTTCCAGGGGATCTGACACCTGTCTGGCTTCCATGGACACCTACACACATGTCCACAGACAGACACACACACATAAAGAAAAAGGAAGTTTAAATGTTGTATATTATTTTTAAGTTTTTTTTTATGTGTATGAATGTTTTTCATGCATTTATGTCTCTGTGAAGCACATGCATGCCTAATGTCCTTGGAGGCTAGAAGAGAGTGTCTGATCCTCTGGAACTGGAGTTACAGATGTTATGAACCACCATGTGGATTCTGAAAATTGAACCTGGGTCCTCTGTAAGAGCTACAAATGCTCTTAACCACTAAGCTATCTCTCCAATTCCAACTGAGCTGGAGTGATGGCTCAGTACCTATGCTGGACAATTCATAGCCACAGGAAGTGCCAGCTCCAGAAGGATTCAACGCCCTGGCCTCAGCACTCACCTGCATAGAAGACATTATCGAATCGACAGCTTCAGGTGAGGGCATGAGCACCACCCTACTCCTTAACAATGAAAGTGATAGTACTTTCAGTGCCACGCCCCCAAATAGATTCTTACTAGTGTCTCAACAGAAGGGACCAGGGTTAATACCAGAAGCCGTGTCTGAATAATTGGGTGGAGCCAGTATGTCTGTCAGGGAAACCTTTCTGGAGACTTCCTCACAGTCAGGCCCAGAGGTGTGTCTATGCCGTGTTTCTAAGTCCAGACACACTGATGATGAAGACTAAGTGCCACAGAGCGGGTTCTGCTCCGCATGATGCTGTCATTTCCTCACATCTGTATCCTCAGGGAAGGCTCTGAGCTTTGGATTCCACACAGCCTATATGTAGCACAGCCTATATGTAGAATCAGCTTCTATTTCCCCCCATGACAGGGCCTCAAGGCTTTTTCCAAAATGGTGTCATGGTGCAATGAACCCAAGTCCTGCCTTTCCTGATGGAGCTTCCCAAGGCTCTGTGCAGTCCCTGGGAAGGGCTCACGTCCTCTGTCTCTTGGCGGAAGAATTGCCACCAGTCAGAAATGTAACTTGACGTTTATGTCAGATCTTTGCCTTCAGAAACCCAGAACAAAACATCTTCTTGGTCTATGATTTTACCTCAGGCCCCTTGTCTTAAAATTTCAAGAGCTTAATTAGGTTATCTGCACAGCAGAAAAACAATCAAACAAGCAAAGAACTCAAAAAATCCCTTAGCCTCCACTTCCTCTTTGTTGAGCCCAGAGCGTTATTTCCTGGTGGCATGCGCACATTGGAAAATACTCAATGGTCCAGATACAGCGTCTCTCTACCATCCATGGACCGGGGTGGGGGATAGGGGGTTGGGAGTTGGGGAAGGGGGGCGGGGGGCGGGGGGGAAGGACAAGGCAGAGTCCAGCCCAGAGCCACAGTGTGAGAACACATCCACTGTCCTCCACGGAGTGAGCTGGAAGAATCCAGGACAGCCTGCCCCAGCCCGCCCTTCCTTACCCTTCTACCTCCAGTTCACGGAACTTTCTGAAGAAAGCCAAAAATGGCCAGGCAGGCTTCTGCTCTGTTGTGAAGCAGACCTTGTGAGAGAAAACCATCATCCTGAGATGGAAGGAACCTCCTAAGAGTGGCAAGTCTTCAAGCCAACTGAGCCGCTGCTGGCAGGGCTGGCTGCACAGGAAGAGCCAGGCCTCTGAATGCCCTGTCACCCATGGTAGAGCGAGGGGCCAAGTGTTTCCAGGTTCTTGGCCTCTTAGCCAAAGAGCTGAAATAAACATTTATATAAATTTGCGAACGTTGCAAGGAAACTTCATTTAAGGCAAAGCAACAGAAAAGACCAGAATACACTTGCAAGGACCAACAAGCCTCATGAGTGAAGACACTCAAGGGTCCCAATTATTATTGGGATTTCCTCTTACTGGATTCTAGAGAAGGAAGAAGTTGGTGACCAGCGGAGTACTGTGGGTGGCTCTCTGTCTTGACTGATAGGTTAAGTTGTATAATCATATTTCTACTGTGTGTGTTTCTTCCTCAAATGCAAGTGACTCTAATCACGCGCATGGCTAATTATACACAGGAATAAGATGATAAATAGATGGGCTGCTTAGCTTCGGTCAACTAACACGAACCTAGACACACCCGGGAAGAAGCTATCTCTGTTGAGGAGTTGTCTCCATCAGCCTGGCCTGTGAGAGTGTGCAAGGGGTATGCTCTCAGTTGCTAATTGATCCAGGAGGGTCCAGCCCACTGTGGACCATACCATGCCTGGGCAGGTGAGCCAGAGCTGTACAAGCAAGGTTCCGAGCAAGCAGGGAGCAGCGAGGCAGCAAGTAGTTCCAGATTCCTGCGTTGGCTTCTCTTCATGATGGCCTCTAACCAGTAAGCCACCCTTTCCTTCCCGTCTTGCTTTGGGTCAGGATGTTTTACCACAGCAACAGAAAAGCAAAGCAAAAATAACAAAGGAGATCCTCCGTGAAAGTTCACTTGAGGACACAGTTTTGCTTTACTGCACATGTGCTCAAAACCAGTTTCAGGCTTGGTGAAACTGCCCTTCAACTAGGGTGCATGAGGAATACTTTTGAATAGAAATGGTCAGAGTTTGATAGAGAAGATGAACATCATCCTGTTTTTCAGAGCGGGGTGTAGGTCTAGTCAGATGAAGATGCGGCCTGAGGTTGTTAGGTGCGCTGTTCAGAGAAAGGCATGTGCGTGTAGCATGTGCAGGTAAAGGAGCCAAGACCGTTATTAGAAACTAGGCATGTGTAACCCAAACCAGGCGGAGTCCTGGGTTACAGCACTATTCCCTAAGCTTCTCTACCTCACCCCACACAAGGCAGGAACAGTGTCACCATGCTGGGGAAAATTATGGGATGTCTCACAGGGCCATTTCAGAGAGGTGAGAGAGCTCTGTCTTCAGAGGTATCCTTGCTACCTGGAATTGTTGTTAACTTCAGAATGAGGGAGTCCCGAGAACTCCCTAGCAAGCCGTATTCAGGCTTGCAGCAGAGAGGAGCTAGGACAACAGTGATGGGCAGAGCTGCGTCCTAACATGGACTGCCCCACTACACGGTCTTGCTTTATACTCAAACCAAAATTTTGTATTAAGGTCCGTAGAGACAAAGGAGGACACTGGGTCCCTTGGCTCTCCCAATGTGGCCAGATCAGACAAGTCAAACCCCACCCCCCCACCCTTGCTTTTTACCTTACCAATATTTGCTTGTTTAGTTGACTTGTTGGGGACAGATGACCAAGCCTGGTTTGTTTGGAGTCTGTCAGGACTCAGGTTCTGATCCTAATAAACCTGGTAACATGGTGACACCCCCACCCAAGTCTACATTTGGGGTCTGACATAAGGTTCTGGTTTAAATAGAGGGCAAGAGCTCTGCAGACTCAAGTAGTCCTGGTCAAGGTGTGGTCCCACACAGGGTCATTGTCTCCAGTCCAGTCTCTGCTATGAGATGGTCTAACAAGTGGTCAGGACCGTGTGAAACCTCTTCCCAGAGGACAGGTTCCCCATCCAGCTCTTCCTTCTCCATCATGAGAGTCCTGGGCAGATTCCAATGCCCTCCTTTGTTTTAGTAGTCTGATATCTGCTGGGGAAATTTATGGGATGTCTCACAGGGCCATTTCAGAGAGGTGAGAGAGCTCTGTCTTCAGAGGTGTCCTTGCTACCTGGAATTGTTGTTAACTTCAAAATGAGGGAGTCCCGAGAACTCCCTAGCAAGCCGTATTCAGGCTTGCAGCAGAGAGGAGCTAGGGGATGGAGGCACACAGGCTTCATTCTTCCCAGGATGGCCACACCCTTTCCTGGGAATGTGCAGCCTTTCCCTAGGCAGTGTGGTCTGGAGAGCTGGAAGGCTGGATTTCAGTGCCCAAACACAGGGAGATGTTTTTTGTAGGGCTGCCATGGTACGATGCCCTTGTCCTTACCTACTGCAGTATTCTACAGTGATGAGCCTTCCTCACAGAGCGAGCCATCCAGCAGTTTCTTTCACAGGCAAATAACTCGCAAGCAAAACAGAAGCACTATCAATTTTTTTTTTTTAAATTACACCAGCCATTTTCTGTTTGCTTTTTTACTGTTAGTTTTTATTATTATTATTATTACGGTATTTGTGGGAGAATAGAAAAGCTAATGTTATCTTAATTTAAAAAAATGTGTATGTGTGTGTGCACACACATGTGCATGTGTGCCAAAGTACACATATAGAGGTCTGATCAGGGACCATTATTTGCTTGTTTAATTGACTTGTTGGGGACAGATGACCAAGCCTGGTTTGTTAAGGGTCTGTCAGGGCTCAGGCTCTGATCCTAGCTTGTGAGAGTTAGCTCTCTCCTTCCGCCCTGTGGATCCCGGAGACCCAGCTTGGGTCATGAGGCTTGATGGTGAGCACCTTTACTGTCTGAGTCATCTCACTGGTCCTCAAATTTGAGCACAGGTCAGAGGTTGGAGGAGGAGTTAGTCTACTTGTTCTAACCCAGAAGAAAGGCCTTCTTAGATTCAGGTTTGGAGTATGCCACACCCACTTTCGATTCTCAGCAACTGTCCCGCCATACATCTCCCGTTAGAGTGTCTAGATCTTTCCACTTTCTGACTTTTCATTCTGGAAATTCTGACAAGGCTGTGCTTTGACTTCATCCCTATCAGTGGGTAGCAGAGAGCGCTGCTACTTCCTCCCAGACTCCTGCTTAACATAGAAGTGGTTGGAGAGTCCAGACCCACTTCCTTAAATCTGTGAAGAGATGATAATCTTGCATCGTCCAAACCTCCTTGCATATCTACTGGGACGCTCTCCTCCCTGAACCCCTTGCAGCTGTGCTCCCTGTGAGGCGCCTTCCCTATTCTCCTCCCAGTCAGGGGTACTTGGGAACGCTATTTGACCATGTGACGGAAGCCTGAGCAGCAGAGGATGCTAAGCTGAGCCCCAGACAGCTGGCACTAACACACTGGAGTGCCTCAGAGGCTTTTAAAAACCAGCCATGTTGGGAGTACAGTTGATGCACTGTAGACCACAGCGTAAGTGAAAACAACACTGCCTTCCAGACAGCAAATGTAGCCACCAGGCTCCTCTGTGTCCTTGTATCTTTAGTAATGTATCCCATACTCTTCCTGTGGAAACAACCTTAATATCCACTGACTTCAGCCGTGAAGGGTTAGTCTGTGTTTTCTAAAAATTTACCTAAATAAAAATTAACACATTGGAAATTTTTTAAAATGTAACTGAGCAGAATTCATCTTTTGCTCAGCCTTTTGGGACTTCATGCAGGAAGCTGTGTCATTGTGTAGTCTGCTACTGTCGACAGTTTATGACTGCATAAATACAGCTTTCATGAAGGTCCATGTATTAGTGCACGTACAGGCACACTTTAATTTTTGTCTTTCTTGTACAGGCAATTAGAAGTCGAACAACTGGTCACTATATATTTAGCTTTAAAAGAAATGTCCATCTTTTTTTTCAAACTGGTTGTTTCATTTTAATATTCCCACTAGCAGTGTACAAGAATTCCAATTTTAGTTACTTGGAGACAAACTTAAAACGCCACCATCAGGTTTGTTTGCTTAGGTTTTTTTTTTCTTCCCTTTTTAAAATCTTCTTTTAGCTGTACGGTGTGTGTACTCAGGTGTCTGTGCAAGCATTTGTGTATGCATGCGTGCGTGTGCATGGGCGCACATGTGGGAGTCAGCGGACAACTTTTCTGTGGGGCGCTGCTGGAGAGGTTGAAGACTGGCATATCCAGATAGCCAACTGAGCTCAGTCTGTCATGACAAACTCCCTTCTCAACGGGGTTCTCTCTTCCCCTGATCTAGGCCCCCCAGATCTTCTAAGGAACATCACACTGCCCCAAGGAAAGGTTACAGGCCTGGGGGATTCCTGGAATACCCACACCCTGCTGAGGAGATTCTCGCCTTAGGCAAATGAGCTTTAACTGTACCTATACATTCTTCCCCCACCCACAGGATCATTAAGTACTGTGTTTTCCTTCTTGTGATAGGACCCCGTTAACTGCGTGCAAATGAGGTATTGTACCACTGCATGTAGATTAAGTATCCTGGCTCCTCTAGCCCAATCGAATCAGACACATTCACTCACAAACCCCTCCCCACTGCCCAAGGTTTATAAATAAAGACTGTCTGGCATGCTTTCTTGTGTGCTCTTGCTATTCCTCCGCCATGACCTCTGAGACTCCATTTACTCTGGGGAAAAACGGCCGCTGGATGCCCAGGCCCTGACTGCCAGTTAAGCGCCTTCTGCCAGTGAAGCACCAGAAGAGCTTGCTGGGCCTGTGTCTCGGCAGACCTGCCTTCTGGCTGGTCTTAGGCTTCTACCCAATCCCTCTGCCGTGCTTAGCCTAGCACAAAAGGTTGTAGCGCTTTGGAATCCTCACGAGCTCCAGATTCTCCACTGCCATCTGATACCAGGAATTTCATTCTAAAAGAACTGAACTATATAGCACCTGGTGGAAACTCATTTTCCACCTCCCCTGGTGAGACCAGAGCCCTGGCCTATACCACAGGCCTTGCCCTAAAGGGCTCTAGCCGTTCCTGAGATAGAAATGCAATGGGACCTTTGACCTCAAGGTTCCTCTGTTCTTATCCGGAATCAAGCAGCACCTGGGCCAGCCTGCTGGTCCCTGAGTTAGCTCTCTCCTCCCGCCTTCATGTGGCTTCCAGGGGTTGAACTCGATTCCTCAGGCACACACAGGAAGTGCCTTCACTCCCTGTGGCACCTTGCTGGCCTTCTTTTCGTTTTTCCTTCTTCCTGCCCTCGGAGGAATCCTTCCAGTAAATGCTCTAGTTATACTCTTTGCCTTCTCGTGCTTGCTCCCAACTTACTTTGAGGCCCATAGGCCCATCATAGCCCTAAAAGAAAGAGCTGTGGCCACAAGCCCTTGGCCAATGTGGAGTGTGGAGTTCAGCTCTGAGCACTAGAGCCAGGAAGAAGGGCCACGCATCGATCTCGGTGCTCACTGTAACCTTGGGCAAGGAGCTGGCCTCCTGCTGACTGGCAGGCAGAAGCTTGGTCTGTGTAACTTTGGCATCTAAAGGAAGTGGGGAATTATTTACAGTCACAGGCTAATGAGGCCTGAGGTATGTGTTACATTTCAAAGGTCACAGCGTTCATTTAACCCAACATTTCTAAGCAAACTTTTACATCTACTCTTGTTAAGTTTCCTAAGACACCATAGCATTCATGATACAGTTAGAGGCAACTGAAATCTTAGAGGACTTACAGGCTGAAAAAAAATCAAGGAAACTTGGGCACAGTGAGCCTAGTGGGTTCCACAGGACCCTTTGCTTTCTTTTGGTTTCTACAGCCTCTCTGGAGCCATTTCTTCTCGTGACCTGCAGGAGTATGTGCCTGGGAAATTGTTTCCATGCTAGCATTTGCTTCTAATTTAGAATTTAACCAAATTAGGGTTTAGAGATTTTTTTTTTGAGACAGGATCTAATGGACCCAGGCTGGCCTTGAACTCACTATGTAGCCAAGGATGGCTTTGAACTTATGATCTTTCTGCATGCACCTCTTGAGTTTCGCTGAAATTAAGATGTGCACTACTAGCCATGCCTGTAATCCTAGCACTCAGGGAGGCAGAGGCAGGTGGATCTCTGTGAGTTCGAGGCCAGCCTGGTCTACAAAGTGAGTCCAGGACAGCTAATGCAAAGAAACCCTGTCTTGAAAAAGTCCTCCCAACCCCCCCCAAAAGTGCACCACTGGTGGTGGCACATGCTACCTTTAATCCTAGCACTTGGGAGGCAGAGACAGGCACAGCTCTGAATTCAAGGCTAGCCTGGACTACAAAGAGAGTTCCAGGATAGCCAGGGCTACGCAAAGAAACTTTGTCTCCAAAACAAAACAAAAACACTGGGCTTTAAAAGTACATATTCATTGCACATATTTTGTTAAACAACAAAAAAATTGAGGCTGGGAGAGGTCTTGCTGTGTTGCCCAAGGTCTCCTTGCATTTGTGGGATTCCTCCTGCCTTAGTCTCCCAGAATGCTGGGATCACAGACACACGCCATCACCCCCGGGTGACAATTATTGAAAGCTTGGCACACTAAGATAACTCCTGGGATCTGAGGAGGCAAGTAATCTCTGGGTTTACAGTTCAGCTCTATCATTTTATAGTTATATAACTCTGGGCAGAGTCCCGAGCTTCAGCTTCCTTCTCAGAGATATGGGACTCACACCATCCACACTGTGGACAAGCACTACGGAGGAGGAGTGGAGTTCACCCTTATAAATAGCTTAGTTCTGCACCAGAGACGAATCCCACGCTTAGTAGTAAATATTCATTAGCCAGTCCCCTTTTTTCTTATATTCTATTTTTATACAAACAAGTAAAAAAGTACATAAAACAATGCGAAGAGACAAGGAGATTAATGTTTACGTATCCTGCCTTTGATGCAAACCACTGTACAGTTCAATGGGCTCGTGATGACCTCGCCTTGGCACAGCTTGCCGAGAGGTCCCACCACTTTGAAATGGGATATTATTGCACCGTGGGAACAGGCTGTAGACATATCTCGTAAAGGCCTTGTCAAGAAACAAGTAGAGGAGAGGGTTGATGCAGCAGTGGATGATGGCGATGAGCTGTGTGGCCTGAATACTCGCCACCAGGCGGAAGCTGCCTTTTTCATCCTGCAGGAACAAGTGTTCCTGGAAAGCCGAGAGGAAAAGCACAATATTGTAAGGTGTCCACATCAAAAGGAACGCAGCCATTATGACAAAAGCAAGCTTGCGGAGATTGCACTGCCTCTCCCTGGCCCTCTGAGCTCTCCTCGTTTGCCAACAGAAGAATAAAAACAACAGCAGAGGAAGAACAGTCACCAACAGGTTCATCTTTAAAGTCAGCAAACGCTTCCAGAATGTCTCTTCGATTGGCAAGAAGTGAGCTTTGCCAAAGGCACAGCTGTGTTTCTGTCTTTCCGTCTGAGGCTTATAAAAGACAGATTCGGGCAAAGAGAGCGCAGCAGCCGTGCCCCATGCCAGGACACTTGTAATGACAGCACCAGGCACTGTCGTGAAGGTGGACGACAGCCTCCCTTGGGAAAACACCACGTATCCTTGCACAAGGAGAAGAACGTTGAAGAGTATCTCGCTGTATAAGCCAGTAGAGTGGAGTCCAACAAGAACGCGACAAGTCTCGCTGCCAGGGCTTTCCCCGTGGGCAGCAGTGTGTGCCCAGAACGGCAGGGGAAGCAGGAAAGCCAAGTTTGAAACCGCCAGGTTTAGAAAGTAGATGTTCCCCACGTTCTTGAGTCCTTTGTATTTTACCAGGATAAACACAGCCAACGCGTTGTCCAGGAGACCCACCGCAAACACTGCACAGCAGAACTGGAGCACCTGCTGGGCAGAGAGGAACTCCGGCGTGAGGACCTGGTCCAGCTCATGGTTGTCCAGGTCATCCTGGATGAGGACATCATAGTCATCCTCCGGGGCCACTGTGTAATTATCCATCTCGGACTGCCCTGTGAGGGAAACCAGAAGTTATGTTTCCCCTCCATCCTACAACAAAAGACTGAAAGTAAGTATATCCCCGCTCCCTCAGAGTGGCGGGTAATGTGACATACATGCTGCTGGACACAAATGAGCCAGAGACCGCTGTGGTCATTTAAAGTTCTTTTGGCTGAAATGAGGCTCTAAGTGGGAGACAGGGTCTAGGAAAACGAAGAGTTAGAAACAACCAGAGCTGGCTTAACCTGGAGAAGCTGGTGCCCTTCCTCCTTCCCAGATATTAAAAAAAAAAAGTGTCCTTACCTTGCTCACCCGCCTGAAACAACGTCCTTGGGGCAGGCTGCTTGGTCTTTTCCTCTCAAGGGATATAAACAGATGTTTGCAAAAGTGAAACTGCACTGGGCAAGCACGTGGACAAACTGGTGAGAAAGATAACTTAAGCACTTGACTGAGTTCCCAAGGGTGGGGAAGGGTGCAGCCCCACTATCTACCATCCAGGGCACTGTGGGAACACAGGGGTCAGGGAAACACCACTTCCTTCTGAACAGACTGGCCTTGACCCCAAGGAGCCGGAGACAGCACTGTTTACCCCTCCGCGGCTCGCCTTTTCCAGGCGCAGCTGTCACGGGCCAGCTGGAACCAAGTTCTGAAAGTCTTTCTCAGGAGCCTCTGTCAGCCTCAGAGAAACTGAGAAGCTGTTTTCGTCTCTCCCTCTCCCAGAGTCCCATGTTTGATTTCTCGGTACCTCTTAGCCAGCTGTCCCTCCAGGCAGCCTGGGATAACGACGCTAAACCAAGCCTGCTTCCAGTGATAATAAGAGTGTGAGGTCAGAGGCTGAAGCGGACGCCCCGCCCCGCCCCGTCTCGCCCCGCCCCGCCCCCCACCTCGGCTTCTGACATAAGTTCTTTCGAGTAGATATCAGCTTCCAGAGAACAAACGTGTTCATGCTTACCGAAATCCAGACTGATGGTGCTGACCCTTAACAGCAGTGCCAGCAGCACTAGTGACAAGCCACTCTACTGAGGAAGTATCCCAGGGAGGAACTAATGACCTGCAGGGAGAAACATAGTGAGCGGAGGGTGGGTGGTGGTTTTCCTCCTCCTCCTCTTCCTCCTCTTTCTTCTCCTCCTCCTCCTCTTCCTTTTCCTCCTTTTCCTCCTCTCCCCTCCTCTTCCCTCCTTCACCCCTCCTCCTCCCCCCCTCCTCCTTCATTTCCATCTTTAAGAAGCGTTTTTTTTTCTGGGTACAGTGCTATAAGGTAATTTGGGGAACATGAAAGCTAGGGTGACAGCAGTAGGAAAGGAGATTGGGGACACAACGGTCCAGAAAAGGAGTGTTGCTAAATGTAAGTCAGATGTGATGTGGACATTCCTACTTAGGAAAGCAAAGAGTGTCACAAGCAGCTGGAAGGAAGCAGTTAGTGTCGGGACCCTTGGCATAGCTGACCCTGCTCAGGGAAAGCCCCAGGGGAAAATCCTGTGGAAAGACATGTGGGACTTGACCAGGTGGGAGACATTTCGAGGAAGTAAAGCTTAGCTTCCCGAGGAGGATGAGGGTGCAGAAAGGAAAGCCACAGTTGCCTGGCTTTGCAGTGGCGGGGAGGGGGCACTTTGAAGAGGGGTATCCTCAGAAGAAGAACTTCAAGGAACTAGGGGGAAGTGTGTATGAACTGCCCACAGGCCAACGGCTCCGTGCAGCTGTGACTGACCTAGTCTGGGGACCAGTTGATGCTTCTGATTAAGGCACATCCTTTGCATTATCAGCAGTGTGTCTGATGCACGTGACACAGAAAGTGGTACCTAGAAAAAAATAGAAATAGGTAATGAAGAAACCAGTAAGAGAACACAGAAAGAAAAGAGCCCAAATAAACACGATTGAGCACTACGCTCCTAGCATCTCGGCAGCCGGGACAGAAAGGGAAGCACAGGTTGATGCACTGAGAATCTGGGATGGAGGGGCTCCCCAGTAAGGCCTCTCCTCCCTAGTGGAGAGCATCTGTGAATGAGTAGGAACCTCCAGGTTCTAGGATGCTCTGTCTACTGATGGATACGGCTGCAGCCCGGGGTCATGCAATCTCTGAGATCTCCAAGATCTCTGCCTTCTGCAGCTACATGTCCTGGAGCCACACCATGACACCTGGCCTGTGAGTGAGCAGGCTAAGTGACAGGGGCCAGATTCACAAACAGACACGCTGCTCCTTAGATGGGTGTGTGCGTGTGCGTGTGTGTGTGTGTAGGAGGCATCCTATACACTTTGTATGCTTTGTGTCACACAGTGACAGGAAATTAAACTCTCTTGAGGAAAAGGACTGGTCTGTAAATCCAGGCTCACTCCAGCTTGCCGTCCGTGTGGCCTTCCCTGTCAGTACTGTCTTATTTGCGTTTGAGTCCCAGCATTCTGCCTGTTCACACTCAGGCCATAGGATTTTTTTTTCAAATTAGCATACAAAATAGCTGTTTCATTATAACATACTCATACACGTGTCACTGTTCTTTCTTATCTGTCCCCAGCCCCACTGCTCTGCCTATTTCCCCAAACTGTCCCTTCTGCTTTCATGTCACATGTGCCGCTCACATTCCATCACCCTTTTTCTTGTTCTCTGCCTAAGATCTTTTACTCCTCCTCATGGCCTCCTTCATCACACACACACACACACACACATGCACACACATGCACACACGCGCACACACACACACATATACACACGCACACACACACGCGCGCACACACACACACGCGCGCACACACACACATGCACAGACATGCACACACACACACACATACACACACGCACACACGCACACATGCACACACATGCACACACACACACACACATGCACACACACACACCAAATGCACACTCACGCACACACTTAGGTCTGGATTCCACATATAAGAGAAAATAGGAAATATCTGTCTTTCTGAGCTTGGCTTATTTCCCTTTACATCATGATTTCCGGTTTCATGGTCCTGCAAGTCTGATAGTTTTCATTTTCATTTCTGGCTGAAAGTATCTCTGACACAGATGACGCCAGCAGATGACGCAGAGTCATGTGGGTATCTACCCAAGATTGCTTCAGCTGGGTTACTTGGTAGTTCTGTTTTTACTTTTGTTGTTGTTGTTTGTCTTTGAGGAACTTCCACTCTGATATCCATTTTTCCCCCCACACTACTGGGGATTGAGTCTAGAACCACATGCACCCTGAGCTACACTCCCCCCCCCCACCCCCGTGCCGCACTGATTACCGTCTCGGCCATACCAAAGCACGGTCCCACCAGAAGTGTATGGTTCCTCTTTCCTCACATCCTCACCAGCATTTCTTGGCGCTGCCTCTTTAAAGCTATGGGAAAGAAGAAAGTATACCTCTGACCCAGAGGTCTTAGGAAAGCCTCGTTATCTCAGAGCACACTGAGCGTTATCACCATGACACCTTGAGACAGCTAGCTTCAAGAAGGAAGACAAGCTTAGTTTGACTTCCAGAAGTTTCGGCTCATGGCTACTCAGCTGTTGCCTGGGGACTGTGATGACGCAGGGCATTGTGGGAGCACATGGCAGAGAAAGCTATTCAGCTAATGTTATCTGGGAAGTAAAGAGAGGGGAAAGGGTTAGGATATTTCCTTCAAGCACAATCTTCAGTCATCCTACTTCCTTCTGTTAGGTTCTACCTTCCAAAGGTCCTGCCACATCTCAAAGTACCAACGGGACCAAGCCCTTTTTGCACACAAGCCTTGAGGTGGCCTTTCCCGAAACTACAGCATCTGTCCTTGTGAAACCAAAGCTCCTTCTCTAGCTTTGCTGTGGGGCTTACAGCCTTAGCGCTGAAGGTCTGAGTTTCTCCTGATCCCTGGAACTCAACCCTGCTATTAGTCCTAGACACCGTCACATGGACTCTCCCCGACATGTACATCACCCATTCATCCAACAAACATGTCTGGGGTGCCTAGCATGTGCCCAGCCCTGCTCTGGATGCAGGAGATAAAATCAGCAAACAAGCCAGGAGGTCACGCTTTTAATCCCAGCACTCGGAAGGCAGAGGCAGGCGGATCTCTGTGAGTTCGAGGCCAGCCTGGTCTACAGAGTGAATTCCAGGACACCCAGAGCTGCTACACGGAGAAACCCTGTCTCAAAAAAGAAAAAACAAAACAAAACAAAACAAATCAACAAACCAAAGAGGCAGAAATCTTGATCTTTGGAAAGCTCATATTCAACAGATAAAAACAAAACAAGTAGAGGGCAGAAGAGAAGGCTCAGAGGCTAAGAGCACCATCTGCTCTTCCAAAGGTCCTGAGTGCAATTCCCAGCAACCACATAGTGGCTCATGGCCATCTGTTATGAGATCTGGTGCCTTCTTGAGGTGGGCAGGCATACATGCAGACAGAATATCGTATAAATAATAAGTAAATATTTTTTTAAAAAGAGTTTAAAAAACAAAACAAGTAAATTGTATTGCTAGTTGGTAGCCAAGAGGGTCAACAGGGAAAAGTAAAGTAAGGACAGATACAAGGATTGGGTAAGTTAATAATGAGAGACAGCCAGAATGAGAGGGTGGGCGAGGAAGCCGCAAAGGACTGGGTCCCATAAACAACACCCATTGTGTTATATTTTCTTGTTACCACGTTCTTTTTTTATTGTTGGTGGTGGTTTTTTTGAGACAGATTTTCTCTGTGTAGCCCTGGTTGTCCTGGACTCACTTTGTAGACCAGGCTGGCCTCGAACTCAGAGCGATCTGCCTGCCTCTGCCTCCCAAGTGCTGAGATTAAAGGCGTGTGCCACCATGCCTGGCTTTTGTTTCTTTTTTTGTTACAATGTTCTTACTTGAGAGGAAGCAATGTTTTTACCAAAGATGCAGAGACATTTCTCACAGTGTATTGACTCTCTATTTAAATAAGTAAATGTGTATACATATGTCATTTAAAAATATTTATATATTAACTATTAATGTAATATTTATTATGAATCATTAAGTTTTGTTTCTATATTATTAATTATTTAATTACTACTGATTATTTAATTAGTGACTAAGTTATACTAAATTATACAGCTAATATGTTAATAATTTGATGATATAGTAATATATTAATTACATAATATTAATTACATAATTAATATCCAATACTTGGTTATTAAAATTAATTATTCAATTAATTCAATGAGAACATTGTTACTGATAGTTTATTATTAATTATTATTATAATATTATGTATCACATACATATATTTATAGACAAGGTCTCTCACTGTGTAGCCCTGTCTGACCTAGACCTTGCTAGATAGACCAAACTCTGCCTAAATTCACAGAGATCTGACTGCTTCTGCTGGTGCTGGGATTAAAGACATGTGCCACCACTCTAGGGATGCAGTGCACTAGCCATCCCTAGAGAAGGACCCTGGACGTCTTCCAAGTCTCTGTCTTTGGATGCTCCATGTCATCCTGGAGGCAATGGGTGCTCCCTGCGTCGCCGTTCTTGTGTTTTTTAGGACTTTCCACACTCCCTTCAGTAGCCCTTGCCCTCAGTAAGAAAGCCTTTACATATGACGTCTCACTGGAGAGACAGCTCAGCAGTTAAGAGCACGGTCTGCTCTCCCAGACGTCCCAAGTTCAATTCCCAGTGACCATATTGTGGCTCACAACCATCTCTACTGGGATCTGATGCCCTCTTCTGGGCTGCAGGTGTACATGCAGATAGAGCACCCATATGCATAAAATGATGCCTCTCTTGTTCAAATTGCTGCTGGGGTTTCTAATTGACACATTAGATTCAGCTTGATGACCAGATGGGACGTGGTGGGAAGATGCACACTGGAGGTGCTACTTTTCAAGGATCTATCTTGATAATGAGAGATGGATATTAGTTACTTAGAAATAGGGTCATTTTATCTATTCCTCTCAAATATATGCTTCCTCACATCTATCTATCCCCTATCTATCTATCTATCTATCTATCTATCTATCTATCTATCATCTATCTATCATCTATATTATCTACCACCTATGCATCTATTATGTATCTATCATTCATCGCCTATTTATGTAACTATCATTTTCCTACCTACTTTTCTACCCACCACTGAGCAACAGACTGGAAGAGTAAACAGTCACGTTTTGTAATTTCAGGGTCATTTGTCTGTGCCCCAGAGATGGTCCAAGACAAGGGAAAGTTCTGGAACTCAAAGTCATGGCATTTTCTTGTCCATTGACGTGTGTGTGACCGACTTTCTGTGAAAGAGAACACTGAGATCAGGAGGCAGACTCTGGATTGGGTTGCGAGGGATCCAGAGCTTCGAGATGCAGACGTTTTGCGTTGAGAGCGTGTTGTGGAGGGGCCTCCACCAGACCTGTCTACAGGGCACAGAATGAGGCAGCACCAGGAAGAGGAAGAAGTGGACACAGTGTGGTAACAAGCGAAGGCTCAGCTGGTCCTCCATGAGATGTGGAGCTGGTATGGCTCCTGAGAGCTGTCCTGAACTTTGGTGAGCAGACCAGGCTCCTGAAAATTCCATATCAGCCATTGTCCTCAGCTATATCTCCTGGGAGGTGGCCCTGCCTGGAAGACAGACCAGGTCCTGCCGAGGGCATCTGGGCAGGTCTCCCAGCACCCTCTGCGACCCTGAAGGGCTCTAGCCTGCCTAAAAAGTGTGTTTACCCAAAGTAACAAGAGATGGAAATGAAAATTTCCAAACCCACAGTGTTGTAATGATTCCGGGGAACCCACCCAGGGGCTTGAGCACATTAAAAGAGGAAGTCACATGTTCCGTGAGGCCACACTGCTCGTTGTTAACCTGGCTACTCGGTTGGCTACTCATCTACTGTCATCTGAGTGCAGGGAAAGGTCAGAGAGAAACCAAGGCCTCCCTCCCAGCCCCACCCCTCCATCTCTCCCTGCTTCCCTAGCAAGTTAGTCACTCTGCAGTTCTCACAGGGTTGGCATTGGTAGCGCAAGCAGATGCCAGGCTCTCGCCGCCCAGCCAGCCAAGCTAATCAGGAAGTCCAAGTCGGTGAGGGATCCTGTCTCAAAAAGTAAAGTGGAGAGTGTGGTGAGGAGCCACACCAAGGTCGACCTCTGCTTTCTACATATACTGACAAACATGTACAAAATGCACACACACACACACACACACACACACACACACACACACACACACACACACACATGCATTCTCGTTTAAAAATATTTTCTGGGAGCTGGGAATATAGTTTAATGGCAGAATCCTTGTCTAGAATGCATGAGGCTCTAGGTTCTATTCCCAACAACACACACACACACACACACACACACACACACACACATACATACACACACACACATACACACACACATACACACACACATACACACACACATACACACACACATACACACACACACACACACATACACACACACACATACACACACACAGAGGGGGGTTAGGGAGATGGAAAGAGAGAGATCTTTTAATAAAATGTGACCCATTTTAATTACACAAGGCAAGGTTTCGGGAGGGCCTTCTCTGCAGAGCCTGGGTGGCTGTCCTGGGTCCTGCCCAAGCCCCTGTGAGCCAAGCTGAGTGATCATGCTTCCTTCTTGCCAGCCCCATCCTGTGATAGTCCCTGACACTCTTCAGAGGCTGAACTACCACTCCTGTCCCAGGACCAACAGCCTCTAAGGATACAATTTGAGTCATCTTGTACCTGCCCAGCCAGAATCCACAGCCTGTGTCTCCATCTTGTCAAATGACTTTCCAGGGGCTACAACCCCTGGAAAGGATGCTGCGAAGGGGCTCTCATCCCATTGAGCCAGGACCTCCAAACCACAGAGGCCGGGACTTGGGGACTAAAGGGATGCTTTGCATGAGAAAGAAGAATCTGCATCCTTGTGCCCTGATGCCACAAGTAAAAAAGGACAAACTAGGCAGGGATGAGTCTTTTGGCTGGAGCTGTTTTGGCTGCCTGTATCTTTTCATTTGTTTTGTTTTGTTGTTGTTTTTTTGGTTTTTGGTTTTTGTTTTTTTGAGACAGGGTTTCCCTGTGTAGCCTTGGCTGTCCTGGACTCGATTTTGTAGACCAGGCTGGCCTCGAGCTCACAGATATCCAACTGCCTCTGGAACTCACAGAGACCTGCCTGCCTCTGCCTCCCGAGTGCTGGGATTAAAAGGTGTGCGTTGCACTGCCACCGCCACCGCCAGCCAGCTGTTTGCCCATATCTTATTTCCCGTCTCTGCAGCATTTGATATTTCTGATGCTTCTGCTTCTTCCTAGAACTCTCTTCTCCATGAAGGCATAGCTCTGCTTTTTATGGCACATCTTGGTCTTTTTGTGTGTACTCTCTCCCTCTCTCTCCCTCCCTCCCTCCCTCCCTCTCTCTCTCTCTCTGTGTGTGTGTGTGTGTGTGTGTGTGTGTGTGTGTTGTCAAGTATTCCTGTGGAAGCCAGAGGACAACCTTGGGTAATGTTCTTTATAAGCTGTCACCATTTTCTTTTTGAAACAGGTTTTCTTTTTCTTTTTCTTTTTCTTTTTTGGCCTGGAGCTTGCCAAGTGGGGTCTGCCTGTCTGTCCCTTCCTAGCATTGAACCTATGGGGGACCTTCTCATTCAAACCATTATATGGGGTAACCTGAACTTGTGTTGCCAGACCATGGTCACTCATATTTGACACTAGAATAAACTGCCTCTTCTTATCCCCTTTGGGATGAAGATTGAGAGTTTATGTCAACACTATACGCCATTCCCAGTGACATTCCTGTAATTTCTGTGGCATCAAAGACCATAGCCTAGCCAGCATGTTGGCCATGCCTGTAACCCCAGCACTCGGGAGGAAGAGGCAGGTGGATCTCTGTGAGTTCAAGGCCAGCCTGGTCTATAAAGTGAGTCCAGGACAGCCAAGGCCACACAGAGAAACCTTGGCTCAAAAAACAAAACAACAACAAAGAAAATAGACCACAGCCTTCAAACAATAGCTTAAAATAGGCTAGTACTGCCATGATCTAAGGACACTTCAGCCTATAGAGAACATTCAAGTACCCTGTGGACATACAAAGAGTCCAGAATCTTCCATGAGTCTGGATTCAGCTGCCGAGATCTGAACCAGTTCACCTTCATGAAACTATAGCAAGTCAAAGGCACTGCTGTGAGGTTCCCAACCATGGCTGTATGGACATCCTGGGCTGAATAAAGTCTCACTAAAGGATGTGATGGCTAATCTCTTTTGTTTTTGTTTTTTGAGACAAGGTTTCTCTGTATAATAGCCCTGGTTTTCCTGGAGCTCTCTTTGTAGATCGGGCTGGCCTCCAACTTTGTAAACTGCCTCTGCCTCCTAAGTGCTGGGATTAAAGGCATGTGCCACAGTGCCCGGCTGTGATGGGTAATCTCAATTTTCAATTTATTGGTTAGATTAAGAGAGGTACCTAGTAGATTAGTCAACCACACATTGGAGAGCACTTCAGGACAGGGTTAACAAGAGGAAGGGGGCACCCTGAATGAGGGCAGCACCATCCCCTAGGCTTCTGTCCTCAATAGAGTAAAGGGGTAAAAAAGGTGGAATGCCACCTAAATCAGGAATGCTTTCTCTCTCTGCTCTCTGGCTGCCGTGACATAAGCCACTCACTTTCACCTTCTCATCCTGGCTTCTGGTTAATTTTTTAATGCTTTTTAAAAAAAGATTTATTTATTATTATATATACAGTGTTCTGTCTACATGTACCAGAAGAGGGCGTCAGATTACATTACAGATGGTTGTGAGCCACCATGTGGTTGCTGGGAATTGAACTCAGGACCTAGGGAAGAACAGTCAGTGCTCTTAACCACTGAGCCATCTCTCCAGCCCCTTGTCCTAGCTTTAGAAACCATGAACTGAAATAAACATTTCCTCTCTTTCGTTGTTTGCTGAGGTATTTTCTTAGTGTGTCTAGAGGTCTCCGAGATTGCTGTGCACACTACAGGGTTGTTGGATTGTACCCCTGGCCTTCACCACAAGTTGCTACCCCTCAGCTGTGACAGCCAAAATGTCCCCAGACATGACTGGATGTTCTCCTGGGCTATCTTCTCCTCATGGAGAACCTGCTAGGTTAGAAAAATGAACTGGAGAAAGGGTGGGGGTTCAGTGGAGCTTACTTGTGAAGATAAAGGGGCTTCCCCCACTTATAAAACAGAGGAGCAAGGAGTGGGTTGTATGACTCAAAGTTCTGTTTGGGTTGGTACTACTATGAGATTCTGGATGAATCCCTTTTGGGCTCAGGTTCTCTCTGAGGCACATCTGTTCCCTGAAGGCTTTGAAGCGTTCTTTTGTTTTGGCAGGGCTAGTCTGAGCTATAGCAAAAGCCGATTTGGTTAGCTCGGCACTGGGTTGGGATGACTTCCTAGTGCCCCGGAGGGATGCCTCATCTGTTTGGGATTGCTTCTTTCTGGCTCCTGGCTTTAGGCCCTTAAGTCATTTCTGACTACAGGAACTTGTGACTTGTCACTGCCAAACCCAGATATAGTAACTTCTCAATAAGCCTTTCCTGAATGAATAATTTTGAAAGCAAATCTCTGACAATACCGCATCAAAGAAGAAAGGCTAAAGCCTACGTGTCACCTGCACAAGAATGAGCCGGATTTATCTAAAAGAGCCTTGGTTTCTGCTAAACCCAAATCCAAGAGTCTATTCTAAGAAGCAGAGGAAGCTTCCTGAATAAAGGCCGTGCTCTCTCTATTGAACGATGAAACAAATACGACAACAAAAAGGAGTAAGGAACATTAGTGTTAATCAATCTTTTCAGGACTCTCACAGGGAAACTGTTTCTTGGCACCTACTGACTCAGAACAGCACACAAAGCAACAGCTGCACATTAGCTCTATGCCCACGTGCTGTTTCCAGCATCTTGGGGAGTGGGTTCCTTTAACATGTGCTGCTTTTAGTGCACGTTCTTAGAACTGGAACACACGGAGACAGGGAGGAGGGAGAGAAGGAGAGAGAGAGAGAGAGAGAGAGAGAGAGAGAGAGAGAGAGAGAGAGAGAGAGAGAGAGAGAGAGAGGGAGGGAGAGGGAGAACAAAAGCAAGCCAAGCTGGGTGTGGTGGTTCAACACCTTTAATCCCAGCACTCGGGAGACAGAGGCAGGTGGATCGAGTTTGAGGCCAGCCTGGTCTACAAAGTGAGTCCAGGACAGCCAAGGCTACACAGAGAAACCCTGTCTCAAAACAAACAAGTAGTTACTAACTACACTGAGGAGGACCACTGTTGAAGGAATCACATGGTCCAAAGAGGGCACAGCACAAGACTGCACTTTAGAATTTTGTCAAGAGGGCACACTCTTCAAAAACACACAGATTGAGACTGAGCTGAAGAAAACAAAGAACTTTGATGTGAGCCAGAGATGGTTCATAGAACTAATTGGTTCTAAGGAAAGATTTATTTGTTTTTAGTATTTTATGTGCATTGAGTGCTTTGCAGAAGTGTGTCTATGTACCAAATGCATGCAGTACCCATAGCGACCAGAAGAGGGCAACATATCCCCTTGGATCCTCACACAGTTGTGAGCCTCTGTGTTCAGGCTTGGAACAGAACCCCAACCCTGATCCTCTGGAGGGTCAGCAAGTTTTCTTTCTTTTTTTTTTTTTCCTCCTTTATTAATTTATTCTTGTTACACCTCAATGGTTATCCCATCCCTTGCATCCTCCCATTCTTCCCTCCCTCCCAATTTCCCCTTATTCCCCTCCCCTATGACTGTTTCTGAGGGGGATTACCTCCCCCTCTATATGATCATAGGGTATCAAGTCTCTTCTTGGTAACCTGCTGTCCTTCCTCTGATTGCCACCAGGTCTCCCCGTCCAGGGGACATGGTCAAAGGTGAGGCACCAGAGTATGTGAGAAAGTAATATCCCACTCTCCACTCTACTGTGGAGAGTGTTCTGTTCAGCAAGTTTTCTTAAGCACTGCTCCATCTCTCCAGCTCCAGAGTTCCCCCGCCCCCCTACACACACACTAACCCTTCTCTGCATGATATGTAGTATGCTCAGCTCAGCGACTAGGTGTATACTTGTGAGATACACAGGAAATCCTCCGCTGCTCTCTGAACTGGAGAATGACCAACGGGCTAGCTGCAGAGCACTCGGCGATGCACCGGAAACCATTTGCGCCAGCTCATGAGAACAGATGATGAGGGACATTTTTCCAAGTTCAATGATCAGGGTGCACCTTTGTAGCTTGAAATCAACCATCGTGTGGAGGCCTCTTCATCCTCCGCAAGCCAATGTGGCTGTCAAACACCAACTGGCACACTCCTGGGCATCTAACCATTTACGACACTAACTGGGAAAGTGAGGTCTGGGCTTGCGGTGGCTGGACTATGGTTTATTGTCTTCAAACCTCACGCTGAAATGTAAATAAAGCTCATTATGAGCTACTAAGAGATAGGATGAGCAGGTGCCCTTAAAAGCTGGTTAGGTCTTTACTCTCAAGAATGGTCTTTAAGCGCCGGGCGTGGTGGCGCATGCCTTTAATCCCAGCACTCGGGAGGCAGAGGCAGGCGGATCGCTGTGAGTTCGAGGCCAGCCTGGTCTACAAAGTGAGTCCAGGATGGCCAAGGCTACATAGAGAAACCCTGTCTCGAAAAACCAAAAAAAAAAAAAAAAAAAAAAGAATGGTCTTTAACTGAAGGCAGACAAGGAGGCAAACATCTGTAACACAAGGACTGGGGAGTGTAAGGATGGAAAATCATGTGTCTGAGGCTAGCCTGGGCTACACGGCAAGTTCAAGGCTGTCCTGGGCATTAAAAAAATGCTAACTCATTCTGCTTTTAGTGCATTCATGAGATAATGAATTATCTCAAGACTCTGTGATCTATAAAAGCACTTATGCTAAGTCACGGCATGCTCTGCATATTTTTTTTTTTTTTTTGCCATGCACTTCCCCACACCACTTCATTTTCCAGCCTTCTTTGTTCTGCTCTGCTTCTCAAAGCTGACTCTGATAAACCTTGTCAACCACAGTCCCGGCCAGGCAGTGGTGGCACACGCCTTTAATCCCAGCACTTGGGAGGCAGAGGCAGGTGCATCTCTGTGAGTTCAAGGCCAGCCTGCATTACAGAACAAGTTCCAGGACAGCCAGAGCTGTTAGACAGAGAAACCCTGCCTCAAAAAAAAAAAAAAACAAAAAATAAAAAATAAAAATAAAATAAAATAAACCACAGTCCCCCCAATCTCTTAGAACTACCCTTCCTATGCAATGCAATAAATTTACCCAATAGACAGACACTCAGGAGGTGAGAGGGAGTCCCCCATGGTGAGTATGGGGTCCCAAGAGCCCAGACACAGGAGAAGCAGAAGAGGAGAAAACAAATCCACATTTCTGGTAGAAGGGACACAGTGGAATCAACCTGCCACCTGCTGGCTGACTGGTTCCTCAGAGAACAGTGTTCTCGGAGGGATTGACACAGTACCCACTTGCTGTTAGGTACCCCTGACTTCCTGCCTTGGTCATGGGGAGTCCATGTCGACAGCTTCTATGAACCCTCTGTAATGCAACCATTACGACCCCTCTGCTCATAAGTTTATTGGGCAGACGTTGGGTGGCCGGAAAATGAAGTCGACTGACAGCCATGGGATGCCATTTTGTCCACCTGGGTGCTGAGACCTCTGCAGATGGTGTTCTTATGCCGGCATAAGTGAGAATCCACACGGAGGCCACAGTCTTCTCTTCCTGTTCTGAGAGGCCCAGCCCCCCCACCTCCTCCCAGTCTTCCTTGTCATTTCATCCCCAGATCCTGATCCTGGATCTTCTAAGGCCCTGATCATCCAGCAAGGCGAATCCCCATAGATCCCACTTTCCTGCCAGCTCTTTTTTTTTTTTTTTAATTTTTTAATTTTTAAGTATTTATTTATTATGTATACAGTATTCTGCCTGCATGTACACCTGCATGCCAGAAGAGGGCACCAGATCTCATTGTGGATGGTTGTGAGGCACCATGTGGTTGCTGGGATTTGAACTCAGGACCTCAGGAAGAGCAGTCAGTGCTCTTAACCGCTGAGCCATCTCTCCAGCCCCTCCTGCCAGCTCTTGACGCAGATCAAGATGCAGTGAAGTGATCTCACCAGTCTCCTGCCCTCAGGTGAGCTGTCTTTCACGGCTGTGCCTCAGAGACAGCCTGAGTGGGGTGGGCTGTGGTAGCACAGCTGGTCACTCCCGCTGTGGAGCAAACCCATCAGTAAAACCATGTCAAGTGTTTTCTTCCTCAGCCAACTGGTCCAGGGAGGATTTGGAGGTGGATAGGACCAAAATGTGCAGTAAACATGCATGGGGCTCACAAAGAATAAATTTTAAGTAGTTTGTAAAATTCACATTAAAACCCCAATCATTAATGTGATGGTGTAAGGAAGCAAGGCCTTTTGGGGGAGTGACCATGGTGCCCTTGGAAATGGGATTAGTGTCCTCTTAAAAGCCAGAGAGCTACCATGTGCTTTCCATTGTATGAGGGCACAGCTAGGAAGCACTGTCTATGACCCAAGTAGAGGGCCCTCATCACACACTGAGTCTGCTGGGACTTTGGTCTGGGATGTTAATCTTCAGAACTGTGAGAAAGAAGCTCATGTCTCTCGCAAGCCACTGAATCCATGGGGCGTTGTCTGCGACCAATGGACTGAAATGTGGACCATGTGACAAGCCATAAATAAGTTTTAAATGAGCAAAATCACTTAGCATGTGTTTCATAAGAAATACACAAAGAATCAATATGAGTGACCTAACTAGACCATCCTCAAATTGCTGGAAACGAATAAATAAATAAACTGGATTGGTCACTGTTCTGTCACTGTGATAAAACGCCATGACCAAGGGCCAGGCTTGGTGGCGCACGCCTTTAATCCCAGCACTCGGGAGGCAGAGGCAGGCGGATCACTGTGACTTCGAGGTCAGCCTGGTCTACAAAGCCAGTTCTGGACAGCTACAGCTACACAGAGAAACCCTGTCTCGAAAAAACAAAACAAAACAAAACAAAAACAAACAAACCAAAACCCCCAACTTTTTATTGATTCTTTGTGAGTTTCACATCATGTACCCCAGTCCCACTCACCTTCCCATCCCCCTTTGCTCTTGCAATCTCCCCCTCAAAATATCGCGCGCGCGCGCACACACACACACACACACACACACACACACACACACACACACGACAAAGCATAGAAAAACATCTCATTATGGAAGCTGTAATATGTCACAGTGTGCCCCACAGTATAGTCCTCTGTCCATTGAAACTGTGCATTGCAATGACTCACTGGTCTGGTTCGAGGTCTCTGGCTTCTGTGACACCATCAATATTGGATCCTCATCCGGACTCCTCCCAGTTATCCTGCTGTTGCCCTGTGCCATGGACATCCTGCAGCTTTGGATCAGAAGGACTGGCCCTCTCATGCATCCCAATCATTCACAGATGATATAGATTTTGGGGTGGTCCAATTCAGAGCCCTGGATGTGGGCCTGGGTGGCGGCTGAGCTGGTCAGTCCACTAGCACCCTTATTTGCACCACCAGGGCAAGCTCTCCAGCACCAATGCCACCATCAGCAGGAAGCAGGGTCAGCTCTCTTGCTCTTATGTCCTCTGGATGGTCACCAGCACCCATGCCTCCAGGGCTAGTACCATTGAGCGACCCAGTCAAAGTGCGGGGCTTACCTGTGCCTTCCCCATCAGGGCCAGCTCCCCTTTATTGCCCAGGTGAATCTCAGGGCACGCTCTCCTGAGTACTACAGCCAGTGAAGGGGCAAGGCTAGCTCTCCTTCAGGGCCAGCTCTCGGGACTGTCCAAGGTGGTGAGGGGAAAAGAGAGGAGGGCATCACCCCCCACACCCACACCACCTCATGGCAGGTGAGTGGCAGGGCCAGTTCTTCCTCACTCTCGACCTTGGGGCTGGCTCACCTGAACCCTTCAACCAGGGACAGCCCTACTGTGCTGCCCAGGTTGAAGTGCAGAGACCAGTTCCCTAGTACTGCAGCCCGCGAGGGACAACACCAGCTCACCTGCTCTTATTCACCCCAGGGTCAGCTCACCAGACTGTCGTAGGTGGTGAGGGGGGTGATGGCGTCACCCCTACCCCCAACCCCCCCCACCCCTGCACCCATGCCACCTCACAGCAAATGAGTGTCTGGGTCAACTCTCATCTTCCAGGCTGGCTCACCGGCGCCTCCACCACCAGGGTCAGCTCTGTGTTGCTGTCCACGGAAGTACAGGGCCCACTCTCCTGAGTGCTGCAGCTGGCGAGGGACAGGGCTGGCTGTCCCGCACTTATAACCCTGTGGGCAGATTTCCCAGCTACCAGAGTCAATTCTCTCACTCTCACCCAGCTCGCCCACACCCCGACACCATGGCCAGTGAATGGTTTTTTGTTGTTTTTTGATCTCTCTCTCTCTCTCTCTTTTTTTAAATCATACAAGGGGTATAAAGGAAAAATTTCAATCTGGTGAGAGATGGTTGAAGGAACCCAATAGCAGGCATCGGGATTTATAATGAGATGCTTTAAAATATTCCACTAGGACAAGCCAAGGGCATCCACTATCCTCCCTAGAAACGTATATTCTTTAAGGTGCACAGTTTGGTGCTTTGATACACACTGTGAAGTTATCATTGCAATTGAACTAGTGATTTTTAAAAATCCTCACAAAATGGCCTTTTGTTTGTTTGTTTGTCTGTTTTTGTTTTTGTTTTTGAGACAGGGTTTCTCTGTGTGCAGCCCAGCTGAGAGGATAGATTTTAATTGTTCTCACCGTAAAAGAAAAGGGCAGCTGGGCTTTGATTGGACATATTCCCAGTACTCCCAGTGCTCAGGAGGCAGAGACAGGTAGATATTGACACGCAGGATTAATTTTGGAACAGGATACAGCAACAGCCATGCCATGCCAGGTATATGAGATAAAGACACAGCAATGACAGCAGGAAAAGACACCTCAGCAGCAGGAAGCCACCTAGACACAAAGTCTCTCTGGCCTTCTCTACTCACCTAAAGCAGCCCATGCGAAAACCAGTGGGGCTGCCTCCAGGACGCTCACTTGCTTGCTTTTGCCAATCCTGCACAGCTTGTGGCAAGTTCAAAGCCAGCCTGGTCTACAGCGCAAGTTCCAGGACTGCCAGAGCTACATAATGAGACTGTGTCTAGAAAACAAAACAAACAGAGCCAGGTGTGGTGGCCCACACCTTTAATCCCAGCACTTGGGGAGGCAGAGGCAGGGGGATCACTGTGAGTTCAAGGCCAGCCTGTTCTACAAAGTGAGTCCAAGACAGCCAAGGCTACACAGAGAAACCCTGTCTCAAAAAACCAAAAAAAGAAAAGAAAGAAAAAAAAGCCAAACCAACCAAACCAACCGTCTTCTTAGCAAATCTCAAGTAGATCATATAGTGTGATCAGGTCTAGTGATCATGGCCAAGGTTGGTCTGTAGCATCATCCTGAAGTGTTAGTGATCATGGGGTAGGTTGGTGTTTTTGTTTTGTTTTGTTTGCTTTTGTTTTTGTTCGGTTTGGTTTGGATTTTTGAGACAAGGTTTCTCTGTGTAACAGCCCTGGCTGTCCTGGATTCGCTTTGTAGATCAGGCTGACCTCAAATTCACAGCGATCGGCCTGCCTCTGCCTCCCGAGTGCTGGAATTAAAGGCTTCTGCCACCACACCTCTTGTGTTGGTTTGAATGAGAATGTCCCCCATAGGCTCAGGCATTTTGACATTAGTTCCCAGTTGGTGGCTGTTTCTGGGGGAGGTTATTGGGAGGCGCAACCTTGCTGGAGGAAGTACTGGCATCTGAACCGGAGAGTTCATAGCCCGGCCCCACTTCCAGTTTGCTTAGTGTTGTTGTTGAAGATGTGACCCACCATCCTCCTACTCCTGCTAATGTGAAGACTAAAGTTATGTTTTAACTTTAAATTACTGTGCTTAAGAGAGCTATAAAACAAAAAATGCCTCTAACCTGTAAACTCCTTTGCCCAAGGACAGATAACTTCCTGGAATGCTGGGGGGCTGTTGTTCATGTAAGATAACAGACCACACATTTTTACTTCTGAGACAAAAGTTGGTTGCCGAAGCTGCACGGGATGTGCCTGGTCACAGGTAGGAGGGAGGTACATAGGCAGGAAATATGGTATGTTTACCTCAACTGGACAAAGGCAGGAAATACATAGCCTTTTGAGTTTTTTCTCTTATAAGCACCAGGCTAATGTAATATGTGGCTACTCTCTGGGAATTTGGGTGTGGACTTGGCCAGTGTTCATTGTCCTGGCCAGTCTGATTTAATAAAGCTTGCTTCAAATTTGGCTAAAAATCCATGGTAGTGGTCTTATTGTTGCCCAGTAGGATTAACACTACAGTGACCGCTGGTTGCAGCAATACCTGTCTGCCATGTGGGGTAGCAGACCTTATCCCTCTGCAGCTGTAAGCCAGAATGAAGTCCTATAGTTTCTTTTGATCGTGGTGTTTAATCGAAGCAATAGAAAAGTAACTGATATAGTTCACTTAACTTGTTTTGTGATTGGAGGGTAACAATATGTGATTCTGGGATCCCATTTTTTAAAAAAGAGATTTATTTATTTATTATTTATTTATTTTTATTTATTACACAGGTTCTGTACTACATGTATGCCTGCATGCCAGAAGAGAGACCAGATCTCATTATAGACGGTTCTGAGCTACCATGTGGTTGCTGGGAATTGAACTCAGGACCTCTGGAAGAGCTGCCAGTGTTCTTAACCACTGAGCCACCTCTCCAGCCCCTGGGATTCCGTTGTTAAAATAAAACATACACTTGTAAAAGATAGATTTTTAAATGTAAAGCGTTTCCTATCAGTCCTGCTGCCCCTACAGCATAGGTGTATTCTGAATGTTCTAGGATAACCAGTTGCCGTGGTAATATGGTGTCCTATGTCCTGTCTTCCACATCGTCTGTCACTCTGTGAGCAGAAGTGTTTGCATCTGAGGTGTTGTCAGGTTGACCTAGAGTCGCACAAGACAGGACAGCTCAGCTGCTGCTGCGTGGGCATGTTCAGATTGACCTTCTGAGTGTCGTCCGAACTTCAAATGGATTCGTTCAATTTTGCTCAACCCATTCCCTCATGTTTTATTCATTCCCCTACAATCCAATTTCTATACTCATCTTTCCATGGACCATAAAGGTCACCGGAATCAAGCTCAGGTTGTCAGGCTTGGCATCAAATGCCCTTACACTGGTACTGTGTGGAGAGTGAGAGAGAGAGAGAGAGAAAGCGGGGTGTGTGTGTGTGGCATTCAAGTATTCCAAACTGGCTTTGAACTTATTATGTAGCCAAGAATGAGCTGGATTTGTTTGTTGTTTTTCAAGACAAGGCTTCCCTGTGTAGTCTTGGCTGTCCTGGACTCACTTTACAGACCAGGTTAGCATTGAACTCACAGGGATCCCCCTGCGGCTGCCTCCCAAGTGCTGGGATTAAAGGTGTGTGCCACCAAGCCCGGCTTTGACCTGGAATTTTTGATCCCCCTGCTTCCACCTCCCAGGCAGTGGGATTCCAGGTGTGAACCCATCCTGACTGGTCTGTGCAATGCTGAGGGTAAACCCATGGCTCTCTCTGCATGCTAGGTAACTATTCTATCAAGTGAGCTTAGCTGGGGGAATAATCTGATGTATTTGGGTGCTAATTACTGCTTGCTGTCTCTGTGACCCACCTTTTGATTAGTAAAAAGCCATCCCACTTGGGCAGGGCAAAGGAGGTAGATGGGGTTGGGAGAGAGAGGAAATTTGGGGAGAGGAAGAGAGACCACCAGGAGGGGAAGAAGAAAGACCGACCAGAGGAGGAGAAGAAGGCCGCCATGGGTTAGATGAAGAAGAAGAAGCACATGGCTGGCGTGGATGGGGAATTCGCCCCAGATGAAGAACATTAACAACTATTTGGGATTATGGACGAGAAGTAGCTTAATAGAAATTGGTAGAAACAGATGGCATGGGATTGAGGCAGGTATCACACACCTGCCCCACTGTGGGTAGTAGTTTAGAGGATTAATGTCTGCCCTGCCCCAGGTTAACTGAGCCTTGCTCTCTTCATGTTCTTGGCTGATTTTTCTGATTCATAAAGAATCAGAAAAGAAGCCCTCCATTTTGTGTTTCTCTTTCATATATTTTAGGTCATCATTTGCTTTAGGGCTAGCTCGAATTTGAAATCTGAAATATTTTCATTTCTGCCCTCGCTGTTTAGTGAGCATGTTTAGAAACTACGTTCAAATGTCCAAAAGCCTGAGTTAAAAATTCTGATGGATTCCCCTGTAACGGGGGGGGGGGGGGGGGCGTTAGCTTTGAAGCTTCACATGATGCCAAGAGCAGAAGTCGGAAGTGGCTTCAAAGCAAGGTCCTTTCCTTGTCTCCTCAGCTTATGTTGCTATGAGAGAGGAGTAAAGAGAAGAACCGTGGGCATCTAGTCCGCTGGGCTGAGAAGTGTGAGGCCGTGTGAGACCAACGAAGAGGCACCTTCATGGCTACTGCACAGTGCTGTCGGCGCAGATGGCGCTCTGGGATTCTGAGGTTTAAAGCATCTGGGACCAGCTCCTTTCTGGAGCATATTCCTCATTGGGATGTAGATGTGGTTCTGTATGAAACTTTCTCTGGTCCAGATGTTGAATTATCAGCCTGGAAATAGACGGTCCATATTTGTCCTTCCCATCCAAGGAACACAAGGATGAAGGAAGAATACCAGAAAACAAACTGCCTCCTTAAAATGTTGTGTGTGTGTGTGGGGGGGGCATGTGACAAAATTGGGGTAACTTTCTAGATTCCGAAGACCAATGTGAAGCTAGAGATAAATTTCCTCAGCAAAGATGTGGGTAAGAAGGTCTAGATGAGGCTCAAGACCTTTCAGCAGGATGTCGCACTCGAGGTAAGGGATTGTCCAGTCTGTTGTTTGCCCATGTTAAGATGACCTCAGCTCAGAGCCCTGTATCCTCTCAAACCCAAGTCTCTCCAAAGACCTTGTGCGTTTGTGTCAAACACCCCAATCATGGCTGGTTGGTATCTGTCTGACTGAAAAATGAAAATGCCCAGTGAGCAGAGCACTGAGAGTGGCGTGGCTGTGTGCCGGTGAGATGGTAAAGCCTCTTGTCTCCAAGGCCGAAGACCTGAGTTAATCCTTGGGCCCCACGTGGTGGGAGGAGAGAACCAGCTCCTACACGGTTTCCTTTGGCTTCCAAGCATGCGCTGTGGCATGCGCATACAATCCATAAACGTAATAGAAAAGAAATGTGCAGGTACAATTGCCCCGTCTCTGCCCTTGCCAAATCGGAAACAATGACGCGTTCGGGAAGGCATTGCAAGTTGGCACTGTCTTCTGTTTCCTCTCCTCAGTTTATGAGGATGAAGAAAGGAGCTGAGGGCTGAATGTTTACGTCGACACCAGAGATAAACCTTCCCATGCAGGACTGAGGAAACATTTTCAGAGCAAAGGGAACTCGGTAGTTTACAGTAGACTTTGTTCTCATTTCCTTGAGCCACTGTGCTTCTGCCAGAGCATCAGCAGTGAGCAGCCTTGTCTTTGTGCTGGAGCTCAGAGAACCCCAAAGGACTGGCTGGCTTTGTGAGTCAACTTGACACAAATTAGAGTCATCGGAGAAGAGGGAGCCTCAGTTGAGAAAACGCCTCCATGAGATCCAGCTGGAGAGCTGACCCATCCCTGGGCTAAGCAGCGCCCTTCCATAGCCTGTGTCACTCCTGCCTCTCGGTTCCTGCCTCGTTTGACTTCCTTCGATGATGGACTATGATCTGGAAGTGTAAGCAGAATAGACCTTTTCCTCCCCAACTTGCTTTTCGGTCATGGTCTTTTTGTTGGGTCAATAGAAACCCCAACTAAGACACAAAATGAGTTCGTGTTGCTGGACTCAGAGAAATGCAGGATCTCGGACTTCTGAGAGCTGGCTACTGTCATGATAAACCAAGAGCACTGGTGCTAGGGGTCTGTGAACTGTTGGTACCAGGAGATATTCAGTACCGCTGCTGGTTACAGCACAGGGCACAATAGTTGTCTGTCTGCAAGGCACAAAGACTAAGTGAGGTGGCATCAAAGCAGCCCTGGCCCATGACTGGGAGAAGCATACTCTAAGAGCCAGTGTTGGGCCCAGATAAGCCTGAGCACCAGAAAACAGAGCATCAGCCAGCTGTCCTCACCGGCCCTTCCCTGAGCCTTTCTAAAGTCCTGAGTAATGAGGAAGAAGGAGTCCAGG
This sequence comes from Acomys minous, assembly GCF_964271855.1. NCBI lineage: Eukaryota > Metazoa > Chordata > Mammalia > Rodentia > Muridae > Acomys > Acomys minous. The sequence goes on along the minus strand of NC_140495.1, from coordinate 12,749,814 downwards.
CCACTGCAGTGATGCTTCCGAGAGCACGGGGCCTGGCTCCCCCAAGACCTCTCTTATGCCCTGCCCTGCCTCAGAGAAGGGATGGGCCTCTATACAAACTGGCTTAATGTGCCAGTTTGTCTCTCCTCGGCCCTTGCTGACCTGCCTGGACTCTAGATACTTCAGCAGTCCTGGACAGCGAGCCTCAGCTGAGAAGTGAAAAATGTTTTGATTTATTTTTAGAGTCAGCTTACACAGAGCCACTGGCAGAGCTCAGGAAATGGTGTCAGCTCGGAGACGCCCCTACCCTTCCTTTCTGAGGCAATCTCAGCGGTTTACACTGATAACCCAGGACTTCCCTTTGCCTCGTTATGGGAAGATGAGTAAAGTCAGGAGCCTAGAACATCAAGGAGATCTAACCACTCCTTGCCACCGACACCAAAGGCAGAGAAATAGCTCCTTCCTCAGGTCTTCCTAAGTCCCTCAGTTAGGATGTGCTCTGTCACCAGGTGCTCAGAGGAGAATGGAAAGAAAACACCAAGGTTGTTTCCTGACATTTCTGCAAAAGGAGGCTGTTTTAGTCCCCGGTCTATTGCTGTGAAGAGACCCCATGACTAAGACACTTTATAAAAGAAGCATGGAATTGGGGCTTGTTTACAGTTTCTGAGAAAGAGACATGGCAGCAGGCAGGCAGGAAGGCAGGCAGGCATGGCGCTAGAGCAGTAGAGCCTTTATCTCATTAGCAAGATGGAAGGAGAGGGAGAGGAGAGGAGAGAAGAGGAGAGAGAGAGAGAGAGAGAGAGAGAGAGAGAGAGAGAGAGAGAGAGAGAGAGAAAGAGAGAGAGCGCACTAGGCTGGACCTGGTGTGCCTTTTGAAACCTCAACGCCCACCTCAGTGATGTGCCTCTTCTGGCAAGGCCACACTTCCTAATCCTTCCTAAATAGTTCACCAATTGGGTATCAAACATTCAGATATATGAGCCGGTGGGGGCCTTTCTCACTCAAACCACCACAGAGGCCTTCTCACATGGAGGGACAGCTGATAGGAGTTGGCAAACAGTTACAGCACACAGGCAGAGTAAGCTGAAGGAAGAAACGACCGTAGTCTGAAGATGGGCAGTTTTTTCTTAGGCTTGTTAACCAGCTAGTCTAATGGAATCAGTGAGACCCAGGTTCAGTGAAAGGCACTGTCTTAAAAACTAAGGTTGGATGGGCAGGAGCCCGAGCCACGGCTCAGCTATTAAGAGTGCATGCTGTTCTTCCAAAGGACCAGAGTTCAGTTCACAGCACTCACGTCCAGTGAGCTCACAATTGCCTGTATCTCCAGCTCCAGGGGGTCCAGTGGTCTTTTCTGGCCTCCATGGGTTCACACACACACACACACACACACACACACACACACACACACACACAGTAAAAATGAACTTTTTAAAAAATGATGGTGAGGTCAGCTAGATGGCTCAACAGGTAAAGGTGCATGCCACCAATCATGAACCTAAGTTTGATCCCTCGGATCCATGTAGCAGGGAAGAGCAAATTCCAGAAGGTGTTTTCTGACTGCCACATACTCATCCACACAAATAATTAAATATTAAAAAATAAGGTGATGTGAAATAGAGGAAGAGAGTGCATGCATATATACAAATAGATATATACCAGTGCACACACTAATATTAATACGAGAGAGAGAGAGAGAGAGAGAGAGAGAGAGAGAGAGAGAGAAAAGAAAGAAAGAAAAGAAGGAAAGGATGAACACCACTGCCACCACACTCAGACATTGCATTGAATCTGGGCAACTTGAATTGGAAACTGTTTTAATACATATATCTGAAGAAGGCAAGACAATGAACACTTTCCCAGAAGTGTGTTTGCATGTTTAATTATCAGAAGCAAAATGAGAAATTCTATAGCACTTGGAGCAAAACTGTACCGAGGTTTTACGGGACACAAGTAAAGTTGCAGAGTCTATTGAGTCATTCCAGAACACTTCTCCTTAAGATGAAAATTGTATTGCTTCGGGACTGCAGAACGGCTGAGCAGGTGAGGGTTCTTGCCATCTGTCGTTGCAATCCTAAAAACCTGAGTCCTAAGGCAGAGACCAGCTCAGCCTCCCGGAAGAGGCTCAATTGAGATACTGGAAAAAGATACTCTCCAAACTGTTGAGCTGCCTGCAGGCTGTGCTCCAGGTTTCTACCTTTTATGAGCTGTCACCCATACTGGGGTGGGCTTTGGTGATGCAGCTGTCTTTGAGTCACTTTTGCTCCTATAAGTAACCCCTGACCCATATTCCTGTAAGTGACCCCTGACCCATACTCCTGTAAGTGACCCCTGACCCATATTCCTGAAGGTGATCCCCTCACTCATATTCCTGTGACTTCCTCACCCATATTCCTGTAAGTGACCCCTCACTCATATTCCTGTAAGAGACCCCCTTGACCCATATTCCTCTAAGTGACCCCTGATCCATATTCCTGTAAGTGACCCCTGACCCATATTCTGTAAGTGACCCCTGACCCACATTCCTGTAGGTGACCCCTGACCCATATTCCTGTAAGTGACCCAGTAAGATGCTGCGGTGCCCATACTTTTTTCTGACATCTGTTCCCTGTTTAGGGTGAGTAGATGCTTGTGCATGTCTCCCCAGGAATAGGGTCACACAACAAATAAACTCTCAGGGAACCAGTTAGAGGAACTTATTAATATGCACATTTTAAAACACAATGCTCTGCCTGCCTCAAGGCAGGGCCCTTGAGAGATAGTGGTTGGAAGGAAGGGAGGGAGGCCTTTAAAGTTACAACCATCCTCATTTTTTCTGCTTACTAATGCTGGAGAAATGCTTTCCAGCTGAAACCTTGATTTGCCTCCAGTCCTCTTATCCCCAGGAATGGGTATACGGTGACCGTGTTCCCACAAGTGTTCCTCTTTGCACCAACAAACTCAGAGACGTTAAGAAGAGAGTGCCGATCAAGTGTACTTCACAGGCATTATTAACGTGGCTTTCGGCTCCACTTGCTGAATCCACGATCCTGCTGCAGAGCTTCATGAAAATGAAATGAGCACGGAAATTGTTTGCTTCTTGCTGAGTAAGATACTGAAAAAACAATCTGTGAAGACGTGAGTTGAAGTTTATGGGAAAATGGCATCTGGGGCCATTTTTTTAATGCAGCAAAAGATCTCAGGGATGGTTCTGGCATCTGGAACGGAGCCCTCTGGACTTGAGCCGGAGTCTGATCCACTCACTCTTCCCGACACCCAACATCAGCCATGAGGACTAGAAAGGCGAGGCAGGCGCAGACATTAGGCCATCAGCTTGTTGCTGGAGAAACCAAACAGTGATAGGTTGTGCTTTATTGATCGTGACTCATCTGCCTTTGCTTGACGACTGCCAGCTTAGCTTTCTCACTGAGCCAGGAAAACATTTCAAATCAACAAATAACATTTCAAACTTAATGTGTCCAGAATTAAAAGTTATTTTATGTATGTGTGTGTGTGTATGTGTGTGCGCACATGTGTGCAAATGTGTGTGAACACTTCAGGTGTTACTTCCCAGGAAGCTGTGCTGACCGTCTTTGAGGTGGGTTCTCTTTTTAATCTGGGGGAGGAGGGAGGACTCAAGTCCTTGTGCTTATACAGCAAGCACTTTATTGGCTGAGCTATCTCCCCTGGGCCCCCAAATAAATGTTTCTGTTTTAATCTTCATTCTGATGTCTCTGTCTCAGGTTCTTCCTTTGTTGTGTGAGACCAAGGCCAGAACAAATACCTCACAGGAAACATCAAACACCGAAAAGGAAAACACACCTTGCAGTTCTGTTTGTGGTTAAAACAGTTTCCTTGATGCTAAAATCTAGCTAAGAGATAAGTCCATTCCTCCTGTGTCAAGTCCCTGTTAATTAGGGCCTCTATTTGCAATCAAGTTTAAGTCAGTGGTCTGATGCAGACTGCTCGTAGCCCCCAGTCACTTCTGTGTTCCCTTGTCATTGTTATTGCTGGTGACCAGAATTCACTTGATGCCTATCCCTGCCTCCGCTGCTCCCCTTTTTCTTGTACCCTTTAACAATAAATCAGTGCCCCCACCACATCCCCCTGAACACCTTATCTTCCCTATAAAAAGAACTTCAAGAAGCCAGTGGCAGCTGCTCTTAAAACCTTGACTTAGGAGAGAGAGAGCCAGCTGTTCCTACTGAACAGAGATAAAACCTAAAGTCTTAGTCTTTAATGATTAACATAAACTATAAACAAAGTTGGTCTATCTAAACATTCTTAAGATAGACTGCGGTGTCACTGCCATCTTAGCAAAAAGGCTGAGAATGGTTCCTAAACCCTCATATAGGAACTGCTAAAAGTAGTTTTAAAATCTTTAAAACCCGAGAGGAGCCTTCCTGACAGGTTCCACTACAGCAACAACTATGCTCCAGGCCTTAGCCACTGCCCTGAGGCAAGAAAGTAGAGGTCTGTAATGCTCCCTCCCGCCAGGGTCCAGCTTGAGCTAGCTCTGCCAGAGACCTGTTTCAGATGTGGCCACAAAGAGGACACGGGTCCCACAGCTGCCTAAAAGCCACACGGACCCTGCCTGTCAGCAGATTGGCCTATGGATGTCAGAATGCTCACATGCAGGCTTGTCCTCTGTACCCAGGCACTGGAGGCTCAACCAACACAACAGCTTTAGAAACTTCCAGCCTTCAGGCGCCTTGACCTGGTGGAGTACAGATGGCTTTTAGATTCAGCAGCCTCACCAAACCCAGGGTAACGCTGCAGGTCTGTTTTGACCTCATACTTGGGCTACACTGCCAACTTCTATCATGGGAAGTTTCTGGTACCTTCCCAGCCCTCTTCACATGCAGGAGACCAAACTTTAACTGTCAGGTCTAGATACAGTCTCTCCTGTCACCAGAGTTAAAGGACAGGTCTTGTATACAATCTCTTACCATTCTTTTAGCTAAAGGACAGTGACTACTTACAGCAATTTCACCCATGTCGTATAAAGTTTCCAAGAAGGTGTTTTATGCATGCTAGAAGACCTAAGCAAGCGTTTCAAGTTGATAAATGCAAGTTGTGAAGGCTAAAATGTCTAAAAAAGTGTATCGTTTCATCCTGTTGCTATGCTGTTGTTGTAATAACTGTTCCGAGTGGGGACACTGATCAATGGAGCTCTGATTTATTAGCTTAATTATGGTAAAAACAAAACAAAACAAAACAAACATTTCACTATACAGTCCTATCATATTTCCAAGCTCAAAATTTAAATTGTCTTTGGTTTGACTTAAAGTGTCTCTCATTGTGCTAAAAATTATATATCTCCTGTCTTTTGGGCAGACATCTTTCCTGATGTGTGCTGATGCTAAACATCAAGATCTTTTCCCCTTCTGCCCTACAGGAGGTTTTTTTTTTGTTTTTTGTTTTTTTGTTTTTTGTTTTTTGTTTTTTGTTTTTTTTTTGAGACAAGGTTTCTCTGTGTAACAGTCCTGGCTGTTCTGGACATGTTTTTGTAGACCAGGCTGGCCTTGAACTCACAGAGATCCACTTGCCTCTGCCTCCCGAGTGCTGGGATCAAAGGCATGCGCCACAACACCAGGCCTTCTACAGGAGATTTCTGTTCTCCTCATGGTACTGTTCCACAGATGTCAGAAAAGTCCCATAAGGCTTCTGCCTTCCCTAAGCTCACCTCAAAGAGCATTCATGCTTTTAACAAAGGTTTTCCCAAGCCTCTGCTATGCTGTGTCTACTGCCTTTTCCTACAATGTGTACATGTCTAACAATGTGTGTTGCACTGCAGATTACAAATAATAATGATGCTAACATGTCTAAAGTTTATCTCCCCTTATGAATTTAAAAGGATTCTTGAAAGCTACAGGAAATCACCTCTCAAGTCAAAAGTAATCCAGACAAGTACTGTCAGTCAACAGCTTAAGTTTCTCACCCATTGCCTTTCTCTGATGGTGGGATTCCTCCCCCTTTCACCTGGTTTTGGGACTCCCCTAACTGCCTGATTGCCACCTTTCTGCACCCAGCACCAGCTGAATTCTCCCTTCCCAGCAGACATAGATGTTTCCTTTTTCTGAGAGGCCTTCGACACCTCTCTGATTCACTGGGGTCATAGTACCCAACCCCGGTCTGTATGACTGTGGCTGGTCCCTCTAGCTGACCCACAGCTAGGACTCTTCCTACTTGGGTGAGACTCCAACACAGTCCCTCCGACACCATCTGGCTACCGAAAAATCCTAGTGCATTAGGTGGCTGTGTCCCTGGGCCGGCTCATCTGATGAGTTGTGCTCTTTTGGTCACTGACCAGCACTGACGAGTACGTGGACAGTCTGTACCTGTCTTTTGAGTCACAGTTCGTTTCTGGGGATGCCGTAATGGATTACCTCCCCATGAGAGATAGTCTATTCACAGCCTTTCCAGGCTCCTCTGGGATGCCTTCTGGAGAATTTCAATCCCTACTCCCACATTAAGGGCTGCTAAGCTCACACGCCTCTGCAACCTACTAACTTTGTCTTCTGCCCACATATATGTTTCAGTAACCCATCAGACTTCCTACCTCCAGGACATTACCAAAGCAGCTACCCACAGTTGCTCCTGTCCAACCTCACAAATGGTGTCAGCTGGACCTGCATTTTTCCTCCCAGCCGCAGATGTTCTCAGACCCTGGACAGCAAACGCAACAGCCAATATGTCAGCCTTTTAACCTCCTGTCACTGCCCTACTGTCAGCGGGAATCAGCTAAGGACGACTGATTACTCCCCCCCACCCCCTTATCCATTTACAAAAGGCTGAAATGGTGTGCTCCAGACCCGGGACAAACAGCTCCAGGTTCTCCCAACACTCCTCCATCCCCTGCCCTCCACCCGGAACTTTCAGGAAAGAGCTTTTCTTTTCTTACTCTGCTTCCCGGGTCACTTCCTGAATATGTTGCTTGACTCTAAAAGTCCTTGCTTCCGACTCCACATTTGAAAACAAAACAAAACAAAACAAAACAAAACAAAACAAAAACAAAAACAATTGACATGGAAAGAAAGAAGTTCTTTCTTTTCTTCTTCTTCTTGTGCTTCAGTTTTCTTTTGAGAAGGATCATGTAGCCCGTGTTGGTCTCAAACTTGTAACATAGCCAAGGACAACCTTGCACTGATCCTTGTGCCTCGACTTCTCAGATGCCGGGCTTACAGGTGTGCACTACTGTCTAAGTGCTGGTGACGAACCGTATGCGAGGAGGTCTCAGGACAGAGACCATGGAAATGGTTGCTCCATAATTGGGTGGAAGGGTTATTGTAGAAAAGAGAGAGAGAGGACAGATAACTGAAAAGGTCCAGATAAAAAAAGAAAAAGAAACAGACTGGCCATGGCCAGACCTAGGGAAGTGGGAATAGTGGAGAACAGCAGGGGCAGGGGGTGACGGGGTGGGGTGGGGGATAATAGAGAATGAAAGGGATTCTGGGAGGAGGGAAGCCTGTGACCTGCACCAGACTGGGGGTAGTTAGTGCAATGGAGGAGGTGAGAAGGGCCAGGATGTTAGCCTGTGCTTTGAGGTGTGTAACAAGCAAGTGTGAATAGGAGCTGAAGTAGCCTGGAGGCTAGCTAAGGCTAGCTAGGGCTAGCCAGGGCTTTCATATGCAGACCCACGAATTGGTCAATGGAGAGCCATCTGTTCTATCTGCCAGAGGCAAGGGAAATGACTCCTTTGTGGGGGGGGGACAGGAACTGGTTCACAAGGTCCTGAGGAGTGCTGGCTTTTATCCAATTGCCAGAAATCCTCTGGTCCAGCTTGAGCTGAGCTGTGACTGTCATTTCTGGACATACGCACATCCTGAGACCTAACAGAGCGCAGTGCTTTGCATGAGCTTGGGAAGCACTGAGCCACGGAGCTACATCCCAGCATCATTTCTTAACACTTTCAAGGAAACTATGTGTGCAGGGGACACAGAGCACAATCAGCATCTAGTTTGATCTAGTTGAGATCAAGCGCCCAGCCTGATCCATCCCAGTCAGGAATCTTCCTTGTGTATTGCTAGACTCAGGTCGTCAGAGTCTGTTTCTGGAAGCCCAGTTGAGAGACAAGAGTCCAGAGTCCATGCAAAAGCAAAGGAATTTTATTGAGCTGACACACCGGGGCCCACCAAGCTCCGAGGAGATGGAAGACCCCGTCCTGTAAAAATTCAGGGTTTAAATATCTTTTACAGAAGCAGAACTTAGTGACAATGACTAGTTAAAGAAGAGTGTTAGGCTAACTAAAAATAGGGGGTCTAAGGTAGTAAATTCTAAGTGGGGTGAGATAGGGGCAGTAAATTCCGGGGGGCAGGGTCGAGATGGAGGCTAGTGGAGAATTTTTAAACGTGTTCCTCTCAATTCGCTGTTACTTTGCTCTTGTTATTGGCCTGCAATCTTTAACTTGCTTGCTCAGCTGACAGTGCTATTGTCATGATGGCTAAGTTCAGGCCACCTGAAATCTATTTCCTTAGCTAATAATAAAATGCCATGTCCTTAGCTAATAATGTCACTGCTGAGTTCAGGCCGTCTAGAATCTCACAGTATCAGAGGAAGCAAATTCCATATCCGTACCTGTTACTCTTTGGCTCTAGATCCCCTGCTGGGTCTCCTGCTGCTGTTTCAGGTATTCCAGGAAGGCTCCAAAAGGCAGTCCAGATACTCAGAAATGAGCCCAAGCTGGACTATATAGGAGGGTTTCTGGCAGTTAGGTAACAGGCAGCATTCCGCAGAACTTGGGAAACTGGCTCCCTTCTGCCAAAAGGGCTGCAGAGACCTGTGGCTGCCTGTGGGGTCAATTAGTGAATCAAAGCTCCCGCTGCCCTCCAGGCTCCCACAGTATCACAAGCACCTGCTGCACATTTCAAAGCCAAGGCTAACGTCCCAGCCCTTCTCTCCTCACCTACCCTAGACTCCCTCCAGCTCACAGGCTTCCGCCTTCCAGCTGCTCCTTCTCCTAACCCTGCTGTTCTTGATGTCCTCTCTCTCCTCCATCACTAGAGTTTCTCTATTCTCTATCCCCTGCCGCTCTTCTCTTTCTCTTGCAAATGGCTCTGGTCATGCCTGGTCTGTTGGCCATATTCAGACTACTACTTTCTCTCTCTGCTCTGGACTCTGCCAGACGCCTCTGGCTGTTCTCTCTCTCTCTCTCCCTCTCTCTCTCTCTCTCTCTCTCTCTCTCACACACACACACACACACACACAACCTACAATAAAATCTTCCCCCTAATTATACCATGCAATGGTCATCATCAGTTTATACAGTTGGTGGCCACACACATCCCTGTGGACACATGAGGTTTTAGATGATTCCTAGTATTTCTGTTGGAAATAAGATAATAAGAGATTCAAGAGACTAGTCAACACAAAGTGGTTTTTAATTCTGCAAAAAGGGGTGCCAGCTTAGAAAAAGAGCAAAAATGGCTGATGTGCCGATTTGGTGAAAGACAGTGGTTTGTTGGTTTTTTTTTTTAAGCCTCCCCCCTCCTTTCTGCTGTGAGAAATGCTTGTGCTTTCTCCCCTAGCCTGGGACTTGTTTCCTTCTCAAATTCCCCATGCTATTGGTTTAGGGCACAAAGCTTTATCTAATAAATCATTTAGGACTCGAGACTATACCATTCTCTGATCATGGGCTCCGTTACATAGCGGACTCCTGTAGCCTTCCAATTCTCAGAGTTCCGAGACAAGCAGGGGCAGCCACTGTCCTGGGGAGAGGGGGGCCTACTGCCTCCTTCTTACCTATGACTCTTAGCCATGCTAAGCATGCCACATACAGAAAAGGTAGCATAGAGATTCATTCCTTACACTTCCTAATTATGATCTGCCTTTCGTTGTGACCCTTTAGGAAAAAGAGTTTGCCAATCCTGGACAGGGCCGGGAGGGAGAAGCAGCGGTTGGCCCTTCTGGTGATGGAGGCCCTGGGTAGAGAAGGCTTTGCCCAAACACCTCAATCAGGGGCGGGGAGTATGATGTCACCCATGACAAGACCCGTTAGATGTGTTAGCACAGCAGCTGAGAGAAGGGAAAAGCATTCTGCTGCCTGCCTGCCTCCCTGAAGTATGATTGGAAAGTGATGCTGTAGCTAGCTGCTAGGGAGCATCCTGGAGCCTGAGGGAGGACAATGTCTGATCTCCCCTGCTTCTGTCACGCTGGCGTCAGCTCAGGGCTACTGTCTTCCCACCCTTGCAGTTTTGTGTTGATGTTTCTACATCAGGGTTCTAGGCTCCCCACTCTTCTCGGACTTACCAGTTCTGTGGAAGTGTGGCTGACTCTAAGCCCTGACCCCAGGCCTGCTCCTGGCCTCTCCTGCCCCTCTATGCTGAAGGGACAGAGCAGAGCTTCTTGCTGTGCAGTAAGAGACAGGAGTTAAGGTGTACAATGCAACAAGCCATCCGGTGTGACAACAGACAGGAACCATGACAGTCACCTCAGAGAGATTGTCATTCAGCCCTCAGAGGAGGAGGATGCAAACAGGTGGCCACTCCAAATTGCAGCACAGGAATGAAAGTGATTTTGCTTTCGGTGTTACTATGCCATCGCCACTGATGGGGAGCACGTGTCTAGAGCAGCTGTTTTACATGTATGTATCTTTGCAAGGAGGGGGCTGCCATGGGTACCATGGTCTGCTCGTGGAGCTTAGAAGACACTTGTGGGAAAGCTGGTTATTAAAGTTTACTGTTAATCCATAGACTATTATGGCAGTAGTCTTTTTTAACAATGATATATCAATAAAAGGCACAGACATCTGCTAGATTTTTAAAATAGCTTTAAATGACTGAGGCGGGGCAGATATAACCCCCATATGTATCTCTTACCTTCCACACCCCCCGCCCCATCCCATGCCATTTGCTTTAGTCATTCCTATCTGGGCTACTTCCCATCCATAATTCCATAAGCTTCTGTACACGGGTCTCATCTGGGCTGTTTCCCTCCATCACTGACCCTCAGAGCCAGCTCCTTCCCGCCACTGCTAACCCACAGCACTCTCTCCTCTCCCTCCTCCTTCCGCCTTCTCCCTCCTGTGACCCTCTGCCCTCCAAGCCTGTGAACCTTAGCTCCGCCTACCTCACGGCTGCCCTACGCAGGTGTAGGCATTTATTAGCCAATCAGGGATAATTTGGAGGCAAGGTTACACAGCATCACTTTGGTATATGTGAGGGTTTGCTCATAGAACGGTTAAGAATACAGGGTTGGGGAGGGGAGCAATTAAATTAAATACAAAGCACCAGACCATGCCATAACATGTTTGTGTTCAGGTCTGACACTGCGATGGGAGAGTAGAAGTGTCCCGTCGCACAGGGCAAGCCGAACAGGGTCTCTGACAGAGGGAGTGGGGAGTGAGGGGACAGAGTCATGAAGAATGGAGCCAAGACAAGTCCTGATCAAAGCTCAACTTTATTTACGTGACAGGGCTTATGTAGAAAAACACCACCAGCTCTTACACCTGTGTTTGGAACATTGTTGCTTTTGTGAAAAGCAACTCAAAGGTCACAGCATAGAAAGATGCAGCTTCGGCTCAGCTGTCAGCCACAGCTGTATGCACAGTGATTTCTACTAGGCTGGCTCTCCACATAGAAGAAGGGATACAAACTGGTTTTGGGCACCACTCCTACATGCTGTGGGGTGTTGGAATAACATTTTTGAGATGGAACATTCCTGTTCAACAAGGTGACCCCTCCCTCCCACCAAAGACTGGCTCAGCAGAACACAGAAGACTGAGCCCTTACAGTAGGGGGCCATCTGGGTGGCACCATCCATGCCCCAAGGACCTGCCTGCAGCTCCGTTCCCTCTGACAGCACTCACCTAGGTCTGCCCTTGACCTTTCTGATTCCGTCATTCTCTTCTCTTGAAGCCCTCCCAGTTTCAGCAACTGGATAAAGGAGGTTGTTGGGATTGGAATATTTAAATAAAAATCAGGAGCTTCATCATTTAGGGAGAAAAAAAGGGATCTGAGTGTAGTACAAGAAGTGGTTGCCTTGAAATAACGGTTTAAACAAAAATTAAAAGCTAAAAAGAAGAAGAAGAAGAAGAAGAAGAAGAAGAAGAAGAAGAAGAAGAAGAAGAAGAAGAAGAAGAAGAAGAAGAAGAAGAAGAAGAAGCAGAAGCCGGGCTTTAATCCCAGCACTTGGGAGGCAGAGGCAGGCAGATCAATGTGAGTTCGAGGCCAACCTGGTCTACAAAGTGAGCCCAGGGCAGCCAAGGCTACACAGAGAAACCCTGTCTGAAACAAAAACAAAAACAAAAACAAAAACAAAACAAAACGTCAGAAAAGGGGGTGGGGTAAATGAAAGAGAAATTAGACCAAAGCAGAATTTGACTTAATATCAGAAGGAAGTTTCTAATAATCAAACTTTTACATCATAGATAGGTATGATCTCACAGGTGAGCTGGCAGTTCATGCAGTAAGGACACAAACCAACACTGTTCAGTAATTCACTGAATCAAAGGCAACGCAGTATTTGTTGTTCCTCTAAGTGGACACAAGATGGCAGCAGTAGAGAATTCCCGGACAGGACCAAAAACTGGTGTTTCTAAAGCTTATTCAGATCTTTAGTTGTCATAGTAGATACTGTGTCTGCTAATATAAGCCTTTATAGGTTTACAATCTCCAAACCTATTGGAAAGTAAACTTCTTTCATCCAAAGCATCACACACACACGCACGCACGCACGCACGCACGCACGCACGCACGCACGCACGCACGCACGCACGCGCATGGAATCTCAGAACTATCCAGGGGCAGACTTAGCCTGGATTGAGCTTTGCTGTGTTTTAGAATAAGCACGCATGCTTCCTACTTTCTGAACAAGGTGCTTCTTCCACTTGGTCACATGGGGTTCCAGGTCCAAGTCTCACATACTGACCAAGGGAAGGAGTGGGGAAATTTAAAAGCCTTAGGCACGAAGCTACACGACAGACTCAGCCTATGCTGGATTACGATTCTCACGGGAAAAAAAAAATCATCAACACGAGTAGGTGTAGTGCTCCTTAAAAACAAAAGAAAACAAAAAACCTCTACCTTATTTGGGGTGTATAGGCCTCAACCTCCCAACTCTATGTAGGAGAGAGAACGGGAGTTGCGGGTGGGGGTGGGGGTGGGGGTGGGGAGGTTATTTCTCCAAACTGTTTAGGGTCCAGGGGCCGAAGGGTCTATCCCATTCTCTGTCAACAGCAAATGCAGCCAACAGTCTCCTCCAAGCTGCTGAGCCCTAAAGTGTTTCCCTTGGTCTGTCTGCTCCAAACCATCTGTTGCTAAGACCTGGGCCCAGGACCACAGCTGGTGTGTGTGATGGCTGGACAACGTAGAAGTAATGGCCTGTGTCTTCCAAGGCACTCAGCAAGGGCATTCATTTCAGATCCTACTTTACTCTCTTAGATCACTATTTTGAAGAAAACTATTTGTCATTTTTGGCGGTGGGGTGGGGTGGGGCTGTTTTGTTTTTTGGATTTTTTGGTTTGGTTTGGTTTTTGGTTTTTCATTTTGACAGCGTTTCTCTGTGTAACAGCCTTGGCTGTCCTAGATTCGCTTTGTAGACCGGGTTGGCCTCGAACTCACAGAGATCCATCTGCCTCTCCCTCCGAAGAGCTGGGATTACAGGCACGTGCCACCACGCCTGGCTCAAATGTTAACTTTTTTTTTTTTTTGGTTTGTTTTTTTTGAGACAGCGTTTCTCTGGGTAGCCTTGGCTATTCTGCACTCAATTTATAGACCAGGCTGGCCTTGAACTCACAGAGATCCGGCTGCCTCTGCCTCCCGAGTGCTGGGATTACAGGCGTGTTTCACTACCACCTGGCAAAAAAAGACTATCTGTCATATTTTATTTTTAATTGACTTTGAGTGTGTGCCCATGCACACATGAGTGTGGCACCTACAGAAGCCAGGAGAGGGCATCAGATCCCCCTGGAGCTGGAGTTACAGGCTGTTGTCAGACCCTGAGTTAGGTAGGTTCTGGGAGCCAAGCTCAGGTCTTCTGCAAGAGCTGGGCATGCTCTTAACCATGGGGCCACCTCTTCTGGCTCAAGCTGCCATGTTCTAAAGATGTTCAAGCACTTCCATAGAAAGATCCATGTGGCGCAGAACCGAGGGCTCTTCCACCAGCCTACAGTGTCTTGCCAGCCACACCTGTAAGACATCTTAGAAACGGATCCTCCAGAGAGTGCTAGTCAATCTTCCTAATGCTGGGACCCCTTAATACAGTTCCTCATGTTGTGGTGACCCCCAAGAACCATAAAATGATTTCATTGCTACTTCATGCCTGCGAATTTGCTGCTGTTGGAATAGTAATGTAAACACCTGATATGCAGGGTACTCGATACCTGAGCGACCGCAGATTGAGAACCACTGGTCTAGATCCAGGCAGGCTTTTAGATGACTAGCGATGAATGGGTGCAGCTTGGCATTACTGCAGCCATCTTGAGTCATCACCACTATGATCCCCCCCCCCCCACCCCCCGGAGTAACCCTGCACACTTTTTCCTGTGCAGTTTCCTAACACATCTTAAGTGGATAAAATGACTAGGGTTTTCTGGGGCTTTACAGGAAGCTTCTGACTCCAGGGAAGCACCTAACTTTTGGATATTACCTTACAACCGACCAGGAATAGTCCCGTGCAGGAAGAAATCACTTTTGTCCTAACCCATACTATGCTGATGTCTTACTCAAATTATGGGGATCTAACTCACCTTGTCGTCACCCAGAACTACACTGCTTATAAATGTCCCAGTGAATCACACTATTTGCAGTTCCAGCTTTGTCCATCTCTCGTTCTGCAGCCTCATGCAGGGTTGGGGCCAGCCGCACATCTCATTGCAGCCCCAAGAAAGACTCAGTTCTTAGCCGAGGATGGAGCTCAGCTGGCACAGTGCTCGCCTGGCATGCACAAAGCCCTGGCTTTGACCCCAGTGCTGCATAGATCACATAAACCACGTGTGTTGGGACATTCCTGCAACCCCAGCACTCACTGGGTGGAGGCGGGAGAATCAGAAGCTCAAGGTCACGTGTGGCTGAGGGCGGCCACACAGGAGACCCCATCAGAGCATGAAAAGGCCCTTGGCATGGTTGTCAGTGGTGCTGTACTCCTGACTACAACTCCGCAAGGTAACACTTTTTGTTACCTTTTGTTTTGGGGGTACTTTGCAACTCAGCAACAGTCCACGAAGTACCCCAAATGCCATCTTCCCTGTCCTCATTTACACTCTGGCTACTGTATTCATCTCAAAGCCCCTTGCCTAGAATCCTCTGCCCAAATAGCCCGTGGTTGGATAGCTGCCCTTTGTGTCGTTTCTCTTCTCCTACTGTATGGGTCCTCCCGGCTTCAGCTTGGTGGTGAGCACCTTGACCCACTGAGCCGTCTCACCAGCCCCGTCTTGACACTTCCGATACTCATTTCCCAGTCCTTGCAACTTTCTTCTCTCTGTAACTGTGTTATAACTTTCACCCATGTCATCTGGGATTAGTGGCCTGTGCTTGTAATCCTAGTGCTTGGGAGGTTAAGCCAGGAAGATCATGACTTTTCAAGGTCAGCCTCAGCTACTTAAGACCCTGTCTTTAAAAAAAAAAAAAAAAGAAAACAAAACAAAACTTTTTTCATCTTACATACATAATCTATTTATTTATGTTTATTGTTGCTTCTTTTTTAACCAGAATGCTGAGTCTGTGTAGATAAGGATCTTTATGTCTCATTTACTAAAGAAGGCAAACATCTATGTGCTGGTTAGTTTTTCGTCTGCTTAACACAAGCTAGAGTTAGCTAGGATGCCTCAGCTGAGAAAATGCTTCCATAGCATTGACTTTAGGCAAGTCTGTGAGCCATTTTCTTGATGTGGGAGGGACCAGGCCACTGTGGGTAGTAACGTCGCTGAGCAGTTGTATTTAAAAAAAAAAAAAGGCAAAGCAAGCCGGCCAAGAGGAGCAGGCCAGCAAGCAAGCATTCTTCTATGGTTTCTGCTTCAATATCTGTCTCAAGGTCCTGCCTCAACTTCCTTCAGTGACATCTGTGACATGAGGTATTTAAGGCAAATAAACCCTCTCTTTTAAGTTGCTTTTGGTCATGGTGTTTATCTCGGCCATAGAGAGCAAGTTAAGACAGTCTCTTAGGACGATTCTAGACGCATCCCAAGACTCTCCCGAGGTCTTCCTGTGCCGGGAGGGAACTCTTCTCTCCCCCCTGCTTCAGAGGCCACACATCCTGGAGGTGACCAGAGAGCTGGAGACACTGCTGAACATGAGGAAGAACACCCCAGATTTGAGACAGAGGAAGTAAATGTGGGTCAACTGGCAACTTTCTGGTTCTGTAATCCTAGGCAAGTCACCTCACCTTACTGTGGTTCTGTTTCCTGTTGTGAAATTAATGTTTGCCTCTCCTACCCTGCAGGAATGCAGTGGAAAGCATGCCCTTCCTTTAAAACCTTATGCCTCAGTGACCTGGAAAAAGATGGGCTTGCTACCTTGTGATGCCCCAAGTCTACGTCCACGTTTACCATTTGGACTTTCTGGTAAAATATCCACATGTTTCAGGAACCCTAAAAGCACCTGTAAGAAGAAAAGAGAAATACGTCAGAATGTTCCAGAAGGGTGAAATATATTCACAGAAATGAAAAGGGGGGACAGGAAGGCTAAAAATCAGGGAAACCCAACTTTTGAGAGGCTCAGCCACTCCTGGAAGCAGACCCTCTGTAGACTGCGGGACTTTTAATTTCCAGACCAGCAGGTTTCATCACCTCATCTTCTCTTAACCTCTTTGTTAACTGAGTCCTCCCACCCTCCACCCTCCCAACCCTCCCCGCCCCCCATAAGCTGTTAGCTCTGAAGAGCTATACTTCAGCCTCCCTATTACAAGTTTTGTTTGTTTGTTTGAGACAGGGTTTCTCTGTGTAGCCTTGGCTGTCCTGGACTCACTTTGTAGACCAGGCTGGCCTCGAACTCACGGAGATCCGCCTGCCTCTGCCTCCCAAGTGCTGGGATTAAAGGCGTGCGCCACCACTGCTCGGCTCTATTACAGATTTTAAAGGCTCTCTCTCCAATGGCTTCCTGTCTTGACTGTTCCTTTTGTGGGGCAGGGGTGGGAGGAGGTTGTTACAGAAGACTTGGATGCCTCTCATTCTCAGCTAGGAGCCCGTGGTCATCTGTGTCACTGCAAAAGAAGATTCTTTGCCCTTAACAGCCAATGGCAGCACAGACTCTGGACCTCAATACGGTCCCCAGAGGCAACACAGACCACATCTACCTCTTTTTCAAACGTGTCTGTGTGTGTTCATGTGTGTGCATGTAAATATGGAACCCAGAGGACAATTTCAGGCCAGGAGCATCAGGCATGACTCCCCCATCCCTCATTTTTTGAGACAGGGTCTCTCCTTGGCCTGGAATTCATCAAGTAAGCTAGGCTGGCTTACGTCCTGGGAAATCCACCTGTCTCCGCCTGTCCAGCACTGAGATTACAAGGGCACATGCACCCTGTCTGGCTTCTTTAAAACGTGGGTTTGGATCAGGCATGGTGGTGCATGCCTTTAATCCCAGCACTCAGGAGGCAGAGACAGGCGGATCTTTGTGAGTTCGAGGCCAGTCAGGTCTACAAAGCTAGTCCAGGACAGCCAAGGCTACACAGAGAGACCCTGTCTCGAAAAACCAAAAAAAAAAAAAAAAAAAAAGTAGGTTTGGGGGCTGTAACTCAGGTCCACATGGCAAGCACCTTATTAAATGAGCTATTCATCAGCCCAATGCTGTCTTCCTCGAGACTGATGAATGGAATTGTTTCCAGAACATGGTCACATTATCAGGTCCAGTCCCTCAGCTCTTTAGGAAGCTCAGGGGCCATCCCAAGCATGGCATCTGCATGCAGGTCCCAAGGATCCTATCAGGACAGAAGGCCATCTCAGTTCACTGTGGCAGCTCTGCCGCTCTGTGGGGTGCCTGCTTCTTCCTAGCGAGTTTAACAATGGCAGAGTCACCTGTAGAGTTTACTGGTTTTGTTTCAGATTTATTAGTGTGTAATTGTAGGCTGGGCCTTAGGGGGCCCCGCTTCGGAACCCTAGTGGTTTGGTTGTGCCTGTGAGTGCATGCAGGACTGAATCTGTAGTTTAGCTGGTAATAGCCCTAACCCTAACCTAATAGTCGGTAAATAATTATTTGGATTGAAATGTTGCAATTTTATCGATGAAAGTAATAACAGTAACTGCCTTTAATTGTTTGTTATGTGCCAGTCACTAAACTACATGAAGAGTCAGGGAGCAGTCAGCGTAAGGAAGCTGACCACACAGAGATGGAGCCCAATGGAAGGGAAGTAACTGGAGCCTCCCACTCTATCTTCTGCAATCTCTGCATTCTCAAGTTCTCCTCCAGGGCTCATAGCTCTCAGGTTCTCCGTTCTTCACTGTAGGTGGTGTCCTGCTCCATCCACACCGGCTGAACAACATAAAACTGCAGCAGAGGCACAATTAGAGCCAGGAGGATCAATTTTCTGATGAATCAGTGACCGGCTCTGAATGGAACTAATTAGGTTTGTACCGTGATGCTCTTTCTCTGGGATCTGCTATTCAGTGATTTGACATTTGGTTTTGGGTTTGGGTTTTGTTTTGTCTTGTTTTGCTTTGCTTCCCTCCCACCCTCCAGGCAGGGTTTCTCTGTGTAGCCCTGGCTGTCCTGGAACTCGCTCTGTAGACCAGGCTGGCCTCGAACTCACAGAGATCCACCTGCCTCTATCTCCTGAGTACTGCCTGGCCTGTGAGCTGACATTTGAACACCTCTCCTTGCATGTATGTATGTAAACAGACCACACATGTGTCGTACACACAGAAAGAGCGGCCAAATAAATAGTGAAGAAAAACACATCTTTGAGACAGGAAAGCTCATAGAGATGCTAGAGGCTTGGAAGCAGGAAAATGCAAGAGGATGACATCCAAAGGAAGGAATGTTGCTCTCCCAGACTCTGGGGTGGGGCATGGGGTGTGGGGTTCAGGGATCAGGAAGGCCTCAGGGGAAATATGGCCCTGGGTATCAAATTAGCAACCCAGCTCTGCAAGTTCCTAGAGGATTAGAAGCTGGGATGTTCCCAGCAACACTTGCAGGTACCAAGGCTATCCATCTTGGGATTCAACTGATGCTTGCCCAGCACAGTGGTATTACCCATCACATTAGTTAAGGTTACATGCCTTTCAGAGAAGCTATACAGCCTTTGGTCAACTCAAATTTTGAGACGGGGGGGGGGGGGGGGGAGGGATTAGTAGAATGCTCCCAGAGTCTTTTATAAAACCAATGGAATAACCACAGATCAGCAATGAAACCATGAGCTGATGGTCATATTGCCACCAATGTGATTTTGCCTGGGCGCTCTGTCTCTGGGACAGGAGTGTCTTAAGGAGCCTATGTCTTAGCCCAGCTTCCTGGAGGCAGAAAGAGCCTGGTGGAGGTGATTAAGGGTGCTCTCGAGGGCAGCCTGAAAGGGAACAAGGGCGATGGACAGAGCTGGAGGCAGCCAAGCAAGCCTGCTCCCAGCCAGTTCTTCTGTGAGCTCTGCAGAGAGTGGCTTGCCTCTCGACATCACCTGTCCAGCATGGTGGAGTTACAATGTACCCCACATCCACCAGCCACTGGCTAGAGGCTGCCTCCATGGAGGACATATGTTTTGAAGCATTTGGAAGCAAGGCGATTTCGTAGAAGGGGCCAGTCATGCCCTTTATTAGCCAACACTCCTAGCAGCCCTGAAACTATGGGCCCATGCCTAGGCCTACCCCAACACACAAAGTCTTCTGGAGTTTCACTAGAATTTCACCAATGTGTAGATAATTTTGGGAAACTGAATTTTTTTTTTTTTACATTTATCTCTCCAGATCTAATGTTTATGGATGTTTAAAACTGGGGAGATAGTTCAGTCAGCAACACTCTTGCTATGCTGGGGAGGCAAAAAGAGGTGGATCTCTGAGTCTCACTGTTCTGCTAACTTAGCCTATCTGGTGAGTTCCAGGCCAGAGAGAGAACTTACCTTATAAAAACTGTGCATGGGCCGGGGGTGGTGGCACACGCCTTTAATCCCAGCACTCAGGAGGCAGAGGCAGGCAGATCACTGTGAGTTTGAGGACAGCCTGGTCTACAAAGCAAGTCCAGGGCAGCCAAGGCTAACACAGAGAGACCCTGTCTCAAAAAAAACAAACAAACCCCAAAACATCAACAAAACAAAAAAAATAAAACACACACACACAAAACAAAACAAAACAAAACAAAGACGACAAAAACTGTGTATGGCTCCTAAGGAACAACACCCAAGGTTGTCCTCTGGCCTTCACAGGTACCATACATGTGCATATGTAACTACATACACCTCCACACAAATAGAAGGCATGGAGGTATATATATCTATAATACTGCAGTCCTATTATTGAGGAAGTTGAGATAGTAGGTGCATGAGTTCAAGGCCAGCCTGGAATACACAATGAGACCCTGTTTCAAGAAAACCAACCCTAGGGCCTGGAGAGATGGCCCAGCAGTTAACAGCACTTACTGCTTTTGCAGAGGACCGGGGTTTTGCACAGGGTGGCTCACCGTCACCTGCCACTCCAGGTCCAGGGGGTCTGACATCCTCTTCTGGTCTCCAGGACCCGTGTTCTCTTAACCCTGTACCCATGTGATGCACGCTCATACAAATAGACAGATAAATCCATTTTTAAAAATAAATCAGTTAATTAAAAGGTTACCATTTTAAGCTAGGCCCTGTGGTGCACACCTGTAATCCCAGCACTTGGGAGGCAGAAGCAGGTGGACTGCTGTGAGTTCAAGGCCAGCCTCATCTACAAAACAAGTCCAGGACAGCCAAGCTACACAGAGAAACCCTATCTTGGAAAAAAAGAAAAAAGAAAAAAAAAAAGGTTACCATTTTAGACAGTCCATTTTTTTAATTATTGTTATGCTGCTGGGGTAACAATGGAAACTGACATTTGAACTACTATTTACCACGTTATGAGATATTCTTTGTCTTTATTTTATTCCTTGTAGTGCTGGGAATTGAACCCAGGGTCCTAGGAATGGTAAGTAAGGGCTTTACCCCTGAGCTACATTCCCAGCCGGATTTGTCCCATAGGCCACAGCAGGCTGAGCCACGCTCTTATCTCCCAACTCATCATACTCTATTGAACAGAAGAGACCCTGGCCTGAGATTAATAAACACTGAGATTATAAGACAACAGACACGGTTTGCAGAGAGAACAGAGTATCACTGTCTCTTAAACTGACACATGGGCATTCAAGGATCTACCTATAAAACATTAACCCAGTACAGGTTTCTTGCTTTTCTATTTCTAAAGATGCGTTTGTTTTTATGTGTGTGCGCGCGCGCGCCTTTGTGAGCTCAGTGTGTACTGCTTGCCTGCAGGTGCTGGTGGAGGTCAGAGGATGTCAGAGGGTGTCAGATGCCCTGGAATTGGAGTTCCAGGAGGCTGTGAGCTGCCTGATGTGGTTGCTGGGAACCAAACACTGGTCCTCTGGAAGAACAGTTGCTGTACCCTGCTTAACCTGCTTTAAGCTCTATAGCCCCTCCGTTCCTAGCATAACTGTGGCTCCTCTGTTAACAGCTGCTGTCAATTTTAGCACATCGGAAGCCATTTTGCCTCCAAGTCTCCATTTTGATCATAAGGTAGGATTAAGTTTAGGTTCTCAGACTCTACTTGCCTGGGAACGTGAACAGCCCTTGACTTACAGTTCAATACTTGTTGAACATTCTGCTTGAATTATTGACTTATGTTCTACTTAAACAAAACCAGGACACCCTGCTATGCTCCCTTCTCCCAGAATGATGGGGAACTGGAAAGTCCCCACACCTGTATCCTAGCCAATCAGCTTAAAACGCTTTGTCTAGCCACCTGGATACACTGTGCTCAGAACAAAATCGAATCTTCTGGTGTTTAACTGGTTAAAATGATGTGATGCTGCCTTCCCCTTGCTTCCCACCTGGTTACCTGGTTACTTGGTTACAGCTTTTCCTACAAAAAAAAAGCCCACCTTAAAAGCAGGCCAATGTCAGTTTGGCTCCCAAGTCCACTGTGTCCCTCCCTGGCTATGGTCAGTCTTGGGGTGTGGCACTCTAATAAAACATCGGTATCTCACGGAGACTGGTGCTCAAGTGGTTTGGGTGACAATTCTTGTATTGTAACACAGTAAGCACTCTTAACAGCTGAGCCGGCTCTTCAGCTCCATGGACATGTTTCTTCTTCTTCTTCTTCTTCTTCTTCTTCTTCTTCTTCTTCTTCTTCTTCTTCTTCTTCTCCTTCTCCTTCTCCTCCTCCTCCTCCTTCTTCCTTCTCCTTCTTCTTCTTCCTCTTCTTCTTCTTCCTTCTTCTTCTTCTTCTTCTTTTTCCTTCTTCCTTCTCCTCCTCCTCCTCCTCCTCCTTCTTCTTCTTCCTTCTCCTCCTCTTCCTCTTCACTTTGTAGACCAGGCTGGCCTTGAACTCAGAGAGTCACCTGCCTCTGCCTCCTGAGTGCTGGTATTAAAGGCATGTGCCATGACTGCCTGTATTTCTTTTTCCTCTTTGGACATGGTTTTCTAACTCCTTAAATTTCTATGTAACATCGGAGAATGCAGAATGATCTTATATTCTAAAGTTCTCTGTAGTTGTGTCTTGGTTATCCAATTTTATAATATGCTAATTGAACATTTATCATTAATATACAATCAAAGGAAGGGGATTTGTGACACAACTTAGTCATAGTAATGAGGATGTCTTGCAACTGTATAGCATTTGATAGCTCACAAAAATTGTAGTTCCATGTGTTATCTCTTAGGTGCCCCACAAAAGGCCTGGAGATGGGCACACAAGGCCTCGCTATTAAAATAGAAAGAAGAGGACTTCCAAGATTACACAAGGGCCAAGGGAGCGGTGGGAATAGTGCTCTGGCTCTACCTGTCAATCACAGAGTTAAGTCCATAAAATGCAGTCAAACAGCTCAAGAAGGTGGCAGCCAGTGAACAGATTGTCCAGCTGAAGACTGCAGTGACTCTCATGCGCTGTCTGGTTGTCACCTCTAGCTGTATGTGCCTAGCTGTGAGAAACCCAGACTTTCCTCTCCCTGCCCCCTTCATCCATATGTCTAGGAATTAGAGTGATCTCAACTTGGGCTGAGTGGCTGGTATGACAATAGCTGGGAGCCTGGTGTCACTGCTGAGCCCAGAACATTCCAAAGCTATGCCCTGGAGAAGCAGTGCTCTTGTCAACTTTCTTTCTTTTTTAAGAAATATTTATTTATTATTATGCATACAGTGCTGAAAAGGGTATTAGATCACATTATAGATGGTTGTGAGCCACCATGTGGTTGCTGGGAATTGAACTCATGACCTCTGGAAGAGCAATCCATCTCTCCAGCCCCCAACTCTTGTCAACTTTCATTGCAGCCCACAGATTTTGTATGTGGTGTCCTTATACCTGATAACTGTGGCCCAGTTCAAGCCAGGCTCCAGCTACCGCTGCCTTGGTGGCTTTCTTAGTGATGTGGGAGCCATCCACCAGAAGTGACTTGGACTGAACTTTATGCTGGAATATGGTGCATCTCTCTGCTTAGTGCCCTTCCCTCAGTATCAGACATTTAGACAAACGAACCCAGCACCAACCATCTCAGGGACCTGGCTTTGTAAGTCTGAGCTGCTCAAGTAAATACCAAAGACGAGGTGGTTTTTTCAACAAAAGAAATGTGTTTTTTGACAGTCCTGGAGGCTGAGAAGTTCACAGCGCTCCACCAGCAGGTCTGGTACCTGGCTAGGGGAGCTGTTTTCTCACTCTAACTTTATGGGGTAGGACAGCAGCTCTCTCCTAGGCTTCTTTTATAAGGGCTTTGCCACCATGACATAATTACCTCTACAGGGCTCCATGACTAAATGTCATCTCTTTGGTGGTTAGTACTTCAAATATTGAGTTTTAAGCAGGCACAAATATTCAGACCACAGCATCATTATAATTATTTTTCTTTAAAACTGAATTCATCTGACTACAGGTAGAATATAGGAATACTTGGAAAAGCAAAAATTAAAATAATTGGTAAACTCACTTCCTAAAGATTTCGTTTTTAATTATGTATATGAGTGTGTGTGTGCCTTTACGCATATGAGCACAGTGTCGGTGGGCACCAAGGGGGGTGTTGGATCCCCTAGAACTGGAGTTACAGGTAGTTGTGAGCTCCACACAGATGTGAGAGCCAAACTGGGGTTCTCCTGAAGAGCAGTTTACAGTGCTGATGGCTCAAGCCCCAGAAATTCCATTTATTAAGGTTAGCATTCAAGTGTCTTTTCTTTAGCCTGGTTCTCTGCCTGTAACAGTAAACAAGATTGAGATTATGCGGAACACACTGTTCAGTAAGCAACTCTGTACATTCGAACACTTCTGCCATCTCTCCTGTAGCAGAAAACACGACAGCTACATCCCATTAGTTTTGGTATCATGTTTCATTTTTAAGTGCCCACACCCAGCTTCTACAATTCTGGTGAACAGGACCACAGAGGAGGTTCCCTCCAGCATACTGGCTAATGGAAACAGCTGCACAGTGTGCCCGGCATCAGCACGTGATGTGACTCTAGAAACCATCCGTTTGCTTTGGCCTGACAACATGCCCATCCTTCCTGCTGACGGCGAGCGCTTCTCAGATGAGGCTAGCAGTTGGGGGAGCCGCTTCCAATTCTCTTCACACCAAAGTGGCGCGTGTCCTTCCGAGACTTCTTTCCTCTACTTTTGAGGTCTTTCTCTAGTTTGCAGACTTCTCAGACAGGTCTCCCAACTCTGTTCTCTCCCTACTCATGCCCCGCCCCTCCCATTCGTGCCCTTTGTTCCCTAGATAATTTCACCTCTATTTTCATTTTATATATGCATGATTCCATGTGACTATATGAAACCCAGGAACCACATATGAGAGAAAAGATAAGATACTTGTCATTTTAGGACTGGCTTAACTGGTTAATATAAAGTCCATTCAGTTGCAACTGTTTCCTGCAAGCCACACAACTTCGTTCTTCTTTGTAGCTAATAATAATAATAATAATAATAATAATAATAATAATAATAATAATAATAATAAATAAAAATTCCGTTATGTGTATAGACCACACTTTCTGTGTTCATTCCTCTGTTGTTGGACATACTGGTTGGTGGTATCTACAGAAGATTTTAAAAGAAATGTTATATGAAGTGGGTCACACACCGTGTAGAGGAAATAACTTCTTAGTATAAAGAGGAACCAGTGAAGCCAGAGAGGAACATATCTGTAGATGCTTTCTCAAGATTTGACTCAGAGGTGGGGGTAGGGGGGGTAGGGGGTGGGGATGGGGGGGTGTAAATGTCCCTCTAGCTGATTCACTTTTCTGCTTCTGTGGTGGTTTCCCAGGCCTACGTCAGCAGCCACCCTGTCCCCAGGGCACCGAAGGAAGGCGAGTGACAGTAGGAAAGAATCATAAAGGCAAGAAACGACCTGCAGGACCAGATGGGAGGGTTTGGGAAAGTGAAATCCTGACCCTTCCAGAGAGTTAACTTTTACAGTCATACCTTAGTAGTTACTTTTTTGGTGACACACGGCAGTGACAACTGATGCTGTTAACAGCCTGATGATTAAGTATGGGGCTTAAAATTGGGACGCATTCAGAGTAAGTTTCAAGACAGATTTCTTCTCCTTTTCCCTCAGCAGAAACGGTAGCGTGTGCTTTTTGTCTGTTTTATTTGGGTTCTTATGCCTTGACTTCCCTTCACCCCAATGCCTTTCAACACCCCAATACCAGGTAGGAGAGAGAGAAGGTTAGTGGGAGAGGGGAGTGTATGACTGCTTCCTGCTGGTTACAGGTCCTTGGGTTCCTTGAGGCAAGTCCAATTTTCATTTCAGGACCTCCAGCAACCAGGGGCAGCAGGAGGGTAGCAGCAGCCTCCTTCTTCTTCTTTGGATTTCCCCTCCCATTTCTGCCCCTCCCCCAACCTCCTCCCACACCCCCTGCCCCCCCTCCCCGCTACCCACCCCCTCCCATTTCTCACTGGGCTCTGGCTTTTATTCCCTTTCTTAGTCCCCAGAACTAAATTATCTACAGATGGCAAAGAACACATCCCTCTCAGAGCCTGCATGAGGCAGTCTGCTGCTGTGGACAATCTAAAGCAGCCCCATAGCCCACACCTGGGATTAAAACAAAGTCATATTTACACAACGTAACTGAGTTTAAAAAAAAAAAAGAGAAACCAAAACTCCCACTACAAGAAACCACTTATGGCAGGCAGGATTTACTCTGGCTTAAACTTTAAGGGAGAATCCGCCCACTACAGCAAAGTTCACAGTGGTAGGTGTGTGTGGCATGGGCTCTTCACATCTTGGTGGGTCAGGTAGAACAACGCGCACCTGGAGCATCAAAGCCGGCTCCCAGCATCCCATGTCAATCACCTAGGCACCTTCTCTAACTTTCAACAACCTCCCCATACCCCACCCCCAGCTGGGAACCAAGTGCCTATACCAACCACAATTGTCTTCTTCAACACACTGGCTTTGAATTTAACGCCTTCCTCTTCAACTTCCCCAGGGTTGGGATTATAAATGTGCCACCACACCCCAGGTTTAAGGAGGCTCAGGCTTTTGTGTGACTGGTATAGCAGGCATTGTTTCTGACCATTTCTCTCTCTCTCTCTCTCTCTCTCTCTCTCTCTCTCTCTCTCTCTCTCTCCCCAGTCCCCATTTTTTTGACAGATTTTTCTGTGTAGCCCTGGCTGTCCTAGAACTAGCTCTGTATACCATGCTGCCCTTGAACTCAGAGATCCAGCTGCCTCAGCCTCCCAAGTGCTGGGATTACACCGCCACCATTTTCTTATCTTAGAGGCGGCACCTCACTTTTTCCTCACTTGGTGAAGTGCTTCTATCCTGTCTTCCATGCACTCCTGGGTGAACCGGAGGTGGAACATATGGCGTAGATTTATCCAGCCACAGACAGAACTTTTCTAGCTATCGTAACTCCCTAAGGCAGTGGTTTTTAACCTATAGGTTGGGGTCTCATATCGGATATCCTGCATATCAGATATTTACACTATGATCATAAAAGTAACAACAGCTATGAAGTAATTTTGTGATTGGGGGTCACCACAGCATGAGGCACTGTATTAAGGGGTTGCAACATTAGGAAGGTTGAGAACTATGGCTCAGCTGGGCATGGTGGCGCACACCTTTAATCCCAGCACTTGGGAGGCAGAGGCAGGTGGATCTCTGTGAGTTCGAGGCCAGCCTGGTCTACAAAGTGAGTCCAGGACAGCTAAGGCTACACAGAGGAACCCTGTCTTCAAAAACCAAAACAAACAAACAAACAAAAAACCAAACCAAAACAAAACAAAAAAACCAAAAAAAAAAAAAAAAAAAAAAAAGAGAGAACTATGGCTCTAAGGAATGGGAAAGTAACCCACACCAGTTCAGGAATCAAGGGCTTGTGGGAGAACCTCTGTCTTGCTGGATCCAGAGAGTGTGTAAAACTGAAGTTTCTGGGAACTTTCTTGGTGCCTCAGGGAGTCTGAGTATAAAGCCAGTGTGGAGGAGCCACGGCATCTTCTGTTTTCATTGCAGACTGCTCCTTTAGCCGAAATGACCACAGTTTGCAATGAATCAAAAATTCTACCTCTGCTTTTGCTTTGACAGGGCACTTCAATGTGTCTAAAATTAATATTTGTCAGAAAACTGAAATCTGGGAGGGATGATCATCACACACTCAAGACCAGGCTGGACAGAGATACAGAACAACAACAAAGTTGGCCCTTTAAAAAACAAAACAAACAAACAAAACCCAAAAAAACCCCAAAAAGCTCTATATTTACATATTTTATTTTATGAACATTGTTAATGCATCTTAGGGATATGGAGCTATGGTGTGTAGAAAATATATCTTTTCTCAAAAAAAATATAGTCTTTGGAAGATAAAACCAGCATGTAAAAAGGTGGGTGTTGGGTGTCAGAGATGTGGCTCAGCAGTTAAGCACTGGCTGCTTTTTCAGAGGACCTGGGTTCAACTCTCAGCCCCCACATGGTGGCTCACAACCCTGATAACTATAATTCCCGGGGATCTAATGCTTTCTTTTGATCTCCATGAGCACCTGGCACACATGTGGTATACAGACATACCTGCAGGCAAAACACACACACACACACACACACACACACACACACACACACACACACACCAAGTGTGGTGGGCATGCCTTTAATGCCAGCACTCAGGAGGCAGAGGCAGGTGGATTGCTGTGAGTTCGAGACCAGCCTGGTCTACAAAGCGAGTCCAGGACAGCCAAGATAACAGAGGAAACCCTGTCTTGAACCCCCTCCCCACAAAAAGAGAGTATTGAGCATGGTGTTGCATACCTTTAATCTCAGCATTCAAGAGGCAGAAGTAGCTGCGGCTCTGTGAGTCTGAAGCCAGCTTTGTCTACATAGCAAGTTCCAAGCCAGCCAGGGCTACATAGTGAAACTGTGTCTCAAACAAAACAAAACAAAAAACAAACAAACAAACAAAAGACACAACCAAACAAAAAACAAACAACAACACAACAAATGACAAAAATGAAAGCATAAGTCCTTTAGAAAACAAGTGAACTGGAGATAGTAATTATATTAATGTATATAAAGTATCGGAATGGATATACAGTAATTGCTAACTATCTACAAACACAACCAGCCTACACCAAATGGTACTGCCTGTGTTCCTAACCTGCAGGTGGATGCATATGTTTGCATTTCCTATCTAGGTATTTAATGACTTAAGGATTTGCATATAACGGACTCAACATTTCTCCTCAGATGTCTACCAGGTACCTGGAGCTCAGGATGTCTGGGAAGATTATTTCTCTAAATCTTTTTTTTTTTTTTTTTTTTTTTTTTTTTTGGTTTTTTCGAGACAGGGTTTCTCTGTGTAGTCTTGGCTGTCCTAGACTCGCTTTGTAGCCCAGGCTGGCCTCGAACTCACAGCGATCCGCCTATCTCTGCCTCCCGAGTGCTGGGATTAAAGGCGTGCGCCACCACGCCCGGCCCTATTTCTCTAAATCTTGCAGACCTTCCCTGACTTCCAAACTTTTGGTTGACAGCAACCCAACCTTTCTAGCTGTTCAAGGTCTGAAACCTTAGGCATTATCTACTGTCCTTTGTCTCACACCTTGAATCCATTTTCCAAGGAAATCTTACTGTCTCTCTATTCAAAATTTCTTTAGGGTGAGCCTACCTCTTCCTACTCCGCTGAAACCTGAGTTACTAGGAGAACGATCTGGTCTTCCTGCTCTTGTTCTTGCTGCCCGAAGTCTATCTATAGCAAATCAGCTGAAACAGTCCTTCCCGTGGATGTGACCAGAGAGACCAGACTCTTCAACAATGGCATTTTTGATGAGAGAGAGTCACAAGGTCCAGACTCAGGGGATGAGTAGACTAACTCCTGGCCTCCTCTTGATGATGGACTGTTATGACTCATTAGCTGTTTTAAAGACTATTTAATGACACCGGGGAAACAGCTAAGTGAACCCTGAACAGTAGGCCAGTGAGCCCGGGATTCTCCTCCAGGGATATCATGTATATGTTAAATGGTATAACTCAAACTCCAGAATGTTCTTCTCTACTGCAAAGCATCCTTCTATGTTTCCCTTCTCATCCGGCCTGTCTGACCTATGCCCATCCCCCTACCTTTCTTTTGTGGCTGGGCTTCCTGAAGGCAGATGCGTCTCAGCCTCTTGGTTCTTGGGGTATGTAGTCATTTTTATACTGATTTACCTTCTTCTAGGGCAACTCTTCTACCCAACTGCTCCCTTTTTTGCCTCTCCAGGCCACTCTCTCACTAGTCATCTTTTTTTTAAAAAAAATTATTATTTATTATTATGTGTACATAGCTCTGCCTGCATGTACACCTGCAGGCCAGAGGAGGTTATCAGATCACATTACAGATGGTTGTGAGCCACCGTGTGGGTGCTGGGAATTGAACTCATGACCTCTGGAAGAACAGTCAGGGCCATCTCTCCAGCCCCAACAGCTAGTTGTCTTAACCCTTACGTCCTAAAGCCTCACTTCCGCCCTGTACAAGATGAACACAGTCATAAAAAAAAACAAAACAACCACAACAAAAATTTCAAAGCTGGGTGCGGCGGCTCACATCTGCAATCTCAAGAGGCAGAGGCAGTGGATCTCTGAGTTCGAGGCCAGCCTGGTTGACGAAGCAAGTCCAGGACAGCCAAGTCTACACAGAGAGACCCTGTCTTGAACAAACAAAACAAACAACAAACAAAAAACTCATTCATTAGTGTGTGTGGGTGTGGGTGATGTGAGTGTGGGTGTGAGCATGCCATCCGTGAGAGGGGAGGTCAGAGGATGTGGGTTCAACAAATGCAGGTGGTTGGGCATGCGCAGTAAGTATTCACTGAACTATCTTGCAACATGGTTTTTTTCTTTTCTTTTTCTTTCTATCTTTTTTTTTTTTTTAGACAGGATCTTGAGGTTGGCCTAAAACTCATGATCCCGTTTTCTTAGCCTCCTAGGTGTTGAAATGCTGGAATTATAAGGGTGCGCTACACCTGGCCTCTGAGGCGCTGGTAAACCCTGACACACTGTATTAGGTAAGAAGCCACATAGTTTTGTGCTTTCACATCGTTGGTGCCACACCTATTAACACTTGCTGGGCTGTAGAGTTACTTTGTAAGTATCTTTGTAACCTCCACTCTCTCACAGGACAGCAAGTCTCATGAAGACAAAACAAAACCCCAACAACTCCTCCTCCCCCCATCTTTCCTCCTTTCCAGAATCCTCACTTCCATTCAGGAAGTGTCTGGAACATAGTAAGAGCACCTGGAGAGATGGCTCAGTGGTTAAGAGCACTTGCCACACCTGGAGAAGAACCCGGGTCAGTTCCCAGCCACCTACATGGTGGCTCACAACCATCCATAACCCCACTTGCAGGGATCTCACCTCCAAGGGTAGCAAGCACGCATGTGGTGCATATACATAAATGTAGGCAAAGCCTACATAAAAATAAATCTGAAAGTGTATTAAACAGAAATGGTGATATTTTAGCTTCTTAAGGGCAGAGATCCTATTTTATGGCCACATTTCTACTCCCTGTGTGCTTGGTATATGACGGGTTAAAGTTTGGTAAGCCGTGACATGAAGTTTTATTGCTCATTTATAAGTGGAAGTGCAGAAAGAGCCATCACTTGATTATCTACGATTAGGCATTCAAACGAAATTGATACTGAAACAGCTTCTTTCTTATCAACCTTTCCTTAATTTTAAGACTAAAGAAAATACTTTACCCTTCCTTGTTTATTCTTAGGACTAAAGGGCAAGCTGTCCCTTCTAGAAGAATCTGCACAGAGCCGGAATTAGTCATAAGTGAGATTCAGCATCAAAAGGTTATGGAATTCTCATTTTGATAGTTAGGGTTGGTTCTAGCTTTGTTTTTATTGCTGTAATAAAGAACACACACACATACACACACACACACACAGCAACTTGGGGAGGAAAAGGTTTATTTTTATTTTATTTTTTGGTTTTTCTTTTTCTTTTTGTTTTGTTTCTTTTTTGTGTGTGTGTGTGTGTGGTTTTTTTGTTTTTTTGTTTTTTTGAGATAGGGTTTCTCTGTTACACAGAGCCCTGACTGTCCTGGACTCGATTTGTAGACCAGGCTGGCCTTGAACTCACAGAGATCCACCTGCCTCTGCATCCTGAGTGCTGGGATTGAAGGCATGCGCCAGAGCGCCCAGCTGGAAAGGGTTTATTTCATCTCATATTTCTAGGTGATAGTCCATTACTAAGTTAAGTCAGGGCAAGAATTCAAGGCAGGCAGGAACCTGGAGGCAGGATCTGAAGTAGAAGCCACAGGGGTGCTGCTTACTTGCTTATGTCTTATGACTTGGTCCGCCTGTTTTCTTACACAAGCCAGGACTATCTGCCCAGGTGGCACCATTAGTAGTGAGCTGACCCTCCCACCCGATTCATTCATCAAGAAAATGCGCCACAGACTTGCCTACAAAACATCTGATAGAGGTATTGTCTCAATTAATATCCCCAGTTCTCAGATATGTCTACGCTTGTGTGACGGTTTGAAAGAGAATGGCCCTCCTAGGCTTATGTATCTGAATGCTTGGACTACTGCTGGTGAAGGATTAGGAGGTATGGCCTTGTTGGAGACGATGTGTTGTTACCGTGGGCTGGCCTTGAGGTTCCAAAAGCCCATGCTATTTCCAGCTAGCTATCTGCCTCATGCTTGTGGGTGAGATGTGAGCCTTCAGCCACTGTTTCAATGCTCTATCTGATTGCCTGCTGCCATTGTCTTTGCCATGATGGTCATGGACTCACCCTCTGAAAGTGTAAACCCCATTAAATACTTTCTCTTATTTGTCTTTGTCACAGCAGTGGAAAAGTAACTGAGACAGTTTGTATCAAGTTGACAGAAACCAACCACAGTGTTTAACTTTTAATGTCAGCTAAATGAGGATTCTCTTTACTTTCATTGCAACACTAACCTCTAAAAATGTTTGTGGTCAGATGTATTAAAATACACACACGGGTTTATAGATGAACTTATTTGGAACAGTAAAAGCAGAAGTAAAAAAAAAAATCTTACAAATGAGAAATTTACAATTTTATTGTTTGGCAAAATTGGTTTATTTACCTACAAGACAGAGTCTCCCTCTGTAGGCCCGGTTGGACTAACTTTCAGCAATCTTGTCTCAGCTCTTCAAGTGCTCCATTATAGGAGTGAGTACTGTGGTGTGATGTCAGCGCTCCACAAGGCTCATGCAGTTGAACACTTGGTTACCCTGTGGGGGTGATGTTTGGGTATATTTAGAAGGTGTGTTCTTGCTAGAGGAAGTGTGACATTGGTCCGGGCTTTCCGAGTTTAGAATTCATGCCATTTGTGGGTTCTCTCTGCTTCATGTCTGTGGATCAGGATGTGAGCTCTCAGCTTGCTGTTCCAGCTGTCACGCTTGACACTTTTCTCCCTCCGGGACCAGGAGCCCAAAGGAACCCTTGCTTTGATATGTAGCCTTTGGGCATGATGTTTTATCACAGTAATTGACAAGTAACTAACACAGAATCAGACCTGGCTCTGGCAGAATTCTGAAAAATAAACGGAATTTGAGATGACAACCACAGCAGATTTATTAGCTATTGTATCTACTTATTGAAGAAAATAAGCAGAGAGGAAAGGAAAAGAGTCAAATCAAATATAACAGAAATGAATAAATAGAAAGTGGTACCTTTTTGGTATGAAACAAAACCTAAAAATCTAAATTTAAAAATTTACTATAGGAGCAGATTCAGTGGTGCATGCCTTTAACCCCAGCGTATAGGAGGCAGAGGCAGGTGGGTCTTTGTGAGTTCGAGGCCAGCCTGGTCTGCAGGACAGCCAGGGCTATTACATGGAGAAACCTTATCTAGAAAAAACCAAAAATGTGTGTGCGTGAAACACTATTGGTATGTAACATGATATCAATGAAGAATATTGGGTGAATGACACACACACACAGATGATATCAAAAGAAAATTGTAAATCTAGACAATGAAATTTTAGAAGAATAAAAAATAAATGTACATAGCCTATGGCAATTATATTACCAGGTTTCCATAGCCTTATAAGGAGAAAACAAAAAAATTAAAAATGGTCCTTTGCAAACACAAAACAAGCAAAAACACTGTACGCAAAGTGGCATCCTATTTTTTCTTGTGTATGTGAGTAATGTGCATTTATGCTCATATATGTGTGGGTGCTCAACATCATTTTCATTGAGGCAGGGTCTCTCAATTGAACACAGAGCTCAGGAATATTTCTTTTTTTTTTTCCTTTTCTTCTCCTCCTCCTCCTCTTTTTTTGATTTGGCTTTTTCAAGACAAGTTTTCTCTATGTGTACCCCTGGCTGTCCTGGACTCATTTTGTAGGCCAGCCTGGTCTTGAACTAACAGAGATCCGCCTGCCTCTGCCTCCCAAGGGCTGGCACTAAAGGTGTGAGCCACCACGTCTTGCCCTCTTCTGTTTTCTAAATTTAGGATTACAAAGGAACTCCACCCTTGACTGACATTTATGTGGACTCTGGGCATATAAACTATGGTCTTCATGCCACAGCAAGTGCTTTAGTTTCAGAACTATCTCTCTAGGCCAAGCAGCCTGTTAAAAAAATCTTTTTATTCTTTGAAATTTTCATACATGTACATGATGTATTTTGATCCTATCTGGCCCCACTTCTCTCCCCCTGAGACCTCCAAACCCATTTTCCCTCAACTTCATGTCCTCTTTTAAATTTATTGATAGTCCTGATCAATTATAATGTTTAAGATTTATTTTTATTATTTTTAATTATGTGTTTATGTATGGGTCTCTGTGTGAATATGTGCATGCGAGTGCAGGTGCCTAATGAGTCCAAAAGTGGCAGATTTCTCTGGAGCTGGAGTTATTGATAGTTGCGAGGCACCCAATGTGGGTGCTGGGAGTCCTTAGAACTTGGGTCCTTAGAAAGAACAATATGTGTTCCTAACTACTGAGCAATCTTGCCAGTCCCTAAGCCTAGTTATTGTTGGCCATATGTACATAAGTGCAAGGCCACCCACTGGGGCATGGACACATCCACAAAAAAAAGTTACTCTCAGTTTTTTTTAGCAGCCATCAACTGTCCATAATAGTTGCTTAGTTTTGGCTGGAATCTCAGGAGGCCCTTGGCCATCTCTGCTGATTTTTTTCTTTTTTCTTTTTTCTGGTTGAAAGTTGCTTTGACTAAATCCAGTTCAGATCACAACATCCAAATGTGTCATTATTAGGTGCTGCTACCACCTTGATCTATAGGCAAACACAATCTCTAGTAGCTTTTTTTGGTTTTGTTTTGTTTTTTGTTTTTGTTTTTTTCAAGACACAGTTTCTCTGTGTCACCCTGGCTGCCTACTGGCCTTGAACTCAGAGATCGGCCTGCCTTTGCCTCCTGAGTGCTGGGATTACAGGCATGCACCACCATCGCCAGCTGGAAGGGTTCATTTTATCTTGCACCACGCCTGGCCCAAGTAGCTTATTTTTAATGTTTGAACTAATGATGTTTCCAGATATGTGCTCCAAACAAAGGAACATAGTATTGCTTTTGCCAAGATAGTTTCATCTAAAAATATGGAAAGACAAGAGAAACATGAAAAACACATTATCATCATTAATATCAGAGAAATTCATGTTAAAATATATCTGCTTTCATCTATTACAACAGTGGAAATAAAAAGTATAATACCTGATGCAGGCAAGTAGACATAGCAATGAATATTTGTTATAAAACAAAAAAATTTCTCTACATTATCAAAGAAAACTATGAAAGAATAAATATGTACATATCCAGCCATCTCATCCCCTCAAACTGTAAAAACATTTGCAAAAAAATTCCTCCATCTATTAATATCTTCCCAGAGCAGCCAGCCCACACAGACCTGGGGCATTCACATGTCAGAATATTCCATAAAGATCTGGGAACAGATATTTTTGGCAGAAAGGAATACTTAATGTGCCGAGAAAGACTGCCTACGATGTAACTCAGGGTTATAGACTGAGTCAGGAACTCCCTGCAATGACAAAACGTTAGTGTCGGTCTACAACATTCCAATCATTTATTACAGACTCTTTCAATAAGAGGAGCTGCTTTTGTTTTTGTTGCTAAATAGGGGGCAAAATATGAAGGAGAGGTAACAGTGAGATTCTAAAGTTGCTTTACAACACTGCCCTACACAATCCTAATGCCTAGTTTTACAGTGAAAGAGGGCCAGGTTTGGTGGCACGCGCTTGCAATCCCAGCACTGGAGAGGCTGCCAACATAGCCAACCTAGTCAGTTCCACGTCTATGACATTTAATGCCTTAAAAACAAAAACAAAAACAAAAAACCCCCCAAAACCAAGAAATATCACCCAAGGTTGTTCTTTGTGTGCTAAGTGTGTGTAGACAGACAGAGCGCGCGCGCACACACACACGAGTTTCTCTTAGCACACTCTCCCTGTGTGTTGAACCTCCAGGATTGATGCCGTAAGTGGCAGCCTCATGAACTCTAAGGTTGAAAGTCTTGATCAAGCCTTTGCGATCTCAGTGGGTGTGGGTCCAGAAAGCCCGTTTAGAAACCATTAGACAAAAATCCTAACAGAATTTGTGGGTTAATTCGTGTGTTTCTGCAGTCTGCGGTTTTTGTCGATGGGAGATCGCATCCAAGAGCGCCTTGTGTCCTTTCCCCCAGATACCTGCTCAACTACCACTTCCTGCCAGAGGTCTTTTTTGACCATCTTCTTCAGCCGGAGGCCTCACCCTCAAATTTTTCTCATCAATGCTTGCCGCTAAGTTCACAACAATCTGTCATGATATTGTTTATCTGCTTAAGTTCATCTGCTCAGAAGGTAAGTTTTCCCGAGCGTAGGATCTGGTCTTCTGGTGCCTTAAACCTTCGTGGCTTCCACATATACTTTGGTATTGAAGGACTGGCCTACAATTTCTCTGTTTGTGTGTGTGTGTGTGTGTGTGTGTGTGTGTGTGTGTGTGTGTGTGTGTGTGTGCGTGCACCTACATACAGGTCTCACTGTGGTGATTCAAACTCCTTAGCTCTGTCACAGGTTCCAGTGGACCTGGGACAATGGGTGTACGGCATCATACCTGGTTTTAAACTGGGAATAGAACACGGGGCTACAAGTATGCCGAGCAAGAACCCTATGATCTGCGCTACAACCTCAGCTGGACGTTTCTTTAAAAGCAGGCATTTTCATATCGTGCAGCCACACCCACCCGTCACATCCTTTCCCACAGTCGGCGGCAGCGGACCAAGTGCCTCACTTACCCAAGCCCTCCTCCCACCAACCCCCTTAGAGGCCACCAGGTTAAGTAACGGCCACGAAACGCTCCGGTACCAACTCTCGGGACCAGGTCCGGCTCGAGCGAGAGCAGGTCGCCTTCCCTGACACCCGCTTAATCATCTGGTGCGAGCCCGGCGCCCGGCGGTCCAGCCGCTAGCCCCGTCCCGCGCGCGCCCGCCGCCCCGCCGCCCGCCACAACTACTTCCGGGTGAGCGGGTCGCCGGCCGGTGGCCCCGCCCATCTGCCCCGCCACCGCCGCAGCTGCAGCGGCCGCTCGGGCAGCGGCTCATCCCGGGTCGCGTTCGCCGTCTCGGCCGCGGCGCGAAGGGCAGCCTGGGTGCGACTGCGTGACCTGCCGCGGCGCGAGGAGCCCTCCTTCTCTCCCTGCGGCCCGCGCGGTGGACGGTGTCGGGGACAGAGGGTGGCCGCCGCGCCCCTCGCCCCGCTCCCGGGCGGCCGCTCCGGCCCTTCCGGGCGGCGCCGCAGCTTCAACCCGTGCGGCCAGCAGGTAAGGGTAGGCGACGGGCCGGGCTGTCCTGAGGGGCTGCTCCGAGACGGTTCCGGGCTGGGGTCGCCTGGCGGGTCGCCGGCTCCCGCTTCTCCCGCCCCCAGCGGGGGAAGAAGGGGGTTACGCCCCTTGGACCGGCATCACTTCGGACGGCTGGGTGCCCCAGCTCCCGTTGCTCCGGGGCGCCACACTCCCTCAGTCTCTGTCCTCAGTCTGTCCCGGGAGGAGCCGCCTCGTAAACGGTGTCAGGCCGGTGGAGGGCGTAGCTCCATCTCGTGCTTCCTTCTTGATCTGAATTCAAACGCGGGGCTTAGCAGGCTCAGGGCAGGACGGTCAGGGTTAATGCTTGACTAATACGGGGCGTCATTTACACCCACATTGTGGAGTTCCATAGCTCCAGTCAGGCCTGGTTTCCCTTTGCTGTGTATATCCAGCAGGAGGCAGGGGAAATAAGAAAACCCAAGGGAGAAAAGTTCCAAGTGTTTGCTTTACGTTTTTGTTTTCCCACCTCAGGACATACAAATATAATGCCGAAACATGGCTAAAGGGTATGCCAAACTTTCATTATTTGTCGCTTTTTGATTTTTTTTTTCTATTTAGTGACTCAGCATTTTTGCCACACAGTTTTTGTACAGTATGTTGATTGACTCCAAACTATGTAAGGATAACAGAGTGACCACTATTTGTGTTGTGTTATCACACTGGGAAGAGGAGCAGTAAAGGAGTGAGGAGATGGAACGCAGGGTATGGACAGATACATTCGTAATCAATGTTTGACGTTTTCCTCCAGTATTTACTCTGAGAGGAGTAGGTGGGAAAAGCTGCACCCGCTGGAGAAAGCATAGGGTTGCTGGAAGAGTTAGTTGGCCAGGTTTATCAAGGCTTGAATGTCTTGCCGAGTTAGCCCTAATTAATCTACATCATGCCCTGCTTAACAACTACAGAGAGACGATGACCTCGTATTTAATACACTCATACCGATTAAGAATTTCGGAAAGTGTGATTCATGTAGGAAGTTAGGTCACACTCGCTATTGTGAATCATTGATCGGGATCTTCACATTGACATGGTGGAAAGCTAAGTCGTTTCTGCCCGTTTAATTGGATAATTTTACTCCTTTTATAGCAAGTGATGTCTAATGTTTGGTTCTGGTTGTTGCTGGGTGGTTATTGTCATGCACTATGGTATGGAAATAAAACTTTAAAATTTGCACAATGTTTTGTTTTTATAAGCCTTTGTTAGTTACTAAATGGACAGCTGTGATTTTAAATCCCTCCCCCCCCCTTTCTTTTTTAAACCAGATGTGGGAAGCCAAATGAAGGGGTTTAGAAGCCAAGTAAATGTCAGTGGAAAGGAGAGCTGCCATCACTAAGGTATGAAGAAGTACTGTACAGTTATAAAATAGCTTTGTGAGTGGGAAGCTTCAGCACTTTGCCATCATACCCTTAAAAGATGTTGAATGAGGCTAGACTAACTGGTTCTGTTCTGGAAGGAATTGTGTGTTGAAGTTTTGGTTTATTTTTAGGATTGACTAATTTCCAACTAAAAGTAACTTTATTGCTGCAATGCAATTAGATCATTTTGGTCTTTCAAAATGAGATGCAAATAACTTTGAATCTCACAGTTCTTGCAATGGACAACCTAGTCTTCCTGTTTTTTCTTTTTAAGAGTCCTGCTTATTTTACCTTGATTGACAGAAGTGCTAATTGACTAATTGGAAAGTAATATCTAGTGTTTGGTGTTGAGTAAGACAGATTTTCCTTTAAATCTCTGATAGATTTTTTTTGGCATTTTTCCCACTTTGGGTATCCGTTCAGAGTGTTCTGTAATGTTGCTTTTTATTTCTGTCCAGCTGATACGATGATGACTTAAGAGTTTCTGTTCCTTGTAAACAGAGATTCCCTTTTGGAAAATCCCTTGTGAAAACCTTCGTTGGAGACAGTCTTGATGCTTAAATACACAAGAGAGCCAGGCGGTGGTGGTGCACGCCTTTAATCCCAGCACTCGGGAGACTGAGGCAGGTGGATCCCTGTGAGTTCGAGGCCAGCCTGGTCTATAGAGTGAGTCCAGGACAGTCAAGGCTACACAGAGAAACCTTGTCTCAAACAACAACAACAACAACACCCCCTCCCCCCACACACAAGAGAAAGCTTTTTAGGTTAGGCTTTAAGCCTCTCCATAATGAATGGAAAAGTGATAGAAAATATATTTGGCAAGGTAGCTCTCTTTTGCAACACAAAAACAATTTGTAAAAATTAATTTAGCATGGAGGAGTAAGTGGTCTTTTGTAAAGATCTTTGTGAATTGCTTAGCCTGTTCCCAGTCTGAAAGGAATAGAATTGATGATCTGATGATGGGGTGGGGACGATTGTCTGTACAGCCTAGGAGCCTTGGTGGGGATTATTTAGAAGCATTACAATTCTTCTGCCCTTATCCAGGGAGTGCTATCTGTTGCACCTACAACAGCTTTTTTTCTTTTAGGTAGTTGCTTTCTCCCTGGAGAATCTGAATTGAGGAAGTGATCCCTTACCTGGGAAAACATACTACCTTATCCAGTATGTTTGCATATAAAGAATAGACTCTGACCAATATTTAAAGCCCCTCTCACCTCAGACAGGGTTTCTCTCTGTAGCTTGGTTGTCGTGGATTTGTAGACCAGGCTGGCCTCTGCCTCCCCCCTCCCTGAGGACGGGGATCACAGGCATGTGCCACCATGACCAGCTTCAAAGTGAGGCTTTTAAAACTTCAGAAGGAAAGGAATTGAGCCGAGTTTGTCTTGTGAGTAAAATATTTTAGTCTTTTTCCCAGTTTTTCTCCTTAGAGCTAATAGATGGGAGAACTATCTTGGGAAATGAGTGATTGACGTTGCATTTTGCACTTTAATCTTTCAAACTTTTTGGCTAACAGTAAATTAGTCTAGACTTAAAAGCAATTATACCCTAGGGTAAAATTATAAATTACAAACTGGGCTTATCATGTGCTATATGTTTTCATTTGTTTATTTACTTGTTCTGGTGGTTGTCATGGAGAGCTAAGGGAGAGAACCAATTCCTGGACAGTCACTGAGACCTGCATATGCTGCGGGTAGGGAGGAAGCAGGCAAAAAAAAAAAAAAAAAAAAAAAAGAGGGACACTTGGAAAAAGGGAAGAAGTGATGCTTATGGTAGGGGTTCAATGGCATTTGTGAACCTTTTAAAGATTGATAAAACATGTAAAAAGAAACTGTCATATGAGAAAAAGAACTTTTCTTCCTATCACAAACTTTTTACCTTCCCACATTCCTATTCCCTGCTCCAAGCTACCATGTTAATGGTTTTGCATGTATTCTCCTCCATCGAATTCTGTTACATGTGTTTAGAAGTGTCTTTAATTGTGATGTATCTGAGATATTTTTCCGTATTAACACCTGCTCCTATCTCATTTTATTTCTGAAAGACTGGATTTATTCATTTTCCATAGGTTAACTAATTCTCTATTAGTAAACATTAAGTCATTTTTAGTCTCTTGGAAACAAGTGCTTGACCATTTATAGGTCAATCTGTGGAGTGTGGTTTTGAACACATGACTTTATTTTATAGAAGATGTTTTCTTAGCCACAGGAGGAAGAAGAATTAAAAAAACAAACAAAAACTATGTTCTTTACCCATCTCTTCATTTTAAAAAGCGCTATGAACTGGGCTTCATATCATGTGCCTTGTTAACATGTGAGAGGCTAAGCCAGGAGATTGAGAGTTGGCGGTTACTA
Source organism: Acomys minous (assembly GCF_964271855.1). Classification (NCBI taxonomy): domain Eukaryota; kingdom Metazoa; phylum Chordata; class Mammalia; order Rodentia; family Muridae; genus Acomys; species Acomys minous. The sequence continues at coordinate 12,708,805 of NC_140495.1, read as the reverse complement.
TGGTCTATACAGCATGTAGTAAGACCTTGTCTCTAATAAAATTGAAAATGTGTCTTATAAGTCAACTTAAAGACATTTTGGAGTGTCAGATGATTAATTTGAACTGGTAACTGTCAAGATGCCATAGTGGAAGTCTGGCATTAACAAATATAAACTACTTATACATGGTAAAATGACTGTATTTTATTGATTTGTTTCAGAGTTTATGTTTTCTGTTAATTAAAAGCTTTTATACAGCTGAGAGTGGTGGTATACACCTTTAATCCCAATACTTGGGAGGCAGAGGCAGATCTCTGAATTCAAGGCCAGCCTGGTCTCTATAGCCACCTCCAGTCCTGCTGGAGCTACATACAAAACAAAAAGCAAAAAACAAAAAACCAACCAACCAACCAACCAAACAAAAAAAACCCAAAAGCCAACCCCTACCCCCAAATAAATAAAATAAAAACAACCTTTGTATAGTTTATGCTTTTGCCTTGCTAAAGTTAACTGATATCAATCATAAGAGAAAGAAATGACCCACCATTTCTTCTTTATCTTCCAAATCCTAGTTTGTCTGTTCAAAGTAGAATAAATGATAGAACCTGAGAGCCGGAAATTCCTTGGCAATCCAGAACACTGTTGGTGAATTCCTTTGCCAAGCAGGAAGTAGGTAGAGATGTAGACTTTATTCGGCAAAGAGTTGGTGAGCAAACTAAGGGAGGTTCGAAAATTTAATTAGAAGTTCTATAGGTGACTCATGGCCACGGGAGGTTCAGGAGCTTTTGTCCTTTTGAAATGACAGAGTAAGTCCTGAGAGGCTCAAGTGTGGTGGAGCTGGCACTCATGAGTGGCAGTTTCCCTGGATGGTGTCCAGGGTCTATTTTGAGGCCCTGTCAAGACTTGCCTGACGGATCTTACCGCATAACCATAATCTGTCCTGGCCCTGCTGCAAGTCCGGAAGGCCTGCGGTTTAGGGAAAGTGGCAATTGCAGGAGAGGGAGGGAGCTATGAAGACCATTTACCTTCAGAAGATGGAGGCTAAGTTTTGGGCTGAAAGTCTGCTAAGCGTGTATATTACATACCCTAGCATCCAGGTGTTTTCTGATTTAGCATCCAGGGTTTTGTTTTCTACCCTTTATTTACTTATTTTTGGAAAGAGTTTGATTGCAGCGACCTGAAGAGGAATAATGTGCATGAAGAGGAACATGGGATTGTCCCAGCTTAGTGTTTTATATTCTGGTTCTGAGCATACTTGCCAAGAACCAGTCAAAATGATTGACTGTGTGTGTGTGTGTGTGTGTGTGTTGCATTGTATGGGTGTAGGTAGGCTGGATCCCTAGTTGAAATGGTTCTTCACACTTTGGCACTGGGATCTTAGAATAACAACTGTTTTACAGGAGTGTTTGGCATTCACACAGCTAAACTATTTTCTTACTCTATTTTCCCCATGAAAGTGGTGTGAAATTATATATCTTATTTAATTTTCTTCTATTTTATTTATTTTGTATGCTTGTGGGTGTATAAGAGGACAGTTTGAAAGAGTTGGGTCCCCTACCCTATGGCTTCTGGGATCAAATTCTGGTTGTGAAGTTTGGAGCAAGCAGGTGCCCTTACCCAGTGAGCCTTCTGGCCCTGAAGTTGTACTTTTAAACTTTTGCTTTTCAACAGACTACATAGGTGTCTCCTGTGCGGTGTGGTGCTGCATGAAAACTGTGTGTGCTTAGGCTTAAAGTGATCTCACTTCTTTGGCTATAAAGCTGTTGAACTGTCACACCCTCTGACCAAGGTTCACGTGCTGTTTTGCTGCTGAGCTGTCCTGCAGTCAAGGGTTCTGAAGGATTCAGCTTGCAGGTGTACTTTATAGATGTGAGCCTACATGGCTCCTGGTCATTTGTGTCACCTTAGCTTGGTACTTCAGCAAGGTTAGTTCTGGAGTCCTTAGCATTTCATGATGCTGTCTTTAGGATTCAGTGTAAGGAGAACACAGTGAACAGTGGTTTGTTTTTCTTCTATTACCTGGTTTATTCCTATTATCTCTTCCTACTCTCAGGCTTTCTCTCCTAGAACAATAGAACAAAAGAAAATAAAACATGGTGTGGATGCATGGAGAATGGTTAACAACTGGAAGAAAGTTTAAGTGCCTATCAGGGCGTTTTTATTTTTTGAGAAGTAAGCTGCTACCTCCTCTAACACCATGGCAGGATCACAGACTCACTCTCCCCATTGTTTCCACTTTGAACCTTGTATATAGTATAGCTTAGAGTTTCTTCATGAGCATTATGCTTTTAACTAGTTTTGATGGAACAGATATATTTAGTGCTTTTGAAAACATTTAATTTTTAAGCTATTTGGGAGCAGTTATTCTTTCTGTAGTTCCACTTTCAAGCAGAAACATTTTAACAGCTAGGAATTAATGTATACTGTCTATAAACAATAAGCAGTTAAAATACTTATGTCCTCCAGGAAGGTGGTACAGGTCTTTAATCCCAGTACTTAGGAGGCAGAGGCAGGCTGATCACTGTGTGTTTGAGGCCAGCCTGGTCTACAAAGAAGACAGCCAGGGCCGTTACACAGAGATACTCTGTCTCGAAAAACCAAATCCAACCAAACCCCACAAACCTTAATTTTCTGTTAAACAGATTAACTATGTTTAATAAAAATTGAATAAATTTAGCAAACACTTCTCCTTACTATTTTTCTTAATAAAATTAAGTACTCCAAGCCAGTTGCAGTGATGTACACCTGTAATTCCAGCAATCAGGAAAGCAGAGGCAGGCAGATCTCTGTGAGTTCAAGGCCAGCCTAGTCTACCAAATTAGTCCAGAACAGCCAAGGTTACACAGAGAAACCCTGTCTCAACAAACAAACAACCCCCCCAAAAAAACCCAGCCAACCAACAAACAAAACCCCCCCAAAAAACTCCAGTTAAGTGATTCAATGGTTATAGAATAAAAGATAAAATGTTTCAGTTTCAAATGAATTCTGCCTGTGTTATGGATAATGCTTTATCTGTGTGGACAGTCAAGGAAATGAGGTCATTGTCTCCTTGTCTTGCCAAAGTCACACCTTGCAATCTACCCAGTTTTATTTATTTTTTATTGTGGTAAAACTTAAATAACATTACCATTGTCTTTTTCCATTCTTTTCATTGTGGAAAATGTATACAATGTAAGTCTCCTCTAGTTCTTGAGTGCTGGGGACTGGTCCATGCCTTGCACATGCTCCTCAAACCCTCTGTCACTGATCTCCACCATAACCCCTCGAACTGAGTGTAATCGCACAATCCCATGGCATCATAGTGCATTCAGATTGTGGTGCAGCTGCCCACATATCCATCTTCAGAACGTTTTCATTGTCCTAGAGTGGAAACTGCCCATCAGACCCTAACCACTCATGTCATGTAGCCCTTGGCTGCCACTCCCTATGTTGTCTCCGTGATTTAACTACTCTACTCTAGGTAGAGTTTACATTTGTGGAGTCACGTATTTGCCCTCTGTGTTTGGCTTATTTTATGTAGCATGTCATCAAAGGCATTTGTGGGGTAGCGTGTACACTTGACTCCTGTTGATTGCCATTTTGGTCTTTCACCTTTTGGTTATCATGAATAACGCTGTCAAGGACATGGTGTATGACTGTATATTCAAGTCCCAGTTTGTTGTTTTGTGTACATTCCCAGAAAGACAGCTGTTGAATCAGTACTTTTAGGTTTAAATACTGGGGGATCACCATGCTGTTTTCGACAGTGGCTGTGCCATTTTACTTTCCCACCAGTAGTGTACAAGCATTCTGCCTACTAATTTATTATTTTCTCTTAAAAAATTTTTTTTTGATCATGAAAGTCATCTTAATGAGTTTTTGAAGTATATCTCATTGAGCTTTTGATTCGTATATTTGTAATTACTAATGATGTTGAGTATCTTTTTGTGTGCACTTTCTGGCTACTATTTTCTTTGTAGACCATGCTGGCCTTGCCTTTTCCTCTCTAGTGCTAAGATTAAAGGTGTGTGCCACCACCATACCTGGCCCATCTTGTAATTAAACATTGTTTTATTTCACATGTTTGTGTGTTTTGCCTAATGTATGTTTGTGTATCACATGCATGCAGTACTCTTGGAGGAAGGCCACATGACATCAGATCTTGAGTTGAATTAAGATGATTGTTAGCCTCATGTGGATGCTGACAGCCAAACTTATGTTCTCTGGAAGAGCAGCCAGTGCTCTTAACCTCGGAACTGTATCTCTAGCCCCACATCTTTATTCAAAATTAATTATATTAGTATTTATTCACTTAGGGTGCTCATGCGCTCACATGCTCACACACACACACACACACACACACACACACACACACACACATCACACGGGTTAGCAAGTGCTTTCATGTGCTGAGTCATCCTACTGGCCCTTAATTTGTTTTTGTTATTGAGCTTTAGTTGTTTATATATACTAGATATCAAGCCTTTATTTACAAATGTTTTCTCTTTAGGTTGCCTTTTTACTCCGTTAATAGTGGGCTTTGATGCACAAAATTTAAATTTAGTGTAGTCCAGTTTGCTTATTCCTTTATTGCCTTTATTTTGTCACATTTGACAAGAAATGTTTGTTAAATCCCATGTCATGAAGATTTTCCTGTGTGCTTTCTTTGACAAGATCTATAGTTCATGTATTTAGGTTTTGGCGCATCATGTGTTTTGATGATGAGTCTAGCCTTTACCACCTGAGCCGTCTCTCCAGCCCACGAGCTAACTTTTATATATTGTATAATCTAACATTATCCAAGTATGAATTTTCTAGTGTCATCAGTTTTTGGAAGGATGATCCATTTTCCTTTGTATGGTCCTGGCCCCCTCTGTTGACCATCATTTGACCATGCATATGGGGACTATATGTGGGCTATTTAACTGATCTATGGGTCTGCTCTAGCCAGTAACATACCATTTAAATTCTTATAGTTTTGTAGTAAAATTTTAAATCAAGAAAGGTTGAGGGGAAGGCTTTATTTGGCCTAAAACTCAAGATAACAGTTGAGTGTTGTGAGGAAGTCAAGGCAGGAACTAACAGCCCACATTCCACCCACATTTAGGAGTAGAGAGAAATGAATGTGTCCATGCTGCTGGCCTGCTTGCTTGATAGCTTGCCTCACTCTAATAGAGGTCAGGGCTCAGCCTGGCCAGTGGACTGACTCTTATAATCAATACCCTCAAACACACACACCACAGGCCAACCCGAGCTATGCAATTCCTCAGTAAAGACTGTCTTCCCAGGTGTGTCAAGTTGTCAGTTAAAATTAACCAGCACACTGGACTTTTGATAGGCTTACACTGAATTTATGGATTGTTTTGAGCAGTTTTGCTGTTTTAATAGTGCTGTCTTTCAGTTAGTTTATGTTTCCCTAATTTCTTTTGGTAGGGCTTTCAATGAACATCTTTTGCTTCCTTGGTTAAGTTTATTCCTAAGTATTTTATTCTTTTTAATGCGGTTGTCAGTGGAATTGCTTTCTGAATTTCCCTTTTGGACTATTGGTATACAGAAATCCCTCTCTCTATTTCTCTGTCTCTGTCTCTTTGTCTCTCTGTGTCTCTCCCTCTCTCTCTCCCTTTCCCTCCCTTCCTTCTCCAAGGTTCACCTCTACCATGCGTTTGCATTAGTTTTTGTATTCTCTAGCTTTGTTTGTTTGTTTTTTGTTCAAAGATTTAAAGATTGGAACTACTGTGTGTATTTGTGTATTTAGGCGCTTAAGACGGACAGCATGGATTCTATTGCCTCTGCTTCTTTGTGGCAGGAGTCTGAACGGTTGACCTGGTTCCTTGGCCTTGTGTCTCACCTGGAGACCTCACTGGTGGAAAATCCACTTCCAGATTATGAAGATTGTTACCACAATCGATTTTCTTGTGGTTTAGCACTGAAGCTTCTTCCTTGACTGGCAGTCACTTTACTCCTGAAGACTGCTGTCCTCAGCTCCTGGGGCAGCCTGCAGTTGTTTGCAGTTCTTGTCCTTCTTCAAGCCAGCACCACAGCCTTGCATAATGGAACACAGTCACAAGCTTGCCATCCTGTGACCTCTGTCTGCCATACTCTGTTGGTGAGAAGTGAACCGCAGGTCCCACCCATAGGCTTCATGTGTCAATGATGTTTACACAGTGGTGTGAGTACTAGAAAAGAGACCCAGGGTAGGGAGCCACCTAAGAATTTGTTTGCTATAGCTGGTTACAAAATGACACATTGTATATTCCTCCTTTGTTTAAAGAAATGAATGCTTTAAATGTTACTCTCTTCAGAATTAGGCTTGGTGTTATTGTTATTTTGTGATAGAATTTCTTTTGGAGACAGAGTCTGACTGTAAGTCATGTGTCTTGAATGCTACTTCAGCCTTTGATGTGCTGGGAAGATAAGGCATGAACCACCTTTTTTAGCTTTTATTTCTTTAACTCCTTATTGCATTCCTATTTTGAAGTCAGTAATTGATGTTTTCATTATAATTAGGTACTGTTTATTACTCAGCTGCATATTTTATTTTGATTCTAAGTTTCGTTTTTATTAAAAATGTGCTTAATTTTCAATTTATCTATGTTTCCACCCATATGCTCCAGCAGTTTTTCATTTTTTCCAGATTTTCCTATGTCACCAACATGAGGCATATGTAGTAACTAGTTTACAGAATATGGAAAAATATAAAAACAAAAATGGTTAAAGAATAAAGGAGCATCAGTATTCTTACTACTAGGCTAAGGAAGTACATATGATGTTATCTGAGATGGTCCCCAGGGTTTCCTTCTCTGAGACCTACTGTCCTCCACCTGGTCACAGTCACATTTTACACATCAGTGGCTCTCTTGGGGCCATTGCTCTGCAACTCCTATAGTTTCCTTCACTCTCATGTATTTACAGTCCTACCCAACATGTGGTTTAATTTTGAAAAACTGGAAGCCTATACCATCTATTGTGCATTTCAGAACAGATTAACTGCTTTTGTGGTGCTGGGGACTGAACCTAGGGCTTTTTGCATGTTAGCAAGTGTCCTACAACTGTGTGACATCCATGACTCAGGTTGACCACTTTAACAATCCCTAAGTCTTAATATAGTCAAAGAATTTTTCTTTCTTTTTTTCTTTCTTTTTCTTTCTTTCTTTCTTTCTTTCTTTCTTTCTTTCTTTCTTTCTTTCTTCCTGTCTGTCTTTTCCTTCCTTCCTTCCTTCCTTTCTCACATTTACATCCTTGTCTGCTGTGAAATCAGTCAGAGTTAGTCTGTCTCACAATCACTGAGGAATTTTAGCTCTAGAGACTCTTCTGTCCCCTAGGGCCTTTGAGGACCTCACTAGTGCTTTGCATCTGCCTGGCAGATGCCAGGATAAAGAGAGGCAGTGTAATAGATTTCAGAAAGTTTGCCTGGACCCTGTTTGCTCTTGCCCATGTTGCATTGTCAAGAATGCAATGGAATGACTGTACTTATCTCCAAGGAAAGACGAGAACATAACATAACTCTGGGGTCCAGGCAGAAAAGGTAAGCCTGTCTTTGCTGCGGTGTGTCTCTTTGAGTGGTCTAGTGTTTGGCTTTGGATAACTAAGTGGCTATGGAGGCAAAGTCCATTTTGCCAACTATTAGATGAAAGCTTGAGAGGAAAATAGGAAGAGTCATCCTTGAGCTCTTGCTGGACATATTTTGGGGAAAACTTGTTAATGAGTTCTGAGAAACACATGGCTCATCATAACCAAGTCACCTATTGTAGCTGAAATGTTTACAAGGTATTAGTAACTATCTGGGGAAAATGTGATTAAGGAAGCAGACTGGTTTGTGTGTTTTTGCCCCTGAGTACATCATGTTTTGGTTCTCAGGCATAGATAAAAGTTAAACATCCTGTTGCAAAGTAGATCAGCCTCTCTAGGCATCAGAGGAAGGGACCACAGGAAAACTCAACATGGGGGGGGGGGTCAAGGCAGATTAAATTGGGATGTAAACCTGGACTGGACTTAGGTTAAAGGGACATCCCAAAGACTGGTAGTTTAGTAATGACAGTGGTCCTCTGTTATTTTTACTTTTTAAAAAATTATATGGCTTCAATTCATATTTCTTTTTCCTGGAATATCCATCATACCACTGAGGACCCCTAATGCTCCTTGTTTTCATTAGATTTATTTCTTATATGCTCAGGTCCTTTGTTTGTCCTCTTTGATATACAGGATTCTAATAGCTTACTGAAGAAGGTTGTAAAATAGGTGACATTTCAAGCCCTTACATATCTGAAATGTCTTTCCAGATATGTTTGAGAAGAGTGTGGCTTGATTGGGTTATAGGTCACTTGTATAGGTTGTCTGTGATTTTGATTCATGAGTTTGTGTTGCTTCCAGAACTCCTAGAAATCTGAAGGTGTTCTGTCAACTTCTATATGACTGCTTTTCCTAGTCTCAGAGGCCTAATGTCATATCATTTCCAGTGTTTCAATTCACTGTGCTAACTCACTATGGCGCCCTTAATGTGAGTCAGACACTGGTCTCGAACCAGCTGCTTAGTCTGGCAGCTGTCCTCAACCTGGCTTCACTGCTGCTTTCTCATCCTTCTCTTTGTTCTTGCCTGAATTTCTCAAGTGTTAGTGTTGCAGGCTTTACTCTATCTCTGGACTGTCTCCACCTGCCGGCTCCCAATAATGACAAGGAGACCTTTTATTATTTATGAAAGTTTAGACCCTATAGCTTAGGCTTGTTCTCCACTAGCTTGTATAACTTAATTAACCTGTTTATTCTAGCCACGTTTGCCATGTGGCCTGTTACTTTTCCTCAGTCCAGATGCTCTGACTTCCTTTGTGTCTGGCTGGCAACTCTCCTGTGCCTGACTCTTTTCCTTAGTTCCTATCTTTGCTCAGAAGTCCTGCCTTTCCTCTCCTGCCTCATCTATAGGTTGTCAGCTCTTTATTAAACCAATCAAAAAGGGGAGGAAGTTTATGCTTACAAAATACTAAGGCAGATGATTATCCATAAAAATACAATACCAAAGACTGGACAGTTCTCTCTGCTGGTACAGAAATCCGCATTTGAACAATACAGAGACAACCTCTGCACAGTGCACAAGAGATTATCCCAACAGTACTTCTTGTGCTTATTTAAACTTTGACTCTTTATTTTCTGTCTTTTTTTCCTTTTTTTCTGTGAGATTTCCTGAACTTCATTTTCCAATCTGTCTAAGAGATGATTATTATTATTAATAATTTAATTTTTTTTTGAGACAGGGTTTCTCTGTAGCCCAGGTTGTCTTGGAACTCACTCTAGACCAGACTAGTCTTGAACTCACTGAAATCTACCTGCCTCTGCAGCCCAAGTGCTGGAGATTAAAGGTGTGTGTCACCACTGCTCTTCCTTCCTTCCTTCCTTCCTTCTTCCTTCCCTTCCTCCCCTTCCGCCCTCCCTCTCTCCCTCCCCCCTTTCTTTCCTTCCTCCTTCCTTCCTTCCTTCCTTTCTTTCTTTCTTTCTTTCTTTCTTTCTTTCTTTCTTTCTTTCTCCCCCCCAAAACTGGGTTTCTCTCGTGTGTAGCTGTGGCTGTCCTGGAACTTACTTTGTAGACCGGGTTGGCCTTGAACTCATAGAGATCCATGTGCCCCTGCTGTTGGGATGAAAGACATGTGCCGTCACTGCCCAGTGCCTTTATTTTTTTATTGAGGTAAAACTTATATATTACCACATTTACCCATTTAAAGTGATTGTCTTTTCAATGTTTACTAACGTATTTGCAGAGCTCTCTAGCCAACACCACCACTGTCCAAACCACTCCCTTCACTTCCTCCCTGCCGCCCTGGAGCACAGGGTCTGCCTTCTGTCTTTGAGTGGCACATCTAATGGACATGTTACGGAAATATCCACAGTATGTAATCTTTGTTTCTGGCTTGGCTGTGGATAGTGTCTTGGAGGTCTAACTGCATATTATATAGAGACCTTAAAAGAGATGCTGTTGTTGCTTCCCCCACCCCACCCTCCAGCCTGGCCCTCGTGCCTGCTGTTTAGAGGTGCTGCACAGCTCTGTAGAGGTCACTCTGTTTATTTCTTGTTGGAGTCGCTCTCTACAGGCCCTTATGCTCTAACAGTCACTGCTGGCTAGGCTCAGTTAACATTTCTCCACTTAGCTTTATGCATTTTAAATATCTAATTGAAATTATAGCCTCCCACGGCCCATGCCGCAAAACTTAGAATTCACTGAAGTTTAAAGAGGTAAATGAAGTGGTTGCGGCTACTCTCCTATGTATAGCTGGAACTCCAGCCTTACATTTTCAAACTACATTTCTTGGTGTGCTTGTGCATGTTTGAAGTGCTTACGAGCTGTGACATGGGTGTGTACAGGAGTTTGCTCTCTCCTTCATGTGGGTCTGGGGCTTGGACTCAGTCATGTTGGTAGCAAGTGCCTTACCCACTAGGCCATCTCTCTGCTCCTCAGTTCTTTATTTTAAAGATATTAAAATATTAGTGATTTATATTTGAAATTATGATCATATGTGTTTATATTCAACTTGAGTATGGAATTAAAAAGTCAAACTAATTGAGGTGAGGATTCCCATAGCTCTTTTAGTGCCCGAGGTTAAGACCCAGGGCCTAGTATTTGTTGAGCAAGGTCTCCAGCCCTGAGCATTCCTCCAGCTGTCCCTCTACGCAGCTCCTCTATTTCACTGTGGAAATTAGACCTTAAAAATTTTACTAGTTCTCATTCGTTCATTCCACATTTGCTGTACATCTTGCTATGCACAGGCGACACAACACAAAAACGTGGACAAAGGGCCTGGATATGTAGCTTGGTCATAGAGTGCTTACTTAGGTAGGCAAGGCTGTGGGTTCCATGCCTAGCACCACAACCAATCAAAACGGTGGACAAGGTACAGAATTTTCAGCCAGCTGTTCATACAGACCAAATGGGCCCTCCCTCTATTTAGTTTATTGCTATAGTTTCAACATTGGTTATTATGAGTTTATTGTTGCTTTTTGTATGTATAAGTGTGTGTGTGTGTGTGTGTGTATGTGTGTATGTGTGTACGTGTACACGTGCACGCACATATCTGTGGAGTTCAGAGGTTGAAACAGTAAGGTGTCCTCAGTTGCTCTCTATCTTATATGTTAAGACAGTGTCTGTCTGTGAGCCTGGAACGTGCTGATCCCTTGTTTAGCTAGCCAGCTTGCTCCAGTTTGTCCTTTACATGGCTGCTGGAAATGCAAACTCCTGTCCTCCTCACATTTGTTTCACACAGCTTTCACACAGCAAGGACTTTAGTTTCTGAGCTGTCTCCCATCCCAAGTTCCTGCTATCCTGCCAGGAAGTAGCTCTGTTACAGCTGTTAAGGTGACATTTTAAATCAGCAACATTTAAAACTTAAAGGTGAAAATATGGATATATTGTCTTTGTGCATCATTTTTATTTGTGCATGGTCTAACCCATTTGCTGGCTTGTTTTATATGCCATTTTCCATCTTTTCTACTGAACAGGCATTTCAAATTTGCTGTTTCTTTTCCTGTGTCCCTTAAGCTTTCCGAGGCTGCCATTTATTATAGTGTGACATTAAACTATTTGTGTCAGCTTGCGCCATTTTCTGTTTTGTTTTATTATAGATTAAAAAGAAATTGGGGCAACCATTTTTATTGTGTGTGTGTGTGTGTGTGTGTATGTGTGTGTGTGTGTGTGTGTGTTAAGACAGGATTTCTCTGTGTTATCTTGCCTGTCCTGGACTTGCTTTGTAGACCAGGCTGGCCTTGAACTCACAGAGATCCACCTGCTTCTGCCTCTCAAGTGCTGGGATTAAAGGCATGTGCCTCCACGCCCAGCTTGTTTTTTTTTTTTTTTAGGAAGATTATTTATGGTTTTGCTTTTGTTTTTTGCATGTGTAGTCTATCTGCATGTACACCTGAATGCTAGAAGAGGACATTGAATGGTTGTGAGCCACCATGTGGGTGTTGGGAATTGAACTCAGGACCTCTGGAGGAGTAGCCAGTACCCTTAAACACTGAGCCATCTCACCAGCCCCCTAATTTTGTTTTCTTTATTATTAATCTTTTAAATTTAGTTTAAAAATATTTAGTAATCGTGTATGAGTCTGAGTCGAAAAGTACATGCGCGTGGCAGTGTGCGTGGAGGCTATAGGTGTCAGGTCAGAAATGGCCTCACTTAGTGTGAGATCGAGAACAGTGTCATTCTTGCTGCCGCAGCCCTGCTTCAGCTCCCCAGGTGCTGAGGTTATAACTGTGCGCTGCCATGCCTTGCTTATGGTGTGTCTGAAAGTGGGCAGTCTGTTGTCTTCCCACTCTCAGCTCTGCTGAACACTAAACATAGCTAGAGAATTGGCTTCAGAGCTTTTCCTGGATACCTTCTCCTTGATTCTGACTTCACACTCTCTGTTCTTTTGGTATTAGAGAGAACAATTTTCTGTCACATGTAAAAGTTTATAGAAACAATCTTAACTGTTTGAGCTTCTAAATGACACTGTGACATAGGAATGAACTTAATAAAGAAATGCAAGGCATTGAAAACAAGATACTGTAGAGCAAAATAAAGAGCACAAAAAATAACTGAAAAGAATCCTATCATTTAGATCAGGGGCTTAATATTATTAAAGTCATTCACAAATTGATTCATAGAGTAATTGTGATTGCCATTATAATTCAAGATGCATTTTTTCTTTTTCATTTATTTCTTCCATAAAATGACAAACTGTTCCTAAAATTTACATGGGCATGCACAGGACTCACAAGCCAAAAATCTTAAAGGAATATGTTAAAAGTTGGATGACTCTCTTTTTCCCAATTTTGAAACATTATGCAAAGCCATACTAATGCAGATGGTATGGTACAGTATAAAAAATTAATAGATTGATGGAATGGACCATGTATCCCTCAATCTGCATTTATTTTTATAGCCAGGTTATTAAGTTTTTTGTTTACTTTTATTATTAGTGTGTGTATGGGTAGAGTGTGTGGGCATGCTATGATGCAGGTGACGTAGTAAGAGAACAACATTGTGGACTTAGTTTTTTTTTTTTCTTTTACCTTTACATGGGTTTTAGGAATTGAATAGAAGTTATCTGTCTGGCTTGCTGGCAAGTACTTAAGCCCACAGAGTCATCTTAGCCCACCACCTGCTTCTTCTTTTTTTTTTTTTTAATAAGGATGGTATGATATTTTACTAGAGAAAAAGTAGTGTTTTTAACACATAGTGCCAGTACAAGTAGATTTTCACATACAAATGAATAAAGTTGGAGCCCTGCCTCATGCTATATTCGGAAGTTAACTTCATGAGTCATAGAAGCAGAGATAGATATTGCCACCTTGAGATAGGCAGTGGTTTCTTGTATACAACACCAATAGCAACAGCAAAAGAAAGATAAGTAGGCCCTCCTTAAAATAATTTTTTTCTTTTTATGTGTACAAGTGTGTTGCCCACATGTATCTGTGTACCATGTGTGTGTAGTGCCCAACAAGGCCAGAAGAGGGCATCAGATTTCCTGGGGCTGGAATTATAAAGGTTTATGAGCCATCATCTGAGTGCTGTGTGTTGAACATGGGTCCTCTAGAAGAGAAGCGGGTGCTGTTAGGCACTGAGCCATCTCTCGAGACCATGCTTTCCCCCTCCGTAGAGGAACATAATAAAAGATAGATAGAGGCTCAGCAGTTAAGAGTATGCACTGCTCTTCAGAAGACCTAGGTTTGGCTCACAGCACTCACATCAGGTGGCTCAGTACCTCTTGTAAAGTCCAGTTTTAGAGATCCGAGAGTGTCTGGCCTCCACAGGCACATGTGCTCATTCATGTGAGCACATACACTCATGCACACACACATACACAGATAAAATACTCTTAGAGAGGATGGGTAGGTAGACACTATAGGTGCCTTCTTGCTGGCATCTTTCCACTTTGGTTCTTCCCATTGTCCTCTTTTGTCCAGCTACAAAGCAATGGTAATGGCAATGGCAAAAGTAAAACGCAGCTTGTAAATTCTTTTTTTTTTTTTTTTTTTGGTTTTTCGAGACAGGGCCTTTCTGTGTTAGCCTTGGCTGTCCTGGACTCGCTTTGTAGACCAGGCTGGCCTTGAACTCACAGCGATCCGCCTGCCTCTGCCTCCCGAGTGCTGGGATTAAAGGCATGCTCAACCACGCCCGGCGCAGGTTGCAAATTCTTAGCAAGGTTTCTTCTCTGTTTTGAAATGGGGGTCTCAGTATGCAGTCTTGGCTGGTATGGAGATTGCTCTGTAGACCAGACTGGCTTCAGACTCACAGAGTTTGCCCACTTCTTCTTTCTGAGTGTTGGGGTCACAGGCGCACCTTTAAAATAGCAGAGGTTTTTAAATATAGGACAAGTAAAGCTATATGACAGTTTGTTAAAAAGCCTTTACTTTTAAACCTCCGTATTAATTGTATCAAAGAATTTTAAATTATGTTACTTGTTTCTCTCTTGTTTCTGTTTTCGTCTTTGTTCTTTGTTACCTGGTTTATATTGTTCCGTTCCCTTATCTATACTTCATTATTATTGTGTATGTAGTATATGCACATGAGTGTGTGGTGCCCTTCTCTGTCCTCCTCACCTTATCCCTCTGAAACTGGGTCTTTTAATAGCATGGCTGGCAAGGAAGGCAATGCAACCACTGGCATGCCATCTTATGAGGAGAGGAAGTGGACTTGGACTAGCATCTGTTGTGTAGGGTATGGAAAACAGTGTATGTTCAGATCGCACGACTTAGAAAGGCATTTTTGCAGTTCGTAGGATGACTCTGTGGAGCGCAGGCATTATGCTTCATACAGTACGAGCGCAGCAAAACCACGAGAGTGTCTCATGTTCCTGGAGAGTGAATTTATGTTCCGCTTCCTTCCTTCCTCCATTCAGTGAAGTCCCGGGGTTTTGGCTCATGTGGGTATCTTCTTTTCTCTTTTGTTTCTTTATTCTTTTTGAGAAAGGGTCTTATTCTGTACCCAGAACACTTGAATTTGAAGTCTTGAGAGACATGCTACCAGGCCCAGCTACATTTTAAAATGTTTTCTACCTTTCTCTCAGTTTCTTGATGTGCTTTTTATTTTTGTGGATTTTATAAATGACTCACTCATTTTAAGTGTTATCCTCATTTTGCTATTGGTAGGGTTGAGGTCTTAAACTAATTCCTTTTGCTCCCCTCTCCTCTCTGACCTCTCTTCTAATTTGGGAAAGTGGAACATTCTTTTGGCAATTGTTTTTTTCAAGTGAATATGTAATTATTTGTATGAGATTACCTTTACTTTTTTTTCCATTTTCAAATCAAATGTTTAAAAAAATCCCTAAGTTCCCATGACCTAGTCGTTCATACTTCTCAAACATTATTTTCTCCAAATATATTACTAAAAATGTTTAAAACTATACAGAGAAATTGGAATAGTTGTAGCGGGTAGCGGAGTCAGTAAACCTGCCATCTAGATGCCGTCACTGTCTTAGTTGCATAATACAGAGCAGATACTGTGTATTTTAGCTTGCTCATCAATAACTGAGTTTAACTCTGTATAAGATCTTTTTTTTTCTTTTAAGGAAAAATTGATTTTAAAAAATATGCATAGATTTTAAGTGTCCTGTTGAATAATTTCTTTAGTTCTGTTTCTCTGTAGACTGGCTGCCTTCTGCTAAGGAGACTGAAAACTGCCAGGCCCCAAACCATCCCCAAACTCACGTATTCCTTTACATTCTTAGAGTACACTTCAAATATCACGAAATACCTTACAGCCTTTTCTTTTCCTTATATAAATGTTCTTTACAGTAAAATGGTTATAGTCAAAAGTATTTTAACTTTTTTCCAGATCATTCCTTGAGTCAACACAAGTCTTTACCTTGACTAGTGCTGTCACATGTGCATACTGAAGAAGATAACCTAAGGTTGTCTTTGTTTAGGTAGAGCCTAACCCTGTGGCCAGCACAGTGATGTGTTCCCGTAAGTTCAGGTGCTCAAGAGAGGATGGGCAGCGTGGGTGAGGACCCATCTCCAGGGAAAGAAAAGGGCCCTAAGCATGAATATATAGTCCTTGCCTTATCTAGAATACAGCCCTAGCTTCAGTCCCCAGACCATAAAAAAGCACAGTCTAAAGTTGTAAATAAAGATGAGGAGTGGCCTTTTGTCAGTTTTATAAGTTACATGAGTAAAGAGGTAGGTAAAGATACTTTGAATATTTCTGGAATGCTGAGTAGTTTATTAACTACTTATATTAATTGTGACGCATTTGAGCCTTCATGGAGAGAGGCTGGAGACCTCTAAGGAAACTCCCCTGTACTTTCAAGAAGTAATTTATCAGCTGTTCCTTCAGAGAAGAAACTTTTTTTGCTCTCATTCAGATATGTTTATCTAGATATGTTTACTGTGGTCAAGAGATAGGTGTTCCTCAGTCTTAACTGTTATTTTGTTTTGTTTTTTTCAGACAGGGTTTCTCTGTGTAGCTTTGACTGTCCTGAGCTCTCTTTGTAGACCAGGCTGTGTTTGAACTCACAGAGATTCGCCTGCCTCTGCCTCCCCAAATGCTGGGACTACATACGTGTGCCACCACACCCGGCTTGGTTTTGTTTTTTGAGAAAGGGTCTCACTGTGTAGCACCTTCTGTGTCAGTTTGTTAGTAAATTCTAGAACAGATTTGTCTTTCCCTGTAAATAGGTGTGTCTATGATAATAGTTGTAATAGGTCCTAGATATATTCTTTTTAAAAGTATACTTTTATTGGAATATATTCATTGTACACAGTAATGGCTTTCATTGGAACAATTCATGCATGTATATATTACCATGTCCATTTTTTCCCCCATGCTTTTTCCTTTTCGCTCCCCCATGTTAGTACCCTTTGTTCCCTTAAACAATTTTGCTTCTACTCTCATATAATGTATATATGTATATGTGTGTGAGCACGTGTGTGTATAGACACACATGCATATATGTACATATATATGATCTTATGTACACAGACATATTCCTTTTTTTTTTTTTTTTTTTTTTTGGTTTTTGGAGACAAGGTCTCTCTTTGTAGCCTTGGCTGTCCTGCACTCACTTTGTAGTCCAGGCTGGCCTCAAACTCACAGAGATCCACCTGCCTCTGCCTCCTGAGTGCTGGGATTAAAGGCGTGCACCATCACACCCAGCCACAGATAAATTCTTAATTGCATGGCTACCTGTTTTACATGTAACTCTGTCTTCAGCACTTGTAGTACTGGGCAATAGCCAGGACTCAGATCTGATTGCCTGAACAGTGTTGCTTCTCAGCAACTGTAGAATAATGACCTTCAGTTAGTTGTTTTGTGTGCTTGTGATTTAATTGGAATTGGTTTTTAAATTATACTAAAAAATTTTTTGCCTTTGTGTTAATTTAAAGGTCAATATTAAAATCTTGTCAGTATATTATTATAAAACTTTAGACTGAATGACTTCTGAAACATCTTTCTTGATTGGAAATAGATTTTAGAAAAAGCCATATTGATTTTATGCTCCTAGTACAATGATAGCTTGATTATGGTTTTCCGAGCTAAGATAACATATTCTCATAGGTTGTTGGGAATAGCTTAATGAAGTTAGCAGTTGATATACTTTAAATGTTCTAAAATGCACTGAAATAGTTTGGTGGTGCGCAAAAGAATTCAGTCACTGGTTTCTTTGAGGAGAAACAGAATTACAGTGTTAAAATCGAATGTTTAATTAAGCCTTAAGACTCCACAATGAAAACATACTGACTTACTGTTTTGTTTATTTCAGGGCTGAACACGAGTAAACTCATTTTCAGAGTTAAAGACTTATTTAAAAAAACAAGATGGGTACTCCTGGTTCTGGAAGGAAAAGAACACCTGTGAAAGATCGATTTTCTGCAGAAGATGAAGCTCTGAATAACATCGCCAGAGAGGTGTGTGCTGAGGTGTACAAGGACGTCAGCTAGCTGTGGGGTGTTTGCTAGGAACAAGAAGCGATGGCTAGCCTTTCACATTGCAAATCTGTCCTGGTAAAACATACTTAGATTTGTATCCCTTCTGAGTTAGATTTTTTGAAGACTTTATCAGAAGTTAATTTTTCAATGTAGTTATGTGGGTTGTATATGCTTAAAAATTTGGAGGTCTGAGAACTGTGTTATGGCTCACTGGACCTCACAGCTCCCAGAACTGCTGGGTAAATATTGACAGAAACTGTCCTTGCCTTATAGGGTGTTTGTTCAGATTTACAGTCTGAAGTTACTTTTTGAAACATTGCACTGGGTATGTATGTATGTATGTATGTATGTATGTATGTATGTATGTATGTATGTGTATGTATGTATTTTGTGTTGTTTTTGAGAGATGGTCTCATGTAGGTCTTATATAGGCAAAGATGCCTTTGAACCTCTGATCCTCCTGTCTCCAAGGCCTTGGCTTACAAGACTGTATCACCATAACTGGCTTATGTTGGGCTGGAGCTAAAGCCCTGGGCTCTGCACATGCTAGGCAAGCACAGCTCCAACTGAGCTGCATCCTGGGCTGGGCCGGCACTTTTGTGTTTGATCCTCCAGATACTAACAGAGCTTCTAGGAGTTTTTGTTTCAGTTTGCTGGTAACTCAGGGGAAGGGAGGGGAATGGGAAGGGACGATGGTTTCTGAATCTCAGCAGCATTTCCTGTATATTGGATATTTAGGCTAGCTCTTGGCTGGGCCTTCTTCCCAGGGCTCTAACTTTGTTTCAGATTCTGACTGTAAGTGCAGATTTCTTTTTAGTAGAACTCTTTCAAGATCAGAATTGTTTCCTTTTGGCTTATCAGTCTTATTTTTCTCTTGAAAGCTGGTTGGCTTTTGAATGATAAATAAAACATTTTAATTGTGTGACATATCAGGGTAGGGAAATCCACAGAAGTTAATGGATTGTGATCCTAGAGCTAGGAGCATTAGGGGGTGACTGCTCAGGTGTGTGGATGATAATGGAACCTTCTGGAGTTCAAAACTCTATGATTATACTAAAATACACACTAAAATGTGTGTGTGTGTGTGTGTGTGTGTGTGTGTGTGTGTGTACTCTAGAAGGGTGAACTTCTGGCAGGTATATATACAACTATTAAAGACTTTCTCAAGCAGGTAAGATGGTAGTGACCTCCCTTTGCTATTTTAATTTGAACTTTTTGTTGTTGGTATTTAAAAGTTTTTCTCATGTATCCTAGCTTCTGCTCAAATTCCCTATGTAGACCTTGAAATTTTGCTTCTCCTGACTTTATACTGTCCCTACTCCCATGGTAAACAAGAGTTTGTGTCATCACACTCTTTTGAAAATTATTTTTTATTGTGTGTGTATATGTGTTAACATGGAGGCCAGGGGTTGATATGGAGTATCTTCCTCAAGTGCTTTCCTCCCCTGTGTGTGTGTGTGTATGTGTGCGCGCGCGCTCTCTCATGTTGGTGGTCAGATGACAGCTTTCAGAAGTCATTTTTTTTCTTCTATTGTGGGATCTGTGGCTCAAACTCACATCACCAGGCTTAGGCATTAAGTGCTGAACCCAGTTGCTCTTCTCCCTTATATTGTTGAGACCAGGTCTCACTGTGCCCAGAGCTGACAGTTTGGATAGACTGGCTGGCCAGCAAGCCCCAGGGATCTTCTTGTCTCTCCACTCACTCAGTGCTGGTATTACAGGTGGACACAGCTTTTTTTATGTGAGTTCTGTGGGATTGAACTCTGGTCTTTATGCTTGTTTAGCAAGCATTTTAGTGTAGAAGTCAAATTCTATAGAAGAGTACTTGAAACAACAAAGTTACCTAAAAACTGAGTAGCACAGTATTGAAGTAAAGAAAAGTTATCTAAAAACTGGTTTTAAAATTACTTTTTAGTGTTCGCTTCAGCAGCACATATACTAAAATTGGAATGATACAGACATTAGCATGGCCCCTGTGCAAGGATGACACACAAATTAGTGAAGCATTCCATATTTTTGATGAGATTGGATAGGTTGTGGTCATATGGTGGGGGAGGAGGTCCCCTTCTATCAGAGGCTTAGGGGAGGGGAATAAGGTGAAAGGGTGGTGCGGGTGGGGGTGGGGGGGAGGTAATGAGAAGATACATGTGAGGGGATAACAATTGATGTAATCTGAGTAAATTATTAAAAATTACTATATAGTAGAAGCTGGATATTTTTAGCTAAAACTTTTTTTTTTTAATGAAAAAATAGTTCTTTAAGTATTTATGTAAGTCACGTACTTTTCAATAAAAATTGAAATTACAGAAGTGTTTGGTTTAAAACTGGAGGTAGGTAGGGGTCTCAGTGATAAAAGCACTGGCCCCACAAGCCTGACAAGTTCAGATCCAGGAGGTTAACTAAAGAGCCAGATGTGGTAGCACATGCCTGTAGTCTTTTCATACATACGGTGAGATGGGAGGAGGAGGCAGGAGAATTTTCTGGAAGCTTGAGGGGCTGCTAGCCTGGAGTATATAGTGGGGCAGAAATGAGAAACCCTGTGTTAGCAGGACTGAAAACAGAGCCACTCTCAAAATTGTCCACTGAACTCTACACATGTGCCCTGGGACATGTACACGTGCGCGCACACACACACACACACTCTCATTCACTCACTCACACCACTATTGTCTAAAAATATTGGAACATTTACCCCCTTTAAGAAACAATTATATATGATGAATAGCGCTCTGAAAAGAGATTGAAGCCTTTTTTCTATAAACATGTTTATTATTGCTTTTTGAGAATCTCATATGTATCCATATCTACCCCTCATTACCCTGCATCTCTCTTCCAATTCCATATCTTTTTTTTTTCTAACCCACTAAGTCCAGTTAGTGCTGTCTGTATGCACATGGGTGTGGGTACACCTGCTCGAGCATGGGCAGCCTACCAGGGGTCACACCCCCTGGGAAAACTAACTCTCCTTCTCCCAGCAGCCATCAGGTGCCAGTAGCTCTTTAGCTAGGGGTGTGGCCTCATGAGCACCTCCCCCATCTATGCTGAAATGTTGAGTGGCTTGATTTTTTTGTAAGTCTTGTATAGGCAACCACAGCTGCTTTGAGTTCCTGAGTGGCAAGGATCCTGTCATGTCTAGAAGATGTGGCTTTATAGCAAGCAGTCTTCCCTGATCTCTGGCTCTTATTAATCTTATTTTCTTTTAGGCAGCCTAAATTCTTCTTAGTAGCTTAGTAATATTCTATTATGTGTCTATTCTTTTTGTTTATGAGTTTGTCAGTTGACTCCCCTTTATTGGATTATCATTTATTGCCTAAGGAGGTAATAGCCATTCAGGCATCTAGGAGAACCAGAGTTTGTGGTTTTGCTATAGACTGACAGCCTGAGGAGAGGGTGCAAAGAGGTGGGTGGTGCTCAGGTGAAGAGACGCTTGATAGTGCTGCTTTCTGGAGTGGCATCCACAAGAGCTGCTCACAGCTGCTGGTAGTATTGCTACTCAGAGTAGTTGATTTGTTTTTAGGTTATGGTCAATAAAAGATTAAAAAAATTTGTGACAAGTACTAAAGCTTTCTTAAAATGTGAAGGATTGCCATAGTCATACCAGGAGGATTAATTCTAACTTTCATTTAATTAAATTAATTAATTAATTAATTTTTATTTTTCGATTCTTTGAGACAGGGTTTCTCTGTGTAGCCCTGGCTGTCCTGGAACTCACTCTGTAGACCAGTCTGGCCTCGAACTCACAGAGATCCACCTGCCTCTGCCTAAGTGCCTGCCACCTGCCTAAGTGCTGGGATTAAAGATGTGTACCACCACTGCCCAGCTTGTTTGTTTGTTGCGACAGGGTCTCTCTACATAATTCTGGCTGTCATGGACCTCTCTATGTAGATCCAGCTGCCTTTGCTTCCCTAGTGTTGGGATTAAAGGCATCTGACACCACCTGACTGGCATTTTAGTCATTCACCCACCCGTCCGTCCATCCATCCATCCATCCATCCATCCATCCATCCATCCACCTATCTGTTTATTTTTGAGGCGGGATCTCCCTATATATAGTGCTGGCTGCCTGGGAGCGAGTGTAGGCATGATCCACCACACCTGGCAGTGTAAACTCCACCCCCCACCACCCAGACAGGGTTTCTCTGTGTAGCCTTGGCTGTCCTGGACTCACTTTGTAGACCAGGCTGTCCTCGAATTTAAGAGATTCGCCTGCCTCTTCCTCTGTCTCCTGAGTGCTGGGATTAAAGGCATGCGCCACTACACCCGGCTGTAAGCTTTTAATATTCATTCAGCACACATTGATTGAGCATCAATTTTGTGTGGGTACCACTACATTTAGAGGGTATCGAAGATATGATCCTAGCATGGAGCTTAGATTCTAAAGGGGAAACAAACATTGAAGACCATATACTGGATTCTTCCTCAAATTTCAGACACTTACTATTTCTTTCTCTCTCTCTCTTTCTTTCTTTCTTCCTTTTTTTTGTTTTTGTTTTTGTTTTTGTTTTTTTGAGACAGGGTTTCTCTGTGTAGCCTTGGCTGTCCTGGATTTGCTTTGTAGACCAGGCTGGCCTAGAACTCACAGAGATCCTCCTGCCTCTGCTTCCTGAGTGCTGAGATTAAAGGCGTGCGCCACCATGCCCAGCTACTTATTATTTCTTTTTGTCTTAAAAACTGGTTATCTGTGTGTGCTGTAGTCACTAGCATTCTTAAACAGGAAATATGTAATGTGTGTATTTATAACTGTGTTAAGTACTTTGAGAGAACAGTAAACAGTTTCATTAAAGCGTGTGCCACAAGGGACATGTTTGAGGGCCTTGGGAAGGCTTCCTTGGAGGAAGTGGCCTTTCACCTGAGGCTTGAGGGATGAGGGACATTCCTCAAGGGATAGGGAGTTGTCAGAGGAACTTTTTGTAAGCTTGTGAGGCTGACTGAGTGTCCAGGAGTCAGGGATTAACAGCAGCAGCTAACATTTATTCAGCTCTTACTAATACACACTTCTCAGTACTTTAGTGAGCAGCCTCGGGCCTTTCTATTTTATCAGTGATGAATGTAAGCCATGGAGACATCAAGGAACCATGCCAAAGTCATAATGCTTGGAGGGGCTTGAGCTGGAATTTCCCATAGTTCCTGACCTCTTAACTATTGTGCCTCTAGTTACTTCAGGGGACAAACGAGACAGAGAAGGAAGAGGAATTAGCTAATCAAGCTAGTAGTTTGCAACTAGGGGCTAGTTTGTTCCCTGGGGATGTTTGGCAGTATATGTGAACATTTATGTCTGTCACAGTGAAGGATGGCATGGGGAAGGTGCTTTGACAGTTGTGGGTAGAGGCTGAGGATGTTGCTAAACCTCCTAGTGCACAGCCTAGGCATTAGCAGGGATGAGGCTGAGTACCCTGATGATAGACTCTCACAGATTATGTTTAGAAGCACTAGTCTGTACTAAAAGCAATGGGGAAATAGTGAAGGTTTTGTGCAGGGGAGTGACACGATCAAAAGGATGATTATTATAGGCTGGAGATTGTATCAGAGAAGAGGCACCAGTGGTTTCAAGGAG
This sequence comes from Acomys minous, assembly GCF_964271855.1. NCBI lineage: Eukaryota > Metazoa > Chordata > Mammalia > Rodentia > Muridae > Acomys > Acomys minous. Next base: position 12,685,404 of record NC_140495.1, on the reverse strand, counting down.
GTGAGTCATGAGCCGCAGGTAGTGGGGGTGGTTGGATTGGGGAGGTAAGTATTTGGTGCTCTTGAATGGCTCTGGCTGGGTGGCAAAGACAGGACTCTGTGGTGCATACATCTGGATAGATGGTAGGAGCATGAGGAGGAGAGGGGGAGAGCATTATTGCATGTTGGCGTGTGTTGTATTTCAGGTGGCTGTGAGACACCCACATGGTGGCTTAGGAGGGTGGTTTGAGAAACAGACTGGGAGCTCAGGTGACAGGTGGACGTTAGCAGATTCCTGACACTTGTATTCTGGTTGGCACATTGAAGTAATTGAGCTCATATTGTGGATGCCGTCCTCTAGGGAGAAGGTAAAGATACTTCTCTTTGACTGAGTCCTGAAGAGTTTCATCTCTGACACATTGTTTTACTTTATGTATTTGATTATAATTCTGTGTAAATAGGGTTTGTTAGAAAAAACAATTTCATGAGTCAGAGTTATTCCCTTTTGTAATTTTAAGGTGTTGTCCATGTTGGTTCACATAATTCATAAATGATTATGAAAAAGGAGTTATTTTTCAGTTATGAGAAGTGAATGTTTTTCCATTTCTATTCACTTAAAATAATAAAAATCTTCTCCTTTCTGCTTATGACTTTACGAGCATATCCTCTGAAAGAGCAGATCTAAGTTGTAACTTTACCCAGAATTCTTTCCGGTGCCTTGATGGATGCATTGAGCCAGTCTGTTTCTCCCTTCTTCCCCTTGGCTAAGGAGAGAAGAGAGAGATGGAGCTGAGGGGCCTCTTTCTCTGCAGGCTACCCACCTGCTGCCTGCTTGTCCCTGGCTCCAGGAAGACCAGTACTGCTCTCAGGATTTCACTGTCCCTTGATGTGTTACCCCGGCTGGAATGAAGGGAGCATTATTGTGCTAAAGGCTTCATTGTGTCGAGGTGTGACTAAGATGCTGCTGCCACCTTTGCCATCCAGATCCTTCAATACCAGTCAGTACTGTGAAGACAGATGACATTGTTTGTAGCCCTTGTATCCTGCAGATCCAAAGGTTTGCTTTTCTTGGGCTATTTGTTAGTTTGTAACCAGACCTCAGTAATTAAATTTCTTAACCTTCGATTTCTTTTCTTATTTGATGAGATTGGTTTATTTATTCATATATTTTAAAAATTGTTGTTGCTATCAAAAGGCCTCTGAGTAAGAAAAAGATACAGTTGTTTGACATTAGGAAAAGATGAGTTAAATTTTTTTAGGTTTTATTGTTTTGACTTTATCTCTTACACATTAATGCTATGTTCTGAATTTTTTAAATATTTGTTCTCAAGCACCAAAAGCTTCTTTAAAAAATGGTTAAACACGATGCATTTCAAAGTCTAATGAAGAAAAATGATACTTCACATTTTGGATTGAAGGGAAGTTGCTAGGAACATGGGGTAATAACTTTTATTTGTTAATTTGGGAACCATGGCAACACTATAAATATTATGTCTCTTAATTTGTCTTCCAGTGTTCTTTTGGCCTGAGTGCCATGGAAGAGTCAACAAAATTAACGCAATAAATGCTGAGTACGTGCTACCTGAGTTACTCATTTTTCTTGAGTGTTTAACTTTTTTTTCTTTTTTTCTTTTTGAGACACAGTTTGACTATATAGCCCTGTCTGACCTCAAATCTATGATTTTCCTACCTCAGGCTCCCAAGCGCTAGTCTTACAGGCTTGTGTCTTCACACACCTAGTGAGTGACAAAAGATTCGCTCCAGCTCAGGCTGGCCTCAGACTCATAGTGGCCCCTTGTGCCTCAGTTCCCTGACTTTTGTACTTTGAATCCCTGGTATCTGCAGGTGCAAGGTGTGAGCAGACAGTGGAATGTGGAGAGCTGCCCGGCTTATGCTCATGGCTTATGCTGCGCACTATGGGAGGTGGTGATGCTGGAGCAGTGGGGCCAGGCAGGGTGGGATTTTCTTCCAGAGAGCTGCGGTTGACTTTGAAAACTTTCAGGGCCACAATCAGATTTGACTTCCAGTGTAATTCCCTAGCCCCCATGGGAAGTGTCTGGTGTCTGGAGGACGGGAGATGACAGTGAGAAAGTTGCCGCGTGCGTCTTGTTAGGAGATGACGAGAGCTTGAGGGAAGGTGGTAGTAGAGGGAAGGGAGTGGGTTAGGGAGAATGGCAAAAGTGTGGAGACTGTGGGAGCTGGAAAGTGGGACTCGGACTGAGCGTGGAGGGAGGTGAGGAAAAGGGAGGAGCCTTGTGAGTCCTCATCAGTTCATCTTCTGAGTAACGGGCCAGTGATAAAAGCTGTAATCAAGAAGAGGCAACTGAAAGGAAAGATGCACTTCATGGGGATTTGTTGAGTCTGAAGTTCTTGTGGGCAGCATCTACTTCTAATAGCCTGCTAGGTCAGGATGGGTGGGAGAGCGAATGCCTTGGACATGAAGATTTGAGGGCTTTTATCAGTGAATTCATTGTCACCCAGGAGAGAAGGTAGAATACAGAGAGCAGGAAATTAATCCTAGAAACTCCAGTTCTGTTAAAACTTTAAGGTTTTACAAAATAAATGTGTGTCCATGAAGGAGGCGGAAGGAAGGACATTAGAGAACACTAGAAAAGCAGAAGGCCGTGGTGCTGCAGGACGCCAAGGGCTTTCAGGAGGAATGAGGGCTTAGTGATGTCAGCCACCCAGAAAGAAGTGAGATAAGACGACTGAGAAATTCCACTGGGCTGGCAGTTAGAGGTCCTTAGTGACATTTGCCCGAGCAGTCCCAGTTCAGTGATTTGGGCAGAAGCCAGGCTGTAGTCATCTGAACCAAGTGAGAAGTGAGGAGGGAGGCATGTGAAAACTTGGCCGCAAAGGAAGACTGTAGATCTGAGCAGCGCTGGGATTTGTTACCCACTTTTTAAAGATGGGAGAGACCTTATACCTAGTTGTCATGAACCAAAAGAAGAAGCTGAAGGCAGGAAAGGCGGGCAGTTGGGACAGGATCCTGGGGTGGGTGAGTCTTAATGGCAGTCGGGAGGGGTTGTGTTTGAATGGTGGGCTTGGGGCATTTCTGACTGAATTGGGAGATTCAATGGGCTTCTGAGAAAGGAGAAAAGGACAGACAGAGCCTGGGAGATCTGTCCTGGCAGGAAGATGTTGGAGGGAGTGCCTCCTACAGGATACAACCTGTATTTTCTACTTCAAGCAACTTGTTAGACTCATTTGAAAGATTCCTTCTGTTGTGGAAAAGAGGAGAAATATCTCATGTAGGAGAGAGAGAAGAAAAACTATATTGTAGAGCTTTCTCCCCTGAGAAAGAATACCATTTACATTGTATTTCTGAGAAATGCGCTCCTTCTGGTTTATTTAAAACAGTCTGTATTGGTACGACAGTTTTGTTTCTGAAGGCTTCTGTGGTTCATTGTATACTTAGAGAATATATGTCCTAAAAATAAACAAAAATGCGTGCCTATTGTGGTTCACTAGGTACTCTTCATAACTTGATGGACCCACCCTGATTCACAGAAGCATGTGTGTCTTGTAGTTGGCTAACTCTTTTGCCTCTCAATTGTTAGATACTAGATTGACTATCGTGAAGTAAACATACCTTTGGGAATAGTAGTCTCAAGTGAGATGTGCTGTGTGGATTTTATCGAAGTAAACCATGGGCACTGAAACTGCAGGCCCCTCTTCCCCTGTCTATCCAGTGATCAGAGTTTATGAGAGGATTGACTTTTTCAGGGGAGCCTCTGATTGAACGCTACAGGGAAGCACTGCAGACGTAACCCAATTTCTGTGTCGGCTAAACTAAGCAGATACAGAATTGAATTTAAAATGCAGGAAGCTTGTGAATTCGTTGGGTTATTGGACATCACAAGGTATATCAAGGCTGAGTGCCTTTCAGTTTGAGAAGTTTTACTGTGCTTGTTCCTGGGGGTCCCAGTAGGCTGACCCACAGTGTATAGCAGGGAGTCTCAAAGAAGGGAGAAGCTAAAATTAGAGCTAGGAAGTAAAAGTGCTCGCAGTGAAAGTGGGAAGACAGGGAGTCTGTTGGATGGAAACCAGGCGTGGACTTAGGAGGTTTGGAGGTCCTGAGGCTTGGTATTGAGTGGGGTGGGGTGGGCTCTATTGCTGGAGGCTGGGGTCTAGTGAAGCCAGGCTAAACACTGACAAGGCTGGAGTCGGTTTCACTGACTATAGGTCTGCTGCTAGCTATCTATTAGTGGGTAGCCGTCCATTAGTGGGTAGCTGTCCATTGGAAGTGGAACCTTCGATTATGGCTGAGAAGTCACAGTGCGTGATGCTGGATCTGAGTGAGAGCCCTTCCCATTGCCTCAGAGCTGAAACTGTGATCAGAGATGAGCGGAAAGGCTGGCCACAGTAAAAGGAGGCTGGGTATCTGCCTCTGGTGTACAGGAGAGGTCTAGAACCAGTAGAACACACAGTGCAGTTCCACAGAAAAGAGAGTCGGGGTTCATTTGAAGCCACCCAAAGCAAAGCTCTGTGGTTTGTAGGAGATGGGTTCAGAATCAGTGTCTAAGTAGTCAGATTGTAGTAGCGTGTTTAAGAATATAGGCTACCATGTGAGTCTTAGCATGTGGATCTTGGCCCCAGTATTTGCAGGTGAGGTGATGTTATTGGCAGGGTATTTGCCCTCTGTACCTCAGAGATAGTTTTGTGAATTAGAAGCAGCCAGTCTTCCTGCCTTGCTAATAAGTCAGTGCTTAAATGAGGAGAGTCAGAGCAGTGGGAGAGCTCCTCTTGCCCACTTATCTGCAAAGTGTGGCTTTTGTTTATTTTTTTGAGATGGGACCTAGCTGTGTTGTCCTTGCTAGATTCAAATTCCTGGGCTCAAGATTCTCTGGCCTCAGCCTCCAGACCAGCTGGGACTACAGTTGTGCCCCACTGTGCCAGGTGAAAGTTTGGATTTTGATTATGAGGAAGTTATTCTGATAGTATTGTTTAATTTTAGGTAAGGTTATCCCTTAACAGACTTACTACAGTTTGAATTGGATTCTGATATATTTTTGTAAGCTTATTCCTCAGACTGTGTTCCTGGATCATGATGTTTAAAGGCTCACTTAGGGTTTATTTAGTAATTGGTCCAAGAAATGCTATATATTCTGTGCCCCTCTTTGAGATTCCTAATGTTTGTTGTTATTAAATATTCTGACTTAAGTTCAATTCAATACTTTGTAAACTTTCTAGGTCATGAACTCTCCTCCCTCCCGTTTATACATTAAACTTCGTGAACTTGAATTTTGTATGTTTTAGTCTCTCTCTGTCTCTGTCTGTCTGTCTGTTGTCCATCTGTCTGTCCATTTCCCTCTCTGTCTCTTTCTCTGTCTCTCTCTGTCTCTCTCTGTCTCTCTCTCTCTCTCTGTCTCTCTGTCTCTCTCTCTCTCTCTCTCTCTCTCTCTGTGTGTGTGTGTGTGTGTGTGTGTCTTTTAGACAAGCTCTCATAAAGCCCAGGCTGGCCTCAGACTCACTATGTAGACAAGGATGGCAGACTTCCGACCTCTTGCCATAGCCTCCTGAGTGCTAGGAGTTCAGGTCTATGCCTCCACACCTTGTAACTTAGATGTTTTGTGGATGCACTCTTTATTATTAAGAAAGCTAATTTATGACATGATTGAGTGGGTTGGAGAGATGGCTCAGCAGCTAAGAGCACTGAATACTCCTGCAGAGGACCCAGGTTTGATTCCTAGCACCCGCATGCTGGCTCACAACTATCTGTAACTCTAGTCTTGGCAGTCTTACACTTCCTGCCTCTGTGGTTCCTGCATGCATGTGGCGCACAGGCATACATACAGGCAAAACACCCATACACATAAAATAAGAACAAAGCTTAAAAAAAAGTATATAATCCAGTGACCAGCACATGCACTGTTTTAGGATATTGCATGCTTTCAGAATCTGTTTACGGGGACATACAATCATCATCTTCTGCCTAATTGCAAAACATTTCATCAGCCCCTGGAGAACTCCCTTCTTAATTAGCAGTTACTCCCTATCTCGTCCTACCCTAGCAGCCAGCAGTCTAGTTTCTGTCTGCATGGATTTGCTTATTCTTGGTATTTTAGAGAAATAAAACCACGTGTCACTCGTTTTCACTTAGCAAAATGTTTTCAGGCCTTATCCATGCTGCAGCCTGTATTAGTCTTGTGTTTGTTTTTGCGGCTGAGCAGTATTCCATTAAATGGATAACCCACATTTCTTTATCCATCCGCTGTCTTCGTTTCCCTTGGGTGCACATCTTGGAGTGGATGCTGGGTTTCATGGTAACTCTGTATGTAACTTCTGGAGAAACTGCCACTCTTCCAGCAGCGCCCTGTGAGCTCTGATCTCTTCACATTCTTGCCTTGCTCTAGTAACTTTGGTTTGAAAAATAATTTGTTTTACTACAACCATTCTGGTAGCTGTGAAGGGGTGACTTAGTGTATGTGAGGTATTTTTTCTCCTCTTTTTGTCCCTCTCCTTTGGATTATGCTTTTCTTTTTAAACAAGTCTCAAAAGTTGTGACATGCTTTTGGTCAAGTTCTTTCCATTAAAAAGCACTAAATGAAAACAAACAGCAGCAGTGACTCAGAACGCCCATGCACACACAAACATGTGTCCATACAACATTCTTTTCTTTCTAAAGGTTTCTCTGTACCCAGTCTCTTTCTGCAGATTAGGTTACAAGTGTCAGTGCTGATACTCCCCTGCCCCTGAGCTTCCGAGGCACAGTTGGTGGCCTTCCCAGCTCCTGTGCCTTCTTGCAGCATTGTCAGAGAAGCTTCTTACCATGGAGGCTTGCTGGAGCCTTATCAGTGATGGCAGCTGCATCAGTTTTCAGGAACTGAGGGCCGAGGGGCCGAGGGGCCGAGGGGCCGAGGGGCAGAACAGGTACTGATTTAACCTGGATGGTTCAGGATAATCATGAGCAGTGAGGGTAGCTACTTATAGTGACAGGTCATTTTTGTTTTTTGCTGTCATTTGCAGCATTGCCAGGACAAACATGTTTGATGGACAGCTCCCTCAGGAGTAACTTCACTTAGAGTCTCATGGTGCATTTTACTTTAGTTTGACATTGGCTGGAGAAAGATAGCCACCATACTGCATTTGAGAACTCTTGTTTTCCTTAGTTCACAGGGACCATATCAACACTGCAAGTTTTGTGGACATTCTGGAAGGGCAGGCACAAAGGCTTGTAGTTTGACAAGTCGGTGGCAGGTTACAGTCTGTACTTCAAGTGTGTGGTTCCACTTGCATTGCCACCTTGTAAGTGACATTCCATCCTGTGAACAAAGGCATGTTAGCACTTGACTTAGACCAGGAATTTGGCATAAATGCTACAGTGTGAAGGTTGTAGCTCATTTTCTTAATGTAAGTACTGCCTTCCAAAACAAGAATTTTGTCCCCATTCTGGCTGGAGGAACCAACAATTAATTAGTTGTTTCAAACCAAATGTACTAGCTAGAAGGTATGCTTGTGGGCCAGCCAGCTTCCTCCTCGACCCCCCTTCAAGATAGGTTTCTTTGTCTGGCCATGCTGGCCTGGAACTCTTTTTGTAGACCAGGTAGGCCTCAGACTCAGAGAACCTTCTGCCTCTGCCTCATGAGTGCTGGGATTAAAGGCGTGTGCCACCACCACTCAGTGGTTTGCTAGCTTTTTGAGAGACCATCTTTAAATTTATCAACATCAGCAGCAACAACCAAGACAGCTTAGCGGTCTGTGATGGTGCACCTGCCATCACATTTTTATAAAGGTCTGTGCTCTAGGGCATCAGTGCTAGTCGCTCAATACCTGCAGGTCTCAGATGTCCTCGGGAGATGTCATTGTCATAGGTGCTCATGCTCCACCCTTATTTCATCTTAGGATTCAGACAAACTCAAAGGAGCCCTTCCTGTCTCAGCTGCTTGCCTCACAGACTTTAAAATCTTTCTGTAGATTTATTTTATGTGTCTGTTTTGCTAGCACACATGTATATACAGCTCATGCCTGCCTGGTACCCCAAGAAGTCAGAAGAGGACATTAGATGGCCTGGAGTTAGAGTTATGGATGGTTGTGAGCTGCCTTGTGGGTGCTACGGACCGAACCCCAGGGCCGCTGCAAGAGTAGCAGAGTGCTCCTAACCACTGCGCTCGCTCTCCGTAGGCCGTATCTCGCAGAATTTAAATGTTTTCTTTTTGTCCCACCACGTTTGCAGATTAGCTGGGCAGTAGTGCTAGACGAGCCTGCGTGTTTACATGTCCACTAATACTGATGTTGGTAGACGAATCTCCTCATTTCCCATTTTGATTTAGGTAGTTTTCATGGCATCTGTGTTCTGGTAGCAAATCTGTGGTAAAAACCTTAGTTTTTCCTTTCACTTCCCTCCCTCCCTCCCTTCCTTTTTTTTAAAAAAAAGATGTATTTATTTATTTATTTTATTATGTGTGCAGCGTTCTGTGTACATATGACACCTGCAGGCCAGAAGAGGGCACCAGCTCTCATTATAGATGGTTGTGTCATGTGGTTGCTGGGAATTGAACTCATGACCTCTGGAAGAGCATACAGTGCTCTTAACCGCTGAGCCATCTCTCCAGCCCCTTCCTTCTTTTTTAATGAGTTCTCTCTATATTGCCCATGCTGCAGGACCTGAATTGCTGTGGTTCTGCCTCAGCCTGCTAAGTATCTGAGACTAACTGAGATTGTAAGTTCATGCCACAGCACTTAGTGTGGGTCGTTATTGTTTGAGACAGTCACTTCCTAGGCCAAGCTAGCTTGAAACTGTATGTGTAGCCCAGACTGGTTTTAAATTTACAGCTCTTCTGCCTTAGCCTCCTGAGTGCTGGGATTACAGGCGCACACCATCATACCCACTCCACCGTATGGTTTTAACTTGTTACATCCTTCATGAGCCTTCATACACCTCCAATTTAAAGCACAACCATCAGCCTCATATTGAGAAACCTGGTTTAGTGACTTGGCTGCACAGGAAACTTCTCAACCTGAATTTCCAGTTCTTCATTTTCCTTTTTTTTTTTATCTTAATGTTAGGAATTAGGGTCATTTTAGACTAGAGAACATACATGATTCAAACTTCCAAATACTTATGATTTCATATGTTATGATCAGTTCTGAATTTAGCTAAATCTTTTCTTGGTGAAGTATGCACGACATAGAGCTTACCATGGTAACCATTTTGAGTGTGCATTCCTGTGGCTTTATGTACATTTGTATTTTGTAACTGGCACCTCAGTCCTTCTGCAGAATCTTGTCATCTTGCAGCCTTGAAACTCTGTCCGCATTAGACACTAGCTCTCCACTCACCTTCTGTCCAGCCCTTAGCAGTCCCCCTTCTATATCCTGTCTCTATGAATCTGACCTTAGTCAAGTACCTGCATAAGCACAATGATAAGAGTACTCATCCATCTGGGTCTGCCTTGCTTTACTTACTGTCTTTACAAGCTTCATCCGTGTGGTCATAGCAGAATGTCCTTCCTTCCTTCCTTCCTTCCTTCCTTCCTTCCTAAAGACTGAACAATAGCAGCCATATGTCTTAACATAATGTGCTTATTTATCCATTAGTGGACCTTTGGGTTGTTGTTACCTTGTGGGTTTTGGGAATATGACACTGTACATCAATATACATTGATGTATAAATGTCTGTTTGAGTCTCTACTGTTATACTTTTTATATATTTATTTCTCATTTGTATTGAATTGAATTATTTGTATCAAATGCTCTTTTTGTGTTTAGTTTTAATTTAGTTTGAACTTAGTTATGTTCTACTTATTTTGTGTCTATGAGAGAGGTGTGTAGCAAAATAAATCTGCAGCTCTCCCATGGATTGTATTCTGGGGTGAAAACACCACTGTTGTTCCCTGTGCTCATGATTGCCGACTGCAAATGTGGCAGGCGGTTGCGGAGCACATGTGGGCTTTGTCTGCTGGGTCAGATGCAGTCTTCGCTCCTTGGTGTCTTAGAGCAGTGTATAGGAAGAAGCAGATAGGTGTTTAAGTTCTGTTTACATGTTACAAGTGTGGCTTAAACACTGTTTACATGTTACAAGCATGGCTTAAACACTGTTTACATGTTACAAGCATGGCTTAAACACTGTTTACATGTTACAAGTGTGGCTTAAACACTGTTTTACAGTAACAAAAGGAAGAGAGTGTGGCCTCTCTCTGAGTGCATGGCCTTTCCTTTGGTTGTAAAAGAAATATCATTAAAAAGATTTCAATAATCTATAATTTAAGTTGTTTAAAAGTCTCATTTTAGTATAGATTGTGCAGAATTGGCCACAGATCCCAGAAGGGTAAAACCAGTAGTTTTGAATTAAATTTCTTTTAAACTTTTTGTTTGTTTGCTTTAAATTGTTTTGGTTGCATGTATATCTATGTACCACATGTGTGCAGTGCCCATGGCAGTCAGAAGAGAGTATTGGATCCCCTGGAACTGGAGTTATAGATGGTTGTGAGCCACCATGTTGGGTCCTGGGAATTGAACCTGCATCCTCTGGAGGAACCATCAGTGCTCTTAACTGCTGAGCCATCTCTTCAGCCCCTTGAATTAAATTTCTAAGAGACACCACAAGTACAAAGCTAAAGTACCTAGAATGAAAATTCTTACTCATCACGATGGTTATAATTGAAAGGTATTTGAAAAATGTATTACTTTGTAGATTCAGAGATATTTGCTATCTACTGAAATATAACTAAGCCCTGAAGTCTTTTTCTGTGAAGTACAAACTCTCTCTCTCTCTGCCCATAGTCCATGGAGTAAAGAAGGAGATGTAAGTTAAGGCACAGAACAGCTGTTAAAAAGGTACAGCCGGTGTCAGCCTCAGGTGGAAGACTAGTTGCTCTAGACACACCTGGGGCTGCAACTTAGTTGTAGATTAAGTTATTTTGTAAGCTTTTGCTGCTACAGCCCTGTTTAGAAGTCTGGGGCATTACCAGAATGGGGTAAGTAGGAGTTAACTGTTAGCAGTGCCCTGCTAGGCAAAGCTAATTTCTTCCTAGCATTTCTGTCTCCCAGGGCAAAGACTGGTCATCCCATACTCTGTGTTCTTAGCACCTAATATAATTGCTATGGAATAGACTCTTGTAAGCACTGGCTGAGTCTGTTCCTACGGGATTGGCATAAACATCAAAACATGGAAAGAAGCATCTCCTGTAGCTATGAGCTGGCTGCTCTGGATTGGAGTAAGGATGTGGCCAAGGACAGGGGAAATCACTACTAAGCAGAAACCAGAAGATTTGGAAGTTCCATGTGGCACATCGAACTGTTTGTGGATTTCCTGATACTCTGGACTTTGTCTGAAAAACATTTGTTTATTTAGCAGATGTTGAGGCATTAAAGTTGTGGGGTACCAAGAGGCATGCAATCTAAAAAGGCTTTATGTATTTGGGTGTTTTGCCTGCATGTCTGTCCATCTGCTGCTTGTGTGCCTGGTGTCCACAGATGCCAGAAGAGGATTCCCTGGAGCTGGACTTACAGATAGTTGTGAGCTACCATATGGGTACTAAGAACTGCACTCAGGTCCTCAGGATCAGGAAGGGCAGCCAGGGCTCTTAACCACTGAGCCACTTTAGCCCCTATTATTAAAATTATTTGTTTGTTTGTTTGTTTGTTTATTTGTTTTTTTCTAGTCAAGGTTTCCTAGGGTAGCCCTGGCTGTTCTGGAACTTGTTCTATAGACCAGGCTGGCCTCTAGCTTACAGGGATCTGCCTTCCTCTGCCTTATTTTTTAATTCTTAAAGATTAAAAAAAATAATTTATTTCATTTTATGTGAATTATATGTCTGTGGGTGTCAGATTTTGGAGTTACAGACAATTGTGAGCTGCCATATAGGTGCTGGGAATGAACCCTGGTCCTCTGGAAGAGTGGTCAGTGCTCCCAACCGCTGAGCCATCTCTCCAGCCCTTAAAGATGTTTTTAACACGTGTGTGTGTGTGTGTGTGTGTGTGTGTGTGTGTGTGTGTGTGTTGGTAACTTGCATGGTTAATTTTCTTCTTCCACCATATCTGTCCCAGGGATTGACTGTCAAGGCCTTTACCTGCTGAGTCATCTCCCTGCAAATCCCCAGTCCCTACTGGAACTCACTGTGTAGACCAGGCTAGTCTTGAAATTTCCTTGAGTTCCTACTGCCTCTGCCCCCTGGGTGTTGGGGTAACAGGTATATGTCACTACACCTGGCTTGTAATTTTAATACAAAGTTATAAAGAAAGGCACAAAGACATATGAAGGTGTAGTGTTTGTGAACGACAAATAAATGGAAGTCACTTTTTTTGTTGTTGTGTTTCTTGAGGCAGAGTTTCTCTGTGTTACCCCTGGTTATCCTGGACTTTGTAGACCAGGCTGGCCTTGAACTCACAGCGATTTGCCTGCCTCTGCCTCTCCAGTGTTGGAATTAAAGGCATGGATCATCACACCCGGCTTGGAAGCCACTTCTTTAACCACAAGCAATGGGAGCCTGTAGAGGATTTTAAACAGCTGAGTAGCATCAGAAACATAATTTTATGGCCGCATAGAGGATGAGTTACAGGGCAGATTCTAGAGAGATGGATTTGGAGGTGGTTGTAGTCCAGGCAGAAAGTGGAGCTTTCCTGTTGTGACCCTCTTTACATCAAATGCTGGCGTAGCAGATTATTAGAGCGAAGCAGTTGAAGGAGGTAATGGAGGTATAGCAGGGAGTCATTGTTCACATATGTGAGCGCTCTCTTTGAGGTTCCTGAGTTCATAGTACTAAAAAGCACCAAATTATATTCTTTAAAACGGCAAACCAGTGTGCATCCATGCCACCCTGAACACACCTGGTCTCCTTTAAAAATGTGAATTGGCGCTGGAGAGATGCCTCAGAAGTTGAGAGCACTGCCTGCTCTTTCAAAGGTCCTGAGTTCAACTCCCAGCAACCACATGGTCACTCACAACCATCTATAATGAGATCTGGTGCCCTCTTCTGGAGTGCAGGTGTACATGCAGACAGAATACTGAGTACATAATAAATAAATCCTTAAAAAATGGTGAATTACCTTTGATGCTTAAATTATATCTCAGTTTAAGAGGGAGTGGGAGAGATGGAGGTGAAGGGGAATGTGTGGAGACCCTGAAGCAAGCAGAATTTGAAATATTTAGTGATAGAGAATTTACATATTGGCATTATTGAAAATGGAATACCAGCTGTTTCTTAAGTTCTTAAGTTCAGTCTGTATGACTGAATTAATAAAAAAAAAATACAAGAAATAGCAAGGCTCAGAGAAATAGGTAGTGAGCTGTGTATTAGATGTGTAATTAAGGCAAGGAGCTAAAGATAATGGCCCCGATTTCTTTTCTTTTTTTAGATTTATTTACTATTTGTACAGTGTTCTGCCAGTGTATGTGCCTGCAGGTCAAAAGAGGGCACCAGATCGCATTATAGATGGCAGTAAGCCCCTATGTGGTTGCTGGGATTGAACTCAGGATCTTTGGAAGAACAGCTTTAACCTCTGGGCCATCTCTCTTGACCAATCAATGGTCTTGATTTCAAGAGAGATACTCGAGACTAGAGAAAGAGGGGGAATGTATGAAATTTGATGTCAGTCTAACTTGTTGAGAGATGATATTTTCTTCTTCTAATGTCCTTGGAAGATATGTCCTGTTGTTTCTTGTCCTCAAGTCTGGTGTGTAAGTACTTTTGCCTTCTTTTATAAAGCTGAGGTTTGTGTTACTTTTCAGGCAGAAGCAAGGCTAGCAGCAAAGCGGGCCGCTCGGGCAGAAGCAAGAGACATCCGAATGAGGGAACTGGAACGGCAGCAAAGAGAGGTAACTGGAAGCATGACCTTAGCCTGTGTGAGTGTGAGTGTGTGTGTGAGTGTGTGTGTGTGTGTGTGTGTGTGTGTGTGTGTGTGTGTGTGTGTGAGTGAGAGAGAGAGAGAGAGAGAGAGAGAGAGAGAGAGAGAGAGAGAGAGAGAGAGGAGAGTGAGTGTGTGTGTGTTAGGGTAAGTGAAAGAAAATGACAGAGAAATCTCACTGTCTTGAATCTCCATTTTCAGGACTCAGGTCACAGAGCTTTTGTGAGATACAAGGCATTGTAGTGAGACAGCGATAGGGAAAGCCATGTGCTGGACAGCTTCTTCCTCAGGCTACCATCGCCTCCCCTTGAATGTACATTTGGGTCTGGCCTTCCTAGGCCAGCAACTGCTTTTTCCATTTAGGTAAACCAGTTCAGAATGGATATTAAGAGAGGAGGGGCATTACAGAGAGTATATGACAAGGATGCGTTAATAAAATGCACTGGGTTCCCAGGGTAGCAAAAGCCAGGCCCCTTCATTCCTCACTTGATAATCCCCGTTCTCGGCCTTCAAATTAATCAACTTAGTAAGTCTGTTCTGGACTTTTTTTTTTTCTTTCTTACTTACAGTATAAATGTGGTTTCTCCCTGCGTTGTTATCATCCTCACTGCCAATTCTATTTCCAATGAATGTGGGGAGATACCTCTATAATGGATCTTTGTGTTAAATGGAATGGAAGCTTTTGACATGAGATATGTGTATGTCCAAGTAAAAGCACCACAGTGATCCCTGATCTACCTAGCTGAATGAATCCTTATGCTAACCATTGTGAAGCGTATTTGATAATGTAGGAATATGTTCATGGAAGAATATGGGGGGGTGCCGGGCGGGAGGCAGAGGCGGGCGGATCTCTCTGAGTTCGAGGCCAGCCTGGTCTACAAAGCTAGTCCAGGACAGCCAAGGATACACAGAGAGACCCTGTCTCGGAACAAAAAGAATATGGGGGGAACCCCCAAACTATAAAATTGGTAGAACACCCCCAAAACAAATAAAAACAACCAGTGCTTATATAAATGGTCAGAAAGAGCTGGTTTCACCAGTACTTCGGTTTGACAGTGTGGATTCTAGGTGCTCTCACGCTTTTCTGTAGTCTCCAAATTATATTATGCTTTTGTCATCAGAAAAGTGGGAAAAGCTGGGCGTGGTGGCACATGCCTTTAATCCCAGCACTTGGGAGGCAGAGGCAGGTGGATTTCTGTGAGTTCGAGGCCAGCCTGGTCTACAAAGTGAGTCTGGGACAGCCAAGGCTACACATGAGAAAAAAGTAAAATAGGTAAATGGAAATTGAGCTAAGATGGCATACTTGTTACCCTTTCTTTCTGACAGACTTGGGTCTGAAAACTGACACAAATATTTCGTTATTGTGTTTATAAAAGGAAACAACATCTGTGGAGGACTAGTAAGCAATTTATTTTGATGTCATTGGTAGATTTTTCTTTTGATAAGTTAAAAAAAGAAATTTACATATTTGTGTTCTATATAGATATAATTTTCTGTTTTAGAGAGAGTTTCAAATATTGGATGCAGTTCTTGGGTTGAAATGTAATGTTCCAATGCATTGTCTTTATACTCTTAAGATTATATACTAGATTATAAATAGAAGAGACAGTGATTAATAGAAGTTCTGTCTAAGCAGAACACTATATTTCTTTTTGTTATTGAACACATGAGCTAAGTAACTTTTATTTTCAAAGTGTAGCTTTAAGTCACTGTTGTTGTCAGGGCAAGTGTATGTGACTGAGATTTTGTTTTTGTTTTTGTTTTTGTTTTTGAGAATGCAGTGAATTGAAAATAGTTTATATAAACTTTTATATTCATAGCCCTCTCATCATTCCTTTGACCGGAAATGGGGACAGATTCAAAAGTGGCTGGTAGGCCAAGATTGCCTGCCCTGCATGCTGTTATAAACTGCTGAACTAATGCAACATTGAAGCAAAACATTTGACTAATGGTTTGCAAAGTAGGCGGTTTGGTCTGTGTGGACCTAAAGGCCACAGAGTAGCTGTTCTGTGTACAGTAGATCAGATGGGTACTGGAGCCCAATATTTTCTTTTGTGGTCAGTAGCCTTACTTTCAACTCAGGAAAATCCCAGATCAACAAAGATTGAATAAATGAATGTGATTTTCCTTTAGTGTGTTTGCCCTTTCTCCCTCAAATCCCTGCTTCCTCTCATTTCCCACCTTTAAAAACTAACTCTGCAAACTGGCCATGGTGGCACACACCTATAATTCTGGCACTCAGGGAGGCAGAGGCTGGTGGATCGCTATGAGTTCAAGGCCAGCCTGGTCTACAAAGTGAGTCCAGGACAGCCAGGACTACACAGAGAAACCCTGTCTCGGGGGGAAAAACAAACCTCACAGGCTCTTCAGTGTGAGAGATGACCCTAGGCCTTATCCATGTCTTCTGAATTTCATTCTTATTTCATCTTTTAGCTCTTTATCAAGAGCATTTCTAAGTGTAACAGCCCTGGCTGTCCTGGACTCACTCTGTAGACCAGGCTGGTCTGGAACTCACAGAGATCTGCCTGCCTCTGGCTCCCAAGTGCTGGGATTAAAGGCGTGCACTAGCACAAAAGTTTATTTTTATGGGAAATGTTTATGGGTATTTTAATCATGAGATTCAAAAAGAAGTTTCCCAAAGAGTCATGGCTGCTACTCGCACATCAGCTTTCCCAAACAAATGCCTTCTAGAGCAGCATTTTAAGAAGCAGCCAGCTTTACAGGGTGTGTAACTGTGTTGATCTTTGTATTTAAAACTTTATCAGTCATTGTTTTAGTCCACTTAGAAAACTGAAAACAGTGCTTGGTAATCTTAACTTGAGTGGCTCCTCATGTATGAGTTTGCTATTTTGGAGTGCAGGCTGTCCTTTGTAACCGAAAGTGGTATAATTAATTTATCTAATACATTTTTGCATGTTATGGGTGCATGAAGAATTTTTTGTTTGAATAAACAAAATCACTTAATTTTCATTTAAATATTTTAATTTTTTGTTTTAATTAAGCATTTAATTCTAAAATTGTTGAACATTTTAGTAGCTTAGGTCAAACAAAAAAATTAAATACAAACAAAAGCATATATTAAAAGTCTAACATTTCATTTCTTTGTTTAGGGGCTGTAAAGGTAATCATTTAAAAGAATCATTGAAATATGTGTAGCTTAACTAGTGGGAGTATTAGACTTACTAAGCATTTGGCTCGAGGCTTAAAATGTAGTTGGTGATTAGCCTGAGTCTTGACTGATAGGATTGGACATGCCTAGGAGGTGGGAGGTGGGTTCAGATGGGAGTAATTGCCACCCCTCACCCTTCTGCCACCGTTCTTTACTCCTCCATTCTCCTCTGACCTTACTCTTTGGCTGCCTTGTTTGTGAGCTCACATGATAATGTGATATTCTCTAAACTGTAAGTGACTAATTAGTTTTTGTGAAATCTATGGTACATAAGCACAAATAGGACTGTTGATAGATGATTCTTTTCATGTTAAACATTTCCCTTGATTCTAACGTGTGTGTGTGTGTGTGTGTGTGCGTG
Organism: Acomys minous; assembly: GCF_964271855.1. Taxonomy (NCBI): domain Eukaryota; kingdom Metazoa; phylum Chordata; class Mammalia; order Rodentia; family Muridae; genus Acomys; species Acomys minous. The sequence continues at coordinate 12,668,108 of NC_140495.1, read as the reverse complement.
TGCGTGCGTGCGTGTGTGTGTGTGTGTGTGGTGGGCTTGCTGCGATGTGATAGGGAGCATTAGAACATGAAGCTCTGTGTGTCAGCACTGTGCTGGAACTTTACTTTGCTTTACTTAGGGGGCTCTTTCCATTTCATATATGAGCTCTTTAGGGTTTCTTGTTTGTTTGTTTTGCCAACATGAAACAAATGTAGACGTACTTGGGAAGAGGGAATCATAACTAAGGAACTTTGTCCATCAGATTGGCCTATGGCCATGTCTGTGAGGCATTTTTAAAATTTCTATTTGATGTAGGAGGGTCCAGCCCACTGTGGGTGGTGCCATCCCTGAGCTCAGGGAGCTGAGCAAGCCAGAGGAGGCCACACACTGGACTCGGCTTCAGTTCCTGCCTCTGTCTTCCCTCCCCTAACTTGGTTTTGCTCAGTGTTTTATCATAGCAGCAGATGGCAAACTCTGGCCAGAGAAAGTAGAGGGTTAGTGACATGAGGCGCCTATTTAATCAGTTGTTGGCGGACTCAGAATTTGAAGGAAGAGGGATTACTACAGCTGGTGACAGAGGTGAAGCAAGGAGAGGAAGGCCTGGAATCTTCCTGGGTTCCCATGCAGTTGTGTGCAGCCAGCTTTCCCCGTTTCTCCTGATTCTGCTTTTAAGTTGTGTGCTTCACTCAGCATCATTGGTGTATGGATGGAAGAGTAAATGCTATTTCCAGTGTCTTTTATTCTGAAACTGAAGGAGCAACTCCAGCTCTGGCTTAGTAATATTTGTAGATAGAAGACAGCCAGGCCTGTTCTGGTGCTGTGGTTTTCTTTTCCTAAAGCTACTTCTCACTTTCAGTGAACTTTGAAAAAAGAATGTGTTTTAATTTGATTAACCTAATTTGACTATAACAAGACAAATTACCAGAAAGCTTTGCTTTGACTTTTAGTTCTTATGAGAAACCCAGTCGTGACAGAAAACACCATTGCTGAATCTTTTCTCCATCTGTATTTTGCCTTTACCAACATTGGCCTTTTAGCCATGACTTTAGAATGTTGAGAATGTTGAGGCCACACTTAGACCAGGCAGAAACTCTGCCCTGAGCTTTATCTTCAGCCTGCTGTTTACTTTTTGAGACAAAGTCTAAGTTGTCCTGGCAGAAGTAGTCTGTTTGCCATGAACATTCTGGTTTGGATACTTAATTTGTCATTCATGATAGTGGCTGGTCCTCAGACAGCCAGGCAGGAAAAAACTCCCAAAAGTTTGGACTAAATATGTCCCTGTCCTTTAAGGCATTGTCATATTTGGGTTGTTCAGTCCCAATAAGGCTACCCAGGACAATGACAGTGACTGTTGTCATGACTGAAGAGGGGAGCACTCTGCCTTTGTGTTTAGCACCTAGGAGTACAGTTGGCTGTGTCTGATTAGTCACTGGTGCTGTCACTGGCTGTGATGTGTAGCACTGTAGAGCTGACCTGGACAATGAAGAGAAGAGGGCTGCTCCTCCACAGAGGGAAGGCCCAGAGTTTGCTGTTGTTCTGTGTAACTGAGCCATGGCAGCATGTGTGCTACGGTAATGCTGTATTCGTGGTTCTGTGGTTTGCTGATTCTGAGGATCTGAACACTAGCCCCGGCTGGGAGCTCCACTAGATCATCATCATCTCCTCCTCCTCCTCCTCCTCCTCCTCCTCCTCCTCCTCCTCCTCCCCCCTCTCCTCCTCCTTCTTATTCTTTTTTTCCGGAGACATGGTTTCTCTGTATAGCCCTGAACTCACTTTGTAGACCAGGCTGGCCTTGAACTCATAGCGATCCTCCAGCCTCTGCTTCCCGGGTGCTGGGATTAAAGGCGTGTGCCACCATTCCCAGCTGTGAGATAACTTTCTATCCTGAAGATGAAGGATCAGATAAGACAGTCTCTAGGATTCTGGAGGCAAACATGGTGACACTTACCTATTATTCTAGTGCTTGGGAGGCTGAGGCAGGCAGGAGGATTACCATGATATTGAGGCTAGCCTAACTTACTGAGTGAGACCTGCCTAAAAAAACAAAACCAAACACCAAAAAAACCCCCACAGAATTCTGGAATTGTAACCAAGGTCTTTCAGACCGTGTGTGGTGCTACTGAGAAAATCTACTTTTCAAATATTTTGGCATGATAAAAATTTGCTTTGTGTTTTCCTTATTACTTTACCTGAACATATATTTTTCAAATTAGCTTAGGGAAATGCTGTTCATTTTGGTAGCTCTAGCCATGTGCAGGTAATTAAATTTAAATATATTAGAATTAAATATAATTTGGAATTTAGTTTTTCAGGTGTGCATTACATTAGAGTTTTATAGAGGAACAAAATCCACAGAATGAATATGTACTAGTAAATTATGTCATATATAAATAGTATAAACAATTATTACATAGAAACAATAATTAATTAGATATACTATATATAAAATATATTATTAAATTTTATTAAATTGGTTTACATTAAAGTAGTAACAGTAGTTGTCTCACACTTGAGAGGCTGAGAACCAGGTAGTTGCTGGTCCTTTCCCCTGTGTGCTTCACCAGTTGGGATCATCTCATCTCACAGGAGCTGTTTTGTAGCTGTTGGGAGGTCAACAACTTAGTAGTTGATGTGTCCAACAGACTGGGTGGGTGCCTCACCAGTCTGTATCTGCTGCCAAAAACCTGGAAGCTTCTGGGAGAGCTGCTGTTTCTTAGTCCATGCTGGAAGCCTGGAAAGACGGGTTCTGCTGTCAGTGATGCAGCAGCGGCAAGGGTGAAATCAACCCAGCCGTGGAAGGGGCCAAGGGAACGCAGGGAGTGGCTTCCTTCTGCCTCACCCTTTTGTCTCTGAGGGGCTACTAGAAGGTGGGTCTTCCCATCTCGAGTGAGGTCGTCTTACTAAGTGTGTTGCTGAGAGGGCAAGGCCATTCTTGAGGCTCCTACTCAGTGATACTGATTGATTTGTGGCACGTTGGACCGTCACACTGTTTCAGCACTTCAAGTACTTGGCCACATGTTGCTAGTGCGCTACCACACCACACATATAAACTGTTTCTGCCATCACGAAAGATGCTACTAGAGAGGGCTGGTTTAAAGTATGGTTTTAAATAAGCCACCGGCTATGAAATAAGCCATATTCTTTGTGCAGATGAATGTACAGTATAGAACATATTTCACTTTAGTCTTTTTTAGGTCAAATTTTCTTTCTCTAAAAGTTTTTCACTAGATTTATTCATTTTTTTATTTTATGTGTATTTACCTTGCATGTATGTATGTGGACCATTTGCATGTCTGATGCCTGTAGAGGTCAGAAGAGGGCATTGTGTCCCCTGGAGTTAGAGATGGCTGTGAACCGCCATGTGGGTGCTGGGACTAGAGCCAGGCCTTTTGGAAAATCAGCACGCGCTGTTAGCCACCACCTCATCTCTAGCTTCTGTCAAGTTTTCAATGGAACTGAAAGTCGAAGCTGCTTCAATATAGATGTGTATCAGTGCTTAATAAGATTTTATTGTAGTTACTTTGATAATTACATAACTGCAAATAAGTAGGGGTTCATCTGCCCTTGTTTCTTTGTTGGGATGTGTTTGTCAGATGAATTTTTGTTTGTTTTATTATGTAGCCCTGACTGGCCTGGAAGTCACTGTAGACCAGGCTCATCTCAAATTCACAGAGATCTGCCTGTCTCTATGTCTTAAATACTTAAAAGTGCTCTTGTGTGGTTGTGGAATGGAAAGAAAAAATAGAGTAAAGGGAGGATTAGTTATTCAGCCTTGACTAGCACCCCAAATAACTCTAAGAGGCATGTAACATTAGTTTGCCTGTGTAATACAAGGCTTTCTAATTAATTTGTAGTCAGTACCACTTAACACTGTGTGCTCTGTGGTGCTAACTACGACGATGCCCAGAGATCACAATCCCCGGTTGGAAGTGAAGTCTCAGAATCGTCATGTTATCTTTAAATGGACTTGAGGGCACGATTTATCAGGCACAGCAGTGTACACAGTGGATGTCAAAAGATGATTTAAAAAAAAAGGTTCATAAAAATTGAGACTGAAATGAAGGAGCAAACCGTGACATTTTGGTTAAATTACTGTTTCTGTTTTGCAATGAATGGCCAGAGATAGCCTCATCTACTTTTCAGCTGTGTAACGGTCTAGCTGGGTTGCTAGATAATGCTGTTAAAGCATTGCTTCCTTTTGGAAGTCAGCATTGCTGCTGATAGGCGAGCTCATCTAGTCTAGGTAGGTGTAGTTTTGGTTTCTTTTGTTTTCAAAGACAGGGTTTCTCTGAGTAGTCTTTCCTGTCCTGGTCTCAAACTCACAGAGATCTATCTGTCTGCCTCTGCCTCCTGAGTGCTGGGATTACAGGTGTGCACCACCATGCCTGGTTTAGGTGTAGTTTTTCATCTTGGTGCAAATTACTTTGACAATTTGGCCGTTGAAACTGAAAACTCAGAAATCCTTTATGGTTGCTGGTGATCACATGCTGGGGCCTGGCTGTCTGATGCCCATGGAAAGCTGCTGCCTCACTGCTGAAGGGCAGTGTTGCACATAAGTTAGTCGACTAGAAGGTGCAGCCAGTGTCTTCATAAGCTGCGTAAGGCTTGACGTACCTCTACCAACTGTGAACTGTTGTGTTCTTTCTTCTGATTGGTTTATCATATCAGCACACAGGGTGTATTTCCTTATTTTATTTTCCGGTTAGAATAGTGAGAGGAAGGGCAGGAGGAACCCAAAAAAAAACCAAAAGACAACAACAACCAAAAAGGTTCTTTACAGGGAGCACCAGGCTATAATCTGAGTACTTTTCAAGCAACGTACATTCTTCTTAAAATACATTTATGACAAAGTAAACATTCTTCTTACTTATATAAATCAGTACTTACAATGAAAACTAAACATCTGCTTTCAGTGCTCAACTCAGCATCTGTTTGCTGAGTGTTGTCACATGTTCTGTCTCCACAAGTAAATAACACGTGCTCAGACATAAACACCTGCTGAACTAAAAACTCAGCTTCGCTTGTGTCTGCCTTTCCACCCAAAGCCTGTGACGATACCAAACTCAGCTTTGGAACCGAAGTGTCAAAACCTGCTTTTCCTCAGCTGGTGTCACTGTGCTTTTGCCAGCTGCTTTTGCGCCTTTGCTTTGACAAACAATTACTTGTTCAGTGATTAATTATTCATGTACTTTCTTCTTTCCCAGGAAGACTCAGAAAGGGCCAGGTATTCTCACCGGTCTGGTCATCACCGTCCTTATCTGGTTTGTAGTAACATATAAGCTTGCCTGTAGTGCTGTTCCTCTTGGCTTCATTTGCTCACAGACTTCTAATGTGTTTGGTTTTATTTTCACCAGGGAGTTGAGGATGCACTGTCTCCTCGAAGCCTTGGCAGCTCCAGGGTTGGTATTCTAAGTTGTTTACACTGAATAGCAAAGCGTTTAACCTTGTGCTTCTTCAGCATCAGTGACTATGCGAGCAATCGGACAGTGTCCATTTGTGCCTTTGCCTTTAACAATAAGTGGAAAACACTGGCAAAGCTCTTTAATGAAAAGAGACACTTTCTTTCAAATTATTGCTAAAAATGAATCAATTCTAAAGTATTGCATATTTTTTTTACCTTAGCACAGGCCTATTGATTTCTGTAGAAGTACCTTTGATTTCAGCAAAATAACATTGAATTTTATAGGAGAATATCTGCTTTGTCCTAATTTTTAGTTTTTTCCTCTTTTTATATCTTAAACTAACAATTGATTGAATGAGCAGTAGCTTTAGGCCTTGCCTGATTAATTGTAACGATAATCACATGAAACTATTGACTTGAAAAATTTCCTTACCGTATGTATAGGGATTTATAATGTCCCAGCATTGTAAGTGGAATGTGGATCTGCTGCCTAGTGTCTCACATGTGCTGGAGCACAACTTCTCCTTTTACTTCTTCTAGAATTGTGCCTTAAAACAGTGCTCTGCATTTTATTTTAGTTGCACTTTTCATTACTGAAGTTAGCTTTCATATTAAGGGTTGTGTGTATTTGTTCCAACTCTGCTTTTCTTCCTGCTTCATATAAAAATGGATTAGTAGAGCTATTTTGACATACCAGATAGTAACATATTTATATTTGTAAATACCTCATTATACTCCAATACATTATTTTCTTTCTTTCTTTTTTTCTGTCTTTTTTTTTTTTGGTTTTTCAAGACAGGATTTTTCTGTGTAGTCTTGGCTGTCCTGGACTCACTTTGTAGACCAGGCTGGCCTCGAACTCACAGAGATCCGCCTGCCTCTGCCTCCGAGTGCTGGAGTTAAAGGCATGCGCCATGACACCTGGCACATTATTTTCTTTTGGTGTATATAACCTATTGTGTTCTCAGAACTTTATAAACTGGTTTCAAGTCCTATAAGTGCTCTGTTTAGTTACAAATTTTAGATTTGTTTTAGAGTAGTTTCAAAATTTCAAAGAAATCTAAAATAATCGGTAGCTTAAAGGTATCTTTACAGGGGACTGGGAGGGTGGCTCAGCAGTTAAAAAGCGCTTGCTGCCATTGCAGAGGACTTGGGTTCAGTTCTGAGCACCCACATGGCAGCAGCTCACAACAGTCTACACCTCCAGATCTAGGGCATCTAATGCCATCTTCTGGCCTCTGCAGGCACCAGCACCAGGGATACATATTGTGCATATACATACATGCAGGCAAAACACTTAAAAAATACCTTTTTTATATACATGAATGTTTTTTAGGCAGAAAATATACGCATTTGTCATGCTTCCTGCAGGATATGCTTTTTCTTTCCTCTTTAAATTACTTTAATTTTCTTTAGGTTCAAAGTTGAGGGCCAAGGGCTGTAAAATGTTCCCTGCTTTTTTTCAGTGACCAATTTCCTTGCTTTTATAACGCCCACAGTGTGAACTTTCACACACCATGTTACTGAGCTGAGTAGGGAAGTTGGATCATGTTAGCTGATCTTTAAGTTTGACCTGTTATGGAACTTGAAGTCAAATCTCCAAAGAAATGAAGTGGCTACTAAGCAGCCAGGTGGATTTCCCTTTTTCTTTTTCTTTTTCTTTTTTTTAAATTAGGGTATCTGTAAAGATGTGATTCCATGGGTAGAGGAAGGCTTTTGTTGTTGTAGTTTATTTTTTCAAGACAGGGTGTCTCTTTCCCTGTATAACTGCCCTAGAACTTGCTTTGTAGACCAGGCTGCCCTTGAACTCACAGAGATCCTCTTGCCTCTGTCTCCTGAGGGCTGGGATTAAAGGCATGCACCACTAGCCTTGCTGACTCTTAGTATTTTTGAAAGTTAATATATGAGGGCTGAGGATGCTGCTAAGTGGTGGAGTTCTTGACTAGCAGGTGCAAGGACCTGGTGGTCTTAATCTCCCTCACTGAAAGGAGACAAACTGCGAGTGAGCTTCAAAGGTACCAAAGGAGGCTCTGCTCTCCTAACACGCATGTGCACATAACCAACATGTTTTACATGTATATGTTTTTACACAATGAAATCTGAATGCTCATTGATAAATTAAGTTACATTTCTTTTAAACAGCGTTCTTTGTTTTTGGTCACTCTGGGATGGAACCCAGCTCCAAGTGCTCCTCCACTGAGGTGGAGCCATGTCTCCAGCCTTTGAGACCCTGCCCTCTCTTCTTTTTATTAGGATTTCATCAGGATTCCAACTGTTTGGAATTTTTGTTTGTTGTTTTGCTTTGGGGATTGGGCCCAGGGTATGTGGCAGACCACTGAGCTGATTCTTGGCTTGTGAAATGACTTCACCATTTCCATTAATATGAATGCATCATACAACCTCTGTCCTCTGTAGAAATAAACATGATGGTGTAAAATGGTGACCTAAATATTCTTATGGTTTACTGTATAGTTTAGAAGTTTCAGTGTTTCTCTACCTGTGTTTTTTTTTTTTGTTTGTTTGTTTTTGTTTTAAATTTGAATTATGTAGTTACCCTTTTTCTGAACCTCTTCTGAAGAGAAAGGGAGGACTTAGGAAGGAAGGAGGGACTGGGAGGAGAGAAGGGAGGGGAAGCAGTGATCAATTGGGATATAAAATAAATAAATAAAAATTAAAAAGTGAGGACTCTTGTCTCAGAAAACAACAACAACAAAAAACAAAAAGAAAGAAAGAAAAATAAAAGAATAATTATATATTTAAAAGACTCATGCTGTGTACACATTTTATGAGTTTGAAGCATTAGCAATACCTGGATGTTGGTTAGGGGAACTGGGGTTTTATGCTGCATTCTTAGGACTTTGAACTTTTCTTTTGTCCAGCTACCTTTCAGCTACTCTGTTGAAAGGTGCCCCTGACAGAAGCTATCTGGGTTGAAAATGCTGTAGATGTTAGGACCCAAAACAAAGAAAAGGAAGCCTGAGACTGAATCTAGACCTGGGGGAGGGACCAGGAAGTCAGTCTTAGGCTGTGGAATGGCACCTTGTCTGCCTTCCTGTTACCTGGGAGCAGATTGCTAATAATTCCGATGCCAGTGGCTGACTTAAAAAACACTACACATGCTTCATTATTGTGTGTGCCCCAAATACAAGAAGACAGTAGTAGAAATCTCAAGTTAGGGAATAGAGTGACCTTGAATCATAGTAGAGATTCCTACTATTTATTTAGTTCCTCACTATATATTACTGGCTTTGAAACAATTGTTTTTAGGTAGGGTTGGTGTTGCCAGGAGTTAACCTGTCTTATTGTCAAAGAATCTTTAAAATAATAAAAAACATCTTTAAATGTCATATTCTGTAGGTCTCTGAAGTTTTTGAAGACCTTATCTAACTATTGTACCTTATCTATCTATGGAATCATATCTGTTAAACCTATAATGTATGTTCTTGTAATATAAATAGACTAGTAATTGACATGACCATGATCTGATCAACTAACAGTTAGCTTGTATAACTTACTTATCCTAAGCAGCCTGCAATAGCACTTTCAAATAACTGGAAGTAAACCTTATATTCTACTTGAGTTGTATGGGTAAAATACCTCATATCAGAGTAGAAAAATATATAACGTGTGTGAAGAATAATCTTACATTTGAATTCTATACCAGTGTATCAAAATTAAACTTATAATTATGAGCATCAAAGAACCTCCTTATGGAGATGGCTTCAAATGTGGCAAACCAGCCACTGGGCAAAATGTCCTTGTTTTGGTCACTGGCAGAATTCTGCCTAAAAATGGATTGGATGCAAGCAGAGTCAAGAGCCAAACTTTGCCAAGACAGGGTAAGCAAGTCCTCAGTAGTTCCTGCCTCACAAATACGTCTGTCAGATATACTGGGCCAGAAGGTTGAAGATGATGCTCCAACGCTATAGAGAGTTTTGGTGACTGTTTAGGCAGCAAACTGTCTCATTTCTTTCATGTTGGAAGCTGCCAACCTGCACTTCCTGTTTACTTGGATAATTAATTTTATTCTTTCTCAAGTCTCTGATGGGGTCAAAGACCAGATAATTTAGTTTTACAATTAAGCTTAGTTGTTTGGGGGCTAAGATGCTTTTAGGTCTAGATAAATGTTTTAAGTTGATAGAACTGAGATATGATAGATGTTGATTTACATTCAGAATTTTAGACTCACCAAGATAGTAAAGATGTTTTCTTCAAGGTTGCCAAATACAAATAGCCAAAAGACTATGAATGTAACATTTATGTAATTCCTGATTGTTTCGTGGTTCTTCTTGTTGTATGTAATTTATTATATATGTAATAATATAAATATATATAAAAAAGAATTAATTAAAAAAAGAAATATAGTTTTTTAAATTATTCTTTTAACTTGTCTTTATTCATTTAATACTTCACTGAAGAGTTCATCGAAGGATATTACTGGGACACACTGGAGCAGAGCCAGTACACCCAAAAGGAGAGACATGATGGTGTGTAATTCTGAAATGTGTAGTCTTAGATTTTTATGCATTTACTGTTGATTTCCAGTATTCTGGACATAGAAACAAAAGGAGTAGACTAATAAGATGTGAGAGTTTCTACTTTTTTCCCCAGTGTGAACATTAAAGCAAGTTTCTCTGAGAATTCCCCCCCCACCCCCCATTTTAAATACTGTCCTAGTTTCCTTTCTGTTACAGTGATAAAGTACTCTGACAGAAGCATCTTAGGGGAGGAGAGGGTTTCTGTGGCTCACACTTCCAGGTCACAGTTCATCACTGAAAGAAGTCAGAGCAGAAACTCAAGCAACAACTTGGAACAAAACCATGGAGGAATGCTACTTGCTTACAGACATGATTAGCTAGTTTTTATAAAGCCCATGCATTGGACGGTGTGGCCCACACTGGGCTGGGTCCTCCCACATCAGTCAGTGAGATAACACCCCTCCCCTTCCATTTCCCCACTGCATTCCCACAGGGCTTGATCTAGGCAGTTTTCAATCAGAGCTTTCCCTGATTGAAAGAGCTGTATGTTTTAGTCATGGGTTTGTTTGTTTTAATAAAAGAAATATTTTAATTGGGAAAAGAAAGAAATGAAACTTTTATAGTGAAAGGACTTGATTTTTAGAGAAATGCCACTTACATTTTCAGTGAATTTATACCAGTGTTAAAATTGTACCACAGCCTTATATTAAATGGAATATGTTTATGAGGTTTCTGCCGTATATGCTCTAAATGACTATCTATACATAAACATACAAATAGACAAACTTTGTTGTATTTTAACTAGTATTTTAAAATCGTATTAAAATTAGATTGCATATTTTCATCTTTTAGGATATTTTAAGCTTTATAATATTATTTCTACAAGAAATATTTTATTATTTAGTCTATATACAGATTTCTAGTTCTCTGTATGTATTACTGAAACAAATTTTAGAGAATTACATTTAAACCATATGTATCTATCTATATGTATATATAATAGATACTTGTTTTTATGTTTTGAGATGAGGGCTCACCAAGGGCTGGCCTTGAACTCAGTTTCCTGCTGCCTCAGCTTCATTGCTGAGTGTTGGGATTATAGGCATGTGCCATCATGCGTAGGCTCAGGAAATGACATTAACTCTCTGTGTACAGCACCCTGTGATACTTTTCCTCCTGTTTTTCATGGTTTAACTGCTATTTAAACTCACTGAATTAATTTCAAGAGGGAATCAACTTAAACTTAAGAAAACATTACTTTGAATAATGTTACCTAAAGCCCCGACTCAGTGTAAGAATGTAAAAGAAAGATATTTTTGCAAAATAGTACTTTAAATGTTATATATGTTTACCTTTGGGTAAGATTGTTTAAAAACTTTTAAGCTAGAATGCTGAAGAAACATTATTAGAAGACTAAATCCATGTAGCTATATTCCATTCATTTTCTTAGTTTTTAAAACATTATGTTCATATTAGGATACTACATGGAAATGTGCACTTTCTGGTCTTACTAATATTGTATACTTTTTTTTTTATTATCTAATATCATTTGCTTATTGACTGTGCGTTCCACATTTTGTTTGGCCAAGTTTCTCATTTTCTTGAAGAAATCAGATATTTAGGTGTATGTCTCTAAGTATGCTTAAGGGCATGCCCCTGCTTTGACTCCTAGATTACCCTTTGCAAGCTGGCTTAGCTGTGTGGTCCTCCTTGCTTTTTTGGCCTTTTAAATGGTGGCAGCAGCGGTAGCAGTCACAGAGATGAGGAGGAAAGCATCTTTGACCTCAGAATGGTTCATCTTTACATTTAATGCCTTCCTTAGGCTGTATTGTTTCTAAATAGCCTAAGGTTGAATCTCTTACCATTACTAATTCTGAATTTTGTTATTTGAAAGGAAAATAGAAGCTGAGGTGTGTCTCAGGGGTAAAGTGCGTACACAACATGCGTAAGGCTCTAAGTTCCATCTCCAGTGAAGTCAAAAGCGGGTGGGGAGTACTATCTTTTGGATGTTTAGGGTGACATTCTGTCTCAAACTCCAGACTAGCTAGGGATACAGGTGCCTATCACTGCACCTGGTATAAAACAGCGTTTTAATTAAACATACAACAGCAATAATTTCTACTAAAAAAGTAAACGTTATATCCAAACATAATAGCTTTTGCATTTAATAATCTTTTGCTTTTGAAGTGGTACTGTTTTGAGTTTAATAATGACACATGTTGCCTTTTTCCTTATGCTCCTGACTTTGGTGATTCAACCAACTTTCCCACTTTTCTGAACTGCAGTATGATATCCTCAAGGACAGATCATCAAGGCTTTCGTCATTAGTATGTAGTGCATGACTTTGTGTTACGTGTGAGGTTTTACTTTCTAAACACCAGTTATTACTAATTATAGAATTGTTGCTAACTTTCATGGTTTTGTTATGATCATTTGGGGAGAAGCATGTAATAAAACAAACCCATTGTTTTTGCAGTTGTGGCATAGTCTGGTACCCATGGTTCAGTGGTAAAGTATGTCTTTAGCATTGCAAAGCTGTAGATTTCCTTCCCAATACCACAGAACAGAACAGAATAGAACAAAACAAAGCAAAAATGCCTCAAAATGGATCAGACATTTAATGTGCTAAGCTCTGTTGTATTTCCGTTTGTCCTCCAAAAAGGAGCAGGCCCCCTGTGCTTACTTGCAGCACAGGAAGACTGGTTTGTTTACTTTTTACCGTCATGTTTAATTTGCCTATGTATATGTGTCACATGGCACACACGTGGAGGTCAGAGGACAGCTTGTTGGAGCTGGTTCTCTCCTGCCATGTGGGTCCCAAAGATTGAACTCCGTTCATCCAGCGTCAGGCTTGGCAGCAAGCATCTTTATTCTCTGAGCCATCTCTCCAGCTACTCTGACAGTGTTTTGATACACCCTGAGCTACAGTAGCATAGGCCTGTTCTTCATTTTATGTGTCATAGCTGGCAGGATACTAAATAAAAAATCCAGCCGTGATGGGTGGCAGCTGTAGATGCCTAAGCATTTTGGCTTGACATGTTGGATTAGGTAAGGAAGTCAAACTGGCTTGTTTTCTTTGGGTTACTATTATGTTGGCAGATTGCCCAAGTCTAGATGACATAGTTTCACTTCATATAAAGTATAAAAGACTATTCCCAATAAGAAAGTAAGTTTATCCTTAGTGTTAAGGATCTGACTTTGTGTGAGTTGGTTTCCTAGGGCAGCCTGTTGCCCTTTCCTGTTTCTAGGTCCTTGCAGCTGCACTTTTCACCACCAGGTTGAGTTTATTGTCTGCTGGTAACAGTACTGTCCTTTGTCCCCCTGAGAGAAGTGATGTTTTTATCTAATCATCTTTCAGAGTACTTTGTGTAAGCCTGAGTACATACGTTTTAGGTATTTCTCTTCTGAGTAGTATATACCGTGGGTCTACCAGCTTGGCCTAAGAGTACTGTTTGAGATCTGGAGAGACGACTTAAGGGTTAAGAGCATTTACTGCTCTTCCAGGGGACCTGAGTTCAATTTTGAGCATCCATAATGGCTAGCTCACAATCACCTATAACCCAGTTCTGGGGATCCATACCCTTTTGACATTTGTACACATATGGCATATATACACAAATTAAATCCAAAAGAATGTTGTCTTCAGCAATGAATTGTCCTTTTGATTTTTTTTTTTTTACAGTACTGATTTTGCTTCTAGATAAGATGGCTAAAGGAGAGGAGTAGACTCTCGTCACCTACAGCTTTCTAAAGACAAGCAAATAGGGGACGAGACCCAAGTATGGTGTACAGTGAGGGTCCCCACAGATATACTTCTGATTCTGTGTCGTAATAGGTTTCCTTTAGCTGGTGAGACACCAGCTTAGATAGTGGGCACGAGGAGATGCAGAGAGGGTGACGTGCTCGAAGCCACATACCTTAGCCTTCCAAATTCAGTGGGTCTGTCGCTAAGAGACAGGAGCTAGGTTGCATGTGCACTCTGTACCATACATACTTTGCTATCATTTTTATAATGAATCTCACTCTTAAAATTTTACTATGTGATTATTAAAGTTAACTTTCAATATTTCCAGAGTCATTCTTACAGTCACACCCACGGGATGAAGAAGCGGTCTTCTAGTTCTCAGAAGGACCCACTGGTTAGTTCTGCTTCAGAGGTTTGATCCAGTTGTGGTAATATGGGCAGCACCAAATTACAATTGGGTTTTCCCTCCGTTCTACTGGTGGAAACAGTGAAACGTCTAATAGACGTTCCCATGTGAGAACTCTCAAACCCTTTCACCTGCAGTTCACAGTACAGAATGAATAGACTTTCCATTCCAGTCACCTGACTAAACATTTCTTTGGAGGGCAAATGCTACAGAATTGGGGTGCTCGGAACACTTCTTTCTCACTATGCCATCAGCAGAAACGCAATCTCTAGCTCCCTGTCAATTCTGGGTTCCCATGTGAGCACTGGAAGGATTTAGCCAGAAGGGAAGAGGGAGAAAGAGCATACCCGCAAAGCAGGTTATTGAGAGGCCTTGGAGTGTGGGCACTGGCTGGGGTGGCTGCCTGGGTGACGGTGTGAGCCGCAATGATGGCAGAAGGCAGGGCCAAGAGTGGTGGGGTTAGGGCAGTAGTAGGGCCTGTGGTGCAGTGTGGTGTAGAAGGACGGTTCTAAGCAGGGCTTGCATGCGTGTGCTTAACCTCTTGATAAGGGGTTTTTCTAAGCCAGTAATTTATAAAAGTGGTAATTATCCAGTGGCCCTAGGTGTTTCAGGGTTATTCTTAAATGCAGAATGAGAGTAACACAGTTATCGGCCTTTCATTTTTATCTGAGGGTGTATTATCTGGTTTTTAAAGTAGTAATAATTAGTAATTACTTTGCTTGAAGTAGCTGACCTTTAATGCTTGTCCTCTTGAAGAGATTTGAAGGCGCTGTTACTTGGCCTTTCTTTGCTGTGAGCTATTGCTCTCAAGACACTGCGCTGGGAAAGAAGGAACCTTGGCAGTGTCAGATGTTGCCTGTGTGCTCAGAATTTATCTTGGTTGTGGTTGCATCAAAAACTCAGAAAACTGTGCTCATGTTTGCCTTTTGCAGAGTGGCCTCTACTTTGACCAGAGAAACTATAGCAGCCTTAGACACAGCAAACCTGCCTCTACCTACTGCTTCCGGGTCTGTCTGAAGTTCTTTGGTCTTGTTTATCTTACTCACCCTTAACACATCTCTAATCCCCCGTTTGCGTTTTGACTATCTGGAACTAATCTGTGAATGGTTTGGATATGCTGCTTTGGTAACTGATTCATATAATTCTCCGTGAGTGTGTCTTTAAGGGAGAGCTGTTAAATCACCGTGTTTGTAATGAAAATCTCAAACAGAAGAATGTGTACAGTGAACATCACATCCTCACTACTTAGATTATATAGTTTATTTCCTGAGTCACATCACTATTGTCTGTTACCTCATCGATCATGCCATGCCTCTGAGGCACAGCATCACGATGTCTGCAGTCCAGTCTGCCATAGCCTCCTAGCTGGTGGCAGTAAGGTGGGGATCACCATGACCAGCTTCTACCCAGTTTTTTGATTCAGTTGGAAATAAGTTCTAGGCATCAGTACGCTCACTGACAGGTACACTTTAAAAAGTTTATATGTGAAAATATAAGCTACATATAGGACAAGAGAGGGCTGTTATTATTTGTTAGCATATTAATGTACTGTTAGAATCTTGTTTTTCTTTCTTGTCTATTTTGGGGTTTTTGCTTGTTTTGTTTTTGAGACGAGGTGTGTCTCTGTAGCCACGGCCTGGTCATCCTGCACCAGCTACCTGTTTGCCCAGTTTGCAGGCCAGTATCACCACAGCCAACTAGAATCTTACTTTTTAAAAAAGACACTTAACATTTAAAGCATTCTTTAATGTGTGAAACCCAGTACATTTAAAAGTATGCAGGAATGGGAGCTAATTTATGTGCTGGAGTAAGTCATTAGCACATGCAAGGCTCTGGCTTTGATTCCAAGCACCGGGAGCACTCTATCAACTTAAAAAGCTGCCTGCACACATGATTTCACTATGCTTACTTGTCTAGGTTTAGTGAAAAGAACTGAACATTGTGTCTTAGTTGACAGCAGAGAAAGAGATGCAACGTTTTTATAAAAAGTGCTTTTAGTGCATGAACTCAGTGACTGGTGCGGTCTATCTGGCTAAAAAGCATGCGATGCTCATGGTGTGTTTTTAAAGAGAGGCTTTCAGATCTATTTGGAAAAGGTAGTGAAAACAGTGACTAAGGGCTTGCTTACTTGAATCCCCTATAACTTGGCCAAGCCCACTGGGAGTCTGCCACAAAAGCATTTACAGTGTCCCAGAGCTCCTGGTGATACTGGAGCACTGAGACCACCATTTGACACACGCCCAGTGCCGTGGCCCTCTTTGCCTCAGTGCATTGCTGGTCCCTGACTCACATCCTGCCAATAATTTTCTGATATGAAAAGGTTGTAGACATATTGATGGACAACTGCTAGAGTGATTTTCTTTCTTACCCTTAACAACATTCAGAAAGTTTCTACTGACTTTAGTTTTCATTTAATGTGTTTTTATACTACTTTAAGCACTTGGGGCTGGCTAATGCGTTATGCACTCAAAAATCATAAACCTAAAGTCTTCTGCTTGTGTGATGGTGAGGTACCTTCTTCTGCCTTTTTGTCTTTGTTTATTTCTGTTACTATGCCTCTCTTACAGTCTTCTTCCCTGTGCAGTGAGCCACTGGGGACATCCAAGAGTCAGAACAGGGTTAGTACTTTGCAAGAAGCATGTTTCCGTCTCAGCCACCCATTGCCATTCTTCAGGTTTAATTAGTGCACTTTCCCCATAGGCCTCACCTACTGCAAATTCTGGTCTGCTGAGAAGTACCAGTCTGGTTTGTATTTCCTTCATCCAGTGTGTGCGCTATGGCAGGGCCACTGTTGGGCGCTGCTGAGCTGTGTAGCCTTTCTGCCATGTGCCCTGCAGTGCACGCTGCTTGTGCTTAGGATACAAAACCTGTGTGTGTTTAGAATCGTTTCCTGCAGGGAGATAGACTCACCTGGGTCTTACTACACTCACCTAGTTTTCTTTGGTACAATTGAGACCCTAGGCTATGGCAATCAAGTCTATTAAGCAAGCTGAATTAAAAGCATAACCAGTAGCTTTGTGTGACTTGCCAGTTGTAGGTGCTTCTGGTTGTTGTTCTGTGGCCAGTTTCAGAAGACTGGAACCTCAGGAATGCTTACACCTGTTTACTTCCCCGCTGTTTGCTTGTTTAAGAGAATAAATGAATTAATGTTAGCTTCCTCATGTTATAAGATGATGGTGAAAGAAAATACTGTAGTGTTTCTTTTTAAAGATTTATTTATTATTATGTATACAGTGTTATGCCTGCCTGTACACTTGTAGGCCAGAAGAGGGCATCAGATCACGTTACAGGTGGTTGTGAACCACCATGTGGTTGCTGGGAATTGAACTCAGAACCTTTGGAAGAGCAGGCAGCGCTCTTAACCATTGAGCCATCTCTCTAGCCCATGTAGTGTTTTTTTTTTTTAAACCAAGTATATTGGACCTGGAGAGATGGGTCAGAGGTAAGAACACTGTCTTCTCTTCCTGAGGTCCTGAGTTCAATTTCCAGCAACCACATGGTGGCTCACAACCATCTGTAATGAGATCTGGTGTCCTCTTCTGGCAGGCACGCACACAGACAGGCAGGACATTGTATGCATAATAAATAAATTAATTAAAAAACAACAACAACAAAAAATCAAGTATAATGTTGAAATTATAATGAAACTGGTACAGTGAACTGTGTAAGAGATTATAACACACCATACTGTAAGCATTTTTTGAATTATGAACTGCCAAAATAATCAAAATACTTCAAAATAACTCCAGTGCTCAAGAGATAAGTAATATTCTTTTGTTCTTCAGGCATCATTGTATGATGGTGGATTGTATAATCCTTATGGCTCTCGAACTGTAAGTCTAAATGGGGAAAAGGGGGATACAGGAAGGGACAAAAGTCATTTAGTGTTACCATCCCCCAACATTTAGTCTGGCCCTGTACTACAAGCTGTGACCCATTCATTTAGCCAGCCGTGAGATGGTGACTACTGGGATTCTGAGTTAACATATGGCGGGCTTCCCCTCCTCTTTTGAGGGTGGGTGTGAGGTAGAGTATCAGACCAAGGAAAAGAGCAGCTATTTTCACCTGGGGCATTAGAAGTTAAGAGTGGGGTCACTGTATTCCCAGCAGAGAACCCGAGCTGGCCATTGTTGTAAAGCCTTTCTTCTTGGAAACTTTATAGCCATCTGACTACAGTTACTACTCATCCAGAGCCAGTTCCTCCCGGAGCAGTCCTGTGGTGAGCAGTCTGGTTTCTCTGCATGCCATAGGAATGTTTAGTTGCTTTGCGTTCACACTTTAGAATAGAGTGGTGTGCTTCACTGTCTTGTGCATGGATTATGTGCTCCTAAGTCTATAAAAAGCAACTGCTAATATGTGCTAATTGACTGTTTCTGTGTGGACCCAAGTAATTCCTCCCCCACTCCCAGACAGGGTTTCTCTGTGTAGCCCTGACTGTCCTAGATTCATTTTGTAGACCAGGCTGGCCTTGAACTCACAGAGATCCGCCTGCCTCTGCCTCCCGAGTGCTGGGATTACAAGTGTGCGCCTGGCTCCAAGTAATTACTTTTCTTTTTTCTTTTCTTTTTTTAAAGATTAATTTATTTTATTTATTGCATGTGAGCTCTTTATCTGCAGAAGAGGGCATCAACTCTCATTATAGATGATTGTGAGCCACCATGTGGTTGCTGGGAATTGAACTCAGGACCTCTGGAAGAACAGGTGGCATTCTTAGCCTCTGAGCCATCTCTCCAGCCCTCCAAGTAATTTTTTAACTGAGTCTGGAACTGAGGCCATTGGGCAGCCTTAAAATGTTTGTATTCTCATTTGTGAGATACACTCTGCCTTTCAAGTATTGATAATTGCTGTAAGTGTGCTGCTCTGGGATTTCCCTGTATATGTTCCTGCATCGCCATTTCCTTTGCTTCCTAGCCCTTCTGTCTTTTTCCCTGTGTGTGTCCCTGCATTGCCATTTTCTTTGCTTCCTAGCCCTTCTGTCTTTGAAGTGGTGGGAGAAGTAAAACAACCCAACTCACTCTCTCTCTTTAAAAATTTATTTATTATATATACAACAGTCTGCCTGCATGTGTGCCTGCCTGCCAGAAGAGGGCAGTAGATCTCATTATGGGTGGCTCTGAGGCACCATGTGGTTGCTGGGAATTGAACTCAGGACCTCTGGAAGAGCAGCCAGTGCTCTTAACCTCTGAGCCACCTCTCCAGCCCACAAACCAACTCTTAAAACTTGTTACATACAACGACCTGCTCTTTCTGGAACAGTAAAATTTATTTTACAGTTTATATAAGTAAAGTTAGTAAAGGAAAGTCTGAAGTAACATGGGACCTGCTCCCATGCAGAGTAACATGGGACCTGCTCCCATGCAGAATAACATGGGACCTGCTCCCATGCAGAATAACATGAGACCTGCTCCCATGCAGAGTAACATGAGACCTGCTCACATGCACACTTTCAGAGATGTTTTGAACATGTATGAGTGCTTTTCATTTTGACCACAGGTGGCTTCCTTTCCAGTATATGTGACTCCTCCATTTTCTTAAAGTATCCTTCTATGTCAGTGCATACAGATTTATAGCATCCTTTTTTACCGTTATCATTTTTTAACAATTATGCTATGTCCCCTTTTCAATTATTACCTCGTTTAGATAGTTTCATATCATCAAACCTTTTCAGTGTCAGTGTACTATTCTATAAATGCATAGATACTCATTTTTAAAATTATTTTTCTGTTGATAGTCATTTAGATGGTCTGTGTACACATGAGTTATGCATGCACACATGCACAAGCACATAGTATACTTACATGAGTGTATCTACAAGACAAATTGTGCATCAGGAGTTTAAGAGCATACGTATTGTTTAAAAAAGACTTACTTTTGTTTTCTGTGTATAAATGTTTTGCCTGCATCTACCTGTGTGAACCATGTGCATGCCTGTGCCTGGGGGCTGGAAGAGGATATTGTACCCTCTGGAGCTTCATTTACAGGAGATTGTGAGCTACCATGTGGCTGCTGAGAACCAAACCCAGGTCCCTTGCAAGAACAGCAAGTGATCCTCACTGCTGAACCATCTCTCCTATTTTTTAAGAATTACATCATTGCAATTCTGGAGGGTCTGGAGATCACTGTGTAAACTAAACTGGCCTCAAACTAACAGAGATCCATCTGCCTCTGCCTCTGCTTCCTGAATGCTGGGATTAAAGGTGTGTGCCACCATGCTCAGAGCATATGCATTTTAATTTTGCTATATATGACCATATTGACAACTAAAAAGATGGTACTAATTTACATTCCCAAGCAAATGATTAGGTATACTATCTTTTTATCCTTACAAATTATCCCAAGCTGGAGAAATTAATAATCATTAAGATTATATTGTAGCAGGGAAAAGATGAGTTCTATGGGCTTTCTTTTACATTTATGTTTGTAGTTCTGCTCCTCCTGAGTGGCAGTTCTCAGAGATGTCACCCTTGTACTAATAAAAACTCATGGGTGTGTTTAGGGCACAGGGGCTTTTTCACAAAAGAAGGATGTTTACTCTTAACCCACTGTATACTCAAATTCTACTGGGCAGTTTTTAGACCTGGTGACATTTTTAATATGCCAAATGTAGTAGCCCCTGCAAAAACATTTTTGGTAATGTATTTTCAAAAACACATCAGTGTAGATCCTTGTCCTTGTGAGCTGGATAGCTCCTATTTCATTTGCAATTTGGGTTCAGAATTCCTACCATAGTGATGTCAGAATGGCGCCCCAGTGACATCAGAATGGAGGTAAGCTACTTGTACCAAAGATGAGAGCTCTGCTAGTGGAGTGGAGGAACACGGCCCCTTGAAGGGAAGAGCAGTGCAGTCTCCACCAGTTATGTAGGGATGAGTGCCTGGAAACGCGAGCCACTGCCGTGGGGCTTTGCTGGTAGGAACCTCTTTGACATATGTTACATCATTGTAAAACATCATTGGTTTTTCTTTTCCAAATGAAATCATAAGTGTATGTATTGACCTCTCAAGGGACCACACAGATATACAAGTCTAAAGAAGCATGACTTCCCCAGCTGCCCTTGTCTACTTTACTCATCCCCTCACCAGTGTAAAATCTAAGTAAAAAATGGAGTTTATCTTTATGCTTGGTGCTTTTGGGAAGTAACTTGATTTTCAATGATAGTTCATTATGCCTTATAGCAGCTTATCTCTTAATGACGCACAGTGGCTTACGCCAATTGTAGTGTTCATGCAGAGTGGCCCCGTGTGGTTATATATAGTCTGCGGGACCCATAGAGAAACTGAATCCTTTTCACTTTCTGTAGTCCTTCGATGATGACACCGCAAGCATTGTGTCCTCTGATCGTGCCAGTCGTGGGCGAAGGGAGAGCGTGGTGAGCATGGGCTGCATGCGAACAAATGCCGCTTTCACAGTGACAGCAGGGTGTGATGATGTGAAATTTACTGCAGAGTAAAATTTGCATTTGACAAAGTGAACATTTTCCTTAAATACAGCTTTAGTGAACAAGTTGCTTTGTAATATGATCTTGGGAATGAGTCATAGATTCATGGTTTATGTACAAATCATTTGTTGAAAACCTTTTGCTTTATTTGTTGTTTCTTTTTGCACACCTATTTATCTGCTTAGTTTCCAAAATGAGCCTCTCTAACAAGAGTCACACTTGCACCATCACAGAGTGCTTGCACCTGGAATCCGGAGCGTTGCTGCCTGTTGCTGCTTATATGAACGTTGAGCCAGTGCTTGTCTAGATCTTAAGACTGCGACCTTCATCAGCTGTTGACAGCAAGATTTTAAAACATCAGTTCACAATTCACCTAATTAATCAGAAACTGGAAATTTTGCAGAGTGACATTTGCTCTCTCTAAGGAACTGATGTGGAAATTATAGAGGATGGTGGGTCAGCTTGGAGCTAGAATACGGAGGCCTGTGAAGCTGTAATTCCTTCCAGAAAGGAGTAGACCATTTAGTGCAGACTGGATGAATGTAGATGATTGAAAACCCACAGTTCTAATAGAGAAGGGAGCACCATGCTCATCTAATTACAGCAGCTGGGGTCCCTCAGACAACATGTAATGCTCACACTTATGGCTGAAGGAGAAATAAAAGTCACAATACCTGAAAGTACCTTGGAAACAGTGCAATAGACAGGGTAGGGACTTTACAGTGATGCTGCTGGGCTTGCTTCAACATGGACAGTAGAGATGCGAATGGCTGTCACTTTGTTGTTGGCTTAATATATATATTCATTCAGTGGGTACTAACAGGTATTAGTATATATAAATCTAAGTTGTAAAACTGTTTTAAAGAATAAAGATATCATTGCTTGATCTTGTTAGTCTTTGCAGGCTTCATACTTTTAAGAGTGTCCCTGTGGGTTTCTGAATCCACTTCTTAGTGAGGAGTTTTAAAGCAAGGAAAAGAGCTTAAGAATAACCGATAAGTGGGGTCTACTCATTTGGTAGGTGAAAATGGAGCGCTGCTATATTTGAGACACTGTGTGAGGAGTGACACGTCAACAGAGCTCTGGCTTTACTGAGCTTATCTCCTAGGAAAAGACATAGAGATAAACTAGTGAAGACCGGAACACAAAAGGAGGATAGCTCAGGCATGAAGAAATGCGCAGGTGAACGCGATAGAGAGCCGTGGGTGGGTAGGTGAGAGTGACCCTGGAGGAGCCTCCAGAGACTTCTCATAGGACAGGCTCGCCTGTCTGAAGGACGAGGGGCAGGATTTCCCAGGCCAGTCTTCTCATTGCTTTGTCCAACAATTCCTGGTATAATGACATGTGAAAAAGAAAGATTGTTGTGGAAATTGAATATTGCCAGAGCCAATAAATAGCTATAATGAATTATAATATTGTAAAGTACAGTAGGACTTTCCCAGTAGCCTGGAACACTGTCCTCACCAGTGCCTTCAGTGTGCAAGCTTTGCTTGTCATGAACTCGGAGAAAATGGCCTCTGGGGCTTAGAATTGCACTTGAAATGGAAGAAAGAGCTTATTTCAGGGAGCTGTGATGTCACTCTTTTCTTGATTTTTGAAATAGGTTAATTGCATTTCATGATACTTTATCAAACATCAACTTAAAACGTGCACAATTTCCCACTGTTAGCTAGTGTCTCTTTCTTGTTTCTGACTTTTAAAGTGTCTCCTTTTCTCTGACTGGAAGGTCTCTGCTGCTGACTACTTTAGTCGCTGCAATCGTAGGGGGAGTGTTGTCTCTGAGGTTGATGTCGCCGGCGTCTCAGACTTGAGCAGCGTGAGTGTGTTGCATGGGGTCATTGTGTTGTCCCCAGCATGTGACTAACAGCTTATGTAGTAGCTATTTTTAAAATTAGAAATCTAACTAAACTCCTTAGACATATTTACTTGAGCATATTAACATGAAACATAATTGCTTTGAAATATATTTGTTAAAATGTACTTTAAAGAAACACTTTTTTCTTACTTTGTGGCATTCCTTCCCCAGAACTCATCAGCATCTTCAGTTATTCCCAATATCATACTAATTTTGTTTGGGATGTTTTTTCATTATTTTTTTCTGAATTGATTCACATCATTTCTTTTCCTAGTGAGCAGTTTGATATGCATACCTAACTTAACATTCCTAAGGAAATCAGCACTCTTAACCACTTCATGCAGGCTGGACGAGGTGGCGCACACCTTTAATCCCAGCACTCGGGAGGCAGAGGCAGGTGGGTCTCTGTGAGTTCAAGGCCAGCCTGGTCTACCAAGAGAGTTCAGGACAGCCAAGCCTACACAGAGAAACTCTGTCTTGAAAATCCAAACAAACAAACAAACAAACAAAACACCCAAAACACCACCTCATGCGTGGCCCATATTCAGATGCTTCTGGCTTACTCTCTCCCCTCATCTTGTTTTTCATAGATCTGTAAAGTGATAGTTAGACTTTAAAAGCTGAATAGTAAAGTATGTTACTTAGTAAAATGGCACTGATTTCCTGTTTTAAAGTGGACTCTGGTGTTGGTCTGCGGCACCCTTTCTAGTGCTTCCCCACCTGTGGGGACTGTGTGGGAACAGTGTCTGTGGGGGCACCTCTGGGTGCGCACCCTTCAGGTACAGTGTGACCTGCCTTCTGAGCTCATCTCTCCAGCCCCTTCCCCACCTGGCTGGCACCATACAGACAGGCCCTATTCTGATTGCCCAGTACTTTGGAGGGGATGAGAGATAGCAGTTCTTGCTGGAAATGCAGAAATAGTTTTTTATTAGCACTTCACTTATGGTAATTTTAATTATTTAATTATTTTAATTGCAGTCCCAATTATTCCATATTACTGGTTCTTAAATCTGGCAGTGCAGCAGGCTTGTCTTACTGTGGGTTACACCAAGGACTTTGTCTACATGTCAAATTAGAAGCTGGTTTCCAGGTTATTCTTTGAGATGTTGTCCATTTTATTAACCTGCTTGGTAACCTCTTTAATCTTAAAAACACTTAAATTTATTTTGTGTATTGTGTCTGTGAGCATGTGGCATGGAAACGTGTGTAGGTCAAAGGACAGCTGGCAGGAGTTGTCCTTCTCCTTTTGAGTAATCCTGAGCATTGGACTCACATCCTGGCTCAGTGGCCATCCTCCCCGCCCCCACTCCCCTTAGATATAATTGAATGTACCGTCTATACCTGTTCTCTTCATAGCTTGTTTTCTGCCAGTTTCACAACTCATGAGACCCGAATTGGTGGCTTTGTCCTCTCCACATTTAGTTCTTGGCAATTTGCTTTAGTAATTATGTAGAAACGAAAAACTTTACAATCTGTCTCTTCCTGCCTCTACTAACTAAATAAGTCTTTAAGCAAAAGATTGTCTAGAACAGGGCTTTCCAAGTATTTCTGTTACTTTATAGCTTATGAGCCATTGCCTTTTGTTGTTTTTAAGTATCTATAAAATACTATTACTTTTACCTTTTGATGATGTGCTCAAACAAGCAACTCTCTATTTTAAAAGGCATATACTTTAGTTCATCTCACTGAAGCAGATGAAAAGGTGATTTGTATTGGTCTGTCTTTCCTTGTCCCCAGCTCTTTCTTTAAAAGATCTTTCTAGCTGCCATAGTGTAGGTAAATTGTATGCTCACAGGATGATAACCCTGGATCCAGGAGGTGCTGGGAAAAGGTGTCAGCCTGTTCTACAAGACTACAGGATCCATGTACTGTTACCTCTTGTCTTTCTCTGTGGCTCAGGTTAGAATAAAGGAAAATAAAAACAAAAGAGTATAAATGTGCTGACTTCTTGTTCATACTACCTATTTTTTGAAAGAAGTCCTTAGCCAGATTCACTTCAGGAAATTATTAAATCCACTGTTCACTTCCCATCTATGATTATGGAATCAGATCCACTTTCTGTGTTTTCTTTAAAAATTTTTTTAGATAACCTAGTCATTTATTAGGTTGAATATTCTTAATACAAAATCCCCAAAATTCATAATGTTCTAAAATCTGACAGTTTTTGAGTACTAATGTGGTACTATATAACCTGGGCTGTAGTTAAACTTCAGTTACATTAAAAATAACATATAAGATTAACTTTTGTGTATAAACTATAAAATAACAGATGTATTCTATGTTTAGACTTGGGTACCATCCCTAAGATATCTCAGTGTGTGTGTGTGTGTGTGTGTGTGTGTGTGTGTGTGTGTGTGTGTACGTACATATCCACAACTGGGAAAAAAAAATCCTAAATTTGAAACACTTGTTTTCCCAAGTATTTCAAATGAAGAATATTTATTAGAAGTTAATGGATAATTGTGATGCAATGAATATATTTAACAAACCACATTGTAAACACTTTATTTAGAGTATGCCTAACATGATTAAGTGTTACTGAATTTAAAAAGCCTTCTTGGGATCTGGCAGGTTCTTTCAGACATCGTTGTAGACATTAGCTTCTCAGTGCAATATACTGTAAGGATTCTTGAAGCTTTGCAGTGTAAGCCTCAGACTCAGACGGGAGACAGAAGGAATCTCTGGCCATGTCACTGCAGCCACAACAGTGAGGCTGTGACGTGGCTGCTTTATGCTGGCCTAATGACTCCTGAGGTTTGGCACATGATTGGGTTGGGTTGTGACAGATCCCTGGGTTCTGGGATCTGTCAGAACACGGCAAGCACTGTAGAATCAGTGACGTGGTCGCTTCAGTAATGCAGCCTCTGAAGTGTAGGACTACTCTAAGGTGATGGTCCCCAAATAGGTGAGTTTGGGGGTCACTTGTAATAAGGTGACGTGAAGAGGACTTCAGGTGGACTAGACTATTTTAATCTTAAATACTTATTTTCTCATTAGCTTATTAGCAGAAAGGAATTAGAAAATACGTATAAAAATAAGGCAGCTTATGAAGATAACACTTTTTACTTTGAATGATAATAACTGTTGGGCAGTGCAGAGAGTGGCAATATTAAAACTCCAGCTGTCATTGCTTACTTATTGTAAAACATTTTGTGTTATTTTTAAATAATCCAAATAAATTAAAATGGTTTCCTTTTGAAAGTGTAACAGCAAGAAGTAGCCAAAAAGTTAAACATCAAAACCCAGCAGTTGTATCATTGAGAGAGTACTGAATAAAAGGTCTTTGTTCAACATGGTAACTGGGTAATAAAAAGTGCATTAAAACCTTTCAAATGTGAGGAGGTTGGGTTAATAAAGTCATCTGAGCAAAGGCAGAAATGATGATGCTTTCCAATTTTAGTGATTAACCGAAGAAAGTTTTCAAATTCCCTTTCTAGACTGGCCTGGGAGGCTGATCTCAGGACTGGGAATATTTTCTTTTCTTTTAAAGTTCCCATGTCACTTTTTCAATATGGATGACTAGTGTATGCAAGCAACTGTGAATGCTGTAGGCCATGAGACACCTTCAGATCCGCCGGGGACCTTTAGTAATTGCTCCACCTCCAGCTAACTTTCCCCCTTAGCTACAGCTAGAATTTCAGAGTAGCTCTTTAAGGAACCTTCCTTCTTGCAGCCGGTTTTCGGAGGCCGGAGAGACTGAGGCTTAGCAGCAAAAGACAAGTTGGTCTGACTGTGGCATGTCACAGGTCGAGATGACCTGCCACTGTGACGTTCCTACACAGGCAGCCTGTTAGCACAGAGCAATGGGCTCTGAGCCCTTCCACCCTGTCCTGCCAGTACAGAGAGGACATGTGGACAGAGGCTTGCATGACAGAGATCAGACAGCAGACAAATGGGTCAGTGTCACAGTGTTGGGGAACAAGAAATGCTATGAAGAAAAGTAAAGTCTCAAACCCCAAAAGGTTTGGTAAGAGGGGAAAGTAGATGGAGGATGTATCTGTGACATTGTTGTGAACACTGGGAGGGACTCGGATAGATTGTCCTTGGCAGAGCCGGCCTTTTTGTATGGTTGGAGTTTGCTATGTAAAGAAAAAATGTTTAAGTAACCTACTTTTGACATTAAATAGTTTTATACATTTATTATGTGTTTTAATAACGTTTAAAATATTTTTGTATTGACATTTGCAGTGCTCATATTGAGGTTTGTATGTAATTTTCTTTTATGTATTTTAAGTACCATGAAAAGGAAAATCTGTCTAAGCAATCAAAAACTGTTTGCTCTCTGCCTGTCTTAGTGTAGGAGCTAAAGGTTCTTGACATTTTGTCATAACTTTTGTTTTAATGTGTTTGTTTTTGGTTCCACACATTATGGAACTTAGAAAACTCCATTGGGTTGGTCCTTTCCTACTAGATAAGACTCGGCAATGCTGAGCATCATCTTGATTTTCTTTTCTTTTCTAGTTGGATGAAAAATCTGACAAACAGTATGCTGAAAATTACACAAGAGTGAGTATAAAATTCTTGATGGGATGGAGTTCTCAAGGTCAGCCCCGTGCTTCCTGTGACTCTTCCATTTCTGTTCAGCACAATTGGCTGGCGGAGCTGTTCTTCTCATCGTCTGTTTCCTGTCCTTGACCCCTCAAAATTCCTTCAGCCTTAGATCATGTGAAAGCCCTGGGAAGAGAGAAGCCTGTGCTTGATTTCAGTGACGTCGTCCCTAAAGCTCTTGGCTATCCCTTTGATTCCTTAGAAGCCGTAGAACACGAAGATGAAGTTTCTAGGAATGCACCAACAAACTCAAACTCATAGTTCTGGGTTTTTTTCCCCTTGTATATAAATCACTTCTATATGGAAAGTAGGACAACTCTGTTGAGGGGGAGTGCCTCTGTAGTAAAGGTTCTGTTTTTCTAAACATTTTTGTTGTTGTTTTGGTTTGGTTTTTCAAGACTAAGTAGACCAGGCTGGTCTTGAGTTCACAGAGATCCACCTGCCTTTGCCTCCTGAGTGCTGGGATTAAAGGCATGCACCACCATGCCCAGCTTCTAAACATATTTTGTAGAAGACAGGGAAATGATGTGCTATATTAAATTTTATAATGCAAAGCAGAACTAAAAGCCCATTCTATTAAAAAAAAATTTTTAGCCGCACTCTAGAAAAAGCAAAATCAATTTAAATAATATTCAACCCAAACAGCAACACATTTCAACATGGAATCAACGTAATTGTTTTGTCTTGTGATGTTTGAGTCAGGGGCTTAGTATGCATCCTGGGCTGACCTTAACCACCTGCCTCAGCCTAATGCTGGGCTTACAGTGGTGTACCACCACACTCCACCAAAATTTTGCACCTTGTGTTGCACAGTGTCCACTCTGCTCTCTGCAGTGGCCCTCGAAGTCTGATATGCATTTCATCCTGGCATCTTATTTGCATTAACTACATCTCACATGCTTTCACATGGCTTTGACAAGTATCCTAGGTAGCACAAGTCTCTGTTGTTTATTAGTCAAGTGTGACTTTGGAGAGAGCAGTCTAAATTGATAGCTGTGTGTGATGTTCTTGCTCTTAGCCAAAAACAGTTCATAAACAGAGATGAGCTGCTTAAGCAGTGTTAGGCACTAAGGTGGAGGGGGTACTAACTAGGCACTATTACACACAGTTCTGAACAACTGTTAGCCTGACAGCTCACCCAGTAGTGGCTGAACGTAGCAAAGGTGAGCCCAGAATACAAAGCTTTTATAAAAATTATTCCCACCTTTGCACTCTGGACCCTGGCAAGGTGTTTGAGATGATGAAATGATGTGAGGTGTGCCTCCTCCCCCAACCAATCTAAACCGCCAAAGTGGACTGCACTTGGGGACCTCCTAGCTACATTGTTAGAATGTTCTTCTGAGGCTCCTGCCCCAGGCTTAGTCTTCACAGCAAAGGGTTTTAATGAAACAACTCACAAGTGTCATTTTCTCTCTTTTCCAGCCTTCATCTCGAAATTCTGCCTCAGCAACAACGCCTCTAAGTGGAAACTCATCTAGGCGGGGCAGTGGGGACACCAGCAGCTTACTAGACCCAGATACTTCGCTAAGTGAGCTGCGGGTAAGCCACAGGTCGTCTGCTTGTGAAAAGCAGCTTTGGTTTCTTTGTAGTTCGTGGAGCTTTTAACACTTCATGTGACTTAGGGAAAAAAAAATAGGGCTTCTGTAAAGACATGATTATCACAGCTCAAAAATCCCACTTGGATATTTCAGAGCTAGAAGGAAGGGGATTAAATTATTCTTTTCTCAATTCTCTTTTGTGAAGATTATCAAGATCATCAGGCATTGTAGTGGATCCTGCCAATGCCAAGCAGTTATGGTATCTGTGTGAAAGTAATTCTGTAAGAATGACCTTGCCGTGTTTTAAGTGGAAAATATTTGGATTTACAAAGAACAACAGACTATGTGAAGGAATTATTAGCCTTTTTGAGCTATTGCCATATCAGCTAGCTACTTGAGTACAGTTCTCAGTATTTCATAGTAATAAAAGAATAATATTTAGACAACAAAAGTCCCTGAGCTAGTGGAAAGTTTACTTGATCCATTAGTTGAGTCTTCATCTTTATTAACCTTTTTATTTGGGAGATGCAAATGTACCAAAAAATTATTTTAGCTGTCTTATTTGCTGAATCTGTTATCCGAGGAATGGATCAAGACTTGTGAGACAAATTGCACTCCCTCCCTCCCTCCCTCCCTTCCTCCCTCCCTCCCTCACTCACTCCACTTTTCACTTGGCAGTGGACATGTAGACAGCCAGTCATATGTCTTTAGGAGATCACTGTCCATTAAAAAGACAAACTGATTTGAGCCAGTTGAGCCAGCTAATGATATCAAGAACAGAATAAATTAGGATAGAAAGGCATCATGTAAGACTGGGAAAGGAGATAGCAAACGATTTTCAGAGAAGCAAGCTCACAGCTAAGTCTTTAGGGCAGTATTAAAAATAAAGCATGGTCCCTGGGGAGAGTCTCTTGAACAAACTCAGAGAACTTAAAGGTTTTTTATTGGTCAGATGACTTGTGGAAGGTGAGGTCATAAGGAAGAAGGAGTTGCTGGGATTAAAGGTGTGTGTCACCATGCCTGGCTGATTGCATTCTTAAAAGGGAGAACATAACCCAGGGCTTGAACAGCGAGGATAAAGTGGGCAAATGAAAACTTTCAGGGGAGAAAATGTAAGAAATTGGTGGTGAAGGGAATTTGCAACCCTAGGATTAAGATGGGCACCTAAGTCAAGAGGTGGAATATGAAGCAGATATTAGCCTTTTGCTCTCTTGCCTTTTCTTTTTGTAAAAGCGAGGTTGCTTGCATTTCTGTGGGTTGCTTGAGCAGGTAGAAGGGAGGCTGAGAGCTGAGAGAGAGCAGAGAAGAGCTGATGGCAGTGTCTGAGGCAGGAGGAGAGTGCTCTTTCCTGGAGGGTTTGCCTGTGCCAATACCTTTCCAGTGCCCTGTAGCAGAGGAGGGGATCATGGACTGGGGCAGGCGCCTGGCTTCTGACATCACAGGACAGCGCAGATTGAGGAGCTCTACAACAGTGGCAGGGAGGAGTTGACCAGGGCAGTGCAGCATGCCTCGAGAGATGTTGAGTTCTTTGAGCTCTTACTGCTGACCATATGTAAATGCTGGGGGCACAGGCTGCGTTCTCATGGGACAGAGGACACCGAGACAAGCCCTCCCTGTCTTAGACAGCTCTTATATAGTTCTTGGCATTTGTGTAGTTTCTTTCACTTGAAAGACTAGCCTCTGAGGAAGAGGTGAAGTTTTGGGTGGTAGTGCTGATTCCTGATGGGTCAAATGCCTGTTGAGTAGACGAATGAGTACAAGACAAGCAGAGCTATTAGGAGGGAGTGCAATGTGCAGGGAGCGCCCAGGGCAAGATGGTCCCCAGCAGTCCACGGCTGCAGCTAGCGCCCACCTTCACTTTATAGGATGTGCAGGGAGCGCCCAGGGCAAGATGGTCCCCAGCAGTCCACGGCTGCGGCTAGCGCCCACCTCCACTTTACAGGATGAGTTTAGACACAAGAAAGAATATTTTCCATTTAAATTGTGGTCTATTTTTTTTTTTTAAGAAAATAATTTATGGAAACATTTGGAGCATTGCTCTTCTCATCACCTGAAGGTATCCTCATAATAGAATCTCTCACTGGAGATGGTTTTCATTGTGTGTAACTTCCTTCTCCTCCCATTTTAATGTGCTCAGTAACTAAGTGATTTAAGAGTGACTTAGTTCTTATACAGTGTTGTTTTTTTAAACTTATGCATGGAGAATAAATTTGCTTCCGATTAATTTACTATGTTGTTTAAGTGAAGTCCTACAAAAATATTTGTGACTTATAAACTTTAAAAAATATATTTTAAAAATGTTAGATTTACTATACATTTAAAAAATGTTTATATCCCTGCTTCTGTTTTCTAATACCAAGAAAGTACTGATACTAGACTGATTTTCCCAGTTCTACTGTCATTTGAAGGATTTGCCTCTTGTAGTGGTTTGGGGGCGGGGGTGGCAGGTTGTAGCTTTACATTTGGATTTCTCTAGTTTTAGTTGAACTAAGTTGTGTTTTCATCTGATTCCTCTGAGTTTTGAGATATATCTGTGCAATGGTTCCTTCCTATGTCCTGCAGGACATCTATGACCTGAAGGACCAGATACAGGATGTAGAAGGGAGATACATGCAGGGCCTTAAGGAACTGAAGGTACAGGGCGCCTCCTGCACCCACGCATGCTCTGTCTGCAGAAGTGTTGTTAACGGTGGTTCCAGGGGCCTATTAACCGCTGCTCACAGCTTTACTAACAGTGTTTGTCCTTCAAGCATGTGCCTCACCTGCAGAGCACAGGTGAGCGGAGCTTGCAGTCTGGACCGATGGTTAAATGGTTACTGTGGGGTTTGAGGGACTCTCTGTGTAGCCCAGGCTGGTCTTAAACTTAGGGTCTTCCTGCTTTGGCTGGGATTATAGTGGACATGCCCAGCTCCTTACAATTTTTATGATGTATAAAATATTTAGTTGTCTCCTGGCTCTCAATCATACAACGTACACAAACACCTAAAAATATTCTCAGGATATTTTAATTGAGAACTGGGCCTTGAAATTTTTCCCTCCTCAATGAAAACATTCTCTGATTCTGTCACCAAGTCCATCAGTGACAGAAGTGGAAGGAGGAGGAAGCATTATTCTGTCCCACTGGGAGGAAGAGACCCGAAGCATTCACACTGATTCTTTTTCCCACCTGTATGTAAGCTAAAGCTTACGCATGTTTAGTGTCTTAAAGAATTTGGACGTGTATACAGTAATGTAATTTGGAGCTGGCAGGATGGCTCAGTGTGTAAAGTAGCAAGCCCAACGTTCTGAAACCCACGTGGTAGAAGGAGAGAACTGGCACCTGCCCTCCACATGTGTGCGATGGCATGTGTGTGCGTGTTTGTGCGCACACACATGTATACAGTAATGTAATTTTAAAAATGTTTAAGAGATCTAATCTTTAAAAAATAATTTGGAGATCAATTATCTATTCCCAACAAGGATGTCTGTACTTGCTGGTGCAAATGTATCACACAGACATTTGGTTCTAATGGCATTTGATTATGCCCCCCGCTCCATGTTTTAGTATTAAGTTGGAACTAGATATTATGAAGAAACTAAAAGTTCCTTTATACCAAATACCAGCAAGTCTCTAGAGGAGCAACTGCAAGGCATTCCAGAAGAGGACTCAGCACACGCCACATATCAAACAGGCTTCATGAGCAAGGCTTCTTGACTCCTTCCTGTCATGGTCTGAAATAACTCCACTACCAGTCACACCTCTTGTGCAGGTAGCATGGTCCAAAAGGAACTCACAGTGAAGACATGGGACCAGAGTCCTTGCCACCCACCCTTTACTCACAAGTGTTATCATGTTTTCCCCATTCCACAGAATATACTGGTAGTATGTACTGTTGCTCAGAAAATAAAGTAAAATATTATTGAAAAGCATAAATAATATAAAAGCTCTTTAATGATTCTATAAAGGACTAAACCCATTTAAAAACTATTAAACATATCTTATATAATTTTAATACAAAATTATAGCAATAAATAAAAGAACATAATTTACCTATTTTATTTTAGTGAGTATAAGCTTTTCATGACATTGAAAAGTAGCAAGCTGTGGAATAATATGCCGGTATATAGCTTGTATTAATAGGCAAGAGGGCGTGTGTGCATCCAAGTGCAAAGAAGCAGCCCGACTCATGGCGCTGCTGCCTCTGGAGGGAGGATGGGCAAGAAGGAATGGTGTTTTATACTTTTTTTTTTCTTCCCACAAGATCTTACCATGTCTTTTACTCAGTTATTTGTAAGAGCAGTTTTTGATTGGTAGTTAACATTTCAGAATTATTGAACATTTTCTCAAAACCTAGTGTTATATGAACTTTCTCTGGCCATACTTAATATATCTGATCCTCTTACCTCAGATAGGGCACCAGTAACAGACCAGCTTGGTTTTAGTGAGCTGCTGGTGCTTACTTTCAGGAGAATGGGTGAAATCCACCCTCCCTCCCCCTACTCCCCCCCCCTCACACCCCTCCCCACTCAAAGTGTATTGCCAGAAAGTCAGCCAGCAGGGATTTAGGCTTCCCTGTTGCTGTATAGATGCCCCCTCCAGTCCAATTCCACACTCTATATTACTCCTGCACCTCCCTAGATCATATGCATCTGGAGCAGCATTCCATGCACTGCCAGGGAGGGGTACAGAGGGGAGCTGGGCATTTTAAGTGAGGATCTAATGACCTGTCCACCTTTTCTTTTTTTAAAAATAAGTTGTATTTGTGTCTGTGTATATGTGTGTGTCTCTGTTGAGGCCTGTGAGCTGGGTGCTAGGAACCAAACTCAGGTCCCCCCCACCCACCCCCACCCCAAGATAGGGTCTCTCTGTGTAGCCTTGGCTGTCCTGGACTCACTTTGTAGACCAGGCTGGCCTCGAACTCACAGTGATCCGCTTGCCTCTGCCTCCCGAGTGCTGGGATTAAAGACGTGTGCCACCACACCTGGCTCAGAGTTCCTCCTTAACCACTGAGCCTTCTCACCAGCCCCACACTCTCCCTGTAGGCTGTGGTTCATTCCAGCTGCTCTCATTAAGATGCTAATGGCAGTTCTGCTGGGAGGGTTCTACACAGTTCCTTCCCCAAGGAGTTGCCTCCTTAGAGTCTACAGTGAGGCAGTGTGAAGAGCTTGAAAATCCTCAACAAATGTTATATTATTCAGTAATCTACCTGGATCTGTAAAGTAACCGTAAAACGTAATGCATTTGTAGCTGACACTGGTGTTTCGTATCTGAGCACTGCAGAGTAGTGGTGTCTTGTAGACAGTTGGTCAGGCCTTCTGTTTGGCTTTTACTGTTTGTCTTGCTCCAGCCATGTTAACACTGATTATTTGGGTTTTTTTTCCTCCACAAATTATAAGTCATTGTGCATCAAATCCTTTGAGCTTGGTGTGTGCATTAGTCAGAGTTCTCTAGAAAAACATAACTCATAGAATGAATGTATATGCGTACACACACCCACACACACTTACAGGTGTAGTCTGACTATTCCAACAATGGCTGTCTTCCCAGGGAAAGTCCAGGATTCCAGTAGTTAGGTCATGAAGATAGATGTCTCCAGTGGTCACCGGTGTGTGCCGGAATCCTAGAGAAGTAGGCTGTGATACCAATGAGGGACTGAACTTGCCATTCAGACTGAGGGCAAGCAGCCAAGAGCAGAGCTTCTGTTTTCAGTGTCCTTTATATAGGCTGCCACTAGAAGGTGTAGCCTAGACTTATAGTGTGTCTTCCAACTTTAAATGATTAAATCAAGAAAAATTCCTTACAGGTGTACCCAGCTGCTTGGGTTTAGTTAATTCCAGATGTAGTCAACTTGACAACCAAAAATAGTCATTGTGATACATGCAATGTCACATGCTGCTAACCCCAGCCATTGGGGAGTGGGAACTAAGAGTAAAATGATGAAGGCACTGAATTCAAGTGCTTCCCAGACTAGGGGAGAGTTTGGCAACAAGGGTAATGAATGCTTATTTGGGGAATATGTGGGCATAGATAGTCAAAGCTTAAACGTTATACTGTGGCTTCAAAATGTGGGTGCACACCAAAATCACCTTGAAACTACTTAAAATAGAAATTGCTGGTCTCTACCTCCAGGTTTGGTATTCAGTGGGTCTAGGAGGGGGTTGACATTTTGTGTTTTCATAAAAATGACTCAAAATGGCTATCATGATACAAGTAAGATTAGAATATTTTTCCACCTTGGTGCTTTAAAAGTCTCTCTTAAAAATATATATTTATTTTTCTTTATGTTTGTGTACATGGGTGGTTTCCCATGGAGGCCAAAAAGGGCATCAGATCTCTTAGAGCTGGAGATGCAGGTAGTTGTGAACTGTCTGTAGTCGGGGCCAAGAATCAGACATGGGTCCTCTGGAGGAACAGCAAGCATACCTAGCCACTGAGCCATCATCCCAGCCCCACTGTAGAAGTCTGCATGTGCTTTATCCAGGGAAATCATGTTGCCCAGATTTTACATGCACTTTATTGCATTATATATGTTCTGCTTTTAGCTTCCTTGGATTCTCTTACACGTGGAGTAAGATGATAAGGGCTTTTTCTACTCTTAGCCTCTGGAATGAAATTTGATATTATATGAATAGATGCCAATACTGTTTTAAATCATACCTGTATTTGCAGTACAGGGGACCCAGTTTCACCACACCCTCCATAACCCTTCTTTGTTTTAGGGGAACCAGGCTTTTGGGGATTGAGGTGGAGTCTCTTCTACTGAGCATTTGCCCTCAGCCCTGTGTCTAAAGATCTGAATGCAGATTCTAGGCACCTTAGTAGATGAAACATAGGATCACTTCTGTGGCTTCAGTGTGCATTCCTTAATGAGTAACGATTGAGTAACGATACTGAGCATGCATTTGTGCACTCTTGGGCATCTATCGGCATGCCCTCTTGAGGGATCTGCCTGCTCAAGTCAGCACCACCCTGACTTTGGGCCTTCTGTTGAGTCTGTAATGTTCTGGATGGGAGTCAGTTATCAGACCACTTACACGTGCTGCCTCCATTCTGTGGGTTGCCATGTGCTGAGTAAAGTTTTACATTCAAATAAGGTCTCCTTTTTCTCCTTGGCTGATAGTGCTTTTGATGTAGTTTTTATTTAAGAAACCATTACGCACTCAGAATCATGAAGATTTATTCCTGTATTTCCTCTGGTTTTATGGTTTTGGCTTTGCATTTAAATCTTTGGTTCATTTTGACTTAATTTTTGTGAGTGGTGTTAGTTAGGTATTTATCTTCATTCAGAAGAATGAAGCTGTTCCGGCATTGTTCATTATTTTTCTTTGGATTATGTGGACACCTTTGTTGAAAAACTGGTTATAAATGTCAAGGTTGTTGAGTCCGAGGCCTGCTTTACTGGTATTGTCTTGTTAAACATTTGTACTTTCTAAAAAATTTTTTGTTGGTTTTTCAAGACAGGTTTCTCTGTGTAGCCTTGGCTGTCCTGCACTCACTTTGTAGACCAGGCTGGCCTGGAACTCACAGCAATCCGCCTGCCTCTGCCTCCCAAGTGCTGGGATTAAAGGCGTGCACCACCACCGCCTGGCCTTTTAATTTTTTTTTTTTTTGAGTCTCCAAAAGTGGTTACTTTTCAAAATGAATTTTTTTTCTATCTTTTAATAAGTCAACAGGCAGTTGCAATTAACAAGTTTTTATTGTTTTAAAAATGTATACATTATCTTAGGTAAAGTCTTTTGAATTATATAAAATTTCAGGCACCATGCAATGCAAGAGCTCTTAAGTGAGTTTTGTATTGTTTAACAATGACTCAAAGGTAAATACTTGCTAGGAGAAAAATGTTCATCCCATTTACATTAGCATTGTGCACATTGAGGAAATACTGAAAACAGAAACCCAGAGGTGGCAAAAGTCAGAAGTGTGTGGTTGTGCTGAGAGAGCAGGCTGTGTCCTCTCAAACTGTCGTGCTTAGAGTACCAGACATCCGCTTGTTAAAGACTACAGGAGAAACTTTTGAAAATATTAATGATTCCACATTTTCTGCTTCTTAAAAACACATTGTCTGCATAGCTTTTCATTGCTGCTTGATGTTGTGTCCGTGGCATGCAGAGAGAATACTTCTCAGAAAGGCGTGTGTGTCCTCTCATCTCTGTACCTGTGCACGCTAATAACGGGGTCTCGCGCCTGCTTGCATTGTGTGGAGGTGCTGCCTTCTGTGTGCCAGGCTGTGCTGCTGCTGCGTCACTCATGTAGCCACCGTGTCGCCGACACCAAGCTGATGGTTTTTGTCACTTAGGAGTCTTTGTCTGAAGTAGAAGAGAAGTACAAGAAAGCCATGGTGTCCAACGCTCAGCTAGACAACGAGAAGAACAACCTCATCTACCAGGTGGACACCCTCAAGGACGCCATCGAGGAGCAGGAGGAGCAGATGGCCGAGCTGTACAGAGAGAACGAAGAGAAGGCGAAGGTAGCTGCTCGTCTTGTGTACCATTTTCTGGGGGGGCAGAAGAGAAAAGCCTGCCATGCAAACAAGACGAGGTTGGTGGGGCTGCAGTCAGAGCTAGTGCTCTGAGGAATAAGCCAATGCCTTATCGGTTTTTTAAAAAAATGTTTTGTTTTGTTTTGTTTCTAAAGAAAAAACTTGTATACTTTTTCGGTTTTTAAAAACTAGATTTCATCTCAAGAGTTTATTCTTTTAACTGTGACAATGACATTGAGTTGCAGGTGTGTTTCCATTGTAAATAGAACAGTATATATCTTGGTGGCTATCAGATGGGTAACTTTTTCTGTTAGTTTCTAAGTACTTCAGGACTCCACTTCCCAAACAACCAGTTAATTAGAAGCAGCAATTTAAAGCCGTGAGTCAGAAAGTGGCAGGTGTTTTCTTGAGCAGTTACGTACACTTAGAGAACAAAGTCACTGTTCAGGTGCCAGATCTGCCCTTAGGCAGCTGCAGCAGGGAAATTGGGTTATGTTAAGAGTTTATTGGACCTGGACATTTTAAAGTGTTGCTTTCTGGATATTATTGTTAGAAAGTAGTTACTCCTATATTGGCATGCCATTTAGGAGGTATGTGTTGATGAATTGTTAGAAACAGACATCTGAATTGGACATAATAAAGGGAGCAACAAGTTGTATAGCACTTGATGAACTTCCATGGCCATGGTATCTTAATACTTACTTTAATAAGGAACTAGCTTATCTGACATTTAAAAGCGTGTTACTAATGTTTTTAATGGAGGAGTGACTCCGTGGTAAATGCACTTGCTGCGCTTCAGCGGGACTCGGGGTTAGTTCCCAGCACCCATATCAGGTAGCTCAGGAGTCCTTGTAACTCCAGTTACAGGGGATCTGACACACACTTCTGGCATCTGCAGGTACCGGCATACACATGGTACATATACATGCATGCAGATATTCACACATACACATAAAATAAAAAATAAGTCTTTAAAATGTATATTGATTTTTAAACATAGCCAAAGTATGTAGATAATCTAATGAATCCACCTGCTTCCCATTGCTGCCATCAACCCATAGTTAGCCTGGCCCTGTCCTTCTCACCCACTCTGTATTTAAAACACATTCTAGGCATCTACTTTTAATAATTAATCTTGACAGACTACATGTTCTGGAGATGGCTGAGTAGATAAAGCACTTGCCTTAAAGGTAAGGACAGGAGTTTGGGTCCCCAGCGCCCATGTAAATGCCGTGCACGGCAACCCGCCTGTGACTCTAGGAGGCAGAGACAGGTGGCCTGGGCAAGCTGACTAGAGAGACAGCTCAGTGAGCTCTGCGCTCAGCCGGAGACTCTGCCTTAATATGAAAGGGTGAGGAGGGGCTGCAAGAACCACTGATCTTCTTTATGTCTCTATAGACTTCCCCGCTCTATCCTTTGATATCAATAGTGTCATCAAAGGAACCCTTTCATGTTCGTCACCTTACACCTCGTGTAGTAATCTCGACTCATCCATTTTGTAGCATACGTATAAGCGTTTCATTTCTTTCTATGGCCTGTAATATTGCATTGTTAGGGTAGCCACATGTGTTGGGGGGTCCAGCACCATTAATTGATATTTGGGTTGCTTTTCCTTTTATGAAAAATGCTGACATGAACATCTGTGTAGCTTTTGTGTGGGCGCTGCTTCCCTTGTCTAAGCACTTGTGGGGGGGATGTCAGGTCCTCTGCACACTGCAGGAGCCACCCGAGGCGCAGTGGACTGGCCGGAGCAGGGCCAGCGTTTCGGCCTGTTTTAGTGGCTGTTCTTTTGCCCCTGCCTCTCTCTCCATCACTCACCGGGGCTTGGCCTTTCAGGTCTGTCCACCTAGTGGGTGTAGCTTTGATTTGTGTTTCTCTGATAAAGCTACTGGATTTGAGTATCTTTTCATGGTCTTATGCCTTATCTTTTTAAATTGCTCATTTTTCAGTTTTTAATCACTGTACTTTAGATGTGGGTTGCGCACCAGGTCAGTGATTTGTAGCTCTTTTCTGCTGTTTCTGTGTTTCTTTTCTAACTTCCTTATGCTTTATGTACTAGCGTGTGGCCATTCTCTTTTTCTTCTTATCGTGTCCATATTTAGGGAGGATCGTCATTTTTTATTACCTACGTGAGACAGTTTGCATAGTTTTGAAAGTCAAGATAAAGACTCCTTTGCTTTTATAGTTTGGAAATAAGGAGTCGTTGCTCTCTCACAGTGACCATCGTCCTTCTTAAAAGTGTCTTTGTGACGTTGAGTTCAGCGTTGCGCACTGCAGCCTGTTTCCTCTGATGCTCAGATTCGCCCTCTTCTGGCTGTTGTGCGCCCCTTTTGGGTTTACTCTCCAGTACTTGCAGGGCTCACTGATGGGTAGCCCCATGTTTTCTGGTGGAAGAGCATGCTCTAGCCTTATCTTTAGGGCCTATCCTTCGTCCAAGGAGCGCCGCCAGCTCTTCCCGCAGGCCTGGGGCTGCTCCCGCTGCTCACTCCCTCACTTCATCAGCCCCTGCAGCCAGAGTATGAAATAGATAGATCAGGCGACCGTCTTGTTTGTTTGTATGACAAAATACATTCTACTTCACTCAGAGCAGCGAGGCTATGGGAGCCCTGATGTAGTTACTGCTTGACGTGGCCTTTACTTTGGGACAGTAGGCTATGTATAGTCAGAATACAGCTGTAAAAGTTACTTGAAATGGTTTAAATAGTTTTTATTATGATAAAAAAAAACCCACAATAAATTTATCATTTTAGCCATTTTAAAGGGTGTAGTTCAGTGGGATGTTACATATTTTTATACTGCTGTGTGTGAAATCTGTACATTTCATCTTGCAAAAGTAAACTCTAAAGAAGTTAAATAAATAGGGACATTTGGCCCTTCCCCAGCCCTTGGCAGCCGCCATCCGTGTACGTCAGTCCTGTGCCTGACTCACAGTGCTCCCCATGGAGCCCCCAGGTTCCGGATGAAAGCTC
Organism: Acomys minous; assembly: GCF_964271855.1. Lineage (NCBI taxonomy): Eukaryota > Metazoa > Chordata > Mammalia > Rodentia > Muridae > Acomys > Acomys minous. Next base: position 12,627,292 of record NC_140495.1, on the reverse strand, counting down.
CTTCTTTCAAAAGGCAAGCCACTGTCCTGTCTGTGATGCTTTTTACCATACATTCTTCACCTGATGGGACTTGGGTTGTTTCTACAGGAGCTGTCAGTTGAACTCTGACTTATGTAAAAATAGACAGATCTGAAGTCAAAAGCATGAACTCAAAGCTTATGTCTTTTCATCCTCACTTTCCTCTTTCCTTGAGGGGAATCTTTTTTATAATTTCTATTTCTAAAAATTTCATCCAGCCGGGCGTGGTGGCGCACGCCTTTAATCCCAGCACTTGGGAGGCAGAGGCAGGTGGATCGCTGTGAGTTCGAGGCCAGCCTGGTCTACAAAGTGAGTCCAGGACAGTCAAGGCTACACAGAGAAACCCTGTCTCGGAAAAACAAAAACAAAACAAAACAAAACAAAAACTAGATTTTGGGGGCTGGAGAGATGGCTCAGAGGTTAAGAGCACTGCTTGCTCTTCCAAAGGTCCTGAGTTCAATACCCAGCAACCACATGGTGGCTCACAACCATCTATAATGAGATCTGGTGCCTTCTTCTGGCCTGCAGGTGTACATGCAGGCTAAACACTGTAAACCTAATAAATAAATATTAAAAAAAAAAATTCATCCAGCCAGGTGTGATGGAGCATGCCTTTAATCCCAGCACTTAGGAGGCAGAGGTAGGTGGATCTCTGTGAGTTTGAGGTCAGCCTGGTCTACAAAGTGAGTCCAGGACAGCCAAGGCTACACAGAGAAACTCTGTCTTGGAAAAAAAAATCAGTTAAAAAAATCATTTTGCTTCACGCATGTCTGTACCACATGCATGCCTGGTGTTGTGTAGGTCAGAAGAAGGAGGTAGATCCTCTGGAACTGGAGATGCTGTGAGGCACCATGTGACTCCTGGGAACCAAACTCAGGTCCTCTGCAAGAGCAACAGGTTCCCACGGAGCGATCTCTCCAGCCCTGCGGAATTCTTCCATTCAGTGATTTGCCTTTCCTTTTTATAAGCCGAGAAGAGATGTTAGCCAACTTTGGTTAAGAAGAGACATAACACCATTTGGAATAGAGTGGAGCACATGCCTTGTTTTCTTAGAAAACAGCACTGCATGCTGTTCTGCTTGTAGCTTGCAAATCTTCACTTCTTTCCCACTGCGGTTGTTTCATTGTGTAGACACTTTACCCTAGCAGCTCCCAAATCATGGACATCTGAGTTGTATGCAGTGTTTGCTGTTCAGAAGTCATCCTGAAAAACAGTGTACTGTGTGGGTCATTCTGTGGTTTTACCAGTGTCTCTGTCATAGAGAGCCATGGTCCTTTGTGAGCCGTGTGTGATGACACACATGGCTACTGTGTCTCCCTTCCTGTGAGTGTGTTTTATTTGGAGCTGTTCCTTTCTTCTTTCCTGACCTTCAGCCTGGTTTCTCATGTTGCCAGTGGGTGTTTGTTGTTGTTATTATCTTATGTAGGAGTTTTCCAAATGGAAAAACAGCAATAAATCTTTGTCCCTGAACGTAAATTAATAACTTCTTGTGTAGCTTGTCATTCTTATCTTTACTTTGTGGCAACCTTTAGTATTCTAAAAATTGTAATTTTATGTAGTTTCTTGCCCCACTTTACCTTTATTTATTTATTTATTTATTTATTTATTTTGATATTGGAATTTTTTAAAATAAAGTTTACTGTAAGTTATTCCTTTTAAAAACATACCTACATTTTACTATCCATTTTGTTGCCTTTTTTACCTTCATTATACAAGATGGAGATTTAAAGTTTGACCCTTTTCATCAGTTGCATGACTCTGGAAGGCATCCTTGACCTGTATATGAAATTACATGTGTTCAGCATAGTATCTATCCCATGACCTCTGTAACGATAGCATTTGCTTGATTACAGGAGTTAGAGAGGCAGAAACATATGTGCAGTGTGCTGCAGCATAAGATGGATGAACTCAAAGAAGGTCTTCGGCAGAGGGATGAGCTCATTGAGGTATGTCCTTGAACTGTGGAAATATTTGCTTTTGAAAAATAAGTTGGATAGGATGGTGGGAGATGTTGGGGGAATATTAAATTCCTATAAAGCAGAGTTCTCCACTTTCCTAATGCTGAGACCCTTTAATACACTTCTTCGTGTTGTGGTGAACCCCAACCATAAAGTTATTTTCATTGCCACTTCATAACTGTAAGTTTGCTGCTGTTATGAATAATAATAATGTAAATATCTGTGTTTTGATGGTCTTAGGTGGCCCCTGTGAAAGGCCTGTTTGTCCCCTAAAGGGATTGAGAACTGCTGATATAAAGAGTTTCCTTGTGTTAACATTTGAGTCTCTCAAAATTTTTCCAACCTGAAAAGGCAAGCTTAAAAAATGAATGCCTACGAACTCTGTAAAATTCCCCTTAATAGAAGACGTTTTGGCCATTTCTTTTATTCTTAAGCACTTCCCCTGAGGACATCATGGGAAGCTGGAAAAGGAAGCATCAGAGTGACATGCCATGCTGTAGGACATGGTTCTTGAGGAGGAAGAGGAAAGGGCTTCTTCGTCTTACATTTCCAGGTTACAGTCCATCACTAAGGGGACCTGAAGGCGGGACTGGTGGCTGTTCCACACAGCATTGTCTCTAACCAGGGAAACAACCAAGGAGGCCTACCAGAAACCATGGAGGGTGCTGTGTGCTAGCTGGCCAGCTCACTGGCTGGCTAAAGCCTGTATTCCTTAAATAGCTTCCTTATATAGTCCAGGACCATCCGACTGGGCTCTCTCACATCAATTAGCAATTAAGACAATCTCTGGAAGACATGCCTACCCACCAGCCTGATAAAGACAATTAATTACTCACCCGAGATGTTTCCCGTGGGGGATTCCAGGCCATGTTAGCGCCAACTAGGACATCATCGTTGCCCCCTAGCAGCCTTGTTTGAGAACTTCTAAGTGTTAAAACCCCATTTTTCTAAAAACTAATGTTTCTTTTATACTTTTTGATATTCTTGGTATTTCAGTTTTAACAACAAGATCAAAGTGATCAAGCTGAGATACGTCTCTCCTCTTTTAGTTCTCGTTTACCAAGTAACATTAAAAGCTACTGTTTGCTCTCTGTGGTAAAGGACTATTTGTTCATAAGCAAACACTAGTTTGCTTCTGCGATGTAAGTGGTTCCATGTTTGGTAGAAGGGCAGTTATCACAGGAAGGCAGGCGGCTGGCTGCCACAGAGCTGTGGCTGAAGCAGTTAGTTACTCTGATACCCTTTTTGACATTTGCCCTGCCCTCTTGTCCTGTGGTGCTGGGATCAAACCCAGGGCCTGTGCACATGGCAGCCCACGCTTAGCCGCATCCTGCTGTCCTCCCTGGCGCACTGGATGCCATCTTTCCCTTTTCTGTCATCATAGGCTTCCCCGCCTCCCTTTTAAAATTCACCCATCTCCTTTTTGTTCTGTTTTCCTTCTCCTAATTCCCTTGCTTTTTTTCTTTCCGCTTTTATTACCCCCACCCCCCTTTCTTCTTCTTCAGGAGAATCAGCGCCTCCAGCAGAAAATAGACACCATGACAAAAGAGGTGTTTGACCTCCAAGAGACCCTGCTCTGGAAAGATAAAACAATTGGGGTATGAGAGGAGGTGGGGCTTTGGAGAAGCTCATTCCTGAGAGATAGACCAAGAGAATTTAACCCAGAGGTTGCCAGAAAGCCATCATTTTAATTTTACGTGTTTAGACAATGAGAATAAGCAGAAGACAGAGACTTCTCGAAAAAACCTAGAGAGAACATCCCTTTCCAGACGCCATGCTCGTGAGGCTCACAAATAGTAACCTTTAAAAGAAGTGTTCTTCATTCCCCATGAAATAAGGATTCTTACCCACAAAGCAGCCACAGGCATCTAATGGGTGGCTGGTTGTGCTTACAGCACAAAAGTATGGATTAAAAGAAGGGGGGGTGGAGATGGGAGGATGTCATCTTGTAAATTGTTGGGGAATAAAATAGGAAGAGATTACAAATCAGTTTAGTTATGGAAAGGGATAGGAATGTAAGACTGCAGGGCTGCCAACCTATGACATCATCTCTTACTATAACCCAGCACTCTCCAGTAGGGCCTGGTAAGGAAGACTTCCTCAGCGCTGTCTTGTTTAGCATTGCAGGTGCACTCCCGGCATGCGGGAGGGTAGCAAGAGTAGTCACATACCTAGTTCTAAGGGTGGAGAGTTAAAGAGCAGAAGATACTTTTAGATCATTTTATGAAGCTTAAGTTACCAAGTTTCCAAAATTCCATCAAACCCCCAAAAATCTTACCATGGAACCATACATTGTGACTATGAATTACAGGTACATACATTTTTCCTCGGGAACGGGAAGTGATCTTGGGAGCGAGTGCACAGAGCAGAAAGTTTGTACAGGAAAAGTTCAAAATGTCCACACTGTCTGGGATGGCTGTCTCAGGGTCAGCAGGCCTGGGGCCTCTCGTTTGTTTGATTTCTTAGGGTTTAAATGGATTGCCTTGGACTAGCCGGCTAGCTAGAGTAAAACTGCCCCCGTAGAGTAGCTCCCTTGAGCAGACCTTGTCTTCCCTCCAAAAAGACATGCCAGTGCTGGTTGTAGTGCACTTGCCTTTGATCCAAGGCATGAGGCAGGCAGGTGGGTCTCATGAGTTGAAGGCTAGCCTGGTCTGTGTATGAGTCCTAGGCTAGCAAGGGCCACACAGCATGACCTGTCGCAAAAAGGAAAAAAGAAAGAAACGTACATGCTGATGGTTAGGATGTAAATTATGTGCCTTCTAATTGAATTTTTCCATAAGATATAATGTATTTAACTTGTAAAAAGTAAACTTCTTGGCTGCTAAGATAGCTCTGTGGGGAAAGTGCTTGCCTTACTAGTGCAATGCACTGACTTTGATCTCCAGAGAGTGGTCCCTCTGACCTTTGAGGGTGTCGACTCATACAATAATAAACCTTTTAAAAGTAAATATTTTCATTTTGAGGAAAATTAAGATTCACATACAAGTGTAAGAAATGATACCAAGATATCCCTGCATGCCTTTTGCTCTAAAGTGTCACGTCTTGCTGTAGTTCAGCATCACACCAGGACATGTCTGTGGTGTGTATGCTGAAGATCAAGCCACTTTCATGCCTCCTTTTTATAGACACCCCTCCTACCCTTGCCTGCCAGTCCACGGAGCCACTCTGTAATTTTGCCATTTTAAGAATGTTGTATAAATAGAAACCTACAGTGTGTAACATTTTTGGACTTAGATTTTTTTCCCCATTTCATCACCACTCAAAAAGTTTATCCAGTTGTAACAGTAAGTTATCCCTCCCTTAGCTTCCTTTTAAATTGTGCTTAATACAAATGATGATTTGCCTTCTTAACCATTGGTCAGTCCAGTGGAGTTAAACCCGGCCATGTTGCTATGCAGTGTTCCCATCCTCCCCGGCTACGTCTGTTCCCACTAAGCAGCTGCCTCCTCCTCACCCCTCCTGCCAGCCACTGCCACGCCCTCTCCCCGAGTTAGCTACTCTAGTTCCTCACCGAGGTGAACTCACACAGCACTTGTCCACTTACGGCGTCTTCAGCATTATAGTATGTGTAAGATGAATGGATATAATATGATTTAATTGTAGTTTTCATTTAATTTCTGTCTGTCTGTCTGTCTGTCTGTCTGTCTGTCTGTCTCTCTCTCTCTCTCTCTGTGTGTGTGTGTGTGTGTGTGTGTGTGTGATCTTACTCTGCAGTTGAGGCTGACCTTCCCGTTTGCTTCTAAGGCACTCTTCACCCACACTCAGCAAATGGTCTTCCTTTTTGAAACTAAATGGCATTCCCCTGGACATGTGTATCATATTTATTTGTAAATGACACCTGGATTTATAGTGCAACTATCTCTTTGGTGCTGTGCTTTCAGTTATTTTGGGTATATCCTCAAAAGTGGAATTGCTAAGTCCCTTCATAGCTTTATTTGTGTTGAGGACTACATTCTGCAGTAGTTGTGCCCGCACACACTCTCCTGAGCAGCGAGCAAAGGATGGAATGTCTGCATTCCTTTGCCAGCACTTGTCACATTTCTCTCTGGAGCTGTCATGTCATCTGGTTGTGCCCTTTGCAGTCCTAGGCATGGAACCCAGGCGCTCACACCCGATAGGCAAACACTCTACTATGGAGCTCCATCTCTAGACAAGGATCTTTTTCTTTTTGAGACAAACTGTATAGACCAGGCTGAATCTACTGTAGCCAGCTGCCTTTTTACTTCCAAAGGGCTTGCTTTCAGTCCCCAATGTATCACTCAGCTCATTTTATTTTCAAGAATAAAATACAACAACTTCATCAAGGCTAAAACTGAGCTTTCTCTCACTTTTCCTTGGAGACATCAGTTCTCTCAGCACTGGCTCTGGCATTTCTCCACAATGAAATTGAGTCGTGCATATAAAAAGGCCTCTGAGCTCCTGGCCAGCCCAGGTACAGTTAATTCTCATTTTTAATAACTGAGGTTATTCAACCTGTTATATAACATTTCAGCCAGTTCCATAGCTCCATTTGGCTTTTTGTTGCTAAAAATTAGATGTTACATCTTTGGCAAAGATTATTTAGATCTCTGCAAAGATGAGCCTTTTAGTCCGATTTGCCGGCAGAGGCAATTGCTGCCAGCAGGCACAAGGTGGTAGTTACGCGGTCAGGCAGCACTGAGGATTTCAGATCGAAAACAAATACATTTGACCCAATTATAAGGTAGTTCAGTAGCTTTCAAGTTTTGTGGTGAAATGAACAAATATACAGGATATATTTTATTTTCCTATCTGTAATTATGGGAAGAGGAAAATTGAAAATCTAAAAGTAAAACAAAACCCAGTACTATAATTGTGGAAGGAGGCACACAAGCTAGAATTCCTGAGACTGGTCTGCTCCTGAGAGGTCTTGTATTCAGTGGGATTATTGACAAAGCATACTGTGAGAGTGAGCTGCTCCTCAGCCTCGTGGTGTGAGTGTAGCACAAGTGCATGCATGCTTCCGTAACCCTCAGCTAACTTGTGTTGCAGTGACTGCTGTGCCCGTGACACATCTAACCCACATGGTTCAGGGCACAGCTGCAGACAGGACGTGCTCCCTGCTGCTTCTCATGGTTCATTTGGTGTTAAGGTTGTTGACACTAGCAGCAAATGCTAAAGGCTTCAGAATCTAGACAATTATGGAAAGAAGTCAGGTATTGACACCGCTCTATAAAAAGTGAGGGGAGGGCTTTGCCTAAGGGACACTTCCCCAGCACTTGCCTGCTGTGACAGTCAGTGCTGTGCAGTGGTGCTGTCCTTTCCTTGTTCCCGTGGTCACAGAATAGGATTATGATGTTTGGTTTTGGTTTTTGTTTTTGTTTTAATAAAAATTACTCAACCAGAGTGAGGCATGTTAACACATGCCTGTTATTCCACTGTAGGTGGACACTGGAGGACCAGGAGTTCAAGGTCAACCTTGGCTGTGTAACAAGTTCAAGACCAGCCTGGGCTATGTGAGACCCTCTGTTCAGCAACAAGGACAACCAGAAAACAAAAACAAAAACCACTTTCTAGCCTTAAGTAACTAAGCGTTGACCACTTTTTGACCTGGTGATAAGAGTAAACATTAAATGCAGGAAAAATATGCAACAGAAGGGTTCTTGTAAAAAAAAAAGTGCTGCCACCAAGTTGCTGTGCTCCCTGCTTTTCTCTTAATATTGGGGTGTGGTTTCAGTTTCGCCCACCTGCCTTCCCAAATCCTCTGTACTCCCCAGTGCAAGCAGGACCTGCTGTCAGGGCCCAGAAGTTAGATTTGAAACCCTTCCTTTTGCCCAGTGGGGCCAGTGTTCTTTTGATTTTTACTCTTCTCATTTTATCAGTGTATCAGAAAACCAGATGAATCACACTGTGCTTAACTAAGTTGACATAAGCGGGTTATTGAGTCTCCCTTTGGAGATGTGCTCCTGGGTCAAGTGGTGGCTGAGTACTTGGCTCTAACACTTATCTAGGCTTGCTTTTCTTCCTAGACCAATTTCATTTAAAAATCAAGCATATTCTTGTTTTGTTTTTGTTTTTGTTTTTTTGAGACAAGGTTTCTCTGTGTGGCCTTGGCTGTCCTAGACTTGCTTTGTAGACCAGGCTGGCCTCTGCCTCCCGAGTGCTGGGATTAAAGGTGTGCCCCACCACGCCTGGCAAAAATCAAGCACATTCTTAACTAAACTACTTTCGTTAAACATGAAATGAAATGTGTTGGGTTTCTTGTTGTTCACCAAGTGAACATGTCCTGGGGAAGCCAGGCAGGAAATTTTTGTGTGTAAAGCTGGTCTTCATGTGATGAGCATGTCTCGCCAAGTTCATGCATGAGCGCTCCTCTCTGTTTAACCTCTTGTGCAGCTGTGCACACAGGCTGCTCCCTCCCTGCCTGCTGCCACTCCCATGCTTCCACCCTCCTGCTTGGAGGCCTCACCTGCTTACTGGATTAGTCACCTTTCTCTTGCTCTTTTTCTATGCTGTTCTTGCCCTTGCAACCCTGCCTAAAACCAGGCCCTAGAGAGACAGAAAGAACACATTTCCTGCCTCAGGCATGAGCGAGATGTGCTCAGAGAGGAGCTGGCTGCCCTGCAGGAGACAGTGAAGACGGCAGAGGTATGTCCGCCTGGGCCTTCTTCCCCTCCTCTTGCCTTACTTCTCTCCTGACCATAAACAACAGTCTCGATAGGACGGTGGATGGAGCTCTTTGCTCCACAGAGGGACAGCACTTAACTAATTCTAACTAGTTTTTACCCATGGCAAACAAACACTGTTGCAGAGATGCCTCAACAGAATTTACAGTTTCTATGTGGGTTATTGTTTGTGATACTAGATTTTTTTCTTCTCCACAGAAACATGGCTTAGTTATAATCCCAGACAGCACTCCCAACGGTGATGTCAATCATGAACCTGTAGCTGGAGCCATCACTGCTGTGTCTCAGGAAGCCGCGCAGGTCTTGGAGTCTGCAGGAGAAGGGCCGCTAGGTGAGACACTGCTTGCTATGTGTCTAGGTTGATGTTGGCCTTCTAGCCTGGGGTGGGGCGGGCACAGCGTGTGGGCTGTGTAGCCAAGGAGGAGTCGGACACACTGTCCTCAGACAGCCTTGATCTTGGGAAGCCAGCTATGGAGTCAGCATGTGGGTAAGCACTGGCTGAAGCATTGCAGGTTTATACACATCACCTTTCACTTAAAATGAGCTTGTGGTTTGTTTTGTTTTGTTTTATTTTTGTTTGTGTGTGTGTGTGTATAGTTTTCTTAAGGGAATGTGAGGCACTAGAAGAACAGCACAGGGTGAAATATTTTAAGGTTAGTAGGCATATTGTCTCATGTAGAATTCTAGAAATATAATTAATTGTTGAGCGCTTTGGTAAGGGATGCAGGTGAGCTAGGCGGGAGATCCTACAGGATTGCTCACCTTTGAAGACTTATGTATTCATTATTATGTATACAGTGCTCTGCCTGCAGGTATGCCTGCAGGCCAGAAGAGGGCATCAGATCACAGTATAGATGGCTGTGAGCCACCATGTGGTTGCTGGGAATTGGACTCAGGACTTTTGGAAGAGCAGCCGGCGCTCTTGACCTCTGAGTCATTTCTCCAGCCCAGGAGTGCTCACCTTTGACAGTTTACATGATGCTGTCATTTACAAGCCCACACTTAAAAACCATACAATCAAGTTATGAAAATAAAAAAACAGCACAAGAATCTTTTAAGTAAGTTTACTGTTTGTTGTTCCCATTCATGACTGTTCACATCCTGATAGTGTGTAGAACTGAAGATGGCAATGAGCAGCTCTGGGGTTCCTCTTCCTTTTGGGGACCCGGGAATTAGAACTGACGTGGCTGACCTTGCTTATGATGGGCTCCTTGGCCAGCTGTGAGCTGCTGCTTTAGATGAACTAGCGATGTCTTCTCAGCCCAGGGCCTGTTCCCGCCTAGGAAGAAGCTGCCTTGTGCATCTGCCCCAGGCTGGAGCCCAGGCTCCATACGCCTGTTGTCTTGTGGCCATCAGTGAGCCAGCCCCAGGGTTACGCAATGGTTTAAGCCCACTCCTAGCATTCTGATCTGCCATGCTCTTTCAGTTTCACCGTGGGGCTCAGAGTAGCTCACTCACCACTCCCGCCTTAGCATTGCAGGCTCCGCTCTCCTGAGTTCCACTCTTGCTCCACTTTCCCACCAAGGGTGGGGCCTCTGAAGACAGCTGGGAAAGACTCGCCCACTTTTGCAACAACAGCAAAAATGGTTTTCTCTGGACTGTAGATTGTCTTTAGGCAGAAAGTCACTGCTCTAGGAGCAGGTTTTTGGTTTTTGTTTGTTTTTTGTTCTTTTTGGTTGTTTTGAGACAGGGTTTCTCTGTGTATCCTTGGCTGTCTTGGATTCCCTTTGTAGACAGGCTGGCTTCGAACTCAGAAAGATCCGCCTGCCTCTGCCTCCCGAGTGCTGGAATTAAAGGTGTGAGCCACCACATCCAGCAGGAGCAGGTATTTTATTTGATGTCATAACTGTCACTGGCTGGGAGTATGTTTGGGGGAATAAAGTCTTCTTTCTGTTGCAATTAAAGTCTTTGCATCTTTTCATGTTCAGAGTGTACATAATGTAATTTATTAGATGTTGGCTTTTTGTGAGCACCTTTGAAAGTTCAGTTTACAGCTTTCCCGCTTGTTCCAGATGTGAGGCTACGGAAACTTGCTGGAGAAAAAGAAGAGCTCCTGTCACAGGTAAGACGTCTACTCATCTTAACTTAGTTTATCTAAGATTGACAGTAAAATGCTAATAAATAAAAGTGTTTATTAGAAATAGCTGGGTGTAGTGGTGCATGTCTTTAATCTAACTAGCACTCGGGGGGGCAGATGCAGGTGGATCTGTATGAGTTTGAGCCTGGTCTACATAGTGAGTTCCAGGACAGCCAGAGCTATATAGTGAGACCCTATCTCAAAAATTAACAACAACAAAAAAACAAACAAAAAAACAAACAAAACAAAACAAAAAACCAAAACCAAAACAAACAAACAAACAAAAAACCAAAAACCAGAAATATTTTTCTAAATTTAGTACTTAAGTGTCATTTAAAAGAAGAAAAGCTAATTCAAATTTTGTGTCTCAAAAATAATGTAGAGAATGTATACAGAGCTTGCTGCTCGCCCCTTCCCCCCTCCCCCTGACCTTCCCTGGCCTCCCTTAGCTGTCCCTCAGTGTGAGTCCCTGACTGGATGGTGCTGTTCCTTAAAGGCAGCATCTGTTGACATTCCTCTGTGGAAGACATGCCTCTGCCCCACATGAGCACACTTAATGTTCTGTACCCAGTCTGCTTCCAGCCACAATCAGGTTGTTGTGGATTTACTTGAAAAATCCATGCCCTGGTAGGCCTTAGTAGAAAGACGTCAAGCAATCCAATAAGAGTGAAGTAAGCTGTGTTGTATGTGAAACGTTTCTGTGAACTGATGTGTTTTTCCAGCTGCATTCAGCTGTATGTTACGGCATGTTGTCAATAGAGAGTTAACTTGGCCAGGGCAAGGGGTGGTTATAGAAGACCATGATGGCCATGCTGGGTGACAGCTGTTGAGAGGACCTCCAAGTAGAGATCAGGTGCCATTGAGAGAAGATGGGTTAGTGAGTGGAAGTGAATGCGGCTGAGGGCGACTGTTAGGGTCTAGAGAGAATGAACTGGGAGATCAGCAGCCAGGGTTAGAGCATATGTGGACTAATCTAGGGACTGGCTGTCTAATGATGAAATCCGTTATATAGCTAAGGGCAAGACGTGGTAGATGACAGGATTCTTGAAAAGAAGGTGGTCCAGAAGCTGAGGTGCATTATGGGAGCACTCTAGGCGTGTATTGAAATGGCTAAGACTTAAGATAGGGAATAGTAGCCATGGTGGTGCATGCCTTTAATTAATTAATTAATTGAAAAGGCCTTTAATGCCTTTAAGTCCAGCATTTGGGAGGCTGAGGCAGGCAGATCTCTTGAGTTCAAGGCCAACCTAGTCTACAAAGAGAGTTCCCAGGGCTGTTAAACCAAAAAATCCTGTCTTGCGGTGGGGGGTGGGGAGATAGGGGGTAGTTTGGGGAGCACAAGTCAGGAGCTACACGACAGAGGCACAGTACACCAGTAAAGATGTGAGGTAGTTAGATATTAATTTGAACAGATGAGATTAAGAACAGAGACTTCCAGAGAGGAAAGCCCAAGAGAACTATTCCATTTCCAGGCTGTGAAGACATAAGCAGCAGTGCTTGCTCAGTGGGGCTACAGGAGTGGCAGGGTCTGTGAGAGTACTGAGGTGGAAGGTGTAATCTGAGATGAGGCTGTGGCAGGAGCATCAGTTGGTGGCAGGCTGGTACTTCCAGAGGCACTGGAGAAGTTTTGGGGGTGAGGTTAAGCATGGTACAGGGCCTTCGGGTAAGAGTGCCAAAAGGATGCCCTTTTTTGGGTGTGATAGGAATGGTGGGATAATTCTCTCAAGGCTACCCCATGGGTGTGCAAAGGGCAAAGGAGCAGCCATTGAGTCTGAAATCAGCACTTGCCCTTCCCACTGGGCAGTGGCAAAGCTAGTGCTCAGCTTTCTCTTGATCTCTGGCAGCAGAGAGGCCACTGGGAAAGCCATCCATTTGTGCTGCTTCCAATTAATTTGTGTATTCAAAGTTTTCTAAGTATTCAGCCTATCTCTAAAAAACTAAACAAAGGATGGAGAGATAGCTCAGTAGTTAAGAGCACTGGCTGCTAGTCCAGAGGTCTGGAGTTCAGTTCCCAGCAACCACACGGTGGCTCACAGCCATCTGTAATGAGATCTGGCGCCCTCTTCTGGCTGATGCTGTCTTCTGTCATTCAGTCATAAGTGCATAGAATGAGTGCCCATACATACAAGTAAAAAAATTAAACAAGAAGGCTTAACTATTTAAGTTGATAATGACAAGATATGATAGATATTGATTTACATTCAGAATTTTAGATGCACCAAGATAGGAAAGATGTTTTCTTCAATGCTGTCAAATACAAGTAGCCAAAACTCTAAGAATATATGTAACATGTATATGATTCCTGATTGTGTCATTGTTCTTCTTGCTATAGGTAGTTTATTGTATATATGTGTAATAATATAAATGAATATGTAAAAAATAAAAAAGTTAAAAAAATAAAAAAGTCTTAGCTACGCATGAAAAAATTTAATTTTAATAAGACTAAAAAAAATATTTAAAAGAAGCCGGGCCAATTTCTTAAATTTTCTCCCCTGAAAGTTTTCATTTTCCCATTTTATCCTCACTGTCCAAGCCCTGAGTTATGTTCTCCCTCAGGACTGTGGATAGAGTTATTTTTAAGAATGCAACCAAGGCCAGGTGTGGTGGCACACACCTTTAATCCCAGCACTTGGGAGGCAGAGGCAGGTGAATCACTGTGAATTTGAGGCCAGCCTGGACTACAAAGTGAGTCCAGGACAGCCAAGGCTACACAGAGAAACCCTGTCTCAAAAAAAAAAAAACAAAAAACAAAAAACAAAAAGAAACAAACAAAAATATTCAAAAGATATACTCATGTAAACACACATAGATAATAAAAAAAAATAGAAGTCTTTATTGGGACACCAGGTTTCTGAAGCCCATTCCTCTCTGTTTATATCAAATTCCTAGAGCCATTTGTCTCATAGGGAAAACGGTACTTGAATGGTTTGTATGACTTGTTAATATAAGAAGGATCTGCTTTGTATATGATATGGCCACTGGGCTCCATCTAAGAGAACGGCTGTTGGGACATGGTCTTACAGCATCTGCAGTGCAAGCCTGTGGCCTGAATTTGAATTCCCAGTAGTGGGCACCGCAGCATGCTTCAGTAGGCACAGCGCTGGGGAGGTGGACACAGGGTTATGGAGCTTGCTGGCTAGCCAGCGTAGCCAAATTGATTAGCGCCAGGTTTGCCGAGAGATCCTTGTCTCAAAATAACATGAAGAACAGCTGAGGAAGGCATCTGATATAGTCGTCTGGCCTCTATGTATGCACACTTATGCATGCACACACACAGACTCAAGACACTTATCTTCCATCCAGGCCTGTCCGCACAGGTCCGCAATCCCATGTATGTGGGAGGCTGAGGAAGGGGAATCCCAAGTTCTGGGTCTTCCTGGGCTGCAGAGTGAGTGCGAGGCCAGCCCAGGCAAGTTAGTGGGGGCCTATTTCAGCCCAGGCAGGTTAGTGAGGGCCTATTTCAAAGTAAAAGAGAGGGCTATGGCTACAGCTCCATGGTAGTGTTTGCTTAGCATGCCTGAGGCCCTGGGCTTTACCCCCAGTGTCACCAAAGAGAGGTAACGAAACTGACACAGACACTGATCTCACTGGTGACGGTTACTTCTGTTTCAGATTAGAAAACTGAAGCTGCAGTTAGAGGAAGAACGGCAGAAGTGTTCCAGGAATGATGGCACATCCGGGGACCTAGCAGGATTGCAGAACGGCTCAGACTTGCAGTTCATCGAGATGCAGAGTAGGTACCAGGAGACGGGCCAGTCTGCACTGGTGTGTAGCATGCATCCTTGGTATAGAGTTGGATTGTGTGTGCTGCTGGAGTCCAGGAGAGTGGTCCTGGCCACCTAGGAGCTGAGTAAGGGTTCTGCTCATCTGGGAGTCCCAGGGATGCCATGGTCCAGTCACTGCCTGAGTATGGTCTCTGAGCTCTGGTGTGGGATTACTAAGATTTCTTTAGAATTCATCTTGGAAGATTTAAGATCAGCTCATATTAATGTTGTTTTTGAAATTTCCTAGTTTTTAACCAAAATAAATAAATAAATAATCCATCTTTACATGAAATTAGAAACAAGGCTACAAAATATAGTTTGTTTACCCAAATTATGTTTTGTTTTTTCCTTTCTACTTTTGACCCCATGTCATTGGTTTATTTGAGACGGGGTCTCTCTACATAGTCCCTGGTGGTCTGAAATCACTATGTAAACCTGGATGGCCTAGAATTCAGAGATCTGCCTACCTTTACTTCTCAAGTGTTGAGATTAAAGACGTTTGCCACCATGCTTGGGTTTTTTTCCTTAAAGATTTATTTTTAATGTATATTGGTGTTTTGCCTACATGTCTGTGTGAGGGTGCCAGAATACAGACAGCTGTGAGCTGGCATGTGGACGCTGAGAACTGAACCAAGGTCATTTAGAAGAGCAACCAGTGCTCTTAACCACTGAGCTATCTCCAGCCCATTGCTTTTTGGTTTTTAAAAAACATTTATTTATGCTTACAGTGTTCTGTCTGTATGCATGCCTGCAGGCCAGAAGAGGGAACCAGATCACATTATAGATGGTTGTGAGCCACCATGTGGTTGCTGGGACTTGAACTCAGGACCTCTGGAAGAGCAGCCAGTGCTCTTAGCCTCTGAGCCATCTCTGCAGCCCCAGCGTGTTGTTTTTTAAGTGTCTGTTGTGGTCACTGAATCCCACAGTCGAGTTGTCCCAGCATCCATTCTTATTACAGTTACCCCGTTGGTAGTGGTATGTAAGTTATAATGGGGACTTATTTACCTAATTTGTAATGGCTTTTCTGATAATGGACTTTAAAATCTTGCTGTCTGTGATCTTTTCATCTAACAATTGGACTTAGGCTGAATGGAGGAATTCTGGAGTTTGAAGCTTGTTACTAATAACTTCTGTGGTTAGTGTTACTTCCTCCTTTGGACTTCAGGTCTCTCATACTCCTTGGTGAGTAGTGTTCCAGCTGCTTTGGCGTAGAGGGACAGGAACATGACAGAATGTGGGCAGGCCAGTTAGAATGCGGGGATGGTGAGCCTCACCAGTGCAGAGGATGCCGGCAGCACGAGTAGGGTTTGAAAGATTGCTGAGGCAGCAAATTCAAAAGGAGTCGAGTTAAAGAGGAACAAGCCAGCATCTGCATGATTGTGATTGCTTCCTAGAGCCAAGTAGGTGTGGAATCATGTTTGAAAGTGATTAAAAAAAAAAACCTGCACATTTTGATAATAGGTTATTGGAGATACGAATGTAAAAACAGCAAGGACTGTAATTTCTGTTGTAGAGCTCATGAATGGAATGCTCTCTCCACTCCCAGGGGACCCTTGCGATAGCTGCTTTATCTGTTTTTTGAGACAGTCTTATTGTGCAGCCCAGGCTGGCCTCAAGCTCATGGTCTTCTTGTCTTGGCCTCCCAAGTACTGGGATTTGGGATTACAAGTAGGTGCTACCATTTGTGGTTCCTGTTCCTGTAAGGTGATAGTAACTGTTCAACAGCAAAACTGCTTTCACTGAGCACCGCACAGGCAGGCCTACTGCTGTTCATGTGAAAATACAGCCAAGTTCTCGGGAGCTTATTTCCTTTGGTGTGTTAGGTATGATTTATGTTCTACAGACTTTGCAACTGTGTAATCTTCAAAAGGTAAAGCTGTTAACTTTAGGATTCTGGTGGAAGTTTTATCCCCCCCACCCCAATTTCTAAACTTCTAAGTTCTTTATTTCTTGGGTATGATAGGCATCTAATGGTTTGTAGCTAGACCTATAATATTGCCATGTTACAAAAAGCATTTATCTCAGCTTTTTTGAAGCACACATGCAAAGCATTTGGCTAGGCACATAGTAGATTTAAGACAACTGGGGCAGGACCCTTCTCTTTACATATACACAGTGTTACCCAGCATGATTGCTATAAAGAGAGTGAGCAAGGGAAGAAGTTAGAGTTCACTAGCGTTGTGGAGGTGAGTGCATCTTACTGAGGCTGGTAAAGACTTGAGTCAGACAATGTGTGTGTGAGAGCAGGGGCCCAGAGGCTGCAGGGCCATTGCCACCCTGCGAGCTTCCTTTCTCAAAGGTCTGTTCATAAACATCTAGAGCAGTGGTTCTCACCCTTCCTAATGCTGTGAACCTTCAGTAAAGTTCCTCATGTTGTAGTGACCCCCAACTATAAAATTAGTTTGTTGCCACTAGCAAAGTTACACTTATGAATCACAGTGTATCTGTTACGCAAGATAGCTGATATGTGACCCCATGAGGGTCGAGACCCACATGTTGAGAACCACTGGTCTAGGGGGAAAGATGGCCTTTGCTTCTGACTCTTGGTCCTCGGGATGCTGCTGAGCTGAGGTGCACGAGTTTCTTGCAGTACGTAGCACCTAGAACCTGAACTGCATGTCTTTTGTTGCTGCTTACAACTATCTCTGGAGATGAGTAATTCATTGTTATCTTCTGTTTTAGGAGATGCCAATAGACAAATTAGTGAATATAAATTCAAGCTTTCCAAAGCAGAACAAGACATAACCACCTTGGAACAAAGTGTAAGTACTCCTGTGAGGCACCAAATGACTTAAGGCCACTAAATGCAATCAGATGCCTCTCAGCCTCTTGCATCGAAGTGGCTAGAGCTTTGAGTTTCTGCAGGTATTAGAGTTGAAAAGCCACCAGAGAACACCTGGTGGGGCAATCCAGCTTTATATTTGCTCTAAAGATCAAGGACTGGGCCAGCAAGACGGCATCGCAGATGGAGACACTTGCTGCTAAGCCTGAGTTTGATCCTATGACCCATATGGCAGGAGACAACTGGTCGCCACGTGTTGTCTTATCTTGCCCTAGTTAGGGTTTCTGTGGCTGTGCTGAAACACCATGCCCAAGTGCAGCTTGGGGAGGGAAGGGCAGGTGCTCATCACTCACACTTCCATACTTCTGTTCATCACCGAAAGGAGTCAGGACAGGAGCTCAAGCAAGGCAGGAACCTGGAGCAGGGGCCGATCAGAGGCCATGGAGGGGTGTGGCTTACTGCTTGCTCAGCCTGCTTTCTCATAGAACCCAGGGCCACCCGCTCAGGGCTGGCAACACCCAATCTGCTGGTCCCTCCCCCACTGATAGTTAATCTAACGAATGCCCTACAGGCTTGCCCACAGCCTAATCTTGTGGAGGTGTTTTCTCAATGGAGGGTCCCTCCTCTCCAAGTAGATATAAAACAAGCACCGACTTTGTGTGCCCACAGTAAATAGATGTATTGATTTTTAAAAACAGTATTTTGCAGCTGCCATTGCTTTTTGTAGATATTTCTATAGAGAATTAAAAAACAGTGCCTCTTAAGAAAAAAAATGCCTTTGTGTGCATTTCATGAGCCTAGAGACTTAACTTGGGACATCAGCATTCTAGTGAAGACTCTGCAATTGTATTTCTGGGATCCTTGGCTGCCAAGCAGTGGTGGCAAACCCCAGAGGCCTGTGTGCTCATATTTACAGATAAGCCGGCTTGAGGGGCAGGTGCTGAGGTACAAAACTGCTGCTGAGAACGCTGAGAAAATTGAAGATGACCTAAAAGCAGAGAAGAGGAAACTACAACGAGAGGTACTTGTGTTAACATCATTTTGGAGAACACATTTCTAAAGACAAATTCTGTGGGAAAATTCTACACTACGTAAGAAATTTGACTTTAGTCAAGTATGGTGGCACATGCCTTTAACCCCAGAGGTCTGGATGTAGATGCAGGCCTATCTGTTAATTTGAGGGCAGCCTGGTCTACATAATGAGACCTTGTCTCAAATAACCAAAACCAAGACCTCATACAGGAACAGTGGAGCCACTTGTATGTCGGCTTTGGACCTGCATAGTGGCTGCCTTTTTTTTTTTTTAAGGCAGCACATAAAAATGTATTTTTGGGTGTTGCTTCAGATGACATCAGTTTTTGCCACTTTTACACACCTTATGTGGTTTAAACAATTTTCAGCACCACTGTTTAGTTCCCTAGCTGCCTAGAGAAAGGCAGCAGTTGTTTGGGGACTCCGTACATGGCTCTCACTATTAGCTAAGTGTCCATTTCCCAGAAAGCAGGAGGGAAAGGGTGCTGGGCTTTCTTTCGACCACATAAAGTGACAATGCTTTGTCTCCAGCTACGGACAGCACTGGACAAGATTGAGGAGATGGAAATGACCAACAGTCACCTGGCAAAGCGTCTGGAAAAGATGAAAGCCAACAGGACGGCCCTTCTAGCCCAGCAGTAGGGAGGCGGCCTTCCACCTGGGTGCTCTGAGGGCCTTGCCCAGAGACGCTGACTTTTGTACATTGACATGAACCCCTTCGAGTACTGTTTGAGTCTTGTCATTAAACAGCCACCTTTGTATTTTATAATTTATGAGAATGAAGCAGGTTTAATCGTCATGAATTTGAATTTTGTTTGTAGTTCACTCTATAGTGAGAACTAGACTGTGCTGTTTTTATTTTCAACATTCTAGAATCACATTTTCTCAACCTCTCCCTCCAGCTGCCCTGTTGACTGGGCACTTGGGAGGCCTTGGTGTGGTTCTGGAGGATGGCCATTCTGAGCGCTGAGACACTTGCTGGAGACCTCAAAACCACAAGTGCCTTCTCCACGGTGTGACACAGGCTTCAGAGACCAAGTGGCCAAGATTCCTCTTCTTAACAGAGCATTTACATTTCACTGAGGATGTGTTCAGGGTGGGGGAGGTCTGTGAGTCACTCAAATTTATGTTTGGAGGAAAAAGCTTTTTTTGGGGGGTAAGATATTTAAATTTATATAAAAATGTTAGCAAAAGATGGGGAGTATACATTAAACTTTATTGCATGGGGCAGAGTAAGTCCAGGACTATATTCTTAAGAATACAGTCCTTAGTCTCTGTATCCACTGTGCTATATTGTGTTTTCATCTGCTGCTTATTTGTGAAATGAATCCTCAGACAAGCTCGAGGGAGGGACAGTGCAGGCAGGTAGGGAATCTGCCTGAAAAACCTATTTGACACACCTTTTCTGCCAACCAGGATTGGCTGCGGGCAGTCACTGTTACAGAAACCTTTAGGACAAATCATGGCAACCGTGTCCAGTCCTGTCCTGCTTTTCTTTTCTCAAGATGAGATGATCAAGAATACAGAACTTAGTGTTTTGAGAGACAGGGTCTGTGTAGCCCAGGCTGGCTTCCAGCTCACAGTCATCCCCATTGAGTGCTGGGATTCCAGGCATGTACCAACATGCCTGGTTCTAGAATATAAAACGCTTAACAGCTTTAAATTCATCTTTGAAGAGCCCAGTTCAAGATGCCCCTACCCCACTATAGCCACTTTATAGGGCTTGTGATTCTCTTGTGTCAGAATCAAGGTGGTTTCATGGGGATGGTTACTGTAGCTCAAAGTGTTTACAAAGAAACTATATTGAGGAAAACTCTAATGAATCAAAGCCTCGTAATAAATATACAGTTGCAACTAGATAATAAAATTAACTCAAAAGTGAATGACAGTTGTTCCTTCTTTAGTCACTAGCCCTTCCTTTTTAGGATATGGAAACTACATCCTGATCTGAGAGGATCTGTGCTGCTGCTAACAGGAGCAACAGTTGCATGGGTAGGGGTGAGGCTGCAGCTCTTCACACCTAGATGGCACCTCTTCCTTTCCACTCAAGTCACTCAGCCCTGCTCCTCCTGGGCTCATTAGCCTCTCCTCTGAGAAGCCCTGCCTGGCCTATCCCTTATTTAGTCTTTGCAATGGAAGTGGCTCTGTTCCTTTATCACTGCATGCTGTGGTCTGTCTTCTACTTACTTTAAAACCCTGGGTGCTCATCCTTGGGCTGAGTGCTTGCTTGTTTGGGCACGGAATAGTACATATTTTATTACAGGTTTCAGAGAAAGCCCTGGGTATAACTCCCAGTGGACTAGACTTGATTACTCATCCTAGCAAGTCACCACAGTTGAACAGTGAAGGCAAAGAAACATTCACTTTGCGTGGCCATGTTGGGAAGAACAGACAAAAGGTTCCAGAAGTGCAAATTAATTTTCAAAGTGTTAACGGTTCACAAGAAGGAACAAAGGCAGCAGGGGTGTGCATTGCTGATGAAGCAGGTCACCTTGGGCAGGCCAGTGGTCTGACAGCTAGTTAAGCTCAGGTCCTATGAAAGGCTCCGGAGAAGTGGTTCCTGAAATGTCCATAAGCATTTCCCACTTCAAAGAGCAGCCTCATCATTGTTGACAGTGCCTCATTTTGAGGGATAATCTGTCCTCTGAGTGTTATTGGCGAATCTTGGTCCTTGTCATATTTCTCACCAGCCCTGTTATTCCTCAATTCCAAAGTAACTCCAAAACAGAATGACTGAGGAGGAAAAAAGAGAGACATAGCCAGAGAAGGGCAAAATAGCTGCTGAGGCCGACTCCTTTTTGCTTTTCCAGGATGCTCCAAACAAGAACACCTAGAGAGGCGCTCAGAGCCACTGAATGGGCTAACTTAAGTCTTACCAGTTAGTTAAAAGACCAGGCAAGGATGGTTTAAGTTTTGTCCCTAATAATAAATTAGCTTTGATCACTGATAAGGGAGTCTCAGTTCTCCCATCAAGACTAACACTCTTTTTTTTTTTTTTAACTTTTTAAATTTAATTTTAATTTATGTGCATTGATATGAGGGTGTCAGATCTTGGAGTTACAGATAGTTGTGAGATGCCATGTAGGTGCTGGGAATTGAACTGGGGACCTTTGGAAGAGCAGACAGTGCTCTTAACCACTGAGCCAACTCTCCAGCCCTAAGACTAACACTCTTACACACAGTGTTGCTAACAGACTTTTCTTATGTTAACACCTTATGGGTAGATTTATTTTGGCTTATGTTTAAGAGTAAAGTACAGCCAGGTGTGGTGGTGCACACCTTTAATCCCAGCACTTGGGAGGCAGATCGCTGTGAGTTCGAGGCCAGCCAGGTCCACAAAGTGAGTCTAGGCCAACTAAGGCTACACAGAGGGACCCTGTCTCAAAGTAAAGTACATTATGAATGACAGAGAAGGTGTGGCAGAGTTCATGGGCAATATTTGGCAGATGGCTTTCAAGCCATCAAGTGAATTTGCGTATCCACATGCCAAGGCTTCAGTGAGTGGAGGCTTGACCCTCAGGTCACCTCTGCCATCGCCCAGTACTAAGTGTAAGGTCTCTCTCTAGCTGTGTCCATTTCTAACAACTACAGACACTTTGTCTGCACCCTCCTTTTCTGCGACTTTAAACATGTCCACCCTCCTTGTCCATGTTTTTTTCACCAGACTGTGTTTGCCATCTTTCTGTTTTGAATTGTCGTTTTATCAACCTCAATAGATGCAGGGATAACCAGGCCACCACTCAAAGGTTAAGCTGCCTTGCAACTGCCTCTGCCAAACAACTTAATCCATCACCATCACATGTACTCAAGATCATGAGAAAAGACGGAGGCAGGCCTGCGCCAGAAGGCAAGACGAGCGGCCTCTAGCCTAGATCCCACCGGTCCTCCTTCCCATTTTCAAACTACGTGAGCCTCCCCCAACCACTTCTTCTAAACGCCCCTGAGAACTATCCATTAGCTTCTGTTTACAGTATTCCAGAGCTCCCTCTTGTAAACCTGTCCCAAAGCCTATAAGCCACAAGGCAAGTTTATCAAAGCAACACCTGGTTGTGTGCACCAGTTGAGGCAGGGTTCTCTACAGGAACAGAATTCATGGGATGTACAAAAGGCATTTCTGGAGTAGAGTCTAGCAGTCCAAGGGTGGCTGGCTGCAAGCTGGAAAGGTAGAAAATCTGGCAGCTGCTCAGTCCACAAGGCTGGATACCTCAGTAGGTCCAATCTGGCACCAAAAGCCTGGAAGATCCCTGGAGGAAGCCTTGGTATTGGTCTGTCTTGGAAGGTGAAGAATCTGACGCAGCATCAGGGATGGGTATGGGCAGATGTGCACTTTTTCCTTCGATCGCCTCAGGTCTGGACTAACTACTGGAAGTGGTTCCGCTGCCCAACTGGAGGGTAAGTGTTTCCTGACCAGTTATCCGCTCTGCAGACACTGTCACAAACGTGTCCAAGTGTCTTTCCCAGGTACTGTAAATGTAACTACTGGAAGTGGTTCCCGCTGCCCAACTGGAGGGTAAGTGTTTCCTGACCAGTTATCTGCTCTGCAAACACTGTCACAAATGTGTCCAAGTGTCTTTCCCAGGTACTGTAAATGCAGTCAATTGACAAGAGCATCACATAAGCTCGAGACTTTACATTTTCTTTTTTGAGGGAGTTTCAATATGTAGTTTCAGTTTGCTTGAAACTCACTGTAGACCAAGCTGGCCTAGACTGTGCAGATCCACCTGTCTCTGCCTTCAAGTGCTGGGATCAAGACATGTATACATCATGTCCAGCCGTGTTTTTTATTACATATATACAGTGTGAGCACCAGATCTCATTATAGATGGTTGGGAGCCACCATGTGGTTGCTGGGAACTGAACTCAGGATCTCTAAAAGAGCAGACAGTGCTCTTAATCTCTTAGCCGTCTCTCCAGCCCCATTTTTAAAAAGCAAAGCTGGAGTTAAGAAAGTTTTTCAAGATGTATTTAAGCCTGGGCACTGGGGGAAGAGATGTGTAGGAAACCGAAGTTATGGACATGGATTTCTCAATATTTGCTATTCCAGGGCATCTTTTAAAAGGAATCTGAATTGACACAGCGTATGGTATTTGACAGCACTTATTTATGTGAAGTTATATAAAATTCACATCAAGACACGTGGATTTGCAGCTGGTCCACAGGTGAGGTACAACAGTGCTGGGATACACAGCAAGAGCAGTGAGCACTGGAAGCCCTTGAGCACACTGTGGCTTCCTCATCAGTACCCCGGGCTTCACCCTGACGGCGGCCAGTCTCTAAGGTGACTATGATTATACTTAGCACCTCTCGAAGACTTTGTACAGGTCTGGCAGGTTGGCGAGCTGCAGGACATTTCCATCTTCTGTGAAATGCTTCGGAGGTAGAAGGTGTGATCGGAAGGCTTTATAGATAATGTGCTCCACAGTCCACTTCCAGGGCTTTGGAGTGGAGCCAAGCATGTCACTCTGGAAAATACATAAAAAGCCATTTATTTCCCTACATACTGGCTTTCCCACTGACATGATAGGAACTGGGCCAGGAAAGGTCTGAGTGGTGTGTAATGGGCTAATGCTGTCTAAAGCTTGTGAGGCAGCTTCTGCAGGATAGTCTTGAGGATCCCACAGGTCTAAACAGAAGCAAAGAAAGCAGCGTTTGAGGGACCATAGCCTACCAAAGGAACCTTTGTTTCCACTGCAGTGGACCTAACATTTCTGAGCCTGACTCCTGGATCATTGCTTGACACCAAACATGGGGTACCTTAAAATAGCGCTACTCTGACACTCCATGGAGGGTAAATTTGCCTCACTACTCTCTGTGTAAGCCTTGGTTCCTCATACACAAAACCGTCCTGAGCAGTCAACATGTTTCACCATCACCAAGGTGGCTACGCATTACAGCTCCTCTGGTTCTTAGAAACTCCTGACTCTCCGGAAATGTGAGTGAGCATTACCATCTTACTGCAAGATGTGACAAGCAGGAGGAGCCCAGGTTCCTGTGTTAAGTTGGCCTATGAGAGGGATTATATCTGGCAGAGGTCAGATGCAAACTGAGGTAGACTGCAGACTGGCCTGGTGTCTGAAGACTTGGGTTTAAGTGCTCACCTCTCCCTTTTCACTGTGGTGTCATATATACCATTCGACAGCTCACAGGTCCTCAGGTCATTCTGTGTTCTAGTCCAGCAAGATGAAGTACAGCTCATGAAAAAGGTGACTGTAAAAAATTGGGCGTGCTGGTCCATGCCTATAGTCCCAGCACTTAGGAGGCTGAAGCAGGAGCATCATAAGTGCAAAGCCAATGTTAACAATATGCAAATCTATGGGTTTAAAAAAAAGTTGAGGGCTGTTGGTTGACCTCTGTCATATAAAGTGAAACTATAGAATGTTAGGCATGACTCAAGTGCCATAGCCTTAGGTACATGGGATCTGCCCCAGTCCTAGATGAGCACAGTACCTGCTGGCTTGAGAGGGTTGACTCCTCCAGTATATACTGCTTCCGAATGGAGTAGAACATAGCACACTCTTTACTGAGACTTTCAAAACATTCCTTTTCTTCATCCCAATTCACCTGGTCCACAGAATTCAATACAAAACAAGCATTCAATTCACTGCTTTTACATTTCACTTCTAAACAAATCACAGACTTAATAGGCCAAAAAAAAAAAAAAAAAAAAGACTGTTCTGGCACTAAGACCTGACTAGTAAGTATTGCTGGGATGACAATGGGGGATGGGCTGATGGGGCCCTCAGCTGTTTTCATCTTTTCCATTCCAAATGAAGGTACTCTCCCTCCAGTACAGACACATGCTGCAAACCCATAGCATCTGCTGCTATGTACCTCTGTGGCCAGTCGAAGGATGAAGATAGGCAGGCCCTCCAATGGTGGCACATAGCTGTCAATCAGAAGGGGTAATCCAATCAGGTTCCCTTCCTGCTTGTGGGAAAAAGGCCAAGAAAAAAGGTTAAGAAATAATGGCATTATGGCTGGTAAGTTTCATTTCTCTAGTGCTTCTCCAAGTCTTCTCCTGGTTGTAGGATGGACATTGTGCTTAAAGGTAAGAATTTAAAAAGAGCCTTCCACAACTGCTCAGGAAACATCAGGACAGAAAGCACCAAAGAACAAGGGTAAGAGGAAGAAATGGAACAAGTGACATCGTTTCTTTCACTCTGTGCCTGCAGGAACTGCAGGAACAGAAACTGCATGCTGGATGATGGTAAGACTGTATAATCTCCAGTGGAGAACTGGAAATGGAGAAAATGTTAGCCTTTTGGTCCCAACCAATGAATTTGACTCTTATCTGAAAAATAACTCAAAGGCATTCAAATGGCTGCCCCACCTCATCAATTTCCAAAGAAAAATAGTCTGCAAGCATCTCAGCTTTCTTCTTCAGAAACTCAACAATGTATTCTGCAAGTCCTTCTTTCGGGCCGTCTTCCTCTGTCCAGCCACTCTCAGGGCTGTCTAAGGCCAGCATGGCAAGGTCAAAGAGTGGTGCTGGCTCCTGGGAAGAAGCAAGAATGTAGGAATCAGGTGGGAAGACTGAACCCAACAGACCAAACTCAGTTCAGATGTAAAAGCATCATCAAGGCCACACCTCACTGCAGGTTCCACATCGCTTTCCTAACAGCAGAAAAGTAGACACAGTAGAGTACACACCACAGTGAGCACAGTGCGTGTTTATAGGACACTCCTATAGCTAAGAGTAGAATTCTTTTTCATGTGCATAAAGAATGTAAATTGTTAAAACACATGCTTTAGGCCATGAAACCAGTCTCAGTAAGTGTGAACACATTCAATGAATGTTCCTCAACTAAGCTTGAATTAAAATACAAACCAGTTACATTTCTGGAAAATCTCCAAGAGACTAGCTGCTAACTGATGCAGATCTAAATTCAGACAGCCGGCCTATTCAGAAAGCTCCAGGTCCCAGCGAGAAATCCTGTCTCAAAGACGAGACAATGGCAAAACCCAAGATGAGGTGATAGTTTCCGGGGAACAACACCTGACACCATCCTCTGCTGCACATACATGAACACCCACATTAAGTACCCACAGAGCAAGAAGAGACAAGCTGAAAGCCTCTCTGCTACTAATACCTGGAATCTCTAATAAAGAACTTCCTATTATGAAATCTTCAATCCCAGATTGTTTTAAACAGTGAGTAAATATTAACCCTACAAAACACAGCAAAGGAGAGCTTACCACTCATCTTTGAGTCAATTATGCTCTACTCAAACCACACGGATACCATACAGAAATGACAGACTAGAACATTCATGAACACAGACAGAAAACTTGAAATATAACTTTAGCAAATGAAATCTGGTAACATTTTTTTTTTTAAAGACACTTCTCTGTGTAGCTTTGTCAGTCCTAAACTCACTTTGTAGACCAGGCTGGCCTTGAACTCACAGAGCTCCTCTTGCCTCTGCCTCTTATGTGCTGGGATTAAAGGTGTATGTCATCACACCTGGTGAAATCTGCTAACATGTAACAAGGGTTCATACCAGGAGTACAAGATTGGTTTAACCCATGGAAACTAGTCAATGATTTGGTATATTAATAATCTAAAAATTAAAATCATATCTTAGAGGAAGAAAAAGCATTGAAAAAATTTCAAGATTTATTACTATACTAAAGAGGGAGGGAATATTTCTCTCCAATTTCCTAAGGGCACCCACAAAAACTTACTCCCAGCTACTAACATACTCAAAAAAACAAGTGTAAATGATTCCCCCAAGATCAGAACAAGAGAAGGGTCTCCACTTTTGACACTTCTGGTTAGCCCAGACTATAAGCAGTCAAGACAAAGGGCGAGCACCCAAACTGGGTGTGAAGAGGTAAAACTGCCCTCTCTTTTAATATAATATTATGACCACTTATGTAGAGAAACAGACTCTTCAAAAGCACTAATGAATGCTAAGGTAAGCAAAACTGAAAGATACAACATGCTCAGGTGTATTTCTGTAGTCTAAGCAATAAGTAGACATGTACAGCACCATTAAAATGTGATACATTAATAAAGTATCTTTTCTCAAAAGTAATCTATGAATGCAATACAATCCTAGTCAAAAATTCCAGAAGGCTAAATTAAAATTAGGCACCAAACCATCTTGGAACAGACTGGCTAAAATTGCTAGAAATTCAGAGTAAAATTCCATGGCACATACCCCATTCTTGTTATGGCTATGGTTTTAGAGACTATTGCTATTTTTAATTTAAGAAAATATGTAGTAATTTCTATACATGAAGCATTTGTTTGAGCAGGCTATAAAAGTAACTATTCACCTAAAAAGATTCAACCAAAAATAAACTTCATTGCAATAGCATGGCACAAAACGTACTTAATGTACTTTGGAAAGTTTACATTTGCTAAGTAGGATATCACTGTATAGCTCACAGTGCAGCTGCAGTTTCAAAAGTGAAGAGGAAAGAAACTTACCGATAACCTCAGAACACCAAAATTGGCAAAATCATAAATGAGTATCTGGTAGAACAGCTCTTCACTGAAAATAAAAATGAAAGACTTTAAGAGAAGTTAATCTATGGCTGAGGACACAGCAGCAAGGGCAGAAGGGGACAGACACGCTGCTGCCTTGCTGTGGACCTGGCTAACAGGTCTTCAATACACAAAGCATTGGTATTCCTAATGGTGACTCCTGCCAGGACCCTGCAGCCATCCCTCCTGCACAAGTTCAGACCCTAAGTCTGTTTCACCTGCTCTCTAGTGCTGCTAAGGTTTCGCAAGCCTGCAATGAATGACAAATGGCACTGCTTGCTCTCCTCCCCTCAGTTAACACGAGAGTACTAGAGATCATCTTCTGACAACTCACCATTAAACACCACAGGGTCGAGTGCTTACCTAGCACATGCATTCCTGGGTTCCATCCTCAGCATTACAAACAGCTTATCAGGGAAAAGTTTATGGAGCATAAAGAAAGGGCAGGGTCTCCCTGCGTCATCAGACATGGCTGCTAATGCAGAATTATACTGTACTGATGTTTTGGGGGGTGGGGATGGGAGAAGAGGTCTTGTTATGTATCCCAATTTGAAATGTACAATCATCCTTCAGCTACACTGCCAAGTGCTGGACTGCAGGCCTTTGCCCCACATCTGACAGCATGCTGATACTTGAATTAGTATGTTGCACTGGCTGACAATAATCCAAGAACAGTTATTAATTATGTATACTGAATTACTAATGAAAACCTCGTGTTCTTGCTCATATGCAAACCCCAGTCTATAGTATAAATATGTAAATAAGGCACATGTATAACATGTAGAAAGAAGAACAAAGAAGGTTAAATAGTAGGGGACGAGGAAGGACTAAACTCAGGTAAATGACATGAGTCATGGAAGAGGATAGAAAGCTAATTGTTTTTCTAGTTCAACACTATCATCATGTGGCATTTTCTACTTTATTAAATCGCTTGGGATGCACTTTGATTTCAGATTAGAGATATTAGTAAGAAGCTGCAATTCTGGTACTAGCCTTGACTGCTACTGTGAGGTAGTAGCTGAACACTGGTGAGCTGTAGACATGCACATCACACACACACTCACATGTGCTGGAAAAGCAATGGAGGGAGAGAAGAGCTCCCTACAACACAGCTGTGATCTGAGTGCCAGTGCTGCAGTGTGGAGTGCAGCAGGCAGGCCAGGGCTACAAGGGTACAACTGGAGTATGGTCTGAGTGCTGCTTCTGGACTGCTGAGGTCATTACCCAGCTGCCTAATGCACCTGCTATCGCTGCCAGGAGCCGTTCTCACCACAATGCCTTCGCACTACGATAGACTACACCACCTCAAAAATGAAGCCCAGATAAATTTATCTTCCCTCATGTTGCTTCTTGCCATGTCACAGACATGAAAAAAGGAAATGAGCCGCAGTGCAATGGGACTTAGCATTATGCCCAAAAGGCTCCTAACCCAAGAAGAATGAGCCTGAATTCCAAACGAGGTACCCGTGCCAGCAGGGAGCGTCAGGGCTGGGGCTGATCCTAGATTAGAGGTGGCAAGTAGATTTTTAGTTCCTGTACCATGTCCATGCAGTATACAGTGCCTGGTCCATTTATAAAACCAAGAAGTACTCTACGGTACAGGAAGACTCAGAAGGGAAGTTCCAGAGTAGATAAATGACACGCAGGGGACACAAGGCGGCAGCATCCTCCCATATACACCACCTATTTGAGAATATATGTACTACAAACTCTAGATGCAATAGATGCTTCAAGTCCCTGGAAACAATAAATAGGCAAGGCGAATGGCACTGCTGAGATTGCCTTCCATGCTATGCACGACCCTGACTTTGGTGGTGGCTAGGACATAAGTGAAGGCATAGGGTTACTGTGTAGTTTAAATTCTGATTTCCTATTTAAATGTTGTGTAAACTCTGCTTCCCAATTGTCCCCTGTTACGTCAATAAAGCAGTTTATAGCCAGTCCATGAGCAGGGGAGAGAATAGGGTTGGACTTCCTGCCAGCTGGGAGTGGGGTGGGCAAGTTAGGAGAGAGGTCCAAGAAAGATTAGGAGGAAGGAGCTGAAGCTGAGGAAAGCTACAAAGTGCAAGTGTCGCTCGGATGCTAGGTGGAAGTAAGACGAAGAAGTAAGCACAGAGGGTTAAGAACAGACTTAGACTGCTCGGGTTGTGCTGTGAAGCCTTGTATTATAAGTCTTAATTATCTGTGTGATAGCCAGGTTAAGAACTAAGCTAAGAGAAACAAACATAGTTTTATAAAAATAACTTCAACACATAAGTCCATAAGCCTTTGCTGCATTCCCAACACCAGGAGAGAGGAATGGGCTTCCTGGTCTTGCCTGCCTGCAACCCTGGTACACATGAGAGACATCAGATCTCTAACAGCTGGAAGCCCTCAACACTGGTCTTCAGCCAGTGTTTACTGAGTGCCAAGGCAAGGGCTGAGCTTCTCAAGTCATTTATCCCTACAAATTTAGTCTTACTATCCTAGTTATAGGTTAGATACATGAGATACTGAATAGAAAAGAAATTCCTATCATGTAAATGGGAAAAGGTCAAACCTGGATTTGCACTCACATCTGTCACTCTCAAGGCTATATCCTTTGCAGCCACCTCACCTGTCCCTCCACCCCCAGCCTCCAGCACTGGCGCCTGTCCCCAGAGACCCCTCTTCTGGTAACTCTGCTGCTTTCACACATAGATTTACCTAAGCTTGGTAGTGTTGAGGAGGTACAGCTTGGTCTGGTGCTGTGCCAAGGCCCACTGAGGATTCACACAGCCCACAAAGGAATGGTTACGGAGCATCTCTCGGAGAGCTAGAAAAAAAACAAACAAAATTGTGACAGTAATGTACTCCTAAACACCTTTTCTCACTCCAAGCCCCACACAGTAGATGCCTCTGCTATGGAGAAAGACAGATGGATTGCCTCAGAACCCTAATAGAGACTTTGAGTTAAACATGCTTAAGTAATTCCCCTAGTAGTGGTGTGTGTGTGTGTGTGTGTGTGTGTGTGTGTGTGTGTGTGTGTGTGTGTGTGTGTGTGAGAGAGAGAGAGAGAGAAAGGGAGGGAGGGAGGGAAGGAGGGAGGGAGGGAGGGAGGGAGGGAGGAGTGGGGGATGGGGGACAGGGAGAGAGATTGAGATTATAAAAGAGAAACAGGGAACCAAGTTTCAGAGTCCAGAAACAAGCACAGAAGATCTGCAATGGCCTGGAGACTGGAGACACCAGAAAGAATACGAATCCAGTGAGAATGCTGGAAAATTCAGCTACAGTTGAACAGGAAAACACTACTGCGAATGTCAAGGGGAAGTTAGGCTGAGTAGGGCTTCTTAACACTGAGAACTGATTACAACAGGAACAACAACAGACAACAGACAACACAATGTCAGTGGACCTGAAGAAATTCTCACAATGCCTGCCGCCCAGAAAGAAAAGACACCAGGACAGCTTATGCAGTGTGAAAAAACAAAACAAGAGCTAATGTCTGAAAATACTCAACAGTATCCTAGAAAGATGAAAACTGTCAATACTCAGTTCTAGGAAATGCAGACAAAACCCTCAAACAAACAAAACACCCCCTCCCAACTATACGTAGGAGTTATGGGGAGTGGGAGACAAAGAGCACTGAGATGAACTCAGAAGGAAAAGATGGCATACATGAATATCAAATATACGCTCCAAGGCTGAATTTTCAAGAGTAGAAGTCATAAGAGCATATGACCTTCAACCCCAGAAAGAACATCATCAACCTGGAATTTGAAAAAGTAAAAGTGAGTTTTGAGAAAACAAAACCCAGCTTGTTGCAGTTGCTGATATGCTCGTGGGTTTTCACTGCTCAGCCCCTAGCGAGGCTTGCCTTCTTCATATGTGGATAAGCAGCAGCAACACACACACACACACACACACACACACACGCGCACACACACACACGCATGTACACACACACACTCTGTGTGGGTGGAAGTGAGCATCTTTAAGGCTGGAGAACATGAAATGATCTGGAATAACAACCCACTGGAGAGGTCGAGCATGTGACCCTTACACTCATGGCCTTGGTAAGCATCTCCAGCTACTGGAGGAAGACCTAGGCGGCGGCAGAGCCAACTCCATGTCAGCCACTCCAGCACAGGGCCCTTTCTCACAGGACTTCTGTTTTCATTTATCATGAACAAATCCCAAAGCCTGCAGCAGGGCTCCATGGGCAAAAGCACTTGCCACCAGGCTTGACAACCCGAGTTTGTCCATGAGACCAACATGGTAGAAAAAGAAAACCAACTCTTGAAAGTTGTCCTCTGACCTCCACCTGTGTCCTGTGGCACATACATCGCACACACGCACGCACGCATGCACACACACACACACACACACACACACACACACACACACACGCATGCACGCGTGGGCATGCACATGCTAGCCAAGCAGTGGTGGCAGATGTTTTTAATTTCAGCACTCAGGAGGCAGAGACAGGTGGGTCTCTGAGTGTGAGGCCAGCCTGGTCTACAGAGTGAGTTAGAGGACAGCCAGGGCTACAGAGAAACCCTACCTTGAAAAACCAAAAAGTCTCACATACACAGAAAGATATAAATGCAGAAAAAATGAAAATAAATTAATTTCAGTATTATAACATATAAATTATGATCATCTAGATTGTTACTCATTTTGCTTGCATTTTGCTTTGAGCTTGCATGACGCTCACACTTGAAACATTAGTACCTTGTAAAGTGTGGGCAGCATGGCAGGGAGGGCCAGCCTCTGCACACATCTACTTAATGACTGTCCTCCACTCAATTCTAAGATTGTAGCTAGTTTTCTAGTAACAGGGACCAGGATGAGGTTTGGCACCCAACTACTCTCACAAGCTATTTCTGAGGATGTAGAAATAGCCCATCCTCTTAACAAGTACCTTATTAGTTACTTCTAATCAGCCTGGTGATCTAGGATAACTCAGTCTCACTTTCTGAGGCACAGAACAGCTAAGCCAGAGTGAGGTCACACAGTGAAAATGGAGTCCAGAGCCTGAACTCGAGCCAGCGGGAGGACCTGCCAGCCCTCAGCTAAGCACACCCCATCTGGTAGGATGAGGATTTTGCTGCTGACAGAAACAAAGTAGACATTAGGACAATGACCACTGTGGGCTCCTCTCTTCCCCTTAGAACTGTCTTCTGCTAGGTAAAGCAGCT
The DNA here is from genome assembly GCF_964271855.1 of Acomys minous. Taxonomy (NCBI): domain Eukaryota; kingdom Metazoa; phylum Chordata; class Mammalia; order Rodentia; family Muridae; genus Acomys; species Acomys minous. The sequence continues at coordinate 12,594,362 of NC_140495.1, read as the reverse complement.
TGTCCATGCAGCATGTGGCAATGCCTGCCTGACAATGTGAGTACTTCCTGTGTTTGCAAAACCCTGAGTGCCACGCAGACCTCAGCACTCACGTACTCTCATGGCCCCGCTCATTAATTTCTTCCTGGAGACTCAGAACACTGGTGAGGTTAATGATCCTTCTCCGGGGGTAACAGGCAGCTGTCATTTCCTTCTGGGAATCACTTTCCATCATCTCCACATCAGAGTCCTCCCGATGTCTCTTTCTGTAATGAAGAGAAAGAACTGACAGGTCATTATTCTTTGTTTTATTTTTATTTTATTTCTTTAACTTAGCAAATGTATGTGCTATACTTTGGAGAAAGGAGCAGCTTCTCTGTGCCAGTGGCCACTTCCACACAGCCGTGCTGTGGCTGGACAGCTGCTGTCCTGTGTCACACTATGTATCTAACAGCCCTCCGATCTCTAGGGCTTTGAGCACGTAAACTGGCCTTGTGGAGCCTCATTCATTCATGCATCATTCCTCGATCCATCCGTCTGTCCGTCTGTCCACCCACCCATCTGACACTGACATGTGCCAACTACATACAGCAGCGAACACATTAGGGAGGGAACGGACGCCCTCATGTTTACTTTCTATTGGGAAAGTTAGCAAAAGAAATATTTTTAAAATCAATTTTTAAATGTTTATTTTATGTGTATGGCTGCTTTGCCTGCATGTATGTCTGTATACCATGTGTATTTCTGGTGCCTGTAGAGGGCAGAAGAGGGCATTGGAGTCCCTAAGAGTGGAGTTATAGACAGCTGTGACTTACTATGTTCTAGGTATTAGGTATCAAACCTGGGTCATCTGTAAGAGCAGCCAGTACTCTTAACTGTTGAGCAATCTCCAGCCCCAGAAAAAGACGTTGTTGTTATTGTTTTGTTTTTGCTTTTCAAGACAGGGTCTGTGTGGCCCTGGCTATACTGGAACTCACTCTGTAGACCAGGCTGGCCTTGAACTCACAGAGATCTGCCTGCTTTTGCCTCCTTAGTGTTGGGATTAAAGGTGTGTGCCACCACGCCTGGTTCAAGAAAAAGATATTTAATAGTAGTGGATGCTAGGAAGAAAATACAAGGCCACACAGACTGATGGGAATGCACAAGGAGAGGGGTCTCTGGTCTGGACATGCGGCGCTCTGAATGAGACTGGACCTCACAGGAGCACGTATCTGAATAGCTGGCAGAACTGTTGGGAAATGAGGAGATATGGCCTTACTGGAAGAGGTGTGCCACTGGGAGTGGGCTGTGAGGTTTCAAAAGCCTGTAACAGCCCCAGTTTCTCTCTCTGCCTCCAAAGCTTTTTCCCTTTATTTTTTATTCATTTGTTTGTTGTTGTTTTAGGTTTTTTGTTTGTTTGTTTGTTTTTTGAGACAGGGTTTCTATGTGTACAGCCTTGCCTGTCCTGGACTTTGTAGACCACGCTGGCCTTGAACTCACAGCCATCTGCCTCCTGAGTGCTGGGATCACAGGTGTGTGCCTGGCTAATTTATTTTTAATATATAATAAATATTTTATATAATTATATAAAAATATATTTTTACATCCAGATTGTAGCCCCCTCCCTCTTCTCCCCCATGGTTCCTCCTTCCCACCCTCTTCCCACTATCTTACCCTCCCTTTGTCCTCAGAAAAGGGGAGCCCCCCACCAAGAGGAGACCTGTGGAAGAGTGGGAAGGAAGGATAGAAGGACTCAGAAGGGACAAGAACACTGCTGAGAGACAAACAGAGTCGACTAACCTAGACCCATTGGGCTTACAGAGACAGAAGCACCAACCAAAGAGCATGCACGGACTGGACCTAGCCTCCTACCCACGTGTAGCTGATGTGCTGTCTATGGCATGGACTCTGTTCTCTGCTTTTGATCACTTTGCCCTAACCAGGCTGCCTGGCCTGGCCTCAGAGGATGAGGAGGTTTTGGCTCTATTTCTTTTCTTTTCTTTTTTTTTTTTGAGACAGGGTTTCTCTGTGTATCCCTGGCTGTCCTGGACTCGCTTTGTAGACCAGGCTGGCCTTGAACTCACAGTGATCCACCTGCCTCTGCCTCCCAAGGGCTGGGATTGAAGGCATGCGCCACCACGCCTGGCCTTTGGCTCTGTTTCTTAACAATTAGACTTTGAGGAGCTCAGTTCTGCCTCCGACTTGCAAATGAGATGTAGGCCGTACCTGCCTACCTGCCTGCTGTCATGCTTCCTGCCATGATGACCGCGGACTGACCTGAAGTGTAAGCAAGCCCCTAATGAAATGCTTTCTTTTGTAAGTTGCCTTGGTCATGGTGTTTCTTCCTACCCAGAGCAAAGTAACAAGACAGAAAGCCTTTGGTAAAAGACACCATTTGAGGTGAGATGTGAGTGACAAGAGCCCAGAGTCTCTTGGGCTAAGGAACATCAAGGGCAGTAAAAGAATGTGAGAAGCTCAGCCAGTTCAGACCAGCCACAGAGGGATGAGGCTACAGCAGTAAGGGGGAGGGGAAGCGGGAAGCAGGTGACATGTCAGCTATCACCCTATATATAATGGGAAGCCGTGCACAGGCTTCAGCAGGAGGAATATGACCCTATTTTTGCTTTAAAAGTTTTTTGACTGTTCTGTGATAAATACTTAGCTCCCTAAGTAATGAACAAATGGAATATTTTCCTGGCAGGGTAAGAACATTAAAAAATATATATATAAAGTACCATGCTTGAAAAATACCTATATCATTTAATCTCTGGAAAACCTTCCTTAGAAGTTGCCTTGCTAGGACAACGAAGGACTGATCCAACTGGAGTTAGGTATCATGTTCAAGCACAATGTTCTGCCGGGTGGTGGTAGCGCACGCCTTTAATCCCAGTACTTGGGAGGCAGAAGCTGGTGGAGCGCTGTGAGTTCGAGGCCAGCCTGGTCTACAAATCGAGTCCAGGACAGCCAGGGCTACACAGAGAAATCCTGTCTCAAAAAAACAAAACAAACAAACAAACAAACAAACAAAGCCAGAGCTCTTGATGGCACCTCTAAGAGAGCATGCATCTCGGGAGGCGATTTTAAATTGAGCACTAGGGTCAGTACTAGCTTGTGAAATGAAGCACAGCCACCTCACGAGCCTCACTGGGACTCAGTCTTGGAGAACTTGTAGAGCATGCACTAGAAATGCTCGAGGCTAAAGTCAGTTTTCTTTCTATGTCTCCTCTCACCAACCCCATAAGCTTGTACACTTCAGGGAATCCTGTAAACAGGGCTGTTTCTGGAAGGACCAGCAGCAGCTGTGGATGATCACAGAAATCCCATAGGAAACCATGGGAGTATGCACAAGGCCACAGCACTGCCCCAGTCCAGTCAGAGAAGGTACAACTGATTTGTGGAGAACCTGCTAGAAGCCAGTTTTAGTGAAGAGATAGGCCGCACCTGGAGCTGCCCGGACTGGAAGTGGGTGCCGCTTTCTGCGCTGCTTCTGAAGGCCCTTTTGCTGCATCCCTCTCCGAGGTCTGACTCTCAGCAGCTGCCTCAGCAGGGACTGGGAGCTCAAGCATCTCCTCATCCTTCTGCACAGCTTCCTCAGGAGAGCCCTCTGTCCTGTCCCCTTGGACAGGGCCCTGGGGCTGGATGGGCAGAACCTTGCTCAAAGGCTGGAGAAAGGCATCAAGCTTCTGGTCCCGGGAGTCTGTTCGAACCATCTGGTAAGCGTACACCTTGTCGCCACTTCCACTAGCAGATGAGGAAGCCACACTTGTTGTGGGTTTAACTGCTTCCCCAGAAGGCCCAGAAAGTCCTGGAAGCAAGGTCTATTTAAAAAGAGAAGAGAGCAGAAAGGGGCGGATTTTAGCACATAAGCGTCTGGATCCCTAAAAAGAAGAGTAGTAAAGGAAGATGTCAGAGCCTGATGGCGTTACGTCTCAGAACTGCTAGTACAGAATCACATTTCATTAAAGGAGTATAAAACATTCATAAATATAAAATTCAAAAATTAAGCCAAGTTCTTATAATCTTAAAATTAGGTTGAGATGAAAAGTGAAGTTCTTATATTTTGTCTATTTCCTACTATAGAAAGATACTATTTTATTTTTTACAATAAAATATACACAGCATAAAACATACCATTTTAAACTATTTTAAAGCTACAATTCCATGGCAGTGAGTACATTCAGACAACTATGAATCTATCTCCACAACTTTTCACCTCTCAAAACTCACACTCAAGTCTCTGTTCCCTGGAAACAACGATTCTACTGTGTTTTTAAAATCTGCTTGTCACCGGGCATGGTGGCGCACGCCTTTAATCCCAGCACTTGGGAGGCAGAGGCAAGCGGATTGCTGTGAGTTTGAGGCTGTCAAGGCTACACAGAGGAACCCTGTCTCGAAAACAACAGCAGCAGCAACAACAACAACAACTTGCTTGTCAGGGAACTGACCCCAGGCCACTCAGTGCCCTCAACAAGCACTACCATTAAGCTACATCCTCAGAATTCTGCTTCTAACTACACTTACTTCCTTTACTCTGTCCACTGGAGTCTAAAAATTAATGACTACCCAGGAGCAGTGGGCACCCCAGGTCCCAGGTTCTAGTTACCAAATGCCAACTCGACTGACATGAACTGGAGCACCCTGAAGAAATAACCAATCCAGCAGCGGCTGGGAAAGAAGGACAAGGCTGCCCAAAACATCTTACACTGGCACACACAGAGGACTTAGAAGCTTAATAGAACTGAGTCAAGAAAATAAAGGGATTTCAACAGAACAAGAAAATGGGAAAAAGACAAATGTCTACAAAACAGTTGTTTTGTTAGTTGCTGTGGTAAGTACAAAGAAAAGAAAAGTTGGGAGGGAAGGATAGATCTAACAAATGAGAGAAAGTTCTATGCAGAAAATTTATAGTCAATTAATACAGGACAAGATGATAAAATGATAAAATTTATAAATACAATAACTGATTAATGATCATCAGCGAATGCAGACACCAGTAAGTATGTCATGGAGGGCAACCTTTAAAAAAAAAATCATTCATTCACTTTTTGTTTTTTCAAGAGAGGGTTTCTGGGTAGCCTTGGCTGTCCTGGACTCAGTTTGTAGACCAGGCTGGCCTGGAACTCACATACATTTGCCTGTCCCTGCCTCTGCCTCTCTGAATGTTGGGATTACAGGCATGTGCCACCATGCCCAGCTGTTTATTTAATTGTTTAATGCTGTTTTTATTTTTCATTAATGTATTATTGGTATAAACCATCCCCACACCTGTTCCATAGGTCACGATTATGCTACAACTTCCACACTGCCAAGGCCATGTGAGAGACCCAGAAAATGCTACTGAACTGGTTAAGACCCACTGTGGTGAAGGGTGACATGTTTATATCTTCCTCAAGAGGAAGGCAAAATGTCCAGCAGTCTCCTGAGCTTCAGGGTCCACAACAGAATAAAGGAGACAGAAAGAGAGCTCGTTTGGACGGTCTAGCAGGGGTGCAGCTATCTGTATACTCTTGACTGAAGATCTGCCTCCTCCAGGTTCTCCTCTAGTCGGGAAGGTTTGAGAGGGACGCACACAGAGAGGAAGGGGACACCTGCCTAGCCACCCAGGTCAGCTGGTGATTAATGGGGTGACAGATGACACAGCCAGATTGTCCCCACATCCCAGAGACAGAATGATAGGAACAAAGTCCAGCAGGGGATGATTCTGATGCCACCATCCTGGATTTCATCCCAGTGTACTCCTGCGGTGGGCCAAGCACTTAGCACTCACTGTTTACATTTCACTGTGTGCTCTCCCTCACCCCTCAGCTGCTTCTCACAGGGAAACCTTGGCTTCATCCCATCACTCACAGCAGAAACGAGCCCAGTATTTGCCTCCTCACCACCAAAAGGTGTAACATGGACACATGAATGAACCTAACAAAGGACATCTTCAGATGAAGAGTTACTGTGTAAAATGAATGGGAAGGGCAGGGTGACAGTTATTTGGAGAACTGACTGTAGGCTGTGATTCAGGAAGTTCTGAGCCCAATCAACAATAACGTGAATGTACTTCGCAGCACTGAACTACGTATGTGCTCAACATGCTTCTAAGGCTACGCTCTGTATGTCTATTGTGCCATAGTTTATAACATTGATAATCACCTCTTGGACTAGAGTATAAGAATTTCCAGCATTATTAGAGAGAGCCACTGGCACTATGGAAAACTAGGGAGTGATAATTTGGATTTTTTGTTGTTGTTGAGTAATCACAGTAGAATGAACAAAATTTACAAGAAAAACTATCTAGGCAAAAGAATGTTTTGTGTCTTAATATAGTTATGTCTCTAGATTTCCAACTCAAAGACAATATAGATGACTGGAGAGAATGAAATAACAGCACAAAGAAACAACCAGTCAAATAATCCAAATGTACATTAGGCTACAGTAAACTCACAGAAGCAATTCTCAAAAAAGAAGAAGCTGGGGCTGGCAAGATGGCTCAGTATGGGAAAGTGCTTGCCCCCAAGTCTGAGAGCCCACGCCTGTCAGAAGTCACATGCTAGAAGGAAAGAGCCGACTCCCCAAAGTTGCCTTCTGATTGCCACACACTTGCCGCAGGATGTGTATGCATCCCCCACAAATAAGTGAAAGGGACTGGCTTTACCTAATTCAGAAGGACTTGAAGAGACATAAAGGAAGGTAGGCCTAATGGCACATGCCTGTAATCCCAATTCTTGGGAGGCAGAGGCAGGAGGTTCTATTGTACAAGCAAATTCAAGACCAGTGTAGGCTATAAATCCCCGTCTCCAAAATGTAACAACCAAATATTATGACCAGAACTTCACTGAACACAGCTAGTATTAAAGAGACTCTCTGGATAATAAAGGCATTTAAATAAGATTGGATAGTAAATGATGCTATTGCTACTCTATTAGGTGTCATATTTACATTATGGTTATATAAGAAGCTTTCTATATGTATAATGAAGTACTAAGGAAGAAATGAATGTCTAACATGTTTTGCTGCTGCTGTTGCTTTTGAGACAGTGTTTCTCTGTCTGGCCTTGTTTCTCTGTGTAGCCTTGGCTGTCCTGAATTTTCTTTGTAGACCAGGCTGTTCTCGAACTCACTGGGATCCACCTGCCTCTGCCTCCCTAAAAATGTGCTTTAAGATATACTTTTCTCTTCCCTAAGTAAGACAGGAATAGATAGACGCAGTAGGGCAGAATGCAGACATTGTTAAAGCTGGGTAACATGTATATATACATTTAATTTTATCTGTGCTTAGAAATATGCATAAAAATTAAAACCAAGTCAGCTCTATTCAAAAGGGAACACTTTTCTTAGAAGACAATCAAAATCCAGGAGAGGCTGGCTCAGTGGTCAGAACATCTGCCATGAGGCCCTGGTTCAAATGCCCAGCACTCAAGAAAAGCCTGGCTACAGCATCTATTACCCAACCACGGGGGTGGACACGAAGATCCCAAGAGCTCATTTGCCAGTCAGCCTCGCTCAGAGAGCATCAGTTCAGGGAAAGCCAGTCTCGAAGCAACAAGGAGAAAAAAGAAATTCAACACCTGCTCTGGCCTCTGCATACACATGTGTGGATACATGACCCACAAACATGTGCAAGGAGCACACACACACACACTCAAACACATAAATCCCAGAGAAAAATGCTACAGAAATAAAGCCTCAAAGCAGTATAAAGACAATTCAAAGTTACAAGAAAAAAACCCTGAGTTTTCATGAGGTGGAACACATTTCAAAGCATCAAAGGCCCAGGGAGACAGCGTAGGTAGATGTCCTCACCTGGGTGAAATACATTCTGGATGAGTTGGAGCCCAGTAGCTTGCCTTCAATGTGCTGTTGCACACGTTCCAGGATACTCTCCTCATGCAGAAAGTGAACTTCATGCTTGGTGGGGTGCACATTGACATCCACATTCTGAGGACTGATTTCCAAACTAGCATGAAGAGAGAGAGAGCGACCACAAGAGATGGGAAATCTACACGTGGCATTATGTGATGGCTAGACAACGTGGAGAGGCAAATCACTATGGCCTCATGGCCTCAAACCTCAAGACCAAGTCAGAGACTGCCTGCCGTCTCTGATACTCAGCTGTGTGGCTTTCAGGGACGTGCATCACCTTTCTTGGCCTTAGTTTCATTTATAAACTGGACACAACAGCTCTCCTCACTGCACAGATGTACAGTGAAAACTCCATCTATAAAGGCATCTCGCATGTGTGTAGTAGTTAATACACGTCAGCTGCCAGCATGCTAGAACTGCTGGATAATGTGACTTAGACAAGAAGCCAGCTTTTCTGAATGCTTTCTTACCTTTTAAGATACAGTGACGCCGGGCATGGTGGTGCACGCCTTTATCCCAGCACTCAGGAGGCAGAGGCAGGCGGATCGCTGTGAGTTCAAAACCAACCTGGTCTACAAAGCTAGTTCAGGACAGCCAAGGCTACACAGAGAAACCCTGTCTCGAAAAACCAAAAAATAAAATAAAATAAAGATACAGTAACTATCAAACTGTGCTCCCTCCCCCCATTTTCAGGATTAAAACAACAACCCTTTCTTGTCAACTCAGAGCTCTTACTCCTGCTGCTATGTCCACCTCTCACAGCTTGCTAACAGCAGAGCTCTGTAATATGAAGCTCTGTCTGTAGGGCGCACTACAGATATAACAGGACGGGCGCTCTGAGCCAGTTTTGGGAGTAAGTCTGTCAGACTAGCACACAAGGCCAGAGGCACACTGTTTCTTCCTGTGGGCAGTACACCTCACAGCAGTTCCTCAGTGAGGTGATGAGGAGTGCCTCACCCACTTCTCCCTGGTGCAGAAAGCTTGGTCAGGATGGTGAGGAATGGAGTGGCAGGAGGCTCTATTAATATCTCTCACACACACCAAGGGGGGTGGGGCGGCTGCTCTCTGCACCTGTTTTCTAGTCACTCATCTGTTACTATTCGACCCGCTGGTAACTTGTAATTTTTCATTAAACTTTCCTTGTTCTGTGGCATAATTTCAAGCTCCAATCCTGCCTAATGCAAAGACAGAACAAGCTGATGACATTACAGATTTATTACTCGCAAGAAAACTGGGGTCAACCACTTTAGTCCATGGCCATAACAGTATGAACATGCCTGACCTCATCTAAAATCCACTGGGAAACACGATTTTATTCTTCATTTCAGTGAGATCAGAACAAAGAAAACTTTCTTTTTTTGAGACAGGTTCTTGCTATTCTGGAGGGGAACTTAAAATTCTCCAAAACATTGGGTTTATAGGAGTATTCTAGAAAGCTAAGCTGAGAATTATCTTTCAAACATAGTTTCTGCCAGAAGGCTACAGTTTCAAACCTGAAAATCTTCAGTATGAAGCAGACCCTCATGTAGCCTTTTTACAAAGAGAGTGGTCATTCTTTCTGCTGGTGGCTTTTTGTTTTGTTTTGTTCTGCTTTTGTTTTTGAGACAGGGTTTCTATATGTGGCCTTGGTTGTCCTGGGACTTGTTCTGTAGGCTAGGCTAGCCTCCAATTCACAGATAACCTTCTGCCTCTGCCTCCTGAGTGCTAGGATTAAAAATGTGCACTACTACTACCCATTTTTTTTGTGCTGGTTTTTAAAGAGGGTTTTTCAGACAAACAGAACAAGAAACAAAAAAGAGATCCTAACTGTGTGGGGTTTGGTCTAAAGAAGGCAAGTCCTAAACTGTGTGATAACTGAAACATGACTGCTAATTACTTCAGTCAACCACTGGGTATCTGCCAAGCTGAGCCAAGTACCCTACAAGAAGGCAAGTAGGGAAAGGTAACGGTTACCACACAGGCCTGCCACCAGAATCCAGGTAAAGATGAACGGAGAAAAACTACTCCAAAAATGTGTCTTCTGACTTCCACATGTGTTCCATGTACCATGCTCATGCACATGAACACACTCTTTCTCAATTAAATAAACAAATAAAAAATCTTTTAAACTGTTTAAAAACTCCCCAGAGGGCAAGATGTTGTTTCATGACCTCAGTGGAAGGAACCAAAGATCCCCTGCTGAGAACTGTGCCGTCTTCCTGTGGGGAGGGACAGGGCATCCTTTCAGCAGCAGTGCCCAGGCCCCACCCTGGCTGACTACTCACAGGCTTTCTCTTCCACAGAGCACTGAGGAGTCTGGTGTTAATTACCTGAGGTACAGGAACGGGTGTGTGTTTTTGGGCAAATATGCTGCATATACAGTTTCTATGGCTTTTCTCAAAGCAGCTGATTCTACCAGACGGTCTGAAAAAAACCAAAGGAGAGTTACCAGATCAAAACTGTCCTTCAGCATGCAGTCACAAGTACAGCCTTACCAGATGCCCAGGGGCAAGTGCCACTTTATCTGTTACCACTTTCCAGCATGTCACTACAGGTGTGGGGTTCTTCCTCTCATCTTACCAGCAGAAAAGATGAGAAGGTGTCCGATCGCACCTCCCTCTCCCCCATGAACCCATGTACAGCTTTTCCCTCAGCGGCTCTCAGACACCTTAATGCACAAAGACAAAGCTGCCAATCACACATGCCAAATCCTGAAGGTACCATAGTGGTGAATAGACTAATTGCAGCCCAAGTGTCCAGCACTAAACAGAGCTGGGGAGATGAGAGAGCGCTAACTTTGTCTACGGGGTTCCAATAGAAGGGTTCCAAGTAAAAGACAAGCTTCTAGCATTTCAGGCAGTACGAACAGTTCAGTGCATAGTTAAGGTAATTTAAATGACCCAGGCTTAGAGAGTGTAGATAAAGGCTCAAGTTAAGAGTAAAGACAAAGGAAGATCTATTTAAAAAACCAAAAACAAAACCCTAGCTCTCCTTTCTCCTGAGCCAGATTTTAAAGACTAGCTTAATGAACTGCTGTCCTATGACTGGCAGCCAAGGATGTGTCCCATCTTTGTATTTCTAACGAGAGTGATGATTTTTATCATGAGAAGATGGCTATTCTTTGAGTAGTCACCACGTCCACAGCCCCTTCAACGATGTTACACTGTACTCTGTACCTCATGTCCTGACCACACAGGTGGTGAACCTGACACGAAGACAGATGGAGCAAATCTTCTCAAGTCTACGAAAGTAAGGCAAGCTATCACAGTGACTTTTGTCCCTGTGCAGACACAGTAGGACAGGATAGGAGGCTAGCCTCTTTTGCCATTATGAATAAACTGGCCACTGTTAATGCCGACTATGGTCCATGGGCCCACCGGAAATATGAACAGGCCGGTCAAATGATACCTAGCTGATTTTTGCTTGTCTGCTCTGTAGTCAATGTGTGATATAAAGCAGTTATTCCTTTAAAAACAATTTAAGTACACTTACTGATTTTGGAGGGGAACATGTGGAGGTCAGAGGACAACAACTTGCAGAAATCAGTTCTCTCCTCCTTCCATGTGGGTCCTGGAACCTGAACTCGGCCATCAGGCCTACTGACACATGCCTTTACCTGTAGAGCCTTCCTCACACTGTCCTCTAATGCTCCTTGCTATTCTTATGCTTAGAATGGAAGTAATGAAAATGCTGTTCCTAGGCTTTACATGTGGCAAGCCTTATTTAGCTATTAGGCTTACCATCTCTTAATAGAGTAGGAAAGATGCTTGCTAATATAAATGACACTAACAGAACCTGTCAAACAGTGGTTGGCCTCTCCTAACTGCTCCCGGGTTGCTCTGAACAGCTGTTGTGGTGGCATAGGCCTTTAATCCAGGCACTTGAGAGGCAAAGGCAGGCAGATTTCTGTGAGTTCCAGGCCAGCTTGGACTAAAAAGCAAGTTCTAGGACAGCCAAGCTGTAATACAGAGAAACCCTGTCTCCAAAATCCAAAACCAAACCAAAGCAAACCACAAAAGACCAAAACATAAAGGACTAGGGGGAAAGAGAGGCGTCTCAGCAGCCGAGCTCCTGCTGCTGCTCTTGCACAGGACCCACATCAGGCAGCTCACAGCCACCTGCAACTCCAACTCTAGGGGATCCAATACTCTCTTCTGGCCTCCACAAGCACTGCACTCCCGTGTGTGTGTGTGTGTGTGTGTGTGTGTGTGTGTGTCACACACACACACACACACACACACACACACACACACAAAGAATTTGTTTAGCGATGTAAATTTGAGACATTTATAGCCACTTACTGCTAAAAAAAAAAGGAAGAAAATATACAATTTCCAACAGGAAAGAAAAGAAAATAAAAATTAGATTTATGATGAAATACTTTTCAATAAAGGAGAAGGACCTGTAATATACCACAGGAACACTTGTACATTCATGCATGCTGCTGCACTACCCACAACAGCAAGGAGATAGAATAAGCCTACACGCTTATCACCAGGTAACCAGGTAAGTAGATAATGAAAATGTGGTCCTTATACACAATGGAATTTTACTGTCATAAAGAAAAATTAAATCATCAAGTTTGCAGAAAAATTAATTGAACTGGAAATTATATTAAATGAGTTAACCTAGACCTAGGAAGACACATGTGGCATGGGATAGAATACTGTGACGTGAAAACGGAAAGGGAACTACTAGGCACAGGTGGGCACGGGCACAGGCAGGGGGGAGGGGAGCTGAGGATGGACAAGAAGTATGTGTGAAAATGCCATGAAACCTTTTACTTTGCATGCAAATCAAGAAAAAATACATCTATGCCAGAACAAAAACAAACAAACCTGTAAAAGGTGACTCTCTTTTTAAAGAAGCCCATAGCCTTGGGCTACAGAAATAGCTCAGTAGTTAAGAGCACTTGTTCCTGCAGAGGACCCCCGGTCAGTTCCTAGCACCCACATGCTGGTTCAAACCATCCTTAACTCTCCTTCCAGGGGATCCAACCACTTTTTGCCTCCAAAGTCATCATGCATGCACACGGTGCACAAGCACACATGGAGGCAAAGCATTCACGCATGTAAAATAAATAAATCCAAAATTAAATTCCCTCCATACCCATCTTAAATCTTTATTAAACATTGATTCTTAGGAAACTCCAATTTTGCTAGGAAAAAAAAAAAAAGAACTTTGAAGAATATAAAAGTCAAATGTGTGGAAAAATCCTTCTTGTATCTGAGTTCAGACTAAGTTCAGACTGCTGGGGCAGGGTTGTTACTCCAGCCTCATCAAAGCCTTGCAATGTACAATTAAGCGTCACAAATCCAAAAGCCAAACAATACTTACTTAATAAGAATCCTTAAATAATAGTTCATCAGAGAGACAAAAACTGGGAAGAGAATTTCAAGCTAATTTAATTTCTTCTTTGACTTCTAGAACTGTCCTAAGTAGCATAAATTTCATTCTTTAAAAGCATTCTCCAGGGCCTCTGGGTTCAGCTTTAGCGACAATGCCCATGCCCAAGTCCTGGTTTTCTGCTGCACAATGAGGAACAGCAGCCCCAGGCCTGCGTGTAAAGGCTGTGACGCCAGCACATGAGGAAGGCATTCGGCCTACACAGCTCAAGGTAAGAGCAGACTGTGCCAGTCCACGGTAAACACTATAGATGCTTCCTAATCGGCCATGCTCTACCATGAAGTCTCCCATGAGTCCATACGGCTCTGTGTGGACACTTGGCTCTCTCTCACTTACGATTGATGAAGAGCAGGAAAATGCACTTCTTCACTGAGTAGTTTGCATTGGAGATATAGCCCTTCATCGTGAAAGCCAGGGCTTTATCCTCACAGCCAACTTCTATCAGTTCTCTGTTTAGAAAAGAGAACATTGGAGACTTTTGAAAGCACAGAAATCTTACACGTCATAAAGAATCACAGCAGTAAAAAACAGGGCTCCTTCCCATAAACCAACTTTGCCAAAACCAAACCAAACCAAACCAAACAAAAAAAGAGCTGATCCTAGGTTCAGCTGAGGTCCTGTGAGTGTAGTCACCATCTGTCTGTCCACCCATCCTCTATCCTCACACCTACACTTGTGCTGAGCACAGGACACTAACCCTGAGAAGGATGACAAGTCTAAGCTCTCAATCTTTACTTTGTATTCATAACTACATCCCAAAGCTTTAAGACCCCAGACTCACCTCTGCCGCCCTGAACCCTTTCGACACTGAACAGCACAATAGTGAGTTCCCAAGGGTGTTTATTGGTGAGGACAGGTAAACAAGAGCCTGTCTCTCTGAAAAGCAACACTTATTTTTTCCCAAGCTTTCAGAATGAACCTATCGGCAGCTAGTTAATTCCTAGTAGCTTTCACATTCTTCACTGTCTCCAGAGATTTCCCTTTCATGTCCTGGTCTGTTTTTGTTGTTTCTTTGTTTTGTTTTTTGAGACATTAGCACAACCTGCTAATGAACGGCATAATGATTTATTTCCTTCCAACTAGAGTCCTGTGAGAGCAAGACTCATTCCAGCCGCTCACTGCTTACTCCTACTGTGGCATAGCGCTCTCTAGACTGTGCTGCTCAAACAGGGGACACTTTCCCTGTAGTGCCATGCTCTCTAAATCCCGGGGTGGACAGTGCAGCCTACATACTGACTCACAAACCCTTTCTTCCTCCAATGTCTCAGGAGGCCAGACTAGAAACCTGCTTCTGGAAATGCTCTCTAGGGATGATGTCTAATCTCTCACAGCCCCTGGGGAATCCATGACAAGTAGTGTCCAGTCTTAAAACCTTGTCAAAAGCTCTGAAAAGTTACACTGTAGAATACAGAGACCTTCCTATGCTCTAGGGGTACAGTTTTTAAAATTAACTCATTTACATTTTTTAACTATGCGTTTATTTATTTTATATGTATGAGTGTTTTTTATTTATTTGATATGTATGTATATGTACTATGCGCGTGCCTGGTGCCCATGGGATTTAGAAGAGAGTGTTGGATCCCTGGAGCTGGAGTTATGGATGGTTGTGAGACACCGTGCAGGTGCTGGGGACAAAGCCTGGGTCCTATGTAAGGGTAACACAGGCTCTAAGCTGCTGAGCCATCTCTCCAGGCCCCCAATTTTTTTCTTAATCAATACCAAAATCCCCCAAACACTTTTCATTTCTTCCTAAGTATTTCACTAGACTGATAAAACAGCTAGATTCACAGGTGATACTTTTTTTTTTTTTACAGCATTAATATATTTTATTGTAGGGCTTTAGCTGATCCCGCCTGAGGTTTGATTAAGACATGGAGACATCTATGTAATCTAAAGCTGTTGGCCTTCTGCTGGGGCAGTCTCTCAGCTACAATCCAACTTACCCGACTTCTCCGGTATTCCGTCTCTACATGCAGTTCTCAGTGCCTGCTTCCCAGCTACCCACCTTTCTCCCTTCTGTCACTCATTTACACTTAGGTAGATAGGAAGAATACATGTTCTTTTGGTTTGACTCAAAGAATGAAGAGTTTGTCCTTGGAACAGAACTTGAGTATAAGGACAGTGCTAATGCTTTTGAGATCTTGGGCAAAGTGATGGCAGATCCTGCTGGTGCCGTCTAAGTTGTGAGCACGTATGTGTGCCTGGCACCAGAAGAATCTTAATATTGCTCCCTGGGGTATGGCATAGGCCTTTGGGGCTCTGTGAAGTGGGAATCAGGTATTCCTAGCAAGGAACCTGGAAATGGTGGGTTATACAAACACAGGGAGCACAAGAGGATCTCATAATATAAGCAAATTCTTCTCTTGGGCCTTTGTTGATAATGAAGGACTGGTAACACCTGCACATCTAGTCTTTAAGAACAGAAAATTTCTCCAGGACAGCCAAGGCTACACAGAGAAAGCTTGTCTCATTCATTCAGCTTTACATCTCACACTTCTTACCCAAAACTTAAAATAAGAAAGGCAGTTAATCAATATTGAATGACAAGTAAATTTAAACTCTTACCGAGTAAGAACATCTGAGGGCGACAGAATTCTCTAAGCACAGCATGCCTGAGGCAAAGCATTCCGAGGGACACTCACTGTGAAGCAGTGATGACGTCAACTAACAGTTAGCATGGAAACATGCTAACTCTACAGCATCCATTGACTCAACAATCAAAATAGCACAATGGGTTGACGAAGGAAGGGAAGGAGCATGGACGACATACCGACTAACAGCATTTCCAAAGATGGAGCGGATGTTGTCCACGGTTGTGGCATTGGGCAGTGTTCTGATATCAGACACTGTCTCACCTTGCTGAAAAACAACAGACAGCATGGTGACTTGACAACTGACGGCCCTGAGAATTAACAATTGTTTTTCTTAAAAACTTACTACTTTTCTTTCCTCATAAAAAACTGCCCTTCTAAAACCGTAACTTTGGGACTGAAGACATGAGTCAGCCACTAAGAACACTGGCTGCTGCTCTAGCAGAGGTCCCAAGTTTGTTTCCCAGAACCCACATGGCACCCACACCCATCTGTCACTCCAGCTCCAGGTGACCTGATAGCCTCTTCTGGCCCCGGCAAGCACAGACATACACGCAGGCAAAACATTTGCACACATAAAACAAAAATGAGTATTTTAAAAAAAGATTTTATTTGTTTATTATATATGAATTCTCTATTTGCATGTACACCTGTATGTCAGAAGAGAGCATCAGATTACATTATAGATGGTTGTGAGCCACCATGTGGTTGCTGGGAATTGAACCTCTGCAAGAGCAGATAGTGTTCTTAACTGCTGAAGCCATCTCACCAGCCCCTAAAAATGAGTATCTTAAAAAAAAAAAATCATGACTTACTTTCTTAACTGAGAAACTAATGCCTGAATTGTGTATTGAGTACCTGGAAAAGGAAAAGATAAGCAGAGGGTAGCCAAATGCACAGTAAATTCAGAGATCTACTTTTAACTAAATAAACTGTAGACATATAAGAAAAAAGTAATTTTAGCAAAGATATGCAAAACAAAATACCTTATTATAATCTACATTACCCACAAGAAAACAAATCAACAGAGACTCATAAAGATCACACCTCCAAATGTGACCGAGTCAAAGAGAACAGTGGTACAGGCTGTTGACGGGGTCTCAGCATGGCATGGACCTGTGAGGTCACATTGTTCATGACCACAGAAGGCCTAGGCTGCCACCAGGACATCCTTAAGCCTCGATTTAACCTCTGTACTTGGTCCTCCTGCAGCCTCAGCACACCTGTCTTCTCACTGCTGTCCCTGGCTGCTCGGTGCTAACCCAGTGTCCCCACAGCCCTTCTGAAGCTGACTCTGTCATTCCCCTACTCACTAACCCCATGAACTGAAGAAATGTCTTTAGTGAAATGCATTAAATACCAATTTTCCACCTTATCACACTTAGAACTAAAACAGCCAGTGAGGCTATTTTTGACACTGATTTATACAGTTTTACTAGTGGGAGTGGGAGGGGTGTAGGGGAGCTAATTATATAAGCCTGTTCCTATATGGACAAATATATTTTAGAAATACTCAAAGTCAGTTGACACAAATCACTATTAGGATTCAGACACGTGGTTCAAGGCCTGCTGCAGCCATTGTTGCAATGGATTATGCTTACTTTTCTGACACGATTCTGCTTTTGCCTGCTGAATCCCTATCTGCTTACAGCTTTGGGAAACTCCTTTTACCCATCCCTCTCAAGGCATACTAAGTAAAAACTGCTAACCAACAGTCCCCTTAGAGCTGTGGGCACAGAACCATGGATCCCAGGAATGCTAATCATAGCACTACCCAGGAAAGGGCTTCAAAGCAGAGGCAGAAGAAAACAACAGGAAGAGCTCCAGAGTCGCCCTGCCCCAGTGAGCAACAGTGCAGTGACTTGTTTTTGGCTCAGGGTAGCTAAGATCAGTTTGCTTCATCTGCCAGCTAAGAACCCCACCAAAAGAGGCCAACTGTGCCCTGGCAAGATGAGTCAAGACTCTGGACTGCTGAGCAAACTGACAGCACACAGGCCAGCCTTGCTGCCTGCACTTAGCTTTCAAGTACTCTCTATTTATAAGCCCTGGAAGGCCTTCAGTGACAGAGCTCAAGGACCCACTCCCAGATTTTTGACGGTACCTGCCAACAACTTCCAAGAT
This sequence comes from Acomys minous, assembly GCF_964271855.1. NCBI lineage: Eukaryota > Metazoa > Chordata > Mammalia > Rodentia > Muridae > Acomys > Acomys minous. Next base: position 12,576,457 of record NC_140495.1, on the reverse strand, counting down.
TTTCCCGTACTCTTCACTTGGATTTTTTAAAGCTTTCCTCCTTGTGATTATGTTGTAAAAAAGGTCTTCCACCTGAAGAAAGATTGATTTGTCTTGTAAATTAACAGATATATGTAGAAAGCTTTGCACTGTCTACCTTGAATTAGATCTTAAGGTAGTGGATCCAGCACCAGCACCAGCAGCACTATTCTAAGTCCTGACTCAGGAAGGGGACAGGATAAGGCAGCCATCAACACAAGAATTAAAGGTATTTTCCCTGCACCCCACATATACTGACTTCTCAAACAGATAATAAGGGCCGGCTGTACCACATGCTGTTTGCTAAAAATACGAAGGACTAGAAATATGAGGACATTTTAAATTATTATCTTTCTCAGGAGAATAGACAGTTTGGCTAAGGCATGAATGTAAGTCCACAAACAATCACTGTATCATTTCAGAGATGTTTTTCTTTTTTTCTTTTCTTTTTCAAGATTTACTTATTTATTTATTTATTATGTATACAGTGTTCTGCCTGCATGCACACCCACAGGCCAGAAGAGGGCATCACATGACATTACAGATGGTTGTGAACCACTATGTGGTTGCTGGGAATTGAACTCAGAACCTTTGGAAGAGCAGGTGCCCCCAGAGATGTTTTTCAAACTAAAGACAATCATAAAACTTTGGAGATATTTGGAGTTCCTAGCAATCACACTTTGTATGCTGCTAAGGCTCCCTCCAGCCAGCACTGTGAAGCACATGTTTGTTTCTGCTTCCTGCCTGCCTATCATGCCCTAGACTTGGAAAGGTTAGGATTGCCTTCGCCTTCCAGATGTGCTGTGGCTTGGGTCAGAGGTGACATGACAGTGAGGTACTTTATGGGGACCTCGGACTGGAAAGACACTGAGATGCTACGATAAGGATGCATGATGGGTCTCCTCTTGACTAACAGCACTCACATGGCCTACCCAAGACCCTCTGGGGCAGATGCGTAGGCATTCTTTTTTCCACTGGAGACATTAGAAAACTGAAGCTCTGAGATGTTAAGTGACGTGACCGTGGACACTCAAGCACTGAAATGTATGACTGGGACTCTGACATGTCTTTTGGAGTCAATCATAACATTTTTGCAATGCCAACTCCTCGGGCACTGATTTCTACCATGCCAGCCCCTACAAAGGCTGCCATGCCAGAAAACCCAATAATCATTTTTCGTGCTTAGAAGCTTACAAGATATATTGTAAGTATGTTCGGGCTTCTATTACAAGTAAAATTTATTTGGTTCTTACAGCAGAAACTCAGAGGCCATTTTAGTTTTTCTTCAGCATTCTCACTAAGCTGTGTCAGCAGCTGTACTCCCACGTGCTGCTCTTACCGTTATCTGCGTACCCTGGTTGCCTGCACATGGCTTAGGAGGGGCTTGCAGCTTTCCATCTGAGTAACTTGCTCTAGTCAGAAAACATAAAAGTTATTAGTATCTAACAAGATGCTTAGCCAAAGCATAAAAACAAAAATCAAAGTATAGGCATAGTGGCATGTGTAACCCCAACACTGGAAATGCCTTGCACGTTCCTGAGCTACATAAAAATGACAAATACATTAATAGTCCACATTTTAAATGACAAACTTTATTATTTTTTTAACAAAGCTTGCAAATAAGTAAAAATATTATACACCAAAATTAACCAGGCCCAAAGTCCATACAGTTCAATGAACTTCTCTATAGTTAGAACAGGCACTGAGAAACGGATCTGTGGAGCTTCACATTAAACTCTACACCTTCAGCATGGAACACATTTTATGCACTTATCCACCACCCAAAACAAAAATCCATGACAGAACTAGTAAAACACTGAGCTTTCTGGAGGACTCTAGACAAACAGAAAATATCTGAACTGGTCTTTTTATGAATAGCAAATATGAATACCTAACTTCTTTTACTATATATTTTATCTTCTATGCTATGAAGAAGGAAAAGTTAAGTCAATCTATTTTCATAAAAAAAGAAAAAAGAAAAGAAAGAAGGGCCAGGCGGTAGTGGCACAGGCCTTTGACTCTAGCCCTCGGGAGGCGGAGGCAGGTGGATTGCCGTGAGTTTGGGGCCAGCCTGGCCTACAAAGCGAGTCCAGGACAGCCAAGGCTACACAGAGAGACCCTGTCTCGAAAAAACATTTTTAAAAAAAGTCAATCTATCTTATTTATTGAGTTCTATTCCTCCAGGGGTGTATCCTGTATGACCTCCTACCTTTAAATTATATTTTCAAAAAGCTCTAAGCCTATAATAAAAAGAGATCTTGAAACTGTAACCTATTCTCCTGGCCAGCTAGAGTATGCCAATTGTCTCTGTTTACCTTGCACCAATTACACTGTTTGAGTTAGCTCAGAGGCAGATACCCCAAGAAGATTCCTGGAGTGATGGCCTTACCTAGCTTCCTGCTCATCTCTACTTAATGATCTCCAGGGCATAAGGAAGACTATAGGGGCCAGATAAAGATAATTTTAGGATTTTCCTAAAGAGATTCAGACATAATATTTTTCAGGAAAAGACATAAAATGAATCATAATGCAGAAAGTCCCCAAGAATGCAACATGCAGAGACCAAAACCCGAAAGTTACAGACAGAAGGACAGCAGTGCAGCAATCTGCTCTGCTTTGCTGGAGCTGTGCCAAGCAGCTGTGCTGGCTTCATGACTCTCGCCAGTGGATATGGCTGTGCCAGGGCTGGGCCCTCCCTATAATCATTAATTAAGAAAATGCCTTATAGCCAGATCTTATGGAAGCATTTTCTTTTTCTTTAAAGATCTATTTATTTTTATTTTTATTTTTTTTAAGATTTATTTATTACGTATACTGTGATGCCAGCATCTACACCTGCAGGCCAGAAGAGGGCATCAGATCTCATTATAAATGGTTGTGAGCCACCTCTGAGCCATCTCCCCAGCCCTATTTTTATTTTATGTGCATTGGTGTTTTGCCTGCCTTGTCTGTGTGAGGTGGTCAGATCACCTGGAGCTGGACTTACCGACTGTTATGAGCTACCATGTGAGTGCTGGATCCTCTGGAAGAACAGCCAGTACTCCCAACCACTGAGCCATCTCTCCAGCCCCTTGGAAGCATTTGCTTAGTTGAGGTTCCTTCCTCTTAAATGATATTTGCTAGCATACTGCCCCCCAGTCTGCCTAACAACCTATGATGTCATTACCTGCCTGCCACTAGGTGTGCCCCTTCCCAGGATTATAAAAAGCACAAACCCAGGCTGGAGAGATGGCTCAGTAGTTAAGAGCACTGACTGCTCTTGCAGAGGTCCTGAGTTCAATTCCCAGCAACCACATGGTGCCTCACAACCATCTGTAATGTGATCTGGTGCCCTCTTCTGACCTGCAGGTGTATAAGCAGGCAGAGCACTGTATACATAATAAATAAATAAATCTTAAAAGGGGGGGGAAATCCACCTCCTCCCCCCCTCTCTCCCTCTCTCTTCCCTCTTGCTCTTCTCTTTCCTCTCTCTTGCTTCTCTCTTCCTCATCCTGTCTCTGTCTCCCTCCCCCCACTCTGGGGTGCCCTTCTCACTTCCCTGCTCTCCCTTGTTCATACAATAAACTTCTCCATATCATATCTGTTGCCTGACATCTCATTTTAACCATTACAATGTTAGCATGTCATAAAACTATCCAACACAGAAAGATGCAGTGTGTCAAGAGGATTCCTCTGGATTTTATCCTGCCACAGAAGAGAACCACTCGAAACCCCAGGTAGGGCATAACACAAAACCAGAGGTTATGAAATAGGACCCACAGCTCTGGCTACTTACAAAAAACTTGTTATCCAGTTTGTACCCCTCCAATTAGCCCACCCAGAATTCACAGAGTCAAGACCCCGGATACCAGCCCTGCATATACAGAAGAACTCTTCTCTTCTACATCTCACATTACTCTTCCGAAGAACACTGAGGACACAGAATTGTCCTGTTTTAATTCACAAACAACCAGCATGCTTAAAATGCATTGTCCTCTTGCTTTTCTTTCTGCATTCATTAGATACTACTACTAGTCTTCAGTCAGTGTCAGCCAGTGCTTATGAAAACAAAAGCATGATTTTTGATTTCTTGAATCCTATGTTTGCTCTGTCCCGGGAACATTTCCCAATCTCTGGAAACTGTCACCACAACAGCCAGCGGCAGCCACTCCCTGGAAAGCAAGCCAGCTCACCACCACCACCACCACCACCACCACCACCACCACCACCACCACAACAACAACAAAGCAGGCACAGGCTAAAGGGAACCAGAAGCTCAGGGGCTAGCAAATGAACTGTGACTCCTCAGCATGCCAGACACAGACCAGTAATCAGCCCAAAGTGCTACCCAGCGAAGGGAAAGAGGGCAGAAATTACATGAGCAGCTACTATTACTTACTAGCCTATGAGCAATAGACACCTTCCTGGACGCTTGTAATGTGTTACAACTTCTCTCTTAAGAAGCCATCAAGGAGGGCTGCAGATGGCTCAGCTGTTAAAAGACTGGCTGCTCCTCCAGCAGAGGACAGAGGCCAAGGAAAAAAAGGAACAGGAAGGGGTCCACTTCCCTTAAAGAGCACAACTCAAGACCTGGAAACGTCAGAGGACCTGTATTCTATTCCCACAACCCTCATGGCAGCTTGCAGTCATCTGGAACTCCAGTCCCAGCAGATCCCACACCCTCTTCTGGCCTCCAGGGCACCAGACATACAGGTGGTACACAGACATGACTGCAGTTAAAACATCTATACCCAGAAAATACATTGATTTACATTTTTTTAAAAAGCCATGAAGTAAAGAGTATCATTTCATTCGTGATCATCCCTGTGGATGAATTAATTAATAGCTTAACAATAACAACAAAGTAACACTTATGTTTAGGGAGGATAAAAAAATTATTATTACAAACCTGTATGCACATTTCCCATCAGCTGTTTTGGTTGTAATTGTAACATGGGCCACATGGCTTATGCTCGCCAAAGCCTATGGAGGAAAGAAAACAAGAAGTAAGAAAAATTCACTGCTGCTTCATCAAAGGCAAAGGTTATCTAACTTGTCTCTCTTAAGCTACATTAATGTGGCAAAATGAACAATCTGATGATGTTTTAAGAAAAAGACATAACAAGGCAGAGCACATATTAAAAGCCCCAAAGGGAATCACACCAAAACTTCCTATGCTAACTTAACAGCAACTATATCTCGTGCTGGTACCATGGGTTGTGCCCAGCAATTTTCCACTACTGCAACAATACACCAGGTGACCAACTTATAAACAACAGGTTTCTTGGTTTTACAGGCCCACTCGATAGTCAGTCCTGATACTTTTTTTTCTTTTTTGGTTTTTTGAGACAGGGTTTCTCTGTTTATCAGAACCATGGCTGTCCTGGACTCCCTTTGTATACGGGGCTGGCCTCAAACTAACAGAGATCCTCCTGCCTCTGCCTCCTGAGTGCTGGAATCAAAGGTGTGTACCACCACACCCAGCTGGTGCTGCTACTTTTGGTCCTGTGTTGAAGAATCTCGTTCTGGTGTGGAGTTTGTGGAGACCAAAGCCACTCACACCTCACATCTACAGAGGCCAAAGAGAAAACAACAGGAAGGGTTTCCCTGTCCCTTAAAGAGCACACTAATGTCCTGGAAACCACCCACCAGGCCTACACTTAGCTTTAATAGTTTTCCAATAACAAACTTGCAGTGCATCGGCCTCTGGGGAATACTCCAGATCCAAATGACAGCAAAAGTATTTAATACATTCTCAGTGATGTATCTCCCGAGAGCTTAAAAATGTGCCTTCGGATCTCTCAAAGCTGCTTCATAGAGGCCTGGAGAGATGGCTCAGAGGTTAAGAGCACTGGCTTCTTCCAAAAGGTCCTGAGTTCAATTCCCAGCAACCACATGGTGGCTCACATCCATCTATGAGATCTGGTGCCCTCTTCTGGAGTGCACACACACATGCGGGCAGAACATTATACACATAATAAATTAAAAAACAAAACAAAACAACAACAATAAGAAAAAAACCTGCTACTTCATAGAAACAATTACATTTAAAAATATGAATTTAAAATTGCTATGATGGGTGAGTGCAACACTAAACACCTGAGGCAGTTTCAGTTCAAAATGGAGTGTGACTCTGCTTGGGTGGCTGAGGCAGTAGGATCATCAGAACCCAGGAATTTGAAATCAGCCAAGGAGCTTGGTTCCATCTAAAAAACAAATGAACAAAAAAGGCAACATGCTTCAGGCTTAGAGGTTTCTTGGTCAGAGCCAGGCTTCCCTGGCTTATATAATCTATCCCTCTGTCTCTGTGTCTGTAGCTGAGCTGGCCTGACTCACTATGTAGGCCTGGCTAGTTTTAAACTCTCAATACTCCTGTCTCAGCCTCCTAAGCATGAGTATTATAAGCATGTACCATTGCATCCAGCTTGGCTTGTATAATTTGAGTTATAAAATTGAGCTGGGTGTCATAATGCAGACCTTTAATCCCAATATTCTGGAGGTAAAGGCAGGAGGATCAGAAGCTTAAGACCAGCCCCAGCAATATAAGGAGTTCAAGACCAACCAGGGCTACAGAAGATCTGGTTCAAAACATAAATACATTTAAAATGTAAATGATTCGGAGAGCTGTATAAGTTGAGACCTGATCACAGGAGACAATCTTATGTATTTTCAGGAAAAACAAGGTTCAATGACACAGCCCAGCAGATAGCCCTGCTGCGTCAGAAGTAGGCAGGAGCATAGACCCTGGGGCCAGAGTGCCTACATCCACATCTGCACTGCCACTATCAGCTTCTTACACTTCCAGTGTCAGTTTCATCACATGAACTGGGGAAATGGTGAGTCTATGCTGTGGGGCTATTGGGAGGAAGAAGAGCATTACTGGCACAAAGACATTCCCCAAGATATATCCCCGTCTAATTACAGTAAACAGTAACTCCAAAGATAGACTAAGACCTCAGGAGGCCATGGGCTTGGAAACTGACACACAGAGCTGCAGCTTAGGTAAAACTGCCTTCCTACAACCTGTCCAGAAGCAGCTGCAAGGAAAACCTTGTAGAGACTGTCTACTGGGAACAATTTTAGGGTCATTGTCAGCAACAGGGCACTTGAGACTATACTTGTTTGACTTAAATTTCCTAAATTAAAGAGAATTGCTCATAGTTGCCTTTTAATTTAATTAAATAAAACATATATCTGTCTTAGCCATTTATCTATTGTAACTCTTATAAAAGAAAGCTGGGGGTCTGCTTACAGTTTCAGAGGGTTTAGTTCATCATCACCACACAGGAGCATGGCAGCCGGCAGGCAAGCATGGTGTGGACAAGCATCTGAGAGCTACTTCCTGATCCTCAAGCAGAAAGAGTCTGAGCCTCACACAAGCTTTTGAAACCTCAGTTCTCTTCTAGTTTACAGGCTCGTGCCCTTCTCTGCTCTTTATTCCTGTGCAGCTTCCAGGACGACAGTCTATTATATGTAGTTTTCTAACCCAGTACTGTTCACTTCATCTTTCCTAAAAGTCCCCTATATTTTTAAGCCAGAAGATGGCACCAGATCCCAGTATAGATGGTTGTGAGCCACCATGTGGTTGCTGGGAATTGAACTCAGGACCTTTGAAAGAGCAAGGAATGCTCTTACCCTCTGAGCCAACTCTCCAGTCCTTTTGCTCAGATTCACATTTTATTTTTTAATGAAACTTCATAGGTGATGTTAGGGGCTTCTATAAAGAGACACATAATACCCAGTACCTCTGAAATAAAGCAGAATATCAAGTATTTCTGAAAAATTCTCTATCCTAGAAAGCTTAATTTGTTCAAATTAATATGTATTGAACAAGTACAAAGTATTAAATTTCATTTGCCTCTGTTGAGAAGTGATGTTATCACAGGAGGTCATTTTTATACATTTAAAAAAATAAGTTATAGCTTACCTCACCCCGAAAGCCATAGGTAGAAATACTGGCTAAATCCTCAAAAGTCTGCAGTTTACTTGTAGTGAACCTCTCACACACAATATCCAGATCTTCCTTCTATGTGATTAAGGGGGGGAAAGTAAGTAATTATGTCTCTTATTTTTCCAAAGCTTTCTGAATTTTCATGTTATTGCTTTAATCTGAGAAGAGCTCTCAGGAGGTTCAGATTAGTACCAGCTTCCTTATTGGGCATACAAAATACCACTGGACCTGGATTTCCACCTTCTTTGCTAGGCTGTTCCTTGGCAGTGTCATGTATACTGTCCCCTTCATGTCCCCACCTCCCAGCACTTGGACTCTGTCCTTACCTCTTCTCTTCCGATACTCACTCATTTCTGTGTTTTCTGTGCCCTCCCTTCCCATCCTTTTCAAGACACAGTCTCACTGCACAGCCTAGGATGCTTCAAACTTAACTCTACCTTGACCTCTCAAGTGCTGGAATTCTATGCATGTGATATCAAAGCCAAATTTCACTGTCTTTCTTTTTAAATTAAAACAAAACAAAACTATTTTCAGTCTACAGGAAACATTTCAAAGGATAGTAAAAATACTGTAACAAAATTTTAATTTTAGCTGGGTATGGTGGCACACACTTGAAACTTTGGAGATAGAAGTAGGAGGGACAAGAATTTATGGTCACCCTTAGTGCTGCAGTGTTGTTATAAAGAATGAAAATCCCACACTGTTCAATATTACTGATAAAGACTTGAGAACCAGATGCTGACAGGAAAACCTGCTAGCTCAGAGAGGCAGAGAAAGTACCCAGCTGACCTTCCTGCTCAGCTCACATCTCAGAAGAAAAAGCTCCAAAAGCTCACTAGCTCAAATGACAGCCCAGGAAGAAAAGGGCAAAAATTAAAAGCCAAAAAGCTTGCTAGCTCAAAGCTCAAAAGCCCCTTCTTGTCCACGCTGTCTTAAATACCCTGCAACTCAAAGTCCCTCCTACTCTTTAATCCCTGTCAGCTGGTTTCCTGCTCCACCTCTTGACCTCGGGTTAACTTTATTAAACCCTGTGTACAGACCACTCTTGAATTAAAGGTGTGTGGTAGGGCTGGGCCACACCATAATCAATTGTTTACAACAAACAGAAAGTTCTTGGATTAAAGGTATGTGTTAGGGCTGGACCACACCAAACAAGAAACGGTGTTTTATAGTTCATAATCTTGGGGTTCACAATGGGATCAAATATCCTCCAACACTGCAATGCAATCAAGGTTAGTCTAAGGCAAAATGAGACCCTGCCTCAAAAGCCATAAACAAGGGCTAGAGAGATGCCTCAGTGTGGCAAGAGCACGTTCGTCTTCCAGAGGACTTGAATTCAGTTCCCAGCACCCACATCATGTGGCTCACAGCTACTTCTAGCCCCAGTTGCAGGGAATCCAATGCCCTCTGCTGCACCAGCACTCACTGGAATAAATACCTAAACACACACACACACACACACACACACACACACACACACACACACACACACAGAGCTTGGATCTCGTTTCTGTAATGGCTATTTCTCAGCATCTTTTCATGAATGTTATAGCTTTTCATATATTAAAGTGTAAAGTTTGACATTTTTACCTGAAAACCTACATCATGTTTATAGACACACACCTTTAAATATTTATTTATTTATACAATATTCTGCCTGCATGTCAAAAGAGGGCACCAGATCTCATTATAGATGGTTGCAAGTCACCATGTGGGTGTTGGGAATTGAACTTGGGTCCTAGTGCTTCTAACAGCTAGCCATCTCTCTAGCCCCTCTGGAGCTGTATATCCTACATCAGAAAATTCTGAGAGGTCTGCCTTCAGAGTCAGCTCATAAAACCTCACTACTTCTTACATCTCAAATACAATCAGGCTGGTCCAAGGCACTGTAACCTCACTCCTGGGTTCCTTCAACAGCTTGTTTCCAAAGGCCTTTCTAAATTTTGTAATTTGATTTTTATGTGTATGCATGTGTGCCTGATCATATGTGTATCACATGCGTGAAGTACCCTTAGAAGTCACTGGATACCCCCAAACTGGAGCTCTAGACACTTGATATGGGTGCTAAGAGCAGAACCTGGGTCCTCTGAAAGTATGGCAAGTGCTCTTAACCACTGAGCCATCACTCCAGACACAGTCGGTTTTTAAAATACAACTCACCACCATATGATGTACTGTTTTGCTTAAAATCCTTGAGTCATATCCTACCATAGTTGTCAAGAAAGCCAACGATCTTGCTATGCCCAGACCGTTCCTGCCTAGGCCTCATGTTTCACTACCCTTATCTTGTTCACCATGTTGTAGATACCATGGCTTCCTCACTGGTCCACCAAGCTCAAGCATGCATCTACTTCATGACTTGTGTTCTTACTGTTCTTTCTGTCTAGCACACGCACCCTTTCAACAGTTTTAAAACCTGCTCTTTGATCACCATTGGTTTTCTCTATAAATTTCACATTCATATCACCAAGAAATGATCACCGCATCCTTTCCCCTGCTTTGGTCCTGTCTTCCTCCAGCTTTTGTATTTGTGTAGTACTTTATGGCATCTGGCATACTATTCAGTACTCACTGCCTCCCACCATCAGGACAGAAAATCAAGGTTATCCATTTTATTCACTGCTATAGCCCTTACACAATGTTTAATATACCATAGAAACAATATTGACTATAGTTGTGTTCAAGCTTTCAATCAAAAATACCTTCTGCAAAAGTCCTATCTCCCTGAGCTGTCACAGAAGGCACAGGAAGCCTGCCCCTAGGCTAGGGAGAGGTCCTGTCTCCTGAGCTGTCACAGGAGGCTCACAAAGCTGCCCCCAGGCTAGGGAGAGGTCCTGTCCCCTGAGCTGTCACAGGAGGCTCACAAAGCTGCCCCCAGGCTGAGGAGAGGTCCTGTCCCCTGAGCTGTGACTTGAGCTCACAAAGCTGCCCCCAGGCTAGGGAGAGGTCCTGTCTCCTGAGCTGTGACTTGAGGCACACAAAGCTGCCCCCAGGCTGAGGAGAGGTCCTGTCCCCTGAGCTGTGACTTGAGGCACACAAAGCTGCCCCCAGGCTGAGGAGAGGTCCTGTCCCCTGAGCTGTGACTTGAGGCACACAAAGCTGCCCCCAGGCTGAGGAGAGGTCCTGTCCCCTGAGCTGTGACTTGAGGCACACAAAGCTGCCCCCAGGCTTTACTCACCCGGATTCCAGTGCCATTGTCTTGGATCTGAATGAGCTTCAGGCCTCCTTCTTTAACAGTTACTTGAATATTTGTAGATTTTGCATCTAGACTGGCAAACCAGAGGATATTTTGTCAGTTGCAATTACTCAGGTGCACATATTATACCGTTAGAGTGCTCGATTAACATGGTTCTGTCTTACAAGCTCAAGGTGGGTACCACATGAACGCATACATTAAGTAACAAGGGCAGAGCCACCATTTCTGTTCCTGTAGGACAGTCCTTTTGCACATGTTTCTTATTCGCTTTTCAACTACTTTTACTGTTATAACAACTTTAATCAGTTTTTGGTTTCTAAGTGACTCTAATAAAATGTCATTTTAAAATGCTGTTTTTCCTCTGCTCATATGTTTAAGAAACCACATTCATGATGAAGCAAAGAAAAACTGCCATTCAGAAATTTCTTTAAGAGGCTTAAGGGGTGGGCCACAGTAGCCTTTTTCAAGGAACTCGTCAAAGGGAAAGAGGAAGGCATTTACTCTGTGTTCTTTTAGGAAACATGGAGTTGTTCCTTTGTCACATACATGTGAATCTACAAAAAGGGTGACATTGTAGACATCAAGGGAATGGGCACTGACCAGAAAAGTCCACAACGTCTCCCAGCATGCTGTGGGCATCATTGTGAACAAGCAGGTTAAGGGTAAGATTCTCACCAAGAGATCAGTGTGTGGATTGAGCACATCAGGCACTCTAAGAGCAGGGACAACTTCCTGAGGTGCGTGAAGGAGACCAACCAGAAGAAGGAAGCCAAAGATAAGGACACCTGGGTTTAGCTGACGCACCAGCCTGCGCCACCCAGAGAAGCACACTTAGTGAAGACTAACAGTAAGGAGCCTGAGCTGCTAGAGCCTGTTCCATACCAATTCATGGGCCTAATGTACAAAAATAAAGGACCTGGATGGAGGGTGGGGTGGAGGGGGGGGTTGCAGCCTGGAGAGAGGCTCAGCCTTTCAGAGTACCGGCTGCTCTTCCAGAGGACCAGAGTTCAATTCCCAGCACACACATGGTGGCTCAGAATAATCTGTAACTCCAGATGCAGAGGACTTGATGCCCTCTTTTGGTCTCTGAGAGCAATCCATATTCATGGTGGATAGATATATATGCAGGCAAAACACCCACATAAATAAAATGAAAAAAAAAAAGATGCCAATAGGGGCTATAAAATGTCTGAGGGGGTAAAAGCACCTGCTACCAACCAGAAGACCTGAGTTCAATCCCTGGGACCCACATGATGGAAGGAGAGAACCAGTTTGTTCTCAAAGTACAACCCTCACCGTGCAGACAAGTCACTAAGAAAAAAAAAATTAAATTAAGTTAAAAAGAGGAAATAATTGCTGGACACTTTGGCACACACCCCTGTAATCCCAGCACTGAAGCAGAGGCTGGTGGATCTCTGAGTTTGAGGCCAGCCTGGTCTACAAAGCAAGTCCAGGACAGCCATGAGTACACAGGAAAAACCCAGCCTTGGGGAAACCTCCCAGTAATCTTAAAAAGGAATAAATCACTTGCGTTTTCACAGAGTAGCCTTTACGTATAGAACATCTACCACAGAAAACAACTTTGGCTTGGGGCTGCATGAAAAAGGGAAGTTATCCATTCCTTTCATGAAAAATTCTTTGTTTACAAAAAAAAAAAAAGCTAAATAATGAACCTTTCTTAGCAGCTATTAAAAATCTTGACTTATTTAAAAAGCACTGAACTAGAATCCATGCAAAATCTGCCTGCACAGAAGTTGCTATGCAACTTTTACGCTTAGTTTTATTGTACAGTATTCAGGCATAGTACAATAACTGGCTCAAGTTATCCTATTAGTCCATCCTATGATTGTAAAAACAAAAGCTGCCCTATGGCAGTCTATGGCCACACCAAATCAAACGCCCTCAGGAGCCCGGCTCCTTTTGGTTACCTCTTCCCCTTTCTTCTACTGCCTCTCAGCCTTCCTAAAGCTTCAGCCCTTTAATAAAGTTCCTAATGTGTGCTGACCCACAAATGTATTTTGTTACTTTGTAACTGTAATTTCTTATTTTTTTCTAAGACAGGGTTTCTCTGTGTAGCCTTGGCTATCCTGGACTTGCTTTGTAGATCAGGTCTGCCTCTACCTCCCTGAGTGCTGGGATTATAGGTACGCACCACCGTGCCCAGCCCATAACTGTAACTTTCCTACTGCTACCTATTGTAATGTAAATACGTTTTCTGATGGTGATTCCTGTAAATGGGTCCTTTCGACCCCCAAACGGCCTGAGGTCTTTTATTTCAGTACCATTGTTCTGAAAGGCTTGCTTTTAATACCCTTCTAAAAGACTGTTATTCTTCATTAAATATTTTTAAACAATGTATAGGCTTCACTAAGATCAACTGATATTAACACAAAGTCCTTATATATTCTCTGAGAGTCCTTTTTCAACTTATTTGACGGTGTGTCTATTTTGAGGTACACCAATTATACTGCTTTTTCTGGCCGTATTTTTAACCTCGCCCCTCCATAACCTGACGGGTCTAACTCGTAACTCAAACAAATGCCTCCCCCTAGAACACTAATTGAGGTCACTAATTTGACAACAGGCGAGTCAGAAGCCCATGTCCACCGGCCTGATCTAAAAATCCAGTAATTAATTTTGAATAAAAACTCAAGAGGGACTGTGCCTTGGATGTTTACGGGCTATACCAGGAGTGGATAATAAACCTAAAATGTCATACTCTGAAGATTGTTTCTCTCTCTCTACCCTAAACATTCACACGTCTTCAGTTGCGCATCTTCTGCGTATGTAATGTGAAGTTTAAGGAGCTTCCTTCGGGAAGGTACCACTAAAGCAACACCACAAATGCTTCCTCCACTTGCGACCCAAACTGGTCTCGCGGAAGCCGTGAGGACCCTCGGGCCCCCCGTGGGGAGGGGCGGCGGGGGGGGGGGGCGGAAAGCTGCCGGGCTCGCGCAGGGTCCCCTGTGCCCAGCGTCGCGCACGGTGGCCGGCTGCAGCAGGTGGGTCGGCCCGTCCCGTGTCGCACTCAGGGAGCTCGGCTCCGCTCCCTTCGTACCAGTTTTCAATCATCTCTTTGATAGCATTAGCCGGCCGCTGGATGACTTCCCCCGCCGCTATGCGATTCACCACGGTCTCGTCCAGACGCCGTATAACTCCCGCTACAAACGCCATGTTGGCGCCAGAGCTCGCCTTCAGCCAATCCCGTCGGCTCCTCGCGCTCACCGTCCTTCCCTCAGCTTCGGCCGGCGCCGTCTTGCGCCGCCTTCCCAGCGGCAAGTGCTGATTGGGCAGGATGAGTGCCAGTCAAGCCGCCTTTCATACGTCAGTTCCTGGGCTCTGTTCCGCCCTAAGCAGCGCCCGCCCGTTAGGCTAAGAAGGCAACGCGCTTGCGCGGCAAAGTTCACGGTCCGCTCTTCCTATTGGCTCATTCCGCAGAGCTAAGGGACTACGGAATCTCCAGCCAATGGGAACGGAGGTGCCCTAGCGGCGGCTGGTTGCGCCCGGACTCGGGTGATCTGGCGCAGAACCCAGAGGGTGGTTGGCGCTCGGCGGGCTCCTCCCCGTTTGCTGCGGCCTCTGAGCTCGGCGCTATCCTGTGGCCCTCCCGCAGAATGTGGATGACGCCCAAGAGGATAAGGATGGAAGTCGACGAGGCTCTGGTGTTCCGGCCCGAGTGGACCCAGCGTTACCTGGTGGTGGAGCCTGCGGAGGGCGACGGGGCCCTGTGCCTGGTGTGTCGCCGCCTGGTCGCCTCTACCCGGGAACGCGACGTGAGGCGCCACTACGAGGCCGAACACGAATTCTACGAACGGTTTGTAGGGGACGAGGAACGCGCGGCCCTGGTGGAGCGTCTGCGGCAGGGCGACATGTCGTTGGCCGCCGTGCTCACCCCGGAGGAGAGAGCGACCCGGGCAGGCCTCGGCCTCTGCCGCTTCTTGGCCTTGAAGGGTCGCGGCTGGGGCGAGGGAGACTTCGTACACCAGTGCATGGAGGTGCTGCTGCGGGAGGTGCTGCCCGATCACGTCGGCGTCCTGGAAGGCATCGATTTATCTCCGGAGATCACACGGCAGAGGATTCTGAGCATTGACAGCAATCTCCGTAGCCAGCTGTTTAACCGAGCCAGGGACTTTAAGGCCTATTCCCTAGCTTTGGATGACCAGGCTTTTGTGGCCTATGAAAACTACCTCCTGGTCTTCATCCGCGGCGTCGGCCGCGACCTGGAGGTACAAGAAGATCTGCTGACCATCGTCAACCTGACTCATCACTTCAGTGTTGGGGCGCTCATGTCGGCCATTCTGGAGGCCTTGCAGACAGCAGGGCTCAGCTTACAGCGGATGGTTGGACTGACCACGACCCACACTTTAAGGATGATCGGTGAGAACTCCGGTCTGGTCTCCTACATGAGAGAAAAGGCTGTGAGCCCCAACTGCTGGAACGTGATCCACTATTCGGGATTTCTTCACCTGGAACTCTTGAGCTCTTACGATGTTGATATTAATCAGATCGTAAACACCATATCTGAGTGGGTGGTTATGATTAAGACCAGAGGTGTGAGGCGACCAGAGTTTCAGTCGTTACTAACTGAGTCTGAATCGGAGCATGGCGAAAGAGTTAACGGACGATGCTTGAACAACTGGCTGAGAAGAGGCAAAACGTTAAAACTGATATTTTCACTAAGAAAAGAAATAGAGGCCTTTTTGGTTTCAGTGGGGGCAACAACTGTCCACTTCTCAGACAAGCAGTGGCTTTGTGATTTTGCCTTCTTGGTAGATATTATGGATTACCTTCGAGAGATCAGCGAAGAGTTACAGATCAGTAAGGTATTTGCTGCCGCCGCCTTTGACCGCATCTGCACCTTCGAGGATAAGCTGAGCTCGCTTCAGAGACATATGGAGGAAGTAAACCTAACAGACTTCCCTGCCTTCGGCATCATCGTTGACGAGCTTAAACAGCAGTTTAAGGAAGATCAAAAGATATTTGATCCTGACAGGTATCAAATGGTGATCTCCCGCCTACAAAAAGATTTCGAGAGACACTTTAAAGACCTCAGGTTCATTAAGAAGGACTTGGAACTTTTCTCAAATCCATTTAGCTTTAAACCTGAGTACGCGCCTATTTCAGTAAGAGTGGAGCTAACAAAACTTCAGGCGAACACTGACCTGTGGAATGAATACAGAGTCAAAGACTTGGGGCAGTTTTATGCTGGACTGTCTGGAGAGGCCTACCCAATCATCAAAGGCGTTGCCTATAAGGTGGCATCCTTGTTTGATAGTAACCACATCTGTGACAAGGCTTTTGCGTATTTAACTCGGAACCAGCACACGCTGAGCCAGCCACTGACCGATGAGCATCTGCAAGCACTCTTTCGCGTCGCCACAACCGAAATGGATCCTCGTTGGGATGACCTTGTGAGAGAAAGAAATGATTCCTAAGCCTTTTGTAGTACAAGAAGAATTCAGCTTGAAAAGGGAAAACTAGTTTGACTTTTCTCTGACAGTTACTCTGATTTGGATGGTTGGAAAGCATTGAACTTACTATAGATGTCCAAATTGATAAACATTGGAACCTTTTTGACAAGTTGCCTTTTCCCATCTCGATTGGCAACATGAGACTGAAGCATAAAAATACCACCTTTTAAAAACTTAGTTTAATGGAAAAGTCGTTGCCTTTTATGTTATAACTGATTTTCAACAAGTTTAGTATTGGTGTTGTAAGTTGAGCTATAGAAGTCTGGTTTTAAGATGTTCTGAAGATACATGCCAAAAGTTTCAGCTCGTTCTTTGATACAGAGTAAAAAAGTGTGATACATGGTTTGAAATGACCAACTCCTTAAAATTGTGTTTGTGTCAGTTTACAGAAACTCATATATCAAGTCAAGTTTCTAAAAAGAAAAAAAAATACACCGTGGAGGTATTTTGTCTAGCTAACAACATTTAAGATTCCTTAAGGCGTATTTCTGAGTCTGAAGTAAATACTGGCGGTTTCAGCCCCCACCCCTCACCTACCCAGTTGATGGTGACTTTAGGGATGGAGGAAGTAATCAAAAAATGTGGTCAGAGCAGCAGGAAGTATTTTACGATTCTGATTTAGGAGGCTTCTTACTCTCAGGAATTAAGAACAACCTGATTATTGGTGGTTTGCTCCTTGTCTCTTCACAGCTAGGGGCCGTTTTTTGCAGTTCGTCTATCAAAGGACCATGGTAAGTATGGAGTCTTCACCGTTGCCAGTCAGTAATCCTTCTTTCTAGTCTAGACAGAACTTTGGCCCTGTTTTTACACTTGAGGATCAGGAGCTACGAGAAGTTTAATCTGTGTACCTGCGCGGGCACTAATGTCTTATAAAGAAGCTACGCTTAGGGGGACACTTTATTTTGAAATGGTGAGTGTCAG
Source organism: Acomys minous (assembly GCF_964271855.1). Taxonomy (NCBI): domain Eukaryota; kingdom Metazoa; phylum Chordata; class Mammalia; order Rodentia; family Muridae; genus Acomys; species Acomys minous. The sequence goes on along the minus strand of NC_140495.1, from coordinate 12,558,921 downwards.
GTTTGGTTAGCTGCTGAGAGTGGATTTCCTCTAAGATGTAGAGCTCTTGTACTCAGTGCGTAGATAAGACTGTGTCCAAGTAAAGAGATTTAAATCTCAAGACGCAACTTAGGCACAGACTAATAATTCCTGTCTCTAGAGATGGTGATTTTGTGCTGACTGTGGACGAGTCAGCCTTCCGGCAAAGCTCAACAAGGAAACCTGATCTTAGAGCAGCGCCTGATTTGTAACTCGCCCTCAAGTACACTTTAAAAGCTGTTGGGCGACTTTGTTTGAAATATTGCAGCACATGATTGTGTTGCGCGTCCAAGGAACCTGATTTACAACCAAGAATTTAGAAGGGACTGAAGCCTAAGCCACGTGGCCTGAGAGCCAGAGTTAGGTCAGTGGTTCTCAACCACAGGTAGAACCCTTCCTGCCGGAGAGTGCAGTCTGTAGAGGGTTCTGCAGCCTGTAAGCTCAAACATTTCTCCTTCCTGTGGTGGGCACTCCCAGAGTACCCGCGCCCCTCCCCCCAAGTGTACTTTATCCTCTTTCAGGGGACAGGGAAGTCTCCAGTAGAAGCTGATGGTGTACTTGACAGGGGAGCCTAGTTCCAAGTTCAGGGGAGAAAAGCACATATCAGATTGGCGTTTTGCTTATCAAAGAATAAGCTGAAATACCCGGAAAACAGGAGTTCACTGGTTATTTCCCAGTAGCTTTGTGTATTACCTTTCAGAGCAAATACGTTTTATTATTTGAGAGAATGATTGGGAGTCCCAAGAGTTGCTTCTTTCTCTCTCTAGTCCCCTAAATAGTATTATCTTGTACGTTCTAACAAGTTCTCGTGCTTTGCTTAAGGTAATAGTAAAATTAGTTTGCATCATGTAGCCACTGTGTGAGTATGGAGGAGATAGAAATAAACTAAGGATTTTTTTTTAATTGACCCTCAGCAATAGTTTGCTGTAACTAGTCTTGTTTGTTTGTTTGTTAAGGCGGTGGTTCTCAACCTTCCTAAGGCTGCAGCCTTTTAATACAGTTCCTTATGTTGTGGTGAGCCCCCACCATAACATCATTTCGTTGTTACTTCATAACTATAACTTTGCCACTGTTATGAATCGTAATGTAAATATCTGATATTCGAGCCCCAAACAGACCACGACCCACAGGTTGAGAACTGCTGGTTTAAGGTGTTTTGCTGTTTTCTGTATTTCTGTATTTTTAAATATATAGTTGTTACTGGTCCTGTGGTATTAGTGGATATAGTTAAAATAAGCTCCATTTAAAAATAACAAAACAACTGTGTGTCCTCAAGTGTTGCTTCCCCATTTCTCTCATTCCTACTAGTTCAAATATTTGTTTGCCCAGGCTCCCATGTTGCCAGTCAGCTCGCTCAAGTTCAGTGTCTTTGTCAGTCTTTCCCCTCCTTGAAGTCACCCCCGCATTGCAGACACCAGCCCCAGTCAGGCTTGCCGGTCCTGATGCTTTGTTTGCTTTCTATTTTTTAAGGCTGCCCGCTCTCCTTTGCCTCATCCTCTACATTACTTCCTTAGTTGATCTCTCTCTGTGTATGCAGATATTCCTGAGGTCCTATCTCCTGAGATTTCCTCCTAAAGCCTAGTTGCTAGTATTGCTGACACTGTTCTCTCACAGGCCCCATGACACATCTTGGCTCTTCCTCCCAGACCTGCTCTTCCTCTGGTTTCCCTTCAGAAGATGGCTTTACATTCGCCCTCACCCAAGCCAGAGACTGAGTTGACTCCCCCAACTGCTCCCACCATTGATGTCAGCGTAGGTAGAACTCCTCTCCTCTCGCAGACCGTGGTCTGTGTGTCACCTCGGAAGCCTCAGTGGTGCCCTCTAGCCAGGCAACCAGGTTCACTTGATGAACTCCCTTGTCCTTTCTGCTTAGTGTCCTTACTGTGTATTGGTTGTTGCTAGGCTGGAACAGAGAAGTCTAAGCCATTGTTTCATTTTTAATGAGTAGTGCAGTCCTGGCGTTTGAATACATGCTTGGGCTAATAAATACGTGTGTGGGTTTTTAATAACCTTTGAGACCTTCACAGTTGCTTCATTTGACCTTCACAGACATCCTGCCTGGTCACTGACCAGTTCTTAGCCATGTGTTGCAAGTTTAAAAATGAAACTCACCTTATTTGTGACTAGGAACCTCATTATTGTGTTTCTTAAATTTAGTGCAGTGCTCAGCATGTGGTTCAAATATTATATGAATGTTGCTAAGAAAACAGATTGTGATTTACCCTAGTAAATTAGTACTCATGTCAGGATTCAAACCTAGGTGTACTATCAAGTCTACGCCATACTGTTAATAAGTACATCCATCATAGTCTTTTTCATTCCCAAAGGAACCTACATACAGAGGGGAAAGACTGGATAACTGCTTAGATAGAGCTGAGTTCAGTAATCTACAAGTTACCTTTGGTATTGCAGAAAGACAGTGCTGCAAAGAGTTAATGTCCGTTTTTCCTTTTGTAGGCATCGACCCTAGGAGAAAAATGGCATGCTATTTAGTAGTTACTTTCCTTTAGAGATGGTTTCTGGCTCTTCTGGAATTTAAAAGTAAGTAAACTTGTTTATGAGAAGGATGTCTTAGTCAGCCCTCCTGACTACAAGATCCTCTGCTCATAAATTGTCTTACATGCCCACATCATCTCCCAAGGAGAAAACCCCAGGTGACATCCAGTGAACAGGGACTTTTTTTAGATTTGCTGTATTTCCTTGCTTGCTTGTTTCATGCATCTGAATTTCATTTCTGGGTAACTGAGACGTTTCAGTCTTTAGTCGAAAATCTTCAACCTTAAGACTTTCAATCTCGTTCATTTAGCCATTTTGCCCAATTTAAGAGATGAACTTGTATCATTCTCTTATTTGGATTTAGACTTTTAGGAAGTCATGTTAATGAACTAGTTCGCTCTGAGGTCTTGGTAGCAGGCACAGCAGTCATCCAGAGATCTGAGCCTTGTTGCAAATGTAGGTTTTCATCAACCTTTGGGTTAAACAGTTTCTCATTTTTATCTCATATTTGGAAAGTTGCTTCACCCTCCACTGTGAGTACTTTATAAATACTCCATAATTTCTGCCTTGAAATGACCAGGTACTGAGTTCATGTCCTATACAGCCATGTCAATGCAGCCAACAGCCACCACCACCACAAAATTATTTTTTTCTTTAATAAAGGGGAGATGTCCTGTCTCTCAGTTCTCAAGGGCACCCTCCCCTCTCCAGAGCAGCCTTCCTGAGTGCCTCCCAGAATTGTTGAGGTTGCCATGAAGTGAACTAACTACAAAAGCTTAGTCTCTCTACAGCTTGTTTGTGGCACTTACCACATAGGTAGGGGCTGGTAGACTGCAGCCTGCGGGCCAAGTCTGTCCTTCTGAGGGAAGTATTATGGGAATATAGCCGTATCCATCCATGCACTGTCATGGCTGCTTCCCTCTACACTTGCGTGGTCGAGTAGTTGTTCCACAGTGTGCGCAGCACACGCTAAAGTACTTCATGGAAAAGTTCCCTAATTCCTGCTTAAAATGGCCTCTATCCTGGAGCTCAGGACAAAGCCCATGCTCATTAGGAGTTGGCTCCTCACTTTGGGAAATGAGAATAGAAAGATCAGCAGATAACTGAGGTCCTGAAAGGCCACAGCTGCAGCAGAGTAGGGCTGGGAGGAAGTGACCTGTTCACGGAAGATAACACTGCTGGCTGTGGTAGTTCTCTTTCCCCAGTCATGCCATTTTAAATATGTCTTTGCTTTTCATTGAGATAAAAATTTACAAACACTAAGTATCCACCTCAGTGGATTTTTATATTCACCTGTGAATGCACCACTCAGATCAAGGTAGAAAATATTTCTGTTACTCCAGTAGGTGGCCTTTACGTCGCACACAGAGATAATTGCTGGTCTGACCTTTATTGCCTGTCAGTTTTGCCTGTTTTAAATCTGTGTCAAGTGGAATTATATACACTCTCTTGTATCCTCTGTCTGTATGTCTGCTGTAGTAACCCATGTTGTGGATGTAGCAGTTCAGTTTTTGCTTCTGTGTCCTAGTCTGTTCGTTGTACCAGTTTATCCATTCAGTGTTGATGAATATTTGGATTGTTTCTAGTTTGTGGTCATTATGAATAAAGTTGCTACTAAAAGCCTTGTGTCTGTCTCTTGGTGAACACGTTTTAAGCCTTCTTTTTTATGTATTCCTTGGCAGATAACCTTGCTTTTGTTATTTGCTTTATACAGGTTATTTCCACAAAGCATCAGGAGTGGTCCTTTAAAATCTCCGATAAATGCCACTTTCCTATTCAAAAACCTCCAGTGGCTTGGTAGCAGGTTAACAGCTGCAGTCTGTCCATTCCCACATGATCTTTACCCCACGTGTACTTTTTTCTTGATCTCTCTCTCTCTCTCTCTCTCTCTCTCTCTCTCTCTCTCTCTCTCTCCCCCCTCCCTCCCTCCCCCCTCTCCCTCTCCCCCTCCCTCCCTCCTTCCCTTCCTCTCTCCCCCTCCCCCTCTCTTCCTCCCTCGCTCCTCCCCCTCTCCCTCTTCATCTCTCTTTGCTCTGCTCTGTACTGAATACTGTGCATAAATTTGGTGATTAAGAGGAATGTTTTGTAATTTGAGTAGTTTTTTGCTGTTATTTTGAGGCTTTGAGCTTGGTTTTGTATTTTTCAGCCTGGGGAATGAATCTCTTCCTTAAGCACGTGGAGCATACGCTCTGCTGCTCTTCACAGAGGCGCCACTGATTTTGACATAAGCCTTGATGCTGGTTTCTGATGTGTTGGTATACCACTGAGCACCGGTGCTTAACTTTTAAAAGCTATTAAGAAATGAAAGCATAAAATCCATCTTGATTTCAGGAATGTGTAAGTTCGTGTATTGCAGTTCTGTGGATTAGAGTTAGAATTTGTCAGTGTGATGACATGACTGTGAATAGTTGATGGCCGTGGGCACTAGGTGGGTGCTGGAAGCTGGGGCTGAGGAGCTGGAAAAGGAGCAGGATAAAGAAGTATTTGTACTAAGTCTAAAATAGTACAGGCACAGGACCTCTCTGAACGTGTCATTGGTACTGTACTAGTGGTTGTTAAATAAGAATTTCATTACTGAGGCTGGAGAGGGCCCAGCCGGTCAGAGCTCCTGCTCCTTCAGAGGACCACAGTTTGGTTCTCGGTTCCCAGCACCCACACCAGGTGGCTCACATTGTCCTGTAACTCCAGTTCCACGGAATCTGATGCCCCCTTCTGTCCTCCATGGTCATCATCATACTCAGACCTGTACATTTAAGAAAATGTAAGCTACGCATTTTTAAAAATAACTATTGTAAAACTGAAGTGTAGGAAATGTGACATGCTTAAAGAATTAAATTTAGTTTTGACAAACATGGGGACATAAGACAACAAGTAAGAAACATTCTTAAAACTTTACATCTAGTGTCAGCTAATAAGGGAAATTTAAGGAGAAAAGAAGAACTTTGTTGACAGGCAGTGCCATAGTCAGGTCAGACTTCCGTCAAGCTACCGCTGAGTGGTGGCAAGCTGCTGCCTTCTAGCTGCCTGTCTGTGCCCTCATGTAATGGGAGCCTTTGCTTGTCTGTACCAACCTCATCTTCACAACGTAACCTCTCAGCTCACGCAATACTGTCACGCTGAGGGAGGGTTAGCATTTCAACGTAAGGATTTACTGCCATGGGGGCTGGTAAAGTACTTGCCATGAAAGCATGAGACCTACCTGAGTTGAAAAGCCCAGTTGCCACATAAAAAACCCAGTGGTGTGCTGGCACGCACCGGAAATCCTAGTGCTGGGGAGAGAGATGGAAGGATTTGCGCTTGCTGGCTAGCTGGTTTTGCTGAGTCAGCGAACTCCAAGTTCCCTGAGAACCTGTTTGAAAAAAACAAAACAAGTTGAGAGTAAAGAAGATGCCCCATGTTGACTTTAGGCCTCCACATGTTTACATCCCTGTACACACACACGCATAACATACAGAATTCAGTGGGGGACGTTCTGTGTATGGGAAGTGGGTATCTCTTAGAAGTACCTTTAACTCTGCACCTGTTCTTCCCCCCTTGCTAGCCAACCTTCCTCCACCTTTGTGGCTTCTGTAACCACCCTGCTCCAAGGCCGCTGATGGATCTCATGTACTAGCCCCATAGGCCTGGGCAGTGACTTGTCATTCAGTCTCCCATCTGACCACGCACACACTTGGAGTACAGTGAGGAGTAGCTGTGGAGGGAAGATGTCTGTGCTGTGTCTCATGGGTTTAAGAAAAAAGGCCCGTGCAAGGGGAACTGATGAGGGAAATACAAGAGTGTCTCGTGGAAGATAAACATGTGAGGAAGTTAAACTTGGCACTGAGGGTGGCCTCTGGTGTTTCATCAGTAGGAGCAAAATTAATTTCTTGCCCATAGGTCTTGTTTGTTTACACCATCTGCTTTGTCCTTGTTTCCTCGTGTCCTGTCGTCCCACCCTCCCAGTACCAACCTTAGCTGATGCCTTTTGGTAGAACACAGTTGTGGCTAGGGAGATGTTTCTCTTGAAGGGTCTTTCATATGTAGCTGCAACCCCAGGTCTGTGATGGGAGAGTTGAAGAGGGAGACTTTCTAGGAGGTGCGGGTACATTAAGTGCTGCCTCTCTCAAACATGCCATGAAAGTATCTTTTATTCACCTGTCTCAGTTGTCTGGAAGGGTTACTGTCTCCTCCTGCTAGTCCTGGAAGCTTCTAGCCTCTGTACAATCCAACCTAGGCCTAAAATGTTTTCAGCCTCTGAGACTTACTGCTGAATAAGCTCACCTTTGTACTTTCTGAGCTCTGCCTGGTTCAACTCAGCTGTTTTGGCTCAAACTCTTCTCCCAGGTGACTTATTTAATCTGCCTACTCTCTCCACCCAGAATTGTTCTCCTCGGCCTCAAACTTCCTCAGCAATCTGCCCTAATCTTCTGGCTTCTCATTTTCTGGCTCATTCCATCTTCATCTGAGTTCTCTCTCTGCAACCCATCTCTCTATTACTGTCCTGGTTAAAAAAAACAAAAACAAAAAACCCCCAAAAGTGCCTCCTCTCTGTAAAACTGCTTCTTAAGTGGCTTCCCTTTCCTTTCTCTTCTCGTGAGAGTTGGGCGTATCCTATTCTGTCAAATCTCCTATGATTCATCACCTTTTCTGCCACTCAATTAGACATCACTTTCAAATATGCGTGCTTCCGTCTACAAACTCACTTTACCTTTGTTTGCAGTTACTGGCATGTATCACCACACGCGGACCTAAGCTTTTCTTATCAGTACTTGCTCTATACCAGACTGGCCTTGAACTCAGATCTGCTTGCCTCTGTCTCTTGGATTAAAGGTTTATTTGTATTCCAGCCAGATCACACAGACCTAGAAGATCTTTGGATGTGATCTCTTGCCAGAGCAGCCATGTTCTGAATTAACATTCCTCTACAGATGTCCTGCTGTAGTGAGCCCTCTGATGCCAAACCTGGCAACTTGAGTCTAACTGCCAGGACCCACATGGTAGAAGTAGAGAAGAATTAAGTCTAAAAATTGTCCTCTGACCTTCACATACACATTGTGGTACACCTACCCATCCTCAATCAATATAAAGAGTAATGTATTAAAAACCATGATGACACCAAGAGGTAAAATGATTGCCATTGAAAAAGTAGTTTATTTTAAAAAAAAAAAATCAAGCCAGGTGGTGGTGGGGCAGGCCTTTAATCCTAGCACTTGGGAGGCAGAGACTGGTGGATTGCTGTGAGTTTGAGCCCAGCCTGGTCTACAAAGCGAGTCCAGGACAGCCAGGGCGACGCAGAGAAACCCTGTCCTGAAAAGCCAATCAGTCAATCACTCAATAAATAAATAGGAAAAAAGGAAAGGCAGTTTGTAGGGCTGGGAGATATCTTGGTGGTTATAGAACTGAGCCCCAGAGTGCCATGCAAGCCCGAGGATCAGAGTTTAGAGCCTGTGCTGCCTAGTTTTTTTTTGTTTGTTTGTTTGTTTGTTTTTTTTTGTCAACTTGACACGAACTAGAGTCAGCAAGAGAGGAGGGAACCTCAATTAACAAAATGCCTCCAGAAGATCAGGCTGTAGGCAAGCCTTAGAGAGCACTTTCTTATTTAGTGATTGATTTGGGGGTGTGGAGCCTAGCCCATTGTGGGTGGTGCCATCACTGGGCTGGAGGTCCTGGGTTCTATAAGAGAGCAGGCTGAGTACACCATGAGGAGCAAGCCAGTACACAGAACCCCTCCATGGCCTCTGCATCCATCGGCTCCTGCTTGAGTTTCTGTCCTGACTTCCTTCCATGATGGACTGTAAGCCAAATAACCCTTTCCTCCCCAGGTTGCTTTGATTATGGTGTTTTCTCACAGCAATAGTAACCCTGACGAAGACAGATCCCTAGAATCCACATAAATGTCGGGTAGATGTGGTCACCCACCAGCAATCCCAGTGCCCAGGAGAAGTCAAGAATCCCCTGAGCAGCTTGACTAGCTAGACAAACTGAATCAGTCCAGCTTTAGCCAGAGACCCTGCCTTACATTAAGATGGACAGTAATTGAAGAAGGTACCTGTCATCAACCTCTGGCTTACACACTCACCCCACCCCATGTACATGCATGTGCCTACATGCAGTCTAACACATATGCACAAAAGGGTGGGGATTTGTTAGAGCACCAAGAAGATTGTGGCGGTTTGGATGAGAGTGGCCCCCATCAGTGCATATATTTAGTATTTGGTCCACAATTAGTGGAACTGTTTAGGAAGGATTAGGAGGTGTGGCCTTGTTGAGGTGTGTAACAGGAAGTGGGTTTGGAGGCTTCAGAAGCCTCCAGCCGTCCCCAGTGCACTCTCTGCTTCCTGCCTTTGGTTCAAGATGTGAGCTCTCAGCTGGTCCTGCCACCACACCTTTTCTCTGCCATCATGGACTCTAACCTGGAACTGTAAGCAAAGCACTTTTGCTTGTGAGCCTAGCCTTCAACGGCTGAGCCATCTCTCCAGCTCCCCCCAAAAGACCACTTTTATAAGCTGTCTTGGTCATGGCGTTTCATCACAACAATAGAAAAGTAACTGAGACAAGTAACTGAGACACCACCCAGGGATGTACATAAAACACCAGGCCACATCAGTGTCCAGGAGCGAGCGGAAGAATGAGTAGGCAAGGCAGGACAGCAGGCTTAGGACCAACAGCAATCTCACTGGGCTCTGCCGTACAGAGGCTGCCCTGGCTGTAAGGGCCTTGGTCCTGGACCAGTCAAGCACAGGAGTGTTGGCCCCTGTGATGTAGGAGCTAGACAGAGGAAGGAGATGAAGAATATGGGCTCCAGGTGGGTGCTCCAGGTGAGTCACACCCTCACAGAATTAGTTGGCCGCCTCCAGAAGGATTGAGTGCTAGTAGGGATAGTCTTAGGTCAGTGAGGCCCCTAATGCTGGATCATCACAATTACAGCACTAGAGAGGTGGCTCAGCAGTTAAGGGCACTGGCTGCTCTTTCAGAGGACCTGGGTACTAGTCTAAGCATCCACATCACAGCTCACAGCCATCTGTAACTCCAGTTATGGGAGATCCAATGTCCTCTTCGGGCCTCTGCAGGTACCAGGCATGCACACGGTGCACAGACATACATGTAGGCAAAACACCCATACATACAAAAAGAATTTTTTTTTTTTTTTTTAGTTTAAAAAGGGAAAGAAGCTGGGTGTCATGGTGCACACCATTAATCCCAGCACTCGGGATGCAGAAGCAGAGGCAGGTGGATCTCTGTGAGTTTTGAGGCCAGCCTGATCTACAAAGCAAGTCCAAGAGAGCCAGGACTACATGAGAAACCCTGTCTCAAAACAAACAAACAAAAAACCCAAAAAACAAAAATAGGAAAAGAATGCAGAAAACGGTGTGCTGAAAAGATGACTCTGGTTGAGAGCAATTGCTGCTCTTGCAAAGGACCCTGGTTCTCTGCACCCACAGTGGGCATCCCACAATTTTCCTGTAACTCCAGGTCCAGAGAATCCCCTTCTGGTCTCCAAGGGACCTGCACACACATGACATATGCACATATAGACACGTCCATATAAATAGGATGTACCTGTGATTTCCTTGCAGAGAAAAGGCTTGGATTTGTGTTTGCAGGTTTAAGGGAGCCGCTTCAGGGCCTTGCTCTGTAGATGGACACTGGATGTTCCTTCCAGCATGGGTATGTGAGAAACTGGAGAAGCTGTCTTGGCTGTTGCCCTCAGCCCACTAACCCTGTCAGATTACTGCCTACAATGTCGCTTAGTGTCCCTCTCGTGGGCCACATGGCTCACAATGCTGAATAGAGCTTTAGCCTCCTCTAGGAATGGAAAAAAATATGTTAACTGAAATATGAAAACTATGAGCTGGGTGGTGGTGGCACATGCCTTTAATCCCAGCCCTCTGGAGGTAGAGACAGATATCTGTGAGTTCGAGGCCAGCCTGATCCTACAGAGTTCCAGGACAACCAGGGCTACATAGAGAAACCCTGTCTCAAAATACCAAACCAGTAGTAATAATAGTGGTGGTGGTGGTGGTGGTAGTACAATAATATAATTGATGATGATGATGATGATGATGATGATGATGATGTCAGTAAATAAATTGTAGAAGCTACCATCTGGTGGATAAACAATGGTGGCTCTTTTGTGATCTTTTTCTGCTCCTCCTTTAACATGAGTGCATAACTGTTGTCACATGCCCTGAACACACGCCAGAAGACTGGCCTTCAGTCATCCAGCATTAGTCAGACGGCCACAGAATACCTCCGAGATTCCGTTCTTTTTTTTTTTTTTTTTTTTTTTTTCGAGACAGAGTTTCTCTGTGTAGCCTTGGCTGTCCTGGACTCACTTTGTAGACCAGGCTGGCCTCGAACTCACAGCGATCCGCCTGCCTCTGCCTCCCGAGTGCTGGGATTAAAGGTGTGCGCCACCACACCCGGCTCCGAGACACCATTCTTAACTGGCAGTTTGAATAGATCTTCGTCCCTGCTCTTAGTTGCTATAGAGGAGGCGTACCCTTCCCCACTTGCTCCCGCATGAGTTAGTAAGTTTGAAGGGGAACACCTGGAGAGTCATCTCTTGGGAACCGTTGGAAATTCCATAATAGATTTTCTTTTAACGAATCAAGGACTGGAGGGATGATTCTGGGTTTAAGAGGACAGGGGTGTGATTAATTCAGGCCTTAAGAGAATGGGAGTTTGGGTATCCACACAACTGGGTGGCTCACAGCCTCCTGAAACTACAGCTCCAGGGGATCCAATGTCCTCATCTGGCTTTGGAGGGTACACAAATACACGAGTGGCAGGCACATGCTTACACATAGAGAGGGGGGAAGGGGGAGGGAGGGAGGGAGACAGAGGGAGGGAGACGGAGGGAGACAGAAAGAGAGGGAGGGAGAGAGAGAGAGAGAGAGAGAGAGAGAGAGAGAGAGAGAGAGAGAGAGAGAGAGAGAGAGAGAACACTTAAAAAAGAAATTCACAGCAAATAGGATAGATGGTAGTTTTAAAATAAGGGCTGGGGAGATGGCTCGGTTAGTAAGATTGAGGACCTGACTTGGGATCCCCAGTGTGAAGCTGGACAGGAAAGGGTGGTATTTATGAACGCTGAGGTAGGACATTAAGTGTCTGCTCTTCATTTTTCACCAGCATGTTTATCACCCATGAGGACAAGCAGATGACTGCTGACTAGTGTGACCTCTTAGCCAGTTTCACTGGGAACGCCATAAGCTTGACAGCATCACACAGGAGCAAGAGATAGATCGGAAAGGTTGCCTGGTGAACAATAAGCCTTTGGTATCCGATCTGGTTTCCCTGGCAACCGGGGTTCACTTAATGAGTGACTCCAGGCAGCAGACACGAATTTATCCTAGCAACAGCACATAAGGAAGGAAGTCCTCAGCAAATAATGTTTCATTTCGGTCTGTGTACATAAATCTCTGGGTGATTAGAAAAAAAAAAATCAGAGCGCTGAAAGAGATAATGAAAGGCCTGGGTGTCCTTATTCCTTCCTTTGTGTGCCCTAATAATAGCCATTCAGAGTATTTTCTTACATTTTCTTTTTTGGCTTCACGTGTATACCTGTATATTGTGACTTGTATTTTCAATTTTAAAAAATTACATTTATTAGAGTTATTTACTGTGTGTGTGCGCGCGTGCGTGCATGTGTGTGCGTGTGCATGTGCGTGCATGTGCTCGTGCCCGTGCGCACATGTAGGGGCCTGAGGACAGCTTCCGGAAGTTGTTTCTTCCCTTCCATCCTGTGACTGCCAGGGAGCCAACTCGGTGTGTCAGGCTTGGCTGCAAGCGCCTTTAGCCCCTGAGCCATCTTGCTGGCCTGCTAAGTCTTTGGCCGTTCTGATCACTAAGCATCCATTTCTTCCTTTTTCTTACAGACTCATTTTCATAGTTGTGTCATTGTTTTTCCTTCCTATTGGTTACTTTTATGGATTTAGATTTTGTTCTGAAATGACCTAATTTTTTATTCTATCGGTTTTGACCAGTGAGTCTTGTTTTCCCTCATGTCTTTGTCTCCTCCATCTCTCTTCTCATTATCTGCCTTTTAGTTTCTGTGAACTCCGACTTAAACTACTTATCTTTAGGGGTATTTTGCCTCCATGTATGTCTGGGCATCATGTGTGTGGTGCTCACAGAGGCCAGAAGAGAGCATAGGATCAGATCCCCTGGAACTGGCTACAGGTGGTTGTGAGCTGCCATGTCGATGCTGGGAATCAAACTTGTGTCCTTTGGGAGAGCAGCCAGTGCTTTGTAACCTCAGAGCCGTCTCTCCAGCCCTTTTATTTTTATTTTCTAACTTCTTTTTTTTTGAAGCAAGCTCTCACAATGTATCTTTGGCTGGCCTGAAAATTGATGATACATATATGTAGATATATATATCAAGCTAGCCTTGAACTCATAGCCTTCCACCTGCCTCTGTCTCCTGAGTGTTGGGATTAAAGGTGTTCAGCACCACACCCATCTGGCTAGTCTATATTTCTAAGATCCTGGCTCTGGACTTGGAACAACATAGAAAGTTGAGAAACGTGGCTTGTGAGATGCCTCAGTGGGTAAGGGGGCTTCCTGCCATGCCTGAAGACCCGGGGTTCAATCCCTGGGACCCACATAGTAGAAGAAGAGAATGGACTTGGACAAGTTATTTTCTGACCTCCCCAAGTCACGTAACCACTCTCCTCATAAGTAAGTGTAAAAAAAAAAAATCTAAAAACCCACAACACTTTAACAGGGCCCCAGACATTAGTAGTCCTGAGGCCTTAGCACAGCTGACTCCATGATGGAAGTACCATTCACACTGTGGGACTCAGCACATAGACAGCACCACCTGCCAAAACCAAAACAAAGGTCTTGTCCATCAAAGTCCATAGTTCTGGAAAGTCTCAAAATGTACTAACCTTGCATTTTAGCTTCTGTAGTTCTGATTCTGGCTAACTGTTCCTCTTAACCAAAGATTGTCAGCCTGGAATGTGGTTTCTGTGCTTACAAGCTCACCCTGAGAAAGGCTTGGGCTACTGTGGATCTTGAACACCCAGTGTAGTCCCCAGCCTGCGAATAAAGACTTTCTATTGCCTTAAACCCATGTCTGAGCAGCCTTCTCTGCTGATGACCCCACAACACTGCTGGAAAATGGATCGATTTCCTCGTGCTTTCGCCACTGCTCAAATCCAGCCACAAAATACTGCAAGCGGCCATTCTGGTTTCTTTCCCACGATGAACAGAGCTGGGCGCCACCTCTGAACCTCTCAGTCAGGAGCTAGCACATCTTCATGTAAGCTGGTTTGATTTGGCTGCTCTGTTACTGAAAGCCGAAAGCACCCTACATGGAATTGGTGAAGTAGCCTTCTCCATACCTCTTTCCGTATTGCTAGATGATGTCCAGCAATTCCATCTGGCCAGTGGTCCATGGAGAATGCAGGGGAGGCTACTTCTTTTACTTATCTGCTCATCATCAATAGTATGATAGAATTATGGGTAACACATTTCTACTCTCATTATTTTTTCTTAAAGAATAATGTGGCTGGACCAGTAAGACAGCCAGAGAAACTCTGTCTGAAAAAACCAAACCAAACCAAACCAAACCAACCAACCAATCCAAAAAAACACAAACAAACAAAAACCCAAAAGACAATGTTTTAGGATAAAAATTTTTTATAGATGTCATCTTCATATAAATCCAAGAATCAGACGTTTAAATTAAGCAAGTGTAATGCACAAGGTCCTGGCATGAGTGAATGTGTGTGTGTGTGCATGTGTGTGTGTATGTATGCATTATGTGTGTGCGTGGGTGTGTTTGAGTGTGTATATGAGTGTGTGTGTATGTATACATGTGTGTATGCATGTTGAGTATGTATGTATGTATGTGTGTATATGTGTATGTGTGTGTTTGAGTGTGTGCATGTATGTGTGCATGTGTGTTTGAGTGTGTCTGTATGTATGCATGTATGTGTGCATGTTTGAGTGTGTATGTGAGTGTGTGTTTGTGCATGTATGTGTGTATGTGTGTGTTGTGTTCTTGAATGAGGCTCCCCAGACCAAGCAGTTTATAAAGTAGTGTGTTGGCTAGTTTTATATCAAGCTAGAGTTTTCTGATAGGAGAGAACTCAACTGAGGAAATCCTTCCATAAGACTTGGCTGTACATTTTCTTAATTAGTGATTGATGGGGGGGGGGCATTCCATTGTGGGTTGGAGCCCTCCCTGGCCTGGTGGTCCTGGGTTCTGTAAGAAAGCAGGCTGAACAAGTCATGAAGAACACGCCAGTAAACAGCACCCCTCCATGCCCTCCGCATCAGCTCTCGCCTTCAGGTTCCTGCCTTGTTCCTGCCCTGACTTCCTTCAGTGACGGACTAATTACTTGCAAGTGTAAGCTGAAAGAAGCCGTTTCTTCTCAAAGTTGCTCCGGTCATGGTGTTTCCTCAGCTATAGTCACCCTAGGACAGTAGGGAAAAAACAGATAAGGGTAAGCAAAAGAACGTGATCCTGGATTCTGAAATGAGTGATAGGTGGTCCTTTGCTTGATCACGGCTCATGTAAAAAGAACTCTCTGGAAAATTTGTAGTAAATGGCTTCACCCTCTACACCTGTTGGGAGTTTGAGCCGTTTGCGCCCTCTGGTGGTAAAGCTGTCGCCGCGGCAATGCAGTGCGCGCTCCTGCCGCACGGGGGCAGCAGAGCACACATCGGATCCTCTTGGGAGGCAGGTGCTCCCGAAGCGGCTGGCGAATACAAAACTCAAGGATGAGACAGCTCTGGGTGGCACAAAGCAAAGCGCCAGCAGCATGTTCTTGTTCTCATCCTCCTACACGCCAGTCATCCCTCCACCAAAGCACGCGCACGTAAGCACAACCCCTGCCCCGATGCCTTGTTTGCACTATGGCATTTCACTTGCAATCCTACCTTCAGCCCACCCGCCCACTTGGAGCCACCTCAGGCTTTCTGTCCTTGGGCACTTGTCACCGTCAGCCCTCACTTCCCCTCGAGAACCAATTTCCCAGTTAATGTAAACTCCTTTCATGTAATATTCCTTCTGAATATTATTTTGCCCCACTCTTGATTTCCCAGGGTGATATTTACTATCATGCATGCTAATTCAGAACTACAGCTAGTAGTTTTGTGATATTCATCTCATTAATAATGCACACTTTTTAAAAAGTTCATTCTGCAAGCGTCGTGCCATCTAAATTCCAAGGAGCTGGGAACATAAATAACCAGAGGCTTCCCAGAGCTAAGGTGCATATCACAGTCCTAAAGGAACCAGGCATGCATGCGGTACATTCACATACACGCAGGCAAAGCATTTGTGCCACATAAAAACATATTCATTTGGGCCCTGCCCTGAGGACACTGGAGCGGGTGAGCTGGCCCTGCCCTGAGGACAAGGGAGCAGGCCCTGATCCAGGGCTCTGAGTGGACCTCACCCCAACAACTACCCCATGTATGACCTGCTGGAACACATGAGGGGCTGGACCCGCAGATTCAAAGATTAAGAATCGGGCCGGGCGTGGTAGCACATGCCTTTAATCCCAGCACTCGGGAGGCAGAGGCAGGTGGATCGCTGTGAGTTTGAGGCCAGCCTGGTCTATAAAGTGAGTCCAGGATGGCCAAGGCTACACAGAGAAACCCTGTCTCGAAACACCAAAAAAAAAAAAAAAAAAAAAAAAAAAAAAAAAAAAAAGAATCTCCTAGACACATGGCAACAACGGGATACCCGACAACAGTCCCAGTGAGGATCCAGTAGCGATAGTGTAGGCCCCAAACCAGACCCCTGACTTGTAGCAATGAACATTTGAAAGTAAACATATGTGGGCAAAAGGCTATGCTGCGTGATATACTACAGCGTCTGTGACAAAAATCTTTTTGTTTGTTTTATTTTACTGGGGGGGAAGAGAGGGATTTTTTTTGCATAACATGTAAATCATAGACATTCAATAAAAGTAAAAGAATTTTAAAAACATTCATTTGAAAAAAACCTCAGCATACACACACACACACACACACACACACACACACACACACACACACACATGCACAAACCCCATTCATTCCTCTAACTGCAGAGGAGCATCAATGAAATCAGGAAAGACCAAATAGAACACGCAAGTTTGCCTCAGCTTACCCAGTAGGTTTGGTGTAGGTGTTTGGTTTTACTATTGGCAACCAACTTGCTCGCCTAGCTGGCTGGTCTGTGGTAGGTCTCACTTGGTAGACACTGCATGAAAAGTGGGAACTTCCGGGTAAAACAATTAAGTTTTCTAGAACTCTATAAAAAAAATCAAAAGCTGTGTTTGTTTGTTTGTTTGTTTTTCATCAAGCCTACAGTAACTCCATTTGCTGTAGACTTTCCCCCTCTATGGGACTTTACACCTGGCCAGTTATATTAACTTACGATACTTGCCTGGCTACTATGGGCAGTTGGATTTCTGACTTGTGTGTTGACACCCTTGAGGGCTCTAGTTACAGGAGTTGGCTTGATCTGTGAGAAACCAGGGTTCAGGGGGTGGGGTGGTTAGTCGATATAGTGCCCACTGCAGGCACAAGGACCTGCTAGGGTTACGATCGCTGTGTGAAACACCAGTTGCTGCGTAAGGCAATGTGGGCAAAACAACTTGCAGGAGAGAGGGTTTGTTCATAGGAATCGCTAATTAAGAAAATGTCCTCCAGGCTTGCCTACGGCCTGATCTTATGGAGGTATTTTCTGAACTGAGGTTCCCTCCTCTCACATGACCTTAACTTGTGTCAAGTTGACAGAAAACTACCCAGTACAGTTCCTAAGCTCAGATTCCTAGCACCCATATTAAAAACTTGCCAAAGCCGTTCATGCCTGAGGACGGGAAAGGAGGCAGCGAGAGACAGATCCCAGAAGACCACGGTCCAGCTAGATCACCAAATTGGCAATGTCAAAGATTGGTGAGAGACCCCGTCTCAACAAATACAGTAGACATGTGATTAAAGAAAACACCTTAAGCCAGGTGATGGCAGCACCTGCCGTTAGTCTCAGCACTCGGGAGGCAGAGGCAAGCGGAGCTCTGTGAGTTCGAGGCCAGCCCGGTCTACAGAGTGAGTTCCAGGACAGCCAGGGCTACACAGAGAAACCCTGTCTCAAAAGAAAAAAAATGGAGGAGGAGAAGAAGGAGAAGAGGAAGAGAAGAGGAGGAGAAGGAGGAGGAGGAGAAGAGAGGGAGGAGGAGGAGAAGAGGGGGAGGAGGAGGAGGAAGACACCTAATGTAGGAACTCTAGCCTCCACGTGCACATGTGTACCATAACTGCACACACATGAGTCCATGCACACGCAGAGCAACTGCTGAGGGCCAGTGTGACAGGACACCCCAGGAGGGCACACTAGAGAAATGAGGCTGCCAAGCGATGCACAAACATGTCCAGGACCTCCTTCCTGGGCATTAGATCTGCCCAGTGAGAGTGAGAGTGCAGGGACACCTGCAGGGCAAGCAAGGAAAGGAAAAGTAACTCTTGTTCCTCTGATGCAATTATTGTTTTTGGAGACTTACTGACTCTATCCGCTAACCTAGGCCTAGTCCTGGAAACGTCTAGCCTCCTTACAACAGGCCTAGAATGTTTTCAGCCTCTGTGACTTACTACTGAATAAGCTCACCTTTTCTAGTTCTTTCTGAAGTCTAGCTGGATGGCCCAATTTAGCTGTGAGGGGCCCAAACCCCTCACAAAGCTGACTGATTCAAACTGGCTTCTCTAGGATTCTGACTGACTTGCTCTGCTTGGCCTCATACTAACTTTGGCAATATGTTCTAATCTTTTGTCTCCTTCTCATTCCCTGGCTCTTGTATCGTCACCTGTGTCTAGCCTTTTCTCTCTTCAATGTGTCTCTGTAAAACTCTGCTGGTAAAACTGCCTCCTCCTTCTCTTTCTCTGCACTGCTTTCTCTTAAGTCACCCTTTTCTTCTATGTTCTCCTGAGAGTTGGGTATATCCTATTCTGTCAAATCTTTCTCTGATTCATCACTTTGCCCACCTGCCTCTCAATTAGACATCACTTTCAAACATGGGTGCTTCCTTATACCAACTAACTTTACCTTCGTTGTTTGGGATTAAAGGTGTGTGCTAAGGGCATGTCCGTATTCTAGCCAGAGAAGCCATTTTACTGGATTAAAATACCTCTGCCAGCTGGGTGTGGTGGCACATACCTTTAGTCCCAACAATGGGGAGGCAGAAGCAGGTGGATTGCTGTGAGTTTGAGGGCCAGCCTGGTCTACAAGGTGAGTCTAGAAAGCCAAGGCTACACAGTGAAACCCTGTCTCAAAAAAACAAAAACAACAACAGAAAAAAAAAAAAAAGCCCAAACCAAACCAAAAAACCTCTACAAAGCAATGGTGATCCAGACCTAGAAACTATAGTTTTCCCCTCATCTTCCTGTCCTTACTCCTGCCTCATAGGCTAAAGGATGTAGGTGTGTGGACACTCCAGCACAGTTCAAGTGCTGGCCACAGCTCCCAAGACCCTGGCGAACAGGTGTCCTCTTGGCTACCCTTTGGGCCCATGGCATCACACTGATGCCTCATCTGCTTTTAGGAGGATGAACTTGAGATTTCAAGTTGGGCCAACCACTTAAATCTTAGAGTTGCCTTTTTAAAAAAAAAAAAAACTTGAAGTTCTTAGGATACAGCTAAGGGTCTAAAGCAGTGGTTCTCAACCTTCCTACCGCTGTGACCCTTTAATACAGTTCTTCATGCTGTGGTGACCCCCAACCACAAAATTATTTCATTGTTACTTCACAACTGTAATTTTTCTGTTGTTATGAATACTAATGTACGTATGTGACATGCAGGATAGTTGATATTTGACCCATGGAGGGTTGTGACCCACAGGTTGAGAATCACTGGTCTAGAAAGGAGCGTGGAGACTTAGACTCCGGGTACCACAGCCCCATGGGCCAGTGACTCCTCGCCTTCCAGCAAGATCTTCAGCGTCCTGGAACCTGCGCAGGTCCAGGGCTGAGGTGTTGGCGGACACAGCGTACACACGGGTTACTGGAGTCGAGCGTGTCTGTCTTAATTTGCTAAGTAGGTCTGTTGCACAGGAAGAATAAAAATCCAGGGCTTAGCAGAGCAGAAGCGAATTTCCTCATAGCTCTGGAGGCTAGAAGGCCCAAAGCACGATGCCAGTAAGTTTGGTGCCTCACCAGGGCACTGTCCCGAGCGTCTCTGTCAGTCCTTGCTCAGGCCGCCAGTCTTGGACACTTCTTTCTTCACATAGTATTCTCCTGTTATGTCTGTGACATCACATGGACATTTTAAAAATAAGGTCACAGGCCATATTAAATTAAGAACCTACCCTACTACACCAGAGATTCATTCTCTCTTTTTCTGTAGTAACAACATAATCATAAATGCATAACAATGTATATGACAACAGAATACACACACACATGTATGTATATAGTGTTGGTCCCTTAAGATTGTAGAGGGGCTGGTGCGATGGCTCAGCAGATAGAGGGGCTGCCAATTTGGACCACCTGAGTCACTGGAACCCACTGTCCTCTTACCTCCATATGGGAACTGTGGTGCGCATGCTCCCACGCACATTCACAAGCACAAAATAAATACATGTAAAAATACAAAGGGCTGGCTGCTAGGAAACTTAAACACAAAAAGTTATAGTGTGGCTGAGTTCTAATCAGGAGATGGTTTTTGTTGTAATGTAATGGTGTAGCTTAGCAGGTAAAAGTGCTTGCTGCCAAGCCTGACGGCCTGAGCTCAGTCTCTAGAACCCTTGGTGGGGGTTCTCTGTTCTCCACAGGTGTGGGTATAGCGCACGCGCACACACGCACGCACGCACGCACGCACGCATGCACTCGTGTGGACCCTAAATGAATCAATTAATAAAGTGCTGGGTGTGGTGGTGCATGTCTTTAATGCCAGAACTGGGAAGGCAGAAGGCAGAGGCAGGCAGATTTCTATGAGTTTAAGGCTAGCTTGTCCTATGTAGCATGTTTCAGGACAGCCAGGGCTACATAGTGAGATCTTGTCAAAAAACAAAAAAGCCTAAAACCAGAATCTCTGTGAGTTCAAGGCCAGTCTGTTCTACAGAGCAAGTTCTAAGATAGCCACGCTTACATAGAGAAACCCTGTCTCAAAAAACCAGACCAAATCAAAACCCCAAAACCAACCAACCAACCAAAAAAAAAAACACATAACAACAAAACAACCAACTGTGAAAGAATACGCGGTCATAGTTTGCTCAGTGCTAGAGTCAATGAGTCTCCTGCTCTGTGTGTACTGTTAAATTACAGCGCTCACACTGTCCTACAGGACATGGCACTCAACAAGGATGTGATCACTGCCTGCTCATCTACTTATGATACAATTCCTTTTGATATTAATTTAGAGTATAAGTCTATGCTTTTAAAGAAGGTTATAGCTGGGTGTGGGTGGTACACACCTTGAATCTGAGTACTCAGGGGGCAGAGGCGGGGGGGGGGGGTGCGGTGGCAGCAGCGGGTCTCTGGGAGTTCCATCTGTGAGTTCCAGGACAGCCAGGGACTCTGTCTCAATTGGAGAGAGAGAGAGAGAGAGAGAGAGAGAGAGAGAGAGAGAGAGAGAGAGAGAGAGAGAGAGATTACTGTATGCCATATTATACTGGCAGTGACCTCAAACATCTTGTGTTTTTGGAATCTCTTGTTTATAATATCATATAGATACACTATGCATGTATATGCACATATGTGAATGTATTTATATATGCCATATTTTAGGTGTGTAGTAGGCTCTACCATCTAGGCTTGTATAAGCATTCACAGTGATGTTTAAGCACAATGGAAATTGCACGTGTTTTTAGAATCTATCCCCAGTGTTAGGAGACTCATGGCTATGCTTCCAGACATGGTCCTATTCTGAGGTGCTGAGGTAAGCGCTTCAGCAATTCTTTGCTGAGGGACATAATCAACCTGAGAGGGGACAGGAAGCACAGATAGGGACACTATTATATTTTCATCACAAAGATACATTTGTAGCCCAGTCTAGTAGAAGGAATCAGCAGAGGTACTGTTGACGGTTTGTTTGTTCTGAGTTAACACCCCCAGTGCCTCAGCCAGATGTCCCCGGAGGAGGACAAGGCCGATACCAGCAGAAACAGACTTGATAAGAGTTTCTAGGCGCGCCCGAGTCCAAACATCCACAGAACAAGGGGTGACCATGAAGATGAGATACAGACATTGCATGCCTCAAAACGTGACCAAGTACCCGACAGAGGGGTAAGCCTGAGGTCCGGAATAGCTGACTGCCTTTGTGGCCCCCTCCCAAGTCCATGTAATCTCCTCACTGGAGATGAGGCACAAGAGAGATCTCTAGGGTATTAGCCTGCTGTCTTTTCAGAGTGCTGTTGTCTGAGGTTCAAGGGTTGGCTTCTGGGCTGGAGAGATGGGCTCTGTGGTTAAGGTTGCATACTGCTGTAATGGAGGGTCCCAGTTTAATTCCTAATGAGAGTGTTGGACGTGGCTCACAGCCATGTGGAACTCCAGCTTCGGGGGATCCAACACCTCTGGCCTTGAGAACACTGTCACGCACACCCACACCCACACCCAATTAAAAATATAATACATCTTTGAATTATTATTTTGTTTGCTTTTCAAGGCAGGTTTCTCTGTGTAGCCCTGGCTACTTGTAGGCAAACCACTCACACACATAAAATAAAAAATAAGTAAATCTTTAAAAATGAAAAAAAAAAAAAAAAGAAAGAATAGTTGAATCTCTTCTCTGTTTATTAGTTTCTGTGACAGCTAACATGAAGTAATTTCCAGTTTCACAGTTTTTAGTTTTTGTTTGTGTTTTTGAGACAGTGTCTTTCTCTGTAGCACTGGCTACTCTGGAACTCACTCTGTAGGCCAGGCTGGCCTCGAACTCTGAACTCACAGAGATCTGCCTGCCTCTGCCTCCCAAGTGCTGGATTAAAGGTGTGCCCCACCAGCTATTTTCATATTCTCGATGCCTGCTCTAGACAGCTCTAGGCAGCGCTGGGTCCTCCAGACTTGGCCCGAGGACTCCGAAGGCTGTCTAAAACACCACTGGGGGATCCACAGTGGAGAAAGTCACACGCAGCCACCAGGTGATTTTGTCCTCTCGGCTTCAGCTCTTCCCATGGCCTTCACGAAATGTATCGTGTTGGATCTCTGTGCCTTACAGTCGGGTTCCTTGGCTAAGGCTCGTCTGGTCCCTGGCTTTAAAGCACTTTTTATTGCTTTCCGCTTCCCAAGTTATGGGCTATTTGACCTCCGACTTAAAGGAAGCTTCTGCCCCTTTCTGTCTGGTTTATTTCAGAACTCCATCCTTAGAATGGGTGACATAGCCCCTGTTCCTGGTGGCAGCCTCCTGAAGCGTTATCTGTCGAAATGGCCTGATTATGCTTGTGACCCTATGAAAAAGAAGCAGTTGTTGGTGTGCACTCTCTCTTTGCGCATCTCTGTGTCTGTCTGTCTCTGTCTCTCTGTCTTTTTCTCTATTTTGTCTCTGTCTGTGTCTATCTGTGTGTTTGTCTGTGTGTCTGTGTGTCTGTGTGTCTGTCTGTCTCTCCCTCCCTCCCTCCTTCTCCCTCTCCCTCCCTCCCTCTCTCTCTGTCTCTCTCTCTCTCTCTCTCTCTCTCTCTCTCTCTCTCTCTCTCTCTCTCTCCTAATTCTTAGTGGAGCAAATGGCTTTCATGTCTGCAACTACAGGGTTAACCCATAAAGTTTTCTGGCTCTCTGACTATTTTCTCTCTCTTCTGCTTTCTTGTGCACATAAGCTACTTTGCTGTCAAGGTCATTGAAAGCTTTGTTTTCTTAGCCAGCTCTTGCTGTGTAATTTTCAGACTTTCGTGAGGCAAAGAAAAAATATACAAAAAAATCTTTAAAACCTCATATATATGTATGCATATCAGTATATATGTGTATGACTTATGTGTAGGTCTTCTATGTAGTAATGCTAATTGCTTTGGGTCTTTTATTTGTATTCGTACCTCTATTGTAATGGTTTTTAAAATACAGTACTGAGAAAATACTTTACCAAGCTAGTGCCTTCCAGACCAGACTGGCTAACCTTCCCCAGGCCTGTGTTCATATGCTCCTAATTGTATTACAAGTATTCTCTTTAAGCAAAAACAGCTTGCTGGGTGGTGGTGGTTCACGCTTTTAATTCCAGCACTTGATAGGCAGAGGCAGGCAGATATCTGTGAGTTCAAGGCCAGCCTGGTCTACAGAGCAAGTTCCAGGACACAAAGAGAAACCCTGTCTCTAAAAACAACAACAACAAAAAATCCCCAACCAACCAACCAACCAAACAACCAATAAAAATCAACCAAAAACCAACAAGAACAAAAAACCAAAAACCAAACCAAACCAACCAACCAATCAACCAAACAAACAAACAGCTTGCCACGCCCTGGCACTGTCCAGTCTAGGCAATCCCTCCTAATAAATGAGAGGCTTCAGAGACTAACTACCTAAGGAGGATGTCCATGTACATCCGAGAGGACCACTCACCTTCCACACTGCTTTCCCTTAGGTATTTGCTCCTGTGAGCTGTGTTTTGGGCTCTCCTTGTGGAGTTGTATGGGTGCTGTTTACTGATATTCTGCAGAGGAACAAGCTCACAGAAACCCAAGCAATGCTGTTTATTCATTTAGTTGAAGATTCTAGGACATGACTTATAGGGCGCGTGTGCGCGCGCGCACACACACACACACACACACACACACACACACACACACACACTCACACAAAGACTCCAGTTACCTTTGACTTAAGATTTACTCCTATATTGTTTAGTTGCTTAAAATTGGCCACAAAGGGTTTTTTCTCATTAATTCCTTGGCATTAGTCATTCATAGCTCCTCTTAACACACACACACACACACACACACACACACACACACACATGCACACACTGGGGGACCAAATGAGACCAGCTAGGAGAGATCTCATCCTGGCCCTGGCAATGAGGGACAATTCGCATCAAACACCAGATGGTTAATCGGCGATCCCTCCGAAAGAATGTTGTTCCAAGACAAGTGGGGATCTTTCAGGCTGGAGGAGAGCCCCACTGTATCTGACCGCGCCTGCCTGCAATCCTGGTGCTTGGGAAACTAAAGCGAGAGGCCCACGTACCTGAGGCCAACCTGGTCTCACCTCACAGCCAGCCTTTCCTGAGGTAACTGAAGGGGAAAGGCTTACCTGACACGTAGCTAATGTCGCCTAACTCTGGCTCCTTCTTCTATTCTGCTTACAATGCTTGTGTCAGACATGGACATACTTTGGGCATTTTCTAACTAAATGGGCTTGCTGGCTGTTACATATATGGTATACTCTGACGTGCATGTCTGTGTGCAGGACAATTCGCTCAGTGGTAAAAAAAAAAAAAAAAGTCATGGTGACAACCCACCAGGTGCTTGGTGACAGGATTCCACCCTTCTCAGGACACACATCATTTAAGAATTACTCTTGACAGTGCAGAATAAAAGGGGTCAGGGACATGTTTATACTCTGCTTTATAATGTCACATTTGCACTCCACATTGTAGAATGTTATCAGCAGGTACCCTGTCAGCAGCTTAGCTTAGCATGTATGCATTGTCCGTGGTTTGTTGGTTCTGAGCTAACTTCTGTCCAAGGTTAGATGTCCCTGGAGGAGTACAAGGGCGGAACTAACTTGATTTAATGTTTCAAGATGTGCCTGAGCCCAAGCATCCACACGATAAGGAAAGAACGCAATGGATGATGAGAAAAACACAAGGATCCAGATCTCAGAAACAGGGCTGACCTCTTGACCGCAGGGGCAAACTGAAGCCCAGAGCGACTGGCTGCCTTTGTAGCCCCCAGTCCCTGTATAACTTGCTGGCTAGAGAAGCAATGCAGGACAGTAGTGCATCAGGTATGAAGCCACTCACTTCTCAGACTGCCAGCTCTCTGGATAAAGTGCACATCTAACTCTCGGACTCGAGCAATGGCTCATTTGGCAAAGCGCCTGTTGCCCAAACAAGAGGAGTTGAGTTCCCATCCTTAGACCCACACAAAAGCTGGCACTGTGGTGTGACTGTGATCCCAGTACTGAGGCAGCAGAAACAGGAGGACCCCTGGGCCTTTCTAGCTAGCTAGCCTTTCTGAATAGGTGAGTTTCAGACTTAGAGAGACCTTGTCTCAAATAAGACGGGTTAACAACCCCAAGTTTTGGCTTCCACATATGTATGTGTGCACACCTCTCTCTCTCTCTCTCTCTCTCTCTCTCTCTCTCTCTCTCTCTCTCTCACACACACACACCCAGGGAATTTAATTATATATTTTTTTATTTAATTCTATTTTTTTTATTTTGTTTTTCAAGACAAAGTTTTTCTGTGTAGCCTTGGCTGTCCTGGACTTGCTTTGTAGACCAGGCTGGCCTTGAACTCACAGCAATCTGCCTGCCTCTGCCTCCCAAGGGCTGGGATTAAAGGTGGGCGCCACCACGCCTGGCCTCTGATCGTGTTCTTAAGTGTCTACTCGGTGATCTATCTGGGAATGTAGGTTTGAGACTGTGTTTCTCACCTGCTATAGTGGCCGTCATAGCATGCCTCAATTATTACTTGTTTTCATTGTTTCTGACAATGTTTTTCTAAACACACATATATTTCTAAGATTGTTTGCCTATTTTTATTAAGCCAAGGTTATTAAACAAATCTTACTATTCTTTAGTTATTCATAAGTGGAAAAACAGAAGGGTATGTAGGCAGGAATGTGGTCACAAGACACTATGCAGTAAGAGGTGAGGCAGAGACTCAGAATGGAGGTCTATGGGACTGAGTTGAGTCATTTACTGAGTTTCAAATCCATGTTTTGTGTATGCAGTGCGCGTGCGCGCATGCGTGTGTGTATGTGTGTGTGTGTGTGTTTCTGTGTGGGGGTACATGGGTGTGGGTTATATATGCATATGTGTTTGTGTGTTCAAGAGAGTGCATACCTGTGCCTGTGGAGACCAGAGGTTGACATTGGGTATCTTTCTCTCTCTCCACCTTAGTTTTTGAGACAGGGTCCCTTATTGAACCTGGAGCTCATCGATTTGGGTAGGCTGGGTGGCCAGTGAGCTCCAGTGACCTGCCCATCTCTGCCTCCTCAGCACTGGGATTTATAAATGTGCCTTGTCATGCGCAACTGGGGATTCGAACTCAGGTCATCGTGCTTGCATGACAAGTCTCCAAAGACTCTAAACATGGTCTTTCAGCCTGTTCAGTCAGCCTGTGGTGGACAGTAAGCACAATGCACGAGCACAGTCAAAGAGGAAGAGCCCTGGAATAATGGCGTCTCCTGTAGGGGCGGGGCTACGGGATTTTCCTCAGACCGTGATTCGCACGCTACCAGCCTCTGTGCATGCAGTGCGAGCAGAGCCCTCTGTCTAGCAGGACCCTCTGCTCCGAGGGGCAGGGGGCCACCATCTGCCGCTAGGGAATCTGTCCCTGTCCTCCCAATTAAACACGCTCTCTGGCCCTCCACAAAACTCTCGCAATTTGCCGGCTACAGCCACCGCCATCTTGTCAGCTTTCCAATGTTTCAGGCTTCTCAGTGGTGTGAGTAACATGGGCAGCTGCCCCGATGACTCAACCTTGTTTTCGTCTTTGCAATCTGAGGCCCAAAAGCTGAGCTGGGCCCAGGCGTAGGAGTGTGTGGTGGGCAGGAGCGACGTGCTGACATAATGGAGCGCATTTCGGCAAAGGCAGATCTCTCAACCGCTTAGAAAGAAACAAGACCACAGTAGTGGAATGAACACAGATATTTGAGCTTTTCCCTCTTCGTGTCCCATTACAACTATATAAAGGCATTTTTTTTTGCTTGTGTATTTATGTGCACGTGTGTTTATCTCCAGTGTGTGTGTGTGTTCATGTATATGTGGGTACACAAGCATGTGTGTGCCCGTGGATGTGGAGGCCAGAGGTCGACCTCGGGTGTGACCTCTTCAGGACTCTCTCCTCTTGTTTCATGCACAATAGATTCTTCCTGGGACCTGGGGCTCATGATGAGGCTGGGCTGGGTGACCAGTGAGCCTCGGGAGGCCACCCACCTGCCTGGAGTTATAGATGTGTGTCACCATGCTGCTTTTATGTGGTGCCAGGGCTTGAATTCAAGTCCTCATGTGTGTGCAGCAAGCACTTTATCAACCGGGACACCCTGAGCTTCCGTTTTAATTCTTATTTTTGAGACAGAGTCTCAGAGAGCCACGTTGATCTCAAATTCACTTAAGCTCCGCATCTCCCTGCCACTGACCCCTAAGGGCTGGGACTACAGGTGTATACCACCATTCCTGGTCAGAATGTTTTCATGCGTGTTGGGTACACACGTTGTATGTATGTGAGTGTATTTGCATGTGTGTGCATTTATGTGTGGAGGCCAGAGGCTGATGTTTAGTGTCTCCTCAGTTGCTCTGCACCTTGTATATTGAAGTCTCCTGCTGAATCTGTATCTAATCTAGACCACAAGCCTGCTCTAAGAACACTATCTACACTGGCGCTGGGATTACAGACAGGCCGCCACATTTGCTCAGCATTTATGTGGATGCTGGGGATCTGCACCCCAGTCCTCACTGTTGCACAGTGAGTGCTTTAAGCACCCCCACCCCCAGCTAAGTCTTCAGCCCCTAGTAAAGGAATCCCTAAGGCTATCAAGGGGGAGGCCAGCAGAGATGGCAACAGCAACAAAGCCTCGGGTGTGAGAACGGTAGCTGGTACGCAGCGGGGTGGGGGGGGGTGGGGGGGGAGGGGGGAGGCTTGAGGGCTAGGGCTGGCTTGCTTCACAAGATGGTCTTGTGAGAATCACTGGTGCCAGATATTCCTGATTGCCGATCATCTTTAAATCCACTATTCTAAAACAAAACGACGACGACGACAACAGCAAACCAAAGCAACCCAAAAAGCACCACCAGGATACCTTTCGTCCCAGAACTCGGGAGGCAGAGGCAGGTGGATCTCTGTGAGTTCGAGGCCAGCCTGGTCTACAGAGTGAGTCAAGGACAGACAGGTCTACACAGAGAAACCCTGTGTCAAAAAACCAAAACCAACCAACCAACCAAACAAACAAACAAACAAAAAATCTAAAACCAACCAACCAAAACCACAACCAGCAACAACAACAACACCTCTCTTCTTGTGTGTGTACACACGTGTGTGGTGAGTGTGCACATGGAAGGTAGAGGTCAGTCTTGGGTGTTATGGTGCTGCTCTTCAGGCCTCATCCCCCCGACTTTTAACACCAGGGATTTTCACTGATAGAGAACTTGCAGTGTAGGCTAGGTTGGCAGGTAGGTGAGCTTCAGGTATCTCTCTCCATGTATCTCCCTATCTGCCTGTCTCTCTCCCCAGCACTGGGATTATAAGTGGACTCCCCTATACTGGGCTTCTAAAACATGGGTTCTGGGGACTGAATCCAGATTTTATGCGTATGCAGAAAGTGCTCTATGGGCAGACTGGTTCCTGCAGTCACAAAATATTTTCATTATGGAAAAATTAAGACAAGTACAGAGAAATACATAGTGACGTCTCAAGACCCTCAGGCAGATGTCTGAATCTGCCGGTATTGCTGAACTACACCTATGCACAGATTTAATGCATTTTCCATCTTCACTAACTCCTGCACTTGTTTGTCACACACAGAGGCTGTAACACTGGCAGTTTGAGATGTGACCACAACAATAGCACGAATTTTCTTTTCCTTCTTCACAACTGCAACCACAGAAAGTTGTTCTGTCAATCCTAACAACTTTGACATCCCCTCCCTCCCCCCCACCCCCGTCTCTCTCATCTTAGGTGAAGACTTTATATATCTTTTCATTTAAAGGGAACAGTTTATGTCTTTGCTTTGACATATCGGAAAATTGCTGACATCCCTTCCTTGTGCTTTGGGGCTATGATTAAGTGTAATAAGGACTACTTGAGTACAAGCTCTGAGGGCCTTGAGAGCCAGGCTGATAGCCAGAAGGGAGACTAAGTGCCTGAAGGACGGGCAGTGAGTACAGCGTGGACAAAGAGATGATTCATGCTCTGTGCTGGATGGAACAGGATGGTCCAAGATTTCATCATGCTGAACGGGGCCCAATTTAAACCTTTATGAAGTTTATCTCTGGAATTTTTATTTAATATTTTTTATGGTTGGTCACGGGTGACTGAAACAGTAGAAAGCTAGACAGTGGCTAAGGAGCTGTTGTCTACTAGACAGTGACCCCCCGCCCCCCACCCCCCACAGCCCAGCTGTTACTCAGCCTTGGCACTTACCTGCCTTAGCTGACCTTGTTTCACCTATTCTGATTAAGTATTTTAATTTTAAACATTTATTCACGGGGCGAAGAACACTCGGTGATCAGAAGACAATTTTATGAGCTGGCTCTCTCTCCACCGTGTGGGATGGGGACAGGCTTCACGTCTGGCTTATCAGCAGGTGCCTTTGATTACTGAGCCGTCTTGAAAGCCCTCGTAAGTATTTGAACCCAACACTCAGCACAATATAACCATCATTGCATTGCTTTTAAGAAAAAAAAAGGCACATTTCTGACAGAAACAAAACAAAACAAAACATCTTGACGATATCATGAGAGGGGTAGGAGAGGTGGCTCAGTGGTTAAGAGCACACGTGTCAGGAGGCTTGCCATCCTCTGTAAGGCCTGTTCTAGCAGGATCTGATGCCTCCAGCCTCCATGGGTACCTGAACACACACACACACACACACACACACACACACACACACACACACACACACAATGGAAATCACCATAATGCTATTATCACATATAACCCAACTAACAATACTTCTTTAATATGTAGAAAGAAATCACCTGTGTTCAGTCTCTTTGACTGTCTTAACTTTTATTTTTACATTTAATTTGTTTGAATCGGGACTCAAGGTCAACGGGAGGTATTTTGTCAGGCATGTTGTCACTAACTGTCTTATACTCTAGTGGAGTTACCCCTCCGTCCTCTCCCTCTCCTTTCTCTCCAGATGTGACTCCTTCCCTCTTTGTGGGAGTCAGTTCTTCTCTTGCATCCTGTGTTTACCAGTGCTTGAAGTCAGATCGTCAGGCTTGGCTGCGAGAACTTTTACCCACTGAGCCATCTCACTGGCCTCTTGGTTGATTATTTTTTAACGTGTGTGTGTGTGTGTGTGTGTGTGTGTGTGTGAGAGAGAGAGAGAGAGAGAGAGAGAGAGAGAGAGAGAGAGAGAGACATAAAATTCATGGATTCTTACCCCTTTCTCTTTCATGGACTCTCTTTACAATCTGATAGACTCTTGCTGAGTATAACAGTGTCCCATGTATAAAGTAAAATGTTAGGGTTACAGAGGATATTACGATTTCACTCCCCAAAGTATTTTAAAAGTCTTGTAATGTAACAATTGCCTCCTTTTAGATTTCATCTTAGTTTTTGAAATGAGGTTTATTTGACTAGGCTGGTCTTAAACTTGTTAGCTCATGGGATCCTCATGCCCCAGCCTCTCAGAAGCTTGCATTTATCAGTGCTTTAAGTCGCAGGTAACTGCCACGCTGTTATGCCACCCACTTGGCTAGGGTTAAGTTCATTTATCTCTGTTGGTTTTCAATGTTCCTTGGTCCTTGGTCAACGGTCCAATTTCAATGTTTGGAAATACTTTTAGAAATCAAAATATGTTTTTTTAAAATTATGTTAAAAGCGTGGATGGGTCCAAAGCTACAACTATGTTAAATACCGTGTTTGTAAAGAAGCCTCGCTTGCCTCAGCCCTTGTTACTCCACTATGCTGCTTTCAGGTAGCCAAGCACCACAACTTTTGGTTTTCTTGTCATTGTTTCTTTCAGGAAAAAAAAAATTAGTAGCATACTGGGGCTGCTGAAATGGCTTAGAGGTTAAGAGTGTGTATTGCTTTTGCCGAGGGTCAGAGTTTGGCTCCAAGCACCCCTGTCCTACCCACTGTAACTCCAGCTCCAGAGATCTGATGCTGTCTTCTGCTGTCTGTGAGCACCTACACTCTTAGGCACACAGCGCACATACCCACCTCTAGTTAAAAATACATTAACAAATGCTACCACTCAAAAGTGGCTCTGTACACAGCCCCACCTAGACCTCTGCCATTTAACATTTCTGGCGGCCAGCCTAAAGGGTTGCATGGAGGTTCCCCAAGGAACAAATGCATCAGTTTATTCACTCTCTTCTCTATTGGCCAGCATCCCGCTCCCTAGTTATCAAGGGTAATAGACATGGGCTGAGAGGCCACAGGAAGCATAATGAAACAAAGGACACGAATATAAAGAGGGTCCCGAGGAACAGTATGCAGGGGAAGAATGAAGGGCCATACGTTCCTAGGGGGAGATGAGGAAAGCTATGCAACCATGAAAAGAAAATGCAAGCCGACAAAGAAATGCTCACAGTATAAAGAGTTCTTGGAAAAGTAAAAGTTTGGTATAAAAGATAGTCATTAAGATGAACTGGAAAATAAAGTTGCTTATAAACTAGAGTAGAGACAGGCAGGTCTCTGTGAGTACAAAGCCAGCCTCATCTACAGAGTGAGTTTCAGGCTAGCCAAGGCTACATAGTGAGACCCTGTGTTGAACAAACACATAAGAGCAGAATAAAACAAAACAAAACAAAACAAAACCAAAAAATGTGAACCAGGACAATGGTGATTTGAAAACTAAGGAACGGTGTAGGGCAATTCTGGAAGTCCACTGTCTGACCGGCAGGAGGAGAAAATAATGAAACCGGAGAAGAAATAACCAAGTTAATTCAGAAGCTTGACTGCTAAGAATGAAAGAAGGCACCCAGTAGCCAGTGGCATAGACAAGGGGGCCCACAGTTCTGCAAAGCATCGTGTAACTTCAAAACACTGAAGAAGGAAGTTCCGTAGGTTTCCAGAATAGAGAAAAAATAAAAAATAAAAGAATCCAGTAATAGAATGTTTCCAGCAGTTTCAACAACTCTCGGAGCTAGAAGTCCCTCGAGTAAATGATTTCTGATCCTGAATTTTATACCCAGACAAACTAGAATACTAAGGATGAGGGTTTTTTGGTAAGCAGTCTCAAAGTATTTACCGGATAGGGATAGCGTATAAAACCGGGAAGAAATATCCCAACAAGTAGCAATCAAACGCATTTGCAGACATGAACACAGCTACTAAATAAACATCAAAAGACATAAAGGTGACTCCCTCGGGGGAGTTAGCTAGGAGGGCAGCAGGGGTTTGCTTTTTCAACAGTACCAATATTTTCATAAAACTTTAAAAAATAACTTTGAAAAGCAAAATCTGCTTATGTGACACTTTTGAAGAGTCTATTAAAGGGGAAAGTGGCAAGAGTTAGAGAAGCTATGGAAATTGATGGAAAAGCACGGAGGCACATTTTAATCTCATACACCCTCTGCAATGTAGGAAACGCACTGCGCCTTTTGGAAGTGGAGATTATGAAGTTGAACAAATGGGGTAGGGTGTACGGAAACAAGTTAGAGCAAGGAACGATTCATAAAGCCTCTTTAAAATGAAAGGACTAGCAATATCTGGAACCAGCAAGAGTCTGAAAAAAGTTTTTTTTTTTTAACTTTATGATATAATTGTTTGGAAGGCTTAAAAAAAACACGCTCGAGATATACCTCATATCAGAAAAAAAAAAAAAAAGCCAAGCACCAGTATTTTAAAAATACCACGTAACGGGGTGGGGGTGGGGTACTAGAGGACCGCCTTTGTGCCTGGGACCCTCTAACACTGCAGTCTAACGGCCCAGCTATAGGCAATGGAGTGTCACCGAAGGACTTTAAGGGGGAAATGGTGCCACACGTTTGGGGGCATTGGAATGGGAGAAGACCAGAAGGAGGCTGCTAGTAGGGAGGTGTGCTGGGAAGGACCGAGGTGTTCCCTGGGCCTCGGTCCCTCCGCCTCCCCCGGGCTCTTGTCTTCCGCCCTTCGACGCACCCCTGGGCGCTGTCCCAAGGAGGCCCGTGAGCCACCGGGAGGCGGCGTGCAGCGGCCGCGCCCTCTGATTGGGTCGGGAGCGCCCCCTCCCCCCTCCCCTCTCCCCCCCGAGGGTGGGAACGTGATTCCTGTCCCCTCAGTCGCCAGGACCACCCGGTGGGGGGCGAGTGCGCATCCCGGTTTCCGAGAGTTTCGGAGCGACCGCACCGCGCCCTCGGGACTCCGTGGCCCTTCTGCCAGGTGCCTGGACGGCTCCTGCCCGCGTGACAGGAATCCTGCATGACGGAGGCGACGAGCCTCGCGCAGCTCGGTGCTTCGCTGCCCCGTCCGCTCCCGACCTCCGGGGACCGCGCGTCGGGCGCGCGGTGAGTGCGACGTCGTCGTCGGCGTCTGAGGGGACGACGCGGGCGGCCCCGACGGAAGCGCGCTACCCCCGTGCGTGCTGAGCGATGGCTTCCACGACCGCCGGCCGCCGCTGGCCTCCGAGGAGACGCTGCTCTCGACGGGGCCCCATGCCGCGGCCCCGAGCTCCTGGCTCGAAGCTCCCGGGCCCGGAGGTCGGGCCTCCACGCCCGGGGCCTCTCCCGCGCGGCGGTGCGGGACGCGACCCGATCCTCGGAGCAAAGGCGACACCTTCTTCTCCCGCCGCTCGGCGACACGTGACGGCTCTCGGGGCCCCGCAGCCGCGTGGGAGCGCGGACTCGGCCTGCGCTGCGCTCCCCCAGCCTGTCCCGCACGAGCCGCTGGAAGCAGCCCCTCGCCTCGCCCCGGGCCCGGAACGCAGGGCCTCCGTGTCACCTGCGCGCGTGCCGAGGAGGCGGCGGCGGCCCCGGACCGTGTGGGGCCCACGCGCGGCAAGGTGCGTAGCTGATGTGTGTGTGTGTGTGTGTGTGTGTGTGTGTGTACCTGGGGCTTTGCGGGCCGCGAGTCCCCGAGGTCCCCGCGGGGTCGTCCACCCGGGACCGCGGCCTGGCGCGGGGAGGTCGCGCGCGCGGCGACACGGCCAGGGCGGCGCGGCCCAGCGGAGCTTTCCCTGCGGGGACCACCCCCTCCCCCGGGAGGGGTAGTAGTAGTGGGGGGGGGCGGCTCCGGGCCGCACCGCGGCGGACGCGCCTCGCGGCACAGCCTGGCTCGAGGTGTGCGGCCGCGGGGCAGCGGGAGCGGCAGGCAATCGGCGGGGAGCGCGGGGCGCGGGCTGACCCCTTAGGGGGAGGCCTCTGCCCTCCATCCCCGCGGCCTCCGCGGCCCACTCTCCGCGGCCGACCCGAGTCGCGGGGCGGTTTGCGCAGAAGCGCGGGGCTCAGGCCGCTGCTTGGCGGGGCATTGCCTAGCTCATCCTCCGGCCCCATCCCTCACTCCTGCCCTCGGGGAGCGGGCGGGGGTGGGGGAGCTGGGGGCTCTGCGCACTTGTAACCGGCCTGCTGGGGACTCGCTGGTCCGCCACCTCTGCTCCCTGCTGGAGGCGTTTCTCAGAGGCAAGCAAGCTGGGGTTCTGCTGCTGCCTAGGGACAGTTCTTACGGAAATATGCAACTTGGGGGAAAAAAAATAGAAAAATTTAAAAAGAAGGAAGAGGGGGCTGTGAAATCTGCAAGCGGCGGCGCGGGGCGGGAAACCTGCTTCAGCTCAACAGTCCTAATCACCGCTTCTTTAGCTGTGGGGTCGGGGGAGGGTGAGCTGGGACCCGGAGACCCTGAGCCCCTTACACCAGTATTTATCTCCTGCTGTTTTCAGCTTTTCGTGTGGCAGACATCTTTTTGATTTTGAGGAAAGACTATTACCCTGCTGGCACGGTCTTTTGTTGAACGACCAGTTTTGGTGCTTTCTAGAAAGTACCTTATTGTAGAGGGATCAGACTTTTGTTTTTAACTGTTTTTCTACCAGGTCTGTTTTGTAGGATTGCGGGGTGATTTCCTTTTTGCCTGTGTGTCTTAAAAATATTGTTTAAGAAAATCTGCATCAAACAATGGATTTCATGATGACATGAATATTACTATACATACTTGTGTCCCCCTTGCTTGTCTCTGCTCCCCTCAGAGTCCCCGCCCCGCCCCGTGTTTCACGTATTCATATACAGAGAAATCTAGATTGTACATATAAGAAAATAGTTTCATCTCAGTAGTTCATGAGAATTTTTAGTGTACACAGGGCCTTAAGAGTTTTTTTTTTTAAAGATTTATTTATGTAGTTACTTATGCATACAGTGTTCTGCCTGCATGTATACCTGCTTGCCAGAAGAGGGCACCAGATCTCCCTGTGGTTGCTGGGAGTTAAGTGCTCTTAAGCCTCTGAACCATTTCTCCAGCCTGGGTTTAAGAGTTTTTATACAGCCGGCCAGTGGAGGCGCACACCTTTAATCCCAGCACTCGGGAGGCAGAGGCAGGTGGATCACTGTGAATTCGAGGCCAGCCTGGTCTACAAAGTGAGTCCAGGACAGCCAAGGCTACATGGAGAAACCCTGTCTGGAAAAACCAAATAGAAAAAAGAAAAAAGAAAAAAAAGTCTGTGTGTGTGTGTGTGTGTGTGTGTGTGTGTGTGTGTGTGTGTGTTAAATTTAGATTGTACATGTGTGTCTGGCTAATTTTGTTTTACTTAGTTCCAAGTTCCATTCAGTTTCATGCAAATGATGTAGTGTGATTCTCAATGGATGAGTAGAACTCAATTTGTGTATATACGCCACATTTTTTTATTCACATCTCTTGATGAATGTCAGGGCTGATTGTGTATCTTGGACACTGCAGCAATAAATACGAATGTACAAGCATCTGGATCATATGGTAGTTCTCTTTTTAGTTTTTTGAGTCCACAGTCCACACTGATTTCTGCTATGGCTGCACCACCACTTTACACAGACACCACTAACCCTACCCACATCTTTACCAGTTTTCGCTGTCAAGTATTTTCTTGACTGGAGTGAAATGGAATATCAATGTAGTTTTAATTCGTGTTTTCCTGAAGGACGGTGTCCAATTCATTTGCTCATTTGTTGATTGGCTGGCGTGTGTGTGTGTGTGTGTGTGTGTGTGTGTGTGTGTGTGTGTTTAATTTTTGGAGCTCTGGGAGCTAAAGAGATGACTCAGAGGTTAGCAGCACTTCTTTCTTGCTCTTGGATGTGGCTCAGGGTCTCTGACCCACATGGTGGCTCACAATGGCTCTAACTCCAGTTTCTGGGCCTCTGACTCCCTCTTCTGGTCTTCTTGGGCACTGATCACACACGCAATGCAATTCATATATGTAGACAAAACACTCATACACATAAACTTAATTTTGGAGTTTTCTACTAGATATTTCTAGTATAAATTAATTATTATTTCTTCTCATATTTGTATAGTTGATGAAGATTTTCTCCCAGTCCGTAGGTTTTCACTCTTCTGATTATTTCTTTGGCTGTGCAGATGCATTTCAATTTCATTCAATCCTATCTGTTAATAATGCAATTATTTCTTCAGTTATTGGAGCTCATTTCAGAAACTCTTTGCCTTTCAGAGTGCCAAGGCTTATATTAGCCTGTTAGTGAGATATTTTGAATTGATTATTTTTTAACATGGTGAGAGAAGGAGATTTAGTTACACAGGTCTACATGGGAATACACACACACACACACACACACACACACACAGAGTTTTCTCAGCACCATTTGTGGAACTTTGGTTTCAATGTACATGTTTGCCAGAAATTAGGTGGCAGCAGCTGTGTCTTGATAATGAGTCCCCAGTTCTAATCAGCTGCTCTGTGTGCTGTTTGGGGGCTAGTACCGTATTATTTTTGAGCCACATATTTTGATGGTATTTATGTCATTGTTTATTGTGCTACCAGTTTGCTCTGGCTTTTCAGGGTCTTTTGTGCTTCCATATCAATGTTTGGATTTTTTGTTATTTCTCTGAAGTGTGTTGGGACCGTGATTAGGATTGCATTGAATCTGTAGATTGCTTTCAGTAGTACAACAATATCCACTCTTCCGCCAATCTATGGTCATGCGCTGTCTTTCCATCTGCTGGTATTTTCTTGTGTTTCAAAATATTCATTATAAAGATCTTTTACCTCCTTGGATAGGTTTATTCTTATTTTTATATTTTTTAGTTTTGAAGCATTGTGAATTGACCCCCCCCCCCAAAAAAAAACCAAAAACCTCTGGTTTATTTTTTCTTTTGTTTCTTTTTTTTCACCATTGTTATGTAGAAAAGCTACTGAGTTTGTCTGTTGATTTTGTGTCCTACTTTGCTGAGAGTATTTACCAGGTATAAGAGTGTTAGTATTTACCAGGTATAAGAGTGCTCTGGTAAACCAGGCGTGGTGGCACATGCCTTTAATCCCAGCACTCGGGAGGCAGAGGCAGGTGGATCGCTGTGAGTTCAAGGCCAGCCTGGTCTACAAAGTGAGTCCAGGATGGCCAAGGCTACACAGAGAAACCCTGTCCCGAAAAACCAAAAACAAACAAACAAAACAAAAACAAAAACAAAACAAAACAAAAGAGTGCTCTGGTAGAAAATTTCAAGTATAGAATGATGCTGCTTACAAATAGGAAAATTACGATTCTTCATCCCCATTTGTAACTCTTTTCTTACCACTGCAGCTGAGAATTTACACACTATGTATGACAGTAGAGAGAATGAGTGACCTTTTCTCATTCCAGATTCAAGAGAAATTGTTCTCAACTTCCCCTCACTTAGTATATTATAATAGCTTTTATTATATGCTTCATCTATTTATGTAGGGCTTTTAAACATAAATGGATGTTGAACTTTAAAGAATTTTCTACATTGTTGAGGCAATCGTGTAATTTCTGGTGTTAAGATTATCGGCTGTATCACACTTACTGGTTTGTGTATGTTGAACCATCCTTGCATTTTGGGGATGTAACCAACTTGATCATTTTTTTCTTAACGTGTTGATTCAGCTTGCAAACATTTTATTGAGAAAGTCTGCATCTGTGTTTGTCAGGGAAATTGGTGCATAGTCTTCTTTGTGTTTTTATTTATTTTTGGTATCAGAGTAATACTAGATTCATAGAATAAGTTTGGGAGTGTTCCTTCCCTTTTTATTTTATGGAGCAACGGTTTGAGGAGCATTGGTGTATTAGCTCCCCTCCCCCACTTTTGTTTTTTGAGACAGTTTCTCTATGTAGTTCTGGCTGTCCTAGAACTGGCTTTGTAGACCAGGCTGGCCTCAAACTCCCAGAGATCCACCTGCCTCTGTCTTCCGAGAGATGGGATTAAAGGTGTGTGCCACCATGCCCAGCTGGTGTAGTAGCCCTTTAAAGGTTTGGGGAAACTCAGTAGTAAATCAGTCTTGGATTTCTCTTTTTTCATAAGACTCTTTGTTACTATTTGAACCTCAGGGATCACTATGGATCTTATACAATTACTTATATCCTCTTCATCTTATCTTGGTAAGTCATCTGTCTGTCCCCAGGATTTATCCATTTTGTCTAGATTTTAAGCCTTTTGGAGCTGAAAAATTTAAAGCATTCCCTAATGATCCTCTGGATTTCAATGGTATCTACTGTAAAATATACCTTTTCATCTCTAATTTTATTAATTTGAGTTCTTATCTCTTTTGTGTCTGTTAGTATTTGTCATATGAAATTGAAGCACCAATGTTTGGGGCTTGCTATACTCACAATCATTCAGTCATCTTGATAGACTGTCTCCTCTTAACGCTGTTGTCTTCTTTATCTCTTAGACCAATTTTGTCTTGCAGGCTACTTTATCTGATATGGGAATACTCACACTGGCTTGTTTGTGGCTTCTATTTACTGAGTGTATTGAATGTGCTGTGAATTCTTGGACATCGTGGTCCTGCTTACATAGTATTTCTCTCACTCTTGGAATCCTGCATTACATAGACCTTGTCTTCCATCTCTGATAGTCTTCATCTTTTTATTTTGGTCTGTTTGTGCCTCTTAAAAGATTTATTTTTATTTATTTTAATTTTATGTGTATGAGTATTTTGTTTGCATGTATGTATGTACATCACGTGCCTGGTGCCCACGGAAGCCATTAGATCCCTTTGGACTGGAGTTACAGATGGTTCTGAGCCACCATGTAGATGCTGGGAAAAGAACGTGGGCACTCCAAAAGAACAGTAAGTGCTCTTAACTCCCCAACCATCTCAAGCCCCACCTTTTTTTTTTTTTTAACATTTCTTTCTTTTTTTCTTTCTTTTTTTTTTTTTTTTTTTTTGCCAAAATCTGTTTCATTTCTGAGTTTCCCATGCTTGCTGCTTTCTCTCCCATGTTACTGATTGGTTGGGTTCTTGAGCCTAAGTGTCTTTTAGGTCTTTAAATCCTCTAGAAGAGATAAGATGGGTGAGTGTGTGTGACATTCTCTTTCAGAATTAGGGTTCACTCCCAGGACTATGGGAGTCTATGTCTTTTTTTTTTTTTAATTTTAAACCAAAGCCTGCTGCACAGAGCTACATCCCCAAGCTACAGACTTAGATGAGCCTAAAATGGAATGAATAAAGAGCATCATAGAGCAATTTTCTTTTAAAATGATACTTATATTTTATTTTTTAAAAAGCCGGTTATAGCTCGCTAACAGGACCGCAGTGGTTTCATGATGAAGGCATTACCAGATAGTCGTAGGGCTTCTGAGGTTGGACACCTGTTCTCCTAACTTCCCAACACGCGGTGAACAGGCCTTGCTTCTGTGGAATGCCTAAACGTCTCTTTGCTGGTTGGCTCTTTTTTCTGTGGTTGCTATCGAAGACCCATTTCCATGGTCAGTGCCCTTT
Source organism: Acomys minous (assembly GCF_964271855.1). Classification (NCBI taxonomy): domain Eukaryota; kingdom Metazoa; phylum Chordata; class Mammalia; order Rodentia; family Muridae; genus Acomys; species Acomys minous. The sequence goes on along the minus strand of NC_140495.1, from coordinate 12,518,821 downwards.
TGTTATTTTACCTTTGCTTCTTGGGATGAAAGTCCGCTTAGCTATGAAAATAAGAGTCTGCAGGTGTTCTATTTGAGGGCAGCAGAGAGATTCTGAGGACACGTAAGAACTGAAGTGGAGGTTGGAGGTTGGCTTCTGGCTCTGGTTGTTATTTTTTCCCACATTTCCAAAAATCTATTTGATAATTTTGAAACATGTGCATATGAACCTAAATTTCTAACACAATGCTGTATTATGAGCTATATCATACATAAATTTATTTTTATAGTTGATATGTGTATATGCACTTTTATACTATAGATACTTAAATTCTTTTTTTTTTTTTAAGCTGGCCATTGTTTTTAATAGCAGTGAAAAATAAGATACTCTTTACTTTTCCAGGTGGGGAAGCAGAGCTGATAAGTCAGTGCTTTGGGGTTGGGGAGATGGCTCAGTGGTTAAGAGCACTGGCTGTTCTTCCAGAGGACCCAGGTTCAGTTCCCAGCACCTACATGGCAGCTCATAACTGTCTGTAACTCCAGTTCCAGGGAATTCGACTTCACACAGACGTATGCTGGCAAAACATCAATGCACATAAAATAAAAATAAATGCTTTTAAAAAAGAAAAGTCAGTGCTTTATCTTCAAAATGACCACTTTTCCAGCAGGCTTCCCTAAGAGTGCAGAATGTTACAAGAAATATTTACGTGCAAAAATGGTGAAAACACACACACACACACACACACACACACACACACACACACGCTTAGCAAAGATAACACTTTTAAGTAACGACTAGAGATCAATAGGGGAGACAAAGCCGGAAAAACCATTGACTGAAAAAAGAACACTGAGCTAGAGAAACAAGCCCTTCTGTGATTGAGAAATGGTGCTATGTTGAAACCAAGAATGGTGGTCCTTTTCATGGTAATAGCACTTGACCGTTTTCCTTGACCTTAAAGCACATAAAACAAACATGGCCTTGTTTTCTTCTTTTGTTAAAAATCCGGAAGGGTAAATTATCTTTATCTGTGATCCCCTGGGCTTAGTTTGCTTGAATTAGCTCCATCCTTTTCTGCTTAACTAAACTACATGAACAGGTGAGATGGTGGGGCTGTGTGTCTTTTGTGCTCAAGGCAAATCTATGTTCATCAGTCTCAGTTTTGAAGGTCAGGTACCATTTGTGTAGAATCTTGGTTTGCTCGGCGCTGGGTCTCCCTGTCCTTGAGGGCAGCACCCAAAGCTGACAGGATTCTCGGCTGAGAAACAAGGAGGGTAGTCGGGAGGAAAGGAGAACAAGGACGCACATCACAGCAAACGCAAGCTTCCTGGCCATCTTGATTCAGCAGTTCTGTCTAATAGGATGAGCTCCTCCTTCGTGTTCCAGGCTCTTCCAGGAGCCTCTCCTTTGTAAGTGGCCTGTGCCACTTGTCATATAAGCAAAAACTAGGAACCAAATCTTTATATTAAAAGGTTGGCTTTCATTTTGTGAGGGTATGTGTGTAGTCCACAGGTGCCATAGCACAGGAGTGAAGGTCAGAGGATTAACTTGCTGGAGCTGGTTCTCTCTTTCCACCATGTGAGTGGGTCTTGGGAGTCAAACTCAGGTGTCAGGCTTGGTGGCAAGTGTCTTTACCCACTGAACCCATCTCAATGACCCCAGGAAGTGATGCGCAAAATCACACTTTATTCAGAAAGCAAGCAGTCTGAGAAGACAATGGATCACCACCCCGCAGGTTTGTCTCCCACCTCACCTTCAGCGAGTGGATTAGCAAGTGGATTGTTATGGGAAGGAAACAAACACTTCCAGTCATTCCAAGGTTAGTCGTAGCCTTTGGCCAGGCCTTTGGCCATGTTTCTGAGGTTTTGTGTTCCCTCACTATCCTTGTGTAGCAGGAGAGGATTTGCATGGATGAAATCTAGATCGAAAGCTGTGTGTGTGCTGGGCTACAAGTGGATTCTTTCCCACAGAAGGCAGTGCAAGCATGGTATAACACACTGTGAAGTGAGCCTGTCACTTTGGTCACCCTTGGACCAGATCTTTTTTTGTCTATCAGCACCACCCTCCTGGGAGGGCACACACTTTGCTAATTTCTAGAGCCTATTTAAGCCTGAGCACACTGACCAGGTACTAAGCGTGGCCCCTGGACTTTTTCTCCAATTAATCCTTTTTGCTTGTTTTAAACTTATCCTTGTCTTTTTCTGTTCTGAATCAGTTCTGATCCCCAGAGATACCTGACAGCTATGGGTTTAGCTAGTAAGGGTGTACATTGGTAAGCTTTGCTAATAGCGACAGAACAGACGTAATGCTGGGCAGACCTGTGAGGATAGATGGCTAGAGATGGGAGCAAGCACTCAGACTGCAGCTCCTCAGTCCTCCCAGGGCGAAAAGCAGGAAGGCAGTTTTGAGCTGTATCTGGATAGAGGAAGATAGGATGAGAGGTATCAGGAAGGAGAGAGGAAGATTCTAGATTAAAGGACCAGCTGTTTTTGAAGAGTATTGGTCAGCATAAGGGTTTATACTATAAGCATCAATACTAATAGTTTATCCTATGCCAGCCAGTGTGTAAACTATGGGATCTGGAATCAGCAAGCTGTGAACATGCCTCGTAGCCTGGCCCATGTCTAAGTTTGTTTGTCTTGTAACATGTATGGGTGCATACTTCAATTTCATTGGGTTGGTTTTTGAGGAATTTCATTTAACTTTGAAATTCACTCTTTATGTTTTTTCTAGTCACCATCACCCTTTGTATACCTTGCCTTGCCAAGGGATTGTGAGCACAGATTTTTAGTTCAGACTTGAGCTTGTCCTTTTCAAGGAGGATTCCTTCCTGTGTAAGCCTGTTTCCTGACCTGTCAAATTGGAATAACTGTATGTTTCCTTTATTGACTATTTTCAGTCATATTCCCCAGAAAATGGCTGTGAAGGGTTTTGCGTGGGGCTGTCAGGTAGGAAGCATGCAGCACCTCCCCCCTCTGGTCGTGCAGCTGCTTTGGAGTACTCCATAAAAGTAATGAGCAGAAAAACTGCCAGTCTGGGGTACATTCAGAGGATTTGTGGGCTGTAGAAGTTGGAGACCAGCCATCATTCATTAAGCCTTTTCTGTGATTCAGTGGATATATTTAGCAAGGTGGCACATTCACTTCCTAAAGCAGCAATAATGAGTTACCACAAATTGAGGGTCTAAACAGAAGCTTAGTCTCCTACAGTTCAGGAACATTGTCCCCATCACTAGACCTCTTTGTTAATGACGACCATTGGTTTGAGTAGTTTCTTTCTCCCTGCTCCCCTCTGAAACAGGATTTCTCTGTGTAGCCCTGGCTGTCCTGGAATTCACCCCGGAGGCCAGGCTGGCTTCAAATTCCAAAAGATGCACCTGCCTCTGCCTCCTGAGTGCTGGGACTAAAGGCGTGTGCCACCCCCGTGCAGCTTTAGTTTCCTTATTTTATGTTTAACTGTATATATGTGTGCGTCTCTGTGTGGCTATGTGCATGTTAGTGCAGTGCCTCTGGGAGTCAGAAGAGTATGTCAGATCCCCTGTAGCTGGAGTTACAGGCAGCGGTGAGCCTCCCAGTCTGGGTGCTCAGGAATGCACCCAGGTCCTCTGGAAGAGCAGAATGGTCTCTCTCAACACTGGATCAGCCTCTCGAGCCCCATTTTGTTATTTCTTAAATGTCCTTATGGGGCCACACACATACATTCACCCTCTTAAACTCTCTCACTTGCTCTCCAAGTTGCTCTACGAATTGCCCTCCAGTTTGCTTTATTCACTACATGGCATATTTTGACAGTTTATATACTTTATATAGACTCACCTTTTATTTTTAAATATCTTAGTATTGTTCTGTTTTAAGATGTACCACACTTTACTGAAATTTCTCTCTTGAGCTTTTGCATTTGAGTGGCTTTTTCTTTTACAGAGAATCATACAGTGAATAAAGCACTTTTGAAGAACAAATTCCCAGCAACTGAAAGCTATGCTTCGAGTTTGAAAACGGAATGCTTATGACATATGTTTTATCTGTCCACGAGTGTAGGTGAGAGTGACTGCTTCGAGTTCCTGCTGCCTTGAGGTTCCTGCCGTGATGAACTACATGATGTAAACTGCAGGCCAAAAGAAACCCTGGCTTTTGCCAGCAACTGCTCTTTAGTTTTTGGACAAGATCCTTGTTGGGCATTTAGTCAGGCTCCAGATTGAAGCTGTATGCGTGCATCACTTAGAGTTGACAGGGTTCTTCCTAGAACACTGAAGAAAGTCTAAAATTTGTACTCACATCTACTCACTGCTTCTTTAAATGGGACAACGATGTGGTAAAGGCACTGACCAAAGTGCACTGATTGAAGGGATTTGGCAGATGTGTACAGCTGTGTGGCTAACCGCTCTTCCTCTAGAAAGCTCACTCAGCTTTATCTAACCTGGGCCACTTGGTTGGCACAATCTATTTGTTCCTCATGGCCATAGATCTAAGCTTCCATGGTCTTTAGATCATCTGGGGACCTACTTATTTCTTCTATTTAAAACTAATTAAAAATTGTGTGTATGAGTGTTGGTTTGTATGCGTTTCTATGTTCAGTGCCATGGAGGCCAGAACAGGGCAGCACGTTTCCCTGGGATCTGAGTTACAGATGGTTGTGAGAGTTCATGTGGGCTCTGGTGGGTTCTGGGAACTGAGTCTGGGTTCCCTGCCAAAGCAGACAGTGCTCTTAACCCCTGAGGCATGTCTCCTGCCTCTGGGAACCTGTTTCCTATGATTCTTCACCCCCAAGGGCTGCCAAAGCGGAGCCTGGCTTTTGAGGCTTGGAGCTGTCTGCAGCGTCTTTCCTGTCCTTTGGGATCTCTGCTACTGCAGCTACAGAATTCTCTGCTTTTACAGACCCTGTGCCTAGGTAAGGCTCATCTACATCCACAGCTCAATAGTTCTACCTTAAGGAGCACAAAAATAAATCTATAACGTTTCCTTGGCTGTGTGATGTATACACAAGTGGTCTGGTGACTCAGGTGTGAACACTTTACTATTTGGCCTACCACAGAGTGGGAAGGGGAAATTTCTTTTCCAGGCTCTTTCAAGTCATGACTCATTCCTTTTCAGTTTACTTAAAAGCTACCTTTATCCACAGGGAATGATTTGATGTCATAAATTTATTTCTGGATAATCTGTGCTGTTCCACTCACATGCTTACTCTTTTACATGTTAGCACCATTCCAAAAAATGTAGGCAAGTTTCTAAAAAACATTTAAAAATCCTAAAGAATATTTTACCTTAATATTTCTAACATTAAAAATATCTTGGCTATTCTGGCTTATTTATCTCTTAGGTGAACCTGAGAGATATTTCATTAATTTATTTATACATCTTGTCTTGCAAAAGTTAAAAATTCAGATTTTGGGCTGATAAGATGACTCAGTAGGTAAGGGCAAGTGTCAACTGTGCTGACCAGAACCCGATCCCTGAAGTGCCTGGTGGAAAGGGAAAACCATGCGTTGCTCTTGCAAGTTGTTCTCTGACCTTCGGGTGTGTGCCTAAGTACAGGACTCCCCTTCCACCGTAGATACATAAATGTAATTAAAATTTTAAATAAAAATTTGTTGAAATATATTCAATAATAAGGACAGATATATCCAGGACAGCCAAGAAGGCTATACCAAGGAAAAACTTAAAAAAAAAAAAAAAAGGAAGATCTAACTATTTATTTATTTATTTAGAGACAGGGTTTCTCTGTGTATCCATGGTTGTCTTGGACTTGCTTTGTCGAGCAGGCTGGCCTCGACTTACAGCCATTTGCCTGTCTCTGCCTCCTGAGTGCTGAGGCATGCACCATCAAATCTGGCTGGATCTGACATTTTATAATTGTGAATTTCCCCAGACAGAAATTCAGGTTATTTTTAAAAGTTAAGATTGATAGGTGGCACACACCTTTAATCCCAGCACTGGGGAGGCAGAGACAGGTGGATCGCTGTGAGTTTGAGGCCAGCCTGGTCTACAAAGTGAGTCCAGGACAGCCAAGGCTTCATAGAGAAACCCTGTTTTAACAAACAAACAAACAAACAAACAAAGATTGATAGGTGAGTAAAGTTTATTTTATTTTTCCTATAAATCAGTCTTGCAAACTCAGGATGTTTGTGGATATTTCATAAGGATTCTCTTATAAAAGCTCCTGTAAGGCTGGGCATTGTGGGGCATGCCTTTAATCCCAGCACTCAGGAGGCAGAGGCAGGTGGATCTCTCTGAGTTCAGCCTGGTCTACAGAGCAAGTCTAGGACAGCCAGGCCCTGTTACAAAGAGAAACCCATGTCTCAAAAAAACCTAAACAAAACAAAACTTACATAGGAATTACTATTTTTACTAAGTTCAGTATTTTGTTATTCTAGTTAGTATTTCTTTCAAAATCTGTTTCCTCAGGTTGGACAGATACAAGTTGTTTTAGTCCTGTGTTAATTTCTGCTTGTAAAAATCAAGTCATGTAGCAGTGTCGAGTTAATCAGCCGCCCTAGGAGGCCTGCTTCTCCTTTCCTCACAGTGAGCTGTTCGTTTGTAATCTGAACTTTAATGAAAGACATATTTTCAAGTACTGCTTAGTCAAGGGACAAGAGTGAGTCATTCTGAGGTGAGTCAAGTCTTAATCTGACTGTCAGGGGACGTTTACAATCTAAAAATTGACTGTCTTGAAAATTCTGTTCAGCAATAAGCCAAGTCCAGAACAAACCAGTAAAATGTTAGGCCTTTCTCCATCCCGTTCGAAAGCAAGCAAGCAAGCAAGCAAACAAACACCCAAATTGTTTCACGAAAGCATGTCAGAACATTTTCTTCATGTTTGTTTTGCAGTGTTAACAGTGGTTTTATTGGATTGCGTTTTGGCTTTTCCAGTTGTTCATCCTTTAAAGGGAATTAGGTATAAAGTACTTAGTAGTTTGGAGACGCTCTGGAGTAGCAAACCCATTTCTGGCTGCAGTGCTCTAAGTACAAAGAAGGCATGCTCTAGGAGCTGCCGGCAGGTTTGCTCAGCACTGCCTGTGACCCCCACAGTTTGTCCCCAACTATGGTTCGGGGAGTTGTCCCAAGAGAACTTAGCCCGTGCTCACAGGTGTTGCTTGTTCTGCATTAAAGGCTAGTCAGAAGAGAAAGCAGCAGATGCTCACGGTGGCACCGTGAATGTTGAGAGCGCAGAGAAATGTGTAGCCCTGCATGTTCTTCATCCGTTGGTGGTACCTGGGTTGGAGACTAATTTTCTGCTGAGTTAACACTATTTTGATGTTGCACCTGGGTGACAGCTCTATCCAGGACAGCACTCCCCAGTAGGACTTTTTGCTATGATGGAAACAGTTTAGAACCATTTTTTAAAAAGCAAGAACAGTAGTAGCCACTAGCCATGTGGCCGTAGAGCATCTGAGATGTGCTTAGAGTGACAGAGGAGGGGAGCTTTGTGCTGGAGAGATGGCCCAGGCATGAGGGGTGCTTGCTGCTCTGGCAGAGGGCCTGGGTTGGATTCCTAGCAGCTTACTCCTATAATTCCAGTTCCAGGGAATCCAACACCCTTTTCTGATGTTGGGCACCATGCACATACATACATGCAGGCAAACACTCATCACACGTAAAAAGATACATCTTTAAAAAAAAAAAGAATGGGTGTTTTGATTGCGTTTTACCTAATTTGAATTAAATTGTCTGTATCTGTCTATGGCTAGTGGTGCCATATTGGATAAGCTGCTCCCAGAGCAGCTGGATAGATTAGCAGCAGTCAGACCAAAGCCACTGTGATGTAACTCCAGGAAATAGCTGGGCAATAAGGACACAGGCGCAGTTGGAGACACCTTGCTGTGGAAACTGCGCTCCTGTAAAGCTTCTCTTTGAACACCTGCCATTATAGAGCCAGATACTGACTCCACCCACCCCCAATTCCTATTTCTCACCAGTGAGACACAGGAAGTCTACTTGGGGGACTTCAAGAAAGTGTTACTTATTTTCAAGTGTTGAGTGGTGACGAGAGCCGGGTAGCCCTTCTCCTTTCCTTCTTCCCGCCGTTAGGAGACACTCGAGTTTCAGGGACCTTTTCATCCTTGAGAAGACAAGCATGATGGCATACACAGAGCCAGTGTGTTCAAGATGGCGTCACAGAAAGAGGAGGCAGTGTGCTCTTCCTGCCCAACTTCTGAGAAAATGACCCCTCCTGGGTCAAATGCTGTCATACATTCTGGGGGCCAAGTGTGCACTCAAATACAAGCGCAGACCTCTGCATTCCTCAGTTAACATTCCCACCAACCTCCTGTCATTCTTTGGGCTCTTTCCTCTTCCTTTGAGGTTTAACTTTTTGCTTAGTGCAGAAGGACATTTAGCACCACACACCTTCATATTTCAGTACCTAGGTTCATAGCCTTACATCCACATTGCCTGAGAAGTGAAGTTAAAGATCGTTTGTAGAAGGACGTGCCCATATTTGAAATTGATGTCTAATTGAGTGGTAGAAAAAGTGACAAATTAAAGAAAGATTTGACAGAATAGGATCCACCCAACTCTCACCAGAAGAGAGAGGAAAGGAAAGCTACTTAAAGGGGCAATAAAGAGAGAGAGAAAGAGAGAGAGAGAGAGAGAGAGAGAGAGAGAGAGAGAGAGAGAGAGAGGAGGCAGTTTTACCAGGAGAGCTTTACAGAGAGAGGTTGAATGGGAGAACAAGCCAGACACAGGTAAAGATAGAATGAACCAGAAAATGAGAAGGAGCCAGAGAATTAGAAAAGATTCTTGCCTCTGCCCAAGTGACTTGTGGATGGTTTATGCAGAGGGCTAGAGGTATGTATAGCTAAGCGGTGTATAGTCAAGGTGTGAACACATTGACCAATCATTGTTTTTTTCCCTCTCTGGTCTTTTCCTGCATGGTAGTGTGATGTTGTCAGAAGGATGTGCAGTTTCCTTCAGGGAGACAAGTTTCCTCTCTGGTTGGCACCAGGCTTCAGGGTGAGACTCTTAGGGGAATTCTAATTTCTTGGGGACCGTGTAGTCTTATAGGCAAAGGAAGGGACTTGTCTAACTCTTTAGAATATCTTCATTGCTGACAGGCCTTGTATACTCTGAGATCAACAGACACACTTCAAGTAGTTGCTAGAAGTGTATTCAGTTTGTAAGACAAATCGAGTTACTTTTACTTCTCTTCACAGCTGTGTTACAGCGTGAGTGATAGTGAGGGTCTGAGATGCCCAACCAGTTGTACTGGATTTTTCTATAATGTGAAGTGATTTGTAGCCAAAATGAAAATTAAAAATTTTTTTTCTGTGGCAGATTTAAATTTCAGTGATTTGTCTTTGAAATGTGTTAAATAATTTGTCTTCTTACTTTAGTATATAGCTTCATTTCATCTGTGGAGGAAAAAAAGTGACCAAAAGTTGATGTAGTGCTGTACATATTAACCAAAGTTTTAAACCAAAGCTGTGTCCAAGCAGATAGCTCAAACCCCAAGCTGCACATAAAACCAAAGCAAACAAGAAACCAGGTTACCCTAAGCGGAACAAGAGAGCAGCTTCTGCTAGCTGAAAATTATTATTGTCCAGCCATATTTTGGGGCTCTAGCCCTTCAACTGGCCTGTATGTAAAGGCCAGGTAACCCATGTGTTCCCTTAGAGATGACATGTCAAAAAGAGCTGGTAAGATGAGCTGATCAGAAGTTGTCCCTAGGAGAAGAAAGTGTTACAAGGAGTGTGCTGAGTTTAGGAGTTGTATGAGGAATTCCGAACAATTTCAACCTTCTTTTCCCTTCTGGACTAAGAACAATTTACTAAGAAAGGAATGTATGTCGGGCTTTAAAAGTACACTTGAAAGACTTCAGATTTGACTGAGAAGACCAGAAGAGCTCTCCTTTCTTTGTTCACCCCTAATTCCTCCCTTTGTCCATAAACTCACATGGCAGGGGACAGCTGAGCTGTGAACATATGTGATGCCATGGTGGCCAAACTTCACTGAGAACTTTTCATTAGCACGGAACATTTTTTTTTTGTGTGTGTGTGTGTGTGTTGAGACAGGCGTAATTAAATGCCAAGGGAATTCTAAGTCAGGGTATATGGGAACCAAAACCAAGCTAAGCAGGTTAACTGTCAGCAGGAGGGTGGCTGAGTGAGAGAAGCTGGAGGAGCTCTCTAAGCTGTAGAAGTTGTGGAGCTGCCATCCAAAACTGACTCTCGGAGACAGACTAGGACAGTGTGTAAAGACCATTGTTACCACAGGTGGTTAAAGGTGGATGGAAATGTCTGACCATGCATGAAAACGTGTGACATCGCTATCTACCGAGCCTGTGGTTTGTGACAGCTGTGATCCTGAGCTGAGAGTGGTTCCAGCACTAGCCAGGCTAACAGAAATCAGGCAATAGATGTTTCTGCAAAATGGAGTCTCTTATTTAACACAAGTTTCTCAGAGAGCAGAGATCTGCTTGAGATCTTTGGGACCCTGAATTCACAGCTTTCTGGCTGGTTGGGAAGACATGGGCTAACACCTATGTCTCTTGTATGGCACAGATCAGAGACTATGTCATTTTTGGCCACAAAGCCAAACTTTTAGGGCATAGGACAAGGTGAGAAGGTCACCACATCCAGTTTCATTGTTGTTTCAGAGACCCACAATAAAGTTCTGTCTAAATAGACACTGGCTTGATGCGAGCCACAGAACGCCTTGTCTGCATGGATAACCACAATAGGCTAGTTTAGAACTACGCCTGTGTTCTTTCCTATGCATACACTCTATGAAAAATGACACAGGAAGACCAAAAAATTCAAAGACTACCTCACAGAGGGAAAAGATCAACTCAGATTTCAGAGTACTCATAACCAAAATGTTGCTTTTGTCCAAAGAATTAGTTCACAAAATGTTTAAAAGTAGTTTATTTATTTTTATGTGTATGGGTGCTTTGTATGTATGTATGTATGTCTGCACATAACATGTGTGCAGTGCCGCAGAGGCCAGAAGGTGATAGACCCCCTGAAAGTAGAATTAAAGACAGTTGTGAGCTACCATGTGAGTGTTGGCTCTTAGCCTTGAATCATCAATCCAGCCTGGAAATTTTTGTATTACCATATGATGGTAAGGATGCTGATGATATTATTTTATAAAGAGCCAAAGAGTTCTATCTATCATCCTGGCCTTGGTGGTCCCATAGCAGAGGTTCAGGAAGTTGCGCAGTAAGAAACCTTTTGAAAGGCTTTTGTCTGAGGTCCCAGTCTCTACTGCAGTGGCCCAGGACAAACATTATTCCAGTCTCTTTCCCTTTGACATGATTCATGGAAAGAATGCAGGGTTTGGAGCAGAACTGTCTTCAGCATTTACCCACACAGCACCTAGAGGTCCCTGTAGGTGTCTCTGAAAGCATTTCAAACTGTCTTTGTCATTGACTGTCATTGAACCAGAGAAACATCTGTGCTGGGATTCAGCTAAACTCTCACACTCTCCTTTTAGTAGCATTTATGGTATGATTATCATGGTCACACATCATAAAATGTTGAAAATCCAGGAAAACTCAACCCCTACTTAATCTCAGTGGTGTGGTTGTTACCATTTTGTCATATTTTCAATACATTATCTATTGAAAATTTAATTTGTGATCATATGACTTTGTGCAGCCCATATGTTTCCTTTGCATACTCACCCAGTCATTAAATGTTTTGTTTTATTATTTTCAAAATAGCTGATGTATGGGATCCTGTTGCATGGGTAATCTATAGTTGACTTAAATCTTTTACAAACTATGAAGCTTTTCCACTGTGGTGAACATCCATGAGGCTAGTTCCCTGTAAATAGTTCCCCGAAATTTGAAATCATTTTTGTCTCCTTTTTTGTCTAACTCAGACTGGCCTCAAGCTCACTCTCTTGCATTAGCGTGTAGGATGTTGGCATTATAACAAACCACCACAGCTGGATGCCTGGAGTCCCCAGCAACAGAACGGCTTTGTAAAGGACCCATGATGGCCATCATCAGTCATTCTGTGGGTTTTTCATGCTCTAGTCTCTGATCATGAGTGGACAGTTCGATAAATATTTGTTGGGAAATGGCTGGCAGTATTTGGAAGCAAAACATATCTCTATTTCTTTAAGTTAGTTCTTGACATTTTCTCATGTCCTCATTAGTCATTTCTGGATAAATGTAAGACACATAATTTGGAAATCACAGGAGAGTGTGGGAGGGGTTTGTGTTCTGATGTGTAGGAGTCACAGGCCTCATTTTCAAGAAGTTGTACCTAAGGAGTGCGGTGGGGTTCAGAAATCTCCTTCCCAGCAGGGCTACCAGATGTGCTCAGTTCTGCTCCTTCCTCCAGCGCCTTGAGAAGACTCGAAATGATTAGGCAATGAGAATTATTACATATCCAGGAATTGATTTGGCCAACAAGAAACTCAACAGACTTTATGTCCCCATAGGTACATGTACTGCTATCATATCTAATACTCTCCCCACTGTTGAATGATCATTAATATTTAATATTGAATTATTATTTTAGTAATATCAGCGGTTACTCCTTAACCAACTTTACACCTAAATAAGCACACATAGAGACCAGGATCTATTTAATTAGTCTACAGCACAGTGCTGCACAATGATTACTCCATCCTGAGCCTCCACGCTAGTATAGTTTACTTCCATTCAGATTTGTCACATTGTCACATTACACTTGCTTTAAAACCATCTCCTAGGCCATGTTCATTTCTCTTGATGTTCCCGGTCTCTCCTTGTGGCTCCATGTTCTCCTTTCTTCTTTTTCTCCTCCCTTCACTCAATCAGGATGACCCACCCTATTCTGTTATTGCTCAGCGTTGGCTAGTTTGTTTTTATTCACAACACAGAGACCAAATGGTGACATGTTTACACAAACTTGAAACTGGACATGCTTAGAGTTAACGTCACAATGCAGTGTCCAGATTGATCCAGGGAATGGGGTGGTGAAATCAACATTCAAATAAACAAGAGTAAACTGTACATAGTCCACAAGAACATTATGCCAACATCCCACCACTTTGCTTTTGTTGCGCACTGGAAGGGGCTTTTCTTTTGAACCCCACTTTCCTCCCATCACCTTGATAGTTTCTTCTTAAGGCTTTCTTAGGGGTCTCCTCTCCTGCCTTTGCTCAACATACTTGGAAAGAGTCCCTGTCGTGTGGCCAGGGCTGTCAGGCCCTTTTCACCAACCTTTGAGACAAACCTGAGATAGTCATCTGTGTCCTTTCCATGTCTGGTGTGGTTCTTCCACAGCTGTTTAACTGGCCTTGTGTGCTAGGTCCTAGACCTGTAACAGTGAGCAGACGAGGCTGTGATGGGAAAGACGAAGTACTTTCTGGGGTATCAGCAACTTCTGGATCAAGTATTCTCAGGCTTGTTTTATGGAGTATTAAGAAGAAAGGGCCTGGCCCCATTTCCTAACCACTTACAGATGGGGTCTGTAGAATTACAGCACCCTTTCTCTCAGGATGTTATGTGGGGAAAGAAGGACCATCGACTGAATTTTACTTGTCTGGACATGCATAGGATCAAGGCCATAAATTTGGAATTGATCAGAGCTAAGTAAAAAGTGGACAGTGTCACCCACAGATCATTAGGCAAGTGACTTGAGCCTCCTTGAGCTTGCTTTCTCAAGTGAACCATGGGAATAGGACCTCCTCATGGACTGTGGTGACTTGTGAATGTGACTGTCTCAGTGCTCAACACCTGCCAGCTATACTGTCCTATGCATGAAAGCAGCTACTAGCAGGTCTCTAACACAGAGTAAATGGAATATTCTTGGAGCAAGGAAACTGAGAAAAGAAAGGTCTTCTCAGACATCCTGTCTTAGTAGGAGGTGTGACTGGGCGTGCTCTCTCAAGGTGGGTGGGGCTAGAATGAATAAACTGTGGAGTCCACAAAACAGCCTTGGAAGTGACATGGACCTGGTAACAAGCAGGAGAGCCAGCCTTCCACTTTCTACATGATAGACATAAATGTCTATGTTCATCTGTGGAAAGAATCTGGCACCCGGGTTCTTAACACCATGAGCTTCTCTCTGCTCATCTGTAAGTATGATGAAGCCATCCAGATTCTTCTGCACTTATATACAATGCGGTGAGTATTCAGCTTTCCTAGCCTTGGTTTTCTTTTTGACTAAGCAAGCCTTTTATTGTTATGTTTTCTCCACATTTCTTTTCTTTTTTAAAAAAATATTTATTTATTTATTAGGTCTACAGTGTTTTGCCTGCATGTACACCTGCATGCCAGAAGAGGGCACCAGATCTCATTATAGATGGTTGTGAACCACCATGTGGTTGCTGGGTATTGAACTCCGGACCTTTGGAAGAGCAAGCAATGCTCTTAACCACTGAGCCATCTCTCCAGCCCCCTTTTCCACATTTCTTATCACCTAGCTTCTGTTTCCTTTCTCTTACCACTTCCTATTTATCCTCTATTCATTGTTAGTACAGAGAGTCAAGGAATGGTATTGGAACAGGGAAATGGAAAATGAAGCAGGAGTCTGTTAGGAAACACAATGGAACTTCCCCTCCTGTCTGGTTAAGGGACGAGAGTTTCTGGGGTGGCTGGACCCTAAGCCTCTTTCTTGTCATTGCTTTCATCTTGTTGAATTTCTCTGCCATTTACCCCTGGCCACAGGTGTACCACGGGCCTTCTAGGGCTCACTGGACCTTTCTTCCTCCTCAGATTTGTAGTATTGTGTGACAGGTTTAGAGATTATTGAGAATGGCAAAGAGCCTTTATTTCTATAGTTATAGCTATCAATGTAGTCTGAATTATAAATCAAAACTGAGAAAATAATTATGAATGTATTAAAATATTGGGGGACTATCTAGCGGAAGGAGGGGAACCAGCCACAATAAGATAGGGATAAGGGGGAGGGCAGTGGGAAGCAGAAGATCAAATAAGAACAAAGAATAGTGATACATAAATAGTATGATGAAATCTATAGCTTGATAAAAGAATCTAAACTATTAACTATAGAAGTTCATTTCCCATAGAAATAAAAATAAAAGCAGCATTGCATTAAGGTATGAACAATAATTATATTTCTCAAAATAAACAATCTCATAAGAAATTCGCTTTTGCAAATCTTGCCTACTTCTATATATAATTTATAATGTAATTCTGGAAAGTTCCCTGTATGCATGAAAAAGTACTTGATGCCTCAGCATTATTGTATTGTACTATTAGTTTCTTGTTGCTCGACAAATAACTACATAGTTAGTGGCTTAAGACTACAGATTGTTCTCTTCCGGTTCTGGAGGCCAGAAGTCTGGGCTTACCAGGGCTGCTGCTTTGCTGGGTGGAGTGGGGAGAGCTCTTTGAAGAAGTGATATGTCCCTCCTACAGGTAGGAGTCATCTGTGTAGCGGGGGTCGTCCTCATCCAAAGCCTTTTCTGTTCCTGTGTTTGGCTTTTTTAAATGAATATTTTATTTATTATAATTTCATATTACACCTGGATTGTTATCCCCTCCCTCTTCTCTTCCCATCCCACCCTCCTTCCCTCTTATGCCTCTTCCTTTCCCCTAGACCTCTGATGGTCCTCCTACTCCAACTGTCTGGGGACAGCCTATTAGGTCTCATCAGGGTAGCCTGCACCCTCTTCCTCTATGTGCCCTCTAGGCCATCTTGCCAAGGGGTAGTGACCAAATCATGGGTATCAGAGTGAATGTCAGAGGTTCAGCTGCAGTCACCCTGCCCCCCCCCTCCCAGGGTGGAGAATTGGCGTTCCATCAGTTACATCTGAACAGAGGTCTTGCATGCATTGTTCTTGGCTGGGGGCTGGAGAGGTGGCTCAGAGGTTAAGAGCACTGGCTGCTCTCCCAAAGGTCCTGTATTTGACTTGTGTTCCCTTCTCTCCTAATTCTCTGCTGCTGACCTCAGTGTCTCCTGTGTGTTCTGGGCTGAGGATAGTTAGCAGTTGTGAAGGCAGACATACGGAAGCTTGAGAGTGAGGACAGGAACAGAGACTTTTTTTGCTTTTATTTACAAGATTTAGATAATTTGTTTTTGCATAGTGACTTGCTATTTTCACACTTATAAAATGAAAAGGAACTGCTAAGTCTTGTTTTCTCCCTGTGTGTCTAACATTCCAGTGGCACTTGGGATTCCCTAGATACTGTGGTGCGTTTGGAACCTTCTTTCTTCTTCCAGCTTGTTCTTAGCATTGCCCTTGTTGCCATATGTGCTCTGGGTGCAGCCATGCTTCCGAGGGCCCTTCTTTGGCCACCTTCCAACTATGGCCCTCCTTACAAGCAGGAGTTAGAAGCTGGGGTCTCATTCACCCAGAGCCCTTGTCTTCCCTTTGATCCACCCAGTGGGTTCAAGTACAGTGGAATTCCCTGCCTCCAGCCTGGAGAGACCACTTACCTACAGCCTGTTTCCAGGGTTGGCAATGGAGACTGTGTAATTACGTGTTCTGAGCAGTCCTTCCTCTGCTATGGCGTGGGTGTGGGATGTGTCCTGCCACATCTGCACTCTTGAAAGTCGTGGCAGGAATGCCTTCCCATCCCTGTCTTTATGGCATCATCATTTTACATTTTCTCCAATGTTGTCTACAAATAAAAACATTTGTATCGATCAGTGTGGGGAATGGAATTAAGATGTTGAAAGCATTTGTCATTAAAAGTGTGAGCAGAAGCTGGGTGCAGTGGCTCACACCTGTAATCCCACCACTCAGGGAGGCAGAGGCAGAGGCCTGTGAGCTCAGAAGCCAGCCTGGTCTACAAAGCGAGTCCAGGACAGCCACGGCTACACAGAGAAACCCTGTCTCAGAAAAAAAAAAGTGTGAGCAAGTATTTGGGAGCAGGGAAACATAGGCCTGTACATTGTAAATGTTCCAGGTTTTTTTTTTTTTTTTTTTTTTTTTAGGGAGTTAAAATTGACAGATCTTACATGCATAACAGATACCTCCTGCTAAAACCCTCTGCCTGGTGACAGCAGCCAGCTCCAGAGCGGTAGCCTTTGAAGACTGTCCTTTACAGAGTGATGGCTTAACTGATTGCTGCCTTGTTCTTGCTCACAGGATGCCCCCTCGGGAATTGGCTGTGATGCTGTGCAACAAATCCAATGCATTTTACAGTCTTGGGAAATGGAACGAGGCTTTTCTTGCTGCCAAGGAGTGTCTCCAGTGGGACCCAACCTATGTGAAGGTATGGTAAGAGTGGGTTCATCGCTCCTCTTCTCTCCTTTTAATTTGTTTTTTTTTTTTCCCTTCTTGCAAAGAGAATATTCTAGAAATGCTTCTCTTTAAATGCACTTGCTCTTCAGACAGAAGTCCATGGGCTGAGGGAACCTTTCTCCAGAGGAGCTAGGTACAGGGATGGTGAGTGTTGAAACATACTGCCTGGGGAGAGTGGAGCCCGACTCCCTGCTAGCTGGAGTTCAGTGAGAGACTGGAGGACCTCATTTGGAAATGAGATAGTTAGACAAAGATGCTTGATTTGCAGGTGGTCTTTACTTCATTTTAGCAAGGCTTTATTTCAGATAGTAGTTCAGTAGAATCAAACCCTTTGAGGGGAGCAGGGAAGTTCCAGAGGCCAGTAAGGCTGTTAGCAAAAGTCAGTGTATGGTGTGTGTGAGAGTGTATGTGTGTGTGTGTGTGTGTGTGTGTGTGTGTGTGTGTGTGTGTGTGTGTTTCTTTTTTTTTTTTTTTCTTTTCTTTTCTTTAAGAGTCTCACTATGTAGCCCTAGCTGGCCTGGGATTCACAATATAGACCAGATTAGTCTTGAACTCAAAGAGATGTGCCTGTCCCTGCCTCCTGAGTACTGGGGTTAAAGATGTGCACCAGTATGACTGGTCTGGCAAGTACTACTTTGATGCTTTTTCAGTTGAAATGTCCTGAGTGACCACCTTGTAAGGCAGCTTCATCCCTGGTGTTTCAGGATACACAAAAGGAGGGAGAGACATCATCTCAGACCTTGAGTAATTCATACTCAAACAAAGAGAAGAATAGCATGGAAGTAAAAGATGAGGCTTCAAGTTAAACAGGAGTCTATAGCTATCTGATTTAGTAGACTGTGACGTGTTAAGTTAGTGATCTGAGAGAGAAAGGCTTCTCCGTAAAGCAGGAAAACACCAAACTTTAGCTTTTCCATCACAATCTCTGATGTGCACTAGAGATCTTGCTGTCAGCTCAGGGTCCTCAACCATAAAATAAGAGGATGTTTAGGGCTTCTAGAATTAGAGCCCTAAAGTTGTTAGAAGCAGAACACAATGGGAAGAGGTAGGGGGCTGGAGCCACGCATGACTCAAATACTAGGAGAAAGGCTTGGATATCTTGCATTGTAAGTAGGTATTGACCATTAGTACACCTAGGAAAGCACTCCTGTACTGAGCTATGTCCCCAGCTTAGAGGATAGATACTTTAGAAGCTACTGAGCTTGAAAACGGAAGCACATTTCTGAGATTCTTCTCAAGGGCATGCCAGGGTGGGGAGTAGTTGGGCCCTGCTTGCCTTCCCACTGTTGTGTCTGTGGCCTGAGGAAGTTCTGAAGGATGCTCCCAGTTTCCTCCTGTGCTTATATTCTCAGCTCCTGACAGCATGGCAACCAGAGCCATGTTCCATTCTTACTCAGAGCTCCTAGGCGTCTCTCTTATTCTCCCCCGTCACTGTTCTCTGTAGTAGAGGAAAATGCTAGCCCCTTTTAGCTCAGTGGCTGGAGCCCCAGTGGATTAAGATGAGGAAAAGAGCATAAATTTTACTTGTTACTATTTTTTAAAATAAGAATTTCCTAGAAGATTCTAATGAAGGGGATAAGCCCAGAAGTTTATGTCTTTTTGTTTAGTTTTTTGTTTTTTTTCAAGACAGGGTTTCTCTGTGTAACAGCCCTGGATGTCCTGGAACTTGCTTTGTCACTTTGTAGTCCAGGCTGGCCTTGAACTCACAGAGATCTATCTACCTCCGCCTCTCTAGGATTACAGGCATGCACCACCACGGCCCAGCGTAGTTTATGTCATTTTTAACAAGAGTGAGAAGTTGAAAGGAACCTTAGGTGTAGGGGCTGCAACTTGTGGGGGAAACCAATTGGAAGTAAGAGGTGTTTCCGGAAGAAGGATTATGTGCCTTCACCTCAGTGCTGAAGGTTGGTCTCTGGGAGCCAAGAGCTTCTTTAAGTGAGGGGATTGATGGTAATTGTCCTCCCAGGAGATCCTGTGTGAAGTGGCTAGGGAAGCTCCAGGAAGGCTTTAGGCTGCCTCTTTTAAATCACAAATGCCTTCCTCTTAAAGTAATTCTTATGCCAAGGCAGCACATTTGGGGATAGCATATTCCCATTCTCTTCATATCTACAGAATAAAAGACAAGATTTTAGGTCTGAGGAAACAGATAAATGGGAAATTCTGTGCCAGCTTACGTGGTGGGAAAGCAAATAAACCCAACACAATACAAATGTAGTTTTCCCTCTTTTTTTTTCTAGTTGTTACCTAAGTTCTTTAGATGTCCAAAGAAAGGCAATAAATACTGAGAGATCAAGGTTAAGCAGAATTTTAAAATGCTTGCCTTTGCATGAATCCAGATCGAGAGCACTTCCTGTTAAAAATGACAGTAGTCTTGGGGGATCCCTGCCACTGTAGATGACTAAACTGGAGAAGGCAGTGAGTGCCCTCTTATGTGGAGTCCTGCACCCGTATGTATGTAAAACCAGACCAGCCTCCCTCTTAAATATTACTTTATGTATGTATGTATGTATGTATGTACCTATTTATCTACCTATTTATTCACTTATTTAGAGTGTGTGTGTGTGTGTGTGTGTGTGTGTGTGTGTGTGTGTGTGTGTTTTGGGAGCATGATTGTGCCCTGATGTATGTGGAATCAGAGGACAACTTGTGGGAATTGGTTCTTTTCTTCTCTTGTGGGTCTTGGACCTGAACCCAAGTCGTGCTTGGGACGATGAGGAAACCCAAGTCATGCTTGGCAGCAAGGGCCTTGACTCACTGAGCCGTCTTGTTGTAATTTTCTTCTATTTACAGAAAAAAAAGTTTTTGCCTCTTGTTCCTATTGCTTATCACACAGAACTCAGCAATACTCAATGCTTATCATTGCATTTTTTTCTTACATACTAGTGAACACTGTGTCTACTTGGAGTGAAAAGAATAAGGAACAACTTCTGTGTTTACGCAGAAGTCTCACTCTTTTCCTGAGCAGCAGTCATAGGACACTTTTCATTCTTCTCCTGCCCAGACTGTGATTAGCAGTATGAACAATAAGCCAAAGACACGACCGGAAGCAGCCTGCTTTTTTCCCTCTCTGTCACATTAGGAATTAGAGGTTTTTAACAGGTAAAATATATCAGAAAAACACGGCACAGAGTATAATGTGGGAAGCCTGAGCCTCATGCTTGTTGGAAGCCGTTCTTGGGACTGAGGGGGTGACTCAGTGGGGAAAGTGCTTGCTGAGCAAGCATGAGGAACTCAGTTTGGAACTCAGTACCCACATGCCTGTAACCCAGCACTAGTTGGAGAGAGAGCTAGGTGGATCCTGAGGGCTGGCTGGCCAGTTGGTCAGTCTTGCTGAAATGGTTCAGTGAGAGTTCTTAGTTTTAAAAAAGTGCAATGGAGAGCAATAGGGGAAGACACATGACATTGACTTCTGGCTTCCACACAAGCCCCCTCACCCCACATTCATGGGGGTGGGGTGGGGGGAGGAGAGGAGAGTTGAGTTTGCACAGCGAGACTTATGAAGTTGGATTTTTCCACATTGCCGTCTTGCTTTTCTTAGAGGCAATGGGAAAACCACAGCTTTACTTTGCCTTTCCAGGGATACTACCGAGCTGGTTACTCTTTGCTGCACTTGCTCCAGCCCTATGAAGCGGCTCGAATGTTTTTTGAGGGTCTACGACTTTTGCAGAGAAGCCCAGACCAAGTGCAGGTTCCTGATTTCCTTGTTGGAGTCTTCACAACTATGAGCAGTAAGTCAAACTGGAGGAAAGTATTTTAATTCCTTGTTTCTTACTCCAAATGCCTCATGGGAAAAATGAGTCCAGAGTGTTCTTTTGGGGCTAATGTATTCAGTTGGAATGAAACTGGTCTTACCAGAAAGCATTTGGAAGCCTCAGTGGCTTGTGCCTTTTTAAAAACAGTGAAGTCCTGTTACACTATGACTTAGGGCATTTGGAGTATTGTTTTATACCGTGTAAGTTTCCTTTGTCACTGGTTAGAGAGCTCCTGCTTATACTGCTTGTTGTAGGTGATTTTGTTCTTTTTTTCTCTCTCTCTCATACTTTGGAGACTTTTTAATTAAAAATTTAACAGCCTGCTTCTTTTTTAAAAAATGTATAAACCCATGTTTTGCAAAAAAGTTGAACTCAAAAGTTGTTAAAGTTGGCTTTTGCGTCATGAGTCTGGTGTGTGTTTGAATCTACCCTCAGTGCAACATGATCAGCCCACTGTACCACACGAAGGTAAAACTCAAGAGCCACCAGAGGGGCAAGCTCCTGACGGGCGCTGCGATCAGTTAGTCAGTTCGACTTGTTTTGGACTGGCAGGTATACTGCCTACGAGAAATAACAGAATGGAATCAACCACCGTACCCGATGACTCAACCTACACATGACTTTCTGTTCTAAACAAGACCATACACTATGGCTGTGGACAATGAACACTTACTATCCATCTTAAGGAGATATAGTAGATGAAAGTGGAACCTTCATCAATATTTAAATTATTATTATTGTTATTATTTTGTTTTTGAAGACATGGTTTTTAAACTAAAGCTCAATCAAGCAGACTTTTGACTAAACATTGGAACTTGACCACAGTTCGGTAGCACTGTGGAACCTTAGGAGGTTTTATCCCCCTCTGAGCTTGAAAAGTGTTAACTTTTTTGTAACATGAAGTATGAGAAGAAAAGATATGTGCACACATGGGACAGAGAAATTCTGTGTCTTGGAGCA
The DNA here is from genome assembly GCF_964271855.1 of Acomys minous. Taxonomy (NCBI): domain Eukaryota; kingdom Metazoa; phylum Chordata; class Mammalia; order Rodentia; family Muridae; genus Acomys; species Acomys minous. Next base: position 12,496,983 of record NC_140495.1, on the reverse strand, counting down.
TGGATTTATTATTTTGAAATCTTTTTTTTTTTTTTGAGACGTGATTTCTCTGTGTAGTCTTAGCTGTCCTGGACTCACTCTGTAGACCATGCTGGCCTCGAACTCTCAGAGATCTGCCTGCCCCTGCCTCCCGAGTGCTGAAATTATAGGTATGCACCACCACACCCTGCTTTATTTAAATATTTAAATATGAGTTGGTCTTATACATAAGACAGATTGTGCACATGTCAACACTTAACTCTGTCCTAATGTAGCCCAGTATAAATAATACATTGACTAGACGTCACATCTTTAAGGATCTGTAAGATGGTGGCCCAAAGAGCCATCCTGTTGCTGCTGCTGGCCCAGTGGAAGAGTCAGATGTCCAGGGGTCGGTCAGCTCTGCTCCTGGCCTAGTGGAGTGGGGAGGGATGCATCTGGCTCCTGGGTCAGCTGCAGGCGCTGAGCTGGATCTGAAGCCCTGGCTGCTAACTGCAGAGCCTCTGTTTGCTCTTGCAGGGCATGGAAATGCTCCAGCATTGGTGATTTTGTTCTTTCCTGTGACTTTTAAGTATTTTTCCTCTAATCTGCTAAGAGTTATTCTTCTTTATTAAATATTATTGTTCTTAGTGTGTGCACGCTTTACTTTGAAATGTATTTTCCTGCTGAGGTCTTTAATTTACCATTGACTCTCTGTGGTCTGCATTGGAAACTGTTCCTCAAGGCTCTGACTTCCCTCACTTGAATGATTCTAAACTATGGCATTTTCTTTCAGGTGACTCCATTGTTTTGCAGAGTTTCTTACCCTGCTTTGATCATATTTTCACTGCTGGATTTTCAACAGAAGTGTGGCAATCTGTAATAGATAAGCTGGCAAAGAAAGGATTATGGCATGTGAGTACAGGAAGTTACTCTCATACTAGGAAAACACACTCTCTATTAAGTTAGTTTCTTCTTTGACCCCAAGAGAATATAATGTGTTATTTGTTTATCTTGATACCAGAATAACTTATTAAAAACATTTGTTTATTTATCTCTGTGTGGGTGTGTGTACACATGCATACTTAATGCATATGTGCCTCTGTGTGTATATGTGTGTGTTGTGTACAATATATGTGATGTGTACTTCTTTGTGTGTGCATATGTGCATGCAGATGCATGTGCTTGCGTGTGGAGGCCTGAGGCTGATGTTGAGTGTCTTCCTCAATCACTTTCCACCTTATTTTGTTGAAGAGGATCTGTCACTGAACCTGGAGCTCATCATTCAGATAAGATGGTTGGCCCATGCGCTTCAGGGATTGGCCTATCTTCTCTTGCCTCATCTGGAGTTATAGATGCCTGTTTCTGTGCCTAGATTTTTATGTGGATGCTGGGGAGCTGAACTCAGATCCTAATACTTGCATGACATGCATTTTACCAAGAGAGCCATCTTCACAACTCAAGGTTTCTGTGTAGTTTTAAGAGATTGCTAGCTGGTGAGTAACAGCTAAGTGAGACTGGAGGTATCCTTGAGGCATAATGTTTCATTTACTACTTGAACCCATAATTTCTCCTTTGAGCCTCAGCTTTTCATTTGTAAGTTGTAGTATACAGTGTTACTTTATTAGGGTTTTGCTGAGAATTTAAAAAGAATGGTTAAGGGCACCTAGTGGTAATTTGCTCGTGTGTGCTGAAGCTTTATAATGTGCTAAGCACCGAGATAACAGGTTTTCTTTTTCTTTCTAAATGTGTATGATGTTTGCTTAAGTGTGTCTGGTGCCCAAGGGGGGTAATAGAGGGCATCAGACCCCCTGGAGCTGGAGTTACAGATGTTTGTGAACTGCCATCTGGGTGCTGGGGATCAGACTCTGGTCCCCCGGAAGAGCAACAAGTGCTTCTAACCACTGAGCCATCTCTTAAACTTCTGAGTTAAGGAGTTTTATAATGACTTGACATTATCATCCTACACGATTAAGGTAAGGCCCAGGAGTCCAGCCCAAGGGAGCAGGCCCAAAATCCAGGCTATAGTGATGTGTAGGCACTTTGTAAGCACTGGGGACTGAGCATCTTGTAAAAGCCAGGCCAGTAGTCATAACTCTCAGAACCCTGAGTCCATTCTCTAGGCCTGAACAGAGACACTGGGTCTGTGGAGGTGGGCATCGCTGAGCCAGGCTGAAAGGACCTAGAAGCAAAGTGTGGCCTTAGTTTTAGCGACTATGCCCCTAGCCCATTGGCAGGGATGTGTGTGAGGGAGGCTGGGGTTATGCCTCTAGGCGTGGTCATACAGAGCCTGGAACATGAGGTCTGTGCGACAACAGGCTGCCCTCATCCCCTGCCATGCTGCTTCATATTAGAGAAGCTTGTCCTTAGTGGGTTGTGAGGGAATTAGAAAGAGCTTTGCTCACAGTCAGCCAGGAAGGAATTTAGATAGAGAGACTTTGGTTATCATGGCTCAGGCTGACAAACTTTGTAGGTAGCTTTACAAATTAAATGAAGCTTGTTTTTTTGTTTGTTGTTGTTGACTCATACAACAACCTTTGTGTTCTAATAACCTCTGTGGATAATGTTACCATGCCAATCTTTTCTTGTTGTTCCTTACAAGCAGTCATTTCTACTGTTGTCATCAAAGAAAGACCGACTGCCAAGCAATATCCATGTCTCTGAGTTGTCACTGAAAAATCTCTTTGAGGTAAGGGGGTGATTCTAGAAATGTGCCTTTATAGGAAGGAGGCCATGGACTTCCCCAGCAGCTGTTTCATTGCAGATGTGTTATTCCTGGTGCTTGCAGGCTGAGCATAACCAATTCAGGTTGTTCTGATTAAAAAATGTGAGGATGAAGGAGCTTAAGTTTAGTACTGATGTAGTAACTTCCATGACTGCTAGTATATGCTGTTGTGTTTTCCCAGAAGTATGCCTTCATTGGACTTTATGATAAAATGGAACAAGTACCCATGTTGGTTCAGTGGCTCATCTCCATTGGTGCAAAAATTGAAACCATAGGACCCAGCCCTCTCCATGCTCTCATGCGGCTCTGCATCCAAGCAAGTGAGTGTCCCCTTCACAAACCCACCATCGAGAGCCTGAGGGCTCTGCCAGAGTTGAGCCACTTGAAGCAGACTGTCTGAGCAATTCAGGTCTCCAGCGAGTACACAACATCTTTATTTCTCCTGACACCTAGTAGTTACCAGAGATCCAGCTTGTAAAGATTTTATGTTTTTTAAGTTTTTAGACAGAAGGATAGAGCCCCAGATAGGGATTGGAACAGATAACTGTTGAGACAGAGGTAGCTTGCATGGTTCTGTCCCTCAACATGTTTTTCTCTTTAGCCCAGAGGGCCTAGCACTGTGTTTTGGGACCGTGGCTGGGAGATCCTTGAGAAGACCGTGAGCTAATACTAATGTAGTTGGTTACACTGCCAAAGGCTGCACACTCTCTCCTCCTCTCTCTCTTCTTCTACCTCCCTTCCTCTTTCTCCCTTAGGATAGAAGGAAGGGCCTTTAACATGCGGGACAAGCTGTCTGCCACTGAGCCACTCTCACCCTCACACCCATTTCTAATTTTGAGACCGTGTTTTGCTAGTTACTCTCTCTGGCTTTGAATTCATGTTATAACTCAGGAAGGCCTTAGGATTGTGTTCCTCTTGTCTCAGCCTTCAGAGTAGCTGGGACTACAGGCCATGTGCCCCTAGAGCTAACAGGGCTGTCATTTTCATAAAAAAAGACTCTTTAAAGCTTCATCATTCGGTTTAAAATATTAAACATTTGAGTCCATCATTAACACACATACACTTACACCAATGCTTCAGATAGAAACTTGTGTTTTCTTGCCAGGTGTAAATTTGACATCTGCCTGGACCAGAAGGAGCCAAGAAAGCTCTGTTTAGCTCTTCCTGGCTGTGTCGTCTTCCCTGGGGGGCCTGGGGTGGCCAGGGCCTGGGGCTTTCTTCTTCCATCTTTTATTTCTGCTCCACCACTAACCATTCTATACTCGTGAGATTCTGTACATGATGCTACCCCTTCCTCTTACACAGGGATCGCAAGATAAACATTTAAAAGTGAAGTGTGACTGAAAGTAGTCTAATCTTGGACCCATTTTCAAATGAGACAGGTGAAGATTAGAAATTTGCCTGTGGCCGGGCGGTGGTGGCGCACGCCTGTAATCCCAGAACTCGGGAGGCAGAGGCAGGAGGATCTCTGTGAGTTCGAGGCCAGCCTGGTCTACAAAGTGAGTCTAGGACAGCCAAGACTACACAGAGAAACTCTGTATCGAAAAACAAAACAAAACAAAAAAAGAAAGAAAGAAATTTGCCTGTGTCCTGAAGTTCAAGGCCCTGACCTGTCTCCTCTTTACAATAGCTAGAGCCAGATGCAGCTCAATACATGTTCTCAGCTCCTTCCCCTGCCCTGCCCTGCCCTGCCCTGCCCTGCCCTGCCCTGCCCTGCCCTGCGTTGTTTACCCCCTTTCTCCTGAGTTTCTCCCTCTCAGAAAATCACATGGGCAAGAGTCCCTGTCATGCTTCTAGGGAGACCGACCTGCGATGACCATGCAGTGCTTGCCTCTCTTCTCACCTTTGGGTGGAGAGTAGAAATGTGTGCTGTAGTCCCATTTGGATCCCTTTGGGAGGCATATAGTTGCTTTGCTTTGCTGATTTTATATAGAAAATAATATTTGAACTGATTTCTGCCTAGGGGAAAGCCAGCTCTTCAGGTGGATAATGGAGGACAAGCCTGAGTGGAAAGGTCACATCAACCACAGAGATGATGCTGGCTGCACTGTCCTGCATGTTGCTGCTGCCCACTTCCCGGGATACTCCCTCAAGCGTGAGTAGGGACAGTATGCTGGGATGTGCAGTGGACAATCTGCAGGCATTAGAAAACCCACACATGGCAGGCTCCAACCCCTGAGCTAAAATGACTAGGAGGATGGGCTGTAAGTAGTAGGTGAGGAGGGTCACGGGGCTCCTGTACTCTTTTGACCCTAAGTGGTTTCCGTGGGGTCAAGTGATTCAAGAACAGGTTTCTGGCTACATTTCCCCCACACCCACCCTTCCCATATGTTACAAAGGGCCTTGGTCTTATGCTAAATCTGTGTTGGCTGCCTGAGATAAACCGTGAGCCAGGTAACTGACATGGTCTTTATGGTCCTTAGAACCTAACATGGAATTACATCCTGTCATACACATGGTGCTGTACTGGCCACCTAAATGAGAGCCTGGCATAGCTGAAGGGAGGTTGGCTGTGGTGACGTGGACAGCCTTGTTAGACTGTGAAGGAGGAAAGCTGTTCACTCCATGGAGCTCTTTGATGACACCGATTTCCCCAAACCTTCAGAGACCCATCAGTATCTGCTTTCTGTTGGTCACATAAGAACCATTATCTCCTCCTCTTCCTCCTCCTCCTCTACCTCCTCCTCCTCTCTTCTTCCTCTTCTTCTTCTTTGAATTATGTGTGATGGCATATACATTTAATCCTAGCACTGGGGAGACAGAGGCAGGTGAATCTCTTTTGAGTTCGAGGCCAGTCTGGTCTATATAGTGAGACCTTTTCTCAAACAAACAAACAAAACATTTTATCCCACATTCTCAGGGGTAATGAAATTTCAGGGTCAGTGGATGGAAGTGACAGGAAAGATGCTTACGCCTGGTGATACTATTCTGTGGAGCAGATTTGGTGAGCAAGCAACAGTGGAAATAGAGATTTTTTTCTTTCCTTTTCTTTTTTTAAATCAACACTAAGTATATGTTTTAAATTTTAATTATTTATTTGTGTATGTGTATGTGTGATGCGTGTAAGGAGAAAACATCTTTTGGGAGTTGATTCTCTTTTTTCCCCCATATGGATTACAGGGGTTAAGTTAAGGGTGTCAGCCTTAGTGGCAAGTGCTAAGTAGTCTTGCTTGCTCATGCAATGATTTTTAAAACAAGAACCAGTTAGTTTCTATTGTCCATTTGATAGCCTTTACATGGGAAGGCTTTACATCTCTTTTTAATACTATAATAGTTGTGTTAGTTTCCTATGCTGTGTAACAAAGTTCCATCAATATGGTGGCCTGCAATGACACCCTTCCCTTTGTTGGATGCTCATTTTTAAGCTCACAGTTCTGTAGGTCTTGCATGATGTGACTGGGTCTTCTGCTGATTTTTCAGAAAGGCTGAAAGCAAGGTGTTGGCTTTGGCTGTGTTCTCATCTGGAATTCTAGGTCTGCTTTCAGGCATAATTGGTGGGGTGAATCTAAGATACTGGCCTGAGGTTTCAACTTCCTTTTTGAATATCTGCCAGAAGTTGCTCTGAGTTTCTGCAGTCCACACGACGTCACACTCTGGCATCCCATACCTTCAAAACACCAGGGGAGAACTTGCTGTGCACCCTGTCCTCTAGCTTTGATTCTTTGATGATTGGTTTTCCTCTCTGATTTCCAGAACTTTGGTGTTTGACTCTCATATTCCTAGGTCAGGTCCAGTTGGACAATCTTTCTTAAGGTTAGCTGATTTGGGACCTGCAGAGTCTCATTACAACAGTGCCTAGATTAATCTATGATTAGGTATACAGACACCAAGGATCAGGAATCTTAGGGCTGAGTACTGTGCCTACCACAGTAAGATCTCAGTTGGTAGGAAGCAGGTGTTTACTCTTTGTGTAGTGAGAGAGGCAGCTGTGAGTACAGAGAGGAGGAGGACAGCACGGGGAGAGGCTGACACTTGGCATAGAGATACCCTGTCAGGCAGTGAGCTGTAGGAAGTACACAGGTGAGTGGAAGGTCTTGATTTACTTCTCTGAACCTGTGTAAGTCCTGTGCACCCCAGGGACATACTTGCTCCATTCCAAGAATAGTCACATCTGTGATCACTGAGACCCCTTGATGCTTGTCAGATATGTACATCAGCGCACAAGTGGAGCTGACAGCCAGAAGGTTGGGACAATGACAACAACAACAATAACAACAAAACCCTAATGCCAAAGCAATTGCTACTTCTTTCTTCTGTAGTCAGACAGCGGTGTGTGTGTGTGTGTGTGTGTGTGTGTGTGTGTGTGTGTGTGTGTGTCTGTGTATCTGTGTGTTATGTATGTATATATGTATGTATGTACATATTCATTTTTATCTTTATTTATTTTTTTTTCTGGAACAATATTCTGTTTCCTCTCCAGGGGATAAAGAAATCTGAAGTCACAGCTTGCTCTTATCCTTACAGCTGTAACTGTTGCCTAGTAACCAGATTCCCCCTCTCTCTGCTTGTTGCCAAGGAGAGGGGAGAAAGGTAGAGAGGAGCGCACTTCTGAACCTCTTAAAAGCTATTGTCCTTCCCACTCCACACCAGGACTCCTTGCTTTGGGGGAGTTGGGTGGACTGCCCAAGGCTGTCATTTTAGGCTGCTTAAACCAGAGGGACCCCAGTCCCTTCAGCACTCATGGGGACATCTCCTTATGGAAGGAGCCATGAGCATCCCCCTTTCTCATTTTGGCCTGCTCTAGGACAAACTGAGGATGTGCAGATGCTCCTGAGCTTTGGAGCAGACCCTACTCTGCTAGATGGGCACGCTCGGTCTGTTGTGGATGTCCTGAAAAGGAACAAGAACTTCAGAGCCATTGAGAAAATCAACAGTCACCTGGAAAAGCTGGCTTCGGGTTCTAAAGGCCTATCAGGTACAGTGCCAATGAATCAACTTTTTTGTGGGGAGGTGTTGGAGAATTGGTTCTGTGACATTAGATGCAAATTGGTTTCTCTTTTCTTTGCATGTGTAGGTGGAAGTAAGACCTTTCCCCTCCAATGTTCAGGAAGTGTGTTTGTTTTGTAAATGCCGAATGAGATAACTCTCACAAGAGCATCTCTGATGTTCTTAGAGCTTGTCCAAGTGCACATTTGAACAGTGTAGGCGGCACCCCATATAACACATGGAAAAAGGAGGGAAGCCATGTAGAATAGGAGACAACCAAAAGTAAGCCGACTTCTAAGAAACAGTCACCGCTGACAATTCAAAATGGGTTTACATCTCTATTTCTCGACTGTTGATTGGGGAGACTGCTGTGTAAGATGGAGCAGATGGCTGTACCAGTTCTACTGCTGGACTTTTGTGTGATGCCATTTGTACCATTTATCTTTTATCCTTAATTCTTTAAAATTTCCCTGCTTAACCTATGGGTTGATTCTAAAATCGGAAACCAGTGGGTGGCATTTTCATGATAGTGTGATTGTTTAAGAGCTGCATGGCTGGGCCCACAGAAATGAATCACCAGTCGCCTTGAAACGGTTGCCCTGTCAATGTGACCCTCTTTAAGCAGTGGACCTAGGCCCCCACTTGTATGGAACCTAGTGGCAGTCTGATCTTCACGTGGGTCCCCTAGTAAGTCGAGTGAGTGCTGCCTGTGACATGGACTTTGCTGCCTGCTTTTGATCACTGTATCCTGACTGGGCTGCCTTGCCAGGCCTCAGGGGATAAGAATAAGGTCAGTCCTGATGTGACTTCTTGTGCTGGGGTTGGTGGGAGCGGCTCCCTTTTTCTGAGGAGAAGGGGAGCAGGGATTAGGGAAGAGGGTGGGAGGAAGGGACCAGGAGGAGAGGAAGGAGGGGGCTACAATCTGGATGTAAAGTGAATGTATAGATTAGAAATAAAATTTAAAGTTAAAAATAAAATAAACAATAAAGAGAGCCCCCCAAAAGTGGTGCAGTTTTAGAAGTGTAGATGGATTGTGTTCCTTATAGCTCTTATACTCATGTATGACTTTTATACTTACCTATAGATTTCTTTCTTGATTTGCAAGAGTACCCACTTGAGTTAAGTTTTTCATGGAGGAGGTATGGATGGTAAAATTAGGAGGTTTTTGAAAATGTCTTTATCTTTGTATTGATTGATAATTTGGGTATAGTTATTCCATCTTATTGATAGCAACTTTCTCTTCCCCACCACCTCTTGTACCTGTAATTAGACAGTGCTTTACCATCAGTCACCTGCTACCCTTTACAGGTAGCCTTTTCTGGCGTATTTGTGAATCCATAGCATCTTTAGACTTATACAATATTCTATAAATTTGTGTAACAACTTTGAAAAAATTGTTTCATTTTCTTCTAGCCCCTATTGCTACTGATTAGAAGTCTGATGTTAGTTATTTTGTTTGTTTTTCTAGAAAAATTTCTGGCCTTGAGTTCTGAAATTTCCTTGGGCTATATCAGGACGAATGTCTTTACTTATTCTTTTGTGGCACTTTCTGATTCATTTTAATATGTATTTCTTAGTTCAGGGAAAATATCTTCTCTCATTTTATTCCCCTCCAAATTTTTTCTACTACTAAATCATTGTCTAAGTTTCTTGCATTTGTGTGTCTCTACTTTCTCCTCACATATATATACTTAATTTAGTTTTTAATTTGGTCTTCAGCTTTTCCACTTGTAATTCCTTTGTTTTTAAATTTTGGAAAGCCATGTTTTTAATTTCTAAGAACTCTTTCTTGTTTTGATTATTTATCCTTTTCTTAAGATATTTTACTTTATGTGTATAAATATTTTGCATGCTTGCGGGTCTTTACGCCATGGAGTGCCTTCTGTCCTCAGAGGCCAGAAGAGAGCATTAGATCCACCAACACTGGAGTTACAGGTGGTTTTGAGTTGCTGTGTGGGTTGAACCCAGGTTCTCTAGCAGAGGAGCCATCTCTCCAGCCTGTTGCTCACTGTCATGGCTTATTGTTTTTATTTACCTTATCTTCTTGGAGTAAACTTCAGAATGTTATGTGTCTATATACATTTAAAGGTTGTCTTCCCACCCCCAAATTATTTGTGTTACTTTTGAGGTTTCTTGGTTCCTTTTCTTTCTTCTCTCTGGTGCTGTCACTTTCCTTTAACTCTCCCTTGATTTTTCTGTCATTTATATTTGTAAATGAGAGACTAGATTGATAACACATATGACATGGTTAGCATGTGTGCCCTGTAGACATTCAGGTTCCTTACAAAGACTCATTCCCTTGAGTGGGTAAATGAAGGCCACTGTAAGGACTGTGTGGCTGGGGATGGGGGCGTGTGATGCCATCTCAGGGCTATTGGAATTGCCAGAGTTTGACAAGATTTTTTTTTGAAAGATTTGCTTCTTATTTGTCTACAGGGTGTACGTGCATCATGTATATGTAGGGTCCCAAGAGTCTAGAAGAGAGTGTCAGATCCCCTTGAATTGGAGTTACAGGTGGCTGGGAGCCAATGTGTTGGCACTGGAAATCAGACCTGAGTCCTCTTGAAAAGCAATACGTATTCTTTACCCCCGAGCCAGCTCTTCAGCTTCCATAAAGCCGTTTTTTATGTTGAGAAGATTGTTTTAAGTTTTACGTATTACTTTAAATATTTCTTCTGTTGTGTTATTGACGCCATGATAATAATAAAAGCCAAATGTATTTGTAGAGTCTCAATCCCTCCTCCTACCCGAGGATGTTCAAACCTCAGACTGTCACATACCAAGTTTTGTTTTTAAATATATTCATGTTTTAAGAAATTGAGACTTTTCCCCCTGTAGGGCAGTGTAATTAACCAACCATTGTAACATGCTTTCTGATAACTTGTTTATATAATGTCAGTTTCATAATGGTCTTCACAATTTTAGAAATCTAAAGTAACCAAACTATGAATTGTGAAGTTTTAAATAATAACAAAAAAGGACCATTAGTAGATGGGAAGTGGCTGACGTGTTTACAAAATTGTTATTAATTGTCTTAATCCTAGAATAGCTTGGATATTGTTTTTTAATGGATTCTTTTAATATCATCTAACATGAAAGATGTCTCATCTGAGACACTTTATTTTATCCATTTTTTGTGATGCTGGGATTGGAACGCAGGGCCTTGTCTTTGCTAAGCAGTGCTCTTCCTCTGAGCCACCCCTAACGCCAAGATAGCCTTCTTCCTGCTCTTCTCTGACATTAATTAAGTAGCCTGGTTTTGAACTAAGAGACAAAGCTCAATGGAATCTATGCTGGTCTCCATTGTACTCATCAGGGTTAAGTTGTACTTGCTGCTGGCAGAAAAGGATGCACAAGAGGAATATGCAATATGCACAAGAGGAATATGCAATATTCCAAGATTGCTAGCTGGTTTCCCAGGGAGTCTGGCTGACAGTGACTGCAGTTCAGTTCAACGCCCCAGCTCTCATTGGCCCCAGCTCTCATTGGCCCCAACTCTCATTGGCTGCAGCTCTCATTGGCCCCAGCTCTCATTGGCCCCAGCTCTCATTGGCCCCAGCTCCATTGGCCCCAGTTCTCATTGGCCCCAGCTCTCATTGGCCCCAGCTCTCATTGGCCCCAGCTCCATTGGCCCCAGTTCTCATTGGCCCCAGCTCTCATTGGTCCCAGCTCTCATTGGCCCCAACTCTCATTGGCTGCAGCTCTCATTGGCCCCAGCTCTCATTGGCCCCAGCTCTCATTGGCCCCAGCTCCATTGGCCCCAGTTCTCATTGGCCCCAGCTCTCATTGGCCCCAGCTCTCATTGGCCCCAGCTCCATTGGCCCCAGTTCTCATTGGCCCCAGCTCTCATTGGCCCCAACTCTCATTGGCTCCAGCTTTCATTGGCCCCAGCTCTCATTGGCCCCAGCTCTCATTGGACCTAGTTCTCATTGGCTCCAGTTCTCATTGGCTCCAGCTCTCATTGGCTCCAGCTCTCATTGGCCCTAGTTCTCATTGGCTCCAGCTCTCATTGGCCCCAGCTCTCATTGGCTCCAGCTCGAGTGTTTAGGAACTTTGAGCACAAAGAAGGTATTTCTTGCTATGCTGAAGGAATAGTGAAAGTCAATAGAGAAACACAAAATTAGTAGTGAAAATAAAATTCCCAACAGCGTACAATCAAAAAAGAAAAGGAAGTCAGGGGCAAGAAGGGACTGTAACTTGAGTGCTCTTGTTTTGACCAAAGTTCTGCCCTTTAAAGCTCTATCCTTGAATGTAATTCTGAGTAGGGTGATGTAGCACATGGTCCCATTGAATGTATATAGCTATGTGGAGTTGTATATATTTATTTTTTAAGGATTTTTCCAATTGAACAATTTTAAAAACTAAAGTGAGAGTGGCCTGTTTTTCTAGATCGTCTCTGTGTAATATAAGGTCTGAGGAGATGGAGTGTGCTGCATTGCTTCAGTCTCACACGGTAGCCCTTAGTCACCATGGCCATTAGTGTAGGGCGTATGTAGCTGGAGGGCTGAATATTTACTTTTGTTTAGTTAGCTTTTATGTAAGAAAGTTAGTGGTCACTTAATCTGGCTAATTTTACATTTTAGCCCTTCAAGAGGCCTTCCTAATAGAGCAATGTTGAAAAGTTGGAAGAACCGAAGGGACAGGGTGTTGGGGTACCGGCATGAAGATGAAACTAGCTTTGCTTATGTGAGCCTGGCCTCCTCATTTTCATCCCTTGTGAGGACAAATAAAAGTAGTAGCTTGTGGAGGCTCCACCCCTAGGTTGCTTGTAGCTTCATCTTGATCAGTCTGATGTGGTAAGTGTTGGTTGTTATACATGTGTCCTGAGCTCTACACTGTTAGGACAGAATTAGAATTGTTCATTTGCTTATTTTTGTTTCATTGTATTTGGTTTATTTGTTTGTTTTTTGCAAGTGGATGAATGAAAAAGCATACAGAATAGGATTAGTGGCACGTTCTCCATTTGCACTTTCTGAAAGTCACGTGCCCTGTTCGCTGCAGATGCTGCTGCTCTCTGTGGACAGCGTGGTCTTTGGCATGACGTGAGAAACAAATGATTTTTCTAAATGTTTCTACTGCTCTCAAGACCAGAGATTCCTCAATTTTATATGCACATATGTGCATGCAAATTTTGGTTTGAGAAGTTCAGAGGGGACTCTGGATTTTGCAGTTCTCACTAGTCACTAGGGAATTAAAGCTTTGTTGCTCAAAGCTTTAGTCTTAGTCAGTGAAGATTATAAAATTGTCTTGGTGGCCACCAGCAGATGGCACCATGTCCATTTACTCTGGTTGCTGTTGCTAGGCCTTTTCTTAGGACCGGGAATAATCTTTATCTGCTGCTGCCAGGGCTCTCCCAGCTTCCTGAGGCTTTGCCTGCTGAGGAGCTGGCTGCTTCTGCTATGCTCTTTCACCACCAGAGGGTGCTTCTTCTCATCTAGTGCAGGCTGAGGCATTGACCTAGGATGTCAGTTATAGTTTCCTCTTTTTTGTAAGCCAGTATTTTAAAGAAAATGCATGATATATATGAAAGAAAATACTAATATTCTACAGATTCACCTACTAGGAAAACTTAATGTATCTGTGAACTGTTCATTTAGTCTTTTATTTTAAGTGTAGTTACAGGTTTTTCTTTTATAAAATGGGATTGATATGTTAGATTGATGCTCAAATTGAATGTAATAAAACCTAGGAGTTTGTCTTTTATACCTTGAGTGATAGACTTCAGGTAAAACTGAAGTCTCCTTTTGTAATGATTTATGTCTATTTTAGATGAGTACTGAGCTCTGTTGCAATTTCAACTTTAACTTTGATTCCAAGCATTTTTAAATCTATATTTGGTAAATATAATTACTGTAGAAAATTTGTGAAGGTGGAGTTTTGTATAACAATGCCAATCTATTGTTAATTATACTTTGGTGTATTTTTATTCTGTTTTTCTTGCTTTTGTTTCAGGTAGTAGTCATCTTTTTAAAAATGTCATTACAGGACTCAAGCAACTTCGTTTTCTGATGTTTCTTTCATCTCTTACTAAGCTTGTGGAAAATCTTAAAAAGAATAGAAAAGTTAGATAATAAAAAGGTACATAGGGACATTATTTGTCACATTTACAATGCCCCTTCTAAGCTGGGTGCGGTGGTACATGCCTTTAATCCCTGCACTCTGGAGGCAGAGGCAGGTAAATTGCTATGAGTTCAGGACAGCTAAGGCTACACAGAGAAGCCCTGTCTCAAAAAAACAAAACAAAAACAAACAAACAAAAACCCCAAAACCAAACAAACAAAAAATAATGCCCCTTCTAAGCATTCTGTACTGTTTATAACCTTTTATTACTCCCTCCTCCTCCCCACATGCTAGAGGCTTTCCAGTCTTTAACTACGTTCCTAACTAGTCTGTCTCATGCAGTCATGTTTATTATACACTTTTATTTCTTTGTTTGTGTTTATTTTCATGTGACTTTTATGTTAAACTAATTTTCCTGGGAGAAAAATGATCTTTCGAAAGGCTTTTAAAGGTATTGTGTATGTAAACAAGTAACAAACTTCTGTCAGCCTGGTAGGAAAGGAAATGCTTTTTTAAAAAGGGTCCTGTTCCTTTTTTTTCCTAGACTGTGGACTTTCAGTGTAGTCATAGGTTTTAGGATGCAGGTAAGAGGCAAAGTTCAGTAGTGCTAGCCAGTCTCCAAAGCACCATGCATATATTCTATCTCAGCATGGGCTTCCAGGCAGGTGATATGGGGTCTTTGACAAGTGGTTGCTCATGCTCCTTAAAGTTTTTCAATAAAAGTTGTGCTGTAATAATTTTTTATATGCCATAGTCATTTCTCTCTTCTGAGGATATTGGCTGAGGTTGGTGTATAGGCTATTGCAGAAAGCATTTGTTTTATTTCTGAGAAAGTCAGGAAACTATTCTAACAGAACATTAGATGACAAACTCTAGGTAATTATGGAATGTTTTAGGTTTGAAGTAGTTAAAGTTTAGCATTTAAAAAATTGGACCTGGCACACCTTTGACCCCAGCATTCAGACAGGCTGATTTCTGTGAGTTCGAGACCAGCCTGGGATACACAATGAGACCCTGTCTCAAAAAACAAAGCAAAGCAAAACAAAACAACAACAACAACCAACAGGACTGGAGGTGTAGCTCACTGGTGGAATGCTTACCTAACAAGTATAAGGCCCTGAGTTCAGTCCCTAGCCCTACAAGAATTGGGTTCATAAGAATGAGATGTGTGAATTTTACTGAGAATTCACAAAAGGGTGGCTGGAGAAACCCCAGATGCCTTTCAGGATATGCAGCACATCACAGTGGACACAGCTGAAGCTTTGCACTGGAATCTGCTCCACTATTAGCCAGATGTGTGACCTTTTTCTGGCACTGGCACCTTGCCTTTTATTTTTATTTTTGTCTCAGCTAAGAGCCAACTGCATAATGTATCCAGTCTGTTTCTTCCCTCACTAACATGCTCAAGCCCAGTAGCTGTTAGAGTGAGGTTATGTAAGTTGGATTGCATATAAGGTCAGCCAAGTTTTCTTTATCAGTTAGTGTATCAAGGATAAATGGCAGGTCCCAATCTAGGATGAGACCACCTTCTCTGAGATCTTTTAGTTGCAAACATTTGGGCAAATGACATTGAGGGAGCCTTTGAGCTTAGGACTTCATTGCACTGAACTGTCCTCATGTAAACTCATTCAAGGTTGTGAAAGTCAAACTTCAATTATTGGAGTCTGGCAAAACTTCTGCCAAAGGCTACAAAGTAGGAATGCTATTTCTTGAAAGTCCTTTGCATTTCATGTGCCATGGCCTTAGATCTCTTGACTTCTCTGAGGCTCGGTGTGCTGCTGTGCTTCCTCTGGCTAGCCCCAACCCCACCTCCTCTGCAACTCAAATTGGCTTCAGGTGTTTTAAAAAATATTTTTGACTTATATGCTAGAAATGACACAGTTGGCTTCATTGTCACCTGGATCTATTGTCTTCCATCTTCAACTCAGCCTGTCTGGCCAGCTTTCATCTTAGACTTTCAGTGGAACCAGATCCAGATCTCTAGCCTCTGACTTATCCAACATGTTTGGATCTATGGACCCATATCCCTCTTAAAGCATTTGAGTAACCCACCCCCAGGCCTCACTCTTGATGAAACAGAGGACCAAGGACTGTGATCAGGAGGGCAGTTTTGACTGACTCAGGCCTGATTCTTTTACCCTCAGAAGGAGGTGTGCTGCTATCAGAAGATATGAGCAGATTCTGAAGGTCAGAACTGCAAATGTTTGTTTTAAAAGTTTGCCTTTATACTTTTGTTCTGATCCTTGTTAAAGTAAGATGATAGGCTAACTTATATTAAATTTCTCTTGTATTAAAATGAATATTAGCCGTGTGCAGTGATGCACACTTGTAATCTCAGAACTCTGGGAGGCAGAGGCAGGTGGATCTCTGAATTTGAGGCCAGCCTGGTCTACAAAGTGAGTCCAGAACAGCCAGGGCTGCACAGAGAAACCCTGACTCAAACACCCCTCTCCCCAAAAAAAACCAAAATGAAGAAGAAGAAGAAGAAGAAGAAGAAGAAGAAGAAGAAGAAGAAGAAGAAGAAGAAGAAGAATCATTTCAAAGAGTCAGGAAAAGATTGGAAGCAAAGTCCAACAAGTGCAAATGAACTTTATTTTATTTGGGTAATTTCTCATTTCTCCCATCTGCTCTAGTTAGAGGAGAAGGAATCACAGGAACCTTTTTACACTGGTTTATTCTTATGCAGCTTTCCCAGTGATGGGACTGTCAGACCAAGTACAGAATGCCCAATATATTTGAATTTCAGATAAACATTTTTTCAGTGTAAATATATCCCCAGTATTATATGAGCTTTACTAAAAAATGTCTGTTCATTTGAAATTCAAATTTAGCCAAGAGCAGTGGCACATATCTGTATTCAATACCAGCAGTTTAGGAGTCTGAGGCAGGAGGATTTTTTAGTTCAAGGCCTGTCTGGGTTACATAGTGCATTCAAAGTCAGCCTGTGCAACTTAGTGAGACCCTGCCTCAATATACTTTTTAAAAAAGGCCCAGGAGTATAGCTCAATGGTAATGCCTACCTATATGACCAGTGCTGTGGGTTCCATCCCTAGTGCCACAACAGAAGGGGTGGATTGAGGGAGGGATGCCGGGAAAGAAAAGAAAAGGAAGGAAGGAATTAAAATTAACTGACATTCTTTTTTGTAATTTTAAAATTATATTAATTTCTTTATTGATACATGTACCAGTTTGCATGTAGAGGTCAGAGGCCATGCCAAGGCGGGAGGCATTCCTTCCACCATGTGCATCCTTGAGATCAAACTCAAATTGTAAGGTTGGTGCCAAGTGTCTTTCCCCACTGGCAGTCCTTTTACTGAGGGACCTATTTAAATATTTTCTAACATTAAGACTCACCAACATCATGAAAGGGGATAGTTGCTAGCTTGTCTTTAGATATAGGGGTCAGACAGAAATACTGATGACAGTTAGGGACTGGAGACTAAGGCATCTTCTGTTTCATCACTAATGCCTTGTGGATTTTCAGCTCTTTTCTCCTGTTTCTCCATAATTCCCAGTGTTTATGAACAGAGTATAATCTCAATGTTCTGAAAAATTGACGGCAGACCTTTTCTAACTTGAGTATTTGCCCCAAACCAAGCATAATTTCTTCAACTACATCTTAATTCTGGACTCTGGGCTCTGTCTTCTTCATGGGCATTTTCAGTCTTGGTCCTGGAGCGTCTGAGTTAGGGCATGCTCTGATGTTCATTCATGGTTAAGTAACTTATCCAGAGAAATCCATTATTCCTTCATAAACCTTCCACAGTGCTTAAAACTATTGGTTTATAAACCATTTTAATTATGTATATATGTTGGGTTTTAGTTGGGTGGGGAAGAGAAATCATATGAACCCATTTTTGCAATATAGTTTATTCTTATTTTTGAAAGAAATTTCTGCTGGCCTGGTTTGTGGCATTAACCGAGAGTGTGCCAACACCTTCATCAAATTCTTACTGGAGAGACAAAAGTGGCCTGAAGTACTTGTGCTGCTCACACGCAAAGCCAGTGGGCAGCCTCATCTCAGAAATGGCCTCGTCAAAAACTGTGACCTCTCCGACTTGGACATCTGTACCGTGATTCCCCATCTCAGCTCCTGGGACCAGAGGAAGACCCAGCTTCTGAGCGGCCTGATTGACAGTGGAGGTGAGTGTGTCTGTTGGTTGTCTGGACAGTCTCCACTACAGCCGAGCTCTCCCTGCCTTTAGAGAAACCAGTTAAGGTGAATTGCCTAGGGGAACGCTGCATTCTTGTAAATTCTAGTTAGTCCTTTTCTACTTTTCTCTTAAGTGGGAAGCACCATGCATGTGGAGGGTCTTTGCTCTGGCTTAGTCAACTCTACTTGGCTAAACGTTCTTCTGCCCTGGATGTACCATGTGGCCCTTTGTCCACTCTTTGACATTCTTTCCTAATCGGTGGACTGGGATTTTAGGATGCTTGTTTATAGAGAAATAGCCAAGTAGGTCGTGAGTGGAAACGTTGGATGCTCCAGTAAGAGCCCTGGTTGGCTGTGTGTCTGGAATGTGCAGGACATTGTGTTAGACTGGATTTCATTTTAAGCAATAATTTAGAGATACCAGCCTCTTCCTATTGGTCTTCTCCACATCACTGTTCTTGTCCAGTAGGCATGTGGCTGAGCAGCTGTTGCACTCTCACCCATTTGTAAACTGGGAATAGCAATAGCCTACATTTCTTAGAGCTGCTCTGCATGTTAAATGAGCTTGTGTGTGCAGGGTTTTGGAAGAGACCTTGGCTGTGTGGTTTTCTCCTTTGTGTGGGGGCCCTTCACAAAGAGTAGTAACACAGTGGTCCTCAGCTTTCAAAGTGCTGCATACAGCACAGAGCCTCCAGGTCCTGGCTCCACTCACAGGGAGATGGAGTGCTTTTTACAGTTATTTCTTAAGCCTCTTCCTAGTGTGAGCTGCTATCTCAGAAACTACTGCTGTGACGGAATTCCTGTTTTATTCTCTGATTCAGCCAATATTCACAGAGCATCTCCAGCATCAGGTGCTAGTACGGCAGGGCTGCAGATTTACAGGAGTGGGCTGCCTCCAGGTGGAGGTTATGGAGGCTGCAGTGCAAAAAGGGAGTGTGGACTGAGCTCAAAAGGGGGTGAGGTGGTGAGTGGAGTGGAGGTGTGTCAGGGAGGGGAGAAGCAAAGAGTTAGGAAGTAGGCTCAGCGCCTGACTCCTGACGCTGCCAGGCAGATGGTGTTAGGAAGCAAAGCATCAAGGTTTCCAGTGTTCCTGTACCCTGTCCTCGTTCTGTGGTAGCAACTGTGGTCCTTGGTAGGCTCAGAAGAGGGACAGGAGAGATGGGAGGGCCATGGCCAGAGAACGTGACCCTTGAGGAGCAGGGGTTTCCCTGAGGGCCCAGGAAGCCTTGCTGCTGGGAAAGGTGGGGGAGAGCATCGTGGAAGTGAGATAAGCACCTTCCCCTGCTCACTAGCGAGGCTTCGCCTCCTGCCAGGGTCTTGATGCTGTCTCTTCTGCCTCTCCTCCCCTTCTACTCCCTCCCAGCACTGCCCGAGGGTCTCCAAGAGAGCCAGGACAGGCCCCTTCTCATGTGCCTGAGACATGAGGACTTCGACTTGGCTTTTCTTCTCTTGACCAAGGGTGCAGACCCCCGTAGTGTTTCTCTCGTGGAAGGTGACACACCTTTGCATGCAGCACTCCACATCTTTCTGGACATCAATGGTAAGCTGCCTTCTCCTCCTTTTTTCTTTTCTTTTCTTTTCTTTTTGGTTTTTCAAGACAGGGTTTCTCTGTGTAGCCTTGGTTGTCCTGGACTAGAGTGTAGTCCAGACTGGCCTTGAGCTTGCAGAGATTCTACTGCCTCTGCCTCCCCAAGTCGAGCGCTGCCATGCCTGGCTTGGTAAGCCTCTTCCTTAAGCAGTCTGTTTCTAGAGGAGGAAACTGGATATTAGAACTGGTGCTTTTTCTCTTATCTGGAAAAGAGCCATCTGAAAAAGGCCTATTTCCTGACCAGACCTGCTCACATATCCTGGCCTATTACCCAGGGCATGATGGGAAGAAGTAACATTGTACACTGTGATAAATGATCAGATTATAGTGTGTGGGGGCTGAAGTTCTAAACTTTGCTGTAAGTAGCTTACAAATACTTTCCACATGTTTTCATCATTTTTCAAGAATCTTGACTTATAGGATCTTGCTATAAGATCGTCAAGCAATTTTAGGAGATAACATTGATTGCTGGGCTGGCAGTTATTTGTTGACAGTGGCTATGTAATGCATGGCGTCTGCTTACTGGTTGCCACTATACCCTCCTGATTGTGATAACCAATGGCTGTTGAAAACACTGGGTCATTTAATGAGTATCACACCTTTGGAGAAGATCAGTGTTGTGTGATCGTTCAAACTGGCACTGCTTTTATACCCAGTGCTGTCCCCTGGGAATAATGGCTTTACACTCACAGGATTCTGTTTGTGTCTTTCAGCTGACATTGGCTTTAACTTCCTCAGCCACCTGTTGGACTTATTTTTGTCCAACCCTACTGAATTTTACTACCTTAATCCTAACGTCCAAGACAGCAATGGGAACACGTTGATGCACCTCCTCTTCCAGAAGGGCATGCTGAAGCGCACGAGGAAGCTGATCGACCTGCTGGTGAAGTTTGACATCAACTTCAACCTGAAGAACAAGGCAGGCAAAGGTGTCAGGCATCGGATTAAGAAGAATGATGCTCTGCTTTTGGCTTGGAACAAAGCGCTGACAGAGAGCAGGCGGAAGAACCGACAAGACCCTGCGGCCCACCTCGGGAGGCTCTCTAGGCCTTCTGCCCCCGGCCATATGTCTCAGCTCAAGTCCCAGACTTCCTTCAAGTCTCTGCCAAATGGTGCCACTGACAAAACCCTTTCCAAGGGGGTCACAGAGATTCTTCCTGATGTGCAGGTAACCAGGCAGGAGCCTGAAGCCACCAGGACACGTTCGTTGAGAGACCGCCTTGTACAAGACATAACAGTTCTGATCCAGCAGGTTGAGCTAGATGTGTCTCTTCCAGATGACTATCCCCAGCGAGCATCTCTCAAGGTAGCAGCTGGCACAGAAGGAAAGAAAGATAAACTCCAGAGGGCCCAGAGTGTGGGGAGTGCTGGCTGCAGTAGAAACAACCCTATTGCCTCTGAGACTGGGGATGGGCATGCTCAGGCAGGCCCAGGGGCCTCACAGCTTGTTCCTGTTGCTAATGGGTTGGGAGTGGCCAGTGAGAGTCAGGACAACTGGACCATGCAGGAGATTCAGGGCTGTCTGCAGGACTTCGATAACATGACCTGGGAGATTGAGTGCACTTCAGAAATGCTGAAGAAGCTGTCCAGTAAGGTTGTGACCAAAGTAATAAAGAAGAAAATAATCCTTGCCATCCAGCAGCTGGGGAATGGTGAGTGGACCCAGGGCTTGCAGAAGCGGCTGAAGCACTCAAAAGGAAACATCCAGCTCTTTGAAGCGAAGCTGGACAAAGGCGCCAGGATGCTGTGGGAGCTTGCCATTGACTTCTCTGCTCGGTGCAGTGAGAACTCTGAGAAAATTATGGGTATGGAGCGGAACTCATACTCCCTGGAAAGATCAGGGCGGGTCTATACAGAAATCATCCGCATCTGGGACATTGTCTTAGATCACTGCAAGCTGTCAGATTCCATCATGGCCATCTGCAGCGCCTACACCCGGGGCTTATCCTGTGTCCTTCGAAAGAAGCTGAAGGGTATCAACAAAGGGCAGGTGTCAGCCAACATGAAAATCCAGAAGCGAATACCCCGCTGCTATGTGGAAGATACAGAGGCCAAGAAGAGTACAGAGCAAGTAGATCCTGAGTACTTTCCCCCAGCCAGTGCTGTGGAGACAGAGTACAGCATCATGAAGTTCCACAGCTTCAGCACAAACATGGCCTTGAACATCCTCAATGACATGACGGCAACGGTGGAGTATCCATTCCGAGTGGGTGAGCTTGAGTACGCTGTGATTGACCTCAACCCCAGGCCCCTAGAGCCCATCATCCTCATTGGGCGAAGTGGCACTGGGAAAACAACCTGTTGCTTGTACAGGCTTTGGAAGAAATTCCATGTTTACTGGGAGAAAGCTGAGCAGGCAGGAAGCCCATTGCTGTCCAAACAGATCTTGCCAAAGAGAAGGTTGGAAGTAGAACCGGGGAAAGAAGGTCCCAGTCGGGAGGAAGAAGAGGAGGAAGAGGAGGTCCCCATCAGACTGGAGACAGCAGATAGTATAGATGAGGAGCAGGAGAGTGACGCCTGTGCAGGAGGAGCCACAGTGGAGCCAGCAGGGGACAGCCAAGGAGCAGAAGGATCTATGCCAGGACAGCCACACCAGCTGGAGCATCTACACCAGATCTTTGTGACCAAGAACCATGTCCTGTGCCAGGAAGTGCAAAGGAATTTTATTGAGCTCTCCAAGTCTACCAAGGCCACCAGTCACTACAAGCCACTGGACCCCAGTGTCCACAAACTCCAGGACCTGAGGGATGAGAACTTCCCTTTGTTCGTCACTTCCAAACAGCTGCTCCTCCTTCTCGATGCCTCTCTGCCAAAACCATTTTTTCTGAGAAACGAAGATGGAAGCTTAAAAAGAACCATTGTAGGATGGTCCACTCAGGAAGAGTTTAGCATCCCCAGCTGGGAAGAAGATGATGAAGAGATTGAGGCTGATGGGAACTATAGTGAGGAGGAGAAAGCTACAGAAGCACATGCAGGTGATAGTGATCCCCGGGTATATGTGACATTTGAGGTGTTCACCAATGAGATATGGCCCAAAATGATCAAAGGGAGAAGTTCTTACAACCCAGCACTGATTTGGAAAGAGATAAAGTCATTTCTGAAGGGTTCTTTTGAGGCTCTTAGTTGTCCTCATGGGAGACTGACTGAAGAAGCCTATAAGAAATTGGGGAGGAAACGATCCCCCAATTTCAAGGAAGATCGGAGTGAGATCTACAGCCTCTTCTGCCTGTATCAGCAGATCAGGTCCCAGAAAGGGTATTTTGATGAAGAAGATGTCCTGTACAACCTCTCCTGGAGGCTGTCGAAGCTCAGGGTACTCCCCTGGTCCATCCATGAGCTCTATGGTGATGAGATTCAGGACTTCACCCAAGCGGAGCTAGCATTGCTGATGAAATGCATCAACGACCCCAATGCCATGTTCCTCACTGGAGACACTGCCCAAAGCATCATGAAGGGTGTGGCCTTCCGCTTCAGTGACCTGCTCTCTCTGTTCCACTATGCCAGCAGAAACACAGTAGACAAGCAGTGTGCTGTCCGAAAGCCCAAGAGGATCCATCAGCTGTATCAGAATTACAGATCTCACTCAGGTACCTCAGGCTTTTGGCTCACCTGTTGGGGAGGGGCTGGAGCATTGTCCTCAGGTGGTGTCTTATCAGAAGTAAGAACTCGTAAGAACATATTAGTTTGTTACTAAATATGCTCACAGAAGAGAACTTAGGGTTTTTGCCACCACTCATCTGTAAGTAGATCATTGAAAGTGTGGTTTGATAGACATGAATCTTAAGTGACTGTGTTTCCTCGAGTTTCCATGATGCAGAGACATTTCAGGTGAGCATTTAAAGTGTTGCGGAAACCTTTGCTAACTAACACTCCTTTGTAGGAGCACCAGTCATCTGGCCAGGCTCCATTGGCTCTAACCTGATAGAAACTGTTGACGACCAGGAGCTCCTTGTGGGTCATCTTCAGCGGCTTTTGTGTCTCAGCATCTTACAGTAGTAGGAAGTGACAGCAGGCGGGAGCAGCAGCAGATGGCGCTGCTGACTGGCGCAGAAGTCCTGCAGGCATTAGCTAGTAGGACCGTTAGCTCTACAAGTGCTACAGCTCTTGTGTAGGCCTGGGAAGTCAGAATTAATTTCTTTCTTCTTTTAACTTGAAATTTAAAAAATTAAAATATAAGGATACCATTTGCCCTTAATTATATTCCCCCAGACCCTCCCATGAACCCCTTTTCCTTCTCAAATTCATGGCCTCTTTTTCTTTCATTATTATTGTTTCTCTCTCTCTCTCTCTCTCTCTCTCTCTCTCTCTCTCTCTCTCTCTCTCTCTCTCTCTCTCCTCAGTCTGTTGTTTGCATGTGTATGTTTTCAGGGCTGACCACTTGATATTGGATAACCGAGTAGGGGCTTATCTCTGAGGAAGACAACTTTCCCCTCGCTCAGCAGTCCAGCACTAGTGGTAGGGCTCCACTTCTCCCTTCCACATTAGCATGTCTGTTGGTGTTAACCCTGTTCAGGGAACATGGCTGAAAGTCAGGAATTCTTTACCCTTGGCAATGTTTGGGGTTTCAGTTTCCAGGTAGGCTTAGGTACCAGGACTCCTTAGCTCTTGACAGGGCCAATGTTATAATTCCCAGGCCTTGGGTCCCTGAAACCATTGGCCCTAAAAGTTTGACAGCTTGTTGGAACCCTTCCAGCCATCTGGGTCTACAGTGTATCTTTGGCTCTTGGATGGACTTTCTCCTGCTGCCGCCTCTTCTGTTTCCTCCATCCCACGTGCCCCTGTCCTGGCTGCTCTGCTGAACTCAGTGCCCGTTCTTCACTGGTCAGCTGTCTGCCAGCTGTTCAACTGCTGCAGCCTTTACCATTATGGCCTCTCTCCTGTCGCTGCTTTCACGGCACTCTGTTCCTATGCTATCATGGCCTCTTTGCTGCTTCGACTGACTGACTTCTTCTTTCTTCATGTTACCAGCCCAGTCGGATGCAAAGTAAAAGAGAAAAGGCCTTTCACTTCTACAAGCCTTTATTGTGCCTAATATTGTGGCACCAGGAGAGGCCAGCTACTGGGGTTAGCCAAGCAGCCTGCTTATATGGCCAGAGAAGGGTGTTTGCAAACAAAAGCGGTCTCTTTAGTGCCGGTCCCAGTAGCCCTTCTCTGGGTCACTAGTGGAATTTCTCTTCCTCTGGAAGAAGTGAGAAATGGTTGCAGGGGCATCTAGAGTTTATTGAGCCTTGTGACAACAAAGTCTCCTAGAGAAACTGTTTGAAAGAGTCCTGACTGAGGTTGTGCCTTCAGGAGCTGGGCCAGTCAGCTACCATCATTGCATTGTTTTCTCAAGGCATTCATGAAATTCAAAATGGCTGGTGCTGGCCTAAGGGTAATTCCACTGACTGTTTGACTGACAGTCCTTTTGCTCAAGGTGGCCAGGGCAGCAAGGGAGAGTCTAACAGTTAGGGCATGGAATTGCCCCACCTCCCAAGTTCTTTGCTTATTTATAAGACATTAAAGAACTTATTAATCCTGGGTGTGGTGGTACACACCTTTAATTCCAGCACTCTGCAGGCAGAGGCAGGCAGATCCCTGTGAGTTCAAGACCAGCCTGATTTCCATAGTGAGTTCCAGATTAGCAAGAGCTACATAGTGAGATCTTGTCTCAACAAGATAATAAAAAAAGGCCTTATTATGGACTCCAATAATGACTTTAACAGCATTTAAACAATGTTTAACACTTGTCCAGTGCCATCAGGAAAAGGTGGGCCCACTTTATCTGCTTAGAGTAAGTAATATTTGGTTAATAATTCATCAGTCCCGAAAACAGCTTTTCTCTCAGAGAAGCCAACTGGGAGACAATATACCCTGAACACTTTTTTTCCTTTTGTAATCTTCATGTATCCCTGTGTTGTGTACGTGTGTAAGCATGTCTACAAGTGTATTGGTACACATGTGTGGGTGTGCAGATAGGTGCAGATGTGTGTGTAGAGGACCTCATCTTTCTGTTTCTATCGAGTTGCCTGTTATGGACATCTCATGTGAGTAGAAAGATCCCACGTATGGCCATTTTGTATAACTTATCAAGATTTACTAAATATATATCCAAGTATAGTGTGTGTGTGTGTGTGTGTGTGTGTGTGTGTGTGTGTGTGTGTGTGTGTCTCACATGAAGTTTCCTAGATGATATTTAAGTGAATTCCAGTGGTTCACCACAGTACTTTATGCCCTTTTAGAGCTTCC
This sequence comes from Acomys minous, assembly GCF_964271855.1. Classification (NCBI taxonomy): domain Eukaryota; kingdom Metazoa; phylum Chordata; class Mammalia; order Rodentia; family Muridae; genus Acomys; species Acomys minous. Next base: position 12,471,345 of record NC_140495.1, on the reverse strand, counting down.
CCATCAGGTAAATCTTTGGTCCTTGCTAGCTCTTCGCTAACAGGGAACCACAGTGGCACCAGATTTTCTTAGGAACAGTGGTTGCTAATTACATTCATGATCACTCTATATTGGAAATGTGTAATAATTAAAGAATTAGATAATATATTTTGTCTTTATCATTTGATAACAGTTGTGATGACACATGCAATTTCACGGGGTCTGCTTTGATCACTGTGCTCTCTCTGGTGTTAGGCAAATGACAGATGGTGTCTAAGGGAACTGGAGAGACCCAGGAAGATAGGTATTCAGTGTAACTTGAGATCCCATCACTTGGAGGAGTTTAGTTACTTCTCAGGTGGTGGAGTCTATTAGTAACATCTCCATTGTTTCATCTGGTCCATCGAGTTCTTGTAAGGATTTCATGGAGTGATTTTTATGAGGGTAACTATTGTAGCCCAGGCTTTAGTAAGTATTACTTCAGAACATAAGAAAGGAGCCCTGGTAGAAAAAAGGCTTTTTGCAAAGTTTATTCTCTGGCTTTTACAGTTTTCCTTTGTATAGTCTTATATCAGCTGGGTAACTCGGAGGAAAAGTATGATAGAGGCCTTGGTTATCTCTCCAATTATTCATGCTGTTACCATGGTAATGTTGCTTCCAGTGTTGTGAGGACCAATGAGAAGAGACAGTGTTTCTGTAATTCTTATCATATTCTTACCATATCTATATGTACATTCCAGTACCTGCAGTTTGTAGTGACGTGTCTGCCTTGAGTTCTTTAGGCAATGATCTTTCTGTTATCATTGAAGTTGTGATCGAAGGCCCATAAACCCTCTCGGTAGAGCAGCACATTTTGCCTTCATCCACTACACCCAGAGTGAAAATGAGTTAAGAACACACATTGTTAACCAAGTGGGAACTGGATACCACCTTGAAATGAAGTATACTGCCAGGGTCAGTGATGTATACTGACTCCCCTGTGAAAAAGAAAACCAAATAACCACAACCTCAGCCGTGCTGCGTAGTATCTGACAGATGCTTTCTGTTTCACCCAGGAATCCTCAATCTTGCATCTGGAGTGGTGGACTTACTTCAGTTCTATTTCCCAGAGTCTTTTGATCGACTTCCAAGAGATTCTGGACTTTTTGATGGTCCCAAGCCAACTCTCTTGGACTCTTGTAGTGTAAGCGACTTGGCAATTTTGCTGCGAGGGAACAAAAGAAAAACCCAGCCTATTGAATTTGGTGCCCACCAGGTAAGCTTCTTGGGATTGTATGTTCTGAAATAACTCAGTTTGAAGTTGCAGGCATGAGGAAGAAGGAGATGAAGCTGAGGTACTGAGCAGGATTCAGTAGCTCTTGATACAGAGTGGGTGCGTGCCTGAGAGAGGCCAGTGGCTCGCACTGCCTTCCCAGTCCTGGCTGACTAACTCAACCCTGGCCATTTCTCTTTAAAGCCAGCACTTGTTTCCCAGGGAAAGAGAGAAATCGTTCCTTTACCTGTCTTTGTAGAATCTGATATTGTTTGGATTTATTCTACCTTAGGTGATTCTTGTTGCCAATGAAATGGCCAAGGAGAAAATTCCAGAAGAGCTGGGGTTAGCACTTGTACTAACTGTTTATGAGGCCAAAGGATTGGAATTTGATGATGTCCTCCTTTACAACTTTTTTACTGATTCTGAGGTATGTCACAGAATTCTTTTCACACAGCCCAGATCTGTTACCTGAGGAGAACTTCTGCTCTGTGGAAGACAGTTTGGAGCTGAGGTTAAGAGTTTGTCACGGGAGCCCGTGTGTGTTGTCGAGCACTGTGCACTTAGTGTTGGGGTTTGTGAGTCGGTGGGGGCTTGAGAATAGCTTTGGGTGGTTCCACAGTGTGTCATGGGCTACTTTCCCCTGTACACATCCATGGCTCTCTTGTATTCATGTCTTCTGAATGACCAGCATTCAAGGGCCAGTTTTCATTAGGTGCTTATCATTGGCTCCCAGGGATGCCTAAGTTGGAGCAAGTTCTAAGGAGAACCATACATGATGGCAGGGTTAGCAATGTCCATCTGTGAGGACAGAGCTGGGCAAAGTCAGGTGATAGACAACCCCAGGAAGACAGTCTGCTGGATCAGGTAATGTGGTCTCCAGCTCCCTTCGGCATGCTTCTCTACCACAGCTTCACACTTGTAGACCACAGTAGCCAGAGTCCCTGGATTCCTCCCCAGTGACGTCTGTGTCAGCCATTGCTTAATGTGGTTCCTGAGTCCTTGTCATTTTCTTTTTTAATCTCCAAATTACTGTTAAGGAAACCACTAAATCAGGACCATTGCCCATGGCTTCTAGCCACAGGCTTCCGTTCACTAACTTGTCTTTGATGGGGACCCAGGCTGGCTGCTCTGGGTCTTCTTTGTGCTGCAGCTGGCTGTGCTCTGTCCCTGTTGCAGATTTTCTGTTGCAAGCTTGAAGAGGCTGTTCTAAAGTTGGAGCACCTTTTTAGCTTTGATACCTTAAAATTACCCCTGATCTGACCCTTGAAATAAAATTCTTCCTTACATTTTTCTGATAATTTCTAAATGTCATATTTGATTTAATATTTATATCTGGTACTGCAACGGGTGCCTCACAGTTTATAAAGAACGTTTTGAATGCAGTGTCTCATCTCACCAATGCTCTGATGCCTAAGTACTTTTATTACTTTTGTTCTATAGATAAAGCCAAAAGTTACTGGATTTAAGTAAGTTGTCTGTAGTTAAAATATTTGTAGCAGAATCTGAAGAAAACCCAAATGCTTTGAGTGCTAAACACTTTCCCTTTGTCCTCCTTTCCTTTTCACATGTGAACTGGCTTCCAGAACCTTTCACAGTGAATAAATATATCATTGCCATTTCTCGTGTCTGCCCCTTCCTGGTAGGTTTGTTAATAAAAGCAGATGCATGCTCATTAACCCTGCTACCATTTTTCATCTCTGAGGTCTAACTTTTTTTCCCTAATAACACATCCACTGGTCATGGTTGGACTGAGGCTCTCCTGAAAGAGAAAGGGGTAAGACTTTGTTGTTCCTGTCCTTTATTAAGCAACATTTGTATGCACATGCCAGCGATAAAGTCGAAGGTCAAAGATTTAAGGATCTATGTTGGGGAGCTTTGCTTTTGAAAGAAAAATCAGTGACTTTTTTCACCTGATCCTGGGAATGGCACAGGCTTCTCCCTGTCCTCCCATTGATGACTCTGATTGTGTAGAGTTCAGAAACACAAAAGCAACAAACACCTAAGCTGAATCTGTTGGTAACATCTGCTTTATTCCATGTACATAATGAGATCTCTAAATGACTATGTTTGATATGGTGCTTCCTGGTGTAATGCAATTGTGCATTCCCTGGCGCAAAGTTTGCCCCTAATTTATCCTTTACAATTTCCAGACCAGAAAAATGTTACAAGAAAAGGAGAGGAAATGCATTAAAAAAAAAAAAAAAAAGGAGAGGGAAGGCAGATCAAACCTCCCCACTCCCTGTGGTCTGGAATTTAGGGTTTCTTTAGAGGTGGCTAGATAAAGGTTGCTGAACAGTTATTGATGTTTGATGTGGGGGACAGTGGAGGTCATCTGTCTTTGTTCCTGTTAGTGTCCCAGTCAGACACTGCCTTGGAACATCTGGCATTTAAGCCTGGGTGTGCATGGGGATGGGTGGGCACTGGATTCTTCTCGCTAGATGGATTTTTCCTGTTCAATCACATGATTACCAGGTTGTCTTCAGAGTGGGGAAGACCACCAAGGACTGGTTATACCAGACCCTTATAGGATGTTTCTTTATCTTAGGAAAGAAGTTACTCTTTCACACATCCCTAAACCGTCCTCCTTGGGAATTTAGAAGAGTGAATGCTATTTACATTCGGAGTTGAGGGCATTCTTTCTTTCACACTCATGTTTGAGTGGGATGGGGAAACCCTTTGAAAACTACAAACTTTGTGGGAGACTTGCTAATGGAATCTAGGCCTTTTGCTTGAAAGAAGCAGCTTTTTTCATGGCTGCAGGTGCTACAGATCTGATATCCTTGCAATAAACACTAGCCTCTTCAAGTCTCTGTCTTGAAAAAAGTTTGCTTCCTGGAAATAGGTAGCCACAAACAGTCTGAGTAAATTTGCTTCTCTCCCAGCAGTTTAAAATACATCCTGCTTCTCTGGCTTCTTTGGCAGCCATTTTGCTTCTTGGCCTGCCAGGAGGGCCTCTTGAATGTCAGCTTCTTTACCTGTTTTCCTTGATCTGCTTGCCTAAGTAGCTTTGCAAGAGGATGTCGTGGGTGTGTCCTCAAGAGTTTTTCTAAACCTTTCAACTATTCAAGTGACTTCACCTATGGTTTGACATCATTTTCCAAAGTATGGTAATGAACTCGTAATAAATTTTTATAGTAACACAACCAGCCCTGCTTATTAGACAGTGTTTTAGGTGTTTAACTTAGTTTAACCATGTCGTTAAGCTTAATAACTTAACGCAAACATCTATCAGCTCTATCCACTTCATGGTTTGGGAATCCTTAAACACTACAAAGATGTCAAGTTGCACCACCTTATGAAAAGAGAAGGCTGGAGAACAAAATGGCTACACCTAGAAGACACAGTGAAGTGTGAAATCTGAGACTCCTAGGAATTTCACATTTTAAGTACCACATGGAGCCTGGGCAGTTCAGCCTTGCTGGGGCCAGAAACCAATTCAGAAGCCTGCTGACCAATTCCAGCCCACTGGCTGTTTCCTGTATCTTGGTACTAAGAATGGATTTTACATTTTTGAATAGTTAGAAAAACTCAAAGAAGAATAATATCTCATGGCACATGGAAATTATATGAAACTCAATTTAGTATTGACCAATAGCTTTATTGGAATTTGCCATGTTTGTTCATTCACATGTCATCTGTGGTTGCTTTAGCACTGTGGCAGGTTGACCAATGAGAGACCATGTAACATGCAAATCTAACCCTTTGCAGTGATTCTAAACCTTCCTAATGCTGCAACCCTTTAATACAGTTCCCCATATTGTGATGACTCCCATCCATACAAATAGTAGTTTTTGTGACTGTTTCATAACTATAATTTTCTACTGTTATGAATCATAATGTAAGTAAATGTGTTTTTTGTTGGTCTTAGGTGACCTCTGTGAAAGGGCCCTTGACCTCCCCAAAAGGGTTGCAACTCACAGGTTGAGAACCACTGCTTAGAGGAAAAATTTCCATTCCTTAGTCATATAACCACCTTAGCTTTTTGGGTGTTTGGGTAAAGGAAAGAATGAATTAAAAGCAAGTACTGTACTCTCAACATTGATTATCTCCTTTTCTTTACCAACAAATTTGATTTGTTCTATTACTATTAAGATCATTGTGTCCAAGGTCAGATAATTGGTAAATGAAAAAAAATTAGTTATTAATGAATATGTCTTGTGACTTTATATCATGTAGCATACAACATCTGATTTTTTCCATTCTTAGTTGATTAATTTAGATAATTCTGTCACCTGTTCTTAAATGTTGTCCCTATGTGGCATTTTTTAACCACATAGTGAGGAGTAAGGTTCCTCCTGTCCACACTGTTGGCTGACATTCTTTGAATTATATAACACCCTGGGCCTTAGCATTCTTTCTTGCCCATATTGGGTACCTAGGGCTGGCTTCTAAACCGCCTTACCCAAGGGTTGGTATATTTTCATGGTAGCTTCTTTAAGCCCTGCCTGTGTAACCTTATCTCCTCCCACCTATTCGGAGGTCATGGGATATATCCTTCTATCCAGCTTGTGTTGAAGGCACCACACCTCTGGGTAAGGTGCAGTTCTCTGTGACACTTGGGAGGGACTTCAAAAGCAAATTCTGTTGTTCTTCAGCTTGTTGTTGTTGTTATTGTTCAGGCGTACAAGGAATGGAAGATCATTTCCTCATTCATACCATCATCTGACTCCAGAGAGGAACACTGGCCATTGGTTGAAGTTCCCTTGGAGAAACCAAGCTCCTCTCAGGCTCGGTCCCTTATGGTGAACCCAGAAATGTACAAGGTGAGTATCTGCAGTGATTTAATATGAAATGAGCAAATAAGGCTCGGAGAAAAGAAGCGCTGAAAAATGGAGCCTTGTAGCTAGCAGTGAGCCTGGGGAAGGAAAGGTGGTGTTGGTTGCCTCCTCCCTCTCTGTAGAGCACTGGACCTGATGGAGGTGGAAGTGCCTTTCTTTCATTTAGTTCTTCTGGAAGTAAACATTATTCAGAAAATTTGATGAAATCACAGAATGTGGCTCAAGTAGTTTAGTAGTAATGACAGTTGCTATGCAAGGTATGAGTGTCTTCATTTTTAAAAACCAAATCACAGCAATTGTGAGGTCCTGGTGTCCTGATCAAAGGTTTGCAGTAATTCTTTAAAACTTAATTTTAGAAAGTTTATTTTATTATTTATTTATTTGTGTTTGGGTTCCTATGGAGGCTGGAAGAGGACTCTGGGTCTGCTGGAGCTAGAGCTATAGTCATTCATGAGCTACCTGCTGGGAACTTACGTGATTCATGGTTCAGCCCTCTGCAAGAGCAGCTTGTGTTCCTAACTGCAGAACCACTTCTCCAGCTCTAAAACTTAACTGTTTTTGTGGGCCAGTGAGCATGTGCAGTGGACAAAATGCTTGCCAGGTAGCCGTGAATACCTGAGCTCAGTCCCTAAAATCCACATTCAAGGAGAAGGCATGTGCCCACACATGTGCATATAACACACATACAAATAATAAATAAATATTCCCCTTGTCCCTGGGACACAAGGCTCATTGCTGTGCCCTCCCCCTTATTCCCAGCTCCTCAATGGAGAGCTGAAGCAGCTGTACACTGCCATCACCCGGGCTCGGGTCAACCTCTGGATCTTCGATGAAAACCTAGAGAAACGGGCTCCTGCTTTCAAATATTTCATTAGGAGAGATTTCGTCCAAGTTGTAAAGACAGATGAAAATAAAGGTAAGATTGCATTAAAAATATGCTTGCTGTTGGAGGAAAAATGTGTCTCCCTACCGTTCTGATGGTCATTTAAAAGGGCATAGTTTTTTGATGTTTTGTGTTTTCTAGTGCTGAAGATTGAATCCAGACCCCTATGCACGTGAGGCAAGTGCTGTCCCACGGACCCATGCTTCCAGCCTGGGAGTGGCATTTGTTTTGTTTAATTGTACCCCCTCCATGATTTTCTCAGATAAAGCATTTTAACTTATTTATGTTAAGACATCTGAGAAAGAGTGTTTGTGGTACATTTGGCAGAGTTCCATACTTTAGGGAAGATCTATTATTTGTACTTTAAAAATGAATGTTTGGATAGGGTTGCAGGAACTAGGTCACAGTAGTGTAATACAAGTTAGTATAGCTTTTGGGAAGCTTGGTTGAAATTGCCTATTAAAATGATTATCACGTAACTCTGGTTGTAATAACAAGAAAAAGAAAGTAGCCTAAGCATCCGGCTCAGGAAAGGCTAAAATACTGTGTAATCATTAAAAAGACTAAGATGGCTTTTTATTTATTGATTTGGAGAGATGTTCATGATGTGGTATATAAAAACAAGAAAAATATAAGACGGCATAGAATGGTCCAATTTTAAAGAACTTTATATTGATGCAAATATAAAAATTATATATTTATATCAGCATACAGCAGAATGAAGCATTTATATGTGCGTTTGCATGTGTATATGCATATGAAGTCTGTGAATGCCCACAGCTCTTGAACCAAACTCATTTCCCACGCTGGTACATTCAGAGTGAGGTTTGTGAGTATCCTAGTTACTGTTCTGTTGCTGTGAAGAGACGCGATGACTGGAGGAACTTTTATTTTTTAAAAAAAGCCTTTAATTGGGGACTTGCTTACAGCTTTAAAGGATTAGTCAGTGGTCATCATGGTGGGAAGCAGACAGGCATGGTGCTGGAGCAGTAGCTGAGAGCTTTACATCCTGGTCCACAAGCAGCAAGCAACAGGCAGAGAGAAGAGAGAGGAAAGAGAGGAGAGGGGTGGGGGAGGGCAAGAAGAGAAGAGGAGAGAGAGAGAGAGAGAGAGAGAGAGAGAGAGAGAGAGAGAGAGAGAGAGAGAGAGGCCTTGGCATGGGCTTTGAAAACCTCAAAACCTAGCCCTACACCTCTTCCAACAAGGCCACACCTCTTCCAACAAGGCCACACCTCTTCCAACAAGGCCACACCTCCTAATCCTTCCCAAATAATTCCATTAACCGAGGATCAAATATTCAAACATGAGCCAATAGGGGCCATTCTCATTCAAACCACCACAGTGGGAGTTCAGACAATCTATTGATTGTGTCCTGAATATTACAGCACAAGGACCAGGAATTCAGCTAGCAAGGTAGTTATTTGTATATATTAAACTCCTGGCTATGAGAATCTGAGGGCCCCATGCAGAGAGGGTCTAGAGAAAGAAAATGCATAAATACACACTTGCAAGGCTGCTGCCTCTGATGCTGACTTTACATTGCTTATCTTTGTGTAGGTCTGGGTGTGGGTTTGTTGAGTAGATGTGGATGTCATTTTTTTTTCTTTTAGAGCCTCTGCACTATTGGAAGGGTTATAGAATTATCATATATTATCATTATTATAATTTACAAAGACTAGCTAATAAAAAATAAAGTTCTATGAGTAAGATAACTATGAAAAAAATCTTCCCTCTATGGAGAAGAAAACTGCCTCCTTTCTTGAAAGCTAGTTAATGAGTTGGTTCCTCCAGACTATGGTTAATTTCTCTAAGGGGTGGGGAAGAAGCACAGCTCACTGGAGAGAGGCTTGCTGGTAGCCTAGCTATTTCTGGTTATTGCTGATAGCTCAGTTGGGGACTGGGATCCAATGTTCTCTTCCTAGAACTCAACTGTTGTTGAGAAAATGATGAGAAAAGTTAAAGGTTTAAAATTAAAACAAAACAAAACAAAACAACCCTTCTTCTCCAGGATCTTGCCATCTGAACATGACCTTGTTCAGGCCCGACTTTCTCTTCATGAGCCTTTTTCTCCACACTAAAAGTTAAAGGAATGGATTGGCCTAGTATATAGTTTTCAACTTATCCTGTAACTCTTACTTTAATCCCCAAATATGCTGTCGTACCCATTGGGCACCTTGTCCTCTTCATATGTGGCACAGAGTTTTGCTGTGGGAGTAAACCCCACCAGGAGCACGCAGTCAGCACTCAAGGCTATCTGCCGTCCTTGCTGCAGTAAGGAAAGCAGGCGTGAGGCTGGCCTGGGTTTGTACCTTCTGAACATGGCTGCCCTTCTTCTTTAGTTGGGACCCATTAGTGTAGATATCGCTGGTCCCTTTAGCTTTGGTCTGGCTTGCTGACATCATCTTGGCATTCACTGTATTACCTTGACCCAGGCTGAACTCTGGAAGCTTGCTAAGAGCTGGATGGCTTTGGATTTTCAAGGAGAAATTAATAATTGCTGTGTGCCTTCTATTTCATAGCTACAAACAAGGAAAGTAGACCAGAATTTAAAAAGCAAATTATGTCTTTTTCTCACTTCCACCTCCTCCTCCTGAAACCTACACCAACCTGTCTTGGTGCTAAAATACATCTTGATGAATTCCAGAAGGTCAGCATGAGTGCATTTGCCTACAATAAAGCAACAAAGTTACTGCCTCACATTTCCAGGAGCTGAAAGTTCAAGATCAAGGTGTGGGCTGGATTAGTTTCTTCTGAAGCCTCACTTGGGCTTCCAGATGAAGAACACCTTCTCACTGTGTCCTCACATGGCCTTTCCTTTATGTGGTGCACCTGTGTGTGTGTGTGTGTGTGTGTGTGTGTGTGTGTGTGTGTGTGTGTGTGTGTGTCCCTTCCAATAATACCAGTGAGACTGGATTAAGACCCATTCTAAAGGTTTCAGTGTAAAGGCCTTGTCTCCAAATAAAGCCCTGGTTTAAAGCAGTAGAGATTAAGAATTCAACAAATTAATTTGGGAGGATACAGTTTAGGCCAGACAGGTAAAGTCAGTGGCTACTGTCTGGAGAAACAAACTGGCTTTTCACTCTCATTTTAGACTTTGATGATAGCATGTTTGTTAAGACCTCAACTCCTGGTGAGTGGATTACACAAGGAGACTATTATGCTAAGCACCAGTGCTGGAAGGTAAGGAGCTGGGGCCAGATGCCAGGGGTGAGGGATGTCTGTGACTGCCGGCCTTGGCAGGCCTCATGGGAAGGTTTCCCCACTACCACATCGGTGACTAGGACACAGTGAGGATGTCAGTGACTGCCACTTCTGAGTTTATCCTGACAGGAGGAGGGCTCCCTCCCCTGTTCCCTCCCCAGTCAGTGCAGGCATGGCTGCCCTTTATTTCAGCTAAGTGCCCGCACATGCTGATAGGTAGGTAGAGTGCCATGGTCTATCCCCTGCCAAGGATCCCTCCTGTTTATTTCCTTGATTGATTTTTGCGGCTGGACAAACCATCACAGCCCCAATCTTACTTTATTCTTTCCCTTTGTCAGCTGCAGCTTATTAGAGTATTCTTCTTTATAGCTGCACAGTAGCTGCTTCAGCAGCTCCAGGCACCCCACTCTCAGCAGCATCCCACACAGGAGTGAGGGCAGGCACGTGCTTCTTTAGGAGCTCTCTTTAGACCCAAAGTCCCCAGTGGACTTCCTCATACTTCTTCTGGTCGGTAGCAAGTCACCTGCCCCTCATCTCTGCAGTCACCTGAGAGTGCACTCCTGCCTGACAGCTTCAGCCCTTTATGTAGGGTAGATTTTTCCTTCTGGCAACAGAGGAAGGAGGATGCTGTGGATAGCAACAGTGTCCACCACCACAGGCTGAGCCTCAAGAAACTCACACCTCCTGGAGCTGACTTCTTGGGGATCCATGTCTGCAGCTGAAAGCAGCTGTGCTGGGTTTGGCAGATGGCTTTCTTTCCTTCTGTGCCCCGTGCTTGGGGTCCGGCTTCTCCGGTGTCACAGAAAGATGCCTGCAGTTTCCCTTTCATGACTGAACAGACACTGTGAGACAGCTGTTTCTCTGTGGGGCTCCTTTTATTACTCTAGAAACCCTCGTTATTGGAATCTGTAAAGTTAGGCCTGAGTGAAGGAAGTGGGCAGTGCTGAAGACCCTGCAACTGCACGTCAGCGCTGGTTAAAGTCATGCCGGGAGGTGTCTGCGCACTCACACACCTGGGAGACAGAGCTCTTCAAGTTTCCTTAGCCTCAGGTCCTAGAAGTTTTGTCTGCTGAGACGGCAGGGGAAAGAATTTATGTGCACAAAAAAGAACTCATATATGGGCTTCCAGCCACTTGTTGCTGCATAACAAACCCACCCCCCAAAACTCAGTGGCTTATCACAAGAAACTTGTGCTGCTCCCAGTTCCAAGCACCGGTCGTCTGAATCAGCTGGATAGTTCTGGACTCACCTGGGAATTCCTGTGTCTACACATAGCTGCCATTCATTGTGTTGTTCTGTTTCTGGTGATTGGCTGTTTCCTGGCTCTGGTAATGGGGGCGTGGTCACTGGGATACTGGGAACATGTGTTCCTGGTCCTTGAACAGGTCAGTTTGGGCTAGTTCATGTGATACCAGGTTCAAAGAAGTCCGTCAGTCCCTGGAGGCCTGGTCTTGGAATTAGCCCTGTACCATTTCTGCTGATTTCTCTTGGGTAGCTAGTCACAGCCCACACTGAGGGACAGGGAGACAGGAAGATGCATGACTGCAGGAGCAGAAGCAGCAAAGGTGTGTTCAAAGGAGTGTGGCAGAGGTCAGAGGTGCGAGCCTGCTTGGACCTCCCTTCCCAGCTCTAGCATGAGGTGAAGAAACACAGCCATGCTGTTTTAGAGTTGATATGTATGGAAAGTCATCTTCAAAGTATGCAATACTTAGAAATTGACAGAAGCACTGAACATCTGGCTGCTGTAAAACCAAACTATTTTTTGGCAGGGTGGAGGGAGGCAGCAGGAAGGGAGTGACAAGGCAGGATGGGCAGCAGCAGTCGTGGGCACGAGCTGTAAATATGAAGTCTTACTTTTTGTTCCCTTCAGAACATCATTGATGTTGCCCATATGTGTTGTCCATGGGTTTCCAATTATTTATCCCTTTAAAAATACCTTTTGAATGTTTGAATCTAAAATTTTTTTAGGGGAGCCGGCACAGATGAGAATGTTATAAAAAGCCTTCTCCTCGCCTGACTTTATTTTGATCCCGCTAAAGGACTTCAGGACTCAGGTGGCTTATTGAGTTTTTGGCTGCATGTCAATGAATGTGTCAGAACCACCATGCAAGATCATTCATCCAAATACTTGTTGAGCTATGGGCCAGACATTATTTTTAGATCCTAAGAATATGATGGTGAGCAACCGTAGTGCATAGACAAATGCACAGGTCAGTGTTGCAGGTTACAGATGAGATCCCACGGTCCCCAGAGCCACCTGTCCTGGACACAGGAGGTCCGAGAAGCCTTCTTTGAGAAAGGGGGTCTTGAAATGAGATTTGTAGACTAAATGACGTGAACTAGGCAGAGAAAGGAAGGGGGAGCATTTCAGCTAGAACAGTGCATGCAAAGGCCCCAGCTGGAAAGGAGGGGGGTGCAGGTCCCAGACCCTTGAGGCTGGAATGACATGAACAAAGAGCATGAGTGGGAGAGGTCATCCTGTCTGACACACCAGAAAGCACCGCTCAGTGCCTCCCATACCAACATTGGTACCTAATGCCAAGTGCAGTGTGAGCCTACTGCTTCTGTAGCTCATGCTTTGAGACAGAGCAAGCACTCCTGTTTCAGAAGATCAGCCTTCTGCTGGCCAGATTGGGTTATGCGTGGAGACCCCTTGACACTCTCTTGCATACCTCATAGTCAGAGGTTTGTAGGCACAGATCTGCATGCTCTGAGGATCTGGATATGTTCTAATGTCATCTCTTTTGCATTTCTATGCTACCATGTCTACACTGCTGCCTACCAGCACACAGGTTGCCACTGTAGTTAGCAACTATATCAAAGCCCAGAAAAGCCACTGGGTAACTTTGGTCCCATTGCTCCATGGCTCTGACTAAGGTTGCTACTACATACAATGAAGAGGGGTATGCCTCCTGCACATGGCTGTTGGAAGATGAAACAAAGTTGGTGTTGTGGTGGCCTATAGATATATATATGTTATGTTCCCCCTTTTCAAGGATACTGGATATTTCCTAATGAAACCTTTGGGTTGTGTTAGCTGGTCCTACAGTTGGGCTCTGTCTTCGGAGACTCCTCTTTAAATCACCTGCACCACCCTGCCTTCCCTGTCAGACTGGGCTGGGCCAGGCACAGAGCTCTGTCCATAGGAACATAATGCATGCATTAATTCTTGTTCTGTTAACCACATTACCTTGCTGGGAATCAAACCTTTGTCCTATTCCAGGTTGCAGCTAAGTGTTACCAGAAAGGAGATGCATTTGAGAAGGAGAAGTTGGCCCTGGCCCACTACACTGCCCTGAATATGAAATCCAAGAAGGTCAGCCCCAAGTAAGTGTGTCAGGATGGGCTCAGATGAGAGCAGCAGGTTGAATATGCCAGCCACATTTAATGACAATGCTGGGTTGTTTCTCTTCCCCCCAGGGAGAAGGAGCTGCAGTATTTGGAACTGGCTAAGACTTACTTGGAATGCAATGAGCCAAAGCTATCTCTTAAGTGTCTGAGCTACGCTAAGGAGTTCCAGCTCTCTGCCCAATTGTGTGAGAGGCTGGGAAAGGTATGGCCCCACCCAAAGGCGCTCTTTGAAAAATAGGGGCTTCACCTCAGCAAATGGGGGGTGGTGGGTGGTGCTCAGCCCTGCTTGTGGCGGAAAGAGGCTCATTCTTGAAGGAAGGAGAGGCCATCCCTGTTATATTCGATTCTTCTTTCTCCACGTGCTCACAAGTACGTGTGTGTCTGTTCATCTACTTCATGTTACCATCCAAGGCCTGAAGTCAGCCATAGGGAGGCCAAGTCACAGGTCCAAACCAGATGGATGCTAGAATGTTTTTGCTTTCCTTCTCCTATGTTCATAGCCTGGATCAGCTTGAGTAAGTAGTCTGGTGTTTACATGAAAGTGTGTGTGTGTGTGTGTGTGTGTGTGTGTGTGTGTGTGTGTGTGTGTGTTCCAAGTAATTACATAGATCATCACTATCTAATCCAGAAGCCATGTGCAGCTACTTGATATAAAACTAAGTTAATTAAAAGGAAGTAAATGTAAAGGCTTGACCCTCCGTGCCACCAGCCACGGAGAATGCTCATCATTACAGCGTGGACTCATTGCACAAAGCTCTGTGGGGCAGAGCTTCTAGGCTGGAACACACCTTCTCAGTGTCAGGAGGCTGGCAGAGGGCCACAGATGGCTGCTTGTTGGTGGCAGAATTAAAACAGGAGAACAAAGTGAGTTAGAAAGTGTTCATAGCCACATTGCATTGCTGTGGCATCCAAGAGTTGCTCGTTTTCTCAGCACTTCCCTTGTTTCTTTTTCCATTTCTCTCTCCCTCTCTCTCTCTCTCTCTCTCTCTCTCTCTCTCTCTCTCTCTCTCTCTCTCTGTGTGTGTGTGTGTGTGTGTGTGTGTCTGCCTGTGCCCAAAGTTGATGTAGGGAATCCTCTTCCATCCCTCTTTCACCTTACTCACTAAGGCAAGGTCAGTGAATCAAACCTAGAGCTCACTGATATTGCCAGTCTTGCTAGCTAGCTTGTTCTGACAATTACCTGTCTTTTCTTTCAAAGCCACTCCCCTCGCCAGGCATGTAATTGGGTTCTGGGGATCAGAACTCTGATCCTCAGGCTTGAACAAGTACTTAAGTACTGAGCCATCTTCCCAGCCCAGCAATTCCTTGTCAGTGTATTAGTTGTGGTGGGGTAAGAATTTAAGTCTTGGAGTTGGAAAAACTGTGCTAGAAAGCATGGGGCTGTGAGCTGTTGCATCCCCTACCCAGGTTTCCTATCCTTCATGTGGAATGAAGGGTAGAATTCCAAATGGAATGGTGAGGGGAGGGGAGTGGCTTTGAAAGAAAAGACAGGGAATCCCCAGAGCAAGCTAGCTAGCAAGACTGGCCATATCAGTGAGCTCTAGGTTTGATTCACTGACCTTGCCTCAGTGAGTAAGGTGAAAGAGGGATGGAAGATGGTTTCTACATCAACTTTGGGCAAAGGCAGACACACACACACACACACACACACACACACACACACACACACGGAAAAAGAAACAAAGGGAATGCTGAGAAAATGATCAAATCCTGGATTTCAGAGCAGTGCAATGTAGCCATGAGCAATTTCTAATACCTGTGTGTCTGTGTGTCAGTGTGGTAATTTCCAGGACCCCTAGTTTACCTGGGTATTGAAGGCAGAATGGGGATGTGGGATGAGACCTCCTGAGAAGTTAGAGGCGTGGCCTTAGGTCAGTGTCTGAGAAGATGATCAGTTCCTCCAAATGCTGCAGACTTGGCGCCATGTTTGTTATGGGATGTGACTTGTATGGGAGATGGGGGAGAGAATAGGGAGCGAATAGGCATTTTAGTGGGAATAGACATCCTGCAATTCCAGGAATAGACATCATTTCCAGGCTTTCCAGTTTCTTTAGTCTTTGCCCACCAATCTTTGGTGCTACCATCTTAAACCCTGATAAGAGGCTATAAGATGTAGGCCTTGCCTATTGCTTCCCCGCTTTGCCTCCTAGTGCCTGCCATGGGAAAGGAGCCAGGTATAGCCTTGTCTCTTTAGCCTCACCTCATCCTCATATTCTCACATTGCTACAGATCAGCTAGGGGTGTGCTCTACACACATGGAGTTTTATGCTTATCTAAGTGGCATCTTGCTCTGTACTTTTGCTTTCCCACCTTTTCTCGTGTGTTAAGCTCTGACTGTGTCTCTACCACAGTAACATCCAGAGCAAGCGTTCTCTGTGTCACTACCCCAATTTCTCCAGTGATGAAAGTCCAGGCTGCCTACTGATGCCTGGCTTCCACATAAGGCCCTGTGGTGTAGCATGACTCATTCTTGCTGGAGCCATTTGTGATGCATTGCTATGGGTGGCCTGCTGCTCTGGGGTCTTCGGATAACTTATCTCATTTTTCCAGGTATGACAACCTTGCTATCCACAATGGCCATGCCACTTTGTATGTAAAGATTCTGTGTTCCCTTTGTCCTTGGCCAGATTTAGCAGATCCTAACTTTTGCAAGCTTGTAGATGTATCTCACTATGGATTTAATTTGCATTCCTCCAATTATAACTGAGGTTGAGCAGCTTTGTGTCAGATGTTCATTTTATAGTCTGTGAGTGTTTTTTAAAATTCCATTTTCCAATAAAGTCTTTACTTTGTAGCTATAGGAATTCCTTTTATGTTCTAACCCTGCCAGTTTGTATATGGCAGCTTCTAGTCAGATGTGGCTACTTAAGAGTTCTATCTTTAGGTTTTGTTGGAAATATTTTTTATGTACAGGTCACAAATATTGCCTTACATTTCCACTCAATACTTTTTGTATTGAAACCTTTAAGCTTTAAAAAAATTTTGTCTTTTTATGTTTATGGGTCTTTTGCCTGTATATAATATGTGTGTGTGTATGTGTGTGTGTGTGTGTATGTGTGTATGTGTGTGTGTATGTATGTGTGTGTGTATGCAGTGCCTAAGGAGGCCAGAATAGGTCATGGATTCCCTGGGATTGGAGGTACAGATGGTTGTGAGCTGCCTCTGGGAATTGAACCTGCAAGACAAGCAAGTGCTGTTAACTGCTGAACCATCTCTCTAGCTCCTGTATTTAAATCTGTAATCCACTCAGACTCCCATCTTTATATATGATGTGACATTAGGATTTAACTTTTCTCCTTTATTTTAAAAGGAATTTGTTTTTATATTATCTATACTATAGTGGTTTGTTCTAACTACATTCTAAGAAATAGACATAATCAGTTTTATTATTTATGCGATAGTTTTTTTAAGATTTAAAAATTAACCTGTCTTTGAATCCCTTTCCCATAGCTGAGCTGCCTTGTCTGGCCTCAGTGGGAGAGGATGTGCTGAGTCCTGCTGCTACTTGATGTGCTGGGATGGGTTGATACCGATGGGGGGGGCTCCCTTTTTCTAAGGGAGGTGTGAAGGAGGGACTGAGAAGAGAGGAGGAAGGGGGCTGTGAACAGTGACTGTGAAGTGATTAAGTAAGTAAATGAAAAGGAAAAAATTAGAATACTGCAAATAAAAGTAACATTTTCCTGTTCTAGATAAGAGATGCTGCCTATTTCTATAAGCGAAGCCAGTGCTTCAAAGATGCTTTCAGATGCTTTGAGCAGATTCAGGAATTTGATCTTGCACTCAGAATGTACTGCCAAGAGGAGCTTTTTGAGGAAGCTGCTATTGCAGTGGAAAAGTAGGTGGCTTTATTCCTTTGCATCTTTCTGCCTTCTCCTCCCTCCTCTCAGGAGCTGGCCTGCCTTGGTGGCTCTGCTGCTGCTTGTGAAGTGGCCTGACCATGTCATTCTCCCTCACTTGAGGGGCTGCTGCACTGTAGGCTCAGAGCTCCTTGAGAGTGGACCCTGCCTCTCAGCCTCTTGTGAAGCTCTGACCCATTATCACAGGAGACGGCTGAAGAACGTGCCACAGGGTGCTTATAATAGGCTGTACTGACTGTAGTCAGTGCAGTGCAGGGGCCCTCGGGAGCTTTGTCAGGGTGACACGAGTCCAGTCGCATGCCCACCCAGCGGAAGAGAAGAACTGTGAGCTGGACAAGGACAAAGGCTGCTGCCATCACGTCCCTCTTCAGTGTCGCAGTCATGTGTCACCAGAGCTGAACACCCACAATGGTTATTAAGTTTTGGTTTTGCAGTATGCGTAGTTTTGCCTAGACGATGAAGCATTTCTAGAAATGTTTTGAGTGTCAGCCACGTTTAGACCTTTTCTCTAGCATCTGCTCATGGAAGCTTTGTTTAAGCTGCTTTGTATTGCATTTGGAGGGACTTTCCCACGTTGGTGGTAACAGGTTGACATGTACATCCTGTGTCTTTGCAGATATGAAGAAATGCTAAAGAACAAGACCTTCCCGGTCTCCAAACTCTCCTACTCCGCCAGCCAGTTCTACCTGGAAGCTGCTGCAAAGTACTTGAGTGCAAACAAGAGCAAGGAAATGATGGCTGTCCTTTCCAAGCTGGACGTGGAGGACCAGCTGGTATTCCTCAAGTCTCGGAGACGCCTAGCAGAAGCTGCAGAATTGCTCAACAGGGAGGGCCGGAGGGAAGAGGCTGCCCTCTTGATGAAGCAGCATGGCTTCCTCCTGGAGGCAGCCAGGCTCACTGCCAACAAGGACTTCCAGGCCTCGTGCCTACTGGGGGTTGCCCGCCTTAATGTGGCCAGAGATTCGGACATAGAACACACAAAAGTTATTCTGAGAGAAGCACTTGATCTCTGCTATCAAACCAGCCAGCTGGCGGGTATTGCAGAGGCCCAGTTCCTGCAAGGGATTGTCCTGAGGGACTTTCAGAAGCTTAGAGATGCCTTCATCAAGTTTGACATGCTCAACCACTCAGCTGGGGTGGTAGAAGCTCTCTATGAAGCAGCCAGCCGGTGCGAGTCTGAGCATCAGAAGGTTCTGGCGCTGGCTCCAGGTGGCTTGGAAGCCCTTCTCAACCTGGTCAGGGCCCTTAAAAACGTAACAAACAATGCTGAGAAGGAAATGGTAAAATCTTGCTTTGAGTTTTTTGGAATTTCTCAGGTGGATTCCAGATATTGCCAGATAGCCCAGAATGACCCTGGACCCATATTAAGAAGAATTTTTGATCTGGATCTGACCTTGAGTGAGAAGAAAACAAAAGATCACTTCTTAATAGTGACTGATCAAGTGAAATTAGCCCTGAACAAGCACCTTTTGGGCAGACTGTGTCAGATCACACAGATCCTGCTTGGAAAGACCTACCCAGGTGTATGCATGAGATTTATTGTGGGTTTGAAATGTGAGGATGAACAGTGTGAAGATTTCCATAGGCCCCTCAGGCGCTGTGAGGCCAAGTGCATGGTGCAGTCAAAAATGCACCTGGTGGCAATCAATGGATTGCTTCTGGAAGCCAAGAAGGTGTTCCCTGCGGTCTTGGCTGAAGAACTTGAAGAAATAGATTGTATTTCCTCTTCAGATACATATGGCCTTTGCAGATCCTTCCTAACCCTCCTCTTCCCTAGGCATTTCCACCAGAGAGTGCTGTCAGAAAACCCCATGGCATGCAAAGAAATCCTCAAGCCAAATTACAAGTCCTTTCGCTCCTACCGGTTTGCCTTGAAAGAGTACATCCATGACCTGTTTCAAAAAGAAAGCGCACACAGCCGCAGGGAGTCCACAGACCTGTGGCTGAGTGCCATGCAGGCTTTCCTTCTGTCTGCTAGCTACCCAGAGGAGTTTGAGAAGCTGCTTCAGCAGGAAGAGGACAATTACAACCGGGAGCTGAAAGCGCTGGAGTCTGACAGAGAGGAGAGAGGCAGGGGTAGAGGCGGCAGAATGAAGGGCGTAGAGGGGAAATTCGGCATGTTGGTGCCCAACAAGGAAGATGAGCATGTGGAGAAGTCCTATCTGTGCTTCATCCGGCTGCTGGAGAGTTCCATGGACCAGCTTTATGTGCACAGGAACCCTGAAGACTACAAGAGGCTCTTCTTCCGCTTCATGAATGTCCTCATCAGGAGGTGCAAAGCGCCACTGGTGCCCAGCATTATCAACACAGTGGTGCTGCTGGAGCTGCAGTTCGTCCACTGTGGAGTGGTGCTGGCCCGCCTCTGGAAAAATGCAGTGCTGTGCCTCCCCAAGAGCTACATTGCGCTCTTGCACTTCTGGGAGTTCCTGTCCAGCAAGAAGGACAGGGAGTCTGGGGACGTGTTCTCCATCATCCAAGAGTACAAGCCAAAGGATGTGGCCAAAGCCATCCGGGACTTTCGGTTCCACCTGTCCTACCTCGTCAAGGTGCTGTGTGGCTACGAGCACATGAACTTCAATGTCCTGCTTGATGCCTTCAGTGAGATAGACTATGTGATCTCGGGGGAGGCAGAGCGGACACTGGTGTTGTGTTTGGTGATGCTGGTGAACGCTGAGGAAGTCCTGCAGCCCTTCTGCAAGCCACTTCTATTCCGTCACTTCCGGGAGATCCAGACAAGGCTACAGATAATGAGCATGGACTGGCCAGACCAGGTGCCCAGGCGGCTGCTGAAGGTGGTGCAGCGGGTGTTGATGGCAGGCAGTGTGAAGTCCGTGGCCGAGGCCCTGCAGGACCTGCTCTTTGAACGGGATGAAGAGTACCTGGTGGATTGCCACTGGCGATGGGACAGTGTGCACACCAAAGGCACTGTGGTCCGTGGCCTCTATCACGAGGAGGTCAGACTGAACCGCTTGCTCTGTATGGGCCCCATGGACCAGTTTGCTGACCCAGAGTGGGATTTTGGTGAAGATGACACTCATGAATTAGATGAATTGGCCCTGGAAGACCGAGACCATTTTCTGGCTGCCATTCTTTCCCAAAAGCAGCGGAAGGCCTTGATCCAGCGCAAGCTGCGCAGAGCCTGCCTGGTGGTGTCTCTGTGCATCAGCTGGAGAAGGTGGATCCAGGCGGAGCACAGCAGGGAGGAGACTAGGGAGCTCAGGGCTGGGGACTTCAAAAGGGCCGATGTAGACAGGACCCAGTGTGACCTGTGTGGAGTGAAGTTCACCCGCAGCCCGGAGAGCTACTTCAGTCCTGGCAAAGCATTTGAGGGAACAGCCTCAGAGGCGGTGATCAATTCCAGGGCTGAACTGGAAGGGAGAGATTGTCGAGAGAGAATCAGCGAGTCTTATGAGCAGCACATACGCCTGGAAGGCCACCGGAGGCAGCAAGCAGCCTACCAGAAATACCTGGAATTTTTCCACGAAAAGGTAGACCCAGCCCTCGAAGAAGGCAAAGTGGTGGTGCAGGACATTGAGCGGAGCATCTGGATCCGCAGTCATGTGGGCTCCAAGGAGCAGAGCCACATGCTGCAGAGGAAGGTGCAGGAGCACATCAGGAGGGTCTCAGACCTGGTGGAGGAGCTCTACAGGCGGAAGGCCTGGGCTGAAGGTGAGACCCTGAGGGGACTGGTCCAGGACTGGTAAGCCTGGACCTAGGATGCTCAGTTACAGCTAACTCCGGGAGGCTGGGATACTAGGGTTAGCAGAAAGACAAGAAAGGGCTGCTCTCAGATCCCAGCAAAATCTCACTGCAGAGATGATTGCCAGCTAACTACTGATCTGATTATCGTAAGCCGGGATGGTTTCTCTGGGTGCTACAGATGAGAAAGTGTTTGCTAACTAATTCTAGGAAGAAGATACAGGGAGAATGTTTACAGTGTAAGAAAACTCTTTGAGGTGCCTTTGAATCAGTGATTCCTTGAACATCGACAAGGTGCTGAGCCCTAGGGTGGGAACTGAGAGTAGATAGGTCTCTTATTAGGACAGCCCCTGAGCCACACTCAGTGTGAGCCTTTTATAGTAAGCATTCTCACCTGCTCTATTGGCTGTTTCTTAGCAGCACTGGAAATGAAGCATAAAATTAGCAAAATTACATTGAAAAAAATTCTGTAATTCAGATACTTTTCTCAGGTTGGGCCTTCATGCCCTTTTGAATACAAGTTTTATGGAAAGGCTTGCTTTTGGCAATCTGCTGACCCACAGTTGTGGCACAGACAGCCTGTGCTCTGGTGGCAGAAGACAGTTTTGGCATGTGGAGAGCTTGACCTAGTGCTTGGTGCTCTAATGCCTGAAGCCATCTCTTTTCTCAGAGCCATTGTTCTTTGGTTTCTGTAGCAGAGGAGGTGATGACTCGGCAGGTCAAAACCCTGACCCTGTCAGTCAAGAACGCACAGGACTGGCTGAAGAAGACAGAGCTCCGCTTAAAAGATGAAGGTAAGGCCTGTTCTCCCAGGACAGGTGATGCTTGGGCTTCTGCGATTCTTGGTCCTACTGACGTCCAGGTGAGTGTCAGGTGGGCTTGCCAGTGACCTCAGGAGTGTCAGTGATAGACTCTCCGTCTGATGAAGGGCAGTGTTCTGGACTGGTGGATAGTTGCTTATGAGTTATTATAGATGGTTAGTCATTATATGCTCAGCACAGCAACCCTCAAGGACAGGTAATGTTGTAAATCTTCCACTGGTAACTATGTTTGCCTGTGCCAGTCCACCATGTTGGCCAGTGCATTTCTACTGACTGACTATCTAGTATGTGCCAGCATGCATATGGGCCTGGAGGTTCCCTCAGACACAGACAGATGGCTAGGGAAGCCATCTAGCCCGAGGCATAGTTTTCATCCACATTATGTGTGATACAGATTTTCTTCCCTTTTGCCCTTTCCCTCTCCTTCCTCCTTTGAGCCAGACCACACTGCTTCTGTCTCCAAGTATTGTATCTAGCTTGAAGACACTTCCAGATACTACTGGAAAACCCAGACCACAGAGCTGAGAAAAACTTGGAGATTCTTGGTAGAAATGTCTTTGCAAGTCTTTAGCGTGCCACAGTCCCTTCTGGGTACTGTTGCTTTGTGATTATTTCAAAAGAGATAGCTGGCATATCAGCCCGCGGAGCCAGCCTATGAAGATCTAATCTGGAGGAAGTGTTTGCTTGGGAAGAGACAGCAGTGCTCAACAGACAGCTCCACGCTCTACCACCCTAGAAAGCTTCGTTCCTTCAACTTAGAACATGGTTCCAGGGAAATGAGGTTTTACCAGGATGCCAAACTCTGGTAGAACAGAAAGTTGCTGTTTTCACTTGGGTTTTGCTTTTTCTGCTTCCTAACTAGGTATTGTTCAGGAAGAAGAGTATGAAAGTGAAGTGGAAGACTTTGGTGAGCTCCGCCCTAGAAGGCGTTTCCGGAAATGTGGAAAACAGAGAAAGCACTAACATGTTTTCACATGTCTATTGCCTCTTAAACCTTCAGAACATTCCATCCTGTCTAAGAATTCTGAATGATGGGGCAGAAGAGAAAAATAATGTGAATTAGTGTTAAAAAGAAAAAAAGATAGCCACCTTTGCTCTTCATTGTTGTTATTGCCCATTTAGTGGTGGCATGGGGTCAGATTGCTCCCTGAGATGCAGGGACCCCCTTGTTTTCCAAGTTGAAGTCTAACAGCAGCATTGCTCCCCAAAACACCACACATATCCAGTTATGGGGAGAGGTATAGAGAGAAGAGCTGGGACTTCTCTGCCCACAGCTCAGGCTGCCTGGGTCATCACCACTGTGGCATGAGTTGGTAGCAGAGGACCAGGCGTTTAAGATTGGCGCACCTCACCTTTAGAGTGCCCTTGCTCTGGGCCAGGAAATCCCCTGTGGATCCCTCATCTCTTGCCATACTGTTGTAAAACAGCAAGTGGAACCAAGGCTAGCTGTGCCCACAGTTCATTTTGGCCTTGTCATCAGCCACCTCTGAGCCCAGGCTGCCTTCTGGTTGTCCGAGTGATATACTTTCCTTTTCTGTCAACTTTTCTGCCCTCCCTCTGTTTTTGCTTTGTTTTTTGTTTTGTTTTGTGTGTGTGTGTGTGTGTGTGTGTGTGTGTGTGTGTGTGTGTGATGGTTAGATTACCTCAGAACGTAGTCAAGCACCTGCCCAAGCAGCCTTTGGATTTGGATTCTTTCCATTCAAGAAACATTTGAGGGTGTTTCCTGCCCCTCCAAGGTGGCCTTGCCTTTGCCTTGGATGATATGAGAGCACCTTGTGTATACCATGTACATCTATGTTTCTTGTTTTTTTCTGCCATATTTGACACCCATGCTCAGGCTGACAGCTTGAGTTTCTGCCCACCAGCTCTCCAGGTGAGGAACAATGGACAGGAGAAACCTGCCTTCTAATGCTAGTTCTTTGGTGGATCACTGCCATGTGGCCTGTAGGCCCTGCCAGAGGGGTTGCACGAGGCCTGCATTCCCTTCCACTCACTGCCAGCAACTGTCAGCCTTCCTGCCTCTCTGATGGTCACTGCCTACCCTATCCCCACTCAGCCCAGGCTCACTCCAGCCTCTGGAGGCTTTGTCTCACCACAGGTCTCTGGAGGCTTTGTCTCACCACAGAACCAGCTTTTCTTCCATGTTGCTGCTGCTTTTGCTGCTCACCATAACCCTTCATTGTCTTTCTAAAGATGCGTTTCCTCAAAATGCTTGTTTTGTAATTTTATTAAGTTATGCTTTTCATTTTTATTCCTGATTTTTATAAACTTGCCAGAAAAAATCTAATCAAATGTTGCTGTATTATCTCATTTTTATAAAGTTATAGCATCTCTCTTATGTGTTGTTGTCTTTTTATTTATTTACAATTTCCACTGAGAACAAATGTATGACTGTTGGTGCTGGTTCTTTCTGGGCTGCTGGCTGATGCTGATTTTCTGTGCCTGCTAAGATTAAGAAATTCAAGGTCAGAGAAACACAGCCTTGTGCAGACACTCATGATTAGGAGTACTGCTGAGGGCCAGCTGTGTACACATCTTTTCAGTCTAGTTGTGTCTATCCAACAGGGTTTGGACTGCATGGACTTCATCGATGCTGTGTACCAGGGTTTCACCATGGCAAGCGACATGCCCAAGGAGGTGGGAGTCCTAGAATCAGACTTATTTACCGCCCATAACGAGCTAAAGAACTTGAGATGCAGTGTTCAGGTGCCCCGCCTTCCTCTGGGCCTCGTGATCTGGTACAGGAGGAGATCTGGTGCTTTGAGAAAACAGCTGATAGAGAGGCATAGTGGATGGGAGTAGCAGCAGCATCGTAGATCTTATTTGGGGCTCAGTTCCTCTTTGAGAAATTGGCCTAAGATCCCTTCCTGCTTGACAGAGTTGGCTGTGCACTGTGGGGTCTGGATTCCCTCGAGTCGTGGTGCTGTGATGTCCGTGTTTACTGATGTGAGTGGCAGGACATCTGAGATGAAGACTGCCAGGAGTTGCATCCTGGACTTTAGGATTAAGGGTCTCAGCACTGGGACATGCAGTACCACCGCCTTCTCTACCTGCACATCTGGTAGGCACCCACAGCCCTTCTCTACCTGCACATCTGGTAGGCACCCACAGCCCTTCTCTACCTGCACATCTGGTAGGCACCCACAGCCCTTCTTCTCTACCTGCACATCTGGTAGGTACCCACAGCCCTTCTCTACCTGCACATCTGGTAGGCACCCACAGCCCCTCTCTACCTGCACATCTGGTAGGCACCCACAGCCCTTCCCCGGCGCTCTGCCTCTACAGTCTATGAAGTCCTGAGAAGAGAATGGGAGTCAGCAGGTCAGTCAGGAGTGTCAACAGTGACCAGAGCTCAGCTCAAGAGCCTGGTCCTGTGGCAGAAGTTTTGCTGTCCCAGGCCAGCCTGGAAGAACAGGATGTGGGTGTATATCAAGGTCCAGAAAAACCATTTGGAGGGCACACGGATTCAGCCACGAAACAGTAGTCAAAAGGACTTACTTTGCAAAGGCAACCCAAACATGGTCCGTAACAGCAAAGACAGATGGGTCTAAGTGAGGGCTCCCAGGTGCAATAGTCACTCAGGTGTACTCGGCTCTTCAACAAGGCCTGAAGGTGCCTTTTCTAAGCCACGCTGAATCAGTTTCCCAAGTGGAATCTTACAGCTCAAAATGAGCCCCAGGTTAGCTAGCCACCCTGGTCTACAGTGACTGCTGTGTGAGCCCACAGTTCACAGCCCACTATGTAAAACCAGTTCATGATACGCCTGCTATCAGTACTGTACAAAGAGAGAACGCACACCTTCACAGGTCCACCACGGATGGCCAGAGCACATCAGCTGTCAGTTTCTCTGGTGCCACAGAGTAAGATTTCCTGAGCCACTGTAGCCATTGCTGTTGGGTGGGCACATGGACTAGGGCCCATGGAAGGGACAAGATAGACTTTACGTTCCTCCCTCACATAGAAAGGGCTTTCAAGTCAAACAGCAAGCTTCCTTACTCCTATGGCCCAGGAAAATGACCGTAACTTCACATTTTCATAGTATTAACAGGGCAACTTCTGCCCTTTACCCAATCCTTATATGAGGCATTCCATTTTTATTTTTAAATGTTATTGGCTTTGGCTGTGAGCTTCCTGTGTTTCCAGCTGAGAGCACTGAGTCCCTTATAATCCTGGGGTTTAATGGCCTAATAATAGGGCACACATATGAACCTTGAAGTGTGAACCTTGTGTGTGCATGAAATGTCTCTTTTACTTAATTTGACTCAGACCCCGTTCTGTGCCCTGTTCACCTTGTGGAAATTCAACACACGTCATTATTGAGAAGCGCTTGCTTACTTGGGTCTCTCTAAGGACTAGGATGCTTCTGTGAAGTGGAAGACATGAAGAAGGCCCTCTCCCCTCAGAATGTCACATCTGCCTTTGACACAAGGTCTCTCTGAGCTGGCACAGTCTGACACAATAGGTGGCTTCCCTCTTTTGGAGCTGAGCACATGTGAGGCTGGGAGCCCTGGGACGTGTGTGTGTTCCAGTCTCTGTGGCTGAACTATCTGTTCCACCCTTGAGGTGTGTCATGAGCCACACCCTTGCATCAACATGGACACAGGTCTCTACTGGCCACAACACACCCTGGCACCCTCTTTGCCCCTGAACAGAGAGACTAAATGACCTAGTTATTTTCCTGGGATGGGGGAGGAGAAGTAGGATAAGCACAGATTGACAGATAAATAGAGTTGAGGACCAAGTAGACTTCCAAAGATGCTCACTCCATCCCCATTCCATCTCTGCATGTGTGTACTATACCCACCTGAAGGTGGGGCCTAGTCCCTCTCACCTGTGACAGCGGTGGCAATGGTGTGCCAGCTCCACTCTTGCTTGTTAAAGGCCTGACAGCTTTAGGGTAACTCACCCACCACATGAAGACTCAGTTTCTTGAGACCCATGCTGTGACAGACCCAGGCTAGAGTGAGAAGAGCCTTGTGGAAGCCAAGTGGAGTCCCACATGCTTTCATGTGAGAGAAGAGCTCTCTCTATTTCAGTCCAGGTGTCTAATGAGTGTGGCTGGGTTAGTGCCTTTGGCTGATTTGAAAAGAGAAGAGCCAACCGCCAGCTCAGACTTGCCTGGGTGTATGACACCCCTACCCCCACCCCGATCCCTGCCACGAAACCATAGACTAGACCCCTGGCTCCAGTCACCCAGTTTGGGCCAGTTTGGTATACAGAAATACCGAATTAACGTGAGGGCCCGCTGCATCTCAAGTAGTATGAGAAATGTTATTCTTCCAATACGCATCACTCAAATCCAGAGTGACACCTGCTTTTTTACATGTAAAGTAAGGGGTGCCCGAGGCCAAGGCAGGAGCTTGGCAGAACGGAGCTCCCAGCTGGAGCCTATGTGCTCAGCCTGTGGTTAAAAGGAAGTTTCACAGATACCTTCCTGGCCTGGTAGGGACTGCAACACCTTAGTGCCTTAGGGCCCAGGATTGAGGGAACCCAAAACTCTCCCCTGGAGTCAAGGGTTCATTATCTTGACTGTTGACAGCTAGCTGGCTGTGCAGGCTCAGACTCAGTTGCTAGGGCATCTAGAAATACGGGTGAGCCCCTCTGACCTACGGCATTGATCCTTTCCACTCAGTTTTGGAGCTCTGCTTCCCCTAGGGCCGCTAGACACCAACAGAAGGCTAACATTTGTGGAAGCTTGGATAAGAATCAGATGGAGAGCCGGGCGTGGTGGAGCACACCTTTAATCCCAGCACTCAGGAGGCAGAGGCAGGTGGATCACTGTGAGTTCGAGGCCAGCCTGGTCTACAAAGCAAGTCCAGGACATCCAAGGCTACACAGAGAAACTCTGTCTTGAAAAACCAAAAAAAAAAAAAAAAAAAAGAATCAGATGGAGGCTGGAGGTGGTAGTGCCTGCTTATAATCCCAGCACACGGGAGCCACAGGCAGAAGAATGGCCGCAAGCTCAAGGCCAGTCTCACCTACATAGTAAGTTTCAGTCCAGCCGGGATTACGTACATCATGTCCCAAAAAAATCCTTTAAGAAGAAAGACTGTAGATGAAGGCTTCCTGCACCTTCCACTCACTTGCTATTCAATTCCATGCTATATTATGGAAGGCGTCCCCTGTGCGTGTGGGCATTGCGGTCAGGCATCCGAACCCACTTGACGCTTGTACACGCTCCTCTCCAAACAGCCAGACTTGCTGCCTCCCAGCCACAACCCAGCGCATCATAGAAGAGACTCAAGGCTAAGGAGGCAGGGCCACCTGGATGCTAGTGTAGCTGTTTCTATTGTTGGTGTTTCTATTGTTGTGGTAAGTGCCATGACCAAAAGCCACTTGGGCAGGGGGAGGTGGGGAGGAAAGCGCTTATTTCATCTTAGAGCTCTCAGGTCACAACTCCATGACAGAGAGAAATGAAGGCGGGAACTTGGAGGGAAGAACGGAAGCGGAAGCTATGGTGGAGAGTGCTGCTTAGTGGCTCAGCCCCTGTGGCTCGGTCAGCCTGAGTTCTTATTCCATCTAGGACCACCTGCCACGGGTGACATTGCCCACGGTGCGCTGAGCCTGGCACATCAACCATTAATCAAGAAAATGTAACTCCAGACTTGCCTATAGTTCGTTCTTATGAAGGCATCTCTCCCCGCCGGCCCCCCCACCCCCCAATTTAAAGTCCCTCTTCCCAAATGACTAGGTGTGTCAAGTAGACGTAAAACTAGAGGCTGGGCTGGAGAGATGGCTCAGCGGCTGAGAGCACTGTCTGTTCTTCCAGAGGTCCTGGGTTCAAGTCCCAGCAACAAACATGGTGGCTCACAACCATCTATAATGAGATCTGGTGCCCTCTTCTGGCCTGCCGGTGTACATGCAGGCAGAACACTGTATACATAATAAATAATTAAATCTTAAAAACAAAAAAGAAAACAACCTAGAGGAGGCGCTTAGTCTTACTGCAACTTGATATGCCGTGGCTGGTTGATATCCGTGGGGGCTCTGCTCTTTTCTGAAGAGAGGAAGCGTGGATGGGAGGTGAGTGCAGAAGGGGGACATGAGGAGGGGTGAGGAGAAAAGGGAAGCTGTGGTTGGGATGTAAAATTAAAAAAAATTTAAAAAGCCAGTACACGGTAGTGTGTATCCTCTTTGCAGATTTGGGGCACAGTGCTGCACAAACACAATGGTGGTGTCCTCTCCTGTCATTTCTCTCCAGGCAGTCTCCTCAGGGTCTGTGTTGCACAGGAGTCAGACTTCACAGGTTCCTCTTCAGCCATGAAATTGCCAGAATTTTCTCAGTTCCCTCCTCTTCTCCCTAAGCTGTCCACGTCTCAAAATGAAATACATCTTTCAAAGAGTGGTTCCCAGAAAGCTTATCTGGGACCTAGGCTGCCTTAAATGTGTTCCAGGATCCATATCTATAATTGGCACAGTTCTGCGTCCCTGGGGTCATCCTCGGATCAGGACTTAGAAGGTGTGTAAGTCAATGCAACAGATACCCATCTCTGAAACTTTTTTTCCTACTCCCCTGAAACTGGATTTAACCTGATGTTATCACTATAAATCTACCTCAGAAGCCAGGTGTGGTGGTATATGCCTTTAATCCTAGCACTTGGGAGGCAGAGGTAGGAAGATTGCTGTGAATTCTAGGTCAGCCTGGTCTACAAAGCAAGTCCAGGACAACCAAGGCTACACAGAGAAACCCTGTCTTGAAAAACCAAAAAAAAAAAAAAAAAAAAAAAAAATTCTACCTCCGAGATTCTGCCTCTCGCATGAAACACTGGCTGGGTGGTGTGAGGTGCCATCTCTCCGCTCAGTGAGCCCTATTCCCATCAGCACAGGGAGTAAGGAGAGTCCATTCATCTCTTTGACTCCACACTGCTGGGAGCGACCAGGTCTCTGACAATGAGGCAGTAGAGCCTCACTCCCAACCACCCGCTCACTCCCTTCCCTGAGACAAGGCTCTTCCTCACTCAGGTGGAGGGAGAAACCACTGGTACCTGGGATGTGCATGTGCGTGCGTGCATGCCTGAGTGCATGTAGTGTGTGTGTGTGTGTGTGTGTGTGTGTGTGTGTGTGTGTGTGTGTGTATGTGTGCGCGTGCTCGAGTGCCTGTGTGCATGCATATGTGCCAGCAATGTGTGGAGGGCAGTGTTGGGTGTCTGCACTTGCCACCCACCTCCTGTGAGACAGCGTCACTCTTGTCTGCTGCGTACTGCAAGCCTGCTGGCCCTCAGGGTTCGAGAGTTTCTCCTTTGCCACCCAACTTCTCATAGGAAGCCCTAAGACTACAGCTGTATGTGCTACTGTGCCCAGACTTTCTGTGGATCAGAACTCATGTCCTACATGGGTGCTTCTCCCAGCTGGCTCCGAGCCATCTCCCCAGCCCGGCTGGCCATCCTGTAGGTGACTTGTTCAGAAGCACATCTCCAACTCTGCTCAGAATTTTGCTTTTGCTTAGAGGATGCACTCTCATGACCTGATTATGTGCTGGGACCTTGGCCGCAATAGAGGAGCAGGTCGCAGCCCTGCAGTTATCTGGAGTGATACCTCAGATTAAAATGTGGCTTCCTAGACTGGCTGTGAGAACCCAGGCATCTCATTTCAGCTCTCTGAGCCCAGATGGGAGTTTATAAAATGGAAATAGTGACCCAGCTTCTAGCCTGGTTGGAAATGCCTTTCCTTCCTTGCCTGCCTTCTCCAGATGAGCCAAGAATCTCAAATGATTTCAAGTAGGGATTTGTGTCCAGAACAGGATGGAGTGTGTGTGTGTGTGTGTGTGTGTGTGTGTGTGTGTGTGTGTGTGTGTGTGTGATCACCAGCAATGAAGAGCTCTTAAGGAAAAAGCTGGGTCACCTTTGGGGTGCCCTTTGTTCAGAAGGGAGTATGTGTAAGATGGTTTTGTTACCAGGGGCCCATCCTACTTTTAGAGCTAGAGGCTATTTTTAACGTAAATATTTTAGAGAGTCTACAGGCCAGCTGTTTGGGGAAGAATATGTAGGTCAGTCTGTGATTTGGGGGAACCATGATTTTACGGTTGGAGAGTGGGATGGGGAAGAGAACAGAAATAATTCTGGCGTTTCTAGAGGCGTCCACAGAGATCTGCCCCCGCTGTGGAAAGCCACCACCCAGCTGCACCTCCTGGAGGATCTGCATGGGGCCTGGAGGAGAACTAGCCTTTGTTACACTTACATGGAGTGTGTTGGTTTTTATTCTCCTTCCCCCATGCCGTCACCAGGCCACAGTGGGGAGCAGACTGAGCAGGCCCGTGTCGGGAGGCTGTGGGAGAAGAGCCCTCTTACCCACAGCATGGGAACGGAAACTTCGTTGGTAGCTACCAAAATGGACACGTGTTTACTTTCAGATCCAGGTCTCTTTTTAGTCTTTGCAAGAAATTCATTTTTATGTATGTGCGTGTATAGGTGCACGTGTGGTTTCACTAGCACGTGTGTGTGTGTGTGTGTGTGTGTGTGTATGTGTGTGTGTGTGTGTGTGTGTGTGTGTGCACGTGTGCGTGAATAGATATAGGCCAAATGAAAGCCTCAGGCATCTTTCTTGGGAGCCATCCACCTTGTCTTTTTGAGACAGGCTTTCTCACTTCTGCCTGAAGCTCACTGACTGCCTGATCCCACTAGGCAGGCTACCCACCCAGCCCTAGGAATCCACCTGTCCCTCCTTTCGCGCCGCTGAGGTGACAGTGTGTGCCGTCCCCAGCTTTAATTTCATATAAGTTCTAGGTCTCAAATTCAGGTCTTTATGTTTTATTGTGGCGAAATTCACATAACCATAAGAGTTACCAGCTTGTTTTCAGTGCACAGTTCAGTAGTGTTGAGTATTTCACACTGCCGCAGAACCTGCCTCCAGAACTCTTACAAAGCTATAGCCGGCCTTACCCATCGGCACCAACTCCCCTTTGCCGTCTCTCCAGGTTCTGGAAGCCAACTCTAGCTACTTCATACAACTAGGACTGTGCAATGCTTGTCTATGTTAAGGGCAGCTGAATCCATTCTTTTTCATCCTTTTCCTAGTTAAGCATAATGTTACAATTTGCTTTATTTCTATGTTGTTCCCTGTGGTGTTTTCTCTAATCCTGTCCCAAGCAAAAGGTCAAATTTTTTTGACTTGTTCTTCCTCTACAACCTTGTGACTTACATGTTATAAATTGTTTCTATTGTTCAGTGTTATGTTCTGGGAACTGTCTGACTATAAACTCACAACATGTACTTTTGCCAGAATCATAAAAATAACTGGAAGATTCCACTTTTTGCAATCGCCTGCTTGCTTGCTATATACGAAGGCTCCCTTGCTTTAGTCTTGGCCACTTCTCTCTCCTACTTATATGAGATGGCAAGTTTGATATATATATATATATTTACCTTGCAACATCTCAGTGTTAGCTGCCAGTTTAACACCATAACAGTCTACTTGTGTCTGGTGTATTTCATTTAACATCTTCATGGTTTATACTCATGGTAACAGGTATTGGAATATTTTCCCTTTTCCAGGATTCTGTGAGGTGAGTAATCAGCTTCATTTTCAGGGAGTTATATTAGAAAAACATTTCTACAAGTGATAGATACGTGTTTACTTCAGGGTCATCTGGGAGAATACAGAATCGCCTTTTATAAGGCTTTATAAGGTGTATTGGTGAAGATCAGTCATCATTCACTGAAATGTTAAGAAGATGCTTGGTAGTTTGATTCACTTTTGTCAAAAGTAAGTAGCACTGCAGTCCAGAACTGTTGACCTTGAGGGTTTATAAGAGGTGAATTTTATAAGATAGTGTGTGTTATATTTATTGATGCAAAGCAATGGAGATGTGCCTGGAAGCCAACCTGGAGAGAGGTCCAAGAAAACTCACGTTTGTTGTTCAAAGAGATGGTTGGAAGGTAATTCACTCTGGTGCTTACAGAAGAGCCACTGGGGTGCTAGCACAGCCCCGGAGGAGATGGTGTCATGTGCTCCGTGATGTTGGCAAGCTAATAGGAAAATCGACTCTTTGGGACACCCTTGAGGATGCACACAGGACTGGCCTTTCACACAGCCGATCTACTTGGCTTGTATGTGCAGCCTCTGGGGAGCAAGGAGTCTCACCACTGCCGTTGTACAAACCCTGCTCATCCCCAGATCCTTGTGTGTCCTGCTCTGGGCAATCTCGACACTCCCATGTCTGCCTTCCTGCCTTAAAGCATCCTTGTCCCCGAGTCTCACAACTCCTCCTGCTTCTTCCTCCCCCGCCACCCTGCGTTTCCTTCAGTAATAGCAACTGCCATTTCTGGACTGAGGCCTTCATACTGGCTCACACAGCCTCTTCCCAGTGGCGATCACAACAAGCCCAAGAGGGAAGCCACCACTACATCCACTGGACAGCTGAAGATGGGGGCTAGAGACCCCATCGAACCTCGGTCCCTCTCTAGCCACGCTCTGTGTAGCTCTGGACAGTGTGGAAGCAGGGTGGAAGTGTTCTTGAAGTAAGCACACCTTCCTTCTATTTCCTGTGCCACCGCCAGTTTCTTCCTATCTTCAGTCTCCTTCGAGCAATGGCAGCACATTTCCCGTTCCTAGACTCCAAAAACAACAACAAACAAACAAAAAACCACAACTCTCTCACTCCCCTTTCCCCTCTGCCCCCTCCCTCCCTTTCTGTTAGTATGCACACATGCACACAGGTGGCTTGATAAGGCCAGAATAGGGGGGTAGCACTCCTGGGAGCTGGAGGTACAGGCAATTGTGAGCCACCTAACATGGGAGCTAGGAACCAAACATGAATGTTCTAGAAGTACATGCTCTTAACCACCGAGCCATTTCTCAAGCCCCTTCTTTGGATTTCTTTCATGGTGTTCTTGCAGGGGCTAACGGGAGTGGGAGGATCTGTTTTCTCATGGACACTGCCCAGGGCCTCCGGTTACTTGCCCAGGGACTGGAGTTATAGATGGTTGTAAGTTATCACATGGTAGCTGGGAACTGAACCCAGGTCTCTGGAAGAGTCAGCAGGGTTCTTGAACCACTGAGGCATCTCTTTAGCCACCCCCCAACCCAACATGTAAACATTTTAAAGCAAAATAAATTATTTTAGAATAACAATAGATTCTAAAGATGCTAAACCAACAGGAAAAATACTCCAGAGGAGGAGGCGGAACATGGCTCCTGGGTAAAGCTGTGGAGTAGGCACAATACTTGTATATTCTCTCTCTCTCTCTCTCTCTCTCTCTCTCTCTCTCTCTCTCTCTTTCTCGCTGTGTGTGTGTGTGTGTGTGTGTGTGTGTGTGTGTGTGTGTGCGCGTGCGCGCGCGTGCGTGCATGTGAGGGAGCTGGGGCATGCAGGAGGAAGGGAGCATATAAGTGACTTTCTCGCCCATTCTGTTCCTTCTTTGCACTGTTTTCAAAGTTTAAAAAAAGTCTGCAGGCTACTTGCGGGTGCCCAGATGGGACTAAGGCCCCTGTAGATTAGTCAAATGAACCAGAGTCTGGGGATGCTTCTGAGAAGCAGTCTTGGCAGTCTTGGCCAGGGAACGAACTCTGTTTCGTCTACCCTCGCTACTGGAGATATTTTAAAAAGTGAAGTGGGAGCATGCAATACGAAAGGACTTAAAAATCCTTTTGTCATCTTTGTGCTGACGGGAGTAGGTGTGTGTGGGAGGGTCGTGCAGGGAGAGGGGCACACTGCTCGGTGTTGGGTGGGATGCTGTCCTTTGCACCTAGGGAAAGGACAAGGGCCTATTCTCCAACTGCTACCCCACCATCAATAACCAGGGCCCGTTTAGCATGTAGTGGAGTAAAGCATTTTCTTCCATGTTGTCACCCAGATAAAAATTCCCCAAGTTACTCTATACTGTGCCTTGCCTTGAGAGACTCCCTCTTATGAGCAGCACTTGACTCCACTTTAAATCTAGATACAGATGAAGGATAACTGCACCTCAGTGGCCATATAAACAAAACTGTCTGTCTGGCACACCCACAAGGCACAGGCTGATAAGTAACCTGCTTCTGAAAGTTAAAAGGTGTACATTTGTCAAGGTACTCATTGACTATATGCGCATGGGCACATTAAAATCATACCAGAAAAATCAGGTCCAAGAAGTCATCAGATACATCAGACTGAGGAACAGGTTTAACACGTTCCCCTGACCCATAAAAAAGAAGACACACAGCATGGCACATATCCTATCTACCTATCTATCTGACCACCACCACATACCAGTTGTATGTGTGTGTGTGTATGTGTGTATGTGTATATGTGTGTGTATGTACATATGTATGTGTGTGTATTTATGTTTGTATGTGTGTATGTATGTAGGTATGTGTATATGTATGTCTGTGTATATGATATGTATATGTTTGTATGTGTGTCTGTAAGTGTGTGTGTGTGTGTGTGTGTGTGTGTGTGTAGGAAACAGCAGGCAAAGAACTCTCATCTGTCCCAGGGACTTCAGCAAGATGACTGTCTCGCTGCTGATGCTGGAAGTCTTTTTCTGCATCTTGGTTTGCCTCAGTTCTGACCAAACAGCCTGACTTAACAGCAACTGGTCTTTGAAGAGCATTAGTATGTATAGGAGTGGAAAATTAACTGAAGGGGAGACTCAGATGAAGTCCCTGTGGGCACATTAAAATCATACCAACTGCTTAGAATCAAGACTTCCACTTTGTTGCTCATGAGGAGGACTGGGGTTCAGTTCCTAGTACCCACATGGTGGCTCACAACCCTCCATAACTCCAGTCCTAGGGGTTCTGATGTCCTCGTCTGGCCCCTGTGAACAATATGCATGTGGGCACATAGACATACAACCAAGGCAAAACACTCGTATATTTAAAATCCAAATAAGTATTATTTTTAAAAAAGAAAGAATCCCAACAAAACCTTAACAATGCCTACTGAAGCCCTTTCTTCTTTGCCAACTATAAATTTACAACTTTCTAACTGTGTTTTGGGTTTTTAACCTCTATTGCACTGAGTAGACATGCCCTAACTCCGTGGTGCATCCTAGTTTTCCCTCAGGTTACATCCCCCTCCAAGGCTTACTTATAATGTCACTAATCAGAGAGACACTGGAGAGGAGATTCTTAGCACGTTGTGGGAGTGTAAGATGTAACTTGAGAGCCACTGAGATGGCACAAATGGCTAAAGCTATGACACCGAAATGCAATTCTTTGAGAAGTCCGCACACACAAGTGGGCGTGCAATATTTTCCCCCAAGTGTCTTTATCCTTTCAGTAAACTCCAGCCCTGTTTTGTGTTGGCTTGTCCTGAAATGTTTTTCCATGTTATGGCCAAGGATCCAGTTTTCCTCGAGGTTGAGGTGCCCAAAATACTAAGGGAACTCCTGAGGCTGCCCTGAACCTCCGTCCCTGGCCCTACCGACACCTCCATCCACCTGCTTCCCCCTCCTTTAATGCTCCTCTTCTGGCCAGCCCAGCCCAGGAGGTATTTCCCAATCCCCAGGTACAAATTTACCTTTTTTCTGCCCTGGGGATTTTCTGCCTTTGCCACCTCAGCCTCTGTTGTAGGAGCAGAAGGTAGAATAGGGTTCTCGGGGGGCCTTGCTTCTTCCTGCCCCTAAACTATCAAACACAGCAGTAGCGCTGACTTTGTGCAGCAGCACAAATGGAGATTAAATCCAATGGACGAGTCAGTGCCCCCCCTTGCATTAATCACATTGTAAGTCCTCTATAGACACACGTGTGTGGTGGTGACGTGTCAGACAATGCAAGTACAAAATAGAGAGTATCTATGCCCCTTACTGCTCGAGTCCCCCCGCCCCCATGGCCAGCTCCTGGCTGTCTCACCTCTCATTAAGCATACAGCTGGCACACACTAGGTGCCCAGTGAATATTTGTTGAACTAAAGTTTCAGAAGGAGTGAGAGATCCCAAGGGCGGGTGTAAAATAGAAAGTCTCAAGGTCCTTGGACCTGCTCCAGAGACCTCCAAAGCGAGGTGATGGCTGGCTCTAAAAGGCAGATGCAAGGGTGGGAATGGGGGAGGGGCCAGGACAGAGCATCCGATGCTCACTGTGGCCACAGGTTTGATGGACGGCTGGGGGTGAACAGTCGCAATGTGACACACGTTCTCTCGTCTAGACAAAACACATTTTCGTTTACAGCTTCACACGGGATCAGGGCCAAGAGTGTGCACTTGAGTGGGTACATGGGAGACTGTCACAACGTTCGGGGAGGGCTTGTCTTATTTGCTCCTTTTTCCTCTCTGCTCCCCTGCCCCACCCAGCCAGATGGCTGGATTCCTGGGGGACCAGGGCATCCTGAGCCAAGCTGGGAGGGATGCGCGTGGAGGGAACTCTACTGAGATAACGAGAGATGTGGCCAAGAGGGAGCTAATGGGGCTCTGAGTCTTTCCCCACCTGGGGAACTCTTCAGCTATGTGTCATCCCGAGCTTCAGATAGAGGCAGCAGGAGCAAGCAGCTTTCCTGGGAAATCCGGGTTTCTGGTCTTCTGCTCTACGTGGGAGGCTCTAAGCTGTGTCAGGCTCAAACCAAGAAGTATGTCGCGCCTCTTCCAAGCTCTGCTGCCGTCTCTGTAAATGCTCCTGGGAATTAATGTCACAAGATGACTTTTAGGGCTGCATAATATACCATTATATACGCTGTGCATTGTTGTCCTTATGTATTCATCAGCCGGTGGGCATGAGCTGCTTCCGTGTTTTTGTGTATGTGTGTGTTGTCATGGCTAGTAGGGCAGTGAACATGAGTGTGTCAATGCCCGCAACACACTGGTGTCATTTCCTTCGAGCATCTACAGAAGCAGGATTGCTAGATCATGCAGTTGTTTGATTTTTAGTTCTTTGAGGAACCTCATTACTGTTCATCATGGCACAATCAAAGACTAGATTTTTCTGGACCACTCAGGTGACTTCTTTTTAAGGACTGTTTTACTTCTGGTTTGTCTTTAACCATAGGATATAAAAGTTGTGAGGTTTTTAGTAGTGCTCTCACGCTTGGTGGCTTCTGGACTTTGTGTTTTTAGACCCACAAAGAGGCCAGAGTACACGTCACCTTTCTAGCAGGCCTCCGGCCTCAGAGTGAGTTACCAGAAAAAAAACTGTTCTGGTCTTGGTTGCCCTTGTTTTCTCTAAGATCTTTCCAGATGTTCTCTAATTCACCGGTTCTCTTCTGCTCTCATGCGTGTTAACGTGAGCAGCCAGGAGGACTAGGCTGGTTCTCTACACAGGGACCCAAGGCTGGTGTCACGTGACATCAGAACTCGACATCATGGGAGCTGGAGATATGTCTCTGTGGTTTGTTATGCTTGAATTTCATTCCTGACAAGCCATATAAAGAGGGCTATGGCAGCCTGTGCCTGCAATGCCAGTTTCCTATAGCAAGATAGGAGGTGGAGACCAGAGAATTTCTAGAAGCTCAAGAGCCGGCTGGATAAGAGACCCTGTCTCAAGCGAAATCCTCTGATGGTCCTTGGCACACATAGCACACATGTACCATGCCTCCTCCCTGCCCACACACACACACACACACACACACACACACACACACACACACACACACACGTACTCTACTTTGCACAAAGCCCTGGGTTTTTATCGCCAACACTGGCTCACGCTGGGTTCCTCTCACCATCCTCAGCCTTCATGAGGTGGCAGCAGGCAGCTCAGAAGTTCAAGGTCATCCTTGGCTTCTTCCTCCATGTTCTGGTGTGAGGACCACTGATGCTGCCTATCCCCACGTGTTTTTTTTCTCTCCTTCAAGATTCTAAAACACGGGACCATCCCTGGGAGCAAGCTCTCCTACTGGGTAGCGATTGGCTTTGCCCACCTGGGCTGGAAGCTCTTTGTAGGGTTTGCCTGTGGTGTGGCTGTGTTGCCTGGCAACCTGGTTCCAATGGCAACAACAGTCTGCTGACAGGACAGAGGGCTCCACCTCTGCTTGTCTTCCTTAGTGGGCTCTCTCCTTCCCCTGGAGAGTGATCATTGTGGGACCAGCCAGGAGAGAAAATGCCTAGTCCCCCGTCATGCTCTCGGTTCCTTTGCTTTTGCTTATTATTTATTTTTATTTAGTGTGTGTGTGTGTGTGTGTGTGTGTGTGTGTGTGTGTGTGTGTGTGTATGTGTGTACTTGTGTGAGGGTATGTATGCTTGTGGAGGCCAAACATTTAACATCAGTTTTCTCCCTTATTTTTTTGAGCAGGGGCTCTACTGAACCTGGAGCTCACTGACTGGCTAGGCTGGCTGCCAATGAGCTGTAAGGATCTGATTCCAGGTGCCCAAGATGGGGGGTAGGGTGTTACAGATGCACACTGCTGTCCCTGGCTTTTTATGTGGATACTGGAGATTTGAACTCAGGTCTTCAGACTTGTATGACTGAGTCATCTCTCCAGCTCCTTCTTGTTTAGTTGCTTGAGACAGGTCTTCCCTACGCAGCCCTGGATGGTCTCAGTTTGCAGTCTAGGGTGGCCTCAAACAGCAGTTCTGCTTTGAGTCCTTGGGGGGTCACAGGCATGGTCTACCATGCCAACCCTTGGTGTCTTCCTTGTTGCCTGCTTCCTTCTGCTGGAATGCAGTTTCCAAAACAGTCAGATGTTCGTCCTCACCTTCCCACCCTCAGCTGGCTTAGTTGGTTTTTCCCCTTTACCAGATGTTGGTCAGGAAGGAGCACAGTGGAACTGTCAAGAGTCAGAATATGG
Source organism: Acomys minous (assembly GCF_964271855.1). Taxonomy (NCBI): domain Eukaryota; kingdom Metazoa; phylum Chordata; class Mammalia; order Rodentia; family Muridae; genus Acomys; species Acomys minous. Next base: position 12,431,889 of record NC_140495.1, on the reverse strand, counting down.
CTGCTCCAAGCCAGAGGTTCATGCTGGCTCTCATGCACAGTGGTCCTCAGACACATGAAGCTTTATCTTTTCAAAAATAAAAGACTGGGCCGGGCAGTGGTGGCATGTGCCTTTAACCCCAGCACACGGGAGGCAGAGACAGGTGAGTTGCTGTGAGTTTGAGGCCAGCCTGGTGTACAAAGCGAGTCCAGGACAGCCAAGGCTACACAGAGAAACCCTGTCTTGAAAAACCAAAAATAAATAAATAAATAAAAGACTTATTTTTATTTGTGTGTGTGGTGACTCACACACACACACACACACACACACACACACACACACATACACGCGTGCCCACATTTGTAAGAGGTATTTGGGTGCCATGGAGGTCAGAAGAGGACAAACAATCCCCTGGAGTTGGAGTTACAGGCTGTTGTGAGCTGTCTGACTTGGGTGGTGGGAACTGAACTCACACCCTTCGCAAGAGCCCTGCATTTTCCTACCTGCCGAGCCATCTCTGCAGCTCCTTTAACGTGTCACTTTCAGATGAAAGCCCATCATTTTATATTGCTTGTTTCTCGCTCAAAAAAAAAAATCTTCTTTTTCCTTCTTGCGCAGCATCCCACACACAAGCCCCTACAGCATTTTGGGGGAGCATGTGCAGAGCAAGTGGGTCTGGAAAAGCCTGCCGAGATGTGCACATTTGGTAAAGGCTGTGTTTTGCTGTTGCCGTAGCAACTGTTTATGAGCCAGCACAGATAAATCCCCAGGGTATTGCTTTGTCACTTTTGGAAGATGGATTTTTAGCCAAACACCTCTACCCGCTCCATGGCCAAGGGAAGGGAGTTTGCTTTGTTGAGGGCTGAACAATGCCCAGCGGCTTCTATAACAAAAATAGCAGAGACGGTGGGGCTCACGGCAAACAGAAAATAATTTCAATATCCAAATACTGAGAGAGCATATTCAGTCTGCACACCCTGGAGAGAGATCGCTAAAGGAAGTATTATTGCTCTGGCAAAAAAAAAAAAGTGATATTCCAGGTGGCATTAGACTTTATTTAGCACCAACTGTCCTTTAGGTCAGATAACACATTTGAAACTGTAGTTATGAATATTTCATATCATGCCTTTCCTGGCTCGTTGACTTTGGCTGGCTTCTTGACTCTTTTGGGGAGATCATCCTTTACCCAGTTGAACACTGGCTCTGAGCACTTGTCTGTGCCCAGGAAATATGCTGTCCTGTACTGGAGACAAAAATGGGTTGGGGTGATTTGGGTATCAAGGGGAAACTGAGGCAGGTTGTCCTTTGGGGTAAAAGATTTCTTAGAAGAGTTATCGACAGCATGGGCATGCAGATAAACAGCAGCAGCGGGGGAGGGGCTCTCTGGAGTGTTCAGGGCCATTAAGTAGAGTGGTGGGGGCGGAAGGAGTGTCCCCTCTTCTAGGCCTCAAGAAAAAAAGGGAGGTTTCATGAAGTCTGGGTCTCTGTGATTCCCTTGAAAACAGCAAGGGAATGGGAGGGCGGGTCTAGAATGTTCCGCTCTTAGGATGTGGGGGAATTGAGGAGGACAGATAAATGTAGTTGAGGGGTACCCATTATACAGATGAGGGGACATGCCACTACCAGTAGCCCTCTGATGCCCCAGAGTCTGTCAAACTGAGGTCTAAAACCTACACTGGGGACGTGAGGATGACACTTGCCTAGCCCTGGAGTCTGGGGACCTGGGTCGTCTGTTAGACATTCACGGACAGGTTTTTGGTAGGAGGCCTGCCACTTCCGTCACGGAAGAAAAAAAAAAAAGAGGCCGCCGAAGGTGGGCAGTCCGGTTTGTATTCTAACCACTTCTGTGCTTATCTGGTTCACCTGTGTAGCCTCTGCACTCAGCATTGGGGTAGAATACACATGGGCAGCTGGGCATGAGGACTTGTGCTGGGAAACTCAGTAGGAGGCTGGGGAGTTTAAGGGCGGCTTCAGCTGCCCAGCAACTTTAAGGAATGGTACAGGCCCTGCAGTGGGATGGGCCTTCCTGCATCATCCAGCAAGGATGACAGTGCTCCACAGACACGCCCACAGAGTAATCTTCAATCGACATGGACTCTTCTTATATATGCTTAGGTTTGTGTCAAGTCGACAAAAACGATGAGGGTACACTACTGCAGACTAGTTTGGAGAGGTCAGCAACACTGCTGACCACTGTGAGACATACGAATCAGCCCACACAATAGTGTCTTAGTCAGGGGTTCTGTTGCTGTGAAGAGACAGCCTGAACACAGCAACTCTTATAGAGGAAAACACTTAATTGAGGCTGGCTTACATTTCAGAGGTTTGGTGGAGTGGGTGCAAACATATTTTTGTTTTGATTCAAGTGTGGGATAGGTATTGGATGTAAACATGTTTTTATTTTGATCCCATGTATGGGATGGGAGAACAGACTTATGATAGAACAGGTGATGTTTATCCACTTAGAAGTTGAACCACCTCATGGGAAGGGCTTGGTTTTTGCCAGCTGAAACACATCCTAGTACAGACTCTGAGCACATGTATGTGTATACATACCCACAACAGGAGGCTGAGGCTTTTTGGGGTCTTGGTATTGTTTGGCTGTTCATCGCTCCACTTCAAGATGCTCCAAGAGAGAACCATTCCAGCGAAGACTTGGAGGCTCTGGGCTCTGGCTGCTGTTCCAGGTTCCAGCAGCAACTTTGGTGGAATCGCAGGTCTGCTGAAATCCTGCTGGCTATGCCAGGGGACTCACTCACTCACTCACTCACAGGAACTGAGTCCAAAAAAAGGTCTACTTCTCCTGTTCCCATTAACCTCTTTTCTCTCCTGTCTAAGGTAGGTAGGTTGGAAGGGAGCATTAAAGAGCCCCAAATAAAGTAGGGTTGGGAAAGGTGGAAGCCTACGGTTTAGTGTATTATCATCATGGCGGGAAGCATGGCGGCATGCAGGCAGACATGGTGCTGGAGAAGAAGCTGAGAGATCTACATCTGGGTCGGCAGGCAGCAGGAAGTGAAGGTCACACTGGGCATGGCTTGAACATCTAAGACCTCAAAGCTCACCCCCACCAGGTGACGCAGTTCCTCCAACAAGGCCACACCTACTCCAGCAAGACCACATCAACTAATAGTGCCACTCCCTAAGGGCCTATGGGGGCCATTTTAGTCAAACCACCACAAATAGGGGTTATTTGGAGACCGGAGATGGTTGGGTGCATGCACAGATCTGCTTCCATGATGGGGGTTATTTGAGGGACCAGGGAGATGGCTCAGCATCAGGTAGAGGTGCTTGCTGCTAAGCGGAATGATCTGAGTTCAGTTTCTAGGACCCCCATGGTAGAGGGAGAGAACCAACGTCTGTAAGTTGTCCTCTGATCATCACATACATGACTGTGCCCATATGTATGTAAACACTAATAATTATAAACAATGACTACATGCTTTAAAAAAGTTGTTCAGCTCTAAATACCATTAGTGTTAAGGCTGATAAACCTTGCTCTAAATGTAAAAAACATACCTTGAGTAGTTTTGGTTTTGCATGGCAGGAGGAGGTCAAATAAAGAATTGCTAATTATATGTGGATTAATTGCCTGGGCACATATCAATGTTTTTTGATGTTACTTTCTGTTGTGAGTTGAGTTCCATGAGGGGAATATGTTAAGAAGCAGCTTAGCCTGCAGTGCGCTTATTAAAGAGAGCCCTTGGGATTATTACTGAGGGGGAGGGAGAGGAAACAGAATTGGGCCAAAGAAGAAAAGTTGAACAGCTAAGCGGAACAAATGCGAGCCTTCAGTGACCTGCTGGCGAGCTCTAGAGTCCCAGAGATGCCTGGTGGCTGAGGGTGAGAATGGCCAGGCTTGGTCAGTCCATGGGCCAGTAAAGTGTGGGCTGTCCAGGAGAATCTGTGCAGCTGAGACAACCCCCTAGGGCTGATGGCTCAGGACTGGCTCCCTCTGGGCTTGGGACCAGAGTTGCCCCTCTGCAGCCTGCCACAGTGAAGGTCCCATCTGGGATTTGGCAGCATGAGATAGCAGTTGGGAACATCAGAGTTAGAGACTTCTAGAAGATAACAAACATGGAAGAAGTGGGGAAAATGACGGGGTGAGAAAGGGTCGCACATCTATGGATATTGCTGGGGTAAAGGCCCAATGTGGTCCAGATGGAGTCCCTCCTGTGTTTCTCCCTCTAGCTTCTGTTGTTCTGTGTTTCCCCACAACATTCACAACAGAAACTGATCTGTGTGTGTGTGTGTGTGTGTGTGTGTGTGTGTGTGTGTGTGTGTGTGTATCCTTTGGGCCAGGCAGGGTGTTCTGAAGTGAAACCACCTGAAGCCCGCCTGAGGCACACACTGCCAGGCCTCCACACTCTCTTTCCTTGATCCTTGACATGGGCTATGCCAGCTAGGGCCTGGCCTCCCCTAAGACAGCTCTGCAACTGAGGTTGCCCTGAGGGAGACTAATGGTGGCATTTGCTTGGTGTGGCTCGGGGGAAGGGGGCGCTGATCTCTCTGCTTGAAGCATCCACACATGGGATGACGGGATGTAAGTTCATCCGCTCCACAGTTAAGAGCAGCTCTAGAGCTCCAAGCAGAGGGAAGAAGGGAGAGCCATCAGCGAGGAGAGGACCAAGCCTGAGCCTTGAGTGGACTCTTAATGGGGCTTGGGGAGGTGAGACACCTCTGGGAATGGAATGTGGAGGTGGCAGTGAGTACTTATAGGGTAGACGTGGGCTAGGCTAAGTAAAGGAGACAGTTGAAAAGTGTGAGCAGGCTAGATGCTCAGCTTGTGGGGAGATGCCTCCAGGTGTGGGCTGGCTAGACCCTGAAGGATGAAGACATGGGCAGGTGCTGAGTGATTTGATTTCAATACTTAGTAAAATTTAACTATTTAAAAAAAATGGAGAGAGGGCTGGAGAGATGGCTCAGAGGTTATTAGAACACTGTCTGTTCTTCCAAAGGTCCTGAGTTCAATTCCCAGCAACCACATGGTGGTTCACAACCATCTATAATGTGATTTGATGCCCTCTTCTGGTTGCAGGTGTACATGTAGGCAGGTGTACATAATAAATAAATAAATCTTAAAAAAAAAAATGGAGAGCAGGATCTCCAAGACAACCACACTGCTTGCTGAATTTTCCCCAAGCCATACTTCTGCAATGTCTAGCATCTTCATATGAAACTGGAGCATGGCCACACACCCTTGCTCTGAGAATAAGCACTATTTTGCTTCCTGGAACGCACATGTGCTTGGTTGCTTTGTACATTTTGTACAGGTAGTTATATGGTGGGCACTTGGATACCTGGCTCCGCTCACTCTGGTGTTGGTGAGAGTCATCAGAGTGTGGCAGCGATGGCAAATTGCTCAATGGGTGGCTAAGTACTTAACTGTCTTAACCATTCCAGCACGGGTGAGTGTCTGGGCTACAACAGACTGTTCTGTTCTGAGCAATTGTGGACATTTCTAGATAGGCATGCAGTTCTTTTGGACACACCCACCTTAATGGGAGAGTCATAGGGTCACGGGATGGCTATATGTTTAGGTTTAGTAGATATAATTTTGTGGAGCTGGGGATGGCTCAGTGTTTTAAGTTCTTTCTGCACAATCGTGGAGACCTGAGTTCGGATCCCCTAGCGCCCATGTAAAACTCCAGGTTCGGGGGCATGCATCTGGCATCCCAGCACTGAGGAGGCAGAGATAGTAGGATCCCTGGCCTTGCTAGCAGTCAGTCTAGCCCAGTCAGTGAGCTCTAGGCTCTGTGAGAGACCCTGCTTTAAAAAAAGTAAGGTGGAGAGTGATTGAGCAATTCACTCAGTAGTGATCTCTGGTCTCCACATGCACATACACACATGTGTACCACCTTATACAAATGCACATGCACGCACACATGTGAGCTCACAAACACACACACACAAACACAAATTTTAGAAAGAGAGGATATGCCATGCTGCCTTCTCATCAGCAAGGTGATGAGCTTGTATAGATTTCTCTACACTATTTTGTGTATTTAAAATGTTGCAAGATTAATTTTTTAAAATATATCTCTATGTAGCTTCTGGGATGCATGGAAACCTTGGAATGCAAAAGATTTTCTAGATCTTGACTCCATTCTCACTCACAAAACTGTCTTCAGGCCTCATCTGTCCTCCTCTGAATGCTATACTGAGGCGTGAGGGCCCAAGGCCCTGTGTGGAGAGGAACAGTAGCCTCCTTCCTGGCAAAGCTCAGCTTTGCCTGTAAGCAGTCACTTCATACTGCTTCTTTTTAAGATAAACTCAAGATTAACACTTCCTTCGCAGGAATAAAACCCAGTCTTCACTGGGGCAACAAACCCATCTGTGTCTGTTAACAGGAGAAGACGCACCATGGTGACCTTTGACCTCTTTCACCAGAATGGCAGGACATACATTGGTAGTCTGGCCCGATCCAGAGGCTCTTCACAGAGTCTTCCCCCCCCCCACCCCCCACGCCCTGGAGGGAGTTCCTTGCTGCACTGCCCAGCTTACCCTGAACCCCTAATCCCTGTGGAGCCTCCTCCGGCTCGGGGGTGGGGGTGGGGGGGGTGGGGAGGGACTGAGCAGGAAGCAGCATCCTTGGGAGTCTTATTAGCTGTTCTCCGGAATGTCGCTAGGTCATGAAGTTCCATGACTTAGGTCCCACAGGAATTACTGGGGTCTAGTAACATCAGCTTTATGTCTCCGGGACACATTTTCTTCCCCCTGCTGAGCTGGTTTCTTGTGAACAATTCCCTTGATGTTCTGACATCCGTCTCCAATGCCCTCCATGGAGGACAAATTCTCTGGGAATGGGAAGTGTGTCACGAGCTCTCATCGTTTTCCTCATAGGTTTTCCCTTAGAATGTTCCATCTGAGCTCTGAATTTTATCTGATAGCAGCAGCTGCTTGGGCTCTAGTCTGTATCCTCCTGTAGCCTTCACCCGACTCCCCATAGGCATTGTATTGATTGCTTTGCTTATTATTGTGACCAGATACTTGGCAGAAGCCACTTAAGCCAGGCGAGGTTTATTTTTGCTGACAGTTTGAGGGGGATATAGCCACCGTGACAGGGAAGACAGCAACAAGAAGGGAGGCATCCGGTCACGTCATGTTCTGCAGCCAGCAAGCAGAGAGACGAACGCTGGTGCTCAGCTAGCCTTCCTCTTTTGATGAAGTTTGGTGCCCAGCCCGTGAACTAGTGCTACTCATATTTAGGTTAGATCTTCCCACTAGAAAATCCTTCCCCAGACACCCTGGAGGTGTGTTTCCATGGTGATTCAATGAAGATTAACCATCAGAGCCGCCGTGGCTTGTGGGTTGAATGAGCAATGTTCCCCACTGGCTCGTGCGTTTGAACATTTGGTCCTCAGTTGGTGCTTTAGAACTGAAACTCCGGATGTAGACCAGGCTGGCCTTGAACTCACAGATTTGCGTGCCTCTGCCCCCTGAGTGCTGGGATTAAAGGTGTGCGCCACCAATGTCTGGCTGGGTTGTTGGATCTTTAGGAGGTAGAATCTTAATGGAAGAAGTAAATCACTAAGGGGCAGCACTGAGGTTTTGTGTCCTGTCTTCACTCCCTGTCCTTGTTCGTATCTCTCTCTCTCTCTGTCTCTCTGTCTCTGTCTTTCTCTGTCTCTGTCTTTCTGTCTCTCTGCCTCTCTCTCTCTCTCTCTCTCTCTCTCTCTCTCTCTCTCCATCCTGACAGGCAAGCCTCATGTTCCCGCTGCCATGGCTTCTCCTGCTCCCCTCCCCCCCCCAAACCCCTCCTCCCACACCAGGACTGACTGTGTCACTCTGGAACTGTGAGCCCAAGGAAACCCGTTCGTTCTTCCTTAATTTGCTTTTTCCCAGAGTATCCTATCACATCAATGGAAAAGCAGCTAATACATGATGTTCGACAGGAGGAAGAAACTGCGAGGAGCTGGAAGACAGAGAACATGGTCTTCATTATTAGGTAAAGCCGAGCCAGAATGCCGAGCTGCGTGGTGTTGCCTGGGTGTCTCATGTATAAATGGGGTAAAAGTTGTAACTATCTCATTTCTACACTTTTCACAGGTCAAAGTGCTCGGCATAAAGTCGAACAGCAGGAATGCAGTAAACATCTTTTTGCATCTAAGAGTATCTTCCTGGGACAGAGTCTCTAAGAAAGGCGAGTATTGAGAAAGAACACATAAATAGTTTTACAGAAGCTTAAAGCTAAGGACTCCCCAAGCACTGTGGCCCCGTGAGACAATGTCTCGAGGGTCCATCTTGGCCCATGTTCACTAGTGCTGAGCACATGAGTCAAACAGGGCCTCACCCCTGGTCCTGTTTTGTTCTCATTATTTCTTATTGCTCTGAGAGTGAGTGACCACAGCTCACTGTTTTTCCATTTATTTTAGTCACCTTTAAATCCTTTGTTTCAACCTTGGCTGGTCTAGAACTTGCAATGTAGACCAGGTTGGCCTCCAACTCATAGAGATCTACCTGCCTCCCAGGATTCAAGGTGTGTCCTGACACACCCAGCAACCGTTTCTTTTAAAGGTAAGTTTTCATTATTCTTGATAAATGTATACCTATACACAATGAAACAAGACCATGTCTGCTCGATGCTCCTCCCTTCAGATGGTGAGGTCCCTTTAGGCTTCTCCCTTGAAGCCAAGATGAACTTGAGGCTTGCTACGATGACAGAATGTGGTGGGAACCATGTTTTGTTACCTTAGAGCCTGTGTTGCCAAAGTGTGTGCACGCTGCTAGCTGTTCTCTCAGGGCGCTGCCCCGTCACCCTGTGCCAACCTTGATTGATTAACACCCCCTAAAGGATTAGAGACTCCACGGGACAGAGACAAGCCTGCCAGACAGAGCCCTCCTGGGCCAAACGGCGCCTAGACACTCTATTGGCCAACTGTGAGAGCATGCGGGAGCCCGCCTGAGCCTCCATCATTAACCACATCATGAAGTAATGGGCTAAATAAGGAGATGTGATTTTATAACGCTGGGTTTGGAGTTTGTGTTTTGTTGGTGGTGTTTTATTATGGTGTGAGTATGCTATGTATGCATGTACGTATGTTTTCACAAGCCTGAGTGTGCATGCATGTGGAGGCCAGAGGCTGATACCCCATGTCTTCTTTAATCACCCCTATCTGCTGTACTGAAGCAGTGTATCTCACTTGTACCAGAACTCACCTACTTTGCCTCTAGCTAGCCAGCTTGCTCAAGGACCCTCTGATGCTGCCCCTCACCTACTGCAGCTGCAGGTGGGTTGCCATGATGACAAGGGTTTCACATGGGTTCTGGAGAGCCAAACCTTGCTCCTCATGTTTGTGCATCTCCCACATTTACCCATTGAGCATCTCCCCAGTCCTTTATTTATATTTATATATATATAAAAATATTTCAAAATTTATTTTCTATCTGTGAATGTTTTGCCTGAGTATGTCTATGTACCACATGCTTCCAGTGCCTGTGGAGGTCAGAGGAGGGTGTCAGATCCCCTGGAACTGGAGTTAGAGATGACCATGATCTGCTGTGTGGGTGTTGGGAACCGAACCTGGGTCCTGTGCAAGAGCAGTCAGCGCTCTTAACTACTGTCCCATCTCTTTAGGCCTTTTGGTTTTCTTTCTTGAGACAGGATCTCATGTAGCCCAGGCTACCCTTGAATTCCCTATGTAGCTGAGGCTGTTTGTAAATTTCTGATCTCCCAGCTTTAGCCTTCTAAAGTGCTGGGATTTGAAGAATAGGCCGTCATGCCTGATGGGAACGGGTTGTTACATGCTACAGTAAAATCAACCTGAGCTCATTTCCTAACTTTGTTGTTTATTAGTTCTGTGATCTTCAACCGTCTCATCCTTCCAGTAGGTACAACAATTTCCACACGTCGTTTAGAGTACACCAGACAATTCGCATAGAGCTGGCAACACGGCCTAGCACATTTTAGATCCTCAACAACTGAGCCTCTGTCTCAGAGACAAGGTGACACTGTCTGAAAGTTCAGGGTGTAGGAGGTGCCCTTGTTCTGGGAAGCCAGTTTTGTCACTGATTGCATGTCACCCATTCTCTTTTGTAAGAGAAAACATTCTTTTCATCATTGTCTTGATTCCTCATTACCAGCAATTTCCATCTGCCCTCTTTTAAGTTACTTTTCCCCCCTAAGGACTAAGATAAATAGCATCTGTCTCCGCAGGACGCTTGACTGATGGCACCCATGTTCTTTGCTGACCATGTCTAGCGATCTGGAGCGCCAAGCCTTGCACAAATGAAGGTGCGACACGAATCCCACCCTGTTCCTTTAAGGAAAAGTCAAGCTGCCAAAAGCTGAGGAATTATATAATTATCAGTTTTGCTTGCTAGATAATTGTACTTTTTAAATGCTTTACTCAAAATAGCTTTTCTTTCTTTCTTTCTTCTACTTTTAAAAATAAGTCTACATCTCTGACTTAGGAGTAATTTGAATTTTCCTTCTCTTTTGGTGTGAATTTTTTCTTGGTGCTAAAATGCTGTAAGAAACAGCAGTATTATAGGTAAACAGAGAAAAGTTGGGAAGGGGGCTTTTAAAGAAGAGGACTGTACTGTCCTCTCTGACACTGAGGAGGCTCTTTTGTTTATCTGGGTCTGGCATTCTCCATCCACATTTAGTGTAAGTGGGACATTCTCAGCACACACTGCATAGTTGCAAAATTCTTGAAATTTCAAACCAGGAATTTCTATGCAAGTATGAAAGGCAAAGATGTGAACTCAAAGAACACAAAATGCCCATCCTGGCTGGCTGGCCTGCTTCTTTTGTGAATAGAGATGTGTTGTCACTTTTTCAAAATAATTCATTTTTATTTTATTTACACTGGTGTTCTGCCTGCATGAGTAAAGGAGTCAGATCCCCTGCCACAGGAGTTAAAGACAGCTGTGAGCTACCATGTGAGTGCTGGGAATTGAACCTGAGTCCTCTGGAAGAGCAGCCAGTGCTCTTAACTGCTCAGCTATCTCTCCAGCCTCCAGTTTTAGAATTTTTTAAAAAATTCATTTTATATCCTGGCCATCTCCCCATCCCTTCTCTCCTCCCAGTCCCACTCTCCCTCTTCCCTCCTCTATTCCTCAGAAAAGGGGAGCTCCCTTTCCCATCCACCCCAGCTCATTAAGTCACTTCAGGACTGTGCATGCCATTTTTCTCTGTGACCTGGCAAGGTAGTTTCTGCCAGTGGGGAGTAGTAAAAAAGCTGGCACCAGAGTTGTCATTATTCAGAAATTTGTTGTTTTTAAAAATTAGATCACTCATAGGAATTTTTGACTATCAGATTTATTACTCGTTGTTTGAAAATACCTCACAAAGTTTAAATATTACAGTATATGGTGTTAAAGAAAATGTCAGCACTAATAACAGTAACTTCAGGTGGGGAGCAGGAGAGGTGGGTCCTGGCTTCTCTTTAGGTTTCCTCTCATCTCCTTTAATGCTTATTGCTACTAAATTACAATCCTAGACCCCCCAGGATGCCAACGGGTACCGGCTAACACAGTGATTTGCTTTGGACCTTGGCACTTTCGGAGAAGCATCTTTCTGAACACCACACAGAATGAGTTGATGGTCCCATGGTCTCAGGACCTGGATAATGAATATTGGAGCTCGTCAATGATCCTTGTTGATTAGAATAATGTCTTTTTAATATTACTTTTTAGTTATTAAAGTTGCACTCACAAAACAGTGGCAATCGCATGCAGACCCTGGAGGCACCTTCATCTCTGTACTTACGTAAGCGTGCCTCTTACTGTAACTGTGTCTGACTGTGAGAATCGTGGGGTTATTCTTATTGCCTGTTTCTCCTCATAGCATGCCAGGAAAGGAGACATTAGTTGCTGCAATTTGATCAACTTCACAATTTCATGGGTCCCTCAGGTGTGGTACAGCGGCCACAGGCCACACTGATGCTCACTTCTGACTGCTGCCTGCCAACATGGCTCTATACAAATGTGCCTTAGCTGGGTGGAATAGTCTTCTTTGCTTTGGTGTGTGGCTGATGTTCTGTCAACGTTGTCCCCAGGGTCTGCTCTCCAGTTTATTCTACATCTTCTCCATGACATTTGTCTTCCTGGGGCGTGAGAGTCACTTACGCATGACTCCTTCATTCATGTGCCACATGTGACAAGAGCTGGGGCATACTTTACAGGGATTTTTTTTCCAAATATGATTACAAGTAAGTTTAGTTTTACACACACACACACACACACACACACACACACACACACACACACACATACACACACACACACACCCTCAGTGCTAGATACAGAGTAGAGATTACTACTTTTGTGTTATAGTGATAAAAACAAAAGTGGCTTTCAAAACTCCCATTCAGTACTGAGGTATGGAGCAGCAACAGCAAAGTAAAACACAGCCTCAAGTCCTTGTCATGCAGAGATAGATTCATGGCAAGATTTTGGGCATCACAGGCTCCTGCTATACTTTTGAAACTTAGTCTGCACATATATATACATGTCTATAGACAAGAAACACACTGCCTACAGTTGAACATGGTGGCTAAAAAAGACCTCAACTGGACTTAAACCTGAAGATGTTGGGCTTGTATAATAATATGTGCTATCCTGTCAAATTGCCACATCTATCCTCAAAGAAGTGAAGAGATCAATAAGGCATGTAGCACTCAAAGTCAGACATAACACACACACACACACACACACACACACACACACACACACACACACCACGCACGCACACATGCACAAGATGCTTATATCCGGCTCACCCCTGACTATGAGCTGTACTGAGCTGCAAACACCAGAAGTCCCAGCTCTCTTAACACACATCTATGATTTAGTTGGCCTTTTAATAAACTCCTTGTGTTCACCTCAATGTCAAAAGACAGACACCCCGATACGTGTGTGCAACGTCCAAATACAAAGAGAGGGGACAGCCTTTTCTGCCTGTCAGGTAGCTGCAGAGGCTTGCTATGCTAGGTATGGGATTTGAAAACTGCCTAGACCTCGAAGCCAAGCATGGCCTACTGCTAGTTTTTTTTTTTTTAATTAATTTATCTGTTTGCTCATTTGTTTTGGTCGTGGTGGCGGCGTTGGCCTCCGTGGTGGCAACGTGTATGTACGACATGGTGAGTATGCATATGAGGCACATATGGTTCTGTGTTGTCACACCACAGAGTGTGTGTAGAGGACGGAAGATAGATTTCAGGAATCAGTTCTTGACACCGATGTTTGCTTATTATTATTATTATTAATATTTTGGAGGCAGGGTTTCTCTCGTTTCTGCTATGCTGTATATTTCAGACTAGCTGTCCCAGGAACTCCTTGGTGATTTTCCTGTCTCTGTCTCCCATCTCGTGGTAGGAGTGTTGGGGTGACAGATGCATGCCACAACATCCATCTTTTTGTGTCCATTCAGAGGATCTGAACTCAGGCCATCAGGCTTGGGCAGCAAGCACTTTTGCCCTCTGACCCTTTACTTCATCCTATTCATTCTTGAGACAGTCTCTCTACATGGTCCAGGCTATCGCCCATCTCTCCATCCTCCTGGCTCAGTCTCTGTAGTCTGGGATTACAGAAATAGTTTCTAAATTGGATATTATTCTCTTGCAGTGTGATCTTGTGTGGACCGTGCGTCCAGGGGAACTGGCACAGGGCTAGCGAGGTTGAAGCATGCTCAAACCCTGATCTCACCCTGAGAACGGAAGATGTGGAACAAAGCTCTCTCCTTGTTTCCCGTGCCTGCCTCAAGAACACGTGATACAGCCCCAAGGTTACGTGAGCGTGGCTCCTGTTATCCTTCCCCACGCAAATACAGCATTGCCAGCATCCTAGTTCCAGCCAGTGACATGCGTTCATCCTCAAAACCCTTCCCACGGCCCAAGGCTTATAATTCCCTGTTTCACATGAAATAAATGGACCAGAAGCATCCTCGATGACGAAGATTGTCTGAGGCTCGTCAGTCAGGCAGGCCATTGCAAGCTTCCGCCATTTCGTTGAGTCAGTAATATTTTGCCCCACGTTTTTAAAAGTAGAAGCTCACCCTGTAACCTTGATAAGGCATCTGAATTTCCTAGTGGTGGCTCTGGGTTACTTAAGGGAGGTCTTTTTTAAAAAATGTATTATATTTCTTCACTAACTCTCCACAGCTATGGGAAAGTAAAGAAAATGTATTATAAACATTGGCAATTCAAATGTTCTACATGTAAAGCATGAAGAAAAATTAGATTATAGCAAAATAGATCTGGCTCCGCACAAGAGATGACGCCAGGATTTCCATTTGGCTTTACCCAGCTGCATATTATTATTTTAGCTTACTTTTGTTCCTGTCTCCCTTTTTATTTGCTTGTTTATAAAGAAAATGGTAGATTCACAAAGAGAGATGTAAAAACCTGGCAACCTCTAGATCAACATCAACTCAAAATACTGCTCTTAGGGTAACTCAAAGGGAACAAAAGATAATTTATTCTGAGCCAAACATGAGGGACTAGACTCTGGGAACAGAGATTCAGAGTGCCCAGGATTATACGTGCCAATGGCAAAACAGGTCCAGGGAATTATTATAGTCACAGGACAAAAGTCATAAATCAAGGCATCTTCCAAACACGTTGGTGAGACCATCAGGCAGGCGGTCACCACAGAGCAGAGGAGACCCCGCTGCAGGTCTCAGATGCCATCTGGCGACATTCTTAACTTTTGTGTTGGTGGAAGCACTGGTCTTCTGAGTTAATTTATGTCGATAGTCTTACCTGAGAATGAAAAGCACGCTGGGTCAAACACACAGTGGTCAACGGTTAAAGAGGCCGTAGATGGCCCAGAAGAGTTTGGTTCTGGATCCGCAGTGTCCTAAGGCTCCACAGCCATGAAGCCGCAGTCGGTTGTTTGGCTGGGTAGAACCGTCAGCACGAGTTGGGCTTTCTTCTGGGGACCTCAGCCCATAATAGTCTACTGGATCTGAATCTAGCTTGAACCTTTGTGGCCAAATGGCAGGAAATGGCATATTATTTTCAATGTTTTAAAGTGAAACGCACGGACAGAGCTCAGGAATGGGGCCGGTTGGCAAATTAATAATTAATGCCTGGGGAAAAAAATCCCCAAAGCTGCAGGCACATTTCAGAAATGGTAACCTTTACTTGAAACCAGAAAGGATGTGAAGAGACCAGGCACATTGGCCACAGCAATCTCTCTCTCTCTCTCTCTCTCTCTCTCTCTCTCTCTCTCTCTCTCTCTCTTTCTCTGTGTGTGTGTGTGTGTGTGTGTGAGAGAGAGAGAGAGAGACAGACAGACAGACAGACAGACAGACAGACAGGCAGGCAGACAGACAGACTGACTTTGCCAGACAGTGGAAAAAACTGTTTGAGGGCCCGGAGAGATGGCTCAGTGGATTGAATGTTTGCTATACAGATGTGACGGCAGGAATTCAGGTCTCCAGAACTGGTAGGTGTGGTGGGTCTGTTGGGGTGTTTTTAATGGTATGGTTTAATAAAGTTTATTATTAGCCTTATAATGATTGTGGTGGTATTTTCTAACCTGTTATCAATCAATAAAACTACAGACACCTGTTATATTTTAAAATAGCCTTGTTTCTCCTAGGGCAGGGCAGATATTAATCCCATAAACTACCTTCCAAATCTTCCTGCTCTGATCCTATGCCATCTGCTTCTAATAATTTCTATCAAGCTACCTCCCATCCATCATCCCAAATACTTTCTAACGTTCTTCATCTGGGGCGAAATCCTCCATCCACACCAGCCATGTGCTTCTTTCTCCACCTACCCATGGCGGCCTCCTTCCTTCTCCTCCTCTGGTACTGGACCCCTTTCCTTCCCAAGATCCTTCCCCCCCACCCCCCACCCCAGATAGCGTTTGTTTCGCCTGTCTTCTCCTGGCCCTGCCTAGATGTCATCTTTTTTATTGGTCAAGCAGGGAAGAAAGGTTACAAAACAATATTTGGGGCATGCAAGAATGTGTTCAAGGCAGCAAGCAGACCTTAAGAGCCTATAATCAGCATCAAAATACATCAGACCAACCCTTAACAGCGCTCCTACTATAATCTGAGTTCTTGCGGTACAGAGGCAGGAGATTGTTTTGGCATGCTGGCTAGCTAGACCAGCCAAACTGGCAAGCTGTAGGCTTAGAGAGAGAACCTGCCTCAGGGAGTTGGGTGGACTCTCCCAGTGAACCAAGTGGAGAGTGGTTAACCTCCAGTCTCCACATACATGAATACACATGCACTCATATGCACTTGAACAGGTACACGGAGGCATGAACATGCACACTGCACACATGCGCACACACTCACATTAATATAGTATACTAAAAAAAAAAAGAACGCAAACAGATCCACTTGAAAGCATAAATTGTATGCAGAAAAAGTGGCAGCATATTTGAGATATGTTCATTAATTCCTATTACATGCAGCTGATTTACCAACCAATTGAGAAGAGAGATTACAAGTATTCACTCAAATTCCATGTTTTTCTCTTAGGCAGCAGTTGACTTCTTTGTCTTTGAAAACCTCTCAGTGGAGTGGACTTTGGTCAATTTTGATGAGTTTTCAAACCAGATAGACCACCTTGCTGCCTTCAGGATAGGCAGGAGCCCATGCTGTCTGGCTTCCCACTGACCCAGGCAGCTGTCAATCCCAGGGACAGATCCAGTCGGCCCTGACACTGTTATTCTGTTTCCCACTCTTCTTTCCCATCCTTCTATTGGCAATGTGGGCAGAACAAGTCCTGGTGAGCAGCATGAAGGGCTGAACCCTGGCCTGCCAGAGGAGGCGATGCTTAAGTAAAGGCTGGGCAGGCAGAGGCAGAGACCGGCGAGCAGGGTAGGGAAAGAGGTGGAAGGCAAGGAAGAGCAAAGGATGTGTTCTAGCTGGGAGTATCCACACACAGCGACGGGCCAGAGATGCAAGTTGAGTCCTACACAGGACCAGAGGTGGAAGAGCCTTGAAGGCCATCCTAATGGGTTTAAGTTTAGACTTTTCAAGTTGGCTCTTAAATGGGAAATTGTACAATAGTGTCAGTCAATAAGGAGAAAGATTTCCTTGGCTCTACTAAATGATCTGGGAGTAAGGCTGAAGGGGAGAGATGCAGGGATGTTAAGAGTCTGACCGAGAACACCACGGAAGCTTGACCGAGGCCAGTGCAGCAAGCGGGCTAGAAGGGACAGCAAAACACTTGGTGATGGGCTTGGACTTGACATTAATTCATAGGTTTGTGGCCTGGACAAGTTAGATACGATCAAGGATCCTTCCGGAAAGATAGATGTGGGTCTAGAGAGCTTTCTGGGTACTCTATAGAAGGTCCCTGTGTGTTTGCCTCTCAGGGATTGTAGGCAACTGTGCTGGACTTGGAGGGGGGTGGCTGGGATGAAAGAGCAGTTGAAAATAAAACCAACGGCTTAGACAAGAGTGTCCAAGGAGAGTGTGTGAAGGAAAAAAAATCCCAGAGCAATATTAAGATTAAGGGGCACCAGAGAGCAGGAAAATGTTTGCTTATTTATTTATTTGTTGTCGTTCTAAAGATTTATTTACTTTCATTTTAAGTGCATGTGTTTCTTGTCTGCTATGTATGTGTGTGCATGTGTGTGCCTGGTACCTGAGGAGACAAAAGAGGGTGTTAGATTCCCTGGAACTGGAGCTAAGCACAGTTATGAGCCATCATGTGTGGCCTAGGAACATAATCTGGGTCCTCTGCAAGAGCAGCAAAGGCTCTTAAACACTGAGCCCTCTCTCCAGCACCCTGTTTTTGTTTTTGTTATTTTGTTATTATCTTTGGATAGGTTCTCCTGTAACTAAGTCTGGCTTCAAACTTATAGAAATCCTGTCTGGACCACCACTATCATGCCTGGTTAAGAGGGATGAGGTCAAAACTGACAGGTCCCAGGAGATGAGAACAGAAGAGAAGCTTCATGAGTGAGAAGAGTCTGCCCATAGCAGTGGGGCGAAGGAAAACAGGGACAGAAATGGTTTCCCGAGGCAACCCAGAGAGACAGATAATCTGAAGACAGCATGAGCGAGTGGGTTTGTACAGGGAGAAGTCGTCTCTTGGCCTGGTGACTGGCTGATGACATAGTTGTTGGGATAGAGTATTTGTCTAGCTTGCGGGAAGCCCTGGGTTTCATCCCCACCACTACAGAAACTGGGCCGTATCTCTAGCTCCCTGTACCAGGTGGTACATACCTGTACTCCAAGCACTTGGAAGGTGGAGGCAGGAGGATCAGAGGTTCAAAGCCATTCCTGCCTATATGGGCAGTTTGAGGCCAGACTGCAATACATGGGATCTTGTTTCAAAAATAGAAATGTGAGAGAGAGAGAGAGAGAGAGAGAGAGAGAGAGAGAGAGAGACAGACAGACAGACAGACAGACAGACAGACAGACAGACAGACAGACACAGAGACACAGAGAGACACAGAGTTAGAGAGAAAGAGAGACAGAAAGATGGAGAGACCAAGACAGTGAGACAGAGAGACAGAGACAGACAGAGACAGAGAGAGACAGAGAGACAGAGAGACAGAGAGACAGAGACTGGGACAGACAGAGAGACAGAGAGACAGAGACTGAGACAGACAGAGAGACAGAGAGACAGAGACTGAGACAGACAGAGAGACAGATACACACACACACAGATAGAGACAGAGACAGAGAGTAACATACACACACACACACACACACACACACACACACACACACACACACACATTTCCCTGGGGAGAAGAGGATGAAGGTAGTAGTTGTGGGGAGGAAGACAGGTAAAAAGTCCTGTCATCTGTTGAGAAGACTGTGGGTGCATGCTGCAGGCTCATTAGAGTAGCAAACTCTACCATGGAAGATTCCTCATGCCCCCCCTTTGAAGTTTCCATCTGGAGATCCCCTCCCTGCCCCGCCCCACTGCACCTCCCATGTAATTTTGGGAATAGAGAGGTTTCCTTCAGAAGTTCCAAGGTCTCCATCAAAATCTCTCTTCCAAGCCTCCCTTAAACACACAGTGGTATCACAGTCAGGGTAGCCTTCCTGGAAACACTTCCAAGTCCTTCCTCACAAAGCCTACTGGGTGTCTTGGATCTGTTCATCAATTTTCCCACCATATGTCACTTCCTCTTAGGTCTTGAAGTACCCTATACATTTCAGTATGACGGTCACTCCTATATTCCTCTCTTCTTTCCCACTGTACTGTGGATGTTTTGAACAGAGAGAGACATCTACTTCAAACGAGGAGACCAGCAGCTGGCTAATTAGAATAAAAAAACTGGGTGATTGTGTTCTTTTCTTGGAGAAGGTAGATCACATGGCACTGTGACAGTCATTTCAAAGTAAGGTCATGGAGTGGCATCCTGCTACTTTTGAAACATAGAGATTTAAAAAAATTTCCATTTTTATACATCTGTATATATGATGTACATGTGTATGAGTGCGTGTGTGTATGTCTGTGTGTGCATATGTGTGGGCACATGCGTGTGGTGTGTGTATGTCTGTGTGTGCATATGTGTGAGCACATGTGTGTGGTGTGTGTATGTATGTGTGTGAGCACATGCATGTGGTGTGTGTATGTTTGTGTGTGCATATGTGTGAGCACATGTATGTGGTGTGTGTATGTCTGTATGTGCATGTGTGTGAGCACATGCGTGTGGTGTGTGTATGTCTGTGTGTGCATGTGTGTGAGCACATGCATGTGGTGTGTGTATGTCTGTGTGTGGGCACATGCATGTGGTGTGTGTATGTCTGTGTGTGCATGTGTGTGAGCACATGCGTGTGGTGTGTGTATGTATGTGTGTGCATGTGTGTGGGCACATGTGTGTGGTGTGTGTATATATGTGTGTGCATGTGTGTGGGCACATGCATGTGGTGTGTGTGTGTGGAGGGTCTGAATGTATATAGAGACCTGATGTTGATTTGGGAATCATTTGTGAACACTCTTTCATATTATTCATTGGGGCAGAGTCCCTTGAACCCAGAACTTAGACGGACAATATGGCCGTCTTGTTAGCTAGCTTCCCCTGAGTCCCTGTCTCTGCCTGTGCAACAGGTGAGCTGCTGTTCTAGCCTGGCATTTAGGTAGGTTCTGCAGATCCAAACTCTGTGTGGCTGGTGCTGTAACTACTGAGTGGTCCCTTCCCGAGTCAGAGATTTCCCTAGGTGTCCTCAAATGCCCTTGGCTCTTCCACGGAACTTGAGCTCCGTGAGGGAATTTTGCTCACGTGAGACCAAAGTGCCTTGGCCAGGCTCCATGGCTACCGTTCTGCTCCCCTGAGCTATGGCAAATGATTTCTAGCTCAGTGGCTCACTGTGAGCATGGTGTTCCTTCTTAGACCTTTATTTTGCATTTAGCTGACTGCTGGTGTCTGTATTCAGTCTTTCTTTTTGTGTGAAATTTTTTTTCTTTTTTTGAAGGATTGACAAAAATATCATTTTCCCTCCCAGGTAATAAGACCATACCGGCTTAAATATACAAGGGTATATTCGCTCTTAAAGGGAAGTCTAAGGCTGACATAGCATTGGGATGTCTGAAGGAACCCAGGTCTCTATTTTATTGCTCTGTAATTTGGGAGGTTTGTTTTAAAACCTCAAGGCAACTACATAATCTAAGAAGGCTTCTGGGGCTCCAGCCATTACTGGCCACCATGTTAGCTAGCTTGTGCTGTAATAGTCTTGAGGGACAAAGTAGCTCAGAATTTAGTTATTTGTAACTATGGGCATTTATTGGTGTCACTTCTGGGTCTGCACACAGCAGGTCAAGTGTCAGCTTCAGGTTGATGCTGATGCCTGAGTCATGTTTCTCTGCTTTCTCCTCAGCAGTAGCTACTCAGCTATTGGCAGGAGCAGGTCCTGGGGAGGTAATCCAGGAAGGGTCACAGCCAGTTGGTCATGTAAGTAAGATGGCCACAGTTAAAGACAAGACCCAGGGTAATGATGAGGTTTGAAGGTACAAAGAATGTTCCTGTGATTTAGATCTGGGATCTTCCTCGAATTCTAGGAGTTGAAGGCGTGTTTTCTCGCCTGTGGTGCTATTAGGAGGTGACGGGGCCATTTGGGTGTGGCAGTTAGCGGGAGGAAGTTAGTTCATTGGCATCACATCCTTGA
Source organism: Acomys minous (assembly GCF_964271855.1). Taxonomy (NCBI): domain Eukaryota; kingdom Metazoa; phylum Chordata; class Mammalia; order Rodentia; family Muridae; genus Acomys; species Acomys minous. Next base: position 12,410,873 of record NC_140495.1, on the reverse strand, counting down.
AGGTATACTGGGGCCCTAGCACCTTCTTGTCTTTGTTTCCTGGCTGTCATGATATGACTAGGTCTCTTCCTCCTTGTGTTCCCGTCAGGACATGCTGCGCCACCACCAGGGCTAAGCAAGCACAAACTGAGACCTCTGAGACAGTGAGACAAACCAAACGTTTCCTCCGTTCTCAGTGGTCCACACAGGGAGCTAGAGAGATGGCGCCAGGGTTAGGAGTGCTCACTTCTCTCGTAGAGACTTGAACGCTACATGTGGTTCCCAGCACCACATAAGGTAGATTGCAGCTGCTGATTACTTGGGTCCCAGGGGGGACTTGATACCCTTTGCTGAACACACACCCCAACACAGACTTGTACACATAATTTAAAATAATTTTAAAAAATTAAAAATTTTCCTAGTTGGTTAGCTTGAGTGTTTTGTCTCAGCAATGGAAGACTGTCTAATGCAGGTACATTGTCTAATTCTATATTTAAAAAAGTGCAACTAAGAATGACTCCAGTCACCTAACACACGGTAGATACCATTGTTGAATGCAGGACAAGGCGGGAGGTTAGAAGGCTTCTCTTAGCCTCAGAAACAGTTTGAGAGTTCTACACAAAGCTCCCCAGTTATATGTCACTGGCCTTAAACATTTTCTTATGGTCATTTTGGCCCCAGAGGCAGCTGGGAAATATTTTCTTTATTACAGGTTACAATGTGTTCAGTTAAAAATGGGGGTTCTGTTAAATAGGCCAGAGGGGGAAATAGGGCCGTGAACAGGTGAACAGCGGCTTTCCCCACACCACGCAACACGTATAGGATAAATGTGCTTCACTGTGGTGTGCCATCTTGGGCTGAGAGCTTCATTCCTTTCCTTGCGTTTATTCATCCAAGCCACTTGTAAACGATGATTATCCGGCCATCAAACCTGCCGTTGCTTGACTGCTGCGTTGCAAGGCAGAAAACACATCACCTAGTCCTTAAAGCTCAGTCTATCTGACTCTGCTCCCGCTCCCCCTCCCCCGAATATAACTGGCAGGACTAGAAAGAACGATAGTTAAAGGCCTGAGACTCTGATGCTTAGGTGTGTGGTGCTGAGAATGCGCCATTTCACGAAAGGCCTTTGGTGGTGTCCGGAATCCCCAGACTGAAGGACATTCTGCACTGTGTCTCTAAGCCTGTGGGTTTGGACCACTGTGTCCAAACTTTATCTCTGGGTTCAAGAAAGGACTCTTTGGTGGAGTACCTACAGTCTGGCCTCTCACTGCGGGGTCGCTGAGGTTCGAGGCCTCCTTGACATGGAAGTCACCTACTGAGGACACTAGGGAGACACAGGTCAAAAACAATCTCTAAGTTCCTGGCCTGAAACAGCCTTGCAGAAGGAAAGGGGGAAGGAGGAAGAGAATGGAGGAGAGAGAAGTGAGGAGGAAAGATGAGAGAGAAAAGTCCTGTGAGTTTCCTGACAGTCCTGCTAGCTCTCCAGGAACGTCTTACTGGCTCCAGTTCACTGCCAACTGCACCGCCCCCAGGCAGCCTAGGGCGAGGTGGAGTGGGGCGGGGCGGGGCGGGGCGGGGCGGGAGGGCGGTGGCTTGGTTGTCAAGCTCGCGCCAGGGAGACTGTCCTTGCGCTGTGGCTGCTGCCTGCGCCATCCAAAGGGAAGAGGAGACCTGAGCCGCTTGGTTGAGCGGGTAGTCCCCAAGCCTTCCCGCGTCCGCTTGGCCGCCGTCGGGCCACGTCCGGGAGCTGCCACCTGCAGCCAGGCCGCCAAGTCATGCCAGCCGCGCCCGTCCTGCGCCCGCCGCCGCCGCCCTCGACCCCCGCCCCGCCGGCACCCAGCCGCCCTGCGCCTCCCATCCCGGGTAAGTGTCTGCTGCGACTGACTGTAGGTAGGAGGAACCCCACTCCGAAGCGATGGGACAGCAGAGGCAGACCCCACAGGGATGCACTGTGCATGCGTGTGTGCACGAGTGCGAGTATTGTGTGTATATGTGCGCTGCGTGAGTGTGTTGTGTGCGTGTGTGCACTTGTGCAACCTCTCTACACCAAAGGAAACTCGCTTGCTAGGGGGTGACGCCGGCTTGAGCTGCTCCCCTCTCAGGGCAGCCAGAACGCCATCCCTGGAAAAACACACTGGGCAGGTGCAGCAGGACTGCAGGAGGAAGGCTCCACAGAGAGAGCGAGCTGTAATTGATTAATTGTCTTCATGTGCCAGGCACTAGTGACCTCCCTCATTCCATCCTTTCCTGAAAGAATCTCGGCTTCGAAGCTCTAGAGCCGCAACCTTGCCTAAGATCACTCGAGGATGGTGGAGTAAGTTCTTGAACCTTGCTTTCCAGAGCGCTGTCTCTAGCTAGAGAGCCGTAGAACAAAGGGGATTTGGGAGAAAACAGAACAAACAAAACAAGACAAAACAAACAAACCAAACACTATCGGCCGAGCATTTGGGAATTAACAGGATAAATCAGAGAGGGAGAAATGGAACCATCAATTCGTTTCAAATATAGACCCACGTTTTCACTCCTTTTCACGTCTGGCTCTGGGGGCGAGGTGTAGTGGAGAAAGGATAAGGCAGCACCCGGGCTGGGCAGAGGCGTCTGGGGACACCTTCCCAGAGTATCTGCCTGCTGGGGAGTGGGGGTGCGAAGTTGTGGAGGGAATTGGGTTGCTATTCGCCCCTGACAGTGAGTCATTTCTCCACCTCACTCCGTCTGAGGCCAGACCATTCTCTTTCCTCTACTTGACGATAGTTTTCGAATGGAAGCTAGGTCCCATTGACAACAGCTCTTATAGCACATGCTGGTATTAGGGAGACCTGCACTGTGACCATTGTGCTGGGCTCTGCTGCATCTTATGGGGTGATCAGCTGGACCAGTGTTGGGCCAAAGACCACAATGAAGTGAGGTACCCAGAGCTGCAGGCAGGCACACATTATTTCTGGGACAGGTAGTGGAAAACAGACCCCCACCCCCAACCCCAGGGAAGAAAACAGGGCTGGAGTGCTGGTTTGTCTACAGCCCAACTCCAACAAAGGCATGTTGCTATATAATATTATTGTTAGGGTGACACCACTGGAGAAAGAGCAGATAGAGAGAGGCAGGTGTGCTTTCTGAGTTATAGTCTTCAGCTCTCTTTTCATTTAGCCTTAAAGGGTTTTGAGCACTGTCCTTTTATGGTGTGCTCTGCTATTCACGTTGGTGCCCTGAGCCCTTTGCTACCACCTGTAAACCATCCCCTGCCTTTGTTGGAGGGTGATCTTTGCACTGCTTTGCTGGTACAAGCTCAGAGCAAGGACTGGCTACAATTGCGCATCTCCTTGGGGCCAGCCCTTGACAAGCAACTGGTGGGTCTTCAGGAAAACATTAGCAGTTCTCACACGGGCTCTTTATTAGGACACTGAGTGAGGCATGGTGTCCTTTGTTTACCAGAAGTTTCTGTGGCATTAAATCAGGTTGCCCCCCCCCCCCCCGAAGGATCTTTGCTGGCCTTGCTTCCCTCCCTTGGCTTGCTTTTGTTTCTTAGCTCGCTTCCTCACTCCCCAACCATTCTTTCCTGTGAACAACTCCTAATACACTAGCTTCTTGTCAGAGGGATTAGTATCTAATTCTGAGAACAACAACAGAAAAATCAACCAACCAACCAACCAGCTAATCAACCAGCCACCCACCTACCCACCCACCCACCCACCCAATCAACCAGCCACCCACCTACCCACCCACCCACCCAACCAATCAACCAGCCACTCACCTACCCACCCACCCACCCACCCAATCAACCAGCCACCCACCCACCCACCCACCCAACCAGCCAGCCTACCAAGCAAGCAAGCAAGCAAACAACCAATCAGCCAACCAACTAGCCAATCAACCAGCCAATCGACCAATATCCAGACAACCAACCAGACAACAACCAACCAAACAACCAACCGTTGCTGTCATAAACACCATGGGCCAGAAACAGAGAAGGAAAGAATCAATTTCAGCTTCCAGTCTACTATGTAAGGAAATGAGGGCAGGAACTCAGGGCAAGAACCCATGGGAAGAAGCAGAATCAGAGGCCATGGAGGAATGCTGCTTTGTGGCTTGTTCCCCTGGCTTGGTCAGCTTGCGTTTTTATACAACCTGGGTTGACTTGCCAAGAAGTGGCACCGCCCACATTGGGCTGGGCCCTCCCATATGCCCACAGACTTGTCTATAGCCCCATTTTATGGAAGCATTTTTCTCAGTTAAGGTTCCCTCTTCCCAAATGACCCTGGCTTGTTTCAACTTGACAAAATGTAACCAGGGCACATTTCCTCCTGGTCTCTTTCTTTCCCTCCTCCCTCTCCCTGTCTTTTTTTCTTATGTGCACTTTTGGGAGCAGGATCTCATGTAAACCAGGCTGGTCTTGAACTATCTATGTACTGGAGGCTGATCTTGAACTTGTGATCCTTCTGTCTCCATCTTTCGGGTATGTGCCTCCATGTTTGAGAACCTTCTCAGTCTTAATGTATTTCCTTCCCCTACTGTTCCTTACCAGAAGCAGTAGACAGCCTGCTTCCTCGAGGGTGCCTTTGGGTGAATTTATGGTGCCCTGTCTAGGCACATGGGTCTTGGTGCCCAGACCTAGGACTGACAAGGCTCAGTGCCATGGGCCTCATCAGTGTGCCACTGGCAGTACACACAACACTCACTGTTCCAGGTGACACAACCCTTGGATTTGGTGCTCAGAGAAGCAAAAGCAAAGTGGAGAGTTGTTCTGCTGTCCCAAGCTCTCCTTCCTCCCTCCCTCCCTCCCTTCCTCCCCCCTCTTTCTCTCTCTCTATGTGTATGTGTATGTATGTGTTCATGTGTGTGTTTGTATGTGTGTGTATGCATCTATATGCATGTGTGTGTGTGTGTGTAGTCTTCTCATTTCCCAGTTCAAGAGAAATTTCTCTTAATGTTTCAGGCAAATATTTTGCTTTTGTCTGGACAAGCTGAGAAAAAAAAAGGCCTTAGCCTCTTTCTAAATGCAACAAAGGGAGGGAAGAGAGCTGTGTTAACCTCCATCTCACAGGCTGCAGTGGTGTCTCACCAGGGTGAGTGAGCTGGTATTCTCCAGCCTGGGGTTGGAGCTGGCTCCTTCGGGGCCTTTCCCACAGCAGATCTCTGTGGCAGAGAGGGCCGCTTTCCTTGGAGGCCTTTGATTGATGAGTGTTTCTTTCTTGGAGTACAGGGGCTCACTGTATCTGTTTGCGTGCTGAGTCTCCCCATTTTCCCAGGTGGCTGCCTGTTAACATCTACATTTGTCCCATCTGGTGGCAGGGTCCTTTTAAAACTGTCTGTGTCTGTGTGTGTGGAGTAATTTGGAAAGGCTATTTCCATGAATTGCCTGGTAGTGTAGGTCAGAAGTGGGAAATCCAGGAAGGTGGAGGAAGAGGAAGACAGCTGTTCTGGGACTTGGGGAGGGACTCTGGGTTCCATTCCCAGGGGTCTGAGACCTCCCAGAGACCCAAGGCATGACTTTGAACTTTTCTGGGAGTCCCAGCGTCTTCCCCTTCCTTTCTTTAATGATAGCTGTTCAACTGACCTTGGTATTGTTTGATGATGAAAGGAGAAATGTTTTCATGAGCTCATCAAACAGTTATTGAGCAAGCTTATGAAGTATTTCCCCGGGGATAAGAGGCTGTCTCCTGGGGACCAGTGGCATGTGTGGCAGCATCATCATGTGGGCAGTAAGAGAGAAGAGAGGGAAACTCTGGGTCAGCAGTGGCATGAAGGATCAAGAAGTCTCTAACACATATGAATTACCCTCCAAAGCTAAGCATTAGCAGATGTTTGCAAGTGGCAGGTGCCAGTCTGTGTGGCTATGGAGTGAGGGCTCTTGAGCCTTATAGACCTGCCTGAAAATCCTGACTCCGAAACTTAAAAGATCCTGTGATCCTGTGACCCATCCACTCTGAGCTTGCTCCTTTATTGCTAAGGGGGCTATGCTCCAGATGTGCTGAGGAGACGGTGGTGCACAGCCCTTACCAGATGCTACAATGGAAAGCCATTGAGTTTACTGACATGTTTATGCAGAAGAGATTGTTTGACTGTACCAAACCTTTAAATGGCTTTGGGCATTTGAGCTATCTGGAGATACAGGTAAAAAAATGAGACTTGGATTCAGAATGTCTTGGGGCCTGAGATTCTGCTCTTCTCACACGTGCCTAAATCCTTGTGGGCGTTTCTTGTTTGGGGGCCATACTTCGAATACAAGGTCCTTAGTCCTTCCTTCCCCGGGGAAAAGTCTGAACCCTCATGGGGGCTGAGCAGTTGTGCAGAGATGTGTGGGCCAATTCAGGACTCTGGGATAGGTCTGGCTAGGATCAGGGATGAAGACAGCTAAGGGATGCTGTTATTAAGATGTTGTCCTTGGTGAGCGTTGGCTCTAACCTAGCTTGCTTCAGATGCCCTAGAATCAGCCCTCTTGAGAAAATTCCTCATGACTAAATGGCCAACACAGCATCTTTCTTATTCTGGCCCTGAGAATTCAGAGACACACAAGTTAATGGTCCTATCCCAGTGTGGTATGATCTGACATTGACATGGATAATTATAACATAGAGGCAAAATCATTTTACAAAGCTGATGGGCAATGAGAGGGTACTCTGAGATTCTGGGTCACTCCAGTCAGAATGTTCATCTTCAAGAAAACAAATAACAGATGTTGGTGAGCACGGGGGTGGGGGAGAACACTTATATACTGGAGGTGGGAATATAAACTAGGCACTGTGGAAATCAATATAGAAGGTCTTAAAAAAAAACCCTGAAAACACAACAGCCACATGACCCAGATATACCACTCCTGTCTCTATAACCTAAGTCAATAACAAAAATCAGCACACAGTTAGAAATAGTTGATGCCTGTGTTTATTATAACACTAATCATAGTAATTCAGGTATGGAATTGGTATGTCAACCAACACATGAACAGATAGAGGAAACAGGATATGTATACGATGAATTCAACATGAAGATGAAATAAAAAAAAAGATTAAATTGGGCATTGTCATACTATGTCAGCAAAATATGTCAGACTAAAAAAACAAACAAACAAACAAAACACTGGGTTGATATGATGGGTCAGTGGTGAAAGGCACTTACCACCAAGATTGGTAACTTGAGCCCAAATCCCAGGACCCTCATAACTGAAGGAGAGGACCAGCTCACATATGTGTGAGCATGCGCGCGAGCACACACAAATAAACAGCGAAATAAATTTTTCAAAAAGACAAATAGTTCCTGTTTTATTTCATATATGGAATTGCTTCCTCTCTCTATACTAAATAGTTATTTTTATCTTATGTATGGGCTTTTCCCCCTTGTGTCTATGTCTATGTACTATGTATCTGATGTAGTAGAGGTCAGGAGAGGACATTAGCTCCTGTGGAACTGGAGTTACAGATAGTTGTGAGCTGGCATGCGGATTCTGAAAATTGAGCCTTGTCCCTCTGCAAGAGCAGCCAATGAGCGCCCTTAAACACTGAGCCATCTCTCCAGGCCCTGGAATCTATATATTTTTTAAAAAGAGTCAAGAAGGTAGAAGGAAAGCTATTTGGAAAGAGGAAGTAAACCAGCAAGGGAGGGGAGGGGCAAGGGATGGCAACAGGGGAGGGGGATAAATATAATCAAAGTACATTACATGCACGCACGAGAAATCACAGTGAAACCTATTGCTCTGTATAATTAGTGTGTGTTACTTGTAAAGAAAAAGTGTTAAGAGGTAGAGGGAAACTTCCTGTGCAATTGGATCTGAACTGACTTTTTGAAGGTGAGTTATGGTGGCTGAGGTGGTGGAGGAGGAAAGTGTATGGAGGATGGCCTTATACACTGTAATGAGAGGGTGTGGATTACTCTTGCCATTGAGCTAAGAGTCACTTGGAAGATGGAGTGTGGTGAGGAGGGCTTGGTGGGGCAGAGTTCTGCCCATGAAGCTGTGTCAGTAAGGAGGGTTTGAGTTTTGATCTGAGTAACAGAGCACTTAATTATCTTAAAAGCCTAGCCCAAGAAAGGCACGCCTCGCTCAGACTCTGTGCCTCTCACATGCCAGGCGGGCAGGGTTTCTCCAGCTTAGGGCGTCATCACCTGGAAGGAACACGTGGCCGTGGAGTCACCAGGGTGGACAGAGTGTGACGGATGTGTTGTGTTTATGTCCATAGCTTATTGGCCAGAAGTTAAATGAACCAGTGGCCTATTTGTGAACCGTTCGGCTCCCTCCATATTTGTCTGAGGCCAGAGTGTCTCACATGGGAGCAACCCAGGGATTCCTTTAGAGGAAGAAACAGAAGAAGGATGCAGTTTTCCAGGGTTGGCTTAAGTTGTCATCACTATGATGCAACTCACACACATGGTGGCGCTCAGTAGGTCTCAAGCCTTGATACCTAGTGCTCTTCTGTGGCCCCTAATCCAACACAAACATCTAAATACACCCCTATCACAGCTATAAATTGAATGTGTTTAATCTGATGGGGGGGCACTATATTTGTTAAAACAGAGTTTCTGGTCCTGTCTATGGAAACTCCTTGCAGCATTTTATAAGTAAGTGTGATGTGCTGCCCTGCCCACAGCCTGTGTGATGTTTCAATTCTCTCATCAGTTTGATCTCTCCACATTACAGTTCTTATTTGTTAGTTTTCTTACCAGACAACTAAGATAATACTTGGTGAGTTTTGGGGAGAAGGCTCAGTTGGTCAAGTTCTTGCCAAACAAGCAAAAGGACCTGAGTTCAATTTTCAGCACCCATGTTAATAAAACAAAAACAAAAGTGGGAGAGATGGTGCCCAACCGTGAGATCCCAGAGCTCGGGAGACAGGGGCAGGAGGCTCCCTGGAATGTGCTGACCAGCCAGCCTGGCCTAGAGGGGATGCTCTAGACACAGTGAGACAGTGACCGAGGAAGACACCTAGTGTTGACCCCCTGACTTCCACATGCACATGCAAACAAGCACATACACATCAATATAAAACGAGTTCCAGGAAAACCAGAACTACATAGCAATATCACCTCTCTCTCTTTCTCTCCCCCTCTCTCCCTCCTCCTCTTCCTCTTCCTCCTCTCTCTCTCTCTCTCTCTCTCTCTCTCTCTCTCTCTCTATATATATATATATATATATATATATATATATACATATATATATGTGTGTGTGTGTGTGTGTACACATAAATATATACTTATGCAAAGATAATTCAAGAATACATCTGGGAAATATATATGTGGTGAAACCTGATCAGAACACAATCATGTAAATTATTCATAATATTTTTAAAGGACATAATGAAAATAAAAGCACAAAGTAAGAATAATGTTTTGAGAACCTGTGGTCTTTCAGGCTTTCTTGGGGAGCATTGCATACTCTAAACTATGCAAAAATCAACTCTGGGGTTTAGGGACATCACTTTGTCAAGGGCGTATGGGAGGGTTAGTGGGAGCAGGAAGTAAGATTGAAGACAGATTCTGGCATGTGCAATAGGGTGAGGTCAAAAGTGTGAGGGTGGGTGCTGAGGTCAGATGTGATGAGTGGGTGCTGAGGCAGTAGTTAAGAGAACAGGGATGGGGAGGCAGTGAATTTAGGAGACCTTCAGGTGCTGCATCTATAGGACTTGGAGACTTACTGCATGTGGGAGATAATGGAAAGGATGAGATTGGGGTGGTTGATGGTGCTGCTGATTAGAATGAGGACCACAGGTAGCCACAGTGGGAACATAGGACTCTAGATGAGGATAAGGATCACATGGTGAGGATACAGGACTCAAGGTAAGGATGAGGACCACAGGTATTCATGGTGAGGATACAGGACTCAAGGTAAGGACGAGGACCACAGGTATCTGTGATGGGGATGCAGGACTCAAGGTAAGGATGACGACCACAGGTATCCATGGTGAGGATACAGGACTCAAGGTAAGGATGAGGACCACAGGTATCCATGGTGAGGATACAGGACTCAAGGTAAGGATGGCGACCACAGGTATCCATGGTGAGGACATAGAACTCAAGATAAGGATGACGACCACAGGTATCCATGGTGAGGACATAGGACTCGAGGTAAGGATGAGGACCACAGGTATCCATGGTGAGGATAAGGACAACAAGTATCCAGCAGTATTCACCATCCATCTTCTTTAGCTGACATGAACTTTCTGGAACCAATCTTTGAGATGCTTCTGCATCTTCGTGGTGTCTGTTCTTTCCGTTGTGGATGGATCTGGTGGCATAATTATCCCATCCTTTGTGTCTGCTGCTTCTGACCTGATGGAGTAGAGTCTGAAACATTTTGCCTAATTGGGACTACATTTCTTTTTTGTCTCCTACAAGTTTAAGGAAAGTAAAAAAAAAAAAAGTTGAGAAAATTGTGGATGGTTTGTCATAGGAGCTGCCGGGCTAATGATGTGAGGCTCATTATCTGGCCTCAACTCTTAAGAGCTCAGAATACTTTCCACTCTGTCCTTTGAGGCAGAGAGATTTAAAATTCTTGTGGGGAGTGACACAGTTGACGGTATATGATCTCCAAGCAATGATGTGACAAGGAAAATGGAAAGCCAGCACATCCAGGAAGGGAAGAGGAAGGAGAGGAACCATACAGAGAAAATGTCATAGAATAAAAACCTGAGTGGCCTCTAGCGTGAAGTATTACATTAACTGAAGTGCTCAGTGTGAAATATTCATAGGGCTGGTGAGGTGCCTTTTATGTACATGGCACCAAATCTTATGAACTTGACTCAGTCAAGGGCACCTACATGGTGGGAGGACAGAACCAACTCTGATCACCACACATGTGCTAGGTATGTGCTACCTACATGCATACATGGGGTAAGGGAAGAGAGAGAGACAGAGAGAAAGAATAACAAAGTAAAAAGTAAAAAGATAAAATTTTTTGAAATGTCATTCAGGGTTTTTCTTTCTATATAGTGATTAACCTAATATACCAACTGAAGAAGGATGCATGAGTCGGCATCCCCATGTGGCTTTTTCTCTCTTCTTTTCACCAGGGATGAAATTTTAGGCTCATTGCCCCTAGGGAGAAGAATCGAAGCACAGCACTCACCCCTGGCTTTTTCATCTACACACATGGACTCTCCCCCAATATGAACATGTGAGCATAGACAGACAGACAGACAGACAGACAGACAGACAGACAGACAGACAGACACACAACACACACACACACACACACACACACACACACGAAAAGTCCTGAGATCAAGTGCACACCGCACACTCCTTGAGGACTGGCACCTTGCCCCTTTACCTCGCCCACCCACACCATGGCACCTCTCGAAGGGAGCAGACCCCACAGGCATTGCTCCTGCAGGGCTCTCTAGGAAGCGCCTTAGGGCCCCAGGGTTGATGGGGTGTTAGGAGTGGTTGTGGAGGGTGGCTTAAGGTGATGCTGGCCGAGCTATTGTGGGTTGTTTTGGTTTCCGGTGTTAGAGCTCTCTGGAGCTTCAGTTCCTGTGTGGCAGACACAGTTGGTCTTGCCCGATACTCACGTGGTCCCCTTCTCAGCTGATGCCTTTGTCCCGTCCATGATCCCTTAGCACACCACCTCTTCTGTCCTTTGCAAGCCACCTTGGTCCTGTTAGAGGACCTTTTCTGGTCGCGGAGCGAGGGGCATGGTTGGTTCCTCTTTAGCGCAGGCTGGAAGCACAGGCCGGAAGCATGCGCAGGCCAGTACTGGGCAGGTTCTGAGTATTGGAGCCTTCTCAATTGCCAGAGGGATGCAGGCAGATGTCAGTGTTCTCGCCGGGGCAGGAGAGCCATGGGCGAGGAAGCATGCCTGCAATTTCCAGATTCTCATTCTGCTAAGCCAAATCGATGTAGAGCCTTTCCCAGCTTCTGCTTTGGGGAGTGCCCAGCACTTTGGGCTCCTCCTATGGGTTTGTGTGAGCAGCTTCTATAACGGGGTGAGAATACTGTGTGCCATCAGCTAAATGCATAGCACTGCCTCCAGTCTGCTCTGTTGCTCTGGCCACCCTGGGGACAGAGACCTTCAGATGGAGCGGCTGATGGGGGAAGAAGCTTGGGGTTCATTACAGCACCTACTGTGGTGACCCCTTGGGTCCTCGGGAATGAGCTAAACATCAGGTCAGCTCTCTAAGGGACCCATCCACTTTCTACCTCCTCCTCCTCTGCTGAGGACTCTGGGGGGGGGGGGAGGGGAAAGGGCTCTTTGACACACACTTTCACTTTTTAAACTGTTTTCTTTTTCTTTCACTTTTTATCTATTCATTTAATTTTTTATTTTATTTTTATTTTTCTTATTTTTCTGAGACATGATCTCATGTATCACAGACTGGCTTCCAACGAGCTATAAAGCCAAGAGTGACTTTGAACTTCCGGTCCTCCTGAACATCCGGTCCTCCTGCCTCCACCTCCTGAGTGCTGGGGTTACAGGAGGGTGCCACCACAGCCGGTATTTTGAATGCTCTAGGCAAACCTCTACCAACTGAATTACACCCTATCCGTGACTGTTCCTCTATTCTAAACTGCTCCTTTTTGGGGGAGGGGGCTAATATTAAAGATGAATGATTTTCTGTGTCACCTTTACTTCCTCCAGAAGACACTTCGGTGTTGTTCATAAAGTGAAAATCCCAATTCACTCTACTTCCAAATCATCATCTCATTGTCCCAATATTGAACAAAAATGACTCCAGCTTGCCTCCTTGGGTTGCAATCATCTTTGATTCTGAATTAAATTATAGTGTGAAGTGGCAGCTATTTGGAAGCTATAGTTTTGTTATTTCCTTTAGTTTCTGAGAAAACTGCTGTGATTATATCTCTGCGGTGTGCATTACAAGATTCTTAAACAGTGGATTTCAACCCACGCAGGCTTGAGTAACGGGACGTGGGGTTCACGAGACGTTTGGCAACAGAAAGGTAATGGACCTGTTTCTGGCAGTGCTCATGGCTGTTGCCTTAGGTGACATCACTGCAGTTTTAGCTCTTCATACAAAACATGTACACTTTGTACTTTGCATGCTGTCATGCCCTTTAACCCCTAGTATAACCTCTTGACTCTGATTCAAGACTATTGTATTTTATGAATTATAGTGGTTTTTTTATACATAAAAAGTTTTAGGTTCTTATAAAAGTGCACGGTTCAGTGACAAAAAACTGAAGGCCTTTAATTTTTTCATGTTGTCATTTTTTTTCAGTGTGAAAGTATAAAATTCGTAATTTGGGGAGAGGGTTTATGAGACTGAATTTCTCTGTGTAGCCCTGGGTGTCCTGGACTCACTTTGTAGACCAGGCTGGTCTCGAACTTGGGACCTTCCCCCCAGATGAACATATGTGCGTGTACATACACACAAGTCCTGTGATCAAATGCACACCTGTCTCCCGAGAGACTGTACACTCCCTGAGGACAGGCATCTTGTCCCTTATCTAGGTTCCTCGCTTGTGGAACATCTTCAAGGAAGCAGTTCCCACAGGATGTGCTCCTGCGGGACCACAGGAAGAGTGGAAAAAGTCTAAGAAACCCCACTGTGTTTTACTAGCCTCACTCTTCACCTCCTTTTTGTTCTCCCTGGAAACTTAACACCCGTGCTTAAATAGCTTTGAACCTACCAACTACAATGGGGAATTGCTGGGAGCTGTTTAGAGCAGGTTTGACTTTTTATGGCATTACTGTCCGAAGTGGACGGCAGGTCACATGGCTTTTCCAATACCTCTCATTTTGTGTGTGTGTGTGTGTGTGTGTGTGTGTTTTCATGTGTCCTTGAGTTCACACCAGAGGACAACCTTGAGTGTCCTTGGTTTGGAACTCGTTAGGCTCAGCTGCTGGTCAGTGAGCCCAAAGGTTCTGCCTTTGTCTGTCTCCCCAGTGCTGGGGTTACAAGTATGCGCCACTGTGCCCAGCTTTTTACTTTTTACATGGGTGCTTGGAATCTCACTCAGGTCCCCATCTTGTGCAGAAAACACTTTGCCAACCAAGCCAGCCCCTAGCCTTTTTCTCACAGCTTTATACTATTCCTTACATTGATCAGACACATTTTTGATTAGAGCTATTACCAGGAACTTTCTGGAATATTGAAGTTTCCACAGGAAAGCTGGTATGTGTATAAACTTCTCAAAATACACTACAATTAATGTATAAGAAAATGTTAACTATTTTTACCTTATAACTGACCCCTTTTAATTGTATTTTGCAGTAAAAACACACACACACACACACACACACACACACACACACACACAAAATGATTTAATGAGATCAAGATGCTTTTCCAGATAACTCAGAATAAATAAATAAATAGGCATGTTCTAGAAGTGAAGTGAATTTGTGGAGGGAGAGAGCAAGGCGACCACAGAGGCTCTGGACATCAGAGGGTTTTGCTCTCACAGCCAAGCACAGAGTTATGGGTGCCGCGAAGACAAACCTGGATTCGGCGTGCATTTTCTCTTTGAGACATAATCTCTCCCATGTATAAAACCTGTCTGTGTCTGGTCGGAGACTCCAGTAAACCCCACATCAAAAGCTTCTTGCAGACAGTTGGCACTTGCCAATAATAACATAGCCTGGGTAACAGCAGATGATGCCAGAGCCAGCTGCCTCTTCACTGATGCTAAAGACGAGCCTGGCAGGCCAGACTGGTTAACATAAAAGCAAGCGTAAGGATATCATGTTGCGAGTCATGCTCTTAACCTGTGCACATGTTGAAAAATCCAAAATGATAGGCTATACTTTAAAAATGACCCAGGAAGAAGTTGAGTGTCCTGGCATCAACTCCTTTTATATTTGGAGGTTTGGGGTCACCTGCAGCTCCAGGCTTGCTGAGCCCTGGCATCTGACTTAACAGAAAGTTTCAGTTTGTGGGTAGAAATGTGCCGGGCATTGGCCGTGGAAGCCCTTTTGTGCTTTTCCTTGAGCGTTCCTTTATCGAGTTAGACATCTGATGGTTTGATCATTTTATGCACAGAGAGCTGAAGGGGTTTGCCTGACCTTGAAGAGGGCATTTTACAGAGATGTCGACGCTGTGAAAGGAAGACACTCACCACACGCGTAAGAAGGAGGGAATCTGGGAACTCACTGAGAGTCCCAGGGTCCTATGTTCCCAGGCACCTGTCTTGGCGACTTCCTGTTTTCTAAACCATTTGATCTGTTACAAAGCCCAAGCAACAGGGCTGCCCACTTCTCTCTCTCTCTCTCTCTCTCTCTCTCTCTCTCTCTCTCTCTCTCTCTCTCTCTCTCAGCTGTGAAGGATGTTGCTGGAGGTGCGAGGGGTTGAGTGTAGAAGCAGACTGAGCCTTCTCCCCAGGGCCCCAGGATGCTGGCTGGGGCAGTGTGAGGGGTTTTTAAAAGCTCCTAAGAAATATGGTAACAACGTAAAGTGTTTGCCGTGCATCCGTGCCTGTGTTCCTGTCTCCAGTAGCCATGTAAAAAGTCAGGTGTAACAACATAGGCTTTTAATCCCATGCTGGGGAGACAGACAGGAGGACCACTAGGGACTGCTGGCCAGCTAGTCCAGCCAGACAGTGAGCTCTAGGTATAGTGAGAGATATTGTCCCCCCAAAAAATAAGGTGAAGGGGCTGGAGAGAAGGCTTGACCTGTAAAGGCACTTTCATCCTGAGCCTGGTGGCCTGACCTTGACCCTTAGAATCCACATAAGAGTGAAAGAGAGGCACAACTTCACATTTTCTGACCTCCATACTCACATCATGGCACGAGTGTGCACTTGTGTGTGAATACATCACACACACACATAATAACAAATAGTAAATAAAGTGGGGAATGAATAAAGACGACACTAGATGTTATAGCTCCTCTCTCTCTCTCCCCCTCCCATCTGTCTCTCTGTCTCTGTCTCTCTCTTACACACACACACACACACACACACACACACACACACACACACACACACTCATGAATGGTAGACTTTTACTTTGAAGGACAGAGCATTGAATATATGTTCATTTTATGGAGAAAAAGGAAAGTTACCTTTCCCACTTTGCCTTCAGTAACTGTCAGAACTTGGCCTTTGTGGTGTAAGAGCTGTTTCCACGTGGAGGCCAGCCTTGTGTGTCTTTAGCCTGCAATTACCTACCTTCCTCTGCCCCACAGCCAGTAAGAGGCATATTCTTTCTTAGCTTGGCAGTTTTTTTTCTCTTAAATGTTCTTTGTTCATTCTTTCCCTACTCTTGACAGTGTCTGGTTTTAGTGTAATAGTTTTAAAACTAGGCAGCAGGAAAATCACTGATAATTACCGTCAACTAGCTGTTCATTCCCTCGCATGTATTTATTGAGACTCTATGCCACTGTGGTAGACACAGCAACATCATGGTGGCTGTGGAATCAGAGCTGGAGGGTGGGGGGCAGAGGTCAAAGCATCTCTTAAATCTCTGTTGGCACGGTACGTAGGGTTGGTGTTGGGGTGGAGGGCGGAGGACTCACAGTAGGACATGGGGTCTCTGGCAGACCTTAGCAAAGGAAGAGTGAGTGAGAGAAACTGTTAGAAGGCACTGCAGTGAGCTCTGGGAGATTATTCACTTGTGTGTTTACACACTCATCTTTACAGCGGTGTGCAGGTACGAGAGGATGGCCCGTGCACTTGTGTGGTCAGATCTCAGTGTGAGAACTCCAGTGCATGCCTGACACCTTGGGATTTTCACTTGGGGCAGCTTTCCTGTGTTTCTCCTGCCTCTGTGTCAATCATCAATGGCCAGGCCTGGTGTTAATGTGTGTGACCCATGTGTGCGACCCATGGGGTGAATGGAGCAAGTTCAGGCAGCTGAAGATCATACATGGGAGACCTGGGCATGAATGTGCCACCAGGGCCAACACAGCCAGAGCAGTGGTTAGAGACTGCTGCCTGTGCTGGGGGTGGGGGCACTGCCACCAGCCTGAGGCATGCTACACTGGGAAGCTTTAGGTAACACACGGGGGAGAATATTTGAGCATGGAGGCCTGCACTTTAATTCTAGCACTTGGGAGGCAGAGGCAGGAAGATCTCTCTGAGGTTGAGGCCAGCCTGATCTACAAGTTCTAGGATAGCAAGCTGCAGGATAGCCAGGGCTACACAGAGAGACCCTGCCTCATAAGGAGAGGAGGAGGAGGAAGAGGAGGAGGAAACAAGAAAGGAAGAAAACGAGAGAGGTAGGACAGAAAGAGAAAATCCCATGTGTATGGTTGATGTGCTCGACCAGCACATGACAGGCTGTTTTCATTAATACCACTTATGGCTTCTCTCGTGTAATGCCCATTTGCTGCCAGCCTGCCTCGGTTCTGGCAACAGCTTGGTATGCCTGGAATCTTCCCAAGCAAGTCCATGTATTTAGTAGACTCCACTCCTGCAAGCAGTGTTTCTTCTTTGCCACATGCCAGGTGACAGTATTCCATGGCCTCCCAGAGAAACTTAAACATCACTCCCCAGGGAAGCCAGGAGCTGCCAGGGGCAACTGGAGGCTCTGAGGCCATCTGCGTTTGCTGCCCTCAGAAGGTGGGGTAGGCTCCGTGGGGGATCTGTTCTTGCAGGAAGGCAGCCTGCCTCGGTGGCAGTGTGGTCACAATGTGCTGCGTGCCTCTTGCACACAGCAGAGCTTGTGGCTGGCACCCTGCTACCACCTTTACAGGGTGCAGGAGGTACCACAGAGGCAGGATGCTGCACTCTGCATCTGTGATGCTCTCCTGGCCTCTGCTTCTCAGAGTGGGTACTGGGACGGCTGCCAGAGCTCTGAGATTACCTGCTGCTGTGGTGGCTTTCCGCAGTGCCTTCCCTACTTCGTTAGAAGGAAACCAAACCCAGTCTAAATGTTTACACCCCGATCTGCTGTATGCCAACATTGTTTGGACTCTTCATCTACTTTAGAGAGTTTCTTTTTTAGATCATTCTGTCTTCAGGGACATCCGGGGAAGCTCACCTGTTTATTACCAGCTCCGGGAACACGATGTGACTGTGTTTTGCCCAGTGGGATGCCAGCTGGTGTCACAACTAGGGCAAAGCTGTTTTGCTAGGTGTTGGTGCTCTCTGCTGAGTCTTGTGTCTGTTCCCATTTTCTCTGCAGACCCTAACAGTGTGCTTTGTCTTTTGGTTACAAAGGACAGTTGGAATGTGCCAGAGCTCTTGTTCCAAAGAACTCAGGCTCCCGGGTTAGTGCCTGCTGCTGGCCTGTGTGGTGGTTGTTAACGTCACTATCTGCACCTATCCTGTGTTTGCCAGGGGTTGCTTGCTTATTGATAGATGCACAGGTATTTGTATTCAGACAGCCTTTGCATCCAACACAGTCCTATCGAGACTCACTTGTTTACAGAGGATTTCTATTTCAACACAAGATGTTCTCGAGAATTTTTTTTTACCGGAAAGTCAAGTAGATCAGATCAGCCACCATGTTACTGAATATTCATAAGATGTGTCTTGTCAGTCAGGTATACCGAAGACTCAGATAACAGCACAGTGAAGTCAGACAATATTTGTCTTCCATGGAATAAATGCATTTTCATTGATATTATTTATTGGCACAAAATCATTCAAAATATTTCCCTATTATTTATTGTACAACCAGGCTACTATTTCCCATGTGAACCATTTCTCATGAATATGAATACATTTTTTATTTTATTTAATTTTATTGCTTTTTCAAGACAAGGTTTCTCTGTGTAGTCTTGGCTGTCCTGGACTCACTTTGTAGACCAGGTTGGCTTTGAACTCACAGCAATCC
This sequence comes from Acomys minous, assembly GCF_964271855.1. Taxonomy (NCBI): domain Eukaryota; kingdom Metazoa; phylum Chordata; class Mammalia; order Rodentia; family Muridae; genus Acomys; species Acomys minous. The sequence goes on along the minus strand of NC_140495.1, from coordinate 12,392,236 downwards.
ACCTGCTTCTGCCTCCCAAGTGCTGGGATTTAAAGGTATACAGCACCACTGCCTGGCTTGAATAGGAATAAAATGTATACTCAAAAAGTACTTACTTTTAAATAATGTGTATTTGTGTGAGTATGGGCACATGAACACAGGCCTCTGTCAGTGGAGGTGGATCCCCTGGAATTGGAGTTAGTTTGCGAGCAATGGATTGGGTGCTTGCATGCAAACTCTGGTCCTCTCCAAGTGCATCAAATGTTCCTAACCACTGAGCCATCTTTTCATCCCCCTAAAGCTGCATATTTTGGAAACACTCATCTCCAAATAATTTTCTCACTATTTAGTTATTTAGGGCTCACTGAGGTGGTCTTGTTAGGAAATCAATATCACTTAAAACTTACAAAAAAAATTTGGCAGATTTGTGAACTCACTGTGTAGTTCAGACTGCAGCCCTTTTGCCCCAATCTCCTAAGTATCGGGATTACAGGTATACACCATCACACCCAGCTTTTAAAAAACGACCTTTTAAAGAATCTGCAGTAGGGGCTGGAGAGATGGCTCAGAGGTTAAGAGCACTGTCTGCTCTTCCAAAGGTCATGAGTTCAATTCCCAGCAACCACATGGTGGCTTACAACCATTTATAATGTGATCTGGTGGGCAGGTCTATGTGCAGGCAGAGCAATGTATACATAATAAATAAATCTTAAAAAAAAATCTGCAGGCTTTGACACTCTTCTGTCCTGTACAGTGACAGATTGGGGACTGTCACCTGTGCAGATACACACACACACGACAAATGGGAAATCCCAGCTGCAGATGCTGCCAGGTGTTTCAGGTGCTTTATACCCATTAACTCCATCCAAACAGAATAGTGAAGATACAGAAACAAGTAAAGACAGAAATGTGAGTTTGCGCTCTTCTCCCCACCCCACCCCTCTCGGGCTATGGCTGGATTCCACAGCCACAGGCATGTTAGGTGGGTGTTCTACTATGCAGCCAACAACCCATTAATCCACAGACCAGCTCTGGGAATTTATCTCTCTAGTGCTTTCTATAGCTTCATCTAGAGGAAATGTATGTACTTTTCTGTTGATGTCATCCATCATCTGACTGGGAAGCAGCTTCAGGAAGGAAAAGTTTGCATTGGCTCACGGTTTGAGCAGATGCGACCCACTGTGGCAGAGAAGGCGTGGTGGCAGACACGTGGCAGCTTCTTGCTGACATCTCACTCAGCTGAACAGGAAGCAGGTTGAGGACAGGGCCTCTCAAGGACCCCCTTCCTCCAGTGGGGTCCACCTCCTAAAGGTTCCTCCTCTTTTCCCAAACAGAATCTAGCTGGGGACCAACGTATTCAAAACCACAGGATTCTGAGGGGACACATCTTCCCTTTCAACCCTAACAGGGAGGAAGTGTGTTAAAGCTCCATCGTGCCTGGTGTGTTTGAAGTGCTGTGTGACACTGGCCAGTGGGCTGGGGACTCTGGAGCGAGTAGTTGGAGCAAGCCAGTGGCTGAAGTCTTAGCATGAAGGTGGCTGGAGGAGTGGGCACCAGGCAGGGTGAGCGCTTTCCCAAGGACCCACTAAAGATCCCTTGTGTAGCACTCAGCCCAAAGCCAAGCTACCGAGAGCGTTTCCTCTGCTGGAGCTAGGCTTAACAATCCAGGTCAAAGGAAGAAGCAGCTGGGCTTGGAAACTGCACTCCTTGGGGGTTTCACAGAGTGGGTGGCAGAGCGTCAGGAATGCAGTTGTGGGCGAAATGGAAACATTAAACCCAAGGGCAGGAAGGAAAGGCCAGCTGTCCCCAGGGAGAGCTCCTGTGGAGGCTCAAAGCAAGCCAGCCTCCTCAAGTGTCCTGGAGAGACACAATGGGGAGGGCAGGGTGCCTTGGCATGAAGAAAGCTGACAAGAAGGCTGTTCAGGAAGAGAGGCCAGGCCACTTTAGAAGCAACGAGAGGAAAGAGGAGCTTGAGAGTACACGCCAAGCATCGGCTTGGAGTGCCCATCTGGAGGAAAGGGAGCCGGAAGGATGGTCACCATTACCGCCAGCTCTCGGAGCAGACGGGGCCATGTTCATATTAATGCTCAGTGTTCTGGGTCCCAGTGACCCTTCTGATCACACAGGCCCTCTGTCTGCAACCTCAGTTCACAGGGCATTGGGTCACATAGGGATACTTAAAAAACCGTGGCTCCTCCTCTTCTCCCAGTTGCTCCTCCTTGTCCCCCAGTTGCTAGGCAACTTCTGCCTCCTCCCTCTGTTGGTCTCCTCCTGTTTGTCGCCATCTCTTCTTGTGGCTCTGGGCCAGTGCAGGGCAGCAGTGGGTGATTCTTCTCGCTTATACCTGGTCACCTGGGGCCCAGAGCTCACCCCGCTTTTGGAAATGTAGCCCCTTTCCTCTTCCCTTCTCCCTGTAGTTCAGAGGTTCTTAAACCAGCTTTCTAGGATTGGTGAACACAGTTAAGCGCCATGCTGTTCCCTTTTCATTGTTTGAGTCAGGGTCTCAGGCTGTCTGTGAACTCGCTATGTACTGGAGGATGGTTTTGAGCTTTTGATGCTCCTGCCTCCACTGCCCAAGTGCTGGTATTCCAGATGTGCACCCATGTAGGCATAAGGTTATCGTGTAAGGTGTAAGTTTAAATGCTGATTTCTGTACCCCTCATGTCTGGTTGCAAGCTTTGTGCTGAGGATTTACTGTCTAAATGGTGTGTAAACTCTGTTCCCCAATTGCTCCCTTGTGTTAATAAAGCGTGTGTGTGTGTGTGTGTGTGTGTGTGTGTGTGTGTGTGTGTGTGTACAACCCAGGGCTTCCCAAATGCTAAGAAAGCACTCTCCCACCAGTTGACCCTCCTGTTTTGGTTCCCTCTTCAGGCAGAGAGCCTGCTGTCCTCTCCCAGGATCTCAGGAGCCTATGCACACACACAAAAAAAACAAAACAACAACAAAAAACAAACAAACAAACAAACAAACAAAAAACGCTCCCCACTCTTCCCTTGCCTTCTTGCTCTTCTGGCAAATGATGCCAATAGGGGTGTACATTCAAGTGTGCGTCTGTTTGCTGTTCCCTGGGGAAGGCAACCACGCTGGACATCTCTCATTATTGCTCTTGGTAGCATGTTCTGATAGTATCACCAAGTTCTCACTATAAAAGTAAACTCCTGAAGGCAAGCAACATTCCCAGGAGACCCTGGATTTTGACTCTTATGTCTTTGCTACTCAGAGAGTAGGGCAGGGTCCAGTAACATCGATTATGAGGAATGCAACTTCCGGGGCCCACGCCCAAGAAGGTGGGCTGACACCAGTGCATCTTTAACAAACTTCAGGTGGTTCCTCTGTACTCTGACATTCAGGAAGGCATGGACCACAGAATGTAGCAAATTGGAAATTAATCAGCAAGCGGCGGCTGGCTTAATCATTAACAAGGAGGCAGTAGGTTCAGCAGGGGCAAGTTCAGAGCCTGGTTGTCAGTCCTCCCCATCCCCCACCCCCCCTACCCCCCGCCCCGGCCCTAGGGTTTCTGTTTCTCTTCCTCCTCTTCCTCTTCTTCCTCCTCTTCTCCTTCCTCCTCTTTCTCCTCCTGCTTCCTCCCTCCTCCTCCTCTTCTTCTTCCTTCTCCTTTTGTCCCGGGGTGTCTTTAGGATGTCTCCTGAGGTTCTGGGACCTCCAAGAAAGAGGGACTTGCTTCTGGCTGGCAAGGGTCTGAGAGGTTTCAGATAATAAGTCTGGCAGAGCTGGAAGCAGAGCTATGACGTGTGATGGGTGGATGGAAACTTGGGACCAGCTGAGAGAGAGAGAGAGTAAGCCAGCCCAGGGGGAGGGGGAAGGCATTGTGGAAGGTGTCAGGGATGGACCTTCAAGGTGAGGTCATGCTTACTCAGAGATACTCTGGAAGCCAGGCATGGTAGCACACATCTGCAATCCCAGCACTTGAAGTAGAGGCAGGGGGATCGTGGCTTCAAGATCATCTTTAGACACATAGGGAGTCTGAGCTACATGTCTTCAAAGAAGGACCCATGAGCACTGGAGGCAATATAAGAGTCACAACAGTTCTACGGTGGCTGTCATGAACAGCTTATGAGGATGTATCTGCCAAAGGCCAGGCAGAGTAAGTAGACTAAGAACTGGCAGGAGCCAATACACAGAGGCCCTGTTAGGTGCTGTGCCCCCGTGCTGGGAGGCACCTAGGGAAATGGTTAGCAGATGCAAAATAGAGGCATTTCTAAGAGCATAAAACCAAACTTAATCTCAATGTCGTGATGGTGGTAAAGGTCGACAGGGCCAACGTTGCTGTTCCATTACCTGAATGCTGGCTGGGCTTCCAATTCACAGAGTGGTAGCATCTCTGCAGCTTAGTGAGGCTGTGGTCTAGCTTTTTAGTTCGTTTAGACAACTCTCTTTGGTATGTTTGCATTGTCAAATGTGACTTCACAGATGTTTCTCTGCTCTCGTATCCACAACTGAGCAGAATGAGTGTGTTCCCAAATGGCGCCTGGAAAATGCTCAGAACAAACGACTCAGGGAAAAGGAAAATCTCTCCCAGTCCTCCTCCATCTCGGCTTCCTAGGTGAATAGTTTCAGCACCGAGTCTGGAGGCCACAGTGATTAATCTGGGGTCACCAAGTACAGAAAGGCCTAGAACAGGGAAAGTATTTTAAGGGGAATTTCTTTACTAGGGAGAGCAAGTAAAAATGCTGTTAGATGTGGTAATTTAAAATTTTTATTTATTTGTTTTATATTGGATGTTATAGGATATTTAAAAACACCAATTTCCATTTTTTTATACACAGTTTCTAAATGCATTAGAAACAACCAGGCATTATTTGTGTCCTGTAGCAACTGGGTGTAATTCTTTTCTTTTTTGTTTTCTTTTTTTTTGTTTGTTTGTTTTTGAGCCGGGGTTTCTCTGTGTAGTCATGGCTGTCCTAGACTCACTTTGTAGACCAGGCTGGCCTCAAACTCGCAGCAATCCCTGAGTGTACCACCACGCCTGGCCCAATTCTCCCTTTCCTTAAAAAAATAAAATTTTATGTGTTTTGTTGTCTTGCCTGTGTGTCTGTGTACCACATAGGTGCCTGGTTCTGGGAGAGACTGTTTGAACCAATGGAACAGGAGTTACAGGTAGTTGGTGAACTGCCGTGTGGGTGCTGGGCCTCAAACCTGGGTCCTTTAAAAAAGAAAGAGCATCCAGTGCTCTTAATCACTGAGCCATCTTTCCAGCTCAACTCTTCCTTTTTCTGGTGGGTTATTTATTATAGTTTCTTGGAAGGTAATACCGAATAGAGACATGGCTTGTTTTCATTTGTTTGAGTTAGATACATGGCCTATGATAAAAAATAATCAGAAAAAGGCAAACTCTCCTTATGATTCAAAAAAGGAGGATAGTGTAAAAATATTAGGCTCTTGTTATTTTGTCTTGATTGCACACTTGGTGATTGGCAGCTAGTCCCCTAACTATAACAAGTAATGATAAATAATTAAAGAGGAAGCTGGGCTAGTGTAATTCCCAGAGCTGGTCACCATGGAATCTTGTCATGTGACCTCATCTGGATGGCAGCAGCTGCTAATAGGCATTGAGTCTTGAAGTCAAACCAATCCCAGGCCACAGTGCTGCAGCAAGCAGCTTCAGGCACTGGGCCTTCTAGTTCCTACCAGCATTGGAGCATCCTAGAACCAGCAGGCAGGAAGCTGGGTTGTCTTTCCAGGAGGCCTGTATGCTTAGGTTTGTTGGAGTGTCTCTCTCAGTTCCTATATGAACAACAAACGTGTCCGGCTGGATCAGACTTAGCGTCTTTTCTCTTTGACCTCGATATGGAGGAAGCTCAAGTTTGCAGGACACATTTTCTCTCAGAATGTGGAAAACCTGGCACCGCTGGAGAGCCTATCTGGGCTAAGCGGGCTGCCAGCTCCCTTGGCTTGAATGAGACATGGTTGCTTCGCAGCATCCTACTTCGCTTTCGACAGCCGTGATACGCACCATGACCAAGAGCAACTTGGGGGAGGAGAGCATTTGTTTGGCTTGCATATCCTGAATCACAGTCCATCCTTGAGGGAAGTCAGGGTAGGAACTCAAACAAGAGCCGAGGCAGGGGCCATGGAAGAGTGCTGCCTATTGGCTTGCTCTCAGGCTAGCACTCAGCTCTTTTTCTTATACATCCGGCACTTTCCACAGTGGCCTTGGGCCCGCCCACATTAGTCACCAACCAGGAAAATGCCACTTAGCCGTGCCTATGGGCAAATCTGATGGAGGCATTTCCTCAGTGAACTCTTTCTCTTCCAAAACGACAGGATGACAGGCAGGCAGAGAAACTGAAACTCTGAGGGGATTATAAAACATACCTGCAGGCACACAGCGAGTGAGTGAGACACAGGATTTAAAGGTGGCTTTCCGACCCTACGTTCAGTGTTATAGCTACAAAGTGAAGTTTTCACAAACTCTGAGCAAGTGTTTGCCCCCTCTTGCCTAGGTGGCCTTCACGCACTTTTCTTGGTGGTTTTCCTTGTGGAAGATGGATGCCTGTGACCACAAGTTCTTTTCCTTCCAGTTTCTGTCCATCTGCTCAGTGATGATGCTCGGTGCTCAAAACAGTGATCTTGATCGCTAGCTTGACGGGGTTCTAGAATCCCAGGTCAGGCTAATTGAGATGGGGCGATCTGGTGCGACTGTGGGTGGCATTGTTTCATGGGCTGGAGTCCTGAAAAGAGACAACTGAACACCAGCCTTCGTTTTGCTGTTTTCCTGATCGCGGATGGAAAGTGACCGGCTTCCTCACCTTCCTGCTTCTGTGACTTCCCCCACCATGGTAGCTCCCTAGTCCTTGCTGTATTGATATCTCTGTAGGGCCAGTGCTGGTGGGAAGGGGCAGGACTTGAGTTCTCTGTGTTCCTTCAGCCCACGGAGCTTCCAATGATCTGGGGGTCTATGCAGTGGACTGAACACAAAATGGTGCTGTGTGCTGGGAACCGAATTGTTCTGTCTTTCCATTCCATTTGCCCTTCTCCTGAGATGTCTTCCTGGTTTGGAGATATGGTACCATCAGCTTGTTCTCTTCACTTCCGGGGATCCAGGAAAGCTTTGGGCAGAGTCTTCTGAAAATGTCCAAGTCTAGCTATCCTCACGGTCCACTCTCTTCTTTCCTGCCGCCCCCCCCCCCAATCTGGGGACCTTGGGTCAGGCTGCCCATCAGAAGACCCTTCCAACGTTTGGGCTCTTGAGGTTGCAGGGCCCATTGTGGCTCACATCTTCTTAAGTTGCTCTCCAGTGTGAAGGCCATCCAGGTCCCCGTGTCACAGCACCGCTTGAGACCACCCTGATGGGCCATCTGAGACCTCTCTCTGGGGTCTTCCCAAGCTTCCTCCCATTGTGTATATCCATCACCCCAATGGGTTTGCTGTTTCTTTGTCTGCCTGGCTACCCCCCCCTCCCCAGGCCCCTTGGGATTCTGGAGGCAGGCATTGGAATTTAGCTTCTCACAGCTGCCTCAGAGCTTGCTATTTCCTCCGCTCCAATGCTGCTCTCCCCCCAGGGAAGGCTTGCATCATCTCTTGGTTTGACACTGGCGTGTAGAGACTCCATTTCTCCAAATAAGTGGAATTTCCTGTTCCGCCTTGACTTTTGCATTTGCTGGCGGTAACTTCAGGACCACATGGACAGCCTGTCCACTCCATGGCAGGGTCCTGGGCCGCTCTAGTAGGGGCCTTCAACCCCACATAGTGCTGAAGTTTCAACTCCGCTCCTGCCCTTCAGTCGTTCTTGATGCTCTTTCTTCTGATATTTGCATTTGATCTGTCTTTTGACTTTTCCTGGGCGTGGTCTCTGGCCCTAAATCAAAGTCCTCCCATATATAAGGGTCCTTATTTTCTTATGCTTTTTACCAGCCCTGCACATGTGTGCATGCATCTATGGTCACCTCCCTCCCACCTCCCGGCCCCACCCCACCCCCCTGCCCTGCCCATAGCCTTCTTCAGGTCCACAACGCGGGGAGTTTAGATCAGTGTTCCTGCTACCCCCCCCCCCCCGGCTGGGGCAGAGTGGTTGTGAGAATATAACAGATGTCCATAAATAAATCCCTTGTAACTGTGATTGTCAGGGCTCATAAATTCACGGCATGTGGGAAGATCAGCGCCAGCTACTACTTTGTCATCTCATCGACAATGCGCCGGGGATAGAAATGATCTCAGAACAGATTGTATGTTATAATTAAAAAACAAAAAAACAAAACACATTCTGGGTGGACATGTGGGCCAAGCGGCGCCCGTCCGTGCACAAGTGGGGGTCTCGGCTGGTGCTTGATTCAAATATGCTTCAGGTAATCACTTTGAAAATTTAAACAATATAGTTACTTAAAAATTATTTTTGTCGAGGGATACAGGCGGTAAACCTTAAACCCCTACCCAGATCTAGCCAATGGACAGAACACTCTCCACAGTAGAGTGGAGAGTGGGATATTACTTTCTCACATACTCTGGTGCCTCACCTTTGACCATGTCCCCTGGAGGGGGAGACCTGGTGGCACTCAGAGGAAGGACAGCAGGTTACCAAGAAGAGACTTGATACCTTATGAACATATACAGGGGGAGGTAATCCCCCTCAGGAACAGTCATAGGGGAGGGGAATAAGGGGAAAATGGGAGGGAGGGAAGAATGGGAGGATACAAGGGATGGGATAACCATTGAGATGTAACAAGAATTAATAAAGGAGAAAAAAAGGAAAAAATTATTTTTGTCTTATTTTAAAATATTTGGTGTGTGTGTGTGTGTGTGTGTGTGTGTGTGTGTGAGAGAGAGAGAGAGAGAGAGAGAGAGAGAGAGAGAGAGAGAGAGAGAGAGAGAGAGAGCACATATGTGAGTGTCGGTTCCTGCAGAGGGCAGAAGAAGAAGCTGGATTCCCTGGAGTTGGAGTTATAGGCGACTGTGAACTGTCTGACATGCGTGCTGGAAACTGAACTCAGAACATCTGTAAAACTAGTTTGTGCTCTTAACCACTGGGCCATCTCTCATGGTCCACACACCCCCGCCCCCTGCCCCTAGAGTGCCCTGCTTATAACTTTTTAAAACAAGTCTTATTATTATTTTATGAGTATGGGTTTTTTTTCCTGCATGTAAATGTTTATACTACATGCATGTCTGGTGGTGGAGGATGCCAGGAAAGGATGTTGGCTCCTCTGGAACACGATGTTTGTGAGCCACTGTGGACACGCTGGGATCCAGTACCAAGGGTGGGCAGCACTTTTAACCACTGAGCCATCTCTCTAATCACACCATTTTTTGAGGCAGGGTCTCACTATGTATCTCTCAGTTGGCCTGGAGCTCACTACGTGGCCCAGGCTGGCCTGGAACTCATTGTATTGCCCAGGCACTAGCCTCAGACTCACGGCAATTTTCCTGCCTCAGCATCCCCAGTGCTGGGGATACAAGCATGTGTGACCACACCCAGCTTTTCTTTCTTTCTTTCTTTCTTTCTTTCTTTCTTTCTTTCTTTCTTTCTTTCTTTCTTTCTTTCTTCGTTTTGGTGCTGGGATAGACTCCAGGGCTTTGTGCATCGTAACTGTTAACCACACATTGTAACACTGAGATGTACATTATTTTAAATCAGGAGAGGAAAAAAATCTTCTAGAGAATGAAGTTTTTTCTACTTGGATTAAAAAATCTTAAAGCTCTTTACACCAACCTTTTATGCAAACTGTCAATTGGACCTTCAGCATTTCCCCCTCCCCCCGCCATTGGCCCTGTAGTGTTTATGATGCCAGGTAAAGCTGTGCACACACACTAGTACCTTACCTGACCAGAAGGATAATACAAAAAAACACTAAGACTGTAAGATAAGTATTTATAACTCTCAATATTTTGTTAAATGAACTATAATCACTTTCCTACTTACTCTACAATAAATGCCACCTTTCCTACTGTCATAGATTTTTTTTAAAAAATGGAAGCACAAAAACTTTGCCCAAGTCTATAAAAATAGTAAGAGGTCACCCCGGGATGGAAATCCTGGGCTGCCTCAGCTGCTGTGTCCATGCTGTCTTGCCATATCGCCTTCTTTGTAGGCGTTGAGGATCTAGCTGGGCGAAAGGATGGGGAAGATGGGAAGATCAGAGACCCTTCACGATCTGCAATGTTTAGCTTCATGTTGCATCCTCGGGGCTTTAACTTATGTTTAATAGGCCAGACTCTAACTCTCGGTTTCTGGGGGTGTGGCCTGGCACAGGGGAGGCCCCTCCAAAAGAGCCACCTCGGCCTTCTGTTGACTCTGGGCTCCCACATAGGAGACAGAAGCTAAGACATAAAGCTTAAAGGCTCCATCATTTCACATACTTAAACACACATACACACACACACACATATATATATATACATACATATATACATATATGCACACACATATATACACATACATATATAGTGCATGTGTACACTATATATGGCTGGAAAATGAAACCCAAGTCTTCTCGTGTGCTGGCCAGCAGCTGCTCTGTCATTGAGTTACATGTCCATTGCCTTCATCAGTTAAGTTTGATGAAGTCCAAAGAATTCTCTAGACCCTCTTTGACTAACCTTTGTCCTTCTCCTGTTGCAGGCCACCGAGGACCATGTGATCATTCTCTGAAATGCATAAGCTCGAAGATCTCCGAGAGAAAGCTGCCAGGCTCCTGGCTGCCGGCGGGACGGAGCCCTCTGGAGAAACCAGTCCTGGGGCCACGTGGTGTGGTCATGCCCATGTTTAGCCCTCAGAGTGGCCTTCATGCCGTCCGTGGTGAGCACAGCCCACTGAAGCCCAGGGTGGTGACGGTGGTAAAGTTGGGTGGGCAGCCCCTGCGCAAGGCCACCCTGCTCCTCAATAGGCGCTCAGTGCAGACGTTTGAGCAACTCCTGGCGGACATCTCGGAAGCCTTGGGCTTCGCGCGCTGTAAGAATGACCGCGTGCGGAAGCTGTTCACCCTCAAGGGCAAGGAGGTCAAGAGTGTGTCAGACTTCTTCAGAGAGGGTGACGCTTTCATAGCTATGGGCAAAGAGCCGCTGACACTGAAGAGCATCCAGTTGGCTATGGAGGAGCTGTATCCTAAGAACCGGGCCCTGACCCTGACCCCGCACAGCAGAGTCCCCTCCCCAAGGCTGAGATGCAGACTTCCCAGCAAGCTTCTGAAAGGAGGTCACCGCTGTGGGGAGGTGGGAAACTGTAGTGAGGTAATGGGGAGCAGGGCAGTCACCAGGCATCAGGGCAAGACTCCCACGGAGCTGGTCCTGGAAGACAAGGGGAGGGCGGCGCAGAAGAAGTGGGCACGAGGGCAACAGGAGCCGGAACCTGGTAGCCTGCCATCACCCAGGGAAGCTGCTCAGGAGGAGACTCACGCGAGTGGAGAGGTGCACCTGGGGGTAGAGACCGAAAAGACCTCCGGGGAGATCGTCAGGTGTGAGAAGTGCAAGCGAGAAAGGGAGCTGCAGCTGGGCCTGCAGAGGGAGCGGTGCCCCCTGGGGATCAGTGAGCTGGACCTGGGGAGGGGTCAGAAGTGGGATTCGGAGAAGCTGGTGAGCCGGAGGAGGGCTTCTGAGGCCAAGTCTACAGACGGAGAGGAAGGGTGGAAGGGTGACAGCCATCGGAGCAGCCCCAGGAATCCCCCTCAGGAACTGAGGAGACCCAGCAACAACTCAGACAAGAAAGAGAACCGAGGCTCCGACGGGCAGGAGAGTCACCCTCAGGGAGCAGCCAAAGCCCACAAGGACATCGGGGAAGGCCCACCAGCTGTAGAGGAGGGGCCCATGGATGCAAGGAAAGACACCAGGCACCCGTGCAGGAATAAGCATGCTGCCTGGCTCCTGAGAGAGCGCCAGGCTGAACCCCAACAACTCCCCAGGACCCGAGGCGAAGAGAAGGAAGCAGAGGAGAAGAAGCCAGGTGGCCTAGGAGGGAGGAGGATGGCGCTAGAAAAGGAGCCTAAGACGAAGCCGGAAGAGACCAACAGGTCAGAACGGCCCAGCGGCCGGAAGCTGCGGCCCGTGGGCATCATCTCAGCTGACGTAGAGAAGCACTATGACGTAGGCCGGGTCATTGGGGACGGGAACTTTGCCGTTGTGAAGGAGTGCAAGCACCGAGGTTCCAAGCAGGCTTACGCCATGAAGATAATTGACAAGTCCAAGCTGAAGGGGAAGGAGGACATAGTTGACAGCGAGATCTTAATTATCCAGAGTCTCTCTCACCCCAACATAGTGAAACTGCATGAGGTCTATGAAACGGAAGTGGAGATCTACCTGATCATGGAGTATGTGCAGGGAGGGGACCTTTTCGATGCCATCATAGAAAGCGTAAAGTTCCCAGAGGCCGAAGCGGCAGTCATGATCACAGACTTGTGTAAAGCCCTGGTGCACATGCATGACAAGAAGATCGTCCACCGGGACCTGAAGCCGGAAAACCTGCTGGTGAGTCTGGAGTTTGTTATGATACGGGGCATAATTGGGGGGGGGGACGGGAGGACTTTTAAAATGACCCGTTCTAGCTCCCAAATGAGACAAAGACCTTGTTGGATTTACTCAACAAGCTTTAAGGCACTAGAGCTGGGCAGATACTGATCTAGTCTAACCCGCTATGCTAGTCTGGCTACTTCCCAGACACATACCCGGAACTACCTGCCATATTGGTCCTGCCTGGGCTGCTTCTGCTCCACCAGGTCAGTCCTCATGGCCACACCCTTTCTCTGCCTCTTCTTTCTTTTCCCCTCTCTGTGGTTCCTATCTCAGAACCCTCCCTCGACTGGGATGGAGGTCCCGCCTCTTATTCTCTCTCTCACCCAGCTATAGGCTCTTTAGCTTCTTTATTGACCAAATAAATTTGTTTGTATTGTTATGGAAACAAAAACCTTTTGATTTAAATAAGGCAGAAAACATTTCCTCTTTCCTAGGAGATAAATATGTTTGCTTTCACGGTGACCACGTGACTCAATTTCTTGAACAATTACATATCCTTTAGTTAGACAGTGAGGGTCTACTGGTGGTGGATTTTCCCTCAGGCTTTGCATAGACCATCTGACCCTCCCTGTGTCCTCTTTGAGGATGATGTTTTGCCAAGGAGTTCCGAGCCTGCAGAGTTGGGGAGATCTGTGTGTGGATCACACAAAGAGGCTGATGGGGGAAGTGTCTTGGTTTCTGTTGCTGTGATGAAACACCATGACCAAAAGCAAACGGAAGTAGAAAGGGCTTACTTGGCTTGCATTTCCATACACTTCCGTCGTGGAAGGAAGTCAGGACAGGAACTCAAGCAGGGAAGGAACCTGGAGGCGGGAGCTGACGCAGAGGGCCATGGAGGGATGCTTGCTCCTCATTGGCTTGCTCAGCATGCTTTCTTATAGAACCCAGGACCACCAGCCCAGGGATGGCACTGCCCACAATGGGTTGGGCCCTCCCACGTCAATCACTAATTAAAGTGGATGCCTTACAGGCTTGCCTGCAGCCTGATCTTATGGAGGTGAGGTTCCTCCTCTCAGATGACTTTGCCTTGTGTCAAGTTGACGTGAAACGACCCAGCACAGGAAGGCAAAGTCCCCCCAAATTCGCTTGCTGGTTTTCTTTTCTCTAGATCAAGGCCTTATCCTTTCTGGAACTTTGTGTTGAGTGCCTTTCCCTAGGGAGACATGAACAAAACCCTGTGCAGTCCAGACAGAGGGCACACATGACGAAGAAATGATTCCAACCAGTGTTAGCTTAGTGGATAAATGGTTTTACTGCAGTCGCTTAGAGGAGTCGGGTGTGGATCTCTCAAAGGCAGCTGCATCACACTCATCCCAGCCTGGGTGATGACGACTCACCCAAGTGCCTTCCTGGAACTCTCTGCTCAACCTGCAGCCAGCTTCCCGGAAGAGACTCTTCCTTCCAGGATTTGTTGGCTGTTCTCTTCCTCTGGTGACGTTCTAAGCGTAACGGCCTCCCTCTCTGCCCTCTCTAAGAATGAAGGTTTTGATTAGAAGGAAATAGCTACAGAACACTTAGTTTCCTGATTTAAAAAAAAAATTATTGGTGCTGGAGATATGGCTCAGGGACTAAGGGTGCTTGTTGCTAGAGGACCCATGTTTAGTACCCATCACCCAAGTTTGGCATCTCACAACTGCCTGCAACTGCAGCTCCAGGGCACCCAACACCCTTTTCTAACCTCTCAGGCACCTGAACACATGTACACATGCACACAGACAATACACTCACATATACACATTACTAACCAAACACATCTTTAAATTTTTATTTGTTTTATTTTCATTATTTACTTTACATCCAGATTGGCACACCTCCCCTATCTCCTCTTAGCTCCTCCCTCTTACCTTCTCTCCTCCTAGGACCCCCTTCCTTTCTCCTCAGAGAAGGGGAGACCTCCCATGGATATCAACCCGCCTTAACATATCAAGTTGTAGTAGGACTGGAAACCCAGACAAGCATCCCAGTTAGGGGAAAGGAATCCCAAGGCAGGCAACAGAGTCAGAGACAGCCTCGCTCCTGCTGTTAGAGATCCCATATGAGGACCAGGCTGTACATCTGTTACATATGCGTACTCTCTGGGCCCCAGTGGGCTAGTTGGTTCTGCAGGTTTTCTTGTGGTGTTCTTGACCTCTCTGGCTCTTTCAATCCTTCCTCCCACTCTTCCATAAGATGCCCCGAGCTCTGCCTAATGTTTGGCTGTGAGTCTCTGCAACTGTTTTCATCAACTGCTGTATAAAGCCACTCAACGGCAATTATGCTAGCCTCCTGTCTGCAAGTATAGAAGAAGATTATTATTAATAGTGTCAGGGGTGGGCTCGTATGGCATGGGACTCAAGTTGGGCCAGTCATTTGGTTGTCCATCTCCTCACTTTCTGCTTCCTCTTTATCCCTGAACCTCTGGCTGGCAGGACAATTATGGATGGAAGTTTTTGTGGCTGGGTTGGTATCCCCGCCCCTCCATTGGAAATCTTGCCTGATTATAGGGAGTATCTTTTTGAGGTTCCATATCCCTGGTTGCTAGGAGGCTTAGCTAGGGTCACCCGCATAGATTCCTGGGAGTTTCCATTGTCCTAGATTTCCAGCTTGTCCCCGAGATACTCCTCCCACACTGATTCCAGTCCTCCCTCCCACCGTCCTCCCCACACGTGATCCCTCCAGTTCCCCTTCTTCCCCCAAGTTCATTCCATCCACAACCGATGTCTGTTTTATTTCCCCTTCTGAGTAAGATTCAAGCATCTTTCCTAGAACACTCCTTGGCTTCTTTGGGTCTGTGGGTTGTAGCATGGTTATCCTGTACTTTATGGCTACTGTACACTTATAAGTCAGTACATACCATGTGTGTCTTTCTGGGTCTGGGATACCTCACTCAGGATGATATATTTTAGTTCTGTCCATTTGGTTGCAATTTGCATGATGCATGATGTCATTTTTACTAGTTGAGTACTATTCCATTGTGTAAGGGTACCACTCTTTATCCGCTCTTTGCTTGATGGGCATCTAGGTTGTTTCCAGTTCCTGACTATTACAAATAAAGCTGCTAGCTGGGCGGTGGTGGCACACACCTTTAATCCCAGCACTCGGGAGGCAGAGGCAGGTGGGTTGCTGTGAGTTCAAGGCCAGCCTGGTCTACAAAGCGAGTCCAGGACAGCCAAGACTACACAGGGAAACCCTGTCTTTAAGAAACAAAAACAAAAACAAAACAAAACAACAAAAACAGCAACAACAACAACAACAACAACAAAAACCCAAATAAAACTGCTATGAACATAAATGAGCAAGTGTCCTTGTGGTATGGCGGAACATCTTTTGGGTATGCCCAGGAGTGGTATAGCTGGGTCTTGAGGTAGAACTATTCCCAATTTTCTGAGAGACTGCCAAAATGATTTCCAAAATGGTTGTACAAGTTTGCACTCCCACCAAATACATCTTTATATTATGATGGTGATGATGATGATGGTGTGTGCATGTGTATGTGTGTGTTTGTGTGTGATGTGGGGTTGGATGGAACATGCATGCAGAGGCACCATGTGTAGAGGTCAGAGGACAGCTTTGCAGAGTCAGATCTCACTTTCCACCTCACTGGTTTCTGGGGATGGAAGTAAGGTGTCCAGGTTAGTCTGGCGAGGATCTTTACTCAATGGGCCATCTCTTTGGCCCATAGTTTCCTGGTTCAATAAGAAAAGAACACTAACAGTGTACTTTGGGAGGCTGAGTGCGAATAGAGGTGAGCAAAAGCATCAGCCCCCTGACATGAAGGAGGCAGCACACTGTTCCAAGCTTGGCGGTGGCTTGCACCTACACAACATAAGAAACGTCACAGGACACCTACTTCCTGTAGGGCCACTCTGTCTTGTGTGGATCAGGACAAAAAGAAACCTCTTTGTAATAAAGTAGGAATGCGTTAAGTTGTGGATGTGGTTACATGTCACCCTGACTGCCAGAGACTGTTGTTTTTTTCTCCCACCTTCCCATGCAGTCAAGACATCCAATCATGGGCATCCAGATGTGGTGCAACATGCCTGTAACCCCAGCACTTGGGAGGTAGAGGCAGGAGGATTGACACCTGATGGTCACCCTCTGTCAGCCTCATCTTTTAAAGAGACACCACAGAGCTGCTACTACTGCCTGATGCTGCCCAACCCAAAGCCAACGCCTGCTTTCTCGAACTGTCCCCAGTCATCCAACTCTGTCCCAGTCTTCTGAGAGTTCTGGATGCTCTCTGAGGTATAAAGATGCCAGCTGAGTGTGTTCTCTCTTACTGCAGAGAGTACCAAATCTAATGTGTCGTATGTTCCTAGGAGGCCTGCTCAGAAACCACAGATCTCACACTGTCACCATCTGGCCTCTTTGTCCTGTTTTCTTCCTCATAGCTGTGATCACCACCTAACATGTTCTGATCAGCACCTGCCATGTTTTATATCTTCTTTTTTTTTTTTAAACCTTCCTAGAGATGCCTCAGTGGTTAAAGCTACTAGCTGTTCTTTCAGAGAACCTGGGTTTGATTCCAATATGGTGGCTCCCAGCTACCTGTAACTCCAATCCCAGGGACCCAATGCCCTCTTCTGGCCTCTTTGGCGACCAAGCATCCATGTGGGCACAGACAAACACAGAGGCAAAATACCCAAACACACAGAATAAATACATTTTATAAAATTATTTAAAAATGCATTACATTTAAATCTATGCATTGTGTGTTGAAGGGGAGGGTGGAAGGTGAATATGAGCCTGCCACATTTCTAGGGAGGACAGCCTGTAGGAGTCGGTTCTCTCTTCTACCTTGAGGGTCCTGAGGATGGAACGCAGGTCGTCAGACTTGGTGGCAAGCACTTTTACCCAATGGGGTGGTCTCACCAGCTGTGGTGAAGTAGCATGACCGAAAGCAAATTAGGGAGGAGAGGGTTTATTTGGCTTACAAATCCTGGGTCATAGTCCACTGAAGGAAACCAGGTGGGAACTCAAGGCAGGAACTTGGAGGCAGGAACCTGGAGGCAGGAACCTGGAGGCAGGAACCTGGAGGCAGGAACTGAGACACAGATCATGGGGAGGTGCTACCTACTGGCTCGTTCACTATGGGTTCTTGAATCTGCTTTCTCATACAACCCAGAACTACCTGTCCAGGAGTGGTACCTCTTATAGTGGGCTAGGTCCTCCTACTTCAGTCACTAGTCAAGAAAATGCCTTATAAACTTGCCCAAGGCAATCTAATGGTGACATTTTCTCACTTGATGTTCTTTCCCCAGATAGCTGTAGGTTCTTTGTCAAGTCAACAAAACTAACAAGTACACAGTCCAACATTCAATTTAAAATCATCTTCATCATCATCATGCGGTATGTGTATGTGTTTATATGCATGCTATACATGTGTGTATGTGCTTGCATGTGTGTGACTGCAGTTGTGCACATGCCATGATGTGCACATGGAGGTCAGATGATAACTTCCAGGCATTGGTTCTCTCCTTCCATCTTGTTGGAGGCAGTTTTACCTTTTACTGCTTCTGTGTCCTACAAGGCAGCTGGCCCTAGGGCTTCTGGGCACTTCTACCACTTTGTTCCCACCCAGGAGGAGTGGTGGGACTCCACCTGTATGCACCTGAATCTGGCTTTTTATGACTTCCAGGGATTGAACTCATATCATCAGTCTTGCACACGTATATTTACTCACCGAGCTGCCTCCCATGGCTTTACATTTCCTTTCCTTTCTTCCCTCTCTCACTGGGAAGACAGGTCCATGATAGCAGGCATGATCTTAGCCAGACTCTACCATGAGACAGAAAGCAATTTTGCCGCACAGCAGACAGTTAACACATGTTAGCCGGAAGCCATCGTCATTGCATGATGCCTGGGAAACAGCAGGCACGCCATTGTTTGCTGATGCCATTGAGATCAGCATAGTGAAAGGACTGTGGTGCCTAGGCATTTGTCATGAAGGAGCGCTCAGGGCTGAGGTGCTGCAGGCAAAGCAATAGCAGATGGAGACAGTTACGCCAATCAGCCACATACTTTTGATGGGGCAAAGGGGTCAGGGATTTGGTGTGTTCCCTTAAATTCACATGGCTGCAGAGCTGTGTCCATGAACTGCCCCCATGAGCTGGCTGAAGACAGACTGAGTCAAGCTGGTTTTCAGGTGAAATGAGGTTTATGTTGACCATTAACTCAGACACTCCTGTTTTTGCCAACTTTAATAAAATTGCAAGAATAATTTGGCTGTTTGCCTGCGTGGTCTGAATTAGTCTCCAATAACTCCCTTGGGGAAATTGAATTTTTATATTTTCTGGTGTCCTTGCCCCTTCTCTACAGCCTTTAAAAAATTCTTTAATCAATATTTTTGGCTAATGTTCACTCATGTATCCCAGACTCGCTCCTGGTTGGCTGTGTAGCCCAAGGATGGCCTTGATCATGTCTCCATCTTGTAAGTGCTGGGGTTATAGGTGTGCCACACCTGGTTTATGGAGTTCTGGGTGTGCCAGGCAAGCACCCTACAAACTGCGTTACAGCCCGGACACTCACCCAGTTTGGTTGTTTCTGTCTTTTGGGTCTGACCTGAGGCATTTTTCACATGTGATGTCCAGGATCACAATGCAGCCTTGGTTCTTTTGTCTGCTGTTTTCACCGAACCCTTTAAGCAGGTCTTTTTGAGCTGGGCATTTCCTACATGTGCCTACTAGTGCATGCACACTCATAGTTTCCACATGTGAGATCAGATGTCCCCCAGGACTATTTTCACGTGAGGACAATTGGCTTACCTTGTATTTGCTGACAATCAGTCTGTTGCTCGGCTTGTTCTCATGGCCAAGGTGATGGATTTGCCAGCAGCGTCTCACTGAAGAGTGATCTCGATGGCTGGTTGAGGATGTGATGCTGTTTCTCTGGGCAGTGGAAGCAGGAGAGATGATATATTTGGTGTGGACAAGCATCTCTGAGAGGTTGAGCAGGCACAGTTCTTCATAGAATTAGCTATCACAGCTGACATCTTTTAGCATTTTAAGGCAGTGGAGTGTGTGTGTGTGTGTGTGTGTGTGTGTGTGTGTGTGTGTGTGTGTTACAGAGAGGGGGTGTTTGACAAACTGCATATTAGCTGTATTTTTTTGGATTTTCATAATTACATACATGTATACAACATATTATGAGCATGTTCATCTCTCATAAGTGTCCTGTTCCCTCTTAATGCTGCCCACTCAATTGTACCCAACTAGTTTTTCTCCCTGCCATGTTTATTCCTGTGTGTGTGTGTGTGTGTGTGTGTGTGTGTGTGTGTGTACAAGTCTTGTGCTGGTGAACAGCTATAATTTTTTTCAGCTCAGCACACAATTTGCTCATTGGTATTGATCTAGTTGGCATTTTTCTTTTTGGAAAAAAAAGTCATTTATTTTCTCCAAAATAAACTTTGAGAGAAAGGGGGAGAGACAGAGACAGAGAGAGACAGAGAGAGAGAGAGAGAGAGAGAGAGAGAGAGGGAAGGAGGGAGGGAGAGAGAGAGAGAGTCCATGTGTACATGTATGGCTTCAGAAACAGCAAATGCTGTGTGTGAGCCACCTTTTGGGAAAGATAATGCATTGCTCTTTGTGGATGTCTGTCAGTATGCATTTATTGAAACAGGTGTCTATCACACTCATGGGACAAGTTTGTCCTTTTTCTGGCTAACTAAAAATTGGCATATCACGTCTAGAGTCTAGATGTTATCCAATGCCAGGCTTTTTGCCTTTTTCAGACGAAGATGAAACTTCTGCTGGATTTGACAACTGCTGTTGTCTGGGCTTAGACAGAGTCCGTTTCCAAGCTTGTTAGTAAACTAGTTATGCTGCAGATTTGTTTGGTTTTTCCAAGATTCAGTGTTTATCATTGTTGCCATGGCAACCACTGTCCATCAGTTGGTGTTCTTCACTTACCCATATGTGTTGTCAAATCAGTGCTTCCTTCCTGTAAGGCATGGCTGCTATGTCTTTATTAGACCTGCCTTTGCTAGGCCTGGGAAAATGATTATTTTAGCATCAGCTCTGACTGAGCAGAGGATTGTAGCTGCAGCTGCTTTTACAGACACTTTCTGAGCACACTAAGCACTCTTAAGGAACGTAGCTGCTTATCATGATGTTTTAATCAACAAAAATATTTACATCTGATAATTAGGCCCCGGAGTAACATTTCGGGGCTGTATTGCCAAGTTCATCTGGTCCCACTGATCTCATTTCCTGATATTAGAATCCTTCTTCCCTTAGGGTTGCTTAGACTCCAGAGATCTTGCAAACAAAGTTTTAATTATGAGAATTTCCAGCTTGCAGAAATATCCGTGCTAATTGCTTCTTCTGCCAGTATGTGGTGCCTCGGAGGGGTTGGGATCAGTGTTGACTGCGTCTCAGGGAAGGAGGGAGGGAGGACACAGGAGCCTGAGGAAAGGTGGTAATTAGACCCGCTCAACAAGGATGGGGAGTGTACAGGCCAGGAATGGTCAGCCAAGACAGCGGAGTGAGCAGTCACTGATTCTAGAATCATCTCCTCTAGGGGAAGGAGAGAAGAGAAGGATCTGGGAAGAATGACAGGGTGGGTTGACCAGTTGCTCCACTAGCTGACATATGGCCACATTACTTTTCCTGGATCTTGTCACCGTTCCCCAGCCCAGGGGCTACAGCTCTGAGTGCTTGGAGCAGGAGAAATGGGGGTGACTTGGTGGGGACAGGCCACGTCTTGGGTGAAGACAAAGGCGGGTCCTTTCCTGTTGGTTCTGGGATGAAGTAGATTTGTCTAGCTGTCTAACTACTGAATATGGCCGGGACTGTGCCCTGGTATGTGTGCTCTTAGGGGTGATAAGGGTAGCCTAGAGTGAAAACGACCCGACTCACCTCTCTCCCATCCCTTCCTCTAAAGTTAACCTCTTCCATTATTTTGCTGACCTTAATTCTCTACATTCTTTTTTTTTTTCCCCTCTCCGCTATTATACACAAAAAGGACTCAGTGGTAGTAATCCTCCCTGATCCACAAGACACTTCTTCTACCAGCTCGATTTTTTTCTCCTTAGCTAGAAGCAGGCACGGGCCCCTGTTTTCTTATTAATGCCCCAAGTATTAACAATTTTTAAAATTGGCAATAACTTTGAAACATATCTCCTTAGGCCAGGCTTCATTAAATCAAGAAGCATGGGTTTCACCAATAATAAGGTGGACTCATTAAAGAAGGAATAGAATAAAACAGGGCCGTTAGCTCAGATGGTTTTGGTTAGGCTGGCTACCAGAAATATCTTGTTGCCACCTTCCTAGGAGAACTTAATCTTAGCCCTTTGAGGATCTAAGATCGAAACTGAGTTTGTTTCCCTGGCTAGGATTGAAAAATTAAATTATAGCACACAAAGTGGTGGGTTTCATCAAGGCATTTGCATACACTCTTTGTTTTTGCTGATCATCCTTTCCCACACCCCTCCCCAGAGCCCCCATCCAGGAAGCCTCTTTTCCTCCTCTCTAGGCTCTCTTTTCTCGTATGAACTGTACTCACCCCCTGAATATACACACATAAAAATTACACATACACACACACATAAAAATTAAAGTCTAAGGATCTGTATTTGAGGAAACGTGCAGCATTTGTTTTTCTGAATCTGGGTTGCTTTGCTTAATGGACTAATTCCCAGTTCTAGGTTTTTTGTTTTTTGTTTTTCTCTCTCAAATATCATGATCTCATTCTCCTTTATGGCTGCATGAAGTTCCATCATATACACAAGCCACAGTTTCTTACCCTGTCTTCTGTTGATGGGCATCTAGGTTGGTTCCATTTCCTGGCTGTTGTCAACAGTGTGGCTGTAAATGTGGTGGTCAAGGATGACTGTACCTTTATGTTCAAGTGTAAATTACTTTGTGGCGTTGGCATTTTAGTACGATGTCATTTCTAAGATCACCCCACTCTTTGTTTTGTGGAAGTGTACTTTGGAGGGGAATGATCCAAAGAACCATGGCGACTCAAGCAGGAATTTAGCAGCATACATAAACCTACTCCAGGCCTAATGTTTAAGGGTGCCTCGCTGTTGGCCTGCGCTCTGCCGCCCTCTTCTGCTCAGAAACTAAAAGTGCATCTTTAATTTTATTTATTAAGGTTTTGTTTGCTTCTTTTTTATTTGCTTGCTTTTTGAGAGAGGGTCTTCCTTGCTGTACAGTGGAAACTGACCCGGACTTCCATATCTTCTGGGATTACTTGCACGCACTGACTATAACTGTGTTTAAATGGATGGCTATGGAAGTGCAGAGTGGAGGCTAATTGACTACAAAATAAAGATTCTCTTGAGGGACAGGGATGTAGCTCAGTTGACAGGGTACTGGCTGCACGAAGCCCTGGCTTTGACCCCCAGCGCTACATAACCAGGCATGGTGGTGCATGTCTATAATCTCCTCACCTGGGGTCTGCTAAGTGAGAGGCTTAGAAGTTCAAAAGCATCCTGAGCTACAGAGCTTGGTCTAAATGATACCCTGTCTCAAAATAAGGTTTTTCCCTCTTGAGATTCTGAGCTTGGGGCTTTCGTGGCACATGTGTGATTGCCTGATGCTTATATCACTAGTGCAGGACCACCTGGATTCAAAGCAGGACATAGACACAGACAAGCCTGTCAGGCATTTGTGCTGTGTCAGCCATCTCTTAATAAACTAACTGTCTGAGGGCCTGGGCGAGCCCAGCAAGAACATGGCTCAGAACAGTGAGCTTAGATAAACTTGAAGATGTGGGTTGGGGTTAAAGCTGAGACACAGGCAAAGAGATTCCGAGTAGGTTGGCTTCCAAACCCAGGAAAGGCAGAAAGGCTTTCTAAGACAGAGGCATCGAGTGGACACTTAATGGGGCCCTTGGTACTTGGTCAAGTGAGAGTCCTGAGCATTCTCTACCCTGACACTAGAGACCAAGGAATTTGCCAGAAGTCCTGGGACCATACCACAGAGAATTCAGAAAGTCAGCTGGGGGGGGGGGAGGGGAGCTAGCCTCCTTGCTCCCCATCCTTGGAAAGGATGTGCCTTATTGACTGTCACCCCAGAGGGTGGCAGTGAGAAAGCAGGTAGGGATGGACCTCCCTGCATGATTGGGTCTGAGATGAACAGGTGTCTTTTTGGAGAGATGTGTAGACAAGTTTCCTGTTTGCATGGAGGTCTGACTTGATGGTGCGACAGGTATGTAGTGTTCCAAAGCCAAGTATCAAGGTGCCTGCTAAAACTCAGAAACCAAACCAGAACATTCACACGCTCAAGTGGAACGGAGCTGCCTATATAGTGAAGTGAATGACAGTGGTGAGGAGGGACACAGGTCACTGAGTAAAAGTGCTTGCTAGGGGGACCTGAAAGCAAGTCCTTGGCACCCACACAAAAACTGGGCATGACTGTATGTCTGTATTCACTGTGCTGGGGAATGGAGACCAGGAGGTACCAGGAACCTGCTGGCCAGTCAGCCTAGCTGAAACTTCAAGCTC
The DNA here is from genome assembly GCF_964271855.1 of Acomys minous. NCBI lineage: Eukaryota > Metazoa > Chordata > Mammalia > Rodentia > Muridae > Acomys > Acomys minous. Next base: position 12,368,370 of record NC_140495.1, on the reverse strand, counting down.
AGTAAGAGAGGGGGAGGGGGAGAGACAGGAGGGGGGAGGGGAGGGGAGGGAGATAGAGAAAGGGAGAGGAGAGGAGAGGGGATGACAACCAATGTCCTTGTGCTTCCATGGGTACCTGTGTATACACACGTAAGTACCCATGTACCACCTCTCACATAGATAGTTACATAAGAAAACTATAACAGGCAACTCAGATTATCAAGGAAATCATGACAGTAGAGCCTGGAGTCTTCTTAACCACACTGGTCCTTCTCAGCAGTGGCTGGTGTTTCAGATGGGAAAAATTGAACTGTGGAGAGAGAAGAACAACTTATAGATTAATTAAAAATACTGGTGCACTGTTTTGAAAACATACACAGGATATCAAACACAATTCAATTTCGAATAAAAGTCTGAGCTCCTGGAACATTTCATCTTCTGCTGGCTCAGGGCGGCTAGGCTTTGGAACTGTGGGGTCCCAATGGCTTTCTGATAAAAGTACCCATTTTATTTTGATGTATTTAATTGGCCAGATACTTTTAATGTCGATAAGTTGGCTGGAAATATTTGCAAATATTTTTTTGAGGGGAGCATTTTTTTTCCCTCAACAATTACCTAGTAAGTATGATGAATGTGGATGGTCCATCTGGCAATTTCAGGCACTTACAACATTGTGTTTTCCTTTCCTTCCCAACTAGAATTTCTAGCCTAAATTACTCTGTCATCTCTTCCAGGCTGCATCTGCCTCTGCGTGTAGAGTGAGCAGAGCTGGGTTTTTGGTCCGAAACTATGGTTTCTTCTTGATCAGGTTGACGTAGGAGGCAATGATGTGTAGAGGCTAGGATGGGGTGTGCAGGACACCCCCACTGGGGTTTCTAGGTTCTCAGAACAAGGACCTGGACTCAGCACACATCGTTAGTGATGCCTAGATAGTTTACCAAGGAAGAATCATGCTTCAGAGAATGCAAAGGAGCTGGAGTTGAGTAAGGTCAGAAGCTTGGAGGCTCCCGTGATGGATAGGCAGAGACGTGGGTCAGCATTCCGTGCTCTCTCCGCTGTCAGCCTTGTTGGGAAGGGTCATCATGTCATTTCGTAGGTCTTGACCCAGACTCCGCAATTAAGACACATGCAGCTTGTAGAGAGGTCAGCTCACTGCCAGGAACCACGTGTGTGGCCGCGCGACACGGTGGGGATGCCATCGGTCATCAGCGTCTTCCTCTAGCTTCTGCTTTCAAGTCTCCATTAAAGGAATTTAGAGGCGCTATACAGAGTACAGAGATGGTAACGTTTATTGTAGTGAAGTGGAACACTTTCAGGAAGGCAATGCCCAAAAGGACTACTCTGTGTCAGCCACACCCCCAAGCGGGGGGGGGGGGGGAAGGGAGGGGGAGAGTAGGCAGTGGCCAAATGGACCACTGTGCTGACCCGTATTACCTAAGGTTTAAGGTAGGCTTTATCCTATTTCTAAAGTCTCTAAAACAGACAGCTTTCCCAGAGGGTTTTTTGTTTGTTTTGGTTTTGGTTTTGGTTTGCCCAGGTGACTGATTGATAGGCCCATGGATGGATTCTGGGAGGGGTCACACTAGTATGTTCTTAACAGGAGGTGTTTCAAGGGAGGGGTGAATTCTTAAAGGCCCCAAGTATCTTACCCATCTACCTAGCAAGGAGGGGCAGGATGGCTACCTCATCCTACATTGCCAGTTGCCACTATGACTCAGACACAGGGAGACCCACCATTCCCCCTTGGCCTCCACCCCTGAGTGCTGATAGGAGCACAGGGCCTCTGTGTTCAGATCCAATACAAACGCAGGGCGTGAGCTGCAGACAAGCTGGGTGTTCCTCCTGTAGGTATGGCAGCCACAGTGAGTCTCGTTCGTGGATAAAACCACCATGTTTTATCCAATAGGCTTTTATCCAGCGCTTGAATCAGCAGCGTTGCACATCGTCTGGCTTCTGTGATGTGATACGGACGGCTGGTCTTTGGTTTTACTTGGGTAGGTGCTTACTAATATTGAAGAAGCCTGGAGCTTGAATTTGTGACTGGTTATCTTAAGTTTTCCCCCAGATGGAATCTGCTTACATTGTATGGTAGTACAAGGCATCTTGAACTTGTAGCAAGATAGTACTGGGTGCATGGAGCGCCATGTGGAGTGTAGCACATATTTGCTTATCTGTAGTTGTGTGGGAGTGTGTGCTGCCATGATAATTAAATAAATATATATATTTAATTGTATATATTTATTTGTTTATTTTTTTTGAGACAGAGTTTCTCTGTGTAGGACCTGCTTTGTAGACCAGGCTGGCCTTGAACTCCAAGTGATCTGCCTGGCTCCACCTCCCTGCATGCTGGGATTAAAAGCATGCACCACTGTGCCTGCCTCAGGTTCTTAGTTTTAATGAAACAAGCTCCTTTACCCAGTGAACCATCTCACTGTCCCTTTAGACCATTGCTTGTTCTTACATAAGTTAGTTTATACTCAAAGTGCCACTGGTCCTTGTTAGAATGCGGTGCTGTCCAGTAGAAATAGTTTCCATCTGCACTGTCCAGCATGGTGCCCATCTTACAGGTTGCTGTTGGACAAGCACATGTGCCCAGTGCAGCTGAGAAACTGGGTTCAAACCACTGAATTTTAGCATCCCGTTTGATAACACAAGGATGCTGTACTGGATGGCACAGTGGACCTTCCTCTGGTTCTGTGGTTGAAAATGTGAGCAGCTGTGTTGAGGTCAGGCTGGATGGATGTGTCCTAGGATGCCTGTGAGCTCCCATGAGTCACTGCTGCTTTGACCCGATTGCACACGCACGCTGTCTCAACATCCCTTCTTTGTTTCCATCACAGTCTTAATGGTTTGGGCGTTTTGATTCCTCCTAGGTTCAGCGAAATGAAGACAAGTCTACCACCTTGAAGCTGGCTGATTTTGGACTGGCCAAACATGTGGTGAGGCCAATATTTACCGTGTGTGGAACGCCCACGTACGTAGCTCCTGAAATTCTTTCTGAGAAAGGTAAGTGTTGCCCTTTACTCTTTGGTACTCAAGCTCAGCAGTCAACAAATGCCATAGTGTTCCCAACAAGGCACAGTTACAAAATCTCAGGGAGCAGGATCTCAGGCTTGCTTAAAACATATTTATTTTTTATTTATTTGTGTATGTGCCTACATCCCCCCCTCTGCCTCTCTCTGTGTCTGTCTGTCTCTCTGCCTCTCTCTCTCTGTCTCTCTGTGTCTGTCTGTCTGTCTGTCTGTCTGTCTGTCTGTCTGTCTGTCTCTCTCTCTCTCTCTCTCTCTCTCTGTGTGTGTGTGTGTGTGTGTGTAAGCAGGACAATGAGATGAAAGACAGAGAACTGGGAGAGGAAATGTGCTCCAAGAAGGCTGTTTATACCCAGGTCTACTACTATGTGAGAAGATGGAAGTATTTCCTAGGCTAAAAATTTAAAAATTCTGTGGCCAACCTCCACTTACAGGCAAAGGAGATCTCATTTCAAACTCGATGAATATTCATTCCTCATGTGTGAGGATCCAATAAACTACTTTGGCAACATACTTTCTAAAGCATATAAACAGAAAACATATGGAAGGTAACCTGACAGTTGTTTTCTTGCATGAGGCAAATGTATCCATTAGCTGAGAGAGGCTCTGTGTGGGTTGAAGGCCTGGTCACAGGTGGCAGGCATGGGCAGTTCCCCATCAGCAGGCACCTGGGAGCAGTGATGAGGAGACCGAGCATGTGTGAGGCTGGGGAATGGAGACTTGAGAAGACTAGTCTTACTGGAGAAAGAGAGTCAGTGGCCTGGGTAGGCTGAGCCTAGACTTATCCCAAACACGAATTGCTCAAATTTTGAATGACAGGTGCCATGGCCATTGTACTGTGGTGGTGGCAGTACAGGAGAACACTGAGAGACGCGAGACATTTTAATGGAAGCAAAGATGAATTGAACGAGAGACAAAGCCAAGTAGCACGAATGTATGAGGAAAGCACACCAACTAAAATAGGGTATTGGGAAAAAAATTCTTTGAGGAAACAAGGTAGGAGAACTTGCATTTTCATCACACCGATAAAGAGACATCAGTGCACCACACAACAGGAATATATGCTCAACCATGTTCATAGCTGCCTTATTCATAATAGCCAGAACTTGGAAACAACCTACGTGTCCCTCAATAGAAGAATGGATAAAGAAACTGTGGTACATTTACACTATGGAATACTACTCAGCTATTAAAAACAAGGAATTTCCAAAATTTGTGGACAAATGGATTGAACTAGAAATTGTCATAATGAGTGAGTTCACACAGAAGCAAAAAGAGCTAAATGGTATATACTCACTTATATCGAGACACTAGTCCAAGGTGTACGTCCCCATGAAAAACTGTACCTACCAGGATAGTGGGTAAGAGGGGAGGTCATCCTATTGAGACTTTAGGTGTGAGAAGCCTGGGAGAAAGAGGAAATAGAAGGATCCAGCGGGTCCTGGAAAACTACAGGCGAGTCTGGGCCCTGGGGTCCTCCGCAAACTATGGCAACAGCCAAGGAAAAAATAGGCAGTAAACCTCGAACCCCTACCCAGACTAGCTGATGGACAGGACATTCTCCACTGGTGAGTGGAGAAGGAGATCTGACTTTCACACAAACTCTGGTGCCCCATATTTGAACATGTCCCTTGGATGGAGATGCCTGGTGGCACTCAGAGGAAAGATAATAGGTCACCAAGGAGAGACTTGATACCGTATGAGCATATTCAGGGGGAGGAGGTCCCCCTCAGACACAGACTTAGGGGAGGGGAGGGGAGTAGGGGGGAAGTGGGAGGAAGGGAGGAATGGGAGGATACATGGGATGGGCTAACAACTGAGATGTAATGTGAATAAATTAATTTAAAAAAATAAAAATTAATTAAAAAAAAAGAGACATCAGTGCAGACCCAGACTGCTGTCCTGCTGGCAAGAATGAAAGTCCTGGACCAATATGCCATGTGGGGACTCTTCAATCTGATGGCTAAACTGGTGAGCTGGTCGCTCTGCAGTGACGCCAGGACAAGGAGAGTTAAGTTTGGATTCAGAGCAGGCACAGGTAGGAAGGAAGGCTGTCAGAGGGCTGACCTGCATGGAAGATGGAACTGGGTTAGGAAAGAACAAGTTTCACAGGCCAAGGGAAAGTTATAAGAAGTGCCAATGGCAGAAGAATCTGTCTCCTACGAATTAGCTGTCCTTGGGAATTGAGCAGTTATCACTGAGCTGTTCCCAAAGGGGCCATTGGTGACTTTTTGAAAACTCACTTTAGGCTCTTTTTGATTTGTGTCTTGATAAATTCACCCTGAGGCTTAGTAACAAACTTCTAATATCCATTTAAAGGTGCTGCTGCATTCATTTCCTAAAGGTGAACAGTCAGAAAGTTCTTGAAAATATGTATATGCCTGTTTGTGGGAGGATGATAGGCCATGCACATCAAAAACTCAACTGAGCATCAGTGTTCTGGTCCATTCTGTTCCTGTGGCAAACACCATGACCAAAAGCCGCTTAGTTGAGGAAAAGGCTTATTTTGTCTTGTACTCCCAAGTCACGGTCAATTACTTAGGGAAGTCAGCATGGGTATGCAAGGCAGGAACCCGAAGGCAGACTGCTTTCCTTTCCAACCAAGGAACTCACTCACAACCAAGGAATTCAGCAGAGACCAAGGGAGAAGGATGCTCACATACTCATGTTTAACTTAGCTTTCTTATTCAGCTCAAGCCTAGGGATGGTATTGCCCATAGGGAGCTTGGCCTTTTTAACCTACATCAATTAATAATCAAGACAACTCTCTATAGATAATGCTTGCAGGTACACATTCAACTAGGACTCCCTCCTCAGGCACTCAAGGCGATGTCAAGTTGACAGTTAAAGCTAGCTAGGGCGATTACTTTGTTCATCTTACCTCCAAGAAGTTACATTATATTACGACCAGTCATTATATTTGTTACTTTTCTTTTTGCTATGACAAAATACCAGACAAAGGAACCCAGGAAGGGTATTTTTGTTTCTGTTGTTGTTGCGCAGCTCAAGAGATAGAGTTTATCACCTTTGACCTTCCTGCCTTTGGGTTTCCTGTCTGTTGTCGCAGGCTACGGCCTGGAGGTGGACATGTGGGCTGCAGGCGTGATCCTCTACATCCTCTTGTGTGGCTTCCCCCCTTTCCGAAGTCCTGAGAGGGACCAGGACGAGCTCTTCAGCATCATCCAACAGGGCCAGTTTGAGTTCCTTGCTCCGTACTGGGACAACATCTCTGACGGTGAGAATTGGGGGGCTCCCTGTGATGGGAAGGAAGGCCACGGGCCTCTTCCCACTCTCTTAACGTGGGGTCTGGAGAAGTATTTGGTGAATGTGGGTGAAGCTTTGAGTGGGGTGGTCAACTGTCCTCATGCATAGATGAGGGACCTGGAGGATTCTCAGTTTAGATCCGGCCTTCGGTCTGAATCTCCTGGGGCTTGGAAGGGGGTTATGTTAACTTTTCCTGGAAAAGACACTGTCCCAAGCATGCTTCAGCAGCATAGATAAACACATACACTTGTGTCTCTTCCTACAGTGGCAGAACCCGTTGAGTAGCAGTAGATTCACAAAGCTATCTTAATGGCAGAAAAATTTCAGACTGGTAATTGGGGCAAGGTTGGCACAGCTTCTTTTATCCCAATCTTAATTACTAATATTAACTCTCATACCATATATCACAGGGTAAACACACACACACACACACACATACACACACACACACACACACACACATAAGCAAGCGAGCGCACAGACACACACACATGCAAACTCACACACACACACACACACACACACACACACACACCACCACCACCACCACCGCCGCCGCCGCCTCCACCACCCAGGGATAGACAGACAGGGATAAAGAGCAAAGTTTCATTAAGTCTCAGAAGTGGGCAGATAGGAATGTAAGGAGAATCTATATTGATAAGATAAGGAACCCAAATTAGAAACAGTTAAAAGGCTGCCATTGTCACCCAGGCTGCTGTCACTCACGGGGTTTCAGGGTCAAGTTTCAGAGTTGAGTCTAGCTGAGAGTTAAAGGGCAGGATTGGACCTGCAGCCAGAGCTGATAGATGGATAGGTGGCTGGACCAGCAGGCAAACAGGAGGATGGGTAGGTAGCCATTGGGTAGGCTGTGTCAGCAGTGGGGACAGAGCTGTACTGAACCCCAGGAACACCTGGGAGTGTTCTCTCTGTTGGTCCCTGATACACATTTCAGGTATCCACGACAGCACTTTAACAGCAACAGTCCCCACCAACCTGCCAAGTCAGGGTGTTGTACTCTTTCTCTCAGTCTGGTATGTTTAAGTTCTTGGGCCTGGTTTTCCTGATACATGATTTCAACATGCCTATGTTCCCTAAGGTCTCAACTCATTCCAATACATTTATAAGTAGCATATTTTGTACTCTTGGAAACCAGTTATAGGCCTGTGTCTCACGAGAGTTGCTGCACGGATGGTCCCAATCATGTGTTCACCTAGGTGCTCAGCCCTCCTCTGTCCTCAGGATGGAGTAAATATCTACTTATAAAATGAAGTCTCTCGGGGCAAAGGCACAGTCCAGAAAAAGCCATTGTTTTCAACAATGTGCAGCCTGACATCAACAGACATGAACAAGCATCTATTCACTCCAGATATACCCAAAGACAGACCAAAGCAGCAATCCCATAAAAGGTCAACAGCTTAGGGAACCAGTGAGTTTACTGAATTTACTTACATAGTATAAATGAAGGGTGAGTTATAGCAACAAGGGTGACCCCAACATAGTTGCATCATTGCATAGTCCCACCAAGGTCATGGATGATGACCTTGTGAGGTTGCATTATGGGGCCACTCTTTCTATTAGCCATCCATTTTCTATACACTCTAGCCCCGCCCCCCCCAAGATCACTTGTAGTTGGGGGAAGGAAGACGCGAGTAATGGCTGGACTCTCAACTGTGGCTCCTTCTCCTCCCTCCTTCTACTAGAAGGTATCAGTAGCCACTACCGTCATGGAGCTAGCAACCCCTGTATTGTTCTTCTCAGTTGGTTGCTATGGTTACTGGACTAAAGTAATCTGCACTCCAAAATGGCCATGGGATGACCAGGTTAAAAAAAAGCCATGTTATAACAGTGTGGTGCAGAACCTGTCCTGCTTGAACTAGGCAGGGCAAAGGCTTCTGGACTGTGGAGATTGCTGGAAGGACATGTGGGGAGTGGGCTGACAGGTGTGGGAGCTGCTGCTATTGAACTGGAGGCGCCTTTCAATATGGGTGAAAACATGGGTGCTTTCTTTCTTTGTTCCATGAGTCAGGAGGGAAAGCCTGCAGAGCTGGGGTGAGGGGTGGGTGGTTGAGGTTTTAGGGGTGTGTGGAGGGTGTTCTTTTTTCCCTACTTACCCACAGCCCTGCTACCAGCTATGTTTGGGGGTGGGGGGAGAGAAGTGAGTAGGTTTGAGAGAGAAGTGGGTAGGTTTGAGAGAAAAGAGCTAAGTGGAACGTCCTTCAAGGAAGCCAAAGACAGGTAAGCATGGCATGGTGGAAGTCTGAGGTAAAAGGCTCCAAGGTCCACCAGACAAAGGAGGTGTCTACATTCAAAGGTGTGTGTGTGTGTGTGTGTGAGAGAGAGAGAGAGAGAGAGAGAGAGAGAGAGGAAGAGAGAGAGAGAGAGAGAGAGAGAGAGAGAGAGAGAGAGAGAGAGAGAGAGAGAGAGGAGAGAGAGGAGAGAGAGAGACAAACAGACAGAGACAGAGAGAGACAGAGACATACAGAGACAGAGAGAGAGAAAGGAGAGAGGAAGGAGAAGAAAAGAAGAAGAAGGAGGAGGAGGGGAAGGAGGAAGGAATCATCCTCATCCTCATCCTCAGCAGCAGCAGCAGGATGAATTGATATGTGCCTATAATCAGGTTGCCTTTGATTCCCAGGCAGGGGAGAAGGGGCAAAGCTTTTAGTGAGAGGGAAGGCTGCAGCTGCTGTTGAGCCTGTCAGCAGTAGACTGCAAATGGGGCAGGGCCAGATCTGTGAGACTTCCCCCCACCCCCACTCCACAGCACTTGACAGGTAAGGATGGGTGAGGGTGGGGTGAGAGGTGGGAGTCTGGTTTCTAACAGTCTCCCCCACTGTCTAGGATCAGCATGGACTTGAGTAGGAAGTGCAATTCATTTGATTTAGTGTTACTGACTGCTTAGGTTTCTTTACATGGTTTTCGGTTTTGTTAGTATGCAGAAATACTTATTAGCTTAGGAAAAGGGAACACAGTTTATTTAAAATGTTGCTAGTTTGATGTAAAACTTTACAGTACATAGATATGGTGCATGGTCTCAGTTTCCTTGGCCTGGGTATGTGGCTGTTAGGGGTGGTTCATGAAAAAAACAAAACAAAGACAACTGTTCTGTCTACCCCTGGTCACACACAGCTAATTCTAAAGTGAATTCTTTCAGAGTCCATAAAGTAAAGTTTCATTTAGTCAGCACCACTAGCCACGTTTCTCTTATTTCTTTCTACTCCTCCTTCTCTCTCCTTCTATCATTTCCTTTCTATCATTTCTTCTTTCTTTCCTCCTTCCTTTTCCTTTTTCCTGAAGCTTTTCATCCCCCCTTTCCTATCTTTTCCTATGTTTCCCTCCCTCTGGCTGTTTTTTCCTTCTCTTTTCTCTTTCTCCTGTTCTTTCCTTCTTTCCTTTTCTCTTTCTTTCTTTTGTTCTTTCTTTCTTTTTCTTTTTCTTTTTCTTTTTGACAGGGCCTCACTCTGTAGCCAAGGCTTTCTGGGAACTCACTAGGTAGCTTGCCTAGGCTTAGCCTCAGACTCAAGTAATCCTGCCTTAGCTTAACCTGATCTCTAGTGCTCAGGGGTCATGTGTGGCTGGAACAGGACTGGCATGTTTCCATCTTCTGTCACGCCGCTCTGAACAAGGACAGCTTGTGCTAATGTCGATGTGTGGGCTTCTGCTTGACGGGTTGGAAGGAGGGAACACTTCAGACCCACCTGCACTCACCATGATCTCCCCAATTCCTCCCCTCCCCCCACAGCTGCCAAAGATCTGGTGAGACATTTGCTGGTGGTGGACCCCAAGAAGCGGTACACAGCCCATCAGGTCCTTCAGCATCCCTGGATTGAGGCGGCGAGGCATCTCAGCACAGTGAATGCAGAGAAGGAGGGGTCCCCCAGCAGCGAGGGTCGCTTCCAGAGCCAGCACAGGAAGCTTGCAGAGCAGGTGTCATAATCTTGTCTGGGACATCTCTCCAGCCTAGTCTCCTTGAGGACAGAGAAGAGGGTGGAGGAAGTCTACAAACAAGGCTGTGCAAGACGCTTCTCCACAGAACTAGAGGAAGAGAAGAGACACTTGGCATATTTTTAAAGAGTATTTTAAAAAGCAAAGTCCTAATGTTGAATGCCGTATGATATTTTTAGATTTGTATATCTGAAATCTTTACTACTTCTTCTGGGTAAGAATTGTCATGAATGGGGAATTTTGATAATAATGATGAATTCTGTTCCCTCTTTGTAGTGAAGTTTGTGGTGGGCCACGTGGGTGTGCTTTCCATTGCTTGAGATCCCTCACACCATGAGTGAGGAGAATCCTGGCTTTTTTTTTTATCTCAATAAAACAGATGCTGAGTAACAGAGAAAGAACTGCCCCATTCAATTGGTGGGGGGAGCTGGGGGAATCTAGTTCAACACAGCTGTATTTTAGTCTCTGACAGTTGTGGTAAAATCTTGTTTTCATCTCAGAACAGCAAAGAGACCAATACATACGGTTCTATAAACAGAAATTACATGGGGGGGGGGCGGAACCCCAACACTGGTTTTCGGTTTTTGTTTTTGTTTTTTTGCTTTTTGTTTTGTTTTATTTTGATGAGTCTGCAGGCTGACTGATTGGAACCTCGTGATTATGGGGAATTGAAATGTACAGATTGAGAGCCAAAATTATCTTGGGTTATTTTTCCATCCCCTTAATAGGTAAGTATCACCAAACTATGTATCTGACCTAACAGATAAAGCTGTTGGAATGCACCAACTCAGCTGACCACTAGCTTCTACTAATCCAAAATCTAAGATGTGCCAGCATCCAAAGCCTACAGGAGAGACATCCCTGCTTTGCTGTGAACTGGCAACTTGATCACACCACCAGGATATTTGGTAAATTCATTGATTTGCTACTTTGTTTTATCTGGTGGTGGTGGTGGTGATGATGATGATAATTAAAAAATAATAATAAAAATAAAAAATAATAATGTAACCATTTCTAGGATGGGAAGTTTCATTTTGGACAATATGAATGTGTGTTGCCAGCCCATGAGTGCTCACGGCTGGCTCAGAATAAACACTTTCTTATTCTGTTTGGAGCAAGAGCTGTGTTTTGTGTTGACACTTCTTACCCTTCTTTACAGATGGAGACACTGGGCTTAGGAGAGGCCCAATTTACCTATCATTATGTAGTTTACAAAACATCTCAGCTGCGGGAGGCGACCTCAGTGCAGAGGAGCCCCATACCTCTGCTCTTGTCTCTAGCTTCTTTCTGTTCTTGTTGTTTTACTTTTCTGGGGGAGCTAAAGAAGCATTGATCCCCACTAGGCAGAGAGGGAAGAGGAAATGGAGGGAGGAGGAACCAGGAATTACTATCCCATCACCAAAGAGGCGTGAGGTCGCCATGAAGGGCTTCTGATACCCATGCGTCTCGTGTCATGGAGAGGACCAGGCATGGTTGGATGCACGTGGAGGAAGATATTTACTCTCTTACAGCAGGTTGTGTGTGTTCCTGTGTGTGCACAGGTGCGTGTGTATGTGGAGGCCTGAGGACATCCTTAGGTGCTATTCCTCAAGTACCAGCCATCTTGTATATGGAGACACTGGCCTGGAACTCACCAAATAGGCTAGGCTGGGTAACCAGTGAGCTTCAGATAGCCACTTGCCACTGCCTCCCTAGCACTGGGATTACAAACACACCACCACGCCCAGCTTTACCATGGGTTCTGGGCATTGCACGCAGACTCGTATGCTTGCAAGGTTTAAGAGCATTACAGATGCGGCCACCATCTTAGGTCCCTGCAGGAATTACACTGAACTCCGTGGTCAAAGGACCTGAGGGATCACAGCAGAGGCAACAGAGGCACACAGTGCAGACATCTTGGTTTCATGTTTCTGGGCACCACTAAGGGGCTCGGCTCTTCACTCTCCAGCTGTCACCCCTGGCTGCCCCTCCCTTTTGTTAAGAAGAGAAGCAAAAACATTCAAAACAAAACTAAAAGAGCACCCCCCCCCACCAGTGACTCTGGTTCTATTCTTAGCAAATGTCCAGAGCTAAACCTTCAGACTCAAGTGGGTGATTCCTGTTGCCGGGCTCTTGGCTTCAAAGTTACCCCACGGGGGAGATCATCATTCGGAGACCACACGCGCTTGAACAAGGCCAGCAGACTGGTTCTGCCTGGGATCAAACGGCTTCTGCTCCGCACCTGTCAGGTGCACACTGACTGCTTGGCCTGGCTCTCTCAGCCCCTGTGCACACTGCTCACTGGCTGAACAGCTGTCTCTTCTCAGCTTGGCTGTCCCTTTGAAGAGGAAGGGGTCTATTCACCCCACACTTCTTGGCTTTCTACTCCTTTCTTCCCTCCCCTCCTCTCTTTTCTTTCTCTCCTGCTTCCTTCCCTCCCTTCTCTTTTCTTTTCCTGTTACCTTCCTTGTCCTTCACTTTTCCTCAGGGTCCCTCTCTGATGTAGCCCAGGCTGGCCCTGCTGTCTCAGTCTCCCCATGCTTGGACTATGGGCAGCAAGGTCCCTCCCTTGGCCAGAGCGGGACCAGCAGCTGTCCTCGTGGGCACACATCTCCACAGGCTTGCTTCTCGAGGCACCTGTCTGACACACACGGCCAGGCATGCCACTTCTCCCTGGGAGTCACAGCTGTTTGACCTAGGTGCAGGACAGCCTACATGCTGTGCATGCTCACATGAGTGTCGCCTTGAAATAGCAGCTCACGAGGTGTGGCCCAGAACAAGGAAGAGAAGCCAGGGTGACCCTTAGGGGTGGAAATAGGAATGCCCGTCGTTTCCTGCCCACCACATGCCCTCCCTTGCCACCATCTCATTCCCCTAGTGGATACTGTGCCATGTGATCTGCTGTCACCATCAGACTCAGCTAGCTAGACTGGAGGTGAACACATGACACATCCAGGCAGGCAAAGGGTCTTTCCCGGAATTTAGTGATAGAGTCTAAGGTCCTGCTGCCTTCTGTGGAAACCACATAAATACTTGGATCCTGGAGCTGGCAGCTCAGGGACACTCATGCGACTCTGTCTCAACAACCAAACAAACTTGAGTCTATGGTAGTCTGCATCCCTACCCGCCTTCGCCTTCCTATCCTTGCTACAAATTCCTCTTGCTTCCTGATTTGCCTTAGCCAATGGGATTTGAGCACCCAAGTCAGTGCCCTAGAGGTTGTAGGCTTATTTGCCTGTTCAGCATGGTCTCACTGCTTCTGCCACCCGCTACAAAAACCAGCTACCCTGGGAATTCCTGGTTCAAAGGAGACAGCCGCTTGGAAGGGACCAGAAGCTGGCTGGTACTCAGGAATACCGTGGCCCTATCTGACCTTCAGAACTACCAAAAACTACAGCAGATGGATGTAATTATGAACCATGGGAACTTGGGGGTTGTTTGTGAGACTCAGCAGAATTGGGCCCCCACACTGGACTAATGGTGAGTCATGTAAACTCCCCCTAGAGAAAGAAAATTCTAGCAAGCCATTTATGATGATTAATGGTGATTGCCAATTAACAGAATCTAGAACAGCTGGCAATAGGCCTCTGGGCATTTTTGTGAGTGGATTATCTCCATAACATTGATTGAGGGGGAAAGATGTGCCCACTGTGGGCAGCACTGTTTCCCTGCTTGGGACCTTGGGACGTAAAGATAGGAAAGGGCGACCTAAGAGGCAGCACCCATCTCTTTCTGTCCTCACTGTGTGTGTGAGGTGAGCACCTGCTCTAAGCTCCTGGGCTTTGAATTGTGAGATAAAAGAACGTGTTTCTCCCTCCATTTACTTTTATCAGGGTATTTTATCACAGCAACGGGAAAAGGAACTAAGATTTTCTCTGTATGAACTTCATCTATCATCCATCCATCTATCCACCTGCCAAATAGCAGTGTGTGTGTGTGTGTGTGTGTGTGTGTGTGAGAGAGAGAGAGAGAGAGAGAGAGAGAGAGAGAGAGAGAGAGAACAGAAAGACAGTGACTGGGAGACAGATACTCACTGAGAGGCAGAAACAGAGTGATGCACACAGAAATAGAGGGAGGGAGAAAGGGAAGGAGGGAGGAAGAGAGAGAGAGAGAGAGAGAGAGAGAGAGAGACAGACAGACAGACAGACAGATAGACAGACAGACAGACAGACAGAGACAGAGACAGAGGAGAGAATAGCAAACCAGAGATATGAATGTATGCAAGTCTAGCTTGGTGATCACTTAGCTTCTTCGGGTTATTTACAGGAGCAGGAATGCTACTTAAAGAGCACATATGTCTCAAAGGTGACACATCACCAAGGAGCCACTGCAGCAGGAGTGAGAACTCAGCGAAGCTGCATCACTGAAGCTCCAGACTCAAGTTGCAGGCAGCTCTCCTGGAGAGTCTAACTTTAATAGTAATCTTACATTTTAGATAGTTTGCTCCGGAGTCTTGTAACTGCAGTAACTTTCCCAGCCTAGGAAGGTTAATTAGTCTGAGTCTTTTCAACCTACTTCTCCCTCTGGGGGGATTGTTTCAATTTAGAGGAAATAGCTACACAATCATCTGAGAGACAGAGAGACGGATACACAGAACCAGAGAAATAGGAAGCAAACTAGAAAGAAGGAAGCCATTATATACACTATAAGTTAAACACAGGCAACCCCAGGTGCATCTTTCCTTCTTTCTTTCCATCCTTCCTTCCTTCCTTCCTTCCTTCCTTCCTTCCTTCTTTCCTTCTTCCTTCCTTGGTTTCTCAAGACAAGGTTTCTCTGGCTGTCCTGGACTAGCATTGTAGACCAGGCTGGCCTCGAACTCACAGCAATCCACCTGCCTCTGCCTCTTGAGTGCTGGGATTAAAGGCATGCGCCACCACCACCACCGGGTATCAGGTGTGCATTTCTCATCCCCGACTCTCACGGACCATCACACAGACAAAAGAAAACCACAAATTAGCATCACGTAAAGCTCTGTCTATGATCTGTGCCAGCGCAGCAGACTCGGTGTCTTTTGCACAGTGAGCATGACCCTGGTTGGTCTGTCTCAGATTCTTCTGAATTAGATATGTGTGTGACATGATGGGACACATTTCTTCCATTCTCACAGCCCTTTCTATGACCAGTGTGCAGCTTGTAGCTGAATCTTTGGGCTTCTGATGATGTAAATGCTTCCTTAAGATGTTAGCTCACCTCTGGCAGAATCTCCTGGCATATCGTGAAATGCAAAATAAACTTCATAACTGAATCAGGTTTGATCCTATTATCAGTCTGAGAACCTTGTGTGTTATTTGTGTTGACTTATTTTTTGGATTATCATGACAACAGACACACCCTCAAAACACTTAACAAATCCTAGAGAAAGGACGAACCATACTTTCCACATTCTGAGCAGCAGGTGGCGCTCCCCGCATTTGGAATCACACCGGCGCCGCCCTCAGCGAGCTGGTGGAAGATAGAGGCTGCTGGCGCTGCATTGCAGTGGGCAGGAGGCAATGCGTTTGTTAACTTCATGTTTTGTTTGAGACAAGGTCTTGTTATAGAGCCAGGCTGATGCCAAGTTTATGATTTTTTCCAGCCTCAGCCACCCCAGTACTGGGGTAATAGATGTGTACCACTGAACCTTATTGACTTATTGAGTCTATTTTATGGACCTCTTCATTTATAGGGCTAGGCCACTGCTGAGTCCCAGGGTGGTAGTTTGAATAGGTTGGGGCCCTATATTTCAATGCTTGGCCTTTAGGGACCGGGAACGGCACTATTAGGAGGTGTGGCTTTATTAGGGTAGGTGTGGCCTTGTTGGAGGAAGCGCGGCACTGTGTGGGTGGGGTTTGAGGCGGTCTCTGCTCCAGCTTCACCCAGTGTGGAGTCTGAGCCTCCGCCTTCGGATCTAGGTGTTGAACTCTTGGCTCCTCCAGCACCATGTCTGCCTGGATGCTGCCATGCTTGCCGCCATGGCGATAAAGGACTAAATAAGCCTCTGAAACTGTAAGCCAGCCCCAACTAAACACTGCCCTTTCTATGAGTTGCCCTGGTCATGGTGTGTCCTCAGGATCCCGTGAGGCCAGGCGCACCGGCATTTTAGGTTACTGGCTCCTTAGCTTTCTGCCCTGTTTTTACCTGAGGTCTTGTGACCGCCATATATCTTGCTGTGAGCTGTTTCCAAGAGTAGTACCTGCCTCCATTGCTGCTCATCAGGAGAGCCTCCCACCCCAGCTCTGGGACCCTAATATTTCCTCATACCTAGGGCAGGAAAAGGACAAAGTTTGGCCCCAAGTTGATTCTTCATGGTCGCCAATTATAACGGTATTTTCTTTGAGACCTCCAGAGGTGGAATAGTGACATTAAGACTTAGTGTATCTATTATTAGCTTAGGCTCCACAGCCAGGCAGATTCTAGGCTAGTCTAACCAGACAACACTGGCCTGGCCTGCGTCCACCACGTGGCCTGTTACCTCTCCGCAGGTGTTTCTTCCTTCCCATCCGGCTGTTGCTATCTCTGCCCAGAAATCCCACCTTTCTCTCCTGCTTTTGCCATTGACCGTTTAGTTCTCTATTAAACCAATCAGAAGGCGTTGGAGGGAGTGTTTAAAAAATATGCTGCAGCCACGGGAATAACAATACATGAGCCTTCCTGCTGCTGGTCTCCAGAGCCGACAGACCTGCTTTGCCTGCGGTACTTGAGTGCAGACTCCAGCCCACTTTCCAGAATGTTCTATGTCTCTTTTGTCTGCCAAGATTGCTCGACCTTCTGTTGTGACTTATCACGGACGTTGTGAACACTTTTAGCTGGAGATAGCAATGTCCTAGCCTTAGCTAAGTAAAGGATCTCCAAAGTCATCCTAATATGACTCTGGTGTGTGTGTGTGTGTGTGTGTGTGTGCGCGCGCGCGCGCGCGCATGCATGCTAGGGTTTGCCAGAGCTTAACCTCAGGTTCTGTCTACTTTCTCTTTTGAGACATGGTCTCTCCTTGGCCTGGGCTCTCATAGGCTGGCCGAGCCAATAGGCCCAGGACCCACCTGTTTCTCCCTCTTCAGTGCTGAGATACAAGTGTGCACCACCACACCCAGCTTTTTAGATGGGGTTCTGGGCTTGAGTTCAGGCCATCATTGTGAGTGCTTTAGTGCTTTAATGCGTCTGAGTTGATGCTTAATCTACCTTAGCAAAGAAAGTGAGGAAATTACTTATTTGAAGTTGAATTAGGTTTTTTTTTTTTCTTCACTACCAGGACCAGTGACATCTTGACAAACAAACAAGGGTGAGTGGGTGTGAGAAGCTGCTTCTTGTGGACCTCAGGCTGTACAGCCTGGCAAATCACCAAATCGCCACCAGGTGGCGCTGCACACAGCCTCGCAGGCCACCTTTCCTACTTGAACAGTGAGATGTGCCTGGCTAGTGGTAGTAGCTTTGCTTGGATCAGGAAGGGCTTGTGCGTAACGCCTAACTGCTCATGCGCCTGACCTTGTTCCCCAGGGATTGTAGCTATATTGCTTTCTGATGAGTGCTTTTTGACACTCTGGCTTAGCATCTTTCTCATTTTCTGCCTTGCTGGGTTTAATGTCTCAAATCAGGATTTCTGTCGACAGACAAGAACTGTATCATCAGAACAAGATGGTTTTGCCTGTGGCGATAAAAACAAAACCTTCCCACTGTGCTCAGTCCCGGTGTAGCTTGATTCCGTCCTAGGGCAGGGTGAAAGCAAGGGTGGGTGGACCAAGGCAGTGAGTGCTGGAGTCAGGGATGAAGAGAAGGATTTTAGAGGTGAGGGCTGCCGTGAGAAAAGGCTCACAGGCCGAAGGATGCTGAGGGTTGGAGTGAGGCTGCAGTAGGGAGCTTAGGGACGTACTTTCACAGAAAAGTACAAGAATGTGACTTGCATTTTAAAATGTCTGCTTGGCTATAGATGTCGAAAAAGGCAGATAGACATGTTCTCAGAGTTAGAAGAATCTGTCAGATTGCTCCCTGGAAGCACGTTTTCTGGCCTCGCTAGGGGACAAGTGTGGCTTGCATAGCCTGTTGGGGATTCTTTGGCCTGGTGGCAGGTGGGTCACACCTGCCAGCTGCAAGCTGTGTGGCCACACCCGGTGGCTGCCACACCTGAGGGTTCAGAGTCCTTTGGGTTTATTTGTGCATATTTCCTGAGAGAGAGGGAGAGAGGGAGATAGAAATAGATAAATGCAGAAAAGGGAAGGTCGGGCTTGGACATCCATTCTCAAGAATCCATCTCTTTCTCTCCCTCTCTTCTCTTGTACTTTTTCTTTCCTCTTGTACCACTTTCTGCCCCCGTTCCTCCCCACTGCTCCTCTCTCCTTCACTCACAGCCCCGACTCTTGGGTCGGGGAAGCTCAGATCAGGCCGAGCTGGAACTGGCTGAAGCGAAGGAGAGATAAGGTCTTCAGACTGAAAAGCTCCTATTGTACATTCCCCCTGCCCCTCCCTCCCACCCCCATGCCTCCCCCCAAACCCCCGCCCCAAAGCAGTTGCTGACAGTCATGAGGCCTGTGTACCACTGTAACCTTTGAAAATAGCTAAGGGTCAGCCAACGTTTTAAAATTAGAAAACTAAAATGCGCCAGACGTACCCGAGACACTCACTCTGTTGATCGTAACCCCAGGACTGTGCTTCCACTCTCCGAAAAACGATTAGAGAGTCGTTGTATGATGGAAATGTGTTTTCCTTCTGGCATATAGCAGAAATACCTAGATTTTGTGTTGGAGAGATGGCTCAGCAGTTAAGACCACTGCCTGCTCTTCCAGAGGGTCCAGGTGCAATTCTTAGCAACAGCATGGTGGCTCACAACCATCTGTAACTTCCATCCGAGGGGAATCTGACATTATGGCCTCCTTAGACATTATGGCCTCCTCAGACATTGGACACACATGATGCGCAGACACACACACAGGCCAAGCACCCATACATACCAAATAAATAAATAAATATCCAAACATTTAGATTTGGAACTTGTGTTTATGCGTGGTCTAATGTGTCATAGTTTGGGGACTTGGAATATTTACTTTCTAAAAGAGATTTTAAAAAAGTTTTAAGTTATGTTTATTTATTGTGTACATGTGATGTGAAAGGGCATGTGCATGTGTGGACGTCTGTGTGCCAGAACACACGTAGAAGCCAGGGGACAACTTTCTGTGAGCCAATTTTGTCCTTTTATCATGTGACCCAGTTAAAGAAGATGCCTGACATTGACCTCTGGTCTCCACATGAACATATGGCCTTACATGTGCACAAACATGTCCGTACACACACAGACTTACTAAGCTCGTGAATCGACAGGACATTTAGACGTGTGGATTAATCTCTGAACACGTGACGGCTAGAGATTAGCTTACCAAAGCCAGGGATGGTTGGGCTGTCCAGCCTTGGCTGAGGAGACTGAGGCTCTCTTGGGCAGGGTCTGAGTCCTCCACGGACCAGCAGCCTATGGAGGTACATGTCTGTCACTGCAGTAAAGAGCTCCAGATCTAAGGCCCCAATGCAAACCCGTGGCTCCACCCTCAGCTATAGGCCCAGCTCTCACTGGTCCCAAGCAAGTTTATAGCAGGCCTCAAAGCCACAGAGCAAGGAACACACCCCATTCTTGCTCACCTATAGGGACTCCGGAGACTGGGAAAAGACAGAGGTATAGGAAATTGGTTCCCAAAATGCAATAGTGCATATGAATGAGACTTTGTACATTGATCAGAAAATGGCTCTCTATGTTACTGTTAGCCTGACACTCACACCTCAAGTCCACCTTTTTTTTTAAACCATCTTCTAGAACCTTCCTTGCCACTATCTTCCAAAAATGTCTGCAACCCCCACCTCCTAGACAGACACATGTTATGCATGCCCACCTCTCTCCAAGTAGCCCCCCCTAAGATCTGTATACCTCACCCGTACCCTTTCCTCTCTGTTGAATGTCGGTTCTGCTTCCTCCCAGATGCCCCGACTTGGTGCGGGTTTCTTCTGAGCCTGCACTATTGATCACCTCTGTGGCTACTGATCTTGGCTTGCGGCCGAGAGGTCTATATGAATCTAGGGCAGCTCTGAGCCCAGCATCCCGCTCAGCAGCCAGCGTACTAGGAAATGCCCAGCAGATGCTTTCTGCCCAGGAACTGGGAGCAGACAGAATGAGAGGTTCTTGTAGAGCTGGGAGGCCAGAGCTCCTGCCTCATTCACCACTAAGCCAGCCTATCCTGTCCCTGTCAGTCTCCTGCTCATGTCTGACCTAGCTGAGGAGCAAGTCACTCCTAGGGCCTGGTGCACAGCCCTGCCACTTGTGTCCGTCACTGCGCCGTTCAATACCTGATTCCTAGCCCCATCGATCTGCCTCTTATTACTTTACCCAGAGCTGATTAAAAGGCAAGATAATTGGCTTGTATTAACTGGATAATGAAGTGTGTGTTTAGGAGTCATGAGTCTGCTTCCTCGGAGCATCCGTCCTGCCTTGGCATTCTCTCAGGGTGTTTTCACCTGTGGTCCTCACTCCCAAAGGGCTTAAGATGCCTAGAAGAAGTCAGAACCCTGTTCTAACCCCACCTTTCCGCAGGCCTTTCCTAGTGTCAGGGCCCTAGAGCTACCTCCATCACCTTGGTAAGTGGCACAGTGACTGTGACCCTTAACTTTAATAAAAAGCTTAAAAGGGGGCATATGTCAAGTGTCTAAGGTGGGTACCGCACATGCGCACTGACAACAGGTGGCCTTTGATAATAGCACACTTCAGATATACTCCTAACAGAGAACAGTGACCATCCCTGCACCCACCTAGAACTGATGGTCGCCAACACTGTCCATTTCTTATCTAATTGCTCCTCCACCTTCCTTTTTGTTGGATGATTTTAATTTTTATTATTATTTTCTCTTTTATATTTTTTCATTTGTGTATATGCCTGCGTGCATATGTGCATGCATGTGTGTGTGTATGTGTACATTTGGTGTGCCTATGTGTACACATGTATGTTTTTGCATATGTGTGGGTATATATAAATGTAGGCGCATGTGCAAGTGTGTTCACCTGCACAGGGGGTTTTGGAATGATGTCTGGAATCATCCTCCATTCCTCTTCCACCTTAGGCATCAAGGCAAGACCTCTCAGTCAAACCCAGAGTTCACTGATATGGCTGCTTTTGCTAGCCAGCTTGCTCTGGGGATCCCTGTCTCCGCCTTCTGAGGCTGAGATTAGACATTTACACAGGTTCTGGGGAGCTGAACTCTGATCCCCAGTACTTGTGTGGCAAGCTTTAGTGGCTGAACCATCTCTCCAGATGCTGCCTACTTTTTAAGCAAATCACAGGTGTCAGACGGTTTCACTCTTGAATACTCAGACAGTTGATAAATGTTCTTCTTCCTGATATTTTTCAGCATCCATGGGTCTCTGGGGCTGGTGATATTATCTGGTTTCTGCTCAGTATGTTGAGCATCTAATCATGTTGCCCCTCCTCCGTGTTTTTCCTTTGCTTCTCCAGGGAAATTGCAAACAAGCGATATGAGTTTTGTTGAGCCTTGGCCCCATGTTCAGCTAATAGCTACTGTGACAGACCAGGAGGCATGTGATAGAGTGTGTCAACAAATCAACAATCAAGGAGTGTGGCGCCACACTGACACACACATGGTGCTGGCTCAGATGGTGGGGCTTGCACTTGGGGGGTGAATAAGACTAGGTGACATTTCATCTCAGCCTCCTTTAATGTCAGCTGCAAGTTGGCAGAGGGAACATCTATCTGCCCCTTGTGTGAGAAAAACCGTAACACCAGAGCCAAAGGAATCACAGGTCAGAGATGAGCCCCTGAGAGGTCACACGGCTCAGTCAGTGTGACAACCTGGCAGAGGCTGGGCTGGTGTAGGCACCTTGGCATCTGGTGATCTTTCTTTATTAGTGACATGCCTCTGTGCACTGCAGTACCGTAGACATTTAGACATTCTCAGAAGAGCATCCGAATGCACCGAGACCCCATTTGAGCTCTCAAATGCGAAAGTTTGAGACTTCTGTCTCTCCTCCATGTTCCCCATAGGATTTACTCTGAAGAAAAGTTCACTACCAAAAAGTTAGTTTGCAGAGCTCCTTTCCGTTTGCTTCTGCACAGTCCTTAAAATGGTCTGTAGCTACAGATAATTCACTGACCCCCCCTTTTGCTCTGTGACAAGGTGAGAGGTAGGGCTTAACGAACACACTTCTTCCAGAACTAGCGATATGGCTTAGTGGGTAGAGATGCTTGCTGCCAAGCGTGATGACTTGAGTTCAAACCTCAGGACTCCAATGATAGAAATAACCAATTTCTATAGGTTGTCCTCTGACCTCCATGCATTTGCCATAGCATGCACCTGCCCCCCCACACCATGAGTACATACCATTATAATAAAATAAAAATATAACGAAAACCACATTCCTTCTTGTTTCCCAAATCATGAAAACACATCTAGAAAAGAAAAAAAAAAAGGTGCTCTGGAAGAAAACTTCCAGTTTTATTTTAAACACTGAGAGGTTATCATGTGACTAAAAGCCAGCACCTTACTGGGCCTCAGTTTCTGCATGTTTGAAATGGTGACTGTCTTGGTACCCAGATAACCAGAGTTTGCAAAGTGCCACATCTTTTGAGCCCATCTGCCATAGCATGGCCATGATGGGCAGTTTCTTGCCTTTTCTCAGAACACCACTCAATGGTCCCACTGCTCTGCGGAGTCCATGGAGTCTGTGTAAGGTCAGTAGGCCTTGTGGAGGCTCAGTCTACAGGAGTGGAGGAATTAGCACCAAGGGCAGCTCCCAGCTGGAGGAGCCGTAAGGGTCCACTGTGAGTCCTGTAGCCTTCCCATCTTCTGCTGGATAGATGCTGAGGTCCGTCTGTGTAGTTATCCCACAGTGTTCCAGAGAGTGGACACAATTATGGAGCATCACACAGTCTGCACAGGTCCTGCAGGATACAGGAAGGGAGGATAAAATACCCATCATCTGGGAGGAGGCTCAGGACGGATGGTCAGATGGTATCCCTCCCTTTGCCTCCTCTGTGGGCCAGCTGAGATGGGCAGTTGGCAAAAAATGAGATAACCCTGGAGACCTACGTGACTGTAGCTTTCTTTTCTTTACTTCTGTCTGTCTGTCTTGATAGTGTCTCGTGTAGTTCAGGCTGACCCTGAGCTTAGTACGTAGCTAAGGAAGTCTTAAAATCCTAAAGCAAATCTCAAACTTTCCTGGTCCTAGGACCCGCCCACCAGCATCCTGCTGCAGTGCCCAGCCTAGGACTTTGTGCAGGGTAGACAAACACCCTACCATTGAAACTGCATCCCCAGCACGGCTTTAAAAGGACAATTGTGTTGCTGTGTTTTAGCTCTGTATATGTCTGTGTACCACATGATTGTTGCCTGAGCAGGATGTCAGATCACCTGGAACTAATTATTATTATTATTTTTTTTAGGGAGGAGGGGACAGCTCTTTCAGCTACTGAAAGGCTGAAGAACAGAATCTCTTTGGCCTTAGTCTTGGGAATGTTCTACTGGAAAATTTAATTTTCCTTGGGAGTTTATGAGAGTCGGAGGCCAGGACTCATTGGTCACCATGAGAGCCCTCTTCTGCCACTTGGCATCAGCCTTTCCGAGAGGCCCACATTGACTTCTCACATGAGGCTCTGGCTGGCTCTAACAGTGTCTGTTCCTGCAGTCTGCTTGAACTCTGGCTACTTCTTCCATTTTTTGGACTCTGCATTCTGCAGCATCTCACAGCACAAACCCCTCTTTTCTCCTGGCCTCCATGATACAGACAGCAAAAGAGGTGATGGATGAGTGGGAAAGCTCAGTTTGTGCTACGGACCCTGGTATTGGAGTTAGCACAGACTTTGATCCACCCCCACACAGCTCAGACTGTCTTGGGATGAGCTTGTCAGGAAGCAGCACACAAACAGACACAAATTAGGCCAAAGAGGAAGAGCTTCAGCAAGGAACGGTGAGAGAGATGCTATAGAGACCAAAATCAGCAGAAGCTGTAGCTTCCACTTCCCAGGATGGGCCGTGAAAATGTGCCAAGAGCTACAGCCATTGGGGAGTGGCTGTCTCCATTCAAGTGTGACCTTGGGTGGCATGGAAAAAAATTACAGGAATAAACATATCCCTCGCCTCCTTCTCTTTCCCTTTAGTTTAACTCTAGTAACTTAATTTGCTGACCCAAGTGGAAGCCATGGGCCAAAATGTTCCACATCGGGCCTTCTGCAGCCCAGAGCACGGCAGAGTGGGGTAGCCAAGAGGTGGGGAACAGCAAGTAAGAGCACACAGGACAGATGGTTTATGAGCAGGATAAAGATATAAAACTGTGTTGGATGATGAGGGTTAATCAACATGACGTGGTGGACAGAAATCACAGGCGTTAATCTTGTACAGTAGCCACCAGAATACAGTTATACAAGTGGGCTGGTGACACAGCCCAGAAGGTTCTTACTGCCAAGGCCAGGGACCGGAGTTTAGCTCCCAGGCCCCACACGATAGAACTGACTCCTGTAAGTTGTCCTCTGACTGCTACAAGGGAGTTGTGATGCCTGTGTGCGTGCGCACACACACATTCACACACAAAAAGTGAAAAAAGTAAACACAAAATTTAAAATAAAATTTCATGTATTCTGAATGATGCTAATAAAATAAATTAAAACATCTTAACCTTCCTCTACACAGGTCTTCCTCAAGTTAGTAATTTGGAGGAAATACCAAGTTGTGATGTGTACTTCGCCCTACCATGGATTTTAAAAAGCTTAAAAGAAACAATTTAGAAATATAAAAAAGATAATTTCAGTCCTTCTACAGGATCCTGATCAAATATTTTAGTTCAAATCTGGTATTCTGTTTTCTACAGGAAGAAAAACTGATATTCCACAGGGAAATAATGTGTACATAATAATATTCTTAAGGTTGTACCTTGCCTTCCATCCCAAAGAAATAGATATATATTATATGCAATAATATACTATAATAGATACAATATATTATAATTTAATAAACACACACACGTAAAGTCTGGACTCTTGTTGATTTAGCTTGTATTTTGCTGCTAACATGGGGGAGCCTTTTGCTGGCTGCATGTCTTCTCTGAGCACCTAGACAGCTGTTTGCCCTGTTATAAATCGAGCTGTTTGTATTCCTGTTGAATTCCCTGCCCATGCTCAGTAACGGTCCTTCATCAGATATGGCTTTTGCAAATATTTTATCCCAGTGGCCCGCTCTTTAGTCTCTTGACAGTTTCTTTCAGACTTCAACCTTAATGAAGTCCAGTGTATCAATTATGTCTTTCATAGATTCTCTTTGGTACATCTAAAAAGTCATCTGGAACCCCAAGGCCATCTAGATTTTTCTCCCAAGTTATGCTTTAAGAGATTTTTAGAAATATTTTCCTTTTGGGACAGGGCCTCATGTATTCCAATCTAGCCAGGGATGGACTTGCCCTACTGATTTTCCCCTCTTCCACCTCCTGAGTGCTGGGACTCCAGGCATGTGTACCATGCTGGGATCATGTGGCACTGCGGATGGAACCTGGGGCTTCCTGCGTGGAGGAGCACTCTACCGACTGAGCTCTGTCGTTTTTCACGTTAGGTTAAAGTATGGGATCCATTTTGACCTTATTCCATGAAGGCTATGTGGTCTGTGTCTGCATTGTCCGTCATTGTCGCATATGGACACCCAGGGGTTCCAGTGTCATTGTTAGGAGACTGTGTTACCTTTGCCCTTCCTCAGCGATGGCACGACTGTGTGATGTGTCGGCTTCTAGGCTCTGTGTTCTGTCCTGATGAGCTGTTTGTTTCTCACCAATAGTTCACTGCCTTGATTATCATGGCTTTATAGAAAGTCTTGGATTTGGGTAATGTCAGCCCTTCTTCAGCACTGTGGTTGCTATTCTTGTTTTTTTTTTTACCTCTGAGTGTAAACTTTACAATAAATTTGTCAATGTACACATTTCCCCCGCTCTGGGATCCTAGTGGATCTGTAGGTTAAGTTAAGAACTGTGGTATCAATCATATGGCGACTTCCTATTCATAAACCTATAATACTTCTCCATTGACTTGGTTGTTTCATTTCTTCCACCAGAGTTTTATAGTTTTCCTCACTTAGCTTTTGAACATGTTTCGTTTGATTTGTACCTGTATGTTTCTTTCTGGTAGTAATTGAAAGGAAAAGTATCGGCTCAGGACCCCAAGGCCAAGTACCCAGCACAAAGATGTATTTGTCCCAGAGGGATAGAGACCAAGGATAAAGGACAAAGACAGGAGGTAGAGGGCAAGGGAGGCACGGAAGGGAATAGAGAGGAGGAAAGGGCCGAGGGGGAAGGTAAGGGGTATCTGTCCCAGAGGGGAATGGGTCAAAGGACTGCGTCTGGATACGGAGGAGACAGACGTCGCACTTAAAAAAATTGGAAGTCTATAGCGATAAATGGGGAAGCCCCGCGTTAGGATGAGGTGCTTAGTTTTAATTGGGCATGTTTATTAGGTGAGCCAAAGGGGGTTTTTGATCGATGCACTTTAATACTTTGATAGCTGGACCTTGGTAGTCAGCTCCAGGAGGAAGTGGCCAAATAAGGGACTAGACTTTGGCCGCTAGCTTTAGGAATGTGATCTAACAGTTTTCACCACGGCAGAGGGAATCGGGGAGAAGGGCAAAGCCTGCCAGAGGCATGCTCATCACCTTCAGCTGGCCAGAGTCCCTTCGTAATATAAATGGCATTTGTTGTATAACAGTTTCCTCTAAGCTAAAAACTGCCATCTTAGAAGGAAGCTCCAGGAGGAACAAGATGCTCTGAAGGGAAGTGAAACATTCTGCAGAGAAGCTCACTAAACTCAGGAAGTAAACAACTCAGCTTCAGGAAGTCCCTGAAACTGATCACACCCTCTGGTTGTTCCTTCCCCAAAGCATGTACAAGCCACTAGGACTGCTGAGAGACACTCTCAGTAAAATTCAGGGCCTTAGAAGGGACAAACCAAGCTCACTCTCCAAATTCGTGTTCTGCCTGCACGTGTGCTCCAGGTTTCACAGCTTTTGTGAGATGTCACCCATGCTGGGATGGGCTTTAGGGACACCGCTGTCTTTGTTCCTGTAAGAAACCCTTCCCCAACTCCTATAAGTAGCCCCAATAAAACTTATTGGTTCAACAAAGTAAGCAGTATGCTTAGTTTGATCTGTCATTAGTCCCCGCCCTGGGATGAGTAGATGTTTGTTTATATCATCCTAGAAATAGCATCACCAAAGGGTATTATGCCTTGAATTGCAAGTTTCACTTGTCTATATTAAAAAGTGATTGCTTTTTATTACCGACTTTGTATTCTGAAGCCTTGATATAATTGCTAAGTGGGTCTATGAGTTCTCAAGTAAGTTGGCTTTCAGACCTGGGACAAATGGCTGAGGTGCCTCTTTAACATAGCAAAGCAGACCTGGCCTCCAGGTTCCCCCAGCATCCCCCAGTTCCTGCCTGTTTCAGAGTATGGATGGCATACCCTGCCCTCTACTCTGAATTTTACAGGCCAGGGATGGGGTTTCCTCTCCCCCAGGGCTCTTCCCTATATAATGCAGACATTTTTTGTCCCTCCCCCCCTTTCCCATCTGTATGGTGATGTATCCCTCACCCTGTTCCTTCGGTCTGATGAACCCACCTGAGAGCTGCTCTGAATAAATCTGCCTTTTTTACTTTTAATTCAGTTTTAATTGGCTTCTTTCATCAGCAGACAACCTATTAGTTTATCTTTAAAAAAAATAAAACTTTTAGGTTCAATGGTTTGGTTGTGAAGTCCACTTAAATCCAACCTAATGCAAATACCAGGTCAATACAGCTGACAAAATTTTATTGTAATCAAGCCACTACTGACTGATCAGGGCCGCAGAACAGACTTGGGAGCTGAGCTATGACCCTGAAAGGATATTGTACAGCATATTTAAAGGATGAAATGATAAACAGATGGGAGTGAGGTGGGCTGTAGCTTTGTCCAGTCGTATTTGACATAAGGGGCTAAGCAAGGGAGTTTCCATTAATAAGGCTAGGAGTAGGTCCCTGGGCCTGGGAACATGAACTTGTTTGACCCTGCCAGTGCGTTGGAGAAGTTGTCCTTGAGGTGTCTGGACTCAGACAACTGTTTCCTCACAACAGAAGCCATTCAGCTGTTGGGAGGATCCCAGTTACCCTAAGGCCTGGGACCTTGAACTTAGTTTCTCCCTATGATTAAATGGAGTCTGAAAATAAAATGGTGGAACTTAGAATAAGTTTCTTTTGCTTGTTCCCAATAGTTTTAGCCACATCTTTTTTCCCCCTTTTCTCTATTTACTATATATATGCTGCAGTATTTATTATTACTTTTTTTTTTAAATCCCTTCTAACTCTGGATTTAGCTTTTTTCCATTTTTGGTTCCATGAGGTATTAAACTGGTTTTTAAAATTTCACTTTGGTGGAGGCATTGGCACCATGAGCTTCTCTCTGAGGACTGCGTTTTACTGCCTTCCACAGTTCTGGTTTGGTATGGTTTTGTTTTCATCCAGACATCTTCTCTAGGGATTACCTTGGACTCATGGGCTGTTCAAGACTGTTCTATTTAGTTTCGATTTGTAAATGTTTTGGCTTTCCTACTATTTTGGTTTTCAGTGTTATATTTCACTGTTTTTTTTAAAAGAGCTATTAAATTTTTTGTATATGTATGTGAGCTATCTGAGCCTATGTGCACCATGTGTGTGCCGGGGCCCCTGGAGACCAGATGGGGGTATTGATTACCTAGAACTAGAGTGTTCCAAGTGGTTGTGAGCCCCCGGGTGTGGGTGCTGAGAACTGTGAACCCAGGCCTCTATGAGAGCAGCAAGTCTGTACTGAACCCAGGGCCTCTATGAGAGCAGCAACTCCACCACTGAGCCACACCCAGCTCTTTCACTCCCTAGTTTCACTTTATCATAGACAGATAAGACGGTTAAACGTGCTGTGACTTATTTTTCAGCCCAATACTTGATCTAGAAAAAAAAGTGGCTTCTGTACCATGTGCATTCTGATGCTATTGGAGGGAGCACTCTGTCTGTTGGCATCATTTGGTGCATAGTGTTGTTTAAACTTTATGTTTTCCTGGTTATCTTCTGCCTGTTTTATTTTGTTCATTACTCACAAGTGTTGAGGTATTAAAATGTGCTATTATTAAGGCGTTGCTGTCTCTGTCTTCAATTCCCTATTTTTTTCTTTATGCATTTTAGTGCTGTGCTATTTGGCACGTACATACTTAAAATCATTGTGTTTTTCTCTTGAGTTTTTGTTACACACGTTGCTGTTCTTGCCTCTTGTGTTTGGCTGTGACCGCCTTCATTGTCCTGTGGTTCCCACTGCATGGGAATGGCTTTGCCAACTCTTTCACTTTTAACCTGTGTGTGTCTTTCTGTTGAGAGCGAGTCTCCCATTCATGTTACTGATTCCCGAATCGGCTTCTTTATGAATTTTGTGCGCTTCTTTTATTAGTGTAGTTTCCACTGGCGCGATGAAGTACCCGAGTCTGGGTACTTTATGGGGCAGAATATTTGATCCCAATGTGAACCCTGGAGATTGTGAACTGTAAAAACCTGTCTTCTGTTTGGTGTGGTTCAGCCCTAGCACATATGTTTAGCCCACGAGCTTCCTGCACACAGGATTTAATAAAGCTAATAATTCTAGGTCAGGAGTCAGAGCAAGAAACTGATTGACAGGGGTTGAACAGTAGGAGGGACTTTGAGTTGAAGGGTATTTAAAACAGCGTGGATTAGGAGGAGAGGCTTTTTGAGCTTTGAGTTAGCAAGCCTTTGGCCTTGGGTTTTTTGTTTGTTTGTTTGTTTTCTTTTTTCCTCTTGAGCTGTCAGCTGAGCTAGTGAGCTTTTTGGGCTTTTTCCTCTGAGACATGAGCTGAGTAGGAAGGTCAGCTGGGTGCTTCCTCTGCCTCTCTGAGCTAGCAGGGTTTCAACCCCAGGATCTGGCTCCCGAGTCTTTCTTAGTAATGTCGAACAACTGGGACCTTTACAAATTTATAACAATACCTTATGAAGAAAGGAGGCTTATTTAGCTTAAAGGTATGAATATCAAGGGTGTGGGGGACATTGCTTGGCTTTGGTGGAGACTTCATAGCAGAGCCTGTACACGGCAGGAACATGAATAAGATCATAAATTTACAGAAAACGTAACAAAGCTGGTACAGAGACTTCCTTTCCATGTGCCCCACATTGCACATCAGCACTGATGGGGGTCACACCCAGGGCTGTGTGCGTGCTAGGCAAGCAGTCTGCCGACTGAGTTACACGCCCAGCCCCCTGGTTTACTTTGATTTCTCACATCTATTGTGACACTGGGCATTGAAAAGGACATTGAAAAGTCCCCTCTGGGGACTCAGAGGACCTGAGCTGCAAGGGGCCCTTAACTGTCCCATGATGATCCTGTGGGCGAGGTGGGGGGGGGGGCGGGGGACAAGCCGCTCACACTGTAATAAGTTAAGGAGATTAGAAAAAAGTGAGGCAGTGTTTAATGCACCACTGTGCAGAAAGCCGTCAGCAAGGAGAGAAGGCGAAGACTCCTCCTAGATCTCAGGAAATTTCTGCCCTCTTTTCCAGCAGGCAGGTACTTCAGAGAATTAAATTCTCCTGGCTCTTCTAGCGCAACCCCCTTCCCAAATTCTCCATCTTGTTCAGGAGTCTAAACTTTATCTAACAAATATTCTGGGTTGGAGATGACCCCCTTTTCTGATCCCGGGCTCGGTCAAATAGCAGAGTGCCTGCAACTTTCCAATTCTCAGAGACTTGAGACAAGTGAGGGTGTTGGGGGTGGGTTGGCTGGGGGGTGGTGGGGTGGGGTGCGGGTGGCAGCCACTAGGGAGGGGAGGCAGGAACCTAGTGTCGCCTGCTCACCTGTGAATCTTTGACAGGTAAGTGCGCAACATTACTGAAATGGGCCATATCGGTTATGCCTTATAGTCCTTCTATGCGGCCTTTGCATCAGCATCCCCTGTTCAAACAGGACGTGTTTCCCTGACAGTTATCATAAATTCCCATGATGTCAGTGGTTATTTTCATATTGATTTTGTATGCTGAGAACAGAGGCACATTATCGACCAGCTCTAGAAGCTGAAGTCTGTGTGTGAAGGCAGCGGACACGTGACCCTGTTTCCATTAGGGGGGAGGGGAGGAGGGTGGTAGCAGAATCTCCAGGCTTCTCTCTTTCTTATCCTCCCCCCATTCTTCCGTCCCACAGATAGTCGGGGGCCTGAGATGAGGAGGCAGACCCTGACCGTCCGCTGCACTTCTGTGTCCTCCCAGCTAGCCACTGCCTTTGCCATTTTGGGGCGCGGGGTGTCCCCACAGTTACAGATATTTCAGGTAATCTGTATATGATGCTGTCCCCCCCCCCCCACATATAGTACAAAGGATGGCTACTCTCTTTAGTACATGCCCAGGACATGATGGAACACCTTAAGACTTTCAGAGCTCACAGGCCACAGCCAGACTCTGCCCCTATGCAATTCTCGAAAGACGGTTGAACTGTGAACCGTGTGCTCATTGATAGCTATGAATCTCTGCTGCTTCCCGCAGAGAGTAGTGATGCTGTGTTATTGAAAGTCTATGTGAGTGGGTATCAAATCTAGTCAGATTCCTTTGTCTTACGTTTATGAGCGTGAGCATTCGCTATGAATGGTAGCAAACTGATCGCTGTAGAACTGCAGCCGGCAGAGCCCCACAGCCACCATGTGCATCAGATCAGCTGCCTTTGGTTGCGAGCGGCCGTCAGGTAACTGTGGAAATGCCCGCAGAGAAGGGACAGTGGAAGGGGCCACCGGACCTTCCTCTGAGAGTTCAGCTGCTCTTTCCAGCCAGGTGTGTGCAATTCTGCTCTAATTCCATGTGGTGTCAGGTGGTGCTAGAGTTCACAGGCTGAGGGAAGTCAGTTGAGGAGCTCTCTCCATGGTGGCTGAGGGGAAGCCATCTTACAGCTGGGTGAAGATTTCCCAGTGCTCTGGGGTAACTGACTCTTGCCAGCAACTCTCACCCTCACACATGCTCTCCAGGTAGGCTCAGAACACTCACTGGTTCCCGGGGTGTGGTGGAGGGGATTTTGGTGGAATTGCACTATGCTTTGTCAGTGGGTTCTTACGGGGAGGGGTAGATAGTGTTCATGTTTCCATAGAGGAGTTCTTCCCACACTGATGTGTCCTGACGAGACTCATAGAGGTCCAATAGTGCATTGAAACTAAGGAGTCCTTGGGCAAGCCAGGAAGGCGAAGGGGTGGGGCTAGACCTCACTGCCCATTATCTCACAGTTTTGCTTAGGCACTGACCCCTGAGGGGTGGGTTTCTGAGTTCATCCTTGCTCTCCTCTGTGAGAAGTTGGAAGACTCAAATCTCTTCCTGCTTTTCTGTGATCAAACCACAGGGAAAGCCTTTGTATGAAAGGATTTCAGACTCACTTCCAACATACTCAGACAGGAAAAGAGGAATTAGCTTGTTTCTTTCACTTTCTTCAGCACCACCCCTGCTGTGGGTGGTAGACAGCTGGACCTCCCGGCTTCAGTTCTGTCTTGTTGGGCAGGACGTTTCCTCCATTGTGTCCTCCTCTTGGCTGGGTGGTTGCTTGACTTTTTATCTGCTTAGACCACTGCAGATGTGGGATGTCAGATACTCAGGCTTCCTGGTAGGGAGATATGAGCCAGGCAGTGTTTAGAAAAGTTGAACTGTATTCGAGTCAGTGTGCCATTGTACCTTGCGGCTCTTAGGAGTTCAAATATAGATACAACAACGTGGCAGGACAGAGATTTCTGCTAGCAGGTTATAACTTTAGTGAAGGAAATTGAGATCAAGGGACATTTTTTTAATTTGTATAGGCATATGTGTGCTGTCCATGTATGTATACATGCATGTTGACGTGTGTGTGTGTGTGTGTGTGTGTGTGTGTGCGCGCGCGCACACACACACACACATGCGTGCATGTGCGGGCACATGCATGCACTTGTTTGTCTTTGTGCCTGTGGAGTCAGAGGTTCACATCAGGTGTTTTCATTGCTCTTTGTTTACTAAGGAAGGGTCTTTTGCTGAGCCTGAGATGCTGGTCTAGTTGGCCCTGGAGACCTCCTGTCTCCACATCATAAGCACTGAGGTTGCAGGTTGGCCACCAAGCTTGCCAGGCCTTTATGTGGGTGCTGAAGATCTGGGCTCCAATCTTCATGCTTTTGCAGTAAGAACTTCATCCACTGAAGCATCTGCTACCATTACTGGAGACAGGGTTTCGTGCAGCAGAGGCTGGTCTCAAATTCACTGCGTAGTTGAGGATGACCTTGAACTCCCAATTCCCCTGAATCTATTGCCCAAGTTATGGGCATGTGCCATCATGTCTGGCTGTTCAAGAACTATTAGAATGGAACTTTTAGAAGATTCCTGAATCTTATTATTTTTTAATTAATTTTAACTGTGTTGTAGGCATAAGGTTATTGTGTAGTTTAAATTCTGATTTCCTGTCTAAGTGTTGTGTTAACTCCGCTCCCCAGTTGTCCCTCTGTTATGTCAATAAAGCAGCTTACAGCTAATCAATGAGCAGGGGGAGAGACTAGGGTTGGATTTCCTGCCAGCCAGGGGAGGAGGAGTTCAGAGAGGAAGGAGAAGCCTGGCATGGTCCCAGCACTTGGGAGGCTGAGGAAGGTGGATCATTGTGAGTTCAAGGCCAGCCCGGTCTACAAAGTGAGTCCAGGACAGCCAGGATAGCAAAGAGAAACCCTGTCTCAAAAAAAAAACAGGAAAAAAAAAAGAGAGAGGAAAAAGGAGAAGCCATGGGTGGAGGTCCAAGGAAGATCAGGAGGAAGGAGCTGAAGCTGAGGAAAGCTACAAAGAGCAGACATCACTGGGATGTTTGCTTAGGAGTAAGACTAAATAACACAGAAGGTTAAGAACAGACGTAAACTGCTCAGATTGTGTTGTGAAGCCTTGTATTATAAAAGAGTCTCAATTATTTGTATGATAGCCAGGTTAAGAACCAAGCTAAGAAAAGCAATCTCTCTCTGTCTCTGTCTCTGTCTCTGTCTCTGTCTCTGTCTCTGTCTCTCTGTCTCTGTCTCTGTCTCTCTCTCTCTCTCTCTCTCTCTCTCTCTCTCTCTCTCTCTCTCTCTCTCTATGTGTGTGTGTGTGTGTGTGCGCGCGCGTGCACATGAGTGTAGCTGCCTAGGACGCTAGAGGAATCAAATTCCTCTGGAGCAGGAGTTACAGAGTTTCCGGAAAACGAACTTGGTTCTCTGGAAGAGCAGTGTACACTCTTACCCATTGAGCCATCTGCCCAGCTCCAGGATCCCTCCTTCTCCACAGTGGAGGTCAGGTCGACCGAGCTCAGGTTGTCTTCTCTGTGAGCCAGTGAGCTGCCTGTGGTGATGTGTTCAAGCTTGGAAGGTTGGCCCAGGCTCCTCTCTTGTACTTCATTATAAAGTGCTGGGCCTCAGCAGCATGCTTGTTTGGGCACAGAGGCTTCATCTCTCACTGTTGGTGACATGAGTGGGTTTTAAATTCTCCCTGCTGGAAGGAGCACGTGACTCTTCACCCTTCCCAGGGAATAACTTGACAAAATTGTTTCTCTCAGAAGAATATTTTCATAGTTCGTTGAATTCATTATCCCTGTGGCAACAGTTCAAGGGATTGTTTGCAAGATGTCCCCTTTCTTCCTGCCATTCACTGCCCAGCCTCTGAGACAGTGGACTTCCATGTAGCAGCCTGTTCTCTGGCTTGTACATATTTGACTTTCTCTCTTGGTGGTAAGCACATTTCCGAGAGATGGTGTGTGGGCTCTGAGTGTAAGATGACGAGATATGAATGCCCTCTGCTCTTCAAATGCAAATTTTGCGCACAGAGTGAGCGTTTATTTATTTATTTAGCTATTACTTATTTATGGTCCTTTTGGCTCCAGGAGAATTTACTGGTCTTTTTGAAGCTTTCAGTCTCTCTTTAAAAGTTCAGTATTTGCAATTCTATGATTAGGTGAGGGTGGGGCAATAGCTAAGTCTGAAGTGCTCGGTGTGCAAGCATGAGGACCTGAGTTCAGATCTGCACCCAGAATAAAAGCTTGGCATGGTGGCCTGCAATCCCCAGCACCGGGTATGGAGAGACGAGAGGACTCTTGGGGTTTGTTGGTCAGCTAGCCTGCCCAATCACTGAGGCCCAGGTCCCAGTGGGAGACAGTGTTTCAAAGCGTGCATAGCTCCTGAGGAATGGCACTGAGGTTGATACCCAACCTCCACTTGCACCTGTGCATATACTTATATATACACAGATACCGACAGACAGACACACACACACTCACTCACATACACTCACTCACACACACTCACTCACACACACTCACTCACACACACACACTCACATACACACACTCACATACACACACTCACATACACACATTCACATACACACACTCACATATACACACTCACATACACACACTCACATACACAAACTAATCAGACATCATCTTCATCATATCAACCAGTGCAAGCTCTGTGAGTGATAACTCAACATCTAGTCACTCTGTTTTGAGGAAAACTAAGTTTCTTGGAAAAAATGTTCCTTTATCATGTTTTCTTTGTTTGACTATTCCATGGAGCTGCATTAGTTTTCTTATTGCTGTGTAACAGGTTGCCGCAAGCTTAGATGTTTAAACTAACATGATTTACTAACTTGTACTGCCCATGATCTCAGAAGTGAGCTTTTTTTTTTTTTCTGGATGCTGCAATGAGGAATTCATTTCCAATCTCATTTGGGATATTGATAAGAGTTTAGTTCCTTGTACTTGTAAACAGAGGTCTTTAAAGATATATGTTGTACATGGGTGTGAGTGTGCCACAGCACATATGTGAGGTCAGAAGACAACTCCCAGAGTTAATTCTCTCTTTCCAACATGTGGGACCTGGAGACCAAACTCAGGCTGTTGGGTTTGACAGCAAGCACCTTTACCCATTGAGCCATCTTCCTAGTCCACAGGGTCTTGTTTTCTTGTGGGCTGTCCCAAGGTTGGTTTCAGTTTTAGAGGCTGCTCTCATGCCATGTTCTATGTCTGAGTCATTGTGGCCCTCTGCAAATCTCACTCATACCCATATCCCACTCACAGAAGGCAAGGCATGATGGCTGGTCCTCATTGTCAACCAGAGTGGATTTAAAATCACCTAGGAGACACACCTCTGTCTATGGAGATGTTTTAGGAAAGTTAGTTGAGGCAGGAAGACCAGCTCCCAGTGGAGGTGACATCTTCCAACAAGTGGCCCTGAAATGAAGAGGTTGAGGGTAAAGCTCTGCCTTTGGTGTTTCCTCCCGAGGGTTACTGCTGTTGCCACTGCCATCTTCTGATGACATTGTACTCCAGCATCCTTGGCCTTTCAGTGTGGACTTGGTATCACATACTCTTCAGGAACCTCGGGCTTGTGGCCTCAGATTGGGACTGTTGAGGCATACAGCTTCAGTGCACAGATAGCTCTTGCTGGACTACCCAGCTTACTGTGCAAGGAAATGTAATATGTTCCATGTGTGCACACATGTGTGCATGCGTGTGTGTGTGTGTGTGTGTGTGTGTGTGTGTTGTACAGAACCTTGCCTGCTACACAAGGCTTACAGAAGGACATGTGTCACTGCAGAATCATGACTTCTGCCAGCCACAGTGGTAACAGTGGGTGAGTGTGGCATCCACGTTCTCTGTTTTGAAAAGAAGATCTGAGCACAGAGATCATGCACACAGAATAGGACATGAGGAGAAGTGGTTAATTTGGAAGTCAGGCAGGCTATATCCCCTTCCTCCCAAACAGGATGACAGAAAGAAAATGAGAAAACACTGAAGAGGTGACCAACCTCAAATGTTAGGTCTTCCATGGTACTCATGTCTCCTGTTGCCACTAGGTGGGCTCACTCCTGACATTCTAGGACTTAGTAGGCTGAGGTAAGGATATTGACATGAGTTGAAGGCCAGGTGGACATCACCATTAGAGCTTGTCTCAAAAAGTAAACTAGCTGAACAGCCAAACAATAAAAAAATAAGAGACTTGGATTCTGGTCTTTCAACTCTCTGTGAGTGTATATGCCTCGTGAGTGCAGTGCCCACAGAGGCCAGAAGAGGGCTCTTGATCCCCTTGAGCAAGAGCTACAGGGCCAATATGGTGCTGGGAATTGAACTTAGGTCTTTGTGAAGAGCGGGATGTGCTCTTAACCACTGAGCCACTTCTCCAGCCCCAAGGTAGCTCAGTTTTTAAGCTCTTTGCTTTCTCGCCTTCTCAATAGCTGCTAGTCATTTCATTTAACTTGCTTTTTCTGTTGGATGGAAGTCAGAGGAAAAGATGAAAGAAAGTGACTTTCTGGTCTCTTCCTGTCAGGTTACCAGAGTTCATTACCCACAGAGTCAGAGGAAGGGCATTCCTGTTTTTGCGGAGTGGCCCGAAGTTTCCCTTTGCAGGGTTCGTTGGTGTGCTGGCCAGTGTGCAGCCAGCCCTACAGTGCAGCTGTTTGGATTTAGCTGATAACAACGTAACTTTTCCTCCTATAAGCTGTGTGGACAACTGATAAGAAACAAGCCTTAGTAGTCTCCCTATGCGTGAGTGGAATCCTAGCTGCAGGAGCATCAGTCTTATACAGAAACAAGTGTTGGTTCCCCAAAGTTAAACTCAACTGGTCTTTTAAACCCCATCTACAAAGAAAGAGACCCAATCACTCTAGACTTTTGCTACATGAGTGCTTTTTAATTAATTAATGTTTTTGTTATTTTTTTCTTCTAAGACAGGGTTTCTCTGTATAGCCTTGGCTGTCCTTGACTCACTTTGTAGAACAGGCTGGCTTTTTGAACACACAGAGATCCACCTGCCCCTGCCTACCCGAGTACTGGGAGTACAGGTGTGAGCCACTGTGACCGGCTTAAATTAATGTATTTACTTCCAGTTGATAAATGGGATTAGGATCTTCAGATAGAAATGAACTCCTAGTGACAGATCAGATGCGGAACTTGCTTGGCATTGCAGTTAGGTGACATGGAAGCCACCTGCCAAGATTTATCTGATGTTCCAGTTTTGATGGGAATGTAAAAGTATTTTGCCTCCTAATATTGCTTAGCATGGATGGGTTAAAAAAAAATCACGTTTTCCATTTCCTTCCTGAGGAAATTGTCTAAAAAAAGTTTTTATAAAATGAGATTTTCAGGTATGACTGAGTGCAAATAATAGTCACTTCATCGGTTTTGGATAAAGTGTCTCATGTGTACTACTTAGAAATTGAAAGTGTGAATGGAGTGACTGTAGTAGACTCTTTGGGAAAACATACAATTTCCCATTCTTTACTTTTAGTGAAATCAAAGGAAGGTGGGATTAAAATGTCGTTTTTCTTGATCCCAAATTTCTAAATTAATCCCGAAACTATTGAAGAAGAGATGCAAGGTGTAGAATGCAGATGTGAGGTCATTTCACTTCAGGTCTGGGCATGTGGCTCAGCTGCATGTGCGAAGCCCTGCTTTCTACCCCCAGCACTGCATGAGCTGGGTGTGGTGGTGCAGTTCTGTAACCTCAAGGCCACCCAGGGCTGCATGAGAGCTTGTCTCAGGTAGAGAGGTAGGGGTCATGGAGGCAGCCTCATACTGGACTTCTAGGATGCTGGCATTATGGTAGGATTCAGCAGCTATATATATAGCCCCCTGAAGATATGAGAGTTTACTATTTCCCTCATTCCTTAGTGTAAGTGCTCCAGATCCACCAGATGTACCTGGTGATTTGACGAGGGAGGACCCAAATGTTATCAGCATGCCCACTCTTATCCTACAGATGTGGTCCTTGGTTGACCAGCATTCTGGGAAGAGCTAGCAGAGAACATAGAAGTTCTGCAGGGCTTTCTTCCTGGCTGACGTCCAAGCAGGAAGTGTCTACTAGGAGGTCCATATCTCATCAAGTGCAGTGCTAGAGTGTGGGGGTTCAAATACAGCCTCATGCCAAGTGGGCAGTACCCAGAATGCTTATGGAATTGTTCGACTTGTAATCACGATGTGTAATGAAAGGGAACAGTGGCTGGACATTGACACCCCCAAGGCACTCACCATCATGTGATTCAGTGGGTTACAGAGTCAACAAGATGTAATTTAAAAGCAATGAGGAAAAAAATAAATAAAAAAGAAATTCTTCTAGGGGACAGTTCTTGAAGCTCGCTGAGGCAGGAATGATGTGTTTAATCAACTCAAATATTCTTATAATTCACACAGTGAGTTACTGGCTGACAGCCATCACTGAGCCGCGTTCCTTGGGTTCTCGGCTTTTTCTCAAGGATTTGGGGATCAGAAGGAGGGATAACAAATTTGTTATTTCAAAGAGTCGATAATGTGTTTTAATCATTATTATTTTTGTTGCAATTTAGGGATGACAGAGCCGTGACTTTGAGTCTGATGTTTGCGCAGACCTTGGACAATTGCTACAGTTGCCTCTTATCAGATAAATGGAGAGCTGTAATTTAGCCTCTGCAGACAGAGTATCTGTGAGATCAGTACAGACTGGGCCTTCCTGTCATCTTTCACAGTAGAATGTGACCCTCTTTGAACTCTGACCCCACTAACCCCTTTGTCAGTGGCTTAAGTACTCACAGACTTCTTATTTTTCAGGACCACTTAAGAAAACCCCTCTGTGTCAGCTTTTCTGGTCATGTCTCTATTGTGTGGGGGCCTGTAGGCCAAATACATCACACCAGCTATGACCTTGGTGACTGTGCTGGCTACTTTTATGTCAGCTAGTCTCAAGCAAGAGTCATATTGGAAGAGGGAACTGCAATTGAGAAAATGCCCCCACCAGGTTGGCCTGTGGGCAAGTCTCTGGTGCATTTTCTTGATTGATGATTGATGTCGGAGGGTCCCGGCTGGCAGGCCAGGAGGGGCAGCCAGCAAGCAGTATTCCTCCATGGCTTCTGCTTCTGTTTCTGCCTCTAGGTTCCTGCCTTGCCTTGAGTCACCCCTGCCCTATCTGACTTCCTGCCCTGACTTCCCTCAGTGGTAGGGTATGCTGTGGAACTGTAAACTGCAATAAACCTTTCCCTCTCCTAATTGTTTTGGTTATGATGTTTCGTCAGAGGAATAGAAATTCTAACTAAGACAGGGTCTATTTGGAAGGTAGTGATAATTATATTCTTCGCATGCATGTGTGCATGTGTGTTCATTGCATGCACACATGTGTGCATATATGTGCAAGTATGTACATGTGTGTGCATGCATGTATATATATATGTGCTTACATATGGAGGCCAGAGGTTGGTGTTGGGTGTTTTCCTCTATTATGTCTTCATCTTGAGACGAGGTCTCTCGTCGCTATTTAGTAAGCCTGGCTGACTGTTGAGTGTCATGGGTTCTCTTGTTTCTGCCCCCGCAGCACTGAAATGCTGGCGTGTGCAACTGCACCCTGGCTTCTTTGCCCTGGGTGCCTGGGTCCTCCTGTTTGCATGGCACTTTAGGACTGAGCTGTGTCACCTGCCCTGAGTGTATTAATCCTTTCAGAGGTTGTGAGGATTAAGGGGTCAGTGAGTGAAAGGCTCATGGTACCATGGTGCTCAGGCAGTGACTACACATCTGCAGGTTCTCCCAGGCAGGAGATGACACTGCGGTGAATTTCTTTGCTCTCAGTGCTTTCATGGGTGCCAGGGAGTGCTTAGGGCTAATCATCCCAAGGGTGAGTGTAGAGGCTGAGTGTCAGCTGCTCATCACAGTTGCATGGTTTACAAACACTTCTCCCCCAATATCTGATAGTTTTAAAGCTCCTGGTTTTCAGAAGAAAAAGTGTAATTTGTTCTGTAAACCTTCAGTATATGACTGTCAAGTGTGTCTCTATCTGCAGAACCATTTTATCTCTATGCTGCTTCTGGATTTAACACCGCAAGGGTCATGGTTTGGATATTAAGTCTTCCCCTCAAAGACCATATGTTGAAGGTTTGGTCCCCAGCTAATGGCTCTGGAGTCATGCAAACATTAGAGTATGGGGCTCGATTGGAGGAGGGAGGTCACCGGGAGCTTGCATTGATGAGTGTATTTTGTGCCTGTTCCCCGTTTGTTCCCTGGCTGCTGTGAAGTGAGCTCCTTTGCTCACACTACACCCATTCTAGAGGTTTTTCTGCCTCAGTGCAGATCTACAGTGATGGAACCAACTGGTCACTGGACCCTTTGAAGCTACAAACCACATGGTTCTTTTCTCCTTAATGTCGATTGCCTCAGGTGTTTTGTCACAGCACCAGGTAGTAAGTGTGTTGGGAATACTGCCTGTGAGTGGCAGTGGTTCAGGGGTGGGGCGGCTCTGCAAATGCTGTCCTAAGTTTCCACTCTGCATTCTCACTTATCTGTATTTTGGATGTGTGAGTGGATAGTTTTGGCTTGAGGCCACAGTTGTTCAGGGACCTTCAGATGACATTTGGGAACCTTAGTGTGTCCCCAGAATTCTGGGCTCACTCTTCTCCAGCACAGGGAGATTGTCTAAATTTCGCTGATTCTCACAAGAATAGGGATCTTTGGGCAGTTTTTATTCTTGAGAACAGAACCACTTCCCTGTTACCATCACACAATCACTAATAAGGCAGGTTGGACCTGATGGTAGGAATGCTAATGGGGCTCCGTTTATGACACTAAGGTAAACCTGTGCTTAGGTATAGTTGTTGAGATACAAATCTCTCCATAGTTCATGCCACAGTTCCCAGCTCCCTGACTTTTCAGTGTCAACCTGTGGAGCAACATCAGGCTTGCAAACGTCTCTCATGTGCATCTTGCATGGCCTTGAAAATGACAGTCACAAGAAGACCCAGGAGGGAAAAGATTGCATAACTGGAAAAGGTAAAGAAAAACTCCCAGCACAATTGGAACCATCTTGAACAGTGGGGAGCAGCCACAACGGTGTGTTTCTTTAGTGTTCCCAGCTATAAGTGAGAAGAGAAAATGTGCATCCTAGGTGGCAATGCTGTGGCCTGAGGAAGGGATCTAGACCCGAGCTGATAATTTTGGTCTGAATTAAAATAAATCCCAGGGTTTCATATTTAAAAATGAATGTGCATGATATAATGCTCTCCCTAATAATTTATCCTTTAGTTTAAGAGTTATGAAGTTCAAAGTTATTACTATTAAATAAAATCAATGGCTCATAAAGCTCACTGTGCTAACCCTGGGCTTTGAGGAGCCCCTGGGCTTCTACCAGGATATCCAGTGCTCTCATTTATAGCTAAAAGTTGAGTGTAACTTCTACTTTATAGGACAGTCCTTGCATTCTGGCTCAGAAGTAGTGCCCCTGATGATCCCTGAGAAAGCGTCAGCCCCTCTCTGAGAGCTTGGGTACTAGCTCTGTAGCATGCTGGGAG
The DNA here is from genome assembly GCF_964271855.1 of Acomys minous. Taxonomy (NCBI): domain Eukaryota; kingdom Metazoa; phylum Chordata; class Mammalia; order Rodentia; family Muridae; genus Acomys; species Acomys minous. The sequence continues at coordinate 12,325,887 of NC_140495.1, read as the reverse complement.
CAAAGGGGAGCTCGACATGGGTGAGGAGACCAAAGCAGCAGTGGTAGGGTGCAATAGCCTGGGGCTGGGGAGGGCAGAGCCACTCAGCTCTGACCCAGCAAGAACATGGCCAATCCCACTGTAATAGGCATGGCTGCAGAATGTTCTGGGAGATGAAGTTGTACAACCCAGATAAAACATGAGGACCAGTTAGCTGGTCATTCTGGCTGTAGCCATGGATGGACCGAGCAGAAACAAGGCCTGATCCATCTACACAGGGCTGTCCTGTAGGAGGGAGGAAAGCAGAGCTCAGCCTATCATTTGAGTTCAGAGCAGAAGTTCTCTGTTGGTGCCAGACGCCATATTGGACACCGAGGAGACCTTGGCAGAGGAGACCATGTGGCTAGGCTGCGCTTAGTAGATTCCACCCATCCCTTGTTTAGTAATCAGAGGTTCCTACCCTACACTGAAGAGCTGGGAAGGCAGCCTCCCCACTTGATTGGGACAAAAGCTATTAGCAGTCTTGGGACTTTTCTAGCTTTAGGGTGGTGCTAGGACTGGAGGCAAGGAATCCCGAGGCCAGCAGAAAGGAGAAGAGGAGGAAAGGAGAGAATACAGAAGGCAAAGCCACAGCCACAGGCAAAGAAGACAGAAGAAGACTCTGGCAAAGGGATGGCAGAAAGGGTTACTCTGAAGTGGCTGTATTTCAGGCATTCGTGTGGTACAGTATAGAGAGAAGCTGGTCCACCTTCCGGTGCTTTCAGCATGATGATATGAGGCAAGGATTGGTTAAGAGTAAATTGTTCAGGCACAGATAAGAGTCATACAGTCTGGGTCATCTTGGAGACCAAGAGGGATGTGTGGTTCCACAGAGCTTCATAGTTCATTACAGTGACTTGGTGTCCCAAGGGATGTCGATGACTGTTGCATGTTAAAACTTGAGATACACCAGGGTTGAGATCTTCCTCATCCACTGAGCTGGGGTGGGTTGGTGGGGGACTCCCCTTTTCTGAGGACAAGGGGAAGGGGAAAGAGGGCAGGAGGGAGGGGCTGGGAGGAGAGGACGGAGGGGCCTATGATCGGGTTGTAAAGTGAATATATAAATTAAAAATAAATGTAAAAAACTTGTGATATAAAATGCTGTGAATGTTCTAGACTATGCTTTGATTGTAATGTATAAAGATACATACATACATACATACACACACACACACATATATATGTATATATATTTAAGTTATATTAAAGTACTGTATTCTGCTCCTAAATAGCCTTGAAATTTTTACTTAATTAAAATGGGGGCTGGGATATAGCTCAGTTAGAGCACACTTGCCTAGCACACATGAAGCTCTGGGTTTGATCTCAGCACCACATAAGATTGGATGTAGTGGTGCATGCCTGTAATTCCAGCATGGAGGAAGAGGGTAGAGGATCAGGAGTTTGTCATTTTCAGCTACACAGAGAGTTCATGGCTAACCTGGGGTAAACGAGACCCTGTCTCAAAGACAAAAAGGGCAGGTGAAGGGAAAATTTGAAGACTCCTATCTTGCACCAAACATATTCTGTTGGGTGTGCTTGCAGGCTTGTCCTCCCTCCAATAAATGTAAACGGCCCATAATAACTTATCATTTTAAATTACCTTATAAGGTGGTAGTCCACTTTTTGACATTTTGAGACAAAAACAGTTCTGGGCAGTAGCAGAGGCCTACTTAACTTTCAGTGAGACTCCTCTTATCCAGGCAGTACCATACATTTTGGGGGACCATCTTTGCGTTGGGATGAGAGTAGAAACCCACATTTTGTAGTATCATTTTTCATCTCTTTGTCTCCTGCCCTGCCCTTCTCTTACTGGTTGGGGCACAGAGGAAAACACTCTATTTTGGGAGGTGGGAGGAGACTGGGCGTGGGACTCTCATCCTGTGGAATTTGCAGCAGTCTTTTGAATGTGGAGTGCACGTAAGGGATCCTGGGCAGCAAACAGTTTCTCCACAGAAATCCCCAGTACAGTACAACAGTCCCAAAGATGGCTGTAGAAGGGCACTGTCACTCCCCTAGCCTGGTTTCCTGCTGGGAATCTTATATCTACTTGGACCCAACTTTTACTGCTCTGCCCATGCTCCTGAATACTCCCAGGAGGTGACCTTTCTGATGTGCCTCCTTGACTCTCCTCTTTGTCCTACATTGAGTCACTCTCCCCCGCAGGTGACAAGCATTTGCTGATGGACTGGACCACAGCACTGTGAACCTATGTTGGAGGGAACAGCAGTTGCAAGCATCCTGGTGTGCCTCCCATCTCCTGGGCACAGTGTTTGGGATTTGCTGGGGAAGGGGACAGAGAGGACTTGCATGCCACAGATGGAGACAGGTGGACACCATTCACTACTAAGGAAAGAACAAGAATATTTGTATAAAACATTTTTTAATACAAGTCAGTGGTTACAAAATTTTTGAGCCCAGTGGGGCTGGCCCCCTGTTTCTTCTTGGCTTTACTGACATCTTTGGGGTCGGAGCACTATGAGCTGACTCTACACATTCATTTAGAGGCTGTGTTGCCATGCGGTGCTGGGGTTTTCACTGAGTTTGCCTTTAGTATTAATAGTCAGGAACTGAAGTGAGTCTTTAGGACTCATTTCTACTTCTCCTGGAAGACCAGACTTTATTCCTGTGGTTCCATCTTTTGTTTGCTGATGAAAGCGCAGTGTGTTCGCGCTAATTGGATTTGTCTGTTTGGAAGTGTTTTCTGCTATCATAATGAATGCAAAACCAACAACTATTATTTACAAGAACTTCAAGCAGAAATATACTCCTCACGAATGAATCTAAAGTTAATTTTGTTTGGAAACAGCTGAGTTTTGAAAGGGAAAGACACAAATGCCTGCCAGCCCTTTGCCATCTGCATAGTTTTGGAGGCATAAAGCACTGTAAATGTTTCGCTCCAGTCATGGAGTCCTTAGGGTTTTGAGTGGGTCTCTGGTGTTTAAGAGAGACAAGTGTCTGTTACTTTGACTTTTTACAGAAACAAAGGCTTGGAGGGCCAATCAGGCGGGAGGCCAGCACTGCTCCAGATGTCCTCGGTCTGAGGCCCGCGGTCAGGCGGCCCTGTGCCTCACCCTTGGGGAGACAGAAGATTGCAGAACTGAACTGAACTCTGCCAATGGCTACCCGCAGCCACAGCACACACCGCCCGTGGATCTGTTCCTGAGGGGCGTGTTCCTAGGGGAGTTCCTAGATGGTTCTGGGAGCCGAGCTGTGTGGTGAGCATTGTGCTGTGTCGCAGTCACACCCAGTAGGAGCACATTAGAACTTAAGAGCAGTTGTCTTGGGCTTTACAATAGGAAACCTCTGTCTTCTAATTCTTCCAATCCATTTGCCAGTACCTTGACACAGATGTATATTAGTCCCTGTGCCTGGTGGCAATCTAACTCAGGTTCCAAATATATTATATGTGTTGATATATATTTATTATTTTTTGACAAGATCTGCGAAAGGATGACTGCAAAATGTAAAACAAGGCTTTATAGACTGGACTACCCAAAATGGTCTTCAGATTTAAAAAAAGAATTATCCCATTTTTAGCTGGTACAGGCTTACATAAAGACATATTCATAAAATTTATGATGTGCTTTAGAGTGTTACCCTAGAGCCTACCCCCTTCGCTTCCTCTCCCTTCCCATTCTTGTTAAGTCCCCTCCATTGCCCTAGACGCATCTGCTTCCGTTTTCCTGTTACTAAGTATACATAAGATTTTTGTGAATCTATCTAAAATCTAGAAACCACAAAAGTGACCAATCACTTGGCATTTGTCTTTCTGGGACAGGCTTAATTCACTTTATACAGCTGTCTCCATTTTCCTGCAAATGAAGTAAGCTTCTTTTCCTGAGTAGGTGAAGAGTGTCCATCGTGGAGAGAAAGCTCAGTAGCTGAGACCATGAACCGCAGAGGACCAGGATGTGCTTCCTAGCACTCGTGCCCAGCAGCCCGCAGCCACCTGCAATTCCGGCTCCAGGGGATCCATCACCCTCATCTGGTCTCTGCAGGTACCATATTTATGTGCACATACACATAGATAGACAGGTACATAGAACCATGTTTTTAGAAACATGCATTTTTATGTGTATGATTGGTATTATATATATGTATATATATAATACATTTTCTTTATCAATTTCTGAATCAATAGACAACTTGTAACTTAGTTTTTTGTCACTAGGGCTGCTATAAACATTGATGTGAAATTATCTTTTTCACACATTGAGCTGGAATCCTTTGGGCATATATGGCAGGTCTAATCTTAGTTCTCAATACCGAGGGAGACTGTAGAACACACACACACACACACTTGCAGAGACAGAGAAGCACCCTGCCGAGTGATGATCAAGGAGGAAAATTTTACATTCCTAGAACCAAATGAAAACGAGAACATGGCATTTCTCGCGTGGGGGATGGGGAATGGTGGTCAAAATGTCTGCGGGTCTCAGTGGCCCGAGTCTCCACCTCAGGGTCCTGTCTCGCTGACCACAGGGTGTCTGATCCTTGCTTGTGGGGCTAACTGTTCCAGCATCCCAAGTGTGCTGTCCTCACCTGCAGCCGCCTCACTCAGAACTGACCACAAGGTCATTTTTCTAACTTACTTAAGTTGATAGGGACTGATGGCACATTTTCCTTGATTGTAAGCTTCTAGTTTTATTTTCATGGACAACGCCAGGTACCCATCATGAGGCACTTTTGGGCAGTTTGATTTCCCAGTATGCACTTGGATAAAGTAAAGAAAGAATGATTGCACCAGATGAGGAAAACCTGAGAAGTTGGGGGACCCTGTCGTTTCCTGATTCCTTCCTGCGCCTCACTCTCATGTGAGTTCTTGTTTGTCAAATGAGCAAGGGCAGAGGCCCTTACGCACATCTTGAGGAGGCTGAAAAGCCTGTCACACCTACAGACAGATATTCATTTGGTCCTTCTATATAGGTCAGAAGGACCATGTAACCTAGGCAGGGAGGGCCAGGGACTCATGGGCCATTCTGAAAACCAGTTGGAACTACAGGGCAGGGACAAGCTTTTGTCCTGCAGAGCACAGTAGACTCCAAAGTGGCTCCAACGTGGATGATGAAACCAGGCAGGAGCCACGCCAGAGCAAGGATGGGTCTGGAAACGAGGACCGGGGTCTTCAGGCATGCAGCGAAGCTGGCAGAGGAAGCAGAGGCTAAGAGCCCAGTGTACCAGTGCCTGCCAAGTCACAGTTCTGGCAATGGTCTCAAGAGGATGCTTGCTTCCCCTTCAGACTTCAGGTGGACACACACATGCTCACTGGAATCACAGAACACACGCGGTCCTCTCTATGGAATTAGGTGAGGGTTTTCTGACAAGGTGCTTATGTGAGCCTCTGGTCATTGCACAGGGGGAGCTTACTGTAACTCAGCGATCAGGATGAGAGTCGTGTTGAGAGCTGTCTATACATTTTCCTAGGGCCACAGTAAAAATACAGAACCTGGGGAGTTCTAAACATGTATGTTGTTAAACCAGTTCAGCTGGTGATAAAATGTCAATAACACCAGCAGACAGCTCGCTCTTCTACGTTCAGTGGCACAATTTCATGAGTTCTAAAACAGTGACGGAACTGGCACAACTCTGTTTCACTTCTTCATCTGGAGATACGAGGCAGGTGTTTAAGTCCACTTTCCAAGTATTTGTCTTCATTTACCAGCTCTTCACTCCCACTCCGTTTGCTTGACAGGGTAATAGTTCTGGGATGGGGCCCTGGTGTGACTTAATTCTGCCTTCTCTCTCTTAGACACCTAACTGCTGCGTGATGTATTTGCTAACAGTTTAGTGAGGGAAGGTGACCAGAAAGTGTAGTTGCTGCCATAGTCACAGAGAGCCTGCTTTCTGGATGGATTGACATGGGTCTTTGTTCAGATAGATCTGTTCCATGCTGAAACTGCCCAGCCGCAGAAGATGGGTTAGCAGGCACTGGGAATGTCAGGGCTGGATGGGACACCCCTAGAAACAGGTGTCCTATTTGTTGTTGCAGCAACAGGGGCCCTTATCTCTGATGGAGGCAGGGCAGGGCAGGGCAGGGCAGGGCAGCTCAACAAATTAGGAGAGGTGCAGAAACAACAAGGACCACTGGCCTCACAGGGTCCTCTTCTTATTTACTCCTGACAAATGTGATTTATGAAGCCTAGCTCCTTTGTCCTATTAGAGAATGGAGCTATCGCTTCGTGTCCCGACACCATAATTTTGTTTTAAACCAATTCTGTCGATTCGTGTGCATTTCTTGGGCACAATTTGTGCCCTTCTTTGTCAGTTCCATAAATCATTATAGATAAGTAAATCCCTGTCTTAACCTTTTTGGAAAGATAACGTGACCAGTGCTTTCTGAACATACTCCTGTGAGAATTGCTGTGGGGAGATAAATGCCGCCTGTCTCAATGGCACACTACCACACAATGGTGTGATTTATGGAGGGGAGTAGGCTTGTTCATTGGGGCTCAGCCAAGACTTTTCAAAGTGTGTGTGTGTGTGTGTGTGTGTGTGTGTGTGTTTGTGTGGTGTGTTTCGAAGAACCATGTGAAGTTATAAAAAGACATGCTTAGAATTCTTGACAAATGCACTGTGGTGAAGATTTCTGCAGTGGACTTCTGAGCATCATAGCAGGGCAGAATGCAGAAATTTTAGCCAATCTCTTGAACATAACTACCCTCTTTGAGGGATAGAAACTTTAATATATATATATATATATGTGTGTGTGTGTGTGTGTGTGTGTGTGTGTATCTATATACATATATGTATATTTGCATATAAACTTAAGATATTTATCTGTTTAGTGTGTGAATGTGCACATGTATGTGTGACTGTTCACGAATATGTGAGTGTATGTGTGTGTGCACATGGAGGCCAACCTTGGGTGTTGTTCCTCAGGATGCCACGTTTTAAAACATGGGTTCTACATGAGTCTATACGTAGAGTCAAGTGAGTATGAGAAGAGAACATGGAAGTGAGTATAGAAGAGAAACGAGTGTGTGTGGCCAATGGGAAGAGCCCTGTCCTTCGTCGTAACTACAGCATTACGTACCTAAATAAAAGCAGAGTCATGGGTCCCAGGTTGAGTCAATGGTTGAGACTCAGGCTGTGGGGTCCAGCGCTGTGTGCAGGTTTGGGGCGATCCTCTCTGCTCCCCGGCTTCAGCTCACAGCCACACCTGCTCCTGCACCTGCTCCTGCACCTGCTCCTGCACCTGCTCCTGCACCTGCTCCTACACCTGCTCCTGCACCTGCTCCTGCTCCTGCAGGGCCTCTCTCCTTACTCTGCTGCTAAGCACATCTGTCTCTCCAGTCACTTCCTGTTCCCAGGGCCACCTGCTCTTTTAAGTGTTTCCATCAATTCAGTTGGGGCTCATGGCAATAAAGCTTTTAAAACAAGGGAGCACCGCTGTCTCTAAGTCATGTGACCTAGGCTCCAGGCTCAGGAGCTGAGAGCTGAGGTAGGATCTCAGGGCCATGTTTTTAGTGTCATCCAGTCTATAGAGTGTGCCCTCTGACCTCCATGTGTGCACCACGGCAGACATGTTTCCAGCCCCCCTCTAATGATGATGATAATAATTATAAACAACAATTATATAATTATAAAATTATTATAATAATAAACTATAGTAATAGAATACCAGGCAAGATAGCACATACTGGTAATCCTAGCACTCAGAAGGCAGGAGGATTTCCATGAGTACAGGGCCAGCCTAGATTAAGTAGTGAGGCTCTGACTTGAAAGCAAACAAAACAAACAAACAGCAACAACAAAATAAATTTATGGGATGTCCATGTAATGTACTTCAGTGTGGGCAGAATTAGGCTGGGACTGCCATTTTAAGTCATCTCAAAATGAACTCACAAATTCCTTCTCTCTGAAAACACATATACACCTCCCCCACACATTTTCTCTCTCACACACACTCATACACTTTTTTTTTTCTGTGTAGTTCTTGCAAACATTAGAGTCTAGATTGGGTTCTGAGAGGGTGGTTGGTTTGACTGTAGGTTTCTTTCTTTCTTTCTTTCTTTCTTTCTTTCTTTCTTTCTTTCTTTCTTTCTTTCTTTCTTTTTAAAGCAACACCCATAAAGAAGGAATTAGCGCCGGACTGACAGAAGAGTATTAACTTTTGTATAGCAATTTTAAAACAGGGGTCTCAAAGGGTCCCACGTAGGGTTGCAGAATTGGATAAATGCTCCAATGAGATCAACACTAGATGCTGACCCCCAGTCCCTGGCAAAGATTCAGTTTTGGAAGAGGGCAGTTCCTCTAGGGTCAAAGCAGTGGTACCAATGGGAAGAAAACGTCAGTCCTGAAGAGGAGATCTGGGTGTGCTGTTAGAATCTGCTAGAGTCTGTGAAGACAATATATTTACACGGAATAATAGAGAAGCAGTTGATGCACACTTGCAGGAGCCTGCCACGACCAGGGAGGCATGATGGCCTCCTTGTCTAACCAGGGCCGAGGCTGGCTAGGGTCCCTTTGCTATGTCCAATGAGTTTCCTTTTCTTTAATTTTCTCTCCTGCTCTCTCACCAATGAGAACAGAGTGTGCCAAGGGGTCCCTAGAGCTCAGCATCACCCAGTACTTTCAAGAGCCATCCTGATTGTTTCTTGATGTCCTGCATTCAGTGAGTGTTCAATTAGTATCCCAGAATGACCCCATCTGACCAGCACTAACTGGCTTAGTGAGTAATTAAACAAATAAACAAACAAACTGCGACATTGGGAGGGGGTTGTATTGGGGAGGGGTTTATAGGAAGAGTTGAAGGGCTATGAATATTATCGTATTTCATCGTGTGCACATATGAAATTCTAAGAATAATAAAATTAAATTAATAATAATGCATTTTAAAAAGAAGCAAACATTTACAAAGATAAAAATGAGGTGTGGTCTGGTGAGCTGATATAGTTGGTAAAGTGCTTTCTTTGCAAGTATAAAGACCTGAATTCGGTCTCCAGAACCTACAAAAAAAAGCTGAGTAAAGTGAGAGAAGGGAGGCAGAGAAGGTGTATATCTGGGGCCTGCTGGCCAGTCGCGCTAGCCTAATCAGTCAGCTTCAGGCCAATTAAAGACCCTGTCCAAAAATAAAAATAAAAATAAAAGGTGGATGCTTTCTGAGGAGGGACACTGAAGGTTGGTCTTTGGCTTCCACTGCACAAACATAACTCTGACCCCTGCACACATACTATAGAAAACAAAACAAGACAATAGCAACAACAATAACATTTTCTCTTTGTTTCTGTGTATACAGAATTAAAAGACCTTGAACCTTTATCCTGCTATCCCAGTAATCTTTCATTTTACTGTATAATTTATAAAATGAACACAGCTTTTCTATTTATGAAAAAGCAATTTGTTTATTTTTCCTATCCAAGTCCACTTTGGTAAACCTGTGAGTTTATGGGGGTTGTTTACAGGAGTTGAGAAACTCAGAAGAGGTTACATTACCAAGAGCCCAAACCATTGCCCAAAGCATTGACAGCAACACCAGCGGACAACCACAAACATGGCCAATGGGTTTGCTCTAGATGGTAAGCTCAGGCCTATATGAGGATCTGGCAAATGCTGTGTGAGCCTCAGGAGCCATTAAGTCTCAAGAGCATCCTTTGTTCTTCATGAGCAAAGGTGACTGGTGACGGGTCCCATCTGTTGAGTCTTGTGAGTGACATCACAGCTTCTCCTATTCAAGAACACACTGGTCACTTCCACCCTGAAGGAAACAAAATGCAGCCCAAGACTTGCTTTAGCATCTCTCTTCCAACTCATCCTTTCCCCCACTATGATGTAATTACCTCCATCAAGCGCTGTGTCTACTGTCTTACTGACATCTATACTAAAACCCTATTCTGTTGAATCTCAGCAATTTTTTATTACTTAAGTGAAAGGGCAGCTAGAACTACCCATGACCCTACATGCGCAGACTGATACTAACACTGATTTATATGTTTCCAGAAACTTAAAAATGCATCTGTGTTTATAATGATCAAAATATGGAATTAAACTTAATTTTACATTGCCCCCAATTTTCACTGAATAATAGAACAGATTATTCATTCTAATTCTGTGGCAATTTGTTTATATACACAACAATAGCTTTAAGGTAATATTTTCGAGAAAATGTAAAACTCTTATTTCTTTGGTGTTTTCCTTTGCAGAATGGGACTTTTGATGTCATCTGGTGGAATGTGTTCCATTGAGAGGTACAGTCCTCATTGGAGCAGCTCTGACTCACTATAGGGAAATGCCTTGGGGTGATAGGAAAATGGGGCTAGGCATTACTCAGTCTTACTGCAGTGGTGAATGACTCAATTCAGAACAGAGTAAAATCAACTTACTCCTTTCTAACATTATCTTTTCTTGGATGTTATTATTATTTTTGATTGTGCACGTCTCCATGTAGGTAAGTGTGGGTGTCTGGGGACCACAGGTGTTGAAGCCGGAGTTGTAGACTATTGTGAGCCACCTGTGTGGGTTTTGGGAGCTGAACTCATGTGCCCTGGTAGAGCAGTAAGTGCTCTTAGCCTTTAAGCCATCCACTCAAGTCACCCCCTTCTAACATTAAGTGACCTTCAGGTTGGCCTTGATCCTAGAGGGCTTTGCTGGGCCTAAGGCATCTCCTTATTCCAGGACTTAGCCCCAAGGAGGAGCCTTGAGCTCCATGTTGCTCTCACGGAAGAAGATGGGACCACAGGAGCAAAACAGATCAGACAAGCTCCGTGTCAGCTCATGAGAAGCCAACATGAATAGCGGTGTCCCTGCTGCCCAGCTTGTCTCTATAGGATGAACCGATGTACTTTGGGGAAGCACTCACCATCATGTGGCCTCTGCTCCCTAGGGGGAAAAAATAGAAAAGAGAGAGGGAATAACAGACCTCGTTTGTAAAGAGTTTGCCATCTAAGAGAATGTTACGCATGGTACCTTGCAAAGGTCACAGGTCAAAGGGCTCTCCCCTACCCTTTATTTTGAAGCAGAGTCTCATGTATCCCAGGCTGGCTTAAGACTCACTGTGTGGTTGAGGGTGATCTTGAGCCTCTGCTTCTCCTGCCTCCAGCTCTGCAGTGTTGGATTGCAAGGATGCTCCACCAAAGTCCACGAAGTGCTGGAGACCCAACCTAGGTCTTCACGCAAGCTGGGAAACCACCCTGCCAATTGCACTACACGCTCTGTATACTCAGCTTGCTTTTTAAAGAGAGAAAAACTTTTCTGTGTAAGCATCTAAGAGAAATCATAAAAGAAAAATGTCATAAATACTTTCAGCTTATATTTATCGAGGGTCGATGAGGCCACTTTACATCCGTCATCTTCAACAGCTTCGTGTGGCAGGGATCGCCATTGCTCCCTGTCAGGACACCGAGGCAAGGGGTATCTAACACCAACTCACAGTGAAAGTGGCTGGTGCGGTTGGTAAGGAAGCAGAACTGTAAAGCTATGGCTTGCTCCCTCCCACCTCCTCCATTAGAATGCCAGAAGTGCCCCTTTCTCCACAGCATCCTGCATCTTTAAGGGGCTGCGCAGCCACATGGGCTCACACATCCTGTTCAAGGTCACCGAGAACCTCACATGATCAGCCCGAAGCCTTGGGCATTTTGTCCTTGTGGCTACACCCTGTTGTGCGCGTGCCTTCGATAGCATCTCAGGGAACACACTGGGCCTCTGGCACCGGGTCTGCTTCTTGTTTAGATACGGCCGAAGCAGATGGAACACCTGGAGATTGTACCTAGATGCTGTCTTCAGCTGAAAACAGAGGGCCCCCTGGCTTCCCTCTGCACCTAACGCAAGTGTAGGGTCTATTGTGGTTTTGATAGTTTTGCTGAGACATTACTTTTCATTTAGAGCTGAATGCTACAAAAGCCGAGTTCGCATTGTGTTTGCAAATTCTGCCCGAGGATGCAAACAAAACTCTTGTCCCTTAAGTGGCACAGCATGTGTACAAATGGCTTCTCAACAACAATTCTCCGTAATTGCGCATGCGAGGAATATGTGTTCACAAGTGTATGCGTGCCTTTAATTACTTTTGATTACATGGCACGTCCTATCCTACCCTCTCAAAATGAGAATTCTCTATGTACCGATGGCTTCCTGAGTTGGATACAGGCTCCTGCAGGGTAGAATTTTCTTCTATAGATTGTCTAATTGGAGCTGGGGAGGAAGAAGAAAAAATGGTGGGGACACTAATTTCTGAATAAGTAGAAAGAAAATCTAAGTGTGGGTTGTTGGACCCCGTGGTTTTCCCAAGCAGTCTGGGCAGAACAGAGTGAAATGGTGACCACCTCTCTTGACGGGTGAGGTGGGGCTTTCTGCAGCCCTAAACAGCATCTGGTGTTTCTTGAGCAATGCTTGGTGAACGCAAATGTTGAAAAAGCTGAGCAGAGGCAAGAGAGGAACACGTGGATGGAATGGTCCCCAACAGCCCGGCTCCACCATCTGTGCTGGGGACAGTGGTGAACATGCCTTGTGAAGATCCCAGGCTCTCTTAGCTGGCGTTTTCTATTGCTGTGATAAAACACCATGACCAAAAGGCAACTTGGAGAGGAAAGGGTTTACTTCATCTTAAACCTCTCAGGTTACAGTCTATTGCCGAGAGAAGGCTGGGCTCAGGAAAGATCTGGACCTTCCAGGTGGTGTGAAGATTTGGTGAAGTCATAGCTGTGCACAAGCTAGTAACTGTCACTAGACACCAGCTCTGCTGGTACCTTGTTCCCAGTTCCACACACTCCAGAGGCAAGAACTGAATATGTGCTGTTTAGTTCACTGTCTAAGGTATTTTTGCAAGAGAGCCCAAAACCATACAGGAAGTAGAACCCTCCTTACTTACACATTTGTGTCTGGAGCACTAGGTGACTAGTTGTGGGAGCAGGGAGAGGTTGAGGGCATTTTCAGCTAGATCTGCAATATAGTGATGCTGACTGCAAGGGCTGCATGAGCTGCAGGGTCTTCTCCCAAGAATATCCGTGGCTTGAGTGAGCCTATCCTTGGCAGCACGGTTCTGCAGCCCAGGCATGACAATGCTGTGTCCTGCCTTGTGTTTCAGTTGTTTTTTGGGGGGGGGCATTGTCCAGCTTTTCTAGACTGCACACTCACTCGGCAAGCTGTACCATGAGTTTAACCCACAGAACTTGGTTTCCGGCACATAGAAAGCATTCGTCGTAATGAACCATTAACAGCTCGCCTAGACAGATGAGGCCTATTGGCTCTGAAGGCCTCATCGCTTGCTCTCTTGGAGGTTCCTCAAAGACCTTACCCTACAACCAGGCAGCAAGGCATGGTTAGAATAATTGCAGGCTCAGGTATGGCTTCCTGACTAGGGCTGAAAGGAAGCTGGCGAAGCTTCAACAGACCTGGAAGCTAAAGGCGGGACCCACCTGCCAGGGGGGAATTTGTGTTTCTTAAAACTTTCCATTACAAACAATGGTTTGTAAGAGAAAGCCACTAATTAAAGTGGACTTCAAGCTTAAATGGGATCGCTTCATGGAAAACCAATTCTGACTTATGTTTTTATTAGATACATGCCTGTGTAGAACCCACTGAATTTGGAAACATTTTCCCTTATTAAATGTAAATTATTTGTGAGTGGAGACTAAGAGAATATATTCTAAACCTAAACTCATTAAGTATCTTAGGACCGAGGTCAACGCATAAACACGCCATCTTCCTCTTACACCCAGACCCTCATGGTTTGATTGGAACAGCCTTGCCCAGAGAGAAAAGAGGGGAAGGGATTTTTATTTTCTGTAGGATAATTCTTGAGACAGTTCTCTCCCAGAATAGAGAGAGGGTGGGGATTTTATTCTGGAAAGCTGTATGTAGTCATAGGAAAAGGCATTTGGATCAGGTTGGGGAGTGTGGTGGTTTGAATAAAAAGGGCTCCCATAAACTCATATATTTAAATGCTTAGTCATCAGGGAGTGGCACTTCTTCAGAAGGACTAGGAGGTGTGGCCTAGCTGGGAGAAGTGTGCCATTGGGGGTGGGGTCTTAGGTTTCAAAAGTCCAAGCCAGGCCTCTCTTCCTGCTGCCTGCAGATCTGGATGGAGAACTCCTAGCTGCTTCTCCAGCACCATATCTGCCTGCTTGCTGCCATACTACCTGCCTCGATGACAGTGGACTAAATCTCTGAAACTGCAAACCAACCCCAGTGAAAGGCTTTTAAAAAAAAAATAAGGTTTGACTCGGTTATGGTGTTTCTTCACAGCAGTGGAACCCAGGGAGGGTGGCACGCACACCTTAAAATGTACACTGCTGCATACATTTCTTGAATTATGGTTCAAGAAGGAGAGGTGGGCACCCACAAGTCCTTTGGGTCCATAGGCTGAACCAGGAAGATGAGGATGGGAAGAGTCCTGTGCTCAGCTATGTGGCTTCATACGTATATTTACAGAAGATGCTGGGAAGACTTCAGTGGCACTGTAGACAGTCTACAGAAGATCCCTGCCTGCGTTCAGGAGTAGGCACAAGGCCGTTCTCAGACAAGCCATCATCTTCTTCTTTTTTAAAAATTTCATTTCTTTATTTTTATTTATGTATTCATTTTTCTTTTTGTTTTATTTTTAAAAATATTTTATTAATTTATTCATATTATATCTCAGTTGTTATCCGATCCCTTCTATTCTCCCATTCCTCCCTCCCTCCCTCCCGCTTTCTCCCTACTCCCCTCCCCTTTGACTGTGACAAGTCATCTTCTAATGAGATTGTTTAGGCACAGCAAAAGGAAAGGGCGCCTTGAAGGTGATTTAATATAGGAACATGTCCCGCTCCCCCAGGTTTCTTACCTCTCCTAACTGCTAATGTCAGCGTTTTGGAGTCTTGAGCAGGTTCATTTTCTCTGCCAGTTAAAGAGTTAACAGGTAGGAAAAAGTCTCAGACACAGCAGGCAGCTCTTGGAGAGTGCATGTGTGACAAGAACAAGGCCTCCTGTTTCATGCTAAGCATCCTCCAAAAGTTAAAAGTGAAACCAAAAAAATACACTATATGTCACAAATTCTATAAGAATAGTTACATTTAGTCATCAAAATTTAAAAAACCTAGAGAAATAAAGTAAAAATGACAGAGCCTATATATAAAACACATTCCAGAAACTGGGCGTGACAAAAAGTACATAGGCTCTGTCAGTGGTGGGGACGTGTTCTGGTGTTCTGTATCCTCGCCGTTAGCCTCCGATGCTAAACCTCTTCTGCTGGCATCTGGTATGGCCAGCTCACCAGATCTGAAGGGAGGCCCAGAGCACTCTATAACAGTCTCAGTTCACTTGTTTTACTTCCCTCCTACCTGTGGTCACTCTTTTTTATAAAAAGATTCATTTTATTTTAAAGTCTCTCTCTCTCTCTCTCTCTCTCTCTCTCTCTCTCTCTCTCTCTCTCTCTCTCTTCCCCCCTCCCTCCCCCCTCTCTCTCCTCTCTGCCTGACCATCTGCCTGTACATGAGTGCAGGTGCTCATGAAAGCCAGAAGAGGGCATCTCAGTTATAGGAGCTTGAGCTGTAGGTGCAGGAAGCAATCCTAGGTCCTCTTTAGTGCAGTGTAACCCCTCCTCCCTGTGGCTCATCACCCTGTTAGTCCCTGAGAGTGTTCAAGCTCAGAGAAGCTTGTGTGTAATTTTTCTATGTCATCCAAACGCTCTCCTACCTTGGTGCTTGACAGAGAGATTGAAGTGGGAATCGAGTTCAATTTGATGTAGAGCAGCTACCATTTGCAGTCATCACGATGTGTGGAGAGAGACCACAGTCAGAGCCTCACTTGAACAGATTACAGAAGTCTTTCTATCCAGGGCAATAGCCCTAAATTGCAGGCAGGTTTTGTTGTTGTTGTTGTTGTTGTTGTTGAATGTTACAAGAAGAATCGTTCCCTTATCCACAGAGTGATTTTCCTCATGTACTGAGTGATTTGGAGATTGTTAAATCTATGGGAATATAGCTGGTGCTGGAGACATGGCTCAGTGGTTAAGGGTGGTTGTTGTTCTTCCCGAGGTCCTGAGTTCAGTTCCCAGTACCTGTGTCTGTCAGTTCACACCTTCTGTAACTCCAGCTCCAGGAGGTTTCACAGCCCTCATCTGGCTTGGTGGTTACTTGTGTGTACGTGCATGCTTGTACATACACACACACACACACACACACACACACACACACACACACACACACACGCAAGCACGCACAGGCACACATACTTCTTAAAAAGAGAATATAATTTTTTGTTAAAATATTTTATTCTCTGGAAAAATGAGAAGAAATTTTAACTTGAGTTTCTTGAGGTGGCGGGAGGATGTGATTTTTTTTTTTTTTTTTAAGAGATCAGATTTGGGAGCTGAGGGCGTAGCTAAATTGGAAACTATCTGCCTGGTTTTTAATTCTCTAAACAAATCTAAAAGATTAAGTTTTGGTGTGGCTTTCAAAAATTACTTATTTATTTATGACTATATTTAGCTGCACTGTGCTTCCCTTGGTAGTCTGACTTTTCTAGACCTTTCCTGGCATTCCCCTGTGGCATCCCAGCCCCCAAGCGGGACTCAGCAGTGAGCCGCCCTTCATGTGACTTTCTCTTTGTTAATTAATTTCTTCCTATTGTCCTATCTCTTCTCTTTTCCCTCTCTGCTCCATCTTCTCTCTTTTTCTCTCTCTTTTAATCCACATACATACTGTTTATTAGAAAAGCCACACTGTACTCTGTTTAGAACCCTGCAGACTCATCCGCTTTTGCCCCACATCCAGATTGTTACTAATTTTGTAACATTCTAAGCAGCAATATGCCATGATAAACAGTATTGGGCAAAAGCTGTTTTCCACTCATGAGTTTCAAAAAAAGAGTTCTTGGATCCCAAGCTGGGTTTTAGAGGAGTAAGTTTGTTTATTTATTTACTTCTATCACCCTCGCTTCTCCTGTTTGGACACTGCGGAGGTTGTCTGCAGAGTCTCCCAAGTCTGTTGAGTCGAAAAGCTACGTTTTATTTCTAGGTCTACTATGACTGTTCCTGTTTTAGTGCATGTGCTTATGTGCCTGTTAGTGAGTATGTAAGCTGCTGCAGGGCCCTGCCTTATTCTTGGAACAGTGCAGTCTCTCCTTCCCTAGAGACCTAATCAAAGGCAGATCCCGGCTCAGTGCCACAGGCTTCTCAGCAGGAGACGTCACCAGGCACTGGCAGGGTATTCATACAGACGGGGCATGCTGCGGTCCTTTCTTGTATCTAGTTTTTAAAAAACTTAGTGTGTGTGTGTGTGTGTGTGTGTGTGTGTGTGTGTGTGTGTGATGTGTATGTATATGTGCATGAGGTATGTGTGTGAGTGCATGTGTGATGTGTGTCTGAGTGTGAGTGCGTATGTGATGTGTATGTGTGTGAGTCCATGCTCCTTAGTCCTGGGATTACAGCTGTGCACCACCACGCTCACACAGTCCATGGGCTTGCCAGGCTGGGGAGATGGCCCAGTGGATAGTGCAGTTGCAGTGCCAGTGTGGAGACCTGAGCTGGGATTCCCAGAAGCCTCTGCAGAAGAGATGGGAGGGAGAGACGGGAGGATCCATAGCAGTACCCAGGCTGGAAGCTTAACACAGACATGCAAACAACAAGGGATCCCAGCACCTGGCTTTGTCCTCTGTCTTCCACATGCATACCATGACACACATGTGCTGGGTTTTTCTCCCTCCTCCCTCTACCTCTCTTACACACACACACACACACACACACACACACACACACACACACACAGAAATCCTTTTTAAAAAAGTAATTAGATACTTCAATAGCCTGGCTGGGTGGAGTGTGAGGACAGGGCGGACTCTTGAGGGTAAGCTGGGTCTTACTTGTCTTACCTGCAAACTCTGCTCACTGGCCCGCATGCAGAACTGAGTGATCGCACATGCGCGTGTGTGTGTGTGAGTGTGTGTGTGTGTGTGTGTGTGTGTGTGTGTATAGATGCTGAAGGACAGGACAACAGGAGCTGAGTGACTTGCAGTGCCAGCTCCTCGGTGCCCTGTGCCTTTCAGAAGCCTTCAGACCATAGAAAGAATGGCAGTGGCTGTTTTTCTGCATTTCAAGCCTCCTGTGACCTTTCTCTGTGAGCTAAGCAGACCCGGAGCCACCCATGACAGGAGATATTGTTTCAGGTTAGGTGTGTTCTCCCAGGGCAGAGCCTATAACGCCATATTGTATTAGATGCCGATTGCACAGTGACTGGTAATAAATGCCAACTACTGACATTTCAGTAGGAGGAGAAAGAGGTGGGGAGTTTTGGTCTGAGAACACCAGCAACAGAAGGAAGGCAGTGCCCAGGCTCCATTGGGGGTGTGAGCTTGGGGTGGAGTGCGTTCTCCTGAGCCCTCTCACTTAAAACCTCTGTTTTAGTTGTGGTGTGTGTGTGTGTGTGTGTGTGTGTGTGTGTGTGTGTGTGTATGATGGAATGGTGTGAGTGCATGTGGTGTGTGTGGGGTGAGGGTGTGGTTTGAGTGGTGTGTGTATGGTTGTGTGGTATGTGTGGTGTGTGTATATGTGGTGTTTGTGCGGTGTGAGTGTGTGTATAGTGTGTGTGGTGTGTATGTGTATACGGTTTGTGTGTGTGGTCTGATTGGTGAGTGGTGTGTGTGGTATGTGTGTATGGTGTGTGTGGTGTGAGTGTGTGTGCTTGTGTGTGTGTGTAGTGTGAGTATGTGTGTTGTGAGTGGTATGTGTGTGTGTCTGTATGTATGGTGTGTGTGGTGTGTATGTATGGTGTGTGTGGTATGTTGTGATGTGTGTGGTGTGAATGTGTGTGCTGTGTGGCGTGAAGGTGGTCTGAGTGGTGTGTGAGTGATGTGTGTATGGTTGTGTGGTGTGTGTGTGTGTGTGGTGTGAGTGTGTTTGTGTGTGTATGGTGTGAGTGGTGTATAAATGATCGGTGTGTGTGATGTATGTATATGGTGTGCGATGAGTGTTTTTGTGTTTGTATGTGTAGTGTGAGTGTGTGTGCGTTTGTGTGTGTTTGGTATGAGTGGTGTGTAAGTGATTGTGTGGGGTGTGTGTGCATTTATGTGTGTGGTGTGAGTGGTTGTGTGGTGTGTGTATATGGTATGTGTGTGGTGTGAGTGTGTGTGGTGTGTGTGGTGTGAGTGGTGTGTGAGTGGTGTGTAGGTGTGTGTGTGTGTGTGTGTGTGTGTGTGTGTGTGTGTGTGTATCAGATCTGGGGCATCAGATCTGGAGCTGGAGTTACAGGGGCTGTGAAGTTGTGATTCAGTTGATATAGGTATTGGGAACTGAACTCTGCTCCTCTGAAAAGGCAGCGGAGGCACCCCTCTAGCCCCTGCCCCTTTTTCTCCGACAGTCATTCACACCACAGGAAACAGGCATGCTGGGCAGGCTCCTCTTCCAATGCTGGCGAGAGCTCTCTGCCCTTCCTTAGGCACAGAGCTATTTCTCAGCCCCGCCCCCTTTGCTCCCAGCTCCTCTTTCCTCCTAGGCACAGGCTTATTGTGGCCCTGGGGACTTGACCTCAGGTAGGAAGTCTGTAGGCTCATATTGGATGCCATTTTGCACACCTTTGGTGCTCTGGCTTATCTGCATGATCCCATCTCATTGTCTCAGATGCTTTCTCCAATTAAGGCAACCTCTGCCTCAGCACCTCCCCCTATACCCCAGAGCCTGCAGAGCCATGTTAGGCAAATAATGGGACTAGTGGGTATTGTCCCCGAGAAACCCGGCTGTGCCTCTGGGAATCCCTGGACACACTACCTGTGAACCCCTGGTCTTCATACGAAACTGCAAGTGCACACTAAGGGACAAAGCCCCCTCAGCAGTCTTGATTTATTTCCTCATGCCTCAGTTTATTTGTGTGGAAGATAAGGCCCTCGGCCACCTTCCTCAAAAGGATATTCTGAGCTTTCACATAGAAGGCTTGACATTTATTAAGTCAGGGTCATAGGAAAGTCCTGATTTAATCTCTGAAAAAAAAAATGCCTTGAGAGTTGCAGACATAGGGACCATATAAGCATAAAGAATTTTGCCCATAGCTCTTGAGGAGGTGGCGGTCAGGCAACAGGGGCATGGCTAAGGCTTGGTTCTTCTGTTTTACCCTCAAGTCCCAGACAAGTGAAGGCGAGAGTCAGACGAACATCGTACACTTTCTGGTTTATGAGACATTAACCATTCACACTCTAACCGAGTGAGGAGAGTCTGAAATAGGAAAGGCTAGAGGCCTTGTGGCCAAAAGCTTACGGACACAAGTAGCTTCCTAATAGGAAGATAATATTTTTGGAAAAGACAGAAAAACTTGAACAGATTGGCACATATTCCCTGCACGTGGTCCTGGGTGTTAAAAGGACGCTTTCACACAGGCACGCTGTGTACTCTGAGAACGCAGCCTCCCATGCCTTCCTACCTCCCTCTTTGCCTTTCCTCTGCCAGTTTACTTCCCTGATCTAGGCTCCTTCCAGCTCCGTGCCAGATGTTCCTGCCTGAGTTCCCCCCTTGTCTTCCTGAGTCTGACTTTACACTACAACATGCAGTTACCAGTTCTAGCCACTAGGGGCGCAGCAGTAAAGGCTGATGCGGGAGCATCTCTGTAGGATGGATGCTGACTAGGAAAGGGGGGTCCTGGGGTGATACCCCGGCATGGCTGGGCCATGTGGTAGGTCTACTTTTAGTTTGTGTCCGCACTGATTCATAACCACACATCACTTGAGCTTTCTCTGAGGAAGTCGCTCCACTACAACTTTTCATGTAAATCTCTTCCTTAATGCTCTTGACAGTATTTCTAAGTAGGCATTATTTGCCCAGATGCTCAGCAAAGCTAAGTAATTTAAGTCTACAGCTAGAAAGAAATGAAGTGAGAATGTGAGTTTATGTTCCTTGTATAGCAACAACAGCAACAACAACCATAACTGACTCCATGCTATTCTCACAATGTCAGGAAACAAAATGTGGGTTTGGGTCAAAAGCTGTAGTATTTAGCGTTTGCCACTTATGTTTTTGTTTTTGTCTATGACAATTTGGCAACATAACTAAAATGATAAAATAAGCATTTAGTAATTGTCTAGGTTAATAGTGGATCTAGACTTATGTGAGCAAGTACTGTTACCACTGTTCTTATACTGATCAAGCAGACTACGCTTTTTGGGGGAATGACTGAAGGAGACCAGTCAGCGCCGAATTCTTGTGAAGGGAAGAAGGCCAGATGTTTTTAATGGTGTAGACTGCAAGGAGCTGGTGCACTAGGAATGCTGAGGAGAGAGTGGAAGCATTGTCACCCCCACTCACTCGAGTAGCAGAGCTAAGGCGCCTTGCCTTTCCATACCTGCTGTTGATCAGGACTATGATTCTTATTTTTCATAGAAAAAGATGTATTTGTAATTATTTGTAGTGTGTGTGTGTGTGTGTGTGTGTGTGTGTGTGTGTGTGTGTGTGTGTGCACATGAGTGCAGATGACTGTGGAGCCAGAGGCAATGCATCTCTCTGGAGCTGAAGATACAGGCGGTTGTGAGTACCCCAAGGTGGGTGCTGGGGACCACTCTCAGGTCTTTTGCAAGAGTTATAAGTACTCTTCCTTGCTGAAGCATTACAACAGACCCTATTTCCTAGCCCCGCCCCCCCAAAGTAAGAAATCACCAAGAATTTCTAATTGTTTATTTTCTAATGTGTCAGGAAGGGAGTTTCCCAAAAAGTAATCAATAATCAATTACTATCAGTTTTCAAATCAGAAACACAATAGAAATACTTTGTGTATGTCCAAGCATTCCTGTGTGTGTGTGTGTGCATGTGCACGAAGTCCAGAGAACACCTAGAAATAATCCCATGTCCAACATGAAGGGAAAACTCTAGGAGTCAACAGCTATGGTTTTCCTCACATTGACTGTTCACTGAGGAGGGAAAGCAGTGAGAATTTCAGAAGATTTCACTCTGAGGACGACATCCTGGTTGGCGTGCCGTGTCGCACACACCAGGGACCATGCACTCCATGTTGCAGACAGGGGTCTATTCTCTAAGGTCAATGCCAGGACCAGGGCCAGACGTACAAACCCTTAGGGCTCCTCCTGTCATCATTCTGAGTGGAGACTTGGTTTGTAAGTAAAGATGATAGTTACATGACTTGTAATTTATATTTAATAATTTGTTAAAACTCATCTGAGTTTTTTTCCCCACAGAGGTGTCTTCTCAAAGGCTCCTGGCCCCTCTTGGATTACTAAGCTCTTGATTTGCTGAGGTGCAAAAGGAGGAAGGTCCTGGTAGAAGGAGAGGGATTCATTGGGAGCTGCTAGGGTCAGGGGTACCAGGGAGGCGGGGAGGAAGGGTCAGGGAGATGGTGGAGAACTGGGCTAGGACTCCCTGCTGGACTTCTTCTCTGACCTCATGGGGTCAATTCTTCTAACCCTGAAACGTGACTGATGGGGTGGATTCTTTGTAAACAACGGCGAGATGACAGAGTTTTGTCTGCAGCCTATTCCGGAGTAGCTCAGAAGCAGCTTTCAAGGTCATAGACTCAGGGAGGCAAATGGAGAACACAATCTTTGGAACTTTCTAGAAATTTTGACAAAGGTTTTTATACTTGCCTAGATGATGGACTGGAAATTCCCAAATAGCCTTCTCTAGGTTTTAAAAGGATGAGGACAGCCAAACTGGCTGGTACCTCTGCTTTGGATACATATTCAGTTGAATGCAAAATGCAACTGTTTGTTGAACACTTACTCTCTAGAGAGAGTTGTGCTGGGTACAAGGAAAAGAGAGAGTCCGCAGTCTTCCACACAAATGTGTATTCCTGAAACTATGAAAAAGGTCCGTTCTTCTTCATATATTGCTCATAATCTAGTGACAGAGGGTCTAGCAATGTCCCAGTTTACACTGCAGAGCAAGATGGTAGGACGTCCTGGTACGACGCAGAGAGTCAAGGAACAGTAATGCATCATCAAGGAGGTTACAATGTCATGCTTGGTGTACAACTGTAGCCCTCTTGGGCTGAGTGATTACCGAAGGCCATAAACCTATATACTGAGATCTTCATATCCAGTGCTCTGTACCATGCCCTCCATTGGGCTTTGCTGCTTAATACCTGAGGAACTGACCTGCAAATTCCCACAGCTAGAGAGTGCTGAGCACAGGGACCTTACCAGCTACCGTGACCTTAGGGTCGCCTGTTAGAGCACTGGGTTTTCACTTGCTGCTTCTAATGGGGTACCAGCATCAGAAGGCTCATGGTTAATCTCAGGCACAGACCTACTCTCTGTATTTTACTTGAACACCACTCATCTTGAGATTTAAGGATTCTGACATGCAAACAATTTTTATTTCCCCCGACCCCTCTTCTGACCCTATCTGTACCTGGGAGTCGTGGAGACTGGAAAGACAGACACACAAAAGGGTCTTGTGAGCCGGCTTGTCAACTGATGTTCCTTAGGTCCTTACTCCAATAGGCCGTTAGCATCTTTTGCTGACCTGTGACTACCTTCCAGGGATGCAGTTCTGCCAAGGACAGGCACAGTCACAGCTCGGGTTCAGTTCTTGAGCTTTGTTGACTCTCTGGGTCTGTCCATGGTCACCTTGTATCACAGCTGGGCTATGCTAAGCACTGGGAGGTGGCTAGTGGCAGCAGCTGGGTGCTTAAGAGGATACTAAAACTACACATTGAGCCTGCACCTTCTCAGAGGAGCTGCAAGCTGTTCCTGGTATCAGTCAGTCACTCAGAAGGGACAACTCCTCATTGCTTTGACAACCACTGGGGGAGTGGGACCCCAGCTGCTTAAGTATAAGATGATTGCCCAAACAGAGGCATGTCCTTTATAGTATCCTCATGTACATGTCGTCCTCACGTAGTGTCCCAAGATCTCAACAATGCATACTATGATAGGCCAAGGCAGACGCTGTGAGTTTTGTGAGCCCGCCTCATGTGCTGCACATCGTCTGTTCCGTTACATATCACCGCCCACTTAAGACTAGCCCTGATTCACACAAAGACCAATAGGGAGACCACCTGGGGGGTTGGATACCATATTGTCCTTCTAATCCGCTGGAAAAAGGAAGCTGATGTTAAGATGCACATTGGGTACCCCCGTACCAAAAGCCTGCAGTGGACATGAGCTCAGTGAGAAGCGAGCAGGGCACGGGAGGTTTTCATTCCTTCCGGTCTCGAGGTTGTCCCAGTTAAATGGAAAATTGACTAGAGGGTGAAAGAGTCTGCACTGGGTCATGTGACCCACCTGTGATCTGCCTGTGGACCTGGGTTTGCGGGGATGTTGAAGGAGGATAAAACTGGGTGCTGGCTACAGAATGGGAGTAAGGCATCCAGACGACTGCGAGACCAGCTGCTGCCGTAGCTCAGCTCCAGACTTCATTCTGAGCAGCAACAAAAACATTAAACAGACAAATGATTCTTTGGTCTAGGAGGTTGACATGCATGGGATGTAGCCATGAAAAGTCTTTAAAATGGAATGGAAAAAAAAAAACCCAAAGCAAAACACTGGCTTTTGGGGGCCTGGGGATGTTGTTCAGATGGTAGAGGGACTGCCTAGCATGCATGAAACCCCGGATTCAGGCCCCACACTTCATGCACTGGGTGTGGTGGTCGGGGTGCCTTGAGTGTGGTGTAATCCTGACACTGTGGAAGTACAAGCAGGAGGATCAAAGTTCAAGGTCATCCTCTGCTATGCAGCGAGTTTGAGGCTAGCCTCGGCTAGAGATCCTTCCTGGAACAAACAAAACAAATCACGAAAACAAAACGAAGTAGAGCCGAGTCCAACCCCGATGGTTCTAATGATTTTTATTGCTCAGTGGCAAAATAAATCAAAGCAACATTAATCCCAAAGTCACTGTGTGTCATGTTGAAACATGTCAGTGACTGCTAGGAAGCAGGTCTGAATGCTGGGACAGGGCTCAGGAGAAAGGCATCGCAGTGTGGTGTGTTCTTGTAAACATCATCGGTACAGGTAGAGAGCGAGGTCCCTAGGTGATGCGAGCTAAGCCCCAGCTTCCTGTTTGCTCAGAGATGAAGCATTACCGGCTCATTTCCACTTCACACCTGCTGGAGCTAAACAAAATGCTGCCCTAGAGGAGAATGGATTCTAAGTTGGCTACATTTATCCTGTGATGTTTTTCTCAGTGGCACTCCCCTGTCCCTGGGTCCCAGCACGGTGGACTCATCCTCCACAATGCAGTCCTACATGGAGAGACCTCATGCTGACTTCCCATTCCCAGCCCCACCTGCTTTGGGGAAAAACACCCCAACTAAAATGGCTGCACAACCCCAGTAGCTCAGGGCTCTCCTCCTGTCCTCTCTCCCTCCCTCCCTCCCTCCCTCCCACTTCTCCTTGATGCTGCTTGATTCTGTGCCTCTGACCTTGCTCTGTCACCCCTGTGAGTCAGCAGAGTAGCGAGGATGCCCCGGTTAGCAATCTGTAGGTAAATCAGTTCTTTGCACTTGGTAATATGCCAATTGAGACCTGCCTAGGATGTGCTCCAGGGACTGAAGAGAAAGAAAGAACCATCCTGCAGGCAGAGTCACAAACTGAGCAGGAGCTGGAGTGAGCCCTGGGGTGTCTGGAGCTGGGAGGCTGGCCTTCTTTTGTCTCCGCAGGAGTCACCATGAGGTTGATTAGCCAGCATTGGGGACAATCACCTTGGAATCAGAGTAACACTTGGCTATTCAGATCCAAGCTTCTCTCTAGGACCAAACCATGACCTGGGGGCATACTCCAGCCTTGCACAGGTGGGCGGGAAGGGAGCTGAGTTCTGAGGCAGCCTGGGCTACAGCCCACTTGCTGCCCCCCCCGAGCTGCCCTCAGCTCTGGGTTGCTGCTCTCAGGCAGCATGGATCTGCTGTGCAGTGGGCCTGCCTGCTTCCAGATTGCTACCACAGCCTCAGATCATCAAGTCATCCCGTTTCCTGGCACTCATCAGTGCGGCTGCTCCTTTGGGTGGGCAACAGTGAGATCAGCAGCGCTGGTCTCCTGCATTCGGAGGGACTGCCGCAGTCACACGTCTACCAGGACATCCAGTGGGACGAGGCCTCTCTTCTTCCCACTCAGGACTCGGATGAAGCCGTCCTGTTCTTCCTCAGAAGTTACACAGATCTGAGTGCCAGCGGAGAGAAAGTTAAAGGTTCAGTTCAGCAGGAACAAGTGGGGACTTGCAGCATACATTGCTACTGATTGAGGGTACAGGAACACCCAGCTGGGAAAGGAGAGATGGCTCAGAGACAGGGAGCTGGGGGCGGCAATGTGAGAAAACGCTCAATAAAACGTTAAGTGCAAACCTGGGCTTGGAAATAGGCCCGGATGCAGAATATTTTCTGGGCTCTGGCTTTATGAGCGAGGATTAACAAAATGGCATTAGATACTGTGACTCCCCGAAGAGTCACCAGTAAGGAAAGAATGACAAAAACGTATCACAGAGTCGTCACGGGGCATGCAAGTTTTCAATATGTTATGCTGAGGACCTAAAATAATAGCTATCACCCACGGGGTCCTGTCCAGTGTGTGCATTTTATTTGTGCATCCTACAACATCAGAAAGCCAAGGGACAAGGTCATTACTAGCCCCAGGCAAATAAACCCGAGCATCCCTCATACTCCTGAGCGGGCACCTGTAGGAGGCTGTGAAAATCCACTTGGGTACCCTTCCCACTCACTGTTCACAGGCCAATGGAGGGAAGAGAAGGGGATGAGGCCTGATGGGAGAAGAGGTTCTTGGGAAGAGTAATTCTTTTTTATCCCCTTCATGACCCATTTCCACAGTTGAGTTGTGCCTTAGTATGTTTTCCCCAGAAATAGCCTGAGCTGGGACCCAGAGGATACACGGAAAGGTGCTTTTAGGAGTTTGAAACACATAGTAGTGGTATGGAGAAGGGAAAAACCAGGCAAGGGTGTGACTCAGATGGAAGGAAGCCACAGGTGCTCTGGACATGGGTGGCCCCACTGACTTGGGACAAGAGATGCATAGCAATTCAGCTGGGGCAACCTTGCGTTTGTTTCTAGGGGGGCTCACTGTAGAAGGAGCCCACCCGCCAGCGAATGTCAGCACAATCTGGAGGTAGATGTGTGACCCCTGGGCTCTGGGATATACACTGGGCTGGTCTGTGAGTTGTGTCGCAGAAACCTGACTGCAAGGAGGCTTAAAGTACAGGGCAGGAGGAGTTAATCCCAGAGAGTGGAGGATGTGCCACCTGTAGCTCAAAGCCTGGATCCCTGTCATGTGAGACAGAAGTAGCCGGAGGTCATGTTGGTCGCTGGAGCCTACCTGGGTAAGCTGAACCCCAAAGGTGGAGGGCCACCTGATTTTCAAAGGCGGAGACTTTTGTCTATACTCTCCACCCCTACACACACCCCTAAACCAAACCTGACCTGACCTAGCATGGAGGGGTTAGCAAGTCCTTGAAGAAGTGGCATTTAAACATAGAAGAATAAAAATGAAGAAAAAGGCAGCTGACAATGTTCAACCTAAGGGGCCAGGTATGGTAGCATGCACCTGTACTTCCGGCACTCAGGAGGCAGAGGCAGGCAGATTTGGGAGTTCAAGGCCAGGCTGGTCTGCAGAGAGAGAGTTCCAGGACAGCAAGGGCTATACAGAGAGACCCTGTTGCAGACAGACAGACAGATAGACAGACAAAGTTTGGTGTGGGCAGGACAGAGGTGGAGGGTGAAAAGAGGAAGGGGAAGATGGGGAGCCTTGTCAAAGCTTGGAGCATACTAGAAGCATAGGCCATGCTGAGCCCTGCTGAGTCCCTCAGCTCACTTTTTGACTTATCTCAGTGGTTATAATGGGGTCAGAGCCACTCACTAAATAACCACTGGCAGTTGAATGGGGCCACTTTGGTCAACTTAGAATTGCCCGTGTTGCATAGGATGTAGGTGAATCGGAAGAGTAAGGCTTGATGCTGTGCATCAGGGGTGATGGGCAAATGCAGCATCTGGCATAAGCTAAAGGGTTTTAAGATGACAACCAGAGTGGTCAGATTTACTAAAAATGGTACCTTCTTAATTCTCTTCCATCCCTTCCTGCCTCCGCTTTTCTTCCCCTACCCTCTGCTCTCTCCCTACCGTCTTTCGCTTTCTAGCCAGAAGACTTTTTCTTCCTGATTGGGCCAGCACAGTTACTTTTGGTCAGACCTGACCTGCGTACATGGTGCCAGCCTCTGTGGTGGAGATGGTGCAATGCATTCTGGGGAGGGGCAAGGAGGGACGCCCTGCCCCTATACAACGCATGCCTCCTGCCGTCTAGCCCAGCTATGAGTTGACCCTTAGCTCGATTCTTTTTCAATATGGGGAAAGCCTGTTTATGGTCTTCTAATTTTAGGACTTAATTTCTTCTCAAGTCACTTTTCCAGAGCAGTCTCTTTGCCGGGTTGGAGGTTCCTGCTTTGGAGTTAAACTCAACTTTCAATCCCTTAGTCTTTTGTCATAGCAGCCATTGTCATCACCACCATCATCGTCTTTTAAAAAAAGATTTATTATCTTATTTTTATTATTATTTACTTTTATGTGTATGCTTTGCTTATATGTATGTATATATGTATGTATGCATGTTTACCACTTGTGTTCCTGGGGGCACACAGAGGTCAAAAGAGGGCTTAAAGCCCCCTGGAACTGGAGTTAAAGACCATCAGGATTGGCCATATGGGTATTGGGAACTGGACCCAGGTCCTATGGAAGAGCAGCAAGTGCTCTTAACCACAGAGGAATCTCTCCAACCCCAGATTATTTTTTTTCAACTCTAGGTATGTGTGTATCTCTGTGCACATGAGTGCAAGTGCCCATGGATGCCAGAAGCACCAGATTCTCTGGATCTGGAGTTCAGGAAGTTGTAAGTTGCCTGATGCTGGAACTGAACTTGCATCCTCTGCCAGAGCAGCCTATGTGTTTAACCAATGAGCCACCTCTTCAGCCCTTATCACCATTTTTAGGCCCTGTTTCTCCCCTGGGTCTCAAATCCTCTAGAACTGGTCTGGACTCAGACTAATTTACTCAGTGTTTCAGGGTTGACTAAGCCTGTGTTAACCATGGCTCCCTCTAATGGGGCCCAGGTCCAGGAGTCAGCCCAGGTAGAGCATCTGCTAAGGGACTTTGGGAAAAGTTTCTTTTGTTCGACAAAGAGATGTACTCAGAAGAACATTGCTTTCATTGTCTGAAAAGCATTTCCTAAGTGGCTGTGGGTACCTGTGACCTGTAGTAGGAGGCAGCTAACATTCTGAAGACTCTAAAGGAGAAAGGTAAAGGGATTTAGATGTCTGCCCACGGGATCAAACCAACCCTCAGAGCCCCCTACAGCAGACCCTCATCATGCACCTAGAAGAAACCCTTTGAATTTGAGTTGAATTAGTTTCCTAATTTGTCCTCTTGCATTTGTTTGCTATTTCTGTCATAACAAACTATGGTCAACTCAGTGGCACTAATTGACATTAACCTATTGCATTGTGGTTCTTTAGGGCTGATAGCACGGGGGCTTGACAGAAATTTTTTCTTCTGTTTAAAGAGTTCCAGAGTCAAGATTAAAGAACATAAAGGACTCTATCTTCTTTCTTTTCTATTTCTTCAGGGATGAATTCAATTAAAGGTGCATCGTACTGTGCATTGAAATTGTTGCTCCTGGTGGTGGTGGGGCTGAGGTTCCCACTTCCTTAGTGTCTGTCTACTAGGGGCTGCTGTCAACTTGCCAATGCCTCCTGTACTGGGGCTCTGTTCCCCATCTTTAAACCCACAAACAAACAAACAAACAAATATAACAAAACAAAACAAAACAAAAACACCCCCTGACAACCTCATAAAACAAAACAAAACAAATCAGCAACAACAAAAACCTGTGGGTCGAGTCATTCTCTGGCTTTGTCTTGCTTGGACTGGTCCTTCTGTTTCTTCTCTGCCCCACCCGTCTGCACCTGCTTCCCCTGCCTCAGCAGAAGACACTTCTGTGCTTTTGGGCTCACATGATTAAATTTTGCTATCCATCTGACAGAGGCCCCCGTATCAGTGTCCACACCCTTCATACATCTGCCAAGAACATTCTGAATAACATCTGGACTGGTTTCCAGGCCCGTAACCAGGAGCCATAGGCTTCATGGCTCAGAACATCAAACTTTATTTTCCCATGGTGTTGAGCGTCAGAAGTCTTAAAGTCCAGCTGTTTTTCAGGATGGCGTCTCCTCAGATCTCAGAGGAGACGTGTGTGGCTGTCTTGTGCAACTTCCACCTGCTTTCCTTGGCTCATAGCCATATGCTGTTGTCTAAGCCAGCAACAAAGCATCTTCAGCTCTCTCCTTGAGCTCTGCTTCTACCCTCATCTTCTTTCTTGCCTCTGACCTACTGACTTCCTCTCCTAAGAACTCCTGCACTCAAACTTAGCCCACTGAGATGGTGAAGGACAGTGTTATCCTGACATATCTGAAATAACATGTCTAAGGGTTGGGACATTAGGACAGAGATGGATCTGGGGAGCTGTTGTCTGTGCAATAAAATGAAAGCCTTCAAAATATGCAAGGAATTTGTATATGTACAAACATATACATATAGAGGCTAACAGTCTTTGGTGTAGTTGAAGACTCATTCTTGATGGTAGAGTTTCTTGAGGTATAGAGATGATGTCATGAGATGCAAAGGAATGCACCGTGGAGGCAAGCAGGTTGTCTGTGGAGAACAGCCTATGAGGAAGTAAGACGCACTGACGCCGCTAGGTTAGTCACTTTCCTCATTGCTCTGACAAGGCACCTGACAAAAGCAACTTAAGGAAGGAAATGGGGGCGGGATTGTTTGACTTAGTTCTGTGCAGGGAAAGCATGGTGGTAGGAGCCTCAGGTGGATGTGTCCTCAGTCGGCAAGCAGAGATAAATGAATGCTGGCTGCCTACTTGCTTTCTTCCCTTTCTTCAGTCCAGGACCCGAGTCTGTGGGGGTGGCACTGCCCACATGCAGTGTGTGTGTCTTCTCTCTATACTTAAACTTTTTAGGAGACATTTTCCCAGAGACTCCCAGAGCTGTGTCCCAGGTGGCTCTAAAGCTTTCAGTTTGACAGTCAAGATTTATCATCCTGTTCACATACGAAGCAATGGAAAACTGACTTGAACCCTAGGGAAATGTAAGTAAAATGGTCACAGCTTTGAGACAGTCTCTTAGGAAGAGAAAGGAGATAAGGAAGTGGAAGGTGCACGAAAACTGTAGGGAAGATATGGTAAAATAGGAAAGCACCCGGCAAAGGGATTCTTACGTTCTAGGCTGGAGGCATAGTAAGAGAAATTGGGAAAAATCTTGGTCACATATCATAGGCCATGTGAATCTATTGGTAGCATAAGAAAATATGCAAAGCACACAAGCAAATTTTATAATTGCCCTATAAGTCTGTGATAAAATTACAACCTCTTTTCTATTCAGTCAGTGTGGAATAACATAAAATGTTATTTACCTCTCTAACTTGTCAGACATCAAAAACTAGTCATGTTTTATTCTGGCAAGAGTGTGGTATCCCAAGTATTCCTGTAAGCAGCAGGGGTAGGTCTAGATGGGACAAGCCTTTTGGAGGCAGTTTGGCATATTAGGAATTGTAAATGTCTTTTATGTGGAGCTTGTCACAGCTCTTGCTGTCAGATCTGACACCCTCAGTTTGATCCTAGAGACACACAGGGCAGAAGGGAAGAACCAGCTTTCTCAAATTGTTCTCTGACATCCATATCCACGCTGTGTATGCATATGTGCACAAACACACACACACACACATGCACACACATACATATACACACACACACAATAAATAAATATAAAAAGTCTTATATCGATTTTCCTATAAATTCTGAAGTCTGACCTGAGAAAATATTCAGAACTAGAGAGAAAGATTTAAGTTTGATGTTGTTCATTGTGGTTTTCAATAATAGTTTTAAAAGTTCTGGAGTATCTAGAAACAGAAGATAGTTAAACAGATTAAAAAATATCTAGCTAGACCAGGGTTAGCAAACTTGTTCTGTAAAGGGCGAGTAAGCATTTTAGGCTTGCAGTATGGGCCATTTCTTTTGTAGTGGCTTAACCCAACCATTATAGGGTTAAAGACAATACAGAAATCTATACACATAAATGTACCTCTCTCTCCCTCTTCCCCACCCCCTTCTCTCCCTCTCTCCCCCCTCCCTCCCTCTCCCCATGATTCTAGGACAGAACCCATGATCTTGACAGGCAGACATTCTGTCCCCAGCTCTGGTGTAGACAAATTCTAAAAGGTTATTTTAAAAAAAAATGGGGACTGAGAGAGACTCAGTGGTTAATAGTTAATGACTCTGGTTGATTTCTCTGCTCTAAGTATGTGTCTTAGCCCCTGTATCAGCCAGCTCACAACTGCCTGCAGCTTCAGCTCCAAGG
The DNA here is from genome assembly GCF_964271855.1 of Acomys minous. Lineage (NCBI taxonomy): Eukaryota > Metazoa > Chordata > Mammalia > Rodentia > Muridae > Acomys > Acomys minous. The sequence continues at coordinate 12,293,615 of NC_140495.1, read as the reverse complement.
GACCTAGTGCTTCCTTTGGGCTCCCATGAGTACTATATTAAACACACACACACACACACACACACACACACACACACACACACACACACACAGACTTAGAAACAAAAGTAAAATCCTAAGTCTTATCATATAATAACCATAAGCTACCAGATTTGGCCAATCTGCCAAAGTTTGCCACTTTGATGTATGTATACCAGTTAAAATTTGATATGAAACTAATAGAATTAGATAGACTAAATAAAATATGATATTAAACTATGCATCCAAAGGAAGGCTTGGCATGAAATAAGTCAACGTTTTTAATGCTAAGAACTTGATGGTTGAATTGCTGTGGTTGCTATTTTCTTTGATCTTTAAAAAGATTGTTTTCTAAATTTTCCTATAATAACAAATTTCACTTTTATAATCTAAAAGTAATTTTTGGTTTAATTTTTTTTGCAAGAACACAAGGAATCCACAAGTACATTTCTAAGCTATGACAGAATCATGCATGAATTATAAAAATATTTTAAAGAAATTTAAAGCTGATTAAATGGTGTTCTTTTTCAGTTTAAAAAAAAAATGGAGAAAATTCATCCTGTCAAGGCAGTCTCCTATGTGTTCATAATGGCTAACTTAGTTCCATCTGGAAACAAGAGCTCTGTGGATAAACAAAATAATGATTATGAAAGATCAGCCTCAGAGACAGAGATGTGCTTTAATAAAGAAGCATTGCATTTATTTTTCAGAAAAAAATGTTCTCCTATTTATCTGTTAACAGCCTCTTTACATCTTTAGAGTTATAAATATTACACTGGCTATTTTTGGTGCCTACTGGTGTTTGGTGCTGCACATGAAGTCTGAGTGATGATGGCGGGAGATGACTGTGACTTTGGTTAGATATCCATGGTGTCCAGGCACTGTGCTCTCTCCACCCAGGTGGCCACACTGAACTCTTAGGTCTGCATCAGGGAGATGATACTATACTGATTTTTTTTTTGCGTAATGTTTAGAAGTGACTGTCAAAACCACACATGGCATAGACCCATTTCTACATGACATTGGCACCAATGACTTTTCCACTATATTACATTAAGAGCTGTCAAAAGTTTTCACATAAACTAATAATGTAGAAACTTAAAGTGGAGGTCAAAGTTGAAATTTTTTACTTTTAATAACAACGTTGTTTTGTTTTTGGAGTTAGGGAGGGGGGGGTGTCTCACTATATATGTAGCCTTGACTGACCTCAAACTCACTACATAGACTGGGCTGGACTTGAACCCATAGAGACTGGCCTGCCCTTGCTTCCTGAATGCTGGGATTAAAGGTGCATTCCACTATGCCCAGCATCCACAAAAAATATTCTTAAATTAAAACTGTTGTTTGGTCTCATGTAGCCCAGGCTGGCTTAGAATTCCCAATCTTTCTTCCTTTACCTCCCAAGCACTGAGATGACAGAGCACCACCTCCCCCCAGCTCAGAGGTTTTCTTGTACCTGGAAAACCAAACCTGACAATCGGTATTCCCAGCCCTTTCTTTATCCAAATCCCTGTCTTCACTGAGACAACTCGAGGTTGTGTTTGCTGTGTCGGGTGTGCACAGCTTTAGAGACGTGGCCACAGCATTGCGGTGAAGCGCTCCACAGGGAGCCTGTGCGAGCTCTGTAGAGGTGCCGACTTGGGCATGCAGGCCCATGCTAGTATCCCTGCCTGACACTTATGCTTACACGTACCCCTTAGCAAGGCGCACGACCTCTGTGGGACTCTGTTCCTTCCTTCGCAAAAAGGACATACTGCATAACTAATTCACACAACTTACAGGACGAAGTATCTAAACATTATAACTACCCGGCACTGAGCATGTTCCTCACTGTGCTCACGGAGATGGGGTCTCTTTCTGAGCCTGCGATGTGGTGATGTGGCCATTCACACTAACTACATTTTCTTGGTGATCCTGTTTCAACTTGGCTTCTGGGAGAGTGCTAGGGATGTGAACACCTGTCCTCACAGTTACACAGTAAGTACTTTACTCCTTGAGCCATTTCCTCAGCCCTCTGCCAGCCAGCTATTTACTCCCACTGAAAAAGACCCCACCTGTCTTTCCTGGGTCTGTGTTGCTTCTTCAGGGGTGGGTCAGGGACTCACCACTCTTTAGATTTGCTCCAGTCTGCTTCCCTTGGTAGGCAATGAGACAATCTTGTCTCCTAGGCCAGTTTTGCTGTGCTTCTTCCTGGCCCTTTCCTTTCCATGGGCCACCTGATGCCACTGTCCCCTGAGCTTCAGGGTAGCCCATAGCAACAGTGATGGGGGTGATGACAGTGGTGAGGGAAAGGAGAGGTGGGCTGTGATAATGTGATCTTTTGGGTACCTGGATCCCATCTGATCTCCATCACTTAGTCGGAAGGCTAAAGATGGCTGAGGACCCTCTGCACGTGCACCTCTGCTCTTTCATCTTTTAGACAGTACTGCACACAATACTGACTGGGCTGTAGGTCTCATTTCTGGACCCTGTCTACAATCAACTGTGAGCCTTCATTGGGAAAGAAAGGGCATTTCTAACTCTGGTTCCCCAGATCCTCATCTACCATGTGCAGAGCAATCTTGGAGGTCTGAGCATGTGAATTCGCCCTGCAGTGAAGATTAGGTGTGTGACATAAGAAGAAATAGGTAGGACTACCCTCTCTGTGCAGGAAGAAGACACTCAGAGAGGAACAGAACAGAGCTGAGCTGCAACTGTCCCATATGTCTCAATCTAGAGTCTTCTAGGAATCTAGAAGGAAGTAAGGAATCTAGAAGGAAGCAAGGAGTCTAGAAGGAAGAAGTCTAGAAGGAAGTAAGGCGTCTAGAAGGAAGCAAGGAGTCTAGAGGGAAGCAAGGAGTCTAGAAGGAAGTAAGGCGTCTAGAAGGAAGTAAGGCGTCTAGAAGGAAGTAAGGAGTCTAGAAGGAAGTAAGGAGTCTAGAAGGAAGTAAGGCGTCTAGAAGGAAGTAAGGAGTCTAGAAGGAAGTAAGGAGTCTAGAAGAAGTAAGGAGTCTAGAAGGAAGTAAAGAGTCTAGAATGAAGGAAGGAAGGCATCTAGAAGTAAATAAGGAGTCTAGAAGGAAGTAGCTTAAGGACATTATAGCCCCAGAGGGCTCAGAAAACCCAACAACTTCATAAAGAACATGTGTTAATCATAGTGTATTTGTGGGTGCAGGGAGACATCCAGAATCTCTGCCTGGGATGATTTGTCAGTATGTGTTTTGTTTCTGTCTTATGCCATTCTGTGAAGGCAAATGGCCTTTAGGGGGACACATGGAGGCTTGAGGCTTGAAAGGAGATCTGAGAGGATTCAATGTGATTGGAGGCAAGAGACCAAGCCCTGGAACACTGCAGCATAACATCAGTGACCAGTGGTCCTCAGACACAGGTGCAGGGATGAGTTGCTGTCTCATGACACTGTGGCATTTTATCTGCTTCTTCTCTGACAGATTCCACTAAGTAAGCATGGTGGTTTGGAAGAGAAATGTCCCCTACAGGCTCATGTATTTGAACACTTGGTCTCCAGCGGTGGCACTGGTTGGGGGAGGATATGGAACCTTTGAACCTTGCTAGAGGAAGTGCGTAACTAGGGGCGGGCTTTGAGGTTTTACAGCTTCCTGTTTGCATTCTCTTTTCTTCCTGTGTTTGGATGAAATGTGGTCACACAGCTTCCTGTTCCCGCTGCCAGGCTTTCATTGCCTGCCACCATTCCCAGTGCCTTCCCAGCCACTACAGACTCTAACATTCTGAAACTCTAGGCTAAAATGAATACTTTCCTCCCTAAATTGTTTTTAGTTGTGGTATTTTTTTTTCCCACAACAATAAAAACTAACCAAAATGGAGGTTTCCTGGCACATTGGTTTTGCTTGTTGGATTCAAACTACCCCACCCCATTGGCATACGGCCATCTTTTCTTAAGTGGCACACTTGGTCCCCTCATTTGTTCCGGCTTGTGTATGCGTGCTGGGGCTTGTGTACTTTACTTACCTGGTTCTCTTTCAGTGTGATTTGCCCCTGGTCCTTGCAGCCAACGAAGGTTCTAACACACCTATAAATCTTTTCATGCTGCTCTACTCGCTGAACAAAGTTGGCTGGAAAGAAACCAACCCTGTCCTGAATCTTTCCCTGAAATGGAAGAGGAGGCATTTAGTGGCAAACGGAACATTCATTGTAACTGTCGTCACCAAAGGATCCTTATTTCTTTTTAAAGACCAAGATACCTACTTTCCACCAGTCTTCATTGGAGTCTTCTAGAAGAGTAATCATGTCTCCTGGCCTAGAAATGAAGGATGGATGAGTTGGGTGGGAAAATAAAACGAGGAAGGGAAAAATACACTTTAATGTGAGATAGATTTTCATTCACTCAACCCCCAGATAAATAGAAATAAAACAAGCATGGTTTCACTGGCTCATCCCTCCTAAGAAAACGGAAAGCAAATATTCACGTTGAAAAAATGCACAGATTTAGAGTTCAATAAGCTATCAAGGGGTATTTTGCCCCGAGTCCTCTTCTTGTCTTCTGTACCCCGTCTTCAGATTTCCCCATGTATGTATATGTAGATCTGGGTGATAATTTGCTTTTACATTGTTGTTTAGTACTTACATTTAAAATCAGTTATACTCTTTATTATTATCTTTATTTGTGATGATTAATTCATCATCACCTTGATTGGATTAAAAATACACAGGCATGACTGGGGAGATGGCTCAGTGGTTAAGAGCACTGGCTGCTCTTCCAGAGGATCTGGGTTCAATTCCCAGTACCTACATGGCTGTTCATAATTGTCTGTAACTCCTGTTCCAGGGAGTCCGTCACCCTCACACAGATATGCATGCAAGCAAAACACCAATGCACATGAAATAGAAAGAAAGAGACAGACAGACAGACAGACAGACAGGGCATTGGTGAGGCAAGGTTTCATATATCTTGAGCAGGGTGGTCTCAAACTCAATAAATAGCTAAGGATGAGGAAAGGCTGCATTTTCATGTTTGCCTTTTTATAGGCCAATTCAATTCCTAAGGCCACTCCAGACTCAAGAGATGGAGCAGTAGGTCCCACATCTGTGAGAGGTACTGTAGTATCTCAAGCTAAGGAACACACACACACACACACACACACACACACACACACACACACACACCTGCGTGTGGAGGAGAGGAGCTTAGAGCTGTCACTGCATCGACTGCAGACCCAGCATCAGAGATCAGAGATTTTGCCCAGTTTTTGAGTTGGCTCCTATACCTTGGGATTTTTTTTTTCTGAGTACAGATCTACTATTCCACTGTTGCCCAGGCTTGTCTTGAACTTGCTGCCATCACCTGGAGTTAGCCTCCTGATGTTGGAATGCCTAGGCTGTACCACCATGCTTGCCATTTTCTGGCTTTCAGTCACCTTTTCATCCTGCCTGGGTTTGCTGCTCCCCGCCAGGAATTTCCTAAGGTCCCCCTCTCTCCTGGCAGTCTTTCTTTCTATTTGTATGGTACTGGAAGCGCTTTTAACAAAAAACAAAAAACAACTCATTTTTTGACGTTCTTAGGCACTGCTGGAACAGAGCAAAGCAGACTCCTGTGCCCACTGTGCTATTCTGACTCCATCTCTTTTGCTGTTAGTGCCGACTCTCAGATAATGTCTATTTCAACCTAAGACGCCCACGTGGGCTTGAGTGTCACTGAAATCTAAGCACCACACTCCCTGCAGCTCCACAGAACACTCTGGAGAGATCAGAGGAAAGGGTCGGATTTACTCAAAGGCAGCTCAGAGGGAAACAGAGCAGACTCCTGTCACAGAGATCTGCTTTTGGAAGGCTCAGGCATATAAGGGCTTTTATGTAACTCTAAGAGGTTATGGTAAAGGCATGGGTAGGGAAATTCTATGTTGGTTGGGGTCTCTTTCTCCAGGATGCTTCCCTGTAACCTTTCCATGCCCCACCTCTTTTTCCTCCTCTTTTTCTTTTTCTCTTCTTCTTCCCCTTCCTCCTCCTCCTCCTCCTCCTCCTTCTTCTTCTGTGTATGGTATGCTAAGGCATGATGTACATATGCATGTGTGAGTGCCATAGTGAGTGTACAGGCATCAGAAGGCAGCCTTGGATAGTGATCCTCCCTTCTACCTTATTGGATGCAGGATCTTTTGTTGTGTACTGGGGTGGGGCACTGCATATTCATGGCTAGCTGGCCTTCAGGAGTCCCACAGATATTCTCTTGTTTCCACCTCCCATCTCTAAGAGTACAGGGGTTACAGACATGCTTTACCATGCCTGGGTTTTACGTGACTCCTAGGGGATTTGAACTCGGGTCCTCACCCTTTACCTTAAGTACCTTAGACACTGAACCATGTCCCCAGCCCTTTTCTTCTTCTGAAGCCCGTTGGCCTACTACTTCTGCCTCTGTTGTTGGGACAATTGTGTTTTCCTTTTACAAAACTTACTTATTCGTTCCCTACAATTCAGGTGAACACTTCAGGATTTAGAATCTCACATGAAAAGGATGGATCATTAACAGATTAGGAATGTAGGCAAAAGGCACAGTTTCTGCCCACTCTTTTACAGTAGCCCCGCAGCAGTAAATACAGCTGACATTTTGCTATCCCGACAGTCACAGCTGCCTGCTGATGCCACTGAAAGAGAGATGGCTGAAGAAAATCACTTTTTCCCAGGTGAGGGATTTAATTAAGCACCGTGGATGAAAGTCATTGTAGAAAAATCTGCTAAGCTACAGCAGATTTTGTTTAACCCCGTAACCTAAGAAACAGCGCATTGGTATCAAATGCAAAGGCTTTGCTGATGGTTTGATAGGGGCTGGAAGCAGGGGATGGACCGGGAGAATGGAGGCATCTCTCCTAACAAAATCAGAGAAGGCTGCGTGCATCAAACTGTGATATCAGAAACCAGCTAGAGACCCACTCTTTACAGTGCTCAGAAGTAGGCAGCCCCAGAGCACCTACCCTGTGCCAGCTAAATAACTACTGCTATAAGGCACACAAGGGAATATCAGCTATCATTTTATGCAAAATAGCAGGCATACCCCTGACATCATGGTGAGGATTCTGTCTTTTCCAGCAAAAGATCTTGACCAGGACCAGAAAAGGGTTTGATTAGAGGGTTACATTGATCCACGTATTCTTTGCTTTTTAAGAAAATCAGTTCCTCATTCAACAAATATTCACAGAAGGTAGATTCTGAAAGAGTCATTTTACTAGACACCAGGTGCACACTGCAGAGTAAAATCCTTGCTTAGAACTTATATTCTAATGCAAGAATGAATTACAAATAAGTAAACAGAACAAACCATTTTGTAGCAATATAAGCGACCACACATGGTCTTAAAGTCTACAAAGAGGGTGTAGCAGTAACAGATAGCAGTAAATTCCTGCAGAGGTGGCTCAACTGCCCATCCTCCTGGCAGAAACAGCTAATGATGGTGCCTCTTGCACTCAAAGCCAAGACAACGACTTTCTGCATGCCACCCCAAAGCTGGTGGGATCTTCTCTATTTATATGCCTGACACCACCACACAATGAGAGCATCCTTTCCCGTTGGGGCTGAACTCCAACTTTTTCTCACACTGGGATCCAGAAGGTAGATCTGGATGGACATGCAATGTTAAGGGCCTGGTAGTGACAGGAGACAGATAGGGGCACCTTTATAGCCCAAATTATAGGAGCACCCCACACTTCATATTAAGGGAATCTAAGGGAATCTAAGGGAATCTGCATATTTACAGTGTAAGCAGCCCAGCCCATAGACCCATGCTTTGCCTTTTCTGAGTTAGGCTTTAATATAGACGCAATCTAAATGGCCACCTGGAAGGAAGTGAGACTCAACCACCTTTGTGCATTCAGAAACTTCTGCTACATAGAGAGAGGAGATGATAAGGAGAAAACGGCCCACATCACAGTCTTACAGACAAGGCTGAGCACCTGGCCGGAGGGACAAGACTAAGCTTTGGGATGACGGCCTCTGTGTCCCCTCCCTGTGTCTGGCTAAGATGAGCCAGAAGACCACTATCAAGGACTTTGGTCTACTTCCTTTTCAGGTTTCCTGCTCTGGGTACAGCATGACTTAAGGATTCATCCCCTGTCTCTGAATTCTCAGTGGCAGGTGGTGTAAGCTGCTCTGATGTCCCAGTTACGGTAAGACCACTCTGTGGCATAGTGTTTTTATTTTTTAAAAATGTGTCGTCCCCGCTTGGAGGCTCTAGCTGGAGTTCTCTCAGCGCTCTTTATTTAGTGCTTGGTTAGCTCCACACTCCAGCGACTTCCTTTCCTCAGACTGTATTACTCTGGTGGCTTGCTTACCAGGCCACAACTCAGATCTCTCGCCCCAAGGTCAGGTACCAGACAATGACGGGCAGTCCCTAAACTCTGAAGCCTGACAAATTAAAGGGAGCCCCCCTCCCCAGGAAACCCCATGTCTTGGGGCACCTGAGCTTGCTGCTGTCCTAACTCCTGAGAACAAACTCTGTGTGGTTCTTCTTGCAGCCTTTTTTTTGTTCACAATTGTCCATTTTCTTTTCAAACCCTCTCAGCTTCGTTCTTTTCCTCCATGTATGCCATCCGAGAGCTGAACCACCACGCTAACCAACTCTACGCAGAGAGCCTTGCCCATCAGTTTGCGGAGAGCAGACGTCTAACACTTGGCGTCTCCCTGAGGAGGACACCTGTTGGCAAGAGCATGTTGTGCATAGAGCTACAGGCGGAACTACCTGAGTGTGGCTGGCTATGAGGAACCTTCTGGAAGCAGTTGGGGCAAAGGTTCTTGGGAGTGGAGATGCTCTCATTCTCTAACGAAGTCACTGTTTCTGAGAATAGCCCTTCCATTGTTGGGACAGCAGGAGGATTAGGGCCATCTTTGCCTTCTGTTTGGAAGTTAGAAAAAAAAATTATCTTGACTTCTTTATTTCTGCCTCAGTAGCGAAAGGAGACTCTAGGAGGTCCAGCTCATATTTTCTGAGAGCCTCTGACGAATATTCAAGTCTTGACTATGGACCAGAATCACAGAGGTGATGAGATTTCTCAAAGCCTCACTTTCCTTTTCTCAGCAGTTTCTGGTGGTGCCTCTATTTTCCTTTCAGACAAGTGCTTTATTTTCTACAAGTGAGATAAGGAGAGGAAAGGGCTTTGAGAAGCCTCCACAGACCTTAGAATCCCACATGGATGGGGTAGGCCTCTGAAGGAGTAGGGAGAGAGGCACCAGTTTTTGTTTTTAAATACTAAGTTGCGTTAATACTCACACAAAACATTTAGGCAGGCCCATATAAAGTGATGGCCACCATTGCTGTTAAGCCATTATTACAGCACTTCGGATGCTGGGAATCTCAAAGCAGAAGGCTGTAGACTGGAAGTTGACAGTGAGCTTCCTTCACGGATGAGCAACAAGTACCACAGGCACAGAACAAGGATGGAGGTGGATCCAGGCAAAACTCCCAGGCGCCTATGACTCTGATCCTGAGCTACCACATGCTATGCATTAAGTTTATATGTTATGCATAATAAATACATAATGATATATAGTTACTTTGCAAAGTTGTTATGTGGATTGAGTGAAAAAAAAAAAAACCAAGTGGAAGTCTCGGCACTATGAAATTGCTAATTCCTTCCCAAGCCTGCCATTTTCCACTTTGAGGAGAATAGATCTAGCAAGTGTGGTGTGCTTTCTCTCTCTCTCTCTCTCTCTCTCTCTCTCTCTCTCTCTCCCCCTCCCTCCCTCCCTCCTGTGGGTCTTTCAGTGCTTTCAGCGTTTCCTTGGCTGGTCTTGACCTTGGAATCTCTTGTCTCAGCCTCCAGTGCGTCTGGGATTACAGAGGCATAGCACTGTATACTGCTACACAGCCCTCATTAGTTTTGGTCAGGGACAATTGGTAATGAGATGCTTGCTTCCTTCGGTAGCAGCAGACCCTGGTCTTTGGAATGATCCAGAACTTAGGAGGCTCCTGCCTTTCTTCATGTAGACCCCATCTCCTCTCCCTTCCTCCTTCTGACCACAAAGTAGTATCAAAGCTGGGCTCAATAGTCAGCTCTCTTTGTGCCTCGACGCAGTGGCATTTTCTGTAGGTTTGAAGACAGCAGATATTCTGAAGGGGGGGACAATGCCCCCTGCATGAGGTGGGCACAGCCAAGGCACGTTTGTGCACGAGTCAGCAGGGACAGAGAGACTTGGCTCCATGGCTACCTGCAGGATGTCAAGCTGCCTCTAATGTTACTCACGGCTTTATCAAAATGCACGAGGGTTGCTCATATCACTCTGCAGGCATTTTCGACAGTTTTAATATTCCATACGCTAGCCTATTCATTAGACAGAGAGACGTCCGCATGAGCTTTCATCAACACCACCACTCAACCAAAAATGATGTACTTGAAAGAGCCAGCCAATGGGAGAAGCAAAAGGGACTAGCCAAATCACTCTGTTCACCTGAGAGTTAACTGTTGCTTTTTTTCATCAGACTCCGTTCTCAGTCTGCATTAATTTGGTTCAGAATTGTTTACAGTCCCAGCACATCAGGAACTCCTGGGCTCTGCAGCCTGATTTCCATCTCAAACCCCAGAGTCTTAAGGCTGTTTGCATTTCCCTCCAAGTCCATATTCTATCAAGAGCATTCAGTTAAAGGCCCATTTGGAAGGAATTTGGGAGATGTTCCTGAACTGTCATGGATCACGCTCTCTAGAACCTAATTGAGAGAGGCGTTTGGGTGAGAGGGAGCCTGCTAAACACATTAGTGACGTTTGGGAAGGTCTGGGTTTCTTGACATGGTACAGCGTCACAGAGTAATATGCATCAGAGACTTTCCTCAAATAGCCTTAATTGGATTTTGATGTCCTGGCGACTGTGAAGATTATTTTTAAATCAAATTGGTGCATTAGAATTACATTTAGTTTTAATTAAGTTGATGCATTTGCCAAGCAGTAATGTACTTAGAGAATGGAAATGAGACACCAGGGGAGTCTTCGTCTGTCTCATTTGTCTTGAGCATTCCTCCTTTCTTAGTTCACAGAGGGTGTGCACAACCGGCAAGGTGACGAACAGTAGAGTGGGCTAAAAGGCTAAAAGGTCATCAATACAGAACTGGGAAACTGGAGTGTGTGTGTGTGTGTGTGTGTGTGTGTGTGTGTGTGTGTGTGTGTGTGTGTGTGTGTTAGAGGGCACCTGGGGGTGTTGTTCCTCAGGAACTGTCTACCTTTGGTTTTTAAAACAGGGTCTCTCACTGGCATAGAGGTCACTGAGTCCTGGGATTACAAATGCATGTTACATGGCTCTGCTTTTGCATATACATGGGTTTTGGGAATTGGACTTATGCCATGCCAGTGAGCCAAGCATGTTGCTGCAGGAACTATCTCCCCAGCCCTCTACTCTGGGTTTGAGCCTGCCATTGGCCAATGACCGTCATAATTGCTTTCAAATCTAGAACACAATCAGAATTCAGGGGAACATTGAACCGCACAGACTTCCAGGCAGGACTTGATTTAGGGTGGAGGTCTATAGTGTCCCCAGGGATCCCCCCTTTAATAACATTCTCCATAGGATTCTTATGGTTTACAACCAACGGCTTTACTGTTCCAACCCGCCTTCTCCTCCAAAATACTGTTGTCTTGGGAAGCCTCACAGCTTTACTAAAAGGACACAGGATGTTTATGTTCCTTTAGTAATGTTGGGTTTAAAAACCGCAGACTTAGAAATGGACAGAATAGTCAGGTTATTGTCTTTCTTTTCAGTGGCTTTGTTATTTTTCACCTCGTGAAAGTTGTAGAAAACACAACAATGTGATTGCCACCATCCTTAGAAACACAGTAGGGTTGTGCCTACAGAATCTAGTCAGGGTACCCCATGATTTCCTGCACTTCTTGGATTGATTTGTAAATTCTCATCAGCAGTCCTTATTGTCCCCACACACATGATGCCCAGAGGGTCCTTGTCACCCAGGTGTGGCATCTTACCAGCCCTCCCATCTAGTAGTGAGTCAAAGAGTAATTTGGATGTATGAGACTCACCGTTCCACCCTAAGTGTAAACTTTCTGCAGCAAGAACATCACTTCAAGAGCACAGACTGCAGGTCACAGGCTGCGTGGGCTCAGGGGCCAAACCCAGTCCTGGTCAACCCACTGCGGAGGAACGTGCATGGTGAGCCAGGGCCACATGACTGTGCTGTCTAAGCTCACTGTCTAAAAACAAACTGAACAGGACGGATGACAGGTCCAGGCATGCAGGGACACCCCAGTGTTTTGCAGCACAGAAGGGTAACTGTGGTCCACAACGGTTACCTTTATGATGCTTTTTACGTCTAAAAACAGCCACTAGAGATGATTCCCAATATTCCCAACACAGAAATGATAAATCTTTAGGGCATTAGGTGTGACAATTAGCCCGCTTCAATCAGGATACACTGTATACGTTTACTAAGCTAGCATATAGTATCTTGCAAATGCATGTCCTCATGTGTCAGTGGAAAAAAAAAATTTAAGGCTGAGGAGAGAGCCCAGTTGGTCAGGAGCTGAGCTTGGTTCTCAGAGTTCATGTTAAAAACAAACAAAGAAAGCTGAGTGTGGTGGCACATGCCTGGAATCCCCGTGCTGGAGTAACAGAAGTAGGAGGATTACCTCAGGCTTGCTGACTAGCTAGCTTGACCAGCCTACTAGTCAAGTGTGAGAGCTTACTGCAAGAAATAAAAAGAAACACAAAGGCAGGCAATTCCTAAGAAATGCTACCTAAAGCTGTTCTCTGCCCTGCACAGGTTACATGTACATAGGCATGTACACACTCACACCCCTGCACACACATGGTGTCCACATACCCATATCCATATACACATTTAAGAAAATAAAAATAAAACAACTTGATTTCTTAAATCTTCATTTTTTTCCAGAGAGGACACTGACCAACATCAACAAAGGGTATAAGGTACAGCTGGGAGCAAAGCCAGTGTGGTCATCCTCTCTGGGCTCTGGGCTCCGTCTCTACTTTTCTGCCATTATTATTATTATTTTTTTCCTGGGAGTTGGTTTTTCGAGACAGGGTTCCTCTGTGTAGCCTTGGCTGTCCTGGACTCACTTTGTGGGCCTGGATGGCCTCAAACTCACAGAGCTCCACCTGCTTCTGCATCCCAGCGTCCTGGGATCACAGGCATGCGCCACCATGTGCAGCTTCTACTCATATTCTTGATGCTGCTTCTCCTACCCGGTCTCCCAGGAGACAAAGAACCACAAGCAGTATCACTGGCCTTCCCTGTAATGGGGGTTGACATTTGCTCCCCACTTGGTGCTACTTACTGGATTTCTCTAGCTCTAGAGGTTAAGTTTTTCCTCTTTATCCTTTACGCGCAAGCCTCACAGGCAGACCTCTGCAAGCTGGATGCCGATGCTGACCCCTTGGAGAACCTTCCTTGAAGTCCTAAGACGATTTAGGTGTCCCTCCAGAGTGGGCTATAGCACCAGATGTCCCCTGTCCTGCACCCCACACCAGATTGTAACTTCTGTTTGCCCCTCCCATGCCTTTGAGCACTATGACCCCTTGAGCTCAAACAGGGGACATTATAGACTACATCTTAGAAGAATCTGTATGTAGGTCAAAGTCACTTTCAATTCAATGTCAAATTTAGAGGAGATAAATTCAAGCCATCCACCTCCAGGGTCCTTACAGATCTTAGCTACCAGACTGATGATCCCTTGCTGTCATTCAGACACTGCTGACCAGACTGATGATCCCTTGCTGCCATTCAGACACTGCTGACCAGACTGATGATCCCTTGCTGCCATTCAGACACTGCTGACCAGACTGATGATCCCTTGCTGTCATTCAGACACTGCTGACCAGACTGATGATCCCTTGCTGTCATTCAGACACTGCTAACCAGAGTGATGATCCCTTGCTGTCATTCAGACACTGCTAACCAGACTGATGATCCCTTGCTGTCATTCAGACACTGCTGACCAGACTGATGATCCCTTGCTGTCATTCAGACTCACCCAGGGAATGTCAAGAGACTTGATGTTTCCAAGAGCCTGGTGATTCACAATCCGAAGTCCTTATTTGTGTTTCCCTCCAAATCTCCTTCTCTCTTTCTGCCACATAGTCATTAATTTATGTCTTCCTTAGACTTTAATAATATTGAAAAAGCAATTCCTTCCCCCCCCCCCCGCTTGACTCCTAAGATGTTCTCTATCCAAATCCTGCTGTCTCTTTTCCTCACTTGAAGAAAAATGGCCATTATCATATAAATCTGTTTGAAGAGAACTAATAAAAATGAAAATGACTTAGATGTGAAAAGTCAAAGTGGATTCCTTGAAATAGACACTACACGGTCACTGAAATATGTATTTGAACCTTTCACTCATCCATTTATTCTTTGTCCTTTACCTGCAAGTTTCTAAATGCCTTGTGTGTACTCTGTCATTTAAGTATCAGGATGATTTCCATGAAAAAGCAACCTGGCAAAGTCATATAGATTATTTCTACTGATATCTACTGATTGGTGCAAATGGAAGTAATGACTTTAAGCCATTGTTTTGGAAACTTCTCATCCTCACAGCAGTAGAGATATTGGGCCTTAGTTACATTGAAGGTAGAGTTTCCCAAGGGAGGTTACAGGCGTTACAGCAGAGATAACTAAATAATTCCAGAATTGTATGATACAAGTTAGGGTAAGCTCTCTGAAATAAACAATCCAGACAGAGTCACTAGACAGGGGGTAGGGGAGGCACAGCCAAGGGATACTGAGATAGAACCAAGAGGATGAAGAAATACAAGTAGACAGGTGCACATGCTCCTGAGCGTGTGTGATGGGGTAAGCAGGATGACACAGACCTACAGGAAGGTCCCCCTGTCAATGGTGCTGTGGTCCTTTGAAGGAAAAAGGACTGCAGATGAAACAGAAGCCATCTTGAGTCTGAACAAATAGTGTTTTAATCCAAAGACAATGGAGGGCACTGGGGCTTTGAAGCCAACCTGAGTACTATGAGGATTCTTCTCCGTGTTCATGGGTAGAGACTCAGTCAGCTTGTGTGGCTTTCTAGACACAAGGGGTCATATAATTGCATGAGTGATTCGCCTAGGACTTAAACCCAGGCCAACTGGCACCACGCTTTGCTTTCTTAAACATTCAGTGAATTCATGCTGTCTGTCTCTGTCTGCCTTTCCCCCTGTCTCCCACCTTCCCTCCATCTATCCCTCTGTTCTGAAAAGAAAGAATCTACTCTTGGAGCTCATTGGAGTTGGATACAGTGGCACATGCCTGTAATCCCATAGCCACTGGCTATCCTGAGCTACAGAGTGACACATGATCTCAAAACAAAACAAAACAACAACAACACAAAACTGAACTACATCAGAACTGAAATGGTAAAGCTTCTACAGTGTACTGGAAATGGTGACCTTTGAAACCACCTCGTTCTAGAAGGCCGGGCTTGATTGCCCTTATTGTCAACATGAGGGAGCTGAAGTATATAGTCAGGCTTTGTGCTCTGTTTTTAGATGAGAAGCAGACAGGGAATCCTTCCACCTGACTTGTTGGTTTAGATGCACCCACGAAAACTGCACCATGGCCTTGACCATTCCATGCTCTACCCATGGTGAGCAGTAGGGGGCAGTAGGGGACACAAAGGTGGAAACACAGAGAGCACGCAGCACCCTGAGCCTCTGCTGCAGAGAATGAATACTGAATACATTCTGAACATGGGGTTCAGGGGAGTCCCTAAGGCTGGCCAGAGGCCAGGAGGGACTGACTTCATTTTCCATGGTGAACTAACTGGCTTGGGGGATGCAATGACTGGGAGAGGCCCTGATCCATTGGTTGCTGGTGCCGGGAGGACAGTAAGTTAATAAGGAGGACCATGAGAGGTGATGCAACAACAGGGAAATGACCTGATCCATTGGTTGCTGATGTCAGTAGGACAGTAAGTCCTCTCATGGAGGAGCATGAGAGGTCTGCACCCCTGGCCTCTGGTAGGCAGAGCTTTCCTTGTTGCTAGGCAGATCCTTAAGGAAGTTACTGAACCCACGACTCATCTGCTCTGACTTTTGATGGCTGCTGTTGACAGCTGGGCCTTGTATTTGGTCCCCAAATTCATATTCCCAACACTCATGACACCTACTCCTTTGCTCTCTTTCCCAAGGAAGACACCTGGCATGCTCCCTCGGGTAAGTAGGCAGGCAAACAAGAATAGCGTCTAACCAAATGATTTTTCCCCCTTATGCTTTGAGGAGGAAAAGATAATTCACAAGTCTCAACTCCTTCAAGGAATTACACCCAGTCCTATCAGTGTTGCTTTGAATATGCTATTCAAACTCCTGGCTTTTAAAAATGGGAACCTACCATGCCTTGGTTTAAAAAAGGTAATAAACAAATAAATAAATAAATAAATAAATAAATAAATGTATGATTTATCACTTCCATCTTGCAGCCTACAAAATGCAGCCACTTGACTGCTGGGACTGAACAGCTCTGTTTGCCTGCAAGCAGATTGTAAATGTTGGAGTCGTGACCAGACACCTTCGCTTTTAATGGCCAGCAACCAACAAAAAATAAACACACAGAGTTACGACAGCCAGCACAAAGCCAGACATTCTTCAATGTCCCTGGTAACATTCAGTATTGCTCTGTAACTGGTGTTAAAAATCTGGAGAATTCAGAATACAGTTCTAACAAAGATGTGAGGCCAGCATACTTTAATCTTTAATTTATTTTTGGTGTGTCTGTTCATGTGTGTGCAGGTATGTTGTGTATGTGGGTATGGGTGGAGGACAAAGGAAAATTTTAAGGGTCATTCCTGAGGAAACATCCACCTTGCTTTTTGAGGTAAGATCTCTCAGTAGCCTGGAACTTCCTGAGTAGACTAAGCTGCTAGCCAAGGAATCCCAGAGGTCTACCCTCCTCCTCCTCCTCCTTCTCCTCCTTACTCGTATCCTCTTCCTCTTCCTCCTCTTCTTCCACTAAACAGGTTCTGGGGAATTGAACTCAGGCCCTTGTGCTTGCATGCAAGCATTTTACCAATTGAGTCATCTCCAGGACCTCACTGTAAATTCTACACACCCAAATGGCAATGTGTATATGTATATATATTTGTTTGTTTTACCTCATTTCCAAGTCTTCATTCTCCTGTGGTATAAATCTGTACAAGGCAACGTAGGTGTTCATCTGTAATGAGTCTTTGGAAAGAGGTCCCTGTCAGAGAAGATAAAGAAAAATGAGAGAGGAAAGAAAGAAAATAGACACGAAAATCTGACTGCCATGAAGTGTTCACTGCAGCTTTCAGGGGTCAAGAATCTGGTTGTTACTAAAGCTTCTCTCTCAGCTTACTTTATTTATTTATCTATCCATCTATTTGTTTGTTTATTTTGAGGCAGGGTTTCACTATGTAGCCCTCGCTGTCCTGGAACTCACTCAGGCTGGTCTCCAACTCAGAAATCTGCCAGCCTCTGCCTCCCGAGTGCTGGGATTCAAGGCCTGTGCCACCATGCCCAGTTCCTTAGCTTACTTTTAATCTTGGAATCAGACTCTACTGTAAGCTCTTTGCAATGGGTTGGACATGGCAGAAATAGTTATTTTTTTTCTTTGACATAGTTCTTCATGAAAAATGTCAGAAATGGAATATTTTCTTCCTATTTTTTTCATTTTCAAGCGCGAGCGTGTGTGTGTGTGTGTGTGTGTGTGTGATACACATGTGGGGCTCACACATGTGTGGGTGCATGTGCATGTGTATGCATGTGGTAGCCCAAGGCTTATGTTAGGACTCCACCTAATTACTCTTCCACCCTATGCATTGAGGCATGGTCTCTCAGCCAAACCCAGGGCTTGCAAATATCGCTCGTTTTGCTAATCAGCTTGTTTTGCAGATCCCTGTTACTGTGTCTTGAGGCTGGAGTTACAAGTGAGCCTCTGAGCCCTCTATTTTATGTGTGCGTCTAAATGTGTGTATGCATATATGCACCCCATACACACAGTGCCTGTGGGGGTCAGAAGAGGGCATCCGATCCTCTGGAGCTGGAGTTACAGATGGCTGTAAGCCACTTGATATGGTTTTTTTTTTTTTTTTTTGGTTTTTTGGTTTTTTGAGACAAGGTTTCTTTGTGTAGCCTTGGCTGTCCTAGACTCGCTTTGTAGACCAGGCTGGCCTCGAACTCACAGCGATCCGCCTGCCTCTGCCTCCCGAGTGCTGGGATTAAAGGCGTGCGCCACCACGCCCGGCCTAGCCACTTGATATGGATGCTGGGAGCTGAACGCAGGTCTTCTGGAAGGGTGCTGCGCTGGCAATTTTTATGTCAGCTTGACACAAGCTAGGATCATCACTGGAGAAGAAGGAGCCTCAAGTGAGAAAATGCCCCTTTAAGATTAGGCTCTGTGCAAGCCTGTAGGGCTTAATTAGTGATTGACGTGGGAGGGCCCAGCCCATTGTGGGTGGTGCCAGCCCTGGGTGGGTGGTCCTGGGTTCTATAAGAAAGCAGGCCAAGCAAGCCATGGGGAACAAGCCAGTAAGCAGCACTCCTCCAGGGCCTCTGCATCAGCTCCTGCCTCCAGGTTCCTGCCCTGTTTGAGTTCCTGTCCCGACTTTCTTCCAAATGAGCAGTGATGTGGAAGGGTAAGTCAAATAAACACTTCCTTTGGTTGTGGTGTTTTATGGTAGCAGTAATAACCTTGGCTGGAACAGAACTTGGTACCAGGGTAGTGGGGTATTGCTGTAACAGACCTGACCATGTGGTTTTGGGAGAATTGTGGAAGGACTTTCAAACTTTGGGCTGGGAAAGCCACTGAGTGTTCCGAGTTTCGTGAACTGTCCTGTGGAAGCTTGGAAGATAAGAATATTGAGAACAGTGCAGACAGTGGGGGTCCAGCCTGTTGTGAACTTTCAGGGGGGGGGAGTTTGTGAGACTCTTTTAATGACTTTTTCAGGGCCACTGGTATTTTGAGTTAAGACTCTGTGGTTCTGGTAAGCTGGGGCTGAAGAATCAGCTACGATGAACAAGATACCAGAACCACTGAAGTAAAACTTTTATTTTACCAGGACAATTGATGCTGGTCAGCTGGGGCTGAGAAATTAGTGGCAATTCAGAAGAGGCTAGCACCACTGAGGTGAAAGCTTCTGGGAGGGGTTTCCTCAGAGTTAGCGCAAGCAAGCTGTGTGCTGGCAGCTGGACTTGGTAGTTTAATCGTCACCCAGGTGGTGCTAGTTTTGAAAGTGTAAAGGGGTCATGGAGAACAACTGAGGCTTGGCACTGTGGCAGGCTTAGAGTCCTTGAAGAGAGCCCAGGAGAGGCTATGGACAAAAGTGCAGCCCAGCTGCACAAGAGACCCCAGCACTTTGGAGATGCCAGTACCATGGCATGACTCACAGAAGCAGGTGGGTGGGGTGGAGCCAGCCTGAGCCTAGGAGACATGGTAGGTGTGCTGCTGAAGTGACCCAAGCCCTTCCAAGGAGCCCAAAAGATCATTAGTCAGTCCCAGACATTGGAATCGAGTGGTTTACACTGTTCGAGTTTGATTTTTGCTTTGTTCAGATTGTGACTGTGTCCTGGTTCCCCCCAACTTTTCAAGAAAGAACGTGCTTAAGCTTAATTTTGATTTTAGGAGCCCACAGTTGAGAGATTTAAAACTTTAAAAAGAGATTTTTTGATTTTTAAGGATCCGGAATATTTTAAAGGGAGTGAATTTTTAATGTGTTTGAATTTATAAAGACTGTGGGACTTTTAAAAGTGTGAGGTCTTGGGGATGGCGCATAGGAAAGGAAAGGTTGTGGCTTAACAGTGATGATGCGTTTTGTGTCAAGATGACCAGGAGTTGGTTGTGCTGGCTAGTTTTGTGCCAACTTGACACAAGCTGGAGTCACTGGAGAAAAGGGATCCTCTTTTCAGAAAACCCCTCCATAAGGGCAGGCTGTAGGCAAGCATGCAGCATATTTCCTTAATTAGTGATTGACATGGGAGGGCCTGGTCCATTGCAGATGGGTTACCCCTAAGACAGTGGTTCTAGCTTCTGTAAGGAGACAGGCTGAGCAAACTGTGGAGTTTTTTTTTTTCACAGAAATAGTAATAACAATCTTATTTAGAACAGGCAGGAAGTGCTCTCAACCACTGAGCCATCTCTCTGACCCCTAAAACTGGCTTTTACCAGTTAGTTGAAAGTTGTTGTATGCTACATCAAAGAGCCCCGTGTGCGTTCGTGTGGTGAGGAAAAAGCGCAGATTTTTGGCATTGGGTTGGTAGTTTATATTGTAGTGTACCACCACTGTCTACTGACTTTGAATCCTTGAAAATATGATAATAAAATCTGACAATTTTGATAGCTAACTGGCTGCCCAGCTTTTAACTACTTGCATTAATATAACTAGACTTCACTGCAACCTTGTTAGGTAGGTTTTAGTATAGTCCTCAATTTATTACACTATAAAGGAGTCTTGTAGTGCCATATAAATATCAGCTTTTATAACTAACCAAGAAACTGTATTGCCATAGATACATTTATATTTTATAGTTATACAAGCTAAAATGATATATTACATACATGAGGCTGCATAATACTTTTGAGTATATTACCTAATATAATAAGTACATCTTCTTTATGAATAAAGAAACATAAGCCTTGCCCACAGTTATATTATATTGTAGCCTTTTGAACCCATGATTTTCTCTGCTACTATTTTTAAAAATGTATTTATTCATTTGTATGGATAGCACTTGTACTCCAAAGTATACATGTTGGGGGCCAGAGGGGAACTTGGAGAATTGGTCTTCTGCTTTCGCCCCTGTAGCTTCCAGGGACTGAACTCAGGTCGGAAGACTTGGCAGCAAGCTCCTCTCGCCCACTGAGCCATGTCACAGGCCCTTCACTCCACTGTAATTTAAAGCTCAGGTACTTTGGGACAATCTCGTTTTGAATCTATTGTGACTGTGTGTGTATATATGAGCAGACATATCTAATAGAACACCACGTGCTTGCAGAGCATACAATGTAATCACAATATGATTTGGTGATTAACACATTATAAAGTACTTCTTAACTTGCAGTAACATGTGACGGGAAATTGTGCATGTCATTAGTACAATGTTTATGCTTTTTTACATTTTATGCACTGTGCCACTTCCGTTCTGTGCTATGTATTAAGTGACATGTCAGTATGCTTCATTGGCACTTCTTGTCAGACATGTTAGATTTTTTTTTTCAAATGATTTTAAAAGACAGTTTGACATGAAACTGTGCCAAAAGCCCACCCTGCCCCCAAGGGATTTTGTAATCCACTTGGGTGATGGTTGGCAGTTTGATGCAGGAAGTCTCAGGTGACCTGTGATCGATGATTGCTACATACCTGGTGGTTTATGGCCTTAGCTTGGTCTCTGAAGTCGTCGGTACCGTTTTCTGGATATGTAAACACTGAGGAAGGAAGAGAGCACAGGTATTTTGTGTGGCTGATGTTTGGGGACATGGATGAATGGCCTGTTTTGTTTATTCCCTGAACTGCAGCTTCTCATTGGCTGTTTCCTGCCCATCCCCTTCCTTACCTCCCTACCTTCATTCTTCCTTCAGAGACGTTTTCCCTGCCTCCTTTTGCAGCATCCAGCTGTCCTCAAGTCAGCATCCCCTATAGGCCTCCGACAGTCTGTGTGTACTTGGTGATACATCCCCACCATCACTGGCCAAGTGTGTACTTGAAACTGTTTTGTCTCTTTCCGTCAGAAGCAGAAGTGTGTTCACTGTGTGGAATCTCTTGAAAAGACAACCTTGTTGCCTTTGAATATGTATATACCTTTCCTAAACACCAGATTTTTAAAGATTCAGTATCATGATGCTAGCTTCCTACTGCCACATTCCTAAAGTCTACATTCTGTTTTGAAGATGTAAAGCTTTAAACTTCAGAGCAACCCCCGATTTCTCACATCCAATGTGCCAAGGCTATTGCCCCAGTTTTAAAAAAATTTTTTGAGCTTATTTTCGGAATGTGTAATTGTCTGTAATTTGCATTGAAGACATCACCCTGGCGGCCTTGCCTTTGACAACGAAGCCTCTTCAGCTGGGTAGTTCTCACTGTCCAGATGTACACTTGCCTAGAGTTCTTCACAGAAACTCAGTGAGCTTGACTTGCCAGGTCTGGTCCAGTGACCATGGCTGGCTTGTCATTCTCACTAGATCTTCTCTACAGTGACCTGAGGCAAATGGTTCCAAATTTAGGCCACAAGGTTTTGGTTGTAAATTAATCTGCCACTAGGGATGGCTTAGCATTTTATAATAGCATGTTTATTATTCGCTCTTTTATTTCCCTTTACAATATTAAGAAGATCCTGGTACAGGATAGTATATACCACAGGAATCCATATAACTCGGCTCACTGGTGTTCTGATTCTCTCTATTGTTCATTATTCACTTAGTTTTGTAAAAATTACACTCTGTGCGTGCATGTGTGTGTGTGTGTGTGCGCGCGCGCGCGTGTGTGCACGTGCATGCATATATGTGTATACATGTGTGTGTGTGTGTGTGTGTGTGTGTGTGTGTGTGTGTGTTATATACCATATGAGCCTTTGGAGATCAGAGGACAGCTCCCACCATGTAGGGCCTAGGGACTGAACTCAGGTTGTCAGGCTTGGATTCAGGCTCTTTTACCCACTGAGCCATCTCACCAGAGTCTCCACTGTTGTTAAAATAGACTGAGGAACTTCTATGTTAAAACACACATTCAAAGCGAGAGTCCCCGCAGAAGTACCGAGGAGTCTGAACTGTTCGGTGTACTCAGTATATAACTCCAGAGTTTACGGATACGTTTCATTTCACAAGGATGCTCAAGGTGTCCGTGTGCTACCAGTGGTGCAGCTCTGAGCTGTGAGTTGGTCCCTCTCCACAGAGTTTGCCTGAAACATTTGGGTACTTAACTTGGTGTTTACCTGTTGAAACAGGGCAGAGACCTTGCAACATCCCTTTTTGGTATTACGTCATCTAAAATCCTGGTGTAAACATTTGATTCTGTATGTATGAAACTATATTCTTGCCAAAAGAATATTAAAGATTGGAATGGGAACATGCAAAAGAGGTTCTAAAGAAGGGGGTCCTATCAAGTTAGTCCACCGTGTCCCATTTGGACTGATTGTACAGTTTTTTGAATTTCATATTCTTTTAGCCTGTGATTGAATATCTGTCTGAGCTTCTAGGTCAAAATGTGTATCACTGACGTGAACCTATTGAGAAAATTATTTGAAGTGGCCTTAAGAGTTTGTTTTCAGATATGTAATCAAAACAGAAGGTCTGGAGTTACAGGCGGTTGTGAGCCACCCAACATGGGGTGTTGGTGATGAAATCTGGGTGCGTGCTGGAAACTGAACTCAGGTCCTCTGCAAGAACAGTATGCTCCCAACCCCAAACTGCTTCCAAGACTGTGATATGCAGAAAAAAAAATAAGACCAAATGTGCATATAACAAAACTGCGTATACCACCCAACCGTGTATACCACACACCTGCGTATGCCACACACCTGTGTATACCACACACCTGTGATACCACACAACCCAGTATATAACGCATCTGCCTGTTGCACAACCTGGTATATACCACACAACCATGTACTGCACAACTGTATACTGTACAACCGTGTGTACTACACGGCTTTATACTGCACAACTGTTAGTTTTGCTACTTGAAAGTTTTTTTTTTTAATGAAAGATAATTTTGTTATTTATCTCATGACAAATGTTTAATAAAAATTGTGTCCAATGTGCAAGGGAGTTTTGCTGTTCATTGCTGAGAAGCAAAGGGAATCTTCCTTTTGGCCACATCCTGAAGGACTCCCTTTTTCATTTCCCACTTTCTGTCATTTTCACTTTTTGTTTCCTGAGCTGATGGCTTTTCTGAATTAGTGAATTGTCTGATATGAACCCAAATTTGAGTTCTTGGGCCAATTCCAGTGTCGTTGTCACAGTGCCTTTTAACGGTACGTCCCTTGGCTCTGCCCATGATGATTTTATCTCAGACTTTTGCATCCATATTTAAGAGAGAGCGGCCAGCGATTTTTCCCTTCTCCGACCTTGTTTGGTTTTGAAGTCAGTATTATAATAACCTCGTAAACCAAGTCAGAGAATGTGGCTGCCCTTCCTCCTTGCTGCACTTTCGTTTCTCGGAAAGAGTTTATGTAATGTGGAGATTTGCCTATTCCTTAAATGTTTGGTAGAATTTACCTATGAAGTGGTCCAGCCTTGTTTTTTTGTTTTTGTTTTTTTTTTTTGTTTTTGTTTTTTTTTCCATGTAAAACTTTTAACGTTGACTTGGTTTAGAATGACTGGGTTTCTGCTCCGTCGTCCTGCACCGGGCCTCCTTCACTCTCATCTTTTGTGTATCAGCTCCTTTAGAAGAAGATTTTCCAGCTTTTCAGTGAGACTTTGGTCATAGCAGCCTTTCCTTTGGGGTGTGTTTTGTTCCCTTTTGGTTGTGGTGTCTCAGTCCTCTGCTCTCTTCATCTTGAAAGTTGTTAGAGCTTACAAACTTTATTCTCCGTGCTATCCTCTCAGGGTTTATGGCCCTGTCTTTGCAATTTAATGATGTCTGCTCTTATCTTTATTATTACTATCTTCAGGCCTTTTATGGATGGAGTGTCATATTTTGTTTTCTGACTTTTTATTAACATGTATTTTATTAACGTGTTCATGTGTGTGTGTCTGTGTGTGTGTGCGTGCGCACGTGCATATGTACATGCACACGTGTGCGTAAGCGCATGTGTGAGCACGTGCGTGCTCTGGAGGATGACTTGGGGTATCATTCCTAAAGATTGCTTTCCTTTTCATCGATTGGCTCCTTGTTTTCACTTTTAGCATTCAATTTTTTTTTTTGCTAGCTTTTTTAGTTTGGAAAACTTACACTATTTTATTATTCCTTGTGTGGTTGCCTTGGGTCTTTAATGAAGCAAATTTTAATAAACTCTAAAGTGAAATATTTTTAAAGCTTCCCTCAAACAGCATGAGGATCTCTGAATTCCAGTTGTCTAGTTACAGACTGACACTTAGTTTATCAACAGCTTTTAAAATCACCATTGCTTTTTAAAAAGGTAGCCAATGTTTGCCTAGCATTAGCTATGCATTTGTCACCGTTTTCACCTTTATTTACTAGTGTTGCATGTGTATATACACGACGTGAAGGTGGCATGCGTGTGGAGGTCAGAGGACAACTTTTAGGGTCCTGTTTTCTCCTTAATCCATAGTTGGGGCTGGGGATTGAACTGACAACGGCTTGAATGGCAGGTGCCTCTACTCATGGAGCCATGTCACTGTCCCTACACCGTCCCTACACTCTCTTTGCTTTTCATTGCTTCTTTTCTCAGGGAATTTGTAGTAGTTGCTTTAGTTATGATTCCATGTTAAGAGTCCTCCCTCCCTCCCTCCCTCCCTCCCTCCCTCCCTGCCCTCCTCCCTCCCTCCCTCCTAAAGAGGCCATTTTACTGCTTTTAGCTTCAGCTGTCACCTGTAAGCAGCTCTTCGTATCATTTTCGCTCTTCCTCTGTGTGTAATCTGCCTTTCAGTCGACATCAGTACTTGCCATCCTTGAAGTCCTGCTGTGTCACAGAGATGCCTAGGTGTGGCTCAGAGGGGTGGTTCTGTGTGCTCTCAGCCAGAATGTTCTCTCCCATGTCTGGGGATGCACTTCTAGAGTGGCAGTTGGACCACGTTGGGATGCGCCACTTGCTTTCCCTTAACAGCCTTACTCGGGCCTCTGTTGCCCTCAGTACTCATTATTTCTTGGCTCCATATTTCTAGATGCTGTTTCTCTCTTCAGCTGTGTCTAATTTCTGATTTAAGACAACCCCATCTCTGCTTTATGATATTCTAGATGCTCTTTGAAGTTTTCTCAAATGTTCATATCTGATAACCTTTTGTTCTTTTGTTTTATTTTTTGGTTTATATTTAGCATTTTAAACATAAATTTAAACATAAATCCTGTTTGGTGATTTTGACATATTTGCCTCTAAGGCTCTGATCATAATATTAACCGATCCTGCTAGTTCTCCCTGATAGTAGCGCATTTTCCTGTTTGGTGAATTTTGATTGCTAAATTATGTTTGTTGAAAGCTTACTGTGGGGAGTGTTTGAGTTCTTAATTTAGATTTTGTAGACAGGAGTTACCCTTGCATCTGTTGCACAAATTATGACCCGATCAGTTGACAATTTAAACAAAAATCCTAATTATTTTGCCTTGCTCATACAGAGAACATGGATTTGAGAAGGAACGCGCTCTCTGTCTCTCTTCCTCTCTCTCCTATTCCCCCCCCCCCCCCGCCTTCCTTCCACTGTCTTGTTCCGTCCTGTTTTCTCTCCCCTCCTCCCAATTTAGAATTGAGATCTAGAAGCAGCATGTACTAAATGTTTAAAAGCAAAGTTTGCTTGTTTTTCTTTCTGGGCAAAAGTTCTTCACCAAAAGCAAACTGAGGAACACTGGGCTTTGTGACATCCACAAGTAGATGTGACCAGCTCAGTCGTTTTGGAAGAAAACTTCTAAGAATGTGTATTGCTCATGTCCTGTACCCTGCTCCTCTTCCAAGAAAACCATGATCAATATGACTATTGTGAAACGCAGCTGTCGGAGGCTTCTGGGAAGGCTGTTATCTGGCCGTTTGAGCAGAAACAGGCAGCTGGCTTTTGCTTTTCCGTTTGCTTATGGGCTTTGCCCTCTAACTGCGTTTCTGCTACACACTGTTAAGAGCTCAGCTCGTGTTGGTACCATTTTCCTGTGTGATGGTGAGGAGCTCCATGAAGCGATTTGATCCTTTGTGATTGTAGCGAGTTAGATTCTTACAGATCTGGAGCCACATCGTCCTGGGCTACTTCTAGCCCCCTTAAGAGGTATTTATCACTAGCCTCTGTGTTTGACCTCACATCCTTGGGACTGTGAAATAAAATCCTATCTGGAAGGGAAACACCCAGCTTCCACCAAGCCAAAGGCTGAGGATGTCTTCAGCTAGTTAAAACCCCAGCTGAGACTCCCTGCGTTTGCTGTAACCTGCCTAGCTGATATTCCTATACTGCCCTACACTCTGTGTGTATGTGTGTGTGCATGTGTGTGCATGTGTTTGTATGGGTGTGTACAGGTGACCACAGAGGCATGAAAGGGGCATCAGATCCACTGGAGTTGTAGGTTCCATGAGCTGCCTGATATATGTGCTAGAATCCAAACTCTGCCATATTGGTGCAGCAATCAGTGCTCCTCACCACTGACCCAACTCTCCAGCCCCTATAGGTTTTTTTTTTTATGTGTGTGCTTGCACATGCATGATCATATATGTGTGGGTACAGATGTGTGTAGAGGTTGGAGGGTGCATGTGTGCCAGTGTTTTCAGAAGCTGATGTGGCTGACCTCTGCTGTCATTCCTCGGGTACCATCCACTTTTTTCTCATGTGGATTCTGGACACTGATCTCAGGTCCTGTGCTTTCAAGGCAAGCGCTGACTGGGCTCTTTTCCCCCACCCCACCCCCACACGGTGGTTTTTGCATTTTAACAATCTCCTGGAAGGACTGGAATGTGGAATGTGGTCCCTTCTCCTCTGACTGCCACCACCGCCCACCTGAACAGGTACCTCAGACGTGTTACAAAGTAATGTTAGGTTTTTCAGTTCTAATCTGGGTCTATGGAGGAAAAATTCACTCACAAAAGGGTTGTAAACAACTCCCAAGCCCATTAATGGCCCAGGCCTGTAGGTCTGAGAACATAGGATGTAGGGAAATGGAATCAGAGCACTGGAATTGCCTGGGAAGGACACCCACTTTCTTTCCAGAACAGTAGAACTCGGCCATGTCATATTCCAGAGTGAGCAGATGATGAGAGGAGAATGGAAAAAATGGACCTAGCCCCTGGCAACCCCGGCAGCATGCTCAGCTCTGGGGAGGGCAGTGTCCACTCACCACTGTTGCTGCGTGTCCTGAGGTCACAGCTGTCTCCTGACCCATCAGCCTCTTCAGGAACCTCCCCGAGCTCTGAGGTCTTGGAGGAAAGAGGAGGAGACAGCACAGAATAAGCCAGCGAGCCATGTTGTGTCGTGGGCCAACCGAGTAGAACTTTAACGTCGGTGCCGGAGCTAAGGAGGGACTTGCATGGCATTTGTGAATTTCTAGCAGTTGTACGTGGTCGTCACTGATTGACATGTTAAGGGGCATACAGTTGTCCACGCATACTCACACACCTGGGCATGGCTTTTCCTTAAGTCACATTTAGCGCCATTTCTATGGTTCTTCCAGTAGATGAACTGACATCGCCTTTTGAATGTCGAATGAAAATGATACTCTGTCCCGGAGGAGGTCAGGGTTTAGGTGCCTTACAACATCACGGATTGTAAGAGACTGGGGGCTGGCTCAGTTGGTAAAGTGGGGCCTGTGACTGGCTTTTATGTGGGTTGGGGATCAACCTTGGGTCTTCTTGCTTGCCCCACCAGCACTTGACAAGCTTAGCCATCTCCTCAGGTCCCGCCCAGACACTTTAGGGAACCGGAAATGAGGTCAGTTACCGAGGTTCTGGGAGGTGAGTCAGAGCCGCTGCCTGAGCCGCCTTTCTTTGTTCTCTGGGCCAGGGATGTGCCAAATCGGAGGGCCTCGTACACTGGGTCCACCTTATTGCCACAAGCTGCAAAAGAAGAAAATACCTATGTCAGCGGCGCTCTGTCGTCCTCTCCCCCTGACTTGGGAAGCCAGATCTCGGCTGAAGAGCTTCGAGGACCTGGCCAAGGGGCTGTGTGGTTAGTTTTTTCCTAATGGACAAGGGCTCACGTCAAACACCCTTGCTTTCTCAGGGCACTCCACATGCCCTACCGGAACCAGGGTCCGAATAATCGTGCTGCTGCTCTCCCAGGGAACCTGACGTGTCTAACTAGAATTCTGCTCCCAAAGTATTCCCAAGTGGCTGGCTTTCCTCTTCCGTTATGTTCCCCCCCCCCCCTACACTTTGCAGGTTCTTCCCAGGGACTGGTTTGTTTCCTACAGTGGGAAGCTATGATCACCAAGACACTTGGTCTTGAGAGAGAAAAAAAAAAACTGAAGTAGGACAAAAATGTTCTCAAGAGTAGGAAATGACCGCCTCTCGTAATTATGTTTGTAATGAAAAAGCTGTCTAGTTTGTCATTTCTAGTTTAAAATCCACCCAACTGGGAAGACCATAGGTATAGAAGCTTGCAAGTACAGAAAACAAAGCAAACAAAAGCAACCAGCCCATAAAACATCAAATAGGATTCTGCCCATGAAGAGTGACCACTGGCCCCATCTTACAGCACGTGGCAGATGGTTCACTGACAGGTGATTAGTGGGGAGCTGACTCTGCCCCAGGGCTGCACCCTGTGCTGGTTGAGTGGGTGTGTTGCTTTGATGCTGGCATTTGGCAAGTGTGTGTGGTGTCTACTTTTGAGACTCTATGGTTTTCAAACTCCTTCTGGGAAATGGTGAAAAAGATGTTTCCTCTTCGGCAAAAATGAGTGGAGCTAAAACAGCCACCACACCGATATCTAAGGCTGTCTTCACCGTCATCATCGACTTTGCTGCTAAAATCCCACCCACCTCAGAGCATTACTGTCCCAACTCACCAATGGGCATAACTTCTTTAATGCATCCAAACTGTTCATGAATGAGCAAGGGGGAGCTGTAATAACGCCGAAATCCCTTTGGCTGGAGAGAAGATGAAAAAGAGAAGGGCTTAATGTCAGAGGAGAGATGGAGAAAGCCATGCAAGAGTCCTAAAAACAAACCCAGTTGTTGCCTTCCTTTCCCGTACTGGTAGAACCTATTCATTTTATAACTTAGCACTGAAAGGGGAAAGAGGAGAGAGGACTGGATGGAGCTGAGCCAGGTAGCATCCTATCCAGAAGGCGATCTCTCAGCCTTCTAGTCTTTGCCCCTTGTCCTGTGCCCCACTGTACACAGAAACCCCTCACCCTCAGGACACACCTACCAGTTTTCTACCACAGCTTACGGTGGGTGCTTCAAATTATAAGAAGCTTACGTAGGAGAAGGTAGATGTCAGGGCATGTGTAAGGCCCCTGCATGTTTCCACAGTGTCACCCAGAATCATCACTTTGCTCCCTTGCTTCTTCTGTGCTTCTGACCTCTTACCTGTGGGCTTTTCCCTTGGCTTGGGGGATCTGATCTCGGAAAGGCAGAAGGGGACATATGCAGCAGGAATTTAAGAGGACGCTGCAAGCTGGAGTCACTGGATGCGTTTTCTAAGTACCTAGGCTCACTAGACCCCACAGTTGGAAGGTGTCTTGGTGACCTGGATCCTACCAGCACCCATGAATCCTCACACACGGTCTTGCAAGCGGTGCCCACCTTTGTCTGAGCACTGTCCAAGGTGAGGGCAGGTCTTTGGTAACATTGCATCTTGTGTTAAGATACTGTATTTACTTATCATGATGGACTTTCCTTAAAGTCAGAAAAGTCTGCAGAATTCCTTTCCTGGGCTGGGAAAACAGTTTCCGAAGACTTGCTTGTTCTCTGTAGCAGACATTCTTGATGTAGCACTTTGCTCACTCTAGTTTCATTGGCCTTAAAAGTGTTCTGGGATGCACTGGGACCAAAGCTCATGCTCCTGAGATAGTGTGAGCAGAATATGGTCAGCCTGTGAGATCTCCTTTAGTTTGACCAACATGGCCGTCACAAGTGGCAAGTCAGTGCTTCTGTATGCTCATATTGTGGTAGGGGTTAGCTTCAGTCTTCTCTCCACTTCCACTCAAATGGCAGCTAATTAAACACCTCATAACCTAGCTATAACAGAGCAGCCTTGTTGGCATGGATTGCTGGGGGCTGCTGCGATGCTTTGCTTAGTTTTGACTTTGAAAATCTGAACTGTCTAAGGAGGAGAGAAATGAAATGCTACAGCTGAGAAGGTCCCACCGGAGACACGCCTGATGCTCTCCTGAGCACGTTTCTGGTGTGGGACAATTGTTACTGAGATTGACACACCCCCTGCTCCATCACTGTGCCAATTAAGCTGAGTGCCAGGCTAGTGCTCCTGAGGATGCCCCAGAGTGCCTGAGGAGGGGTTTATAGGTTGTGGCTTCCCTGGGACAGACTCCGAGGGACTCTGGGCTGAGAGTCCCAGGGCTCCATCTGGCACCAGCCCTTACCAGCTTGCCCATGCACCGCTGGGGTGCCAGGCCATCTGCACACTTGTGATGGATGCTCATTTTACAGGCTCCACAGCGCAGTCCGTGCTTTGCATGCGTTCCTGTCAGGCATACAGCAAACTTTGGTTAGGTACAGCTTGCTCTTTCCTGTGGTTGGGTCTGAAATCACTGAAAGAAAATGATAACTTCCAAACAGTTAATTCTTCTCTTAGTTTTTTTTCCTGAGGCTTGAAAAATGGAAAAACTGCAATAAAATGTATGTTTCCCTTCAACCCACATTTTCTGCTCAAAGTGTCTATTCTTGTTTCTTCCTTGTTCTCCCCTTTATAATATAGACAAGGCCATATGATATAAAGGAGATGGCTCATGATATAAGCAGATCTGAGCCACCCCTTGTTTTCTTTCTCTTAACCCAAGTTAGCAAAATCCATGTTCTTTACTGTTCATGTAGGTCATCCGCCTCTTCTCTTTTGAGCCTTACTGAGTCATGCCTACCCTAATGCCTTACCTGTTCTCACAGGCTCACCAGCATGGGTAAGCATGGTGGGAGCTGGGGGAAGCCTGCAATCCCTTGTACTCCCGAGGTACTAGCCACGTGACTTTCTTTCAGTTCTCTTCTGCCTTCCCAGACCTTGCATACACTGCTTTATATATCTGGAATGCTCGTCTGTCACTCTTGGCTAGTGACCAGTGCTTTGTCTCTGCCATTCATACGAGGCATTTCCCTTCCTCTGTCCAAATGTTTTTCTTCTTTGCCCTCTTCCTTGTATCTCTCTGTCATCCCCTCGTCCTCCTCTGTCCTCCTCTGTCCACCCCTCTCATCCCGTTCTCCCATCTTCTTCTCTTCCCTCTTCCTCCTTTCGCTTCCATCTCATCATACTTCTCTTTCTCTGCCCTCTCTTCTTTCTCCCCTCCAATTCTCCACCCTCTCCTTTCCTCTTTCCCTCTCCTTCCCTTTCGTCCTGGAGATGAGACCTGGGGTCTCACACATGCTAGGTATGCACTCAGCCACTGAGCTACAGTCCAGACCTCCTAAGGTTCCCGTGCATAACCCTGTGATTATCTGTTATAACTTCTCTCTCTCTCTCTCTCTCTCTCTCTTTCTCTCTCTCTCACACACACACACACACACACACACACACCGTGAAGGCATGTTACTTATTTATACACAGTGGTAGAAAAGCACCTTTGTTTCTGAGAATAATCACTCAGGTAGAGCATGGTATTCTTTCAAAGGCTGTCCTTGGAAATCAAGGACTTTTCATTTCAATTCAGAGCCTGCTATTTGTGCCTATGTAGGAAGGTAAGCAAGATCTTCAAAGGGAAGTAGTTTTTCACTATGAGCTAGCCTCTAAAATAGTGTCATTATGAATGATGGCAGATTTTCCTTCATCTATACATTTCCTTTCTCTGGTTTCAGTCTCCGGCTTGCTTTTGTACTTTACTTCTTGATATGAGTCAGACCACCAGTGATTACTCAATGTTATCCGTTCCCGTTTTCTCCATGCAAGGACAAGCTTGATTGAATGGGGAAAGCTTCTACTCTGACCTGGTTTGGATTACTGCGGTGGCCCTGGTTTATTCTAGAAAGATTTGGAGAAGGCCTGGTCTGACCTTATTCTGTTACTACTGCCTTCCATCACTGATGCCTTGCTGTATGTCCCCTTTATGCCTGGTTAGAGAGAAAAACAATCTAGTTTTGAATTTTAATATGTCCACATGGGCTCTCAAATTTAAAAATGTAGCCCATATTTCTGTTCCCTTGACTGCTTTAATCATCAAAGGAGAACACTCTCCCTACAGGGATGCTAACAGAACAGTGTCATAGACAGATGCCAGTCGGTCCCGCAGGAGGAAACCAAATGTTGGAGCAGTATGGCAAACTACAAGATGGCAGTGTCAAAATGAAGCCTCTGATGGGGGTGATATACATGCCTTTAAAAGATAAAGAAAAGCAGTGGTCCAGGGATGAACTCTAAGAGCAACAGGAGCTTGACCAGTCAGTCTGTCACATTGCAGTGGATTGCTCATCTCAGTCCTTAAAGCATTTGAAAACCAACAGCATCACAGTTTGTTTTGGACTTCGTTATAGTCTTATTTTCAGCATGAAAACGTGTGGTTTTGTAGGGTTTCCTAATTCAAAGAGGCACAGAGCCAAATTGGTAGAGATGGGCTGCAAAGCGTAACTTTGTGTGTTATTTTTAACATGCCCACATTTTATTTTAAAAATATTAAAAGAAAAGGTGAGAGAGAGAGAGAGAGAGAGAGAGAGAGAGAGAGAGAGAGAGAGAAAGAGAGAGAGAAAGAGAGAGAGAAAGAGAGAGAGAGAGAGAAAGAGAGAGAAAGAGAGAGAGATATAGATAGATAGATAGATAGATAGATAGATAGATGTTCTTTAACCTATGAAAAGATTATGTCCTAATCTGATAATCATAAATTGAAAAATCCTATGAATCAGAAGGGCACCAAAAGGGGTTAGAGGTAGAGTTAAGTTGGTCGAGGGCTTGCCTCGTGTGCAGGAGGGGCCTGTGCTCAGCTCCCAGAACCCACATAAAACAAAAAGGCTAGGTGTGATGATGCGTGTTTGTAATTGCAGTGCTGGCAAGGAGACAAGAGGATCTGTGGGGCTCCCTAGACATCTACCCCAGCCTAATCGGCGTAATTCAGGCCAGTGAGCCATCCTGTCTCAAAAAAGAAGGTGGGTTGAGTCTGAGGAGCCATACCTGAGAAGTCCTCTAGCCTCCATAGGCAACTTGTAAACATGCATACACTTGTGCATCTGCATACTCACAAGCATGCACCCATGCACAAACACATGCACACACGAACTGCACTTAATAGTGTCACTCTATTATACCCTGCATCTTGGAACTGCGTTGCTCCCCCCCCCCCCCCAGCATAGTGTGGCGGCCTAGGTCTTGAGGCTCACTGCTACCCAGCTTCATGAGACAATGCCTTACAGTTGTATTGATAATTAGCCTGGGATAGGATCAAAATCTGGAGTACAGATTCTACTGAATGTATACAAATTTTTCCGTCATTAAAATTGAAAATCCCTAAATCAAAGTGTTATATATATAAGTCAGGAGCTATGCACGGAAAAGGATGTCACAAGGATGGATGAGGTAGCTCAGTGTGCAAATGACATTCAGAATGACAACCTGAATTTGATCCTTGTAACTGATAGAAGGAGAGGACTGACTCTGGGAATTGCCCTCTGACCTCTGCATATAAGCAGGGGTATACACAGACCCCTGGCACGCTAAACAAATAAACAGATGAAGGAACATAAAACATTTAAAAGAAACAATTGTATAAGATTAAATACTTAGAAACAAAGAGGTCACTGAATTTCAAGTAAATAATATTGGATTTAGTACAATATACTTAATCATATTGAAGACCCAGTAAAAATAATACTGTAGGAACTAAAAATCACTGATAGAAAGAGTAGAAGTGAATTTAGTATTTATTTGGAAGAGAGAAAGCTAGCAAAAACATGGTAAGCCGTTTAACAACATACAGGAACACAAAATTTCAAAGTGGCAGTTTAGAAACTGGAAGGTCCATGGAAAATCAAAAACAGTCAAATTGCAAAGTTCTGGCAAAAAATTATTTCCAACCTAGATTTTTTTTTTGCCAACCTAGATTTTTATACCTAGCTAAATTACCAAATATAAATGATGGTAGAATATAGATACTTTCCAATTTTTAAATCTTTTTTCAAAATACTTTTTCCATGTGCTCATTCTTAAAAACTAAATACTGTAAAATGTGCCCTAGAAAAATGACAGAGTATGTTCAGAAATTAACTAAAATAAAACATTAGTTGTAGTGCAGAAGAAACAGGGGGGAGAAGTGGGGTCTACGATATAAGTCTGCAGTAGCCCAGGTTAGAGCTACAAGATGAAGTAAGAGGGTAAGCCGAAGACTAAAACAAAGGAACATGGAAGTTTGTTGACTTTGAATTTTATAATAGATAATAGCATTTGAAAGATCTGTGGAAGTGTTTATAAATTGCAGAGGTATAAAAAATTAAGGGAGTAGAAAGGGCATTTTTTTATTTTGAGGGAAAATAAAATGTGTGTAAAGAAAGAAATGTAACTATAGTCAAATATTTGAATTAGAAAATATCAGTGGTTAATCATAGTGCCAAAACTGACCTTCAAACTTACACAAAATTGTGATTTAACTGTTGTGGTAAAGCTCTTTTGGAAAGGGCAGAACAAGGAAGGCAGATGAGTGTGGTTCTGGTGGCCTGAGACATGAATTCTTATCTATAGCAGGAAGTCATCAAAGGCCTCATTAATTAGTATGAACAGTGGAAGCACACCCCCTAGAACTACAGATGTGAAGGGCACAATGCGATGAGGGCATGATGGAGGGTGCCTTTCAGAGTGAGTCTGGGATGTAGCACTTTTAGGACCACCTCTCTTGACCTTTTCTCATGTACTGTTATGACAAAAGTCAGATGAGAGCCAGGGCAGGATGGTTCAGTGGGCATGGGGCTTGCTGCTCAGCCTGATGACTGAGTCAATGATCAGCACCCACATAGCAGAAAGAGAGAACCAATTGCCACAGTGGTTCTCTGATCTCCATATGAGCACTGTGGCACATACATCACACACACACACACACACACACTTTGTTAAAAATGAGTCTCTGGAAACAAGATCAAGGTAGATCCTTGGCTTGTGTGAGGCTTATGACATGGAGCTGAAGGCAACTAATGAGGCCAATTTGTTACTTAATTCATCAGTTATTCCTTGGACTTTTGCTATTCTAGCATAAACCAAGACAATTTTAGGAGTTACAAGTGCAAATCAGTGAGAATATTAGACATAACTTCTAATGGGTCAGGAAGAGGCCAGGAAAACACTGATTAGGGGTTGCACATTGGGCTGTTTCGCTGGCTTGCTATTACTTAACACTGGGGGCTACTGAGCCATCCACTCAGAATTAATGCTGAAGTCTAGAGTATGAAGAAGTCTAAACATAAATGTTGAAAGAAAATACTTAAATATCCCCCCCTCCCCAGGTCTGGGTAGATGGCTCAGAGGTTACTGTGAAAGAGTGAGAACGTGAATCTGGATCGGCAGAACCTGTGTAAATCTCATTTGTCTTTCATTCTGCAATCCCAGCATTCCTAGGGGGAGATGGGAGACAGAGAAAGGAGAATCCCTCCAAGCTGCTAGGTCACCTGGCCCTGGGTACACAGTGGCCAACAACAAGAGACCCTGTCCCAAACAAAGTGAAAGATGGGGACCAACACCTGAGGTTGTTAGTCTTCTGTCTACATGTGCTCCAGTACACACACACACACACACACACACACACACACACACACACACATACACACCATGCACAAATATACACAAAGATAGATTTTTTTCTTCATGTTGGTAGCCACATCTATTAGAATGACATGCTATTAATGAAATCTGTTACATATATATATACACAAATATAATACATATATATTAAACAGTTGGCCATACCATTTATTTTTTTCTTTTTGTGGTACTGGGTATTAAACTTATGGCTTTGCACATGATTGACAAGGACTCTAACACTAAACTAAATTTCAGTGTGTGTGTGTGTGTGTGTGTGTGTGTGTGTGTGTGTGTTGTTTTGTTCTCTTTTGAGACCAAGTCTGGCTATGTAGCTTAGGCTAGCCTTGCTCTAACTATGTTCTTCTGATTTTCTCTCCTGAGTTTTGAGGTATGTGCTTCTATACTTAGATTGGCTGGAACGATTCTGAGAGGATTTTGACATTGAGACAT
Organism: Acomys minous; assembly: GCF_964271855.1. Lineage (NCBI taxonomy): Eukaryota > Metazoa > Chordata > Mammalia > Rodentia > Muridae > Acomys > Acomys minous. Next base: position 12,256,790 of record NC_140495.1, on the reverse strand, counting down.
TGCTTAACTCTTAGGAAAATTCAATATAATGTCAAAGGCAAAGTAAGGGTTAACAATCTAGGGCCCCAGCTACAGAAATGATTTGGAGAATGAGGAAAAACCACATGTGAAAAAGAAATGCAGCCTTAGTACAGTATTTGAATTAGCAGCAATGTTTAAATGTTAATTTAAAAAAATTAAATTGCTTCAGTTCTGTCCTGAAGCAATCTAAATTTGTCTACAATTACCACTGTAGAATTATGACTTCAGCTCATTTGATGAAAATTAATATAAATCAGATAAGAAAAAAATGCTTTCTCACTGTGATATGGAAAACTTTTTCTTTTTCTCTTGAGACAAGAGCTCCAAACTTGCTATGAAACCCAGGCTATCAGAAGCCTCCTACATGTAACCTCTTCAGCACTTGAGTTACAGATGTGAGCCACAGTACCCAGCTGGCTTAGAAAAAAATACTTTAAAAATGTATAACCCTATATATAAACGTGAACATCTATAAATACAACAGTTTACCCTCATCTGTCAGGGTTATGAGATTCCCACTCTATGCCTAAAACCACAAGTAGTACAGAATTCTAAATATACTATTTTTTTTATCCTATCCATTCTCATGATAAAGTTAATTTACGAATTATTAGGAATAGTAAAAGCAACAACCATATCTAATAATAAAAGAGTTATGACATTGTACCATAATGAGATTTATGTGACTATAAAAAAAATCTGTCTCCCCTTCTCCTATGTCAAAATCCCTCATGAATGGTTCTCACTATCTTCCTGTCATGGGAGTTGATATAAAGTCTATGTGACGAGGGGAAATGGGATGAGTGACATGGGCACTAAGATGTAGTTGGTCTGATAACCAAGATGGCTACCCTCTGGGTGGCACCCAGGTGGGTGATGTATACAGCATAAGCACAGTAGGGGAGGAGGTGCTTCCGCGCAGGGCAGTGTGGACACTCGTCAGAAGGGCGCACATTATCAAATCCCTGACTTGGTTACTTAAAGAATTTGCCGTTAAAATAATTTCAGATGGTGGGTGATATGAGTAATGGGAATTGCCTTTGGTGTGGGGACTGCTGTTTTTTTTTTTTTCATGTCACTTAGGGCATATAATTCTAAATATAATCACACATAAAATAATTACCAGCGCATTCAGAACGTAGGGTGCACTTCCTTTACAGTCCCACACCACTTCCGTTTGATATAATAGTATGAAGACTAAGGTCCTAAAGTCATACAAAGCCAAGTGAAGCCACGGAGGATACCTCTGTCTCTTGGTACACGACAAAGGTCAGTGTGGAAGAAAATTTATTAGAGTTTGTCAGTGAGTACATAAACACGCACCACCTGAGCGGAGGAACAGTATACGAGAAGTCAGAAACTTGAATTATCATCTTGACGCTGTAAAAAGTAATTTAAAAAAAAAAAACAATAGAGCTTTCATGTACCCGGGAGGAATAATTCCTTGCAGGTTTCTTCATTTGATTAATAAACGAGCCTCGGGTTTTGTATGTAAACTGTTATTTTAAGTGAGGGGGCAGGGACAGCCGTAGCTGGTAGCTCCTCTGGAAAGAACAAAGGAGTGTGGAGTATGTGACGCATTAGCTGGGAAGCCTTCTAGTCCTGTGATCTCCCATCCAAGTTCTAACCAGGCCCAAGCCTGCTTAGCTTCCAAGAGCAGTGGCGATCTGGTGCATTCAGGGAGACATGGACCAAGACTCAGTAGTCCTGTGAGCTGGGATCCTGCAGTCAAGGCTGCAAGAGCATTAGCTGTTGTGTCTGCACTGCTGTCTCTAGGGATGCTATGCAACTGCTCAAGGACCACTTACTTTATTGTTAAAAATGATAAGGATGCTGGGCGTGGTGGCGCACGCCTTTAACCCCAGCACTCGGGAGGCAGAGGCAGGTGCATCACTGTGAGTTCGAGGCCAGCCTGGTCTACAAAGTGAGTCCAGGACAGCCAAGGCTACACAGAGAAACCCTGTCTGGAAAAACAAAAAGAAAAACAAACAAAAATGATAAGAATAGTTCTCCTTTAGTCAAAACTATGTTCCCATCTTGGTTGCTTACTATTTGTGTGTGTGTGTGTGTGTGTGTGTGTGTGTGTGTGTATGTGTTGGCGTGTGGTGTGATGTGTGTGTAGTGCCTGCTCATGAGTGTGTCAATATGTGTGACCACTGCACAAGCATGGGAGAAGGAGCACAAGGGGAAAGATTTCTTCCATCCCTAGCTATCTTACTTGCTCCCTCGAGACCCAGCAAGCCCTGGGGGAGTTTCATGTCTTTGACACCTAGTGCTTAGGTTGTTGGCCTTTGCAGCTTTTCAGCCATGGCTGGTTGTGTTTTTTTTTTTTAATTTATTTTAGGGGGTGGGAGTACTGTGAATTTAAATGCAGGACCTTATTCTTCCCCATCGAGCCATCTCCCATGTTCTAATAATAATATGAAATACAAAAATAGGATATTGTTTAACAAATTAGTATGACTTCTATAATAAGGTATATTTGGGTGTTCATATCTGGGTAGGTGTGCATGTACATATATACATGTGTAATTTAGGAGGACAGCATGCCTGAGTGGAAAAAGGTTCCCACAGCAGTCCTGTGCCCCGAGACCTTGTGCAAAACACTCAGTCCTGAGTCACTGACAAGCAGGTGATGAGGTAATGAGTGTAGTGACATTTTTGAGAATTCTGGAATTTTGTTTTCTTTAAAAATAAACACACACACACACACACACACACACACACACACACACACACACACACACACACACACCCGCACACACACACACACACACACACACACACACAGACGAATATTATAAGAATGTGCTTTCATTTTAGTCCCAGGTATAGGGAGGTGGGGCTGCTTTGGACTGCCTGTAGTAGCTGACTATGATTTGCCTTGTGCTCTAGCAGAGGTGTGGTTTTGCCAGATGAAGGTAGTTTCTGCGATTCTGTGACATTTGGAATTCTGGGAACTTTCCAGAGGTTATATAAATGCTAGCCCCCCGCCCCCCAGAGGTAGGATTGGTAGTGGTTGGTCATTTAGGGAGGATGGCTACAGTTTGTTATTAGTTGTTATAGTCAAAGAAGAAACGAAGTAAAGAGATTAGATTTTAGATTCAGGGATCTCTCTCTCTCTCTCTCTCTCTCTCTCTCTCTCTCTCTTTCTCTCTCTCTCTCTCTCTCTGTGTGTGTGTGTGTGTGTGTGTGTCTCTCCTCCATCTTTTTCTCCTATCTAGTGTTTGGGAGTAAAATAAGGGTAGGTGGGTGGGGGTATAAAGGATGGGAAAAAGAGGAACCCACAAATTAGCAAAGACCTGCTACAAAGTTAGTCTCAAGGGGCTGGAGAGATGGCTCAGCCCTTCAGAGTGCTGACTGCTCTTGCAGAGGACGCGCTTCAGTTCCCAGCACCCAAGTGGCGGCTCACAGCTGCCTGTAATTCCAATCTGAAGAGCCCTTCTGGCCTCTGTGGCACCTCACTCACAGGACAGATGATGGGTGACCTGGGTGTGGAACCCCAGAGTTAGATCAGCACTGCCGCAGTCTAACCTTCCAATGGGAACATCACGAAGATAGGTAGAACTGGGGATCACTGTGGAGCAAAATAAGCCAGACTAGGGGCTCAGACGGACAATACTGTAGGCTTTCTCTCATGTAAAAAGCCTATCTATTGAACCTGGTGCAGTGGCGCAGGCCTGTAATCCCAGCACTCTGGGAGGCAGAGGCAGGTGGATCTCTGTGAGTTCGAGGCCAGCCTGCTCTACAAAGTGAGTCCAGGACAGCCAACTATACACAGAGAAACCCTGTCTTGAAATACTTAAAAAAAAAAAAAGCGTTGAATTATATCTTGGAGAATTCAACTCTTGAGAGAAGGAGGGAGGGAAGGAAGAAAGAAGAATTCATTGCTTGGTAAAAATGACTTCTCTAATAAACAGTGAAAGAAGAAATAATGGTGAGGCATCTGGTTCATTTTTGGTGAAAGCAACAGGTGCTTATCTAGAAGAATTTCAGAAATAAAGTTTGGATGAAGCAAGAAACTAAGAGTTGAAACTAATAAATTACCTAAAGAAAATCTAAGTACTAACTTGTTTATTCTTAATAAGAGTGACTCTTTCTAAGCACAGTATTTTGTTTTTTTGTTTTTTTTTTGGTAAAACAATATACCAAACACATTGATTAACATGGATCACATACAAATATGGTCATAACAGTTGGGGTGTGGCACAGGTGGTAGAGTGGCTGCCTAGTAAGTGTGAGGCTCCAGGCTTGGTCCCCAGTGCTGCACAAACTGAAGTAGCTCATGACCTCAGTCTTGTAAATGGGAGGTGGAGGCAGGAAGATCAGGAGTTCAAGGCCATCCATGGTTACATAAGGAAGTTCAAGGCTAGCCTTTGTTGCATGAGATCTGGTCTCAAAACAATAACACACATTAACTATCATACACACACACATATACAAGAGAGACTTGAAAAACTACTGCCTATGAAATCAATGGATTTATGAATTCTTCTTACAAGTTGAAGGGGGAAAAAGGTAAAGAGCTAAAGGCCTACCGTATCACCCAAAGACAGGAACTAACAACTAACTAACTAACTACAAACAAACGAAATGGATTTCAAAATTAAGCATTTAATAAATGGCAGAAACCAAAGAGTTAAGAAAAGGGATATAAAACTCTCTCTTGTTCTCCTCTACCAAATAAGCAAAAGTTGGAAAAAAAATACACGAACAAACAAACAGTTACTGGTTGCGTATGGCATGTCTGCTGCTCATACTTTGCAGCTGGAAGAGGGAAATAACATCACTGTTGTCAGGTAAACTTGGGCAAAGTATTTCCTTGTGCTAAACACGAGAAGCTTATAGCAATTTCAACTTCAGGACTGGGTCTTAGGGACACAAAGCAAACCTGCCCAGAATGAACAAACGCTCCCTGCAGCTTGTCTAATAACACTGAGATATGTAAAACAACAAAATACCACAACGCTGGATCATAGTTAATTCAAGCTGGGAACATCCATAAGCAAACTAGATTTTTGGCCAGTGGGAGGATAATGACAAGTATTATCCTCAGAGCAGAAGCCCTAATCTTTAGAAAACGCCTTTAAAATAGGCAGGCACGTGCACGCGCAAAGGCTGTGATGGCACCAGGCAAAGTGTGACGATTTCTATGTGGGTGTATTTGAAGGGAAGTGTAATTGTTTTTGAGGAATTAGAAAAATAAGGCCATGTTTAAACAAGAGGAACCTCTGGGGCAGTTTGGGTCCTGGGAGCCCCATTGTCAAGGCACTGTTGGGAAAGAGAGATGGCAGCTTAGGGAGGAATGGTGGGGTCTGGGGGGGCTCAATGGGGAAAAGGCTGGATGTGCATGCAGGAGGGTCTTGGTTCTCAGCACCCCCAGTGGAAAGCTTCCTGGTTTGATGCTCTTCCTGTCACACCCAAGCAGCCCCAGCTCAGGCCAGGCTTTCTGTGACCTGCTGTTTTTCACTCTTCCTGAAAGGAGTCTTAGATGTCTCCCTGTTCCCCCTGCATCGCATCAGGTATTAGAAAGATCTTGAGCTGGGCGCTAAGGGCATCCCGTTTCAGATTGCTCCAAACCCTATGCATCAATCAACAGGTTTCTGTTAAAGAGGGAAGACAGGGAAGGGGTTGCCTTCACGGCTGAGTCTCTTCAGTTAAAACTATTAAAAATACTCTTCCTCTCTCCTCTACCCTCCGCTCAACTCATGAGGTAGTGCCAAGTTTTCCAGGAAATAGACGCTTGGAGGCCCAAAGGCTGATGGGTGGAGTCTTCTTCATCGCTTCCCACCTTATTCACTGAGGCCTGGTCTCTCAGTTGAACCCAGAGCTCACCAATAAGGCTGGCCTAACTAGCCAGCTTGCTCTGAGACTCCCTTGTCTCTGCCTTCCAAGTGATGCCAAGCCAAGTGGGATTGCCACATCTACTCTGTGTCATGTGGGTTCTGAGGGTCCCCAACTCCCACCCCCACTTGCTGCTTGTATAGCAAACACTTTAACCACTGAGCTATCTCCTCAGCTTCCCTACCAACAGCTGTTTTGAAATGCCATTAATGAAGCAGGAAGCTCCTATTAAAGTTAAGATGACCCCGGGGGCCCTTTCTTTCTTCTCAGGTTCCCCACTCTTTTCCTATAGAACGTCGTCTCCAACCCCGTCCTAGCTTAAAAAAAAAATTAATGGCATTCATTGTTTATAAATGCCTCTGTTGATCTTTCCCATTTCGGTTCCTGACGACTAGTGGAAAAACTCTCTCATTTTCCCCCACCCCTCACCCACACTTGGCTTTAAAAATAGCAGTGAGAGCTGGGTTGGCGCAGGGCCTCCTGGGTTTTGAGTTCACAGCCTTTGCCCCTGGGGCCATCAGTTCATAATGTGATACACTGCTGGTAAGCTCTTCTTCGGGCATGTGTGTTTGGCTTAAAGCTTCAGGAGGCGTTGTCCTCTGATGACCACTCTGATGGCTCCATTCTGGTATTGACATCCTTTGCTGATGTTTTCTGTCCCCCCTTTTCTGAAAACCTGTTCCGAATGCCATTTGCTTCTTTCAGACTTGTTCTTGGAGCTCGGGTCTGGAGAAACTCTATTTATCTAGGTTGGCAAAGCGTAAGATGGGCAGTCCTTTCCCTCCAGGATGCTTTTCGAGAAGTTGGGCATATGATTAATACCAACCTTCTTTTCGCACATGAAGCTCTTGCTTATTTTTAGTTTTTTTATTTCACAGTGCTGGAGATGGAACCCAGAGCCTCACATGGGCCAGGTGAACGTTCTGCCACCAAGCTGCATCTCGGCCCCCTGTTAGAAGTTTTTGTTATGAGACAATGAATGACCAAGTTGCCCAGGTTCCCTTTGAATTTGAGCTCTTCCTGCCTCAGCCTTCCTGTGTAGCTGGGAGGGCAGAGGTGTGGCACCGTGCTTGGCGAGGAGATTTGGTAGTGGACAGAGTGGACACGTTCCTGGGCATCGTTTTCTGTTAGCCAATTTTACAAAGTGCCGGAGTTGCTTCTGATCTCATTTTAAAGACACCAGGGTTGAAAGTAAAGGAAAGCCTTGTCTAATTCCTCTACCCATCTGGCCTGGACTCCCCCACACTTTGCACCCCCTTCTTCTACTTACCATTGTCAACCATTCTTAACACTGTCTGTGAGCACCAGTCTTGAGCGGGGTCTCACTTTCCATCAACCTGATGGGGCACAGCCCTTACTTTACCTACGTTACTTATACGTGGAGGTTTAGAACAAGCAAGTCAAACCCCGGACCTTGAGGATAGTTCTGTAGGCTGCAAGGTAGAGCAAAACACCCTGGAGAAGAGCAATGATGTGATGTTAGCTTGCCTTTGAGAGACCAGTCAGCAGCACGCGGAGTGGGCCGGGAGACACACCACACGTGGAGAGCGGATCAAAAATAGCACGTTGGGGGCTGGGAAACCACTCAGTGTGAGCAAGGGGGACCTGAACTCAACCCCCAGCAGCCATATGAAAAGCCAGGCAGGGTGGCTGCCACTTGTAATACCAGTGCTGAGGGTGCGGAGATAGGACGATCTCCAGGGCTTGCTGACCAACTAGCTTTGCTCAATTAGGGAGCTCCAGATCCCAGTAAGAGACCTGTTTCCCAAACACAAGGGGGCCAGGGCCAGAGATGGGGGGCTCAGCAGACAAAGGGGCCTGATGAGTTGGAGATGGACGTGTGTATCGTGTGTGTCCATGTGGTGTATATGCACGTGCACATGCAATTCTGTGTTATCCTGCATTCAAGCACTGGCATGCTGTTGAGACAGAACATGCGAGTGAGCCCTAGCCTTCTGTGTCTTCTTTCCAGGTGTGATCTCTGATCTGTTTCTATGGCTGGGCAGGTGGGTGGTGTTTAATAAATGATCAGGAAAATACTTCAATAGGACTAGTCATGGGCTTCTCTTCTCCTCACCCGTGACTGAGGCTTTGAGTCTCAGATATGCAGACTTGCCTGCTCCCTTTTACACTACTGACCCAATTCTGTCGTTTATGATGTCATGCGTATTGTTGCTGCATAACCGTAGGGACCATCCTGAAGTAGGTCAGTGGGGCAGTGCCTGTTCCGGCAGCACAGTCCATGAACAAGGGCTCCCCATCAAGTGTGGATAACTGGAGGTGATGTCCCACTTCTGTCCCCCGTCGGCTTCAGACCTGGGATGGTTCTTAAGTCAGAAGCAAGCAGTATTGGGGACACTCATCATGGCTCCATAAGGACCCTCTCGCACTCCGGAAGCAGAGACCAGGTGCAAAGGCTGTGCCACACAGGAAGCCGACAAACCTTCCCAGTGCTGTTATGTGGCGTCTCCTCTCTCTGGTTGGTTGTTTATGCACTGACGCTTTCTTAGGTATTCTGCTTATTCAGCTAAACTGTGATCTTCAGATCCAATCTTATCTGGGCAGACCTGCATGGCTCTCCTGAAAGACCACCTCTGTGCTGTGGTTCCGACTCTCCCAAAGGCACTGGGGGTGGGGGCAGGGGGTGGGGCGGCATCACGATCTGCAGCATTAAGAGGCAGTTTTAGGCTTTTTCCCAAATTTGACCACTTAAAGCTCCAGTCAATTAATTGCTTGTAAAACAAACAGCCTGCAGGAAGGGAGGTCCACATTTTTTTTTTCTGCATGTATAAGATAACAGCAGTGTCTGGCAAGTTCGGAAGCTTGTGTTTTCCCAAGAAGAGCTGTGCATGCCTGTGAAGACTCTTGTCTTGACCCTTTATGTCCCATTCTCTCTCTCTCTCTCTCTCTCTCTCTCTCTCTCTCTCTCTGTGTGTGTGTGTGTGTGTGTGTGTGTTTAGGCTGGAGGACAGCCTCACATTTCATTCCTCAACACTTTTTCTTTTTGACACAGGCTCTAGAATTTGCCCAGTGGGTTGGCTAAGCTGACTGACCATGAGCCCCAGGACTCCATGACACTGGGACTAAGTGCACACCACCTGGCTTTCTTACTTGAGATACAGGGATCACACTCTGGTCCTCATCCTTGCAAAGCAAGCCTTTATCAACAGCACCACCTCCTCAGGGCGCCTTCCTGATCCTTCATTGTCATGAACTATTCCCAGTTTTCTGAGAGAGCGCCAGATTGATTTTCATAGTGGCTGTACAAGTTTGCACTCCAAACAGCAAATAAAGGACTGTTCCCTTTTCTCCACATCCTTGCCAGCAGGTGTTGTCACTTGAGTTTTTGATCTTGGCCATTCTGAGAGGTGTAAGATGGAATCTCAGAGTTGTTTTGGTTTGCATTTCCCTGATAACTAAGGATGTACCAACCAAGGACCATGCATGGTGAGGACACAGACCCCTGCCCAGATGTAGTTGATAGACAGCTCAGTTTCCTTGTGGGTCCGATAATGTGGGGAGTAGGGGGCTACCTCTGACATGGACTCCGGTGTCCACTCGTTGATCATTTCCCCCTGGCAGAGTGGCCTTGCCAGGCCACAGAGTAAGAGAATACAGGCAGTTCAGATGAGACTTGATAGGCTGAGGTCAGATGTTAGGGGAGGAGGCTCCCTCTTCTAAGTACTAGGGAAGGAAGGTTGGGGGGGGGGGGAGGCATGTAAAATGAACACATTAAAATGAAAGAAAGAAGAAAAATACAAAAAAACAAAAAGAAAAGGAAAATTGTCATGAAATGTTTAAAGATAGGATTGAAGGCTGTTTCCACAGCACAGTCCATCAGCTCACATGCAGGGAGACAAAACAGATGTAGGACAGACACAAAATGTAGGGATGTGACCAATGCTGTCTAGGGAACAGACTCTGACAGCTCCTCTGGACTCTTGACTTCCTCTAAATGGTACCCAAATGGGGCTTAGATATCTTCCCCCAGTGATGTGAGTTCAGGGTATCCATGGCTGCCTGTTTAGGTGGGTTTGCTGGCCTTGGGAGGCCAGTGAGGTCCTGTGGAAGTCTCCCTAGTCTGTCGTGGAGGAAGGCTCTGCAGGGTTTGTGTCTTCACATGGTGGGGCATCTTCTCTCTCCTGGTTTCTAGGTAACTTCTCTTTTTCCCCCCTCTCCATCTTTGCTGTGCTTTGAATAAAAATGACCCCCACGGTGCCCTTAGGAAATGGCACTGTTAAGGAGATGAGGCCTTGTTGGATGGAGTACGTGTGGTGTTGTTGGAGGAAGTGTGTCACTGGGAGTGAGCTTTGAGGTCTCAGAAGCTCAAGCCAGACCTAGTATGATTCAGTCTCTTCCTGCTGCCCAAAGATTCAGGTGTGGAACCTCAGCTCCTTCTCCAGCACCATGTCTGCCTGCGTGCCGCCATGCTTCCTGCCATGACGATAATAGACTAAACCTCTGAAATTGTAAGGCAGCCCCAATTAAATATTCGCCTTTGCCAGAGTTGCCATGGTCAGGATCTCCTTGCTTGAATTTATGAAACTGTTGCATTGTCTGTCTGCAGGCATCAAGGTGGGAGTCCCTGCCAACAGGTCCTGTGGTTACCCCGAGCTTTGCTTTGTGATTATGAACATTGCTCCAGGTGTCACTGAGACTACCAGAAGCTTAATTCTGATGAGCATATTCCCCATTGGTTGAATGCTCACTTATTTATTCTTCCAGTCACTTAACCAGTTCAGACTGGACAAGCAACAAGCATGACTGTAGCTGGGGACACTTCACGGAGCAGGGCATGCCACCTTCCACTCTCTGGGGTACATGTTGTCACACACACCACTTGCTAATTCTCTGTGACTAAGTTACAAAGATGATCTCCTTCACTCCTTTCTACTGTGCCCTAGAGCAAGCTGTGCTCTGAGGGTCATTAGATAGGTCAAACCCATTCACAAGCAACATCTGTTCATGGTTGACAAGAAAGCCCAGGGAAGCCAGATATAACAATAGAAGCAACAAAAGTAAAAATTGTCAACAACCTAGAGCAATATTTGGGGGAAACAAAAACAAACGAAACAAAATTTCATGATCAAAATCTTTATGAGAAGCAAAGGAGGGCAGAACTGATTTAATTGCATAGAGCAGGTTCCACATTTTTTTTTTGAGTTTTCCAGACTAACATATGAGGAGACAGCAGACAGAGACGAGGAGAAGGGACACATGAGGGGCAGACATTAGGCAAAGCCCACATGAATACGCCCATCCATCCATCATGCATGCCATCGCATGAACTCCCACATGTCTCTGCTTCCCAGCTTCCCTTTGGAAACATTTCTCCAAATGTAGCCCAAGGAACTGAGAAACAAATTCTTCAGGACGATAGAGCAGGTGGTGAATGGCGAAATGACTTAAAATTACAAGGGTTTAAGATGTATGAAATGTAGATGCTATAAAGTGTCTGTGCGCCTTAAGCTCGCTCTTGGCCAGGGGCAGGCATTGTACAGCATTGCACTAGCAATAAGATCTGGGCCTGTGGCTCTATCGCAGTGGTAGAACGCTTGTCCAGCGTGCAGGAGGGCCTGGCTTCACTCCCCAACACCACGACCACCACAACAAAAGAAAACCCCAGTAAAATCTGGAAAACACTGTTAGGTGTAAAATTGGGATAAAGAATAACTGGAATAATACCACATTTACTTTTCATCAAAATGCTAAATATAGTTTTACTTGAGACATGTAGAATCAGGAGTTGATATAGTTTCTAGTAGGACATGTATTTTGGAACACAGGGGGTCATTATCAGAAAGGAACTCTTAAGCCACATATAGAGCATGCATGCATGTGTGGACATACACTGTAGGGGGACATGAGAAGCACACAGTAAAAGGGTGGATGAGAAAGATTATTTCATTACTTCCAATTAATTATTTAATTTCGCATGTGATCAACCTACCTATTTTGTGTTTGTGTGTGTGTGTGTGTGTGTGTGTGTGTGTGTGTGTGTGTGTGTGTGTGCATGCTGGAGTTGGTTCTCTCATTACACCACATGGTTCTTGGAGTTCAAACTTGGGGTATCAGGCTTAGCAGCAAGTGCTTCTTGCCCTGTGGTCATCCGACTGGCTCCGTAAAAATTAGGTTCAGTTAAAACAGAAAGACATATGCCTTCCATCATGTCTGATTCCAAAAGAGCACATAGCAGAGTTCAGAGTGGCCCACCAGATTCCGTTGAGTTCAACACCCATGGGCACCCAGACAGCTCTGCTTAAATGAGGGGGTAGGGGGTGGGGGGGGTCACAAAGCAAAACAAAAGACCGTGAACATGGCATGTTTGAAATTATCAAAGAATCACCATACAAAAGCCATGACAAAAAGCTGAAAGTCAAGCCCAGTGAGCACACATTAACGTAGGCATGATGGAACAGGGAATTCATCACTAAGGCTAGATAGGGTAGCATAGCATGTCTCTCAGGTGTGGACTCATCTCACAGCAAGGATGTCCCTGTCAGGACCTTTGTGTGTTGTGCAAACTTGTATTGAAGCATGCAACAGAGGAGAGACATGAAGAGAAATATGAAAGATGAGGAAGCCACGCCCCTGAGCCAATTCTCTTTTAGGGCTGGCTGGGGTCTGATAGACTAAGGACATTGCCATATCTTTGTGCTAAAAAACAGTTCTCTTTGGTAAAATTGGAAACCGTTTTCTCCCATGAACTTATACCATTTCTAAGGCAGAGTTTCAGGTAGTCCTGGCTGGTCTTGGAACTCCATACACAGCTAGGAATGACTTGGAATTTCTGGTCCTCCAGATTCTGCCTCCCCAGGGCTGGGATTACAGATGTGTGCTACCATGCTCATTTTATACAATGCTGGGGATCCAGCCCAGGGCTTCCTGCACAGCAGGTGAGCATCCTACCAACTGGGCCATAGCTGTAGCCCCACTCACCACTGTTTTTTTTTAAGTGTTATGTCTGCCTTGCAGTTGTTATAATGATAGGCACACACTAGAACTGAAAGTGTCTTCAGGGGATTTATCAAAGTTTAGGCTATTAGAGAAGTAGCATGGGAATTCAGAGGGAAAAAAGCGACCCCTGAGAATCGGCAGGTAGGTTTTAGTTAGTTCTCTATAGACTTTGGATTGGTCAGAAGATAGTATCTAGAGCTTTGCATTAGAAACAAATTACTTATGGCAGAATAGGAAGACACTGTGATGGGTAGTCCTCCCCAGCTCCTCCCGTGCTGTCTTTTCTTTAGGAAGTGGGCCAAGGGTTTCATCCCCTTCAAAATGATGACGTGCAAGTTGACATGATCCCGCAAACATTGTTTGACAGGAGTCAATATTTCCATGTCCAAAACACGGAAAGGCATATTTGTTTCTGTCTAACCCGTAGCTGTTTCTACTAGAACAAATGTAATGTGACGTGCATGTGTGTGTGTGTGTGTGTGTGTGTGTGTGTGTGTGTGTCTGTGCGTGCATGTGTGTGCATGTGTGTGAGTGACAGGTTGATTTCAGTGTCATCCTCCATGTCTCTGAACTTTACTTTTTGAGGTGAGGTCTTTTACTGAACCTGAAGCTCATCAATTCTTAAAGGCCTGAGGAGCCTCCTGTCTGTGCCTTCCCAAATGCTGGGGTTACAGGCATGTGCAGCTTTGCCAAGCTTTTTTCATAAGTGCTGGGAATTGGGACACAGGTCCTCAAGTTTGCATGATATACATTTTATCAACCAAGCCATTATTTCCCCAGCCTCTGGTTTAATCCTTTTTATTTAAGCAATTTTCACAGAGATATGTTAAACCCATACTTGCCGGCAGTAGACAAAATATCAGAAAATCATAGGAGATGCCTCTTTGAAAGCATTTTGTGCTTTCTTCCTTTAGCTGAGAGTATTGATCACCAGCCACACATACTTCCATTTGAGAAGGACAGCAAAGGCATTGGGCCTGAGATTTAAGTCTTAATAACTTTTCAGTAAGTTTAGCTTTGTAGGAATTGAAAGGTCCGCTATATCGTGTGTGCTGGACAGAGAGACACACTAAACTGTGTTCACTAGTGATCAAGACACATCTGGGAAGGAGAGGTGTTAGGGAGAGTTCTTAGTGACAGTTACCATCTCCTTACTGTGACTGTCATAGTGTCCCCACCCCTTCCTTCACCCCCCCCCCCACTGTATATGTGTGCAAAGGCCAGATGTCAGCTCTGGGTTTAATTCTTTAGGTACCCTTACTCTTGTTTTTATTTCTTTTTTGAGTCAGAATCCCTCACTGGTCTGGAGCTTGCTTGAAACAGTCTGTGTTGTCTGACTAGCAATCTCCGAGGCTCATCCTGTCTCCACCTCTTCAGCATGGAGCCTAAAAGCATGTGTCACCACATTTGGCCTTTGTACCTGGGTCTTGGGGACTGAACTAAGGTCTTAATGCTTGCAAGGAAAATACTCAATGGCTGACCAATTCCGCTTTCTCTCACTCAACATTCTCTGCCCAGCAACAACATGATTCTTTTAGAAGGAACTAAATGGGAAAATGATGGGATACGTCTGCCCCTGATGGACAGAGCCTGGCTTCGCCTTGTGTCCTGTAATGATAGGGAAGCCATTAAGCTGTGGCGACCAGAGGTGACTAATTCCCTTTAGACAAGACTTGCAGAACTGGGTGGTGCCTGTTAGCACAGCAGGATAGCATCTTCAAGGATCTTAACAAAGTCTGGGCTCTGAGAAATGGCTTGACATTTCAGAGATAACACATTTTCATTAGGTCTCAGTAGATGTAGGATTAGCTAGATGTGGAAGAGGGTAGAGGAAGAAGGAAGGGCAGATGTCAAAGGCTAGACTGCTGAAAAAATGATGAGAAGGCAGTATCCAGAACCTTCTATGGAGAATAGGCTGTCTGAGACAGAACAGGGGAAACTGGCTACGGATCAGCAACCTACCACCTCTTGTCCTGTGTTCTTGTTATGCCAGTGGGCCAAGGAGTTTTACCCTCTCAGAGGCATGGCATTCAGGAAGCATACTGTTTCTCAAAGGGACTTCTATCTGATAGATGTACAGGCAGGCTCTAGAAGTGTTTATATTTTCTTGTGTACAAGTTTTGTAAAGCCCTACAAGGCTCACTTAGATGACCACAGGTGCCTGAGGACACACAGACTTGATATTTCTTTTATGTATAACCTTAAATGTCTGTTTTGTCACTGTCACTCAAGAACAAACTTATTCAGCTCATAGACACTGCCTTTTCTTTTTAAATTTTATGCTTTGTGTTTATATGGATGTGTGTCTTTTCTAGTGAAGATTTGGGTCATAGGTATAACAGCGGGATGCGTTCAGAACAGGTCAGCAAACAGGTGAAATAATGGTCAGTGGAGCACAGCACAAAGGTCTAGCTTGGATGTACAGTAGTGTTCCCTCATGCAAAATGACTCATTATGATGGTGACAGGGCCATCAACACTAGAGTCTCTCTGCACCTTAAATGCAATGCACTCTCAGCAAAAGATGCAGCCATGCACCATAAGCATCTTGCAATACTGACATCCCAGCAAGGGATGCTGCCCTGTACCATCAGCATCTTACAGCACTGACATCCCAGCAAAGGATGTTGCCCTGCTGATGGGCGTGGTAGATCCTGTTGGTGGCTTGCTTGTATCTCATGTATCATGCTGGTGCAGTGATCATTGGCTGCTGATGTGTTATAGATTCCCCCTTCCCCCCCCTTTTTTTTGCAAAATAATTAATCTTAATCAAATAGGGTCCTTTTGAATGGATGCTGCATTCCTTCTTCTTCCTAAGGCAGTCATGGCCAGTGGCCAGGTGATACGACAAGTACAAGGAGAAGTCCCTTGTCCCCTAAGGGACTCTCCCGTTGGTTTTGTCTGACATTTGACCATAATCCTACTTAATGCCTTCTCGTCTTTTGTGTGTCCTTGGGTCTCCTCCCAAGGGCACTCCTACAACTCAGCACCCTCATAGTGATCCCTACTTAAGACAACACTGCTATTATTTTCCCTTGTGGAAAACTTGGGCAGTTATGAAAGCCATTGATTCTCTCAAGAAGAGTTGAAATTTTAAGCAATGAAGTCCAACAGTTTTTCTAACAATCTGTTCATAAGATCTGAATCCCTCTAATGTGATATATCTTCTAAGCAGACTACAGCTAAAGCCATTAAAAGTAATTCAAAATAGTCTTAGAAACATGGTGTCTATCAAGAAACAGAAAACTTGGGACTTGTAGGGAAAAAAAAAACCTCCTTAATTGATGGGGTAGACCCACATCTGGAGCTAGTTATATTAAGAATGCATGTTTCTCATCCATGAAAAAGCTGGACGTGCTAGTATGTATAATCTCAGTACCAGGGAGACAGAGACAGGAGGATCCCCAGCCACATGCCAGCCCGCCAGTCTAGCCAAATTGTTAAGTATCAGGTTTAATGCCAGACTCCATCTCAAAAAATAAGATGGAGAGTAAAGATACCCAACACTGTTTTCAGTATCCACATGCACCCTCACACATGTGGACATGGGCATATACATAAGCATATGCATGTGTGTGCACGTAACACATAAAAGCACATGTTGACTGACTTAGTGCATATTGTCACGTGGGTTCACTGTTCCCTTCAGTGACTCACTGCCCATATTCAATTCGATTTCAAGGCAGAATGCCATAGGTGGAATCCATTTAGGTGACACCCAGGAAGATGGTCCCCTGACCCTTACTCTCCTTGTAAAGCTTTAAGGATTTCAGGAAAGGATCTACTTGGGGGGAAAAGAATAGTCTGTCGGGACCTCAGTCAGTTCAGCATTCTTTCCATCTAAGACCTTGTCCAGAGTCCTGTTGCCCCAGAGGCAGGGCCATGTGACTTTGGAGCTCCCAGGCACACATGGCTGCTTGCCTCGCTCACATGTCTATGGAAGTTGGGTTGTCTATTATGGCTTGACTAGGTGACAGTTTTCTTTTTAGGAGGGGGCTAGCCTAAAGAGGTGAGACTATGTCACACTATGTAGAGAGATTGTGAGAGCCAGAGGTTTGGGAGAGCTGAGGAGAAAGGTGTCTTCTGGACACCAAAGGACTCACTAACAGCCACTATGGCCCCCTGCACGAGACATGCACAAGAGGTATGGACAGGGGTGGGGCACACAGCAAGGCTTTATAAAAACATAAAGGTGGGAGATCAGGAAGGAGCTGGAGTGGGAAGCAGAGCTGAAGATGATAACTGTGTTCATGTATACAGTTTTCAAAGAATAAATTAAAATGTACTAAACTATTTTTAAAAATCATTCCCTCCTACCACCTACCCCCCCCCCCAATTGGCAAGCCCTAGAGGTGTGATTACATTGGATAGAGGGTAAGGCCCCGATCCACTTAACCCACAGGGTGTGAGGGAGGGCCCTGGGGCGTCAAGTCTGAGGCAAAGGAACATGCAGCAGACAACCAGCTATGAGTCCGTCTTTACTGGCCAGTGGACTCACGGTGGACATGTGGCCTTTGCAACTTAAGGACAGGTGTCAGCAAGGCACATACATGTAAGGTGTCTCACCAAAGCAGCTGTGAGTGTACTGTTGTCTCAGAAACCTAGGGGAGGGGGTATCAGTCATCCTCCTTTCAAAAGGACCCCTCTTGCATCGCTTCTGTCCTGTCTTGGCATCTTTCCACTCTTTTCCAGCTCTCCTCAAAGAAGACACTAGTTTGCTTTGTTAAATCCTTGAGAAGATTGGGCCGACTTGGTAACTGCTGTTCTTTTCCTCTTTTTGTTTTTAAAGATAAAAAAATGGTAGGGTAATGGCTCTACCCTTTAATATATTTCCTCCTGTTGTGGTGACTGCCCCCCCCAACCACAAAATATTTTTGTTGCTACTTCATAGCTATAATTTTGCTAATTTTGTGCATCATAATTTAAGCATCTGTAGTTTCCAGTGCTCTTATGGGACCTCTGTGAAAGGGCTGTTTGAACCCCCAAAGGGGGTTGCTACTCCACAGGTTGAGAACAACTGGGTAAGGGGGTAAAGTGATCACATAGCAAACAAGATGACCTGAGTCTGGATCCCCAACACCCATATATGATCCAAGAACAGTGTAGAACATATTTATAACCCCAGTGCTAGAGGGACGTTGGGATAAGGTAGGTGGATTCCTGGAGCTCCCTGGCTGGTCAGCCTAGCAGAAAGGGTGAGCCCTGATTCAACGGAAAATCCTGCCTCAAAAAAGTGAGGACAGTGATAGAAAAGCCCCTGACATTTAGCCTGTAGCCTCCACATGCACATGCATCTACACAGGGCACCCTCCCTAAGAACGATTTCAATGAAAAAGGCACCTAAAGGATGAACACTGTTGGCAGGGTGCTTCCTCCGTGTTCATGAAGATCTGGATTTGAGCCCAGCACCTCATAAAACCAGGTGTCATGGGACACAAATGGAATCCCAGTCCTCTGGGGACAGGGTGATTAGATGTTCAAGAGTATCCTAATTAGAGATAGTTGGGCCAGCCTGGGGTACATGAGACCCTGTCTTTAAAAAGCAAAACAAACAAACAAAAAACAAATTAAAGATAGATAGATAGATAGATAGATAGATAGATGGATGGATAGATAGATTAGTAGGTAGGTAGGTAGGTAGATAAAAGGCAGCTCTGTGGGGCTGAGGCGATGGCTCGGCAGTTAAAAGCGCTTGCTGCTCCTATAGAGGACCTAGGTTCCATTTCCAGGACCTGCTACAGCAGGAGGCTCCCAGCCACATGCAGTTCTACCTCTGACCTCTGTGAGTATATACACGCATGTGCACATACCCCCTCCCTTCCAGCATAGACACATAGTTTTTTTTTTAAGGTAGCAGTGCAACCTTCCTTAGTACCAAGTCTTATAAAGTTGCTGCCTTTGAGGTGTCTGTTAGGGTAATGGCTGTGACATTCCTCAGAGGTGAACACATTTCCATTACTCATTCTTAAAAACACATGTTCCTTGTCTTTTCACACGCATCACAATGAGATCTAAAATAGATACTCATCACCACCTCTTTCAGGGTTATGAATAGCACTACCTTGAAAAGGCCTGGTGGCACCTGAAAGTGACGCATGGATTCTGAAAGGAGGCTTTTAAGAAACCAAGCAGGAGGCAGGCTGCCTAAGTTCCTTGAGCATGGAGCATGGTGAGACCCACTCGGTCTCCCACGCTGGCAGCCAGGTGCTACACTCAAATGGAGAAGGAGGGGGTGGGAGCTCCCAGGAGGAGCTGCATCTTCTAGGCAGAGAAGTTGAAAATCCAGACAGCCCAGCATTGGATTAGATTGCTGACCTTGCTCTCCATCACTTCGGACATCCCCCTTTCCAGGTGGCTGGGCATATCAAATGATATTTCTCTACTCTCCTGACTGTGGGGTTTCTCACTCAGTTCACCCAACCAAAGGAATTCATCAGAAGTCATCATACGGGGCCACCTCCAGCCCAAGAGCTCAAGGCGCTTTGCATTCTGTCCACTTGTCCTTTGCCAGGAGAATGACACGACAAGGCTGAGTCTCTGGCTTAAGTAAAGAGTGAGGGACAGGGACAAGAAAAGACGCAACCGCTAAGCCATGTCTCTGCCAGTTGGGCTCTCTCTGATCTGAATACACTCGAATGAGAGTTGAAGGATGGCTTGCTTTAGCGCGGGGGTTTTATGGTCGTCGTTAGGCGATGTTATGATGGAAATCTCTCACCAATACAAACCTCGATTTCCATTGTGGCTTGTTTGGGGGAAGAACAGACATAGCTGAGAGTAGAAAGGCAGCGTGTGAGGCAGCAAGCCTTATCTGAAAGTGTGGGCGGGTCTTGTGACTATGGCAACAATAGAACCGATGCCACTTCCCACTTAGGATGTCCCACCTGGGAGTGGAAGGTCCCAGGACAAGAGCTGTACTGATGTGATACACAGCTGCACCTCACGACACTCTGTGAGGCTGATTGAAACAACATTCTGTCATTTCAGAGAGCTGGACTAGTGCAGGTCCAGAGACAAAGAGTGCTCTTGGGATATCTTTATAACAGTCACTGATTGCCCACCTGTGTTGGACCAAACAGCTTTGTAAGGCTTGGAGGTAAATAGCTTTTGGAATACATGAGGACCTTAAATGTCCACCAGCCCAAAGGCTGAGCATGTCATGGTTCATATCTGAGGCTGAGATGTCAGACCTTCTGGCTTTCCCTTCATGTGGCTAGTTTCTGATCCCACCCATATATTTTGGGGGGGGGGAAATCCCTTGATTTATAACTTTCATTATTCTGCTACTAGAAAAACTTCATGAAACATTAAAGCATGGTATTTAAGGTAACCTAAATCTGTGTTCCCAGGACCAAGGTCACTAATATTTGGTCCTGGAATAAAATCTAAGTCTCTTTTACATTGACACACTATTAACTTGACCTTGACAAGGGTGAGGGAAGCAGAACAGTCTACCTTCCTGGCTCCATTGGCCATCACTGATATGTCCAGTTTCAGTGATGACCGACATACAGACATCTCAGGTCTCCTGTGCCTACCTGGATTAGCAAGCTCAGGCATGAGAGCACGAGCCACATACAGAATAGTGTAAAGGGCCCCCGTCTCCTGGTGGAGGGTGCCAGCCGATGTCTTGGTTACAACTGATTCCTAATCAACAACAACTTCTACCTGGTCCTGCCTCCTTTTGCTTTTCTCAAGTCCTCTCCCTCAAAGCCACTCCCCATGCGGACCTTCTTGCACTTAACTCTCTGACGCGCAGAGTTGGTCTGCGGGTCTCTGAACCCGGGCGTCCATCTCTCATTCATCTCCCCAGGGGCATTGCCACCCCATTGTAGGGGTGGGGGTGAGGGTGGGGGGAGTCTTACCCACGATCATGTGGTTGCAGACATCACAGAAGGTAGGCTTCTTAAAGACATGCTCCTGAAAGGCGTGGACCTTGCTGTTGCTGCCAGGGTGCAGGCCAGCCCTGGTGGGCATGGATGCCAGGTTTCCAGGAATGGGTATCGGGCTGGGGCCTGGGCTGGCCTTGGCCAGCAGGTCTGCTTGCGATTTCACGTCACTGTTGGTTCTTGGGAAGAAGTTGTCGGCGCTTTTGCTCCGCAAGCTCTTGGTCTTGAAAGAAAGTGACCGTTTTAGTTTCTGGAGCTGCAATGCAATGACAGGACAACCTCTCTTATGATTTGTCCTGTGACTCCTGGGGGTGGGTGGTGCAGCCAGCTCTTCCCTGTACCCCATGGATACCTTAGCCTGGGAGGTTCTGCCAGGCCTTAGTGTGGGTAGTCCAAGGTCAGCGGCTAGCTGAAATGGGGCTCACTGGTCCACCTGTGCCCCGTAAGCCAGAGAGAGAACGAGGCCCCATCTGCCCCATTCCACCTTCTCCCCAGCCTTGCCTCCTTAGGCCCCACCAGTGTGATGTCTGAGGTCCCAGGATACTGGTTTTCAGCCTTCTATCTTTTGAGTTTGCAGTAGTTGGGAATGAAGTAGGAGCTCCTGGGTGCCAAGGCTGTGTGTGCACTACTGTCTTCTCCCTCCCTCCCTGCCCCTCGTGTCTCCTGTGCGCTCTCTCTCCCTCCCTCCCTCTCCTGCCCCCCCCCCTCTCTCTCACACACACACACACACACACACACGACCAGTCAGTAGCTCTTTGTCTCTATGGACAGTACAGTATACCAACAATGTCTCCGTCTGACTTGACATTAATCTGGCTACATGGTCTCCAGGAAACAGAGCAGAAGCTCTCTAATCTGCATGTATCTGAAACATGTGGAAAGAAACATATGCCGTGTGTAAAGCATGCCTGTATGCCTCTGTGTGTGTGTGTGTACGTGTGTAGCTTATGCTTATGCATGTGTGCAGTCAATGAGTATATGTATTTGTACATGTATATGCATGTGTATTATATGAATGGCATGTATATACCTATGTATATATTGTGTGTGATTATGCATGTGCCTGTGCGTATGTGGTGTGGGGGAGTGTGAGGTGCTTGTGTGATGTGTGTTTATGAATGTGGTATGTGTTTAGCTTTTGTGCCCTTGCCCTGGCTTTCAGCCTCAGTACACCACACCATGTCCTTTGCCTTTGAGACTTGCGGTGAGACACAGAATGGATCTGGAAGAGACTAGACTTGAGTCCAGTGTGCATTGCTAACCCGATCTTCATGCTGATGTGGGAGGGAGCTTCTGGAAGCACAGAGGGAGTTTGAGCCTCGTGCTTAAAGTCCTTTGAGAAATTCCCTTTCTCTCAGGCATGAAGGGCAGCTCCAGATGAGTATGATGATGCCTAGACCCCTTGCTACTCAAGAGGCTACAGCTAGTGGACCACAAGGTGTGTCTGATGTGCAGAGTGGTCAACTTTGGCAACTCCACATCTCAAAATGAATAGTGAAAAACAAGGCCAGGGATATACAGATCATTGCCGGAGTGCTGGCCTGGCAAGGGTAAAAACCTTAGGCTCAATACCTAGTGCCTAACAAACAAAAGGTCTGACCCCTGCTGCTCAGACTCCTGGGCCCTCAGCCCTGGTGATGGTCTGCGTCAACACTGGCTTTGCTCAGTCCTTGCCAGCGACCAACGGCTCTCTAAAAACCTCCCCCATCTAGACAGGAGTGCACAGTGTGCTAGCTGTATGGCTTTCAGCGGTCACTACACCGTTGAGGTGGTCTCCTTAGGAAAGGACTCACCCGTGGCTATTCTTCCTTTCCCCTGAAATCACATCAGTGCAGCAGCTGAAGGCACGCATGAAGGTGCCCTGTGCTGGCTGGAGTCTCCCCACACAGCGAGGCCAAGGCAATATCAAGCCTGTCACCTCCATCCCCACTTCTGTCTTGATCTCAGAGAACCAGGAAGCCACTGTAGCCGTAAAGCTGGGGCACAGTATAAGAAGACCACAGTTCTCCACCCCCCTAAAGGGTGATATCAGTTTGCAGTGTGATTTTACAATGGACTGAACTCAGGTCCTCTAGAACAGCAGCAAGTGCTCTTCACCACGGAAGAGAGCCAATTTTCTACTCTGGGAAACTTGCTGGTTTGAGGACTCGGCCGGTTTTAGGGACAGAGATTAGGCACGATCTCACATCACAGCCAAGGCTGGCTTAGAACTTTACAGAGCTCAGATTGGCCTCAGACTGGCAGCGTATCCTCATTGTTTAGCCTCCCGATGAGAGTTCAGATGTGAGCCACTCGGGCCCCTGAGCTTTTATTGTATTTTGCTTTAATGTCATGCTGATTAATGGGGTTAGCACATAGAGGGCACTTGTCATTAAGCCTTGTAGACCTGAGTCCCACTCCAGGGACCCACATGATGGAAAGAGGACTGACTCTTGCCACATATGCACTGTGATTGCCACGTATGTACTGAGGTGCACATGCACACACACATACATTGTAATATTTAAAAATTAACTGTATGTATTCATCGAACATTGTACTGTCATATAAGGGTATTTTGTGAAAGCATGTGTTAGCGCATCTGCAACAGTTAAGTGGCATATCCATTTATCTATCCTAGATGCCTGACAACAGAGGACCAGAGGAGAATTGTGTGTACATATTCTTTGAATATATATACAATGGGATTCCTTTTGGTCATAAAGAAGAAAGTAATGTTTTCAGGAAAATGATGTAGCTGGAGATAATCATATTAAATAAATTAACCCAGTCTCAGGAAGAGAAATGTTTTCTCTCATTTGGGGTTCTTAGATTTTTATACAGATGTATAAAATATATATATATATATATATATATATATATATATATATATGTTTGATAGTAGACTCAAGACTATTGATGACAAAGAGAACTGATGAGGGGAAAGAAGGAATGAGGTGCGGGTGATATGAAAGTATGAAAGGAAGAGCTCTAAGCCAGTTTTTTTCCAAGACAGGGTTTCTTTGTGTCATTCTGGCTGTCCTAGACTGTCTTTGTAGACCAGGCTGGCCTCGAACTCACAGAGATCCACCTGCCTCTGCCTCCCAACTTCTGGGATTAAAGGCATGCGCCACCACTGCCTGGCTTCTAAGCCAGTTTTAAGGTAGGAACTCTGTGGTTCCTTTGGAAGCCTGCTAAATGCATTCAGGATCCAATCTGTGATAACCTGAGGGATTATGAGGGACAAGGCTCTTTCCACCCGGGGAGCTCATGGGTGAGCCATACCACTCCTTGCAAGACAAAAGGGACTTGAGAGGACCAAGTCCCACCCAGACTGTGAACCCCACTCCCTCATCAGCAGAAAGATGGCAGTGGTTGAGGCTATTGAGTCACACGTCCACTTTGCGTACAGGACAGTGTATAACCAATACAGGCTGTAGGCCAGGAAGGTGGTAATGGAGCCTTGGAGAAACGAAGGCTGAGGAGGTCAGATAGCTAGCTAAAGGTCAAACAGCTCATGAAGACCAGGCTCAAAGTTAAGCCTGCCTTCTACTGACCTAATGCTTTCCTTTTCTCAGTGAGTCTCCAGGTGTTGGACCACAGTGGTAGGCAGTTACCCCAGGTCTCAGGAACATGGGGCTTCTGCTGTTCAGTGAGCATGCCAAGGGCTTTTCAGTGATGAAGCAGGTCTGTGGTCTCCAGAAGTTTCCATGTGATGGCACGGAGACCTTGCACTCCCCTTCCGTGACTTGATGTGTGAGGCTGAGTATTGTGTTAGGAGAGGAGGCCCGCCTGCTTCTAGAACCAGAATTTTGTTGGAACCAATGGGACGTTTCCTACTGAAATGGACTGATTGAAAGACATGACCACCAATTAAACAGGATCCTAGGTGCAAGCTCAAATGAGAACTTCCTTCATCCATACATCCCTAAAGGGGCAGACCAGAGAGGAAGACACAAAATGAGGAAGCACAAGAAGAATTTGAGAGGCAAAGAGGTTACAAAGTTATTAGTGCCCATGCACAACCACTGAGGTACAGATCTATTTAAATAAAGGATTTCAAAAATACTGTGTGTGTGTGTGTGCATGTGCATGCGCACCACATAGTTGCTGATACCCTTGGAGGCTGAAGAAGGAGCCCCTGAAAATGTAGGTTCCCCTAAAGTCACAGAGAACTGTGAGCAGCAGCCTGACATGGGTACTGAGAACTGAACTCAGGTCGTCTGGAAGAGCGGCGAGTGCTCTTCCCTGCTGAAGCACACAGTTGGCTTCCACAAATGTTTTCAAGCACCTTCTCGTGGGCTGGAAATGACTCCTCCCTCAGTTCTTAACACTTCAGTCTCACATCTTAGAAAACTACAAGTAGGAGGTCATTCTTTCTCTTATTCGTTAAGCAATTCACTAATGAATATCCATTTGGGTGCTACTAGGTGGTAAAGCAGTGAAACAATGTTCAAAAACAATTAAATTAACCTTAAGATTTAAAGCCTAGTAGGCAGAGGGGGAAAATATGAATAAATGACAACACACTTGGGTGAGTATGTATGTTACGAAATGGAAATAAAAAGAGCTACAGGCTTTAGAAGGTCGCAGGAGGACTTATTTGACAGGTGACATTTGAGCAGAAATGTGAAGAGAGTGGTGTGTGTGTGTGTGTGTCTGTCTGTGTGTGTGTGTGTGTGTGTGTGTGTGTAGTGTGATAGGAGAGCATTGTGGGTAGTAGAGAAACTAGCAGATAGTGCTGATATTTGGGCAACCAGCAGAAGAGCATTATGGGTAATGAGAACACCAGCAGCAAGGATCCCAGTGAGAAAGCAACATGCCTGCCGCAGCGGATGAAGATGTGGCAAGGGCATAGATCCAAAATCAGCTTCAGGTTGGGGCTTCTTTGCTGGTTATGGCAAGGACTCTGGCAATGGCTCAGAACCAGGAAGTGCCAAGGGCTACCTTTTACTTAAAGGGCTACTCTAGGGAGTGCTTGAGAAACAGATGGTTAGGAGGGGAGAGTGAAGTGAGAGAAGACCTGATGGGAGATGCCGGTAGTAAGCATCTGGCTGGGAGGTGACCCTGACAGGTGTGGTAAGACACACTTGATGCCAGGTACAATTTGAAGGTGGACTGAGGAGTCTGTGGAAGGCTTGAGTAGGAATGGGTAACTCTAAGATTTCTGATTGGTGCAGCTGAGTGAATGGAGGCATGTCCTTTTACTAGAAGGAAGAACATCAGAGAAGATGCAGTTACCATGGAGACCGGGAGGTCTGGGATGCTTATTTAGAATTTAAGGGGCGTCTAAGTGTTGGTAGGTAGAGTCATGATTTTGGCATTCAGGGAGGAAGGTCCGCGCTGTGTAGTGAGTGGGGAGCCATGATCACATGGGTGGAAAGCTGGCCAGGAGCTCATGAAGTCAAAACATATGCCATGAGTAGACCTTAGGGAGACACTGAGGAGAGAGGCCAGGATGGTGCAAATTTAGAGGAAGATTCACGAGGCCAGGCAAGGCTGTTTGAGAAGAAGCTGCCAAGGAAAGGCGCCTGGAGAAAGGGATATTATGGGAGCCAAGGGAAGGACATAATTCAGAGAAAGCTGGAAAGCCAATGGGGTCAAATGAATCTCACCAGCAATCTAAGTTCACACGAGCTGTAGGGTTCTGCAAAGGTAGGCCTTTGGGAGAGCTTAGCAGCACAGGAGATTCAGTGTAGCTCTGAGTGTGTGGTGACAAGGTTCCAAGAATGGCCAGTGGTGGTCAGTGGGCAAGGGACAGTTTCTTGGAGTTTGCCATGAAGCAGATTAGTAGAGAGACCCAGTATCTGGAGGGCGCTGTGCTATCTCAGTGTTCTTTGTGGAGAGTTTTGCTTAAATGCGGCATTATTTTCAAGCTCCTTTTAATCTGATGGTGCATAATAGGGGGGTTGTGGTTGGGGCTCTGTCCTTGAGTGGAGGAGAAGTGGGAAGGAGGTATCATCTACAAGAGAAGACAGCCAGCAGCAAGCCGGCAGGGCTGATGCCCAATGCATACAGATCTTCGTGTGTGTGTGTGGGGGGGGGGTGCTTCACATGTGTACAAGCACGTGTGAAGGCCAGAGAACACCCCGTGTGCTGTTCTTCAGATGCCACCCACCTCATTTTGGAGGGGGATGGAACGTAATCTAAGATGGCTAGACAGTATCCTCAGGCATCCGCCTGTCTCTCCTCCACAGTGCCGGGGCTGCAGGCACCTGTTACCATGCCTGGCATTTATTTTTAATGTGGCTTCTAGGTAGTGGCACTTGGCAAGCATTTTACCCACTGAGCCTCCTCTTGGCCGGGATATGGATTTTTTGATTTTCCAGAGCATAAAGGAAGCCAGGAGGGACTGGGCAGAGCTAGAAGAGAAAGAGCAGCATACAGACGGAACACGCTGGTGCACTCTGGAACAGAGTACGATGGTGAGCAGGATGCTAGAGAGACAGAGCATCTGTTACAGGTCACTGCCTATTTCACAGATGTGAGAAGCCAGTGGCTTGGCAATTTAGATGCCAGTAGACCACAGACTGAAGCGCCATATTACAAGTCTCCGAATTCAAAGCCCCCCAAAGCCAAATGAAGTCTGGTGGAAAAGTGGCCCACCCTCAATCTCCTCTTAGAAAAAAAAAATCTCTCAGCCTAGCGTGATTTGTCACCCTGGTGCCAGCTGGGATTTTTCGCAGTGATCTACACACCTGCCATGTTGAATAGTATTTAGGTGGCTGTTCCTTCCGGGAGTGTGGGAATTGGGCAACCTGAGAGCACACGGAGCTTAGCCTGAAGGTGACCATAATGCAGGCACGTTGACTCACCAGTTGCGATGAAACTAAGTAGCCGGTATGTGCTTGGTCTTCTGAGTAGGACCGCAAGTCTGAACTATGTGGGAGAGTGTACTGAAAGCTAGGCAGCAGCTTGGGAGGCACAGACTCCCTGGGGGTACTCGGAGCTTGGCTTGCTGCTTGCTGACCCTAAATCATCACTCGCCTCTGCAAACAATCTCCTCAGCTATCTAAAACAGCATCAGCACCACACTGACTCTGGTGTCTGGATTCAGATGAGGTCATCCATCAGAGAACTGTTGACAAGCAAATATCGCATCCTGAGTTTGTCTATGTGATCTACATTTTTGATTTTGAAAACGAACATGTTTTTTTCTCTTGACATTTTGTGTCCTCTAAAGCAGTTTCATCTTCCTGTTTAAATAGTCACTGGCTTCTTTTTTTTTTCCCTATGAAGATATGATTAAATCAATTGGTGATCTAAGCATGAGGGGAATGAGTTACTTAGCAAGCAGAGGTGGGTGATCAACCCTTGTGCGTGTACATCCTCCTGAGACCCACTGCCCCCTTCGCCCTCCCATCAACCACATGGACAGCTAACCACATCTATTTCAAGTTTGGCTGAGGTTGTGGTTTGTTCGAGCATTTCCCAGACATACCCAAAGGCTAGTGGGCAGATAATGTATTCTGGGCCTTGGGAAGTGCAGGGCCTGTGATGAACTTTCCAGTCTTCCTGCTGAGTTTTTAATCTTGCATAGTTGGATTTCTTTTATTTTCTTGTGCGTGTGTGTATATGCAGATGCACATGCATTTGCATGCACATTGAGGCCAGATCTTGAGTGTCTTCCTCAATTATTTTCCATCTTAGGTTTTGAATCAGGTTCCCCCCTACACACACACACACACACACACACACACACACACACACACACACACACACACACTCTATGTGGAGCTCACTGATTGGCTGGCTGGCTGGAGTTCACTGATTGGCTGGCTGGCTAGCTGGTTCCAGAGATCTTCCTGCCTCTGCCTCCCCTATGCTGGAATTACAAACATACAGCACCAAGCCTGACTTTTTAGGAGGCTCCTGAGGACTGTAGTGCAGGTCCCCATACTTGTACAGCAAGCTCTTTATTGACAGAGGCATCTCCCAAGCCCGCTTCTGATTTCTTTAATTGCAAGCACAATACAATTCCAGGTTAGAGTCACTGCAGTTTAGACAGTGACTGAAAAATCAGAAAATTTCTCCCTGTGTCTGTCCAGCTTTGCTGCAGCTGTGTTAATAAATAGACTGATAAAGCATCATTTACTGAACAGGACTGCCTACATATTCTGTTCCCAACAGCTGCATTGTTGGAGCAAGTCCTTGAAGCCTTGTGGCTTGAGTTCCAACAGGAACGGGGAAGATTAACTCAGTACTTCCAGATTCCCTCACAGCCCTGATATTGCAGGACACTGGGATCCGGAGGAGCAGACTCCATTCTATAGACTGTAGGGTGTGCTTCTATAGGCAAACATCAACACTGGGAATAGCCAGAGGTGGCGCTGATAATCATAAAGTAGTAAGTAGACTGTGACTACTCTCTAGTCTATGCTGTCGTAGATAGGAGGCATCAGCAAGAGCTAGAATAGTCAGAGACATTATTTCCACCCCACATGATTAATTCATTTCTTTTTTTTTCCTTTTGAGACAGGGTCTCATAAGTCTAGGTTGGTCTTAAACTTACTATGAAGTCAAGGATGACCTTGAACTTCTATCTTTGTTACATGAGTCTTCTTGACAGATCCCACTCCTAACTTTTTTAGTCACTATCTTTGTCTTAGACACGTGGACACAGCCAGAGGAGTACACACCCCAGATTTCCAAAGCTGTGTTAGCTAGCAATGGATTTGTTTTTTTCTGAAATGACTTCTGTTTATGACATCAGCATAGTCATACATTCTCCCAAGTATGATGTCAGCATAGTCATGTATTCTCCTGAGTATGACGCAACCATATTTATACATTGTCCTGAGTATAATGTCACATAGTCATGCACTGTCTCTTGAGTATGATGTCAGCATAGTCATACATGGTCCTGAGTATGACATCATCATAGTCATACATTGTCCTGAGTATGATGTCAGCATAGAGATTTCTTCTTGAAGAGAGAATCGATGTGTTGAGAAAAAAATGAGGTGAGAAGCCACCAGTGGCAAGGGAGGATAGAAACTCAGGGACTAATCTCAGAGTAAGGAAAGTCTGAGGTTCCACTGGGTCCTGCGATGAAAGGGATTTGCAGAGTGAGATTCCCAACTGCCCAGTGGGTAGGTGAATAGAGTTGTTGACCATGATGGATCTGGGCTGGGAAGGATAGGAAGAGGCAAACATAGGGTTGATTGAAGCAAGCACTTTTCGGTAAAATACTTCCAGACAATGTATAATGTAAACTTGCCTTTTTTTTTTAAACTCAGAAAAATCCTTAGCAATGTTTACATTGGTCTCTGAGGTATATGCATAAGGGTTCACTATTAGCCTGAAGGAAAGCTTTCCTGGAGTCACCTGATATAGAGTGAGTTGTGTGCTGTGTTTCCATTCCTTCTCCTCCATGGAGTCTTAGGGGGGGAAGCCCTGTCTGGGAGGCACAGAGGCTGAACTGAAATTATGGCTGTTGATCCACATGGCCTACCAAGGGCTCTTAGCCAAGCCGTAAGGTACTGCAGCCCCAAGCCCTATTATATGTGGTCATACTCGGTCTCCTCTGCTTCATATGCTGTGGCTGTGATTGCTGATGGAGACTGAGGAGGGGGCCAACCCCGGGACCAATCATTTTTCTTCTCAAGCACAAAGAGAAGAGCTTGGCTCTTGATAAATGTTGGCTGTGTGCATCATGGAAAAAATCAGCTCAAAAACACACGAGGGCTTTGGATTATGAGCTGTTCTAGAATTTGATTCACGGAACCCACTGACGAAATAACCAGAGGGCTACAGAGTAAACACGTACACTTGAGTGCAAGGCCAGGCTTTGTTTCTTAAGCATTGCCTTGTAAATAGTAGGGACCGGTTGCAGTCTGAATTTCGTCCTCCCTAATTCTTCGCTGAAGGCTTAGCACTCCACCCAGTTCCTCAGAATGTGACTATGTTTGGAGAGCTGGCTTTGCAGAGGTAATTAAAGTCAAAACAAGACCATTATCATATTTTCTAATCCAATCTGACTGGTGCCCTCACCAGAAGAGGGAACTTGGGGGATGGGAAGATAGCTCAGTGGGGAAAATTTTGCCACCCAAGCACTGGTGTCCAAATTCCCATCTCTATGTAAGAGTTGGCTGCAGAATCATGCATCTGTAACGCCAGTACCTGGACGACAGAGATAGGCAGGCCACTGGAGCTCAGTGGCTAGTCTCCAGCTGAGCTGGTGAGCACTAGGGTTAGTGAGAGGGAGTTGGCGACAAGAGAAAGGCACCAAACATTGACCTCTGGCCTCTATGCTCAAGGGTGGGCACTCGTACCCCACCCCATGTAACACACACACACACACACACACACACACACACACACACACACACACACACAAGGACACACAGTACATGAAGAAATGACTAGGTGAGGACACAGTGAGAAGGCAGTCCTCTGCAAAGCCTGGAGAGGGAAGCCTCAGAACTCAATATATGGATATTAGATCTCCAGCCTCTCGAATGGAGAAAAAAAACTATGATATTTATGTCTTCCAGCCTGTGGTGTTTTATTACAGCAGCTGTACCAAACTAACATGGTCCTCAATAAAATCTTGCTGAGGGTCAACATTGTGTTCCTAGAGTGATGGATGCTATCCATCAGGAAGAGCTACAACAAGGGGCTCCTGTTCTGTTCTTGGTGCTGTCCACCACACATCCACCTAAGGTACAACCTACTAGGTGACAAGAATGGAAGACAGGCAGGCTGTCTTAGCCATATATGTTACCTTGGATGTTGTCACATCTTCTCTGCTTCTACATCTCAGCTCAGAGCTGCTGCCCCTGTCCTGCCAGAGCTTTTTATAACTTCACCACAAAGTTCAGTATCCCTTGTCACCAGGCAACTGCATCCCTAGCACTACATCCCCATGGCTACATTCTGTCCTCTCTCACTTTATACAAAGAGGTATGGACACTGCTTTACCTCTCTATCCTTACCTACAGTGTAGTTTGGGGCCTGGGATGAGTACTTTGTTTTAAGTGAGTAACTGAATGAGTGGGCCTTCTGCATTGTAAGCTTGGATTTCCCACATTTACAGGGTGAAGCATCACAGAGTCTTTCAAACAGTGCTCTTGCTTACAAGACATCAACATTTCCTTTCTGTCATCTTCAGCTCTATTTTTTTTGCCATGAACCATGGTCAACCTCCTTTCTCTTCTCCAAACCACACAACTCTGTACCTGTGGTATTCCCTGCTCTGCCCTGTCTCTGTACCACTTCTTTGCCAGCTATTTTATTGCACCACTGCTGTGTGGAACAGATAGAAGGAAATAGAAGAAATGGTTTCTACCTTGACCCTGAGGCCTAAAATCAGAAAATTTCAACAGCTCATGTCTAGCAAGGGGTGATGGATGTGAGGAGCTTACTCAAAGCTAAGGCGCCTCTGTGGTGGCCAGGCAAGAGCAATGGATAGGCTCAATCCAGGATGTAGCTTGGAAGTGATCCAAGAACTTGGAAGGGGCATTTGGGGGGGGTATGTGTCAGCCATGATGAAGAGAGGGGAGAGAGAGAGAGAGAGAGAGAGAGAGAGAGAGAGAGACAGACAGACAGACAGACAGAGAGACAGAGAGAGACAGAGAGAGACAGAGACAGAGAGAGACAGAGAGAGACAGACAGACAGAGAGAGACACAGAGAGAGAGAGAGACAGAGAGAGAGACAGACAGAGAGAGACAGAGAGAGACAGAGAGAGAGAGTACTGCTCTGAGCAGGTTCCCCATGTGTTCCATGTTCTCAACATGCACAGACCACTTATTGGTGGCACATGAACCAGTCTAGAAGGTCACAGCAGTCACAAGGAACATGTCTTCTGCGGTGGCTCTGGGACATAAGCGTAGCTTGTAGTGAGACCTATGCAGGTCATATGGCACAGTGAGGTTCTTACAGGCAAAGGTTCCTGAATTGGTGACCCTTGTGCCCTTGAAGGCAATTTTCTTCCTCACATTCTCATTATACAGACTGTAAGTGGTAGCCAGCTTAGCATCTTACTCAGTTTATCAGGCCTTGGGCCTAAAATTGCCTGTGGTTACTTACTTCTGCTCTGTGCTTCATGTCCTGCCCAGTGGCCAACACATCCACCCATACTTCTTTAATAAACCTATGTAGAATCCATCCTCTTGACACACCTCTGCTGCCATCACGTGGGTCCAGTCTGACACCCACCTCACTGGAGGCTCTTCCCTTCTCAAGGGTTCTCTGCCCAAGTCCAGAAATCACATTGTTTTAGCTCTACTTCCCTTCCTGCAAAGTGGCCATCTGTGAGTCCCTAAGATGGAAGCTGATAACGGTTCCTCACCCTAGTTACTCAGACCACTAGACACCATGTCAGTACCCTCCGAGGCCCTACAGCCCAAGGGCTGACCATCACCTCATTCCCATTCTTTGTTTTTCTCGTCCCTTTGGCTCAGGTCAGACAAAGCAAGAATCCTGCAGCCAAGGCCTTCACTGTCCCTGTATCTCGTCCCATTGCAGGTTTTCTCACTTCTCACCCTGTTCAGATCTGTGCCCAGGCTCTGGTCTACCTGACTGTTCAGAGTGCTTTTTATTATATATATTTCACTTTCAGCATTTTATTTTGAAGACTTTTAAGCCCACAGAGCATTGGTAAGAATAGCCTGGGAGTACAGATCTCCCCTTTAGCAAGATTGAACAGTTGTCAATAATTTGCCAATACTTGCTTTTCTTAACCTTTCTTCTGGCCCATTGATAATGGTTAGGATTAGTATCACCACTGCTGTCATTCTTAGATACATTACACAAATCAGGCTTCAACATTTCCGAGTTATTTGGTGAATAATTTTCAAGAAGTATTTCATTATGAAAACATAATACACATGAATACAGTTTTGTTATTCATACTCAGAATTTTGAAAACTGGACCAGTGATGTCTCTCAAGAGCATTAAAAAAAAATCTTTCTTAGTCTCTCCTCTGAGGTTACATATTTCTTTTTTTAGTCTCATTTGGTTTGGGACAGCGTGCTGTTTTTCTGACTTTGGTGACATTTTCATCTCTAAGGACACAGAGCTGCTGTCTTATAGAACGTGCTATAACCCAAGCTTGTCTGGTATTTCTTCACAATGAAGTGAATGTTATACAGCTTGGAAGAGATTTCTCAAGTGTGACGCTGTGCCCTCTGTGTGCCATATCAGAGGCACATAAAGCCTGGCTCTGCACTCCGTATTTATTGCTTTGTTTGTTGGTTCTTTGGCTCCTAAGCAGGAAGGAGGGCTCTGAAAGGGTGAGCCATTTCCACTGTTTTCTGGCCGTTTATGTTTTGGAACCTAAGACATTATCGATGCTCAATAAATCCTGCCTGAAAGAATGAATCCACGTGTGACTGGCTCTAAACCCCAGTGCATTTGACTAACAGGAAAAGGGTTTGCTAAGCACTCTTGGTGATAAAAATCTCCATGGATGTTGAAAGAGGAGGACTCATGGATGGGGCGGGTGGCAGGGAGGAGGAGAATCCAGGGAGAGGCGGCCGGAAGGGATGAGCCACAGTTGCTTCTCCCTTGGCAGTTCTCAACCTAGGGCTAGGCCTTGGCAAATGTCCACGGATGAGGGAGAAGAGAAGGAGGTTGGTGGCAGAAAGAATGGAGACAACAGGGATTTTGTTTTAGATGGAGTAGATTTCATAGTAAGAAATGAGCTCCTTGTGATCAACTGAGAGGCAATAGCTGCCCCATATTTGTAAAAGTTGATGAGTGAAATGACATATCCCATCATGTTAGGAGAGTGAGATGTGGGGACCAAGGGTTATGGCTGAGGGCCTGGCAGGGGGCTTAGGCCATAATAAATGGTTGTCCTTATCTGTATTTGAGAACTTTTCTTTACACACATTGCTTACTGGACCCAAAATTATTAGCAGAATGAGGAGTTGAGCCCGAGCGTCGGAGTCCACATCTGGGGGTCTTCCCACAGCCTAGCTCTGCTGCCCTCATTCGCAAGAACTCAAGAGAAACTTTGGTCTTGAGAGAAATGGTTTAAAAACCTCAGTTTATATGCTGACTGAATAACTTGTGTATCTCAAGCAATGCGTGCGAGCCTTGATGTCCCATTTTCAATTCACGGTGGAGCAAATCCATAGTTGCAGCTGAGCTCACAGAACTTCGCAAATGACTTTCTATTAAATGGCTCATGGCTTTAATGGCTGCCTGGAGAATCCGAGTAGCAAGTCCAATCCCAGATCTGGGTAGAGCCTTAGCTGACACTTCCTCCAGTTGAACAGCCAATCCAGCGAGAAGGACGGTCACTGGAGTTTCATTTGCCAAAAGAAGGACAGAGATTTTGGCTTTGGTTTTGGTTTTGAGATGGGTCTCACTATGTAGATAAAGTTGGTATGAAATTCATAGAGACCTTCTTGTCTCTGTCTCCTGAGTTCTGGGATTAAAAGGCATGTGCTACCATGAGTGGCAAAGTAGCAAAGATTTCGATGAAGATACCAGAAGGTAAATATAGTCAAAGTACGTGATATGCTTGGATAGAAATGTCTTTATGAAACCCAGCACCACAAAGAATGAATATGTGCCAATACAGAGTTTTGTTTGCTTGGTTTTTTGAGACAAGATTTCTCTGTGTAGCCTTGGCTATCTTGGACTCACTTTGTAGACCAGGCTGGCCTTGAATTCACAGTGGTCCACCTGCCTCTGCCTCCCAAGTACTGGGATTACAGGTGTGCGCCACCATGCCTGGCACCAATACAAATTTTAAAGAAGAAATATCCTAGAGTTAGAGTATATCAAATGAAAGAGGAGAATGCCTACTCATTATATTTCATTTTATGTTTCAAAGTTACACTATTTACTTATTATTTACTTAGTGTATGTGTACATGTATGTGTACATATACGTGTGTTGGTGCCTATATGCCATCTTGTGTGCATATGGAGGTATCAGGAGTCGGTTCCTTGCTTGCGTTATGTGGGTCTCTTGTCACTCAGAAGCAAGAGCCTGACCCTCAGAGCCATCTCATCAGGCCAAACTACTTACCTGAAACACTGAAACACACTTGATATGCTAGAGAGTTATTCTGAACCTTTTGATTCAGTAGATTCCAAGGTTCTACTATCTATGAAAGCACAGCCCAGTGATAAATTACCTGACATTTCTCTATCTTAACATTTCATTTTACAATAATTTTAGTCATATGGACAAGTGGCAAAATAAGGTGTCCTCTTATGCCTTTCACTGGGCCTCCCCTGCTCATCTTTGACATGACCACAGTACACCCATCCTAGTCAACACAATAGCACTGTGATAGAACTGCTTGGCCATTACAGACTTAGGGGAGCATCACCTTGTGAGAAGTACCTGCTGTATCTCTTCATTCTCCAGACAGAAGCCGGTCCTATGCTATTGCTATGTTCCACAAGACACTTAGCTTTTCTCCATCTTCACGGTCCTCCAGCCCATGGCAGGCTCTGAGTTTTCTGTGTCCCTGAGGACCTTGGCTCTTTCCAAGGCTTTTGACTAACTCTTTTTGTGAAATGTCCATCAGTTTGCTTTTATTTGATGCTCTCTCATGGTTAGACATTATCAATCCAGGACTTCCTAGTCATGTAAGGCGGGACCTGATGTTAATGTATTGCACAGCTAGTGTTAACTTTGCTCACTGGGTTGAGGTGATGGTTGCTAGGTCTTTCTATGATGCAGGTAGGATTTCTCTTTTTGTAATGAGTGTCATGTGACCACGAGAAGGTACACAGCTCATTGTACTGTCTTCTCTAGTCATAATTTCTCTAAAGGCAGTGAATCTTGCCTGATATTTTCCAATGGTGGTATTCTATTTCCTGATGTATTGAGTGGAACTATCAGATTAAGGAGTCCTCTTCTGCTAGAAATTTTTATTGTTTCTAGTACTTTCTTGAGGCAGAGATCTATAGTGGCCCGCCAAAATCCATTAAATTTTTTTTTCTTGTTGGGTATAGGGTTAGAATACATTTTACAAAGTGTCTTGCAGCTACACTAGGAAAACAGTCTGAGTTCCTGCTATGGATATAGTGAAGTGCCTTGATCCTCCTGAAACTAGGCATCAGGGCTATGTGTGTGCCTGCATCCCTCCCTCCATATGGATGTAACGGAGAGCCTCTTCAACCATGGATAGTATGTCAGTGTACAAGGAGGGAAGTCTGGGAAGAAAATTGCCGCTCAAACCCCACATAATGCGGAGCTGCTGTGCTAACCAGACCCTTCCTGGAAGGATGAATGCGGGAGGAATAAACATTTGTTCACTTATTGTTTATGCCTATTGGAATTCTTTGTTACAGCAACTTACCCTCTGGCATATGCCCTGTACAAATAGCAATGGAAAGAACGTTGCATCTTCATGGTTCCCTATGCTCCTAAAAGTATCTAACAGCTATAACGC
The DNA here is from genome assembly GCF_964271855.1 of Acomys minous. NCBI lineage: Eukaryota > Metazoa > Chordata > Mammalia > Rodentia > Muridae > Acomys > Acomys minous. Next base: position 12,219,739 of record NC_140495.1, on the reverse strand, counting down.
TGGGAGGGGGTTGCCATGCCAATGTGACTTTGGGTATCGGGAAGCTGTGGGGAGAGTACAATAAAAATGCAAAAAACTGCAAATCACTAAACACTGTATTATTGGAGGAGATATAAAGAAATAGTTGGACCCTTAAGGGGATTTTAGGATGACTGGAGTAGAAAAATCACGTAATGGTAAGGTGAGAGGCTTCCTGGATAAAATAAGGAAACAGCAGGAATCACCATGTGTCTGGTCAGTGTAGTTAAGAATCATCTTATGGTCTGCCACGGTATGAGTGTCCTGTCGAATGTTCTAGTACCAAACGTGAGCAGTGCACATTTTCTCAGTTAACAGCACAGTCCACATGCCCAGAGAAACCCTTAGCCTCATTGCACACTCTTCAGCACACACAAGGCCTCACCCAAGTGTTCTGAGTGCAGGCAGAGGACCACTGATGAGCAGAAGACACCAAAGCATCAGGAAAAAAGTGAGGTTAGTTATTGGTTAATGCCACATTATAAAATGAAGCTTAAGAGCTGTGTGTGCTGGGTCAAAACCTTCATCCCAGTACTCAAGAGGCCGAGGCAGGAGGATGGCAAGTTCAAGGCCAAGCCTGTTACAGTATATTGGCACAAAACAAAAGGAAAACGGGGCCCATATAAGTCAAGAACGTGTACCACTTTTAGGAATGGTGAGACCTAGCACTTTCATGTAGTGGACTCTTTGCCAATGACTGTAAAACTTAAATGGAATCCCAACATCCTATAAATTCACATCTGAATAGATTTTTTTAAAAAAAACTTAAATGCCTCAAACACCAAGGGATATATTTTCAGCTAAATTTTAAGACACAAAAAGAAACTCATAGTCACCAAATAATGTTTGTTGTGTTGACCCACTAAGAAAAGCCATTAAAAATTGTTTTGTGGGAGAGATCTGCAACCTGAGTATTTTCCATTTTTCTGTTTAAAACTGTATCAAAGTATTTTATTATAGTGCTATTTAGTGTGTAAACTGTGTCACTATACATGAAGTATAGTTTAGTTTTTTAAATATAGAAACAAAAGGCATATGTGTGTACACATGTGTGTGTGTATAATGAAATGAAAATAGAATACAAACAAATATGTGCGTCTATGTAGAGCTGTTAAAACATAAGAAGTATTCAAAACTGGCAAATTGCATTCCCTCCTGACCAATTCCCAGCGGAATTAAAAGTTTAAATGTGAGAGAAGAAAAATAGTAAAGTAAAAGGGCAGAAATGACAACTGGAGGGGAAAAAAATAATACATAGACTTAGTAATCACAAATAATGAGGGAAAACATTTGTGGGTTTTACGATAAAATACAAATCGTGCAAGGGCTTGACACCCATCTGCACCATGGGAGATAAACAGCCGAGGTGAGAATCCACCGGGAACCTGTGGCTTGTTGGGCTCAGCAGCTTAACATGCTGGTCTATACAGTGAGAAAATCAACATGGAGGTGAGCATCCTGGCTTGTGTCTGGTGTTTGCTTTCTGGCATCTGGTAGGAAGTCAGGGCTTCTGTTTGTACAAGGGATTTGCTGATGTCTGACAGTGAAATGTTGTGTTGGTGTGCCGGCTTTTAATTCAAAAGGGAGTAGGAATGCTAAGAACCAAGGAGCATGCCATGTTGTCTTTTGGTCACCGCACTGACAGCCAGGTGCCAGTTCCTTACCCTGTAATTAAAAAGCCCCACAGAGGCTAGTTAGTTAGTTTCACTAATATGCAAGGCCCTTGAGAGTGGAGTCCTGTCTGTGTTGTTCACACATTTTCCCCAGTTGTATAGAGTTGCTCAAAGTGGCTTCACTCAACACCTGGGGATGCCTGGCACTTGGGCATGGCTGGCCTGAGCTGATACGGGCTAGAGCGTCCCAGATGCGAAAGATTCAGTACAAAATGGCGAGTAGCATTTTAATGACTATCAGGTTTCTTTTGTTTCTTTATCCTGAGTCCCATGCACATCAAGTTGTCCTGAAACTGACTATATAGCGAAGGGTGACCCTGAACTCCTGATCTTTCTACCTCTGTTTCCTGAGCGTTGAGACTCCAGGTGTGTGCCTCCTTGCCCAGCTTATGTAGTGCCGGGGTTGAGCCCAGGCTATGTGCATGCTATGCAAGCCCTCTCTGCATTGCTAAATTATTATTAATACAGTGACCGGAAGATGTTAAGTTACCTGTGAGGCCCATGATACATTTTTTATTAGGCACCAAGTGCTTACCCGGGACAATGACTGACATGTTGTAGACCCCAAAAGATGCTGACCGAAGGAATGAACACACAGTAGTTCAAGGGAGCTTTTGATTAGGTTCTCTGTGTTTGCCATTGATTCCTCAGTGTAACTTATATATGAGTCAGAGCATCCAAAGTGTCTATTTGAGTGAGGAAAGGGTGGCTTAGTGGAAAGAACTAGTTTAAGTTTCGGAAGCAAGACCATCATGGACAGAACACCATTTGCCCAAACACGGTCTTCATTTGTGGAGTAGAGCTACTGAGTACAAGCACTTTATAATGCTCTCTCCTCACTTCTCGACCCCTCTATGAAGGGCCAGAGTACCAACTTACAGATGATGCTACTGAAAGGCCAGATGGCAAGGTCCTCTGGGAGGAACTGGTGAAACGAGGAGTCAGTGGCCACCTCTAGAGTCTCCCTCATCTTGTGATTTAGTCGTGACAGGCCAGCAGGGTCCCCAGCCAGCCCCCAACCTCTGTGTCCACTGTTGCTCTGTCTGAGGATGCTGTCGCCCTTGCAGAATGCCACCTGCTCCGGTAAGATCTGTAACAGCTTGTTTGTTAAGTTAAGAGCTTGTCTGTTTCCCGTCTACGCTCCTCTTGATGTGGACTTCCTAAGAGTCAGGTGGGTTCTCGGTCTTTACTGGAGAATCCTCATGATCCATACTGACTGACATGGATGGTACACAGGTAGTGTTTAACAGGCAGTCAATGTCACTGAGGTCATTGAGGACGTTAGATGTCACTGTCATTCTAGCCAGAAGCAGGCACTTCTTGCGTCTGCCCTGCAATGCCCTCACACCAAGTAAATGTCTTGTCTCAGTTTCTGTTGCATTGTCATCAGCTTTCTCCTGTCCCGCCACCTCTGATGGTTTACATTTATTGCCATCGTGATTACATTTAAAGTTGCCATGGAAACCCAACTGCTCGTGTGCCTATGCAGGACTTTCTAGTTTAAGTCAAGTGATACTTGAGGTGGGAAGACCCCGCTGTGGGTAGCACCATGCTGTGGGCTGAGTCTTGGACTGTGGTGAAGGAGAGTTAGCTGAGCACCAGCCTCCATCTCTCTTTGCTTCCTGACTGGATACGTGTCCTGTTGCCATGGGTCCAATTGCCCCAAGCTCCTACTGCCGTGCTGTCTGGCTATGGTAGACTGTAATGCTGAGACTGTGAACCAGGAATGTCTTCATCCTTTACTTGTTTTTCATTTCATTTCATTTCATTTCATTTTTTTTAGGTATTTAGTCACAGAAGCCAAAAAGGCAACTAATACACTTTACACACACACACACACACACACACACACACACACACACACACACACAGACACACACACACACACACACACACACACACACACACACACACACTACGTGAGAAAGGAATCGTTGGACACCTCTGAAACACTAGGGAACTGGGAAGCTTAAGTGATCGCTGGAGTGGAGCCCGGAGTCGAATCTAGATCTGTCAACTCCAACATCCATGCCATGGCATCTCCAGGTAACCTCCTCACAGGAGGGTCGGTGCTGAATCCACATCCCTTGTTTCATGGATGTTGGGGGACCTCTCATCACCGTAACCTCACGACCTGACTCTGGAGCAGCAGTCTCCTGGACTGAGCTGCTGTTGTCTTGTTGCCTATAGTGGAAATACACCTTGCTGAAAGGGCCCATCCACCTGTCATGGGTATGTCTTTTATGAGTCCAGTGGGAACATTTGCCAGCAGTATTCTTGGAGCCTGGTCATTCTCCCAATGTGGGATAGGAATACCACCCTGTGTATTTGAGGAGCAGCAGGGAGTGTGTACTGTGTTGGCAGATGGGGGTTGAAAGGGAGAAGAAGGCAGAGGAAGAGGTGACTGCATGGCCTGGGACCCTAGGGAACCTCAGAGGAGACAGCAAGGGATTTGGGGTTGTTTTTGGTGTGATGGAAAGTGAGCAGGAGATTAAAACGACTGCTAAGTTATACATGGAAGAAGCCAAGTATTTCTACAGACAAATGACAGCCTGTGTACCATCCTATCCAACTTTTTGACATTGTCGCATGACGTCATTCACAAAGTTCACACTTGAACCATGTAATAGAGTTACAAGAATACATGGCAAAAAATGAAACTATCTCATACCGCTTTCAGTAAGTTTATGATTTGTGTTGGCCCATAAGCGTGGGTTGGACATGACTAAAGTTATGGCAGTGGAGATCACATGTAGTGACCCTTTGTGGTCTCAGTGGTTGGAGATGAGCCGAGATAAAGGGAGGAAAAGGCAAGGATGAATCCGGGCTTTTGATTTGTGTTAGTTGTCACTGGAGAGGTGACTGTGAGCATGAAGAAGAATGTCTGGCATGGGGCAGGGTTGGTGGTTGGCGTGTCACTAGCAGGCAGGTGGTTGTCATAGATTGGCTTTTGCGATTGAGGTCATTTATCCCTAGATGGGTGAAGGGGGTAACTCATAACCAGAGTTTGAGTTTTTTATCTAGCAATAGGTGGGAAGTTCCCATCTCTTTGTGGCTTTTTGTCCCCAGCAATGAGCTTACATTTCCTTAAAATGGAGCTTAACATTTCCATTTCTCCTCACATGTGGTGAATCTCTCTATACTGGCCATCCTACAGAGAACAGAGAAGGTTGGACCATCTACTCTTAACCCTTGGCAGTCAGCAATTCAGCTATCTCCTTGCTTGAGGGTAGAGGCAGAGGCCCATGGCCTGCTATTGAAGGGGCACACAGACACCTTGAGACCAGCAGAAAAGGCAGGGAGAGGAGTCACTGAGAAAGACACCTAAAACTAAACAAAGCCCCAGCTCTCTCAGAATCAGTGGTCTCTCCAGCTTAGGGGATGGGGGAGGGGGCGGGCTCCTCTATGGAAGAAGTCTGTGACAGCTGCCACTAAACTTGCACTTGGGGTGTGGCTGTCCTGTCTTTTAATTGTTCAACTTACGGAGAAAAAGAATCCACCTGCTAGGTGGTATCGGGATGACTATTAGAAGATCCTGCGGAGCAGAAAGGGGCTCCAGATTCCCCAAAGATATGGTCCCTAACAGTACACTGAACTGTTCTGAGGAGTGACATGACAAGCTATCAGAGAGAGCTATGCGTGTTAGCATGCACTTGAAGGGAAAGACAAAGACCAATAGTGAATTCTATACACACACTCTAAAAAGACTGGAGTTTTCCATCTCCATCTCCAAATCAACGGACTGCCGGGAACACAAATATGCTTGCTTAATTGCGTGGAGATAAGCAATAGACCAGTTCATTCGGAAAAGTGAAGTGGTCACCTTTAAGATTTCCCCCCAAAGTACACAAATGCGTACATGAATGAAGATACCATGAAGTGCAAGACCATAAGTGACAAAAGACTCTAGGGAGCTGGCTTGCCCTGCCAGTCCAGCTGCCTGGGTCTCCATCCCCTCCTTGATTCTGAGTAGCTCTATTAGCTTCCATTGGAATGGAAAATGGAGGCTACTGAGCTAATTCAAAGAGATAATCCCACAAAGCTCTTATCACAGGACCTGGGACAACGTGTCCGTGCCATAAGCACCAGCTAGCTGCATTTCCTTAGATGCTTGTGCCCAAATGGATGGGTGCATGCATACAGAGAAAATGCCTTCAGATTTCTCATTCCCCCACTGCTCTTCAAGAATGGAAAGATGATTTTTTTCTGTCTTCTGAGAGCTGGCTGTTTCTGCTATGCTGTCCGTGGCCCAGAGCCTGCTGCCCTCTTGAATGAGTGGTGAATATCCCCAGCAAGTCATTTTCTCTAAAAATAGACCACCCCAGCTGATCTTAACACTACTCCTCATCTCCATAAGCCTTCCAAAAAAAAAAAAAAAAAAAAAAAAAAAAAGAGAGAGAACAGAGTCTATTCTTGAAAGGATTTCATGCTAATCTGTCAGAGGCAACATGACTCGGTGACACAAATAAAGCCCTGCTCAGCATCTGCAGACTGCCCCACTTTCCGCTCTCCCATAACTGGATTCATATGAAATTGAAGTGTAAGGCAGGTGGGTTTCTCCAGACGCTGCCAATTCAGTCTTCATTCCGTCTGGCTTTATGGGGCCATTTAACTGAAGTCTTTCACCCTGGCAATTTAATGCCTGACTTGCTTTGGTGATTTCTTCCTGAGGACGTGTGTGGGTGGACTTAGTGAAGGAAACAGTTAAGCCACAGTCACCTTGTAGAATCCGATGGCTTTTTCTTATCCCTACAAGCCTATTAGGCTTTTGATGGGCAGGATCACTTGGCTTTCGGGAAGCAAGGACCATCCATTTCACATCACCCACACGGCTGAAGTAGTGGCTTTTGCAAAGAACAAAACAACACAGAGAATGCATTTTAAATCTGAAGACTCAACTGCTAGTCCAGTGCTAATGGGGATGAAACAGCATGAATTCTTTAGGTCCTGAGGACCCAGGATGCAAAAATCAACTCTGTTGCTATTTGGATTGGTCTTGTCTATGGATCTGGGGTTGGCGCATCGAGTCATGGTCTAATATAAAACCATGACTATCTCATAGTCACATGCACTATTAATGTGAACTTTTTTTTTAATGTGAACTTTTAAAATGGAGTACACTAAATCTGAACTTCTATAGAGATGCAACAAACATATTTTCATAGCTTTAGAAGCTGTTCATTCAAATCAAGGGCAATGGATTTAATATGCTCTTGACCTTGACATTTATTGGCAGATCAGCTCCTTTTAACATTGTTTCTTTGATAATCATCATCATCATGAACAGCACCATGAACTTGAATCACAGACCTTCTAACACAGTATGTGAGATAAAAGATCCATAGTATTTTGTAAGGTTTCATTTTGCACCATGGTAGTTATAATTAAAGATGAATGTTCACATACACAAATCATTTAGATGCGTACAGTTGCAAATACTGGACGCTCAGATTCAACTAGGCTCAATATAGCTATTGTCTCCTGTGCACAAGGTCCTAGTGCAGGGATTCCAGCAATGGGTCCTTTAGCAGTTGAATGCTCTCATGGAGGACTTGGATTTTTTTTCTGTTTTCATCTTTGACTTCTTCACCCTAGTCTGGTTCAAAAAGATGTGGCTGTCTATTGGCAAATATCCAGTCGTAGCAGCTTCTTCACTGGTCTGTTCATATTAACCCTGAAAAACCTTTCCCACTGTAATTTCCTCAAGCGTCACTGGTCGGAATTGCAATGAATGCCATTCTTAAACCAATCACTTGCAAGGAAAATGAAGTCATCAGGCTTGGCTTAGTTAGACCAGTCAAGATTTGTCTTTTTGATGCTTGGGCTGAGAGAACAGAAAGGTGGGATATGAGAGCGTAGAAGCATTTCATTAGAAAACCGGGAAAGGAGTAAATGGCTAAGGGGTAGACACACCCTTAACTCTTCTAAGGCCGCAGAGTCCTGGTGGAGAATTAAAAGGACTGGGCTAGTAGTGAGAGGAGGAGGATGGAAAAGAAGACAATGAGTCTCATTGGGGCAGGAATATAGAATCCATCACCTACAGCATGGACAGGGCTGTGGATACAATGAGATGATAGCCGTTGATTAGGTTACATTATCTAAGAGAGGTAAAGGACATTCCATCTGAGTCGAACTCCATGAGATTATAAAAGAGGAACACAGGAGCATCTTGTTGGGCTTGACAAAAGAAGCTTGCACAGAGAGGGAGGAAGGGATGGCATGTGACAGGGATACTGAGAGCATCCTAGGGTGACTAATATGATAGGGGAAGGGAGGCTTTAGCCATGTGACTGCAAGGGGATTAACTCTTCCCATAACCTCAGAAGAGCTTAGAAGAGGACCCTGAGCCTCACAGGAGGCTGACAACTTGGTTGTTGTGTCAAAGTCATCTCAATGGGAAGCTAAGCACAGAGCCACCTCAGCCGCCCTCCTCACCCATCAAAAGTGTGTTACAGTGAATCTGTGTGGCTCTAAATTCCTAATTCCTTGCATCTAAAAAAATGCCCTATATTTTCCTTGGCTTAGAGATTCTCTGCCTGTTTGTCTCTCTCTCTCACTGTCTGTCTCTTTGTCTCTCTCTCAGAAACAGGGTCTGTTATTAGTCACTGTTATTGTTGGATGAGATGCCATGACCAAGGCAACTCCTATAAAAATTTTTAATTAAGACTGGCCTACAGCCTCAGAGGTTCAGTCCATTATCAACATGGCTGGTAGCATGCAGCACATAGGATATTAGAACAGTGGCTGAGGGCTACATCCTGAGCCACAGGTGGGGGGAGAAGGGAGGGAGGAAGAGAGAGAGGGAGAGAGAGAAGAGGAGAGGAGAGAGAGAGAGAGAGAGAGAGAGAGACAGAGAGAGGAGAGAGAGAGAGAAGAGAGGAGAGAGAGAGAGAGAGAGAGAGAGACAGAGAGAGAGACAGAGAGACAGAGAGAGGAGAAGAGTAGAGGAGAGAGAGAAGAGTAGAGGAGAGAGAGAGAAGAGAGAGAGGAGAGGAGAGAGAGAAGAGAGAGAGAGAGAGAAAGAGAAGAGAAGAGGAGAGAGAGAGAGAGAAGAGAGAGAGAGGAGGGAGAGAGAGAAGAGAGGAGAGAGAGAGAGAGAGAGAGAGAGAGAGAGAGAGGAGAAGAGTAGAGGAGAGAGAGAAGAGTAGAGGAGAGAGAGAGAAGAGAGAGAGGAGAGGAGAGAGAGAGAGAGAGAGAGAGAGAAGAGAAGAGGAGAGAGAGAGAAGAGAGAGAGGAGAGGAGAGAGAGAAGAGAGAGAGAGAGAAAGAGAAGAGAAGAGGAGAGAGAGAGAGAGAGAAGAGAGAGAGAGGAGGGAGAGAGAGAAGAGGAGAGAGAGAGAGAGAAGAGAAGAGGAGAGAGAGAGAGAGAGAGAGAGAGAGAGAGAGAGAGAGAGAGAGAAAGAGAAACTGGGCTGGATATGGGCTTTTACAAACTCAAAGCCCGCCCCCAGTGACTCACTTCCCCCAACAAGGCCATGCCCCCTGATCCATCTAATCCTACCAAACAGCTCCACTCCTGGTGTCTAAGCATTCAAATATATGAGCCTTTGGGGCCGTTCTAATGGAAACCACGCAGGGCATCATTATTCAGCCCTGTCCAGTTAGAACTCAGTATACAGACCAAGCTGGCTTCAAACTCACAAAGATTCACCTGCCCCCGCCTGCCTCCCCAGAGCCAAGATCCGGATTAGGATTAAAGGTGTGGGCCGCCACACCAGGCTTGTTTAGATTCTTAATTATTTTGACACATAATTTCTTGTTTATTCCTATTGGACCTGCAGATTTGTTGCTGAAGATATTCTTGGGTGTGTTGTCATCTTTGGCGTGGGGACAAGTGATGAAGTTTGGGTTTTAAAGTTTGATCACTTAGTCTTTTAGAATTGTCCTTGTTAGTCGTTAGGGTTTCAAATGTCTATTTTAAAACAGATTTTTAGACATGTTCATACTCCATTTCCACTATTGACACTGGCTTATTTTTCTCAATTGAGGACTTCCAAAAAATGCTGAGTGACACAAGGAAAGTAACCTTCATGTCTCATCTCCCACTACAGGAGGCAGTTGCCATGGTGTTCTGGTGGCTCCCCAGCAACAAGTGGATGGCTGCTAGTTTGCCAGGGATTTTCTAGTAGTGAGAAATTTCAATTAATTCAGCCCTGACGGGGCCACAGTTTTAAAAGCAGAAGTAGGACTTGAGTAGTTTTTCTTTCTGCAGGTCTTGAGATACCTTTTATATTTTTATTAATGTTCATTCTCCTTGAATTTGACACCAAGGAGACATTTCAAAACCAGGCCAGTGGCTTTGAAAGCTTGTTGCAGGCTTTAATTTGAACCTGTATCCTTTGGTGGCTGTCTTTTTCAGGATCACCCCCAATGACCTGGCATTGGTCTCAAGCTTAAGCACATTCTCGCTTGGATGCAGAAGCCAGGCTGCCCTTGACTGACTCTGTCTGCTGCCTTGCTGCTTCTCATTAGGAGAAGGTCATTTGCTTTTACATTTGTGGAGACATTTCGGGATTTTCCTTCAACTTTGTAGTTGACAAATGTTACCATGGTTTCTATATTTCACACACAGATTTTCCTATCAGTGTTTTTGTTCGGTTTTACTGCTGGGCATTTATTTGGCTCCTTTAAGATGAATACATACCTATAATGTTCTTTTTTCTATTCTTAAATTTTTCTTAGATTAACTTTCCTCCTCTTCGTCTTCCTCCTTCATCTCCCCCTCCTCTTCCTCTTCTTCCTCCTCCTCTTCTTCCTCTTCAATTGTCTGTTCACTCCCTTTTGGCTATCCCTTCCAAGTGGAGAAAACTAGGAACCTGTGTCTACGTTTATTTTCCTTTGATCTTATTCTGTGACAACTTCACAACTTATCTTTCATTTTATTGACCCAATCTTTAGATTTGTCTGGTCTTCTTTTGAGACCTTGCATAGTTTTTTAAACAAAATAATTAGTCTATTTAGTTCACACATAAAAATGTGAAATCTTACCTTTTTGAAAAGTCATTCATAGGCACTGATTGTTTTTATAAAAACGAATAGACATCCATTCTTTTTGGTGACCATATTCCCTCGATCTTATGCACAGACTCCCTGTGCTGCCTCTCACTTTCCTGAGTGGGTGTTTGTTTGTTTTGTACCCCAGCCCTTTGTAGTCACACATTCGTCGTTCATTCATACTTAAAGGTGAAGGGCTGACTTGATCATGTGGACAGCCTGGTCAGTTTTCTGTGTGGGTAAGGGTCTGACTAGAATTATCTGAAGCTAGGGAGTCCAACAGACAGATTTTACTCTAGGGAACGTGGGCGGGTCACGCATGGGGACATGGGGAAGGCTCACCGTGCCATTTGGACGCCCTCACTATCCTTGAGTTGAGCTATCTTCTATTCATTACTGTTGAGTTACAGTTGACGAATGTACTTGTTCCCTCTGCCTGGTCCCCGAGTTCTGTCTGGATAGACTCCTAGACTAATGTTACTCTGAGCCTGCATCCTTGGGCAAGTCAGCGAGCTGCTGCAAGCTTGCCTGCATACACAGGCACTGTTTGGGGCGGTACTGTAAGGAGGAGGTGAGCCAAAGCATGGGCAGTGCTGTGTAGTGACCAGCGGGGTGTACCAGCTTTCTCTCTTCCTCCTTTCCACCCCTTGCTGCTCTGTACTCCACCTTCTCGTCTCTCTCCTTCCGTCCCATCTCCTTCATCCATGATCCTGCATTTGTATTTTATCATTATTATTTTTTAACAATTATTACTTTATTGGCATCTGGACCACTTGTTAATTCCTTTATTGATTAATATTTTCTTATTGAATCTATATTCCTGCTTCGGCCTTGAAGAGAATTAACTTCAAACACAGAGGCCAATACCTCCCTTATAAGCTTTATTGCTACAGACACAAAGAAACAAACAAACAGGGTCCCAGAGCCGGAAATGAATTTCAGGGTAGACTCCACTCAGGCATGGGGTGTGGCCAAGCTGCTTCAATGTCCTCAGCTTCTATGCCTCCCAACTTCCCTCATGGGAGAAAGGAATCAAGTGAGGCGATGTACCTACGTCAGCGTGCACACTCCATCCTAGGGAAATGTGCATCCACGCCGTGTCTCCCTCTCTTCCTCTGCCTGACTCTGCAGCAGCGGACAGCTCTAAGCTGTACCAGACGCAGGCTTGTGCGCTTTCGGGAGCTCCAGGTTTCCTGTAATGCTCTTTGTTGTTGCCATCGTGGGCTTCATCAGGATACTTGAGCAAGGAGCTTCTGTCCTTGTACAGCACGCCCCCCAGTCCACATAGGCCACTGTGCACAGTGCTGCACAGTTCCCAGAGCCCGGGGGATGAAACGTGCTTCAAGATGCCTGAGAGCTGCAGCTGGGGAACCCTGAGACTGCCTGCCTGTCTGTCTGTCTGTCTGTAGTCTGTCTGTCTGTCTCTGTCTCTGTCTCCATCCCTCTCCCCTTCTCTTTCTCTCTCTCTCTCTGATCCTTTCTGTCTGTCTGTCTGTCTCTGTCTCTATCTTTCTGTCTCTGTCTCTGATCCTTTCTCTCTATCTGTCTCTGTCTTTGTCTCTGTCTCTGTCTGTCTGTCTGTCTGTCTGTCTGTCTGTCTGTCTGTCTCATCCTTACCCAAGCTCCTAAAACTGCCGGTACAGCTCTTCCTGGTCTCTCTGGATGCTGCAGCACTTTCACAATACTCCAACCTGGCACAGTTACCATTCGCTGTCAGGGTCCCTAAGGCAGATTTCTGTAAGACTTGAGAAGTAAAGCAACTGAGAACCTTTTGTTAATGATTCAAAGAGGCCTTTATGCTGTGGTTGGACCATCAAGTATTGCCGACCCTGAACTCCCTGCCAAGTAGATGCACGGCTGGGAGCTCCCTTTGACCTTTGACCCTTCAACGAACGTTTGGTCCCTTATTTCCACAGAGGTAGGATAGACACTACTTCAGGGAGCCAGGACAAGCGAGTCCAGTTCCTTTTAGAGGCTTAACTCCCAAATGGACCCAACTCCTTGCATGATTTCAGGCAGGTCAGTCTGCCACATGAAGCCATCTTTCCTTAATCAAGTCCTCAGCTGGGGAAAGAAGCACAGGCGACGAAAGGCTGGGCGAATCTAGCACAGTCATTGCAGTTACCGCCAGGTCAGCTGCATATACGCTGGCCATCTGTGGGGTGACAGAGGCTGATGCCGGAGCCCTTATGTATCGAGGGGATATTTGAGGCCAGCTTAGGTCTGGAGAACACCTGCATGTGTGCCCCAGACATGCAGAGCTGATGTTCACCCCAGGCCAACGATGCCTGTGGTGACATCTGTACCAACAGCGTCTCTGTCACTGTTTCAGCTCTGCAGTTTGGTGGAGTGAGCAGATGGCTCTGTGGTTAGCAGCCCTCAACTCCGTCTGCCCTGTTTTTTTTTTAAGCAAATATTTATAATAGTATTCTAAATTGTAGGTCATGGAGATGGGAAGAGCTTGCCCTGGAGGAAGCACTACAGGCGGGAGTCTGCAGGGAGAGGCTTGAGCTATGGTTCTCACACAGTCCTCAGGCTTTTCCTAGTCTTTAGCAGCTCTGCCTCGCTGGTCTCTGTGTCACCCTTAGCTTATAGGACCTTTCCTTCTACAAGACTGCATGCATGTACATATATGTGTATACACACACACACACACACACACACACACACACACACACACACACACCAGGGTTCCATTTCAACTCTGCAACCAAGCTCAGACTGTCATAAAGTTTTAAGAGCCATATACGTTGCTTTAAGACAGGGACGGCTGTGAGGTAGGCTTTTTTGCCCCAGAGTCTGAGGGCGAGATGAGGCAAAGGGGAGACCAAATGGTATGAAGCCATGGTTGTGGTCTACCTGCTTTCCTTCCTGCCCTACAGTCATCTACAAGCAAACCACACTTTGCTTCCATGGGATTCAGGCTCTGCTTTTAGAGACCCTCTCTTGAGACAAGGGATGAGGTTCCAGGACACTTAAGCGCCACATCCAACACAGCTCTAGTGACTCACATGCTGGAGGAAGGCATCTTCCAGGCCAGACCTGGGTGGTTTGACCAGTGTGCTTGCTTCCTTCTCCTCTCTCCCTGTCCCTTTCTTCTTATTCATTAATGAATATTCATTTTATCTGTGTGCGCATGTGTGTGCACCCTTATCTGCATCTGCACTCTGTGTGTGCATTTCCTATGGCAGCAAGAAGAGGGTTTCAGATCCCCTAGAACTCAGTTACAACCGTTTGTGAGCTACCTGATGTGGCTGCTGGGAATCAAACCCAGGTCCTCTGCAAGAGCGACATCCACTCTTAAGCCTTGAGCCATCTCCCTAGCCCCTCCCTCCTTTTATTTGAACTTTTGTTTACATGTCACTAGAACAAGCCTTATTACAAAATCATAGACTGGCAGGTGGCATTTTAGCCTGACCGCTGCCGGAGGAAATCAAAGCTACTGCTCTTCTCATGAGTCCCCTCTGTCCCCCAGATGCCACCGAAAGTCTAGAAAGCAGACACCCAGGCTCGGGAAGCCCAGCAAGGCATTGCACAGCTGTCCCACCACGCTGTGTGTGCACTTACTTACAAGGGAAGGTGCGATTAAGGGCTGGGAAGGATCCTGATAGGAAGCATTTTGCTGTTGGCTCCTAATAATACACGTTTAATGCAAACTGACAGCATCAACACTTAAAATTGATTATCAGTTGTATACAGAAGTTACTAATCAGACAGGCTATGGAAGAAGCCACGGCGAGTCCAGCCATGAGAAGAGACTAACATAACATGTAAAACTATGTAATTTCTCAGACAAGTTCATGCAATCCATGCACTGAGGTGATCTAGACAGAAGACTCCACACAGTGACTTCTCATGTACTCATCTGGGGAGAGTGTGCAAACATAAGGACTCAAGTTCAGATCCCAATGAGGGGAGGGAGGGAGGGAGAGAGGGAAGGAGAGAGGGAGGAAGGAGAGAGAAGATCACTGGGGCTTGTTGGCTGCCATCTTGGATCCAGGTTCAGGATACCTGACAGGCCCCCTCTGGCCTTCTAGGCATGCATAGGCTTGTGCACCCACCTCCACATATTTTGGTATATGCATATACCAAACAAATATGGCCCCCTCCACACACACAGTCACTCAAGAAGATACAGTAGACAGAGCTATGGTCTGATATCAGGTCTCCTGTTAGTACTTTGAGTTTTTTCTTGTATTCATGGTCAGATATTATGAAGCACACTTCAGTTTTCCAAGTTGGAGTTTTGTTTGTTTTGTTTTGCTCTGTTTTCACTTAGGCAACTTTTTCAGAGAGTTTGATCATTTTCTCCTATAGACTATCTGCCTGAATAGACAAGGGAGGCTGGCCTAGCCCTTCACATCTATTCAGTAAGACAGCAGTGACTATTCATATTGGGAGACTGATGATTTCACAGTTAATTAGAAGGTCCACTGAGGATGGTTAGCAATGAACTGATCAATACATTCATTATCCTGCAGAGATGTAGTAATTAAACTAACAGATACCAGAAAATTCAGCCCAGTCAAATCATGCTTTAAAGGAGCTCTAAGAAATTCTAAACCTGTCAGGTACACACAGTCTGATAAGTCACATATGGGAAACAGCAATGAAGACAGATAGATAGGATTCTATACACAGATACGGTAAAATAGTTAGATACAGTCTTCAAAAACCTCAGAGATCTATAGCATATGGCATTTAAAGATGTTTTTATTACTTTAAGGGCTCTTTGACAATAAGACAGGTTAACTCCTGGCAACACCCAGCCCATCTCAAAGATGATGATGAGCATTAAAGAACCTCCTTATGGAGATGGCTTCAAATGTGGCAAACCAGCCACTGGGCAAAAGGTCCTAATTTGGGCCACTGACAGAATTCTGCCTAAAAAGGGGCAAGCTTCGATGCAGAGTCAGTGGCCAAACTCTGCCAGGACAGAGTAAGCAAGTCCTCAATAGTTCTGCCTCACAAATATACTGGGCCAGAAAGCTGAATATGATGCTCCAAAATTACAGAGTTTTGGGTGACTGTTCAGGCAGCAAACTGTCTCTGTCATTTTTTTTTTCACTTTAGAACTGCACTTCCTGTTTGCTCAGGTAATTAATTTTTTTCCTTCTCAAGTCTCTGACGAGATTTAAGGCCAGATAGTTTAGTTTCACAATTAAGCTTACTTGTTTAGGGGTTAAGATTCTTTAGGTATGGATAGAGGTTTTTAGGTTGATAGGGATGAGCTATGGTAGATGTTGATTTACATTTAGGATTTTAGACTCACCAAGATAGGAAAGATGCTTTCTTCAAGGTTGCCAAATACAAATAGCCAAAACACTATTAATGTAACATTTATATAATTCCTGATTATCTCATGGTTCTTCTTGCTGTAGGTAGTTTACTGTATATATGTGTGATAATATATATGTACATGTAAAAAATTAAAAAAAAAAGAAAATATAAATAAGCAAAGGATTAATCAGTAAGCACTAAACAGAAACACCCAAAGATGGCACTGGGGGAGATGGCTCAAGGATAACATCCTCGTGGTGCAATATAAGGACTTGCGTTTGGATCCTCACAATCCACTTAAAGCCAGGCCTAATGGAGCATTCTGTAATCCCAGCTCTGCATTGCGGAAGTGGGAGCTGGATCAGAAGACTCCCCAGAAACTTCCTTGTAGGTCACTTCCCTTCCCTTCTGGCCCTCAGCCTTCACATGACTAATGCTTTCCTCATTCCATATTGGTTTCCGGTTCAAACATTACTTTGCCATAGAATCCTTTCCTGGTCTCTGTTCTAGTTAGTTCTTGTTGCCTATAGTAAGAACACCCGGCAACCATCTCAGCATTCTGGGCACTGAGTCGGTCAGAGTGTGCATTTGGCCAGGTGTCTAGGGTGGACCCCCCTCCTGATTCATAGACGGCTGCTGTGCTGTTCTCTCACACAGTGAGGATATCACAATCATAGCGATCTGGAGGGCAACACAAGTGTTTAGTGCAGGACACCATAGATCCTATGTGGAAAGAGCTCCCCCAGCGCCTCTTCTCACGCGTGCCCACCTGGGTGACATCATCACTACCTGAAATGACCTGTAGATCACCTGCCTTCTCCACTCCTTCCAGAAATGTGTGAAGAGAGTAAGCAAGAAATTGGCTTTTTCCACATGATTCTGAACAGAAGTATACATGATCTCAGGGACAGAAGACCCATGGTCATGACTTAAAGTGCAGTCTGAGGAGCCAGAATGGCTAGAGGAGGCCAGAGAGAGCACTTTTGTTCTGTGTTCAGGTTGGGTGCAGCCCCCATAGAAGCACCAATTTTCATGGAAGTGGAGCTTGACACACGGGAGGGCAGAAGGCAAGATCGTAGGAAGAGGGCGGGACTAAAGGTCTCAACAGTGAGGGTATTTAACAAGGTCCTGGCAAGAGTTGTGCTGTTATGTCGAACTTCTTTAAGTCTGGTTCTCCCCAGGAGGAAGAGAGCCTCTGTGGGATTGGCAGGTGACTGTGATGGCGCCACTGGGTGAAAGAGACTTGAGAGAGTAGATTTTTACAGGGAGGCGACACTAATATGAAAGCAGAAGGGAGTCTGTGTCCCTAAGAACTGGGTCTCAAGAAGGAGAGCCACCATTTGAAAATCCCATACAAGGGTACATGAATTTCCTGGCAAATCAATCCCTGGGTAAACGTTATGATAGGTTCTGTTTTCAAGATCCCAAAGTCATCTTGTTTGGTTGAAACAGCAGAGTGTGATCGGGGAGGGAGGCGGGGGAGATGTGGGTTATCGTCAAGGGCACATACGCCTCAGTGGCTCTTCCCACTTCCTTGAAGTCACTCTAGAAGGCAGGAGAGCAGTGGCATTCCTGGACCCTCTGAGTACCTCCGGCCCCTTCTCTGTTCTCTGTCTTGCACCTCACGTCAATTCTTCATTCTCGGCTGCTCCTAATCTGAGACTACCCCGATCAAAACACTTTAGCTGTGAGGGGCGTTATGACCAGGGTCATGCACATACGCTTCATTTTTAGTTGTACAAAGTGCTTATTGAGAATCTAGAGACCAGGAGTTTCCTGACTCTTGTCATCAAATAGCCTGTCCTTGCTGTGGCTGCCCCAGGACCACCTAGGAGGACCTCTGGCTTGCCAGCCTGGTCGATGATGTGGGTGAAGAATGACTATGGATGACCGTACAAAGTGAGGTGACATCTGAGTGGAGGGGATAATGATTTTAGTTGACTATGGGTTGAATTTAAAATACGAGCTTCAAGAGGTTGTACAAAGAGCAGTGGATATATGGTCCAGAGAGCCAGATTGCGTATGTAGAGTTGGGAATGTGCAACTGGTTGAAAATGGAAGAACAAAACGAGAGCTATCCCAGTAACTCTAGAAGGACTGGGAGGATGCGAGGGGTGTGGGCTGAACACAGTGTTGGCGGGAAAGGGCGTGGGCAGAGCATGAAGGGTGGGTGGAAATGGAAGGGACAAGCATTAAGACCAGACACCGTCTGCGTGCGTGACACGTTGGAACCAAGAGAGTGGGAGGTCTGCGGAGAGAGGTGTCCGTTCTCTCGGTAGTGTGGTGGGCTGAGCAGTGGTGTGGACTGCTTCCAGGTCTAGACCCAGACCCGATGCTCCAACTCACGCAAAAGCAGAGAGCTGAAGAAGTGGTGTTCTCGGGGTGGATGCCCACAGGGCTCCTTCTGGAGCTAAGGTGGCATGGGCCTGGGGGAGGGTCCTGTGGCTGTCTATGAACCCACCCAGGGTTCATAGATGAAACTGACAATCTTCTGGCAAAGCAAAAATTAGTAAGTTTGACTGATGCCAATTTGGATTTTTAAGAGAACAGGATCAAAAAACAAGAAGTGTTTTCAACTTTCACTTTGAGGTGGGTATTAAGTGTAGACATCTCTGGCAGTTGTTTTCCTCCAAATGTTTATTCAGAGGAGAGGCAGATTCTAGGGTCCACCCTCATCTCCATAGAGAGAATGCAAAGCATCCATGGATATCTTTAAAAAAAAATTTTTTTTTTAAGTTTGGCGTATCTTTTAAAATGAAACGTGACCAAGAGCTCCAGGCAACAGATAGGAAATAATCTCTCATACGTATGTAGATGCAAAAATAATAGCACATTGGCAATCACACCACAGAAGTTTATTAAAAGAAAATCCCCTTGGCCAAGTAGAACTTGTGCCAAGAATGTAAAAAATAATTTAATATTTCAGGATATCTATTAATATAATATACCAGATAAAAGGGGCAAAGCGCCCAAACCAATCCCTTGATGACTTAAATACCCGAAGCAATTCCACACCTGGTCCTGATGGAAATTCTTAGTAGGGCAGGCATGTGATCTGTCTCTTACAGAAAGGCCATGGTGGCCTAATTGTCACGTGACCTGGGAGTATGAGGTTTGCATGAGAGGGGTCCTAAGAACCGGCTCAGCTGGAAGCTGATGGGCCTTGAGAATTGAATTTGCATAGTAACCAATAATCTGCAGGAGTTTCCAGAGTGGCAAGGACTATTAGGAGAGCTAAGGTCATCCCTCAGTACCAGCTGCATGACACACTGAAAACTCCAGTGACTCTATAAGTAGGTCAGGTATGAGCCTGGTGCCTCCGGTAATAGTCACTGCACTTGCCTTGCCCTTTAAGAAGGGAGCTGTGGCTCTGGGTAAAATTATGACCATAGCTGTTATAACTACCCACACTAACACCCTCTACCAAGTAGATCCCAGACACTCAGCACCCACAGTTGCCTTCACTCTAATGGCAGTGCTGTGGAAGGTGTCACAGGCTCAGGTTACAGAAAACGCAGTGCTCTGGGAAAGGAGGGACTGTTAGCTGGCATCCCAGAGGCATTGTGGGATCCTAATGTAGTGTCTGACTCTAGAACCCAGTGCCCTGGATCAGCCAGAAGCACAGCATTCTATTTATTTTCTTTATTTCTTCTGTGTGTGTGTGTGTGTGTGTGTGTGTGTGTGTGTGTGTGTATGTGCACCTGTGTGTGCAGGTACATATGTCTGTTTGTGGGTAGAGGTCCAAGACTCATGCCCTCTGTCTTCTTTGATTGCTCTACCTTATTCACTGAGGCAGGCTCTCCCAGTTGGACCCTGAGAAAGCTCGCAGTGTAGCTAGCCCGCTTGCTCTGGAGCTCCCTTACCTAAGCACTAGAAGTACAGGCTGTCTCTATCGCCCAGGCTGTTTCTATGCCCCCCTCCCCAGGCTGTTTCTATGCTCCCAGGCTGTTTCTATGCCCCCCTCCCCAGGCTGTTTCTATGCTCCCAGGCTGTTTCTATGCCCCCCTCCCCAGGCTGTTTGTTTCTATGCCCCCCTCCCCAGGCTGTTTCTATGCCCCCCCAGGCTGTTTCTATGCCCCCCTCCCAGGCTGTCTCTATGCTCCCAGGCTGTTTCTATGCCCCCCTCCCCAGGCTGTTTCTATGCCCCCCAGGCTGTTTCTATGCCCCCCTCCCCAGGCTGTTTCTATGCCCCCCAGGCTGTTTCTATGCCCCCCTCCCCAGGCTGTTTCTATGCCCCCCAGGCTGTTTCTATGCCCCCCAGGCTCTTTCTATGCTCCCTAGGCTTTAACATGGCTTCTAGGGATCTGAGCAGCCGTTCTCACACTTCCTCAGTAATTGCCTTAACCACAAAGACATCTACACAATCCTTATTTTCTTAAACACACTTCCTTGTGGATATTAGAGTTTGCAGCACAGTGCCATAGGATATGACAGTCGAGTGTCTCCTCTAGTGAAACCGATTTCACACTTGCCTCTTCTGTGTGACAAGGAAAATCTACTTACTTCAAGAGACACCCCTTACACAGCACCACTCCCGTCACTTTAGTCGCTTTATCCCTCATGGCTGCTGCGTAATACCCTCTGATCTCCATTGTCCTATGCACATGACGTCCGCTTACTGTTCCTCCCTTCCTCCCTCTCCCTTCTCTTTATTATGGTAACATGAGATCATGCAGTATTTTTCCTTCCCTTGACACAATGTCCTCCAGACTCATTCATGTTTCGGCAACAGATCTCCTCTTTAAAGACTGAATAACATTTCATCATGTGCACATGTAAATTGCCTGTATGCTCATGTGTATGTAAATTGTGTGTGTGCTCATGTGTATGTAAAGTAAATTGCGTGTATGCTCATGTATATGTAAACTGTGTGTGTGCTCATGTGTATGTCAGTTGTGTGTGCGCACGCACCCGTGTATCTACAGCTCACAGCCTAGCCACCTGCCAACTGTTGTGACCACATCTGGCTATCAACACAGAAGCACAGACACCTTTTCAAGGTGGCAACTTTGTTACCCTTGGCTAATATGTCCACTCCTGTTTCACCTGTGAAAGCCTAGCTCTCAGTGGCATGGCAGGAAGAGGCAGGGCCTTGGACACTGGCTTCATAGCATTGGCAAGTGCCTTTCTGGTGTTTGTGTACTATGTTCTAGAACCTAAACACATGCTAGGAAACTGCTGAGAACCATTAGAATATACTTTTAAAATTTCCCAGGAATATATAAAAGGCCTAAAATCATTTCAAAACTAAATAAATATGTTATATACCTGGATAAAAATCTTCTTGCTGTGAATTTTTCACTAGGATACTAATGACATATTACACATTTACTTTTAAAATATTAAGATTCTTTAATTTTTTAAAGTGTTTTTTAATTTAAAAGAAATTTTAACTGATGGTTGAAATGTCATGATTTAGCATGATTTCAATATATGTACATATTACATATTTAAAAGTGAGTATACATATCTACCTCTGTATCTCTTTATCATTTTTTAATGTACTAAGATGTGGCTGGGCAGGATAAGAAGTTCCAGTGAACTGTGACACAAGAGGATGCCTATAAATAGTGATTGCATGTGGTTTATTTAAAAAAAAAAAACAAGAAAGGATTTTAAATATTTTCCGATAAAGGATATTTTAGCCAAAGTTATTTTTGGAATGAGAATATAGCTCAGTAGTAGAACATTTGTCTAGTATATGTAGGTCCCAAAACTATGAAGGAAAAAAAAAGCCTTTTTTTTTTTGATAACTTGGTAGAAAAACAAAAAGGCAGGTGCAAGTAAATTATGAAAATCCCCAGGGGGGCATGTCTGTAATTATCAATGCCTGCTTTAGCTTTTTGTTCTTGTGCATGCGTCTGTGTGCGTGTGTGCATGCGTCTGTGTGAGTGTGTGCATGTGTCTGTGTGAGTGTGTGCATGCGTCTGTGTGAGTGTGTGCATGCATCTGTGTGAGTGTGTGCGTGTGTCTGTGTGAGTGTGTGCATGTGTCTGTGTGAGTGTGTGCATGTGTCTGTGTGAGTGTGTGCATGTGTCTGTGTGAGTGTGTGCATGTGTCTGTGTGAGTGTGTGCATGTGTCTGTGTGAGTGTGTGCATGCATCTGTGTGAGTGTGTACATGTGTCTGTGTGAGTGTGTGCATGTGTCTGTGTGAGTGTGTGCATGTGAGTACAGATGCCTTTGGAGGGCAGAAGAGGGCATCAGATTCCCTGGAGCTGGAGTTACAGACAGTCATGAGCCGTCAGACATGGGCACTAGGACCTGATCCCAGGTCCTCTGGAAGAACAGCAAGTGCTCCGAACCACTGAGCCATCGCCTTAGCACCCCTCAAAGCCTATTTTAAAGTATAGTGCAGAGTTGAGTGAAAGAATAAATTTTAAAGTCATCAGCATAGAACAGATGATTCCAAAAGAGAATCCAGTACATATTTCCATTTATTACATAATAAATGTACCATTTCAAATCACTGAGAAAAGAATAAATTATTCAGCAAATGGTTTAAAAATACCGAAACAATCATTTGGGGAATTCAGGATTCTTTC
This sequence comes from Acomys minous, assembly GCF_964271855.1. Taxonomy (NCBI): domain Eukaryota; kingdom Metazoa; phylum Chordata; class Mammalia; order Rodentia; family Muridae; genus Acomys; species Acomys minous. The sequence continues at coordinate 12,197,232 of NC_140495.1, read as the reverse complement.
ATACCTTACAATAATACAAACCAAAGATAGTTAATGAAGTATTAAAATAAACTTTATATGATAATGGCAGAGAAATATAGACATCTAGATTAATATTTTTCTGTTCTCAGGGTGAGAGAGGTGGTCCTAAATATAAATGAAAAAAAAAAAAAAAGAAAGCAAAGCTAAATTCGAGACATTCTATATGATAAAAATAAATGTTGAAGTGTAGTAAACAAAACTGAAAGATAAATGGCAGAGTGAGGCCATGTCTGCAGTGCATACAAAAGACCATTGCTTCAATATGGACAGAGAATTTTAAAAAATAAACAGGAAATGGATATGCAGGGTCAAAATGGACAAGAGCAGGAGCTGATTATTCACAAAGGAAAATAGACAACAGAATAGCATGAAAATAATCTTCCATAGAGGATAAATGTGATCGAACAATAATAAAAGGTGGTGTTAGCCTTCTGATTGGCGTATCTTCCCTCTTTCTTTCCTCGTTTCCTCACTCCCCCTCGCCCCACTCTCTCTCTCTCTTTCTCAGCTCAAGCTGGTATTGAATGTAGTCAGCCTCCTGCCCTGGCTCCCTGAATGTTGGATTCCAGGCATGCAGCATACACAGTGCCGAGTTTACTTTGCTCATTTCCAAGGATGTGACGTCACAACCCCAGCACACACACACACACACACACACACAAATCATCAATCCAACTTAAAAAAAAAATGGCCAAAGGCATTGACTAGACCTTTTCCCAAAGAACATATGCAAATGACCTTTGAAAGGATCTCAGTCTGATCAGAAATCAAGGAAACACAAATTGATGTCACCACAAAATGCGTCTTTAAAACCACTAAGATAGTCAACAACTAGATGTGAAAGTCCTGGGCGCTGGCAGAGACAGGGAGAAACTGGCTCCTTTGTGCAGTGCTGAGAGGGAAGTGAAATGACATAGAAAATAGGGAAAATGGTATGAGGATCCCTCGTCCCCAGTGGCTCTGTGTCGTGATTTCAAATGGGGGAGGCAGCACTTCACAGTCGGAACCAACCTAGAGTTCTGGGCTTTGATGACTGGCCCTTGGAGAGCAATCTAGAAAAGAGAGAGAAGACGAACTCAAAATAAACTTCTTCCCAACTCAGGCTGCTGGGGAGGAAGGCTTGGCTTAGACGTGAGGCAGGCAAAATTGATGGTTGAAAAAATATTTCCATGGAGGTGGTTATTACAGGTTTGCTTCACATAGGCTCGAGGCTCATGTTTATATTAAAATGATTTGGTTCTAGGAATCCCCAAATTGGAAAATTAACATATTTATTTCTCAGTCAATGGTGGCCTGAGGACTCGGGACTCTGGCGTGGGAGATTATTACTGGGAAACTGCATTATTAAAATTTCCATTCTCTCCAAATAGGTTTTTACAGATTGTCTTCAATACGCATCAAAATCCTCCCAGGTAGTTTTGCGACTCTACAATTCATTCTGAAATGTGAAGAGCCAAGTGCCCCTCTACAAAAATCAATTTGATAAGGAAGAGAAGGGAGCAAAGTTGCAGGGCTCAGTCCACCAAAACCAGAGGTCTCATAACAATGAAGCCCCAAACGCTTGAGGCAGCGCCATACTTGAGCAAAGATGTGGCCTTTGCGTGTGCACAGCTGAGCTGCTCAGGGCAAGAGCAGCAGGACAGTCGCCATCCAAGCTTGGTCTGTACTTTAAACCCTATCAACAGGGAAACCGCCAATGGAGGTTAATCAGTCATGGAGGACACCTTCATGATGTCACAGGAAGCAGGCCAAGTAAGCACACCCATAGAGAGGAGGAGGAACAAACAGGGCTGTGTGAGATTAAGACTGTCTGTCAGAGGAGCTGGGAAGATGGCTTGGCCAGTAAAGCATAAGGTCTGGAGTCCCATGCCCAGAATCTGCTCAAACAAACCAACCAACCCATGCACACAGTGTGGTGGTGCGAGACTTGGAAGCCCATCTCTGGGAAAGCAGAGACAGGTAGATTCACTGGCCGGCCAGCCTAGTTTAAGCAAGAGGCAGGCCAGTGAGAGATGTGTTTTGAAAAATAAAGGTATGCTCTTCCCTGGGGGAGACTATTTATTCTGCTCCCAGCATCCTTTAGTTCTTAGTGTAGAGTTGAGGTCTCTTGAGCTTTCTCTGTCCGTGTTAGCATGTCTACTGGTGGTGTTCTTGTTCAGCTCAGATTTAGGCAGTCTTGTTGGTAAAAGACTATCCGCGCAGCCTCTGACATCCCTAGGACAGACAACCTCACAGCAAAATCCCCTGTTCCTCTGGCTCGTACAATCTTTCTGCCCTCTCATACACAATGATCCCTGGGCCATAGTTACAGAAGCTATGCTGCAGGTGTATCAGTTAGGGCTGGGCTCTACAGTGTATATATACACATATGTGCATGTGACAATGATTAATGTAAAAAGAAAGCATGCATTAGAAAGTCAGCAAAGGGGGTTTAGAGGGAGGAAAGGGAAGGGGGGAAATTATATATATTTTAATCCAAAAAAAAAATTTAAGAAGATAGATAGTGCCTGAGGAATGACTTCAGAGGTCCTTTGGCCTCTACTTCCAAATATCCACACCATAAGACAGACAAATAGAAAGATAGGCAGGAAGACAGACAGACAGACAGACAGACACACATACACACACACACACACACACACACACACACACACACACACACAGAGAGAGAGAGAGAGAGAGAGAGGGAGAGAGAGAGAGAGAGAATTTATGCTAAGCCACAAAGAGGCATTTTTTTCAGAGTATGAGAGAACTGTGTGCATTACATCTACCTCTCTTTCATACCAAGAATATATAAAGAACGCCAACAAAAAGGAAGGCAATCTAATAGGCAAGTAAGCAAGAGCTCTCAATAATCATGTGAAAACCACTGGTGTCACTGGCCACTGAGGACACTACAAGTTAAAACATTTTGATCATCACCTATGACATAGCTAAAAAAAAAAATCAGATGATACCAAGTGTAGGGGATGCTGAGTGAGTGGCTGTCACATGTCACTGTACCTGCTGGGCTATGTATTGGTACAGCCAGCTGTGGCAAGGGAACTGTATTTATATATGCATATGCACGTACTGTGGTCAACACGGCTGCTCATAGGCATATGCCTAGCAGGCTACTTCATAGGCATCACAGAGTGTATGTACAAGAATGATCACAGCAGTACTGCTTAGGGGGTACCCCAGCAAAAGAAACCACCCAAGCACCCCTCATTAGTAACATGGGCAGGCAGTCATACTCTACTCTTGCAATGGATGTGACACAACACTGAAAATGAAAACATGTCTGCTGAAGTGGCCCCAGCATCATGGAGAGCCAAGAGCCAAGGCATTAACTGGTCCACACTGACGGATGCATTGGCCAAGATTTCCAAAACAAACAAAAACAATTTACTTAGTTAGGAGCAAGGAAATTGTTCATCTTTGGGAGGTGGGGCTGGAAGAAAGCAATCAGGATATGCAGTATTCTGGGTGTGAATCACATTCTACTTGTGACTTAAATAGTGGCCAGCCACACCAAGAGTTTTTTTTTTTTTTTTTAATTTAATTCATTGAGCAATAATCTTTTTTTTTTTTGCACCTTTTTTGGGGGATGTTATATTTGAAAGGAAAGTTTGTTACAGAAGGAAATGTGTCGGAGGAGTTCTCAAAGTCCTTGTAACAATGAGAGTAACATGTGCAGGCCCAGGAATGGCTCATGAAATGAATTGAATCACAGATACATGCAGCAATTACGCATCAGGGTGCAGGTTCTCGTATTTTTCAAATGTGTGAAAGCTGAGAGAGAACCTAGATGTGCAAAGCAAATGGCGTATCGGGCAGGGAAATGGGATAAATGGAACGTTACACCACCGACGATTTCGGAGGATGGAAAAGTGTGTCTGGAAAACAGTGGGTGGAAGAAAAGCGCATGTAGGAAGAGACTTTCCCAGCTTTCTTTTCAGCATGTATCAACATAAGAAGGGAAATGCACTTGAAAGCAACAGCCAAACACAGTGAACAACTCTTATCTCTGGGTGGACATGTGAGGTGCATATTTTTCTTCTTAAAATTATTTTGATTTTCCAGTTGTCTGCGTAGAATACCCTTTATTTTTCTATGCATGAGGTGACATAAATTGCAGCAGAGTCAGCTTATACATCTAGCTGCTTGTGAGAAATGCTTGAAACTTTTTAGCAACATGAAGAATTATACGCAGGCTACCTTTCCCAAAGCCATTTCCTTGGTTCAGTGGGAAATGTGAAAAAGATAATAGATACAGACGCTTTTTCTTAGATGGAGTGGGAGGAAGGTGACGGAAGGACATGGATATTGCTCTTTTGAGCATTCTGTAATCCTTAGAATCTAGAACAGTCCAGTGTTAGAAGAAACATTGAAAAGCATAGTGACTGGGTGTGGCAGCACACATCTTCAATCCCAGCACTCAGGAGGCAGAGGCAGGCAGATCTCTGTGAGTTTGAGGCCAGCCTGGTCTACAGAGAAAGTTTCGGGACAGCCAGGGCTCTAATGCATAGAAAAACCCTGTCTTGAAAAACAACAATAAAGAGAGGGGGTGGGGAGAAAGGGAGAGAGAGAGAGAGGAGAGAGAGAGAGAAAGAGGGAGAGAGAGAGAGAGAGAGAGAGAGAGAGAGAGAGAGAGAGAGAGAGAGAGAGAGAGAGAGAATATGAATGATGCCTGTGATTCAACCTAGGCCTGGCCTGGCTTCCTTTGTGATTTAAATGTGTTTTGCTTTATCTTCTTTCTTTGAGTTTAAGTTTAATTTCTTGTCTATCACAGCTTCATGCTTGTGCTGGGGAAATGCTGGGCATAAAGTAGACATTAAAGGACAGCTCACTGATGGGCACAGAACCTTTCTCAAAACCCAGGCGATGCCCTCATGAGTAGAGGCATCTTCCTTCAGTTGAGTGGTTTGCGGGGTTCAGAGCGCATCACTCAGGAATAGTTTGTGACTCCCCTGGGAGGTGAGTGGATTATACCATGCCATCAAATTAACTGTGTGCCGGTGCTGATGATGTAAACTTAGTGATGTAAACCAGATAAGGGAGAATCTCATCCTAGTTGACAGTGCAACTCAAAAGTCCAAAGAGAGAAAGAGCCAGATGAGCTTTTGGAAAGTCAGTTGTGTTAGTGGAAATAATATCAGCGATGCTGAATTCCGGGTTTGGCTCCTGAAGAATCCTCCCTCTGTCTCAAGAGAGAAGATCAACAGTGTGTTCTGCACACATGTGCTGGTTGTATGTTAATACTTCATTAAAAAAAATGCCAACCAGAAAGCTGAGCATGGTGTCCCCTGCCTTTATTCCCAGCCTTCTGGAGTGCAGCCCAGGCATACCTGTGAATCCAAGGGAGTCCTGGTCTCAGTAACAAGTTCCAGGCCAGGCTGCATCTGTACAGGGTGACCCTATCTCAAGCAACAACAACAAAAATCAAACCGACGGCAGCAGCAAAACACACAAACTAACTAACTTGCCAGATGGCGATTCTGTCCTTTAGAGACGGAGAGCCCAGTGCCCTGGTTTGCTGTGATAAAACACGTGGGTGAAAGCAACTCGGGGCAGGAAATGGTATATTTGTCTCACAGTGGATAGCCTATGATCAAGGGTAGGCAAGACAGGAACTGCATCAGAGACCATGGAGGACCAGAGCTTACTGCGCAGCTTCCGGCAGCTTGTTCAGCTAGCTTTCTTGCATAGCCCATGCCCACCTGCCTAGGGATAGCATCGTTCACAGTGGGCTGGGCCAGCTAGTAATTAAGAAAATGCCTCACAGACATGGCCACAGGCCACTCAGGTCTGAGCAGTTATTCTGCTAAGGTTCCTTTCTCTCAGTTGAGCGTAGGGTTGTTTGAAGCTAACGTTGACACCCAGGCTTGTAGATAGTGAGCCACCGTGCTCGCTGTCAGAGAAGTGGCAACTGGGGGAGGTTGAGGATTTTGTCTTTCTAACCTCAAAGCCTGAGATCTCTCTGTATCATCTGGATGGAACCTTAGGTCACGTCCCTGATGGCCCAAAATCTCGCATTTGACCCTTGTAAGCTTCTAAGCTATCATCAAGTCAATGGGAAAATATTCAGCTACTGGGGCAAGGGAGAGTTTGTCTTTGGTCTACTGATCTCTATCCAGCACCCTGTAATTAAACTCGGCTCTGCTCTTTCTGGAACAGTTAGTGGAAAGAGTGAGGAGGGACACACATTACTGGCTTTCAGATTTTTCAGCTCCACTAATGGAAAAGAAAAAAAAATGCAATTGCGTTAAACTTCATGGCTACATGTGCTTACAGGAATTGGCTCTGAGGAAATTATCATGGGATTCAAAGTTGAAGCCTGGGTTCTCGGCTAAGAGCGCAGCCAAGAAGCCAGTAACTACTTAACTGTCTGTGCTACATCATCTCAGTAACTTACTGTCCTTCTTTGGAGCCCGATCTGAGGGGGCAGGAAGAGAGTGGGGAGTGATATGTGCTCTTGTAGACCTTATATAAGGTACACATGCTTTTCCCAGGTAACTCACATACCTGTATAGTTTTAAATGTTGGTTCTATTTACTTATAGACTTCCTACAGTTTTTGAACCTTTGAGAGACTCCGCTGACCCTCAATGCCAAAACCTCTGTAGTATGTGCTAATGGGATCCTAGGTTTACCCGGAGAGTCCTTATCTTTTAGATAAGCAAGCTGAAAGATTTTCTGGCTAAAAGGATCTGATAACGCAGACTTTGCTTTCAGATGATCCTGTGGGGGAGGGCGTTCAGTGATGGGGTAGTATGCCAATCCTACAGTCCATGAACCAATAACCAAGGAAGGTGGGGGCTGGTTAGATCGATGATGGTCCTTGATGGTGTGTGTGTGTGTGTGTGTGTGTGTGTGTGTTGAAATTTTCCATGAAAGTGGTTGTACAAAATATACAAGGATACAAATTTTAAAACACCTGGAATGAATGCTCTCTAGTGTTACTAATTTTAACCCTCTGTGATTTAGCTTTCCAAGGAACCTGCAAAGAAAATGAACTTGTAGTGATAGATGTTGTGTGCCCTTGTTTTATATTTGGTGGTGTTTTGTGTGTATTTTATTTACTCAGATACTGTGTGCATATGCTCGCCTCTTTGGATGCCATATAGACTTCTGGATTAGGAGGTCTGGTGTGTCCTACTTCCCAGGTGGTTCTGAGATAATGCAGTTAATTACTTCCACACATGTACTTTGGGCTGGGAAGTGGCAAACACAAGGACAGAGAAGTCAAGTAAGAGTTGGTCATCCACCGTTTTGCACACAGTGTGACTTAGTTTGTTTACTTGTTCTTGAAGTGCTGTGGATTGAATTGAGGGCCCTGAGCAAACCAGCCCAGCATTTCACCACTGAGCTACATCTCCAGTTCGCGAGTTCTTTCCTTTCTGTGCGTGTATGTTTGTGCATGCATACATGTGTGTGCTTGCTTGTGGAGGCCGGAGTAAACCCTCAGGTGCCATCATCATCAGGAACCATCCACCTTGATTTTTGAGGCAGTCTCTCATTGGCCTGGAACGTGCCAAGTAGGCTAAGCTGGCTGTTCAGTGATATTTACATATCTGCATGTTTTGCCTCCTTAGCGCTGAGATTTCAAGTTAGGCGCAGTGGTGCTTAGCTTTTTAAAGGGAGTTTTTGGTATCAGACTTGGGATCTAGTGATTGTATAGCAAATTCTTTACTAGTTAAGCCACCATGCTAGCCCCATTTCTTAGAAGACCTGACTGGGTTGACAAAATGGCTCAGTGGATGAAGGCTGTTGCTTCCAAGCCTGACCATCTGAGTTCCATCCCCAGAACCCTGGTGGTACAAGAGCAGAACTGACTCCCTCTGAGCTGGGCGTGGTGGTGCACGCCTTTAATCCCAGCACTCGGGAGGCAGAGGCAGGTGGATCCCTGTGAGTTTGAGGCCAGCCTGGTCTACAATGCGAGTCCAGGACAGCCAAGGCTACACAGAGAAACCCTGTCCTGAAAAACCAAACAACCAAACCAAACCAAACCAAACCAAACCAAACCAAACCAAACAAAACCAAAAAGAGTTGACCTCTGACCTTCACACATGTACCATTGGATGTGCACTCATGCAGGAGTGTATTTAATACATAAATAAATAAATGTAATTTAAAAAAACAAAAGCGGGTATAGTGATGCATGTTTGTAATCCTAGGCAAAACAAAAAGATGACGATAAGGAAACAGAAAAGAAAGAGGAGGAGGTAGAAGACACGAAGTGTTGCCATTGATCTCTCAGTGAGGTTCTGACTTCTAGGGCATCAGGAGAAATGGCTGAGGTAAACATTGCACAGACAGGAGACAGGATCCAAGATACCGACACCAAAGTCAAGTTAATCTGGCCCTACACTTGCCACTCAATGAGCTACACGACCTTGGGTAGGTCACCGATCTTTCCGGAGCTTCTTACTGCTCCAGCCATGAAATGGATGCCACAGTAGAGTCTTCTAGTTTAGGGTGGCGTCTGACTAGAGGCAGCATTTAGTAGCTCCTCGATGTTGATCTTCCGCTAAGTAAGAGTAAAAGTAGGTGAGAGTAGGTAAGCCAAAGAATAAAGTGCTGCCTGCGTTTGCTTCTGGCTTGTTAATCAATGGGTGTTTTTTTCTTTATTGTTCTCTGGACTTTTCAACTATCTAGTACTTGTTATTTTTACGTTTCTCTCTCCCCCTCCCTCCCTTCCTCTCTCTCTCCCTCCCTCCTTCCCTCCCTCTCTCCCTCCTTCCCTCTCTCTCTCCCCTCTCCATCTCCCTCCCTCTCCCTCCCTTTCTCTCTCCCCCACCTCTCTCTCTCCCCCACCTCTCTCTCTCCCTCCCGCCCCCCCTCTCTCCCTCTCCCTGGCTCTCTCTCTCCCTCCCTCTCACTCTCCCTCCCTCTCACTCTCTGTCTCTCCCTCCTTCCCTCCCTCTCTTCCTCCTTCCCTCTCTCCCTCCCCTCTCCATCTCCCTCCCTCTCCCTCCCTTTCTCTCTCCCCCACCTCTCTCTTTCCCCCACCTCTCTCTCTCTCTCTCTCTCCCTCCCACCCCCCTCTCTCCCTCCCTCCCTCTCCCTCTCCCTGGCTCTCTCTCTCCCTCCCTCTCTCTCTGTCTCTCCCTCCTTCCTTCCCTCTCTCCCTCCCCTCTCCATCTCCCTCCCTCTCCCTCCCTTTCTCTCTCCCCCACCTCTCTCTCTCTCTCTCCCTCCTGCCCCCGCCCCCCCTCTCCCTCCCTCCCTCTCCCTCTCCCTGGCTCTCTCTCTCCCTCCTGACACAGGGTCTCATGCTGTAGCCCTTCTTCCTGCCTCTGCTTCTCAAGTGCTAAGATTACAGGCCCATGGCTAGGTAGAAAGTATCTCTTAAAAGGAATTCTAAAAGTCTTTACCGATGACTGAAATGGCGCAGTGGGTGAAAGCTCTTGCCATAGGATGACAATTGAGTTGTAACCTGAATAAATTAATAATAATAAAAAAAGGAAGCTCTTGCCACAAGCCTGATGACCTGAGTTTGATTCCTGGATCCCACATGGCGGAAGGAGAGAACTGACTCCTGCAAGCTGTTTTCTGACCCCCACACAGGCACTCTAGTGAGCTCGTACCCACATACATATTTAAATGAACAAATCCATGTAATAAGAAGTAAAAAAAAAATCCTAAATTTACAAAAAGTCTTTCCATGTCCTGTAGGACCTACACTATGCATCTTCCAGGTGATTTTTTTTTTAAAAAAATTATTGTATTTAGCTAACATATTGTGTTGCAATATGGAGTAAAAGTGATGTTTTTTTTTATATATGGATCTGGAATTTAATATAGCTGATTCAAATGTCCATCATTTATTTTACTTGACATTTTTGGGATATATCAGAAATCTATCTTCTTGCTTATATTGAAACGCGCACATTTTGATGAACATGACCGCTTTATGGGAGAGTCCAATAGAGAGAAGCACCTGCTTTGCCTTCATTTTCTCAGCAGGCTCTCTCCTCTCTAGGGCCCAGAGCCCCTTTAAAGGCTGATGACTTTCACTGTGTACACTGATGATCTCACCAGCCCCTGTGAGCCATCTACCCCTCACCACTACTGTTCCTCAGCAGCAGACCAGCCTCTTTTGAGGCTGTGAACCCCCTTGATCCAGTCATGAATACCACTTCAAGAAAAAAAAATCACACCCATGCATGTTGTGTGTCTAGTTTCATAGTATCCAGGGCCCCGCCCCCATGGACTCCATTTCCATTGGCTAGGCTGCCTAGCCACAGTGGCAGACTGACAGATGCATAGACACACATCAGGCACCCAGATGACTTTGAAAAAAAAATGGAAGTCTACAGATCTGAAATCGTTAGCCTCGCTGGATAAATTAGTGGATAATTACGGGCATTACATAGAAGGTTTTTGCTTTGCCAAATGATTTACACGAGGACATCTATAAATAGCAAGCCCATGCTTCATGTTTGAATTGGGCTGCTGTTTTACCCAAAGGCTAAGACCTTTCTGGAACACACCTACTGCAGGACGGTAGGCCCAATGCAAAGTTCCAAAAAACACTTTGACTCTTGTGATGACTTTCACTACCTACAGAATTCCAGGTCATCTCTCAAATGGCAGCTGACCCCTCGGCCTCTCTGGGAGTGGTGGTCAGTGCTGGACAAGAATGAGTTCCATTGAGTTCCAGGGAGAAGAGCGGTGTTTTGTATGTGGGCAGGGAGCCTGCTTTGGAAACAACCGTCTAGTGTGGCGAATCCCAATTCTCAACTCACAGAGGGAAGGGCTAAATCTGTCAAGGCAGCATGATATAGTTAGACAAACTCGCCTATTTGCCAAATGGGCTTGCTTGCTTTTCCAACTGGATTTTAGAGAAGCTGCCACTGGTGCTCCGATGAGATAGCTGGGAATTAAATTGGAGGGGGCAAAGTTTTTGTTGTTGTTGTTTTGTTTTAGACCACCGTCTCTGATGGTTAACTATTGACACAAAGTGTACAGTGCCAGCGTTAAGCCCATCACCAGCGCCCCCTTGAGCTGTGGTGCCTTCTAAGGTTGCACAGCATGGCCACAGGGCCTCACTTTTCCTTGCTCTGATTAGCCCTCTAAACTGGCATCCCTTTGCGGCATAGGGAACGCTTACATCCCCCCAATACCCCACGTACTCCTAAAGACCTCTAAATAGACAGGAGCCTTGCACTTAACAGGGTCTACCAACTAACTGCAACTCCATCTTGCGCGGCTTACTCTCCCTGCCCGGTTGCCATTTGGCTCTGTGCAGTTAAGCAGCCACGCTTTACTTGGCTCTCTTCCAACTTTTCCAAACATGTGCCTGGCACCCACACAAGTTTCAAAGGAAGTATAAATGTGACAGGAGACTTGCTGCGGGGTTGGTTTTGTGTATATGTGTTAGTGTGACTCTTAAAAAGACAAGTGTTAAGTTCTACAGAGTAGCAACTTCTACAACGGGAAACGCTAACTTTCTTGCAAACGCAGTCACTTTTCTTCGCTTAATATATTTCTTTAAGCCCGTGGTATCTTAAATTAGGGAGGAGGCATCCTGATAAGCAAAGGGTCCCCGAGACCCCAGGCTGAGGCACACTTTGTGGGCTCCCTGCTAAAGCTTTCTAAAAGCCTTCTAGGCTGTCTCTGTCTGTTTGCCCCCAGAAGTTACCCATCCCACCCTCACTAGGGACACAGGCATCATCCTAATTCTCTTCCCCAGCCCAAGGAAGCCATCTGGGTACTGGGGTTAGGGTGAGGTGCCTGGAGTCCAAAGACAGAAGCTTTGCAAAGGGTTGGTTCTGTCCAGCTGGCTCCGCATGAGAAGCAATGGGTCCACCAGACCCCAGCTCTCTGAGAAAAAAATCCCAGTTCCCCTGGCACCCGGACCCCAGAGGAAAGGTGGCAGAAGGAGAGGGACTCTGTGTTTCCACAGGGCAGGCGCGCTGTACCTTGGATTCCAAGCTGCTGGTGGACGCAGGAGAGGGCGGCTGCTCTGTTCCTGTCGCCTCCCTGGTCAGCCGTCCGTCCCCGCTGTCCTCGCGTGCACCACTTGGAGGGATCATCATGACCAGCGAGAACGGTTTGGGGAACCCAGGCTCACTGGACTTCGGTGGTGCTCTCTCAGTGCCAGGTCCCCGGGATGTCCATCCCGCCAGGCGGTGGCGTGTGCCCTGGGGCCGCGCCTGGCCAGGTCCTGCCCACCTCCTGGGCCTCTGCTCCGCCCTGCGCAGCACCAGCGGCCACCTCGCTTCAGATCGAGAGTGTGTCAAGTCGTGACTGCCGCCCACCGCAGCGGGCGGGTGGGCCCCGGCTGGCCCCTTGGAGAATGGGAGGCGGAGGCTCGGGGCGGGGCTGCGTGGTCGAGCTGGGGAACCCAAGGCGGGCGGGGTCCGCACTCACCCGACAGTGCGGGAGATCCGCGGTGAGCGCCAGCTCTGAGTCTGATGATGTTCTAGCGAAAATGCTCATCAAACCCCCAAGGAACAGAAAGCGCGTACAAACAAGTGCTATGGGCCACCTTCAGCAACCCCCTCATGCCTGGCCCTGAGAGTGAAGGGAGATGTGGTGGCACTTAGCTTAATTTATAGTTCCGTGACAGCAGGGACTAGTGTGGGCGTCCTCTGACCCATGGGCACTGCAATTTCCAGTGTTCTGCCTTGATCTAAATCAGGCAGATAATGCCTTTGGTATATCGACACCTGGTCACCAATTTCTCCTGCTGTGGCTCACAGGCTCACCATGGGTTAGGCATGGTCACTTTCATTTATAGATGAGGAAACTGAGGTTTGAACAGGGTCGCTTTAAGTTGCTCAACTATAAATGGCAGAGCTGAGACTTGAGAGTGACTTGGGCTTTTCAAATTCATGCCATTTGGACTGTGGAGCCTCAAAGCTGCATCAGGCTTAGAAGCTGAAGAAGAAGCCCCTCCCCACCCCCCCGCAGGCTGTGGGGCTCTGTTTGCGTTTAAGAACTTGTGTAAGGCCAGGCTTGGTGGCCCATGCCTTTAATCGCAGCACTTGGGAGGCAGGCAGATGGATCGTTCTGAGTTCAAGGCCAGCCTGGTCTACAAAGTGAGTCCAGGACAGCCAAGGTTACACAGAGAAATCCTGTCTCCAAAAAACCAAAAACCAAAAAACCAAAAAACAAAACAAAACAAAACAAAAAAAAAGGTAAAAATAAAAAAGAACCTGTGTAGACCAGCGAACTGGATAGCTTTACTTAATCCATTGGCCACAGACATGGAACATAGCTGGACCAAGGCACAGAAGGAGCCGGTTTGGTTTGCAGACACGACAGAGTATGTAGCCAAAGGGACTACTCCTAAATTTATAAAAGCCTTTCCTACATCAATACAAAACTTCCTCTTTATTTTTAATTTCTTTTAAAAAATTAAATTTATTTTATCACTTGGAGCTAGCACGTACAGTAATTGGGTTGTTTGTGATATTTTCATGCACACGTATAAGGCTTCATTCCTATTTGCTCTTCATTGTGCCCCTCCTCTGCCTCAGCCCCAAAATCACAAGCTGTACCCAGGAGGCTGATGGAGGAAGATTATTGGGTGCTCTAGGCCAGCCTGGTCTAAGTAATGAGTTCTAGATGAGCCTGGGCTACAGAGTAAGATACTGGTCTCAGAACATAAAGCAAAAGAAAATGAAACACAAACAAAAACAACTCAAAAAACAAATCCTTTAAATTGTTATGTGGCTCAGCCCCGCCCCACTGGCTAGCATCGAAGGCCTCAGGGGTTCCTCTCATTTGCTGGATGGGGATGAAATTCTCCTAAGCTGAAGTCACACCAACCACCAGCCTTAGGCAGAGCAAAGAGGGGCACAGCACTGTGTAAATGTGTCTGCGGCCCATCCCTGCTTTGTGGGAGACTGTGTTCTAGAAACTGCTCCAGCATGAAGAAAGCATCAGTGAAGCCGGCTCTCCTGGGTGAGAAAAGTGAGATAGATAGATAGATTTTGATAGAGAGAGAGAGAGAGAGAGAGAGAGAGAGAGAGAGAGAGAGAGAGAAATAGATATACATATAGAGATAGAGATAGATAGATAGATATAGAGAGATAAGTAGATGGATGATAGCTAGACAGACACACACACTCATGCACACTCATGCACACTCACACATCTGTAATCGACTGTGATGAGGGGCAGTACAGGACTGCAGCAAGTATATGCAGATGTGAGGCCTGAACTAATCCAAGGCCAAGGGAATTCCCCACAGCAGTGAACTTCCATCAAGAGAGCATACCCGTCTTAGATTCACCTTGAGGTTTTAGGGTGCTTTCTTTTCTTTTTTTCTTTCTTTCTTTTTTTTTTTTAGAATTGAAGATGCTACTCCTCCCTTTAGTTATCAATTAGGTTAGTGAACGAGATAAGAAATACTCTCCTCTAATGGAAATAAGATTTGGTGCCGAGTTCAAACCCAGAGTCCCTGTACTTGTTGGGGACACACTCCACCACGGTGCCCAACTCCATCTCCTGTTCTTCTGCTGCTGCTTTTGGTTTGTAGTTGTTTTATTTTAAGAGTAAGGGGAAAATGGGAGGGAGGGAGGAAAGGGAGGATACAAGGGATGGAATAACAATTCAGATGTAATATGAATAAATTAATAAAATATATTTTTAAAAAAAGATGGACCGCCACCAGCTGTTGACAAATAAGGGAAGTTAGCGAGACAGCAAAAGATGAAACGGGAAAGAATTCACTAGAGCGAAACACAAGAACAGAGGTTTGATTTTTGTCCTGGGGCTAGTGATCTGCTTTAGCCTTGAAGAAGGTAGGACTGCAGGTCTGTGCTGCCACGCCTGCCGTGGGGTTATGGGACAGCTGCCTCCTTGGACCTTGCCTTTGGCTGACTAACTGAGATTGTATGTCTGGTGCCTGGGGGAGGTGGGCCAGTTGACAACGTGCTTAACCTGTAAGTATGAGCATCTGAGTTCAAGCCTCATGACCCATGTAAAACGTGAGAGTGGTGACCCACACTTGTAATGCCCGTAATGGGGAGATGAGAGGCAGAGATAGGCAGACCCTGGAGCTTGTCTAAAAAAAAAAAAAAAAAAAAAAAGTAGAAGACACCTGAGGAATGATATCTGCTCTCATCTTTTGACCTGTATACACACACACACACACATGTGCACACACACACATACACACACACACATACACACACACATGTGCACACACATACACACACACATGTGCACACACACACATACACACACACATGTGCACACACATACACACACAAACACACACATGTGCACACACACACATACACACACACATACACACACACACATACACACACACATACACACACACACACACATACACACACACACACACACACACACACACACACACACACACACAGAGGTGGGGGTTATGTCTTTCAAGTAATAGTCATCTATGGCTTCTCAGATAAAAATCAAACCTTCGCTCTTGTGTTTTTCTCAGTGAGTTCTTTCCCGTCTCATCTTTTGTTATCTAACTTCTATTGCTTTTTAAAATATATCTACAAGGGTTCACCACTATTTGCGGTCTCCTTCCTTACCCATTTATCTCACTTAGGCTTCCGAATCAGGGCCACGTTGTCATGGTACCCTTTCCTAAGCTGTCAATGGCAAAGTGGGCTGTCCTCTGGCTGGGTGAAGACATAAACTCAGGCAGGAGCAGTGTCCTGTTCTTCATTTCCCCAGATGCTGGACACCTGGTTGGTTACAATGATTCTGGACCCCACAGTCCTGAGCTCTAAAATAGCCTAGTTGTTGGTAACCTCAAGTGTCCCTTCCTGCTACCCATGGGAAACAGTGGGATTTTTAAATCAAACAAGTTTAACATGAAGAATTTTGCCTTTATTGGCTCAGAAGGGCCACTGATGTCCATCACTGTGGGACTTTGTTCTAGTTTGAGTCTTGTTGCTATGATAAAACACTGACCAAGAACAACTAAGGCCAGGAAAACATTTATTTGGCTTCTAGTTTATAGTTCATCATCGGGAAAGGCAAGGCAGAACTCAAGGCAGGAACAGAAACAGAGACTTTGCTCATTGGCTTGCTGGCCCCTAGCTTGCTCAGCCTTCTTTCATGCATATCCTAGGCTTATCTGCCTAGCAATGGCACTGCCCACAGTAGGATGATCACTCTCACATCAATTACCAATTAAGAAAATGCCTCACAAATACGGCCACAGGCAAATTTGATCCTGGCAAGTCTTTAATCGAGGTTCCAGTTTCCCAAAGACTCCATGTTTGTGTCAAGTTGACAGCTGAAGCTAAATTTGAGAAGCCTATTGATTTCCACTGGGGATAAGTGATCTCCCAAAATGGGTTGGATTCATCTCCTCTCTCTGGGAGCAGGCATGAAGTGAGCACAGTAAGCCTGGGCTGGATTTGCTGCTGTGGGGCTCCAGGAACATATGGAAGGGGCTACATCTAAGACAGGAGTTTAAAATGTTGCTGCTATTGGTCTTAGATTGCTATATCTGCTTTCCAAGTCCTACTGTGACCATAGTATCAGATTTGTCACAGAGGATTCCTAGACCCAGTACTGTGGGGGGGCATTGATATATTGATGGCAATGCCCATAGGCCATTGTTATCGTGCAGTTTAAATTCTGATCTCCTGTTTAAGTGTTGTGTAAACTCTGCTCCTCCAATTGTCCCCCTGTTATGTCAATAAAGCAGCTAACAGGTAACCAATGAGCAGAGGAGAGAATAGGGTGGGACTTCCTGCCAGCCAGGGAAGAAAGAGTTAGAAGAGGAAGTAGGGTATTCAGCCATGGGGAGAGGTCCAAGGAAGATCAGGAGGAAGTTGCTGAAACTGAGGAAAGCTACAAAGTGCAAATATTGCTGGGATGTTTGCTGGGAGAAAGACAAAATAGCATAAAGGGTTAAGAACAGACTTAAACTGCTCAAGGTTGTGTTGTGAAGCTTTGTATTATGAAAGAGTCGCAGTTATTTGTGATAGCCAGGTTAAGAAATAAGCTAAGAGAAACAAAAACAATTTTATAAAAATAACCTCAATAAATGCCTATAGGACAGTGATGATAAATGGGAGTGTGAGTGCAGGGACACTCCATGGAGTGGCTCTTCATGGCCTCTGCTGAGCACAATGTCCCTGTTAGGCATGTCGGTCTGTGCATAAGACCTTTGCCTCCTCTGTGCTGGGTTGTTTTTGTCAACTTGATAAAAGCTCGAGTCATCCAAGAAGAGGGAACCCGAGCTGAGGAATTTCCTCCAACAGACTGGCCTGTGAGCATGTATTTGGAGTCATTTTATTGATCAACAGTTGATGTGGAAATTCCCAGACCACTGGGGATGGTGCCGCTCCTGGGCAGGTGAACCTGAGTTATATATGAGAGCGAGATGAACAAACTATGAGGAGCAAGCCAGTGGGTAGCACCCCTCCACGGTCTCTGCTTCAGTTCCTGCCTCCAGGTTCCTGCCATGAGTTCCTGCACTTGTCTCTGTAACTGGGACAAGTGAGCCAAATAAACTCTCTGGGATACATCCCCTTCTAGTATTAGGAACACTGGAGTGGGACTTGCTGAAGGCTGTAAGACCTTCATTAGCTGCTGTGATGCTATGGCTGCTGAGTTATTTTACTTCTACTGCAAGCTCAGAGCTTCCGGGAAGAAAGGCTATGTATGATATTCCAAGTGTCAACTTTGCAACAGGATCCTATGATTCCTAAATTCCCCATATGGTCCATTTCATTCTGGCTGCTGGACGGATATGTAGCCAACGGACACATGGAGTGGTCAGAACTTTGTCTTTACGAACGTGACCTGGGAGCCCTCACTCCTGATTCAGATGATTGTCCACTGACTTATAAAAGGACCAGAGCCCTCTTCTTAACCATGTGCACTGCTTTTTTTTTTTTTTTACAGCAAATATGGAGCTCCCAGGATGCCATGATCCTGTCTTCTCCCATCACTTAGCTCTGAGTTCAGGTGCAGGCTCTGTTTTTGTCCTATGATTATTTTTTTACTCCCTTCAGATCCAGCTAGGGGAAAAAGAGAGGAAAGCTTCTTGCAAAAGCATCCACACACATTAAGGCTTTGGATGAATGCAACAAGGAAAAGGACAATGGGAGATCATTGGGAAGGTTAGAGAAGAAACTGCTGACTAGGGCAAAGTGGAGACACTCAAGGAAGGATTGGTTCTTACTGTCCAGTGAGTTGGACCCTAAGCCTCAACTTCCTCATCTAAACTAAGATAACAGGGATGGTAGACTCACGATGAACTTTTTGTAAGCATTTAATATCTAGTCAAACATGACTTGATATTATTATTATTGTCATCATCATCATCACTACATCATCATCTATATCATCACCATCATCATTACCATAACATCATCAACCTTACAGTCATCAGTCACCACCATCAACATAGTCATTGCCACCACCATCACCATCATCACCATTTTTGTCATCAACCTCAACACCGCTGTCATCGCTGCCATCATCTGCATTTGCTGTATGATTTTTGTAATTAGTTTGAGTTGGGCTGTTAATTATAGCCAAATACTATATACATAAATAGTACTTCAAATACATCTGTTGTACCACCCTAAAACTGTTAGTAGTTCCTGTGTGGGGAGCAAAGAAATGGTGCCTGTTTGAAGTTTCCTGCAAATAAAGTAAATTCATCTTTTGGATTTCGATCTGTTAGCATGCAATTAGCAGTTAGTTGGATATAGTATGCCCTCTTGCAGGTTCTGTGTTTAAGAGATGTAGGATCGAGTTCACCGTGGTCTTTTTTGCTCATCAGAAAATGTGCGGTATATGCTATTTCCAACACCAGTGCCTGCAATTCCTGCATCGTAGAGGCCATGCTGTTCTCATGGCCAGAACTTTGGGTTTGGGGTCCATGGACGTACCTTCTGAAAATACTTTTTTTCCCTTGAAAAGCATTTAGTTAGTGTGTGTGTGTGTGTGTGTGTGTGTGTGTGTGTGTGTTTTCACATGAACATGCATGAGCATGGGTGCATGAGTACCATGGCACATATATGGAGGTCAGAGGGCAACTTGCAAGAGCCAGTTCTCTCTGTTTACAGAGTGGGTCCCTGGGATGGCACGCAGGTCATCAGGCTTGGTGGTGAGAGCCTTTCCCCCACTGAACCTTCTTGTTGGTTCCGGTTTCTTTTCTTATTTGATATCTTCTAGAATAGAAGCCTCATGATGTTGTCTCCTTTTCATGTGTCCTTGATGCTTAAGTGTTCAAGTGACAGGAAGTGCTTATTAAATGAGTGAGTGGATGATTGAAAGAAACATCAGCATTGGAGAGGAGCTAGTGAAAAACAATCTGTAGAGGGAGAAAAAGCAACACCGGAATTCCTTTAGATGGATTTGTATTAAAGTGACTTCAAATGCCTTGTAGTTATCCCTATAGATTAGTGGACTTCTTAATGCTCATTGGAGGTGCTTCCTTTGCAGTAGGTGATTAACCCAGAGATGCTCCACTGGTCATGGTGAATGACAGAACAAAAGACTAGAGTCCTCATCCCTAACTAGGACACATATACCACATCCCTCCTTCCAAGGCTCAGAGATCCCTGTGGAAGAGAGGGCAGAAACAGTACAAGAGCCAGAGGCAGTGGATGACTATAAGGAAACAGTATTTTCCAGACACAGCAGGGCGTTTGCACATGTGAATTCATAGTGCTTGTAACAGCATGTGCAAGACTTGTGCAAATTCAAGCCAGACCAAAATCTCGGTGTGGATAGGGGCGGTGGCTACAGAGTCCCATGCCTACTGAGGAGCTATTGGCAATTGAGAGTTGCTGGGGCAGAGGGTGTCTACTTTCTTAGGGACTGTGCCCTCCTGTTGGCCAACCACCCTCCTGGGGAAGGGCGTACATCTAAGAGTATAGCAACAGCACACATTGGTGTTGGTGGGTTAAGAAAAGAGATCACAAAGTGGAGTGGGTGGGGGAGGGGCAGGTCTGGGAGGAGTGGGGGAGGGGCAGGTCTGGGAGGAGTGGGGGAGGGGAGCGAGTATGATCAGAACACACTGTATGAGATTCTCAAACAACTGATAGAAATGAGAAAAGGGGGAACAAAATCGAGCCCAGAGAGATGGATTATTTGTCTAAGCCCAGTTTCTATGGAGCAGGAAACCACTGTCTGTTCCATTGCTCATCAGTCTCAATGGTTGTCACTCTATTCACCTCCACGGTATGACAAAATGACCAACCACATGAGCTTTTTCTCCCGGTTTCAAAATTACTATGTTGCTATGTAAAATGGATATTTTTCCAAATAATAGTTTTATTCTCATTTAATCAGGATTCAAAGAGAATGCTAAGAATATCAAAATAATCTAAGATTCCACTCCCATTTGGTAGTACCTATTGTTATTTTGATAAATGTCCTTTTAGAAAACACATGTACATAGGGATATATTTAAAACTTATATTTACTTATATTTACCAAGAAGGACCTCGGGGCATTAATCATTTTGTTACTTCCCTTTCCTTTAATATTATATCTTAGACATAGCTTTGTGTCCATTTTATATGTATATATACATACATATATATACATTCGTATATCATCTTTTAAAGCTTGTTTGTGTTCTGCTATATGGATACATCATAATTTATATATGAAATACCACTTATGCTTTTTGCTGGGAACTGTTAGGGATAAAGAGCAAATTCATGATATCTTTTGTCCCTAGATAGCATGGTAAGTGCTGTTGGACAGGCTTAGAGAGCAGGTGTCACTGTATATGAGGTTTCTGGAAGCAGGCAGGCATTACGACGTCTTCGGTAGGGTTGGTTAGGTGCAGAGGGTGGACTCTTGCTTTGGCGTACAGTAGGGATGTAAAGACATTGAGACTGTGAGAATTCTTCATGGCATGGCTCGAGAGCACGTGAGGATGACAGCTATGCCAAGTGAGAAGGACTTGGGGGAGGCTCTGGTGGAATTTGAGAGACGGATTTGATTTCAGTGGAAGGATAAAGGGAAGCAGAATTTTATGCAGAGCACATAGTATTGATGTTCACATAGAGATACATGAGTTCAGCTTGTTCAGATTTGTCTTAATTAGGGATTTTATTGCTGTGAAGAGATGTCGTGACCACAGCAAATCTTATAAAGGAAAGCATTCCATTGGAGCTTAGAGTTCAGAGGTTTAGTGTTACATGGCAGCATGCAGGCAGACATGGTGTTGGAGAGGTAGCTGAGAGTTCTATGTCTGGATCCTCAGGCAGCAGGAAGAGACACTGACACTGGGCCTGGCTTGAGCATTTGAAACCTCAAAGCCCACCCTCAATGACACAATTCCTCCAACAATGCCACACACGCTAATAGTGCGACTCTGTAAGCTAATGGGGGCTATTTTCAAGTTTTTTCCTTCTTTCTGTCTCTTTCTCTCCCATTGCTCTCTCTTTTCCTTTTTCCCCCTTCTTTCTTCCCTCCCTCCCTCCCTTCCTCCCTGACTTACTCTCTTCTTCTTCTTCTTTTCTTCTTCTTCTTCTTCTTCTTCTTCTTCTTCTTCTTCTTCTTCTTCTTCTTCTTCTTCTTCTCCCTCTCTGTGTCTGTGTCTCTGTCTCTGTCTGTCTGTCTGTCTGTCTGTCTGTCTGTCTGTCTCTCTCTCTCTCTCTTTCTGTCTCTCTTTCTTTGTGTCCATGAGTCTGTATGTGTTCATGTACATGTGTATGGAAGTCACAGATTAACCTCATTTTTGTTGAGACAGGATCTCTCACTGTTCCAGGACTTCTGAAGTAGTATAGGCTGGCTGGCCACCAAGTCTCATAGATTGGGCTCTACAGCACTGGGTATACAGGCTAGTGCTACATGTCCAGAATTTTACATGGGCTCTGGGGGGTCCTCATGATTGCATAGTGAGCACTTTACCCTCTGGATTGTTTCTCTAGCCCTTTTCTTATGAGCAAAATCAACAAGTCAAGTCACATTGGATACAGAGAGAGAGAGAGGGAAAAAGAGAGAGAGAGAGAGAGACAGAGACAGAGACAGATACAGAGAGAGACAGAGACAGAAACACAGAGAGAGATAGAAACACAGAGAGAGACAGACAGAGACAGAGAGACAGATTGAGAAACACAGAGGGAGGCTTCTTAGAACTGAGGGTGTTCTAACAATAGTTTTAAGTAATTCCACAGTCTTCGGGAGGAAACTTGGACTCAGTGGGCCTAAAGGCTGTCTTTATTATAACTAGTACAGGACTGAGGGAAAGCAAACATGTCAGAGGGATTTCTGGAGAGCTATGTGGGTCACAGAGTAAGAGAAAGCCAGATGCCAGGAAGAACACAGACTGTCCAGTCTGCCCGAAGAGTAGTGTGGCCCTCATCAAGGCATGAATCCATTTCATGCATGGGGCTAGGAACTCACCCACACAAATAACTGAGCTCATTTACAACCTCTAAGAGATTATGAATATTTGATGGCTCTTGAAGGATGTCCTCAGAAGTGAGCAGAAAGGCTGATCTTCAGAAACTAAAAGGCGTTCCAGCAAAATCGATCAGTGTTGTAGTGCTGCTCTTTACCCACAAAGCCTTGAACTCACTATGAAATGTGCTTCTGAACACCTGTAGAATTGTGCCTGGAGCCAACGGCCATCAAAAATTCTGCTATTATGTTTCTTGGATGGGTCTTCATGGCTGCTTTGTCTTTCTGCCTCCCCTGACCCTCAACATTCTTTCAAGTGCCCACTTGGCAGCCATGAGCCATCCATCAAGCCCTTGACAATTGGCCTGGAAAAGATGACTCAGGGCTTAAGCCTTAAATGCCAACTCTCTTCTCTCCACAGCAGAAGCAAACTTACCCATAAGGGACTGTATTTAAAAACATTCCTCTATTTCATCTGCCCTTTGTCTTGCAGAGTTGGCTGAAAGAATGGGAAACTTTTTATCCCCCTTAAACATTAATAAAAATAGTTTGATAGTTAGTAATCATAACTTGTCAGAATCAGGTGGAGTGAGAACTTTAACCACTAGGGCCAACGCTCAGAATGACCTCCAGACATGGTTGGGATTGCCTTGTTTCTTCTCTGAAATGAACACTGCCTAAATGCCAGAGAGTCTACCAACTAAATAGCTAGAGCTTCATTGAGCTATTAATGTTTGAATTGTGAAAACTACCCCTATTTTAAATAAGTTTCTGTCTTAATTCACCATTTTCTTCAACACATTAGAAGAGTTTTTTTTTTTTAACTCTTTGTGTGGTTCTAAGATACTAAGAGTAGAGTAACATAAGGAAGAGAATTCTAAGCATATGAAACCTCTGTGTCATTGGCTGGTGGATCAAAAGTTGTTGATGCCTGCTGTCCACCAGACATGTTCACTAGTTCTAAGAACATCGAAAAGGGTGGACACAAATAATGTCCATGGATATGAAGACAAGGGTGGGGGAATCTCGTGCTGAGATGGCTCAGGGAAAGTTCATCAAAGAGAACAGCGACGGGTTTCTCAAAATTCCCCAGGTGAAGGAGTGAGCCATCCCACACTTTAAGGTTGGTGCTCATCCATGCCTGTTCTTTCTTGTGGTGTGTTGTGGAAGATTTTACTTGTAATTATTACTTTGGGAGGTAGCAAAGTGACCCAGTGGCAAGCTAATGAGACCATGTTGTCACATCAGTCTTTGCAAATCCCTTCTCATTTTAACTTATGTAATTAACTGTCCCAAATTCACCCTAACCTTCACTTGAAATTTCTCCCCTTTCCTGATATTTACCATAATTTATAAAGTCTCAGATGCGTATGCGTATTTGAGAAATATGTAGAGTTAATTAGTGTGTATAAGTGTTTGAAATTGCATAAAACATATTGTGCTTTGGCACAGTTCCCTTTGTAACTTATTTCAGGAAACTGAATATGATTTTGACAACAGCATTAGAAGTAAAGTATGGGAAGATTATTTAGAATCCACAGATATCCACATTGCTGAGTATAATTTTTTTACTGTTGCAGAGTTCTCTCTGCCTCTGTAAGCAACTATTCACCCACACCATTTTAAAGTAACACTAATAAACTCAGTTGTTCACCAAGTTGGACTTGGTGGTTCCATACTTTTGTCTGTTGCCCATTCCCTGTCTGGGGGGTCAATAGATAATCTTTCTCATCTCCCTAGGAATAGTGTCACACAGCAAACATGTAAGAAGGTGTAAGCATCTCTGTGGTCCAGTCAAGCAAGTGGCATCCTCCCAGCTTCCTGCTAAGTAAGGTCCTTGCTCAGAGGTGACATTGTATAGAATAACAAATAGGCTTGCCTAAAAGTTCCTTCCTGACTTCCCTCAAGGATGGACTGTGATCTGAAATTGTACAGTGAAATAAACCCTTTTTTGCCCCCAAAACGTTCTTTTGGAAGCAGTATTTTATCACAGCCCCAGAAAGGAACCAGAACAACATGTAAGCATGGATTAACAGTTCCATTCTTTATCTTAGTAAATGATGAAGTCATTATTATTAATTTCACATTATCCTTCATTTGTATTTTTGATGACTAATAAAACAAAAGGCCATGTTATGTGATTATTGGTCACTTAAATGCTGCTACCGAATGAAAGAAACAGGCATTAGCTAAGAGTGGGGGTACATGCTTGTAACCCAGCACTCTGGACATTGAGATCATGAGCTTATGAAAAACAAATGGAGCCACAGCTTTCTTTTCTTTTTAAAAATAATTTATTCAGATTACCTCTTGATTGTTAGCCCCTCACTTGTATCTTCCTGTTCCACCTTCCTTTCATCCTATTCCCCTACCCTAGACCTCTGACAGAAGGGGACCTCCTCGCCCACATATGACCACAGCCTATCAGGTCTCATCCAGATAGTCTGCTTGCCTTTCCTCTGAGTGCCACCAGGTTTCTCCATCAAGGGGAAGTGGTCGAATAGGGGGCATCAGAGTTCATGTCAGAGTCTGTTCCCGCTCTCACCACAACCATGGAGAATGTGTTGTCGATTGGCAAGATCTGAATAGGGGGTCTAGGTTTACTGCATGCATTGTCCTTGGTTGGTACAGTAGCTTGTGAAGCCCCCCCCCACCCCGGGTCCAGATCTGCCAGCCTAGATGGTCTTCGTGTGGGTTCCTGAACCCTCTGGGTCCTTCTATCTCCCAATTCTTCCATACTCCTCTCACCTGGAGTCCAATAGCAAGTCCCAGCATCTGTCCCAATCCCCGACTGAGTGAAGATAATCAGAGGACATTGATGTTGGGCTAATATCCACTTATAAGTGAATACTGAGGACCTTCCCCATTGTGTCAGTGGAGAGCTCTTGGGAGAGTGGCTGGTCATCTTCATCTTGCAGTGATAGAGACCCCGTCCATGGCCATATGGATTTCATCTTCCACTTGACAATAGTGATGTGATACTTATTCCCTTTACCTAAAACACACAAGACAGCTTAGAACTGGGAGGTCTTGGCTCCCAAAGGGTAGACACAAGGAGAACCAAATGGAAATTTGAATTAGAGAGAGACAATATGAATAAAAAGTCTCCAACACTTCAATGACAGAAAGAACTGACAGAAGGAGGAATCAGTGAACAGGAAATTGCAACAATTGGAATTACACAATCTGAAGAGCAGACAGAAGAATAGGTGGAAAATTGCACAAAGCCTGAGGGGCTTGTGGGACTGTAACAAGGTTAATGCTTACGTCACCGGAACCCTGGGGAAAGAGGAATAACGGGGAACTAAAGAATATGTTCAAGGAGATGGTGGCTGAAAACTTGCCGCATTTTCCCAGAGACATAAACTCAAAGGCTTAAAATGATAAAGTGTCAAAATTCAGTAATAAAGCCCAAGTTAAAAATATAGTTAAAATTTTTAAATAAAGGCAGAGACAAAACAAATCTGAAAAATGAATCCTGAAAGAAAGAAAGAAAGAAAGAAAGAAAGGAAGGAAGGAGGGAGGGAAGGAAGGAAGGGAGACCCCTCTACTTCTACTCACAGGAGAAACAAAACCAAGAGATCATTTCTTGGCAGAAACCACTGAATTTAAAAGCAGTATGGTGTCCTAAGTCCTGGAAGGTCATGGCTAGCATCCCACAATCCCATGACAAAAACTACCTTCAGAAAACAAAGTGGGGAGTCAAGATATTGCCAGATGTCTTGAGCACAGTTAAGTGTCATGGGCGGTTCCCATTGTCAACTTGACCAGACTTGAAACCACCATAGAAACATGCCTCGGTATCTATGAGAAAGTTTCCCACAAAAGTTTGACTGGGCAGGAAAGACCAATCTTGCAAATGGGCAGCACTGTCCCCAGAGGCTGCTGTCCCAGATCAATGACAAAGGATTAAAGCAAGCTGGGCATAAGCTCTCATCTCTTGCTGCTTCCTGACAGCAGATACCATGTGACCAGCTGCCACCTTACCCTGCTGCCATGCCTTCTCTGCTGGGATGGACTGAACTTCTTCAAACTTCAAGCCAAAGAAAAACCCTCTTTCGTTGAGTTTCATCAGAGATTTGGTCACAGGAAGAGAATGGTAGCTGATGTAGAAACCAAGAGAATGTGTCTTTGGCATAGGATTTAGTAATGGCCAGGGGAAGGCAACAGGAAGATCTGTAATAGAAAGAGCCTGAAATGGGGGGAGGGGAGCAAGGGGAGAGAGGTGGGTGGCGGGGGGTGGGGTGGAGTGGGGAAAAGAAAAAAGAAAGAAAGAGAAGTATGGGCAAATATACTAGACTCTTACTGTCCCATAAAAGTTTTTGGGGGCTGTTTTATTATTTGTTTGAAACAGGAACCGTGCATCCCAGGCTGTCGTAGAACTTGGTTTGTAGTTTAGGATTACCTTGAACTTCCAATCCTCTTGCCCACCCCCCATGTAAATGCTAGGATTATAGGCATGAGCCATCACGACATCTTTCTTCTGAAAATTTCCAAGTCATATCTGCTGTAAAAGTCAATACCCTAACACTGTATGATGTGGTTTTAATTGAAGACATATCTATTACATGTGGAAATGGGTAAAAGAAGAAAAAGTTATTTTTACCTTTATTTTCATTTACCTTTATTTTCAAAGTAAAGACAATATGCGGCCTATAGGAGACCTACATAGTAGAATACTTGACTTCCCAAAAGGCTATGAGAAGAGATGCATGTAAAATTGCTATGGCAAACATCAATGAGACTTTTGACAGCATCAAAAGCCTGATCCACGGGTTGGAGCAGGATCGTCACTTAAAAGCATTTGCTGCTCTTCCAAAGGAGCTGGGTTTGATTCCCAGCACCCATGTGGTGGGTTCACAACTATCTATAACTGTAGTTCCAGGGGGATCTGACACATCTTGCCCTCTGTGGGCAAAACATGTGCATGGTGCATGTGCATGCATTCAGATAAAACACCCATTCACATGCAATACAGTGCAAAACCAGAAAACATAAAAGGAAAACCTGGTTAACTAATTTCATCACAGCCAGAACTTTTATTTTGTGGAAGAGCCTCTGGAGAACTGACGAAGGAAATAATTATAATCAATGTATCTGACAAATGAGAATCTGGAATTTATGATTATAATTTTATTCTCAAAATTCAGCACTGTGATCTTGCTTTGTTTCTGTGTGTCCTGTAATTTCATCCAAAGTATTTCACAGGTATGCAGAAAATGTGGCAAACTCTGTGGCCTAGGACTGATTTTCAACACTCTGCATTAAGGTTCTAGAAGTTGGTGTCAGCTTCTACTCATAGTTAAGTCTTGCTGTCATTACAGGAATGTCTTCACTTTTTCTCATTTTAAAAATCGTTTTGGATTTAGGAAACATTGGACCACTCCCAATGCACCACATGACCAGAAGATCCAGCAGAGACCAAACACTGTGCTATATCCTGTATTCTGCTGTCATTGCCTTCCTCTTTCACCTTTCCCTGAAGAAAAATATAAAATAAAATAACCAAAGCAGTAAAAAGAAATAAAAAGAAATTTCAGCAGTCGTAAAACAGCACCAAAAAAAAAATTCCAATTAGGATTGGGACAAATGACACGAAGCACCCATTGACAGTGGAGTACAGCAGATAAGCAGCACACAAGCAGCTTAAAACACCAATGAGGATTAAAATCTCAGTGAGGTGCTAGGACATACCCAAGAGTCTTAGGAAAATAGTGACAGTCTTATAAAAAAAAAAATAGGGACAGGAATGGTGAAGAAGAGGAGAGACTAGATCAGTCAGATTTCCTTCGTGAGAACATGAGATACGAGTTAGTTTGGGTGAGGGTAAGGTCATTGAACCCGAGCCTGGGAGCAAGCCAGCAAGCATGATTCCTTCATGGTTTCTGCTTCAGTTCCGGCGTGAGCTCCTGCCCTGGCTTCCCCAGGGATGGGTTTTGTAAGCCAAATGTCTTCGTGCCTTTAAGTTGCTGTTGGTCATGGTGCTTACTGCACCAACAGAAAGCAGAGTAGAACACATGCTCATAACAGCCCCAAATTTGAAACAGTCCAACTGCCCTTCAGCAGTCATACGGATAGATAATAGGAATGTTCATGCTACCATATATTAATCAGCAACAAAAAAATGAGTTATTGATGGGTTTGTTGATCAACAGTGGGGTTCTAGGCAATGCGTTCATGTCATGTTTGTGAAATTAATAAAACAATTATAATAGCGAAGAGCTGATTAATTGGTTGCCCAGAGTTCAGGAAGGAATGAAGGGTTGGGGGCATGGTCAGACCAAAGGGGTGTGGCTATACAGCGACAGGATAAGGAAACCCTTTGCATCTTGACTATATCAAGGCCAATGTTCTGTATGGTTTAATAAGACTTTACCAATGGAAGGCATTCACGGGATCTCTGTAGCATACATTAAAAGCTGTGCGTGAATCTGTAAATATTTCACCATCAAAAATATAAATGAAAAAAAAATCCACAAGAGATGTAAAATTCATCAATAGATAAGAGCATCTAGAAAATTTCAGAGCTTGCTCCTTGTGTACTTTTGGTCGCTAAAACAAAACAACAACAACAAAAAAAAAATCAAAGGAAATAATGTGGCCACTTTGATCCATGTGCTCTGTTGAGAGAAGAAGAATCATCTTTTATCTCCAGGGAGAGCAAGGAAATCCACACTCTCACACTAATTGCCTCAGCTTCTGAGAAATTGCATGTTGCAACAGCTATTTAGATGAATAATTCAATTGTATAATACTCCCTCACTTTGGGGGATTAATCATATCCTACTCAGGAAATGAGTCTAGAGTGAGCAAGAAAGAAGGTATCGATCCTTTCTTTATATTCCTTTTATCCGCAGTGTTTACATATAACCTTTGGGTAGTTGCATCACCTATGGTGGACTCATCCTGAAAGTGATGTGTGAAAAACAGGTATGGAAGAGATTACAAACACGAGCTTTCTGGCTTCAGCTTGGGTATGTAAAAAAAAGCTACATATTTTTGTCCTACCAAGAAACAGACAAACAAACAAACGTTAGGCCAGGGCAAAGACAACAGTCTTTCCTTAGACTTAGTAGAGATTTCAATCTAGGCTACAGACCACGGGGGAGATGTGGAGAGGGATGTGTATGCAGAGACACAGATGAGCTCCTTTCGATAGAGTTCCTGGAAGAAGAATCCACTGAGAAGGATTTTCTATGAATTGCTGATGGCCGAGGGAAACAGGCTTGAGGGTAAGAAACTCTCGGGGGGCCTGGCCTAAGGGTGAGTAGATGCTTGACACTTCCCTGGGTTTTATTTCTGAAAACATCTCCAGATACTTAGAGCCTCAACTATAGAGAGCTTCCCTTTTGGTTGGGGTAGGGTGACGGAATAAATGAGCAGTTCCCACGGGCACAAAGTAACTGCAACAGCAGAAGGGAATGCTATAAAAGAAACCTTTTAGAATCTTGTTTGATCTTGCTGGAGGACCATTGACAATCCCCAAGCTCCCGTAGCCTACCTGACAGGGTGAGAAATGTTTACCAATGCCATGTCCTAGGAGCATGAGCCCACTATTACATGGTTGTGACAACATCCTGACCTCACAGAGTGTTTCCTTTCCTCATATACGTTACCACCAGCCAGTAGCATCCCATGGGAGAACACTGTGTTAGGCCAGATAGAACTGTCAAGCTCAGACTCAAGGAATCTGTAGAAATAACTAAAATCAACAGGAATACAGGAATCAGAAATGAAGTCATCAGAATAGTTTGAAACCAGGTCCACCTACACCAAACATTAAACACAGCCCAACTACTTGTCAGATTAATACTTAAAATTCATAATAAAGGCCTATTTGTTTCAGCTCCTGTTATAAAATATCCTATCAGCCCTTCAACAAGGACAAGAATTAACAAGGCATGCCCAAACTCTGGAAGAAAACTGAATTCAATACGAGGAGGCAATATAAGCATTACGGACCAGATTCAAACATGGCACTCATGTCGGAGCAAGGAATTGAAAGGTGACTGTTGAATGCATCGAGGACTCCAGAAGACAGGAAGTACATAGTATGTGAGCACAGTTGGGTGACATCTTCACAGAGAAAGAAATGTCCGGAAATAAGTGCAGCATACAACAAGCTGAGAGCCAGCGTAATTCTAAGTGGAGAAAAACTTCAAAGCATTTCCACAAAAATCAAGAACACAAGACTGTCCATTCTCCATTCCTTTTCAAAATAGAGCTTAACAGCTTAGCTAGATCAATAACGCAGGAGGCATATGTAAAGGGAATGCAAATAGGAAAAGCAGAAGTCAAACTGCTTATTTGCAGCTATGAATTCTACATGTAAAAGGCCCTAACCATTACACCAGAAAACTCCTGCAGATGACTAACTTTGGCAAGGTGGCAGGATATGAGCTTAACACACAGAACCAGCAGCCTTTCTGTAGAGCAAACATACCAAGAAAGCAATCTCATTCATACAAATGCAAAGGAAGCAATCCCATTCGCAATAACCTTAAAAAAAAAATACCTTGGCATAAACCTAAGCAAGGAGGTGAATGACCTGTACAATGTAAACTTGTAAACACTGGATAAAAGAATAGAGGAAGACATGATGGAAGTGTCTGTAGAACAGAAGATGAAAAGATCTCCCATGCTCACGTCTGAGCAAAATGAATATTGTCAAAGTGGCCATCCAACCCAAAGTGGTCTGCCAGATTCAATGCGATCTCAATCAAAACTGCAGTCCCATTCTGCATAGAAATAGGAATAGAATACAGCAATCCAAAACTATCTCTGGAAGGACGGAAGATAGTCAGCGATGTCCTGGGCAATGTGAATGCTGGTGGCGGTATCTCACCTGGCTTCAAGTCAGATGGACCCATTATCCAGCTTCTGTGTATGTTTCCAAATCAGTTCATACCCCCTTTACTTTGAACTCTAATCTCACACCCAAAAGATTTTGGTACTTTTCCTCATCTTGAACGGTTGTTCACTCTTAAAAGTCCAAGTTAATAAAAAAAAACCATCTTATAACCATCTTGGCTTATAGTCCTCTAACAAATATTTGGCAATATTTTTAACACGGTCAGCGATATATTTTACTTGTTTGCTGCTATTTTTCATTGATAGGTGAGGAGAATGAATTAATAAATAATGAAAAATAGCAACAAACAAGTAAAATATATTACCTGCCATGGCAAGATATTGCCAAATATGTTGTTAGATTCCCAGAGGGCTTAGGATATAGTGTGAGGTTATAAATGTGAGAAAAATCCCTTATAATACGACATGGAACATGGTAGCTTGGGGACAATATGGGGCATTGCGACCCTATCATTAGAAATGAAGAACTGGACTCATCCAACACATAGCCCAGGAAGAATTTTCCAGATGAAGGGAGGCCTCCGTTGAGTCTAGAAAGCAGCTTGAAGGACGATGGCGAGTGTGAGTGGGCAGGCGCTGCTGAGGGGGACTCATTTATATCTGAGAATAGTATTTATGGAGACACAGCCCTGAGGGGCTGCGGTTCGCCTTACTTTGGTTTATTTACATGACGTCAGCATTGCTGCAGAATAGGGATTTCTGTGAATATTGCAAGATGAGTAAGTGAGCAGTTTCCAACCTCAAGCTTTGCTTTTTTTTTTCCCTGAATCAGTGAGTATAAGGGCCTAACAAGAAAGGATGCTGTGTTACTTGGGATCTCATGGCTACTTATTTTCAACTGTCTATTAACCATCATATGTCTGTCTAGTTATCATCATATGTCTTGTATTTTTTTTGAAGCAAACTTTTCCATTTCTTCTTTTTGAATACAAAGCATGGGAGAGAAACAATACAGAAATTTCAGCTGAGAAATCACAAGAGACATGTAGTGCTGCTTTGTCTGCCCCAAGTTCTCTCAAACTGAGCCTAGTGAGATGGTACCTGCTTCCAGGGCCCTGCCTGGGACAGCTCAGGAGCGCATGGTTTCTCAGGCTATAGCTAGGAGTCTTACCTCAGCATCAGCCACCCATATGTCTTATATTAATCATCCATCTACATACTGTCTATCAACTACTGACATGCCATTAATCTACCTCTACCTATTATCTCTATTTTATCAATCATCCATTAACTATCTGTTTGTCTATCCATCCATCCATCCATCCATCCATCTAT
Source organism: Acomys minous (assembly GCF_964271855.1). Taxonomy (NCBI): domain Eukaryota; kingdom Metazoa; phylum Chordata; class Mammalia; order Rodentia; family Muridae; genus Acomys; species Acomys minous. The sequence goes on along the minus strand of NC_140495.1, from coordinate 12,164,743 downwards.
CCACCCATCCATCCATCCTTGGTGGTTTGAATAAGTTTGGCCCTCATAGACTCATGTTTGAATGCTTGGCCCATAGGGAGTGGCACTACTAGGTTACGCCCTTGTCAGAGTGGGTGCGGCCTTGCTGGAGGAAGAGTGTCACTGTGGGGGCAGGCTTGGAGGAGGTCTCCTATGCTCAAGATGCGCAAGCTCTGCCTAGTGCGGGCCAGCCTCCTCCTGGCTGCCTTCAGATCAAGATGTAGATGTTTCAGCTCCTCCAGCACCATATCTGCCTGCAAACTGCCCTGCTTCCTGCCATGACGATACTGGATTAACCTCCGAAACTGTAAGCCAGGCCCAAATACATGGTAGTCTTTTAAAGAGCTGCCTTGGTCATGGTGTCTCTTCACGATGGAAAGCCTAGCGAAGACACCATCCCTGTCTTTTGGTCACCTATCTTTTATTATTTATCTCTGACTTCTGCATCTATCTTCCTACCCATCTACCATGGAGCCATACATGTGTTTCGTCATCTTTCAATTGGCTCATCCAGGTTAATCTGTCTTCCTGCTGCAGATGATTAACTCTTACTAAAAGGAGAAATACAGTTTTCAGATGGGAAGGATGGCACCTCTCTGTTCTTATATTCTTTCCTTTTTATTCTTTCTTGGGGGAACATTTTATCAATTCCTTTTAGGAATCTAACATAATGCATGGTCCTGTCTTCATCAATGAGACAACTGAGCAGACATTTAAGCAACTCAGGGTCTCCAACTCAACCTTCCAGCCTCGCCTTTGCTGTAGATGGCCTCTCTGGCCTTTATAGTGTGGCCCCTTGTCAGCTTTTAGGTACTGCCCCTCAGCCTTCTAAGCCCTTATTGTAATAAATAAAAGGAAGATGCTCCTGAAGCCAATACCTGTTAAGAGGGTGAGAAATTAAGAGTCTGCCTTGTGTCTGTCTTTAGAGTCTTGCTTCATAAGGTTTGCCAGAGGCAGTGTCACACTTTTTGTATGCTGAGTACGTGCAACCTCCCCAGGAAGTGTCACGGAGGGTCCTCAGCTACCCACGTGGCAACTCACCCACCTGTCACATTTCAGCTAACACATCTAGGCTAAACTATTCTCATTCTCCAGGCAACTATAATCAAACACAACTGTGTTTTGTGGGCGGTGGAACTAACTGACTTAGGTAATATGATCTTTAATTCTCATGATACTGGAGTTATGAATGTCAAAGTAGGAATAGTATTATTTTAGATTTTTATTTATCTTTTAAGTTTTGTACAAGTATATTGTGTGTTTGCTGAGCATATCGGTCATATTTGAGTCTTTCAAAGTTTTATTTATTTTTTTCTTCATGGGGCTTTCTATTAAAAAAATTTTTTTACAACTATTTATTTATTTACTTGCTTGCTTCCTTCCTTACTTAGTGGGGGAGGTTCATAGATGCATGAAGCAAGATGCCATGTGCAGGTCAGGGGATGTTCTGCTACAGTTAGTTCCTTCCTTCTGCTACGTGGGTTTCAAAATACAAGCTTAGGTCCTCATGCTTGGTAGCAAGTGCCTTTATTTTCTGAGCCATCTTAGATGCTCAGAAACAGAACCAAAAGACAAACCAGGGTTACCTCAAGTCTCAAAGAATTCCTGTGTGTGTGTGTGTGTGTGTGTGTGTGTGTGTGTGTGTGTGTATTTAAAGGAATTTTACCTGATTTGACTTTTAGTGTGTGTGTGTGTGCATTGTGTGTACATGTATGTGATGCGTGTGTTTGTATAAGTGAGGGCATTCACATGTCCAAGTGCATGTGTGGAGGTCAGAAGACAGCCATGGAGGTTGGTCCCCACCTTCCACTTTGAGGTATGATGGTTTGACATTGCATATACGAGGCTAGCTTGCCCTTGAACATCCATGGGTTCTCCTGCCTCTGCCCCCCATCTTCTTAAGAGGGAGCTGTCATTAGAAGTACTTGCTACCATACCTGGCTTTGCCTGGGTTCTAGGGACCTAGACTCAGCTCCTAAGGCTTTTAGTATGTAACCCACTGAGCAATCTTTCCACATGATTTCAAATCTGAGGTTAAAGACTGCTTCAGTGGCTTTGTTCCCCAAACAGAAGAAGTAACACTTTAGTGACAATGCTCAACGGCAAATGTGGAAACTCGGGGTTACTCTCCTTATGAGATCTCGCAGAAGAAAACACAAGCCTTTTGCAGCTCACCAGTGGAGCAAAGGCCCAGCAGAGCATTTTTTCCTTTGGAGTTTCTTGACTATAGCCAGACATGCCCTGAACTGCAGTAAAGACAAGCGGCTTGGGCCAGAGGGAAATTCACAGGCTTCGTTCGTTACAGATTATAATATGGTACTACCATGAGTCACCATGCCTTAAAGACATGACTCCATTGTTTAAAAATCCCTATGGCTATTAATAACCATAGGCCACAGTCATGGAGTTTTCCCAAAGCTCCAAGGCAATTTCTTTGTGTCTTTCTCATTGGACAATAAATCATCTTCCTCGCCAGTAATTTCTGGCCAGCGTTCTTATCCCTACAGACAGACTGAGCTATTGAACAGGGACAATCAATGATGGATGGACTTTGTCACCAGCTTCCCTGATCATTACTTGTACTGAGTGCGGGACATGTTCTCGCCAGTGCCAACCCAGCGCTCTCCTGGGCATTAACGGTATCAAGTCCTCTTGGCAGATGAGGGCGCAGAGATTGGCAAAACTTGCCCGAGAGCTCAAAGCTATTCTGAGCAGTGCTCTTGTACCATTTGACCTCCCAGCAGTGCCCTGCTCGGCTGAGAAATACAAGTGGGAAATTCAGACCGGTTCTGGTGACTTAAGCTCTTTATCGCTCATTTGCAGACACACACAATTACAACCGTGGTATAAAGTGGTTCAAACAAATTGGAGGGATTGATGTTGCAAGTGTAAATAAGATTCTCATTGGAAATCTCTCACATGTGTTGTCTTTGTGGCTGGCAGTTTGGTGTTTGGAGCCTCACACATGTTCCTGTGCTCATATATTAGCTTACAATGGGACTCAGACTGAAGGTCCTATAATACTGAGAAATAGGCACGGACTAGCCCTCTCTGAAGAAGGTGCTTTTGTTCATGGACCTGGGAGGAGCAACATGCTACCTTGAGCAAAGCTTGGCAGTGAATTAGGTTTTGCCTTGGGGAGACTGATGGGAGCTGGGAGGAGTCAGGTTGTATCAGCACAGAACTCATTGGAAAAGGAGGCATTGTAGGCATGGGGTGGGGTTCAGTGGCGAGCCCTGGTGGGGTTTACCTTGTCCATTAGCTTTGCTCAACTTGTGACTTCAGCTGTAAGGTCACCACTCAGCTACTAGAGAATGCTTAGAGTTGCTTGATACAAATTCAGTCTAACTTATTGAAAAGGAAGGTTCGTGTAGTTTCTTAATTTTGCCCCACCAGCGTTGAATTTTAGTTTTCAGAAAATTAATTCTGTTGGGTTTGATGTTCAAGATAGAGAAGTGGGAGAAAAAATCTGAACCATTTACCATGTATTACTACCCACCCCCCCACAGGCCATTATTAACCATTATATTCTTCCTGTTAGCTACTTACGTATTCTTTCCCTATGTTTCTTCTAAGAGTGATGGGTGAGGAAGATGACGTCATAGAGAACAGGAAAGTCAGCTGCCAAGGCTTTGCTGAACAGGGCGGTAGGCAAGACAGAGGGGAAGGAAGCTGCAAGAACAGGGAGCCAGCTTTCTTTAAGGTAGTGGTTACCCTTCAAGAAGCCAGATCCAGAAATCAGGCTATGTCCCATCCCCTCACCCCCAGCCCCACCCTGACCACTCTCTCCAGGACAGAGTGAGAAGCTTCCCCTGCTGTGACATCCCATGCAGGCATCCAGTAGTTCTCAATTCATGATATCTGACTTCTCCATGAACTTTGTCACTTAAAATTACAACAAATGTTGTAATAAAGCAGGTGACAGGGAACTTCCCACCAGTTGTCCTTATAAAAGCCTGATGCTCCCTCTTTGCACTCTGAAGAGGTCCCTCCTGCCTCCCCCCCCCCCCGTCCCCCCCCAGCTCACTCATGGTTTCTCTCTTCCTTCACCCCTCTCTTGCTCTCCCTCTAATGAAGTGTCTCTGCAGGTTATAACGGGATGCTTCTCCTTCCGCTTAAGGCTCCATCATGTTAGGTCTCCAATTATTACATTGTTTCTAATGTTCTTCCTCTCACCTGGAGGGCTGGTGATGGCCTTGAGCCCCATCTCCTGGGAAAAGGCATCTTCTCGGGAATGGTGCTCACCTTCCTTTCTCCACCAACTGCTACAGCTTTTATGATATTAACAGAGGAGAACGAGAGTGGGAAGGAAGGAGAGAAGGGAGGGACGCCATGGAAGATGCACATGGAGAGAAAGAGAATGGGGATAAAAGGGAGGAAGAGGGGGAGGAAGAGAGAGGTGAGAGGAGGAAAGAGGAAGGAAAAGCTGAATTTTAGGGGGAAAATATCAAAACCAGAGGGTATCACCAAATAACACTTAGAAACAGCTAGATACGTTTAAAAGAGAAAACAGACTAGGGGTGTGGCTTAGTTGGTTTTGGGAAACCAAATGTGGTGTCTGCCTGTAATGTATTTGAGGCCAGCAGGGCTGCATGAGACTATGTCCCCCAAATAAACACAAATAACAAAAGCCAAATATACAACAAAAACCCCACTGTGGCTGGAGCACACATGGCACACACAATGTCCTGCTTGTTCAGCCCTGACCTCTGGCTTATTAAATTCTGGGTGCAAGGGCATAACGAATTCTGAGCAAACATTCAGCCTCTAACAGGTTCCCAATGTCTTGGACACTATGCTAAAAACTGAATATGTGTTATTTATTTAACATGTCTTTTTTTTACAATCTTGTTCAACATGCATTTATTCTAGAAGCATGAGCTTGTTGTTCTATAGTGTATGACAGAAGAATAGTTTTTTAAAAGGAGAAGAAGCAATGACGTAAATGAACAAAAATTCATTACCTGTTCAGCATGGAAAATGTTCTAGCGAGCTCTTGGATACAAACCAGAAACTTGGAACAGGTCGTTTGGGACTATCAAATTATGAAGTTACTTTCCCCTGCTTACGTTTAAGGGTGTTGTGACAACTTTTGTTGACTGCTATGTAGGCTACAGATTTCATTAAGGATTTTTGAATATTTATCTTAAACGTAATTAATGTTTAATTAATTAGTCTCTTCCAGTGTTTTGCTCAAATTTGCAGTACATTCTGCCAGACAAGAACAATCTTTTCTAAAATGTATTTTAGGTTTTGAAACACGAACCCGAGTAGCCGGGATGAACCTTGTTTCATCAGAAATGGCTTCGAAGGAGGCTAAAGACTGAGACGCAAATAACCACGGAACTCAGATATCCAGCTTTCCTCCGTCTTGCGCTGTCACGGCGGAAATGGCAACACTGTCACAAACGGTGAGTCCGTCTAAGCGGGAGAGCCAGTGGGTCAAAGGTTTAAAGCTACATCTGCTTCCGAGGAAGAGGGCGTTTAACACATAAAAATGAAGTAGGCTTAGTAACCAGAAACAGAGTGTAAACTGTAAAGCCCTGCCGTGGACATTGCTGTCGGCGTCTTACCGCTCGGGTCTAAGCGGAGAGGAACTCATCGTTTGATAACTTTTCAGAGGTTTGGTGGGATGCTGCTGGCCAGGGGCCAGAGGAAGGTGCATCTTGTGCTGGGGGAAGACATGAATGTTCAACCGCACTGGTGAATTAAACGTTTCCACACAGCTAGGAATGCGAGGGAAAGAAATAACGAGGGGCTTCGGGTGACAGACGGGTTTTAGGTTGTCAGGTGAGTGTAGACACTGGCTGGGCTGCCATGTCCAGGTCCATGCAATTAATGTTTTCCTTGGTTTAGATTTAGTAGTGGCTGATGGGAATTTTTTTTTTTCCTGAGAATGCCTCAAAGAGACTGATGAGACATCTCTTGTTTCCTTGACAAAAGGGAACAGGACATCAGCCGCTGGGAAGGGACGGAGGAGGGGATCAATGGCCTTGATGTTTGTTATTGTTTTCTTTGCTCTTTGCTCGATTAAGGAGAGGAGCTCAAGGTCTGAGAGGATACAGCCCAGCGTGCATGAGGGGCACCAGTAGTGGGAGCTGAGGTGGCTGGTATGAGAGCCCAGAGCACCCACATTCACGGTCCAGCATCCCTCCCTGGTTAAATCTCTCTAGAAACCTGCCACCTTAAGTGATGCGAAATCCATTCACGTTGACAATCGAGATTAGCCAGGAGAACCATGCTAGCCTAGCAAGGCAGCCTGAGTCTCACTCAGGCTCTCTTCCCAAATCTAAAACTTTCCATGCCAGAGATGAGAGGCACGTTCAAAGAGATGAGGAAAATCGTCCCAAATCATCGAAGCATTATTATTTTTCTATAACACAGCACCTCAACACGTTGGTATTAGGACCCCAAGCATTAGTTCTGCTCCGAGGTCTGTGGTTATGGCCTGGGTTAGCTAGGTAGCATGGCTGCTAGTCTCTCTGGGTGTGTTCACATGCCGGAGATCGTCCACCGGGCGTCATAATTCCGTTTCCTCCAGCAGGCTAGCCTGGACCTACTCACAGGGCGACCTCAGATTTCCCAGAATGCAGCAAAAAGAAAGCCCCGCCCCCCGCCCCCGCCCCGCCCCATTAATGCTTAAACACACACCAAGCTTTTGCTTGTTTGCGGTACAGATGACTGAGCAAAGAGTAGATTCCAGGGGCAAGAAAACAGAGTCTACCTGCAGACTGGACGTGTGCAAGGGTGGTATTTAAAGGAGAGCACCAGGACCTAGGCTAATTCTGTATCTATCCGAAAAGCAACGAAGCTAGTGTAAAGTTATTTTTTACATTTATTTATTTCTAGGGCTAGAGAGGGTTGGGGGGGGGGTCAAAGGACAGTTTCAGGGAGTCTGTTCTTGTCTGTTGTGTGGGTTCTGGAGATCAACTCGGGTCATGAGGCTTGGTGACAAGTGCCTCTAACCCCTAAGAAATCTCACCAGCCTCTGGAAAGATGATATTCTAAAGAATGTTTATGGCCTTCCCTTTGGATATGAGATTATGGATATAATAGTTCCTAAGTAAGTCGGGTCTCTCTCCAGGAGTCTCTTGCTGGGAGAAGGAAAGGCTGAAGCCTGGTGTCGGCCAGGGACTGGGGTGGTCCCAGGGAAGGGAATCACAGTTTTGACAATCTGCCTGAGCACCTTGCATGTTAGCTTGGAGCAGAGACGAGATGGGCTCGGTGGAGATGGGCATTCAACCTCTTCGCTTGCTCCCCTTCCCAGCGTGGCCACATTGAATATGTCTCTTGTCTCTCCTTTTATATCACCTGTCTGTTTAATTGGCATATTGAGGACCGGGTGCCAAGCTCAGCTTGTTAGTGTTGACAGATTCCAGGCTCTGACTCTTAACTCCGGTCACACCTTTTGAAGCCCCATCTGTCACCGTGTGGTAGAGCCAGGCTTTGAACACTAACTCCAAATCCATGCCCCGCCCCCCTCCCCCCCACCCCCCCACCCCCAGGCTGGCCTCACAGTGCATCTCAGAAACAGGTTCCTTCACGGTGTTCAAGAATACCATCGCAGTTTTGGAGTGATCTTCAGCCATTTTATCCCATGATCCCTCACTCATCCTAATTCTCATAGGTCTTAGGGTGGGCTAGGATTTATGCTAGAAAAAATTGCTCATTGGAGAAAACCATGGTCACCTCTTGGCCTTTCAGGCTTGTAACCAATGATGTAGCAGGAACAGCTGCGAGAGCTTATTGCTGCTGCCTCCATCAAATACCCTCACCTCCTTTGACTGGAGCAATGACAAACTTTTTATTTTTAACCTCTGAATTATAGAAGAGGCCCTTTATTTCTATGGTTTTTGTTGTTTTGGTTTTTTATGTCTCCTACAATGTCTGCATGTGTGTGTGTGTGTGTGTGTGTGTGTGTGTGTGTGTGTGTGTGTGTTTAAGGAGAACTAAGTTACATGCGCTGAGGAAGAAATACGTTTTGTGCTGCCTTGATTATTTTCAGCAGTATTGGGGAAGGGCTGTGGCGGGCTGACTTGTCCTTGAACATGCACAGTTGGGCCAGGTCTCACTCACTCCCTATAACGTCAATTGCTTTGCAGTTTAAAAGGCTTTAATTTATGCATTTTTCCTAGAGCAGTAATCTTGGAAGATTATAATAGTAAGATATTCATCATGATTTGCGTATTTTTATTTTACATTATTGGTGTTTTGCTTGCATGCATGTATGTAAACCATATGTGTGTCTGGTACCTATGGAGCCCGGAAGAGGGCATCGGATCCCCTCGAAGTAGAGTTACAAACAGTTGTGAGCCTCCACGTGGGCGTAGGGAATTGAATCCAGGTCTCCTGGAAGAGCAGCCAGTGCTCTTAACCACTGAGCCACCTCTCTGTCTCCGTCAGTCACAGTTTTGAGAGTTTATGGTCATCTTTTCTTCCTGTTTTATTCATTCTTTTTTACTTCTTCTTCTTCTTTTTTTTTTTTCACTTCCGTCCATTTGCTCCTGGATCCAAGATGACACACTTTTCCGTCCCTGGTTTCCCATCTCCCCAGAGGCATAGCACGTGTGCTTAAGAGCTGCTTAGCATATGCATGCTGTCAAGCAAGCACTAGGCACTGAGCTCAGGTCCCAGCACCCACACAAATGTGGGGTGTAGTAGTGGGGCATGTCCAAAATCCCAGACATCCCTTATGTTTACATAAAGACAAACATTTGTTCTGACTTCCTAAGTTACTGTGCCCACCTCCCACCAAATTGCTGCCACTACTGGTGCGTTTGGTTCTCCCCATGGCTGTACCTGAGCTGGAACCTGAGTCAAGCATGTGCTATGGTGCTGTGTAATCTCCATTTGGGTTTTCTTCACCTGGAGAATTTAAAGGCTTGCTTCGGCAACGTGTTTCGGATATTGCCTATTCTTGCGAAAGGATCAATTGATGTTACCTGTTATAGATTTTGTAGTCCCTGATCTCTCTGCCTCTGTCAGTCTGTCTGTTTCTCTCTTTGTGTGTGCGTCCCCCCCCTTTTTAAAATCACTTTTCATGTTTTTTTTTCAGTGAAATTTCTCACTGAACCTAGCTCTTTCCTCAGCTAGGCTGGTTGATCAGTGGGCTTTAGCAATCTGCCTGTGTACACATGCACTCCTGCTCCCAGAGCAGGTGTTACATGCACATGCAACCATACCCTCCATGTATGTGGATGCTGGGGATCCTGGCTTATTGAAGCCCTGTCCCCTATCTTTTATGTCAGCTTGGTTCTACTGATTAAATCAAACAATAGAGGCCAGTAGAAAATCAAAGGAGAATTTCATATTTCTTCATATAAAGAAAAGTGCTCTGAATTTTGGAAGTGTTTACATGGGGCGGTTTTCTTTATCCTGCCAACACAACATCTATTGTCACTAGTTCAGGCGCCTTCCTTCAGGTACAGTAATTTTCTCTGGCTTTACTGCAAAGCTAGGGCTTTCATCATCCATTCTAGACGTAGATTTAGAGCAGTGAGAGCCATTTCCACAAAGCCAAGGGGAATTTGCCAATGGAGAACCTGATGTGACCTATCCCTGATTCTCTAGGCCTCTGTATCCCTTTGGACAAGTCAGTCCTCACAATGGGATGCTCTTTAGCTTTTTCCTTGCACCCTCACTGTCATGTGAGTCTATTCTGGTTTCCTGATATATTTTTCCAGCCCACTGCCACCTACTTTGCCAATTGTCTTCCTGGAGGCTTTAGAAACCCCATAAGTGTTATCATAAAGAAATTTCCTTGTGTGCATCCTGTGTGCTTGTTCTTTATTAATACGATGACATTAAAGTGTTAGTGACGCTCTGTAAACTTTCTGTGGGGGGTGACTGAATAATGTTACTCATTCACCGAACAAATAAAGTAAATAGCAACCCAGCTAAAATTATAGACATCTTGACTAATGCTACAGGAATGTATGTTAAAATAGTGTGCATTCAAGCGATAGACGTAACCTCCAAAGTTGAAGCAAAAATACTGATAGTCTGCGACCTTTTAATTTTTACCTTATCATCCTTGCAGACTGTGGAAATTAGAATATATCTTTTTTTTGGAAAACCCCTGGACTCAAAAGAGATTTTGGTTATTAAGCTCATCAGATTTATAAGCTTATTAATTTGGGAAGAATCATGTTGAACAGTTCAGTTGCTTTATAGTAATAGAATATAGTGGTAAATTAAAATGATGCATTGTTCTGTAATAACTCTCTTGATGACGCTTAGAAGAAGTTATTTTTTGCTTTATATCCTTCAGCTCTAGACTTACCCCAAACCATACAGTTTATGCAACATAAGCCCCATATTAAAATTTAGAAAATAGCCTGTCATCCTAGCCCTGAGGCATGAGGATCCAAGACTGAAGGGTGAGACCCTGCCTCAAATGGGAGGAAAAAGAGAAAAGGAAAGGAAGGAAGGAAAAGAAGGAAGGAAAAAGAAAGAGACAGAGAGAGAAAGAAAGCTTGGGACATTGAGAGTGAGAGACTCAACACCACATTGTGAATTAACAGCAAAAGTTAGCTCAGTTTTTTTCATTGTTAACTAGTATTTTTTAAAACACGCTATGTAATTAAATGGTCATATTTTATTTCATTTTTTTTTGTAGTTATATTCCTCCACTCCCTGTCCCCCCGCTTGTAGAAATACAAAAAAGCCACATAACACTGTTAACACAAAACTTGGGGCCAGTGGAAGAGACAGACTTTTCCCAGGCAGAGTTGGAGTTTGGGTTCTGTGTGTGCAGTATGCAAGGGCCGCAGCCAGAACCCAGATGAGTCTTTTCCTCTGGTGTCGTGGTGGAGGAGGGGGAGGAGGAGGAGCAGGCGGCAATGACATGGGCCTCCTGGAAGGGAAGGGTGTAAGAGTTTAAGATGTGACAGTGGCACTGTGTGGCCTATTGGGTAGGGTCAGGAGAAAATGATGCCAGATGACTTTGGGGATTGGAGAAAGGAGCCCGGAGCAAGGCTTCGCAAACGATTGATTGGGAAAGCCAAGGCCCGGGGTTTATAGCGGGATAAGGAATGGAGTCAGAGTATGGAGCAGAAAGAGAAAAGATTGAACGTGCACAGTAGTACTACTGGGAAGTGGAGCCGGGGTATCAGGAAAAGAGCTGGGAGTGTGGGGTACAGAAGGGAGTTTGTTATTGGGGCTGAGAGGTTCGGAGCAGGGGACTCGGGAGTGAGGTCCTGAGAGGATGGAGGAAAAGGCCACTTCAGAGGGAGTTGGAGCTGAAAGGATGTGGTGGTGATGGTGGTGGTGGTGGTGGTGAGGGGTGCTGGGGGCATGGGGATGGTATAGGGGGTGGAGGCTGGGGGCGGGGGATGGAGGATGGTAGTGGGGAGGTGAGTGAGCAGCAGGGTCAGAGGCAGGGGAGGAGTCTCTTGATGGAGTTGGATTGTGTAACAGAATTTGGAAAGTGACACAGGATTGAAGGGAAGGGAAGGCACCTCTGGCCACGTACCACCTTACTGTATGTGTAATTGATATATAAGGAGTGAAATGTAACAGAACATGTTATTACATGTCTGATGCACGTAGTAGGTGCTTAGTTCAATGGTCAAATCGACATATGGAAGAAAAGCTTGCCCTCTGTGGTGGCATTTTTAGATGGGATGATGTGTCACAAGCATAATGTTCTCTGACTTAAAATAATCATTTTTACATGTGCGGATGCCTGCATGTTTGTGTATGTGTGGCGCCCACAGCAGCTAGAAGAGGGCATCAGGTCCCCTGAGACTGGAGTTACAGAGGGTTGTGTGCCATCATGTATCTGCTCAGACTCACACCTGGGTCCTCTGCAAGAGCAGCAAGTGCTCTGGACCTGGAGCCATCTTTCCTGCCCCAATTTTAAAGTTTTTCTCACTCTGATGTTTGATATCCTAGCAAGCTTGCAACTGGCAAGCCGAGTCACTCTTCGTTGTTTTAATTTCTTCATCATTAGAAATTATGTCACCCAGGAGGGCAATCAAAATGACCAACTAACAAAACTGTCTCTGGAATCTTTCTGCACCATGTAGATCCTGTAGACACAGTTTCACGGTAGGATTTGTGTCTTAAAGGGTCATGTCTCAGGGAAGAGCACTTGGACAGGGCTAACCTTGACAACTCACTAGTCACTATTGGGGCGCCAGCACAGCACACATGGGGACCCAGTTTCCACAGAAACAAGCAGAGGTGACACCTGATACTGCCTAGAGTGACTTTGGCATGACACAGGGGTTCAATTTAAAGACTGCCTCAAGGATCTCAGTATCTCTGCAGTGATGAGTGTGACCTCAGCAGTCAACAGCAGTGACACTGGACAGGCAGTCGACTCCATCCCAAGCCCTTTATAAAGAAAACACGAGCACACGAAATCAGTGTGCATATCAGGAAGCTCAGAGGAGTGTGGTTTTATAGACAAATACTTTAGACCTCCGCATGCGAGAAAGTGGGGCGGAACAGTTGATAATACTGTACACCAAGTCTGAACTGTGCTAGCCCCACTTCACCTCCCGTCCCAGTTCCTGCCTTCAGGAACTGGGCATTTTCTTAGCGTTCTACAAAATGCAGTGGTCCCTGGAGGAGGGAAAAATGGGACCCATGAAATGGCTGAATGCTCAGAATTCATCTTGAGGTTCAGTGCTGTTGATGTAAATTGCCTCTGTAGGACCACCTAAGGGGAGCTTTCTTTGGAAAGTCTATTTTTAGCTGAGAGCCTGGGAGAAACAAAGAGTCAGCAGAGTGTGCTCTTGCTTGACAAATGACAGAATGCAAACACCCTGGAGTAGGCTTTTACCTCTTGCCTTCAACCCCACACTTAAGGGGATTAAGGTAGAGGCTGAATATTAAGGCAGGTTCCCCGGAGATGACTGTACAGTCTCAGTGTGTGACATGCTTGAGAGCCCAGTGCTTCTCAACTCCAGCTCAGATTTCTCAATTGTAAGAGGTTGGAAGAGATCAGGGAATTTAGACAAAGCAGGATCCTCTAAGCACAGCGCATCAATCCAGTGACAGTTATCTGCACAGCAGCTACCCACTTCTGCGCTTTAGCTCTGTCCCTCATCAGCAGGCAAAAGGCCATTAAAATCTTTAACCCTACCCATTAAGCCTTCTTTCTGCCCTCTCTTGTCCTTAAAGGAATGACAAACAAAGCCACAAAGGAAAAAGAACAACAACAAGAACAAGAAAAAGCAAAACAAAACAGGGTGCCATCTCTTGTCTGGATTATGAAACTCTATTCCCAGACAACTGTCTTTTTTTTTTTTTTTTTCTATCTCTCTTCTCTCTTGCCCTGCCTATTCTTCTGAAAATTGCCGAAGGGGTATTTCCAAAACAAACTGATCCTGGATCTCTTGCAAGTCTTCAATATCCTCAAAGAAAGAAACCAGTTTTTGCACTCATGGCTCTGGACCCATGCCTGACACAAATTTAACTAATTGGGAAAGGACTGTCATTCATTAATACGCATGACGGCACTTTCCCATAGACCTAGGTGGAGGTCTGTGTGTGAGTCCCTCACCAAGCTCTCTCCTGTGAACGTTCACAACCCATGTGACCTCACAGTTCACCGAGCACTCTACTCTTCAAGTGTATGCCTTGGAGGTTAGGATTTCAATACTCAACAAGGTTTAAGATGAGTAGAAATGGCTAAGCTTTACCCACAGGTCCCCTCACCTCTATGGTCTACTAGCCAAGCTACCTGTCAAAGATGTCCTCACAGGTTGCTCTTTGAGATCACTGATATCAGACATCTATGACCAAGAAGATAGCCATCTCATGTGACCCCAGGCTGTGCTCACTATGAACCAACATTCCACCCCCCTCCCAGTCTCTCTCTCTCTCTCTCTTTGATTTTTCAAGGCAGAGTTTCTCTGTGTTAGCCTTGGCTGTCCTGGACTCACTTTGTAGACCAGGCTGGCCTCGAACTCACAGTGATCCCCCTGCCTCTGCCTCTGCCTCTGCCTCTGCCTCTGCCTTCCAAGTGCTGGGATTAAAAGTATGTGCCACCACGCCAGCTCTCTCTCATTTCTTATAGTCAGTCATGGCTCTATGATTTGGACATGTTGTTGTAGTAAATATAAAAATATCTAATAATGTTTATTATAAAATTAGCCTATAATTATTACAGTATTATCTAACCCACTATCATAGTCAATAAAGACATGGACACCTGTTGTATTTTAGAATAGCCTCATTTAACCTGGGACTGGGCAGATGTTAACCCTCTAAACTAACCTCATCACTTCCCAGCCCCCATCCCAGGCCATCTGCTTTAATCATTCCTGTCTGGACTACTTCCTATCCACAATCCCAAAACACTTGCTAATGGTCTTCATCTGGGCTGCTTGCCTCCATCCATGCAGATCAAGCCACGTGCTTCTCTCCATGCTAACCCATCAACAACAAGACCTCTTGTTTCTTTCTTCCTCCTCCTGTACCTGTCTCCTCTCCCTCCCTCCCTCCCTCCCTCTCTCTCTCTCTCTCTCTCTCTCTCTCTCTCTCTCTCTCTCTCATGGTTTCCTGACCCTAGGCCTACTAACCTCGAACTCCACCTCTCTCTCTTCTGCCAAATCCCAAGCTTCAGAAGTTTTCTTGTTTTGTTTTGTTTTGGCTTTTGTTTTTGTTTTGTTTGTTTTACCAATCAATTTTAAACAGGTAGAGCAAGGTTTACGCAACAAAGACAGGTGTACACAAGAATGTGCTCCTTTGAGGAGCAACTAGGTTTTGGGGGCCAGTAATTAGTATCAGGATACATAGCACCAGACTAACCCCCAACACCTGTCTTAGTTACTTTTCTACTTCTGTGAAGAGACACCATGAGCAAGGCAACTCCTAAAGGAAGGCATTTAATGGGGGCTTGCTTACAGCTTTGGAGGGATGAGTCCATGGCCATCATGTGGGGAGCATGGCAGCAGGCAGTCAGCTGTGGTGCTGGAACAGCAGTTAGAAGCTCGCATCCAGATCTGCAAGTCGGAGGCAGAGAAAGGGTTAACTAGGAATGGCATTGGGCTTTGAGACCTCAAAGCCCACCCCCAGTGATACACCTCCTTCAACAAGGCCACACCTCCCAATCCTTCCTAAACAGCTCCACCAACTGAAGATCAAGCTTTCAAATATATGAGCCTATGGGGCCATTCTTATCCAAACCATCCCAAGGGAGTCCGTAGGATTCAAGAAGATGTGATAGATAATAATATATTTGGTCTTGTAAGTATTTCCCCATGCTCATAACCTGATCTAACTGACTGGGGTGGAGGCATTTGTGATTATTTCAGAACTATGTGTTAAAGATGTCCAAGACTACATAAGCCTATATCCCAGATGACCCTGCTTTGTGCTCACACATAAGTGAGACAGAGACTTCTATAACATTTAAGCCATTTTTTGAAGTCTCTTTGCTACAGGTGCTAGCTGTATTCTAACACAGGAGGCCACTTACTTGGTGGCTGGTGGTGAGAAGACACCAGTGGAAAGAAGATCTGAGTTAAGACCTAAAAAGAGTTAAGGGTCTTTTGACATTCCCAGCAAGCAAAATGCGCAGGGTGGAGGATCACCTGTATTGAGGCCAAAGGTCCATTTTAGGAATGAAAAGGACCCAAGAAGGTAAAGAAATGGGCCACTTCACACACACACACACACACACACACACACACACATTGATGACTAAAGCTGGTTCCTACAGAACCTTTTAATACTACTGGGAACCCGAGTCTCTTTTCCTGAGGGCCACTGGGGAATCTTTGAGGGAATTCTAACCAACAGAAGCAACTGAATGCCTAGAGCTACTTTCTCTCCATGGACACAACACAGATCTTTGAACACATTTGCGTAATCCACAGAATGGAGGTGCCTAAGAAAATTAAACACAGTCAAATTCCCTTATTCCCTTTTCTTCCTGGGCCAACACCTTGGAGTTGGGGATTTGTAAGATTTCAGAGCCAGGGCATAGGGCTGACGAGATTGCGCAGTTGGAGTCCTCTTCCTGATGCAGAGGAATGAAGCCCCTGTCGTCTTAGCCCCTAAGTTCTGCTTACCCCGCTTCTCCATAGAGCCCCCTTCTCCACCTCCAGTGAGGAGTTTGAGGAATCAGTGCATGCTCCTCATTAATCTCCTCATATATTTATGGGACAAAATCTGCTGAGATCCTACGTTGTGCAAAGGCATGTCTTATGTTCTAGGATGTTCTAGGATCTAATAACATAATAGTGAATGTGGCAAAGACTATTCCTAAAGATGACTGTGCTGAGGATGGAACCCAGGACTTTGTGCATAAAAGGAAGTCACTTTTCCCCCAGCCACATCCATAGACTCCATTTTAATTAAATTATATATAGTAGTAGTAGTAGTAGTAATTGTTAGTGTCTCTCTCTCTCTCTCTCTCTCTCTCTCTCTCTCTCTCTCTCTCTCTCTCTGTGTGTGTGTGTGTGTGTGTGTGTGTGTGTGCGCGCTAGAGAAAGAGAGAGAGAAAACACTGACCTAAGACCTGAGTAAAATGTGAAATAAGTTCTGATCCTACCAGAGGAGGAGTCTTCCAGGAAGAGAGAGACACAGAGGGAAGCACTGAGTGACAAAAGTGTGTGGCATTCTTTATGTACAGTGTGACATAAGAGAGGACAGTAGCTGCCTAAACCATTTGTACCCAGAGGACTGTGGTCTGACTCAATACTGTGCTCACTGAGAATTAAGCTAAGAACCTTAGCACTGGAAGATGAGACAGAGTTTTCTAAAGTAACCCAGCCAGTTACCACACAAACAAGTAAATAACAGTGATACCATGAAGAAAGTCCCGGTACCCAGAGCTGTGATAATATATATTTTTAAATATCTAATTTCCAAGAAAAAGAAGAGATAAAAATAAAAACACAAAGGGATAGGAATGTATGAGCTGCACACTATAAAGGAAAACAGGTAGCAGAACAGTCTTTAAGGGAGATTAGATTTCAGATATATTTTCTTTAGAGTATCAATTATGTTTTAAAAGTAAACAAGCAACAATTAAAGCATCAAGGGAAGATACTATATCAATCAGTTCACTGGACAGAATATGTCAGTTAAAAAGTGGAAGTTATATTAAAGGTTAAGCATAAGTAATTGAGTTTAAAAGTAGAATAAGTGAAATAAAGATGTAATAAAAGGAATTAATGGTAAATATAAAATTATAGAGTAAATAATAAGTGTGAAAATAGATAAGTAGGGGTTATAGAGTCCAAAAAAGATACAATCCAATGAATGAAGGAAAATAGACAGAGGCTAAAAGAAACATGAGACACCAGTAGGTGTCCGTAGCCCTGTGATGGTAATGCCAGACTGGAGAAAGAGAAATGAGTAAGACTTGACTAAGAAATAATGAGTGAGCACTCCCCACCTCTGTTAAGTAACAAATCCAGGAAGCTCAACATGCCCATGTAGGATAAATGTATAGAAATACTCATAAATAGATACATTATAATAAAAGTGCAAGAAGTAAAAGTTGGAAAAAGGAAGAAACCGGCAAGAGAAGAATGACTCATTGAAGAGGAAACCTATGATTTTTACACAAGCTAACCTATGACTTTCCCATAGAGATGATGGAAGTCAGAAGACATTGGGATAATATGTTTAAAAGTGCTGACCATGAGGAAATTACTGTCAGTTAAGAATACCATATATTCCATTATTTTCTGGAGGCAAGTCCTTGTTTGCAGAGTCTGGTGGCAGTCACATGCTGGTGGTTTCCAAAGCTACTGTATGAAGAGGATGCTGAAGGCCATCACTAGACAGCATATGGCAACATAAGGACTCTTGCGTTCACCTATTCGGGCACAGAAGAGATAGCTGCTGCCATCCTATGAAAAAGAGGATCTTAAGATGAAGAAAGCAAATAGAACAGCAATAGAGCAGTGATCTTACATTGTCTCATTCTCTTTAATGTTAAGTCTTCTAAATAGAACATTCATCTTAGTTAAAAAAAAAAAAGAATACCATATATTCAACAAAGATGCCTTGTTAAAATAAGGGTGAAATAGAATGAATATTCACAAACTGAATTAGTTTCCAGTAAATTTAGCTGATAAGAAAAATTAACAGTCTTCTGGCTGAAAGCAACCGATAAATTGACACCCACTGGACAGGCATCCAAATCCCCATGAAAAAGCAAGGAGTACCAGTGACCTGGAGGTTCCTGTTCTTCCAGAGAACCCCACATAATTTCCCAGTACTCTGGTTGGGCTGCTCACAACCACTGGTTAACTGCAGATCTAGGAAATCAGGTGCCCTCTACTGTCCTCTGCAGGTATGTGCACTCACATGAACATAGCCCCTCCCCTCAACACACACACACACACACACACACACACACACACACACACACACACACATAAGTAGTAAAGTACATCTTTAAAAAATTACAATAAGTGGTAATTTATGTAATTATGTAACACTATAGGGCTGGCAACATTTTAAAGTATAACTATGTCATAGTTCAACAAAAAGGGGAAGGAAAACAGAATTCTAGAAGTTATTATTTCTGTGTCTAATTTCTATGTCTAATTCATGTGAGCTGAAATGTTTATTGTATGTCCCAAAGTAATCACTATGGATGGCTAATAAGTCAGCTAAAATTATCAAACATCATAAAATGCTATATTGAAAAATATCCATTTAAGCTGGGCAGCGGTGGTGCACATGCCTTTAATCCCAGCACTCGGGAGGCAGAGGCAGGTGGATCACTGTGAGTTCGAGGCCAGCCTGGTCTACAAAGTGAGTCCAGGACAGTCAAGGCTACACAGAGAAACCCTGTCTCAAAAAACCAAAACCAAATATATATATAAATGGATATATATATATATATATATATATATATCCATTTAATGCAAAAGAAAGAATAAAGAAAAAGTATAGCAATGATAAGAACAACAAAGCACCCAAACCATAAGATGCAGATGACATAAAACCAAATATCAGATATAAATCCAACTATATCAGTAAAAACACTGAGTGAGTGTGAACAACTCAATGGACAGGGGTTATGAAAGTGGAAAAAATCACCTAAATGCAACTATATGTCCTCCACAAGGACACACTTTTGATTGAAAGATACAACTTGAAGATAGAGAAAGGATATGTCACATAAAGAGCAGCTACAAGAAAGCCAAACACACTAATATCAGATAAAATATGCTTCAAGCAAACTTTGTTACTTGAGACAAAGAAGGACATTTTGCAGTAGTGAAAGGATCAATTTAAAAACATTATCTATTATAAACACATAGTCACTAATAACAGGGAACAAAAATACATAAAGCTAACCTGACATAAATCTCTGGACATATGGCAACTCAACCATAGATATTTCAAGACTCCACTTCCAAAGACAAATGGAACAAATACAAAGAAGGTATGGGAGCTGTATCCCGGTAGGGCCATTTAAAGATTAGATTTTTCTCTCACTGCGTGAGTTTATATTTAAACTTGATAACAGAAACTACTGGGACTACCTTGGGCAGATGGCAACCGGGTGATAGATCTTCTGGGTGGTGAAAAGACCAATATTTATCACTAAGCAATGACTCCTACTCCTGTGGACTTCTGTGTTATTGTTTTCGCCATTGTCCTTGTTACTTGAGATAGTATCACTGTGTATCTCATGCCAGTCTGGAACTCAGGCTGTAGCTCAGGCTGACCCTTAAGTGTGTGGTCCAGCTCTTCAGCTTCTGGAGTGCTGGGATTTAGACATCATCAAATAGGCTATTTGCTATCCTTGAAGGCACTTCAAGTGTACATTTCTTTCCTATATTTCAGAAAGTTTTCTAACCAATGCACTGTGGGTATATACTACTAAAGAAACTTTTACTGAATATATGTGTGTGTGTTGCATATTATTAATAGAGGAGAATAATGGAAAACTCAAAAAGAAACAATCAGAAAACTCAAAATAAAATGAGCATAGAGTCAAAAGACTTGAATCAAGCCAGCTCTCTTTAAAATATTAGATATGTAATCTTTCCTTTACCTAAAAGTGGAATGAAATGATCCCAAAATTTTCAAAGGACTAAATATAACAATGTAAATGAAATGGAAATGTGAGGATTTATGATGAATGCTTTCATTACTCCATGAATTATTCAGTTTATCTGTGAGCCTAGGACAGTTTCACCCGTCACTTAGCGGCATGCAATTTGGTGTAGCTGTCCTAATTGATTATTCCGAAACTGAGGGATTGGAAAAAAGAAATGATTAACAGATTGTGTGACTGAGAGAAGCGTCTCTACAATTCTGTTTCAATTTTGAAAAACCATGGAGAAAACCTTCCTTGGTTGTTAGTCTTGCATACCATGGGATAGTTTCTCTTTCTTTTAAAAACATCCTTTCTGGACTCACATGTAGCCTGTGGCTGATAGTCCTTTCCCTCTAAAGCTAAGAAGTTCCATGTTCAGTTTGCGTCCACTCATCTCCAGCCAAAGCTTCCGATCCCAGGGCGCCAACTGCCACTCAAACTTTCCGTAACTAGACTTTATGTTCCTTTGCCCGCTTCTCTGATCTATTTGATCCCATTGTTTATATCGCTCTCACTCTTCTCAGAGGAGCAGGAACGGGGTAAGGATAGGTTGCCTAACACATCATTGAGTCGTTGTTTTCATTTTTTTCACCTCCTCTGGGTTGGCTAAAGGAACCACCCCATCGCAGACTTCCTATCCCTCTGACCTGGTCTCGCTTACACTTGTCATCAGGAGCACAGTGACACATCTCTTACACAAAGGTCCTCCTGTGCTCATCATGGTGGAAGGATACTGGGGAGCGCAGTGTGCCTATGGAGCCACGTCATCTTTCCTGATTTAGATCAAAGTCCATGGGGCCAGCTGCACCAAGGGTGGTGCCTGAAGGAAGGGCACAGCGAGGCATGATTTTTGTTTGTTCGATGTGCCAACACTGGGTGGAAGGAGATGGGAGGAAATTGCTAAAGTAGGGAATTTGAATTTAAAACTGGGTGTCAGCTTAGAACTTGAATTAGACCTAAAGGAGACAATGGAGTAAATGTTGTGGACATTTTGGCAGATATTCCTGGTCAGAGAAAAAGAAATGGAGCAAAAAAAAGAAAACTGAAGGTGCATAAGAGTGTTGTCTAGTGGCAGTCCCTTTTGTAGCATCACCAATTGCATTATGGGGCAGCAGGATTTGTAACTTTACGATGGCTTCAGTTATTGCTCTCATTGCAGTGACAATATACCTGACAGGAAAGGAAGGATTTGTTTTATCCAACAGCTTTGGGATGAGCCATTATGTCCACGATGTCCACTGTGGTAGGGAGGAATGGTGGTGAAGTGGCTCTTGACACTGGTGGCAGGATCATTAGGTTGGCTGCTCACATCTTGGTGGCTCAGAAAGAGGCTGTGCAGCAAAGCTTAAGGTCCTCTGCCCAGCTGTCCCCCTTCGCCACCTAGGTCCTACATTCCCAAGGTTCCCCACGCTTTCAAAACAGCACCACTACCCAAGACAAGTTTTCAAACACATGAGCCTATGGGGGACATTTTACATTTAAACCATAATCATCCAGAGAAGCTGCCTCCTCAGCCCACTGGCCTTGAAGATAACATTCTGATGTGAGTCTTGTCAAGAACGCCATCAGATCATAGCCAGAGTTCACTTTCTTCAGGGAAGAGAAGAAATAAGAAGGAAGGAAGAGAGGCCCAGATGGAGCCAGCGAGGGGAAACGTAAGGCACATGAGAAGTATGTGGACCCATGTGAGCCCATTGTGGGGTGGCTCCTGGCTTTTCAGCTCCTCTTTGCCAGAGGCAGGAGATGAGCCCTGTTCTAACTTGCTGACTGGAACCAGCAACAAGTCATTCTGGCTCCCTGGCTCCCAAGCAGCACATCATGGTCTCCCCAGGGAAGCGTTCCTATTCAGAATGAGGTGTGTGGTGTTTTATTCTGGTGACCAGCCGAAGTTGAGACTTCTTGAGGAGAGAGCTCAGAGGAGCCTTGCCAGAGGTTGTGGATGGAGAGAGTCTGTCTGTCTTTCTGTCTGTCTGTCTGTCTGTCTGTCTGTCTGTCTGTCTGTCTATTTATCTACCTATCTATCTATCTATCTATCTATCTAACTACCTATCATCTATCTACCCTTATCCTCTTTCTCATTCTTCCTCATCCATCCTCTTCCTCCTCCTCTGCCTTCTCTCTGTGTGAGAGAACTGGCCGTGTTTATCTGGCATATGGCGGCTCACCCTCAGACTGCCTTTACTAATGCTGCTGCTGCCAGCTGGGGTCCTGCCATCAGTTCCTGTCAACAAGCCATGAGGAAGTAATAGGTGCAAGTGTTTTCATTCATATTCTCAGGGGTGAAACCCCCTGCCCCTTGACCCCTGATAATTAGAATGTAGATGTGACAGATATACGCCTTGTGACTTAGGAAACAACAGAGTGGATTAAGAGCTATATAAAAGTTTCAAGGTGACCCAAGGAGGCACATGCCTATTTGGCTTAGACACCTTGCCTTCGGGCTGCGTGATAGATTAAAATATGGTTCTGATGAGATGGCTCAGTGGGCGAAGGCTCTTGCTCCTGAGATTGGTGGCCTGAGTGTGATTCATGGGAGCCACATGGTGGAAGGAGAGAACTAACTCCTTTAAGTTGTCCTCTGACCTTTACATGCACTATGGCACCCACGTGTACACACACACACACACACACACACACACACACACACACACACACACACAAATATAATTTAAAAAAAACCCCAAAACAAACATGCCTGAAATACAAGGAATAATTACTGAGAACATACAGACTTCATAATCTAGAAGGACAACACAAATTAAGATAGTTAATTTATTGTTTTATTATAGTTCACTATACACAACCATATTGGAAACAAGAAGAACTAGAGTTTTAATAACTATATTGAAACACACACACACACACACACACACACACACACACACAAACACACACACAAACACACACTTTACAAAGAAGGTTCAGAAAAGAAGTAGCTTGTTACTAAAAAAAAAATAAAATAAAATATTGGATTATTATCTAACCAAACTCCAATATCTCTGAATGTTATTTTTCCCAAATCCAATTAATGTCCAATGTAATTGCTATAATTTGTAGTCTCAGGGCCCAAGTTTGATGCCTGTAAAGAGAAAGAGAATGTGTAAGGTAACTGATTGAAGTCTTAACTAAAATTACCTTTAGCTCTGACACAATCAGTATATATTCATTCTAAGTTTTCGATAAATGGTGGTTGTGTAGTTTATAGACAGTAATTAGTAGGTATTCCAAGTGCTGTAGTAGATACTGTTTGACAAATGTAAGCAACATCTATGAAGGAGACAGAGTATTTTCCCTCTTAGAAAGGTCTCTCTTGCTCCTTAAAGCCTCATATGGAGTCCTTAGAGTTATTGGGATAGCAGGTGATGCATGTGACATCCAATGATACAGGTTCGGTTTTTCTGGTAAGCCGCCCCTGTCACCTGCACCTCCATCAGTGATTCAGAGGACCCTTGAACATGCTGCGGTGCCCTGCTACCTTGTGCCCCTGTTGAGCATCCCTGTGTGCCTTGTAGAGGTGGCTCCTCTGGCCTCCAAAGCCCAGCTCCCTCTACTGGACCAGACTGTTTCCTTAGCCTCACTTCATCTTCTCTGAGTGTCCTCTATGCCACTACCACTGAACTGCCACTCCCTCAGGGTCAACTCAATTTAGCAGCATCTGATCTTCACATACGCCAGGTGCCTCTGTCTTTTCTGACACCTGGCAGGGTGGGTGATGGCTTGGATGTTGCCTCCACCTCCTACCATCATGGCCTCCCTGCTGTTCCTTCTCTTCTGTACTCTTAGACTCTTGGTTGGTTTGGCATAGCCCCTCACTAATCAATGTGGTCCCTGCCCTTCTCCAGTTAGAAAGTATCATGGTCAGACGTGGTGGCTAAGTTTCTGTGACCACACATCTCTTCCCAGGATTGTTTTTTTTTTCTTTTGTCTTGAGTCTCATTGTGGCTTAACCCTGCAAAAGGGTCATATTTTTCTTTATACCAACTTTGATTCTCTTCTCTCTCTCTCTCTCTCTCTCTCTCTCTCTCTCTCTCTCTCTCTGCATTTCTTCTCTCCTCTCTCCTCCCTGTCTGCGTGGTGACTTCTTGAATTGGCTATTTCATTGGCGGAGAATACCTGTCACTAATCTTCCTGTTTCAACATCCCAAGAGCTGGGGTTACAGGCTCGTGTGTGTGTGTGTGTGTGTGTGTGTGTGTGTGTGTGTGTGTGTGTGTGTGTATGTGTGTGTGGTCTACTTGTCTGATCTTTATTCTCCGTTCTTTTGCAATGGAGGCTGCGAGACGACCTTGCGCCTGTTTGCAAT
The DNA here is from genome assembly GCF_964271855.1 of Acomys minous. Lineage (NCBI taxonomy): Eukaryota > Metazoa > Chordata > Mammalia > Rodentia > Muridae > Acomys > Acomys minous. Next base: position 12,140,395 of record NC_140495.1, on the reverse strand, counting down.
GCCCTCCAGTCCATCGTGCTGGGATACTGAAGACTGACACTTATTACATGATACCTGTGTGGTAGGCACAGGACAAGAGCCACAGAGGACTGAGTTAATCAGCAGATAAGGGCACTAAGAATGGGAAGGCTCCTGTGGCTTTATCCAAGGACACACACTTCATGAAGGGAGTATAGGTGCATCTCCAACCCAAAGCCCCCAGCATTTTACTAAACCACATGCCTTCTATTGATAAAAGTAAAACGGAGAGGCTAAGTGAGTTTGCTGGGGGGGGGGGGGGGAGCCGGGAGTGTCAGCTTCATTGAATATTTATGGGCTTTTGTTTGTTTGTTTTTCTTGTTGTTGTTTTTGCTTTTTGTTTTTATTAAAACACATTGTCTTAAAGTATGAACAGATGGAGGTAGGGGTCAGCACACATTCTTTTAAAGAGTCAAATACCAAATATTTTTGTCCTTTTGTCCTTGTCTCCATCCCACTCATTCTGTCTAGAGACGCTGTGTCAACGAATAGGTGTGGCCAGAGACACTGTGCCAACACAGATGTGGCTGTCCTGCAAGAAACCATGATAGGAATGTTGTATAATTTTCAGGGAAATACTCCTCCCCTTTCCCAGAGCCATTAAAAATGTAAAAAACTATGCCAATTACCCTGGCTGTGTGAAAATTGGGCAGGGGAGGGAGGGGAGAGGGCAGGAGGGGGGGGGAGGAGAGCGAGAGAGAGAAAGAGAGAGAGAGAGAGAGAGAGAGAGAGAGAGAGAGAGAGAGAGAGGGAGACAGAATATGCTGTGATGGTACTTTGAACATTATACTCATCGACTCTATCCTTGGTTTCAAAACCCTGCTTGAGTTCCTGCCTCGACTTCCCTCAGTGCTGAACTATGACCTTAGGTGTGAGCCCAGTAAAGCCTTGCCTCCTTTTCCCCCCCTCTGAGTTGCTTTGCTTTTAGTCACAGAAACAAAACTAGAGCAGTAGGGCCTTCTGTCCCTTATTTTGCTATTTAGATTTTCTTCTTCTTTTTTTTTTTTTTTTTTTTTTTTTGCCATGAACAAAATGGTACTGGGGAAGTTCAGTATTCAGTGTTGCAGCTCATGTCACATACATGCATTGTTTGCCAGTTTTTGTTGGCTTATTTGTATGTTTGTTTGTTTTTGTCTTATGGCTTTCTGGTAATTCCACTTTGCTATGACCCATGCTACTGAACTTTCCAGAAAAATAAAGGACTATAGTCTCTTAAGTCTACTTTAAATAACAGACCCCAGCTCCCCAGAGGATAAATGGTCAAGTCTTTATAGCAAAGAGTGGGTATCATGATCTGCCACAGGTAGTGAGAGTCAGGAAGCAGCGTCATCCACATCACATGCCTGCTATATCAGGGATCCACAGAGAAACAGAGTTAGTGGCGCTTGGGAAGAGTCAGAAGCCCTAGAGTCCAGAAGTCTGAGGAGCAGAGCCTCTGCGGCCAGTGGGGCAAGGGTAATATGGTGTCTCAGCTCCAGAAGGCGGACATTCCTTTCCCTAGAATACCACCCAGGCCTCAGTAGACCAGATGACTGACCCTTGTCCATGTTGTGAGGGCCATCTTCTTCATGCCTTACCATACCACTGAGGGAAACTGCTCTGGAAACAGCCTTAAGGAGACACTGAGAAGTGATGCTTTACCCAGTTGTCAGGGTATCTCTCAGCCCAGTCAAGCTGACAGAGAATATCAGCTGTCACACCAGCCTTCTATTAATGATACTAATCTATCTTTCTGTTGATATTAATTATGACTATTATTATGTGACCATGAAAGACTTAATTCCTTCCCAAGGGAAAGAAGGCTCCAAACCCTGTAATTTATTGAGCACATCTACCGTCCTGATCTTCTTAGCGAGATGGAGACATGTTGGCAGGAAGAATAGGGGAGACTGGTGTTTTAGTTGCCAACACATCCATCAATGATGCAGCAACTGTTTATTATGGACCAAGTTTAACTACACCTGCGTGGAAGTGGTTGCTGCTAGAAATTAGAACAAGATGGCTGGGGTGACAAGGCCAAGAACAGAGTAATTAAGATCTTGTATCTCATGTCACCTCGGGTATGAGGTAAGATGGGGTGGGAAAAAAGTACTTAAAACTTTCTAAGTCCATGTGTGCTTATCTGTAAATAATAACACTGGCAACTTTGTTGCTGCGTGGTGTGGGGGTTAAATGGGCTGCTACATTTGGAGCTGTATCTACTGCACATGATTGCTGAGTTTCATAGCTTTGTCCTGAGCCTGCATGCATTTCAGATAGATGCCAGTCTTTTTAAAACATGAGGAAAGTATTCAGAACTGTGAAATTATTTTTCTCAGGGCTATGCAGGCGCAAAAGATAGAGGAATGGAGGAAAAGAGAGGGGAGAGAGAGAGAGAGAGAGAGAGAGAGAGAGAGAGAGAGAGAGAGAGAGGGAAAGGCACAGAACAAGAGAAATAATTCAAACTTGAATCTGTTAAAAATTTTTAATATGAAAATGCCTGCAACCACCACAACAAAAGCCCACTACTGGCAAAAGCAAAAACCACACACCAAAATTAACCAGATTCAAAATCTCTACAACTCAGTGAACTTCTGTACAGTTAGAATAGTGTCTCTGAAACTGCGGATAAGGGCATAAAACAAATGTTCTGTAGTAAAAGTGTAAAATACAATACAAAGTATTCGTGGGGTTTACTATGTATTTTATGTGTCTGCCTGTTGGCATGCATATGTGTATAGGTATACGTGTGCAGTGCTGGAGGTGGCCACAAGAGGGAGTCAGGTCACCTAGAATTGGAGTTAGAGTTGCAAGCCATCATCCGGGTGTTCAGAACCCAACCCTGGTCCTCTGTGAGAGCAGCAAGTGTTCTTAACAGCTGAGCCATCCCTCCAGCCACACAAATGTCCAATGATGTTGGGTCGTTTATCTGCACAAGAACAGTGAAATTCAATATCTGTGTCAGTCTTAAAGTCCAAATGAAGAGTAGAAGATCCTGAACCGTGCCAGGATTTCTGGATTTCAAACACCTTCTGACTATCTGTCAGTGCAGGCTGGCTTCTGTTGCTCTTAACTTGCCTGGAGGATGCAGCTTCTATGGAGATTGATTTGTGACTCCCGGCATCACTAAACCACTCATCTCAATGTAACCGTGTGATTCGGGAGAGCTGGAACTAAGCCATTTTGCCAGAAAATGATTAAGACAAACTCCAGGAATATTGTGAGCTTATCAGGAAAATCAATTCCTTTAACAAGGAAGTGAGTCACTATTGATTTTTTTTTCTCTCTCTCTAATTAGACTCTGAGCCCTGATAGCTTTTAGTGAGTGATGGCAGTTTGCTTTCACCAAATGTATTTTTCACTTTGCAGTAGAGTAGAACACGCTTTCAAAAGCCTGTGCCTCCCCCGTGTCTCCTCTTGTTTCTTTCAGTTCTTGAAGGTTAGCATGGAAGCTTTCAAGACACCTGCCATGCTGGGGCCAGGACACAATGGAGCAATCTCTGGGCGTCCTGTGATGTGCTGGTGCATGGAGGTGGAGAGGGGGTTGGTACACATGGCAGATGGTACACGGCAATCACTAAGAACAGCTCCTATGTGACCACGGGAGTCAGTAAAGTAGCAAGCAAGCGGCTTTCAATCCAAGATGTCGGCATGCACGTGCCACGAAGTGTACAGCTAAGGTAGGAACCAGTCTGCTTCCTGGCAGCTCCTAGCTTCCCACATCCTAGTAGACGTGCTGTGGTTTGAAAATGAAATGACCCCCCCCCCCCCCGTAGGATCATGTGTGCAAACAAACACCTGGAGCCCAGCTGTTGTGGATGTGTGGGCAGGTGATATAGCCTTTAGGAGGTGGGGCCTTGCTGGAGGAAGTAGATCGTTTGTGGCAGCACTTTGAGGTTGAATAGCCTGGGCCCCACTTCCGGTTCTTTGCCTCTGCTTCCTGACTTCCAGGCCAGCCTCAGGGTTCCTGACACTATTCCTTTCCCACCGTCATGGACTATACATCTGCCCTGGAGTTGTAAACCAAAATTTCTCTCTTACCTTGCAGACAAGGAATCACTGATGCAACAGGACTGACAGGATCAGATCCTGCCTGTTTGCAAGGAAAGCCTGTTGCCAGGGTTGGTTCTCAGGGTCCCTTCTGGAAGAAGGGCTCTGAGTGTTGGCATGGTTGCCTGGACAGGGCAGAGGCATGGGACGTGGCATGACACCAATGTGACTCTTGCTGTGTGCCGGTTCCTGTGCCCGGGGCCTTGGCACATGCTGAGTTGGTCATTACCTGTTGAACCACGGTGACATTGCAAATCAAGGTTTGGATTTCATTCTGAATTTATCCCATAGCAAACGTTTGCACTCACAGGGACAGGAGACAGCTTGGATGACTCCCATGGCAGGACCGTGAATATGGACTTGAGGCATCCAGGTCATGAAAACTCTGTGTTTCTCTTTCAGATGTGGCCACATTGAATAGATGACCCTTTTCTTCTTTTCTCTGTTTTTCTCTCTCTTTAATCAGTCTATCAAAGGTGGTGGCTGAGCTTGCCTGTCCCTAACACCTCTGGTGACAACTTGGATGGAGTGTGTGGCTGGTAGCTGATGCTCACTGACTCGCAGAACAAGTGTGCCATGCTAGTGTCATATGACATGGACATGTGAGGACCCTGAAACCCTTGACAACCTTTCTGTAAATCTAAGATTGTTCTAAAGCAAAGCTCAATTAAAAATTAAATGAGAGCTGATTAGGTCCAAAATGTCTAGAGAGACTCCTGGCAAGCTTGGTGGAATGCCACCGTGAAAGGAAGAGAGCAGAGCTGGTTCATGAGGACAAGCCAGTGACTCTATTATTATTGTTTAGACAGTTTATTCAGATTATATCTTAATTGTTATCCCCTCACTTCCCATTGCCCCCCTCTCCCTCTTTCATCCTATTCCCCTCCCCTAGGCCTATGACAGAAGGGGACCTCCTCCCCCACCATAATGATCACACCCTATCAGGTCTCATCTGGATAGCCTGCTTCCCCTTCCTCTGAGTGCCACCAGGCCTCCCCACCAAGGGGAAGTGGTCAAATAGGGGGCACCAGAGTTCAGGTCAGAGGCAGTCCCTGCTCTCCCCACAGTCATGGATAATGTGCTGCCTATTGGCTAGATCTGAATAGGGGGGGGTCTATATTTACTGCATGCATTGTCCTTGGTTGGTACAGCAGTTTGTGCAGGCTCTGCTGGGTCCAGATCCACCAGCCTTGAAGGAAATCTTGAAATTTGCAGGCAAAATGGATGGAACTAGAAATGATCACCCTGAGTGAGGTAACCCAGACCCAGAAAGACACTCATGGTATATACTCACTCATAATTGGATATGAGCCCAACATGGAAGTCCTTTGAGTGTCTTCACTCAGCAGTGGATCAGGACAGATGCTGGGACTCGCTATTGGACTCCAGGTGAGAGTGGTATGGAAGAATGGGGAGATAGAAAGATCCAGAGGGTCCAGGAGCCCCACAAGAAGCCGGTGACTCTTAATGATGACCTTGCAGGTGTCAACAGCCAACTTTTAGTCTCCCGCATCTCCCTCACTGAGGAAACACATATTATCACTAATTTCACTGGGTGGTTTCTTTTTTTTCACCACTTAAGATATCATAATATTTATATTTAACTTTTAGTTAATGATACATTTTGTTAGCTATCAAATATTCAATAATTTTTTCATTAAAAGAAATCACTTCTAGATTATATTTGTTAACATTTTTGTGAATGTTTCTGCACCAATACTAAGAAAGTTGCTTACATTGTTATATCATAGGGTGGTTTTTACAGGTGCTGCTTATATTGTGGAAATATTTCTTCTTTCCTTATCTTTCTCAATTTCTAATTACCTATAGCTGGCACTATAGTGGCTTTTAACTTACATTTTCTGTTGCAGTAACATTTCTAGGACTGGGCATGGTGGCTCACACCTTTAGTCCCAGCACTCAGAAAACAGAGGCAGGGGGATCTCTATGAGCTCAAGGCCAACCTGGTCTACACAAAGATTTCCAGGCCAGCCAGAGCCACATATAAAGCCCTACTTAAAAAAAAAAATAAAGAGAATGCCATTAAAATTAACATCTATGTAGTCAGAACTCAGATGAGCCCATCATTAGATTTAGAAACTTGGCTTATGTCTGTCCCCAGTTTTACCCTATTCCTTCCTCTTTTGTCTACGAGTCCTTAAAATTTACCATAATCGCTTTATTATGATTTTGAACACATGTATTTCTGTGTTTAAGTTAAACATTGGTCAGTTTTTGCCTGCCTTTGTTTCATGTGCCTAGAACGTCACTGAATATATTGTTGTGAAGTTGTCTTACTATAATTTTGCCTTTGCTGATGTGTTCATTATTTTTGACATATCCCACGACTTGCTAATCTTCCTGACTCTTGAGGGATATTTAGGCGACTTGCGGTCTTCTTTTCTCATGTCCCTGTGTGGGTGTACACACACCTTCATATATGTGCATGTGGAGGCCAGAAGCCAATGGCAGGTCTATTTCCTAGGTACTCTCGGCTTTATTTTATTTTATTTTATTTTATTTTATTTTATTTTATTTTATTTTATTTTATTTTGAGACAGGGTCTCTTATTGAATCTGTAGCACTGTGATTCAGGAAGAGTGGCTGGCCAGCAAGCCCCAGGGATCCACTTGTCTCTGCCTCCCTAGCATGGGGATTAGAAGCATGGGGGCACTGTGCTCACCTTCTCACGTGAGTTCTGTGGGGTTGGAGTCTGCTCCTCAGGCTTGTGTGGCAGGCAGTACACGAGTTGAGCCAACTTTCCAACCCCAAATGCCCATTTTAAAGATCTGTATGTACATATACATACACATGTATGTGTGTACATGTATGTGTGTACATGTATGTGTGTACATGTATGTGTGTACATACTAACTTCTTTTGATATCCCATCTTCTAACACTCACAAGTTAGAGCTCCATCACACACTTTAGGGATCTGAGGTCAATCCTCATGCTGGATCAGTAAGGGCTCCGAGCCATCTCCTCAGCTCCCATGACTGTGTGCGTGTTCTTAGTTGGCTACAGGAGAAATGTAGATTTACATTTACAGAGTAAAGTGTCTCGCTCACACTCAGGGTGACATGGCTGGCATCAGCTGTGCCGCGCTGACCTGTGCTGGTAGAGCAGATGCAGCAAGTTCTCGCTGATCTCCCGCAGCTGTGTGGCAGCATGTTCCTGCAAAGCCAATGCGAGAAAATAAATCTCGTCTATAAGACTTAAAAGAAAAAAAAAATCATTGTCAGTGTGGTCTGCCCAGTGAGAGCATATCTGTTTATGAAGATGATGGGGGAAAGTTTTGCTTTCGCAAGAGGGAATCGCTCCTCTGTGTGCCTGAAGGATGTTGTGAAGGACCGTGTGTGGTTTTATAGAACGTGGGAAATAAGGGTCATGAATTAACAGAGGAAACCTGCAACTGTAAAGGGACCTGCAACTGCAGGTAAAGGCACGTGCCGCTAAGGCTGATGATCTGAGTTTAATCCCTGGAGCCCACGTGGTAGAAGGAGAGAACAGATCCCGTTAGTTGTTGCCTGCCTTCCAGACACACAATGTGGGCATGCACACACCTACACATGTACATATACGTATGCTTAAGGAAAAGCGTGTGTACAGTGTAAGGGTACAGATTGTCAATTTTTCAAAAACTGAGCATGCCTGCACGCACAGATGAGAGAGCAGAGCGCTATGCATCCAAGCCCTTCTTAGGCTCCTGTTCAGATGGCACTCCCTCCCCCCCCTCATCCTCCACACCCCACCACCCTCCTGACTTTTAACAGCACACATTAGTACTGGCTCTTGGCCCTTTCTATAAACTGTACATGCCTTTTGTGTCTGGTTTCTCTCATATTTCTTCAGGGGCGCTGTTCATAACGTTTCACGTAGCTAACAACCCTGGCAGCACTATTGGCACACGCACAAGCATCTTAGAAGGCGTTATATATTGAGATATGTTTCACGTTATTGAGGTGTCTGACTGCTTTATTTTTATTTCTGTTGTTGTGATGAAATATTCTAACGAAAAGCAATTTACTGGAGAAAAGGTTTAACTTCGCTTACATTTTTCAGGTTATGGTCTATTACTATGGGGAAACCACAGTGGCAGGGGTGTGGAACAGTTCGTCACATGACATCCACAGTCAAGGTCTTGAAGAAAGACACGGATGCATTGCATTCTGGTTTCCTGGGTAGTGCTCATCTGTATTTCTCCATTTCTGTGCAGTTCCAGAGCCCCTGCGTAGGGAATGGGGCCACTCACCCTGGGCTAGATCTTCTCACAACTGTTAATTTAGCTAAGCTAATGCCTTACAGACATACCCACTGGCTAGCCCAATGTAGAGAGTCTGTCATTGAGACCCTCTTCTCAGGTGATCCTAGATCAGTGGTTCTCAATCTGTAGGTCATGACCCCCTTGGAGGGTCAAATGACCCTGTCATAGGGGTTACATATCAGGTATCCTGCATACCAGATGTTTACGTTACAATTCACAACAGTACCAGCATTACAGTTATGATGTTATAATGAAGCGATTTTATGGTTGGAGGTCACCAGAGCGTGAGGGGCCATAGTACGGGGTTGCAGCGTTAAGATGGTTGAGAACCACAGCTGTAGATGATGTCCAGGTGACAACGACAGCTAGCCATCACAATGACAGTGACTTCTTCCTTTAAACTGTTCCTCAGTTTGTACTGATTTTTCAATCCAGACAACTTCCTTGCTCCACAAACTGCTCTCAGTGGGCAGGGTCACTGACAAGCTCTTAGTTTTAACATGCTTCTAATCTGCAAATGTGAACATGTTTGTAACCGTTGATGAAATCCTGTCTGGAAAAGTAGTGTAACCGTCATTTTAATGCATTAAAAAAAAACATGAAGACAACAAAAAATGGAGAACCCGTGTGTGTGTGTGTGTGTGTGTGTGTGTGTGTGTGTGTGTGTGTGTGTCCCCGTCCAGGTGTGTGCACCTATGTGCTGCCAGCTCCCCAATTCTTGGATTACAAGCTGGGGCTGCCTCGCCTGGCTATTTACGTGGGTCCTTGGGATCAAACTCAGGTTCGTCGGGTTATGCAGGAACTACCGTACCCACAGAGATATCTTCTCAGGCCCCTTAACTGACTTTTTAGCAAAATGAAGACATGTTTGAAAGTTTTGCATGGTTTGCAAAGCGATCATGGTAAAACAGTAGAATAAGGGGACTGCTGACAAGAAGTCAGAAAATCTGAGCAAGATCGCTCCCTGGAACTGTCTCAACCCAGAGGCCCGGCTGGCAGCCCCCATGGCAGCCCCCATCTGCAGCAGCAGTCACTGGGGCGTGGCCAGCAGTGGGAACACCTCATGCTGCCAAGAGAGAACACAGGAGTCAGTTAATGAAGCAGTTTTAAAAAGCATCCCATGATGCGAGCAGGTCACAGGTGCCGGTGCTGGTTGACTTGGGAATAAATTAAAGCTAAAAATTGGCACTTACAGGACAAAACCCCAATTCACGGGAACTGTGAGAGGCAGGTAAGTGGCTTTGGCAACAAAGCAGCTGCTTTTAGCTGTTCTAGGCAAAATTTAACCTCTTCAAGTGAGGCCGGCAAATAAAAAGAGTCTTTCGTGAAATTCTACAAGTGAAATAAAGGAAACAGAACAGCAGCAGTAGATGAGTAAAAAAATTACAAAGCTGGGACCACCTCACCTGGCTTTGTACCTGGGTCTCCAGGATCGAACTCAGGTCATAAACAGATGTTTATGGCTGGAAAACACATCTGTTTGTAAAGTCCTTTCGTGAAAATTTCAAGGCTTGAGTTAGATCCTCACAACAGCAAGACATGGAATAAAAAAGTGAATTCATTGCATGGGAAAGTTAAATCCAGTGCAGGTGAGCTTTTAGTCACCACAAGTCGCCTAAGGAGCTTGGGCATCCTTAGTTTGTTTATTCCAGTGGCAAAGGGGAAGCGATGGGTATTGATGATTCATTGCAAAGAGCCTTCCTTCTGGCTTTGCTGGGTCTGAATCCAAGTGTATGGCCAGTGTGCCAGTGTTTCTGTGTGTTTGATTGCTCACCTTTACTATTCAGGCTTGTCTTCAGACTTGGGGATGCCCTGACGATTACAGAACCATACCTTTTTTTCTTCTTTTTAAAAATTCAATTGTGAGTAACTATGGCCACCAAGTATGTAGCTTTTCCCACCCAAGAGGAAGCCTGTGTCTGTCCCTTCAATCTATCTGGCATGGACTTTTTGATTTATAGAAAGTGGGGACAGTGGCATTGTACCAGGCCAGGCCCTAGTTCTCCAGGGACCTTGCAATGTCCATCAGTTGGTTGACGGTTGGATATGTTACCTGACGGAGTTGGCACTATAGAGAGAGCATGGAGTCAAAGCCAGGGCCAGAGGCGAGGAGCATGCCAGGCCCACTCCAGGCATTTCCCCAGCCGTATGGCATTCTGCGTGGGAATGATGAGCACTTTTCCAAATTACCTGGTATTCTTCAACGTGCCTAGTCACAGCCAAGGCAGGAGGCTGGCGTCCTCCTGTGAGCAGTTCTCAGCGGGACTGATGCGTAGGAAAGGAATGAGTCAGGAACGTGCTTCCTGTGCCGATGGATGTGGCGATGGCTTTGGGTTCCAGGGCACTAGTCTGACCATCACAAAGGGACACAGTGTCTCCAGGGTCCCCATGAATATGGTGGGGTCCACTCCCGGAATCTCCTTTTGAAGCTCGCTGTCTGATTCCACTGCTTGCCAGTCAGCAGGCTTCTCTGTTGCAGTGAGAAGTGATTTCTATCTCCATATTTACATAGTTTCACTTGGCTTTAATTACACTAGTTGCTCCTATACCAGTAATTTACCATTAGTACACAAAGAAAAGTTCAGATTATAAAAATCACTTATATTCCAGTATTTGAAATAACACATATCATTAACTGTTATCATCTGTGCATGTGTGTGCCCATGTCTGTGTGCATGTGTGTGTAGGTGCATGTGTGTGTGTGTGTGTGTGTGTGTGTGTGTATGTGTGTATATATGAGATGGGGTCTCATATGTCTCATTAGTACTTACTCTGTAGATAAGGATGGCCTTAAAGTTCTGTTCCTCCTGCCTCCAGCTTTTAAGTGCAGGCATAACAGGCATGAGGCACCTCCATGCCAGGTACAATGTGCTGCTGGCGAGAAAGCCCAGGTCTCCTGTCTTTCAGGCAGTCACTCTACCAGCTGACCCTCATCCTCAGCCCTCATCCGTAGCTGCATATCTTCAAAACTAGAGCTGTAACGAGCTTCTTGCTCTACCTACAGATTCCTTCTATGACAGTGTATCCACGTCTGCGAGCTACATTGGCCCTGCATAGAAATCTATGCATGCCCATGATTTGTAGACTTTTTCGTCTCTCATGACACAAATGGGTGACTGCTAACTCAAATTTCCTAAATCTTAGAAATAACGTGTTTGAAAAGTGGATCACTGAGCTCTCTAATGAGAAATATTGCCCAGCAAACAACAACAGCAAAAACCAGACTGTACTTTTAGATGCTTCATTTTGGAGTCATTTGTTAGTCACCATTTCCTAAATTCATGGGACACTGGAAAAATTTAAAAGACACGAACAGCCTCTGGACCCCCTACTGAAACTAATTAAAGCAAGGGTCTCCAGGGCAATCTCCAGATGCACTGCTTGGTAGAAGCTTGCAGAGCTAGTTTCTGACTGGTGGATTTGTTTATTGACCCAATTAGGAAAGCGCCAGAAATAAAGCAGTTTCCAAACCCTGTTCCCATTAGCTGCAGACAATTAGCATTTGCAACTCTAAAGCATGTTCTAAGATGAGCAGAAATGGATGTCTAGAGACATAACCTCCTGTTTTATTTCCAGACAAGGCATCAGAATTTTATTTCAGCCTTAAGACAAAATTCAAAAGCCCCTAATAAACAAATGCAGGTTTGTGGAGAGATAGCTCAGCAGTTAAGTGCGCTCACTGCTGTTACAGGTGACCTGGGTTCAGTCCCCAGCACACACTGCAACTCACAACCACTTGTAGTTCCAGATACAAAGGATCTAGTGCCCTCTTCTGGCCTGCTTGGGCACTGCATGTTTGTGGTGTACTTCTGTACACAAAGGCGAAACAATCATATACAAGAAAGAGAGAAAGGAAGGAAAGGAAAGAAAGAAAGGCAGAGGTACACTAGAGGGAAAGCAGAGAATCTGAGCACTCACAGGCCAGTGATATGAACAACACACAGCACACACATTTCTCCCGCGGTTGCAAGTGCTCTCCTGCCATGCCTTAAACACATTTCTTCCTGACTCCAAAGAGCTGTGTCTGTCTCACACACATCAGGCCAAAGATATTAAGCCTTTGGATCAGTTCTGCTAAAATAAACATAATCACGTCTCTTCTTGCCTGTCTTTCTCATGGGCTTGTGGGGGTCTTTGTGGTAAAGATCTGTGTTGCGTAGCTTTAACTGCACTGGACACATAGGAAGAATTGTCACTGTTAGCTATGCATTGTGTATTGAATTAAATATATGTGGTTCAATAGTTAGACTCTTTATTCTTGCTGCCTATCTTTTCTTGGTTATTGACAGGGAAACAAGCTGTGTTTCTCTGCTCAGGGTTGTTTGCTATGTAGGGAACACACATTAAGCCGTCATTTTTTTCTTCTGGGTGATCATATGGAGGCCAAGTGTTGGTACTTTAGATGCTGAAGCATGGGACAACAGTCATGTGTCAGTTTCCTAGCCTGCAGTTGGTGAGGACAGGTCACAGGTCTGGGATTTGGAGTGTAGGATACTTAATTTTGCTATCAGGAAATTGCTGAGCCCTCATGAGTTGAAAGGCAATGGTCCTAGATGACGGTGCTCGCAGAGGTAGGGAGACACCTCCTGGGGAGAATTGAATTTAGGAGTTGAGGTGGTCTGAGCACACCTGGAGGGAAGGTGACTCCAAACTTGTCAAAGACGATCACGTTCCAAGTGCATCCGTACACAGCAGAGAACCAGACCTGAATATGCCACTCTTTCTGGGACTGTAGTCATCTTGGTAGAAAGTCATACTGCAGGATAGAGAACTCCTGATGTCTGGGACACGCTAGCTACTTATGGATCCAGGTTCTGTGTGCTAAGCTCGGGGTAGATGGATGGTAAGAAGCCAGTGAGCTTGAACGACCGAGGAAGACACAGTTCACACCACAACAAAAGTTGCTGTGCCAGGAAAGAGAAGCACTGAGGGACCGAGGGGGCACTCCATGGGAGAAAGAGGCACCAGACGCCATCTTGGGTAGCGTAGTACCATTGAGCAGATGAGGAGTCACTGCACGTATTGAGTTATATGTGAGGAAGAAAGGGAACAAGGGCGTGATCAAGAGTTCTTCAAGGAATTGCTGTCATAATAAAAATAACACAAAAAACCACATCAACGTCCCTACTTAGAGTATCAACACGGCAGTAGACTAATTTCAAAATGAAGCACTTTAAAAAGAACAGAAGTCCATAAGGCACCAGAGAGAGCCATGGAGGCAGGATGGAGCGACTGCGTGTCTATATAGGGGAGTTTTAGAGCCATACATGGATCAAGAGCCAGAGTTTTCTAGAGCAAATGAAAACGGATGAACAACTCTCACAAGCGGTATCGGCCTTCCCTTCTGAGCGTGGACAGGACGGATCATGTCTGGAGAGAATGACCTGACTGTCCTGTCAGGAGGATACTTCATGTCACTATAATGAGTGCTCTTCAAGTCTTGTCCTTAAATTTGGGCAGCATCTTCGTCCGCACTCTCTGGGCCTTTGTCCTATCAACTTCATTCTGATGACGGTGGCTCCAGGGTTGACCTTTTCCCTTCAGTGGGAACTACCATTCTCTGTCTTGTTTTCTAGATTTCAGTCAGTCTAGATTTTAGGGAGATTCCAATAAGATGTTTGGAATCCATTAAAGAGGCTGGAAAGCCACCACAAGAGTTAAAAAGGTCATACAGTCCTCGAAGGCAGATGACACTGCTGGTCACTGTTATTGTTGAGCCCAGAGCTCATTCAAGGATGTGTTCAGTAACCAGTACCGTGATTTGGGCAGCCAGGGCACATGCCACTCTGTGAGAAGTCAGACACAAGGAAGCTTGGCTTCTGTCAGCTGCTGTGAAAGGACCGGTCATGCCTCTCTAAATGCCCAATAAAGTGCATCAACTTTCTTCTGTCAGATGGAGAGAACATAGTATACATGAGGCTGTCACTCAAATTCACTTTCTCCTCAGGGATTACCAGCAGGGATGACCTTCCTTCCTACAGGGCACTCTCTAAATCTGACAGGGTCTAACGGTGCATCAGGAGGTTTCTTTCTACAATACTTTAACCATGTTGTATTTGTTCAAGGAAAATTTACCAAGATTCACCGAGCTGGGCCCCACACCTCCACGAATCTTAGAACTGGCGTCTTCTCTGCCCCTACACACAAGTTCTCCCTTAAACATGACAAATAACATCTATGTATTAGTTGGATTGTTTAAAAAAAAGATATTAATGAGGCTCCTACAATGATATTCTTATAGGTCTGTCCCAGGCAGAGTGAACTAGTCTCATATTTGTTTATTTTACAGTGAAACGCTTCTTACCATGTGGTGGTTATCAGGCAGGTTGGTGTTGTCACATTACCTCCTGGGCTACCTTAAGGCAAGACCAGGTTGGAAATATTTAATCATTATCTACAGAAATAGGTGAGTTCTCAGGTTGACCTATTTACCACAGTTTATTTATGTTCCTTAAGAAGTTAGTGCTACTTGTAGCTTTTTGTTTGTTTGGATTTTGGTTTTTTGAGACAGAGTTGCTCTGTGTAACCTTGTCTGTCCTGGACTCACTTTGTAGACCAGGCTGGTCTGGAACCCACGGGAGATCCACTCGCCTCTGCCTCCTGAGTGCTGTGATTACAGGCATGCGCCACTGTGCCCGGCTGTTGCAGCTCTTTCTGAGTCCAGCTTATTAAAGATCTTGAGCAGTGGGGCAGAGCATGCCTGGCTGGAAGCCCTGTGAGCTCCCACCTTTCCCAACACAGCCTGATTTTCCATTTGCAGTTTCCAATAGATGCCACCTAGGGGTTCTTGTGGTGCAGAAACTTGTGGAAAAAATGACAGTGCAGGGTGTTCACGTCCAAACCGGCTGAGTACACAGCCAGGTCTCTGCTCTTCTGGAAATCATCAGTCCATAGCTATAGTTGAAGTCCTAGAACTCTGTTTCTGAGGTCACCTAGGTAAAAGACACACACACACACACACACACACACACACACACACACACACACACACACACAAGCACTGTAATAGGACTCTCTAGATGAGCAGAATATATATATATATATATATATATATATATATATATATATATATATAACGGTTTTTTTTTAATTAGATTGGATTACATAGGGTTGAATAACCCAGCAATGTCTGTCTTCATGGCGGAGAGGCTTAGAGTAAGGTAGTTGCTCAGTCTGCCATGCTGGGTGCCTTGGAGTCGTACCTTGGTGCTGAAAGCCTGTAGCATGTCTAGAGATTGGTTTTGATCTTCAGTCCCTGATGGAAACCAGGACAGGCTGGGTTCTCACAGCCAAAGGAATGTGACAGCACCAGTTGCAGTGATGGAGTAAATCAACTTGCCAGAGAGATATGGGAGCAATGAGGCAAAAAAGCAGAAGACTTTCTCCCAGACTTCCTTTGACCTGGGCTACTATTGGAAGGGGAAATTCACATTTACACTGGGTCTTCTAATTTGAAGAAAAGAGATCATGAAAATGCCTCACAGATGAGTCCAGCTGCTTATCTTTCAGTTTGCTGTAGATCCAGTCAGGCCGACAGCCAAGGCGAACCAGCAGACACCGTCTAAGCTAGGCTTCTACTGCTGTGAAGACACCATGACCAAGGCAACTTAGAGAAGAAAGTTTATTTGGACCTTACAGTTTCTGAGGGTTATAGTTCATATCCATCATAACAAGGAGCATGGAGGGAGGGAGGGAGGGAAGGAGGAAGGCAAGCAGGTAGGTAGTCATGGCAGGTAGGCAGGCAGGCAGGCAAGGCAGGCAAGGCAGGCAGGCATGACAGTGGTGTAGTTGCTACAAATTTACACATTGATTCATTATCACAAGACAGAGAGACATAGACACTGGGGATAGTGTGGGCTTTGAAACCTCAAAGCCCACCCCCAGTGACACACCTCCTCAAACAAGGTCATACCTCCTCTCACAAGGACACACCCCCTAATCTTTCTTGAAACAGGTCCACCAACTGGGGGCCAAATATTCAAATATATTAACCATTCTCATTCAAACTACAACATAGGCATACAAACATGTGATGTAAAGCTTATGACTTCTACCCACGCTATCCCTCTGCTTCTCTGTGCCATTAGGACAATTTGATTCTAAAACAAGCAAGCCTTGAGTATGTTTGACTGTTTTAAAGCTTTGAGAAAAATCTCCACTTAAGCTATATTTTAAAATACCAAATTCTGTACTTCATTTCCTGCCTGAATCTAAGCAGAACATTTGCACTTCTGTGCGCATTTTCAGAGTTTTTAACGAATCACTTACAGGCCCTGCTCTCTATAGTTGTTTTAACGTCTTATAAATGAATAAATCTTTTTTTTTTACTGATTTGCTTTCATTATTATTTATGCAGAAGTGTGTGCCTGTGTGGGGATATGCACAACAACTCAGTGCAATACACATAGAAGGCAGAAGGCAGAGCAGGCTCCCGTGGAGCTAGAGTTAGAGACATGAGTCTAGGAACCATCTCTGGTCATCCAGAGGAACGGGGAAACACTGTTAACCACTGAGCCATCGCTCAGCCCTGGGTCTTGGCATCAGTGCCTCGCCTCCTAGATTTAAGTCCAGAACAATTCCCTCTGTCCTACCACCGTCTTCTTCCTTCCGGCTTCTGCACCTGAGTCTCTGCCTTAGCAACATCCAGAAACTTAATGGGTTCGCTATGCCCAGTGCCATCCAAGGGACATAAGAAGTCCTTACTTCAGTCATGTCATGCATTCATTCTATCCCTGCTGGGAGAATTCCACCTCACCAGATGCTCTGAGTTGACTCCTATGGGAGTGTGAGCTGAAGCCATTCAACCTTTTCTCTCTGTAAGTGCATCATCTTGGTCGTTTGTTGCAGTAGCGGGAAGCTGACTGATAGACGCTTTGGCTTCTGGTTATGGATCTTTAGCACTGAGTTGGTGTTCCTATCTGGTTTTGTACCTTTAGAAGCAGTGTTGTGAAGAATTCCATCTTCGCAATGCTGAGCTCTCTCACTGTCCTTCATTCATCCCCATCTATTCATTGCTTCCTACAGTAGCATCTGGCGACTTCTCTGTAACAGTCACACTTAGCTTTTATTAGACCCCCACCCCCAAAGTATCTCATATTTCATGTCCTTACTGTGAATGAGAGCTTAAAATACATATTGTTGGTTACTGTTGGCCAATAGAAATCCTATTAGTAGTCATATTGCAGCCAGAAATGCATTCCCTGCTTCTTGTACTCCATGTAGGTGAATGTGTCTTTGCACAGCTGCTCAGTCTTGATGTACCTAACCTTTGTACCATCTGCCTCCTCCACCTCACAGTCTCTTCTTTCACAGTGTATTAGTGTGTTTCCAAATCCCTTCTTTCCTTCCCATCTTTAACACTGGTGCCTTCCATTTTTTGTTGTTGTTGTTGTTGTTGTTCCCTTTTTGTCATGATCCCATTTTTAGCAGGAATCCTTTTCTGTCTTAGCTCATTTCTAGTACATGGTGATATCCAGGCAGTCTCTGGGCTGCGCCTCCTCTATCCTTTGTGGTTTACAAGTTTTCTTTTCTTTTCTTTTCTTTTTTTCAGTTTCCTGTGTTTTCACATCATGAAAATACAGTCCAAACCCTAAGGGTGCTACCATATAGAAGTTTCCATTTCTTGGCATTTGCTGTCTATCTTTCTGTCCATTTCCCCAGGGCTCTCACATGTACAGGGTCCTGGCTTTGGGCTGACTGTGTTAGCTCTTACTGGCAGGCACAGGTGGCTGTGACTCCCAGAGCTATGCAGAAAGCTTAGTCAGACAGCTCTCTATGTTGCAGGATGTTTGATCTCATCATGAAACCCGAGAATGTGAACTGGGAAAACCTGTTTCTACTCCTAGAGTGGCTCAGCCTAGCACTCACTGTTAACCAAAGAACGATCTGTTTATTGTAAACAAATATTTGTGACGTGGCTCAGCCTTAGCACGTGACTTTAATTCAAAGCTTTCTATAAACAGAATTAAATAAAGTTAACCCTAGGTCAAGAGGTGGAGCAAGTAATGAGCTGACAAGGATTAAATAGAAAGGAGGGACTTTGAGTTGGAGGGTATTTAAAGTAGCATGCAGAAGAAGATAGGGCTTTTGGCATTGGCTTTTGACATCTTCCTTCTGAGACATGAGCTGTTAAGAAGGTCAGCTGAGTGCTTTCTCTACCTCTCTGAGCTAGTAAGTTCTTACCCCAACATCTGGCTTCCGAGTCTTTCTTAGTAAAATTGAATGTTGGGATTTTCTTTCTTTATAACAGTAATCTAGATAGTCATAGCCTTCCAGCTTTCTGAGGTTTTCTGTTGTTGTAATAGTTTTTGTTTTTTAAATAAAGATGTAGTCTCTTGGAAATCATACCATGCTTGGTTATTGCCCTAAAGACAAACAATTTCAGTTTCACCTAGAGCTAAGAGGATTCAAATGTAGACTTCCAATGTTAGCAAAATGTGCTTTCTTCATTTTTAGCATGTACTATGTACATTAGCATGAACTATGTGCATGTAGCATGTACTATGAATTTTTAAAACATATTTCATTTTTATCTCTGCATATTGTTTTGGAGAAAGAATCTCCTCAAGCATCAGTTCCCTTGAGTTATCTGCGCATATCTGTGTATTCAGAAGAAACTACGAAGTGCAAAATAGAAAATGATAATTGGTCTCAGGCAAACAGATCCTATGACGTGCTTCAGGACACTGGGAAGGAAGTCCGCTGAGTACTTGGCACTTCCTCTCTCGTTTTCTCCAAGGAACTGCTCTCTCCAGCATCTGTACAGGAGGAAGTGACACATTGTACCTTTTGGTTGCATGGAAATTCATACCCATATTTCTTACTTTTCTTATTGCTGACAAAAGCCCCTGACAGAGTAGCTTAACAAAATAAAATAAAGTAAAATAAAATAAAATAAAATAAAAGGGGTTGGTTTGCCTTACTGTGTGCACAGTCGGCCATGGTGGGGAGTTAGGAGCAGGGACAGGAGCTACCTGGTCACATTGCCCCTGCAGTCAGGAAGCAGCACAGAGAGATCGATGTTGGGGCTCCTCTTACTTCCTTTTAATTGAAGCCAGGACCTCAGGAAATGGGAGGTGATTCCCATATTTATGGGGGGCCCATCTACCCTCAGTTAAATCTTTCTGAAAACGTCCTTATAGACACACCCACAAGTATTGCCATGATGATTCTAAATCCAGCCACACTTACAAGGGAGGTCAGCCATCACAGGGCTGCATCCTAGGATTCTTCCTGACGTTAGACACCTCAGAGAGCAGTTGGAGAATGGTGCGTGTGTGTGTGTGTGTGTGTGTGTGTTGTCCTCAAAAATAAATAAATAAATAAATAAATAAATAAATAAATAAATAAATAAATAAATACAAGACTTGTAATACTAAATTGAGGAAGCTGAGACGGCAGTGGCAGAATGCAGCCGGGGTGGGAGGGCAATGGTGATGATTCTAGAAGGCTGCGGGTTTGGTTGGACAAGTCTTTTTAGATTAAAAAAAAGAAAAAAGTTTTCTCTTGGGCTAAGGAGGCAGTTCCATGGGTAAAGACTCTTGCCTAGCATGCAAGAGGTGCTAGGTTCAAGTCCCACTACTGCAAACCAAACAAACCAACCAGCCACTGTAGAGCTGATGACTGTAATTTTGCGGGGAAAAGATCACAGTGGTGAAGGAGGTCTGGCTGCGTCTCTCCTTCTTAGGACTTCCTGGTTATTTTCAGGTTCCTGTGTGTATTGTTTTCTAACACTTGAGGGAAAATAAATGCTTTTTATTTTTATATTTTACTAAAATAAGAACAGTGTCATACCCTGTGACAGCTGGCCCCTTCTGGCACCCAACACCAGGACCTTAGTGCTAGTTTCCCATGCTAGGAATCACCCTCTCTGGCTGGCTCCACCCTGGACAGGCGATCAAAGGTCCTCTGACCCCTGCTGACCCCTGCTCTGACCCCTGCTGACCTCTGTTCTGACCTCTGCTCTGACCCCTGCTCTGACCCCTGCTGACCCCTGCTCTGACCCCATTCCTTAGGATTCCGTTGCCATTCTGTCGTTCTATAAGAGGAGAAGCCTCAACATTTAACACATACAGGAAATATTATACTGACTGATATGTTGTAGTTCTGTGTTTAGGAGTACATATGCATATACACATACATGCATGTAACAATTAATAAAAAAAGAGGCCATTAATTTGAAAAAGAGCAAGGAGGGATACGTGGGAGGGCTTGGAGGCAGAAAAGGAAAGGAAATGATATAATTATATTATAATCTCAAAAAATACAGGAAACAACTTTTAAAAATGTAACACCAGCACTCTTTCACAACCTGTAATGGTGCCCCAGGAACATGTTTCCCCAGCGATGTTGTGATATTATTTCCGTGCTGGTTTGATACAAAATAGAATTGTGGAAAGGCAGCTATGCAAATGGAACAAAAGGGCTGAAGACGCAATGGAGTTTGTTCCGGGAGGTCTCCCTGCCCTGCTTGGCCATTCACAGGTGCAGCCACTCCATGCTTTGTAATGCAGTGCGGCAAGTCGGGAGGGTGGGTCCTAGACAGGAAGTCACTTTGTAACGCAGTACGGCAAGTCAGGAGGATGAGTCCTAGACAGGAAGTCTCGAACTTGCCGGAAGACTCACCAAGTCATCACATCCAGCCTTGCACAGTCTCCATTAGCCTTGAGCTAATGTGTGTTTAATATAAAGCGCACTGTGCGTTCTCAACTGAGATTAGCTCCGTCTCTGTTATCTCTGGTGTTTCCAGAGAGAGAGAGGCAGGCTAGTGAGGCAAATATTCAGACCCCCCCCCCAAAAAAAACAACATAAAATAAAAGAACAGCACCCACTCTGCAGAATGCATAGCACGTTCTAACCTGGGAATTATTTTAGACAGAAGGAAAATAAGCCACCTCCAGAGACAGGACCATTTCTATTATTAAAAAATCCCAAACAACTTTCCTAATAGTTCTGGCTCTGAATCTTACAAATCTCCATCGTATAAACATAAGCAAAACAATCCAAGTGTTGCTTTCTTTAGCAAGGTCCTTTTCTCTTTGTTTTTATTGGAGGGAGGTGTATTTTTTTTTTTTTGATACAGATTCTCATCACATAACCCCTGCTGGCCTCGAACTCATGACCTCTGGCCTTGACTTTCTAAACACTACGGCTGTAGCCTATTTAAGAAACAAAAAGAAACAAAGAGTTTTTCCTTGGGTAAAGTTTCGGGAGAAGAAGGAGGCCAGGTCTTTAAAGAGTCCATGCATAACTGATGTGCAAGGCTGTTGGTGCAGTGGCGGAGGAGATGGGGAGACGCCCACAGCATCAAGTGAGCACAGAGCTTGGATCCTTCTTCCTACACGTTCCACAGGGAAACCCCATCAACTCCACTCTTCTTCCCTCATGGCTTGTTTAGAGGTGATGCAGAGTGGGTGGCCAGGAAAGTCCAACATGACGTATTTCCTCTTCAGATGAGATTGCTGTGGACACCAATCTTTCTGCAGCTGTCAGTTCTCCACAGTCTGGAGCCGGGGACATTGAAGCTTTGCTCTAAGGGCCAAAGTTTCACCAGTGCCTCACACTGGTTATGTGCAGCACCACACGTAACCTGTTGGTGACTGATGATAGTAAACATTCGTTTTTGGAAAGTTCGAATGACAGAAATCTTTGAGTACAGTAAGGTAAAAGTGAGCATTACAATTGAGTTCTGAATTAATGTTCTTATGCAGTATTTGGTGTGTGTCAGTTTCTGTTCTAGGTTTTGGGCATTGTTCAGAGAGAGAGGGAAGAAAAAAGCCCTTGTTCTCTGGGCCCTGTATGCCAGCCAGGAAGGGCGACCATAACCAAGACAACCTCGCTCTAAGGAAGGCAGCTTTATGAGGGGGTGTTTACATATTGCCATTAAACCCCAGTCACAAGATAGATGAAGGCAAGATAAGGTGAGCGGCTGAGGTCAGGTCCTCAGAGAGGGCTTCTGAGAGGAAGTGGCAGGTGAGCTGAGCTCTGCCACAGGCCAAGGGAAGAGAGAGTTGGAAAGACTCCACACAGCAATTTTCTGACCAGAGCAAGTGTGGCAGTCACTGCGCATGGAGAGCCGACCCTTTGCCCCTAAAGCACATCAGAGAAGCATCCAAGAGGACACGCATGTGCCTGTCTGAGCAGTGCAAGCCTGGACCAGAAGGGGGATGGGCGTTTTACCCGTTATCTACCTGGGGGATGATGGGCTGGGCTTTATATGGCAGTGTCCTGTTTAGTTGAGTGGGACACTGCTATTAAATTATGTTAATGCCCACCAATGACAGTTTTGTTCAGATTTTCCAGATTCCCCTTATTTTCCCAGGTGAATACTGCCAGGTACTGAGACATCTGAGGTAAATCTCAGGGCAGACACAAAACCAGATCACACCGACAGCCCCAGCCGCTGTCATTCTCTTGGAGAATGACTTCTTGTTCTCAGCTTCTCTGTATGACTGTATAGGTGTGCTGCTGTTTTTAAACTGTTACTTCAAGGGCAGAGTTAGAGGAGCTGTTTGCAACAGCCTCTCGTTTCCAGTGCAGAGTCTCTTAACATATTACAACTTCAAAATGTATTTTAAAAATGTGTAATAGTAGGTATCCAAAGAAGCAACAAGCAACCTTCTAGGCTAAAGTCAGAGAGGCTTGGTCTCTTTAAAAGGTCATTTATTGGAGCTGGAGAGGTGGCTCAGTGGTTAAGAGCTCTTACTGCTCTTGCAGAGGACTAGGATTCAGTTCCCTGTGCCCACAGCTGCCTGTGTCTCCAGCTCCGGGGGATCCGACACAGCTTTCTGAACTATGCAAGCACTGCATGCAGGGGTACATGGACATACATGCAAAGACACACCCATCCACATAACAGTAAGTCTTTTAAACATTCACCCATGCTCAAACCAGCGTTGGGTGCTGGCTGACGTGGTCGCATGCTGCTGACATCACATGCTGCTGACGTGTCGTATGCTGCTGATGTCACATGCTGCCGCCGTGGTCGCATGCTGCTGACGTCATGTGCTGCTGATGTCGCAGGCTGCTGACGTGCTGCATGCTGCTTGTGAGTACAGTTGGTGTTAGAAACCAGCTGACACTTCATCCCATCTTAGTAGTTCTAAAAATGTTGCCCCATCCAACTCATGGATTTTACCCAGAGAAATGTGAAAGAAGAAGAAGAGGAGGAGGAGGAGGAGGAAGAAGGAGGAAGAAGGAGGGAGGAGGAGGAGAAGGAAGAGGAAGAGGAAGAAGAAGAAAGAAGAAGAAGAAGAAGAAGAAGAAGAAGAAGAAGAAGGAGAAATTAAAGCGTGGAAAGATATTCCCTGACATGAAGATATATCCCTTGTGACATTATCTACAAGGCAGGGGGATAAAATAAAACGGAGGCTCTTCAGCAGGGACCAATGGCAGATCATTGTTTGGAAGCAGCTCTTGATAAACCATTACGCTGACATTTAAATTAATGCTTAGATGGTGATGGGGCTTCGTGGGAAAAATCTAAATGAGAACATTTAAGCCAATAAAGCAGGAAGGAGTCAGGCTAACCATAATAGCTTTTATAGTAATGTACTAACCTTGACAGCCCTTTAAAAGTCCTATCAACACATTTGAAGTTGGCCCAGTGTTGCTCTGTTGTCATATTAAATGTTTCCTTTTGATGTGTTTTCATCTGCAGCATTCTCGTAATAAACAAAACACACCTCAGCAGACACTGTATCTGGTGGCCTGCTTTGATGTTGGCGTTGACCATGTCCTCCCTGAGGTCCCTCCTCCTGTTCAGGAGATAACCTTACTTTGAAATGGGGAAGAGCCGAGGCAGCCAGGAAGGGGATGAGATGGGAACTTCCTATAGTGTTTGCTTTGCTTCCACATGTGGACCCTGGTGACCCACTCCTAGTATGTGCTCCCCCCCATTTCTATAGGAGAACCCCCTTTCTGAGTCTGCAAGGCTGCAGATGGCCTGAAGTGGGAAGCCTCCATTTGTAGCACTTGGGGAAATGCGACAGATGCCACCACTGTAAGAGAACGTTTCCAGGCACCAGCCAAAAGGCCATGGGAGAGGTTTGATTCTTCCGCATAGAGACACCAAAAATAATTCTACTTCCTTTCTATCTAGCCCATGGTTGTCAGTCCCAGTGGGATGAAAGATTAAAAATTAAAAATAAGGAAGAATCCCTGCAGCTCTGATTGTCTAGTTGGCCATTGCTACCAGGACTGGCTTCAAAACGGTCTTCCTGCCAGACTGCCAGCCGCATGCACACACCAACACAGCATATGGCAGTGAGGCTGGTAATAAAGGATACGGGTCAGCAATGGATTACACGTGTGTACACATGTGTGCATGTTTCTGTGTGCTAATATGCACATATGTGGACTCATGATGCCAAGGCTTCATGTCTGATTCAAAACTATCCTTATTTGTTTTTAAGTTGGAATTACTGTTTTATGTACTAACCTTAATAATATGACCCTATTTTTTTAAACAAAGCAATTTTTATATATGTTAAGTTTTCTCCAAAGATGAAACAGAACTCCAAATATTAGTGGACTCTAGGTGAATTCGAGGAAGGAAAAAAGGGATATGATTTTTATACTGTGCCTGCATTATTTAATGTTTATTATGGATATCTATGTTACATTATATAAAGCAAGTTGCAAATTCATTATAAGAATTTACTACCCTAAATAGTACAAATCAAATAAAACAAAAAGTAAGAGCAGGTTTGGAGAAACAGCTGGTTGGTGAAGTCCTTCCCTTAGAAGCCTAAGAACTTGGATTTGGATCCTGCATCCACATTAAACAAACAAACAAACAAAACAAAATAAATAGGTGTAACAGAACATGCTCTTAACACCAGAGATGAGGAGCAGGTTCCTGGGGCTCCCTGGCCCATCAGCCTAGCCACTCAGTGAGTTGCCAGGCCAGGAAGAGACCTTGGCTCAAAATAAAGGTAGATGGCACCTGAGGAATGACACCTGAGGTTTGTCCTGTGACCTCCCCATCATGCCCACAGATGTAAGCATCCATGCAAACATGTCTGCCTGTGTGTGTGTGTGTGTGTGTGTATGTGTGTGTGTATGTGTGTGTGTGTGTGTGTGTGTGTGTGTGTATATAAGACAGAGACAGAGAGACAGAGAGACAGAGACAGAGCAGGGGAGGGAGGAGGAAGGCAAAATTAGAACTTTATTTTTTTTTTTTTATCAGTGGGCCTGGGATTCTAAACCCAAACCCTGCTAATAAAATAGCTTGGTTGCTCTAGTCATAGCTTCGGCATAGAGGTATGGGCTTATGATTTAGTTTTTGAAACACATCTGGGAACAGTTACTGATATTCAGGATACGACAGAGTAACTTGCTTGGCTCCCAAGTTAGTCCTTCCCCATCCAACCCAACTTTCTACCGTGTCCCATCAAGTTGTCTTTGTATTATGCGGACAGTAGCCACTCTAGTCGCCCGGATTAGTGTTTTATCTCACTGGCTAGCAAAGCTATTTTTCAGGCATGTTCCATTACAACACAGCCCATGAGAGTCAGAAGCTATTTCCGGGCTGGGTTTGTGCTTAATTGATGGGCTTCCATCCTTCAGTTGGGCATTTTGTCCTGTGTCAGGACTTTGGGGTCAAATTTTGCTACTTCAAAATATAGCACTCCTTTGGGAGTTGGGGGTCAGGAGAGTAAAAGCAAGTGGGACACAAATATTTTCAAAGCACACATGAGAAAAATCTATAAATTTTTTTTTGAGTGCCAGAGTTTTGCTCTATGAAGTCATCCCATGTGGCCACTTCCTCCCCTCAGTTGTCAAATGTTCTTTGGCATTTAACAGTTTATGAAATACTTTTAAGGTAATTTATTCTTGGGTTTTCTATCACCTTGACATATTGTAAGTAACTATTGTAAAGATTTTCAGATAGATTTTTTTTTTTAAACTTCATTGTCATTGAAGGGTCCTATGTAAGTGTTTGTGTGGTATATGTAGGTATTCTTATGGACGTGTTCATGTGTGCATATGGTGCATGTGTACATGTGGGATGTGTGTGGATCAGATGCACATGGAGGCCAGAGAATGACTTCGACCGTCTTTTTTTTTTTTTTTTTTTTTTTTTTTTTGGTTTTTCGAGGCAAGGTTTCTCTGTGTAGCCTTGGCTGTCCTGGACTCACTTTGTAGACCAGGCTGGCCTCGAACTCACAGCAATCCACCTGCCTCTGCCTCCCGAGTGGTGGGATTAAAGGCGTGCGCCACCACCACCCAGCTTCAGCCGTCTTTCTTGATCACTTTCCACCTTATATATTTTTTTGAAATGGGGGTTTCTCAGTGAACCCAGAACTCATCAGTCAGGCTAGCTGGCTCGCCAGTGAGCTTCGGGGTTCTATCTGTCTGTACCCCCTGCCCCATACAGAGATTATAGGTGCTAGCAGTTGCTCCTGACTTTGTATGTTGGTGATGGAGTTCTGAACTGAAGCCCCATGCTTGTGCAGCAACTGGGCCATCTCCCTAGCCTTCTCTCCTGTGGTTTTTAAGGATGAAATTCACAGAACTATGAATTACATACGTGCTTCCTGGTGACGGGAGCCTCTGCCATGCGCTCCTCAGGGTTGATGGTAGTTTTGAGGCTTCGGTGTTTTTCTCTGTTTTCAAGGAGAGAGGTTGGGCTGTTGTGTGCATTAGGCCACAGCAGGTCTCCACAAGCACAGTTTTAAACCCCATTAAGGTCCTGCAACACAAATGCTTAGCTCCCCGCTTTTTAATTGCCAATTTCAACTTCTTTATTGCCACTTACCTGGAGCCTCACATTTCATTTCCCAAATGGCCCTCGAGGTCACTTATTTTCCAAACACAGGGACAACGCCAAAGGAGGACTGCTAGCATGGAGAGAGAGAGAGAGAGAGAGAGAGAGAGAGAGAGAGAGAGAGAGAGAGAGAGAGAGAGAGAGAAAGCAAAGACATCTGAATACCTACTTGTTCCATGCAGCATTAGAAACTCATTGTGTCTACAGGGCCCACAGGGCTTACTGGGGTATTTAGGGCAGCTAGCTAATGCCATCTTCAATGCATTAAAGCAGCGCTTGGAGCTGGCCCCTGCGTGCATTCATACGCTAGTGTCTGGATATTCCTGTGGGTACATTTGCAAGCCTGTTATTTGCATACGTGAATCTACATGTTCATAAAATCAGACCAGGGCAGGAGAGGCTGATCGATAGTTGTAACATGGGAGAAGAGGCTGGGGGAGGCAGGAGAGGTTGATTGACAGCTGTAACATGGGAGAAGGGGCTGGGGGAGACAGGAGAAGTTGATTGACAGCTGTAACATGGGAGAAGAGGCTGGGGGAGGCAGGAGAGGTTGATTGACAGCTGTAACGTGGGAGAAGAGGCTGGGGGAGGCAGGAGAGGTTGATTGACAGCTGTAACGTGGGAGAAGGGGCTGGGGGAGGCAGGAGAGGTTGATTGACAGCTGTAACGTGGGAGAAGGGGCTGGGGGAGGCAGGAGAGGTTGATTGACAGCTGTAACATGGGAGAAGAGGCTGGGGGAGGCAGGAGAGGTTGATTGACAGCTGTAACATGGGAGAAGGGGCTGGGGGAGGCAGGAGAAGTTGATTGACAGCTGTAACGTGGGAGAAGGGGCTGGGGGAGGCAGGAGAGGTTGATTGACAGCTGTAACGTGGGAGAAGGGGCTGGGGGAGGCAGGAGAAGTTGATTGACAGCTGTAACATGGGAGAAGAGGCTGGGGGAGGCAGGAGAGGTTGATTGACAGCTGTAACATGGGAGAAGGGGCTGGGGGAGGCAGGAGAAGTTGATTGACAGCTGTAACATGGGAGAAGAGGCTGGGGGAGGCAGGAGAGGTTGATTGACAGCTGTAACGTGGGAGAAGGGGCTGGGGGAGGCAGGAGAGGTTGATTGACAGCTGTAACGTGGGAGAAGAGGCTGGGGGAGGCAGGAGAGGTTGATTGACAGCTGTAACATGGGAGAAGAGGCTGGGGGAGGCAGGAGAGGTTGATTGACAGCTGTAACGTGGGAGAAGGGGCTGGGGGAGGCAGGAGAGGTTGATTGACAGCTGTAACGTGGGAGAAGGGGCTGGGGGAGGCAGGAGAGGTTGATTGACAGCTGTAACGTGGGAGAAGGGGCTGGGGGAGGCAGGAGAGGTTGATTGACAGCTGTAACGTGGGAGAAGGGGCTGGGGGAGGCAGGAGAGGTTGATTGACAGCTGTAACATGGGAGAAGGGGCTGGGGGAGGCAGGAGGTCCTCTGCTCTTGGGACCTGATCTGCATTTTCTGCAGGAAAGGCTGACTTCAGACTCCACTGATCAAGACGTAATGGCTTACAGAGAGAATGTGTGTTTTCCAAAAGGCTTCTTGTCCAAGGCAGTAAGTACATCGCTCTCACTTAGAGCTGGGTGATGTGTTCCCAGAGAGAGCTCAACTAAGGGTGCCATTAGCCAGTACTTACTCAGGGCAACATGCTGTACACCTTCGTCTCCCTGCCCTTCCTCTCAGGGGCCGAGATGACGGTGCGCCTGAAAGCCGCCTCATCACTTTGTTTACTGAGACTCACTCTTCCCCTCTTAATCCTGTGACAAATTACAGTTTGGTAGCAGTCTTTAGTGTCACCAAGATCCCATGTATACCGACTGTGAGGAAACCCACTTGTGACTCTCTGGTAGGGAAGAGCACACACTTGTCCTATCAGTGTGTTCACCTTTTCCCCCTCGGGAAGCATCTTTCTTTCTGTTTTTATAAACTGCTTCACTTTAGAATGACTTTGAAATTTGTTTCTTTTGTCAAAGGCCTGAATCCTGGATGGAGTCTTCTAAAAAGAAATCTCCAGGTGGCAGCAGCTGGTGGGGGGTGGGGGGCGGGGGTGAAGGGGGTAGCTGTGCTCCTTCTGCTGGTGACAAAATAGTGTAACAGGTATACCTGCAAGTGAGTGAGGAAACGCACTCTTGGCAGGACTCGCGCTGACTGGTGATTTGAATTCTGTGTCTCCTCTGGTGATTTATTTAACTTTTGATGCAAAGCAGCGCAGACACAAGGAAGATTTACGCTCAGTGAACATCGACAGGGGCTATTATTAAACTGCTTGGCATGAAACTGGTGCAAAATGGAAAATCACGAATTTTTGAATGTCCGGTTAGCTGGCGTTAAAGCTAGCACCCAAAATGTAAAATTTATATCCACACAACTGACCGGTGGCTTTGTGCATGGAAAATATTTAAAACCAACTCTAGCTGGGCAGTGGTGGCACATGCCCTTAATCCCACACTCAGGAGGCAGAGGCAGGCGGATCGCTGTGAGTTAGAGAACAGCCTGGTCTACAAAGTGAGTCCAAGACAGTCAAGGCTACACAGAGAAACCCTGTCTCAAAAAACCAAAACCAACCAACCAACCAACCAAACAAACAAAAACAAAACAACAACAACAAAACCCAACAACAACAAACCCCAGATCTATCCTCACACTTGAATTCCTGGTTACCTTCCCAGTTTGTCTCTCAGGATTTGAGCTGCAGCTAGCCTCTTGTTATCCTCCTGCAGCAAGCCCTCACGCCTGGGACTGGTTCTAACTGTCAACTTGACTCAACCTAGAACCATCTAGGAAGAGGGTCTCGGGGAGGGCTGGACAGTCTGTGGGAAATGGTCTCAGTTGTCTTGGTTACTGCGGTAAAACTCGGGCTAAAAGTGGCTTGGCGTCCCGGGCTGTAAGGACAGAGAAAGTGAGTTGTGTACTACGCATGTGTGCATTCATTTCTCTAAGTCTTGACTGCGGGTGTGATCTGCCTGCCTTCTTCAAGTGCCCATTGCTTTGATTTCCCCACAGTAATGGACTTAAAACCTGCAACTGTGTGCTAAAATAAACCCTCGCTCTCTTAAGTGGATTTTTGTCAGAATATTTTTCTTTTCTTTTGTTTTGTTTTTCAAGAGAGGGTTTCTCTGTGAAGTACTGCCCGTCCTGGAACTGGTTTTGTAGTCTAGGTTGGTCTCAAATTCACAGAGATCCTCCTGGGTCTGCCTCCTGGGTGCTGGGATTAAAGGTGTATTTCTGTTTGTAAAGATGCACTTGGAAGCTTTATGGCCCGACAGCTCTTATGCTGGAATGGTTTAAGATACTGTCAATCACTGTGAGGTTTTGGTTGACTGGTTTGGTTTTGTTCCGTTGTTTTTGGTTTTGAGACAGGGTGTTATTCCAGGTTAATCTGGCCTGACCCTCACTAATGTTGCTCAGACCCAAATTCATGGAATCCTCCTATCTCCGCCTCTCATGTTCAGGAGGTACAGTCATGAGCCGCTGTGCCCAGCTTTGTTCATACAGAGTTCCCAGAACTCAGGGCTGATCAGTTGGCTCAGCGGATAAACGTTTTTGCCCCTAAACGATGACAGCTCGAGTTTGATGTCTCCAGAAGCCAAGTAAAGATGAAACTCAAGAATCAGCCCTACAAAATTGTTCTCTGACCTCCACACACACCCTGTGCCATGTATGTGCCACCCCACCCATGTAACACACACTTACACACACCTACACACCTATACACACACCTACACACACACACAACTAAATTCGTGTCTAAAGCTTAGACATTGTTTGAGGCCTGCTGATGATGGGAGGTCAAATATTTTGCATCTATACCTTGGTAAGACATTTCATTCATGCACTTATTAAATTAACGCTGCATGTTTGATGGTGTGCTAGGTGACAGTTTTCAGTGGTGATCCAGCCAAACTGCAAGTACAGATCGTCACACTGTCTGTGGTGTCTTTTCTACTTCCCTGACCCCATTCTGATTGAGGTATTTCCTAGCAATGTGACCTTCACAAGACATTTATTTTCCTCCTTTAAAAAAAAATCCCATTTTTAACATTTGTTTTTGAGACAGAGTCTTAGCCTAGGCTGGCTTGCGACTTACCACCTTTCTTCCTGAGCTACCGAGGTGCTGAGATTATAGGCACGCTCCATCATGCTGGATTCTCTTTAATGTCCTGAGTCTATTTTTCATCTGAAAAAATGTACTTGCTTTACAGCCCTGATGGAGAATTGAGCCACTTAGCCTGCCATTTAAAACTGCTGATTAGCAGCTAGCAATTAGTGGTGCCTTAAGTGTATTTACCTCTGAAAGACGCAATTCTTCTGCCAGCACGGTGGTCTCTCCTAGTTTCTGACAAATTGATAATTTGGTCAGAGGACTGAGTATCGGGGCCCTTGGAGGAATAAGATGAAATGTCGCTACATTAAGCTTCAAGTACCAAATACATAAATTTACTCAAAACCAGAACCATTATGCACTGGTAGTAACAACTCTGGGGTGGGTGTTGACATTTAACAAAAAATTATGACATGAAAATAAGTATGATCACAAAATAAGTATCTTTATTTATTCTCTGAAAAATTGAAACAAAAAAAAATCAACCTCTACACTTCTTAGCAGTGACTCTCAGAAAAAATTACAACTTAGTGCTCTGGAAAGCAATTTGCAAACTTGTGATGTGAAGGCAGAAGCTCCTGGCGGGGTCCTGGGAAGCAAGCTGAGCTGAGCTAGCTTGCCTTCTGTGTCTACGGTGTGGACTGAGGGTCAGAGCCTGCCTGCCAATCAGAATGCTGCCTGTCACTTCCTGTCTCATAGCTTGAAGAGGTGGGTGCTTAAATAAGTAAAATCTTTTCACTGATGCTTGGAAAGAGCCACATCGCCTTTCATTTTCAAAAAAGAAAACAGAAACGAAACAAACCAACCCTTCGTCATCTTGTCCTTTGGACTTGGAGCTTGTCCTGTATTTTCTGTGTGAACCATGTGAACATGTGCCTGTTGGAAGGGCATACGTTTTAGTTAGGGTTTCTATTGCTGTGAAGAGGCAACATGAGCACAAAAACTCTTATAAGGAAACATTTCTTTGGGGCTGGCTTACAGTTTAGAGGTTAGTCCCTTGTCATTACGGTGAGGAGTTTGGCAGCGCGCAGGCAGACATGGTACTGGAGAGGGAGCTGAGAGTTGTACATCTGGGTTGACGGGCAGCAGGAAGAGAGAGTGACGCTGGGCCTGGCTTGAGGTTCTGAAACCTCACAGCTCATCCGAGTGACACACTTCCTCCAACAAGGCCACACCTACTAATAGTGCCACTCCATATGAGCCTATGGGAGGTATTTTCATTCAAACCACCACAGTGGGGAAAGCAGTCAAAACCTCTAGAAAAGAAAAATGGCAGGTACATAGCAAAACTGTACACAGGCTTTGGGGGGGGGATGCTGCAGGCTCTAGGTGTTTGGACCCTACTCACCCTGAGTCCTATAATCTTCCTGCAGGAATAAAGATATTCTAAAGAGATGCTTGTTTCTTTCCCTATAACTATTATGATATTGAAACAATGAACTCCATGAAACTAGAGTTTCTCATGGAGTCTCATGCGGGGAGA
Organism: Acomys minous; assembly: GCF_964271855.1. Classification (NCBI taxonomy): domain Eukaryota; kingdom Metazoa; phylum Chordata; class Mammalia; order Rodentia; family Muridae; genus Acomys; species Acomys minous. The sequence continues at coordinate 12,107,710 of NC_140495.1, read as the reverse complement.
AGGGAAAGGCCAGCCTGGTGCCAGCCAGCGGAGACCCTGTCTCCTGGACAGTGGGTAAGCACCGTCCTCATTACTCATCAGCCCGCAGGGATCTGAGATGCTGCTGCTGCTGCTGCTAAGGACAGGGACCAGGACTGCTTACCTAGCACTGTTCTCTAGTTAAGCTTTCTATATGAAGATGAACTCAGTGAAGGGGCAGAGTGGCACAGGGCCTTCTGGTCCCTCTTCCCGACATGCCTGTATTGACCACATCTCCCTTTTCTGCCTTCACTCTTACTTGTTTGGTTGCCTTATTGAGAACAGGTAGCCGATCCTGAGTTGTTAGGGTGGCCAAGGCTCAGAAACGGGCATAGGATATTTCAGTTTCCCCTGTATACAGTTCCCATGAAGTCCTGGGTTTGTTTTTGTTTTTGTTTTTGTTTTTGCGGTACAAGAGTTGAACTTAGGGATTTCTTCAACTCTCAGAAAACAAACATGCTGATGGGAGGCAGGCAGGGCAGATTTTGATTTCCTGTCCTCATTTGCAGATGCATTTCTGCCCTAATTTCTCTTGTGGATAATCTGCCCCTTCAGCACATCCTGCAGGCCCAGAGTATCCAGTGCCAGGACCCTGGGACACAAAGCTGCTTTGTAGTCACCCAGGTGAGCTGAGCCTCTGTGCCTGCAAAGTGGCTGTGTGATGATTCCACACCTTTCCCTGGAGAAGCTCCTGCAGCCAGCGGGCTCTGGGGTTACCACTCTCATTGAGGGACCTTTTCCTAGGAGCAGCTGTCCTTACTGCCTGCCCTGGCCTTTGCACTCAACCTTATAGCTGAAGGAAACAAAGCCTGTGGCAGCCTCAGAGCCAGTGAGCAAGTTAACTCAGGAGGGCAGTGTTGGTGGATATGCCAAAAGCCCTTGAACTTTTAGCATCGATCCTAGGCTTCTTCTGCCTTTGGACTTGTGTGGTTCATCTTTGAAACCCAAGCCTGTGGATTTGCACTTATTACTGGAGAAGTTGAGAGCCCTGGGGAATTCTACCTGGTGAATTTCCGTTCCTTCTCTTTCGGGATGCACCCTTTCTTAGGTTTAGGCTTGCATTCCTCCAAATCTTCCACGGCTCCCCTTCTCTCATTGTGTGTGCAGATGTCTGTCATATTGGTCTCCCCTTCCTCGTCATAGGCGTTTCAGAACAAGAGTTAGTGCTCTTAATCCCAGGCTCCAGTGGGCTCCTTTGAACTGGCCTGACACCCTTTCCTTATTGCTGAGTAAATTTATAAAGATGGCAGAGCCATTCAGACTTACCATTTTGTGTATATCTCTGAGAATCACAAGAAAAAGTCAAAAGAAGCTCTCTCTCTCTCTCTCTCTCTCTCTCTCTCTCTCTCTCTCTCTCTCTCTCTCTCTCTCTCTTCCCCCCTCCTGGTGTGTGTGTGTGTGTGTGTGTGTGTGTGTGTGTGTGTGTATGTGGCGAGCTACTTGTTTCTTGGATGTATCTTGTACTTCTGCCTTGCGCTCTAAATGCCTTGTATGCAATTCTTCCACTTACTCATACAACAGCCTTTGATTTGGCATTTCTCTTGATGTCCCCACTTTAAGAATGAGGAAGCTGAAGGCTCCGCTTCAGGGTGTAGACAAGGAAGGATGGTAGCCCTGGACAGCTGGATCCACAGCTGTGCTCTTACAGCTCATCAGACTGCACTGATGGTTCAGTGATGGGCAGACTCACACCTCGACCAAGACCGCTTAGTTACCCATACCCTTTGCCACGCTTTAAGCCTAATTCTCATGCCAGAAACCCTGAAGGATGAATGTGGGGGTAGCTGGACGCCCCCATTTTTTCCTTCTTCTCACATCAAGTAAACTGCATTCTATCCTTTTCACCATCCAGTGATGTCTTAGTCAACATATTGGGAATGTGTGGCCAAGCCTCATTTGTTGGGATTACCGGAACTCTAGTGTTGACCCCCTAAAATCTCTGGTAAGATCAATGCCTGGAGGGATACATTGGAAATAAAGTGTCTCAAGATTATTATACTGTATGTGAGATAGTATTGGTAGGTAGACAGTGACAGGAAAGGGGGGAGGACCATGCAAACCTGAAGCAAAACCTCAAGAAAAGATATAAAACAAATAAACCGACAAAAAAGAAAACAAAACCTAAACAATAAAAATAGTTTATATGGAATACGGCATAGAATGTAGGCAAAGGGAACAAAGATGACATGGGGGAGAAAGGGATCTAGCCAGAGAGCAGTCTGTTCAGAGTCACACTTATTTACTGTAACATTAAGTATAAGTGATCTATAGCTCATAAACAAATGCATAAAATAGCAAGCGGTTTCTACATATTGAAAAGAAGAGAGGGCTCAGTGGCGAAAATTCCTTATTGCTCTTGGAGAGGAGCCCAGTTCATTTCCCAGCACCACCCACTGTCAAGAGTCTAAGCACTACCTGTAACTCTAGTTGGCCCCTGAGGGCAGGACACTGCGTGCACATGTGCACACACACACACACACACACACACACACACACACACTTCACTTCTACATTTAAAAAAAAAACTATAAAAACTCACTTCTAGATAAGAAAACACAAATACATTACATTTAAGAGCCTGGGAAGGTAGAATGGTGCCATTACTATGAGGGAAAATATAGTTTGTGTAAAACCTGTTACCTTGGAGAAAGGTGCCCACATAGAATCATGCAGGGTGAGTTAGTGAAAAACATATAATAATCCTAAGCTTTAGTGTGGCCAGTCAAGTTCATACAACTTCACCAATGTTTGAGAGCATGGAAGGGAAAATTTTTAAAAATTTGTAACTATTTTCAAGTATTTTAACTCCTTCAACCCCCAAATGTTAGAACAAAAAGATAAAAGAATAGAAAGAATATGAAAGAACCATATAACACAGACATCTTTCTGGCAAAAATTTATATTTATAAAATAATTTATGTATAAACTATAAGAACATAAAGTCTTTATAACTGTATAATTGAATGTGGGACCAAGAAAATGTTTTTATGAGATTTTTAAAGATGCAAAGCACACAAAGACTTTATAGGGTTAATTAGAAGTCAAAAGGCAAGGATTTCTGGGAGATTCCCAAATATTTGAAAATTTACTAATAAAAGAAAAATTAAAAAGCAGTTAATATTGTATAAAATTGAAAACATTTCAAAAATTATTATATGCACCCAAAATGCCACTCAGAAACTAAAAGGACTAAAGGCTTGTATTAGGAGTTGGATCACAACTCAGTCATTTCCATTTCCCCTTTAAAAGATTGGAAAAAGCAGGGCATGGAGGGTCACATCTTTATTCCCGCACTTGAGATGAAGATGTCAAGAGGTCTTTGAGAGGTAGAGGCCAGCCTGGTCAACATAATGAATGCCTGGACCACCAGCACCACATAGGCAGATTCCGTCTTTCTCTCACACAATAACAAGAACAACAACAACAAAAAAAAAAAAAAAAAAAAAAAAAGGAAAGAAAAATAAATATAGAAAAATGAGGAACAAAACCCAGAGTAGTAAAAGGTTGGTGATAATAAACATAAGAGAAAAGCCTAGGCGATAAACTCAGGAAAACAAAATAAAAATGACATAAGATAAATATCTGGTCCCTTAGATTAACCAGCACAAAAGAAAGTATATAAATAATAAACACTAAGAATAAAGAAGAACATTATCTGATTATAAATTAGATTACATATTATACATGATATTTTAAATTGCAAAAGAGTAATTAGATATTATTAAGCTAACCTTATTTAATTTGACTAGATAAATTAGATTGATTCCTCAAAATTCATGAACTTTGAAAACTAACCAAAGAGAAACACATAGCCACAAAATAATTGCATCTATGATACAATAAAAATTGGGAACCTCGGATGGAGATGGCCCCCCTGGTGAGTTTTACCAAACGTTTTAGGATATGGCAGCAGTTGTATTAATACATTCCCTTCTGATAGTCTCTAAAAGGAAGATTACTTGTATGATAGTCCTGTGAGGAGGATATTTTTCTGGTTATGAAGTTATCTGTTCCATCACATGGGAAGAAACCTGCCTACTCCCTAGCAGCCCCTAACACAGATGTGTAAATTCTTGACCCTATCCATCTTCAATTTCTAAACAATAAACTCCATTATAACCAAACAGAGACTACATGAGAAATGGAATACTCAAACACCAATAGATATAATTCAATACTTGAAAGAGACTCACAAAGTGGTGGTTATCCCAACAGATCGACCCCCATCAAATCAAAAAGAGAAAGAAACATTTTTATCTGGAGTAAAGCTTTTAGCTACACAAACCGCTATGATGGTACAAGAGTGAGCATCCCCCTTGAGGACACATGAAAAAGCAGTGATGCCCAGATCATTTCCTTGCGTACTCTACAAGAAGAGCCTTGCCAAAGCAATGGAACAGTAGAGACCAAAGGAAGGGAGCATCTTAAAAGGCACAATTGCCTGCCTTTGAGTGACAGTTTGAGTGTAAAATAATTCAGAACCACCAAAACAATACTAGAACAAATCACCCAGTGTCATCAGGCTATAGGATCAGTATACAAAATCAACAAGTTCTTTACACTAGTAACAGCCAACTGAAAAAGAAATTGGAAAAGGTACTTACCATTCATAACAGACAGTCTGTAGCTTATAGCTGCCACGCCTGCCCATCCTCTTCACATTCAGGAACAAGTATTGTTTGACTTCATCTTCTTTGTTCCCCATCTACCTACTAATCAATCCAGAGGAATCACACTCCTGCAGTGATGTTTCCGTGTACAACATGGTACCTTGGAGGGGTGGGGAGCTTTCACCAAAGACCTCAGAACTACTCCCACTTCCCGAGCATCAGAAAAGAATATGTGTGTGGAAGTGGTTAAAACCTTCGGTTTTACAGATACACCCTATCTGTTTTCTGACTGTCTCACTTCCTGTCATTGTCATTAGAGTGAAACGCTGCAGTAGATGAGTGGACCAATGGCCCAGACAGTACTTGGGTTCCTGTTTAATGGCCTCCCACAGTCATAATCCTAACCCTGGATGTCTTTCCAGTTCTGTGGTGAACACTGTTGGCTAAAAGGTCATCAATTTAACTAAAGGACACAGAATAGTCATGTTTTGTGTTTGGTAGATTTTGACCTTTTTTTTTTTTAATTTAAATTTTAAAGTTTTTTTTTTTTTAATTAGCCTACAGAATAATGAGCTTCATTCTAACACTTTCAAACACACTTTGTCTTGGTTGACCCTCCTTGCACCCTAACTCCCTGCCCCCTTATGCTCTATAAAGTGAACCCTTTCTTTCCACTTTCACACTACAGATATTCCACTACCCTCTTTCTTCCCATAATCACCTCATTTTCTTCTGTCATGGTCCCTTTCTGGCTTCGTAAACTCAGTCCAGCACAATTTGCTTGCTTACGTGTTCCAGCTTCTGACCACCATTTCCTGTCACCTTGGCATGTTACCAGACCTCCCCAGTCAGAACTATCTCTGACTTCCCCAGATTTCTTGTCACCTCGTATTTATCTCCACTCTGCACCTTCCACTGTCTGTCCTATCTTAACTACAGCCCTATAGCCAGAGGCCACTGCCTCAGCCATTCATTGGACGACATTCCGAGTTCTTTCACTCAATGGACGCCCTCTGCTTCTTTACACGTGTACTTTGAAATGTTAGCACTTCAGAACTGTGTTGACTTATGGATAAATGAATGGCACACCAGTAAGAACAACAACAACAACAACAAAAAACTCACGCACACACTTGGATGCATGGAACCAGTGCATATATATTAGCACTGTGGGCCTATTCTATATGTGCCTGTACATGTGTGTATGTGTGTGCATGCATGGGTTTATGTGTGTGTGTGTAAGAGAGAGAGAGAGAGAGAGAGAGAGAAGAGAGAGATCTGTGCACACTATCTTAGTTCAGTGTGTCTTTTCTCCTGATGTGAAAGTTTCTGGTATGGAGAGGGGTGGGGCATTTGGATAATGAGGAAGGTGGTAAGAATCAAAGAGAACAAAGAGAATCCAAGGGAAAATACTATGGTAGTCAGTGCTTCAGGACCTGGCCTGAAAGCTCTCCCTTTATAAGTAGTCAGAGAAGAGAGCCTCCCATCAGTCTGCATGGCTGTATAGACAGGATTATGCTTTAAATCCTTTGATATCTTATGCTCTGTGAGGCCTTAGACCAACACACTTATGCAGCAGCCAAGCCATGGTCTAAGAAGCAATGGGACGCCCAGCGTGGGCTTTCCACGGCCTCTACAGAGCAGCATGGATGGATGGCCTCATGTCGCTGATTGGAGGGCAGCTTGAATGTTAATGGGATGGATTATTCTTATGAATGTAACAGCAGTCCACGATAATATATTATTACACTCCCTTATACTGAGGACATTTGCACTTCAGTGAGAAATGCCCATTTTTTTAGAGCATTACATTAGAGTGTTACCAATGAAATCTATTTGTCTGTCTGTCTGTCTGTCCGTCTGTCTACCTATCTATCTGTTAATCTATTGATCTATCAGTCATATATACTCTGTCTCTATTATCTGCCTTTCAGAAACCTATCATCTATCTTTCTTCTATTGTCTGTCTCTCCATTCCTCAATACATATACATACTGTTCTAACACACATACACATGTATGTGTGTGTATGTATGTATGTATGTATGTATGTATGTATGTATGTATCTATCTATCTATCTATCTATCTATCTATCTATCATTTAGAGAGAGAGAGAGAGCTGGGATCCATAGATCAAATAACATGTCTTTGTTTCTCCAAGTTAGGTTTACCTCTCTTAATAGAAAAATTCCAGTACTCATCCATTTTGTATACATTTTATTGCTTTATTTTCTTTCTTGCACATATCAGATTCCATTGTGTCACATGTTCACTGTCAGTCACCTATTGATGGACATCCAGGTTGATTATATTTTCTTACCGCAGTGAACAGAGCAGCAGTAGATATGAATGTGTACATGTCTCTGGCAAGATCTGGAGTCTTTGGGGTATATTCTCAGGAGTGGTATAGCTCAACCATATGCTAGTTCTATTTTTGGTGTCTTGGGAAACCTCCATACTAATTTCCATAGTGGCTGCCCCAGTTTACACTCGTACCAGGAGGGAATAAGGGTTCCTTTTACCCCGTGTGCTCATTAGCATTTCAACAAATGACTTTCTAATGTGCTTGTGCAATTCACAAGTCTCTCCTGGATTTGCACTGCAGTATTAACAACAACTGGAATTTTTAATGTAAATATAATGAGGGCACAGGGGCATCAAATTGTTTGTTAGATTTACATTTTCTTTTACCTAATGAAATTGAACTCATATCTCAACTTCTGTAGTTTTTTTGGATATTCTATTGTTTGAAACATCAGTTCAAGTGTTTTTTGTTTTGTTTTGTTTTTTCTACTTGTGAGTCTCTGTTGTGGACTATAAGGGCAAAAGCTTAGCTGGTTGGTAGGTTCTGATGGATTCATTGTGGATGAGGACAGTAACTTGTCCTTCCTTCCTGTAGGTGTAAGTCACTGTAACAAACCGTGTGTGTGCCACTGGTGTGATTTTGACACGCGTATGACTCTTTTTCGGGGCAGCCCATATTTTCCAGTGACTTCTCTAATTCTTATGCTCTTTGTTTTTTGGTGGGTCGGTTATGTTCATTCACCTTTTCTGTAGTGCTGTGGGGTAGACCCCAAGGCCTTGAACATATCAGGCAAACATTGGCCCTCTGAACTACATCCCAGCCTAGTTTTTACAATCTGCTTTTCTTGCATTCCTTCATTTATTCATCTGGTGTCATGAGTGCATGCATGCGTGTGTGTGTGTGTGTGTGTGTGTGTGTGTGTGTGTGTGTGTGTGTGTGTGTACACCTGCCTGCACCATGGCCACAGAAGAACTTGTGGAATTAGTTCTTCCCTTCTGCCATGTGGGTTCTGGGGATCAAACTCATGTCATCACCTTTAGCCCCTGAGTGACCTTATTGGAATAGTTTAGTGAACAAAAGTTCTTAATTTTGATGTGGTTATGCATCCACCTACCTGTTGCTTTTTGTCTCACTATTCCACGGCCATGAGTACATTGCTAGGACTTTACTATTTGTCTTATCCACTTAGATTAGAACTGTCTCTGGCATTAACTTCTGTGTATATTGTAAGTTGGACATCAAGAATATTTTTCTATTGGTATATAACTGACCCAGCATCATAATTTTAAATTCCGTCTACTCATCGTTCTAAAGTGTATTGCTCTTAAACGCCTACTTAAAACAAATATCCATCTCTTTTTAGCTGCTTCTAGAATATTCTCTGTCTCTGGTCTTTTGTCTTTGCACTCATGCAACACTATAGACTTAACAACTCTGGACACAGGGCAGTGTGGGTCCTCTAATTTAGACTTAGCTCTTCTGCAAAACTGTCCTTGAAACATTTGGTTCTTGCATTTTTATATAAATATTAGAATGCACTTGCTAATTAAAAATAACCTGCTGAGGATTTATGTGTGTGCGACTCAGTGAACTTCTTTGGGGTTGCTTATGCGAGCATAGGTGAGATGCTGCTTACAGGAGTGTAGGAACTTACTAGTGGCCACACCACTGAAGAAATGCTTCTCCTTCCTCCAGAAACCATTAGCTGTTAGTCGATTCTCAGGGAGGGTGAAGCCTGATGAACCACTCCCTCCCCCAAATTTTGATTTGGACTTCTTAGTATTTCTGGAACACTGTGAGGACATTTTACATTTTTATGACACAGTCACTTAGATCCATGGTTTATATGCCCCAGCTGTAGAGATGGTCTGTGACTCATGTTGGTTATGTTTTGTGGCTCCCAACATTGTATTATTACAAACCTCTTAGATTTTGATGAATTATATCCAATTATTTTTCCCATGAAATTCTAGCTCCTATTTTTTCATTAGAAATAAATTGGTCTATTGATTTCATGACTAATTAATTTTGTTAAATTCACTCCTTAATTCTCATAGATTATAGGTTTGTTTTGTCTTTACCAGGTTTTGTCTTCTGCCTTCAATTACTGGTTTTAAGTAATAGGTATACATGAAATGAGATTCTAAATAGATGTTGGAATTTTATTTGAAATATAAATTATGCATACTATATTATACAGAAATTTCACTCTATATGTATAGTACAAAAGTAATTAAGTCCTGAAATGATTTTAAAGATCAGAAGAACTAAAAATAACCTTTTGAAGGTTGAGTGTTAAAATAATAAAACTTACTTTATTATGTACATTTCTACTGCTCTCTTCCTTCTCCATAAAATGCAAACTAAATGCTTCCAGAAGATGCAGACAGGGCTCTCAAAGTTTCTATGGCTGTGTTTTTCTGGCTAATCTCGTTTTATTTGTTCCCTGTGTGCAAGTTTCAGTCACATAAACACAGTCATTTGATGCTGAAATTTGAGACAATTGCTCTGCTTAAATCCTTGGTGATCTATTACGGAGGAAAAGGGTTTTATCTTACCATGAACAGATGGTGAACAATTTGATCTGATTGCAACCAACGTTCAACTCTTGCTGCTGCTAGAACTAAAGAGAGGGAGCTGTCCTTTGCTTTCTTGAGTTATAATGTTTATGGCGCTGATAAAACTCTTCCTACAAGTCAATGATGACTACCTGAGATGATCATCATCATTTCTAGGACCCTGCTTTTAAAAGAAATATATTATGTCCTCTTAGGAGGACCAAATACCAATAATCCATAGGCTACAAAACACCCTGAATTCCTCCAGTTCTGCCTGGCATAAAAGTCATGTGTGATGAGGATGCTCTATGTTACCGCTCTCCAAACAAGATGGCGGGTCCTACTGTAGCTCATTTCTGTTGCTGTGATAAACCAAGGTGACCTAGAAGCAATATATAGACAAAGAAATGGTTTTTCTGGCTTAGCGTTCCAGGTACGTCGTAGCAGCGAAGTCATGGTGGTGGCAGTTTGAGAGAACTGTCACATTACCGCTGCAGTCAAAGGCAGGAAGGAACAAGTGCGCGCCCCCTGCTTGCATCGTCTGCTGCTCAGCAGGCTTCCTTCAAGCTCACACAGCTCAGGGAGGGGCCCATCCAACAGTGCCACCCACAGTCAGCCTGAGACTTCCCACCTCAGTTACCTCGCAAAATAATCCCCCACAGTCCAACCTGATCTACGTAATTCCTCATTAATTCTCTTTCCAGGTGATGGATTCTAGGTGGCATCAAGCTAACAGTTAAAACTAATGAGCACAAGTCTCTTTTTTGAAAGTGGGCGAGGCCTGGTGGCACTCAGAGGAAGGATAGCAGGCTACCAAGAAGAGACTTGATACCCTATGAGCATATACAGGGGGAGGAGGTCCCCCTTAGTCACAGTCATAGGGGAGGGGAGTAGGGGGAAAGCAGGAGGGAGGGAGGAATGGGAGGATACAAGGGATGGGCTAACAATTGAGATAATTGTTATCCCATGAATAAATTAATAAAATATTAAAAAAAAAAAAAAAAAAGAAAGAAAGTGGCAAAAACTGATGCTCAGCGGCACTGAGTCCATAGTCCATGATACACAGCCAGGAAGTAGAAAGAGCAGCTACGGAGTGACGCGACCCACTGATTTGGCCAGAGCCTTCCTTTGCTGTACTTTCAGCTGTCTTCATGGAAAGGGGCCATTGCCCCCGTGAAACACTTAGGCGGGCAAGCAGGGAAGATGTGGTGCGTGTCTAGCATAAAGAAGGATTATGTGGGCAGTTTTTATTTCTGCCCGCTGGTATACCTTTGCTTCAAAAAGCAGAAGACAGAGCGCTCAGCTCAAGGCTGCAAAATGGGCCCGGAAGGCGGAAAATTCCTTTTAGCTCCTTGTGTTCTTTCAACCTCTATTTTGATCTCTGTAGAATACACGTTTAAAACTCTAAATAGCAGGTAGGGAAGAACAGACAACGGTCTAAGATACGAAAACACCACATAAATACAGGAGAGAAAAGTTTGCTCAGGGAAACAACGAGAACTTCCCAAAGACGTCTCCTTTTACAGGTCTCTTTCAGTGTTAGCATAGAAGGGAAGTGTCAATACATTTCCTCCTTTGAAAAGTGGCTTTGTTTGGAAAATTGAAACATTGTGAAGATACAATGGAATCCTCGCTAACATGGTTCCTACTGTGGGCTGGCTGCGGGGGGGGGGGGGGGGCGGGGGAGGGGGGGAGTGTAGGGGCGGTGGGGGGTGGGGGGTAGCGTGGCCTCTGAGTGGGGTTGCCCTATCCTGTTTCATTGTTGGTTTCATTTGGCCACAGCAGGAACTGTGCTTACTTGTATCATTCTAATGTTAAATGTCAACAGTGGGCATTTATATTTTTATTTTATTATTATATTTTTTATTATATAAAATCATATTTTAATTTTTTATTTATATTATTTACATAAAACAACATTTATATTTTAATGTTTTCTCTAGTCTAGTCTGTGTTTATCACACAGTAGCCACTCGATACACATTTGATGACGAGTGCTTTTAAATTCTAAAGAAAGATGTAAAATTCGACATCAGGATAAAAGATTGATAATAAACAGTAAAGGATTTTATACTAGTCTGTTATTTCTACAATATTTTCGTGAAGTTGGACTGATTTCAAGCTCGTTTTGTTAGCGGTATAAAGCATGGCTCAGAAAGAGAAATTGCTCACCTGCTGTTCAGGTCATGAGCCAGGACTGGAGTCCAGGTGTGAAGGCCTAGAGTGTTCACACTCAGTCTCGTCAGGGTTACGGTATACCTTTGAGAGGTTTTTGTTGTTGTTGTTGTTGTTATTGTTGTTGTTTGTTTGTCATTTATTTTTTAATTTATTCACTTTACATCCTGATTTTAGCCCCTTCCATGATCTCTTTCTAGTCCCTCCCTCCCTCCCCTAGTCCTCGGAAAGGGGGAGCCCTCCTCCTCTATCATCTGACCCCAGCCTATCAAGTCTCATCTGGACTGCCTACATCCTCTTCCTCTGTGGCCTGGCAAGGCCACCCCACTAGAGGGAAGTGATCAACGAGTGGGCACCAGAGCCCATGTCAGAGGTAGACCCCTACTCCCCATATTATGGGACCCACAAAGAGACTGACCTGCCTATCAACTACTTCTGAGCAGGGGGTCTAGGTCCTCACCATGCATGGTCCTTGGTTGATGCATCAGCCTTTGCATGGCCTCTCGCCATCCCATGCCTAGGTTTGTTGGCTGTATTGGTCTTCTTGTGGCGCTCCTGTCCCCTCCAGGTCTTGCTATCACCTAACAACTCTTCCGTAAGACTCCTTGTGCTCCACCCAACAGGGAGTTGTGAGCCTCAGTATCTGCTTCGATCCCCCACTGGGTTGAGTCTTTCAGAGGACCTCTATGGTAGGCTCCTGTCCTGGTCCTGGTCCTTCTCTTCAGCCGCTTCTGGTGTCTGTTCTATTTGCCATTCTGAATGAGAATTGAGCATCCACCCTAGGGTCTTCCTGTTATTTGGCTTCTTTAGGTCTGTATATTGTAGTGTGATTATCCTGTACTATGTAGCTAATATCCACTTAGAAGTGAGTATATACTATGTATGTCTTTCTGGGTCTGGGTGAGAACATCTCACCCGTGATGTTCTTCTCTAGTTCCATCCATTTGCCTGCAAATTTCAATATTTCCTTGTTTTTAATAGCTGAGTGGCTTTCCATTCAGTTTCTTTATCCATTCTTCACTTGAGGGACATCTAGGTTGTTTCCAGATTCTGGCTATTATGAATAAAGCAGCTATGAAGATAGTTGAGCAAGTGTCCTTGTTGTATGGTAGAACATCTTTAGGGTATATGCCCAGGAGTGGTATAGCTGGATCTTTTCTGAGAAAGTGCCAGATTGATTTCCTAAGTGCTGTACAAGTTTGCACTCCCACCAGCAATGGAGGGGTGTTCTTCTTTCTCCACACCCTCTCCAGCATGTGCTGTAACTTGAATTTTTGATCTTAGCCATTCTGACGAGTGTAAGATGGAATCTCAGAGTTGCTTTGATTTGCATTTCCCTGATGACTAATGACGTTGAACATTTCTTTAAGTGTTTCTTGGTCAGTTGATATTCTTCTGTTGAGAATTCTCTGTTTGGCTCTGTGCCCCATTTTTAAATGGATTATTTGGTTTGTTAGTGTTTAATTTCTAGAATTCTTTATATAGTTTGTATATTAGCCCTTTGTTGGATGTAGGGCTGGTGAAGATCTTTTCCCAGTCAGTAGGTTGTCATTTTGTTCTGTTGACAGTGTCCTTAGCCTTACAGAAGCTTTTCAGTTTCATGAGGTCCTATATTAATTGTTGATCTTAGAGCCTGAGCTATTGATATTCTGTTCAGGAAGTTTTCTCCTATGCCAATGAGTTCAAGGCTGTTCCCCACTTTTTCTTCTAATAGATTTAGTGTGTCTGGTTTTATCCACTTGGGCTTTAGTTTTGTGCATGGTGATAAATATGGATCTATTTGCATTTTTTTCTATGTGTAGATATCCAGTTAGACCAGCACCATTAGTTGAAGATGCTATCTTTTTTCCATTGTACGGTTTTGGCTTCTTTGTCAAAATCAAGTGTCCATTGGTGTGCAGATTTATTTCTGGGTCTTTAATTTGATTCCATTGATCCACCTGTCTGTTTCTATGCCAGTATCATGCAGTTTTTATTACAGTTGCTTTATAGTGCAGCTTGAGATCAGGGATGGAGATTCCTCCAGAAGACCTTTTATGCAGGATTGTCTTAGCTGTTTGAGTTTTTTTCCCATATGAAGTTGAGAATTGTTCTTTCAAGGTCTGCAAAGAATTGTTTTATCATTTTGAGGGGGAATTGCATTGAATCTGTAGATTTCTTTTGGTATGATGGCAATTTTTACTATGTTAATCCTACCTAACCATGAACATAGGAGACCTTTCCATCTTCTGGTATCCTCTTCAGTTTCTTTCTTCAGAGACTTGAAGGTTTTTGTTGTTGTTTGTTTTTGTTTAGTTTTGTTTTTTGGGACAAGTCTTTCACTGTCTTGATTAGAATTATGCCAAGACACTCTACTTCTTCTTCTTTTTTTTTTTTTTTTTGTTGTTTTTGTGGCTATTGTGAAGGGTGTTGTATCCCTAATTTCTTTCTCAGCTCATTTATCTTTCTTTATTACATTTAGGTATGTGCCTTGTATCCCAGATCTCTCCTAGACTTTTAACATGAATGAGTATTGGATTTTGTCAAATGCTTTTTCAGCATCTAAGGAGATGATCATGTGGGGTTTTTTTCTTTCAGTTTGGAATCAGTCCAGAATTCTACCAGACCTTCAAAGAACAGCTAATACCAGTACTCTTCAAACTATCCCACAAAATAGAAACAGAAGGAACATTACCAGACTCATTCTGTGAGGCCACAGTCACCTTAATACCTAAACCACATAAAGACCCAACAAAGAAAATTTCAGACCAGTTTTCCTTATGAACATTGGTGCAAAAACATTCAATAAAATACTCGTAAACTGAATCCAAGAACACATCAAAAATATCATCCACCATGACCAACTAGGCTTTATTCCAGGCATGCAGGGATAGTACAATATACATAAATCTATCAATATAATCAATCATATAAACAAACTGAAAAAAAAAAAACCTTTGAGAGTTTTTAATGACGTCAGAGATTGATAAACAACCAAAGCAGCAAGAAGCACGTGAGCTCACAGATGCAGCCGTGCGTCATGTAGAACAAAATAGTGCTTGAAAACAGTGGCCAGAAGCAGGGGTTGGGCCTGTACTATCAGCCAGTGGGAAATATTAAAGCTCCAAATGGGTCAGACTGCAGGACGCTGGGCTTAAGCATCAGCCTCCCTTGTGTTCAATTTGGGAGACTTCCAATGGGTCCAACTCTGCCAATGACCCTTCCCCAAATGGCCCTCAGATATTCAGTTCTGTGCTTTCATCCAGCCTTGAGCTGACACCTCTAGAGCTTTACATCAGAGAAATCTGCCTAGCAGGCAACATTTGCATCATCTTCCTCCTTAGGTCGTTTTACCAAACCGTAATCTTTGTAATGCTTAACCCTAAATTATTTGAATAAAAATTGAATTATTGGGGCCCTCTACATTTTCAGCATTTGATATATATATATGATATATAATTGTATATATGGCATAATATATATATATATTTGTCACATATAGTGTGTATATGCTTGTGTATGCTTATAGATGAATGATACATGCATAGTTCCTACAGTTAAAAAATTTGCAATTTGGGGAGAAAAGTAGGCAATAAACAAACAAACAAATGTGGATGAATAAATATATAAACCTACTAAGAAATAATGGAGCTAATTTTAGTGGTTAAAGTAATAACTTTAATGTACTAGCAGTGTGAGGACCCGGAAGCAGAAACCACTGAGGAACTGCTGGTTGGCTGGCTTTTCAGCTAGTTGGAGAAGAAAGTTTGAGTTGTGGGTAAGTTGGCTGTAGACATTTCCCCAGATTCTTGCAGAAGAAGTGGCAACAGGAAGGGGAAGGAGGTGGGGTGACTTCCTGCCTTCCCTAGATTATTTGGGTAACATTGGCTTCCACACAAAGATGGTTATTCTTCAAAGGATTACAGCTGAAAGAGGGAGCGATTCTCAGCTTGTTCTCTCAGAGGCTTTCATCTTGTGAAGACCTTTGCTTAGAGTGAGGATGCTTTTGCTCCAGAAACGTGTTCATTTTGCTATTTTGTTGAAGCTCAGGCCAATCTTACTTTTCTGAACAGATCTATACAAACTTCCTGCAATCCTGAGTCCCTCAAAAGTGAGCAATTTGCTGGTTGATTACAGTTTTAGGGCTGTAGAACTCTTAATAATTTTTTACCTTTTAAAGGTAAAGAAACTTAAAATTTTGTGTAAAATTGAACATTTTTTTTATTATGAGGAACTACTTTATTTGTCCTCCTTCTCCTCCCCCTTTTCCTCTTCTTCTTCCTCCTTCTCTTCTTCCTCCTGTCTTCCTCCTCTTCTGGACTCATTCTGTAGATCAAGCTTACCTTGAACTCAGAGATTCTCCTGCTTCTGCTTCCTGAGTCCTGGGAGTGAAGCTGTGTACCATACCTTTTTTTGTCCAAAAAATTAGGCTTGTATGGAAATCAATGTAAAACTCAACAGGGTCTAGAAATAAACTGTCCTTATTTCTGGTTTCATTGCATTACATAAAAACGGCAATAGGAACCCACGGTTTGTTCTGATCCATCACGGGAAACACTGTGGACCTGGTGGACTTCTGGTCTATCCCCCAATGGCTACAGTACTTTAAAGCAGATTTCATAATGGGTCTTCATTTTGGACCATCTTTTCTGACCCTAATCTTTTAAATCTGCCCAGATTTCTGTAGCCACTGTGTAGACCACCAAGATTCTTAGCCATTCTCACTCTGCTCTGTCTAGGTAGTTTTATGAAGTCACTTCTTCTCAGGACCTTGTGTCCTGGTTCTCTCCGGTAGAGACACTTGAGTTTCCCACAGTTTCCCAATATTCATTCACCTTCTCCTGTGCATTTCTTTGGGCTCCTTTTCAAATGTCTTAATTGCTAAGACAGCTCTCTTTTCTTTTGCTGCCCTCTTTAAGACCTGTTAAATCTGGGTGTGTCGTTCTCTCTTATGTCACTTTATCTGACTTTTACGATCTAATCCTCCCGTAATATTTACACAGATTATTACATTTCAAACTTTCTTTTCATAAATAGGCCTTTCCCCTCTAGCATAATCAATTTACCTTTCTTTATTCTCATACAAGATGTGACTTTTTAAAGCATGTGTGTCTACTGAATTCCAGGATCAATCTTTTTTTTTAATAATAACACATTTTTATTGAAAATTAAAAATAATTCATATTACATCTCATTTTCTATCCCATCCCATGCATCCTCCCATTCCTCCCTCCCTCCCACTTTCACCCCAATCCCCCTTCCCTATGACTGTGGCTGGGGGGACCTCCTCCCCCTGAACCAGGATCAATCTTAAGCTTTTCAATCATACTTCTTTTGAAAAGATCCAGAATCCTTGTGCATGCAAGAATTTAAATTTTTTCCTCATGTCATACTTAAAATAAGTGCAATCTTCTCCTTTTACTTTTAATAAAATAAATAAATAAGACCCACTATTTTCTTACTTACGACTGATAGAAGGCTGAATTTAGGTGTCTGAAGTCTCAAGACATCATTAAAATTAAAGAACAACCCTGAGTTGTCCTTTGAAAGCCCGTTGGCTCATGTGTTGGAGCTTTTGGTTCTAGCTGGTCGCTCTGTACTGGGAGGTTGCAAAGCCTTTAGTCGATGGAAACTTGCTGTAGGAAGTGGGCCACTCCAGGCGGGCCTTGAGGTTTTACAGCATTACCCACTTCCTGTCCACTCTTCTTCTCCTTCTTGACTATAGACACAATATGGCCAGCTGCTTCCTGCTCTTGTCCTTTGCCTTTCCTGCCACAATGGATGATGTGTCCTTTTAAACTGTGAATCCAGATAAACCCTCCCTCCCCCAAGTTGCTTCTCATAAGGCATTTGGTTACAGCAAGAAGAAAAAAAAATTACTAATGTACCTAGTCACCTTGAGTATGTACAAAGGGGTTTCTTGGACTCCATAGTGACATCACACAAAATCCAGCCACAGATCTCTATGGTCTGCAACCAGAATGTTCAGCTGTGGGAAGATCCATCATCACCAAAGGCTGAGGTAATAACACCCTGCTCCTGACTGCCCAGTAACCCCATATGAAGCCATGACCCTGGTTCAACATTAATCTGGAAAATTGTTGCCCGTTAAAGCCCAGGCCTGGCTTGTGTGTCATTCAGTAAATATTGCTCCAGTAAAGATGGCCCCAAGAGTGTTTGTTTAAAATCCGAGTGGCCCTGTGTGCCTCATCTTAGATACTGTCCATGGATCAAAGCAGCCATAAGCCCCAGTGACTGGCCTGGGCTAGCACCTACTAAAAGTTATTTACAGTGACTTGTTAAGGTTATATGAGATTTTTTAAAAATGAAACAACTGGCCGTGCATATACAGTGTAAGACCTAAGTCATTAAGGTAAAAATCTCACAGTAGAAATCCCATATACTCAATGACTACAATTCCTATGCTTCACAATTCTCTCTCTCTCTCTCTCTCTCTCTCTCTCTCTCTCTCTCTCTCTCTCTCTCTTTCTCTTTCTCTCTGTCCCTCCACGATGTCACAGCTCAGTGCTTACACTTGCGGGGTTTGAAGGAAACCAACTACGTGGCACTCATTAATATATAGACAAATTCCAGTAGGTTTGAGGATCATATTTTTGATGTCTTTATTATTGCTACCATATTTAATTATGCAGACTACTAAATTCAGTGTGGTTTTTCTACATAGGCTCCACTCTTTGAGAGTCCTCCTCCTTCTAATGGATGAGGCTGATTCAGAGAGCCACTCACATTTGGAAATGACTGGGCACAGGAGGCATTTGTCCCATAGAGCTGTGGCCACTGTTGGATAACCCAAAGAGTCCTGTCTTGAAAATCTACTCATGGACCATCTAGGGGAAAAAAAGGCAGAGCCTTCCCTCCCTTCCATATCTGAGTCCCAGTAAAGTAGCCCAAGGGGCGCGGGGAAATCTATTAAAACAGTACTGAGTATCACGGCACAAGCCTGTAAGCTCAGAAATTGAAAAGCTGAGGCAGGAGGATTTCCATGGGCTTCAGGCCAGCCTGGACTACATTGCAAGACCCTGTCTCTAAAACAACAATAACAACAAAACAAGATTGCACTGATTTTGCTTTTGGCTGGCTTGGAACTCGTTATGGAGCCAAGAGGACTTTGAGGTTGAGATCCTCCTGTTTCTTCCTCTCAACTGCTGGGATTATACGAAGGTGTTACCTCGCTTGGTCTTTATGTTGCGTTGGGAATGTACCCAGGGTCTCTCACATGCTCGGCAAACATTCTACCAACTGACCTTTATCACTATCCCTAAAAAGAGTTACTTTTCAATTCTTTGATGGTCAGTGAGGTAGGAAACCACTTCCTATCGATCTTAGGACTTGAGAGAGAATAATTCGACCTTGAAGAACACCCTGGTTCTCCCTTTGCCTGTGACACAGAGACATTCTCAAAACTGCAATGGTCTACGGAGTCCTTAATCAAATGGACAATGTTAATTCATGGCAGACTGGTGACATCAGCATAATTATATCTTATCTCTGACCCTTTTAGTTGGTAAGGTTCATGAGTAGTAGTAATAACTTACATTTATAAGGAGCCGCACGACTTGCAAATAGCAGGGTCACGCATTACCTCATTCCCTTTAGCCAGCATAAATGTGGTCCTAGTACAGAGAAAGGAATGATTCCAGAAAATTTATGACCTTTTGCCTAATGTCCTAACAGCTAATAAAGATGCAAGGAGTGTGGTCCAGGCTTCTGTTGGGAAGCAAGCATCTTTCTTAGCCTTTCCCTCTTAGGACTTTAACAATTTCAGAGGCGTGGTCATTAACAGCGTGGGTCTGGGAGACAGGAAAGGGGGATGCAGAGGAGAACCCTGGAGCCTCTTTGCCCCAAAGAGAATGGCGAACACGCGAAGGGAGGTTGATTTTGTCTCACAGCTTTTTTAGAGTTTTCTGGCCACAGTTGATCACCTTGATTTATGAGCCTATGGTGAGGGAGAAAAACATGGTGGCACAGACATGCGGAAAAGGCTACCTTCTTTGTGGTAGACAGGCAAAAAAAAAAAAAAGAGCAAAGACCGGAAGGAGGTGACAATAAGATCTGTCCCAGGACCTGCCTCCTTACTCCAGCTAGGTCCCACCTCCTAACAATTCCATAACCTTCCAAAATAGCACCCTAGCCTGGACCAAACATCCAACCCACAAGCTTCTAGGGAGACACTTCATGTCTAAATAATGACAAATAGGAACAACAAATACTTTGT
The DNA here is from genome assembly GCF_964271855.1 of Acomys minous. Classification (NCBI taxonomy): domain Eukaryota; kingdom Metazoa; phylum Chordata; class Mammalia; order Rodentia; family Muridae; genus Acomys; species Acomys minous. Next base: position 12,087,829 of record NC_140495.1, on the reverse strand, counting down.
ACGTAAGTGAAGAATTACCTGGAACTGAATGTTCCAACTGACTCATGAGTTACTTACAAGTTAGGGTTTTTGTTTTCTTTTCCAAGTCAGGTGATAGTTTATCACAGGCATACAAAGCCACAGAATAATCCATTAGTAAACAAACGACCTTTAGCAAGGTACAATATGCTTGATTACTTCTATTCAATGTGGCTGTAATACTGTCTCAGGCCTTCGGAGACTCATTTAAACCACTTTATCAAACACGAAAAAAATCTCCCGAGTTTAACAAAACATTGGTTTGTTGGGACAGGAGACATCAAATTGTAAAGGTGGAAATTGGTCTATTTGCAGGGCTGCTGTCAAAGTGACTCAGACCGCCTGAAAGAACAACATTGAATTTGCTCATAAATCAATCACCATCATAATGAATATGTATGCTCCAGGTTCAGCTTCAGAAAATAAGGTGAGAGTGGTTCAAGTAGACACCTGCTGTTGACATTTGACTTACACACACACACACACACACACACACACACACACACACACACGTACACACACACACACACACAAATGTGCAGATGCACCTGCAACCACATGTACACATGCCCATCCCTACACACACACACACACACACACACACACACACACACAAATGTGCAGATGCACCTGCAACCACATGTACACATGCTCATCCCTACACACACACACACACACACACGGGGGGGTGTCACAGAAGCTTCATTTCTTCTTTCTTTTTGTCCAACAAAAGTGAAAAAACTACACTAAAACTTATACATATCTTTAAATATATAAGAAGCTTCCAGATTCACCTCAACCGAGCAGCCACTCAGCTGCAGGGACCCTTCTGTCTCTCACTTCCGGTGCTGGGATCACAGACACACGCTACTGTGTCCAGTTTTTACTTGAACCCTGGTCCCCACTCTTGTATAAAAAGCACATTACTGACTGAGTCATCTTTCCTGTTCCTATCATTTTTTTTAAGGTCTTCTGACTGCCTGCTTCATCCCCGTAATCTACAGACTCCACATTATATCCACTCTCTCTGCTTTTCATTACATTTCCAGCTCCTCCTGCCATGTTTCTCTCCAAAATCACCTGTTCCCTTTCTCAGTCTAAAGCCGAGGCTGCACAGCCCTGATGATCACGCTGAATGACTGTCATGGACTCTATCACTCTTCTGTCTTTTTGATATTTCCTTTTCCAAGGATGTTTCCCTTTATCTGGCATTTATAAAAGACTTCTTTCTTCATAGCTTGGCTGAACTGCCCCTTCCCCTCAGTAGCGCTCTCCCTGAGTCTCTGTTTTTGAGGAGAACCTCCTCCCGTTCTTCCCTGGGATTCTCCAAGGCTGTCACGAGCACTCGCCACAGACGACCATCGCTTTCTCTCATCAGATTCAGTGACGATCAAGGTCCAGGGCGAGTAAGGTGCTTTGAGTGAGAATGGGCCCCCACAGGCACTTATAGATGCAGGCTTAGTTTCCAGTTGGTGAAGCGCTTGGAAGGATTAGGAGGCGTGGCCTTGTTGAGGGAGAGCTTTGAGCTTTGAAAAGCCCACATCAGCCCTCTTACTCTCTCTGCCTGCTGCCTGAGATTGGGAATTAGCTCTCAGCTGCTTTTCCAGCATCATGCCTGCCTGCCCCCATGCCCCCATGCCCCCATGCCCCCATGTCCCCAGCCATGATGATGGACTAACCCTTGAAGCTGCAAGCAAGGCCCATTTAAATGCTTTCTTTTATCAGAGTTGCCTCAGTCTCGGTGGTGTCTTCTCACGGCAATAGAACACTAAGCAACTGAGACAGGAAAGGAAGTCTGTGTGTGTGGCTTATTACATGTTCAATAAAACAGGCTGTGTGGCAATGAGCACACACAACCACCAAAACCATGTTTAAATGTGCATCAAACGTGTACTTTCCTGTAAAAAATAATTCTGGGAGCTGGAGAGATGGCTCAGGAGTTAAGAGAGCTCTTCCTGGACATTCAAATTCAATCGCCAGCACCCATCTTTGGGGCTTACAACTTCCTGTAACTCCAGATCTGAGGGATCTGATGTATTCTTCTGGCCTCCCTCATATAGAGGGTACATCACACACACACACACACACACACACACACACACACACACACACACACACGGAGACATACACACATATAAATAGAAATAAGGGGAAATCTTTAAAAATAATTCTGCTTAGTTCCATCACTTAAGAAAAATTATATATCTTGAAGTATTTTCTCCTCCTCCTCCTCCTCCTCCTCCTCCTCCTCCTCTTCCTCCTCCTCCCTTTCCTCCTCCTCCTTTGATTTTACATTTACCACAAAATATTAATTCGAATCCAGGTGTGGGTGGGTTGTTCATACCTTTAGTTCCAGTACTGGGGTGTGAGGCAAGGGCATCGCCATGAGTTTGAAACTGGCCTGGGTTACGTGATGGATTCCAGCACAGCCTGGTCCACAGAGTGAGGTCTTGTCTCACCCCCACCCTGTGCCAGTCCCTCAAGTTTAGAGGTTAGGATAGTTTTCATCAGCCAAAATTGAATATTTTAAACAAAATCTCCTCCCCCCCTTCCCTTCCCAGCTCTTGCTCATTTTAAGAGACAAGGTCTGATGTGTAAGTTCAGGCTAGCCCGGTATTCAGGATCCACTGCTCAGCCTCCTAAATACTGGAATTACAGGTTAGACCACACCTGGCTCCCAGTCTTTCTTTTTGGCCTCGAGTTTCACTTGAAATAAGAAATAAGAACAAGCTTTAAATTTGGTCTTATTTAAAACATAATTTAGGATTATACTACTAAGTATAAAATAGCATAAAGAAATAAAACTTTTTGAAGTTTAAGTTATATATCAATTAATATTAAAACTTGAATAGACTATGTTAAAAGTATATTTATCAGGGAAAGTGTCTTCTGTACTAAGAAATCCCACTCTAATTTTTTCAATGTCAGTTAAAATTGTAAAAGCAATTTTGTTATTTGTCTTCCTTGAGAATGTTACTGTGATTTTTTTCCCCTAAAAAAGTTATCTCAAATTCTCACATGTTTTTGATGAGGCATTAACATCACTTTAAAATCTCCAAATGAAAAATAAACAGGCTGACGCAGTTTTCTTTCCATCCAGTAGTTTCCATTTTACTATAATTGCATAAATTCTGTCTCCTTCTCCTAAACTTTTGTTTTCCAGCTACTTTAGATATTGCTGGCTGAAATGAGTCTGAATTTATTCAGGGAGAGAAATAAAAAGGAGACTTCTTTAGTCAATTTTAAAATATGATTATTTTTCTAGACATCAATTGCACGTGCCAAGTTTGATGTCTGCAGCGAGACAGTCTTTTAGATTGCTCCCACAAATCTCCTGCGAACACAAAGCGATGCAGTCCACACATGTTCCTCTGTACCATCTGACAGTCTCTGTGTTGGAATATTCTAAACACATTCCTGCTTTCCATCCCTCCCCCACCCCTGACTCCCCTTTTATTCCATGGGCATGCTCACAACTACCTCAGTCTCTGCATTCAGAGCATGTCTTCAAACACATCTCCCCAAAGGAGTCCCTCGGATGCACATCCTCTTCTTGTTATGTACCGACTCTTTGATCTTTTTGCCTTATTACCCATTATAACTGCCTTATCATTTCTCCCCGCATGGTCTTACTTATTTGCTTTCTGTGGTAACCGCTGACTGTGACCCCCCACAAGGACAGGTGATGTGTTTCTCTTTGGCTACTACAGTATCATCACCACCTAGCACAGACATATTCTATGTCAAAAATGTTTGATAGAAATATAATTATACCACATATAAAATTTAATTTCTAGGAGATCCATTAGAAGTACAAAGAAGCAAAATTTTAATAAGCATTTTATAGATCTATAAGATATATCCAATTCCATATCAAGGTTATTCGATATAAAACGTTATTGGTGAGATGATTTATATTTTTATTGCCTTAATAGTCTTCAGAGCCCACATTTATTTGACACTGAAAACACAGCTACTTATGGACCATCCATTTTTCTTGTGATCAGTGGCCACATGTGGCTAGTGGCTGCTTCTGTGTTGGGGAATTTGATTCTAGCTTCTCACGACGTATCTGCTGACTGCATGGGCGTTGCATTCTATTGACCATGGGCATGACGTCAAGGCCCTGTGCAAGTCCCTGCAGATGTAGTTTACCCTTTACAGATATGCTTGGCTTCTGTGTGTTCCACATCTGAGTTAACCCTGGCTGGCTACGGAGGATTGCCCTTGGATTCTGGGGCTACATTTTTGCTCAGAGACGTGGGACTGTCTATGAATGTTGCATTTCCATTACCCGGACTGTAGAAGACCTGAGTAGACTAAGAGTAGTTGATGTGGAAACAGAAGAGCCGAGCTCTTTGGCTTCCTCACTTGAGAGCTCCCTGAAGATCTGGTTGAGCTCAGGACATTGCCTGAAACCGCCATTTTGGTTCCTTCTTCCCTTTCCACACTGCATCTCCCTCTCTTGTCACCCCCAACACTTCTCTACAGATTTCTCCAGGCTTTCTGGTAAGGAAGAACCTGCTGGTGAGTCAATGGTTCTGCTTCTGGAGTACTCAGATGGTGAGGTGGTCTCATGCACAGCTGTCACTGATGCATAGGCAAGGGAGGGTCGGATTCCATGTTGGGAGCAGCCATCATGATACTGGAGTTTCCTGTCTCAATTACAAGACACAGACTAAGACTTCCTTTTCCTCAAATGTAGTAAATTTGTTTTCTCATCCCCCTGTTTTCTGTGGCAACTACTATACTTTTTGTTGTTCATGGATACATTTCTTAAACAAATTCACCACATATTTATACATGTGTTATATCAATAAACTACATGTGTGCTTCACTTTTTTCCTTCCTTCCTTTCTTTCTTCCTTTCTTTTTTTTTTTTTTTTTTTTTTTGATATAGTATCTTGATATATTGCCCACACTAGCCTCAAATTCGTGATCCTCCTGCCTCAGCCTACTAAGTGCTGGGATTACATGTATAGACTGCCATTCCTGGCCAGGATGTATGCATGCATGTAGTACAGTCATCCATTTAGTTCCTTTCTCTTTATATTTATATATTTTTATAAATTCTAAATGTGTTCATGACTAATTGTATTCATTAATGCAACTCAATATATTTTATCAATTAAGTGTATATTTCAAATCACTTTTCTTCCCTTTGTCAATTTAACTCCTACCTGTCTCCTCTCTCTAGGTCCTTGATAAGACTATCTGTGTAAGTTTTGCCTGACAAATTACTTTGGCCCTGACTATATAAGTGGAAAGTAATTGCAATTTTGAATCTAAATATGTTTAGTTAGGGCTACTATTGCTGTGATGAAACACCATGACCAAGCAACTTGGGAAAGGAAAAGGTTTATTTCACACACACTTTCCTACAACAAACAGTTCAACACGGAAAGCAGTTAGGGCAGGAACTCAAGAGGCAGGAACTGATGCAGAGGCCATGGAGGGGTGCTTCTTACTGATTTGCTCATCATGGCTTGCTCAGCCTGCTTTCTTATTGGAAGCCAGGACCACCAGTCTAGGGATGGCACCACCCACAATGGGCTGGGCCCTCTCCCATTAATCACTAAGAAAATGCCTACAGGCTAGTCTCATAGAGATATTTTCTCAATTGAGGCTGTTTTATTGATATAAAACTAGCCAGTGCAGAATCTACATGCCTTTATTTTTTTGTTCTTGCTGTTCTTGTGAGATAGTTTTACCATGCAGTTCAGCAGGCAATCCTCTTGTCTCAGCCTCCCTAGTGCTGGGACTTCAGGCATGTGTGATCCATCACCCCGGGTGGGACATATGTTCTTTATCTAGGCTCTAGAATGGGTCTCAATTTAAATGTTTGTGCACTAATGTACAGATATGTCTGGGAAGGAGACCTGGAGCTTTCATCAGCATCCCAAAAGACACCTATGGTAGTTAAGCATTAGGATCAGCTGTGCAAGCATGCATTGTGTGATATATTTGCATACATGCAGTTTCCTCTTTGCAGCCTCTCATTGTTTTATTAGTAGTCAATTAGTCACCAGTTCTCCCACATGCTAATTATCCAAGGGCTGGGCCCCAGCTTCACCCCTGGCTAATCCCCTGCTGCCTAGTTCAGCAGGACAGGAAAGCAGTCATTAATAGCTTCCTTTTGAAAGATGACTGTTTTCTCTTTTGTGTTTAGGAACTCTCAGTGGAGCTGATTTAATATTCTCCTACTTCTGTCTTTGACCCTCTTCTGTTAGATCTTGGGGGAGTTTCAGGACAAAGATCTTCCTTCCTCAGTCCAGATGACACATAAATCACTTTGGACCAGTTTATAAACCTGGATGCCCTGGGCAGGCACCGGCCTGGATGACAATATCCACTATGTCCTCATCTGAGGAGTCCAGCATCCTCTATGCTAAGCCAGGAGTGTTAGGCACACATCTGGGATTCTTATCACTGGTCACTGATATTATTTTGTTCAAAATTCTGAGTTAATTGGCAAGTTTCTTTTTTTTTTCCTTCATTAATTAATTTAATTAATCACTTTACAGTCTGGTCACAGACCCCCCCCCCTTCTCTCCTCCCAGTCCCATTCTCACATCCCCTCCCATAGTCACTCTCCCCTTCCCCTCATAGAAGGCTACCAACCCACCTGGCACATCAAGTCACTGCAGGACTAATAAGTTCCTCTCCCACTGAGGCCAGCCAAGGCAGCTCAGCTATGGGAAAAACGATCCAAAGGCAAGCAACAGAGGCAGAGACAGCCTTCCGTTTAGCCTTTTGATATTCCTCTGTTGAGAATTCTCTGTTTAGCTCTGTACCCCATTTTTAATTGGATTATTTTGTTTGTGTTTAATTTCTTGAGTTCTTTATATATTTTGGGGATTAGCCCCTCTGTTGGATGTAGGGTTGATGAAGATCTTTTCCTAGTTTGTAGACTGCCATTTTGTCCTACTGATAGTGTCCTTTGCCTTGCAGACACTTTTTAGTTTTATGAAGTCCCATTTATTAATTGTTGATCTTAGTGCCTGAGCTGTTGATGTTCTGTTCAGGAAGTTGCCTCTTGTGCCTATGCATTCAAGCTATACCCCAATTTCATTTAATGTTAGATTTAGTGTATCCGGTTTTATGTTGAGGTCTTTGATCTACTTGGACTTGAATTTTGTGCAGAGTGATAAATATAGGTCTATTTACACTCTTCTACATGCAGAAACCCAGTTAGACAGGCACCATTTGTTAAAGATGCTTTCTTTTTTCCATTGTATGATTTTGGCTTCTTTGTCAAAAATCAAGGGTCTGTAAGTGTGGGTTTATTTCTGGGTCTTTGATTAAATTCCATTGATTGACCTGTCTGTTTTTATGTCAATACCATGTGGGTTTTATTATTATTTCTCTGTATTACAGCTTGAAATCAGGGCTGGTGATACCTCCAGAAGTTCTTTTATTGTTCAGGATTGTTTTAGCTATCCTAGAATTTTAATTTTTCCATGTGAAGATGATAATTGCTCTTTCAAGGTCTATAAAGTGGTGGTAGTGCACACCTTTAATCCCAGCACTTGGGAGGCAGAAGCAGGCACATTGCTGTGAGTTTGAGGCCAACCTGGTCTACAAAGCGAGTCCAGGACAGCAAAGGCTACACAGAGAAACCCTGTCTTGAAAAAACAAACAAATGAATGAATGAACGAATTATGTTGACATTTTGATGGGATTGCATTGAATCTGTAGATTGTTTTTGGTAAGATGACCATTTTACTATGTTAATCCTCCTGATCCATGAGAACAGGAGAACGTTCCATTTTCTGGTATCATCTTCAGTTTCTTTATTCAGAGACTTGGAGTTCTTGTAATACAAGTTTTCTACTTGCTTAGTTAGAGTTACACTAAGATATTTTATATTATTTTTGGATATTGTGAAGGGTGTTATTCTTTAATTTCTTTCTCAGCCAATTAATCACTAGTATAAAGGAGGGCTACTGATTTTTTGAGTTAATCTTGAATCCAGCCACTTTGCTGGAGGTGTTTATCAGCTGTAAGAGTTTTCTGGTAGAATTTCTGGGGTCACTTATATATACTATCGTCTCATCTGTGCATAGCAATACTTTGACTTCTTCCTTTCCAATTTGTATCCTTTCATCTCCTTTAGTTGTCTTATTGATCTAACTGGAATTTCAAGTACTATATTGGATAGCTATGGAGAGAGTGGGCAGCCTTGTCTTCTCCCTGATTTCAGTGGGATTGAGTTAAGTTTCTCTCCATTTAATTCGATGTTGGCTATAGGCTTGCTATATGTTGCCTTTATTGTATTATGTATGTACTTTGTATCCCTGCTCTCTCCAAGACTTTTAGCATGAAGGGATGTTGGATTTTGTCTAAGGCTTTTTTTATTATTATCATTATTTTGGCATCTAATGAGTTGATTGTGTGGGTTTTTTCCTTTTGGTTTGCTTGTTTGGAAAATTACATTAACAGGATTTTCATATCGAACCATCCTGCATTCCTGGGATGAAGCCTACTTGATCATGGTAGAAGATGTTTTCAAAAATTAGTCTGAAATTCTCTTTTTTTGTTGTTGAGTCTTTGTGTGGTTTAGGTATCAGTGTGATTGTGGCCTCATAGACTGAGTTTGGCAATGTTCCCCCTGTTTCTATTTTATGGAATAGTTTGAGGAGTATTGGTATTAGCTCTTATTTGAAAGTCTGGTAGAATTCCCCACTAAAACTATCTGGCCCTGGCCTTTCATTGGTTGGATATTTTTAATGACTACTTCTATTTCCTTAGGGGTTATATGTCTATTTAAATTGTTTTCCTGAATTTGGTTTAATTTTGGCAAGTGATATCTATCAAGAAAACTGTCTATTTCATTTAAATTTTCCAATTTTGAAGTAAGAGCTAATGATTCTTTCCTTTTCATTGATGCCTATTGTTATGTCTCCCTTTTCATTTCTATTTTTGTTTGTTTAGATATTGTCTCTCTGCCTTTTAGTTACTTTGGCCAAGGGCTTGTCTATCTTTTTTATTTTGTCAAGGAGTCAGCTCTTGGTTTTGTTGATTTTTCAGATTGTTCTCTTTATTTCTAATTGATTTATTTCTTACTGATTTCAGCCCTGAATTTGATTATTTCCTGACATGTACTCCTATTGGATGTGTTTGCTTCTTTTGTTCTAGAAATTTCAAATATGTTTTTAAACTGATAGTATGAGCTGTCTCCAATTTCTCTATGAAAGCACTTAGTGCTATAAATCTTCCTCTTAGAACTGCTTTCATCGTATCCCATAGTGTGTTGTGTCTTCATTTTCATTGAATTCTAGAAAGTCTTTAATTTCTTTCTTTATTTCTTCCCTAACCCAGTGGTCACTGAGTAGGGAGTTGTTTAGTTTCCATGAGTTTGCAGAGCTTCTGTTGTTTCTGTTGCTGTTCAAGTACCGCTTTAATCCATGGTGGTCTGATGAGATACAAGGAGTTATTTAAACTTTCTTGTATCTGTTGAGGCTTGCTTTATGACTGATTACATGGTCAGTTTCAGAGAAGGTTCCTTGAGGTGATAAGAAGAAGGTATACTCTTTTGGTTTGAGTAAAATTTCTATAGATATCTATTAGGTCCATTTGATTCGTAACATATGTTACTTTTGTTATCTTTCTGTTTATTTTCTGCCTCAATGATCTGTCCATTGGTGAGAGTGGGTGTTGAAGTTTCCCACTATTAATGTGTGTGGTTCAAAATGTTATTTAAGTTTTAGTAATGTTATTTTACACATATGGGTACCCTTGCGTGGAGATGTCATCTTGGTGAATTTTTCCTTTGATGAGTATAAAGTGTACTTCCTAATCTCTTTTGATTAGTTTGGGTTGAAAGTCTTTTTTATTAGATACTTGCTTCTTGTGTCCATTTATTGGGAAAATCTTTTTCCAGACTTTTACTCTGAGCTAATATCTATCTTTGTTGCTGAGGTATGTTTCTTGTATGCATCCGAATCATGGGTCCTGTTTCACATTCATTTTGTTAGCCTGTGCCTTTTTATTGGGGAATTGAGTCTATTGATATTGAGAGATATTAATGGCCAATGATTGTTAATTACTATTATTTTGATGTTGTTGGTGGTAGAGTATATGCATGTATATGTGCATGTGCCCGTGTGTGTGTTCCCCCTTATTTGGTTTTACCTGTGTGGGGTTATTTATTTCCTGTGTTTTCTTGGTTGTAGTTAAACTCCTTGGGTTGGAGTCTTCCTTCTAGATTTTCTGTATGGCTGGATTTGTGGATAGATATTATTTAAATTTAGTTTTGTCATGGAATATCTTGTTTTCTCCATCTATGGTAATTAAAAGTTTTACTGGTTATAGTAGTGTAGACTGGCATCTGTTGACTCATAGAGTATTCAGTATATCTGCCCAGGCCCTTCTGGCTTTAATAGTCTCTGTTGAGAAGTCAGGTATAATTCTGATAGGTCTACCTTTGTTACTTGGCCTTTTTGCCTTGCTACTTTTAAAATTCTTTCTTTGTCCTGTACACTTAGTGCTTTGATTATTATGTGGCTGGAGAATTTTCTTTTCTGGTCCCATCTATTTGGTGTTCTGTTAGCCTCTTGTATGTTTATAAGTATCTCTTTCTTTGGGTTGGGGAAGTTTTCTCCTATGATTTTTAAAAATATTTTCTAGGCTTTGTATCTTGGAATAATCTTCTATTCCTATTATTCTTGGGTTTGGTCTTTTCATAGTGTCCTAGATTTCTTGGAAGTTTGTGTCAGGAACTTTTTAGACTTAACATTTTCTTTGATGGATGTATCATTTCTTCAATGGTATCTTCTATGGCTGAGATTCTCTCTTCCACCTCTTATATTCTGTTGGTGATGCTGTGTCTGTAGTTTCTGTTCTCTTCCCTAGATTTTCATCTCCAGGATTCCCTTAGTCTATTTTTTCTTTATTGCTTCTATTTCCATTTTTGGGTCTTGAACTGTTTTATTTATTTTCTTCACCTCTTTGATTGCATTTTTCTGTATTTCTTTAAGGAATTTATTCATTTCCTCTTAAAGGTCTCTATCATCTTTTATACAGTTGAATTTAAAGTCATCACCATGTGCTTCAGTTGTGTTAGGATATTCAGGGCTTATTGTAGTAATATAGCTGGGCCCTGGTCGAGCCATACTGCCCTGGATCTTGTTGACTGTGTTCTTACTGCAGGCCTTTAGCCATTCAGCTGTCTCTGGTTGTGGCTGGATGTTCCTGATGCAGAACTCATCAGGAAAGTAGTGAGGAGCCTTGGACCTGCCAGTGGAGCTCAGGGGAAGAGCACACCTCTGTTGGCAGTGTACCAGGTGAAACAGGCAGAGAGGGAATTAGTAGCTATAGTTCTAAGCTGATGTTCCTGGAGACACCACCACACCTGCTGTAGGCCTCCTCAGGAATGCATGTCATGCAGGCCCAGGGACAGAGGGCAGCTCACCTCTGCTGGCTGTGCCTCAGGTGGGTCAGGCAGGCTTGACAAGTTTCTTAAAGTGGTGAGTAGCCACACTAATTTAGCCAACGAAGTATCCTATTACTGTCATCAATGTGCTACTAGAAGAGAAGAGAGTGGCCGTTGTTCCCCTTCTCTGGGAAGTGTAAAGAATGCCTTGGGGTGATTGTAATGCCCATGGCAGAGACCACTGCCACTGCTGGAGTACAGTGTGAGTGGGCAGTGTGCTTGATCAGGAATGATCACCACTGGTCCATCCTAAACAGACACAGGCAGGAAGCATCTATATAGGAGAAGCAAAGGTTTTAAGGCAGGCTGATGGAAAATATCCTAACGCTTCCAGTCTGTTCTCTCAGTTTATGCCACCTGCCACCCACTTATTTCAGGACAGGTGTTTTGGTAGATCGAAGGTGCAGTTAGAATAAAATGTCTTGCTTCAATCTCTCTCTCTCTCTCTCTCTCTCTCTCTCTCTCTCTCTCTCTCTCTCTCTCTGTGTGTGTGTGTGTGTGTGTGTGTGTGTGTGTGTGTGTGTGTCTGTCTTTCTGTCTCTCTCTGTCTTTCTCTCTGTGTCTGTCTGTCTGTCTGTCTGTCTGTCTCTCTCTCTCTCTCTTTCTCTCCCTCTCCCTGAGGGTGTGTGTGTGTGTGTGTGTTGAGCATACATGTATATGTCCATGTTTGCATGTGACTGGGCATACATGAACATGTGTGAGGCTACATATGCATGCATGTATGGAAGCTATAGATTGACATCAGGTGTCTTCCTTGATCACTCTCCACTGTACTTACTGAGGTAGGGTCTGTCAGTGAGCCCAGAACAGGCCAATTCAGCCAGTCTATCTCTCTGAAAACTTGCCCTAGGAATCCGATGTTCTCTGCCTCCCAGCTGACTGCTGCATCCATTCAGCTTTTGCATGGACCTGGGCTCTAAGCTGTCATCACAATTGTGCACCAAGTTCTTTACCCACTGACCATCTCCCCAGCCCCAGTCTCTTCCCCATGAAGTTTGTAGACTTGATAAGGTAATGGCCTTACAACCTTAAACAAATTCTTTCTCTCGCTCTGACTCTTAGCTTCTTAATTTTTACAACAAAAGCCAGCTAATCTCAGTGCTTATTTGGAACCAGGACATGAATCAAAGGGTTTTTGTTGTAGGTAGGGTGTACTTTGTATATAGCACAACCTATAAGGATCTGGGGATTAATGGTAAAAAAAAATATGAATGGTGATAGTCATGATAAGAAACCGTATTAAAAAGCTTTGACCCCACAGTCTGACTTATCTTCTAGAAAACATTGTTTTACAGGTAAGGAAACCAAGGTATACACAGATAGTCGTAGGTTGTTCCACTGTTAGGGTCTGACAGCTTTCTGTGTTCTAGAAGGCCTGAAACAACTCACTGAGCACTGATTCTTCTCACTGGACATAGACGTCAGCACGATACAGAAGGCAAGCAAGAGCTGTGTTAGGGGGACAGCTCAGAGAGAAAAGGCACTGTGTTAACCACTGTTCTGTTTCTGTGATTTATTGTTCTGGTGCCGTCTTTACACCACAACCAAGGCAACTCCGATAAAAAGAAAGCATTAGGTTGAGGCTTGCTTATAGTTTCAGAGGGTTAGTTCATTATAATCATGGCAAGGAATGTGACGGCACGCAGGCAACATGGCGCTGAAGAAGTAGCTAAGAGCTACTTCCTACATCCTGATCCTAGGAAAGAGAGAGAGAGACAGAGACAGAGACAGAGACAGAGTGAGAGCGAGAGCGAGCCACCAGATCTGGTGTGGGCTTTTGAAACCCCAAAGCCCACTCCAACAAGGCCACACCTCCTAATTCTTCCATGACAGCTCATCTACTGGACACCAAGCATGCACATGTCTGAGCCTATGGGGGTCATAGTCACTCAAACCACCAAAGGTGCTTGCCGTCAAGCCTAATGGCCTGAGTTTGATTCCTGAATCTCATGTGACAAAATTCATTCCTGTAACTTGTCCTCAAACCTCCACATGTGCTCCAAGGCACCCACAGACACTTACCCAAATAAATAAATGAGTGATTTTTTTTTTAAAGGACGTCTTTATGCTATTGTCAGACATATGACAAGGATTTTATGCCATCCCGTCTGTCATGCAGACCTGAACTTTCACTCCCATCCGGGTCAAGAGGACACTTGATGCTGTTTGAGGTGCTAGGCGTAGGAGCTCACAGTTAGCCGCACACATGCCTGCACAGTATGCACACGCCCATCCAGGCAGATTGGCTTCTCATTTGTTAGGCAATCGGGGCATCTCCCTGCCGCAGCCTCCCGCTCTGCAGAATTGGAAGGAGAACAACGAGCAAGCAGAACCCTATCAGACGCTTGAACACACAGATGAGAAAATGAAATTACAGAGCACCGAATTCACGTGAAGTTTGGCAGCTTGCGATGGACTCATTGGCCTGTAATTACTTTGAAATTGACAACAATATTGTAATTACCCTCAGAATTATAAATACAGCCCGAGAGTGTGCTAAGTGTGATCTAAAACAAGGACCACAGGAATGGCTTCCAGATGGGTTCTCACAAGCAGATGGAGACCATGCTCACTGAGTTCCCTGACTCCAAAAAAAAAAAAAAAAAAAAAAAAAAAAAAAATCTCAAAAGAGTGTGAGATGGAAGCCATGTCCCTGGTGAGGACTGAATCTCATTGTGTCCGCAGGCAGTACATCAAGAAGCAGGTAAGATTGTAAGGTTGGTGTTCTTTTGTTTGGTTGGTTTATTTCTCAAGGTAGGGTTTCTCTGTGTAGCCTTGCCTGTCCTGGACTCACTCTGTAGACCAGGCTGACCTCGAACTCACAGTAATCCCCCTGCCTCTGCCTCCCCGAGTGCTGGGGTTACAGGTGTGCACTGAGATGGTGGCTAAGGTTGGTGTTCTGTTAGATAAGACTGATGTACTTATATACGGAACACTAGAGGCGCCAGCACCCAGAAGGAAACCCACAAGGAGACTGGGAAGGCCACATCCTGTGACCCAGGGAAAGAACTGTCACCACCTCACCAGAAACCTGCCTGAGAGGCACCATCATCCTGGACCTTCAGGTCCCTGAACTGTGGAAGAATAAATGTTTGGTGTCTAAGTCACCCAGCTGGGAGTATTTGTTACAGCTGGCAGAGTCAACAGTGCAGCAACATTTTGATTAAATACCTTGAAGTGTCTCAAGAAGTCTGCAAAGATATAAGCAGGGGGGGGGGGGGAGGAAGGTGGTGTTCTTTTTTTATTAAACATTTTTTATTTTTTACATGTAAATTTGTATTATTACACATATATACAATACACATATACACATATATACAATCAGGAATTATGGTAGAGATCTGCATGGGCTGTACACAGGAAGAAGGTTGCATGACCTGTGGGACCCACCTTTCCAGGGGACAGAAGCAAGCCGTAGATAGACTAGCTTTTCAGAAGGAAGTCATTTAGAGTTAGGAAAAAGTGACACAGAGAATTCAAATCCAAATGTAAATAAGAAAACCAAACAATGAAGCAACAAGGCTTCAAGACAGACGCTGAATCCATGGGTATTTCTCTATGTGAACGTAGGTGCACGTGGGTTAGGGAGACACACTTTATATTTGATGAACGATGGTTGAATAGAGCCTGAAAGAAAGCTAGTGCAGAGTGAAACCAATAGTTTCCAAGAAAGTACAGTGATGCTCCAGGGGCCTGGCCTTCCAGAGTGTTGGGCTCAGGGCTAACACTGATTGTCTCGGCTTATAGTGTGTCTGCATGCCTGAAGGGCAGAAGGAAGAATGAAGCATACTCAGATTTTTCCTGGAAATAAACGACATGGACATCCCTTGAGCTCCTCGAAAGCCTGCTGTTAGGATAATAATCTCTACAGTATTCTGATATATGAGAAATGGGAACTAACTCACTTCTCATCTCATCTTTGGGACTGAAAGAAAAGAACTCACCTTAGCCAACAGTTAACAAGCAACCCTCTGTTTTCTTTCTTTAAGGATGACTGGTGAGCACATCTTTAAGGCCCACTCCATAGTGGGAAGTGCATAACCTGGCCAAGAACCCATGTTTGGGGAGCTCACAGACCTGGCGGGGCCCTGCTATTATCATCCTGCTAAGTGGACACCAAACTGGCCTCTGTGCCTAGACACAGCAGCCCTCAGAGCTCACTAGGGAAGTTTCTCTATGCAGTGCTCGGTGGTGAGCCCAGAAACTCGCAACTGGGCTAAGTGCGGAGAACTGTTCTCATCACAAAGGACATGTGTATACCACCCTCTGGGCTCAGGAACCATCATGGGGGAGGCGTGGGCAGACTGGAGCTGAACAAAGCTTTCTGTATACAGCTCACGCATTCAAAGCAGCTGAGGTTGCCCACCCAAGACCTGGCCAGGATCAAGCCAATCAACATGTTAGTACAGTGTGAGGTGGGGCTCAAGAACCTCCTCAGGATGGCTACAGGGTTGGGGTGGGGGAGCGTGACTCAGCTTTCTTTAAGGATGTGGCACATGCTCTGGTGCATGGTCCCAGTCATGAATTGGGCAGCACAAATTGGACTTAATGAATTTTTTTTTTTTAATGACACAATGTTGGGAGAGCATGTAGATCTTACTTAGGTTCGAGAGAGGAGTCGGGGTGAATGTTACCAGTGTGCACGGTATGAAAGTCTCAGAGTTAGTGAAAATATTATATATTATACTTAAAAGAAAAAGGAGGAGGTGGGGGGGGGAGGAGGGGACCATCCAGAGCAGAGAATGCTGAAATTGTACTGACAGGACAAGTTCACACTGCCAGAATCCAAGTCGTGACGTGGTATTGTAGCACAGGACCCACATCTCTTTCATAAGAAGTCATCTCAGGTTGACTTTGAATGGAAGAATCTCAGCGCACACTCTTCTGTGTTTGCTGGTTTGGTTTAGCTTTAATTCTATGGGCTCGTCTTCCTGTCTCTCAGGGCCAGGCTTAGCACCCTGCCTAGGGGCATTTGCGTCCTTGGCCTTCCTGGTTCTCCTCTCCCATGTCCAGCTGAATTATTTCTCCTCAAAAGACATCCTAAAATGGCTGTTTGTCTGCTACATGTGAGCTGCGCACAAGAAGGATTTCTCAGTGGAAGGGTTATTTCTCCCTTATATAAATACACATAGGATTAGAGATGGTGAGTCCTCGCAGCCCTGTGCCTGGATCCCGTCATCCTCTTAGCTCTGATACCGTTTTAAAAACAGGTGCTTCTCCTAAGGGTTCCGGAAAGAGGTTGTGGGGGGTCCAGAAAGGGAGGAAGTGATTCTGCCTCAGCAAAGGGAAAAGGCTGAGGCGGAGATCACCCCTGAAGAACTGGGAGGCTTTTAAACTCTTTGTCTCTCCACAGCCTGCTTGGATGATTTGGATGGAGTCTTGCCTTCACATTTTCCTTCTCCAGGCTCTAATGAATGATAATACTTCTCTAGCCTTCTATCTCGCGAGCTCATTGCCACGGAGCACAACTGTTGGAAAATGTTGAGCATTACAAAGAATTCCTTGAAAGCCAGTTCCCTGGCAAGACAATGAACTATTTTCTGTCTTTTCTTTCTGGTTTCTTTTCTCAGTATATCAGGGGCATTTAATGGGAAGGAATAATAAAATCCAGGTGCCTTATTATAAATACATAATAGCAAAATGACAGGCAAGGAGCAATTGTTCTGAGAATAAATGTTAAATACCAGGGTCATGATGCTAATTTCTAGTATTCATGATCTTTGGGTAAACACACAGAGTTCTAAACCTGCAAGAGTAACTGCGGGCATTGAGAGTAGCATGGCATCTCAAAGCCTCCTGTGCTTCCTGGTGGGAGAGAATGGTTTACGCTGTGGATAAGAAGCTGTTCTTGGGCTTCTTGGCTTTCCATCCTTGCTGGAAGATGAGTGGAGATGGCCTCAAAATACTTAGCCCAGATCACCCCCAAGGAACAGGCAGCTTTTCCAACTCCATGCCAAGAGGGCAGTAGGCAGCAATGTAAATGTGAAAGAATAGGTGTCTTGGCTTGGGGTCCCAGAGAAGGTTTGTGTGCGAGTGATGTATTAGGATGTGCTTCTAGAAGGATCCCGAGAAGATGCTGGAGAAGCCCCGAAGGGAAAGAAGTCAGCAAAGATGCACAGGAACCCGTTCTTAGCCTTAACCCACCACAATCTCTTGAGGCCAGCTGTGCCACGAGGCGGTGATGACCCTGGGAAACCTAGGGAGCAAGAAAGAGGCTTCACGCCCACATTTCTCTTCCTGGTGTCTCCCCAAGAATCCATAGTACATGCCTCTTGGCATGCTGACTTCTTATGGTGTAGGTAGATGGGATTGAAGAAGACTCAGGACGGTTGCAAACAAATGTTTGCTCTTCAGAGCAAAAGGGCAAGATGGCAGGCTGGTAAGATGGCTCAGAGGTTAAGGGCACTGCCTGCTCTTCCAAAGGTCCTGAGTTCAATTCCCAGCAACCACATGGTGGCTCACAAACATCTAATAATGTGATCTGATGCCCTCTTCTGGCCTGCAGGTGTATGTGCAGACAGAACACTGTGTACATAATAATAAAGAAATCTTTTTTTTTTAAGTGCTAGATGGTGTGCATGCACATGTGCGTAGGTGTAAAGAAGCCCAGGTGCATCTTGGTGGAGGAGGAGGCGGGTGTAGTGTCAGTAGTGTGACGACATCCAGGTTGGCTACTGAAGCAGGAGTAGAGGGGAAACCGAGTGTGCCTCACCAGGCTCCATGACAAGACCAAGTCCTCAACAAGCTTGCTGAGAGTGAGTCTAAAGTGCTTCTCTTAGGAGATGGTGGGACCCTGCTGTAAAGTCACAGCTGAGATACACAGGCCAGGTTTAGACCTGGAACCCCTGGGGTGAGTCTGTACCCTACGAAAGTGGAACCAACCTTTTGAGATGTCCTCCGAACTCAGACTTCTCTCTGGTCAAGCCTAAGCGTGTCATTCTATTGGGGAGGCGGGGGATAAGATGGTAGGGTACTTGCCACTCATAACTGGGAATGATTCTAGGGTAGAAAAGAGGGAAGGCATCCACACAACCTGTGCCTGGAGCTGATGACTCCCTTCTGTTTCTTTCTTTCTTTCTTTCTTTTTTGTTTTTGTTTTTGTTGTTGTTGTTTTTGTTTTTGTTTTTTGTTTTTTGAAACAGGGTTTCTCTGTGTAGCCCTGGCTGTCCTGGAACTCTCTTTGCAGACCAGGCTGGCCTCTGCCTCCTGAGTGCTGGGATTAAAGGTGTGCGCCACCACCACCACCCGGCTCCCCTTCTGTGTCTTATATCCACCCAAACCCTTCACAGCTTTTGTATTCATTGCTTCAAATTCATTGACTTTTTCCTTTTATTTCTACTCTATTTCTGTTCATGTCTGGTTCACTTACAACACATTAGCTTGATGGTCTAAAGATCTTGATGAGCGATTTTGCCACAGTGTGTAAGTAAGATTAAGAAAATTCACTTCAGACTTGTTTATTGAATGTTTCTTTATACAAGATAATTTCTGCCAAACACTGAAAGATTCAACGTCTCTTTTCTGATCCTTCTCCTTCAGGCACATACGGTGAGGAGCAGCTTTGTAGCTCTATCTAAAGTCTAGAAATAGGGAATCTCCTGGGAATGTGTTGCACATGCTAATTTAATAAAGCCCCCCTTTAAATAGCTAGTTAAAATACAGGACACAAATATGCTTGAGGCATGGTTCTACTAAAAACTCACTGATTTTCCAATTCCGTGTTTTCCTTTTCAAAGCCCAGCAATTCTACCAAAAAAAAAAAAAAATCTTAGCATTCTCTGCCAGCCACCATTCACTTACAGGAACATGAAGGCCCACTGGGGAGGGAAGAGAGGCATGCGGAAAACTGGGACAAGCTCGGGAATTTTCCCTAGCTCTGCCCTGGAGAGTCCCAGCTCTTTGAGATGGAGTATATCCACACAATGGGGGTAAGAGAATCAATTTTCCAATGTGACTTAGATGACAGATGTTCAGGGAAAAATAATCTCATCTCTCGTTCTTTCCCAGTAAAATGTTCAGCTTAAATTTCGTTTCTAAAGGTTTCTTTTATTTTTTGAAATTATAATATAATGACATCATTTCCCCCTTCCCTTCCCTCCTAACCCTCCCACAAGCCCTTCCTTGCTTGCCTTCAAGTTCATGGCCTCTTTATTTCACAGACTGTTGTTACATGCATAAACGTATATGTGCATATATACATATACACACACACGTGTGTGCGTGTGTGTGTGTGTGTGTGTGTGTGTGTGTGTGTATGCCTAAATACAACCTGCTTAGTCTGTTACTTGTATTCTGTTTTCAGGGCTGCCCATTTGGTGCTGGATTAACCAATTGGTGTGCTCCTCCCTGGGGAAGACTGTCTCTTCCACTCTCAGCATTCCTTAGTTGCTGGCCTCTCTTGTGTAGGCTTGAGGCCCCACGGTCTTCCCTGGTCCACTTTAGCATTCCTATTGTTGTCTTTGCTTAGCTCATGTTTAGACAGCCATGTTGATGAGAGTTTATGGGTGTGGCTTCTGACCTTACTAGGAGACAGACGGTCTTATAGCAGACTCCCTCTTCCTCTGGGTCTTAGAATCTTTCAGCCTTCACTTCCACAGTGATCCCTGGGCCTTATACGTGGCCTCCAGAGCTCTGCATTTTGATTGGTTGTGAAATTTTTAAACTTTGTATTCATTCTTTGTGAATTTCATATCATGTACCCCAAATCCCACTCATCTTCCTCTCCCCTCCTACCTGCCCTCCACCCTTGCAGCCTCCCCCCTGCAACAGAGGGGGGGAGATCTCATTATGCAAACTGTAGTGTGTGACAGTGTGTCCTACAGCATATCCTTTAGTCTACACTTCTTTGCTTGTAAATGTTTATTGAAATGGCTCACTGGTCTATGAGGCCTCTGGCTTCTGATGCTTTACCAATACTAGCACCTCCCTGGGACTCCCTGGTGATCTGTGGTTGCCCTGTGTCATGGAGATCCTGTAGTGTTTGATCTGTAGGACTAGCTCCTTCATGCACTCCAGCAGTTCATCAATGAGGTAGATGTTGGGATGGGTCTGAGAGGTATCTGAGCTGGTTAGCCCATAGGCTCTCCTACTTTCATGTCCTCAGGGCTGGCTCACCAGCAACCCCAGCAAACAGGGCCAGCTCTTCCCTGCTTCCCAGGTGAGGTACAGGACCTGCTCTCCCAAGTGTTGCAGCCAATGAAAGACATGGCCAGTTCTCCCATTCTCATGACCCCAGGGCCAGCTCTCCCACATGCCATAGAAGGCAAGGGATGAGGGAGGGCAGGAGAGCATCTCTCCCTCATCCATACTACTGCCTAGCAGATAAGAGGCAGGGCTGGCTCTCCTGCACTGCAGCCCTCAGGGCTGGCTCACCTGCAATCCCCATACCCACAGCCAGCTCTACTGTGCTGCAGCAGGTGAAGGGCAAGACCAGCTCTCCTGTTCTCATGACTGCATTGGGGTCAGTTCTCGTGTCTGCTGCCAGTGGTGAAGGCAAAATTGAGAGAAGAGATCTCCTCCTCATGGATGCTACTACATAGCAAACATGGCAGGGCCAGCTCTCCCATGCTCACGTCCTCAGGCCAGCTCACTTGAAACCCCCACAGCCAGGGCCAGCTCTACTTTGCTACACGGGGCTAGGAAGTAGCCAGGCCAGTGTAGTTGCATTAGAATAGATGAATATCAGCCCAGCTATAGTGCTTAAAGCTTATTAATAAATGTAATAGGTCTCCATGTCATTTTTGGGAGCTAGAACAGGCACAGAAAAGCCCATACCATATACTTTAACAGTGTCTCATATATTTGACCATGACAGAGCAACTTTAATAAACACATTTGTTTCATATCTTGTAATGCATAAGTAGAGTGCAGGTTTAATCTGGAATTTCAAATAAAATGCCATTTTCCCCATTAAACACATGCATTTATTATGCTGGAGTACGTGTGTCTATTCTCTTAGCAAGACTTTTGCTTCCTAACCCAGTCAACATGTGCCTCCTTTCCAGTTGCCAAGGAGACTAACTTTGCTAGCCCTCTCAGGCATTGCTGTAAGCTCTGATGGGCCCCCTGTGTGCATTCAGAGAAACCATTCACTTGGATGGTTTTCAACTGGAAAGTAGAATCAGCAATAACGGGGGGTGGGGGGTAGGGGCTGCCTAGATTGTTCTTCTTCAGGGACCCTGGAGAGCAGGAACTTTATTCCTGGCAGGAGCGAGGCAGAGTAGAATGACTGGGACTGTATTTCTTGGCTCACTGTGGGAAACCAGTGACTATCAGGGAAGGCTCGGAGGGAACGCGGAAGGAAGTGACAAAACATCTGGCTTCCCAAACCCGTTCTGAAGTAGAGCATACAAAACAGAAGTTTAAAAGGGCTTTAAGATGATGCTTAGAACACACTAAGATCAACATTCCAGGGCCGTGGGGATGGCTTAGATGGTAAACTGCTCACCTTGCAAGCATGCGGGCCTGATTTTGATGTCCAGAACATAATTAATGCTGGACATGGCAGTGTGGACCATAATCACAGAGATGGGGAGGCAGAAGCACAAGGGCCTTGGGCTTGCTGTCATGTTTGCGTAATCTAATTGGTGAGCACCAGGCCAATAGCGACTCCGCATCAAAGAAGGCTGGTGGCATTCCTGAAGATGACACCCAAGGTTGTTCTCTGACACACACACACACACACACACACACACACACACACACACACACAGAACACACACTGGCATATATACAAATAGACACATAGCTACAAATACATAGACCATTTTCAACAATATAGCTGACTCCTCCCAAGCAGGGTGGAGTAGCCTCTGTGGAGAAGTAGCCCCTGTGGAGGAGTAGCTCCTGTAGAGGAGCAGCCTCCGTGGAGGAGTAGCCCCTGTGGAGAGACATCTAAGGACAGCACTGGCAGACTGTAAATTGTCAGCCAAGAGCAATGCAGCAGCCAAGCTATACACGTTTCTGGTGTCAGAGACATAGCTGTGTGCAGAGGGACAGAGTGGTTATAATTCTATACAAAGCCTGGGAAGCACAGATTGAAAAGAGGTTGAATCCACACAGTAAATAAGCTGCATCCTAAGGAAAGAATTTGTCCTCTGTGCTTTGAAAGAGAAATGCCCCCAGCTGTTGGGCGCTTTGGGGGAAGGTTACGGAACCTTCAGGAGATGGAGCCTCGCTGGAGGAAGCATGGGGCTCTTCTCCGGATGTTCCTTCTCTGCTTCCTGAAGGTGGCGCGTTGTGATCAGACAGCACCTACTCCCACCTGCTGCCCTGTCTTCTCTACCTTTACAAACTCTATCTTACAGGAACTGTAAGCTGAAATAAACCCTTTCTATCCCAAGCGGTTCTATCAGGGAATTTTTGACAATGACAGGGGGGAAAAAAACCCTAGTACATTTTCTCTTGATAGACAGTCACCCAGGTTTTGAATATGAAAGTGAATATAAAACAAGGGGCTGGAGTGAAGATGCCCAGTGGTTAAGAGCACTGCCTTCTCTTCCAAGGACACAGGTTCCACTCCTCGTTCCCAGCAAGTACAATGGCAGCTCATGCCCGTCTATAACTCCAATCTCATAGGATATGGCATCCTCTTCTGGCCTCCACGGGCGTCTGGCATGCACATGGCAATCAGACATGGGTATAGACAAAATCCAAACATGCCTTGCTCAACCTGTCTGGAGAAGACGACCCTGATTGTTACCAGTAGTGGTAAAACCAGGAGAGTAAAGAGGTTAAGAGTTGATGGGAACTTGGGGGACATTCTTTATTTACATCCATCTCCAGATGATGCGTCATAGGCAGCTGTGGTGATTAATCTTGGTTGTCAACTTGACCTCTTCCGGAGTTAACTAAAACCCAAGCTTCTGGGCACTTCTGGGAGGGGTTTTCTTAATCAGATTATTTGAAGCAGGAAGATCCACCTTAAACTGGGCCATGCCTTCTTGGTGGCAGCCCAGATGAAAGGACATGGTAGAAGGACACTTTATTTATTTATTTATTTTTTGCCTGCTTGCCCTCACTCACATTGGTAAGTTCGTCTGTCCTGTACCTGTGGCCAGTGTTGAGTCTAGCATCTTTGGAAGTCTAGTGTAGGCTGAAGACCAGCAGCTCTCCAAGAATTCCCCAGGGTTCAGTACCAGATAAGGGTTTGCTATACAACTACCAGATTCTTGGCTTGTTGGTTGTGAGACAGCCATTGTTGGGCTACCCAGACCACAGCCTGTGGGCCCATCTAATACATACATACATATATATACATACATACACACATACATACATACATACATACATACATATACATACATATGTGTGTGCATGTACATATATGCATATATGTATATATGTACTATCAGTTATTTTTCTTTAAAAATCTTTATTTTTAAAAATATGTACACTGTATTTTGATTGTATTCTTGCCCTTCTCACAGCTCCCTTAGAGCCTCCTCCCCGCCTCCCTACCCACCCAACTGTGCGTCCCCTCCCTCTCTCTAGCTCTCAGAAGAATGTGTCAGATGGTGGCATCACTACGTAGAGTTGCTCTGATTTCCAAGTGTAATTCAAAGTCTGTACTCATGGGCCTTCTGCATCTATGACTGAGGGTAATTCCCAGAGCCCCTGCCACCGACTGATGGGGTGTTGGTACCCATCCCACAGATAACAACTGTTGTAATGATAAAAAAAAAAAAGTGTGATGTTTGAGAATTGTCCTGTGTCCCATAAAGGGCTTTATAACAGGGTGTTGCTTGTA
This sequence comes from Acomys minous, assembly GCF_964271855.1. NCBI lineage: Eukaryota > Metazoa > Chordata > Mammalia > Rodentia > Muridae > Acomys > Acomys minous. The sequence goes on along the minus strand of NC_140495.1, from coordinate 12,063,629 downwards.
TGCGGCATCTCTGTTTTCCCCTGTGTACTGATAGAGAAGTTTCTGGAGTAGAAGGGGGTCTCCAGAGGAGAGAGATTGAAAATAAGACACATTAATACAGAAGCTTCTCAGACAAGGGCTAGTGCCTCCTGGTGTGCTTCCTGATCATGGCCATTAAGTCTCAGGACAGGCAACTTTTGTTCCCCAGGTTTCTGTCGCTAGGGTCTCCTCCAGGACGATGCATGTAGAGCAGTAAGTGCTAATGAGTCACAGAGAGAATCAAGGGAGGGGTTCTTGAGTTGTTAGTGTGTCTGTTCAGTGGAATGAGAACACAGGCCTCTTTCCTTGGGGTAAACTTACCCAGAGTGTAAGTGCCCTGAGTAGTGGTAAATCCAGGGCCGATTGTGGTCCCACTTGGCTCATTGCCTAGGAAACCACGTGTAAGTTATAACTCCCACAGTACAGGCTGTGAAGCAGTGGTCATTAGCTGAGAGTACACTTCCTCCCCCCCCCCCACCCCCCATCCCCCTGTCCTCAGTGCAGACTCACAGGGTAACCACCACGTATTACTTTACACCCTTGGCCATCTTTCTATAACTTTCCTGGGTCCACACCTTCAGAATAGGGTTGACACTTAACAGAGGCTCCAAGCCTGTTCCCTTGAGATCCGCATCTCGGGTGAGACATTTCAAAGCTGGCGTTTCAGCTGTTGTGGTTTTAGTGTGAAGTGGCCCTCAGAGTTACAGTCTGAACAGTTTGCCTCCAGCCGTGGTGTTGTTTGGAGTGGCTATGGGACCATCAGGAAGTGGGACCTCGTTGGTGTAAGGGGGATTGCTGTGAGGTAGACTTTAGGGGGTATAGCTGGCCACTTTCAGGCCAACGCCTCTGCTTCCTGGCTGCTGAAAAGGAGCAACCAGAGTCCACGTGAGCTACCCGCCATCACGACTTTCCCATCCCGATGGGGTATATTCCTTCAGACTGTGATTCAAAATCTTCCTGCCCTTTAATTGCTACTTGCAGACATTTTTCACAGAAAAAAAAAAAAAAAAGAAGTAACTAATAAATCAGGATTCTCTTAAGTAGTTTTCTTGTACCTGCCAAGCTAAAAGAATATATTCCGGGGCTGGAGAGACGGCTCAGTTAGTCAAATGTTTGACTGCAAGCATAGAACCAAACCCACAGTTTGGGCATGATGGCACAGCTTTGTAACTCATCTCCCGGAAGGTGGAGACAAGTGGGTTGTTTGTTAGGCTGGCAGCCATCCTGATCGTGCTGGTTAGTTCCAGACCAATGAAAGGCCACTTATGTCCTTTTTTCTCTGAGGTTGACAGTTCCTGAGTGTTGCCTCTGTTTTTTAACAATTAGACTTTATTATACAACCCAACTATCTTATACAGGAGGCGGAAAAGGTTAAAGGGAAACAAGAATAAACCTTCCAGGCATCAGTTCCATGGGACAGATCCCTGGGTGTCTCCAGGCCTGCACGCTGGTCCTCTCTCTGATGGAAGCGATCTGCACCCTGTGGTCCGAACCTGCAGCCTTCTCCTCTGTCTCTCCACCTGCAGCTCTCTCTAGGGCCACAATCCCTGGTCTCTCCTCTGGTTCCCTCCTCCCATTGATGTTCGATTAGAAACACAATATCTGGAGTCCCTGGTGTGTTTCCTGAGTTCCAGACCCAGGATGGCTCCTCCCAGTCTATCACAATGTCCATCTCTGTGGGGTATCTGTGGTGTTTCCAAGAGGCAAAGCCCATCAAGACTGCTTTCACCTGGGACAAAGCCTGCCATCCTTCCACACCTGAGAAACAGCTCCTGAAGATAACTTGAAATTATCGACTGGCCTCCATGTGCATATACATGTGTACGCACCACACACACACACACACACACACACCTTATCCACCTTCCCCTTTCACACTAGTGTATACCACTATTTAGACTTCAGGGCTTGATATGAGCATGTCTCGAACTTGGAAGGAGGGTGCTGGCAGGAAACGACAAGCATCTAGACATGTGCAAAACATCACAAAAGAGGGACCCCTTCCTGTTCCTGTCCTGACTGCTGAGCACGCACTGTGCAGGTGCAGAGGGCCAGTGACTAGCAACAGGCTGGAGCCAGAGCAGGGGCTGAGCAGGGTGCATCTATTTTTGGCCTGAAGCCTGTTGAGTGGACATTGGCAGCTCTCAGCACAACATGACACCTGCCGAGTGGGAACTATGGCAGATGTGGTGGCACTTTGCAGCCATTTACGAAATAGCCTTAAGTCTCAAGGCAGTGGTCCTGAACCTGGGAAAGGACTCTTCATTTGCATTTCTGGGTGGGAAACAAGGACCACTGTGACTTCTCCTCATGTTCTGATGGAGATGCAGCTTTTAAAGTCTTTTGTCTTTAGCGTTAGCATCAGTCTTATAAGAGAGATTTGATGATCATCATTGCAGTACTGGGCCAGAAATGTCACACAATGGATTTATGATAACCCTGACTACAAGCTTGGATCTGTCCAACGTTGTCCTGTGCGTAGAGGTCACTCTAGACTCCATCTGACCCTTTACCTCTTCTTTTTAAATCGTTGATTATAAGTGTCCCCCTCAGCCCTTAGATGAGAGCATAGGCTTGTTGAAGAATCTTTTACATTTTTTATATAAATCTTTGCAAATGCTTGCTTTGGTTTTTGTTGGGATTTTGTGTGTGTGTGTGTGTGTGTGTGTGTGTGTGTGTGTGTGTGTGTTTGTTTTTTGTTTTTGTCATTAAGCAGTAGCACTGTTGGACAAAAGGTACTCAGTGTTATAAAGCCAGCTTTAAAGATCTTCTACCAATGTTTTCACTGATAGTCTTTTTTTTTTAAGATTTATTTATTTTATTTATTGCATATGAGTGCTTTATCTGGAGAACAGGGTATCAGGTTACATTATGGATGGTTGTGAGACACCATGTGGTTGCCGGGAGTTGAACTCGGGACCTCTGGAAGAGCAGGTGGTACTCTTAACCACTGAGCCATCTCTCCAGCCCCCACTGATAGTCTTAAAATATCTACTATGATTCTCCTATTCTATTAGAAACTTTGAGATCTAGAAAACTCCCTACCAGACCCAGATTCACACTCAATATATATCCATCATGCAACAACCAAAAACCTTGATGTGTTTTGTTCTTTGCAACACCCCACACCCCCCGCATGCCACATTCGCTCTCCCAGTCACATACCCGGTATATCATAATAACGTGGTTTAGCTGAAGGTAAAGCAGGCAACCTTTTAGCATAGTAATGTATGATGTGTGCATTTAATGACATTGGGTCATGTTTTTCTGTGTTAGGTAAAATTTATCAGAAAACAACTGTGTTTGTGATCTAGTATAATCTAGTATAATTCACAAGTGGAAATATCAGTGTTGACAATCCACAGAGTCAATACATTAGTATTTACTTTTTTATGATGTTTGTGTGTGTGTGTGTGTGTGTGTGTGTGTGTGTGTGTGTATGAATGTCTTTGTGTATATGTATGCCATGCACATCTGAGTACCCATGCAAGTCAGACGCTCTACTGGAGTTGAATTTCAAGCAGCTGGGAACCTAAGTTGGGTCACCTGGAAGACAGCGAAGACTGAATCCCAGAGCCATCCCTTCAGCCTACCCCTATATAAGTGTTGAAAAGCACAGAATCAAACAGTGAATTTGGGTGAATCCCCAACCACGTGGCAATTTGTGACCTCAAGCAAATGTCCTTCACCTCTTCAATCCAGATAAAATATCATCAAACAGGGACTCACAGTAGTGGGAGTTGATAAGCGTGCCACGCCATAAGGGCATTTAGCGAAGGAAGATGTGAATAATACGTCACATATTCGGGTGCAGAAGATAAGCAGCTGTTTTGTGCTCACTAGTTTCACGCAGCTGCGGCTGTTAACATCATGGCCTCAAACTTGGAATTGCAGAGCTGGCTTCAGCTCTGGAGTTGACTTTAGAATGTATTCCTGACCTTTAGCCATCTCTAGCATCGACATGTTTGTGAAGACCTGATGAGGGAACACCGACGAACTCACACACTGTCTGAACATGGTCAACATTACTGTTTGTTGAATCAGAAACCTCAATTACCCTTAAAAGATGGCTTGCTGTCCCACTATTATCACAGGTTTCTGCTTTCAGAAAGGTCTGGAGGTTGATTGTTCAGCCTGTTGAGACAGAAATTGAGGAAATAATAACACTTTTACCTTGAAGTGTAAACCAGCACCACCACTGTGAAGGATCATTAGGCATAGTTAGTAAAGCCACAGTGCATATTTCAGTCAAATAATAGTATCTCTAGAGATTTCTTAACACATATACGAAAGAAAGAAAGAATGAAAAAGAAAGAAGGTTACCCCAGAAGATGTGTACAAGAACATTAATTGTAGCACAGATTGTGAATGTAGAAAAGTAAGAAAGAAGCCATGTTACTGGTTAGACTTTTGTCAACAAGCTACAGTCATCTGAGAAGAAGGAATCGTAATTGAGAAAATGTCTCCATCAGATTGGCCTGTTAAGTCTTTGAGGCATTCATCACCATCCTCATCCTCATCCTCATCCTCATCCTCATCATGGGAAGGCCCAGCTCCCTGGAGGGAGTGCTAGCTCTAGGTGTGTGATTCTAGGGTGTATAAGAAAGTAGGCTGAGCGAGCGATGGAGAGCAGGAGAGTGAGTGGCATATCTTTTTGCCATTTGTACTTCAGTTTCTACCTCCAGGTTCCTGTTTGATTCCTGCCCAGTCTTGTCTCGGTGATGGATTATGGCATGGAAGAGTGTGTGTGTGTGTGTGTGTGTGTGTGTGTGTGTGTGTGTGTGTGCGTGCTCAGACAGAATTTCACTTTCACTTCAGTTGGCCTAGAACTTGTGTTCTTCCAGCCTTAGCCTCCACAGTAGCCGGGATGCATGTGCTCACCACCATACTTGCTTCTCTGAAACAGTATCTTTGCAGGACCCTGTCTCATGCCAACATCTGCTTAGGAAGCCTGCAGTGCACAGGTAAGGGAAGGATGCTCTTAGCCTCACTTTTTTTAAAAGAAATATATTTTATTAGTTTATTCTTATTACATCTCAGTGGTTATCCCATCCCTTGTATCCTTCCATTGCTCACTCTCTCCCATTTTCCCCTTACTCCCCTCCCCTATGACTGTGACTGAGGGGTTTTCCTCCCTCTGTATATGCTCATAGGGTATCAAGTCTCTTCTTGGTAGCCTGCTATCCTTCCTCTGAGTGCCGCCAGGCCTCCCCATCCAGGGGACATGGTCAAATATGGGGCACCAGAGTTCATGTGAAAGTCAGACCCCATTCTCCACTCAACTGTGGAGAAAGTTCTGTCCATTGGCTAGATGTGGGTAAGGGTTTGAAGTTTACTGCACGTATTGTCCTTGGCTGGTGCCATAGTTTGAGCAGGACCCCTGGGCCCAAATCTGCCTATCATAATGTTCTTCTTGTAGGTTTCTAGGACCCTCTGGATCCTTCTATTTTGCCATTCTCCCATGCTTCTCTCATCCTATTGGGACTCTAGATTGACCTCACTCTTTGTCTCATGTTTTCTACACATTTTCTGAGAGAAGGTGATTGGTTTTCCACCTGCAATTTTTTGTTTTATTTTATGTGTATGGGTGTTTTGGGTGTGTGTCTGTGCATCATCTGTGTCTGGTGCCTATACAGGTCAGAAGAGGCTATCAGATCTCCTGAAACTGTATTTACATATGGTTGTGAGTTGCCATTTGGGTGCTTGGAACTGAATCTTGGCCCTCTGGAAGAGAAGCCACTACTGTTCCGTGCAAGACATCTCTCTAGCCTCTGTGAATTTTTCTGTCCCAATCACTATTTTTGATTCTGACTACTCTTGTTACCCCTTGTATAGTCATATGAGACCCCCCAAAAGGTATCTGAAGGCAGGACCTATGTTTTATATAGATTATTTATTTCTATTGTCTCTTATATTACTTGATACATAGTGTCTGATGAATATGTTTGACTGAATGAACATCTCATAATGCAGTTAATAAAAGGACACGTAGGAACAGTTCTGTTTCCAATGAGTGTGGCTGTTGTCTGCAGCGGAGATCTCTGATGACTTTTGTGACCCTGTGCCTTCAACCCTTGAACCTCCAAACTCAGGGGCACAGACTACAATGTGATAGGCTTTGCCGTAGTCTGGATAAATAGAACACTAGCGTGGCTTGTGTCGTCCTTGCAGTTTTTGGAGCCTAGCTTATCCTAATATATTCGATACCAAGACCTCACTTCTGTGACCAAGCCCTCATCTCATCACTAAGCAGCAATGAGCCTTCCACATTTCCATGTGGGATGGAACTACACATTTCTCCAGTTCCTAGAACACCGCAGTACACGAAGACCCTGTCCAGAGCCTACACCTCCTACACAGAGCAGCTGTGTCCAGTGACATCTGAAAGACTGTTGTATAGGCTCAGGCCTATCACCCTATTCAGATCACTTTAGAAAGATGGCCGTCCACTTCACCTCTTCCTGGAACCCAACATCTCCCTTTGTCAGCTCCATTTCCTTCTCTTTCCATCAAAATGCTGCTTCCGAGAACGTTTCCTAGAAGATGGTTTCTGTGGTTTCAGATGGTTTCAGTCTGCTTTCCAAGAATCCTAGCCTGAGGTAGTCGATGCCAGGAACAGTCTGAGAAAGATGTTGAGAAGAGATTTGAGGTTCATATCTCTTGCTATCCCCTGGCCAAAAAAACTACATGTATACTCCCAGTTAGCTCCCAGTGTAAATGTCATTAAAATATAGATCCCGAATACTCAACTGAAATTCGTGTACTAGAGAATACACAATCAGAAAAATGCTGTTATTTTTAAAATATGTGGAAGATATTACATTTCCTACTATGCATTATATTGTGTATGTTACATATGTGTATGTATAATATATATATATATAACATACATAATATATTATGTATGTTACAAGGATAGTGAAATTATGTCATTGTTGTTAGATGTAACCAATCTGTGGAAAAAGAAGAGAATTCTTTTTTTTTAAAATAATTTATTCAGATTATACCCTATCCCCTCACTTGTATCTTCCTGTTCCTCTCTCTCTCCCTCTTTCACTCTATTCCCCTTCTCTAGGCCTATGACAGAAGGGGACCTTCTCCCCCATCATATGATCACAGATTATCAGGCCTCATCTGGATAGCCTGCTCTCCTTTCCTCTGAGTGCCGGCCAGGCCTCCCCACCAAGGGGAAGTGGTCAAATAGAGGGCACCAGAGTTCATGTCAGAGGCAGTCCTTGTTCTCCCCACAACCATGGATAATGTGCTGCCCATTGGCTAGATCTGAATAGGGGGCCTGTGTTTACTGCATGCATTGTCCTTGGTTGGCACAGCAGTTTGTGCAGGGCCCCTGGGTCCAGATCCACCAGCCTTGATGGTCTTCTTGTGGGGTTCCTAGACCCCTCTGGATCCTTCTATCTCCCCATTCTCCCATACCACTCTCACAGAAAGAAAATTCTAATCATGGTTAACCAACAATTAAAAGCTTAGCATGTTAGCATGTACGTCATTTCTTGTTTTTATAGCCACAGGGAAGATGAAGCTATGGACCAAGATTAGCTCTTCATTATAAGAGAAGGGAAAGTCTAAAAATCATAGTTTCATTTAAGGTAGATTTTCTATGATTACAAATTATAATCTTTTAGGAAATAATGAATGGGACATTGGTTTGTGGGATCTGTGTTGATGTATCTCAAGCATTACTCATCTTGAAGTGGTTCACCGTCCCTTTCTTAAGGGTGCCTTGCTTGAGAATGATACCACGCTCTGTGAACTTCAACATGAAAATTCTCCTCTGGATCACTCCTACTTCCTACCCAACTACAAGGTCAATGGCTTGAATTACATTATGATAGACCCGGGTTGGTGGCATGCTAAAGGAGAGAATGGAGCAAGAAAGCCATTTGTCGCAGGAGATGCAGGGTCTAGCCAACATTTTATGAAGGACAAGAACAGGTGTAAGAGATTGCACTCTGTGTGTGCGTGAACAAGGAGACAAGTTTGGAAAACGTTCAGTGACAACGGCGTGTAGGACTCATTGGTGCCTGAACTAGGTTTGGAATCACTAGGACTCTGCTTCCTCATTTCCAGTGAGACCCAAAACCCAAGTTCTATATTCCTGGATTATTCTATAGTCAGTTAATTATTCCTAGTTGGAAAGATTCGTCCAACTTGGAGGAAATGGTCAGATTCCCACCAAATCATAAGCTATAGCCATTGGTCAGATCATCTAAAATTCTTCTTGTAAAAGGAAGAGATGGAAACAGGAAGTTACCATATATGATGATGAAAATTAAGAAGAAAGAATACTGCTGTGATGGGGGATAGGAATAATATATTTACTATCACAATAACACCTCTGGGTGCCCACTGTTACACCCTGCCCAGTTTTCATAGTCGATAGACAAGTGCAACAGCCTTGCTCCAAGAAGGCTGCTGTAGCCAGAAATTCAGTATTTTAAGTATGTGGGTGTGGCTCAAACCTCAGTATAAAAATTGAGCCAACTAGAGATATAACCAGGGGTGAAAACCTCAGAATGAACAGTAAAGGACCTTCTTTTCTGACCTTATGTATTTGAATGTGGAATTCTACCTCAAAATCTTTCAGTAGTCACATATGGCCAAGTAAAGCAGAGAGGGCTACACTTCCCCTTCAAAATTGAATATGGTGCCTGGCACAGTGGCACACTCAGGAAGGCAGAGGCAGGTGCATCTCTGTGAGTTCCAGGCCAGCCTGGTCTACAAAGCAAGTTTAGGACAGACAGGGCTACACAGAGAAACCCTGTCTCAGAAAATAAAACAAACAAAATATAAGCAAACAAAACCAAAAGAAAAAATTTGAATATGGCAAGAGGTATCTTTAGTGGCACCAAGATTGCAGACATTGAGGGGTTTGGCTCCTCACAGATGGAGAGTACTGAGTAGCCTGTTCTCAGTTGTCCACTTTCTGTGGGATGTGCTTAGGCTGGGAGTCATTGCACCGTCACTCTGGTGACTGAAGGGGAGTAATCAAGGTTCAGAACATCAGCTTGAACATCAGCTTGTGTAGCTTCAGGGAGCATTGGAGCACAGGTTGAGGACTTTGTTGAAAGAATATAGAAGTCCAACTTCTCCTCTTCCTCCTCCTGCTCCATCTCTTCCTCCTCCTTCTTCCCTTCCTTCCCTACCTCCTCCTTCTCCTTCTTCTTCTTTCTCTTTTTTCCTCCTCCTCCTCCTTCTTCTTCTTTATTTGGCTTCGCTGTTGTCTTAAGAATATCCACTGCAACGTTCCCTCAGAGCAGCCTTTCTGGTCCTCCTAATCTGCAATAAGAGCCTTGTGGGGCAATGACTGGATCTTTCTGGTCTTTGTCTTTACCAAGCCCTTAGCTTGGCCTTTGCGGCTCCTTGGAAGGTTGGGAATCCATATTTTTCTGGATAGCCCCAAAGAAGGACACCCTGTTTTGTCTTTGGTCATCCACACCTCAATATAGGATTTTATATTTGTTCAAAGCACATGTCTTCCCATTGTGCTCTCCTCTTTAAGCAATCCTGCCCAGGTCACTCTGGGGTCACCAATCTCTGGGATCACCTTCTGTGTGCAGCTTTTGATGCTGACAGCATCTTTTTACCAGCCTCCCTGGTTTGAGGGTTGCTGATGAAATGCTACTAAATGAAAAAAATCAGGGTGTCTTCCCCCTGCGGGAGCTCGAAAGGACTAGACTCTGCTACAGGGTGAGTTGTAGATCTGCAGTATATAAGACGGAGAAAACATCCTTGTGTGCTACAACTATCACAAAAAACTCTATAATTTTGGAAATTATCACATGAAGGTGTAATAGGCCATTGGTTACAACTCTGGAAGCTGGGAGCAGAACGGAGTGAAAACAACAAAGCAGATTTGATGGGAAGATGGGATTTTAGATGGGATTTGGGCTCTGTAGAAAAATCCCATGACTGACAGATGAGCTAGAAAATACTTATTTCTTCAGTGCTACCTTTGTCTTCTGGTTCTTTTTTGGCCATAACCTCTCAGTGAAAGCATCTAGGACTCCCAGATGCATCACAGGTATATATAAACTCTGTGCTGCTTAGGGTTGACTGTAGAATATAAATTCTGAGTGACAAACTAACATTTACAGGTTCTTTTTTTACTCCTTAGAATATGCGATCTCCGTTCTCCGTGCTATCCCAATGACATCCAGAGTGTATTTGGTACAGAGTTGAGAACTTTTTTTTTTTATTAATTTATTCTTGTTACATCTCAATGGTTATCCCATCCCTTGTATCCTCCCATTCTTCCCTCCCTCCCATTTTCCCCTTATTCTCCTCCCCTATAACTGTTCCTGAGGGAGATTACTTCCCCTTGTATATGCTCATAGGGTATCAAGTCTCTTCTTGGTAACCTGCTGTCCTTCCTCTGAGTGCCACCAGGTCTCCCCCTCCAGGGGACATGGTCAAGGACAATATAGAGGGTAAACTTTAAGCCCCTACCCAGATCTAGCCAATGGTTAGAACATTCTCCACAGAGTTGAGAACTTAATTATTACACTTGTGTTATCTTCCACAAACCAAACATAATAGAATTGGTACAATAAAAGTAAAAGAAAAGGGAAAATTCTATGAATGTATTACATATAAAAATTGTATCTATAATCTTACCAGACAACTTATGCTTTAAAGCATAGAAAATGAACAGAAGTAGGACTATGTTACATTATGACAAAAAGGGCCAATTCACTAAGCAAAAAACATTTTTAAATATGCATTATGTGTCAGCATCATTCCATTTACACCCAGCCTTATAAACTCAAAGGCTCATGGGACTTGAAGTGGAATATTAACACATCAGATTCACAAACACCTTTCAGGCTTCACTCTATTGTCTAAAATAAAATAAAGGCAATAAAAATATCATCCAGGATGCAAATAGAGTACACATCATTAGCCAACTTGGGTCAAGTTGAGAATTTCAGAGCATGCCACTTAACAGCAGCACGAGACACTTCCTTCTTAAATCCAAGATGGAATACTTTGTCAAATGCTGCCACATTTGGAGTCATAACACAAATTTTAGATGTTTGAAAATAATTGAAAACTTACAAATTTTTGTTCTTTAATGGAACAGAACAAGAAACAAGTAACAGAAAATCAGCTGGAAGATCTCAATATAGTTGGAAAATAAATACTCTGCTTTGTGCTATTTATTAGTGACCCAAGGGTCAAAAAAGAAGTCTCAAGAAAAAGCATAAAATATTTTGACATAAACAAAATTGAAAAACTAAACCAGCAAAATTTATGTCCCTCAGCTCAAGCAATGCTTTAACTCGGGGGGGAGTCACAGCCCCAGAAACTTACATTTGGGGACTGTGGTGTTGCTTGGTGACAGGTGTTCGACTAGCATTTGAAAGTTCTAGGTTTTGTTCTCGGTGTGCCTGAAACAAAAACCAAAATGCAAGTTTGATTTGATTTGTCCAGCCTGAGAGGACAACGTAACATAGACTAGAAAGCATAAATACCAAACAGTGTTTCACAGATCTGAAGGCCAGGCATGTGGCGTCCGAGTGCTGATGTGTTAGTACTTTCTGGGAGTTCTGAGGGGGAAAACTCTTCCAGAGCCTTCTCCTTGGCTGAAGCTGGCTGTTTCCATATCTGCATGGTTTAGCTACGTGTGTACCTATATTCTGTGTTTTCCTCTTTATGAGGAGAAATATAATGAACACCATATTGGACTAGCGGCTACATTTCTTCAGTATGACCTCATTACTGACTTAACTAACTAATGTTCTATCCCAAATAAACCTACATTTCAAACACTTCCAGGTTTCGACATACAGGGGATTTGGGGAGGATACAACCCAACCCAGAAAATCTTATACCAGGAAGAGAATCTCAAGTCAACAACCCAAGGGTCTACCTTAAGAGATTCCCAAAAGAAAACCAAAGGAGAAGAAGCAGCAAAGATAATGGAATAAATCAGATTAAAATCAATATTCATAGCTGGGTGCAGTGGTGCACACCTGTAATCCCAGCACACAGGGAGGCAGAGGCAGGCAGACCTCTATGAGTTCAAGGCCAGCCTGAAGGTCTACAAAGTGAGTCCAGGACAGCCGAGGCTACACAGAGAAACTCTGTCTCAAAAGAAAAAAAAATAATAGTGAAGAGTATTTAAGAAACCAAGTTCTTACTTTTTAAAAAAGATCAGTGTAATTGATACACCACTTTATACGGTACAAACAAACAAACAAAAAATGCAAGGCATACAAATAACCATTGCAGCAGATAAGAATGAGTAACAACAGAGACTGCTCATCCTGTGAAAGGATAATAAAATATTTCAAAGAAATGCACAATGAAATTGGATAGTTCAGACAAAGTGCTTTTACTTTTCAAAAGTTGTGACATTTATAGTGAGTGTCAACACCTTGACAGGACCTAGGATCAGCTTGCAGACAACTCTGGGTGGGTCCGAAAGGGACAACAGGGACTTCCTAGACTGGACCATCTGTGGTGGGAAGATTCACCTTTAATATGGGTGACATCATCTTCTGGGCTGAGAGTGAGACAGACTTCAAACAAGAAAGCAAGCTGAGTATTCATTTCCGTCTCCTTGCAGACTGGCTGCAATGTGGCCAGCTGCCCAACCTTCCTGTCAGCACATCTTCCCTTCTGTGATGAGCAGTACCTCCAAACTGTGAGCCCAAGCCCCACCCCCTTAAGGTGAGTTTCCTCAGGTTATTGTCATACCAATGAAGAAAGTGACTAACATGCGACTCAAACCCCAAAATAAATCAGTGAGGAACTTAAAACTATTGACGAAATTGAGATAATAGTTAAATCAAGTGAATAAATGAAATTTGAAAAGTAGAAACCTCCTGAAAGATTTTGCTGACAAACCCCTGCATGGTCAGGCGGTCCGCCCTGAGCTCAAGACTTCTGTAGCTCCATTATGCTCTACACCTGAGTTACAGGAGACGCAGAAGGCTGCCCCCTGGTGGTGGGGAAGGGAGAATCCATTCACATAGATTTCCTGTAATAGCTGGCTACTGGGTGCCCCAGGGCTTCCTCCTGTGTGTGCCTTTCTGCTCAGGGTTTCCTCTCGGAATGTGTGGATGGAGCTTGAACGTTCTTTGAAGCGTATACACTCATGTGTCCTAGAGGGCAGCGGATCCTTTTGCGTCATGTCTGTGTATCTTTAGTGTGGAGCCACCGTAGAGGTTTAAAGAGTTAAACCGAAATGACTAAGACATCACTCACTGTCTATCTTGCTTGCTGATGTAAACTCGATTCTTGGAAGAAACTGCCTCAAGAATGCCACTTGAACTTTTAATAAGCAGAGCACTGCTGTAATCAATAGGATCCCTAGAAGAAAATAAATTCAGGGACACGGTAGGAGAAAATTTAGGGCCGGGTAGAACGTGCTTGCTCCATGCTGGTGAAAGTCCCCCATTTATCTTTTGATTTTAATTGAAATAGCATTTTAGAGTATTGTCAGGCAAGCTTTGTTCCGTTCCTGCAACAATAGTCATGGCTATTACTCAACTTCAGGGTGAATTATTCCCAGCATTCTCTTTGTCAAGGGGAAAAAAAAATACAGCAAACAAGCATGCTAATTATTTCAAGGAACCCTGAGGTAATTAAGCTCTCGCTATGTATAGCACACAAGAGAAACAGGTAGAAGGTAATGTATGGACTGTCTGCCATTCCTAAGGCTCCTTGAGGCTCCAGCAGACCAGGCTTCAGGTGGGATGCTTACTTCACGTGCAAATTTAGTGGTTAGAGAGGATGGGCAGCAACTTTCACAGAGCTCATTGGCTTTCAGCCTTTCTCAAGGGGAGTACTCAGCACTCCCACCTCACTGATGCACACACCCACCTACCTCACTGATGCGCACACCCACCTCACTTATGTACATACCCACCTCACTGATGCACACTCCCAACACCTCACTGATGCACACCCCCACCTCACTGATGCACACCCCCACCTCACTGATGCACACTCCCAACACCTCACTGATGCACACTTAATGCTTTCATGATGTGCTTCTTGATGAATTATCTCCTCCGACAAAATAAGCCAATCAAAGCAAGATTGTAAGTATAAAAAGGCAGATTTACTTGGGAACTCAAGCTCCTGGGTGAGTTCAGCAGCCTCAGGGGACTAGGCTTCCTCTGAAGTAGCACTCCTACTATGGTGGGCAGGTGGGCAGGGGGTGAGGGGGGGGGCTTATGAATTGCAGGTTAAGGAAGATGACTTGTTCACCACTTGGAGCTCCAGGGGAGGGGGTTGGGACATCCCCAGGAATGCTAAGAATGTGTAGAGGCTTTCCTTTGAGGAGGCAGGGTTGGAGAAAGCAGTGAGATTTAACAGACCATGTGGGGGAGGGGGAGAGCAACCGGAGATGCCAACCCAACACTCCTTAGTTCTGCTAATCCTTCCATTAAATAAGTGGTTATGCGTACAACTCAAAAAAATATTTATTTAAAAATTTAATGTGTGTGTGTGTGTGTGTGTGTGTGTGTGTGTGTGTGTGTGTTTACACATGTGAGAGTACAGGTGCTCTGGGAGGTTAGAGGCATCTGATTATCCTGGAGCAGTTGTGAGTCTCTTGACTTGGGTACTAGGAATTGAACTCAGGTCTATCTAGCTTTTGCCTATACTTTATATTTTAAGATAATACAATTGCATCATTTCCTCTTTTCTCTTGTTCCTTAAAGCCTTCCCATGTGCCCTCCCTTCTTTTTCTAATTCCCAGCCCCTTTTTGTTAAATTGTTATTATATGCATACATACATATATGTCTCTAAATACATAAATACAACCTGCTCAGGCGGTATAAAGCTACTTGTAAGCATATGTTTTCAGGGCTGACCTTTTGATTGTGTACCCAATTAGTGTGTCCTTCCCTGAGGAAGAGTATTTCTCCTTCTCTCAGTGAGACCACAACCTGCAGCAACTTTTAAATGTTTTAGAATTTATATAATTAAAATATATAATATATAAATAATATATACATATATTACATTACATGTCTTATAATATATATTAAATTACCTGGGGCCACAAACAGGGTCGCATTTTTTTTTCTTCTGCTTTTCACATTGTCTTTTTCTCCTGACTAGGTTTCTTTCTCTTTTTCTTTTTTTGAATGTTATCTCTGGCTCCCTGCTAAATGCTCTCTAAAATAGCTGGTCCCTCTTGGAGTTATTCTTTGAGGTAGATGAGGTGGGCTTCTTCCAGGGTGAGACAGGCATCTCTAGGGTCTCCAGAGGGATGAGTGGGCACAGTCTTTTAAGCTGTTAAATGCAGTTATTGCTCTTCAGTCCCATCATTTTTGTTTGTTTGTTTTTTGAGACAGGGTTTCTCTATGTAGCCTTGGCTGACCTGCACTCACTTTGTAGACCAGGCTGGCCTCGAACTCACAGCGATCTGCTTGCCTCTGCCTCCCGAGTGCTGGGATTAAAGGTGTGCGCCACCACGCCTGCCTTCAGTCCCATCTTTATTCTCTCATTTCAGAAATGCCTCAATGGGGAAAAAAATGTGTTCATTTGGGAATGAATGGGGCTGCAGCAGGAATTCTGTTGTTTCTTTCCTATTTCCGTATCCCATCAGCTCAGGTTTTATTTAGCCTCCTGTGCTCTGGAGCTTGAATAGTTTCTATTCTTGTTAATCCTTACCTCTTCTTTCTTCCTCTCCCCTTCCCCGCCCCCTCATTCCTCTTTTCCCTTCCTTCTCCTCTTCCTCCTTATCTGCCCCCCCCCCAGCATGTCTCTGTTATTTCAATAGGGCATACAAATCATCAGAAACAATAGCAATATCATTAATACATCACTTTATAAGACCTTTATCAAAAACCAAACATTATTTGAATCAAAATATAGTGCTCTGAGACTTTACAACAACAGGGTTTCTGCTTTTGAGGAGTAGAAGGATGCATTGGGAGACTTCTCTTTCCTCAGTTTACCCAGCTTTTTCTCCATTGCTTTTCTTCAAGTAAGCTAGAGAAACAGAACAACCATTCATACACAATCATCAAAACAACCATTCTCAAATAATTCTGCACTTGCAGATTCCTGAAATTTAGGGTCACTGTTTGCAGCAGGTGTGGTAAAGTTAGGACTTTGTGGTGATTTGAATGAGAGTGGCCCCTATAAACCCCTGTGTTTGAAGGCTTGGTTCCCAGTTGATGGAACTGTTTGAGAAGGATTAGGAGGTGTGGCCTTGTGGGAGGAGGCATGTCACTAGGGTAGGGCGGTGTGGTTTCAAAGGCCCATGCATTCCCAATTAGGCTCCCTGTTTCATGGTTATCTCAACATGCAAGCTCTCAGCTTCTACGCCAGCACCATGCCAGGCTGTCTGCCACCATGCTCACCATCATGATGGTCACAGACTCTCACCCTCTGAAACCACGAGCTCCAAATCAAATGCTTTCTTTTATAAGTTGCTTTGGTCATGGTACCTTATCACAAAACCAGAAAAGAAGCTAAGTCAGACCTGTATCCTCATCTTGAAACAAACCTTACAACAGTTGGAGGAGGTTGTGATTGGTGAGCAATGGTAGCCACTTAAGTGCGTGGGTGAGCGCTCCAGATGTGAACTCCAGAGATCTAGTCAGCTTCAGCTCGTTGGAGGCTAAAAGCAGGAGTTCCTTAGAATCCTGTGGTTTCTGGGTGAGCATGGACCTAGCTTCGCCCATACTTCATAGCTGAGCCTCGTTTGCCTTGGCCAGCTTTCCCACTTCCCACCAAGGGCTCAAGTGTGAGGTGCCCTAGGGACCTTGTTAATACAGATCCTGATGGAGCAGGTCTTTGGAGGAGAGGAAAGATCTGCTAACCATGTCTCAGGGGATGGCAATGCTGTGGCCCCTGCTCAGTTCCCAGACCAGTGCAGTTTTTCCATGACATCACCAGTACAACCATGTGACACTCACCCACAGGGTGCTTCCAAAATGTGTGAAAGATATAAATACCAGTTTTCCAAACAATTTCAAGAGCTGTGTGCATTTGCCTCCTCTAATAGAAAAAAAAGGTACTAAATGAAGTCTAAATATTATGGAACTTTTATGATAGAAAAGATAATCTCCTATCTTGCAAAAAGCCTCAGGGGAGCATGATAAGAGAAGAACTTTGCATAGGCAAAGAAGAACAAGATTTGAATATGTAAAAACTAAAGGAATCACCCCAATAATGGAGAACAATAATAACATAATAAATGCATACATGCCAATTTCTATTCATATTAACCAGTTACACCACCAAACAGCTCTGTGTAAGAAGGCTATTATTTTCAGCATTGTAAATTGAACCTTGGGCCTTGTATTTGCTTGGCAAGCACTACTCAACAGTAGCCTCACTTTAAAGTCTGACCCTCAGAAGAAGCTGTGCATCATCTTGCCTGGAAGGCGCATGCTTTTGTCCGGTAGTTTCATGGATATGACTGATGAATCACAGAGCATGGGGATGTTTGTCCAATGTCATCCAGCTAGTAATGTCATGGCGTTGGTGTTACATGTAGGAAGGCATCACTATTCTAGAACATTCCTCCACACTATACTAAAAGATATGAAATACGAGCTGTTCCCAGGGTCCAGCCTCATCTACTTGAGGTAGTATGAAGACTGTATAAAGTACAGAGAGCAGTAGGGGCTGATACCGAGAAAAGAGTCACAGAGCTGCTGAGAATTTGCAACAATTCAGTAGGTTAAAAAAGTTTTCAGTGGTCATCAGGGAAATTGGCCTGAAATTTTCTTTGCTGGGTCTTTGTGTGGTTTAGGTATCAAGGTGACTGTGGTCTCATAGAATGAGTTTGCTAATGTTCCTTCTGTTTCTATTTTGTGGAATAGTTTGAAGGGTATTAGTATTAGCTGTTCTTTGAAGGTCTAGTAGAATTCTGTGCTGAATCCATCTGCCCCTGGGCTTTTTGTTGTTGTTGTTGTTGTTGTTGAGAGACTTTTGATGGCTACTTTTATTTCTCTAGGATATGTAGGACTATTTAATTTGTTTACTTGATCTTGATTCAACTTCGGTAAGTGGAATATATCAAGAAATTTGTCCATTTCATTTGGATTTTCAAATTTTGTGGCGTATAGATTTTTGACCTAATGGTTCTTTGAATTTCCTCCATGTCAGTTGTTATGTCCCCCTTTTCATTTCTGATTTTGTTGATTTGGATAGTGTATCTCTCCCTTTTGGCTAGTTTGGCTAAGGGTGTGTCAGTCTGGTTGATTTTCTCAAAGAACCAGCTCTTGGTTTCATTAATTTTTTTGAATTGTTCTTGTTGTATCTAATTTGTTGATTCCAGCCCTGAATTTGATTATTTCCAGCCATCTATTCCTCTTGGGTGTGTCTGCTTTTTCCCCCCCTAGGGCCTTCAAATGTGCTTCAAGTTAAGTTGCTTATATAAGATGTCTCCAATTTCTTTATGAAGGCACATACGGCTATGAACTTTCCTCTTAGCATGCTTTCATTGTGTCCCATAAGGTTGAGTATGTTGTACCTTTATTTTCATTGAATTCTAGAAAGTCCCACTCTTCCCAAATGATAACAAACAGTCTTTGCCTATAAGAACAGTGACGTTCAAAGACATTGATCTACATTCCCACCCTTTGCCACGTTAGCAGTGGTCAGTACTAACTAAACAGAAAGTTGCATCTGCTATTGGACAATATGAACTATTATTCTTTTTCATTTTACTGTCTGGTGATTTTTGTAATGACACACACATACACACACACACACACACACACACACACACACGAGAGAGAGAGAGAGAGAGAGAGAGAGAGAGAGAGAGAGACAGACAGACAGACAGACAGACAGGCAGGCAGAGAGACACAGAGACAGAGTGATAGAAAGAGAGAGATGCGCACATGCAAGCATACAGATCCCTACATATGTGGTAGGGAGTATGGACAAAGGACAAAGCCAAAGCTAGACTCATTGATGGCACTACATGGGAAGCTTTGATAGAGACCTACAGGTAACAGCTAGGACTGAAGAAACACCATTCAGTGCTAATACTAAATAGCTAGCCTTTTGAGCAAAAAAGGGTATCTAATTAAGGGTCCTGCCACCGAGCATGTCACAACTCTTGATACCTGGAGAAATAAGGGGTGGCTCCCTTCATCCTGTCCCTTGTTTCCTTTTCACCGACCTTAGGGACATCAGAGAGCTGGAAGTTTTACATCCGGAACTTCTGGTGTTCCGTTCTTTGTCCTGCTTGTCATTCGAGCCTGGCATCTGGCTCTTTCAGGGAGCTCGGTCCAGTGGTATCTGGCACGGGCTCTCAGGCTGTCTCTGGGAGAAAGGAGAGAGGCCGAAGTCCTTCATGTTGCCCTGATTGGGATGGGTTTCTCCGAAGACCTGCGAGGCCTGGGGACTTCACTCCACTTCCTCGCGGCAGCCGTGAAGAACCACACAGCAAGCCTTATCCTTTATCCACTTGGGCAACTTCGCAGTGATTCTCTGATCTTTTCATCCTATCTTCTCATCGGAATGAATGGCACCATCTATATAACATGAGGGTGTCCCAGCTATAATGCTTCTTCTCCTGACCCCGGCGGTGGCAGGGTATACGGAGAGGAGCCGATGTCCCAGGGGGGTCTGCAGACCAGGCCTGATGATCCCTGCACTGATGCTACTATTGGACTCTGCCCTGGCCAGCGGGTGTTCGACTAACACTCGAAAGGAGAATTCTCCTCTATAGGGACAGAACACAAGACACAAAGAAGGAGAGCAAATCTTTGATCAAGCTCTCATATTTTATTTTTCAGGTAGAAGGTTTTATAAGGCGGGGGGCAGGGAAGCATTTTGCTATGACAACCCAGCTGCAGGCTATCTCAAGATGCGAGGAATTCCAAGCAGGTCACAACGTTCTGCCACACCGAATATTTTGCTATCTTTATCTAATCTAACTGTTAAACTACAACAGGGTGGCTCCGTCTAAATCTTATCTTTAGTCTAACTGCTGAACCATGACAGGGTCAGCTGGTTTCTGGTAAATGACAGACTGCTGGAGAGATAGAAACCTAGGCTCTGACAAGATGGCTGAACATTGGCCATATGGCCTACTGTCCCCAACAGGACTCCACATCAGCAGTTTCCCTCCATCTCACAGGGACGATGAGGGTTATCATAGTACTTGGTCAAATCCTTGTAATTTAGGTATAATGCGGATGACTTCCTAAATGTCACTGAAGCTGGGGAATAAAATAGTATCAATAACCCTATTTTACAGAGGAGAAAATTTAAGCAAAGTGCTAAATGACTAAGGGCTTAATGCATATTGCTTATGCTGTTATGATAGTGCAAAGTCATTTAAAAATTTTTTTGTGACGCTATTTGGTCTGTCATGCATCAGCCATCTCCATTTCCACACGGGAGACAGGCATATCCCGTTCAAGTGAAAATGCATTTTTCACCTGTTTCAGATAAAGATGAAAAGTGAAAATAACTTACTGACACTGAGATCCGAGTGCTTATGTATACCCCAAATTCCCATCCTGAAATACTAATCCCCAAAGTGATGGGGTTGAAAGCTGGGGTTTGGGAAAAGTGACTGGATCATGGGGGCAAAGTCTCTCTAAGTGGAACTAGTCCTCATATGAAAGAGGCTCTGGAAATGTGTTTGCCTTACCCTGAAGGACCCAGTGAGATGGCATTATTATTATGGGACACAAATGAATCTGTCTCGAGTTTGGACAGGCTGGCACTCTGTTCTGAAAAATAAACTTGTGTGTTCTGTAAGGCTTCAAGTGTAAGGTGTTTTGGTTAGAACAGATTGAACGGACTGAAGACAGATGCTCTCTGATGTTCTAGTGGGAGCAGGTCTGCTGGCTCAGCTCGGGTTCAGATAGTGCATGTAGAGTCGGGGAGGGGAGTCACAGCTGAGCCCCTCATCCCTAGTTCAGAGAGTGGTGGACAAGGTTTGGGTGTCGTGTAGCTGGCGTTTAGCACGTGGAGGCAAAGATGTTGAGCTTCTGCAGTACTCCATGGCTCAGCCAGTCGTCTTCCACAAGTTGATAAGACAGCCTTGCCGATTTCTTTGACCTCTTGTCTATGAATAATTAAAGAGGTTGTCTAACCTCCTTTGTCTTTTTAGTTTTATAATATTTTTGAGATTATAATCTGATTACATTTCTCCCTTCCCTATTTTCTCCTCTCAACCCCTCTTTGTTCCTCTTTGAGTTCATGGCCTCATCTTACACTAATTGATATTACATGAATAGACGTATATATTGTATAAATACAATCTGCTCAGTCCATATAATGTTACTTGTACGTATGTACGTATGTATGTATGTACGTACATATGTATGTACGTATGTTTGTATGTTTTCAGAGCTGGCCATTTTGGTGTGCTCCTCCCTGGGGAATACCAGCTCTCCCACTCCCAGCTTCCCTTTGTTGTCTGTAGTTCTCCATGTAGGGTAGACGACTCGTTGGCTTTCACCATGTGGTTTGGCATGCCCACTGGTGTCGTCCTCATTCAGCTCACCTTTGGGAAGTCATTTCAGTGACGTTTTATTAGTGTAGCGTCCGATGCTAGTGAGAGAGACACATTCTCAAAGCGGGCTCTTACAATCGTTTCCCTCCATCTTCTGCAATGTTCCCTCAGCCTTAGGTGCAGCAGTGTTTTGTGGATGTATCCACTGGGACTGGGCCCCATGCCTTTGCATTTTGTTGATTGGTTGTGGTTTTCTGGGGTGGCCTCTGTCTGTTGCAAAGAGAAGCTTCCTTACCCCTTAATGTGGATTCCATGTTCCTTGCGCCTTCACATTTCTTTTTCTTTTTTTTTGGTTTTGTTTATTTTTTTGTTGTTGTTTTTTGTTTTTTTGGTTTTTCAAGACAGAGTGTCTCTGTGTAGCCTTGGCTGTCCTGGACTCACTTTGTAGACCAGGCTGGCCTCGAACTCACAGAGATCCACCTGCCTCTGCCTCCTGAGTGCTGGGATTAAAGGTGTGCACCACTACACCTGGCCATGCTTTCACATTTCTTTGGTCCCCATCTCTTGCCAACACACATTCAGTACACCATTTTAGAACTGGTTCATCTTCCCATCATTTACGGTCTGCTCCTGTTGGCTCTGGTACTGCTTTTCCTTACGGTCTATTTTGCTTGGAGTCATGGGTCTCTTACTGAGGGGCATGTTCCGAGAAACACGTCCTTATGTCATCTCATTGTTAGAATGTGATACAGTGAACAAAGGCAGTTACAGTGCCACTGGGTGACCCAGTCTTATATGTGGCCCATTATTGACAGCAACATTTTATATGGCACACGACAGTGTTGATATATAATCACAAAAACTTTTTTGCTTTTGAGTAATGCTTGCAGGGTGTGAGTTTCCAGTGTGTTATTCATTTGAGGCTTTAAAAATAAAAACATTTTTGAGAGAGGTTCTTGCTGTGTTACCTGTACTGAATTTGAGCATCATGCCAGACTTTTTTAAAAAAAGAGAGAGAACAGCAGTTATTAAAAGACACCGTACAATGTCCTGGTCTCCTATGCATATTTTCTGCTCTACTTTGACAAGTGGGTGTTTCTCACAGCACTGGTTCCTCCTCTTGCCATTAGGATGTCAGGCACTTGGGTACTTCTGGCTGCCAGATTTATGTTATTCCTAGGTTGTGTGAGCAGCCAGTGTGTGGAAACCCCTGTGTGTGCACTGAACCCATGGAGAACTGGTATCCATAAATATTTGTGATCATCTGCACTGACAATTAGCCAAGCTTCAGTCTGCACCGATGTGTCCAAATTTCAGTCTATAAACCTCCTTATCTGTCTTAGTTACTCCTCTGTTGATGTGAAGAGACACTACGACCAAGGCAACTTAATGAAAAGAAAGCATTTATTGCGGGGCTCACGGTTCCGGAGGGTTAGAGCCCATGACCATCCCCGTAGGAAGCACAGTGGCAGGTGGCAGACGGCAGGCATGGCGCCAGAGCAGCGGCTGAGAGCTACAGCCTGATCCTCAAGCCTGAGGCAGAGAGAGCGAGAACTAACTGGGAATGACGTGGGGGATGGGCTTTTGAGGTCTCCAGATCCACCACTAGTGACACACTTTCTACAAGGCCACGCCTCCAATTCTTCCCAAATAGTTCCGCTAGCTGGGGACCAAGCCTGCCAGCAGCTGAGCTGTGAGGCCATTCTTATTCCAAGTTACCACAGGACCGTCCTAGCCTCTTCCTGTTTCTTAGCTGTAAACTTCCACTACAACGCTAAGAAACCCAGTCCCCGTCATCTCTCCCTCATTTATCTACTTGACTGTTTAGTTACAGCGTTATACAGCAGGGTCAGAATGGGTAACTTGCATTCCTCCCCTAAGGGGAGACTTGACCAACCTGAGAGCGGTCTTTATTCATAGTTTACTTCTCCTTTAGGTTTACAGACTCAACTCAGGTCCAAAGTCACTTGGTAAGCACTTTCACGTATCTCCCCTTCTGGTGAGGGCGCTTTATGCATTGCTAGGCTCTTTTGTCATATATCATACAGTCAACCCTTGGGTTATCTCGTCTGTCAAGTTATTTTCTTAAAAATTGAATGCAATAAGGATCACGTGTTGAAGTGCAAAATTCCTTGGGTTTTGATTAATTCTTGTCGTCATGCACTCACCGTATTACTACTACCATATAATGGCCCGGTGTGCTTCATCCCTTCCCGTCTGGTTGTGGCAAACCACTGCTAATCCCTGACCTTTATGCCATCATTGTAACTTCACTTTGTCCAGCACGTTAGAGAACCAGACTCAAAGGTTTATTTTAAACTTTCTGGGAGGATTCTTTCCTTTCGTAACATTCATTTCAAATCCATCCATCTCATCCTCTCATTTGATAGCTATTATCTATTACACATTATTTAAATATTAATGGGGCTAGGGAGGTGATGAGGTTGGCAGAGTAATTGTTATACAAGGTAAAAGATATATATATATATACACACATATATACATATATACATACATACATACATACATACATACATACACACACATATACATATATACACATGGCACATGCTTATGGTCTCAGTACTGGGGAGGCAGAGACAGGTAGATTCCTGGGGTTCACAAGGGATCCAGCCCCAGTGAATTACTGAGCTCTAGGCCCCAGTGAGAGACTCTGTCTCCAAGACAAGGTAGGTAGCATTTGGAGGAACGTTATTCAGTGTCCATCTCTGGCTTCTACATTCACATGTACATATGCACATGTACACCCCTGTATATGTTACACACATACACACACACACACACACACACACACACGCACACTTAGGGGTTAAGATGTACATTTTGCTTCATATAATTCTAACTTCAAATAACACTATACTACCTCATATGTAACAAAAGTACTTTATAAACAAATTTTAAAAATTATAAAAAAAATTGTTTTTCTTTTCATCCCTTGTGACATTATTTCTATTGATTTTATTTGACCATGTGCTATAATTACCCAATGCATATTTTATCATCACCGTAATCTTAAACTAGGAACTTTTAGTATATTAAAAATAAAAGGTTTAATTTTATTTACATTCATCCCCTATTTCTTCTGCAGCACTTTTCTTTATTCAGGAAAATTTCCAGTCTTTATATTAATTATCATTCAAGGAAAGTCTACTGATGGTCGATCTCTTCAGTTTATTTCTGCTTCGTGTCTGAAGGACAGGCTAGTCCCACTGAATATACAGTCCTCTGGCAATGAGTTTCCTCCTTCGGCCCTGAGTTTGAGCCTTCGGCCTCATAGGGCCTCTGATGAGATGTCTCCTAAAGTTGCCCTTCACGTTCCTGTATCAGTAAAGCTTTTCCCCACGGGCTTTCTTCAAGACTCCCCCTTGTTTTCTGGTTCTTTACAGTGTGAGTGTGAGTTGCCTAGTGCTGAGAGCTTTGGTATTTCTTGGGTGGTAGTGTTCTTTGAACCTCTTGGATTTGTGATATGGAATCAGCCGTTTATTTTGAGGAGTTTTCAGTTAATGTTTCTTAAATATTTGTTCTGTTTTATATTAAAATGTTATTATATAATGAGATTTGATCATATCTACCCTTTATTTCCCCCTTGCAGTGCTCTCCAGAGGTCCTGGTCCCCAAACATCCTCTCCAGCCTCATTTCATCCTTCTCCTTTTCTTTAAAAACAAACAAGCAAAAAACAATAACCCACTAAGTTTAATTGGCGCTGTCTATATGTGTAGGGGTGTGGGACCATCTGCTGGAGCAAAGACTGTGAGTTTTTAGCCCCAGACAGAGCATTTTTATCCATATCTTCACTTACCCCTGCAGGGCTACGGGAACATTATTCAGGGGGAGGCAGGAAGTGTGGAAGAGCTGAAGGATGAGGTTAACTGTGGGAAATATGTCTTTGACCATAACATCCATGAATTCACCACTGCTGTGGTGACCTACACAAGCCCTACACTAAGATCAAACCTTTCCACATTCAAGCATGAAAGGCGAAGGAATTCTTGATGTCCTACCTTAATTAATATATATTTACTTATTAGATATATACTTATATATAATATATATATATATATATATGTATATACATCTTAGTGTAATACTATAATGAATGAAAATCTTCCTAAAGACCAGAATAAACTGAAAATGAGAGTATAATGCATAGTGAAAGCAATTTAGTACATGTATAAAATATTTAAAAATTAAAATTCAAAATATTAACATGATATATGGCCTAAAAACACACATTAGCAAGCTTTACTCATGAATTAGCAAACAAAATTACTCTCTAATATGACCATTAAAGCCAATCTCAGTTTTTTCAATATAGGAAGACAGACTCTAGAAAGCACAGCTTTGTTTGATTTCTTAATGGAATGATTAGAGACATGGTAATGGTAAACAAGTTAACTCAACTATACATTGAGAAAAAAAATCTTAAGGACGCTTAAAAAAACATTTATTTATTTGCTTGTGTTGGATATAAGTGTTTGTGTAGGTATGCATGCCAGGGTATTGTGTGAGGATCAGAAGACAATTTGTGGGAATTGATCCTCTCTTTCTACTTTATGGATTTCAAGCATGTACTAACCAAGGACAGTGCATGCAGTAAACCTAGACCCTCTGTTCAGATCTGGCCAATGGAGAGCTAATTCTCTACGGTTGTGGGGAGAGTGGGGACTGCCTCTGACATGAACTCTTGGGCCCCCAATTTGATCACTTCTCCTTGGTGGGGAGGCCTGGTGGCACACAGAGGAAGGGGAAGCAGGCTATCCAGATGAGACCTGATAGGCGGTGGTCATATGGAGGGGTAGGAGGTCCCCTTGTGTCAGAGGTCTAGAGGAGGGAAATAGGGTAGAAGAAGGGGAGAGGGTGGGAACAGGGAAGATACAAGCTAGGGGATAACAATCGGGAAGTAATCTGAATAAATTAGGATGTAATCTGAATAAATTATAATAAATTAAAACAAACAAACACAACTGAGGTCCTCAGACTTAGCAACAGACACCTGTAGACAAGCACCTGATGGCCAGGAGAAGACAGAAATTTAGAAACAAGAGACTGAATATAAAGAACTCTGCTTCTACACGACTGGGACTGGCTGGTTCAGAACGGGTGAGCAGGGTCTGCCGCATGAGTTTGGTGACTGTGCGTGTGTGAGTTAGGAAAGGAAAGTCAAGCGTCAGAGCTAGTAAGATCTGAATGTGTCCTCTCAAACCCGAGTGTTGGGATCTCAGTCTTCCCTGCAATAGCAGAGCAAGGTCTCCTGGGCGGTGTTTGGGGATGTGAATAAATCTATGTTATTGTAAGAAGAGCTTGCAAAGGAGGGAGGGATTGCTTTCTGCTCTCCAGTGGGAGAGAGGGTGGCAGAGTGCTGGTGGCATGGGGTGGGGAAGGAGGTGGGGCTGATTTCATGCCCTCTACTGCCTCCCCTATTGCTCTCCACCTTGTTGTGGAGACACTCACTATGCCAGAAGTTCACCGTTTTGGATAGTCCGGCCTGTGAGCACTTACTCTGGCCCAGAAACATGTTTCTATATCCTAATGCTGGGGTTACAGGCACATGTAGTCATACTCAGCTTTTTTATATGAGTGCTGCTGGTTAGAACTCAGGTCCTTGTGCTTTCAAGGCCGTGCTCTCACCCAGTGAGCCATCTCGCCGTTCCTGACTTTTTTTTTTATTACAAATATGACACACATCACAAACAAACCTACATATATATTGTTTGCTGTACATAAATATCTGTCTACGTGTACAAATACACCCAGATATGCTGGCAGGGCTTTAAATGAGTGCACAAATTGTGTTTGATTTGTAGCCATGGCTATTAAACCAATTTAATGTAAGTTAGCCTCAAACACAAGCACTACACGGCCACTGTGCTTGAGTGTTTCCATGCTTGTAAAGTGCTCTAATTCATATGAAAAGAATGACAAATTTGTTTGTAAAGGATATAATTTCCTAACTCTGAATTTCCGAATCAAAAAAAAAAATATGATAATAGAGGCAGAAGTCTTTCAGGAACACCACAGGACTTGGGCCCTTTGTTTCTTTGTAACTTCTTTCTTTCTTCCAAGCCATTCCTACTGAGCAGAGACTGCCACCAAACACGAGAAAACAGAGCATGTTTTGCCTGCCTGCAAGGGTAGCACAAAGCACTGTTTTCTCTTTGAGGCACAGTAGACAAAAGAGGGATGTTTTAAGGCAGTTAACACACAGCAACACAACAGGATAGGAAGATCGCTCCTGAGCTCCACTTTTGACAACAAAAGTCATTCTCTTGGCTCTGATTCTTTGTGTGTGTGTGTGTGTGTGTGTGTGTGTGTGTGTGTGTGTGTGTGTGTGTGTTGTGTTAAGGCGAGTTACCGCTCAGCAAGACCACCCTTTAACCTATGTAAGTAGGAATTAAAAGACAAATGCTTCCTCCTTTATGCTCAGAAGTGGCTAGCTCAGGGCAATGCATGTGGGGTATCTGAGAGCCTCCAGCGTCTTTTCTCTCTTGCAGTGGACGCCCATGTCTATTGGCCCTTTCTTCTCTTCCCCACATTCTACCTGTTTTTCTGCTTACTGGGATTGCTTAAATAAGTTGAAATCAATGTGAAGAGACAGATGTGATTAACATTTCTGGTGACACCTTGAAGTAGCCTTCAGAGCTTGACATGAGGATTTCGAAGGAAGAATTGCGTTATCCTGTGGGTATTTTGGAAGAAGAAATACAGAAGCTCAGCTGCAGATGAACCTTCCTGTGAGCACTGAGCAGACGCAGTTAACACTGAATGAAGCGGACTGTTTGCCTTTTCAGCTTTTTCTCCAGAGGGACCTCGGCCCAGGTCACATGGCATGGTGCTAGTAAAGACAGAATAAAACTGAGGCTGCCTGGAAATCTAGGACATGAGCACTTATTTGGTCTGCATGGGCCCCTAATAGTGTCATTAAGTGGCAACAATGGAAGTGTCACTCATAAGAAACTCATTTGTAAAGCTGGGCATGAAAACAGTGAGTTGCTCTCGGTGCAGAAAGCAATGGTGGATTTTACTACATGTGATGATGGAGATGGTGTCTACATGCTGGAGAATTTTCTCTTTCTCCTCACGAAGATTCAAAGCTGAAATCCTCAGTGCGAAGATTACAGCAGTAGCGTAGGGCCTTTGGCAGGGCACTTGGTTCATGAGAGTAGAACTCTTACGGATGCAATCAGTGCCCTTTATAGAGGAGACCACCAACAGCTCGCCTGTTCCTTTCCCTACATGAATGGCAGATGGTTATCTGTAATAGGCAGCCTCTGTCGGGAACTGAATCTGCTGGTACCTTGTTTTTGCACTGTCTGGTTCCCAGAATTGCAATCTACAGTAGTCTAACAACTCACACAGGCTGAGGGCACACGTGGCACCTTAAAGGACAAAGCCAAAGTGAGCATGCTTAGTGCACTAAGCATTTCACTATAAGTCATATGCATATATACATCAATATATACACACATATGAGCATGTGGACATACATACATGCACCATTACACATGTATTTGCTTATGTGTTGGGGAGGTTGGATTCTCAATATGGAGAGAAATATGTAAACTTTAGTACTTCAAGGTACACCTTTCAGAATGTTTAGATTATTTTTCCCCCCAGGTTGTCTATAAAGCAGCTTCTGCTACTTAAAATAGAAATTCTGTTCTAGCTGCATCCAGGCAGCTACATTTCACGTCAATAAGTAGATTCCAGATCAACAATGTTGTTCTCACCTTCTGTGAAATCCATACAGAAAGTATTTAAGCATGCTGAGTGGGTGTGCTTGGGCTCTGCTGGCCAGGGCTGCTTGGCTTCCTGGAGCATGCCCAGTGGCTCAAAGCCAGATGAGATCTGCACCTGTGCACACCCATGATCCATTGTGTGTGTGTGTGGGGGGGGGCAAGGGGATGCAGCAGCTCACAGCTGGAGCCAGAGGAAGGAGGGAGAGTCCAGGCTTGGACCCCAGGCACTTTGGGCGTCATATCTATGTACAGAAAGAAGCTAACGTGCATGGAGTGACCTTGCTGTGTGTCCTTTTGGAAAGTGGGAATGAGATTTGAGGGTGGCTGTTTGTCTTGACATTTTTATGGCCACAAATTCTGAGATCGTTATAAACACAGCCCTGGTCTTAACCGTAGAGTACTCGGCCTCTCTGCAAACTGTGACACTGAAGCTTTGCAAATGCTTGCTGTGCAGTCATTTTCAGTGTCTAAATTACTCTCGCTAGAGCTTTTCTGGCTCCGTGATGGAGTAAGAGTGGGGATGGCAGGCAGCAGGCTTCTGGACAGATTGCTAAATTAAAGCCTGATGGGACCAGGATCAGTGTTGACTGTGTGCAGATGTGCAGACAGAATCCACCTGCTGCGGATTTACTAAATATGCTTTTGCTGTGGAGAGCTTAAACATAGAAAAGGGAGTGGGTACCAACATGTAGGATACCTTTATGCAAATATTTCCAATATAATTCTCACAAATTATTTACTTTGAGATAAAATATTGGAAAAATTTTCCAGGCCAGTGAACAAAAGCAGAAACAAATGGATTTAGGACCATCAACTGTGCTTGTGGGGTTCTCACAGTCCTAAATAGCTTCCAGCCAAGGGAGCAAATAGAATCTGAAATTTAACAGATTCTCTGCCTCTCAACTGTGCACACAGCTGCATAAAAGCATTAGCTTAGAAGCAGCCAAGAGGCTCAAAGTGGTGGCCCAGGGAGAACTACTTGGAATCACTCTATTTCTACTAATGCATTTGCCAATTGTGATGAAGTCCAAATTGACCACAAAGCCGGGCTATTTGCCCCCAAGAGCTTGAGTGCGCTTCACATTTTGTAGAATCTAGGTTGCTCTTGTAATTTGTTTTGACCCATGAAACAGGCAATACAGTAGCAGGAGTTTAAAGGGTTAAGCCCCCAAAGTCCTGGAACACCTGGTCCTTACCTCTGAGAGCCCAGGTGCTATATGCAGCTCTGGCTAATCTCCTTGAGGACGAAAACAGTGCAGAAAGGAGCCCAAGGGCGAGTGGAAACCATGCCTAATCAGGCTGTGATGCCAGATTGCTGCAGTCACTAGAGCCACCTGATGCATTAGAAACAGGGGGATTGTCTGGATGACTGCAACTCAAATAGTTATCTTTTCATATTGGAGTGAATGGATAATCATTGCTTTAAGACACAAGATGGGGGCGGGGCGTGGGGGTCATTTGCCTTCTAGTGGTAAAACCAATAAACTAACAACATGGAAACAAATATGTTAGGCAGGATTAGTCAATTACAATTTAAGAGTTATCATCTCCTACTTCCTAACTCGAAGGGCTTCAGCAACTTATTCACCCTCTCCGCAGAGTTTTTGTAATACCATCAACTATTAGGAATGATGTTTTGGGGAGCCAGTAATAATATAGTTCAAAAGCTTACTATATTTGACACATGGGAAGCACCAAAGAATACCAGTGATTTTTAGACAGAAAATTGATTTGGAGTTAAACTGTAATTGACATGGAATCTTTGTACTGGATCCTGTTGTGAACTTGGAGAGAGATCTCAGTGATTAGAAGGCTTGCCCCCCTCTGTAATTATAGCCTCAGGAGGCTGAGACAGAGGATTCTCAGAGCAAGCTGGCTGGCAAGAGTGGCCAGGTGAGTGAGCTCCACGTTTGATTGAGAGACCCTGTCTTGAGCAGTAAGGTGGCAGAAGTGAGTGCTCGATGATTATTTGTGGCATGGACCTTGGGACTCCATATATACACTCACCATCTCCCTTCCACATGTGGTATGGCCCACCCACATGTAATTGTGCACATATACACGTGCACCTCCTCACACAGGTAAATGAAAATACTGCTTGGGTACATTACATTATTACTTATGCTTGGAAAATGATAGTTTTCTACTTAAATTCTTGATGGATAATAAGAAGCAAAACTATCAAACAATGAAATAGTAAGTTGAAAATACATGTTTTTTTAAAATTAATGTTAGAGCTTAAACACTACAGCCAGTGTTGAAACTACCATCACCCAGCTTTAAGAAACCTATCATATCACATAGTCATCTGTCGCAATGGCAGTTGCAATTTCCCTGATGCTAGTCTTCAGTGACTCTTTAGACTATTAGAACATTGGGTTATCTAACAATAAGTCTTTTATGTATTTATTTATTTATCTTGGTTTTTCAAGACAGGGTTTCTCTGTGTAGCTTTGGCTGTCCTGGACTCACTTTGCAGACCAGGCTAGTCTCGAACTCACAGCAATCCCCCTGCCTCTGCCTCCCGAGTGCTGGGATTAAAGGCATGTGCCACCACACCCGGCACAATAAGTCTTTTAACTGCCTCACTTCCTTAAATAATAAATGATCACATATTCATTTATTTACTTTTTATGCATGTGTGCCATGCCTGGTCAGAGAACAGCTTGTGGGAGTTGGTTCTCTCCTTCTCCCTGTAGGTCTTGGAGATCAAAGTGAGGCCATCAGGCTTGGTTGCGGGCACTTTTACCCACTGTACTGTCTCACTGGTCCTTACCTGCTCACCTCTAAGGCCTTGGATTCAGAGTTCAGCCTCCTGTTTCAACAGCTCTCATTTTTCTGCCTCATGCTAGAAGGCCTTATGCTTAGACATCCTCCTTTTCTGTCTTCATTGGTCTTGGCAGTGATGACAGGAGTAGGATTCCCAGCACCCACACTGGGAGGCTCACAACTGCCTTTAACTAGCACCAGGGGATACGATGATGCTCTCTTCTGGCCTCTCTGGGCATTCTTGCACATGTGGGAGCACACACAGACAACACTCTCACGCATACATATGCACCCAACACAAATATATAATCATATAGTAAGTCTATACAGAACATGTAGTAGAATGTTTTATGTACCTAAGTGATTTCAACTATAATTATCCTTAAATTGATTATACACCCTCAAGGAAAGCATTTCAAAAACTCAGAAAAAGTAGAAAGGGTGTTAAAGAGAGATATTTCCGACTGTACTGTGGTGCTCAGGAAAAGATCCCCAAAGAAAGGACTGCTCCAAGCCTGCCTTGTTATTCTCCTGCTGAAATTAACGATAATGAGATAAGGAGGCTAACTGAGTTCTAGCCAAGGTTATGTTCCAGATCTCCAGAACCGTGCTAATTATGCCGTGCTGCTAATCGTGGCAGACCGCAAATTATCCCATATGAAAGATTAATGGTATTCGGAATAAATGGAATTTAACAACTTTATGATGATGATTAATTATAGACAAGTCAAAATTACGTAAAAGGATGAATGGCCCCAATTCAGGCTGGGTTTAAGTAGGCTAGCTCAGAATTACAAAATCATCACCCCGGAAAATAAGAATCAGAACAAGGAGGGGAGCCTTTAGTTTAGAAGATTAATATCAAGAGCCAAGGGGAATTTGCTGGTTCATTCACAGATTCTTCCTCTTGGAAGTTTATCAGGGGCAGAGAAAGTGCAGCGCTCGGAACTGAACGAAGGCTGTGTGGAGACGTGTGCGGACCGAGCTTCTCCAATGCAGCGTGCTTGGACCAGAGCTCAATCAATCCAGGGCAAGAAAAACATGCTCCTGGGTCCCCTCTTGGTGACTAAGGAGAGCTAAGGGGATGCAGAGAAATGTTTAAGAGGATTTGAGAAAAAGGATGTGATTGAAGAGGCTTCAAGGGGAAATTGCTTCATATTTCTAGAAAATGGGGTTAGGCGACATTAGACATACCTGGAAATTGGAGTCCTGGAAATAGTAATATCCTCCCAAGGACTAAGTAGATGATAGCATTTAACAAGACACATGGAACTTTCTAGCAATATAGTTAATAAAAAGAACAAAAAGAGTTCTTGATAAAAATTGCTACTTGTCTTGAACACTGCCCGGAAAAGCAGGATCAATGGGAGATGAGTTGAAGTGTGTTAAATTTAGAAAGAAATATTTTAACTGTGGTTTTGGTGTGTGTGTGTGTGTGTGTGTGTGTGTGTGTGTGTGTGTGTGTTTTACCTAAGAGACATTTGCCAGAGTCTACTATATCCTAAAATTAGTAGAGGGGACTGTCCTGTCTGGTAACCACCCTGAAAGAAGTGAATATATTCTAAATCTAAAAAGACACTTTAATTATCAGATTACCAATACAATGAACTCTAACAAATTGTTATTTCCCCGGGAATCTCCTGCTGGGAGAAGAAAACCCTGGACATGGTTCTCCTCAGAAAAGAGATTCACAGCCTTTTTACAGAGGTCAACAATGGGTGGACCACACCTCAGCCAGGACTAATTAGCTACGCAGATCCCAAGCTTTCTCTCTTTTAACCTCACTTCAGGTTCCCAAAGATGGACTTGGCAGGTTCCTGCATCAATTTGTTCCTGTTTCCAAAGTGGCCACACATTGAATAATTTTTTTTCCCTGCCAATTTCACTATTAATTCAGCTCTTTAAACTGGCTTCTGGAGTGTGGGCTGCTAAACTTGACTTCTTGGGGGTACACACTGTGACCCACAAGTCTGTTAACAAAAGTGTAAAACATAGAGGACCAACGAGTAAAAGGGCAGAGCTAAGATTGCAAGCACAGCAGGAGCGACATGGGAGAGGCTGGAACCGGATATCTGGAGGCCCAGAGAAGAGAACGTGCTGCTTGCTCATGGGTTGACAGAAAACGTGCCTTAGTACACTTCTGCTGCGATGACAGAGTACTTTAGACTGGCACATCTATAAACAACAGAAAATTGTGTCTCACACTTCTGGAGGCTCAAGTTCAAGGCAGCAGCTCACTGGGTATGGTGATGGCTTGTTCCGGGCTCTGCAAAAGGCACATGTTGCAAAGTAACCAAGCTTCTTGAGGCATCTTGTAAAATGGCATCAATTCCATTCCTGAGGACTTCATTGTAAACATACGAGCCTCACCACCACATATGGGAGATTTGGTTTCACCATGTGATTTTTTGTTAGAACATAGATTAATCACCATGGTAATGTGGCAATTGAGTTCATGTCTGTATGGATCAGCGCTACCAGAACGCTAGTTCTGAGAGTAAGGAGGAGTTAAAGTATGGGATGAAGTCAGCTTCCTATAACTAACATAAATTCATGTTGCCTTTTCTGAAAGTTAAAAAAATCTCAACAACAGTATTCCTTTTTCTTTACTACCTTTATAGGTGTGTGTGTGTGTGTGTGTGTGTGTGTGTGTGTGTGTGTGTGTATGTGTGTCTCCACATGAGTGCAGTGCACACATTGTGGAGGTAAAAGAACAATTTGTACGAGCTGGTGTTCTCCTTCACTATACAGGGTGTTAGATTCTAGGTGACCTGAGCTCAGCCACCTTAACAATAGCATCATAAGCTGATAATAGGGACAAACAGAACAAGTTAACATTGTTAGCCAAGGGAGAGCCCTCCACCTGCCTGCTCGGAATTTACTGCCCCTACCTCACCCTGATCAGAGTTTGCAGGCCTCTAAGAAAAGGCCACGTCCATATATCTGCCAGACTCAAGTGCCTCCAACCCCCCAAAGGTCACCTTTGTTAGCCAATCTGTTGTTAACTAACCAGTGTGTGCTGAGTTCTGCTTCTATAAAGGGTATTTAAACCCTCAGCTTTTGCAGGATGAGGTCCCCAACTCATTTGAGCTTGGTGGACCCCGGCATGTCAGCTCAATAAAAGTCCTTTGCTGATTAGAAGGAAGGAGCTTGTCGTGTGTGCACTCTGTGTGACAACTCTCACCGGGAGAACAGAGCTTAGGTCTGGGGAATGTGGGGGCAATGCTCTTTATTATTTTGTCATACTGGATCTGAGCAAGAAATGGAAACTTCTGATCCTAAAGGTTTGGAAGTCCAGGAGAGAATAAATGACCGTGAACCGGCATTCAGCAAAAGGCACTGGAGGACACTGATTCTAGAAGGGGGGCGCTCACACGCATTTCCTGAATCTGTAGGTTCGGGTTCAGGAGGTAGATTCTGGCCTAGCAGAGGCAACGCTTCCAACAGCCATGTTCACGTCAGAGTCTTAGATCTTAGTCTACGAAGATGGTGGACAGAGGCTCAGCTGATGGGTGAGCTCGGCAGTCACAGGAAGGGCTCACAGCTACTGTGGCCTAATCGATTCTAGCTTTGGTAGCACTGGACAGATCTTTATGCAGTGAGTAAGCTGCTGAAGAAATGCGTTGAATGCCCCAAGGCTGCAGATTGATACAGTTGAAGCCCACCTATGTTTGCTTGCTTGTTTGTTTTTTCAGGAGTAGGCAGGCACATTGCTCAGACCCTTTCACTTCCCCATGAAACTCTCCCATTGCATGTGCAGTTCAAGCGGTTTTCTACCAGCTTCCGTAGTTTGTGCAGCTATCTTGGGATGGCTTGAGTAGAGCCCTAGGCATTCATATAATTTCCCTTAACCAGAGCCAAGTTGTCTGTCCCATATTTTATTCCTAGGAAGGATTAGCATTGAGCAAAGAAGCCCTTGGCTTTAAAAATGTTGAAAAATATTTGCCTAGAACATTTACAGACAAAACTTAGTGCCTCATAAACACATTTCATTTCTGCACTTCTCAATGCACAGGAAATTCTCTCATGGCTCGGAGTCAATAACTCACCTATCCATCCACTCATTACTCCATCCATCCATCCATCTATCCATCCATCTATCTATCTGTCCATCCATCCATCCATCCGTCCATCCACCCATCCACCCATCCATCCATCCATCCATCCATCCATCCATCCATCAAGCATTAACTAGACATCTACCCTGGTCCAGGTACTCATTTAGAGACTAGCAATGGGAGTTTGAAAAGTAGCATTTGCAAAATTCTTGTTTTTATGAGCCATGCACTCTAACCAAAAGAATTAAAAGCAAATAATTTGGAGTCAGATGTGTCCAACCCTTTGACATCACAGAAGGACATTGTCATCCACACAGTTTGTTCCTGGAAACTGCTAAATTGAGTGGTAGAGATTGCAAAAAAACAAAGTCCCAATGTTTTAACTAAGTTCACGATTTTTGTGTTGGGCGGGATTCGAGGCTGTCCTTGGCTGAATGTGGCTGCACGTGGCCGGTAGCCACAAGCTGTAACCACCTGATGGTGTTAAGTATAATACAGGAAATAAAACTATGGCCTGAAAAAAAAAAGTGCACATATACAAGCAATATTTAGATCACTGGCCTCATGATCAAGTCACTCCCTCCTGAGTTAGAGAAATGGCATCAGTAATGGAGGCCAAGATCCAACTGTTGCCGTAACCTGAACGACGGCATCATTTCCAGGCCTGCCGACCCTCTCTGCCCTCACTAACTCTCAGATGAAGACCGTGATCTGAAGAGGCTCAGAGGTCCCTGGGCAAAGGGTGGCTAATGTGAGAATCAAACGCCAGCCACCTTGCTTTCTATCATGGGAAAAATAATCTGTTTGCTAAGGAAAGGACAGTTAGAAATAAAAGGTTAACAGGAATGGCAGAAACAAAACTCTGCTCGGTTTAAGACTGGGTTTCCTTTGTCTCACTGGAACGCCTGGGTATCTGCTTTTGGAAAACATATGGGTAAGCCAGAGTTCCCTGAATGCACGAGAAAGCCCCCGTGACCCCAGTTTAAAACTATACTGGTCACTTATGTCTGAGAAACATCTCCTAACTGGCCATTCAGCTAGGTTTTTCATGCCTTTTCTATATAGCATCAGGTTTGGCTTCTCATAAGAGAAATCCAATCACTTGCCTTTTTAGCAAATATGCTTAGAAGTTGATCTTTACCTTTCTGTCCCCAGTGGCCTTTCCTCTGGGTCCCATGTTCTGGTCTGTCCCCTCTTGCTAACGTGATTCTCCCCCGGACTTCCTTGCTGCTTCACAACCTTTATGCCATTCAACACTTGGCTCTGATAGAACTTTCTCAAAGAGCTCCTCACCAGTCCCGTCGTCTTACGTGCCCAAACTGCTTATCCATATACCTTCTTGTGTTTCTGCAGCAGGGCTGGTCACCATCTGCAACTGTCATGCTGCTGCTGTTGAATGTGTGTGGACTTTCTGTCCTCTAGGATTGTAGGAACCAGGCCTGACTGGGCTGCCTACCTGTCTTGCTGTTTCATGTCCTGTTTCTAGCAGCTTCCATGTCTGTATTTATCTTGGTTAGCTAGTCATGTTTACTGCTCTGAGAATGCGCCCCTCCCTTCCTGGTCCTTCTGTGTGCAATCACCTCTTGAGGGATTTTGCCTGGGAGGGGGATTCCTGTTTTACTGCCTATAAGAAGGCTCTTTGGAACTCTGGAAACAAAAATTGGTAATGAAGTCGTCATGTCCACCGATGGTGTCCCTTAAGGATGCGTGCTCAGTCACATGCTCTGCTGTCCATTCCCCCACCCCCCCGTGTGTATACTAACCACTTCTGAGCAACTGAGAATGAGTTTTGTTTCGGGGCCAGAGGTGAAACAGCCTTCATGGACGCACAAAAGTCAGGCTTCTATGTAGATTGAGAATTATCTTTGGGGGGTACTGCCACCACCCTGAGACCTACCTTGCTCTGGCCTTTGGTTCTTTACGGTAGTTTATACCTTTCTCCTGTCCTCATTGGTCAGAAACTGACCCTGATCTCCAGTATCTCATGGGCTCTCTATGCTACTCCACTCAGAAGGATGTCCTGCATGCGGAGCTCGAATGCGTCTCTTTGAGTTCAATCTGAACCTACATGCCTTCTCAGGCCTCCAGGGTCATTGGTACTCACAGACATTTTGTTTGTTTGTTTGCATGTGTCTGCATACGTGGTGTCCTTTTGTATGTATGTGTGTAGGCTCGTGTGTGCATGTAAATATGAGTGACAAGCCTCTGGAGGTCTGAGGCTGACGTCCAATCTTAATTTGTCTTCACTATTCATTGAAGCAAGGTTGTTCACCAAATGCAGTATGTTAAGGTCTCTCACCAGACCCAGTATAGTTAGTGTGGCTGGCCAGCTTGGTCTCAGGATCCCCTGTTTCTGCCTTCCTTGTGTGTGTGTGTGTGTGTGTGTGTGTGTGTGTGTGTGTGTGTGTGTGTTTTCACACATGTATGGCAAGCACTTTACCCATTGAGCTATCCCCATACAAGCATTGTGGCATGACTGTGCTCCAATAGGAACACACACAAAAATAACAATAAAGATTACACTAAAAAAAAAAAAAGGTCTGTGCTTGAGTTATAATTTGAATCTGTAGGTGTCATTAGAAGAGCCCGTGAGCACATAAACTGCTAAAGGGCTGCACAGATCTATCTGAGCATATTATGGGCTGCTCAGTGCGCTGAATGCAGAAGGAGCTCCCAGTGACCCCAATTTACTGCTATTCTCACTGATCGCCTGACATTTCCAAGAATAGTGTTAATTAACCTTCCTCTAGCCCGAGACTTTAGCCGGCCTGCACGTTCTTCAGTGCTCCTGGTAGGTGGCACGCTGGCAGTAGCTGCGCTGAGATGCTTGGTGATTGTGTCACAGACAGCTAACTGGGAGGCAGAGAGGCCTGTGGACGTGCGCTCCTGTGCAGTGGGACATTCAGGTGTGAATGGGTACAGTTTGGAAGTAGCTGTGTGAAGCATCAAGTCACACCTCTCTGAAACTGAATTCGTGTTGCCAAAGCAATGAGCAGAAAAACGTGTCACTGGGAAACTGGTTCGAAGCATCATTGTGAGGTTTACATTATAGTGGGGAGACTCCTCAATGGTTCTGATATTCTTGGAAATTACACATGGTTGTGTGTGTGTGTGTGTGTGTGCATTGCATTGAGATTTTTGCATATATATGTACATATATTTTTGCACATGCTCATATAACCTTGTGAAATGGAATAATAGAATAGAGGCAAAATATCCAGGAGAATGAATTAATTTCTGAATTTCCCCCTTTATAAACTATAAGAACTATTTATATACTTAGAGAATTATGAAATAAGGGTATTTACCCAGGACTCTTGTTTAATCCTACATGTTGTTTAATCCTACATGTTGATTCCTGAGAGCTACATGGTAGGAGGAGATAACTGCCTCCTGGGAGTTGCC
This sequence comes from Acomys minous, assembly GCF_964271855.1. Classification (NCBI taxonomy): domain Eukaryota; kingdom Metazoa; phylum Chordata; class Mammalia; order Rodentia; family Muridae; genus Acomys; species Acomys minous. The sequence continues at coordinate 12,024,202 of NC_140495.1, read as the reverse complement.
CTTTGAACTCCACAAATGTGCCATGGCAAACTTGCACACATACAGGCACACACACACATACAATACACACAAACACGAAAGTTAGTGCAAATTAATTTGCAAAATGATAATTATATCCAGATGTGTTTATGGGCTGTAGATATTATGTAGAAATCATGTGTCGTGGTCTTTATTGTAAGAATGTACACATAACTATAAGTGGTATAAATTGTTAAATAAATTTCATTAGACTTATTTTCCAAACCAAAAATAAGATTATATGATTAAACTTAAGGTTATAGCATAAAGAAACGAAGATACAAGTATATTTGTTGAACTTGGATATGCTCCTTGCATTATGAAGGATGTATTTATGTTATTCCACACAACTGAGCACGTAATGTTGTCCTTCTCAAGGGGGCCTGGAGGTGCACGGAGGCTGAGACTAGAATATTGCAATTGAAGGTCAGCCTGGTATATAGCTCAATAGTAGAGCCCTCGCTCAGCATGATGAAGTATTCATAGTAGAAACAACATCTGGCCAATGAGAAGGAAGTGCGTCCATCAAGATGAGCGAGGAAGGACAGACTACAGGGCCCAGAAAGAGAACAGAGGAAATCTGAGTACTTGGCCTGGGTTAGCATGCCCTGTGGCTACATACAGAGACACTGAGATACTGAGAGAGACTTTGGATCATCCCACACAGGGTGTTGGAGTTAAAAGGCATTTGGGGGATTTCCAGTTTATAGCAAACATATGGCTTTGCTGATTTGTAAGACCTTGTTTAGATATTGTGTCATTTGCTTATATATGGCACCTAAGAATTTATGAGTGTAAACCCTATTAATATTGATTATCATTGTTTTGCTTTCATGAAGAGCTTTCTGTCCTGAGACTCAGAAAAGATATAGAATGTGATATATGCTACCACCATTATTATTATTATTATTATTAATCATCATCATCATCATCATCATCATCATGGGTAAAGACCCTTACCATGTCAGCCTAATGACATCAGTTAGGTCCCCAAAGTTCAAGGTTGAAGGAGACAGCTGACTCCCAGAAGTTGTCCTCTGACCTCCACACATTCACTATGGCACCTGCATCTGCACTCTCCCACACAATGATACTGAATCCACCTAACAGGAATGTGGTGATTTGATCCCACCCCCCCCTGCTCTAGATTTATGTGTACGTGTGTCACTGTGGAGGTGGGTTTTGAGGTCTCACATATAAGCTCAAGCTGCCCGGTATGGAATTTCAGTCCACTCCTCCTCCAGCACATGTCTGCCTGCACGCTGCCATGCTTCCCTCCATGGTGACAATGGACTGAACCTCTGAAACTGTGAGCCAGCCCCAGTTAAATGCTGTCCTGTGTAGGAGTTGCCATGGTCAATGGTGCCTCTTCACAGCAATGAAGCCCTGATAGGACAAATGGGTGTTACTGACATAATACTAGATTCCAGAAGGCACACCTTTCGGCTACTTCATCGGGTTCTTTTTCCTACCTCCCCACACCACCCCTATCTCTTCCAATGCCCCAGCAACCAGCGACAGCAGCAGAATCAAACAGAGCCAGCAGCAGCAGGAGGAACAGCAGCCACCACCCTCTCTCAGGGCTCTGGCATTGATGCACCCTCTGTAGAGTCCCCAGAATTCCAAACACAAGCAATCTTCAGCTGATAAAAATCACACCGCTGCCAGAGCATGAGACAAATCATAGTCAGCTGCTGTGGACAACCTGAAGCAGCCCCATAGCCCACACCTGGGATTAAAGCAAAAAGCATATTCCCAACACGACTGAGTTGCTTTTCTTAAATATTTTTTATTGAAAAATAAAATCATTCATATTACATCTCAATTGCTATCCCATCCCATGCATCCTCCCATTCCTCCCTCCCTCCTGCTTTCACCCCATTCCCCTTCCCTATGACTGTGACTGAGGGGGACCTCCTCCCCTTGAATATGATGCTAGGGTATCAAGTTTCTTCTTAGTAGTCTGCTATCCTTCCTCTGAGTGCCATCGGTCCTCCCCAGCAAGGGGACATGGCCAAATAAGGGGCACCAGAGTTTGTGTGAACAACTGAGTTTTTAATGAAACTAAAATTCTCACTACATATGCTAACCTGGTGGGAGTGCTATGAGTTGCTACAATAATTCCTATTTTGTAATACTTTCATATTTACAGAAATATTTGATATTGGTAAGAGAGCCTCATGGACATTGAGTTTCCTGCATTATTAGCCTGTGAGCTATGTTGCAATCCACAAGAACACGGACACTTCCCAAATTTATTTAGATAGTCTAAGACTTCTTCATTAGCATTTTATACTTTTTTTAACTCAAATTTTGCATACGAATGATTCCTGATTTTCATGTTTTAGTTTTATTGCAATTTAATTATTAATCTTAATGTCTAATTTCAATCTTCCATTGCTGGTACATAAGAAAACAGAAGCTAGTGTGATGGCTCAGTGTGTAAAGGGTTCTTCTACTAAACCTGATAACCTGAATTTAATCCCCAAGACTACATTGAAGATGGAGAATTGACTCTCAAGTTACTGTCCTTTGACTTCCATTTGCATGCCATAGTGTACACACATGCACGCGTGCGCTCACACACACACACACACACACACACACACACACAACAATGTAATTAAAATTTTAAATTAAGGAAACAATACACTAATATTATCCTATAACTTTGCTATACACTATACCTTTGAGTTCAAAGAGATTTTAATGATTTTCTATAGAGACTATCTTTGAATAAATCACTTTACTAATTTCTTTTCCAATCTGAATACCTTCTCATATGTTTTCTTTATGGTGTTAGTTAAAGCTATCTATATGGAGCTAAGGGAAGTAATGGAAGAAAACAAATTGCCTTCTAATATCAGGGACAAGCCATCATGCTACATTAAATATGATGGTTGGTTTACAGAAGATGGAAAATCCAACAGTCTCATGAATAAAGCTCAGTCTTGCGTGGTCACGGAGCTCTTCCACCTTAGTAAGTCCCTGAGGCAGCACCTCCCACTTCATGAGGCAGAAAGAATGCTGAGAGCCATCATGGGAAGAATGACTTTTCTCCAAAGGGCATAGAGCTCTCGTAAAGCCTTTGCCTATGAAAGTAAGACTTCATGACAGAATGTCCTAGTATATTCATAAAGCCTTACCTCTGCTATACGGCCTCAGCCATTACTCTTTTACTTTCTCTGCCATAAGCAACTGTCTCAGATCTTCACCTCGCAAGCCAGGAAAGTATTTGAGAGGTAAACACCAGGACCTTGTGTGAGCACTCGAGACCGAAGTCCTCAGAAGTTCCTAAGCACTAAGACACTGGTCAATGCTCAGCTTCTAGAAAATGACAGTTAACAATCACTATTTTACAATCCCTGAGACTCTAGAAAATTCTAGTGCATTGAAGCAGATTTATGCCGCCCTGATTTCAGAAGAGCAGCTTGTTTCCCTGAGATCTCCATTCTCCAAGGAGGCAAGAAAAACCATCAGCTTTGAGTTAGTTCATATTTAGCCCCATATTCCCCAGGCAGGAGAGTAAATGGCTAAGTCCTTACATGCTGGAATTTAATACAGAAATCTCCTGGTGGTTTAGAGATAATGCTTCCCTTCAAGGGTAGGGTTGAGATTTCCATTAGATACGATCTAGTATGCACTCCAAATTCAGTCATGGAGGAGACGACATGGGTCCACACACTTCACTGTGCTGCCTCACTTTAAGGGCAGGCTATTTCCCTGTCTATAGGAATGGACCCGTCCTGTGTGTCTGAGAGGCATTCACTCTTCCACAGCAATGTCTTGACCCTGTGGGTGAAACCCTCAGTTTAACTTGCTGATCTCCATCAATCATGAAAAGAAAATCCTCCTGTTACAAATCTTAAGTTCTTCCTCTCTCTAACTCAGCTGTCCTAATTCTGAATAGAGGTAGCCATGTGATGTCCCCAGCAGAGTTTCCCATGGCTTCTGTGTCACACTTCTTGATTGAGCACCCTCTGTTGACGCCCTCACTTCTCCCCATGTGATGACCTGATTTCTATTCTGGACAATCTTCTTTGGGTGACTTCTCTTATTGTCCCATATTTGATGTCACATCCATGATTAAAGGTGTTCAAGCATACCAAAGGCTTGTGGGTTGGGTTTCTGTGTAATCAGGGATGGTGTGTTTGGGACACTTTCTGTTGTTCATGATTGATGAACGTTGTGATAAGTGGACACTTAAACTCCACGTAATTGAAACCCAGAATCATCTAGCTTTGGGATGACATTACATAGTTTATTTTTCAGATGATATGTAATTACTTGATGACTTTTATGATTATAATCTTTCTCTTACTAATTTTAGCATCTATGGGGTCAAAATATTTATGGAATGACAACTTAGCCTGGAAATGTTTCGTTTGATGACTCTGTGTGTGTGTGTGTGTGTGTGTGTGTGTGTGCGTGTGTGTGTGTGTGTGTGTGTGCACGCGCGCATGTCCTTTGCAGAGAGGAGTATTTGCTACTCTCTCTTCAAATTCAGTTTTTATAAACCAAGTTAATAAAACAGTTATTTTTCTGGGACAACTAGGCTAAAAATATTCTCCAGTCCATTGCCTCATGAGTCTTTGACCTTAATGAGTTCAGACAGGAAGAATAAAGAAAATAAAGGCAGTGTGCCTATCATCTTCTGAGATCCGCTCCTCACCGCTAACCTTTACTGGACTCAACATCTGCCACCTGATGGTTCATACAGAGACTCTTAGGATCCTGCTGCTCCCTAAGACTCCAGTCCCAGGACCTTACAAGGGTTCACATATACCCTACCAAGGCACTATTCTTCCTTCCTTTACCTATTCATTCATTCATTCATTCATTCATTCATTTATCCATCCATCCATCCATCCATCCATTCATCAAATATATAGTAAATTCACAAGCCAATGAGCAGGTACTTAGAGGAAACATGGGGGAATGAAGAACCATGTTTAAACATCTTTGTGGTTAGTGAATGAATGTGATTTTGGTAATTTTTAGCCACATTAAATGATTATCTCTTTTTATAAAAAATAATTTTTATTTAGTTTTTTAAAAATTTTATGTGCACTGGTATGTAGGTGTCAGATGCCTTGGAACTGGAGGTACAGACAGTTGTGAGCTGCCATGTGGGGTACTGGGAATTGAACCCAGGTCCTTTGGAAGAGCAGACAATGCTCTTAACCACTGAGCCATCTCCCCAGCCCCCAACGATTATCTCTTAAAGACTGTATTACACCCAGTGTTTTTGGCCATAAAGTAACCTGCCTGGGCAGTTCCTTCCAATCTACTACCCATAATTCTGCTTAGAACCTTCCAGGCCTCTCTCATTCTGCTTTTAGGCCTTTGACTATTTGACCTTCCCTCTGTTCCATAATGGAATTTTTTTCTGTCTGACAATATCTCTAATGTTTCATTTCGGCAGTTTATGCTGTTTTATTATTTAAAAGTCTGTCAACATCTTTCAGTTGGCACCATTATGTAGCTGCAGTTTTCAGCTTCTCACCTACATTAAGGGCCTTAAGATGCCCTCAGTAACGCTTGACTGTGTAACCAAAACCCACACATCACTATGCAGAAATGGTTTGCTTGAACACCCAGTGCTAAGGAATACCTATATACAACAGACTTGGGAAAGTCTGTTCTCACTAAGTTCTATGTGACATTTGTTATTTTTCCAGTTATGGATTTAGCTGCACCCCTTGATGCAATGAACAGTATCTACTGCCTGGTTGCTAATAGAAACAACAGATAGATCTACTCCTATTGCAGCTGTTACTGTGTAATGCATCAGCAAAGGGCACCAACCTTGCTGATGTCCTACATCTATTTCTCTAGTGCTGAAAACTTTTATTTCAGTCTACCTTACATGTTTTATTTAATGGATGTAAAAACCTTATTCTAGAATAGAATATGTGAATTAAATAGAATAAAGAGTTGCTTTATGGTGCAAAAAAAAATAGTGAATCTAGCTCTTCACAAAAAAATTAACAAGAAAGTAGATCCTAAAACAGGCAGCATTAGAATACAGGACCTAAGTCTTTTATTTTCAACTTTTAAAAATGCATCATCATCATCATTACTGTGTGTGTGTGTGTGTGTGTGTGTGTGTGTGTGTGTGTGTGTGTGCAATAGAGAGAGAGAGAAGGGAGTGGAGGAAAGAGAGAGGGAAAGAGAGAGAGAGAGAATTCCATATGTGTGCATGTGCCTGAAGAGGCCAGAAAATGGTGTCAGACCACTGAAACCAGCGTTACAGGTGGCTGTGATGTGCTTGACCTAGGTTCTGGGAACTGAACTCAGGTCTTCTGGAAGAGAAGCAAGTGCTGTAAATAGCTGAGCATTTCTCCAACCCATATTTATTTATTTATTAAAAATATATTAATTTATTCACATTATATCTCAATTGTTATCCCATCCCTTGTATCCTCCCGTTCCTCCTTCCCTCCCATTTTCCCCTTACTCCCCTCCCCTATGACTGTGACTTAGGGGGACTTCCTCCCCCTGTATATGCTCATAGGGTATCACATCTCTTCTTGGTAGCCTGCTATCCTTCCTCTGAGTGCCACCAGCCTCCCCATCCAGGGGACATGGTCAAATATGGGGCACCAGAGGTCCTGTGAAAGTCAGACCCGACTCTCCACTCAACTGTGAAGAATGTCCTGTCTGTTGGCTAGATCTGGGTAGGGGTTCGAAGTTTACTGCATGTATTGTCCTTAGCTGGTACCATAATTTGAGCAGGACCCCTGGGCCCAGATCTGCCCGTCATAATGTTTTTCTTGTAGGTTTCTAGGACCTTCTGGATCCTTCTATTTCCCCATTCTCCCATGCTTCTCTCACCTAGAGTCCCAATAGGATGTCCTCCCCTCTGTCCCACTTTCCTGATAAGTGAAGACGTTCATGGGACATGCCCCTTGGGCTAGTGTCCAGATATAAGTAAGTATATACCATTTGACTCTTTCTGCTTCTGGGTTAACTCACTCATTATGATCATATCTGGTTCAATCCATTTGTCCACAAATTTCAGGAATTTCTTGTTTTTAATAGCTGAGTAGTAGTCCATAGTGTAAATGTACCATAGTTTCTTCATCCATTCTTCTACTGAGGGTCACTTAGGCTTTTTCCATGTTCTGGCATATTTATTTATTAATTGTCCCCCAGAGAACAAGAATGAGTTTTGATCTCAGAGGTATGCTGATGGCACACTGACTATCCTTACATCTATATGCAAAGGATGGGGTCTTCTTTGGCCTTGTTTTCTCGGTAAAGATCCTGGCACCATTTGAACTGGTTTAAACACACACACACACACACACACACACACACACACACACACACACACACGGACACACACGGACACACAGACACACATGTGAATATTTTAGAGTTAGGCTAACTATTTTTTGTAAAACTGAGCATAAAAACACACCTCAAGAAATTAGGATCCATTATACATTTGTAATCACCATGGAAGTTATTTTTCAAATCCAAAAAGGTTTTCTACACCAGTCTTAAGAGCTCAGAGGCTGCTATGTAGTGACCACCAAGAGACTGTGCCATCCACACCGAGTCAATCTTCCAGGACCTCCACATTGCCTGAGCTATAGAAAACCAAACAGAAATGGAGATGGACCAAGATATAGGGAAGTTAGTGAAAAGATGAAAATTTAATCAATCTAGACATAAGAAGTGAGCATTAATTGTTGTGTATGTTATGATATGAGAAAGTGACATTGAGCATGGGTTAGCATAGATGCTGCAGAACTCTAGGCATTGTGGGCAGGAAGAGGAAAGAGAAGAAGGTTTAAGAAACACTGGTATGTATAGTAAAGGGGTTTCCTGCTAGTACCAAAATGGCTTGGGGGCACCCCAGGGGCTCATTGCTCTTGGGGTGTTTTGGGGAGGCAGAGCTACTGTCATGGAGTGAAAATTTAGAATTTGAGTGATGGCAGGAAATCCAGCAGAAAGAACCTCATGTTTGTAATGATGACATTAGCAGTTCACCTGAACATATTTTTGTTTTGAATTTGTATTTATTTATTTATTTATTTATTTCATTTTCAAAGACATCTCTGCCCACTCTGAAGAGCCAGCTCTTGATTTCAGTCTCTAATGATGAACTCTGTTGTCAAAGATGCCAAACACAGTGACTTTAACAAGATCACTACTGTTGGTTAAATAATACAACCTCAGAGGTGCAAAATGTGTTTGTGTCACATCAAGGAAAGAGACCACAGCACCTTCCTTTGGATTAGATTGACCAGAGTTGAGCCCAAGTTTGATTTTCCACTTCTCTCCCCGTGTCTTCCATCTGCCTGTCACTTATGGTTTCTGGCTTGTCTGTTGTCTGCCTGTTGTGTGTCTACTTACACCTGCCTGGCATCTGATTGTCTGTCTCTAACAAAGGGCTTTTGCTCTGTCTTTTATCAAATAGCAAAGGAAGCATCACATCGGGGAAAAATGGGGTATACTTTACAGAAATCTTAACAGTTTTACATGCTTAGGATGCAGGAAACCCCAATTTTGATCTCCAACACTACAGAAACCAAGCATACAGGAAGTGTCAACCATTGTTGGGTGTGGACATTCAACAATGCTTCCATCTGCCCCCTCCTCCTTAACAAAACTGGACAGAGCTATGTTCCAGTATTAATGACATGTGGCAAACTTCCTATATCTGATGTTAGAATTTGTAGGTTTTGACTATGAGTGCACCCATGAAGCCAACATCCTCATGTCCTTTGCAATCTTTTTCTCCTGACATTGATGCCATGCAACGCTGTCCTCAACCTAACACTGATCCCTTTTCTGTCACTATACATCAGACTGAATTTTCATAGGTGGAATAATTCAATAATTTGACACTTTGGCTTAGTGCAAAAAATTATTTTGGGTTATATATAGTAATTATTTATGGTCACATATATTAAAAGTTCTTTTTAGGTTTTCTGTGTGCGCTCATACATGTGTGTGTATGTATATGTGTGTGCTTGTGTGTTCTGCTACGTGTGTGTGTGTGTGTGTGTGTGTGTGTGTGTGTGTGCAGGTTCATGTGGAATCTAGAACATCTTGGGTAGATGTTGTCCAGCTTGCCTGCTTTCTTTTCTTCCCTCTTTCCTTCCTTCTTTCCTTTCTTCCTTCCTTTTTCCCTCCCTCCTTTCCTCTCTTTGTAGGACAGGAACTCTCATTTTGTATCAGCGACCTGGTATTTGTCAAGCAGACTAGATCTGAATCTGGAGATGCCCATCTCTCTGTGTTGTGGTTACCAGCACAAGCCACCATGGATGGCTTCCTTCCCATGGGTTCTGGGGTTGAAATCAGCACAGGCCACCATGGATGGCTTCTTTCCCATGGGTTCTGGGGGTTGAAATCAGGTCTTTATGTTGCAAGGCAACCACTTTTCTGACTAGGCTCTGGCCTTGTTTTTGTTTGGTATGAAGTAGTGTTATATCTGTGTCTAGACTTGAGTTGTAATCCTCCTGCCTCCACTTTCTGAATGCTGGCACTGCAGGGACTTGCTGCCATACCTAGTCCAGCAATTCATTTTCAATCTATGAGTAACATTTCATTATATGCTGTGTTAATCCATGACCCAGTCGGTTGACATTAGAATTACTTCCATTTGGGGGCCATGACAAAATTCCTTATATGTGTATAAATGCTAATGTGCACACATGCTTACATGCCAAAAAACAAGAATATGTATCATAAAGGTAGGTCTGATTTTTACAAAACTTCCAGTTTCAATTTGTTTTGTAGCAGGATTGTAGAAGAGCCTTATGCAATGATTAGTTTTGAGTGTCAATTTGACACAATCTGAATCATCTGGCACAGGAATCTCATTGAGGAATCGTATGGTTTGGGTTGGCCTGTGGGTGTGCTGGTGAAACATTTTTTTGGGAATTAATTTATATATTTATTCACTTATCATCCCAATTATAGCCCCCTCCTTCCTCTCCTCCCAGTCCCATGCTCCTTCCCTCTTTCCCCCTCCCCCTTCCCCTGTTCCCCATAAAAGGGGAAACCTCTGCTACTCACCCACCCCAGGTCATCAAGTCACATCAGGACTGTGTACATCCTCTTCCCCTGTGGCCTGATGAGGCAGCCCTGCCAGGGGGCAATGATCAAAAATCAGGCAACTGAGTCCATGTCAGGGACAGCCCCCACTCCTGTTACTAGGGCACCCACATGAAGCCTGAGCTGCCCATCAGCTACATCTATGTAGAGGGCCTAGGTCTAGTCTATGCATGGTCCTTGGTTGGTGCTTCAGTCTCCACAGGCCCCCATGGACCCTGGTTAATTGGCGATGTTGATCTTCTGACCTGTGAAGACCCACCCTGAATGTGGGTGGCACCGTTTCATGGGTGGGAGTCCAGACATAGTGGAAAGGAGGGAAAAATCGAGGCACACATCTGTAAACTCATTGTCTGTACTCTCAACTGTAGATATAGCATGACCAGCTAGCACCAGCTTCTTCAATTTCCTTCCACCTCGTCTCCCCTGCTGTGCTGATAGTGACTGGAGTTGTAAGTCAAATAAACCTTTTCTCCCTTAAGTAGCCTTTTCAGGGTGTTTTATCACAGCAATGAAACTGACCCCTTAGTTTCACAGTATTCTCACCAACACTGACCTGTTTAGTTCCTTCCATCCTTCTAACTGCTGTGCAGTGGTTCATCAACTCAGATTTTAATTCTCATTTTCCTGATAAGTAGTGTTGACTATATTTGCAGGTGCTTATTTATTATCTATGAATATTTTTCAAAAACTTTCGCTTTTTATTTTCTAGAGACCAAGTTTTGCTTCATAGTTAGGTCTATTCTTGAACTCACTATGTAGTCCAGGGTGGCTTTGAATTTACTACCTTCCTATCTTAACCTGCACATGGCTGGGATAATACATATTATCATGCCTGCTTCCACATTTTGTCAATTGTCAATTGGCATTTAGTTTTCCCCACTATTTTTGAGTTTTGAGAGCATTGTACAGATTATGGCTACGAATCACTTATTAGATTTATGACCCTTAGGGACTGGAGATATAGCTCAGAGGTTAAGAGTGCTTCTGCATTTTCAGAGGTCCTGAATTCAATTCCCAGCAACCCCATAGTGGCTCATAACCATCTGTAATGAGATCTGGTGCCCTCTTCTGGTGTGTAGTCAAAATACTGTATACATAATACATAAATAAGTAAATCCTTAGGGCTGGAGAGATGGCTCAGAGATTAAAAGCCCAGGTTGCTATTCCAAAGGTCCTGAGTTCAATTCCCAGCAACCATATGGTGGCTCACAACCATCTGTAATCAGATTTGGTGCCCTCCTCTGGTGTGTAGGCATTACATGCAGGCATAACACTGTATACATAATAAATAAATAACCTTTTCAAAGGCTTGAAATTTAATTTAAAAAAGATTTATGACCCACAATCTTTTTTCCATTCTGAGGTGCAGGAAATGCAAGACCAAGCAGGAAAAATATACTTTAGATGTTAAGAGTTCTGATTGAATTTAAGAGTAAATTCCTGTTTGTCCTATGATATTTGACCATCTGCATGAGATATGCTTGATCACATGTGGGTGGGAGGTATATGGGCAGGAAATACATCAGGGTGTACACTTGCCCAGATGGGATGTGGACTGGAGGTACCGGCAGGAAATATGTCAGGATATGTTTGCCCCTGATTGGACCTGATGAGAAATACAGTGAATTGTAGGTTTTGCCTTTTTAAGTGTCTGTAAAACATGACTTGTGGCCATTTTCTGGGAACCCAGAGATGGATCTGACCAGAGTCCATCAACCTGTCCCATTTTTAATTAGAGCTTGTTTCAAATTTGGTTTTAAATTGGTGGTCTTTTTTCTTGACTGAATTTGGATTATCAAGCCAAAAGAAATATTGAGTGGGGTAAAATACACGAAATACACAATAATAATAAGAAAAACGTATAAACCATGAAAGATGAGCTAAGAGTTCCTACTTTCATACAACCAGAGTTCAACTAGTAGACAGAAGGATAAGGGGAGGGTAAGTCATCCAAAGAAATCTTTGAAATTCCCTAAGCATGGGAAACAGTGCATTGCCTCAGGTTAAGGACAACTGAAAGAAAATCAAGGTGATGATGCAAAAAGAAACAAAAGCATGATCTAATACTCATTTACATGAAAGGTTCAGAACAAGAAAAAGCAAAATCTTCCACCAGTATTAGTAAATAAAAATGATAATAAAAGTCAGATGACTAGATAAAAGATTATATTGGATGCTCATTCTGCTCATATTTCTAGCATAAAAAGTTCGGACATCAGATGTTCTAGGATATGTAGTTCTATATCCTGTCATGCTAGTATACAAGATTTAGTATTAGTTTATGTCCTATTTTCCTGATCAAAATACCCTGGCAAATCTATTGAAAAGACAAGGGCTTACTTCAGCTTCTTTTTCAGAGGGAGAGAGTCCATCATTGTAGGAAGGACAAGGTAGCAGGTGCAGAAAGCTGGCTGATCACATCATCTACACACTCAGGAAGCAGGAACAGGAAGTGGGGGCCAGACTACAAAACTTTAAAGCCTATCCATTAGCAAGGCTCTATCTTCTACAGGTTTCATAATCCTTCCAAAAACACACCACAAGGTGGGGACCAAGTGTTCTACTTTGTGAGCCTATGGGGTCATTCCATATCTGAACCACTACAATGTATAAATCACTGAAGTAAGTATTTCTGGGTCTGACACTGCATTTGACCTCGGCATGATGACACGGAAGTAGTTCCCGTGGGAAGGATTCAGCAAGGGCTTCATCTGGAAACTCACCATGCCCAGAGGAAATTCAAGTTACTAACTTCAGTTTCCCAACAACATAGAGGGACGCCATGGGGGAATAGGCAGGTCCCACTAAGGGCTCAGAGCTACCAGGCAGCTGTTTACAAAGGATAATTCCTTATCAATACAGATATAAAGAGATGTGACCTAAGCCTCCATGGTGATGGATGACTAACTGCTTCATCACTGTGTCTCCCCACCTCTGTCTCTCCCCATTGCTCTCCCTCCCCCCCCCGCCTCCCCCCCTGCCTCTCGCCCCCACTGCCTCTCCCCCCCCCGCCGCCTCTCCCCCTGCCCCCCACCTCTCCCCACTGCTGCCTCTCCCCCCCCGACCCCCCACTGCCTCTCCCCCCCAACGCTGCCTCTCCCCACTGCTCCTTACCTATGGGCTAGGGATTAAGCTTATACAACATCTAAAAGAATCCCATGAAATACGCAGCACTAAGAAATGTGCAAATGATTAGGAGAGAATATGTTTGAAAGGATTCAAAGGGGAGGAAGAAATAGGAATAGATTTTATGTCAGGCAGTATTGGTCATTGTGCATAGAGCTGTCTTGAATGGTTCAAATGTACCTCAGTTACTTGAAGCCTCTACTTAAGAAATCTCTGCCCAAAGCCTCCCAAGAAGATCTTGAGTACCTTGGGAATTGTTTTCATAAAACACAAATGGCCATTTCCCTTCATCTTTGTGGAATTCTGTAACCTATGATTTTGTTCATCTCCTTTTTCTCTCAACTAAAACTGAGTGAAAAGGCGGGGACTTAGCTAAGTGCTCAATATGTGCTTAATATGAGTGAAGCCCAGGGCTCAAGCCCAGCCAAGCTTAACTAAAACAAGTAATTGACTGACCGATCAATGAAATGAAAGGAAAACAAGAGTATTTGTTGTCTTTTACTAGGCTGTAAGGAAACTCGCATGTTTAGCAAAATGAGATTTCAGGTAATCGCCTCAATTCCACTGTACTATTCTTACCTTGTTGCTAATTGGCATTTAAAGTAAAATGAGATTGTGAGGTGATGATGGGCTCTGTATAGTGGACTAGGGTGTAATTTGGGCGTATCAACAGTCATTTCAGATAATGTGCTTGTAAAACAGTCAATTTAAATCTCCTGAGGCATTGTTATGGAGCTAAAGTGGAAGAGCTTCTCCGATTCCCAAACCAAAGTAGAACCAATGTTAGAGTTAAAAATTCAAATTATAGGTGATCCGGGGGTGGGGAATACCTGAGGCTGAGAGTGGGGTGTGGGTGGAGCGCTGGCCCAGTCTCTGTTACTTGGCTTCCAGGCTATAGTCCAGCATCGAGGGTCGCCAAGGTAGGAGCTTGGGGGCAGAAACTGAGGCAGAGACCAAGGAGGAACACTGTCTATTGGCTTGCTCACTTTGACTTATGCTCAGCTAGATTTTCTAGAGATGGCACCGCTTATAGTGGGCTGAGCGCTCCTACACCAATTGACAATCAAGAAAAATCTCACACACACACACACACACACACACACACACACACACACACACACACATACACACTGACATGCATGGAAACAAATCTTGTAGAGACAATTCTTCAACTGAAGTTGCCTTTTCCCAGGTGTGTCAAGTTGTACTGAAGTTTCTATCACCTATGAGCTGTATCTGTGCTTTAGGACACATGATGGTGAAAGGCTAGTGAGATGGCTTAGTCTGGAAAGTGTTTGCTGAGTGATCATGAGGACTCGATTTCTCTTCCCCGCATGCAGATAGAAAGTTGAGCATGGTGACACATGCTTGCAATCCCAGTACTTGCACTGCAGGGACAGGCAGACCCCTGAGGCTTTTGGCCACTCGGGTCCCAGTGTGTTGGTGTACTTTTTAATCTATTTTATTTTGATTCCTTGTGCTCTTCCTCCCTTCCATCCCCCTGACCATAGGTAGGAGAGAAAGAAGGTTAGAAGAGACGGGGGATATGGACTTCTTTAGACTTAGTTCCTTGGAGGCAAGGAGGTAGTCAGTATATCCAGCAGTCCAGCTAACCAGAAACCAGCAAATGGCAAATGCTGAAGCAGGAAGAACCAGCAGCATCCTTTCTCCTTCTGAGAGTGTGCCTGGAAGTGTCCTCTTCCTCTCTCTGGGTTCTGGTCTTTCTATCTTCTCAGAGTCCTCAGGATTAAACTAACTAGCTGGCAAAGACCACGCCCCTCTCTAAGGTTTACGAGCCTGTTATCAGCTGTGGACAAACTAAAGGCAGCCCCGTATCCTATACTTGGGATTAAAACAAAAACATGTTTACATAACATAACCGAGTTTTTAAAGAAACCAAAACTTGTACTACACCAGCAAAAAGACTTTGTTTTAAAATACAAAGAGTGGTTTGAGAGGAATGCTACCCAAGGACTGGCTCAACCTATGAGCCCACGTATAAGCACACCCACACTTGCAAACATTCACCCCTTCCCATGTACAAATACATACATCCTCCACAAACACAAAAGAAAGTATGATGTATTGAAAAGCACTATACTCACACCTGAGTAGAACCATTATTGTTTTAGTCTATGTACGCTGCCGTAACACAACACTAGAGTCTGGTTGGCTTAACAGAAATTTTCTTACTGGTTAGGAGCCAGGGAGTCCAGCATCGACTCTTGGGTAGATTCCCCGGGCTGCCTCATAGGCTCTCACTTCCTGGTTGATAGGCTACCTCTTGTATCTGTTTTCACGTGATGGGAAGGATGAGGGAGCTATATAAAAACTATATTATCAAATCCCACTTGAAAGGGCCCCCGCCTTCATGACTGCATCTCTTCAGAAAGGCCCCATCTCCTAACCCCACCTCAGGCACAGAGATTTCAGTACACGGCTATTCAGAGAGAGAAACATTCAAGCAGTTCCGTTGTGTGACTTGTCTGTTTCTGTTTCAAGGTCATCTTCTTCTCAGTTAAATAAATGTGTGTCCCATGGCTGCATATTAAGAGTAGCTGCAAAGATTCATGCATTTCAATATGGAACAAAACAGCCTTAGCTCTCAGTATTACTGGACCGTGTTCTCCTCTTATGGGAGTCTCCCCTGAGCAGATGATTTTGGCTAATGGTTAGAGATGGACAGTATTTGTTATTACTTCTAGTGTTTTTTATGATTTCACAGGATCCTGACAGAAGCTGAAATTGGTCTTTGAAAAACTGTTCTTCGCAGTTGTCATAAATATACCTAAGGCGAGCAAGGGCAGGGGACAGCAAGGCTGCTCATTCTAAAGGGGCTTTCCATGGGCCCCCTCCACTCAGGGGGTTGACGAAGGCCATGGGTTTCCTCTGCAAAGTAGAAGGTGGGCTCTGTGGCAGATGATCCTGGGGGAGAGAAAATACAGTCATTGAAGAACTGGGTCCTCTTGCTTAACGTACCCTCCTTCTGGACCTGTTGGGATGGCTCACCTTGCACCCGACTTTGAAGAAAGTTTTCTCTGCATAAGACAGAGACATGGAAACCAGCTCAGTGTCCGTTAAGTACAATCCACATTTCAGCCTTTCTTGGTCAGAATGGATGAGAAGATAGATCTGGGGCCTTGGATCAGAAGGTAGGGGCTTTCACGTTGTTTTTCTTAGACTGAAACATTTTCTACTCCAGGAGAAGGGAGGGGAATCCCAGGACCTGGGAAGCTCATGAAAGAAAGCCGACTCACAGGCCTCTCCCAGAGGCTAAACAGTAACCAGCTGCTGAGAGGAGGGGAGGCTTCAGGGAGGTGGGCTCTTCGGCTCTAGCGGCTCAGCTTTTGCACGTTATCAGGAGTGCTCACCCGTGTTCTCACTAGCTACTCGTCACTCATGCCTCTGTAAGTCACCCCAAGAAACTTGGGCTTGCCGTGCTAGACATGAGTGCAATGCCCTTGCTGGGGCGAATAGCTGTTCCATCATGTCTTCTAAGGAAGGTCACACATTTGGGCAGATGCAGTCTACCCCTTGCCAGCAGTGAGTCTTTAAGCAAATATTTCCCCGAGTTTCCATCCATGAGGTAAAGGTACTCAGATCTCTTCCTGTTTTAATCATCCGGGGCTTTAGTTTTGAATAGTACTGTGCAATTCAGTTAGTGACAGTTATGGGGACCCTTAAAGGTCAGAGAAAGAACTCTCTACTTCTGATGGGAATAACTATGAATGTCCAAAAGGGGTGATAACTCACAAGTGCATGCACGCACACACACACATGCGCGCACACATCTCACACACATACACACACATCTCACATATATACCTAACACACAATACACATATATACAAAGACAAAAACACACACATAGCAACACACACACACACACACACACACACATTCACCATACCACTCCCACTCAGAACACACACTCACAGAGTACACATAAATAAATGCAAAAACATATACATAGCAATACACACATATACATACCACACCCACTCGTAGAACACACATATATACATGTATAATGCAAACACAATGCACAGCGCACACACACACACACACACACACACACACACACACACACACACACACACTGATGGTTTTAACATCACAGCGGATGTAGAACTGAGACCTAGGTTTGCCTTGCCCTAATCATTAGCACTTTGCCTTGTAACAGTTTCTTCAAGAATTTTGGCTCCTCCTGGCTACGTAAACTTGAATGGTCCTTGGTTTGCATTCACTTTTCAAAATGATGTTTATGTTTCCAAATCTGTAATTTTAACTTGGTGCAATGGCACCGTGAATGTGGTCCAGGCAAACTGCCGTCTGTGGGCTTTAGGAAAGAAAGGGGATGGCTGGGAAGTTTCTCACAAAACCCAAGGGAAGAGAGCCTTAGAATTACTGCAGAAAAGGTTATGGGCAAACCATTATGGCTTTTTTTTCTTCTTTTTGTATCCTGCAACAGACAATACAAACAATCCCTATTTGACATTTTTGCATCTCACTCTTAGTATTCACAAACAGATTTCTTATTTTATACTGTTACCATGACAACACCTGACATTTCACATACGTTTTTCAAGGAAGGAAAGGTGAAAATTACACTCAGTGTTAAATTGAATATTTCTCCTTCTCCTCGGCTATTTTGTTCACAGACACTTAGGAGACATGGCAATTTCACATTCCTTTCAGAAGTTCAATGCTATTTTCCTACTTGCGATGCAGAGATTAAATGACTCCAACTGCAATCGCTTTTGCTAAGTCCATTGTGTTTGTGGAGATCCCCGGTCTCCATAAAGCTGTGCTGTTTTCCAGCAGTAGCTGTTAGTACAGCAATGCTCCACAATTACTTGCTCTCTCTGTCATCGTGACACTGGAGTCTGTGAAGGGCTGAGAATCACGTTGCTGATGTGCTCCTGGCCGTAGTGCAGCAACTGTATTGATTTGTGAAGTTTCTCTTTAATTTCAACTTCCAGTCAGCAATGAAATGAAAGACGTTATCAAATATGTGCGATATATGAGTGGATGTCGGGGCGTGTGTATATATGTATGTATATGTGTGTGTGTATGTATTTATGTATGTATGTGTGTGTATGTATGTGTGTATGTATGTATGTGTGTGTATGTATGTATGTATGTATGCCTCTATGTGTATGCTGAATTTGAACTATTTTTGAGGCCATTTTTGTTTGTTTGTTTAGAAAACAGGATCCTTTGAGAGTAAAATACTTTTGGAAAGAAAAACCACCAGTTCTTTGTTTTGAGAAAGGTTCTCACACAACTCAGGCTGGTATGTAACTTACTATGTAGCTGGAGATGCCCACGGACTTCTGATCCCTGTCCACCTCATAAGGGCTGGGGTTACAGGTGTGTGCCTAATATACCAGTTTAGAGTGAAACATTCATATCAAAGAGGGCCTTCTGTTTTGCTCAAGCCCACTGATTCACATGTTAGTCCCATTCAAAATCACGTTGAAGCAAACACCTGTGGCCCAGGCATGTTTAACGGATGGATACATTTACCAGTGTGACCGTGTGCTGCTGAGCTCTATGGTAGCAGCTGGCCTTTTAAGGTGACACTGACAAGCAAGCATGTCACAGCAGTATCTTTTGGCCTCCACTTCCAAAATTCTTGCTCTAGCGTACTTATTAACTGTTGACTGCCTGCGGTGCCGCATTGTACTTGGCCTGGTGAGGGAGTCTTACATTGACAGAGGTACTGAGAAGTGTGGGTGCCTTAGGGGCTGCATGCCTCACTTTGCATCAAAGGGCTCAGTTAAATCAGAGAGATATCACCTAGAAAACAACCCTTTCTATTTGTGTGCGATTTAAAAGTGGCCCAACACTTTAGTATGAAACTTCTGACACTGTGCTCTGCCACCTCATACGGTGTTAGGTAACTGAATGTGACAGTAGTAAAGAGTTGGGAAACAGTGAGAGGTTTCTCGAAGTCCAACGACCGAACAGCTAACTAAAAGTCAAATGCTGAAGGAATCCAAGGTGTTTCTGACAGTGCTCGCTGTTACTGCACAACACAACAACCTTGGTTCTGAGCACACGGTGTGCACAATTCCTTAGCATGTGCCAAATTAGTATATCTTAGATTATTTTGTGTTAATCAAGCACACCCATCTCATTAGTATATAAACTTATTGCCATCTTTAAGAAATGGTAACATTGTATGTGTGCCATTTTTTAAAAGGTTGTGCAAGTGTGTGTGTGTGTGTGTGTGTGTGTGTGTGTGTGCGCGTGCACACAGACTCATGTGCACATATCTGCAGGCCTCTGCAGAGGCCAGAAGAGAGCACTGGAGCCCTTGGAGTTGGGGTTACAGATCTTCATAAGGTTCCCAATGTGTGCTCTGGGAGCTGAAGCTTCATCCTTTATAGGAACAGCTCTGACCATTGAGCTATCTGTCTAGCCTCAAGAATGATTTTAGAAGATCTTTTTGTGATTTATTGCCAGTACACGCTTTGTTTATGTACCTATTTTAGATACCTAGGGTATATAAAAATTTCACTGGGAAGAAGGGTCATGAGTCAAGCCTGACAATTGATGTGGGGTGTGTGTATGTATGCATGTATGTATGTATGTAACTGTCATCTATCTGTTTATCTATCTATCTATCTATCTATCATCTGTCTATTTTTCCATCATCTATCATCTTTCTATGGATTATTCATCTGTTTTATCATTTCTGGTCTTTGAACTCTCCTTAGAATCAGCGATATTATCTCATTGGTTTCCTTATTAATTTACAAACAAGATACAATCTTTCATTTTTCGCCTCATCTATCATAATGTGTACAAGAGGTAAGTTATACTTTATTTTGGAAAGCATCTGGTCCTAAGTACTGCAATCGGTTCTCACAGTTCACTGTTCTTTACAGACTCAGATTTCAACACAGTCATTATAGTGAGTGTTTGATGAACAGAAGTCAAGTGCTTTCGGATAAAAGAATAGAAGAACTGTCACACTGAAAACAAGGCAAAGGGTTTTCTAGGCAGAAAGAGCAAGAAAACTCCCCAAGATAAGATGGTTCTAGAATGCAAATAGTGTGGGAAATAAAAAATAGCAACAGGTAGAAGCATGCAGTCCTTCGAGAGGGTTGGGCCATCTGCTCTTGAGGACTCCATGGCAGCCTCTAGATAATCAAATACACACTGGAGAATGCTCCATGGGGAGAAAACCGGCTGACAGGCCAACCATTGAAAACCTATAGTACCGAACACACCGAGTGAGCTTGCATCTCAGTGTCAGGAACCTGATTATTGTATCACAGTGTCCCAGTTGCTCTGTGTCATTTGTCTCTGGAGAAGGAGTTGTCTGAAGCTTTCAGTCACATTTCAGTGGCTCTGCCACAGCTCTCAGACACCTGTTTGGATGGGGGACACAGGGCTCAGTCTTCAGAGGTAGCTTCCTCATACTGTACTGTGCCAGTGCTTGTTTGTGGGAGCTCCCAGGCTACATTGCTATTATTAAATTTCCTTGTTTTGACTTATGGCTTAGCTTTATGCACTCAATATCAGTTCTATCTTTGTAAAGATAAAAATGATACTCAGATTTTAGCACAATCATTATAGTGTTGTTTGCTAAACAGAAGACCCAAGTGCCATCCATTCAGTTCCAATCTGATCTATATTTTGGAGAGGCCAACAATGTTTAAATCCACATAACTCTTAATTTCAAACTGTTACTGTATTGGTTAGCTTTTTGTCAACTTGACACAATCCTGAGTCATTTGGGAAGAGGAAACCGCAGTTAAGAAATTCTTCTCTCAGATTGGCCAGTAGGTAAGCCTGTACAGGCATTTTAAATTTTTTATTTTTAATGAGTGATTGATATAAGAGAGCCCAACCCACTAAAGGGCTCAAGGTGGTCCCACCCCTAGGTTGGTGGTCTTGGTTGTTTAAAAAAACAAGCTGAGAAGGCCATGAGGAGCAAGCAAGTAAGCAGTGTTCCTCTGAGGCAGCGTTTCTCAATCTGTGGTGTGCAGCCCCTATGGGAGTCACATGTCAGATGTCCTGCATATCAGACATTAACGTTACTCCCCCTGCCTTCGGGGTTCGACTAAAACTCGGGAGGAGATTCACCTGTTGGAATGCAAGACACAAAGAAGGAGAGCAAGTCTGATTGATCAAACTCTCAAACTTTATTAGTCAGGCAGCAGCTTTTATAAGTCAGAAGGCAGGGAAGCATATTGCTATAGCAACCCAGCTGCAGGCTTTTCTCAAAACATAGGGAATTCCAGGCAGGGTCATAATGTCCTGCCACACAGGGTGTCTGGCTCCATCTTTGTCTAGTCTAACTGCTAAACCATAACAGGCTTGCTCCATCTCTATCTGTCTTTAGTCTAACTGCTGGCCCACAACAGGGTCAGCTAGAGTCTGGTGAAAGGCAAGCTCTGGGAAAAACAGAGACCTAAATGTGCAGTCTCTGACAAGATGGCTGGACATTGGCCATATGGCCTCTTGTCCCCAACACATTACAGTTCATAAAAGTAGCAAAATTACAGTTATGCAGTAGCAATGAAATAATTGCTGGGGCTCACCACAACATGAGGAATTGTATTAAAGGGTTGCAGAGTGAGGAAGGCTGAGAGCCACTTCAGTTCTCGCCTCCAGGTTTGCTTGAGGGTTTGTCTTGGATTTCCTTAATGAGGGACTGTTTGTGAAACCTGAGACAAATAGGCCCTATCCCCCTCAAGCTGCATCTGGTCCTGTCTTTATCGTAGCAACAGAAGGCATGTTCAGAGAGAGGCTCCCAGCGCGCCACTAGGGTCATTCTATGTAGTTCCACGAAACCCAAGTTTATAATGTTTAGAACGCACTTACAGCCTTAACCCTGAAGCCAAGGGCAACAAGGAAGGATTTATGTGGAATAATGACCCAACCATAACAGGAAGAGAGCAGAATAAAGAAACATGGAAGGTGACTTGTGTTTGCTTTGCAGAAGAATAAGATTAGATTGGCTGCTCCATCCTACTTAACAAATCTTGACTTATAGTATGGCCCTTTCTTCTCACAAAGAGAAATTCAGATATTTTGTGATTATCAATAAGATCAAAATGCTTGCCAAGGCCTCCAAACTGCAGACCTGCTCCACTGGAACACCCTTCTCCCTCCGGCTGCCACGGTGTATCTGGGTGTAGGATCTTAGTGCCACATGCACATGCTTCACAAGTGCCTGCTAGTCCAAGTTCTGTGAAAAACACTCATCTACTTATGTGTGCCCCAACACCACATTTATTTCTAAAATAAACCCTCAAGTTTGGTTTTCTGAGGCTTGAGCTGTGTTCTTGAAAAGGTTGCATATTAAAAAGGAAAGAATTAATTGATAAAACTGCGAATGGGACATTTTTAAGGAATGAATTTGCCAAGCTTCGCTTTCGTCTCACTGAGCCATTGAAATGATTAACACAAGAATTCTGGAAGAGTTTGCATTCCCCCACACCCTGCAGGCTTCTAGTTGATTTTGTTGATTTCTCTATAAAGTTTCCAAATCAACAGAGCTGGTGGAAAGCTTGTTTTCAGAGATGGGGGCGGGGGAGACACAGAAAAACTTTAAATGAATATAGATTTTGGCGATCAAAAGAAAAGAAGAAAAATAAGACTTTTATTGAAGTTAGGATAATAATTGACAGATTTCCCATTAATGTGAATGGGGAAATCAACATAAATTTACATGTTTCATCTAATCAGTAAAGAAGCACAAGTGAGACGATAAAAAATAAGCAGGAATATTAAGAGCCAAGAAGTGAGTAGAACTCCCTTCACTCACAGTATTCCTAACACTTGTGAAGCTCCATTTTGTCCCATTGCGTGTGTAAGTCTGTGATGTAATATATGCATGTGCATATGTGTGTGTGGAAATATGTGCACATGAGTGCACCTGTTTGTGGGGAGGACCTTAGTCTAAATAGGATGCTTCCTCAACTGCTAGCAACCTTCATTTGTTGAGACTAGATCTCTTTCTGAACCTGATCTGATCAAATTCAACTGGGACAGCTGGCCAGTGAGCTTCAGGGACCTTCCTGTCTATCCATCCCCAAAAGTACATTTTTTTGGATTTTTATTTGGATTCTAGTGATCTGAACTCATATCCTTAAGCTGGGATGGCATGCACTTTACCACTGAGCCATGTCTTGGCCTCTTCTTTTTGTGGGGAGAGGATATGTCCTAGGAAGTGAGAGAGTGAAGGTGGAGACTGTCTAGTTTTGTAATTGTACCTATGATGAGGATGGCAGATCTTCTATCTGCTGGAGTTGCAATGGTTACCTTATAGTGATAAAATACCTGGACTAAAAGCAACTTATGGGAGAAAGGGTTTAAGTTAGCTCAAGATTCCAGGTCACAGCCCGTATTTCTGCAGATGTGAACAGGAGCGAAGCAGTTAGTCATGTCCACGGTCCACAACAGAGAAATGAGTTAATGCAAATTTCTGGTGTGCAGCTAGCTTTCTCTTACTCAGTGCTGTGCACACTGGGTGGGCATTCCCACCTCAATTAATATGACCAAGATAATCCTCCTAAAATATGGCCACAGGCCAATGTAATTTAGACAATCCCTCTTTGTGATTCTCTTCCCAGTGACTCTAGATTGTGCCAAATTGATAGTTGCTATGGTTACATTTCATTGATCAAGAGACTGGGGCATCAAACAGAATTGTCTCACTTATTTATTTTTTTATTTTATTTCATTTGTGTGTTGTGTGTGTGTGTGTGTGTGTGTGTGTGTGTGTGTGTGTGTGTGTGTGTAGGTATCCACAGAGATGGGATATTATATAACCTAGAGCTGGAAAGGTGGATGCTGGGAACTGAACTTGGGTCCTCTGGAACAGCAGCAAGCTCCTTTAACCCTAGAGTCATCTCTCTAGTCCTCCCTTCTAAAAAGTGCATTTCTTTGGATAATTCTTGAATTACTGTTTACAAAACATTTCAAACTTCCCTACTTTTCTCTCAAGTTTACCCTGTTGTTTTGAGTTGAAAGTTCATGCACTGAGAAGGTGAGAGAGCCAAGCCCTGAGAAGATGAATAAACTACTTAATGTCTTCAGGGTCAGGATTTCAGATTCTAAATTGTTTTTGCTCTACTGATGCACAATTTCTGAGATTTGGGGGAAAACTGTCTATTATTTTGTTTACTCTGTGAAAAACAGGAGATAATTAAGTCTACCTGCAGATCTGAACATGTGATTTATAAGACTCTAAATGGTTTATTTTGTTGAATAAAATTATTTATTATGATTGAAAATGTATATAGTATGTGGAACTGGACAGATGACTCGGTAATTAAAAATGCTTCCCACTCTCAAAGAGGATTGAAGTTTAACTCCCAGTACCTGTGTTGGGTAGTTCATAAACATGGGTAATCCAGCTCAAGGGGAATCAAACAACATTTACTGTACTTAAGTGGCACACACACACACACACACACACACACACACGCATCAAAAAATTTAAATATAATATATAATGTTATATATTATATATAACTATAATAAGCCAAAACCAGAAGATCTGCAAAAAAATGAGACATTTTTGTTGTGTGATATGAATTCTCCTAAATCTCAGATTAACTTAGGCAGTTAAAGACCATCAATGAACAATGCAACAAAAGCTTACAGCAAATATGCACCTGGGCTGAATTATTCATTAACAATTTTACTTTAGTAGCTGTGACAAAGGAATTTACACACAATAACGTTGTATTCTTTAAAGTAGCTGGTGGTCACATAAAAGAGGTTTCTAGGGCTGTAGGTCTTCCTGTGTTTGAACGTGTTCAACCATCTTTTCTGTAGTGTTGAAGGACTGCATCACACTAGTGGGTCAGTTGGCAGCTAGGAGTGGGTGCCTTCTGACCATGTCAACTGAAAGAGACCCACAAACAGGAAGCTGTGTGTCTGGTAATTAAAAATATTGTCCACTGGCTCATTAACCCTTAACTTAGAAAACACAACAGGGAAACAGCAATGATTTTGATCAGAAAACAGTTTCTATGTGGTGATTAGGTTTTGTCAATTGGTTAGATGTAGGCTTTGATGTTTTCAAAACCTACTTTGTTTTGGGGTTCTTTAATGCCTCCACCTGCCTTCCAACCCACTGACCCTAGGTAGAAGAGAAAGAAAGTAGGGACAGAGGATGTGGACCTTGGGTCACCAGGATTCCAGCCATCTGGCATAGCAACAGCAGACACAGCAGCAGGGACCAACAGCAGCCTCTGTGAAGTCTTCTCCAGAGCGGTTCTCTCTAGGAACATCTCAAAGCAAAGTGAAATGAAGCAAAGCGAAGCAATGTGAAACAAAGCAATGCAAAACCGTGCAGAGTGATCTCACTCTTTGAGGGCTCCTATTTTATACCCTCCCAGAGTCTGCTTGAGGCGGTCCCCAGCTGACAAAGATCAGGAGCCCTCTCACGAGGCTGTTTCACATCCCACACTTGGGATCAAAGCAAAAACATGTTTACAAACCATAACCAAAATTTCTACTACAGTTACAAGCTAGAGTTATCTGGGGAAAAGGAGCCTAGGAAAGAAAATGCAGCCTTCAGATTGGCCTCTGAGCAAGCCATGAGATATTGTCTTGATTAATGGCTAGAGATTATTTCTGAAGGTCTGGGGATTGAACCCAGGGCTCTACTCCATCCCAGCCTAGTGCTCTGTGACCCAACTACACTGTAATTTTCATATTTTCTGCTTCCTGTTGAATGTTGTCAATGATGTTATCCCATAGGATAGAGCAGGAGTGATATAAAGTATTCATAAACTTTCCCAGCGCCATGCCAGGTGCAGTTAGTGACAGCCTTGCCATCAGTATTACCCTCCCAGCACACGTTTGGGCATCAAAAATCCTTGCAGGTGGAGCTCTCCCTGTAAATTCATTAGTAACAAAATCAGGCTAAGTCAGGCAGTTAAAGACCATGCACTACGTGGTTTGTCTTCAATGACCAGAAGAGGGGAAGCTGTGAAGACAGAAAGTACAGTAACATCTTCTAGGGACTGGAAGGGCAAAGGGCAGCTTGCTCATGAGGACAAGGATTCCTTCCACAGAGATGAGGACATTCTGGAATTAGATTGGATGAGGGCTTGCATAGCATTATGAGTTCTGAAGAGCACTCAATTGACTAAAGTACTTAAAACGGTGCATTTATTGTTACCTGGAATTTATCTCAATAAGAGCTCATGATATGTTTTAAAGTTGGAGACATTCAGGTATAAAATATAGATGGAAACAAGAAAAGGTTATGTTATCAGTTAATGCATCTCTCTTTTGAAAATTATATCCATTATCCTCACAAAAATTATATCCATTACCCTCACAAGTCATTTGCTGTTGTTTACCAAAACATCTCGCCTCATGGATACTTTGTTACCTTTTCCAAACTGCTTCGTAGCTTTGCTCCTTTAAATTTAACCTCATGCTTTTTGTTTGTCTACCTGCCATGTTCTACCCGTCTCATTTCTAAGATTCCATTCTCTGTGATATTATGGCTCCTTATCATCAAAACGTGGGTGGGATCTGTTCTACTTAAGCTAAAGATCTTGATATTTCAAAGGAAGTTTCTAAAGACATGACCAACTCGAAGTAATTTTGCAGAATACCTATACAATAATATCCAAATTCTGCCATCGGCATTTACTCTAAATTGATGCATACCTGCTCTACAAAGCACATCTCTGTCCATCCATATCAGCCCCTGTAGCAGTCACTTGTCTTGTCTGGTGTCTTGAAAGCACTTGATGTTTCTGACAATTATGACAAAAAAAAACCTTGTCATTTCTCATTATAGGCCTCATCTGTCTTGACAATGTTTGGTCAGTGAGCAGGGAATAAGCAACTGTGGAGTATTCATGCCTGAAGGAGACTTGCACATCACACCCTCTCCTTTCAAGGCTCAGGGAGTTCTGCGGAAAGGGCGACACGCAGATTTTAAGAGAGAGGGGAGGTGCATGACTACAGCAAAGACTGTATTCCAGAAACAAGAGAGCCATGGCACATACGACCTCACAGTGGCTGCAACTACATGTACAAGACCAACCCAAGGTCAAGCCAGACAAAGGCTCAGCATGGTCAGGGAAGGGCATCACAAAGCCCCGCCCCCTCACTGAGGAGATGCTGGAATTGATGGCTGACGAGACAGGGAGAGTCCTGTTTTCTTTAGGGATGAGCTGCCCAAGTTCCAGTAACTGGCCCTACACTTGTGCCATGCTGGCAAAATAAGTGGACTCCATTGATTTTTTTTTAAATTAAAGAATAAACAATGAGAGCAGAAGGAAATAGCAGTGGAGGATATGAGAGGAATCAGAGAGGAAAGGGTTGAGGTAGACTTGATCAACAATGACATAGTATACTAGGCATGTATAAAATTCTTTTTAAAAACTTAAGATTTAAGAAGTATATTTTTTATTTCTCCTTTAAGAATTATACATGTGTACAATGTATTTCTATCATATCTACTTCCCACTGCTCCACTCCAGCTTTCTCCAGATCTCGCCTCAAGCGTGTTCACTTCTTCTCCCTACTCCACGGCCTTTGTTTTTTTTCAGTAACACACCGGGTGTGCCCTCATGTACATGGCTGTGAGGCCATCCACTGGAGCATGGGAAACCTATCAGTTGCTACACCCCAAGGAAAAATGATCCATCTTCTTCCAGCAATCAACTGCCAATCATAGATCCATAGCCACAAATGGAGTCTGCGAGCCCCTCCCTCAGCCATGGTGGAATTTTAACTGGCTTGGTTTGTACAGGTGACCATAGAGGCTGTGTGTTCACAAGCATGCTGGTTATGCCATGCCTAAAAGACAGTATTTCCTAGCTTTTCTCCCCCTCCTTTGGCTCTTGTATTCCTCTTGTCCCCTTTTCTACAATGTACACAGAGCCTTGGAGGCAGGGGCTGATAAAGATGTCTCAGTGAGCCAGGCGTGGTGGCACACGCCTTTAATCCCAGCACTCGGGAGGCAGAGGCAGGCGGATCGCTGTGAGTTCGAGGCCAGCCTGGTCTACAAAGTGAGTCCAGGACAGCCAAGGCTACACAGAGAAACCCTGTCTCAAAAAACAAAAAAACCAAAAAAAAAAAAAAAAAGATGTCTCAGTGAAGGCTGAGAACTTGAGTCACTTATTCTTAGAGCTTGACGACTTATGAGCCTCTGTATTAACTGTGCACATTGCAAAAACATGCTTCTCTGATCAAGGTTGTCTATAGCTATACACAAAATTATTTGGAAGGCCGCTTGACAACATGACCATTTAGCAAAACCATAGGTTCCCAGCTAGGGTGATTGACTTCCCTAGTCACTAACTTTTGACACCTAGCTAACATCACTAGTGTAGTGGTGAGCATAGGTGTGCACATGCCCCTCTAGGAGGGTATGAGTGCTTCGGGTACATGCTGAGAAGAGGTATAGCTGAGTCCGTGCTAGTTCTACTTTTAGAAACTTTCACTGATATCTAAAGTGTCTGCATCAATGGGCGAACATCTCTCTTTCCTCACATCCTAGCCAGCATTGTTGGAATTCGATTTCTTGATGATGATGGCCACTGTGACTAGGGCAAGGTGAAATTTCAAAGTAATTTCAATTTGTATTCCCTAGTGGCTAATGATATCAAATACTTGTTCATTATCCATTTTATAAATTCTTTTGAGAGCACTGTTGAGGTCTGATAGCCCATTTTGTTGTTGTTGTTGGTTCGATCGGTCATTTGTTTTCTTGATGTTTAGTGTCCTACGTTCTTTATAGATTCTCCCTAGCAACTTCCTTCAGGTATTAGCTGGTGAAGACTCCCCCGTTCTGTTGGCTGCCTGCTTACTTCACTGAAAGTTCCTTTTGAAACACAGATGCTTCTGATTTCATGAGATCCCATTTGCTTATTGCTGACTTCATTCCCTGAGTCAGAAAGCTCTTCCTATAAAGTGTTTGATGCGTCCAGATCTCACTCCCTTTCCACATCGATTCCTCTTTAGCATCCCTTCATCTCAGAGAGCGCTCCTTCATGGGGCCATTGTGGTTTTGCTTTTATTCTTGCACATCTGCATTGGAGCCCACACTCTACAGACTGGATTCACAATCCGATCTAGGTTACCCAATCCAACTACCATTCAGTGGCTCCTGTAATTCTCTCTGATGATAAGGGATGCTATTCCAGAGCCAGTGCCCCCTCTTCCATCCAACTACGCACACACACACACACACACACACACACACACACACACACACACACACCTTCCACCACCTGCCTGGGCTTTGTCTGATTCTGAGCAGATCATCTTTGCCAGTTTATGCCACAGAAGAAAGAAACTGTGGCATACTGGAGAATTCCCAGCACACAAGAAGAAGTGGTTCCAATATCTTGTTTTTAAGACTTTAAAACGATAAAATCAAATAATCCATAATCAAAATAAAACTTGATGGCACGACTCCGTGAAAGTGACTAATGAGTGTAATACATTCTTGAAATGGTAAGGCTGAGGAGGGATGGCCCAGTGGTTAGGAATGCATGCATACTGCTCTTCCAGAAGACCTGAGTTCAATTTCTAGTACTCATACTGAACGGCTCACAACCACCTGTAACTGCAGTTACAGCAAATCTAAAACCCTCTTCTGGCCTTCATAAACTCCTGTGGTTATTTGCATACTCCCTGCCCCATCCCAACACACACACATACACACACACACACACACACACACACACACACACACACATTTTTAAAAATCCAGGTTTGGCTGAATTCAGTTTTTCCTTAGCATCACCCAACAAATTCTTCCTTGTTTTCCTTGTTGTTTGTCTTCTTTGCCCCACCCACAGGCCATCAATGACCTAGTGCTCAGAGTGAAAGGCAACGTGCATCACATTGGGCCTTCTTCCCAACTTGTCCTCCATCGTAGGAGTTCAGTTGCCCAGCAGATGCATGGGTCTCAAATATCTCAACCTAAGAGGGGTGGGCATTCTTCTTCATTCCTAAGCTGCCCAGCAGCATCTGTAAGATGCTCCCGTCTTGCATTCTGGCCTCGCAGTGGCAGACAACACCGAGGGTTATGTAGAGAACCTTGCTCTCAAAGCAGGCTATCTGGGTTTGGGGCTCTTAGCTATTTATTTTCCCTTAGTCACCAAGACAGAATGACTCCACAAGGCTGCTTTCCACTTTCCAAACAAGCCTGGCCTGCACAGCCATAAATTCTCTCTTTATTTATAATAAACAATCTAGATGACCAAGTGCATACGGTTAAAAGCTGTTTCAGGATGTCTTTGGCTGCTACTAAACTCAGTCGCAGTTGGAGACTGTTTACTAAGAGTTCTGACCAGGGCCAGCTTTTATGGGCTCAGAGAACCATAACCCTCCAAAGGGCACTATGATTGATTTTTGGAAAGCAGGCCCTCTAAATAGACATTGCTTCTCATTTGAGTCCTTGGTATTTTTCTTACCATTCTGTTGTTATTCTTTACAAAGTCCCAACAGCAGCTCACTTTCTGCTTTTTTTTTTTAATGCTATACAGAGCAGAAGTGCTTAGTAACACCCACCTTATTTGTTTTTGCATTAGAATCCATGCCAGCTTTCTGGGAGGGAGGGGAGACTAATCAGGATATATTGTATGAAAAAAAATCAATTTTCAATAATAAAATTAGGGTCAGTCCTCTGTTTTGACAGTTCTATTAATTCCTAATGCTGGATACATTTTTCACATCTTTAGTATGACGTCCATAAATTTCTTGCTCTCTTATTCTGAGGGTTGATGGCTAAGTAGAGCTCTGAGCAGCTTGGCAAGACTTGCCTCTAATTTTAGACTGTACCTTTCTTCTTATCGTGCCATCAGGCTGAAGGAACGGCTATTATTGGGGGGGGGGGCACATCTGGTCACAGTGGGAGAAGTCTGTAGACCCAAGGGAGGTGCTGGGGAGTTCTACCTCATCCATAAGATCCAAGAGAGTCAAGGTGTTAATACCAGAACAGACAGCTGAGAGGACCAAGGCCCCAGTCTAACAACAGTAGAGAGAGTATCTCTTCCTCAGTCCTTTGATTCTAATTTTTATTATATTTATCCCTTGGTTCCTTCATTTATTTACATTTTTCTTTGTATATGTGGACATGTGTATGGATGCTCATGTGGAGGGCAGAGGACAACTTTCAGGAATCTGTTATCTTCTCTCACCACATGGGGCCTGAGGATTGAATGCGAGGAAGCTTCAGGCTCGGATGCAAGGTCCTTACCCACAGAGCCATCTTATTGGCTCCCCTCTTTGCTTCTCTCATAGTCTGAGGTGACTACATGACACCTGCCTACAGAGGGACAGCAATCTGTCTTCCTAATCCATGATTAGAGGGCTAATCTTATCTGGAAACATTTTTAAAGACATACCCAGAATAATGTTTAATTACATCTCTGCATCCTCCATTGTTTTCTGATTTTAAAAAAAGGGAGGTGGGGGGGTCTTTACAGTTGTAGCTAATACCACCTTGAGCCTCTCTGCTGGGAACAAAGCCAGCATGGCAAAGAAGCAACCAAGGATACAGAAATGGACAGAATCATGGGTAAATACAATGTGTTTAAACTTTCCATTTTCTCACATAATTTGTTTAATTCATTTTCCATAGAAGTTTTATCTTGTCATTGTTTCCTAAGTTTGAGCCTTACCTTTGAAGGTGCTACTGCCCACTGACGTGTGCTGTGAGCCGAGAGCTGTCTGTGACAGGGATCCTGGGTGACCTGCTGGTTTTATTTATTTACTTATTTTTTTCATCTTGCAGAACAGGAGGTCTGAGGATGTACAGTGCCTCCTTCTTTTAGGAGGCATAAGGAACCTTAGCCAAATTTGGTATGGATCAATTTCTTCTTGCCTTTACCCTGACTTTATACACGTAGAGTTTAAAGAGGGCAGTATCAACATCTAGCATTCCAGGAGCCAAAATGAACCTTTCCTCTTATTGGGGTGTCTACCTGAAATGTTTCCTCAGATGGAGGGGAGCTGAGGGACCAAGCTGGTGTTAGCTTCCAGGATAGCTCTCCTTTACTGTCTGTCCGTAGCTGTTAACGCAGAAGTTTTACAGTCAATGGGACTCAGCTGATCTGAGCTTAGCATTTGTAGCCTGGTTCCCAGGGTATATTTTTTTTTGGCTACAGTTCATTGAGAGACCAACACACAGGTCAGCCTCCTTAACCTGGTCATTTTGAACTCTGAGAATCATTTCTTCACGGGAAAAGACTGTTCAAATCTCCCCTCTGACACTCAGTCATTCGACAGTTAATAAGCATGACATTTGCCTTTGAACAGAAAAAAAATTAAAAAAAGTTTTATCTAAGAATGAATTATTATACATTATTAAATAATTGTAGCAATGAGTGGGAAATTCAAGAACTCGGAACAAGGTGAGCATGGAGGAGGAAGTATGAACAGACAACAAAAATATCAAAGTAGACTGGCAGACTCCAGGAAAACCCAAGGAAGAATTTGTCTTTGCTATTCTCTTCAGAATGTGGAGTTCAGGTCTGCTTTGGGGAAATGACACATTCCAAAGCAACGGCACCAGAAAAGCTTCCTGTGCCAATAAAAACGCTTTGTACTTGCGCTGCTCACTAAAGTAATGATTAGCTGCATGTAGCGGCTGGGCCCCAAGAATGCAGTGGGCGTGGCTGAAGAAATGAACTTCAGATTTAAATTGTAACTGATTTAAGCAAAACTGTTTATTCATGTGTGACTGTCAGTTGCCATAGTACTCAACAGAGTGTTAAGGTTTGCTTTCCATGAGTTTTTATAGAATTTAAGTTTAGGTAGAAATACACACACACGTGTGTGTGTTGAAATGCTGTGCTGTCCTTGTTAGGGTTACAACTGCTCTGGTGAAACACTATGATTAAAAGCAATTTGGGGAGGAAAGGGTTTATTTGGTTTTCAGTTCCATATATCAGCTCATAATGAAAAGCAGTGAGCACAGGGACCCTGCAGAACAGGTACCTGGAGGCAGGAGCTGATGGAGAGGCTATCGAGGAGTGCTGCTTACTGGCTTGCTCCCTGTGGCTTGCCCAACCTGCTTTCTTACAGACCCCAGGACCACCTGCCTAGGATGGCCCCACTCACAACAGGTTTTGCTCCCCCCACCCCCCACATCAATCACTTTTAAGAAAATGGCCTACAGGCTTGCCTGCCTAAGTCTGGTCATATGGAAATATTTTCTCAAAATGAAAACAACAGTGAGTTTTTATTCCTTTTTATCTAGGAGAAAACAGTGTTTCCTGAAAGTGAAATTCATTAACATAAGTCCTGTTTCATGGCATCTCCAGGAACCCCATCCCCAAACTTGCTTCATTCGATGTCTAAAGCAACTTACTGATGTCACTACTCAGTATTCTAATAGTTATGACCCTGGCCAGACACGCTCAGGAAACCAGTCTTGAGTGTGAGTCTCTGCACCTGCCCCAGTATTAGAAAAGCCACTGCTTTTTTGTGTTCTCTATCACCTCAGTTCCCCAGTGGTGCCAAGAAACAACACCGTGAATTCAATTTGCTCAGTTGTTTTGAGTCGTAAGGCCAGGAATGGCAACTTCCAAGTCCATTCCATGTTATAGGTAAAATTAAAAGGTTAAAAAAAAAAAGTGAAACAAAGCTTTGCTTTGTTTAATTAAATATTACTGTTTAGATACTTGCGTTATTTTCCATATTTTTAAAGTTCCAGAGAATGTTCACATTTTATACAAGTTGTAAAAATTGTCACAAAGCTTTTTCTAACATCTATAATTACATGTATAAAGCCTGTACTGTCTGTTAGTAGTACCCCTCCTGTTATTTCAAAGATACTTTTTATCCTTTGTTTTGCTTTTTTAGTCTCTTTAAATATTATTTTATTGGCTTTATTCATCTTCTTAAACATATTATCATTCTTGAGCTAGGGAGGTGGTTGAGTGGGCACAGTTGCTGCCTCTAAGCTGAGGGCCTGAGCCTGAGGCCTCGTCCACATGCGGTGGAAGCGGAGAGCCCAGTCTCACGAGTGATCCTCTGTGCCACATGCACAGCATGGCGTGTGCTTTCTCCCCTGGGTGCCCAAACCAAATGAATACATTTTAAAATCCCAACATTTCCCAGTTCAATAAGGTCATCCATCTCTTGCCTTACTGCTTTGATTATACTTTATGGTATTTGAAAGTCCCAGCATCCTACTTTATAGCCTTTGTGTTGCCTTAGATTGGCTTCTATCTCCTTATGTTTCTGTTCCTATTGGGGTTATAACATTCATCCCTTCACATGTGCGATGGTTACTGACACTGTCAAGGGTCTGATTCATTACGTTCACTTCTTAAATATTAAGGTTTATTCTGGAAAACACATTACTAGTCAGACTTACCTTGGTCTTGACAATGCTTGGTATTATGTTTCACTAAAACTCTAGAATATTCTGCATTCTTGTTCTACTTATTGTTGTTTTTTTTTATTGGAAACAGGGTCTCATGTAGCTCAGGCTGGCTTTGAACTTGCTATGTACCTAAGAATGACCTTCATCTCCTGCCTCTCCTTCCTACATCATCTTTTTATTTTTCATTTTGTTTTAAATTTACATATTCACTTTGTATCCTGATCATAGCGCCCTCTCCCCTATCCTCCTGGTCCCTCCCTCCTACCGTCTTCCTTTATCCCCCCCCTTGTCCTCAGAAAAGGGTTCCCCCCCAACACACCCCAGAACATCAAGTTGCATCAGGACCGAACTCATCTTCATCCACAGAGGCCAGGAAAGCCAGCCCGCTTAGGGCAAAATGTTAGAAAGCAGGCAACAGAGTCCACGTTATAGACGGCACCTGCTCATCTTAGCAGGGGGCCCACATCAGGATCAAACTGCCCATCGGTTACATATGTGTAGGGGGCCTAGGTCCAGTGCATGCATGCTCTTTGGTTGGTGCTTCTGTCTTTGTAAGCCCCTATGAGTCTAGGTTATTTGACTCTGTTGGTTTTCTTGCAGCATTCTTGTCCCCTCTGGGTCTTTCTATCCTT
This sequence comes from Acomys minous, assembly GCF_964271855.1. Taxonomy (NCBI): domain Eukaryota; kingdom Metazoa; phylum Chordata; class Mammalia; order Rodentia; family Muridae; genus Acomys; species Acomys minous. The sequence goes on along the minus strand of NC_140495.1, from coordinate 11,989,006 downwards.
CCCGCCTACTGTTCCACAGAACCCATCAGAATCACCACTTCTCACAGAGACTTCCTCCATCTTCTAAAGGCCTGAATGTCAGCCCTGTGTGACCACAGTGGAGCTGGCTATGCGCCTAAGAGCCTTGCTTGGTCTCTGTTGCCTCCACTAGGGTGAGTGTGGAGCTTCTGGTCCATGTTTTTATTTTGGCCTAGACTAGGGTCCTGAAAGTTTCACTCCCCTGTGCTCTCAGATAGACACCTCAAATCAGACACCGTGCCTGCTGCTTAATTGCTCACATGTGAGAGGAACAGTTGTGATCACAATCGGAACAAGAGGGTGCTACTTGCGTTTTATTTCATCTTATTTTTATTTATTTGAGCAAGCATGCCAAGTCTATTGTGAAATAAATAAGCGGCTTCTCGCAGCCAGAAGGAGGACTCCAAAACGAGTTGCCCAATATTTGCAGTTTAAAGAAATATTTGGAAATCAATTGACTCCTAAGCTGGCTTCTTAAACATATTTTCATTTAAAGGATCTTGATTTTAGTACTGACATTCAGATATTTATTTTTATGTATAGTATGAACTAGGATGTAACTTCAAATTTTATCATATGAAATAATTGCTTATCAAGAAGTAAGGATTAAATTTTAATTTTTTTTTACACAAATGTTTTGCCTGCATGTGTGTATGTACACCAAGGGGGTCACTGTTGCCCACAGAGGTCAGAAGGAAACATTATATGGGAGTGACAGATGGTTCTGAGTCACATGTGGGAGCTGGGAATTGAACCCAGGTCCTCCGGAAGAGCAGCTAGTGCCCTTAACCACTTAGCCATCTCTCCAGTCCCTAAATTTTAAATTGTTAATCAAATAATAACTATCAATTAAATAATTGCTTACATGGCACACATTTCACTATTTTTGTCTCTTCTTTTCCATCTTTCCCATCACTGTGTAGGTAGAACAGGGGGAAACTAATTCAGATTTATCCAAAAATAAATATTAAAGGGGTGAAATGTCCTGCCTAAATATCAATATACCACAAACATATTACTCATACAAATTTAAAAGAGAAAGTGCCTGAATGAATGGAAAATGAGGATATTTAATATACAGTGCTTTCTCACCAAAGAATGTCACCTTTGTCATTTCATTTCCTTGGAGTTTGGGAATAATGTTTAATCGCAGATGGCAATCCTCTTACTAAGACACCTCTTGCAAGGGTTAAATTCTAAACAAGAGGCTTCCCTGGTTTTCTTATATGTGTCCCTAGGGATTAAAGTATAAAATGCAGCAAAGATTTATAAGTCAAGAACAAAACTGGACAGCTTTGTACTAACAGGTTCCTAACTCATTTGTTCCACAGGCTACACACAGATTTGAAGTTCAAATAATTTCATGTTCAAATTTTTATTTACTCTTATTATATGTATTATCTAATTTTTAAATTATTTCATGAGTAATGGATATGAATACAACACATATACACACATATTTGGTTTTTTGAGACAGGGTTTCTCTGTGTAGCCTTGGCTGTCCCGGGTCTCACTCTGTAGACCAGGCTAGCCTCAGACTCGCAGAGATCCACCTGCCTCTGCCTCCCGAGTGCTGGGATTAAAGGCGTGCACCACCACGCCTGGCTCTCTTTGCTTTCTTTATAGACAATGTCTGTCTCTCTGATACTTTCCCTGGAATACTGATAATTCTGTGCTTTCTCTTACTACCCAGCTCTGTTCTAAGCCATCCTGAGCGAGCACACAAATGGAGTAAAGATGGTGTTAATGGGGCAGCAGAAATTCTGAGGATAGATGCAAGGGCAAGTGCTTCTGAGATGCCACGGTGGCTTTGGTTATGTGGCTCATGCTTCTAGAAAGAGTAACGGGAACACTTAAGGAAGGAAGGACGCTGGCAAAAATGGCCTGGGAACCCACAGGGACTTAACTAGTTGTCCTCTGCCCATTACTAGTTACCACTTCAGACTCCTGACCCTACACAACTGCAGAAAACTAGGATAGGTTGTGAGGAGGTTCGGCCATTACTCTTTGGCATTCTGTCTACAGTAAAGAAAGTCTGAAGGAATCTGTGGTTTTGTACATTTGAACCAGCCTTTTCTTTTTCTTTCTTGGTTTTTCATTTTTTAAAAAATGAGATATATTTTGGCTTTTGGAAATAATGTCTTTTATAGTCAAGACTTGCCTTAAACTCCTGATCCCTCTGCCTCCACCCTCAGGTGCTGGGATTACAGGCACGTGTCAGCACACCAGGCCTATATGCAGGAACCTTCATCCATCTTTTGTGGCTGACCTTCCTGAGGCTCTCAAGAAAAAGGGAAAGCTAACCTCTGTGTAAGGGAAAGCCACACACAGCTTCTGCATTTCAAATCTCGGGTTTATCTAAGTGAAATTTCCTGTGGGTTCCTATGACTTTCTTTGCCTTAAGAGAGGATGTGCAGAACTTATGAGACCGGAAACAAAGGACGGAGATGAGGTAACGGCTAAGGGAGAGTGTGGAGGTTGTGTGATAATAAAGGCCTGGGAAAGGGCAGTTAGAAACCCCAGCACCACACCTGCCCATTTCTAGAAGGCTCTTTTGAGAGGGCTTTTTACACCTTCAATGACTTCTCGCTGTGCTGTCAGTGGAAAGTTTCTCCCTTTCCTGAGATGTGCCTGAGATCAATGTCTTCAGAAGAATAATACTTCAGGAATGCTGTGTAGCTAGTTCAGAAACACAGCAAAGCCTGTGGATGCAGCCTTTTATGTGCCTGAGGTGAATGGTATCTTTGGGTACCAGGAGGATTTTCTCAATTTTCGATGCAATTGGAGGTTTATGCAAATAGGACTGCAGCTGCTAATTGTCCTGAGAAACAGATCAAATCCAGTGTTGGGCCTTGCCAGATGAAGGCGAATAACCATTTGATTTTCTCTGATTTACACCGTTGGTAGAAAAGCACTGAAAATAGCTGAAGAACATACACAGAAGACTCACTAAGGAAACTCACACAGAACTCCTAGGAAGCATGCTATGAACAAGGAAGGCAGCTATTTTAAGCACCGGACAAATGATGTAAAATACTGTAATAATTTTCTGTGCATACACACACAGACACACACACACACACACACACACACACACACACACACACACACACACACACACACATACATGGAGGCCAGGAGAGGGCGTCATGCTCCCTGCTGCTGGAATTACAGGAGGTTGACAGCCCTCCTCTCTCCCCTAACATGGGTGCCAGGTTCTGAACTCTGGTCTTCTTCAATTTCTCTTAGCTGCCCAGTCATTTCTTTGTTCTGAACTTGAATTGGGAGCATCACAGTTTTGATGATTTAATACAGATAGAAAAAAAAAATTCAAACACACACATGTACATAAGCATTTGACAGTTTTGTTTCCAGAAAGAAACAAGTGAGTAGAGGATGCAGGTTTTTGCTTAGGACACTTTATTTTGCTCTGATTCATAATTAAAAATACATGAAATGGGGAGATGGCTCAGTTGGCAAAGTGCTCACCAAATAATCAAGGGTACCTGAGTTTGCTCCCCAAAACCAAAATAAAAAGCCAAACATGGAGCAGGGCATGGTGGCTCACGCCTGTGATCCCAGCACTCTGGGAGCAGAGGCAGGTGGATCGCTGTGAGTTTGAGGCCAGCCTGGTCTACAAAGTGAGTCTAGGTCAGCAAAGGCTACACCGAGAAACCCTGTCTCAAAAACAAAACCCAACCCAACCAACCAACAACCAAACAAACGAACAAAAAACCCAAAACCCAAACCTCAAACAAAACAAAACAAAGGCCAAGCATGTTAGCATATCCAGGGCTGGGGATAGAGTCTGGAGAGTCCCTGGTGCTCTTGCCTAGGCAGTCTGTCCTAATTAACAAGCTTTAAATCCCAGTAAGAGGGCTTGCTTCAAAAAAATAAAAAATAAATTAAGATGGATAGCTCTTAAAGAATGAAATGGGAGAGTGACTTCTCTTCTTCATAAGGACATGTGTACATGTGCACACTAGTGTGCAACAGTGTGCACATAACCATGCCTACACATTTACAAACACCCAAAATATCACTACAATTTTATATTACACAGAGTGATGGGGGAGGGAGGAAGTGGTGGAGCGGTGGGGGGATGGAGAGAGAGAGAGAGAGAGAGAGAGAGAGAGAGAGAGAGAGAGAGAGAGAGAGAGAGAGAGAAATATGAACTCCCAATTCTCTAGGTGCTAGGATTACCATATTTGAACATGATCCACCTTTTGTGTGTTTGTGGTTGAATATATATCTTCCACCACTAGACATGACTGTAGACACCGCCCCCTCTCTCTCTCTCCAATCTGAATGTCTTTAAGATCCCATTTCTTTTCTGTTTAGTGGACTGTGTTGTTTTGACAGGCCTTTCCATGGTAGCACAGAAAAGGTAAGAAAACCCACCCACTTCAGAGAAGCAGCTGGTGTGTTGCTTATGTTTTTAATCCTCCCCTGTGTCTTGCTATGGAAATCCAGATTGAGATTTTAGGAGAGCAGGAAAAAAGGTGAGAAAACACCCCCCCGAAAGAGACACGATTTTAACTAAAGCAAATAAAGCGGGGAATATTCCAGAACGTTCTGGATGTAGAGACAGAAGAACTTGCGACTATTGAGCCTGAGAATCCAAGGGTAGATTTGATGAGTGGTGTTAATGTATTCCCGTCTGGTGGGTGTCTATAAATAGCACCCGCCAGGCACAGGGTGCATCCTTCATGGTTAGTTGCTCCCTCTTGACTTGCTTCATCAGGCGGTGCCCTCAGACTCTTGACAGTCACTGCTGCTGATTAGTGGGGGGGGATGAACCAACCTCTTCAGGCTGAAACACGGCTCTTAGCACAAGAGGCAGACTCTACCCGGGCCCCCAAGTGACCCCTGGAGCAGATAGGTACTTCTTTTAAGAGGCGTAGAGACCTCCAAGTACCCAGGGTACAATGGAGTCACAGTTGATTCTTGAAACCTGAAGTGGAGGCTTTTGGAAAGAAAGGCAGCCATCCTATTCTGACTCTATTTCTGTGTGCACATCCTTTCAGATTCTTCTGATGGACTTGATACTGTGCAGCTCAAAGTAGCCAGTGACATGGCTGTGGAAGGGGTGTAGCGTTAGTTAATAATTTCCTAATAGACAAATGATGGGGGTTGGGGGAGAAAGCCTGGCACCTGGGGTCTAGATCCATCACCCAGAATTGCAATGAGCACAGAGATTTTAAATGGGCAGACAAGTACTTCCAGTCCACTTAGTTCTGAACTCTGGTAGAGCCAACGGTCAGAAGAACAAAGAGCCAGGAAGCAAAGCAGGAGAGAAGGTGGGTAGAGTGTGTGTCTGCCACAGGACAGGAGGCTCTCCCTCTCCACTTTAAAACTATTAGGTAGCAATCTCGTGCTTTGCCTGGTGCATTGGTAAGATATTTTTATACTAGGATCCCTTGAGTGTAAGTGTCATGAAATTAAAAAAAACCCTGTTATTCATGATAATTTCAATTTCACTTGACTTGGTATTGTTAATAAAGGGAAGAGGAGCCGATTGAACAAAGGAGGTAATGTAGAGGCTATAGGTTTGGGCCTCCACGTTTCTTAGGAAAACATGAAGAAAAAGAAAGAAGCTTCTGGTCTCAGATATTTGTTTTCCTATTGTAGAACTTTCTAGAAAGTCATTTCTGGACTGCGTGGGCCTGGTTTCTGCATGTAGGGTTTAATTATTAGTAAGAATTCTCACTTCTAATGAGCACCTGCTGTCTTCTTTGGGTCAGTACATTTTTATCAGTTCGGGAAAAACATTAATCACACATGACAAAGTGCTATCAGGTTTGATGTATTGCTTTTTAAAAAGTTATTCTGAGATAATTTTAGACTTCTAGAACAGTAGAGTATATAATCGCCCCTCCAGTACATCCTCATGTTAGCTTGTTGTGTAAGTAGAGTGCACATAATAGAGCCAACGGCCGAAGGAATGGTCACACAACACCATTAGTTACATTATAACATCCACAGGATTGACACACCTTCTAGAAGCGACAAATAGGAAATAGCCAGTAGCTAGGAAATATGTTTAGCAATACTTGGTCAGAGAGCAAGATCTAATAAACTACAGCATGCAAGCCATTCGATGGAGAAAGATAAATGTGAAAATAGAAAGTTTGGGGTAGCGTAAGGAGAAATGAAGTTGACCTGTCAGTCAGTGAGAATGGCTGAATAGCCAGAGACAACCAACTGCGTGTCCTGTGCTACGTATGTTGTTAGGCTTGCAGTGTCTGTGCCTCTACGTACCATGGACAGAGCTATTCTTGTCATTATTTCCTGAACAATACAGTGTAATAACTATTTGCCTAGAGTTTACCTTGTGTTAGGTATCATAGGTGATTTGAAAGTGACAGAAAACATACAAAAGGAGTGTGTAGGCACTGTGCAATCATTTGTGCCTTTCTTATAAGGAACTCAGGCAACCTTGAACTTGGGAGACTGGATAGGTTCTTAAACAAAACGCCCATGAATAGCAAAAGATAACTACACATATTTTCTTTTTTCTCCCAGTTTTCAGGAACATATGCAATAAAACCTTTAGGCTCTCTGAAGTGCTATTTTCATGCTTTTAAAATATATTATTTATTATAATAAAATGCCCAGAGCAGGATACTTTGAAAAGGAAATATGGTTATTTGAAGTCGAGGTTATGGACTTCGTGGTAACAGGGTTCCTAGGCAGTGCAGGGCAGCACAGAAGTTCTGTGTGTTTCTCTGTCTCTCTGTGTCTGCTTGTCTGTCTGTCTATCTGTCTCTGTCTCTCTCACCCCTTACAGTGTCACCCCAGAATTCACCCACAGGAGTTCCACTTTTAGGTCTTAACTAATCCTAATTGTATTGCTTACCTTAAGATCCATCATTACAATACATTTATTTCCCCTCTCAGCATAGCTCAAAATTGGTTTAAATCATAACACAGTGAGGCTTAGGAGATGGCTGAAAAGTCCGCCAATTAGAGGTTCTAAAAAGATGGTTGGTGTCTGGGGTCCCTTGTGTAACCTTAGAAGTTCCTAAAGGCTGGTTGTCATAGGAACGATCTGATTAGACCTTTCAGGCCCTTCTCACAGCCTGTGGAATGGTACAGCCACTGGTGGATGGTGCTCTAACCAGCAGTTCGCTGTACTAACGTAGCCATATACCATCACAAGGATGGAGTTTAGGGAGTTTCCATGTCACTGGACATGTGGAGCAGTGGGCTGGGAGGGTGGTAGTCACAGAGGATATGGGGACCTTCTTCTCTGTGTCTCTCCCACCTGCCTATCATGGACATTGGTCTCTACATGACAAAAAGGAAGGATGGAAGGAAGGAAGGAGAGGAAAATGTAATAACAGGACTTCTCTGAGAAATTAGAAGGTTGAACCTGAGACCACTGTTGTGAGAGCCTCTGTTGGAACCAAAGCATACAGAAGGGTGGGCAATCTAAGGATCGCTCATGACTGGCAATTCCACAACAAAAGATGGATTAACAAGAAAAGAGCCTTGACATAGAGGCCTTCAGAAATGGAGACGCCAAGCCCAGGGAAAAGTCTCCATTTTATGCTAAAGCCAAGGAAAGCAGTGGGCATATGGAGAAGCATGCACATGAAACATGGTACATGGAAACTGCCAGGATTCAGATAGGGACATGGATTGGGAGATGAATGAAACGTTGACATTTTAAACACCCTTTTACTATTCCAGCGCAATGATCCGGTATTGATTTAGATATTAGATTCCATATATTTATCTGCACATAAAAATCAGTGCAGGGTAGTGAAAAGCCCTTACAAAACAGTGCTGAAGAACATCCACGCATGCTTCATGGAGGAATATTGAGAAATGTTCAGGCAGGATGCTAAAGGCTCCAGCAGTATATAGAAGTCAATACAGTCAACTTCACAGCACAACGGAGATACTTTTTAAGAGGATGCCCAGCCTAAGAGGAGGCATTGGCTGTAGATAGGACAATGCTACAGATAATAGTTACAGACGACTGAGGAGAAGTGTCAGCCTTGTTTATAGTTAGGCAAATGAGAATTACAGTCACCATGGAATGCCACTGATACACCCACCGTGATATCTAAAATTAACACTCACTAAACTTTCCAAGTATTGGTGAGGCTGTAGGGCAGTGAGCATTTCAATAACTTATAAGCATATTTTTCTATGCAAATTAGCTTAGCAGTGTTAACATGAATGTGTTTCGTCATTTGCCAAACCCACTGATAGGTATGCATCGTAGAAACATATTTGCTCCATACATTATGTGCTTTGAATGTGACATGTCCCCCAAACGCTTATGCTTGAATATGTGGTTCCTAGCTGCTAGTGCTATTTGGGGGAGACTGGAACCTTTAAAAGGTGGTGTCTAGTTGGAGGAAGTGTGTCTCTAGGCATGGGCCTTGAGGCTTGATGGCGCTCTCTCCCTCTTGTGCGTGCTCAGCTTCCTGACTGTGGACTCAATGGGACCAGATGTATCCTGCTTCTGCAGCTGTGATTCCCCACCATGATGGACGGTGTTTCCTAGGACGTAAGCCAAATAAACCCTTTCTTATATAGTGGCTTCTCCTCGGGCACTGTGGTCATGGTAACAAGAAAAGCAATTACTACTCACACCTATATTCAACAAGACACACGCTCGAGAATGCTCACAGAAGTTTTAGTTTAAAAAAATCACCCAAGCTGAAAACAAGCCCTAAGCCCATCAACAGCAAAAGGAATCATCAAGTTGTGAAGTAAAATTCAGTACAACAAAAAATTGGCATTTTATGCAATGTCTCCAATACATATTACATCTATCATGTCAATCAACATACCAAAAGTATCACGCAATGATACAATAATGCAGACAGGCCAGAGGTTGATGTCAGCTGTCTTTCTTGATCGTGCTCCACTTTATTTACTGAGACAGGGTCTCTTGCTTAACTCAGGGCTCCTTGACTCCGCTGGTCTGGCTAGCCTGCTTGCCCCAGGGCCTTTGTTTCCTTCTGAAACTGGGATTGTAAGTAGGCGGCCATGCCTGGACTAGAACTCGGGTTCTCATACTTGTGAAGCAAGCCATCCCCAATCGTTTGTGTGTGTGTGTGTGTGTGTGTGTGTGTGTGTGTGTGTGTGTGTGCGCGCGCGCGCGCGCGCCTGCATGAGCTTCTGTACATTGTGTTTATGCAGGAGTCTGAGCAGGCCAGGAAAGGGTGTTGGATTCCCCAAAACTGGAGTTACAGGCAGTTTTGATCTGCTTAATATGGATACTGAAGACTGATCCTGGGTCTTCTGCAAGGAGCAACAAGTACTCTTAATCACAGAAATGCCTCTCCGGCCCTACCATGGCTTCTCTATGTTGCAAAGAGCGCTTTCGATAAAACCCGTCTATGCTTAAATAAACACTGACTTAAGACACCCCACGTGTATCTACTAGATCCTGTGGAACAGTGGTACAACTCATGGACCTGCTACTTGAAATTATTAACATCGATATAGGTGGGTGTGGTAGAGCTGACAAGTAACCAGAGCAGTCTGGGGCTGAGGCAGGGGAATTAAGAGTTTGGAGATAACCTGGGCTACATAGTGACAGCTCTCCTCAAGGGTTAATCTTAGAGCCTGGATAAAGTTTAGATTTGGGAAGAGCAGTATTATTAGGATGAGGTCAGCCTCTAACTTTAGACGAGATATTTGATCAACTTTCTTGACTTCCCTTCTACAAACTGAGTTGCCCTGAAAAAGTCCCCTTACACAGTGTTTCTCAGATTCCTTATGGAAATCTGTGGATAATCGCATACCTGCATTTTACATTGTGCTGTCAATTTTATATGTCAATACAATTCCAACAAAAGGTCACCATAATTCTCAATAGGTAGCAAACATGGAACTTTCCATGAAGGAAGACCAGTCTGAGATACAAACGGGAACTAAATATTGCAAAGGAAAATATTTAGAATCCCAGATGAAACTGCTCATTTCTAAACTTGATTTCAATGTGATGGAAAAGTCAAATTAACCTTGACTAAAAAATGTATAAAAGATATTCAGGTTAAAGTGTGAGGGACTGTTGGAAAATATATAAACTAAAGGCCTGAGCGGCTCAGTGGCAGGAGATAAAAGCGGCAGATAGAAAAGTAGACATCTAATCTATAGGTAGTTCAAGCTGTTGAGCAAGGCACTTGAATGGAAGGATTCAAACGTTGACTTGAAAAAGTTTCTCAGTGGAAGAAAGATGTTTGAGCCTAGAGGATGTACTAACTACTCCGGAAGCTACTGGCAAGAACACTCACATCTAGAATTAGTTGTGTCAAATGCTCAGATTATAATTAAAAATGAAATAAATTCATTTTCATTCTAACATCCAAAAAGCATTAAAAAGGCATCAAGACTTCTGCTAGGCAATGTGAATTTTTAAATTATTTTATTTATTTTTATTTTTATTGATATTTAAATTTTTTACATATATATTTATATTATTATATATATAGAAAATAAACTACATAGAGCAAGAAGAACCACAAAACAATCAGGCATCATATTTATGTTTCATTTATAGTGTTTTGGCTATTTGTATTTGGCAACCTTGAAGGAAATATTTTCTTATCTTAGTGAGTCTAAAATTCTGAATATAAATCAATATCTATCTTATCTCATCTCTATCAACTGAAAACATCTATCTAGGCCTAAAATCATCTTTACCCCTAAACAACTAAGCTTAATTGCGAAACTAATCTATTTGTTCTTCAACCCCATCAGAGAAGTAATAAAATTATTACCCGAGTAAGCAAGAAGTACAGATTAACAGCTTCCAAATTGGAAAAAAAAACATCAGAGACAGTTTGCTGCCTGAACAGTCACCCAAAACTCTCTATAACATGGGGCATCATCTTCAGCCTTCTGGCCTAGTATATCTGACAGACATATCTGTGAGGCAGGAACTATTGAGGCTTGCTTACCCTGACTTAGCAGAGTTTGGCTGTTGACTCTGCCTGCATCCAAGCTTGCCTATCTTTAGGCAGAGTTCTGTCAGTGATCGAAATGAGACATTTTGCCCAGTGGTTGTTTTGACACATTTGAAGCCATCTCCATAAGGAGGTTCTTTGATGTTCATTATCTTCTTTGAGGTAGGCTGAGTGTTGCCAGGAGTTAGCCTGTCTTATTGTCAAAGAATCCTTAAAACAATAAAAGCATCTTTAAAAAATATATTTGATTAATTCATTCATATTACATCTCAATGGTTATCCCATCCCTTGTATCCTCCCATTCCTCTCTCCCTCCCATTTTCCCCTTACTCCCCTCTCCTATGACTGTGACTAAGGGGGACCTCCTCCCCCTGTATATGCTCATAGGGTAGCAAGTCTCTTCTTGGTAGCCTGCTATCCTTCCTCTGAGTGCCACCAGGCCTCCCCATCCATAATGCCATATTCTGTTAAACTCTGATGTTTTTGAAGACCTTATCTATTTTACTTTATCTGTCTACAGAATCATACATTATCTGTTACCCCTAGGATGTATATTCTTGTGATATAAATAGACTAGCAATTGACATGACCATGATTTGATCAATTGACAATTAACTTGTCTAACTGGCTTATCCGAAATAGCCAATAATAGCACTTTCAAGGCATTGGAGGGAAACCTTGTATTCTACCTGAGCGGTATGGGTACAATACCTCATATTAGAGTAGAAATATATATATTGTGTGTGAAGAATAATCTTAAATTTGAATTCTACACCAATGTATCAAAATAACCTTATTTTGTCAATATATAAATTTCTATAGCAATGAATAAAAATAACCTTGTGAACACAGTTAAGGCCTTAAGTTGAGGAACCGACTCAATTATCTATTTTTGTCCTATTATTTCTGTATCTTTTTATATCCCCCTTCTTTCTTTCCCACCTCTATCTCCAAACCTAAGAAAGACAGATAAAGCAAAAGAGAGACATCCCTGAGTCCAACCTCGTTTTCTCTCTGGATAAGACCAATAGTAACGTATAACCAACTCCCAAAGAAAAGAAACATCCATAGCCCAAGAAAGCAAGCAAATACCTACCAAACACCCCTAAGGGAATTGGGGGTGTCGTTGTTCTCGTAAGGTTTCTTCCAGCTGATTTGGGAAAAATAATACCTTTGTAAGGGTCCAAATAAAATTGGGGAAAATAGTTAAACAAGCTAGGAATAGCATTTATGGTCCAGTTTCTAAATGTTGAGAAATTCCAGGCTTAATAGAAGTCCTGTGTGTGACAGTCTGAAACACTGGACCAATTGAGATTGGAAGCTTTCTTTGAAGCTGTCCTGGGAGCTGTCCTGTTCTGATGGAGAATAGCAACTGAAGCACTTGGTGCTGGAACATGAAGGATGCAGGATGTCAGCATCCAGCATGCTGAGAGGAGTGAATCCTGTCAGGTCTGATACACTTCAAAGTCCAGATCTTTTGTTCTGAAAACATATAATTTCTCACACGCATTATACAGTCCTAAACATGGTAAGTGTATGACATGTGCAGGGTGCACAAAACAATTAAGGCTGGTTCTCTGCTCTTGGCATGAGCAGAAGAAAGACATCTGTAAATCTTTATTCACGCCATAGGAAGAATGGCATCTAATCCTAAACCACAGGGATTCTGTGGCCAACAAGAAGTGTTGTCTATGCATAAGTATTCATGTCTCAGCCAGTCTCAGAGCTATTCCCATGTAGTGGCATTAACAATATAAGTTATCTGCCTGTTCTGTAGTTTTAATGCTTTACATCCCAATTGTAGTTCCCTCCCTCATGACCTCTTCCTCCCTCCCTTAACCCTCAGAAAAGGGGCGGGGCCTCTTCCCCTAATACCTGATCTCAATCTCATCAAGTCTCATCTGTACTACCTGTATCCTCTTCCTCTGTGCCTGGCCTGGCCGCCCAGCCAGAGGCCGTGTCAGAAGTAGTCCCTACTCCCCATATTGTGGGGCCCACTAGGAGACTGTGTTGCCTGTGTGCTGCCACTGAGCAGCGTATCTAGGTCCTCGCCATGCATGGTCCTTGGTTGGTGGCAATGCTAATTTTGAGGATGTGTGCAAACAATACAGTTCTTGAGGATGTTGGAGTTTGTTGATCTTAAATCCAGTCAAATGATCTTTCAGGTGTTAGGGCGACAGGAGACACTGACAAGTCACCAAACCTGGCTGAAATAGCCGACTTTTCAACATAATGGAGATATTAAACACCAGATTAGGAAAGCCATGACAAAAAGAGGATTGTTAGCAAATGTCAAAGCAGTTTAAAAAGATTCAGCTCCAGATGGATGCTTGAGAGATGGGTCAGTGGTTAATGGCACGTGTTGCTCTTTCAGAGGACCCAGGTTCAATGCCAATAATCATATCTGTAACTCCACTTACAGAGGATCCGATGTTTTCTTCTGACCTCGATGGTACTGTATGCACGCTGTTTATACACAAACATGCAGGCAAAACACTCAGACACACATAAAACAGATAATTCTAATTTCCTTAAAAAGTTCCAGCTTCAGATAACTGGTGAAAATATAATATTTTTAGTTGTATGTGTGTGTGTGTGTGTGTGTGTGTGAGCATGTATGCCATGCATATGCAGGCTCCCAGGGTCCAGAAGAGGGACTTCATCTGTGAATGAAGATGAAATTTTCTATGTGTGATTTTTTTAAAATTAAAAGACTATTAGAACAATGAATAACTCTTACACATTTAATCATGCTTAACATATGGATAGATACAGTTTCTTTCAAAATCTTTAGAAAGTAAATATTAACAGGAGGAGAGGTCTATAAAAAACTGAAAATAAACACTAAATAATATAGCTATAAGGATCAAACACTGATACAGAGTATATGATTAAGAAAATAGATATAAGTGAATATGCATACACAAAATAATCTCTATACCTTCTTGGCACATCAATTGTTGTCTTTATTTGTACACAGTGGACTTCTTTCTCTCTTCTGGCCAAGTGGGGTTTAATACTTGGCCTATCAGATACTGCAGAGCTATACCAACTTGATTTCAGCTTTTGTTTGATATACTGACTTTTGATACACATCCTTTTGGATGTACCATGTAAATGTCTTTTCTAGTTGGAGGTGTTTCCCAGAGATGGGTCTTGCTACTCCACCTCTCTTTACTGATGGGCTGGGGTCATCACATTGAAGGTTTTTTACTGAGAGTGGTTCGCTAATGCCTAATTTTCTTGTTTGCTTTTCTGTTAGCTGGGCTTTTGTTCTTTTCTTGGTCCTCCTTTGGTATTAAGAGCTAGGAGAGACCCATGCATCAGCCTCGGCTAGGGTTTTTCCTAACAGGATCCAGACTCTAACTTGACCCCATACAGAACCAGGATGAAGCTTTCTGAGCTCTCTGCCTCTTCAGGAGGTTGATGGCCACATCAGACCAGGCAGCATCTTTCGCCATCCTCAATGAGTGCATCTACCTGGAGGAGACTTGCTTGTCCTCCTGGTGTATACCCAGGGTCCGCTGACTTTATTTGGGTACTTCAGGAAGGTGAGTGGGAGGGTGCTGCTGATATAGTGGGTGGAATGCCGGGATACTGCCCAACCCCTACTCCACACAGGGCTACACCTCACAGAAAGGACCCCTCTGGATTTCAGGAGCAGTAGTGTCAAGCCTGAGAAACATAGTCTCTGGCCTGACCAACATAGTCTCAAGCCTTGGCACAAAACAAATCTAAACGGAAGAACCCTGTATGGAGTCATGAGCAGAAAGCAAAGGGCGTTCATTTACTCACACTTCGACTAACTCTTATGCCTTTGAGAGAAGAGATCAAGCTACTTGTTTATGCAAAGTGGGTTTCTTCTTAGAAAATGCCTTCATGTTTTCTATCTGACTGTGAAAGAACTGCGGAGAATTTTCATCAGAGAGTATGACCCTTCAAAATTGAATTTTATCCACGTGGAGAGAGAAGCCGTAATACTTTCCAGAAGCTTCCACTTACAAGGACACTTTCAGAAACCAGTCGGGCTTTCACCTGGGCTGTATTATTTTCTTTAAATTTCACCGACTGCACATAGACATCTTCTGGAATTAAAGATGAGCACACTGAAGCCCTGTCTTCCGAATCATAATTGAGGAACATAAGGGTGCAGGTGGCAGATAGCTGAGCGAGGCCACAGCAAAACCTTCTATACTCAAGGTCATTTGAAGTTTAGGGCTGAGTAGAACTGTACATCAAGATCTGTCCAGCTTAAGTCACCAAATACTGGAATTAAACAGCTTGGCAGAATTCTGAATATCACCTTTTGCCTCAAGTGCTGACACGAGACCCACAGCAACTCGGCACTAGTGCCATTAATTCATTTAAAAAATAAGAAACATGAGGAGCTGGCACAGGGTCACCTGTGCTAGCTCACAGAATTTGTGTGCTGTTATTAGAATTTAAACCCAGGTGTTCACATTGTGTGGGGGGAAACAAGAGCAAATGCCTGTTGACTCTGAGTTCCTCTCGACTCAGGAGATGTATTACCCACTCCAGTTGTAGGATCAGGCATGTTTTTATGGTGCTCGCCCACCTAAGGCTGGAGAATCAGATACAGAAATCAGGATGTGAGTGCAAGTGGGCTGTTTGCTACCAGGTGTCACTTCCTAAATCCATCTCTGAGTCAGGTTAGAGAGAATGAAGTAATTCTGTCTGCAGTGGGCTTAGTGGTCCGGACCAAAGCATGACCGTGGTGTACACACTACCAAACTTATTTGTTCACCTTTATGAACCAGTGAAAAGGAACTTTATTGGGATTGCTTTGAATCTACACATTTAGTTGGCAAGATCTGACATCTTTGCCGAGACTTCCGATCCCCAATCCTGGTACATGTTTATATAGATTTTTCCTTTATTTATCAAAGTTTTATAGTTTTCCCCAAAGATCGTATCTATATTTTTTATTTTTATTACATATCCTTTTATGTTAGTATTATGCATATGTCATACTTTAAATTTCACTTGGTGAGTCTTCCTGAGTTTGAAGGGGACATGCATTGTGCTATTAATAACTGAAGTATTCCTTTTGTGTCAGCTATCTCGTGGGTGCTGTTCATGTTAATTTATGTCCTACCTGCTTTGTTTAACAATCACTAGAGGATAATGTTTACATCACTGATACTTGCTAACTTTTCCCGTGCATTCTACTCACATTTGCCTCAGGTAACTTCCTTAATTATATACAAATAAAAAAGTGTTATGTTGGCAAGAGAAGATTAAAGATGCACCTATATAGAAACTACCAGAATACTATAGGAATATGGTGGGAATGGCTGAGGAGAACTTCTTCTATGAGAGGAAAAGCCACTAGCATCAATAGCAAAGAACGAGGGAAGGAGACTAGGAGGGGAGTTGAGAATTCTTCTAGATGGCTCAGCCGTAGTTATGGCGTGCTGTCATGCCGGCGTAAATGACTACAACAGCACAAAGTCAGGACCGTGGCTTAGCACAAGAGCTACAGCATGCATAGGAGTCCGTTCTCACTTCTACCAGCTAGGTTTCAGGAACTGAACTCTGGTTGTCACGCATGGCAGCAAGTGCCATTACCCACTGAGCCATCTCACTTGGCCTCCTCTTTACTTTTCACTGTGGAAGGTTTTTCTACTGACGCGACATTGAATTCCTGAAATCTTGCTCTGATTGCTAGTCTGGTGACAAGCTCATTAAAGATGCCCAAGATTTCTGCACTCATGGTTTGTTTTGTTATTTGTTTTGTCTGGGCACAGGGCCTCACTATGGAGGTCAAGTTGATCTCAAAACTGTGATCCCCCTGCCTTAGCCTTCTGGGTGCGGGGATGACAGGAGTGCGCCACCATGCCAAACTCTTTAATTTGCTCATGAATTCTTGCATTTCACCATTATCTGACTATGAGTTTCCATATCTCTGTGACACACCTGTGTGTTCTTTTATGCTATCCAATTCTTGCATTCCTATATAGTAATTTCTATACAGTAATTTCAAATTATGTGAAAAGTCTAAATCTGATAATAATGCTTGTTTTTCTCTTTAAATTTCAGGGTTTCTTGAATTTTGAAGTATTTTTGTTTTTTTCATTAAAATTTGATTTTGAGAATTTCATACATAAGTATATTGTATTTACGTCATTTCCACCTCTCCCTTTCCCCTTTCAACTCTTCCCATGTGACCCCATTGCCTCTGAAATTTATGACCCCTTCTATAATAAGTATCATTATATCTGAATCTATTTATAAGCCTACCTACAATCCACAGAGTGCGATTAGTGTTGCCTGTATGTGTACATGTTTATGTCTGACCACTTAGGTTTGGGAGACTCTATGAAAGCTCCAGATGCCTTGAGTAATGTTGAGTTTGCCAGGCAGATGGTTGGCTGGGTTGAAGGTTTGCTGTAGCAGTTGCCACAAGGTCCTATGGACTTCTGTGTGGTCCTGCCTTTTGGTCCTGTGTTGTCTTTTTGTTTCTTTCCTAAGGACTCCTTGGATAGAATTTGCATTCTTCCATGCTCTTCACTGGCACCAGCCCCAGCCCCTGGGAACACAAGGGATCACCCTATGATTTTGGGGTTACCTTTTAGACTTTTACTGTGTCTATGTCTCTATACTGTGACCTTCACACAAGTACCCCAGGTTGTACATACTTTGCGTAGGTGAACTGGTAGACCCTTTAGAAGGCAGAGACTTGCAGGCAGTCTGTAGGAAACTGGAAAGGGGATAGTGGCATCCACACTGTCCAAGTCATTTGTTTTTCTTCCTATATACAAAGAAAAGAGCTTTTCTCTGCTCTGTATCTCTACCACTACCACCCTGTGCACCAGTAGACGCCGAAAACAATGGGTCTGTTTGACCTTAGATTAGACCAATGAACCAAAAGAAGCCACCTCTCTCCCACATTTTCATATAGTACCAGGACACTGATTAATACATTTAGGAAGATAACTTATTTTGAAAGAGGAAAATGGAAGAAAATGATTAAATATTTTAGTAACTGAAGAGGAGGGTTCATCATTCAGTGAATAACTTAGTTATATTTGCATGTGACCTGAGATAAATTTAGAAGCTTACTTCACTTGACTTCTGGGTACAATAATGTATAATGAAACAGTCATTTTCTTTGTGAAAGATTACAGCCTAAAACACACCGAGAAACACATCCATCTCAAAGGTCTCCTGGATATACCCTGGGAGCTTGAAAAGCACTGGATCTGCCTATTCCATTGTAGGACTTAGGGGCTAGTTCAGTGTATTTTAACTAGATTTCATGCATCTGTAGAGCCACAGTGGCTCCAACAGCTTAATTTACATAAGCTATTTTCTTATCTAGTCATCACCTAGATGACAAAACTAGAGCCCAGGCATGCTTGAACTCTCTTCAAATAAGGACCGGTGCCTTGTTCTTCCTTTCCTAAGTCACAATGTCAGGATTGCCACCCCACATAAAACGTTCATGGCTGCTCAAGACCCTTCTTTATAGCCACTGGAAGCCAAGGTCACTCACTGGCTTTGCCTGCAACGCTAGGAAAACCAACCAGGAAGGGTGAGATATCAGCGCTACTTGAAACGTATCTCATTCAAAGATACTAACATAAATTAATGTTTTTGAACATGTTTCTATGGGAGAAATAGTCAAGAACACTTCTTATTAGGCAAAATATTACAATGGACAAATAAGTATTTTATTTCATGCGTTTTAAAGTCTGCTTTGTCTGGAGAGAGGCACGGTTTCTTATAGCCTAGGCTGTCCTGGAACTTGCTGTGTGGGTGGCCCAGTCATCCCTCAACTCCTGTCTCTATTTCCCAGGGTTAAAACGAAAAGCAGTAAGTGATAAATACCGGTCCTAGGTTGGGATACTTATAATTCAAGACACACAACTGGAGGTCAAATGAGCTGAGGCAGCACTGGCTTAAATGCGGCTGCCAGTTACTGAACGCTCACATTTACCCTCCCTGCATCCATGTTGCCTCTCCGTGTGAGTATTTTGTGCTCACATTTGACAAAGTTTGAATAATACAGAATTTTCATAATGAAGCAGAGAATTATTATAATGGCTCACATTAGTTTCCATTATAACACATCTTGATTTTGCTTTAAATAATAATTAGTGGGCCAAGACTTCTTTTTGAGTTCCTGGGTTTCCAAGTTATTTGGAATTAGGTCCAAGGCCACAGCGGACGGCGCTACAGTCAGCGGAACACAACTCATTCCCAAAACTGCAGAGGAGAGAGAGATGGGGCAAGGCCACTCAAACAGACAGTCACTTGCAGTCACGTCCCACCTTTTGATATTGGGACACCGTGCTGTCATCTATAGAGTTTACGTTATAGAACTGCATAGTCAAGTTCCAAAAATTATTTACAAAAATATCTCTTGCTGTTTTAAGTATGTTTATGGCTTTTGTTGGGTCATAGTCAATAGCTATCCTGGAGCACGTGTGGCCCAGCGACTGTGAGCTGTGAGTTGGATACACCTCGTGGGTTTGTGTATCATCCAAAAAGGTAGCATGCTCCTTTAAGGGGAGGCCATGCATCAGGAGTCTGGGTGAAGAGGAAGGCTGTCTGCCTGGGTTCTGGCCAGGTGTGCCTCAATTGCACACTTACCTTCCCTCTTAGCAGATTCGCTATTACTCTTTTGTGAAGGAGCCGTTGTTCTGTGCCCCAAACTTATCCATACATTCATGAATTAACTTACTTGTTGTTTCCTACCTTCTTGGCTCAGAAATGCATTCATTTGGTGTTATGCAAATCCCACAATCAGTTATTCATACATTAGCATGAATGATTACAGATCCTGATCAAGACTGATTCAGTTTGCCAGTCCTCAGGGAAGAGGGCAGGTACTTTTTTTTTTTTTTACTTTGCCTTCTAAATAGTGTCAGCAGAAAGAGTGAGCTCATGGGGTCAAACTGGGCATCCCATTGAGTGCCTGCCTTACCTGCTGAGCCATTTCTCCATTCCTATTTACTTTGCTTGTTTTGATGTGGACAATGGCTTCCTGCAGCCATATCGAATGTTTTCAAAATGAACATTCAGATACCTTAGGTCTCTAACCAAAGTACAGCCAAGTTTGTGCCTGAATTCTGGGAAGGAACACAGTAGAAAGAAGATGCTGTCAGCAGCCAAGGTGACAGCGGAAAATGAGGAGTTGACAGGCAGTAATAAATCCAACTTCTCCCATGAATTAAAAACAAATGCAGAATGCGGATTGAACTTGTTAAGTTTCCCTTCCGATTTTTTAAATGAAAGTCACTATTCTTATTACACATCTATAATAAGCTAATTATGTTTATAGTTTCTCATTCAGAAGGACTTCAGAACACCTGCTTTTCACTTGTGGACCAGATGTTTTTCCATAACGGAAGTCATGACAGAAACAGAAAGGTTATTTGTTGTTGTTTGTTTTAACATCTTTTTTTATTGCTCTTCTCCCAGCTGTCCTTCAGGGCTGGCAAAATGACTCAGTGGGTAAAATGTTTCCTGTGCGAGCATGAGTATCTGACTCAGGGTCCACAGAACCCACAGACAGACCAGGCAATGCGGCGCGTGTGGGTCTGTGATGTCAGAGGTGCAGGTGCCCTGAGGAGATGGGAGGAGGAGATTCCCTGGATGCTCACAGGGCAGCTAGCCTGGAGTACATGGTGATAAAGTACAGAAGGCTATCTCAAACAAGGCAGAGGATGTGGACCAACACTGGAGGTTCAACACACACACACACACACACACACACACACACACACACACACACAGCTTTCAGTGATGATAGTAGCATCAGCTACTGGGGTGGCTCTTCATGGCCACAAGAATAACACGCTTTACCTTAACTTTAAGCCTCTCTTTCTTTCAATGGGGGCACCCAGCACTGCCGTCCCTTTAAAAGAGGGAAGTTGGTGGAATGGTATCTTTTTTTTTTTTTTTTTGGTTTTTCGAGACAGGGTCTCTCTGTGTTAGCCTTGGCTGTCCTGGAGTCACTTTGTAGACCAGGCTGGCCTCGAACTCACAGCGATCCGCCTACCTCTGCCTCCTGAATGCTGGGATTAAAGGCGTGCGCCACCACACCCAACATGGGATGGTATCTTAAACCGACTTTTGACAGAAACCCTTTTACAGTGATGTTGCTAAAACTGAAATGAAATATACAGGAAACAACAATACAACTAAGGATAGTACAGACACTGTGGCCTGTATAATTGCTTTTATGTAACTGAAGAAACGTAAATGACTTATAGATCACCTTGTTACATAAAAAGGACCTTTTTTTTTTGTATCTCCGAAACAAAAACCCTAATGTTTCTATTAAGTTGGAAATAAACCACACATGATTCTCAGAGATCAACCAGGAACTAGCACATATTCCCATAGACTCTAAAGTACAATGGTGACATGTTTCCCACAGAGTCCTTCCAAAAACTCACCACTTTCATTGGTGTTTTACACATAAATTAATTGTGACCAAAGATAATCCTGGTTACACTGTGATCTGCTAAAAGCTGCCATCAGTGGAAAGTTTTGACCATCACTGTGAAGGCCTATAATTTTTTAAACTTTAAGGGTTTATTTCCCTTTTACGTGTGTGTGTGTGTGTGTGTTGTGTGTGTGTGTGTGTGTGTGTATGTGTGTGTGTGTGTGCGTGCATGCGTGCGTGTGCATGCGCACACATGTGTGTCTACAGGTACATGTGTGTAGGTGCCTGGGGAGGCCAGAAGAGGAAGTAGAACGGCCGGAAACTGGAATTAGAGGCATCTGGGAATTGCCTGATGTGTGTGCTGGGATCAGCTCTGGTCCCTGCAAGAGCAGCAAGTGCTCTTAACCACTGAACCATTTCTCCTGACCCATGAAACACTTTTTACCCCCTGGAGCGTGGGGTGGGGTTGTGGGGCTGATGTATACAAGCTGCAGTGAGCTCAAATTCCCCTTTCATACTCCAGTCAAAATGTTAATCTCAGCACTCCAAGAGTCTGGGACAACTTTAGGGGAGCAGAAGTGTACAATTTCCTCTCTACACAGAAATCGGGGAGAAAGTAAGGCAGGCAGCATGCCGTTGCTTCCACGGGGGCTGGGATGTGGTGGTGGTGGTGGTGGTGGTGGTGTGTATCAGTTAGCAAAAGCCAATCTCTGACACACTCTCCAGTGTGTCCGTCATGTGGCCCTGCAGACCCTGCAGACCCTGCAAGGCCAAACTGCTGACCGCTATTTTCCTCCTCTCAGGCTCCAGGCTTCCCTCTGGTGGGTGGCATGGCCCCCTCCTCCATCCACTTGTGGATTTCTCTACTCTTGTCAGCCCAAGCCTCTCCTATGCATCCTTCAGAATCCAGGCTGCACTCCTTCTTCTCGCATGGGGTATCTGACCAGCGCAGAGCCAGGACAGTGGAATCCCTCTCCCCAGCACATCTCACATCACACACATACTTCAGATCTGGACCAGTCTTCTATGTTTGTAGGAGGCTTTGACTCAGGGTCTTGAATTGCAGAGTTCTCAGGACAATCCAGTGAATCAAGTGAAACTACGACACGGTATTAATAGATAAGCATCTTTTGGCCACTGTAGACACACCATTGGCCATGCACCACGGGGAGATCCTAAGCAACTGCTTCAGGCTGCCCTAACTCAGAAGAAATAAAGGGAGAGCACTGCCCTCTAGAGCTGCAAAGAGAAGAGGTATTCATGTTTGGTCTCTGAAGCTAAGTAGATGACAGCTTCATATTTAAGGAACTCAAAGGCAAGCAGGCACATGCTCCCAAAGGCACCTGTCCACACGGAAATGTTTTAGAATCTTGGAGAAATCCGAGACTGGAACATGAGATGAGCTAAGGAGGGTCATTACTGAGACTCCTGTTGTCTACAGGGAGTGCTCAAATATGCTTGAAGTCAGGTGTCTTGAGAGAGTAATCCTATCTGTATGGAAGAAATATGAACAAAACAAAACAAACAAACAAACAAACAAACAAGTCAAATCCAGGTGGAAAAGCCAGAGAGCAAAGAGTGGTGCTCCTGGCCTTCAGGAGGCAGACTTGGGATGGTTAGGAGTTCAAAGCCAGTCTTACCACATAATGCGTTCAATGCTAGATTGTTCTACAATGAGATCCCAACCCCCAATTTTATTTTCAGAAAAAAAAAAAGCTCAACAGGTGTATGTGATATATTTCTTAATATTTTGACAGAAAGAGTAATGCCTAAAGCTTGTTTCCCCTCTATAGAGTTGTGCGGTAGTTAACCAATGAAATATTTTCTGTTGGGGTGTGGGAGAGTACAATTATGCACGAGGCTCCCTGGAGTGAAAGCCCAGTATCATAAAAAATAAATATAGTTAAATTAACTTAAAACAGTTTTCTATTGGTCGAACAGAATAAAAAGAGAAAAGGGAAGGGCACTCACCTAGAACAAGATGGAGGAAGGAAATGGCGGTATTGCTTATACCGGAAGAAGAGAGGACGGGAACAAGAAAGAGTGGGTGGGTATCCCGGTGCCTGTGCATGCCTGCAGGCGGGTAGAAGGGCTTGGATAGAAGCTGCACGGGCAGCAAGCAACTTCACGTGAGGCAGTTACCTGTAGTTAGCAGGAAAAGCCAGCACTTTTCCTGTCCATAGGTGTGCCTTCATTCTCAGGCATGCTCACGCCTGAAAGCTGAGGGCTGGCATCCTGCCCTGTGCTTGCTTCTTAGTGAATTGCCTAAGTTCATCCTGGAATCTGCAGTTCAGGAACTCAAGAGCTTCCGTTCCAACTTTTTATCTTTTCAAACTCACGATACAAGTCTGTAAGGACGGCCCTTCACCCTGGTTGGAACTTCCTACTACTAGCAACCCATAGATAAATCAGGCCCGTTTTCTGCCCAATCAGGTAAAGGATGCTGAGCTATAGTCGGAAACGCCTGAGCTCGAGCTGGTGGAGAGCGCCACCTGCTGTCGCGTATGGTGCTGTGTGTTCCCAGAGCCCCAGCCACCTGTCACCAGCAGAAACCTGTGCCTCCACAACTTTTCCCAAGATAGTCTTGATTCTGTTGGCCCACTGTGCCCAAATATGAATGCATTTGCATTGTGGAGGGTGTCGATAATCTAGAGGAAAACCTCAAATGCAATAAAGTTTTGGCTTGTTCAACCCATGGTAAAGAAGAGGAAAAGAAGAACTGTCCAGCATTTTGTTATTGTTGTTGTGGTGGTGGTGGTTTGTTTTTCAAGGCAATTTTTACACGTTCAGTTACAGAATTCAATTCTGCATCTCAGGGAAAACATCTAAAAGCCATTCTCCCGGATGTATAAGATAAACGGGTTGGAAAAGCCTCGCTATTGAACACTTTCAAATTAGCAGACAGCGTCTTCCCGGGGGCTCATGCGGGGAACCCATTCAGTCTTGTCTGATTCTAAAATTCTCCTGGGATCATTTCAGCTCCATTACCCTCACCTGCACATCCCACTCCACTTATGTTTGCAAAGAGAGGCCGACAGAGGGGAAAAGAAAGAGAAGTAGAGTAAGAAGACCCACTAAAGGCGGAAATGGGGCCCCCAGCTCCCACGCATCATCTCCTTAATTCATTTGATTGTAATAACAGCATCCTTGACAACAGTGGAGTGGAGGGTATTTTATTGGCTTGTGATCCCCGGCGTTCTCAGAGCCTTTACTCACACACTACCTTTGTAGCTGTAATTACACAAGGCATCGTGTAATATGTGTCAAAATGCAGTGCACTGGCAATCTGAACTACTGGGTTTAGTTTCAGGGCCTTTACAGGAACGGCAGCAGCGGCCTCAGGCCGGGTATACCCTCATAGATTCAGGAACACCACCAGTGTGCATCCCGGAGTTTGAACTCAGGTCATTAGGCTTGGTGGCAAGCGCCTTTGCCCACTGAGTCATGTTGCTGGCCTCATAGAAAATGTCTTACAATGAAAGTCCATGGAACTTTATTCTTTTGATTGGTCTGTTTAAATATCCAGCTTAACTTGTTGGGCCCATAGAAAGTAGGTGACATAATACTAGCCCCAGAAAATAATGCTTTATAAATATGATTTTGGCTTCATAGTTCCCAAATGGCTGAAGCACCAGAAAAACTACCCTATTAACATGATTCCTTGAGATGACTTCATTGAATCCTGTTGGGTATCCTGAGATAATTACAGATTGGGTGTGTGAATAGAGAGTTCAAGTTCAAAGCATGATTCGTGTGAAATATCCAACAGAGAAGATAGTTTCGTTTCACAACCATGCTGGCACCCTGAGTTGAATTACCGCTCTCGAAAATTATCACCATAAGCCACAGAGACAGAGCTTTGTATCCGTGTCAGGATCAAATTACTTATCCTGTAATCAGTTAAGGCTGTCTTATGTTGGCCCTCATACTGCAATACAGACATCTGTTTAGGAAAGCTAATGTGTATGACTTTGCTATTTTCGATTCGTGTGGTACATTTTAAAGAAAAAGTTTTTCAAAGCCTTTTTCACATGTACTTACTGGTTGCCTGTGGGGCTTATGGCAGTCGGTTCTCCCTGCCACCACGTGGACCCTGGTGATTAACTAAAGGTTGACAGGCTTGTCAGTGCCTCTGAGCAACCTCACTATCCCCACAGATAATTAAAAATATATATATATACATATACATATACATATATACATATACATACACACACACACACACACACACACACACACACACATATATATATATATATATATATATATGTCTTTAAGGTTGGGAGCAATTCTGGTATTATTTTCCAAAAAACTTATATGAAAAATTTCCAAAGAGAACTAACTGAATATTAGCATTTCCAAGAATAGTTAGTGATGTAACAATGGTCATGTTGAGTTAAAAACAAAAACAGAAACAAAGACAAAAATCCCAAACTCAGCCAGTATTTAAGGCTCTGTGTTGTGGGGCAATGGTTTCTGTAAAGTCCTCATGGTTCACAGTAACTTAAGGCAATGCTAGAGTAGCTACCATTCATTCTTTTCTGTATTCCTTACTTTTCTTTAGGGATCAGGTCATGTAAATTTAAAGGAAAATGGTAGTAAAGTAGCATCAGAAAAAGCATCAGAAATGCTTAGCGATGCACCAAAATGTACCCGTGACTGCTTCTTTCCTTTTTATTCTTCTTCTCCTGTTGGGACCTTTTCGTGCCCACTATTGAATCACGAGTGATGGGAATCACTTGAAGATGTGCCCTTTTCTGCTTCTGAGCACCAGGCAGTGTGTGCAGGGGCTGTAAAAATGTTAGACCCTCAGTTGCATTTGCCCCTCATTGTCTTACTTCCTGCTGTGCCTCCTCCTTGCCTTCACCTGCCCCTTTCCACTGCCCCAAAAGCCTCAAGCTCAATCAAATGATATATCTATCCTTCTTCAGCTCATCCCAACCTACCTTTCTGCTTCCTCCCCAAAGTGACTATAAGTCCTCCCAGCACAAACCCATCATAGAACGCTTTGGATAGAAAATTTCACCTTTACTTTTGCTTTGCTCATTTGTCCAAATGCCCACATCAGGACCATTTGCATTGCTTTGCATAGCTCATTCTCTAGAAATACCATGCTCTCTATCTCCTGAAGTCACTACAGTTAGAACATCTTGCAAATAATCCCTCCCCACCCCCCCCCCCACCCCCCGTGTTCTGTGGCACCTCAAATTCTGGTTTAATTGGCTATGCCTTATAAAGGTAACTGGGCTTGCTTTAGTTTCTAAAAATAAACGAAACTACTCAGCTAAGTCTAACTTTTTCTTATTAAGTTCCCAACTACCAAGAGACTTCGGTCCACTATATGAAGCTGAAAGCAAGTTCGAAGTCTGACATTTTAAACAAAAACAAAATCTATTTTCTATTTCCCAAACCAGCTAGAACATCTTTTCTTTGGAAAGGTCAGTTTTTAAAAGCGGTCTGATAACTTGCCAATTGTTGAACTAACTATATGAAAAGAAAAAATAATACTTAGAAATATGTAGGCCATCTAAGTACAGAGTAAGTAGCAATTTTGTTTTTTAGTGTACCTTCTAGAATATTCTCTTGGGGAAAAACAAAAAGGGGAAACCTACTTTTCATTCTTTCCCATGGTTTCTTAAGTTTCTTTAGGGAATCCCATTACTTAAACCCGAGGCAAATAAAAAAATCATAAATTATATCAAAGTAAAACAAAGTACATAAAATATTTACTGATGGCCTGGAATGTATTCATGAGTTTTACTTCAGTTTTTCCCCCCACTCTTTTCTGCTTGGAGATGTTTACTTTTATTTTTAAGATTTATTTTGTTTTATATGTAAGAATGTTTTACCTGTATGTGTGTATGTGCACTGAATGTTGCGTGCTGCCTGATGTAGGTCCAGAGGGATTTGGATATCCTGAAACTGAAGTTACACCTAGCTGTGTATCAATAGATAGGTGCTGGAAAGCAAACAGGCACTCTCTGGAAGAGCAGCCAGTGCTCCGAAAGGCTTGAACCATCTTTTGGAGCTGTTTTGTGCCTTCCATTGAAGACTAAGTTTGAGGTTAGGGTGTCTCATAGTTCAAGATGCCCTGGACCCCCTCTTTATAAGATACTAACTTTTAAAATTGATGTCTGATACTTTTTCTAATGTAGCCCCATTAGGGCTAGAGGACCAGTTACAAAAAATAACTTTTGTTGATCTTGACAATAAACTGGCACCCATTTGCAAAGGTGCTTTGGTTCCATGCAAACTGTGGTGAAAAACTTTTAACTGTCAACTTGATGTAGCCTGGAGTCATCTGAGAAGGGAGTCCCAAGGGGCTTCTCAGATCAGATTGGCCTGTGGGCATGTCTGTGAGGGGTTTGTCTTGACTGCTGATTGGTGGAAGAGAGGGCAGAGCACTGTTGGTGACACCTTTCACCAAGCAGGTGGTCCTGGACTGTATAAGAACTTTTTCTTAAGATGAGCTTGTGAGAGAGACACCAAGCAGCCTTTCTCTGTGGCTTCTGCATCAAGCTCCTGGGCTGACTTCCTTTAGTGGTGATTTATGACTTATAGGATAAAAATAGACACTCCTGGCCTCGAACTGCTTTGTCACAAATTTAAGAGTTGGTCACCTTGAAGGGGAAGTCTGCAGTGGAGGTCTGTTTTTCCTGCCCTTTCTATCCACAAAGTTGTCGTGTGCGGTGTGCTTAGACATTTGTTGAGCCACTGCCGTAGCTATGGTCACCATCATTACCATCTGAAAAAAACCAAAGCAAGCTTTCACTCTGTGAGATCATGGCGCCAAGATCTGGTAGAAGAATAAAGCCGAGGAACACTGTCTGAGGAGCTTCTGCACAGGCATAGAAAGTGGCATAGAAACAGGCATCAGATCTGATCTTCACCTTCCTATCTCTCCGTGTTTCCTCTCCTAATATGTTCCCTTTCTCAACCACTACCTCTGTCTATTCTATTTCATCTTCTGAGTGAGATTTAAGCATCCTCCCTTGGATCTTCCTTGTTACTTATCTTCTTTGGGTCTGTGCATTGTACTATGTTTATCCTGTACTATATGACTGAAATCTATTTATAGGTAAGTACATACCATGTGCATCTTTTTGGGTCTGGAGACCTATCAGGATAGGTTCCTGGAGAATATGAGAAGGGTTCTAGCAGAAACTCCTAGTAGCAGGGACCATAGAGACTGAAAGGGATACCCTCTAACTAGACAAGTCTCCTAGTAGAGAAAGGGGAACACCAACACACCCACAAAAACTTCAACCCAAAACTCACCCTGCCTACAAGATGTACAGGGATAAAGACAGAGCAGATAGAGCAGATAGAGCAGAGATTGAGGGAAAGTCCAATCACTACCTGGCCCAATCCAAAATCCACCCCATTGGAGAGAACCAACCCCTGACACTATTAACAATATTCTGCTATGCTTTCAGACAGGAGCCTAGCCTCTTCTGAGAGGCTCCACTGAGCAGTGCTCACAGCCAAACATTGGGCAATATGTAGTCGGGAGCCTTGTGGAAAAGTAGGGGGAAGGAGAAAAGGACCTGGAAGTGACAAGAGCTTCAAAAGATCAATAGAGCCAACTAATGAGGGCCCAGAGTGGTCTGCTGAGACTGAAGCACCAACCAAGAACCTTGCATGGACCAGATCTAGGCCCCTACAAAGATGTAGCTGATGGGCAACTCAGGTTTCATGTGTGTCCCCTAGTAAGGGGTATAGGGTCTCTCTCTGACATGGACTTTCTTGGCAGCTTTTCAATTACTTCCACCTGGTAGGACTGCCTTGCCAGGCCACAGGGGAAGAAGACATGCTCAGTCCTGATATGATTTGATGAGCTGGTATGGATGGGAGGGGCTCCCCCTTTTCTGAGGAATAGGGGGTGGGGAGCGGGAGAGGAATGGTGGGTGGGGTTCGGAGGTAAAGTGGGTTGGGGCTACAACCAGGTGTAAAGTAAATAAGTTTTAAAAAGAAGAGGAAGAAGAAGAAGAAGAAGAAGAAGAAGAAGAAGAAGAAGAAGAAGAAGAAGAAGAAGAAAAGAAGCATCAGAGTGGAAGATGGGTTTCCATGGAGTTCCAGTCAGTGACGTTAGTTCTGTTAAAGGAAATAGAATCCTACAGTATGAGTTAAATGTAAAAGGAAGGAAGGGAAAGAAAGAAAGAAAGAAAGAAAGAAAGAAAGAAAGAAGAAAGAAAGAAAGGAAAAAAGAAAAAAGAAAGAAAGAAAGAAAGGAAGGAAGAAAGAAAGAAAGAAAGAAAGGAAGAAAGAAAAGTCTAAACTAGTGAGAACCAGTTCTGGGGGGTTTTCATGCCAGTATGGAGTCATCTGCCCCCAGCCCCTGGACCATCCCTTGACTTCAGGGTTCACTATTGACAAATGTTTCAAACTTCCTATCTCCCTTCAGTTTGCAGTGATGTTTGCTGATAGGAAGCAATTTATATTAATAGGACATTTTAAGATTATACATTTGGGGCTAGAGAAATGGCTGGGAAATTAAGAGCACTTGCTGGTTTTGCCCAGGATCCAAGTTTGGTTCCCAATACCTAGTTGTCACTTCAACTGCAGGGTATCTGACACCCTCTTGTGGTATCCTCAGTCACAACACACACACACACACACACACACACACACACACACACACACACACTTATGTATACACAGAGAGAGAGAGAGACAGAGAAATTTAAAAAAGAAATGCCTAGGAGTAGTTGGCCAACAAAAACAGACTCTATGATTGTGTGTGTGTGTGTGTGTGTGCTGTGTGCGTGCGTGCAGTATTTGTTTTGTTTTGATTTTTGTCTGAACATTCTTTTCATTTTTTTGTTTTGATATTTTGGTGTTTTGAGAGAAGAAGAGAACATGACGTTGTGTGGGTAGGGAGGTGTGCAGAATCTGGGAGGGGTTGGGGGAATGGAAAGAAAACGGTCAGAATATATTGTGTGAAACGTTTTAAATGGTGTGAAAAATCTAATTTTATGTTTGACTCCCTAAAATTATGCCTGCTCTGGAAAAGTCACTATGGAAGAAATACGAGAAGAGAGAGATTAAGAAGGAAGAAGGAAAGAAAGGAGAAGAGGAGGAGGGAGGGGCTATTTACAGTGCACAAAGCAGAAACTTTAAGATGTTTGAAGCATGACTGTATAGTGATATTCAAGTATGTTAATATTATTTTAACTGAGTGTGAGTGAATAGCACCATCCAGAAAGTGATAGGAAAATGGCATGAAACTAGATGCGTATAGGTATGTGTAAGTTTTCATTTTCTCCAGTATGTGTAAAGCTGTTTGTTTTGCTAAAATCTCCCCTAA
Organism: Acomys minous; assembly: GCF_964271855.1. Lineage (NCBI taxonomy): Eukaryota > Metazoa > Chordata > Mammalia > Rodentia > Muridae > Acomys > Acomys minous. The sequence continues at coordinate 11,958,330 of NC_140495.1, read as the reverse complement.
ACCATACCATTTTGTTAATATAAAATTGATTCTCTCTGTCTTTCTGTCTCTCGGTGTCTCTGTCTCTGTCTCTCTGTCTCTCGGTGTCTCTGTCTGTCTCTGTCTGTCTGTTTGTCTGTCTGTCTGTCTTTCTCTCCCCCCCCCCCGTGTGTGTGTGTGTGTGTGTGTGTGTGTGTGTGTGTGTGTGATGCTAGGATCGTACCTTGGGCCATGCACATGCTCTGACACTAAGCACTTGTTCCTTCTTGTTCTGAGGCTTCACTCTCTTAGGCTGAGCAGCTCCTGGTTTCTTAGCTTACCAGCCTGAAGACAGCTATTGCAGGATCTCAGAATCCATCCCAATCTTCTCTTCCTGTAATGAGAAATCTCTATTCCATTGGCTCTGTTTCTCTGGAGGACTCAGTGGCTCCTTTAGCCCAGATGGTCATTTGTTGGGCTCACGGTCTGCTCTTGGGAAGCACCCCTTAGTTTAAGTAGCACCCACTCTGCTCAGTGCTGGCCCTTCCTGTACCATTTTTTCCCCTTGGCTACCCAAGAGGAAAATGTCAATGACACACCTTTCTTCAGACACATACTTCCCTCAGTCTGCATTCTGCTCATGAAAGATGAGTGCTTAAGACTTTTAAATGCAGTACCATGATTTCTTAGAAATATAAGTCTCTGAAAATGAGACTGTTCTTTCAAGTTTCATGGGTTGCCTATATCTTTGGGAACTAAAGTTTCATCTGCGTTTTGCTTCTTTGCTTTAAAAAAAAACTTCATTTCTCTCTAGCTAGTCTGAAAATGCTAGGTCCTTATTCTCATATTTGCTTTGAAGCATCCTAATTCAATTAGATATTTTAATACTGACACTAAGAGCCACATCTCTAATTTTCTTTACTCCAATAGATTAAATTTTAATAGATTCTAAGGCTTCTTTAATTTTACTTTTTACATTTTAGACCTAAAAGTGATCAGCCTTCCTAACTCGTCATTGTCCCAAATTTCTGAACTCTATTTAGTCCCTTTCATTTCGCTTTCAAATTATCCAAGCATTATAGCTAGCTTGCATTTTTCATTTAATTCCTTGCCAAATGTACCTAATTGCTTTTAGATCATTGCCCAAGCGGTGTATGCCTAACAGTATATTAATAGCATGGGTTATTATTTATGAAGTAGTTTTCATTAAGACATGAGCTTGCATTTCCAGGCCTTAATATCAGTTTCTCCTACTTTCCACGCTAAGCCAATGCCACTGTATCATCCGGTGCTCTACAGCGGAACAGAACGAGTGCAACCAAGATTTCTAATCATAATGAGATATTAGAATGGTTTGTAAGGTCATAGACCGAGCAGTGCCACAGTGGCTACCTTCAGACTGGTTGTTCAGCCCAAGAATGTAGAAAAAGCCCCAGAATAAGCTCCAGAGGGTTGAGTCTGAGGATACAGTACTGTAGGCTACCCTCCCAGCTTCCTTTTGGTCTCAGTCTATTACAAGGTACGGCCCACATTCAGGACCAGTCCATCCAACTCAGCTGACTGATTCAAGTGCCATTTATCTCTGAAGACCAAACCACAGACACACCTTTATCAGTCTCCTGGGCTTTTCTCTATCCAGCTAAGTTGACAGTTACAGTTAAGCATCTCAACGGCATAGCTGGCACTGTTACACTGATTCCGTACTTACTTACCAGCTCTCTAGTTGGGCCAAGTGCGATGGATGTGAGGTTGGAAGTCAGGGGCCCTGTGATGCCTACGGCCTTGAGTCAGATATGTTTGGGTCTTCTTCACTTCAGGGACTGCTTCATAGGCATTTTTAAAGGTAGGATTCAGGGTTTCTTTCTTTATGTAGCATTTTGATCAATATTTTAATTTTTCAGGGAACTTTATGGTAGAAATTTGGGGCAAAAATAATTGTTCAGCTATGTTTTGTTCTATCTCACAGTTTAAAAAAAATTAAGGATATGGGTATATATTACTTATCTTATTTCCCATTGATTACTAGAAGATACACTTCCTGATTCTACCTTGGTTCCTGTCTTGATCTACATAGAATTTTTGAAATTTCAATTGTGTATTTATATTATAGCTTTTCAAAAATCCTATATAAACATTACAGACAGAGTAAAGGTGGGTGAACATCAAGGACTGAGTGATGACCGTAGACTGGAGTTTACACCAGCTCTTGGGGAGTTAGAGTACCTATTTAGTTGGAGTAAAAAAAATCTAAGAATTCCACTGTAGAAGCCCCTCAGAGTCTCATGGGCAAAGGCAACTGGTATCATTAAGGTTAGACACGATTCTTGGGGCTGAGAACAGAAACGTGGATGCATATTTTTATGTATGGACTGCTTCTTATATCTTCAAGAATTATTGTAGTAGGAGGTTTTTCCTTCCTACCCCATAAGCTCCTAGAATAACAACTCATAAGATGCATTAGATATTATACAAATACCTAGGCCATATAGATAGACTCTTCTTTGACTAGCTCATAACTTAAGATAACTTCTTTATGTTAATTTATGTTCTGCCATGTGCCTGGTTACCTGGGCTCAGGTACCATGCATCAGTCCTCCTCATATCATGCCAGCTACATCGCCCATCCTTGTCTCTATTACAGAATCCTCTCTGCCTACTGGATGTCCCACCTCCTATTTTCTGCCTAAGCTATAGGCCATCCTATTTATTATCGGCAAGTTCTACATCCATATTACGCACAAGGTATTCCTTCTACAAATTATTGATGGTTGACCGTAGTCCATGGATTTCCACCTTCCCCATCGTTGCTCAAGGCTAGAGACCAAGAAGGTTAATGGAGAAAACCCACTGAGTGAGGAGCAGTAAAAACCTTAGAGAATGGAGAAAGAGAGCATCTGGACTGGTATCCGATGAGGTTATGACCTCACCTGCTGGCTGCCAGACATAAGCCTTAGGTAGTGCGTTAGAGGTGCTAGGTGTAAGACCAAGATCAGCTGGATCTGAGATTGTCCTTCAAAGTGTGCTTGTTCTAAAATTAATTCAATCAGTAAACACACCCTTTACAGGTTTGCAGAGTTTCATCATCATCACCATCATCATCATCACCATCATCATCATCATCATCACCATCATCATCATCATCATCACCATCATCATCATCATCATCATCATCATCATCAAAATCATCACCATTGTCCTCAGTACTAGTTTGGTTTTTCTGAGATATAGGATTTTATTTCATATCCAGATTGGCTTGGAACTCACTATGGTCTCTGGCTCAGCCTCCTGAACACTGGGATTGTGGGTATGCTACCACTGAGCCCAGTTTTGTTTGGGGCATTTAGAGTTTCAAGACTAGCTAACAAATATTTTGTGCTTAAAGAGATATGAACAAACAAGGACAATGCTTTGTAGGTGAGCATAGATTCCAACTAGGTAAGCAGAACCACAGCAAATAAGCACCCTCCCTCCCCCCCCTCAAAAAGAGAATTTAGATAACTCAGAGGAAGTAGAGTTCATGAAAGAAGCAGAGGAGATGAAACAGTGTTGGCAACACAGACAAAATCTTCCCTGTGTCCTCAGGAAATGAGAGGATAGTGGCTTTGAAACTGCAATTTGTTAACAAATTTTAAAAAGTTAATACAATTTATTTTCTCTGTGTGTATATGTGTGTTTATGTGTGCATATGTGTTTATGTATGTGTATTTAATGTATATATGTGTGTATACATGAGTATATATGTGCGTATGCATGTGTATACATGTCTGTATATGTGTGTGTGTATATAAACATGTACACACATAAGTTTGTGAGTATTCTTCTGATCTTAGAGGGCAGAGGACAACTTGCTCGAGTTGGCTCTCTCCTTCCACTGGGTGGGTCTCAGACATTGAACTTGGGTCTCTGGGCTTGGCAGCGGGCACTTTAACCTGCTAAACTTTTCACTGGTCACACAATATGATTCTCAAAAGTGTGTGGGAGAGACTGGTGCGCTGCTGGATTGCTGAATTTTGAACATAAAAACTGATGCATATCGCCAACCCTCAATTGAGGCAATATCAACAACAGAAGGAAAGACGCAAAATGGAAAATAAGCTCTGTTGTCTACGGCCATCCATCTTACTTGATCCCCTCAAGTAAATAATGCACAGTTATAAGTAATGCAGCACACGACACAAGAAAACACCAGAAACTCATAACAGGAAAGGATGGGGAGGATGGCAACAAGCCACCAAATCTTTCACACTTGATTGAAAGTGCTTGTTTAGCACGAAGAACAAGGACAACAAAACAGAACCTCTCGAGGCCCATGGGTGCAATGTTTCAGAACATCAGGAATTAGCCGAAAACTTTAAAGATTTCACAGACTCAAAAAAAAAAAATCAGTAAATTACAAGATATCAGAAATGAGAATTTTGTGCCTCGTGGCAGTAACACAGGGAAGCAAAAGAGAAAAATACATCCACATTTCTGAAGGAAACTAATTTTCACCCTAGAATTCTACATCCAGTTAAACCACTGTCAAATTTCAGACTCGAGCAAGCACAATGTCCGACAGCAAGGTGAAATTTACCATGTAAGTGTCTTCCTTCTCAGGGAACTTTGGAGGATATGTTCTGCTTAGATGTAGCAATAAAGCAAACAAGGAAACAGGGTCCAGGAAGCCGGCAATCAATACCAAATCATGTAGAACACTGTGCTACAGCATGTGCTCCGCTGCTGAGGATAAGACCAGTCAGGATCTGAGAGGAAGCCGAGGCAGAGTCCATGGGAAATGGGAAATAACAGTGGGGAATGCATCTGTTAATGATTAATTGAAGACAATGGTGGGGATACTCTGGAATAATCTGTGATAAATTCATGCTAAGGGAAGTTGTTTTCTAATATGTAAAATGTAATCACATTTCACTGGTTGGAATAGACACTTCCAATGGGGTCTCTCACTGGCAGTCACTAACTGTGGCTAATGATTTCACCAGTGTGTATAAAAAAAGAACTGCTTGCAGGCTGGAGAGATGGCTCAGTGGTTAAGAGCTCTGTCTGCTCTTCCAGAGGACCTGAGTTCAATTCCGAGCACCAACATGGCAGCTTACAACTATCTGTAACTCCAGTTCCAGGGGATCTGACATCCGTACACGGACAGGCAGGCAGTTAAAACACCAATGCACATAAAATAAAAATAAATAAATCATCAAAAAATAACTCCTAAAAAAAATAACTGCTTGAGGCCACTAATCAAAGGCAGGCAGAGCGCTTTAACTTCAGGGCTAGGCTGATCTACATGGTGCATTCCAGACAAAGCATGGTTAACCTAACAACAGCAATAACAACAAAAACAAACTTATAATAGAGATGTACAATTGTAACTTGTATCATTTGATTTTGGCTAAATCCTAACCTACAGATAGTATTTAATTGGGTAATTCCATAAGTAAAAATTATTTATAAATGTCAATATAGAGACATAAATACATAGCTAACAGAACTGAATTCTTTTTTTTTTTTTTCTTATCAATGACCCTCTGGTGTAGAACGATAGAATAATTAGTTTGGTGTCTTTGTTGTCTCTCAGCCATTTGGAACAATTTTTAAAAGTGAAACACAAGTTAAAAAGCAGAAACTGGCATCTGGTTAAAGTGTAAAGAGTAAGTGTCTGTAGGATGATCAGGTGTGTGTGGGCATCTACATCATATCCCCTCTATCCTCAAGGCCCTGGGAGCATCTCAGAAGAGAGGGCAGAAAGACTAATGGAATCTAGAGATCAGAGAAGATTGGTGTGAAACAGTGTCTTCTGGATGTAGCAGGAGTGCCATGCTCACGAACTCACTGTGGTGAGCCATGATTGCCTGCACAAGACCCAGAGAGTCAGTGTCCCAGATGGAGAGTGAAGAGGCTCCTGAGCCCTCACCCTTAGCTGACGTGCTCTTAACAGTTGACGGCTGATACAGGAGGGTGAGTCAGTTTTCTTTAAGTGTGTGGTATCTGGTAGGTAAACCATGTTCTAGTGCTTGGCCCCATGCTCTGATGGCAACACTAATTGGACTAAGTGAGTTATAAAGGAATGCCCTCCAAAAAAAAAAAAAAAAAGAAAAAAAAGAAAAAAAGAAAAGAAAAGAAAAGAAATATGCCCTCAAGGGGTGTGGCATGAAGTTTGGGGTAGGTTGGAAGATGGGAGATGGATCTGGGGAAAATTAGGAGGAGGAATAGGGTCTGAATACGATAAAAATAGATGGTTTATCTGTATCAAGTTCTCAAATGATTATTAAAACTATTGCATCAAAGTGCAACATCCTTTCTTGTGTTTGTGGGGGAGGTTACACTATCTTTTTCCAGTTACAGTTACTTGAGAGATGAGTTTCCGTTTTGCAGCTGTGATTTTTGTCAGAAATCTCTGAGATTTTATAGCCACTCTACTAACGATGCCATTTATTATTTAAGCCACCAACAATGACCCTAATTAGAGGATGGCTAAGTGTATTTCTGATGAGCTTTAACGAGCTGCTGATTCCTGCTTCAGGAGCCAGGGTACAGGCAGGACAGTACGTGCCTTCCAGGATCCTGAGATGCCAGTTGTAGTGCTTGTGGTAAGAAAATCATGCTGAGAGGGTACCAGTGAGAAAACCAGGGCCAGGTGGAGGAGGTGATTCTGATCAGCAATGTGTAAACATTATTTTGGGACATTCCAAACCCCTGGCTCTCCTGTAGATAGTGCCATCCTCTCAGGGAGTCATGTTAAATTCCGAGATGGGACAGGAATGGTTTCCTTTCTTGTTTAAGTTTTAAACATGAGGACCAATCTCTACTCCCTGCCCTCCACTGAAGGTCTGTATCTCTCATCTGCAGGATAACTGATCCCTGTTCCTCCCTTGAGACTGTGCATATACACAGGCAATAATGCCGATATCTAATTAAAGCTCAAATACGCGGCTTTGGGAAGAGGCTTTGGCTATAAAGCCTCGAACCTGCATAACTGTCTTCTGTTGCATAAGTCTGCCCACAAGAGAGTGGTCATTTCTTTCCCTCTCCCACTTGCTCCATCTCCTTAGACATGATAACATGGTGGGCAGAAGGAATTTAAAAAACCATTGCATAGTAACAAAAATGGGGGCTTTGCAAGCAGTCAGGGTTCCTCACAATGCCACCACTGACGGCACCATCAGCAGAGAGGGAAAGTGTGGAGAATGTTCCCAGGGCGTGGCCAGACGCAGGTGTCTCAAGAACAGAACGTGCCCTTGAGCGGTTGTGTTCTCAAAACATGGTCATTTGATGGCATTCCATACAGCATTAGGGATGACTTTTGTGGTCATTTGATGACATCCTGTGCAGCATTAGTGATGACTTTTGTGGTCTGACTTGGCCGTATGTTGTACTTCTCACACTATCTCCTCTTAAGCTTTCCTAGGACTCCTGATAATTCATGACTGTCTCCATGCCTGTGCCATGCTCTATAGCTCTTCTGGATACTTGGACACCAGAGAGAGCCAGAACTTTAAGAGCGCATAATGGTGATTATTCATGCCAAGTCATGGGTCACTACACTGGGGACATGGCAAGAAACACAATTTTGCATATAGCCAAAAAAAAAAAAAATCCCATGTCTTATCTGGTCCCCTTTGAGAAATAGCTCTACCATCTGACCCTCATATTCTCTGAGGTCACAATGTGGCTTTACCTGCAGGACAAGGATGAGGCAGCATCAGGTACATGGTGAACATGGTCAGGGGTGGTCAGAGAAAGCTTTGTCCATGAGCTGGGTCTGTGTCTATTCCTTTCAGCCTTCCTTTTCTAGAATACCTGACCTTTGTCAGATATTTGAGGTACCATATTCTTCCCAGAATGATGCCCTATTCTCACAAATGTTTGCCTCATGCTTCTGCCCAATATTCTACAGTAGCAGTGAGGAAATTTAAAAAAAAAATGCGTAGACCTGGAATAACCAATGTTATCTATGTTTAACTTATGAGGAAGCATGTTTTGAAATAAAAACAATAACAATACAATACATTATTAAAAGGACAGGAAAAATACTAACCATTGTATTTTGCAAATGTTTTGCTAAGCAGTAGACTGCTGCCAGCATTGGTGCCTACTGTGCATTGATATCTGAAGATTCCTTAGGATTGTGCAGCATAGGTTCCCATGCCTGGCAAGAGGGAGGGAGCTGAGCTGAATGGAGAGGCCAGAAGAGTCAGTGACTTGTCATCAGGAAGAAAAACCTCCCCAGGTTGGGAAGGGAAGCATAATAAAAAAAAAATAATGATTCTTGCATGCATAATTGACACTGCTTATCAACATCCCCATTTCTTCACTAAGTAATTAAAAAAAAATCTATATTTTGTCTGCCAGTGCATAGGAGCAGAAAATAGAACAAGAAAACTTTGAAGGTAGACATGTGTTTCAAGAGATGAAAGTGAGAGTCGGGCAGGAGGTCCGTCCATGGGCTCTGGCTCTACACAGTCACAGAGGGAAAATGTTCTGACAGTGGAGAGAGGTAGGGACCTGTCTCAGAAAACCAGACACTGGGTCTGATGGGCTCTGAAATGCAGTCCCCAGATCTCAACAGGTGCACAGACAGAAGCCATAGGCGACCATTGAAACTTCTGTGCCTGGCCTAGACATGGGCTGTGTGCACCATTCAGTAGTGAACCAACGAAAATGAGAGGAAAAGACAGGGAGGCGCAGAGACAAAAAGAGAGACAGCTGATGCCACGTCCGTGTGTGCTTGCATTCAACTGGTGGAAAGTCCTACAAATGGTAGAAAAGAAGTTTTGGAAAAAAGTGAAAAAAGTGCCAGTGCTTTGGGAGCTAGAGACCACTCTTCTTGGTTGATTCCTCACAGCCAATGGTAGCCCTTTCTATCCACAAGGAGCTCAAAGGAACAAAGTGTGTGTGTGTGTGTGTGTGTGTGTGTTTATGTGAGTGTGTGAGTGTGTACGTATGTGTATGTGAGTGTGTGTGAATGTGAGTGTGTGAGTGTGTGTGTGTGTGTGCATGTGTTCATGTTCCTGTGGATGTTCATATGCATAAGGTGGGAGGTCATCCCCTAGTTTAAGTCCTCAGATGCTGCCCATTTTGATTTTGAAACGTGGTCCCTCACCAGGACCTGAAACTCCCCAGATAAGCTCTTCGGGCTGGTCAGTAAGCTCCAAGTCCCAGAGTTTCTTCATCTCTGCCTCCCTGATGCTGAGCTCCAAGCACATGGTGCCACATTTGGCTTTATATGTCAGCTCTGGGAATAGAACTCAGGTCATCATGTTTATGTATCATGGACTTTATTCACTGGGCCATCACTGTAGTCCGCCTGCTGGATGTATGTGGTTCAGCCTCCTGAGGATGCATGTCACAATGCCAAGTCCGAGTCTTCTTTTGGTACAGTGGACACACACTGTTTCCATCTTTTCCCCTATCCTAGCCCAAATTCTTCAGAATAGAGTCTCCTACTGGAGATGAAAATGGGGATAAAATCTTTTCCTTACTGTTGGGTTGTTTCTTGATAAAGATATTCCTGGTGTCCATTTACTGATGTAGATGTTATTGGAGTGTTTGCTTCTTAATTCTTATGCAGATCAGATAATATAGAATATATGAATATGCAGCCCATTGGTTTTTTTAGTTATTGTTGGTTCCTGAATATTGGAGTAGTTTGAGCGTGGATCTTGGTAGAAAATATACAAAAAAATTCCATCTCATAGTATGTTTTCTACTCCAGCCTCATGGGAATGGCCGTTCTTCTTAAGGGCCAGTTGAATTTCAGTACTCAGTGAGGGGAAGACCAGCCTTACCTCTTCTGAGAGCACTCGGCACCTCCAAAGAGCTTGAGCTGGTACTGTCTTGCTCCTAGAAGTCTACAGCCTGCCTCCTCCCTCAAGCAGTTCCTTAAGAGCAAAGTCAAAGCATCTTTTATTCCCCAGAGCTCTTAAGGTAACAACCTTGATGCACTGAGCAAGTGAATAGTGAGTTGCTGTTATAAGCTGAAACTAAATTGACCTAATTTAATTACAAGCCCCCTTTAACAGAATTTCAGTCTATTTCCCTCTAACAGCTTTGTATACTTCTCAGTCCTTGGTGATTCCATCAGTTTACCCCTAATCTCTTTGGAAAGGACCAGAAAGACTCTCTAGGGACCCCATGGAGCTCACCTCTAATTATTCAGGAGGTTGAAGAGGAAGGATTGCAAATTCAAGGCCAGCCTGGGCATCTTGGTGAGAACTTGTCTCAGATAAAAAGTGAAAATAGACCTGGAGATAGAGTTCAGTGCCAGAATGCTCGCCTAGCATCCTTGGAACCCTGGATACCATCTCTAGGACCTTAGAACAATGCTCAGAAAGAATCTCTTGGGATTCTTGCTTCGTCAGTATAATTCCTACACGTCTTTCTCATCCAGCATGTAGAACTTTTATGATGGAGACAGGCCCAGGAATAAAACGACCGCCTTTTAAAAGAATAATTAGCTATGATTATTATGAAAAGCAGAGTTGAAATCATGTTAATGTCCGATTATACTGCACAGCATTAAGAAGAATCATAGTAATGCTTGTTGAAGTAAGATGTGTTCCGTTCATTCAAGAGAAACGGTCTACAGCCTATATTAAGAGAGCGGAATTTGCAGAAATTTGAAAATGAGAGCTTGGCCTACCTTGCTGTCGCTAAACTCTGTCCTCATCTAAAGGGTCCCTGGCTGTGGCCATCCTCTATGGAGACAGATAAATAGTGAGAAGCCACTGATGCTTGGCTGAAGTCGGAGACAATAAAAGTTAGGAGAATACACACCAGATTCTTCCAAAGTAACTGTCTTAGTTAGGGATTCTATTGCTGTGACGGAACACAATGACCAAAACCAAGGTGGGGAAGAAAGACTCTATTTGTCTCGCACTTCCCTATCACTGTTAATCAACAAAGGAAGGTAGGACAGGAGCTCACACAGGGCAGGAACCTGGCGGCAGGAGCTGATGGAGCGGTCATGGAGGGGTGCTTCTTACTGGCTTGCTCCTCATGGCTTGCTCAGCCTGCTTTCTTCTAGAACCCAGGACTACCAGCCCAGTGATGGCACCGCCCACAATGGGCTAAGCCCACCCCTAAATAAGAAATGCCTTATGAGCTTGCCTGCAGCCTGCTCTTATGAAGGCATTTTCTTAATTGAGTTTCCCTCTTCTCAGATGGCTTTAGCTTGTGTCAAGTTGACATAAAATCATCCAGCAGAGTAACAAATAGGCGAAAGCCTGGCCTCTGCCCTCATTATGTGTCTGCCTCCATTACTTTCTCGGTCTCTGGCGTGACTCTGCACAGGCACATACGGTGTGTCTGTCTGCCTGTCTGTCTCCTCTCCCTTCAATGCTGAAGGCATAAAGATATGATCCCAGGAGGAGCAAAGCCTCAAAGAACAGACTGTCTTCAAATGAGCGTAATTAGCCACAATGGCAGTACTATACCCTGGATAATTCTCTCTCTGTCTTTCTGTGTCTCTGTGTCTCTGTGTCTCTGTGTCTCTGTGTCTCTGTGTCTCTGTGTCTCTGTGTCTCTGTGTCTCTGTCTCTGTCTCTCTCCCACTCCCTCTCCCTCTGCCTCTCTCTCTCTCTCTCTCTCTCTCTCTCTCTCTCTCTCTGTTTGTGTGTCTGTCTGCCTGTCTCTGTCTCTCTGTCTCTGTCTCTCTGTCTCTCTGTCTCTCTGTCTCTCTGTCTCTCTCTGTCTCTCTCTCTCTCTCTCTCTCTCTCTCTCTCTCTCTCTCTCTCTCTCTCTCTGTGTGCAGGCACATGCATGCATGCGCAGGTGCCTGTGAGGGCCAGAAGAGGGCATTATTGCATCTCCTGGAGCTGACATCACATAAATGTGAGGAACTAAACCTGGGTCCCCTGCAAGATCAGTACTTGTTTTTACCCACTGTGCCACCTCTAGCCCTGGTCAACCAAATTGAGTTTGAAGAGGAAGTTACTGGAATCTCCTGGAATGGGAGATTTTGTTTCCTGTACTCAGCTGAACGACATGCAGGCTGCTTGTCAGAGCTTTGTGGGAGTCTTGCTGGAAGTTCTCAGCTGACCACCACCATCCAGGTAGCTTTGGGAGCTCTCCTTCCCTCACTGACTCTCCACTTTTTCCTGTGACTTCCTTTCATTAATGAGTATTAGCAGATGGTAATTTAACATTAGAGTCCTGCAGAACCACGGGGCGCGGGAGGCTGATCGTGTGTGCAAAGTGAGCACACAGGATGTATGCTGTGCAAAGCCATCCACTTCCCTAGGTAAGAAGAGAAGTTTCTTCAGAAGACAACCTGTAAGACCTTCTAGGGTGAAGAAAGTACATTTTCCCTTGAAGCTATGTAAGTACAGAAAAGATGCGTCCTGTAAAATCTAAAGAGTTTGCCAGCATCATTGTAAGCAAGCTTTGGAAACCCATTCGTACCCGAGGCAGAAGAGAACTTGGCACCTACCTACCCCTGGCTGAAGCACAGGGCTGCCATTTCATCTAATGAGATGAAGGAGCGTGGGACTGTCCTGTAACAGTTCCTATAGCTACCATTTCAGTGTCTGCAATCTGCCAATATGAGACAACACTGATAAATGACGGCACAGCTCCCCACTTCCCCAAGAAAGCGAGAGAGCAAACTGAGTTTAAAGGCTTTAGTCAACTTCTCGTTGTGAGCCAGGCAGAGGACAGAGGAGGTGTCTGTTTCTAGAATATGCTATGGGGTCCCGTGGGACCCTGCTCTGTTTTTATTGAGCATCATGTTTGTGAGTCAGTGTGAGCAGGCTTGAGTCTCCACCTCGAGCAGGTAGCGGGGTCTTCTGATCTGGTGTGTCTGGAATGGAGGCTGGATCTCCATATAGACTGTTGTCAGGGAAACACAAGGTGCCTAGGCTGGACCACTGGGGCAGTTAGCAAGGCTCTCCACAGCAGCTTGCTATGCTGTCAGTCTTTTCTCCATACCTCGTGCAACAAGAGGCATTTGGCTAAAAAGAACAACAAAAGGATGCCGGGTGGGCCAGACCATCAAGGATGTGGGCAAAAATAACAAGGGCAGTTCTGAGCCGGTGATGACACCATTCAAAAGTCAAAGGAGAAGTAAGGACCTGATGCATGTCCCGGATTTACAGGCCTTTAACAATAGGGGGCGATAGGTGCCCATGTTGCCTGTAGTCTTTGTTATGCTTGCTAAAGCTTTCCCCCTTTTTCTGGCTCCCCCAGGCAGTTCCCGAGGGAAGTATGCATGTAGGCCCTGGTACCTGTACCTCAAGTCTGGCTGATGAACCAGCAAGAGACTCCATGGTGATGACTGTTCCCACAACATCTTGAGAGCAGTACCGTCCTGCCTTCTCATAGCAGCCACAGATACGGGCTATAACAAGAGGTTTCAGTGCCTCTGAGTTCTAAAGTATCCCATGAGTCCTTTCTCGCTTTCACCTCTCCCCCGAAGATGCACTGTTTGTTGCACAGTTCACACTAGGATAGGGAGGACAGACGTTTTACCTGGGAGTTGATGTAACTCATCTTTTTGTTTGTCTACGGGGGCTTCTTTTCTCGGCTCTCTTCCCAGGGCGTGCGATCATGTCTGAAGCCCTGAACACTGCCAATTATTGTAATCTTGCATCTGTCTGGTGGGTGGGGGGGGGGGGGAGGGGGGAGGCGAGGGAGATGTCACTCCGGATCACAAAAGAATGTGATCGCGGGGATACAAGTGCAGGCTGGGACACGGTTACACCAAGGCCTCTGGAAGCTTCCAGCTGGTCCCTGAGCATTGAATCCCGAACATTCTCAGCAATAGCAGAAGGCAGAAGAGCCACATGTCGAAAGTTCTCTATTTGGTGGCTCAGCGGCTGCGTCCTCGGGAGAAGACGCCACATCTGGAGCCTCGCTATCTATCCTTTCTCATTCTCTCCTGTGAACCACGGATACTTCAAAGGATGAAAACTCTAAGGGCAGAAGCAACGCCAGCCCTGGCTTCATAAGATGGGGGATGCCTTGATTTTCTGGGCTCCTGTTTTAAACATTTAACTAAACTTGGTGAAGGACCCGAATCCCCTAAGGTGGCTTCACAGTCAAAGGGGGGGGGGGGATAAATAGCTCTTAAAAGAAAGTTATTTTTTCCTTCTCCATTCTCTCTTCCAAACCAAATGCTAGTATTTTTTTTTTCTCACTGTGCTAAATATACCAGTATTTACCTTGTAGCTTTTTCTATGACTACAGGCAATGTTAGAGGCTGGCTTCTGATTAACAGATGCCACAGCAGGGACTCATTGCAAGGAGCCCAACACATTACATTCTAATGTAAAACTTTCACAAGCAACTCCTGCTGTTTCTTGTGGAAGAAATGGCAAGTGTGGTCGACACTGATGGGAAAGGAAGGGTTGCTGGGGTGTGGATCATCTCCGAGGAGTCTTTCTAAACAAAACACAGTCATAAATGCCATGTGCAAAGTCATATGCAGCATCCTTTCAGATGTCTCATCTGCTTATTTTCTCATGCTTTTTTTTTTAAGGTTGAAAAATAACAATAAAAAGAGCCTTGTTCAGAAACTGCCTTAATTGACAGGGCCTCACCTCCTTCTCCATTTCTGTTAATGAAACATCTTGCCTTCTGCTTGGGAACGGGCAAATGTGTGATGATTTGTAGCAGACAAGGTAAATGGTCCTCATCCTGTTCTTCCCGGCCTCTTGAGTGGGGCCTTTGAAAAGGCCCCGTCGCTGTTTTCATCATTGGCAGGATTCTCTTTATTGGAAAATAGACAGCTGGGAGAATTTGTGTTGGGGACGATTCTTCTTTCTTGAGAGGATGATAGCATGGCTGAAATTATAGAAGCATAAAAGCTGCAGGTTCTCTATAATGGGCCCCGCTCAGTATTATTAATAACCATACACAGGCACTTTTATGTTGGCAACTGGCTTCAATCATTTTTATCACGTAATAGCTGCAGAGGTTGAGTGAGCTTCTCAGTCTCTTTGCAAGATTGGGTCCCAGTTACACATAGTTTTAGAGCTGGGAGGTAAATCCCAAGGCTCATTCAGGAAATACTTGTGAATTATTAATTCACGAAATAGTTTATGCATACCTGCGCACACACACACACACACACACACACACCAGGGTATATCAGTAGGAGAAGCCAGTCGGCACAGTGTTGTCTCATTTAATCCACATCTGTCCTCTGAGGAAGATGCTGTGGCTCTGGCTAGGTTCCATTCCAAACTGCTGCTCGGACCACACCCACCAGCAGAAACCTCTTTCTACTGTTAAAGAAATAGCAGGCCAGTTACCCAGAGTCTGTCTGACTCTCTAACCTCAGCAAACAAACCCCCTTTGTGTTAAGACTCCTGCGAACCAGATTCCTGTCTCCAGGGAAGTTTGCAGAGCTCAGGCTGTAAGACTCTGGGACATCACTGACAAACCAGTGATAATCCCTCCCTCCCTCCCTCCCTTCCCCCTCCCTCCCTCCCTCCGTATAATGGGTACAAACTAGATGCATCTCTTTCCTCACTTCCTCCATAGCTTTGGAGCCCCACATTCCTTCCTGACAATGTAGTCCTTCCACTCCTCTGCCACCTCCTGGGGAGCCAGAGACAGCCTGACTATACCCCCTACACACACACACACACACACACACACACACACACAGAGAGAGAGAGAGAGAGAGAGAGAGAGAGAGAGAGAGAGAGAGAGAAGAGAGAGGGTAGGGGAAATAATTATTCAAGGACCTGAACTTTCTTTAGAGACCCTGCTGTGATGCTGTCTATCTGTCTATCTGTCTGTCTGCCTGCCGGCCTGTCTGTCTGTCTGTCTGTCCAGTGTTAACACCTCTTCTAATGACTCTCTTACCCAAAGGAAAACCCACCTCAGTGTTCCCTCAAGCTCAAAGATCATATAGCCTCTTCATGGATGTGTAAGATGGGAGTTAGAAAAGGTGTCATTATTGTTTAGGTAAAGTAAGCCTGGATTTCAGTCTAGGTGTCATCTCAGAGCACAGCCTGTGGGGAGGCTGAGAAACAGGCAACACCCTTTGACACAGCTGGCTCCTTTTCCCATGATGCTTGACACAGAAGCTCAAAGCCAGAACAGCGCAAATGACAGACATGAAACGGCTCTGGAGCAGGCAAAGGCCAGCTAAGGATGAGGACTGTCTGAAGGGAGCCTAGGAATCCTGAGTGAATGCGGACTGTGGGCATGGGCACAGCCATGACAAACACCAAGGTTTTAGAGCCATGGGGCACTGACAAGGCTGTTCCCAAATGGGCCAGGCCCCAAGTTAGCAACACTTCTTTCTTGATGATTGATCAGTGTGCACGGAAAGCAGCAGCTGCAGTTTCATCCTTTCCCAAATCTTTATAGCCTGAGGTTGCTCACCTACAGAGACCTGCTATCCAGACCAGCCCCTAGCCCCAGCTGTACATAAACAGGCTGGTTCTAGAGGTGCCACTCCATCAGAGTGCAGGCACCCCAGACCACCTCAGCTTTTTTGTACATGTGTCTACGTGCTGTCCTTTCTTCATTCCTTGCTGCCTCTAGTCAGGGAGCCAAGCCACCAGGACAAGGTGTTTCTCAGTCCTTTCTCCTGCTCCTTCCCCATAGCCACTATGCCCTCTTAACCCAGCAGCAATGCATTCTGGAAATAAACATCAGAAACAGGAAAATAAATCAATCAAGATGGAACCAATAAGCTAGCAAACCAAAAGGGAAAAAGTGAGAAATGTTTAAGCACCTTAAATTTTAAGAATTATGTTTTGAGAAATACTGATTAAAAAAAACCAAAAAACTCCTGACAATATAGAAAAATCTAGAGTAGGAGACAGAAAGGAAATATATCCAGCAATTCTGAAAGAGTTATGCACAATTCAATGGTACATTTAAAAATATTTCACTGCAATAGTCAGTACCTGCACTAATTGCATTGCATTTATGTAGAAAGTCGAGATCTGTGGGAAGCCCTGGAGCCTGGACACACATGGCAGAAGGAAGCCAAAGCTGAGGAGGCAAGATGCGTTAGAGATGCACCAGAGTTCCATGAGTCCTAAAAGTGGAAGGTACAAAACATTCTTACTTTTTGGTTTGTTTTTCGAGACAAGGTTTTTCTATGTAGCCTTGGCTGTCCTGGAACTCACTCTGTAGACCAGACTGCCTCAAACTCACAGAGATCCACATGCCTCTCTCTGCCTGTGCTGGGATTAATGGTGTGCGCCGCCACTACCCGGCAAATTTCGTGTTTTATTTTGAGTGTGTGCATATGCATGTGTCTGTGCCTCTGTGAGCATGTGTTCAAATAGCTATTGAATGCTTATTAATTGACACAGACTCTTAGTTTACTTAGGACTATCACTTTACATGATACTTAGCCATCAGGGGACCACCTGTGGAAATCAGCTCTCTCCTTTTTACCAGGAGGGTTTCAGGAATTGAACTCAAATCCTCAGTCTTGGCACAAGGCTTGTTTATTGTCTGAGCCCTCTCACTGGCCTACGACTAGCACAGACAATGCACTCTGAGGAGGGAGAGTCTCTTCTTATCCCTTACAAATGGGCAATGAGGTAAGGTTTATGACCAAGATGACATAATAATTAGTGTAATTAGATTTCTTACCCACATCTGACAGATTTAGGAGTTTAGAGTCTTGATCAATACCTTATGTTGCTTCCAGAATACTAATTATAGAACTGGTTTTCATAAATCAATGTATTGTAGATAAGATAATCTTCCCGATAATTGCCTCTGCAGAAAACCTTTTTGGACCATTCCCATTATCAAACATGGAAACAAAATTCTTAAATAAAAGATTGATAGGTCAGTTACAGCAACATAATAGGATGCCGTACCCTAGTGGGCTTACTTCAAGTAGTTGAAGCAAAGATATTAATGAGTCACAATGGGTCCTTTTGCTTGGAGGAAGCACCTGTTTTAGGAATCTTAATAGAGTAATTGGTTCCCCAAGTGAATTTTGTTCTGATTGTACCTTTAATTTGTCTTTGGGACCTCAGGAAGGTAATAGATGCTGTTTACTTGTCCTGGAAATGCATCGTAACCACACTATTTAAGGAATTTTTCTTAAGTCATTATAGCATATTGTAACAACAGAAAGAAAACTAGGACAACCTTCCTTTCGGTTATTGTGTGTCATTAAATATTACCATAATAAAAATAACTTCTCAAGGACCCGTAAATTTTAATATTGTCAGAAATAATGACTGTGTGCCCAACTGTCACCTGCTTATAAATCTTTCTCAGCATAACTGTTGTTAGCTGAGTGATACTGGGTTTTGAACTACAAATGGAATTTTCCTCCTCAGTCTAGGACTGTCACATCGGTCTTCCCAGTAGATTTTTCAGGGCATGTCCAGAATTCTGGAACACTTTTCACTTGCTGCAGTCCCAAATTTGTAGAGTATTCTCAGAAAAGTCAAAGGCTATTTAGTGCAGTCTACTGGAAGGCAAGCCCTTCTGGACATAGGATTAGTAGAGGCTGTGACAAATTGATCCAAAGGGAACACCCAACTTCACTCCTAGAATACTTTGTAACCTGTAGCCTCAGAGCAATCAGTTTGACAATTTTTTTTCATACTTCAACTGTCAAAGCAGTCATTGTACAGGTATCTGCAGTTCATGGGGAAAACAGTCTTTTTCAGTTGGCAGCAATAGCAAGAGTTCAACTCAGCCATTTTTAAGGTCAAGAATTGATCGAAGGCAGTCTAAAAACTATTACCTAAAGATGGAGAAAAAGGAGAGTACTCCACGTGATCACTATAGTGAGAGTCACTGTTAATTATACTGAGCACTATGATTTAGAAGATAGGGCTATTAAGTCATTCTGAGCCCAAAATATAAGCATTAAATACCTGATGTATTCAAACAAAATATAGGGCACCACGACATGAAAACAGATGAAGGATGAAATGGTTAATCACCGAGAGGCTAATCCACAGTGATGCAGTGTTTATCTTTTTAAAGAATGAATGCTCAAAACTGCAATGAGCAGTTTAATGATAGAAATCTAGATAGATAGTTGAGCACGGTGGCTCTTGCCTCTTAGCCCACCCAGCACTTAGGGGGCTGAGGCATGCTCATCAAAGGTCAGTCCGGCCAAGGGAGGGGGATATTCTACCCTGCCCTACACCCATCCTGTGAGAAATGATCAGGTATACAAAGAGGTAAGATCCTGTTAGCAGTCCTCAGTGCTGAAAGATCCAACTGACTATAGTGCGATTTCCCGCTTCACTGACTCACTGAATATAGCACCTCATGGATGGATTTGAGCTCCAGGAAACACTGAAAAAAAACTATAGACCCCCATACACATAGCTGTATAGTTCCATATGTGCCCTTGAGTGACCTTTCTTTGATTTTGAAGAACACAGTCTTTACCTCAATACTGTTACTTTACCTCTTCTAGAATGTTCTTTTTTTTTTTTTTTAACTTCCTTTCTTCACTTGACTGTTCTAGTTTTCATTCTGGTATTTTAGGAGTCAGTAATCTGTGTTTCTTTAAACCAATCTGGATTGTATACCAAACTCTAATACTAATTTTATCTGTGCTGTTTAACAGAATGGCATGATAAGCCTTGAGGACTTTGTAGCCAACAAGATTTATTGGCTATGTATAGTTGAAATTCTGGCTGAAGACATTTATATGTCCCCAGTCAGTCTCAGAGCTGCTCCCATGAGCAAGGATCAGCAAAGTACATTACCTGTCCTGTTTGGTCTTCTTGATTTCTTTCTTCTTGTGTGTGGCCAAGACCTTCAGGGGGTCTTCCTCTGTCATATCTGATACTTATTACTTTGGATGGAATCAAAGCCCTTTTCTTTTTCTGATAACAGAAGCATAAGACACCTCTCACAAAATAACATAGTCCTCCAGTTTGAAGCCATCGCAGGTATAGAATGATCTAGTTCAGCAGTCCAGTTCTTATCCAGGTCTGCTATATTTTGTCTTCCCTCAAAGGGGATGAATAATATTATCATTTAATATACAAACATCTTTATAAATAAATCAGAACAAGATTGTGTGGAGCTAAATTATACTCTTTTACAGAAATATAATTATATTTTTATTGAGATATTGTCTCTCTGTGTAATCCAAGCTGCCTTGGATTTGTTCTGTAGATTAGGCTGGCCCTGAGCTCATGAAAAACCTATCTGTTGTCTTTGTTCCCCAAGTATTGGGATCAAAGGCATGTATTTAATTAATTAAAATTTAAAATTATTAATTATTTTGTGTTAGTCTGAGTGCCTATTGGTTCCTGTGGAAACTCCACACTAAGGAGACAGGTAGGCCGTTCAGAGCATAAATTAATTATTCATCTTGCGATAGTCTGAATTCTCTAAGTTTCATCCGATGTGTGGACCCAAACTAGGCTGTTGTCTCCAGGAAGTTTTCCTAGGAGCCATTGGGTGAATTCAGTGATGATTGTTCCCCTTGGCTCTATGTTTATCAGTTCTCTCTGCTGTGGTCCCTGTCTTGTGAGAGCCCACAGGCAGGTACCTGCTGTGTCTGTGAGGTCTGTGGAAGCTCATGTGCCAAGTTAGTGTCTGTGAAACTATACAAGGTTTGGAGAAAAAACAGTTGCTAAGCAATTGCCATCACCCCTTGTCCCCGTGTCATCCTGTCCCTGTGCCAGACAGCCCTCTCTGTTTGTCCCCTACCTGCCTGCAGCAGGCTGCCTTCTATCTGCAGGCATGCCTACGAGTCTCTCTTAAAGAGAGAGCTACAAGTCTGCTTTTGGCCAGGGAGATTTTAGGCTTTAAGCTTCTAATTTAATTGTCATTAATCTGGGCACCGTTATGCTGTGAAAAGTTGATTATTAATGTTTATTATTAACCCATAGATTATGTACTACAAGGCACTGATCTAGCAGTATAGCAGAATGTTATTAGGAGTCACTTTAGTAGGTGACAAATGTTAAGTGCAGAAGTGAATGGCAGAACAGAGCTACCCATGGTATGACAGAGAAGTAACAAAAAAAAAAAAAAAAAAAAAAAAAAGAAGAGAAATACTGGGGTCCCACCATCCCCTGTAGGGGCCAACCTCTAACAGCCTAACTTGTCCCACTAGAACCCATATGCCAGGTTCTCCATCATCTCCCTGTAGTGCTGCTGCCTTGGAGACCAAGCCTTAGCACATGGATATTTGTTGGATACCCATCCAAGTCACAGTACAGACAAAATCAGGCCTTGTGGTAAAATAAGACTGTGAGACATCACAGGGCAGCTTTCAGTGTTTGAGACACATACAGACATGTGAACACACAGACACACAGAGAGACTCACACACACACATCCATGCACATGTATATATCTGTAACCATGTGTGTATGTATTTTTCTAAAAATCCAGACCAATCTGTATATTTCTACTATTGTTTTTGGAGCTCAGCTATCTTAGCCTGTAACAGAGGTCACTAGAGTGCTTCTGAAAAGCTCTTACAACACCTATCTGTATCAGATTCTTCAAAGTCATCCACTGCATTCCAAAGAGCAAGGCTATGGCAGAAACACACCCAGGTTCCAGCCAAAGCAGCGCACCCAATGCACGTATCATTGAAAAGCAGCTAAGTGAAGATTTAATAGACCTATGAGTGAAAATTTGATCATCTACTCCAAATTCTAAGAATCTTTTAAAATAATTAAAAAAGCATGGTAGATACCTTTATAATTTTAAAGATTTTATTTTGTTTTTAAAATTAGGTGTCTCTATGTGTGTCTATGTAGGGGTATGTGCCTAGCAGTGCAGGTGCACTCAGAGGCCAGAAGAGGGCGTTGGATGATGTGAAACTGGAGTTCCAGGTGGCTGCGAGCCTCCTGACATGTGTGTCGGGTACAGAACTCAGGTCCTCAGTAAGAGCAGTAAGTGCTCTTAACTGCAAGGCCATTTTTCTAACCAGACATTTTCATAATTTAGAATTTTAAAAGTGGTAATACTAATTTTTAAACATAACTTTAAAAAAAACCATAAAAGCAGTGCCATTGACCAATGGCCAGGACAACCACAGCACCTGAGTGTAACTGGAAGAATCACAGCCATTAATAAATGCTATTTACAAAGATTCCATAATATGGATTAAAATACTGATCAAAAAACTATATACAAGATTGTATGTGTAGAATTAGATAAGTAAAAACAAAGCAGACAAAAACAAACCAAACAAACAAAAACAAAAGAAAACAACAACAACAATGACAACAACCAGAAATCATTTGGCTTGAAGTAGAAAAATGGCCCACTTCATGTTAACAATAGTTTTCCTGGAGGAAATGCACTTGGGTGTAATTTATTGTTATTATAGCTCTCAATTTTCTAAAGTTTCAATAACATGCATGATTTATTTTTGTGTAAATAACTTCTTCATAAGCGCAACATCATTAACAAAGTCAACACATTTCTCAACTATAAGGTGCTACACCGAAAGAGTACATTTTTTTGTTGTTTCAACTTCTGTGGTATCTTCATGTCAAAGTTTTTGGGGTGTGGTGTGGGGAGAGTTGTTAGGCACAGGACATTGAAAAACACTTAGTTAAATATAGCTTTGGAGCATCATTAAGTAGGATACTACTTGAGCCTAAAGTGCTACTTTTCTCCGACAAGAAGAAGCCTGAGGAAAGGAAGGGATTATTTGGCCGTTCTGCTGGTGCAGCCTGTCTCTGCAGGGGAAGACAGCAGAGGACCAAGGAGCCCTGTCAGCAGCAGCGTGAGGCAGCTGGTCACACACCTGGTCACACACAGTCACAGTAAGGAAGCAGAGTGCAGAATGCTGCTGCCCATCGCTGGCTTCCTCCCACCCATGGGCTGGTGTCGCCTTCCTTCAGGATGAGTCTCCTCTCCTCAGTTAGATCTCCCTTAGAAGATTCTAAATGCAGCCAAATCCACAGGAAGATTAGCTACCACATGTAGTGCTCCATATTAGCAAACCTCTCTTACTGTGGCCACTCTGAAAAAGACTCAAAGATCTTCTCACCTGGGACGACCCTCTGGGATGGGATAATTGTAACACACGCAGGGGTAATTACTTATGGAGTTTGTATTAGATTATGCACCAGTTAAGATGCTAACAAATTTCACAAGAGGCATTACATTTAGTGCCTATAATACTGCTAGCTAGGCACCATTAGCGTCCCCGTCATATAGGGAAGGAAACTGAGGCTATGAATCATTCCCAAATTACAAACTAAGTAGCAAAGACAGACCCAGGATCCAGAACCTGAATCTGTATAGTCTTAGGCACCGTTCCTCATATGACATAGAAATGATATTGCTGTCTGTAGTGGTCTGGGTCAGATTCCTCCATGGTCTTGGGCATTTGAGTGCCTGGTCTCCACTTGGGGTAGCTGCTTAGGGAGGCTTACGCTGTGGCCTAACTTAGTGAAGTTTCAGGTGTGAGCCTGAGAAATGACACTTGAGGTTGATCTCTGATCTGCATGCATGTATGCACATGAACTCACACACACACATGTTCCTACACACAGGGACATGCACACACACACACACACACACACACACACACACACACACACACACACACACAACTCTCACAGGCTGCTTTATATAGGCCTATCTGTCCCTGCTGCAAATCATAGACTACATCTGCATGACTCACTAAGAGTTAAGCCAGGTCATGTCTTTAATCTGCAGAACAAATGTTTAAACTGAAGACTCTTTCTGACATTTAATTTATTGTCTGTGTTTGAGGTGTAAGAGATTTGAATGCCTTTGGAGATAATATGATTTGTGTTTCAGATAGGAAGTGCCTTGCCAATCACTCTAGCACGTCTCTATTGCCTCTAGATGCTCATGGCCAGAGCAGAAAGAATAAACGAAAATGCAATCTGACTCTAATGGTTCTTAGACATCACAGTGAAAGACACATCAGTACATGTGAGAGAAAAGAGAGTTAGTTAAACCTTTTCAGAACAGCTAAGATGAAAACTTCTAGCTCTGATGATACCCTTTCTGCAGGGCTCAGGATCTGTATTCTGTTTGGGTGTCTCATGGTAGCATGGTCAGTGGGAATACAACCTGCTGGTAAAATACATAGAGAAGAAAGCATCTGTAGGAAGCTGGCCAGGTGGAGCCGTGGCAGGGCAGGGTGGCTCAGGTGTGAGCCAAGTGGGCTCGGCTGGTCCACAGCTTCCTTCTGACTGCTTGGTTCACAACGGGGGTCTGCCATCACTCAGACCTGCCAAAGCGCAGCTTGGGCAGCTTTCTACAGCTATTTGCTTCCAGAAAAATCAACTTGAGACATTTTATCCAATGCAACCAAGAGATTGTTAGGAGTGGCCGTGAACCCAGAAATGAGAAGAGGGTGTGGAAAATAGTGCTGCAGAGCCATGGAGCCAGAAAGGCTTTGGCCGTCTCAGCTCCGACCTCGGCAGGCATTTGAAACCTCTGGTTTTTCCCTCAGCCTCATGTGGGGATTATGTAACATAAATCTGACACGATGATGTATCTGAAATGCATGATGTGGTGTTAGGTACACAGTACATTCTGAATTTCAATGCCTCTGCCTAGACACCCTCACCTCTAGCCATGGGACGATAAGTTGTGTGGGTGACAGGGAAATATGACAGCTGTGTTGGCACTCCTTCCAGAGCAAGCTCAGCCCTCTGTTTAATTCCGATCACTCTAAAGACATCACAAGACTTAATCAGCCAGTTGGGAGGCTTAGGTGGAGGAGCAATGAGTAGCCATAGTAGTTCTACAAACGAGAAAAGTGTGAGAGATGGTGCAGGAAGTGGTTAAAAAGACGGAGAGGAGATGAGATGAAGCAAGATGCACAGAACCAAAGCAGGGGGAGAGGGGAGTGCTTTACCGGAAACAGAGACTCGAGTTCTGAGACACAGCAGAATGCACACAGAGATCCATGACCCTTTAAGCAGCATCTGTTTGCCTACCTGAGCTGTAGGAGTGGGCATTGACTAAAGACGTTTCCATCACAGTGAGAGAGCACCCAAGAGAAACAACCCCAGGAAGAAAGAAGGCCGTTGATTCATGGTATCAACAATTTGGTCAAAGGTTAGATGGTGACGTTGCTCTTAGGTCTGTGGCAAGGCAGAAATATTATGGAAGAAGGTCATCGCAGTAGAGGAAAGGTGCTTTGCTCATGGCAGCCAAGGGGGTGGGGAGAGAAGGGAGGAGGGAGGGGGAGAGGGAGAAGGAGAGGGAGAGGGCGAGGATTAGTAGTGGGATATACACTTACCCCTCTGTTTTGAAAGGGCCAAGAACCTCTGGCTAGGTAGGTCATTGGCTCTAGAGGAGATTCTAATAGTATTATTCTGCAAAAGGGACATAGTTTTAAAATGACTCCTAATGACTTATTGCTATACCCACAGATCAGGGCCTCTCAGCCTTTTCATAGAAGCTTCTCCTTGCAGTGGATAGGAATTAACACAGAGACCCTATTTGGTCCACATGAAGAGAGTCAGAGACTGTAAGAGTCCTCCCCCATGAGGCACCTGGATCTTAGACTAAGCTCCAAGGTGGGAGATAGCATCAAGGAAACAATGCTTTCCAGACACAACAGGGCAGGTGCACGTATGACCTCACAGCCGCGGCAACAGCATGTGCAAGGTCTGCGCAAGCGCTAGTCAGGCAAAATCGTAGCACAGAGAGGAAAACGCAGGCACAAACCCCCGCCACTAGCTGCTTAGCTATTAGCATTTATTACTTGTTGGGAGAAGGAGAGTCCGTTCTCTTCAGTAATGTGTCCCATGGTAGGCTGGTTCCACAGCAGGGCAGCCTCCAAACTGGTCTCTATGGGGGAAGGGGGAAAAAGAAGGAATAATAACTCCCTAAGGAAGATGGGAGGGGGTGAGGTGGTAGAGAGGGTGGCTATGGGGACGAGTTGCGGGCCGAATTGATAAATATATTCAGCATATATTGTATGAAACTTTCAAAGAATGGAAAAAATTTTCTTTTTAAAGAAATGTTTTTCCTAGAATTACCAGAAGCTTTTCCCATAAAGCCTCACCAACATGACTGCTCAAATGTCATTGGAACTAGGACAGCACCAATGCCCATGCCAAAGTGGATGGGGAAATGCCCCTGACAAACCTGTTGCTTGTTCAGTGCCAAATGATTAGCCCTGATAAAAATACATCCGATTAGCATTCTATGAACTGAACAGGTTATATTTAGAAATATATGTATAAACATATACATATATGTATGCAGTAACAATTAGTGAAAAAAAAAAGAGCCCATGAGTTTGAAGGCCGGAAGGGAAGGATATATGGGAGAGCTTGGAAAGAGGAAAAGGAAGGGAGAAATGTTTTAATTGTATTAAAATCTCAAAGATAAAAGTTTTTTAAATGACATACACACTTAAGGGCATGCCCCAGTGGCCTGCTTCCTCCAACCAACTCCCGCAAATGAATAGCCCACTCAGCTATATGAACTTAGCAGTGCATCAACTCCTGCATGAAGGTCGGGAGCCTCAGGATGGCTTCTCAAGCCGCCTCTGAACATGCTGCATGAAGAACAGATCTCTAGCACGGGTGCGGGGGTGGGGGCGAGTCTTCGGGGACATGCAAATCCAAACCACAGCAGGTTTAATTAGAGTTCTTGGAAGACTTAATTGTTTTCCTTCGGGTTCCATTGAATAAGCTGGTCTTCCATGCAAAGTATAAGAGGTTCAGCAATACCAAGTCCAGAAAAGCATTCCCAACCATCTCTTTAGCCCTGTGTACTCAGACTAATATTGAGCAATCTTCTAAAGGTCCTTTCTTTTTCTCAGTTAAAAAAAAAAAGGTGGTTTTTTTTTTGGTTTTTTTTTTTTTTTTTAGCTCTTTCTCATTAAAGGAAACCATCTTTAAGGCTGTAGAAGGTATGAGCAAAATCTGAACGTCTACGGGGGTACCTGAGGTGGAAAGGACCTGGGACAAAGGGGCTCATCCAAGTTCAACCTCCACCAGCATGACCTTCATGCTGGTTCTCATTTCTACAGTAGTCAGCGAATCTTATTTGGACATAAAAGGCCCAGGCAGAGATCGCATCTGCAACACTTTCTTTCTTTCTTTTTTTTTTTTTTTTTTTTTTTTTTTTTTTTTTTTGGTTTTACGAAACAGGGTTTCTCTGTGTAGCCTTGGCCGTCCTGGACTCACTTTGTAGGCAAGGCTGGCCTCAAACTCACAACGATCCGCCTGCCTCTGCCTCCCGAGTGCTGGGATTAAAGGCGTGCGCCACCAAGCCCGACCCACACTTTCTTTCTTATTTGGGGTCACTGGAGAACTTCTTTGTCCACAGAAACAGTGCAAAGCAATAACACGGCTTCACACAACATTTTTGTTGGACGTCAGGATTAGAGGACATGATTCTTTTCTTTTGGGAGACGTATGTGGAACCCCTGGGCACCAGCCCCACCCTGCCCTCAAGGATTATGCTCTTCTAAGGACAACGTGTGACCTCTGTTCTCTGCTAAGGGAAGCAGTGTGGCAGTGGCACTGTTAACAACAGCTAGCATAGGCACGTTTTAAGTTTTAATGGAAATAATGGGTTTTAATGGAAATAACAGCAGTGAAATGAGGAGTGTGGGTTTAGTCCCCACATGCTGTGCAACCGTCGCTACGTCACTCACCTTTCTGTGGTTGTGTGAAGTAGAGACGAGACTTTAAAGAGATGAAGGAATGATGTAAAATATTTGGCCATTAAAAGCATAGGACTCTTTTAAAATTAATATGATTTTCAACGGATTGTGTATTTAGGGAGAAGTGGATATATTATAAAGACAAATCAGTTTTCTTTTAAATGTCGGTATTGGGGTCAGGGAGATGGCTCAGGGGCTACAAGGGACAACCTTAATCTGATGCCAGGAATCTACATAAAAATCTAGATGTGGTGCCCCAAATCTGGCTTTTGTTATTTTAGCAATCCTACTGGGAGATGGAAGGCAGAGACAGAGAATCGGCTGGAAATTTCCAGGGCCACCTAGTCGGAAGTATGTCTGTACAACAAGAGAAACACTGCCTCAAGATAAGGTAGAAGGCAAGAAGTGACTTCTAAAAGTTATCCTCCAGGCCCTATACATGCACGGTGGTACACAGGCCCCTGCACACACACACACACACACACACACACACACACACACAAACACACACTTACACACACACACACCTCTTAAAAAATTTAATATCAGTATTTACTGAATACTGCATATTGTACCTCTCTTAGCTACTTAAAGTCTTAATAAAATATTTTTTCAAATATCAACAATAAATAGTCATACAAGTTTGGGAAGCACATTGTTTTTCAAAGTTACTTTCGGTGAAAAAAATATCAGAGAACGTTGAAGACCACAGTTGTGTGTTCTTCATGTCCTACCTCAGTTAAGAACTGAGAATTGCAGCTGGAAAGATGGTTCAGAGGTCAAGGGCCCTGGCTGCTCTTCCAGAGGTCCTGAGTTCAATTCCCTCCAACCGCATGGTAGTTCAAAATCATCTAGAACTAGATCTGATGCCCTTTTCTAGCATGCAGGTATGCATGCAGGCAGAACATGTTATACATGATAAATGAATCTAAACAACAACAACAACAGCAACAACAAAGAGTTGAGAGTTAGTTCTGGCGCAGGGTCATCAACACAATGATTCAAGACTATTACAGTAGGTGCTTGTTCAAGTCACGTTGTCATGTATCTGTAGACAAAGCTACTTGAGAGTCTGGACAGGAGAATGTCCTGTGGCCAGGAGTATGAGCCAGCCTGGGCAGCATGGTGAGATCCATCTTAAATGAACATAGGGCTGGAGAGATGGCTCAGTGGTTAGGAACATGCCCTGGTTTTATAGAACACCTAAGTTTAGTTCTCAGCCCCTCTGCCAACTTCAGTCCCTAAAGATGCATCCTCTTCGTCTGGCCTCTGCAGGTGCTATATTCATGTGCATGTCTCTCCCACCCATACACAGAATTAAAAATAGGCTAGGTGTGGTGGTACATACCTTTAATCCCAGCACTTGGGAGGCAGAAGCAGGCAGATCTCTGTGAGTTCGAGGCCAGCCTGGTCTACAGAGCGAGTTCCAAGACAGCCAGGGCTACACAGAGAAATCCTGTCTTAAAAAACCAAAAATAAATAAATAAATAAATAAATAAATAAATAAAGTACATCTTAAGAAGCAAGCAAACTATTATAATATCTTTATTAGAAATTCATATAAATTACTCAGCATTTGGAAATACAATTTTCCTATGAGCCAGCATTTATATTTAGTTAAGCCACCTACGTTCAAAGGCAAGAGCAAAGTTTCAAGTTTTAGAACATCTCCCCAAAGTTTGAGAATAACAAGGATATTACTCAACAGATTTAAAGGGACACTTAGGTTTGGATGCTGGAAGTAGCAGAGTGAACAGCAGCAGAGAGATCACCACCCAGACAGATTGAATTGTGAAACCTTTTCATTCTCCCCAGGAATGAGTTGGCACGCTCTACCTGTCAGTTTCCTTCTCAAATACGTATATTAATGACTGTCTAAAACAGGATGAATCATGGGTAGTGAAATTATGGTCCTTTCACTAGAGATAATAAAGCCAAGAGTGAGACCTGCTTCACACAGCAAACTTTGTGGGGACGGCATGATTCATTGATGTCGCTTCCACCCAGCAGATTTTATTTCTTCACGGTGACAGGTGAACACATCCCAGGCAGAACAATGGCAGATCTGAGGTCACAGGGAGGGCACACGTCATCACTTCCTGGTTCTGACTCCTGTGTAAGAGCAACATTTGCTTGCTCTGTCAGAGGGGAAGAAGGGAACGTGCTTCCAACCTGTATTAGTGGTTACCTGACGTACAGAAAACCTACACAGCCTCACAGATGAAGTCCATGTGTTGACTTCTCAGCCTTTTAAAATAATTCACATACTGAATGAGTTAAGTAAAACATCCTGTGCTGAAAATTGTGAGTTGGCTGTCCACAATTTCTCTTTGTGTTGTTCTTTATTTTTTTTTATTATTATAGTGTATGTCTACATCTTTGCATGTATGTATACATACATGTGGGTGCCCAGGGAAGCTGGAAGAGAGCACTGGATTCCCTAGAACTTGACTTACAAGTGCTTGTGAGCTGCCAGATGTGGGTGCTGGGAACTGAACTTGAGTCTCACTCAAGAGCAACATGTATTTTCAATGTTGAGGTATCTCTCTAGTCCTGTTTTTTTTTTTAAACATTTATCATCCTCATCATCATCATTATAATCATCATTATCGTTATTATAATTGTTACTGTTGTTATTAGTATATGTATGTGTGTGTGTGTGTGTGTGTGTGTGTGTGTGTGTGTGTGTGTTAAAGGGGTGCATATGCACATACAAGGTCTCTCACTGAACATGGAGCTGTATGGCAGCCAGCAGGCTTCAGCAATCCTCCTGCCTCAGTTCTGGGGCTATAGGAACAACCCACTTGTCACACCCTCTTTTAAATTTCTTTACATAGGTTCTGGGATCTGAAATCGGGTCCTCATGCTTGACCCCACATGCAACGCCATCACTCACTTCAGCATTTATTGAGTCTTTAGGAAGGTTGTTGTTACTTTCCTAAATAAAACAAACAGATTTGTTTTTTTTTTTTTAGTGAACTCATTTTCCTGATGTCCTTTTTTTTTTTTTTTTTTTTTTAAGGGACAATACTCAGCTATGGGGGCATTTAACTTCATTATTATTTTAATAAGTCATGATTATTTTGAGTAATTTTAATAAGTTCAATTAGTTATTCATACTAATGGGGCGTGACCATACTTTCTAATGAATATTTTAGAACAATAGCAGGACAGGGAGGCAGCTCGTCTGACAAAGTGCTTAATGAGTATGGACGCTCATGGTACGAGTTTTTCCCCCAGTGTCCACTAACACTTGGCATAATAACAGCCGATGCCCAGAACTCAGGAGGAGGAGGCAGGAGAATTAGATACTTAAGGTCACTGTCTGCTGTACAGAGTTTTAGGTTGGTCTGGGCTTTATGGTGGTTTGAATGAGAAAGGGCTCCATAGGCCCATAGGCTTGCGCGCTTGGTCCCCAGTTAGTGGAACTGTTTGTGAAGGATTAGGAGGTGTGGTCTTACTGGAGCAGGTGCCTCACTGGGGCCTGGCATTGAGGTTCCAAAAGCCCACACTAGGCTCAGTTTATCTCTGTGCCTGTCACGATGGCCATGGACTAATCCTCTAAAACTGTAAGCCCCTAAAATATGCTTTCTTTTATAGGAGTGGCCTTGGCTGTGGTGTTTCTTCACAGTTGTATAACAGTGAAACAGATTCCATGAGATTCTTTTATAAATAAATTATAAACTCATAAAATAAAAGGCAGCGACAGATTCTAGAATGCTTAATTTGTGCACTGAGGATATAAGAGGTAGGAAAGTAACACTCCTATTTCCTAAGCCTGTCTTCCTGCAGCCCCTGGAAAGCGTGGATGTCACTGTCAGGATAAAGTCACTAGTGCAAAGATAAGTGCAAACGGGAACACTACTGAGGGCTCAGTGCTTAGGCCATGCCAACATTATTCTCTCTCTCCTCTCTGTCACTCTCTGTGGCTCTGTCTCTGTCTGTCTGTCTCTCTGTGTGTCTTCCATCTCTGATCTAGTCCTTTTAAAGCTACATGCCAGTACAATGTTGAAACTTGAGAGACAGTCATAAATCCAGAGCAACAAACGTCCCGAGAGTTATATACTTCATCCTGCTAACCACACCAGCAAGCATCTGCAACTATAATTTAAAAACAAACCTGAAGTCCCAGAAGTGAGGGCCACATTCTGTATAAAGGTAAAAAAAAGCTGCAGTGGACAGAACCAGTTGGAGCCCTAGCAAGGGCAAAGGTGACAAGTCACAAGAATGAGCACTGAACTGGTCTTTTTGTAACTTTGTACTGCTTTCATAATCAAACCTTTTAAAACTATTTTCTAAATCTTGATGATGCATTAGTCAGAGTCCTTCCAATAGCAAGGAGGAAGCAGAGGAGGAGGAAAAGCACGAAATACAATCGTGTTTTCATAAAATCAATCTTCAGAGATCATCAGGGCCGTCAGAGCAGGCATTCTAATATTCCCCTTTCACGTGGAGAGTGGCTTATTGTCTCCCTCACCGGTGTGCAGTTACCATGACAGAAAAGTGTCTTCTGAAGCACGTGGGGAGATGGACTTGCTAACTTCCTGGTTGGGTTGTTGTCCTTTGTGTTATACACCAGATTGTCACTCTCTGCCCCAAAGTGCGTGTGATTAAAACAATAATAATTAATGCTAAAAGGGAAGAGAAGAGAAAGGGACCCTCCTAGTCTGCACTTCAGTTATTCTCGGGTCTACAATGGGAACGTCACAGAGTTGGCAGATTGGCCAAATTACCATTGAGCTATTCAGCTCTCTCTCTCTCTCTCTCTCTCTCTCTCTCTCTCTCTCTCTCTCTCTCTCTCTGTCTCTCTCTCTCTGTGTGTGTGTGTGTGTATGTGTGTGTATGTGTGTGTGTGAGAGAGACAGAGAGACAGAGAGACAGAGACAGAGACAAAGAGAGAAGAAGAGAGACACAGAGTGACAGAGAGAAACAGAGACAGACAGAGAGAGAAAAACAGAGACAAAGAGAGAGACGCAGAGACAGAGGGAGACAGAGACAGAGAGACTGAGAGACCGAGAGAGACAGACAGACCAAAAGAGACAAAGAGACAGAGGGACTGAGAGAGGCAGACAGAGAGGAGAGAGACAGAGACAGAGAGGAGAGAGAGTGTGTGATGTTGGCATGGCCTAAGCACTGAGCCCTCAATAGTGTTCCCATTTGCACTTACCTTTGCACCAGTGACTTTATCCTGGCAGTGACACCTTTGCCTTCTAGGGACTGTAAGAAGACAGGCTTGGGAAATAGGAGTGTTACTTTCTTACCTCTTATATCCTTGGTGCACAAATTAAGCATTCTAGAATCTGTTGCTGCCTTTTATTTTACAGCTTTATTGTTTATAAAAGAATCTCATAGAGTCGATCACTGTCTGCAAGAGAAAATGAGGCATTGTTTTCGATTTGAAGCTACAGACCCTTGGAGTGCTTTGCTCCAAGAGATTTGTAGTGCTCCAATAGCATGGTGAGATTGCGTGTTCCATGAGCATGATTTAAATATAGGATCAGAGTTTTTCATCTTTGTGCAAAATAGTTGGTGAGAAATGGTTTCAAGGGATCCTTTAACATAAGTTAGGCAGGACAGCACACCAGTCACCCTCTGTGGATTCAAGTATCCATGGAATTAGACATGCCTGCACTTTTCAAAAGGGGTCAGATTAGATGAGGAGGAGACTAAACAGGGTGTCTTGAAGATAGCGACAAACTGCCCATCCTCCTCCCTACTTCCCGGGAAGGCCAAACAGATTCTTTATGTCACGTTCACAATGGATGAAACCTGGAATTCAAACCGAGATCTGGTTTCCAAATCCATACTGTATTAACAGAGCCCAGATAGGATCTGTATGAAGATAATGTAAGTTTGGAGAGATAGCTCAGTGGGTAAGAACGCTTGCTGTGCACACATAGAGACGCAAGTTCAAATCTCCAGCATCTACATAAAAATCTAGCATGCGTGTCTGCGCTTGCCTGTAGCCCTAGTGGTTAGGGGTGGGCAGAGGGAGGAAGATCACTGGGGCTTGCTGGCTACCATCCTAATTCCAGGGTAAGTGAGAGACAGAATCTCAAAGACATAACACAAAGAATGATAGAGCCTGGCATCTCATCTCTTCCTCTAGTCTACATGCACACACACACACACTCATATATGTACACATGTATACCACACACATGTACATATATACCACACCCACATATACATGCATACCTACTGACAAAAAAAAATAAAACTTAAACAACAAAACACCCTATAAATTCCTTGATTGTCAGTTAAAGCAAAAATGGAGGAGTGTTTTCAGTTCACTGAGGGCGGGGCTCTTCTTCCTTCCTTCCTGCTAATTCCTGGGGACTCTGTGAATTAGGAATATGGCTTATTAAGAGAGGTATTTAACTGTTCTAGAGGCTCATTGCTATAGGGAGAAGGAAGTATAGGTGAAGAAGAAGGGATGTTTCCACAGTACCTGAGAATTTTGTATCTTCAGAAATAGTCTTTTCAACCCTTCAACGCAAATACTTAACGCTTCTTTTTAAGGCCGCCTGATTAAGCCTGACTTCACTTGTTCAGATGTTTGTGACAAAAGGAGCATCATGTTCTGTCCGCCTGTGTCACAAACTGCACAGGATGACTGTTTTATTTGAAGTGAATTATCAAGCAGCTCTTACAGGAACATCACTAATAAGCTAAAAGTGCCCTTCACAGCATCCGACGCCCCCACTTCGGCTTGCAACTGCTCCTCACCCACCACATCCCGTTGCCAGATTCTAAGTGACATCCTCCTGTTGCTGACACCAGGAAGTCCAGTGGACCAGATGTTCACCCAGCAGGATGTGGCCTGTCAGGTGGGAAAGGACAGCTGCAGAAAGGTGGAGGGAGAGCAGGGTCGCTGACCTTCTCAAACAATCTCTGCCCCAGGATAGCTTCCTGCCTTACATCTTTAGCTTATTGCTTTGCGTCTTGGCATTTTAACCAGTGGGTATGCCCAGGAAAAAATTCCTGTGTGTTCTCACCTCTGTTGTGAGCCAGCCACAGCACAGCTTATCATTAGGGAGTGTGAAAGAGACCTTGGACGCACAGGGGGCATGATTCTGGTCTGAGTTTCAGTAGGGCTTGAGAAGAGGTTAAAAGAGGAACTAGTCAGTGGAGAGGAACAGGAGAAAGTCACTATTGTGCATGATTTTTTCTGAGGCTAGAGTTGTCTGAATGTCCCCAGGTCAAAAGTAAGAACACACTTAGACATAAGAGCCAGAATACTTGATGCTTATAACCAGAAAAAAAAATCACTGTGTAATATTGGGATTTGAACAAATAAGGTCATGTGCTCATGGGTAAGGAGCTCATGGAGGAAGAGGAGAAGAGCAGTCTCCCTGTGCATTCTATTCTTATGCTGAGAGAACGGGAAAACAATGCTGCTTTTGAAGATAAGAATGCAGGAAAAAAAAAAAGGGCAGAAGAGAAGGCTCACTGGCTAACAGCACTTACTGGTTCTGCAGAGGACCTGAGTTTGGTTCCTGGCACCCATGGTAGGCATGACACCAGCACCTCAACTCAAGTTCCAAGGCATCTGAGGCCCTCTTTTGTCGTCCAAGGGCATTTGTGAACCCCTCACACACATTTGTCTGTCTGTCTGTCTATCTATCTATCTATCTATCTATCTATCATTTGAACATTTAGGAAAAGCCTGAGAACAGAACTTGAAGAATGAGCCCATTGCATTATAATGTCTTGATAGTTAACTCCCTGCCTTACTGGCTCAGGAATAAACACAAGGCAAGATTCTAAAATGCACACAGGAGCATGGGCCCTCAGCACACAGCACAGAGATGTAATGAGAAGGGACTGGATTAGCTTTTGAAGTGTGATACTAGACAGCCATTTGGGAATATACATACATACATACATACATACATACATACACATATATGGAATATAAATGGGAATATATCTCAGCTATATCCCATATATATGTGGGATATCTATCCCATATATGTGAATATGTGTGTGTGTATTCCCATATATATCTTCCACGTAATCCACATATATCCCATATATAGTCCCCCATACACACACACACATACACACACACACACACACACATATACACACACAAACATTTTGCCATCTACCAAGTGTTCCAAATTCATCCATATGTTTAAAAAGAATATATCTAGGTAATACAAGGGCAGTGGTTGCTTTTCCTTATAAAGCAAGAATGAAATTTTCTCTATGGCTCAAACATTCAGAAATACTTAGAAGAAAGCAGCTGTAATTTCAAATCACATTGCATAGCATTTATAGATTTAAAAATGTTGGCAAAAAATAGAAAGGAAATGGGAACTCTTCTGTAGAAGCACATGAAAAAAGATATTTAAACAATTATACATACAAAAATTAAAATTAGCAAGAGAAATACTAGGAGAAAAGTAGATAAGATGTGGATATGGATAGACAAGCCACAGAAAAGTAATTTAAATGATCCTTAAGTATATGAAATGATGCTCTCACGGATGAGAAAAACTAAATTTTCATTTGATGTTCATTGCTTATAAAAGGAGTGAGTAGCAAGGTTCCATTGTACATGCAAACATACATACAAATATTGATAATACAAAACAAAAATAACCACCAGATTTTGATACTAGGGAGTGAAACCTTAAGTTAAAAAATGGAAGGAAACTCTATCACTTGGATGTTTATATTCAAAGTTATGATAGAATTATTCTGTATATACTGAGAAGTGGAAATGTCCAATGCTTACCTATAAATAAATAAAAATGCATCTAAATCATTATAGAGCATGTATAAAGACTATATATATGTCGGCCAACTGGCCAATTAAGTACTAGATTCAGACAACTTCTTCTACTCTATAGGTCTTCCAATGCCTAAATCGTTTCAACCCTGTAATCAGAGAGAAGATATGAACATGTATGTGTACAACATGACATTACTGACAAAAACAAGATAAAAGTATGATCAAATTTTTCAGTATTGAGGCAAACCAGTAATTGGTCCAATTTTCTGTCTGTTGCTGTGAAATACACTATTACCAAGAGTAACTTGGGGAGAAAAGAGTTTATTTTATCTTTCAGGTTATAGGGTATCATTGAGAGAACTCGGGGCAGGAACTTGAAACAGGAGCCATGGGGAGGATGCTGCTTCCTTATTTGATCCCTGCTTCCACTCAGGCAGAGGTCTTCTACAGACCAGGACCACAGGCCCAGGGGGGAAGCTACAGGTCCAGGGGTGGAGCCACAGGCCTAGGGGTGGAGCTACAGGTCCAAGGGTGGGGCCACAGGCCCATGGGTGGGGCCACAGGCCCACGCCTGGGCCATACCCTTCTCAGTCAAGTAATAAACAAGAAATTGTCCCACTGACAAGCTTAATATACACCACTCATGGGAAAGTTTACCACTGATCTTGACACCCTGAGTTCCAATCCTGGCCCCAAACAGTAGAACTGACTCTGGCAAGTTATCCTTTGACATCCATCTTCGTGGCATAGCTCACATGCACTCATGCGTGCACACACATACACACACACACACACACACACACACACACACACACTAACAAACAAGTAAATAAATGTAAAAAAAAATAAGCAGAGGGCATGGAAGTGGGTCAATGGTTAAAGTACTCAGCATTCAAGCATGGAGACCAGAGCTCAAAGTCCAAGCACCCATACGAGAGTCAAGTGGCATCGTGGCATGGCTGCAGTGTGTTCAAATGAGAGACCTGTCTCAGTACACAAGGCAGAGAGCAGCCAAGGTCAACCCCCCAGCCTCCACACATTTATATATGTTAATCTACACACACACACACATGTATACACACATATTCAAAACACTGTAGATAGAAAATAGTTTCTGCCTACATTTAAGAGAAAAAATTCAGAAAATATGACTAAAATATTCCATTCTTAATTGTTCCCATGATACACTACCCGAAACAAAAAGCGTAAAATGCTCATTGTGCTGAATTTTTTTTAACATAAATTACTTTATTGTGAAGAAATCACAAAATCGTCAAGCAGATAGATTGAATGTTTTGATAGCATTAACATATATAAGTACTGGTTTGAACTTTTAGACATTGAAAATAAAAATATAATTAGATGTGACAAGATTGAAAAAATAATCATCTCACAGTTAGAGATGCCTTGGAAAGAGTATCAAAACACTCAGAGGAGAGTTCGAAGTGGTGTCTCATGCCTGTAATCCCAGAACTCAGTAGGCAGAGGCATGTTTCCACGCCAACCTGGGCTATAAGAAGTCTCTTCAGGGCTATATACTGTCACACCCTAATTTCAAAACAAAGAGAAGTCTACTCAGAACACACAGGAACAAATCTATCATTAAATCACATTGGAGATCATTTTTTATTCCCATGAATAGCTAGGGAAAAACTATTTTTGCATGGTTAATAGACTAAATTTGACCACATATTCTACGTAAATGACATTTAATGAAAAGCATTACTCTGAAACATTTTCCATTGGGTTCACACTGAGCCCCACTCACATGTGAGTTGACCACAGGCTGGGAGATATGCAAACCAGGGAATAGACGGCCGCCATATTGAATTGGCTCACTGAGTGTGCTAAGAGTCGCAGCAATCCCGAAAGTTTCCTGTAGGTAATCATTTCCTGAGCATAGTTAAAAACTGCTTCATAATACTGACTCCCACAAAAGCTCAGTCATAAGGGCTTGGTAGCATTTTATTTTAGCACCTGATTGACAGGCATATTATGCAGCTATTACATTTTTTTTGTGCACAGAATGTTCTTGACGTTCACTTCCCTCATACTTTTTATTAGAAAAAACAATGAAAAGAATTCGCACAAAAAATTGTCCTTTTGACTGAATGAGAATGGGAGGAAAGTCCATTTTTTTTTTTAATGACTTGTGTACCATTGACCCAAGCTGAACAACCCAAATTTCATTCAGAAAACATTTCATTCATTCGGGCACTTGCAAGCTCATTCATTTATTATGCAGTCATTTCTTAAGTCTTAAAAAATAATCACCTTGTGTGGTCTGGTGACAAGCATCAGAGATATGAAAACAAGGGCCCTTTGTGACTGGAAAGAGGACAGACACCTTCAGCGTGAAGCAATGGTAGATGTGAGTTGTGCAAAGAGGCTATGAAATACAGAATTAGAGCCGAGATGAGTGTGCGAGCCGGGAAAAGCCTGCTCTATGACAGAAGGTCCGTCCCTCTCTGGGTGACCGTGGAAAGAAGTATTGGAGCCTGAGGAAATTGACCATAGAAAGTTGGCGAAGGAAAGAAGGACTTGAGAAGTCTGGGTACAGGGCGGGTCAAGGATTGCATTGCACATGAATACTAAGTCATTTCCGGGTCAGCAAAGACCTTGGCTTCTGAATCCACTAAGAACCTGTGTGCCCAAGTGGTCTTCACCTTTCGGGGCTGAGGAAACTCATAGAAAGCAGAGAAAAGTGACTGTAAAGTGGTGAGTGGGGTGGGAGGCTAGCAATTTAAGGGACTACTTCCTTGTTGGGGCTGAGTTGCCACTCCTCAGAGAATCCCACAGGCAACCAAACTTTCCTCTCCAGAGGCCCCTCCCTTCTTCCTCTGGCTCCTTTTTCTCCCTATCCTCCAAGGCTTGCTTCCTGGCTTTATTTACATCTCTGCTCCAAGGTGTGTTCTTGGTCCTTGGAGGCTTTTGCTCTGACTGTATGTGTAAAATATGAGCATCTATTGCCTGTTTTCCCTAGATGATTCTTGTACCTGTCTCCAGCTGTGCTCAGCACGTACCTCACGTCCTGTTAGGTAGCTTCCATTTCCATTTCTTTCATTTATTCCTCACTGCAATATAAGTCCTACCAGGGCAGAGGTTTTGCATGTTCATTACTGTGGCACCAGTAGCTAAGATAGCATTGTCCTGTGCAGAGGAAAGCCAATTAGTGGTTGCTTGATAATTAACTCAACAAAAGCATTTATTTTGCATGGCTTGTATAGGGTTGCCACGGCTCCCCCTGGAAACACAGCGGCCCTGAACAGCAGCAAAGCGCAGAAAGTTGCTGACTCTTGTCCTTGACCTCCTCTTCTGTTTATTTCCACAAGGGGAGAGGTTGGGGAAGGAAGGGCCCCTTTATCAGCACGAAGCAATCAGGTCAGCAGAAAGGACAGCTTGTGCCCCGTCCTTCTGTGGAGGGGAAGTGGCCTCCCTTCCCCACCATCGTCTCCGGAAGGGTGACAGCCCTAAAATAGGGAAAAACTTGATAAGCGAGTGGTTTGCCAACTAATTTCTTTCCCTCAGGTGTTTAGTGGAATTTGATCCGGAGCTAACAAAGGAGCCTCTATCGGGACGATCTCACCCTGGTTATCTTGGTGGAGCACGCACTCCCATGACACCATCAGTCACCTCCCTGATGGCCACAGCTGAATCCTCTCCTCCAATAACCTGTCAAGCTTTCTTCTGAGTGTAGACAGTTCGCCTTAATCAAATTGTCCATTGCCGAGGAGGAAGTGGCTGCTGGGAGCCCAGGGAAGAAGAAGAAGCAAGGCACCTCTGCTAGCATTTTGGGCAGCTGCTCCCAATTCTTTCACCTTTATTGTAACCCAGCTTTTCCTGGAAAGTGAGTGTAGCCGCAGTCGAAGGCTATGGAGAAAGAGGATGTGAGTTGACACTGACTACCACCAACAGGTTGCAATAAAGCGGTTGGAGGGGCCGAGACTATGTACATGAGATTGCTCACACTCAAACACTGGGTACTTAATTTCTAATCATGGAGTCAGGTCAAGCCTACCTGTGCTTTTTAGTAAGTACAGATTAAGAGCCCAGCCATGGTGCTGGAGGAACAGTTGATTGGACCAGAGGCACTTTTGGTGACTCTGTGTGAGCCAGACTGATTTGCAAAACTAAAGCTGAGCCCTCAGTGCACCCTACCCTGCTCCACCCTGTTCCTCCCCTCCTCGCCCTGCCCCTTCCTGCTCCTGCCTCTCCTGCTCTTCCTCGCCCCTGTGTGTGGATTGAAAACCCTTAAAGTATATTATCTTAGCAAATTTCCAGTACACATCACACCATTACCCATATTCTTTTTAATTTTATGCATATGTGTACATGCACATACGAGTGAGTGCATGTGTATAGGATCCTATGGAGGCGTAAAGAGGGCATCAGATGCCCTTGAACTAGAG
Source organism: Acomys minous (assembly GCF_964271855.1). NCBI lineage: Eukaryota > Metazoa > Chordata > Mammalia > Rodentia > Muridae > Acomys > Acomys minous. Next base: position 11,917,676 of record NC_140495.1, on the reverse strand, counting down.
CTGCAGATGGTTGTGAGCCACTGTGTGGGTGCTGGGACCTGAATCTGGGTCATTGACCAGAGCAGCACTGAGCCATCTCTCCAGCTTAACCATGCTGTATAACTGGTCTCCGGGACTCAGATTGTGATGGATAGTTTGAACTCTGACCAAAATTACTTCATTTCTCCCAAAACCCAGCTCTTCCTTCTACTCTGTGCTTCTATGAGTTAGACTTCTAATTTTAAGTTGGTCCTACCTTAATTGGTAATTCCTGTCCCAACAAGAGACCCTGCCTCGAGAAAGAAGGTGAACAGCTCTTGAGGGAACAGCACATAAAGTTGACTTCTGGCTTACACCTACGCATTCCCAGTGTGTACCGCATCTGCACACGTATGGTCATACACACGCATGAGCACACATTCACACAGAAGTCCCATTAGCAGTCAGCTCTAAACTCACAAAACTCACACTTAAAAAACAGTACAGAAGGGAGGGGAAGAATGACACAGAAGCTTTGCCGTCCCTCCTGATGAACGCTGTGTCGGTCATGTCTGTGGGGTGTGAGGCTCAGCGTCTGCCCACCTTGTCTTCCATCTTCTGTAACACCCATAGAAGATGACTCACAGATCCACTCGGGGCGAGATGGTGGGTGGTGGTGGGTACCACCCGTTCAGTTAATGCAATCAGGAAACAAATGAGCAATGAGTGAGAGGGCCTAGGTGACATCAATGTTTAATGAGCTCGGGGGCCTTGCCTGTGCACCCCCACCTTCCACGGCCTGCCGAAGAAGCCTGGACTCTTTTGTGCGATGATATCGTTTCCGGAGATGAGCTTTAATAAAGTTAAAAGTGCGTAAAGAAGCTCTGCAGGGAACTAATGAAAGCAAAAATGAAAAATGGAAAAAAATAACAAATGTTTATTAGGCATCCCTACCAGGAAGCCGCCAAGGGGGAGGCTAATTTACTCTCACTAGGAGGAAGCGTTCCTGAAGGTTGCTGTGTTCTTCTTCTTGAGTGGTAGGAAACGGGCACCTAAGCCTCAGAACATTTTAAAGAGCATCCCGATTAGTTCTTATGTTTTTTTCAGGTGAAGCCTCATCTGTCTGTCAGGATCTCCATCTCCCTCTCCTTCCTCTTCCTTCCTTCTTTCTCTCTCGCGCTTTCAGCATCTGGGGAAAGGAATGTTGTAACTTATTAGAAACACAGCCTAGTGCAGAGGGAAGCTGAGAGGAGACAGGTCAGGACTGTCAGGACAGTTACGGCATCATTACCACGGGCAGGTGTGAAGACCCTGAAGAGAGGTGTCATGGGCAGTGCGATGAGTCTGCATCTACTGTTCAAACCTCTCAGTCCTTATCTCTAGAGTGAACCTATGTGCCCACGAGTTAAGACAGAAACAGGCACTGGATAAAAGTTATAACTAAAGGTTGTCTTGGGTCTGGGCAGAAGGCTGCTACCGGGGGATGGAAAAGACTCTCAAGGTCGCAGCACACACCGGTTATCAATTCCTGGAGAGAGCTGCAGGCCTAATTTCTTGGAGAGAGAGGCAACAAGAGGGTCTGTGATCTAACAGGGGGACGTTTCTCTGTAGCCTTGCAGTTGTGCAGCTACTGTGGGGTTGTCTTTGGGTTACCTTCCCATCCTCCATGTCTTACAGGGGCATCTTTGGTTTTATGTGTGCAAAGACCAACCCAGGAAGGACCCCTACAGAGCCAAACCTCTTACAGGGGCGGGTCTCTGGATGGCAAAAGAGATCTTAGTGTGGTATTGAAGAAAAGTCCACAGGCTTATCATTGTGGGAATATAAATGCCTGAAGCTTTAGTGCAGCTTTGGAAAATCTTGAGACACCTTTTTCTTGTAGACAAGACAAAGGGAAAAAAAAGCATAAAGTGATTGAGAAGAATCAACCTTCAAAGCAACACAAATCTGGGGAGACTGGACCCAGGTTGCCATGTGTTGCCAGGAGGAATGGAGGAAAGGCCACCATGTAAACAGCAGCCCAGGTTGCCTCTAGAGACAAGGACTGAGAGATTTGAACGTCAAATGTAGTGGCATTTAAGATCACCAGAATTCCAGTGTGAATCTCTACAGTTTCACAATAGCTATTCTAACTGTGAGATGCATAGACATTGGCTCTGGTTAAATTCACTGCACGATGCTTTTTATTTGTGTGATGTTTACAATAAAGTTTTAATAAAACAAAGGAAAGATTGCTGCAGAACAACAGTGAAACCTCTGACTAATTTATTTATATGACACTAAAGAGAGATGGATTGGACATAATTATTATAATTAACTAAACATTTGTAATAAGAAGGGGGAGTGAATACGTTGGGAGGAGTTTGAGAGGAAGGTATGTCAAGACAAACTTTTAAGGTAGAAGAAAGAATAGCATATTCAGGAGCTAATATGGATAACCAGTTTGAAAGGGAAACTGGTCATTCCAGCCAGGGAAGAAAGCTGATGGAAGGCTGTCCATGTGGGAGATGCTCCGGGCAGTGATGTAGGCAGATGGTCCACAGGAGCTAAGGCAGCGTGTTTTGTGGAGATGGATGTTAGATGTTGGCAGATATGCAGGGATTTATGAATCTTTTAATTAGGCAGAAACATCATGAAGTAAGGATTGAAATTGAAGGAGGTGTTGGAAGAGAGAGGGGAACTTATGACTTGGTCCTTTTAGAATAATCTTAGCAGTTAAATCTAACAGAGAACACACAAGAATACTCTTAAAGCTGAAAAGAAAGGTTTTACTCGCTGGATGGTGGCTGTTTGGGGACATGCAAATCATGCAGCCTTGAGTGATATTCCTCAATGCTGTCCATGTTATTTATTTATTTGTTTATTTATTTATTTTTATTTTTTATTTTTTGAGACAAAGTCTCTCACTGGGACCTGGGGAAGCCAGATTGGTTAGACTAGCTGGCCAGCCAGCAGGCTCCAGGTCTCCCCTTCCCCAGCTCCGGGGTCACAAGCATGTGCTATCCGCTTCAGTCTTTATGCGAGGGCAGGGCTATCCTGTTACTCTTTATGTGAGGGCAGGGCTATCCTGGGTAACTCATGGGGGTTCTGTTCTCTGGGGTGATATTGCCACATTTCTGAGAGGTTAGATGAAGTCCACATCACTGTCCTCAGTCAAATGTCAGAAATGCCCCTTGGTATATTGATAGTTTCCACTAGGTGACAGAGTTTCTCTTGTTACTTTAAATGCCCTACATCTAGAAAGACAGATATCACTGTCCTCGTTAAATGTATTAATAATTCACAGAACAATCATTAACCGAGGTGATTTGCTTTTATATGGATCAAACAGATAAATTAATCAAGAATGCAGCAGTGTTCACCCTTCTATGCTTTGAAAGTGACACAAACCTATGGCCTCCCTTGACCTAGGTGAGATGTTCTGTTTCTGTTGGGGAGACTGGGTTTCCAAATGCTTTCATGACACTTCAAACTATGAAAACCCCTATTCTCCTCATAAAAAGAGCTTATGAGAAGTCAGCCAGGTGCCAATCAGTGCAAAATAAATTTCAGGTCTTTGGACCTGCTAGATTAGCTGGGAAATTGATTTAATCAGAGAGTGTATTGTCTGATGCCTATAAATTTCTGCTTTACCCAAGACCCATGGAGCTTTTGAGTGTTTATTTCAGATTCTAAATTAGTCCTTCGTGTGTTTATGCCTGGGCATTTTTGTTGTTGTTGTTGTTGTTTTTCAAGCTTAACTGAGGGAAGGTCCAGGCAGCTTTATGACATTCCTGTGGTGGCGCCACCCAAGTGTCAAATCCCCCTTCACCAGGGGTCTCTCTGAATGATCATTTACGTTTATGAACTCAACAGCAGCCAAAACACCTTAGTTTTCTATGAAACAAGGTTGTGCACACTGGTTTTGCACACTAACTTGTACACACTAGACTAAGAGTTTTGTTGTCTGCTTATGTAGACTAAGCAAGGAGTTACATATGTCACTTCTAGGGAAACAGTAGAAAGTCACTAGCACAGACACAGGCAAGTCAGAAGTCATGGGCTATTGCTGTGGGGTGGTAGATGGGATTAGCACCCAGGCAATCTGATTTCCAAGACACATCAGAGGGACTGTTTCTCTGGAAATGAAAGGGAAGTGAATACAAAACTACCTTCCCGTGCTTTGAAATAAAATAAGGAGAGAGTATGAACTCTCAAACTGTATTTAAAGGAAACAGATATGAGACCAAATATAGCATGGTGTTTAAGGAGCTGAAAGGAGAAGTGAGCAACCCAGCAAGGGGCTGGGAGGAAAGATAAAGCCATTTCAAAGAAGCAGCACCAAAGGCAGAAAGGAAATAGGCATTAAAGTGCTAAAAACTGTGTGGTCATGGAGAAAAAGTTAGAGAAATGTGAAAAATAAAATGAAAGGATCTAAACAGAAGAAAATAAACAAGTATGGCACAGAGCAGAAGCAGGCACATTTGCATCCGCAATGCACCCAAAGAACACACTAGACAAAACTTGAAAGGAGAAGCATTTAAAACAATGTTTCTGAAATAACAGAAGAGTTGTATTTTTTTTTTTTACTAAAAATCTTCTAGGTTTCTTTATCTCTCAAAGAAAAATGCAGAAGAATCTTTACAAAGAGCTGCTATGAATGAATGAATGAAGGAAGGAAGGAAGGAAGGAAGGAAGAGTGAATGAACGAATGCCATGGTAAAGAGGTGATTCCATGAGAGATACTAGGGAAAAGATGAATTAGAAAGGGAAGGGGAGGGAAGCGCATTTACGGAGGCTGGCCTTAGATGGACATTCAAAGCCACAGGCCAAGTTGCTTTCTTTGAAGTTATTAAGTATTCGACATAACCCAGAGCTGCATAAACATAGCAACCTAGTTTTTGACAACAGTCTAAGAACTATTCAATGGAGAAAGTATCTTTTTGAAAAATCAGATTTGGACACCTGTGGGAAATGCAAAGACCACTCCACATGTCTCCTACCTGACATAGAATGAACTCAGAAGGGACAGACAATTGCCCAGCATGCCTAAACTGTAGGGCTCAATCCTCAGCAATGGGGAGAAAACAATTCATTGATTAAAATTAAAATAAGACAATAGCATGGAGTAATAAAGATTTTAAAAACCATAGAACTTTTAGAAGAAATTATAGGAGAAAACTCTGTGGGACCTAGAATTTGGGAGACTTTCTAGTGATGACGTCACAATCATAATCCATTAAAAAAATCAGCATATTGTATTTTATTAAGATTAAGCAGTTTCCCTCTGTAAAAAGAACACTTATTGTTATGAAAAAGATAGTTTATAGACTGGAAGAAAAGATTTGCAAATCACATATCTGACAAAAATTAATGACAAGAATACATGAAGAAGTCCAAAACACTGCTATGAAAACTCACATAGTGCAGATTGAAAATGAATTTTGAGATCGCTGACGTGAAATTCACAGAACTTTCACCATCATCAGAGAATAATTCCTTCCTCATCTCATATCTGTGAGGAAAGAGGGCTTTCAGCTTTGCATTGCCCCTTAGATTATTCCAGAAGGCATTCTTTAGACCAGAGCCATGTGGGGACATGACTAATCATGTACTGGAGAGTGGGATTGGGGATCTACATGTCAGCTGGGACTGCAAGTACAGGGCAGAGGAGTGTCCAGTTTCTTTAAAAATTATCCAAAGATTTTAAGTTCAGTAGCAGAGAGGTTGCCGTGCTCTGTAGCAGGCAGGTGCGCAGTTATCCACGTTCAATGAGGAGCAAGTGATGCTTTTAACACTGTTGGGGCTATTGAGAATGGACTGAGAGCTGAGGGAAGAGTTCATGGCACAGCATTTGTCCGGCATGCATCCGGCTCTGCATCTGATCCCTGGCACTGACAAACTAAGTTAATTAACTAATTGAAAGTTAAAATCAAACAATAGTGCTGAAGAGTAGGAAAAAAAAATGGCTGACAGTTACAGAGAAGAAAAGAGTGCTGGGTGGCCCAGAGGTCTAGCATGCACATTTCAAAAGAAGAAAGACTAAGAAGAGGCAACACCTGAACAGTGAGTAAAGAAAAAATAACTCTGAAGAGGAGAGATGAGAAATCAGGATGTACCACATAATACCTGTGATTTGTAAGGGTGATCCTATATCCGATAAAAAAGGAGCAGAACCACAAAAGAAACAGCCAATCTGACTCCTATCAGATTCCTCAATTGTAAATGCCGATTAGAAGTCAACAGAGAAATAAATCTACAGCCCTTTCCAAGACAAAATGATTGTAATGTCTGAGTGTGGGGTCCCCATAACTGTAACCCTAGAACTGGGGAGGTGGAGGCAGAAGCATCAGGCCTTCTGAACTGTCTTTACCTATATAGGGAGTTCGAGACCACTGGGTCACAGGGGACTCCACCTTGAAAAATAAACAAAGCAATTGTAGAGAGAGTCCTAAGTGAGGAACGCCTAATATGTTTGTGTCTCTATCTTTCTTCCTGTTGTCTTTGTCCATCCGTCAATCCATCCGTTCACCCACCTGTCCATCCATCTGCCTATTGGGGTGACTTTTGCGAGCTTCAAAGAATTCTTACTGAATGAATGCCTATAGCTGAACCAGGACGGTACAGCAAGTCTCTGAATTGGGAAGCTTGCAAAAGACAAGATTTACCAAGAGGAAAGCCAAGCGTAGAGGCGGGAATGCAAGCCTTGGTCTGTTTCCCTGAAGACGGGGCTTAGGCTGCTTGTGGACAGAGGTGATGAATGCTGGGATGATTTGTGGTCTGCAAGTGCTAAATCCGTCTTCATAACCGTAGACACACACTCGCAAGAGCAGGCGAGGTGGAATTCTTCGTTTTCATTGTCAAGTCGATACAATCTAGAATCATCTGGAAAGAGACTCTTAGTGAAGGACTGGCTAGATCAGGTTGAGCTGTGGGCAAGTCTTTGAGGGATGCTCCTGATTGCCTTTGACGTGGGGAGACCTGGCATGAAAGTGGGTGGCACCGCTCCCTGGTTTTGGGGTCATACTGTGTCAGAGTAGAGAAAGTCAGCTGATGGCTTGCGGGCACTCATCTCTGTCCTTGACTGTGAGTGTGATGTGACCAGCTGTCTCACCACAAGCCACTGTGACTTCCCCCTGTGAGGGATTGTAGCTTGGAAATTCTGAGCTAAAACAAACACTGTCTTTCCTATGTCACCTTTTTTGTTGTTGTTGTCGTTGTCAGAGTATTTCACCACAGCATAGCAAACAAAACTAGGCTGACAGGCCCTAGCTGGATGATCTGAGGCGGGCGTTTGACGCAAAGGAGTTCATCCATCAGACACTTGCCCAGATCCCAGGAAACCCAGTGCTTCCAACCAGCTTAATGCTGACAAAGGTTGCCTCCAAATCCCCGAAAAGCATCAAAGGCCAGGAGGGATTGCTACCAAGAGGCACACACAAGAGGTCTTATCTACAGCAAAGCTGTGGGAGGCTGGAAATGCAAGGCTTGCTCCATGACCTCCACGGTTGGTGCTTTTAAGACTAAAGCCAATGCAGTGACTGAGGTCCTGAGGGCTTGTCAATGCTTTCAGAAGCTTGAGACCAGACCCCCCCACACACCCAAAAAAAAAAAAAAAAAAAAAAAGAATTGAATATGCTTTTAACCCACAAATAGAATAGAGACCATATGAGGCAGAAAGCACGCCTATGAGGAAGATATACAGACAAGCCAGATTGGCTCTTGTTTGTACTGGCTGTGGAGATATGCAAAGGCTTTAGCTGGTTGGCATACAATTACTTCTGGCATCTCTGAACTTCCTTCCAAACCCCCAGCTAGCCACCTGGATCTTCCTCAGACATCCCTGGGGTCCTCTCCCAGTCCAGCCACTGTAGTTGTAACGTCAGAACCATTAGGGTCCAGTTCTATAAACTTGTCATAAAGCTGTCCCTCTGCCTGTCACATAATTCTCCTATTTTGTGCATCATTTACTCATATTCTTTCCCGTTTTATCTTCTCTGATGCTCACTCTCTCCTTAGTGAGCGTCAGTACGGGTTCATGTATTTTTGCAGCCTTTCTTAAGCAAACATTGCTTGACGGAACTAGAATTGGTCTGCAATGCTCGCTAATGGAGACCTTAATTGGTGCCCATAACTCCATCACCCAGGGCCGGACTCTGCTGTGCCATTCAGTCCTCCTGCTTCTGAGACACGAGACAGATAAACACAGAGACAGATCAAACTGGAACCACACCTTCCCTGTTATTATTCAATCTACCTTTTGGATATGCTAATAGTTTATGTTGTGGCTCAATAAATACCTGCAGACAGTACAATTTTACCTGTACAACGGTTTCTCCTACTGATAACCTGCTCTCAAATGCTAAAGTCGGACACAGGTGCAGATGTGTGTTCCTGCATGTAGAGGCAGGGTGCAACTCCTGTCATTTTTTTTTTTTTCCTTCTCTCTCTCTTCCCAGGGCAGGCTGGCCCCGCCCCCAGGAGCCTCCTGTCTCTGGCTCCAGGGCTCTGGGATTACAGCTCCTGGCCTTTTCTTATGGGTTCTCTAGTAGCACTTCAATCCTGGTGCTTCTGCAGCAAGCACTGATACACTCAGCTCAACTTCCCCTTATTTTATAAACCTCGCAGCCTAGTCGAAAGCGCTCCATTTCCGCCCTCCTCTACAGAGACAAGCGTCCCCATCCTCTTTGTCTTCCCCTCCCCCTCTGGTATGTTGAAAGAGGTGGTGAGCTAGATGAGAGAGCTAGATCCTGGAAGGATCAGGTGACATGTACATAGTCTCTCTTTTCCCTCCTTATCTGTATGAAATAAACGCTGCCAGGGATTACCAGAGTGAATTCACAGCAGCAGCCGCCAAGACAGGCAGGGAGGCGCCACTGACTTTATCCACCGCCACGAGGGTGAAGCAGGTCGTGAGGGGGGCTGCATCTCTCCTGCCTGTGTTGCTTACTGAATTCATTACAGCCCGTTTCCTCCTGTGTGTCCACAGAGAAAGTCTGAATGATCCACAAAGCCTTTGTAGAGGACATTGATGGGTTTTTCCGAATTCAATGTCATGAAAGCGAATCGTTTTTTCTATTTTGGCTGCCCAGAGTGACCGGGGACACTTGCGTGACTGCTACATTTGGACAGATTTTCAGCATTCTGGAGACAGACCAGGAAAGCCCCTTTGGCTCTCTGTAGAGTCTTATTAAGACAGTCAGTTAGCTAAACAAACAAACAAACGTGTAATCTATAACTTCCAGTATAAATTACTGATTTAGCCTGCTACAGAGCATGAAAGAAATGAGAGACAGCCAAGAGATTCATTTGTGTAACTCCATCCACTGTGGGCAAATTGATGGAATCACATCCTTAGCTCGTTAATGAAGCCACTGACCTCTGAAGGGCAAAGAAAGCGTCTAGACGTGCTTAACTAGCAAGGGGGGGGGGTGGGAAGAGGGTGCAGCAATGACTGCTGGACTTCTGCTGGATGCCAGAGATGTCACCAATGGTGTGGAAAAGTCTTTGAAGGCTTGAGTCCCCAGCACCAGCATCAGAACAGGAAGCAGATACTGGACAGATAAGGCAGGTGGTAGCAGTCCTGAGGATGTCCCTGCTGGAGGTCAGGAGGGACAGAAAAGAGTCCCCATTCTTGGTTCACTGTCTACTTGTACCCTTGCCTCAAAGATGTATGGTCTTGACACAAAAACGTAGAGGAGGCACAAAGATACCTCGTGTTCAGAACACTTTTGGCTGGCTCTTTCCCCTCCCTATGGCTCACCTACTTTCTGCCTTCATCCCTTTAAAAGGCCCCCAGAGAAATACCGTGTTGGTACCACATTTCTGGGGACCGGGTCCTGCTACATGGAAGTTCTCCCTGCCCTCTGCATCTCTTCCTTTAGCTCCTGCTTGTGACTCTACAATGGCCAAAACTCATCCTCTGTGGCCCTTTAGTTTCATTCTTTGAATTCCTGATTCAAGAACCCGGAAACCACTGGGGTTGGATATCTTTGGTAGCCGTAGACTGTTCTGAGTCCCTGAATTTCCTAGTTAAGCTTGTTAAGGGCAAGAAAGACTCAGTTTCTCTCAGAACACTCAGGAATTGTCCCAGGTCGTCATCATCATCAGCTGCCGCTGCCGCTGCACCTGCTGAAATGTGGGTCTTGGGACCACAGCAGAACAAGCAGAGTCACACAAAGAATCATGTTGGAGAAGCCCTGTCTCAAGAGGCCCCCAGACCCGCTCCGGCCTATCTGAAGTCTCAGGGACACCGAATATGCATATTGCTTTGTCTGGGTTCTAAAGTCAGACCAGAAGACCTTTAAGAATAATGTGTCCTTGGATAAATTGTCGGTGTCTGTAGCTTCAGCTTCCTCAACTAAAACATGAGATAATAGTATTATTATTTTTTTCTTTTTGAAAAGAATGCGCAGCTTTCCCTCAATACACATCCACTGCAAGAGTTCTTGTGACTTTGAGATACAGACAGAGCCAGTAAGGAAGGCATGTTGCCTCCTGCTGGAGGCCTCAGTTACCTCTTGATTATAACTGGGTCCATTATTGCCTGCCTCCTCCTGGCTCAGCTCTCTGTAAGAGTATATAGACTCTGTCCACTTCAAACCTCTTAAAGTTTCTGGGAAGTTGGTTCATTTTCTACCAAAATTGTATTGATTTTATTAGGTTTGCTGCTTTCAAAGTAGAGCAAAATGAAAAAACTTTGTTTCTCTTCAGTTCCTTGATATATTTCCTATCCCTTTCAGGGAGTAAACAGATAAATAAAAAGCTTACAACAGCGAGAGGATACTGGGCACAAAAAAATGAGAATTCCACAGAACTGGGTGCACTTAACATATCTTTCCATGTCTCCCTGCACTCCCCTGTAAAGTGGATGAAATCACATCTACTTTCACATCTACTTCTTAGGTCAAAGGTCAAGTTTCTATAATCAACATAGGAAGCAGTGGTCAGAGAATCGGATGTATCTGAATGAGGCAGGCAGGGAGCTTGTGACATCCCATTGTCTCTCCCCACCACAGACTTCCAGTCCACCGAGCTGGGAAGGGGGTCTAGGCAACTCTGAACTCTCAGAAGGTGCCTGAATCTTCTGTGGCATGTTCACAGACTTCACTCGGGCTGGCGTTGATCTGGTGCATGTCACATGTTTGTTTCACTACTTTTCTTCTTTGACTGAGTCAAGAGTGTTCCAGCCTTTGTGGAAAGATGGCTAAGTGGTTAAAAGCACTGGTTATTCTTCCAAAGGTCCAAAGGTCCTAGTGCCCACATAATGGCTAACCACAACATGTAACTCCACTTTCAGAGCATCAGCTGCTCTCTTCTGGCCTCTGCAGACACCAGGCATGCGTGCAGTACACGGACATACGTGCAGGAAAAACATCCATACACATAAAATAATAAGATAAAACAACAGGCAAAAAAAGCATGTCAAATTACTGGAAGTCACAACCAATACAAATTTGTAAATCCTCAAACCACATGAAGAAAGGACACAATTTAAGGGGAAAATCAACATAGCATCTGATTTTAATGTATCATTTAGCTTGGCTGATCTTGACAGTGATATAGCAATGTGTTGAAAATTATACAAAATAATGGGCTGGCAAGAAAAATATTAAAGGAAATACATAAGGTTGAAAAGGAAAGAATGGAATGACCTAGTCATGTGGTGTTATTGGTAGGTCAACCACAAAATTTATTAATTTATCAGAAGTTGTGTCATTATGTGTGTGTTCATGTATGTGCAGGTACATATCTAGTGTGCATGTAGGGTCAGAAGGTGACCTTCATCACTGTGGTGGGTTAAATGAGAATGACTCCCATAGGTTCGTATGTTTGAATACTTGGTTCTTAGCAGAACTGTTTGGGAAGGATTGGGGATTGTGGGCTTGTTATAGGAGGGATGCCACTGGAGTTGGCTTTAAGGTTTCAAAAGTCTACGTCATTTCGAGTTAGCTTTCTCTGTCTTGTTAATGGATTAGGATGTTGGTCCAGGATCGTGTTTGCCTGCCTGTTGCCATGCCCCTGCCATGGTCAGCGACTCGCCCTCTGAAATTGGAAGCACGTACCAATCAACGTTTCCTTTTATAAATTGCCTTGGCCATGGTAAAGGGAAAAGAAAAAGTAACAGAGACAATTGCGATTCCTCAATCAACTATCTTTTTTAAAAGATGTGTTCTTTCAGTGACCTTGAACTCACCAAGTAGGCTATTTCCACAGCATAGTTTATTTGAATTTTATGAGTTAATACATAATAGAATTGTTTGCCTGTAAGCAAATGATAGTCAATTCAAAGAGCGCACTCCCAAAGGCATATTTAAAAGAGAAAACAATAAAATATATAGGCATACATCTAATAAAAACCATTTATAAGAAAACAACATAGAAACTGCATCTAGACCAGTCATGGGCTCTAAATTTACTACTGCTTTTGAGCCAAATGGCCATAGCATTGAACTGACTCCTAATGACTTAGCATTATATCTATAAATCAATGTTTCTCTTATCTATCATCACAGAAGCAGAGGCCATGGAGAAATGAGACTTGCTGACCTGTACCCAATGGCTTGTTCAACTTACATTTTTATACAACCCAGCATCTCCTTCCCAAGAATGGCACTGCCCACAGTGGCCTGGGCCTTTCCTTGTCAATCATTAATCAAGAAAATTCCTCACAGACATGCTAATAGGCCAGTCTGATGGAGTCAGTTTCTCAGCTGAGGTTCTCTCTTTCCTGATGATTCTAGTTTGTGTCATGTTGGTGAAAACTCACCTCTCCAGGTGGTTAATACAGAAACTCATGGCTGTTCAAGATGCTGCAAACAATTTCTGAGTGCACAACCCTCAAAACCCATCCGTCTTACCTCTTTTAAGGATTAGTGTAAGAGTCTAATCGGGAGAATCTATACTGGGAAGCACCAAATGAGAGAGATGGATATGGGCCTGTGCAAAAGCAAGAGGATTTATTTGTCCGACATGACGGGGTCTACTTACACCCAAAGAAGAGGCGACCCTGAACAACAAGTTTATAAGGTTTATATACTTTTGCAAAGGCAAACTTCAGCAACAGTGCTATAATTGGCTAATGCACATTGGATGAGAGCAAAGGTGTATTTGGAATGTGCTATTTTCTGCCTTGGCAGGTGTTCGGGGCCCTGCAAGGCAGGTTTTTTGGTGGTTCTGGTTCTTGGTAGGGTGGGGTAGCTGTAACAGCCCATGGCAATGGAATTTTACAGAGATTGGTTTCTCGATTGGGAGTTAATTGTATCTAATTGCTCCAGTGGAGTTTCTGGAGGCTGCTAGCAGGTCTAGTTTACAGCAGTAGGTGGTCATTCCCAGAACACAGGAAGAAGTGAGGTCACAAGTTCTCACAGAAAATACTAACTATGATATTAGATACAGGACATACAGAACATGGCATTAATTTTGCCCCTACATTAGCAAGTACAACAGCAAAAGGGTAGGTAGAATGTTGTAGGCATAAGGTTATTGTGTAATTCAGATGCTGACTTCTGCACCCCCATATCTAGTTGCAGTCTCTTTTCTGAGACTGTCCTGTCTAGTGCTGTATAAACACTGCTCCCCAATTGTCCCCTCACATGCCAATAAAGCAGCTTACAGCCAATCACTGAACAGGGGAGAATATAGGGCTGGACTTCCTGCCAGCCAGGGAAGGAGGAGTTAAAGGAGGAAGTAGGGGATTCAGTCATGGGCAGAGGTCCAGGAGACATTAGGAGGGAGTGCCGGAAAGTGTAGGGAAAGCTACAAAGTGCAAGTATCTCCGGAATGTAAGCTGGGAGGAAGTCAAAGTATCTTAGAGGGTTAAGTATACAATAATAACTGCTCAGTTCTTGTGCTGTGAAGCTTGTTTAGGTAACATAATAAAGTCTGAATTACTGCTGTGATAGCTGGGTTAAGAGAGAAACAAACACAATTTTGTAAAAATAACTTTAACAGAATGTAAGTGGCACAAGATGGGGAGGAGGGCTATGAAACATTGTCTCCTAGGTCTGACATGGCTGCTGCATTCATGAACTCACACAGCTTGGGATTACCCATCCAAGACTGGGCCCATCAATATTTATTCATGGATGAAGGAGGGGACTGCAGGCCCCATCTCTTCCCATACCCATGTGGACATGCATAGATAAACTCAGTGGGTCAAAAAAAATAAAATTAAAACAAAGCAAAAGCATATGATAGTGGGAGGGGAAAACTATTGGGAAGAATGAAAGACTTGCTGTGTAGGAAAAATGTGAGAAAATGAGTGTTAAGTAGAACCAGAATGTATTATGTGCAAGTATAAAACAATCGAAGAATAAAGTAATTAAAACAAATAAAGGAACAAAAAAATTAAAACTGCTTTTAAAAAAGCCATGCATGTTGTCCTGTGCTTATAATCCCTGGGTAGTATTTCCAGAGATAGGCAGATGCCTGGGGATCATTGGCCAGATGTCTAGAATAATCAGTGAATACCAAGCTAGGTGAAAAATCTTGATCTCAAAAAAGAATATGGACATTTCCTGTAGGACCACATCCAAGGTAGACCTCTGTTCTCCATATGAACACACGGGCATGCACATATGTACAGGTGTGCTTACACACATATGCACACATATGTGTCTGTGCCTCTACATGCATGCACACACACACACACACACATAGACACACACACACACACACACACACACACACACACGTTTCCAAAGCAAATTTCAAAGAGCTTAATTATCTATCTACTGTGTGCTTTATGAGTCTGTGTGGTTTTTGTTTTTGTTTTCATTCATTCACATACTATTTATTTAGGGCCATTGTATTGTGAGTGGTGGTCTGACCTTGCCCAGTGAAGAGCTATACTCTAGTTATCCACATCCATACTAGTCCTCCCCATGCCACATAAAATAATAAACTATCTATTGGGGAATTGAGGCTGTTGCTACTGAGTATTTATTGAATAAGGTGTCTAGATAGGCTATAGGCCCTAGGGCAGAACTTTATATTATTTGTTTTGCTAAAATGGCATAGTATTTAAAAACCAAGTCCTAATGACTTAACGCCATACCTGTAAACCCACACATACCTCAACCCTCCTCAGAGAAGTTTCTTTTAGCAGTAGATGGTGGTTAACACAGAGAGCCACAACTGGTTTATGTGCAGAATAAGAGACTGCAGGGTGCCCAGTCCTAAATGAGACATCTATATGACTGTCCCTCCCCCCATGGCTCAGGGATAGTAACACAAGAGGTGGGGTGGGAGATCACTAGTCAGGAAGATTGCCAACAGTTTAAGGCCTAGCTTGACTACACAGTGATGTTTAGTGGACTTGCGTACAGAGCGAGAGTGTGTCAAAACAGAACAAGAACAAGAGACCCAAAGCCACCCAACTACCCAACCACTCAACATAGCAACTTGATACAGAAACAAAACCTACACGAGTCATCACAGTTGGGGTAAACATCTATTAGGTCTGTCACAGAGGGAGAATGGAAAAGGATGGAACATAATAGAAGGAAAATAACTGGCACCAATTGAAGCCAGCAACCTGATGGTTAAAAAGGACCCCTCTGGTCTATCATGATAATAGGAATTCAAGCCCAGCCAGTCAACCAAAGTTATGTGGAGCCTTTGTGGGCCCCAAAACTGCAAGAGCAAACCATCTCTATGAGAAATATACATAGTCACACCAATACCAATTTTAGCCTATCCAATACGAAGCCTGCTGCTTTTCATGAAATAAGGTCTGCTTTGCCATTTCTTCATTCAAGGGCCTCTGACAGCTTGATGGGTTTTTGTAGAATTGGGAGCAAGTAAGGCCACTAAATTAATTGAAAGGGCTGCTTCAAAACACCTGTTTCTCAGCAGTCTTAGAGGCGTGAGCATGTCAGGTAGTTGGCTGGATTTAATTTGCCCCATTTCTTGACACCAAGCCATCAATCATGGGTTGGACATAAGGGGGAAATCTAACAAGAAACCGAGTGAAGACACAGCTCGTGCATTCCAGCATGATGTCTTTTTTTCTACTGCTTATGATAAACCGTCAATCCATGGGAAGCCCAGCCTGGAAGGGACATTATCAACAGCTTAGTCAAAACTCACCACCATGGCCTCTGTGTGAGAACAGTGAAACACCTTTCTCAGCCTGTAGGACCAGTTCTTGGGGAGTATTTGTGCGTCTTTTACACATGTGTCAGTGGAGGCCATTAGGAAGCCAGTATGGATGATGTCAAGGAGGCAGAGACATGGCAGTTCCTAGGGACTGAGTCAGTTCTGTCACTCAGGCTGGACTGGCCTTCTCTTCCCATAGGACATGAGCAGAGGCAGACACACTTTCTTTTCCAAGTGTCAGCAGTGCTGGGCCCCAGGAAGAGAAAGGACATGGGTCAATCAGCTAAGCTATCAAAGAAAGAACAGAGTGGCAGGGAGGATGGGTACCTGAGTGGGTGATGTTTGAATGATGTAAACACTGACTCAAGTGATGCATTTCAAGAAAGAAAAAGAAGAGGTTGGTGAGTTCTGTTCTCCCTGCAATATCTGAGACCCGTAGAGGACAAGGTGGCCTTTTTATAGGAACAGAAAGCAGAACATCATTGAAAACAGTATTTGTTAGGACACTTCTCAGGGCGTGGGCTGGGGCTCAGATGGTAGAGTGCTTGTCAAGAATGCAGGAAGCCTTGGGTTCGATCCCCAGCACCACACACCATGATGCCTGCAATCATTCTGAGCACTTTGGAGGTGAAGGCAGAGAAGGCAAGAGCAGTTCAAGATTGACTCAGCTACAAAGAGAGCTGAGGCCAGCCGGGACTACAGCCAGGGCTCCATGGGGCCTTGTCTCAAAAGACAATAAAACCAAGTACACAGAGTATAGTTCTTTTAGTAAAGCTAAACATTCCAGCCATGTGTTTAGAAACTCTACCTTCTACATGTTGGCGAAGCCCAACCTGAAGGTTTCCTCTGTCTACCGTCTTTTTCATAAATGCGACTATTTGCCGTGATGCTTAACAATCACTAAAAAACAAAATCTGAAGACATGCATTTGCATGTAATAACTCTTTGATAGGCTGAGGATTCCTGTCTGAATTTAGACCATGGAGGCTATGGTTCAGGGGGTGGTCTTTTGTGCTGTGGTTTCTAGGCACTCCAAAAGAAAATTCTTAAAAGCATTTCATATGCATAATGCCACATCATAGAGCTCAAGGCCGTGTTTCAGAGAGAGCACCAGCAGGCAGCACTTGCGAAAAGGCCTTCACTTCTCCTTCAAGGCAGCATTATCAAACAATAGGGAAGGAGTCCTCTTGAAAATGGCCAGAACAAGGACTTATAAAGAGAATCTGGACTTATTATTATTATTTTTTTGTAATGGGCTTATTGTAGCATATAACAAAATTTTGCTATTTTGGTTATTCACAGGTTTATAATTCAATTACATTTATTATATTTGCTCTTGTGTAAACATTATTGATTCCAATAATTAAAATACAACCCTATCCCTTTGCTTCTCTTTTGTCAAGTTGTTAGTAGTTTTGATCTCATTATATCCCACTGGTGACTCATGGGATTTTAATTTTTGACATCTTAAATTTGTTTTGTTTTCTTACTGAATAAGATATTTTGTACATAATAATTAAGCAGTCAGGCACGGTACTGCAATAATGCAGACATAACCAAGGCTTAAAATAGCAGTTCCTTGAAGCACAGAAAAGATAAGTCCCGAGAACCAAACCCTGGAACATCCTTCCTTCAGAGGTGTTGATGATGTCAGCCATCCCATGACCTTCACTGCAATCCAGGCTCTTGGGGATATGAGAGTCAGTATGGAGGTTCTTTTAGGAGCCCCAAAATGGTACTAGGAAGAAGAAATGAACATTGTAGTTGGAAAACTGAGCTCATACTGCGACAACAATGTAGGTAGACCTTCTGTTTGTCCCATGTGCAAATATTCTGCCTTTGATTTGCAAAGTGTGTATATGTTGAGGGAGAACAACTCCAACTCTTTAGGAGCAATTTTAAAAACAGTGTCATGGTGTCATAACAATAATGTTATTTATTGAAACCAGGAAGCACCTAGAACAAATATATTTTAAGAAAGAAACAAGTGTTCCCTTGACATGCTCAGTCTGAAATATTTGCTAAGCGTTTAAGGGATATCAAGAAAGTAATGAATATGTAACTCTAAATGTGATATGAGCGAAGATGACAGTGGTAGAAGATAGCAATTTGGAAGAGGACATCTGCAGATTGATGAGACATGAACACTAATGGTTCATACATTAACGCATTAGAAAATGTCTGCAGGCTACCAGTTCTAGAGGGGAATGTCATAGAGTGACTTTCCTTGGTGATCTTCCCCAAATACAATTGAATTTCTAAGAAATAACTCCAAAGACAACCAAACTCTAAAAAGTGAGCACAAAAGCTAGACATGGCAGTCCATGCATGTAATTTCAGCACTGGCAGGCAAAGCCAAGAGGATTGTTGAGAATTCAAGGCTAATCTGGTCTCTGTCCCAAGTTCCAGGCCACCCAGGGCCACAGAGTAAGGCTCAGCCAAACACAAGAGAACAGCAAATCAGAAGCCCCAGTGACAGATAAATGGTGTGTTAGGCAAATTTGAATTTTTGTTGAATTCTAACATTTATTTTTTACATATTTTAAAACAAAACAAAAGGACAAGACTTGAGTTCAATCTCTGCAACTCAGATACAAACAAAAAGAAAGAACCAACTTCATAAATTTGTTTCCTTAATTTCAAATAAGGTTTGGGAGTGGTGGTGGTGGGGGGGAGGAAAACTATTGAGAGAAAAAATTTCAAACCACACAAATACGAAAGCAAAATTACAAAAACAAAAACAAAAACAAAAACAAAATAAAACAAAACAAGTAATTAGAGAATATGACACATTAAACTGCACAAATTAAGATCCATTAAAAAAAAAAGATCTGCTCTCTGTCTCTAAACAAATGAAGATTTATGACTTACATGACCGAGAATTCAAAAGAATTATCTCAGATGTAGATTTATGAAAAGCAGAGAGAGGTCAGATCAAAGACCAGAAAAAACATTATATATGAACAAAGTGGTAAAATTACAAACATACAGAAAGTAATTTTAAGAGAACCAAAGATTCTGTACATGAAGAAAAATAACTAAAGAATTCACTAAATGTTTTTGGCATGAAACTTAAGAAGAAAAAATTCAGTCAGCTTGAGCGCAGGTTCTTAATCAATCAGATGAACAAATTAAAAATTTAAATAAAAGAACTGAGGAGATTGGAAGGCATATATATGAGCTGTTAAAAGCATCAATGTGTGCATGTTATGGGAGTCTTTAAAGGAAATGATTGAGAGCAGCAAAAAACTCATTTTTAAATAATAGTGACTTCAAACATCTATGTCTAAGCAGAAACTGTTCTCTGTGCGTCATGCCTCCAAAAGCAGTTATTGTCAAATGTCAAAGACAGCAAAGATCAAAAGCAGAAAAATGGATGACAAAACTTTGTAAATCCAAGAGGGTCCAGGCAGAGCCAGTAGTAGATTTCTCAGTGGTTACACCACTGGTAAAGAGCATCGGGACTGTGTTAGAAGGCCTGACAGCAAAACAGGCTAAAGCTGCCAGAAAACACAGGAAGACATCATCATGTAGTGACCAAATGACCACTTTCTCAGTAACAGGGAACAATGGTCAGCTTGTCTGGCAAGTGATGATAGGACAGAAGGGAACTATAGCACCCCAGACTAGGAAGCATCAATTCTTAGCTCCCAGCAGTCCCTTGAACTCTGAGATCAATATCATCATCACTAAGTTGATAGCACAAATGACAACTATGGTGAATGAATACTGTAGGGAAGAAGTGTGTGCATACGTTCATGTGTGCGTGTAAGTGTGTGTAAGTGTGTATGCAAATGTGCATGTGCATGCCTGAATGTGTGGGCACCTGTGTGTGTGTGTGTGTGTGCATGTGTGCATGCATGCATATACTCCTCCATAAGCAGCAAGCTATATATCGCTACATGGATAGAAAACACTTTCCAGCATGTATGAAATGACCAGTGGGATCTCTTAGCAAACTTAAGACTGTTCTGGTCATCCTGCTCTTTACTGAAGAAAAGAGTGAGAGTTTTATTACAGAAGGAAAGCTGGTGCCTGTGTGGATATTTATTACATGCTGCATTTCTGAACAGGTAGGTCAGAGGAAAAAAATCAAAATAAAGCTAGAAAATTATTCAAGACAGGGACAGAAGCACAACATATCAAAACTTATGTGATGTAAGAAAAACAAAACAATGCTGAAAATGACAAGTTATAGCAACAAATAGAGAAAAATCTAAAGTAAACAACTTTGTACTTCAGGGAAGCAGAAAAAGATGCAGTCCACATTTTCATAAAGTATTAAACAATGAAGATTAAAGCAAAATAAAGAAAAGAAAAATTAAAAATTAATGAGAACTTTAAGCTTTTGGGGAAAAGGTAAAAAAAAAATCAACAAACCTTTTGCTAAACCAGATAGAAGAGAGAATAGTTAAGTAAATAAAAGTGGGATGAAAGGGACATTGCAATTGATGTCACACAAGTAAAAAGGAGCAAAGCAAACACACACACACACACACACACACACACACACACACACATACACACACACATACACACACACATACATACACACATACACACACACATACACACACACACATACACACACACATACACACACATACACACACACACATACACACACACACACACACACACACACACACACACACACACACACACACACCCCTAGACTATCTAGATAAGTCAATAGGAATATAAAACCTTCCAGGACTGAGTCATGAAAACACAGATATTCTTAACAGATGATTAATGAGATTGATTCAGTAAAGCTTTCCATCAAAGCAAAGTCGAGGATCTAATTCAAATGTACTCAAATGTCTTCCATTATTGCAAAATTCAGTCAGCAGTTTTGTTTTCTGAGTTTAAGCTACATTTATAAGAAGCAAAAAAAGCAAAAAAGATGGGGTGGTTCTGGTGTAAATTTCAGCCAGTCAAATGCTCTGAGCTATGTTCGTAACATGAATAGTATAGGGAAAAAAAAATCCATGTTCTCAACTGAAACTATTGAAACAAATTTAAATTCTCCGATTAGCCTATAAGTAGAAACACCTCTGGGTTCATTTCAGGAACCTCACTTCACCCTGACACCAGAGCCAGACAGAGACAGTACAAGAAAAGTAACATCACAGGGAAAAATATTCCCAAGAAATGTAAGTGAAATATCTTCAGTTATATGGTAGCAAAGTAAATCCAATGATGCATTAAAAAGGCTGGATACTCTGACCAAATTATCTTTTCATGGAATGCAAGGATAGTTTATTATATAAAACAATGTGTCATTAGATGCAGAAAATTCTTTCACAAACTTCAACATTCTTTTAACATTAAAAAAAAAAACCCTTAACAAACTAGGTTTAGAAAGTAGTGGTACCATTATTTCATTTTTCCCCTAGGAAATTGGCTTGTTGGCATCACTAAGGTAACCTTCATAGGATAATGTGTAACAATCCCAACATTGGGATGACTGAGGAACTAGGATCATAAAATTCAAGCCAGCATGGCCACACTGTGATCTTCTTTTAAAAACCAAACAGAATAAATGAGTGTGGGGAGAAATGAGTTTACAATTAAAATGAACATATACATGAGAAACCAGTAATGATTAAAGCTGGCTCAGAAAACAAACAATAGCACAAATTATTTAGCTATAAAAATGTCAACTGGAGAACATAAATTATATGTCTGGTTTAACATAGACTTTTGTAGTATGTTTTACCAAGTGTAGAGAGAAACAAAACTCTGACAAGGGATAATGTGTAAGGATATGACAGGTATTTGGGGGCGGAGGTGGAGGGGGACTTCCATGAAGCAAGGCCTGGGAGATAACTCAGTCAGTAAAGAGCTTGCCACACAATCCTGGGGACCAAGATTCAGATCTCCAGCATCCAGGCCAAAAGCTGGGCTAGAGGCAGTATTGTCTGTGACCTCACTGCTAGGGGTTCTAAAGGGTGATGAAGACAGGAAGATCGTTGAAGGACTCTGGCCACTCCTAGTCAACCAGTGAGCTCCAAATTCAATGAGAGATGCTATCTCTCTCAAGAAATAAGGCGGGAAACAATGGAAGGAAACACAGACATTGATCTCTGGCTTCTACACTCATGAGCATAAATGTCCACATGCCTGTGCACTCTCCTTCCCCCCCCCCCTCACACACACACATACCACATTAAATATAGTGTTTTTGTAATGTAAAAATACATGTTTAAATAACTCAGAGAACTGGTTTAAGAACAGATTTGGATTAGCAAATGACCACAAGGAAGTAGGAAGAAGTTTCTAAGGAAATGTTATCAGTTGCAGTGGTTAAAATCTGAGATAACATCTGAGGCTGAACAGAAAACCAAATCGTGCATTTACTCTGGAAATTAGGGGAATGATACACATATGCAGAGCACATACGCCACGGGAATGTTAGCCATGAAAAACGCACACTAAAAAAGAAAATTCACAAAACTCCTGACCTAGATAGAGATAAGAAACACACACCTAGACATGTGATTGCACATCAGCCTGAAACTGAATAAAAGGAGAAGGCGGTGGCAGCGGGTGGAAAAGGTACAACTGCCTGAAAGTGGAAGGGGGAAGACAGCTAATTTCTCAGTAGCAAAAATAGAAACTCAAAAACTGTCAGAGATGGCAAGGAAGTGCTGAAAGAAACCTTAAGTTGTTTAAAAAGCCTAAGATAAAGATGTGTCAGGAAAACAAAATGAGTTTTCTTGGCAGACATCTTCGTTAAAAAGCCTTCAGAATGAAAGAATCTCTAAGTGACTCCATGATGCCAAGAGAACAAAGAGCAAAGGGAATTATGGGTAAATGTTAATAAGCTTTGGCAGTCAAGAGGGCTGTTTTCAATGTCTAATTTACAGGGCCTTAAAAATACAAAAGTATATATTTAAATGTCTAATTTCTATATTAGCTAAGAATAACATGAGGTAAGAGATGGAAGGCAGTGTGGAGGCCAAGTGTCCAGTGTTCTCATGTTGTTTTGAGAAGACTAGGAGAGGTGACTTGACCATTTTTTGAATATGCCTTGACATTTTAAAAGTGAATGCTAAAAGAATAGACTGGGTATTTAAACTTTTCAACTCATTGAGGAAGGAATGTGACAAGAGAAAAAATATAAGAAATTGAAGAAGAAATTACAATAGGAAAGGGCAGGAACCCTTGCCCTGGTAATTACGATCTGTCAGATGGGCCCATTTGGGTGTTTAGATGGTCAGATTAAATGAAATTCAAGAAACTTGGATAAGAGAATGAAGAGGTTGAAGCTACTGCCCCAAAATGCATCGGAAAAGCTCACCCAAACAATTGTCTCCTATTGTTGTTAGATTGCTGATGTAGCATCCAGGGAGCCTGGATTTGGTTGCCAGGACCAAGCTTGGCAGAGCACGCCTGTAATCCTAGCACCCAGGAAGTAGACAAAGAAGGAATTTCAACCAAAGGTTAAAGCTAGTCTCAGCTACATAGGAAGTTTGAGGCCAGCCTAAGTTACAGGAGACTTGTGTTGCATAAGGGCTGGGAGGGCTGGGAGTATGGCTTAGTTGGTAGAGTGCTTGCCTAGCAAGCACGAAGTCTCAGGTTCAATCCCCAGCACTGCATAAACTCTGCATGGTGGCTCACACCTATTACTCCTGGCACTTGCAAGGTAGGGACCTGATGATCAGTTTTATGGCCATCCTTGGCTACCTAGGCTAGCCTGAGATACCAGAAACCCTGTGTCAAAAAAAAAAAAGTCAAACTGAGGAATTCACCAAGCACAATTAGCTTGCTTTTCAGTATGGTGTTCCTAGTCCATGAAGCATAAATGTCATTGTCCTTGCAAGGTGGGGAGTGCTCATGTGGAGTGACAGTTCAGTGACAATAGGACATGGCTTCCAGCTGCTACTTTTGGAGGGAGACAAAAAGAGGCAGGAAGCTAGTAAAGAGTTTCTGTGGATGAGACCCTAGACCACACCAGATAAATTGTCACATTTCCTAGGATGACTGGAGGCTGGGTCACAATTCCAGGTTCTCACACATCCCTAACCGAGCCCCTGATGACAATGCAAAAACACATCTATCACTGGGAAGAAGAAGGTTAATGTCTGAGCCAACTGTATGTGACAGAGCCCAGGAACTCAGATTCTGGTTGGGTCGAGCTCATGTGTCAGTGTTCCAAGTTTTATAAAGTTTTTTTGTGGTAACAGAACAAAGAAAATCACCCACCAAGGTACTTTTCAAGTGGAAGCACCAGGAAGGTTTGTTGAAGTAAACTGGGCACTCTGTGCCATGGGTTTCAGGTGGGACCTGACAACGCTCTCAGTGTTTGGGTTGGCAGAAGCCAGAGGTCTGTGCAGTTGCACGTGTGATGAGGGCTATGCCATTTTGTGCAGCTTCCATTTTGGTGGGTCCATGAGAATTCCCGGGTCTCCAGCAATTCCTTTGGTTTCTAGAACTAAATGAATTTGCTTGACTGCTCTTCCCTGTGGACCCTAAGCAGTGGCCAGTCAGGGAAGATGCTGATCAGTCCTCTAACAGATTTTTTGTAAAATGGATCATTCCCTGGTTACTCCAAGGTATAGCCAGTCTCAGGCCAAACCTTGGAGAATCGACCTCCTTCTCCGGCTTCTCTGCCCTATCTGTACTCCAGCTTGTAAACAGACATCAACCTTTGGTGCTTACAAAGACCCCACTCTGCAAGCTTTCCCCTCAATAAAGGTCTGGGCTGTCAGAGTACTTCCTTCTCTTGTCTGTTTTTCTTTCTCTCTGACCTTTCAATATACATCCGTGAAAGCCGCCTGATAGTCAATAGTCAAGGGTGTGAGGTCACATACAAAGATGGACAATGATTGGATGATCAAGGGGCCAAGGTAGCTCAAGACAACTGTAATTAGGGTCTGGACCTGCAACATCCCTACATCTCTATAACCCTGAAGTTCTGATCAGTCAGCCAAACTTTGTAGATGATTCAATGCACTGCAGCCTCTTTTGGGATCTTTGGCTCAAGTTACATTGCACAGGGTAGACACAGAAAGCCAGGGAGGGCTAAAAATGACCTAGTATTTGAATCCCAGACCTACAAGCAAATCCCTTAACTGAGAGCAAAAGCCTTAGTGGTTGGCTGTATCTGAGAGCAACTTCTGTCCAATTTGTAGATGAAAAGCCAATCTACCTGAGCCCCTGGGACAGTCACTAAGGTGCCAGGTGTATGTGTAAGAACAGATGTGTGGTGGTGCCCACCTTTAATCCCACTTGGAAGGCAGAGGTAGATGCATCTTTGAGTTTGAGGCCAGCCTGGTTTGTCTTGAAAAACAAACAAACAAACAAACAAACACAAACAAACAAACAAACAACCCAAAACAGAACAACAACAGCAAAACCCAGAAATGTTCCAAGACAGAGCACAGACACTGGCAGTGTCACAGGTAGGAAAGACACAAATCACGAATTTTATCCAGGCCAGTTAGTTAAACAGTTGAAGAATACCAGTCCTAAGCAGTGGAGAGGAAGGCTTCAAAGCTGTTGCACGATCTAAAATCTCTCATGAATGGAGGAAAAAGTATAAAAGCAATCTGGGCATGGCGGCACACGTCTATAATACATACACATGGGATTAAAAAAAAAATTTAATGCAGGCCAGAATCCTTTGCACTTGAAATTAGCTTTTTTTTTCTTTTTTCTTTTTTTCTGAAAAGCACTCCTCTGAGGTTGAGCCTGAGTGTTTCATTTATTTAATACAATTTTTCTTCTCCCATCTCTTTCACTCAGCAGCTGCCAAGACTTGTGCCCTGCCCTGCAACCACCGCCCCCCTCCTTGTTGGAGGGAGATAACAGCATAGGTTGTGTATTCAGGGCAGTGGAGCCAAGCAACCAGACTGACCAGGGAAGAGCTGGGGTCTCTCAGGACTGACAGGCCAATCAGATTGCTCTTCCACTCCCGAGACCCTGGAGAACAGCCAGCTGTAGGCAGCCATGCAAACTGACTTTTCTTTTATTCTTTTAAAGTTTTCATTCTCAAACATCAACAAAATGGTCCTTGAGGTTTCTCTTAATGGAGTTCATTTCCAAATTTCCCATTAATAAGACAAAAGGTGCAACAAAAGAGAAGCCTGGTTCCTGCTAATACATTTAGATAGAAAGATACTTAATTCTATAATCAAATACATTAGCCCATTTTAACAATAACAAGCTGTGTGAATTTCAAACAGATCAAGGACTAGAAGTCACATAAGAGTATGTTCCACATAGAGGCACTTCCTAAAAATATTACTTGCCTAGCAAAAAGCAGTTTAAAGATATTCTTGACCAGCGAATAAGAGTGTATATTAGGGGCTGGACAGATGGCTCAGAGGTTAAGGGCACTGGCTGCTCTTCCAGAGGACCTGGGTTCAAATCCCAGCAACCACATGGCAGCTCACAACTGTCTGTAACTTCAAGATCTACCACTCTCACATAGACATACATGTAGACAAAATATCACTGTACATAAAATAAAGGTGACTAAGTTTTTTAAAAATGTGCATTTTAAAGTTGGAAGCATCCTTCTAGTGTAAGATACTAGGGTATCTCCTTTGGGTGAGACCCGATGAAATAGGCATCTTTATCACACATAGGACAGACTAACATGACTCCTCTAAGTCATGGGTGTGGTGATTTGAGTGAAAAGTGACCCCCATAGGCTCAAGCATTTGAACACTTGTTTCCCTGTTGTGTTGTTTTAAAGAAAGTAAATCCCAAACATTCAGTTTTACCAATAAAGACTCAGGAGCCAGATGCTGGGGTAAAAACCTGCTAACTCCGAGAGAGAGAGAGAGAGAGAGAGAGAGAGAGAGAGAGAGAGAGAGAGAGAGAGAGAGAGAGAGAGAAAACCCAGCTGATCTTCCTACTCAGCTTATTTCCCAAGAGGAAAAAGCCAAAAACCAAATGGCCACTGCCAAAAGCTTGCTGGCTCAGCTGATGGCCCAGGAGGAAAAGGCCTGCTAGCTCACTGGACAACCCAGGGAGAAAAAGCCAAAAAGCTAAAGAGCTCTTTCTTCCCCACGCCTTCTCTCAAAGTCCCTCCTATCTACTTAATCCCTGTCAGCTGGTTTCTTGCTCCGCCTCTTGACCCAGGGCTAACTTTATTAAATCCTGTGTACAGAAAGGTGAGCCACACAAAACAAGAAACAGGTTTTTACAGTTCACAAGCTCGGGGGTTCACAATGGGATCAGATATCCTGTGACACTGGTGCTGTTTGGAGAGCTCAGGCAACGTGTCGCCTTGCTGGAGGAAGTACTTCACTGGGAGTGAGCTCTGAGAGTTTAAAGTCCCACCCTACTTCCTGTTCCATCCATCTCTGCTTCCTGATGTGGAGCTATCAGCTTCCTGTTTCTGCCAGGATGAACTCTTATCCCCTTAAAGCGGTATATACTTTACAACAACTCATGGCGTTGTTATTACAGCAGTAAAAAGGAGCTAAATTTTTATTTTGAAATGGAAATTTAACAAAACAACTCTAACAAGCACACACATATATTATTCATCATTTTATCTTCCACAGCTTTAAGAAAAGTCAGTAAGCATCATTTCTATGTAAGGAATGTTTCTGCTAAACAAAACCATAGTGATAATCAAACAAAAATTTAATGTATATTACTTATGTGTATTTTTTTATCAATGTAAAGCATTTTGGCTATTAAAATTTTGCCTTAAAATATTAAATAACTTTGTAAATCCAGTAATAAGGGTTTTTTTTTTTTTTGCTCTATCACAGTTTCCAGAATTAGCAGATAAGGCACTCTTCAGCAAGGAAACTCAGAACTGATGTTTCTATCAGTTAACGCTTATACAGCCCATGGCTGGACAACTTAAACCAGCTTCCGTTTAGTCAGTTTCGCCAAATCTTTCGCATTTTTACATAGCTTTATTTTCCAAACAAAGGAGGGACACAGATGCAAAAACAAATGGCTCTTATATATAGTCCAACACTCACCCCCAAAACATTTATGTCCTTTCCCACATTCGTTCACACACATTTCAACACATCACACCGATAGCCTCAATTTTCAGTGCACATTGATTTGGAAAAAAGGAAACGCAGGAATAAAATGGCCAGATACTTCCTACCCAGTTATCTTCATGAGCTCCGTGACAGAGACAGGTTTTGTCCCCATCACTGTCTTAGAAACCAATCATCTTAAGTTTGTAAAAGACTAGCCAGCTACAGCTCCCCCTAGAGGCATGAGGACAGGCCCTTCTATGGTCACATAACCACAGCAGAGACCTCAGCATCCTTGCTTCTGCACCTTGAATCAGTCAATAGAACCTAATGGTGCTATCCAGACACAGACTTCCCAGCCACACAGTAGACAACCCAGGCACTCAACAGAACTACGGCTTTGCTTAAATAACTTTCTAAATTGACAGTCTGTCCCATGAGTACCGCCCCCCCTCTCTCTTTCTCTCTCTCTCCTGTTGGCATAATGTTCTTGTGGACCGTGTGTAGTTACCTTTATTCATTCAAATGCTGATTTCTCTACCCCACTACCTGGCTTCAATCTGGACATTGCACTGTGATGTTTGTTCTAAGTATCTCCTATCTCAAGTTCGTGTAAACATGTCACTATTGGTTCTCTATATTGCCAATAAAATCCAACTAGTCAGTGGTGAGCAATAACAGAGAATAGGGTGGAACATCCTGGGCCCGTGAGGGGAGGAGAAAGAGTAGGAAGGGCAGGATGGAACCAGGAAGAGAAGATTGGGAAGCACCAGGAGGAATGAGCTGGACCTACTATATGAGTAAAAAGCAAATATAATGTGGGAAATGTGAATGAGAGGAAACTATACTAGTTTGGAGGTTTAGGATGGAGTGATTACTGCACAGCATTATGCCATTGGCTAATTAAATAGATCCTAGTCTCCCTGTGTGGTTAGTTGGGTATATGCCTGGTTAAGGGGTAAGTGCTGGTTTATTAAAATAATCATTCAATATTAAATATTAATACTCATTCAACACTCTTCTTAATTTGCTTTTGTTTATACTTCTCTCATATATTACATTCTGACTGCAGTTTCCCCTCCCTCCCCTCCTCCAAGTCTCTCCCCACCCCCCAGATCCATTCCCCTCCGCCTCTGCCCAGAAAAGAGCAGGCTTCCCAGAATATCAACCAAACAAGCTGCAATAAGACCAGGCACATAGCATCACATCCAGGCCGGACAAGGCAACCCAGGGGGAGGAACAGGGTCCCACAAGTAGGCAAAAGTGTCAAGGACAGCCCCCCCACCCCCATTCCCACTGTTAGGAACCCGGCAAGAAAACCAAGCTACTAACATATATGCAGATGACCTAGGTCAGATGTCTACAGGCTCCCTGGCTAATCCTATGGGACAAAGAGTCTGAATAGCCATCTTCTGTAACCAGGCAAGGCCTCCAGTGGAGGGATTGGGACACCAACCCAGCCATTAAACTTTTGACCTACAGTTTGTCCTGCTTTCGGAGTGTTCTGGGACCAGAGCCTGGCAGAATCATCATCAAAAAGACCAGAGAGAGTTCATCCAGAAACTGATGGGGGCAGATGCAGAGTCCCATAGCCAAAGATTAGGTGGAGTTCCGGGAGTTCTGCAGAGGAGAGGGAGGGAGGATTGGAGAAACCAGAGGGGTCAGGGACACACCACAAGAACGTGGCCCTCAAAATCTACAAAAGTTTTTGTTTTTTGAGACAGGGATTGTCTATGTAGCTTTGGCTGTTATAAACTTGCTTTGTAGACCAGGTTGGCCTCGAACTCATAGTGATCTGCTTGCCTCTGCCTCCCAGGGTTATTCTCTCTCTCTCTCTCTCTCTCTCTCTCTCTCTCTCTCTCTCTCTCTCTCTCTCTCTCTCCCTCTCTCTGTTATTTATTTATTTATTTATTATGTATACAGTGTTCTGCTTGCATGTACTCTTGCACACGAGATTTCATTATAGATGGTTGTGAGCCACCATGTGGTTGCTGGGAATTGTAGCCCCTGCTGACCTAGAACTACCTACACAGCCACAGCTGGCCTCAGGTTTGCAGCCATTCTCCTGTCTCTGCTATCTGTGTACTGGTATTACAGGCTTGTGATAGCCTGATCGGCTGCCTTTTGTTTTTTGCACAAGATTTTGAAGAACAGCCTCAAATAACAGCGTCTCTTCTGTGGACCTCTCCTTTCCCTAGGCATCCTTTTCTGGTGATACTTCATAGCACTGGCATCTGTCTGGTGTCTCAGAGTGCGTTTTATTCTCAGAGGCTCCAGCTGTTTTTAGAAACAGAACTGGCTTAATTTGCCTAGTCT
The DNA here is from genome assembly GCF_964271855.1 of Acomys minous. Classification (NCBI taxonomy): domain Eukaryota; kingdom Metazoa; phylum Chordata; class Mammalia; order Rodentia; family Muridae; genus Acomys; species Acomys minous. The sequence goes on along the minus strand of NC_140495.1, from coordinate 11,887,359 downwards.
GCCACCTCCAGAAACAAAAGCCAACAAGTCCCAAGCTGCATTGCTTCCTTTAGCGAATGGTGAAAGTTTATTTGATTTATTTGCAAGAGTGTGGTGCCGGAGGTCAGTGAGGGCCTTAACCTTGCATCTTAATTTAACATGGCATGAGGGTAGACAGGAACGTATACAGAGGAGATGTGCCCTCTAAAGTGCTTACTGAAATTCAAATGCAATTATAGTGCTATTAGGAAGTGAAACCTTTAAGAGGTGGTCAGGCCACGACCCATTTGGTTTCCCGGATACCTAGTTAAAGCAAATCATTCCCATTAACCACGTGGGCAGGGCTTTTCAGGATCTTAGAGTGCAAGGTGTACCTACCTGAAACAGCCCCTCCTGCGCCCTCTGGTCGATGCGTTCATACAGAAATCATGAGATGGACTGGCTGTGTGATTAATTGGAAAATCATTAAGCTAAAACAAAAATCATTATCCAAAGCTCTCTTATCTTCTGGCACCACTTTAGAGTCAAGAGAGAGAGCAAGGTCAGGGACCTTCAGGTTTGGAGGCTATCTGAGAGGAGAATTAAAAAGATGGGCGAGACGCCGGTTTAAGAAGCTTCAAAGAGCCACTTGAAAGAAGCTCATCGAATGGGTGGGTGAATGGCGGGTTCGAGGTCATGAAGGTCAACAGTGTGCGCTATTCAGGAATATATAACTTTAGGAGAAGGAGGAGGAAAGCAATAGAGGCACCCAGTCAGGTGCACAGACTGAGGAGTCCATATGTACATAAGCATGCTCATAATCACTCATTTAACTTTTTTTGTGCATTGGCCAGGGGCAAACGCTGGCCCCCTTGCCATGGCAAGGCCAGGTATTAGGCCAGATGTTTTCACTCTTTTGTTGCAGCCTTTCATCTCAGAATGTGTTGCCATGGGAACGCGAATTCAGGTAGGCTCATGAGATGAAAGCATTTTTTTCCATCCAGGACACGAGATGAAGCCTTCAGAAGTTCTTCTGTGAAGTCCCAAGCCACAATTCATTTATAGCCTCAAAATATCGCAGGGGGCAGACATAACAGGTTATGCTGAGCGTGTTGCCATCACTAATAACCATGGGCCTTGTGATGGCACCACAGGCTTGGGTTTCACTCTGTGTGGCTGGGCAGCTATCCTACCCCATCTCGACAACCTCCTAACAAGTCTACCTCTTAGAAAAACATTCAGAGAATTTCAGTTATAGTCTCGATTTTGTGCAACTTGAAAATATGTTTAGTCAGTAATTATCTTATTGCCTGAATAATATCAGGTAAGCTGTAAACATCACTATCCTCCGTGTAAGGAAAGAGTCCACACTTAGGCCCCTCCCTTGTCAAGTCTTCTCCTCTTCAGCCCATGAGAACTCAAGTTCCAAGATGGGAAAGACAAGAAGGAAGGAAGGAAGGTAAGAGGGAAGCAAAGAAGGAAGGAAGGAAGGAGGCTGAACCTGCGTTAATGATTCAGATGACTAAATTTGAGATTATGTTGAATTAAAATGTTGCAGGACACAGATGAATTATCATGAGCTACTTTTAGAAAAATTGAAAGCTATTTGTTGCCCTACGTCTGACCTAACATTCTTGTGACTCTCAAAACTTTAAAATGTGTTCAGAGTGGCCACCAGCTGCTACCAGTCAGTATAAGAGCATCTGTGGCAGTACCCTCCATTTCACTGTCAGCCACCGGCCTGTGTGATCTGTGCGGATGGGCTCTGTAAACACCTTGGCCTACTACGTTTTTGGTTCTATAACTACATACGATCTTATTTAATTCCTTTCACAATGGAATATAGAATTGGCCTGAAATGGTGTTCCCAAGCCATCGTCACTCATATTGGATTCCAGAATAAACCATCTTCACCCCTTTGGGGTGAAAGTTGTGGTTTTATATTGATGCCCACATGAGACTTTTTGAGAATTTAAAGCACCCTCTTTATTCCTTTGGGACATAGTTGCAGTGCAGTGTGGTTTAGGGCAGAAGACAGTGAAAATAGGCCAGTGAGATGTCAGCTGCCCTTACCTTCCCACCCAGACGCCCTTGTGAAATGGACTCTGTGTGAGAGACGCCCCTGGATGTAATCACATACACATTCTAAGAGTGGTGGATGCCCCTGCCCAGCACGTCCTTCTCAAAGCTACAAAGCCTCACTCTGATGTCCATTTCTGGGTCAGAAGATTGTGTTTCTATAATTTCTAGTGTAAGTGTGGAATTTTAAGCGACTTTTAACATACAACTCTTTGGGTGTCTATTTTGATCTCAGTGGCTTCTGTTATTATCAGCTGACTAGCCCTCACCTGAAATGTTTAGGGCCATAACTGTTTCTGATTTCAGCTTTTCGTATTTCCAAAATACTTGTATAGACGCTGATAGCTGAATATTCCTAATCCTCAAATTCAAAGTCTTTAATGGTCTGAAATTTTAGCATAGTGCTCATCTCAGATTTTCAGATTAGGGATATGTAGCCTGTAGCACTATTAGAAACAGCTGGCATCTATTTGTAATAGTCCCCCAGGCTAGAGTGGGAAGCACATTAATGAATATGTGTCTCAGGTGAAATATCACAATGTAACAGAAACCTGATTGTCGTCGCTGGCAGTCAGGGTGAGTAAAGCAGCTAGCTCAGAGCTCACGTGTTTCCAACAACTATCGCTGAGTGAAAAATGAGTAGATGGGTGGGCACTGGTTATAAAAGTCAAGTTCCAGCCACACAGTCACCAAAATAACTCTTTGGAGTTCACATATAAAACTAGATTACAACCAGAAACTCTGCTTTTAAGCCTCTACTACAATTTATTACCTACATGTCCTCAGGCAAAGTAGCCATGTTCACTCATCGTTCATTTCTTTATCTGTAAAACTTAAGCTCCATTCATCCACATCCAGGTTGCTGTGAGCATTAAAGTAAGCTTGTAAATGATGCATCCCCTTGGCTGGCACCCAGTGATCATTTGATATGGGGTGGGTGTGGTGTGAAATGCTCCCCAATTGGCTCCTGTGTCTGAATGCTTGGCTCCAGCTGTCTACACTGTTTTGGAACACTGTAGAACCCGTAGGAGGTAGAGCCTCACTGGAGAGAATGAGTCACAGGGGATGGGGTGGGGGCGTGAAGTTTTGAGTCCAGGACCCACTTCCTGTCGGCTAACTCTGATTCCTGGCTGCAGACACATGGATTGTGTCCCCTTCAAACTGTGAGCCAAAATAAACCTGACTTTCTTCAGTTGGTTCTAGACAAGTATTTAGTCACAACACGGAGAAAACCATGAAGCAATAGAGTGACTATTATCCTTGTGATACTTATGACCCTCTCTCTATTGGTGGCAAATACACAGAGTGGCAGGTCGAAATTTGTAATGAACTCTCATCACACTGCCTTTCTGGTCAACCTCCCACAGTCAAAGCCAAATCAGCTGTGGAAACTCACACTTCTTTTCCATCCCACCGTCTCTGCTATGGGTCAGACTCTGAGCATCTTTTAGCTTGACCGTGGCCAGACACAGCCCTCTGATCTGCCAGTCAGTTTCCAAACCGACTCTCAAAGGAAACCCTTTCTAAGGAGCGTTAGCCATCTTTATAAACATCCTAAACTTCGACTGTCTTGGCTGCATCTTTCAAATTGCTCTCCCGCTAAAACAGTTGCTAACTCTTGAAACTGACATCCGCAAATGATTTACAGCCTGATCCTGATCCTTCCTTCAGACCAAGCAGGTCCCGTATTCCTGCACAAGCATTAAGCCTAGGGGATTTTTTTTATCCAGCTTTAGATTGGTAGACTTCCTAATGAAAAGAAATGGAAGTGCAGAATGAGCTTTCTTAGATCATCTCTCTTTCATCACCTGCAACACCCCATCTTGGTTGAGATTCGCTTACAATAAGAAGTGATTTTCCATACATCTTGCCCACGTGTGATATTTAACACTTAAAAGTTCTCACTAACTCTGTCTCTCTCTTTGTCTTAAGCATGATATCTTTTTGGGGGGAACTTCTCTTGTAATGGCATATACTTATTTCCCCGGCTAGTGCTTTGAGTGTGAGGGACAGAAAAATATCATTGATGTGTCATCTTTTGCTCTTCCATTACTGGACCAGCAGAGTCCGTCAAAGAGCCTGAAAAGAGACATTGAGTTAGAACTAGTGTTTCCTGTTTCTTTTAGGCTTCTGATTGTTCCTGAGTGCACCGAAGGCAAAGGAGTTAGAACAGCACAAAGCCCTTCCTCTCTCCTTGTTGTAGGGTGGCTCTTAGTCTGGAAGACACTGGCAGAACATTTGTGCTAAGGAACCATCCACATCAATCTGGCTGCCCTCAGCTTCATCACACTGCTATGAGGATTGACGACTTCCAACTGAGTCCTGCTAAGTGACACACCTAGTGGCCCTCAGGTCCACTAGGATGGCTCTCCAGACCACATTGCTTACCTGAGATATCACACAACTGTGTTAGATCCTTCATGCTTAGACAGTAACCTTTCAGGGTTAAAGAGCTGACAGACCTGAGCATGGCCGGTTAATATCTTGGCATCTCAGAGACAAGGTCAATATTAAGTCTATCTTTGGGTCGAGTTGCTGTCTTTCAAGGTAGTGCATAGAAGCCTAACAGTTCCTCATCTTCAGCTTCCCTTGGCTTTGTATTTCTTATTCTTACGATGGAATCTGACCTTCTTTTAGTTGTTTTTCAGAATCCATCTCACGTCACTTCCCTCCACTGATTTCTTACGAGTAGCCCAGCAACCCTCTATCATGTGAGTGATAGTTTAATTTCCCACCACCCTGAGAAACTCCTTAGTGAAAGTATCTAGTTAAGTGTGACTCCAGAAAGTTCACCTAGGTGCAAAATGAGTCTTGCCATTGCCATATGTTTTGCCTCACAATCCAAGTTATGAAAAAAAAATCTCAGGCTTTCATTGTATCAAGTCACCTAAAGTAGGTCTGGCGTCCTCCATGGCTCATCTTCTAAGTGATCTTAGTCTCATTTATATGTTCTGGGTATCCACATTAACAAACAAATAAACAAACAGGCACAGTGAGGCACTGTAGTGGATGTAAACATGTTTTTGTTTTGATCCCAAGTATGCGCGATGTAAAACAGCTTTGTGTGAGGGTGTGTAGTGTTTGTCTGCTGGAAACAGACTTGTGAGGGGACACGTGGTGTTTGTCCACTGGAAGAGGAACTGCCTCTTGCAGGGGCATGGTCTTTGCCAACTGATAAACATCCTAGTACAGACTATAAGTCAAAACAAAAGGCTTGGCTTTTTGGTTTTAGCATCGCTTCCTATCATTTGTCTGTCCATCACTTTGCTTTGAGATGCTCCTAGAAAGAAATGCCCAGAGACGGCTTTGAGGTTCTGGGTCACGCTGCTGCTCCAGCTTCCGGCTGCTGCGGTTGCAGTCACCTTTGCTGAATTGCTGGTTTTGTTCTTTGATGGGTCTGCTGAAATCCTGACTATGAAGAGTGGAATCTCTCCAAGGAACTAAGTCTAAGAAGGTTTCCTGTTCCGATTGACCTCTTTTCTGCCCTATCTAGGGTAGGTAGATTGGAAAGAAGGCATAAACGTTAAAGAACTGCAAATAAAGTAGGTTTGAAAAAGTTCAAAGCCTACAAGGCACCTACATTCAATCCCATCACTGCAGAGTCAGAGACAAGGAGATCCCTGGGGCTTGAACTGAGGCGGGCTACCAGAGGTTGGCCTATGGCTTCCGTATGCACAGGAGCATACACGCACATGAGCAGCCTCATTCACTGAGATACATAGACCCCAAAGAGTGAAGAAACAGGTCCCCCATCTTCATTAGGTGCTTGTCAGAGCCCCACTGCTAACAATTTTATTCAGGAGAAGAGCTTAGGTCAAATTATATCTGTGTGAATCTTGATCGTGGGGAACTTTGGCCCCAGCTTCTGGGGCACAGCCACTGCTTTTCACTGCATTTGTTCTCTCTGCTCTGAAAGGCCTCTTGTCACCTGTACCCTGGTGCTCTGAGGGAGCCCTGAAGTGGGGTGGCTGACTGTCTCTTGTTTATGAAAAAAACAAAACAAAACAAAACCACCACGACCACGACCACCACCACCATCAACAAACATTGCATTAGTTCCTTTCCCAATCTTAGTGGATCCTTCAAATACATTCCCAGCCACAGTCTGGCCTGTCTTTGTACTCCACATCCAAGGTACTGTTTATTTCTGTACCCCAAACAAAAGCCTTTGTGCTCGGCTGCATCTGGAGCCTGTGTCAGTGGTGGCTCTGGGTCCTACAGTGTGTGTCACCAGTTCCTCAGCCCTTTGGAAAACGCTTCTTCTGCCTGTTTTCTACCTCACATAACATGAAAGACACAGAAATAAACACAGCAACAGACCATGGTCTGTTTATAAAGTGCAGACTCAGTTTGTGATCCGAAGAAAGAATATCAGAATTCATAAAAGATTTACCTGTGTTATCCTTCTTTTGTCCACAAGTTTGTTTTGATATATATAAAAAAATAATGCTGCTTGTATCTCTTGCTTAAATGTCCTAAGGCCGATTCATAAGTATACATTTTTATGATGTGAAGCGTGGTTTAATATCTTATGCCCCCTGAATAGCACACACACACACACACACACACACACACACAAACACACACACACACACACACAAACACACACACACCCCAAAGCTAACATTATAGACTGTTTCAATGTTCAAAAATTTTCCTTATACTGAGTTCTCCCCTCCCATCAAATAAATGAATAATAATAATTAATAATAAAAGAAGTGATAGGAATTTGACAGAGTCAGGAGGACGAGAGCACATTTGTATTGCAAAGATCAGACAGGCACATATTGTGTAATATGTACAGATGAGCCCCCTAATCCTGCCTTCTATGCAATGCTCACATCTGAACAAAAGAAGAAAGCAGTGCCATGTGGTTGCTTAGGTTTGCTGTGCTATCCACCGGCCTTGAAAAGATAAATGGAATATTTCTTTTAAGAATTTTTTTTGTCATGCTGATATGACCATAGTTAATTTTGTTTATACATCATAGTTAAGTTCTGTGAGTACATGAATACAACACACACACACACACACACACACACACACACACACACACACACACAAATTCTCATAGATATTCATCTCAGTGCACTACTGTTTTATTTGTGAGAAAGGTCTAACTATATAGCCTGGCTGTCCTGGACCTTGCTGTGTAGACCAGACCTGCCATAAGCTTATTGAGATCTGCCTGCCTCTGCCTCCTGAGTGCTAGGATTATAGATGTGTGCCATGAACTTGGTGTGCCCTGGTGGGCTTGTAAGGGAGGGGCCTCCCTTTTCTCAGGGAAAGGGATAAGAGGGTGGAAGAATAGGACCAAGGAGAAGAGGCGGGAGGGGGCTGTGATCTGTGATCGCGATGTAAAATGAATAAATTTAATTAAAAACAAAAAAAAATGTGTGTGCCATCACACCTAGCTACCATTTTTATTACTTTGTCTTTCTATTTTTTCTCTCTACATATATACAGTGACATACATAAATATGTGTGTATATGTGCATTTAAGCATTGTGTATGTGTATATGCATATATATGAATATAAATACATACACATGTTAGATAAACTGATTAGAGTAAAACTGATCCAGAGTCCTCGGTTTCACTGGATGTCTGCTCATGTAGACAAGGGGGGGCTCCTCCCCCTATATATGTAGAGCCATTCTTCATTCTTATGTTTTGTTTTAAGATTTTAAGTCAACTTCAGTAATTTCTTTGCATAGTCAGGGTTTTTTGTTGTTGTTGTTGTTGTTGTTGTTTTGGTTTTGGTTTTTGGTTTTTTTGAAACCAGGTTTGTCTGTGTAGCCTTGGCTGTCCTGGACTCCCTTTGTAGACCAAGTTGGCCTTGAACTCACAGCGATCCACCTGCCTCTGCCTCCCCAGTGCTGGGATTAAAGGCATGCGCCACCACACCTGGCCTCACAGTCAGCTTTTACTATGATCATGCAAGGCATTATAAGAAGAAAGGAGCAAAAAGGGAAAGGAGAAGGAGGAGGAATAGGGGAGGAGGCAAAAAGAGAATTAAAACAACACTGGGCTGAAGAAACAGCTCAGTGAGTTCAGTGCTGCAGGTGTGATCCCTAGCAGCCACGGAAAAAGCCCAGGAGATGACTGTAGGTGTTGGTCCTACAGAAAGAACTACAGGCAACTAAGGAAAGCGGACAGCATCAAACAGCCTTCCCCAGGGACGCGCACACCCATTGGCTCGCCAGTACCAAAAGGTCAGCCCTGAAAACACACACATAAGTAGCATTATTACCAGCGGAGCAGGTTGTATATGGTAGGGGAAAATATGTAATGATAGTTAATGAAAGACCAGGCCGTGAATTTAAAGAGATCAAGGGGAGGTATATGGGAATCTTAGGAGGGGCAAGGAAAGGGAAGGGAGAGACGATATTGTTATTAATCTCAAAATAAAAGAAATATTATTTAAAAGCCAGATGCGTTGGGCATGTACCTGCAATCTCAGTGCTATGGAGGCAGAGACAGGGAGAATCCCCGCTCCCACGCCCGCTAAGCCCCTGAAGAGTTAAGTGGGGAAGTGGATGGCAGTGCAGAAGGCAGAGGCTGACTGGAAGTGTAGAGCAAGGGAGAGGGGACAGCATGGTCTGGTGCTTTGTCAAATTCAGATGTTAATTTCCTTCTCATTTCTTTTTAATTTTTCATTCGTTTTCTTTGCATCCTGATTGTAGCCCTTCCTCCCTCATTGCCTCCTGATCCCACCCTCCCTTCCTCATCCCCCTCCCTCCCTCCCTCCCTCCCTTCCTCCTTTAGTACTCAGTAAGGGAAGCCCGCCTCCCCTAACAGTCTGTTAAGCCTCATCTGGACTGCCTGTGTCTTCTTCCTCTGTGGCCTGGCGAGGCCACCCCACCAGGGTGATCAGTGTGTGTGGGCTAGAGTTCACCTTAGAAGTGTCTCTACTCCCCATATTATGGGACCCACAAGGAGACTGCGCTGCCTATCTACTGCATCTGAGCAGAGGGTCTAGGTCCTCACCATGCATGGTCCTTGGTTGGTGCCTCAGCCCCTGCAGCACTCCCTCCTCTGGCCGGATTTGTTGGCTCATTCATCTCCTTGTGGCGCTCCTCACTCCTCCAGGTTCTTCTATTCCCTAACTCTTCCACGAGGCTCCCTGCCCTTCACCCGGAAGTTTGGCTGTGTGCCTCAGCATCTGATTGGCTCCCCTGCTGGGTGGAGTCTTTCAGAGGACCTCTATGGTAGGCTCCCTTCCTGTTCCTTGTGTCAATTGCTTTCATTGTCTATTCTATTTGTCTTTCTGAATGAGAATTAGGCATTCTCCCTAGGGTCCTCCTTGTTATTTATTTTCTTTATGTCTGTGTATTGTAGTGTGGTTATTCTGTATTATTTGGCTAATATCTGCATATAAGTGAGTATATACCATGTGTGTCAAGTTACAGCGCATGCTGGCAAGGATGTTGAGAAAGGGGAACACTCCTCCGCTGCTGGTGGGAATGCAAACTTGTAAAGCCACATTGGAAATCAATCTGGTGCTTTCTCAGATAATTGGGAATAGTTCTTCCTCGGACCCAGCCATACCACTCCTAGGCATATATCCAAAAGATGCTCCACCACACGACAAGGATGTTTAGTCAACTATGTTCATAGCAGCTTTATTTGTAATAGCCAGAATCTGGAAGCAACCTAGATATTCCTCAGCCAAAGAATGGATAAAGAAACCGTGGCACATTTACACAATGGAATACTATTCAGCTATTAACAACAAGGAAATCTTGAAATTTGCAGGCAAATGGCAAGAACGAGAAATGATCATCCTGAGTGAGGTAACCCAGGCCCAGAAAGATAGATGTTAATTTCTTGCCTCCCCCACCCCCACCCCTGGATTCGTACTGTTCTACAAGCAGCCCTCCATATATACCAAAATGATACTGTGTAAACTTGCCTCCAAAATTATCCCCGATTGGCTAAACATAGTTGCCTACACACCTGGGCAGGGCAGAAGTTAGGTAGGCATGATCAAGGTTTGTAAGCTTGGAGAAAGTAGCGGATCACAGGGAGGAGAGGAAGGCAGTGGGACCACCAAGGGTTAGCATAGAGAGGACCACATGGCCGGATAGATGGTGTTAGGGAAAAGCAGCGCAGATGAAGAGCAGAAGCAAGTGTTTATGGAATCATGGATGGGAAGCAGCCTATATAAGAATGGTTAAGGCAAATGGCATGGGATGTGGGCCTGGGAGGTAACAAGGTAGTTCAGGGGTTACTAGCTGCCTGGCCCCAGGTAAAATAAAGCTTATCTGAAATTTATCAGTGCTTGTGTCTTTTATTGTTTGGTAGGAGGTTAAAAAAAATTGAGGTAATAATTACAGGATTTTAAACATACATTATTAACCATTTATATTTACTACAACAGATAAATACCACCGTGAACTCAGGAAGAGCCATAGTGAAACCTCCTATTTTATAAGCTTTCTTGGAAATGCAGGAACTTCCATCATTTTTGCCTGATCACGCTCCCTGGAGTTCATTTTGGAATCAATTAATATCGCTTTATACAAAGTCATGGTTGTTTTGTTTGGGGATGACTAACATCGGAACCATTTTATCACCCGTCTAGACAGCAGCCCATGGTCAGTAAGCCGGAGATCTTCCCGAGTGACTGCTGCACAGCATGGCTGCAGTTAGTGTCTTCGGGATGGCGTTTATAGAACTGCTGATTTTCATAGGAGCTGCCTGGGATTCCTCCCCGAATGAGCGGCTGCTGCTCTAGATGAGCCTTGCCCAGATTTGACCAGCTCACGTTAAAATACAGAAGCACGGGTTGAATAAGAATAAAACTGAGGGGAGCTAAAGGCTAGTGGGTAGCGTTTTGTTGTTGCGATAGCAGATACAGTTAATCTTACATTTCTCAGTGCAATCTCCTGGTCTGATATATCTGTTATGAGTGCTTTGTTATAGGCAAGAGGTGATCACGTGACACATTAAGTCTAATTTGCTGTACAGATCAGATCATGGCAAACAAATTAGCCCTTGTTCTCCAGATTACTGGTGACCTTTCACTAAATACATGGATTGGCATGAAGGGCTTGTACTTTACACTTTTTATTAATTAGTAGCATTAAATATAGTTAATTAGAGTTACCCTAGATGGGGTGACAGTGTTCTCCCCAAAGTAGCTGACAGCCAAACAAAAAGCCTACTTCAAGGCATGTTGTGTCCTCCCCCTTAGTTTTGTAGGCCTGGGTGGTCCAAGAGATCCCTCCAAACATTATAGCTAATAGTCATGGCTCCTGGTTCCTGTCCAAACTTGATTGACAATGGCCAAGTTTAAATGCTAATGTAGTTACATTTGGAAGCTGAGAAAGAAATAGAAAGTGGTGACTGGGTCAGTATATCCGATAGAGCTGGAAATACAGCATTGAGAGGAGTGGAGCGTAAAGAAACAGGTGACTCATGCCAGAGAACTCTAGCATTCCTCAGAAGTTGCCCACCACATTCCAGGGCTAATGCCTGCCTCAGACCATGCCAGCTTTGAATCCCCATGACCTCATACTCAGAGCTGTAAAAGGGCAGCAACTGTTGTAAGTAAAGGAAACACATGGAATGCAATCTCAGAACCAAATGTGGTATCACATGTGCCTTGCAATGAGACATCTGAACAGGTGCCAGTGCGGCTGACTCCAGGAACACCAGTCAGCAGGGCTCTCAGCTGAGACCCTGAGGTACTCGAGCACAGCGTGACAGGCAGGCAAGAGTCACAGCTGTCACTTGAAGCTTCACGCCATGGCTTCTCCCTGATTGACAGGGCTCTGAGTGATGCCTTGTGGGTCTGCTGTCGTGTGGCATGTTCACGTCCCTTCTGTTGTGAGTGCTTTACAAAGATGATCTGGCTAACTTTCATGAAGATGACCTGCAAGACACCAAACAAGTAGCAGCTGCTTTCTGTCAGCTCAAGAGAAAGTAATACTTGAGCAGTGAAGAGCAGGGTGACTCTGATACAACCCAAATGTGACTGAAGTTGAGAAGGTCATCATGAATCCACTTCATTGAGTAATCTTTTATGTTAAGGACCAAGTTAAGTTCTGAGCTTGGAAGAACAAATCAGATAAAGCTTGACACTGTGACACTGCCACACTGTACAGGAAATATATACGCTCAAAAACTGCATAAGAAGAGGTATACAAAAGGCAGAGTGAAACACATAGGAACTGGGAAGACAGCCTTTGGTTGTAATCTCTGCCTTTAGTTTGGAGTGGGGTTGTGAATTTTCTCTATGGCTGCCGCGTGTGTTCCGGTGAGATAGGAAGGAAGAAGAGACTTCTGGCATCAAGAGTGGTTAGAATTCTCATGTTGGTTTTGACCTTTGCGTCAAGTATTGTATCATGTTTACTGGATCTGTTCTTCATGTGTCGTGTTTAATGATTAGAATATGTCCCACCATCTCCTTGCATGCCTAGCATGAAGTCAATTTGATCACAATGTGAGCCTTTCAGTGTTATGAATTCAAGGGTCTTTTGAGCTTATATGCATAGCATTCTCTTCTTATGCTTTTTCTAGCTTTTGGTGTCAGTAATACTGTGGATGAATGTGGAAGCATCCTTTCTTTCTCATTCATAGAACTGCTGGAGGCACACTGATGTTAGTTCTTCTCCACAGTCTGGTCTTGGTCTTGGTCCATGGTCTTGGTGTGTCTTTGGTTTGGGTTTTATCATGGCTTTAGTCACACCACTCCCTGAATCCGCCTTTTGTAGAAGCTCTTCGTTGAAATTTGGTAGGGCATATGTATCTACAAACTCTTCCATTTCCTGCAAATTATTTGAATTTTCAAGATAATCTTTAATAATTTTGTAGCTTTGGGTAATATTTGCTCTTCTACCTGCCATTTGTTTCTCATAATATAATTATGAATTTGGGTCTCTTTTTCCTTCCCTTTGGCTAGCCTAGATAAGAGGTTGTCTATCTTGAATGTTCTTTAGTCCTCAAACAGGATTGTGTAGCTGGGACAATATGCCAATTATAATTTGAATTTCTGAGCTGGCCATGACTGTGTGTGTGTGTGTGCGTGTATGTGTGTGTGTGTGCGCGCACACATGCACATGTGCACATGCATGCACATGTCTGTCTGTGTATCTTTCTCTACCTCATTTTGTTGTTGTGTTTTGTGTTTTTAAACAGGGTCTCTCACTCAACTTGGAACTTGTTGACACAGACAGACTGTCTGGCTAGTGAGCCCCCATGACATCCCCCATCCCAGTTTGATTAGCAGTACCAGGATTACAAGCATGTGCTACTATACCCATGTTTTACATAGGTGTTAGAAATCCTCACTTGGGACCTCTTGCTTTTACATCAAGCAGTCTAACCATTGAGCTGTCTCCCCAGCCCTAGACAAAAATCTTATGAAAAGAAAACACTGTAGGGAATAATTTGACAACTGCTTTTACCACCACTCTATGCCCCAAGACCCAAATATATCATGTCAGTCATGTATTAAACAATCTCATCCTTGTATGTCTACAAAGATGCTATTTCCAAGTAAACTTGCATTCTTAGATGCTGGGAATTAGAACAGTTTTGTTTGGAGGAGACCACAATTCACCCTATCATGAATGTGACCAGCAGAAGTGACATTAGGATGTGAGCATCACCTACAACTGAAAATGTTCTCACACACGCATCCATCATGGTCACAATTATTATTTTTTCTTCTTCTTTATACAGTTTCTCTTTAGAACAGGGCTGGCGAGCTACCATAGTCCACAGCCTTTATCTTGGTGTCAAACAGATTAGAGACATCTAATGATGGTGGTTGGTTCTGATCATGTGCTGTGTGAGTTCATATGTAACAAGAAGACCAGATCTACCCAGGTACATAAATGTACACATATAAAATTCTACACAGTGGAAATTGTGCAGAAAGGCCGATAAAAGGCTTCACATTCACGGATGCCCCCATAGGGTCTAGATTAAGGTTTACAGCTTTGATGGTCAATGTTATCTCGACAGTATGTCTTGTGCCCATAGTTTCGCCTGCTCTATCACACTTGTATGTGCAGAACTTGTAAAATGATGCCTTGATTTATGTTTACATTGTGAGGCGATTGGATCAAGTTCATTATTCATCTTTTATCTCATCTTACCACACATAGTTATATTCCAAGGGCTCAGAAAATGCACATACATTTTAAATATCCCCCTTCCCTGTTCTGTTTTTTAGTTAGGATATATTTGTTGAAGAAATTCTTTAGGACGTGAAAACCTATACGAAAGAAAAAACAAACAAACAAACTAATGACATATAATTCAATTCAATTACCTAAATCTCACTTGCTTTGTTTAACTTTTAGAATATAGTTTCTTTAGTCTTTGGACATATACAGAGTATAGTGGCTTGAATTTTGTCTCTAAAAAAGGCTGAAATCTATTTTCATCATGATGGTGGGACCTTTAAGAGTCAATTTGGTCAAAATGGACTAAGATATATAGTGTTTCCATTTTTGGTTTTGCACAAAGCTATAGTAGATTGGACCAAGAGGCAGTGAACCGTAGCCTGTAGGCCAATCAGGTGAATCTACCCCAGGATTTGGTTTTATGGGTCGCATTCCTTTAGGCTTAGGCCCTTCCTTCCTTCCTTCCTTCCTTCCTTCCTTCCTTCCCTCCCTCTCTCCTTCTTTCCTTCCTTCCCTTTCTCATTCCTTGCTTCCCTCTCTCCTTCCTTCTTTCCTTCCTTCCCTCCCTTTCTTCCTCTCTCTCTCCTTCCTTCTTTCTTTCCTTCTTTCCCTCTATCTCTTCCTTCCTTCCTTCCTTCCTTCCTTCCTTCCTTCCTTCCTTCCTTCCTCCCTCCCTCTCTCCCTTTCTTCTTCTTTCCACCATTTGCTTTCTTTCCTTCCACTTTTCTAGAAGACAGTGGGTTGTATGACACGACAACAAAATACCCGAACCCCTTCTATCCCTGACTTCCTTCATTCTCTTCTTGCTTCCTCCCTTCCTGCCTCTTTTCTTTGTATGGCTCTGGGAACTGAATCTAAGGCTTCTTGCATGCTAGATAAAGTCTTTACTGTAGCTCTCTTTCTTTTAACTCTACTTTATTTGGGGTGTTTAGCCCTCAACCTCCCTTCCAACCTCCCAACTCTATGTAGGAGAAAGAAGGTTAGTAGAGAGAGGGGCCCCCTTTACTTCTCCTTGTTATTTAGTGTCAGTTGGGTCAATATGGGCTATTCCTGTTTCTGTCTACAGCAGACACAGCCAGCAGTCTCCTCCTAGCTGCCGAGCCCTGAAGCGTTGCTCTCCATCTGTCTGCTCCAAACTGCGATACTGTCCATCTCTGGTCCCTTCAAACTGCTACAAACCACAGGCCAACTCCACACACCACACCACACTCTCTCTGTGCTCTTATTTATAATCTCAGAGCCCTAAACCATGCCCCTCTCTGTGCTGCCCGAGGAAGGCCATTACCAACTGGCAAAAGCCATGCCCCTCATGAGACAATTAACAGGTGTGGACAAGCTAAAGCTCAAACTAAAAATCCCACACCTGGGATTAGAACAAAAACATATTTACATAACACAACTGAGTTTACAAAGAAAACAAAACTTCCATTACACTCTACCAGTGAGCTAGCTACAACTCCAGCCCATATGAATTATGTACTATAGGATATCTCTTCAGAAGTGCGCGCTGTAGCTCAGAATGGTCTCTCACTCACGGTGTAGGACAAATCTTGCCTAGAACTTGCTGCTGTCTTCCTGCTTCTACCCTCCCCCAAGTGCTGAGATTATATACATGAGCCACCAAATTGTTTCAAAAGTGAAATTATATCATATTTCTTGCATATTTGTGTGTGTGTGTGTATGTGTGTGTGTGTGTGTGTGTGTGTGTGTGTGTGTGTGTGTGTACATATATGTCTGGAGATCAGAGGACAACCATGGCTATTGTTCTATAAGTAGTAACCATATCTATATACACATATATGTTTATATGTCTTTGCTGAATTTTTTGACAACTTGACACAACATGGGAAGAGGGAGTATCAGTTGAGATAATGAATGGTTCTATATTATTTTTCATGAGGCAAGTCTCTAGTGCATTTTCTTGTGCACTGTATTACTTATGCATTTAATGTGGTTGGGCCTAGCTTACTGTCATTGGTGCCACCTCTGGCCTGGTGGTACTGAATGCTATAAGAAGGCAGGGTAAGAAAGCCATGGGGGCAAATTAAGTCAGTAAGGAACACTCATCCATAGCCTCTGCATCAGCTTCTGCATCACTGCTTTTGATGATGGACTATAATATCAAAGTGTGAGTGATGTCACCCTTTGCTCCCCAAGTTGCTTATGGTCGTGATATTTCATCACAGCACTAGAAACCTTAGATATGACACTATCTGATATCCCTCACTGGCCTGGAACTTCCCCAAGTAGGCAAGGTTGGCTGGCCAGCAGGTCCAAAGGATCCAGCTCTCTCTGCCTCTCCATCTCTGGGGATGCAACCGTGTACCAACCACATCTAGCTTTTCTATGTGGGTTCTGGGGATTGGCTATGTCCCCGGGGTTATATGGCCATGTCTCCATGACTAGTACTTGGTAGACTGCAGCGTCCGTTATGTCATATTTCTTAATTGGTACTTTTTCTCAAAAGTATGAAATCTACTTATTTTATTATTGGTTCAATACTGATTTGGAAATCACTTTTTATAAGATCTACTACTTTGAAAATATAGAAAGACAGAAGCCTGATCCCTGAATTATTAACCAGAATTTCCTGAGAATCAATACTCCAGCACACTTTCCAGTAGAGGAGAGTGACCAAAGGCCATTAGTGCTTGAATAAGCTGAGTTCAGCTGGAGCCAATTTGACATTCAAGTGGTCTGATATTTAGAAATTCCAGCTGTTTATCTTGACAGGTGTGTACGTAATAACGTATGATTGTTTAAAGTGATATGGCTGCCTCCTGGTCTCTGCAGACCTATTTCCCTGTGCTACAACATATTAAAATGAGCTCAATGACCTTGGAGAAACAACTATCTTCAGAGCAGATGTTGGCACACCAATGACCCCCAATAAAATCAATGGTGACCAGGCGTTCTCTAATTCCAATACCATTAGTAACCTGTCCTTTTATTTTTGCCTGAACAACAACAAGACGCTATTCTTAATACTTCCTTGTGGCTTTGGATGCTGAATAGGAGGTCCTGTTTTCTCAGAACACAAAGACGGAGGTGTCTGGTTCACCATCTCAGGTTTTTAGGTCCAAACTCATTGCTATTGGGAGAGCTGCGCTTGGGAAACCGTGGTCTGAAGAATTAGCGCAGAACAAGGTTAATGGTGTTGGCTTCCTTCTGGAAGTGGCTTCCTATGGATGGCTGAGGTTATCTTAGCAACATTTCCTCCCTCAGTCTGCGGCACAGGATCTGCACAAGATCTGCCAAGGGCAAGTGGGCAGACAGAACTAGACGTTTGGTCGGATGGCCTGAGTAATTGGTGCGTGACTGATCCTCCTGAGGTCCAGGATGTGTTGAACTGCTTTGCAAGGCTGCTGCTGCAGCAGAGGAGGCAAATTGTACTTGGTCAAAGGAGGCAAGGTTCCAAATGCAGACCTGAGTCTTTTGAGCAGCAGTGTCTACTGGGGGAGACTCTAGTCCTGCTGAGGAAACTTCTAGTTCCTATCTTGGGTAGAGACAGCACCTCCAGTTCCTGAGTCATCACATCATATTTCCTGAGTCCCAGTAAGCCTTGATATGCTTACTTCCCTTCTCATTCTTAGGGTATAGAAAACATGTCTTAGGCGAGTTTTCTTCAAGGCAGCATATAGGAAGTCATCTGTTCCTTCCATCCTGAAAACTCATCCAGGTGTCTCGTAGCTGTATGCATAGCTCTCACTGGTGACTCTAAATTGTGACCAATCCTTGAGATCTCAAAAGTCACCAAGGAAACCAGGGTTGGTGACCATCATATGTGAGACAACAGATGCAAATATTGCCTTTACTTTGCATCTTTTTCAGCGTCTGCCGCTGTCCCTTGCTTTTCCGGTACCTTCTGAGTTCACTTACTCATCTCTGTTTACTGTTAGCACCCAAAACCTCTCTGTGAGGGCAAGCAGAGCATACAGTAGTTCCCCAAACATGTATGTCATTGCTGTAAGCAAGAGGAATCTAGGTCACTTTACTCAGGGTTCTACTTTGGTTTCTGTTACTGTGATGAAATGCTGACTACAACATTAGGAGAAAGGGCTCATTGCACATTGCAGTTTACAGTTAATTCATCACTGAAGGAAGCCAGGAGAAGAGCTGAAAGCTGCTTACGGGCTCCGCTGCAGCTTGCTCAGTTTGCATTCTACTGTAAGCCTGAAGCACGTGTTCAGAGGTGTCATTGAACACAGTGGGCTGGGCCTGCCCATAGCAACCATCAATCAAGACATGCCAGTCTGATGGAGACAGTTCCTCAGTTGAGGTCCCCTCTTTCCCTCTGTCCAGTGATGTCTTATTATTATTAGTTACATTTATTGACTTACTTGTGTGGCAGACAGAGACTTTTCCGAATCTCTTCTCCTCTTGCACCATGTGGGTCCTGGGCATTGAATTCAGGGTTTCAGTCTTGGCTGCAAGAACCTTTATCTTTTTGCTCTGACTGTGAGAAAAAGGGAAGACATCCGACCTTATATACCTAAAGATACAAGGTTAGTTAGTTCATGTCCCCAAAGAGACCTGCTGTCCTCTTGTTGGTTCTCGAAATGCAATCATCTTGCCAGGGAAGCTTTCATTATCTTTGGCTTGGACTAAGAAAATGGGCAAAGGGAGGAAGGGATGGGACGAGAAAGCAAGGGGTAACAGAGGTAGCTGATGTTCAAAGGCAGCCAAGGCTACATTGTCATGCACCTTGCAATGCACTAAAAGCATGGCAGGTGTCTCCTAAGCACACTCACTTATAAAGTGCATCTTATAAAGTACATCTTATCCAACACAGAAGAAAAATAATTCTCCGGGGCTTTAAAAGACATGGATGGCTTCATTCAAGAACTCAGAGATAAAGTGAACATTTCAATTTTTGGTGAATGACTTGTTTTGTTTGGGTTCACAAAGTCCATTTTCCCTCCAGACTGATGCTATTTTCATATAGAATCATCACACATCCAAGTGCAATTGCATAAATTGAGTCTGTATGCCTTACAGCAGTGTTTGTGTAGTAGCCTTTCAACTCAGAGACTGAGTTACTGGCCTTACCATAATCACAGGGGCTCAGCCACCTCCGCAAACAACCAGAACTCATTTTTTATCATCAAGAAATAAAATGACTGACCATCTGTGCTGCTGCAGTATAAGACTATGGAAAGGTAGAAAACCCGGAGAGGATAAGAAAACATAACTCACAGGCATCTACAAGTGATGCCTCCTGAATTTCACCAGTGTGGACTGCTTCCTTTCACATCTTCATCCTGTGTCTGTTCGGAATACCTATGTTGGAGCCATGTTTCCAAAGGACAGTTCATTCCCATATGGCATAGGGCAGAAGTTGTCTGCCATTCTGTTCCACTGGGAGTGAGTTGCAAAGGTAGTGTTTGAACTGACTCCTAGAGGGCTGGCATGATCTCTGTGTGAGGGGGCCATGGCAGTGATAACCCAAGGGGAAAGAGTCAGTGTGAATAGACAGGGAAGGATGAGTTTGGGAAACAGCAAGAAGCCTTTTATTGTTGAGGCATAGGGTCTCACCAGCCAGGCTGATGCTGTACAGGATACGGATGTAGAGGTTTGCTTTTGAAGATATTTTAATTAGGGAGAGCACAGCGGCGGGGTGGGGTGGGGGGACACCCAATATTAATATGGAGAGACATGATAGACAAATACAATGGTAGGTATAGATTGATAAAGTGATAAGTAGTTGATAAAAGGTAGCTGATGGATTGATGATAGGCTCATGAGATAGAATAGATGATATATAGTTAGATGATAGATAGATGAGATAGATATAGGTGATAGATTATATGCCAGAAGATGATAGATAGATTGTTGATGGATACATAGACAGGGGCATAAGATAAAGAGACAGCCCAAATTTAAAGCAGACGAGAGATGGGAGAAGGGGAGAAGATGGAAATGAGGGATGCTGTCTATTGCCATGATGAAGTGCCATGACCAAAAGCAACTTACAGAATAGTTTATTGTGGCTTACAGCCCTCGAGGGCTAGAGCCCAGAGTGGCCGGGAAGATGTGGCGTGCCATCAGGCACAGGAAGCTGGATGTCACATTGTTATCCACTCATAGGAAGCAGAATGAACAGAAAGTGGATCCAGGCTGGAAACCCTCAAAAGCCACCCCAGCGGCATTTCCTCCAACGGTGCCATGCCTCCTGAAGGCTTCAAAGTCTTCTCCAACAGCACTCCCAGCTCGACACTACACTTTCAGTCTGCGTGTCGCTGCCGATTGCCTTTGTTTGACTCTGTCATCATCGGGTGACATAGTTAGGGTTATTAGATATTTTGGATCATGTTGTTGGGGGGAAAAAAGAAGACATTTAAAAATAATTTTCTAGTCTACATTTGTAACCAGTTCAAAGTAAAGAGGGGAAAGTATTGGATTACATCATCTAATGTCCTCCAATGTATCTGAAGTCACAGGACCACAAGTCCTCACCATCTTCATCAGTGCCCAACTTCACCAACATCTTCTCCATCGTTGGTTTGACCAACAGCAGCCACACTGGCCTTTCTGGGTATATGCCAGTTGATATTGTCAACTTGATAGGACTAGAGATGCCTAGGAGGCATACTTCTAGGAGGTCATGTCTTGCAGGTGTTTCTGGGTAGGCTGGCTGAAATGAGAGGGCTAACTCTGAATGTGGGTGGTATAGTTCCATCAACTGGAGCTCAGGGCTGAATAGAGAAGAGATGGTGAGCTGAGCACCAGCCTTCCTCTTTCTCTCTGCTTCCTGACTGTGGACACCATGTGACCAGCTGCCACGTGGCCCTGCTGCCATACCCTCTGTGACATAATGAACCATATTTTTACACTGTGAGATAAAGTAAGCCCTTCCTCCTTGTATATGCTTTTGTCAGGATTTTTTTGTCATAACAACAAGAGCAGCAACCAGGGCACACTTGATGCTACCTAGAGCCTGCCACTCTCTATTACCTCTCACTGCAGATTGGCTTCCTCATCCTTTTCAGGACTTGCATTTGCCTCATAAAAGTCCTCCAGTGACACGGAAATTATAATAAGGGAATATTTTAAGAGATCCCTGCCAATATTTATAATTTTGGTCAATAGACAAGTTCCCCAAAAGCAACATGTTACAAAATTTGGGAGCCATAAATAATTTAATAGAAATATAGTTAGTTTCCACAGGTGGCTGTTTCAAATGACTATAAACTTGGTAGCAGCAGCAGTGCCCTCCTTCTCTCCACCACTAGAACCCTGTGTTAGTTACTGTTCTATTGCCACGAAGAGGCACAAATGACTGCGGCAGATCTTATGAAAGAGAGCGTTTGACTGGGGGCTTGCTTACAGTGCTAAAGGGTTGGTCCATGAGCTCCATAGGGCGAAGTAGATAAGCTCTTCGATGGAGCAGTGGGAGGGTTCACAGCATCATGTATGGGCAGCAGGCAGAGAGAGGGAAAGAAACACAGAGAGGGAGGGAGAGAGAGGGAGGGAGGGAAGAAGGGAGGGAGGGAGGGAGACAGACAGACAGACAGACAGACAGACAGACAGACAGATAAAGGTCCAGCATCGGATTTTGACATCTCAAAGCCAACCCTCCAGCAACACACTTCCTGCAACAAGGCCACACCTCATAATCTCTCTAGTGCTTCTTAGATTGTTCCACTCCCCGGTGACTAAGCACTGAAACCGATAGCTTATGGGGGCCATTTTCATTCAAACTACCCCAAACCTGGAAATCTCAAGCCAAGCCATATATAAGGCATCCTTCCCTTCAGTCAGTTTCTTCTTGTCCTCCTCCAGGGTTTGGTGGGTCCTGAAATGGCTTGTGGAAATGTCCCTCGTTTGTTCTACCTGTCTTCACACTATTATATTACCAGCATGTATTTGCATGTCCCTTTTCTAATAATAGTGTTTATATTGGACTCGAGGTTCCCTATAAAAAATACTCCTATTGTTCTTTACACAAGTTACTTTGCAAAAGTCATATTTTAAAATAGAGCCACATCCTGGAGTTGTGTGTAGTCGTGACTTTTAGAGGGTACTACATATTTACTGCAGTGCTCTGTTTAAAGTGTTGGCCCGAAACAAAACACCAGACCTAGGGATTTTAATTATAAATGAGACCACATATTTAAGGAAAATAACATACCAATTCCCTACAATTCATTCAGAAAATAGGACCAGAAAAAGAAAACTTCCCAACTTATTCTACGAAGCAAGCCAAGCCAGGGAAAGATGGCACATGAAAACTACGGAGAAGCAGTGTTCATTGAAATGCGTACACATGCCTATAACATACCGTTAGCAAATCAAATGCAATAAGGTACACTTTCAGGAATGCAATGTTGGTTCAATATTTGAAATTGATCCACGTGAACATTCATAACAGACTAAGGAAGGAAAAAAAATCACATTGAGTGATACAGAAAAAATATTTTACAAACTCTAACATTAATTTGTGAGGATGTCCTAATTTTTAAACTGAACTCACAGAATAAAGCCTACAGCGGAACGTTTTGTTATCAGGAGGGAAATCCATATATTACCTATGATTGGGAAAAATTTAACAGTAACTTCCCATCACACCCCTTCCAAATGTGAGCTTTTGTGTGGTGCAATGAACAAGAAAGGAAATGTGTCACTACCAGAAATGGATACAAGCCATCATCTTCATATGCAAATAGTATGATAATCTATATCCACAACTCCAGCAGCAGCAGCAGCAGCAGCAGCAGCAGCAGCAGCAGCAGCAGCAACAACAACAACACAACAAATCACGCCTGGAACAGCAAACACAGAAAGGCTGCAGGCTCTAAGGCAAATACACAAACGTCCTTTGCTTCAATACATAATGGTGACCATTGGGATTTGAAATGTACAGTATAAATGCCAGTTACCACAGTGCCACAAAACGACGTGCTTAGTGTTAGTCCATCAAAACGGATACAGGATCTACACACACCAATCTGTAAAGCATGGTTAAGAATAACCAAGGAATGTGCAAAGGAACTGTCAGTGTGTTTAGGGGTTGGGGAAAGTGGTGTCACTTCTTCTAAAGTTCTTCTTTAGCTTCAAAGTAATTCCCACTAAAATTCCACAAGACTAATTTGTATGTAATGAAAAGATGATGGTGTTAAATGACCAAAAGACCTAGACTAGTGCTTTCTAGGCTAACATGGGTGGGGGTGGGGCTCAGTTCGGATACCCAGCATGCCTATATAATCTGGGTGTGATGAGTGCCTATAGCCTGCCTCAGTGTCGCAGGGATGAGAGAAGAGGATTTCGTGGCTCACTCCCCTGTTGGTTCTGTTTATTAACAATTAAACTTTATTATACAACCCAACTAGCATACACAAGAAGGAAAAAAAGGTTAAAGGGACAGAAGAGTGAACCTTCCGGTATCCATTCCACGGGACGGGTCCTTAGGTGTCTATCTGTCCCGTGAGCTGGTCTGGTCCGGTTGCTCTCTCTGCACTCTCTTTGCCTCAACCTGTTGTTTTGTCTTCTCCCCACCTTTTCAGTCACATGTAAAGGGTGGTCTCCTTCTCCCTTCGAGGGTCAATTAGGAAAACAATAGCCACGGTGGGGTTCCCAGGTCGGCTTCCTGAATTCCAAGCCCAGGAAGGCTCCAGTCTGTCACAAGGTATTCATGGTGTGCCCCAAGGGTAAAGCCCGCCAAGATTGCTTCCACCTGTGACAAAGCTTAATCTTTCCCACACATCCCCCTTCTCTTTTAAGAAATTAAGAACTATATACACACATATACATATATACATACTCATCAGGTATCAAGTACATAACAAAGTTCTTTTATATTTGTTAACCTAAGGGAAAGTATTTCACTATTCTACCAAAGAGAGTCCTTTTTTTATGAGAAATTGCAATTATTAATCTATAAATGTGTTTTTAATTTTTAGACTAAAGCTTCTAGTAACACTGTGGCTATCTAGTCTTTAATCCCATCAGAGACCCAATGTCACACTGCCCAGTGACCTTAGTCAAATCAGTTAACTCCTCATTTCGTGACAGACCCTGTCTCAAAGTCTCAGAGACTAGGATGGGGAGTGAGTGAGGAAGACAACCGATGACCCCAGGCGCCCACACAGGGCCACGTGAGCTAGCACATGCACACGCACAGGCACACATGCATTCTGTAGGCTCCTATATTTGAGAGGCTACATTACCATACAGACATTAGAAGGTTTGAAAAGTCCTTCCAAAGATAAATAAAACAAAACACAAATGAAGTATGAGCATCAACAAAGCGAGTAGGGTGTTCTCGGGCTTCTGTACTGGATATTCTGTGGTGTCCCTCAAAGTCTGCTGAATGTCTCTACTGATCTCTGCTGAGGTTTGAATGAGAAATGTCCCCATAGGTGCGTGTGTGTTTGACTATTTGGTCCCCAGTCAGTAGCACTGTTGGGAAGAGCAAGGGACCTTTAACAGGTGGAGTCTTGCTGCAGGAAGTGTGTGTAGGAAGATGGGCTTTCAGACTTGCCTCCTTCTCCTGCTGCCATGCCCTCCCTGCCTGTTACCAGACCTTCACCAAGACAGGCTCCACCCCACGGACCTGTCAGACTAAACAAACCCTTTTTTCCCCCTAAGTCACCTATGTCGGGGTGTTTAGTCACAGCAACAGAAAAATAGCTAACAACTTAAAAATTTTTTTGTTTTTCCCTTTCTCTTCTTAGAAACTATCCCACTCATTCCTTATCCCTTGCCTGCTCTCTTTCTTTCTGTTTCTTTCTTTCTTTCTTTCTTTCTTTCTTTTTTTCTTCCTCTTTCCTTTCAAGATAAGGTTTCTCTGTATAGCCCTGGCTGTCTTGGAACTCACTCCGAACACTAGACTGGCCTTGAATCAGAGATCTGCCTGCCTCTGCCTCCCCTGTGCTGGGATTAAAGGTGTGCACCACCACCACCACCAAACCCTCCTTTTTTTCTTTTTCTTTTTTCTTTTTATTAATTTATTCTTGTTACATCTCAATGGTTATCCCATCCCTTGTATCCTCCCATTCCTCCCTCCCTTCCATTTTCCCCTTACTCCCCTTCCCTATGACTGTGACTGAGGGGGACTTCCTCCCCCTTTATATGCTCATAGGGTATCAAGTCTCTTCTTGGTAGCCTGCTATCCTTCCTCTGAGTGCCACCAGGTCTCCCCCTCCAGGGTTAAGGACAGGACATTCTTCACAGTTAAGTGGAGAGTAGGGTATGACTTTCACACGTACTCTGGTGCCTCATAGTTTTCCTTTTCCTTTTTCAAATTCATGGCCTCTTTGCTTTTAATTTCTGTTCTTCCTCCCCTCTCTCTTCTCACCCTCTCCTTTCCTCCCTCCCTCTTTCCCTCTCCCTCTGTGAGTGTATACCTAAAATGTATAGATATAGTCTGCTCAGTCTTTTTAATGTCACTTGTATGTGTATGTTTCAGGTTTCAGACAAGCTCACTTCTGACCTACAATAGCCTTCCTTAGTAGCAATGAAAGACTCAAACATGTCTCAATTTCTTAACACCAAATAAGAAGACTTCATTTTCTTCTATCAACTTGTTGATCATTTTTCCATCCAACCTTTCCAAGAGAACACAGCATTCCTGAGTTCGGAGCAATTTTGAGCATCTCACAGAGTATTCATTTCACAACATTTAGCTCATTTTTGGCCTATGTCTTATATACATAAGTTATGTACATGAATCCAGGCTTCACATATGCTTGGCAAGTGCTCTGTCAAGAAGACACATCCCCATTATATTCTCACTAAGCACATTTTAATCTATTTTAGATGTATATTTCTGGGTATGTGGAGGTTAGCGGGCAACCTTGAAGAGGTATATCTTTATTTTTTTCTCTCCTTCTACTGTGCATGTTCCAGTCTCAGGTCATCAGGCTTAGCAACAAGCATTGTTACCTACTGATCCACCACACTTATATCTCCGTCCTTTTTGTTTTGAAATTTTTATTTATGTTAATTTCATGTATAATGCGTGGTTTGCCTATATATATATATATATATATATATATATATATGCGCACCAGGTACATACCTGGTGTCTGTGGAGGTCACAAGAAAGTATTGGAGTCCTGGAATTGGAGTCACAGACAGTTGTGATAGACCATTTGGGTGCTGGGCATTGAACCTGGGTCTTCTGCAAGAGCCCCAAATACTCTTAGCCTCGAGCCGTCTCTCCACCCTGACTCCACCCCAAGGCTCACTCAACTTTGTCTTTTATAAATCCTTGCAAAAATTCATTGTGCCACTTGCAAATCCTTAAAAAGAAAAGTCCATTGATAGAGCCCGTGCCCATTTTATGGTGGGAAAGGGAAAACCCTGCACAATTCGATTCTATTAAATTATACAGACAGTCTCACTTGTGTCTTAATTTCTAAGCACATATGATAGCTCAGCCCTGTGAGATTAATTTTACATGAGCGAGGCAATTGATGTCAAAGGAGGAGAAAAAAAAATCAACATGGACGTCACTTCTGATTTGGACACATGTATTTCCTTGGGCCTGTGGGCATCAAAGCCTCCCCGGCAAGCTTTGATGCTCCACTTCCTCACTAATGAAGATCTTCAAACTCTGCTTGTTCACACATCCAGTCTCCCTCAGAAGATGTGAACGAATGTCAATTGCTTTCTGTCCCACTTCATCACACAAGATGTCTGACAGCAAACAGCTTTAATGAACGCCACGTGAGCTCTCGGGCTCAGGTTCTCGGCTCTCTCCCTCTCTTGGCTCAGGGCCCAAATGAGCATTGCCTGGATGGTGTGGATGCAATGGAGCCCGTTGAGCAGATGTAATCACAGGCTACCCTCCATTTAGCAGTCAATCAATGTAGCTGACACTAAGTCCTCTGGGCTAGATGTGCACGGAGGTGTGAGCGTTCTTGACTGTCTGTGAAATTCCTATCATGTTGATCTGTTTTCTAAACACGTGCAGGGGTTATGTTTCTGAGCTTACCACATAAATCTTTTGTAAAGCCCCACTACATATGAAAATCAAAGTCTCAAGTGTCAAGAGTAGGGCTGTTCGGGAGCCCAGAATTCGAGAAAAGAAGCCATGCTGGAGTATGGAGCCCGTGGCCCACGGTGGGCAGGTGCTGTTGAGCCTGTAGGCATAGGTTTGTAGAACTCCAGGCTGCTGTGCTTGCTCTGTGTGGCCTAGGGCTGCCTTTTGGGGTACAGGTAGTGCTAAAGAGATCTTCAGCTGTCAATCTTCCTCCCCCGCCACGACAGCTGCAGCTAGCTGCAGCTGATGGTGTCATAGGCTTAACCCACACTACTCAAAGTAACTGGAGAGAAGCCCTTATTGGGTCTAGTGTACCCTGGGGGAGATGTCATAGGAACATGGTGCTTATCCAGACTGAGAAGGGGTTTGGGGGCCAATCACAGCCTTGCCGATCAGCACTAGTCACGTTGTTACTCTACAGAGGCAGTGCTTTCTGTCTCTCTCTGGCTACATAGTTAATGGTTCGATGAGGCTCCTGATGGCTAAATCTCTGGTTAAAAAAAAAAGTTTCAAGCAGCCTTGCTTATGGGTGGACCTTTGGGATGTTTGGATGGCTCTCTCATGGAATGTTCTAGAAGGCTGATGCTCACATGAGAGCAGCACAACTGGCTGTTAGATTCATAGACTGACTGAAGGCATTGCATGTAGCAATGACTGCTCGTTAAGGGGTCAAATGGTCCCATCCCCGAGTCTTTGCTTGTTTAGAAGAAAATGCACCCTGGATGGTATGTTTGTGCTATACCTAGAAAAACTTGTCATAAACACTAACAATGATTTCTAACGAACTTTTAAACAGCACATAACATCAGACTGATTCCCAGAAAAGGATGAGTCCTCTTACCTGTCTCAATTCCAGGCTTCTTTCCCAAGCCAGAGATCTGCCCTCCACATGGACAGTTCCTCCTTTCTAATCTCTGATAGTGTTTGTGCCCCGCCCCCCGTGCGCCCTCCCTCTGCCCCCCCCCCCAACCCCTAGAACCATCTTGCACTCTGTCTTAAGCAAGGATATCAAGAAGACTCCAAACCTTGTTCTGTACCTTAGGATTTTGGTATTCAGAATGAGGCCTTTCAGGTGAGATACCTCTCTGAGAGACTGCTGGAGCTGTAGGTCCCTGTGTCCCAGACAGGGCCATTATTAAATCAGGACCACCTCTGCAATAGCCTCTTGTCACTGAGGTCACCATCTTGGCCTTTTAAACTTTCGGTTTGCAACTCTGCGCTGTAAAGGAGGTTCCGTTTTACCCGTAACCAATTACCGATTAATTTCCATTTGCTCTCATCTTAGCAGCACAGTGAGTTCTAGTCACCTGTCTCCCTATGTGCTCGCTAAGAGGCCTTCATGGTGCTTTTGAAACATTGATGTTCACCTCAGCAACATAGCTCCTCCAACAAGGCCCTATTCTTGAGACCCCTTGATCATCCCAAACAGTTCATCAGCTGGGGGCAAAGCTCACATACATATGAGCTCTGCAAGGGAGGCAGGATTCTCAAAGCACCACAGATCATTTGAGGTGGGAAAACTCATGATAAATCTGGGCCACCTCTTCTGGTGGCAGCCCTTATAGAAGGACATAGGAGGAGGTAGCTCTTGCGTTTTGCCAGCTTGCCCCTCACTCTTGTTGGCAAGTTCATCTGTCTGGACAGTGAGGCACTCCTTCGCTGATATTAGAACTTACTTTTTAATGATTCCAATGTATAATGAAGACCAACAGTTCTCCAGGATTTCCCTGGGACTCCAGATACTGCTAAGGCATACAGTCTTATAAACATAACAACTACTACCATATTCTTGGCCTTTCCACTGGGAAACAGCCATTGTTGGACTACCTGGGACACACACACACATAAACACACGCACACGCACACACCATACTTCTATATGTATTATGAGTGCATATGTATATATGCATACATTATATCAATTCTGTTCCTTTAAAGATCCTTAAAGTCGGGCTGGAGAGATGGCTCAGACGTTAAGAGCACTGACTGCTCATCCAGAGGTCCTGAGTTCAATTCCCAGCACCCACATGGTGGCTCACAACCATCTATATTTGCAGAGGCTTCTGGGTTCCTTGGTTAAGCATTACTACAGTGTTCCCAACGGCTGCAATTATTCTCCTGCCTATATCCACAGTCCCCATGTGTAATTCTGTGGTCCACTGTACTGAGAAGTAAAAACTGTTTTTCTACCTTCTAAGTCTGGCCTTGGGCTCTGCCTTTCTCTGTGGCTGATGGAATAACAGTGAGAACATCTATTATTGGCTGTTAACTCCTCTTATGAACCCCTGAGTTGTTAGTGGGATAATAAGGAAGAGGGTCTCCCCAAAGATGAAGACTCACATCGAGCGGTCACAGTGTACCCCAGCTTAGACCATGTGGGCTGTCAGTCCCTCGGGGGAGCCCTCAGCTGGGCATGTAGATCCAATGAGTGGGCCTGGCTGATTGCAACTAGACCATGGCTGTGTTCTACCCAAACAGCTTGTGGTGGTTTCTTTTCTGTTGCTGTGGTGGGCTAGCCTGACAAATGGCCACTTGGGGGAGAAAGGATTTACCTTAGCTCACTACTCTAGTTACAGCCCATTACTGAGGGATGTGAAAGTGGGGGGGTGGAGGGGGGAGAGGGGGGACGGGGGCAGGTATTTGAAGTGGCTGGTCACAGTCGCAGGCAAGAGCAGAGAGAAATGAAGGCCTCGGCGGCGCTTCCTGCTCAGCTAGCCGTCTCTACTCCTAGTTCATCCAAAACCTCAACCCAGGGCATGGAGCTGCCACTTTCAAGCTGGGCTTCCCACATCAACAGAGGCAACCAAGAAGATCCCTCACTGCCCTTTCGCAGGCCAGCCTGATCTAGGCAGCCCCACCCCCGCCCCAGATTCTCTTCCCAGCTGAGTCTAGGATGTGTCAAGTTGACGAAACAGATGGGCACAGAGCTCAAACAACCACAGACGCTGCAAATGACTCTTCACCGGGTTTTGATGAGTTCTTCATTGTGTCGGTGAGCCCAGCTTGTTCAGAAACACCTTGTGTTGCTGTTACTCCATTAAGTCTTCACTCTTTTTACTCTCTTCTAGTAACACAGGCACATTCAGGCCATTCATTGGTGAGCGAGCATGTCTCCTGGGCTATTCTGCCTTGCCTGCCAGCTCTTTGCCTACCCCTTCACTCATCTTATCTCGTTCTCTGTCTCTGACTTCATCAATCCTGTCTTTTTACCGAATATCCCTTTCCACCCATACAAAGCTTTCAAGTGAAGAACTCTTTTCAATGCTAGACATCCATTTAATTTTTCATAACAGGGCCCAGACTTCAGGGAATAGCCTTCATCTTTCTTAACCTCTTTTAACAACCTGCATGAGGGCGGTAACTCGGTGGTATAGCCCTTGCCTAACTCGTGCGAGGCCCTTCAGGGGGTGTGCGGGGGAGGGGTGGCAGGAGAGAGGATATAGTTGCCTAGGTTGTTCATTGTAGCCATTAGAAGATTATCTATTGACCTGTGTATATTAGTTTGCCCTGGGTTGACTTTTTTTAATGTAATTTTTTTTTCCTTTGCATCTCTTGCGATTTTTAAATCTTGAGCTGGTATTTTCAATTATAAGTGTAGAGACTATTATTTTTATTTCCTAATCTCTCTGAGAGAACGATGGGGGAAAATTCATTTTGGAATCAATGAATACTAAGAGAGAGCCCAGGACATCAGCATTCCAGTTGGGCTCTCACCAAGAGCCTTCCAAGCCTACCCTGAGGCTTCCCAGCTGACACAAGCTGCTCTCCACTGGCTTGTGAGGTATCAGAGTTTACAGTTTAATTATCTCTGAGGACTTGGCAAAGTACAAAATGTAGGAAGAAGAGCTGCACTGTGCTCAGGACCAACATCTTCCCAAGTTAAGGACATCTGAGCCCCGAGCTTCTATTAATTTCCTTGGAGTTGTGGAAATGGTGGTGATCAATGTTCAGTCAACTTCTCCAGTGGACATTTGGAATCAGCAAGGGAAATGACTTAGACACCAGAGGAGCAGAGAAGAAGCACTGGGTCACAGGCAGATTGGATTTTACAATGAGAGAGGAGCTCTTTGGATCTCTCTCTCTCTCTCTCTCTCTCTCTCTCTCTCTCTCTCTCTCTTTCTCTCCCTCCCTCCCTCCCTCCGTCATTTCTCCCTTCTTTTTTAAAAGCCATACAAACAAACAAAAGCTTCAAGCTACATATTAATTTTCAGAAAATCCTCCCTATGGCTCATTTGATTTGACTTTATTTTTTCCTATGATCTGTTTCATCCAGGTCATGAAGCTTGTGTAAATAAATGTTAAAATATACTATTTACAACAACAATAAACTAAAGTTGACATGTTCTTTGAATTGTATTAAACTGGTCATAAAGTTCCAACAGTATACCAATGAACAGAAAGTTTTGAGATATCCAATATTCATCTTATAAAATAAACCAGAATCTAAAGCATACATCACAACACACACACATGCACACACACACACTTTTTTCTCTCTTAAATATAACTTCGCCTCAACCTTTTTTTTTTTTGCTAAAATATTCATACACCAAAATAAGGAACCACTATCAGAAGTGTCATTTCTTCTAAAATAGGCAGAAATAAAATAATATGTAATAAGGTAAAAGTTGGCAGTACTCATTGGTAAACAGCAGATCCCCACAACTTTTTCTTTCAAATTAACTATCCTGTTTACAAGAAGAGGCAGGCCATTTCTCAGGACAGTCCACCAGATTCGGGGAGTCAGGGATGGGGGTGTGGGACAAGGAAAGCAACCTGTTTGCTATGTGTGTGTTAAAATGCTGCACACGCAGTTACCAAGAGGAGTTGCCTCCTGCAGAATTCCCTCAGGTCCCAACCAGCAGCTGTCTCTGTTCTCACACTCCAGAAGGAGAATTCACACCAGTTCCAGGAAGCAAGCGAGGTTTATTTCTAGCAGCTAGAAGCCAACTGCAGGGGACCGTGTAGAGCCAAGGGAGTGGCTGAAACTAGGCCACAGAGGCCAAGGGCTGCCTCTGGGGTCTGGACTCTCCACCTAGTGTTTCTCCTAGCGCTGCCTTCCCTGGAGGAAGTTGGACTCATCATCTCCTCAATGCAATAGGCGGAGGCTTTCTCCGAAGCTGTCT
This sequence comes from Acomys minous, assembly GCF_964271855.1. Taxonomy (NCBI): domain Eukaryota; kingdom Metazoa; phylum Chordata; class Mammalia; order Rodentia; family Muridae; genus Acomys; species Acomys minous. Next base: position 11,855,071 of record NC_140495.1, on the reverse strand, counting down.
GTACTGACGGCTCAGGCTGTTAGAATGACATCCATCAGCTGAAATAAGATGGACAAATGTTCATCTGCCCATGACTTTGGGACATTATGAGGGAGACACTGCAGAGGTTGGGGTCCATGAGATCAAGAGCAGCCTGGGCTACAGAGGGAGACCCTGTCTCCAACAGAAGAGAAGGAAGGGAGAGGAGAAAGAGAAGGAAAAGGGTAGAGAGAGGAAGAGAGGAAGGGAGGGAGGGAGGGAAAGAGGGAAGAAAGGAGGGAAGGAAGGAGGGAAGAAAGACTCAACCATCTAGATTTGGAAAGAATTCAACCATCTGGATTTTGTAAAAATTACTTTTCACATTCATTGCACGTTTTTTTCCCCTTTTATTTTCAAATTTGTTTAATTCTTCTGTGTGTTAAAAGACTTTCTCCATTCTTCATTCTCATCTCCTCAGGATTAATCATGGGCCTAGTATTTGATACTTATTCTCTCCATGCATATTTTAGTGCATATTTTAAAATATGTGCCATGTATCCATATTTATGAGCGATTCTTAGAGTTACTCTGAATGTTTTCAAATTTATACAAGTATCACATTTTAAATATTCATCTTCTAGTTGCGTGTTTTATCACAGGCTTAGTTTTTTTTTTTTTTTGATAGTTTTCTGCACTAGTTGCAATCGCAGCTTTTGAAAATCATTGTTGTCACATTATATTTTGTTGTATGACTGTATTAATTTATCCATTTTCCTGCTAGCTGGCATTTGGCTTGGCTCCTTCACCCATTAAATATTCTTGCAAACATGCTACTACTACTACTACACACACACACACACACAAACACACACACACACACACACACACACACATACACACACACACAATTCACTCAAGAAAACTTTCTGTAGGTAGGGTTAGCATGTCCTGGGGGATGCTTATTTTGAACTCCATAAGCTGTTGTCTTCTTTCCCCAAAGAACAGTTCTAACTTACAATCCTCCCCCCCCCCATCCTGAGTGGGCGTCTGTCACCTAACATCCTCAGCTTGTGCTGTCCAAATTATCTGTGGCAAATGTGAAGATATGTGACTGAAAGTTTGCCCTTTCCCTCAGTGTTGGTGGCACCTATCATCACTATAGTTTGAAAGTCCTTTACAAGTCATGGCTGAAAATTAATCTATGTCACTGTGCTGATAGCAGGAAGCCCTCAGAGGTGACAGTTCATAAGGGCCCAGCCCTAGGGATTCATGGTGTCACCACAAGAATGGGCTGTTCACTTCAGGGATGATGAGCCTCTCGTGAAGAAGAGTTAGCCATCTTTCCCTCTCTCCTCCACTCTGTCAGCACATGGAGGGGATGCCTCCTCAAGGTCATCACAGCATGAAGGCCTTCTTGTTGATTTGCCAATATCCTTTACATATTTACATATTTTAGTAGATATACAGATATGGGTATATATGTATATACCCATACATATGTGTGTGTATGTGTATATATATATATATATATATATATATATATATATATATATATATATATGGTGTGTGTAAACATGTGTAGATACCGTACCTTCTAATCAATAGCTTCTCTTTATACCTTGCCATGGTGATGTTTTATAAATAAATTTTAAATTTCATGATGATCAAAACTTATTAAAATTCTTGTTTTACTGTTACTTCATGTGTTTTCTAGAACATCTAGTCATGCCCTGAGGTCATGAGGATACCATTACGGCTCTCCTGATATTTTATGCCTTTGCCTTTTTTTCATTTACGATTTACTTCATCTCAAGGGTATTCCCAGCTCCTATGTGAGGTAGAGGTATAATTATATTTTTCATAGAGAATTTTTCAATATTGTTTTATTCCTTTTAGAAAAAAATTTTTTTCCTCCAGTTTGTACTGAAACATTTCTCATATGTGTCTACTTCTAAATGCTGTGGTTTTGCTTGTTTGGATATATTACTTTGTTAATGTGTCGATACCGTGAAGCTGTGTGTGTGTGTGTGTGTGTGTGTGTGTGTGTGTGTGCGTGCGCGCGTGTGTTTCTAAGGATCAAACCAGGGCTTGGTGCTTGCTAGGCAAATGGTCTACCAATGACCTGCAACCCATCCCTACCATACAATCTTAGAAAGTGCCTCACATATTTAATAAAACATCTCCTCATCCTACTCCTAAGAATTCCTTCTCTCTCCCGATGACATCCCTTATGAATGTAGGGATACACTTTTGGAATTTCTTGGCAATGTGCCTCCAGTTAAGGTCTCAGCTCTAGGGGCGTGGCTCCAGCCGCAGCAGCAAATCATTTAAAATGTCAGTCAGGGTTCTGTGTCTGTGACTATGCTTGATGTTTCATTCGCTTTCAAGTGCTGTTACTTTTTCTTTTTCCGTCAAGTCTGTCATAATTAAGACATCGTAGTAATCTTTTCATTTAGCCTCAGTTTATCCTAAGAGACAGAGGAGATCCACTCTTCCCTGAAGTTTGGTGGTTCAGCTTACATATTGTAGAGCTATTGTGTCCAGGCAGTTCGCTACCCAGGGACCTGCCTCCTAGAGTCCCCTGCAGTGATATGTGTACTTATATGACTGCTCCTCAGCAGTATGAAAGAGCTCAATTAGAAAGCGTGATGCTTGGCACGAGGAAAGAGGAAATTCACTTTATTGTGAGAGGGAATTGATGCAGGAGCAATCAGGTAAGGGCATGGCTAGTTGCCGTGGGTGTGTTACAGAAAACCTGCAAGTGGTATCATTCATGGGAGGATCCAGGGGGAGAGCCATCACACGGGGCTCATGAGGATGATTGCGGATGATTGAAGATGATTGGCTGGTGAGAAGATATCACCATCAGCGGTGGCTGGCAGGTGGCAGGAGCAGAAGAGAGTTAGGTATATGGATGAGTGGCCTTAAAGAATGATGGTACTCTAGGATGCTCGTGCCTAGTGATGGTTCTTAGTTACCAGAAGTTAAAGGCTGCAGACGCCACTGTGACAGGTCTATGCAAGACATCCAGGGCACTGTCTGATGGGAGATTTGAGAATGGTCCTTAGGGCATGATACCTCTCGGAGGACAACAGACAGATCAAGGAAGCTGAAGTCCCTCACTCCAGCAAAGGGCTAAACCTCTGTGCTCAGTTTCTAGACACGAGCCAGTCAGTTCTTAGATCAAAACCACTGAGCGAACCCACAGAGTTGTAAAACTCTAGTACATCTGCGTAGTGTTTATTAAAGTACAACCAGGCAACCAAACAACAGAAAAAAACACAGCCCCGCTGACTGGTCACAACACTTCCTTTACTGTGCACTTCCATGGTTGCAACTGACAAGGGCACATTGTGAATCAGGCCACAGGAGGGAAGAGCCTGTTGCTGTCCATGCTGCCTGTAGTGAACAGATCCTCCTGCCCAGGCCACATGTCTCTGCAGCGTGCCCATGGAGGGAAAGTCGGCTTCTGTGGCTAAGATGGTTTTAAACTCCTGTTTATTGCCGCGCTTTGTTGTTTTCTAGTTTGAAATGGAGGCACCTTGATGTTATTATTAACCACGTTACATTTCCACATCTCACAAATAAACTTTGTCACGGTTTCCAGGGGTGCTTTCTTTATCACAAAATCCAATTTCTGTTTTTTTTTTCTCCTCTTTATTTCAACATACGGTATGAGCAAGATAACCAGCTGTGAGGTGTTTTTGTTGTTGTTGTTGTTGTAATGGTGGTAGTTATTGGGTTTTTTTTTTTGATAAGTATTTTTTCTTTTCATTAATTTATTTTTTCATTAATTAATTTATTTATTCACTTTACATCCTGATTGAAACTTCCCCTCCCACCTCTCCTCCCAGCCCTTCCCTTTCCCCTCCCCTCCAGGTTGGTTTAATGCTTGCCTGTGGGTGGCTCCATCCTCAGACTCTGAGATGAAATAGGTCTATGGTTCCTTCCTTCTTCCTGATGAATCTTAATAGACAACTCCTCTCACCATACTCTCACCAGGAAGACTTCAGCTTCCTTCCCAGGGAGATGGCATCCTTCTCTCTAATGTACATCTTATCACATCTCCACGTGGTTCCTCGTTTTCCCCTTTTCCCTTTGGTTGCCGGGAAGCCTGGCGTTGGTGTTCACTCTTAGTCACTATTGCAGCATTCCCCAACAAGAACATTTTAATTCAGTTTAATTTTCAGTCTATGACTGCTTTTAATGTTTATTCCTCTTAAGAGTAATTTATTTTTACTATATGTGTATGAAGCAGAAACTGAAAGAGACAGGGATTGTGAAGGAGGGCTGCTTACTGCCTTGCTCCTAAGGGCTTGCTCAGCCCACTTCTTAGAAAGTCCAGGATCGCTTGCTCAGGGTGACACCACCCACAGTGAGCTGGGCCTCCCACGTCAATCATTAGTTAAGAAAACACCCAATAATCTTCCTGCTGGCAGACCCATCTGATGGAGGAATTTTCTCAATTGGTGTCCTCTTTTCCCAAATGACTATAGCATGTTTCCAGTTGCTAAAATAACTAAAATAAAATAAAATAAACCAAAGGGGGAAAAAAAACCTGACAGGCCCAGTGCATGTGAGGATCTAAGGTGTTTAGGATTTCTGCTCTCAGGGAAAGGATGTGACAGAGAGAGAGGAGCAGAACCAGCTGTGATGTACAGCCCTCTTCCAAGCACCACGGAATGATTGATCGTGACTAAGACAAATGCATCCATTACTTCCTGTAAGAGCACTTACATGAGGTTGCACAGAGACACAGTAACCAATCCAAGCAGGTATCGTATGAGACAACATGAATGCTCATGTTACATGATTGTATTCGTGTGCACACAGTCATTCCAGAGCATTCCACAGCACCGTCTCAACACAGCTTTGTTGCAAATGCAGCCCCCCCCCCCCCCCCCGTGCCCCCTTGCCTTTTTCCTAGGATCACCTTAGAGCGTTAGAGTTTGCACTGACAAAAGTAGATGGCAGACATCTGTGTCTTTTGGAGCCCCGGGAGCCCTGCCTGAGGTGACCAATCCCAGTGATTATTACATCAGGGAAGGGATGATGTTGCCTAACTGAGTCAGGTAAATCCCCAGGGCGAATGACATCCAGGCCGCCAAGGCACTCAATCATGAAATGATCTCGTGGCGGGCTCAGCTGCCAGGGCTTTCGTCTATTCCCACTTAAACAACGGCGTTAAAAGCATCTCACTGCGTTTCCCTTAGGAAATTATTTCATTGTATAATTGCCCTTGCTTCAAGTGAAATTTTCTTAATGTCCAATTTGAACGGCCTATTTTTTTTTTTTCAGTCTCCGGCCACCGCTCTCGATTACATTACTATTAAGCACCTTTAGTTATTCCTCTCCCTCGCAGAGAGGGTGCAATTGGCTCCCACATCTCATTTGGAAGTGTGGCCTCATGCTTCTCAATAAAAAATGGACAACACATCAGAGCGATGGGGGAGGGAGGGGGGTCACGCTGCCTGTGAGAGAAAAGGTGGGTGATTTTCTTGCTTCTGAGCTTTCACCAGCTTTTGATAGTGACTTGTGGTGTCGCTGCAGGGAGCAGAGAGCACAGCCCTGCACGCAGCCTTTCTCTGAGCGTGCTGAAACACAAAGGCAAAGTGCACTCGATGTCCGTCAAGGCCCTGTTAGCCTGCATTGGCCGACATCCGTGTCCTTCCATGGACGGAGGACATGTGCCTCCAGAACCAGACCTGCCTATGACTTCACCTCCCCAAACTGCAGGAAGACCAGCTGTGAAGGGGAGCCAAGCCACGGAAGTGTGGGGAGGGGGATCTTTGGGGAGCTCCTTGGTCATCAAAGCTTGAGGACTTGAAAGTCATTTCCACAGTAAAAATTTTCTGGGGCACAGATAGGGCTGTCTGTCTCTCATGTTTGCCCTTTGCATGCATGTTGATCTGTCACGTTGGGACATTTTTTATGGTATTTTAGAAGTAAAACATGGTTCTGAACTTAATAATAACCTGCTCTCTTCATTTATTATTATTATTATTTTTTAGTGTGTGTAGATGTAGTGTGTGTGTGTGTGTGTGTGTGTGTGTGTGTGTGTATAGATGCATTTGCCTGTGCAGGTCATGTGGACATCAGAGATAAACATTAGTATTTTCCTCAATTGCTTCTTTGTTTTTCATTTTTGGATAGGAGATCTCACTGAGCCTGCTCCCTCACCATTTAGGATAGACTAGCTTGCCAGCAACCCCCAGCATCCTCTTGCCTCTGCCTCATAGCATTGTGGGTAGAGGCATGCACATGCCACTGTGCTTGACTTTTTCACATAGGTGTTGGGGATGCCAGTTCAGATCTTCCTAATCCTGCAGCAAATGCCTTAGTCACTGATGCATCCCCTCAATCCTTTGCTATCTGAGTCTTAATTTTAGGACCTCTGTGAATCTGGTCTCGTTCTTTTGCCCTCCCCGTGTTCTCCATGTCCTCAGTATTTAACTGCCACCCCACCCCTTCATACACCCCCGTAGACTGAAAGGCTGAGACCTCGAGATTACATACAAAGATGGCATTTTTTTGATTGGAGGTATAACTCAGGGGTACAGGGTTTGCTTATTACGTGCAAGGTTTGTGGTGCCTGGTACTGCTCAAAAAGGGGGCGGGGGAAACGGTTAATTCAATGATTGAATAAGGGAATGAATGAACAAATTAATAAATTAACTAACTAATAAGCAAAGAGATAAAATGTGTTTTTTTCCCCCTCCAGTCCAAGTAGCCTAGGCCAGTGCATAGTACATCTGTGCATACTTAAGCACTCCACGAATTTGAGGTTGTTCCTAGGTTACGTGGCAGATGCATATAAAATCCCCTCCTGATTGACATCTTCCCCTCTCTGTTTCAAGCCAGACCTATTTCCATCCCGAAGAGTAAAATTCAATAAAACCTAATAAAACCAAATCAAATAGCAAATGTAAACATCCAAGCATTTGCTGTATAACCATCCTCAGGACCACTGATACCCTGTCTCAGAGGAGGCCTCATAGAGCCAGGAGAGTGATGAAGAATCCTTCCAGGAGGGCTTGTCCTCTCTGCAAGGAGACCCACCAACCATCAGCTGCCCTGCCTCACGTAAACACAGTGGGAAAGATCAGCAGGGCGCCTGCTCCTAGCGTGAGGATGTTTGTCTTTGATGACATACATATAGTGGCATTATCTGAGGTGGTAGACCCTGCTAGAAGTAGGTAGAGATTTAATTTTGAGACAGACACTGATAATGACAACTACTAGAAAGCAATCTCAAACCTCTAGAAAAACAGCCCATACCAATCAAAAGGGGTGGAGACAACCAACCAACCAACCAACAAACAACAACAACAACAAAGTAAGTATGTGGAATGAAGCAAAGAGCCCTGATCTTTGAAGTGGTGCCCATGGGAATAAGGAGGCAAAGTCCTGAGCCATGATGGATGGGTGTTCTCATCGTTTTCCAATACTGGACCATGGGAAGTAGCTATCGGATTTCTTTGTGTATCAAGAATGAGGAAGGACAGCAGGTTACCAAGAAGAGACTTGATACCCTATGAACATATACAGGGGGAGGTAATCCCCCTCAGGAACAGTCATAGGGGAGGGGAATAAGGGGAAAATGGGAGGGAGGGAAAAATGAGAGGATACAAGGGATGGGATAACCATTGAGATGTAACAAGAATAAATTAATAAAGGAGAAAAAAAAGAAAAGAAAAAAAAAAGAATGACTAAGTTGTACTGGAGGCTCGGCAGCTTGCCCATGATGCCTCCAGTTCTAGCCCAGGCTGTTTTCAAACTGTGACAGCTTACGTTCCCCACGCTCTGACAGCAACCTAAGGTAGATCTTCTATAGCTGTTTCCTCTGGGTCAGACATGATCCTTGCCACCTTGAATGAGAATGATGGAGATCACAGGCATGGGAACCTCAGGAGATCAGCCCTGTCAGCGTTCCCGCGGGTTGTGGGGCTAGACTCGTGCCGTTTAGTCACCCATGCTCCTGTAAGTCACAGCAATAACTCACTGGGTCATTAAGTTGAGCTTGTAGGAAATCCTTTCTTTGGTCTCTCAGCATGTTCTGTCAGTGAATAGACATCTCTTTGGATCTCTCTAGGTGACGTCAAGCAGTAGTAGGCATTTGCACGTGCTGATGATGCAGAAGCCTCCAAAGCTTTGCTGTGCCCTCAGTAAAACTCTTGAGTGATCCAAGCCTACAGAAGACACGCATCCTTGTAGCTGGACTTTTGGCTACTGTATTTGGTTCATTTTCTTACCTCCCTACACCACCCCTATCCCTTTTCACCCTCCAACACTAGGTAGGAGAGAAAGAAGGTTAGAGGGGAAAAGAGGTGTCGATATTGTTAGACTGCTTTCTACTGATCAGGGCTGTCAGAGTCCTTGGGACAAATGTGATCTTCCTTGCTCGAATATCTCCAACTAGCAACCAGCAATCCAGCAACCAGCAACAGCAGCAAGAGTAAACAAGATCAGCAACAGAGGCAAACAGGGGCAGTAGCAAAGGAAGCAGCAGCTGCCTCCCTCAGGGCTCTAGCATTTATTTACCCTCTCAAGAGTCCCCAGAATTCCAAGCATAAGCTAGCCACGGCTGGCAAAATCAAGCCTTTGCTAGAGCATGAGGCAGATCAAAGCTGCTGTGGACAATCTGAAGCATCCTGATATATCACACCTGGGATGAAAGCAAAAACACATTCACATAACATCTTTATGCTTAAACAGCAGCAGCAGCAGCAGCAGCAAAAATCTCATACAGTTCTGGTTTGCTCCATGATACCAATGGTAGCTGTGACCTGATAGCAGACCTTACTTGACTGTGTTTGAAATATGGTCTCTGAATAAAGACCCATTTCAGATATATCGCATTTTACTTTTGGAGGCACATACTTCTTTTATGAGCCTTGGCTGATATCATATTACTTTATTTTAGAATATTTTCTTAAGCTGCTGTTTGCCTGTTTTCTCTGTCTGTCATTCCGGGTCAAGCCAGCCAAAACCACCATGCATTTCCCAGGATGCACCCCTCCATAGATTCTACTCAGTCACCTTCAGCTCCAAACACCCTGAATTACATTTCATTTTTTCTTATGTTTCCTTGCCCTCCAGGAGTCCCTCTTAGCTGGAGTTAAGACACATTCACACCCCCGCCCTCTGCAAATTTGAGTTCATGTATCCAACATGGAGTGGGACAAAGGATTCTTAGAATCGCAGAGCGATAACCGGTCTCCTCCTTCAAATTCTTATTTGTATGTTATTCTTCAGCTGAGCTCTATAGCTGGTGTATTTTTATTTACTACTGATTCTTAAAGACAGGGGCTCCATAAACAGCGGCTCAAGGTCTTGCAATTACTGACTAGTATTCTATTTTGAGTTCTGTTGCTGTGACAAATTGAGGATGAATGAATTTAATGTTCTTCTCTCTTCTCTCTCTCTCTCTCTCTCTCTCTCTCTCTCTCTCTCTCTCTCTCTCTCTCTCTCTTCTTATACTTCCACATCACAGTCCATCATTTGAGGAAGGTCAGGGCAAAAATTCCAACTGGAACCTGGAGCCAGGAACTAAAGTGGACACCATGGAGGAACACTGCTTATTGGACTGCCCGTCCTTGCTCACTCAGCCTATTTCCTTGTCACACTCAAGACCCCCTGTGCAGGGCTTGCACCAGCCAGAGTGAGCTCAGTCCTCTCACAGCAATCATCAATCAAGAATATTTTCCGTGGATATGCTCCCAGACCAATTCTGATATACATATTTCCTCAACTTGGGTTCCCTCTTTCCAGATAACTCTAGCTTATGCCAAGTTGACAAGAACTAAGCAGGGCAGTGAGGATGCTGGGAGAGCATGATGAATAAATTACGTCATAAGTTACTCTCGTATTTGATCATGTAGAGGGAGGAAGAATCATCAGAAACAACTCTATTCATGCATATTTATACCTACGTGACTGTGCATCCATAGATATAAATGTAGAGATAAGTCCTTCAGCATTGATAGTTCAAAAGTGATAATGCAGAAATATGGTATTACAGCAATTGCTTCCATATTCATATGCCACGTTAGGGTGCAAATGCAGCAATGCCAAAGGCTATCTTACATTGAGTTGTGGTATTCCATTTAGAGATAGAACATTGCTGCTATTGAGATTAAAGCAAGTCCTAAATATGTTATTATTTTAGGATTTTTATATAGTATATGAATATATGAAAATATGAATTACATTGTACATGACAGGGTCTCACTATGCAGATTAGGTTGGCTTGAAGTCAAAGATCTGTTTGCCTCTGCTTCCTTCAGTACTGGTGTGAGCCACTATGCCTGGCTTGTAACACCCATCCACCCCCAACCCCCAACCACCTCCCACTCCCACAAATGTGTGTTGTTTTTACCACCCCCCCCCGCACCCCCGCATTAATGTCTGTGTAGCATATGTATACTTTGAGCCCAATGAGACCAGAGGAGGGCATCAGATTGCCTGGGACCAGAGGTACTGGTGAGGGTAAGCTGCCAAGTGGTTGCTGGGAATTGAAACCAGGTCCTCTGGAAGGGCAGCTAGGGTACTTAACTGCTGAGCCATCCCTCCAGCACCTTCTGATAATATGTTCTCAACTAGCTCCTTAAACACTTGTCATTTGACATTGCCTGTGATTGAAGGTGACTTTTTGGCAAAACTGGAAACTTATGGCTGCCTTTTGGAAATCCATAATATAAATTAATGCTAAAGATTTCCAGAAACCACGTAGGTTGTAACAATATTAATTAACCTTTCCTTTGTATAGATGCTCTATGTGCTACCTACCTCGCATAGCAGCCATAAGTAGCACGGAGCAAAAGGTGTTCTGGGCAAAAGGAGGTGGCTCAGTGGTTGAAATGCTTGCTGTACAGGTGTGGGACCAGAGTTTTGGTCTGCAACACCCACACGGAACTGTATGTGATGCCGAGTGTCTATAATTGCAGCATGTCTCCGGGGTGGGGTGGGGGGGATGGCGAGGGTGGAGTTGGACGCAAGAGGCTCCTCAGGAGCTCTCAGCTTAGCTAACCTGTCACACTCAGCAAAGAGCTAGAGACCCAGTCTTAATATGTAAGGCCAGGCCTGACACCTGAGATTGACCTCTGATCTCCACACACGTGTCATGGTGCGCACATGCCGGTTTGTTATTTTCGGATTTTCATCTATCTATCTATCTATCTATCTATCTATCTATCTATCTATCTATCTATTAGGTTGGGCTTGAACTGAGGGATCTGCTTGCCTCTGCCCCTTCTAGTGCTGGGTATGAACCACCATGCCTAGCTTGTTAAAACTGGAAGCATGTGTACATGTAACTACCTCCTCCACCACACATACAAACATTTCATGTATGCATATATTAAAAATATAGGGGCTGAAGAGATTTCTCAGTGGTTAAAAGTGCCGCCTGCTCTTCCAGAGGTCCTGAGTTCAGCCCAGTAACCTCATGGTGGCTCTAAACCATCTATAATGTGATCTGATGCCCTCTTCTGCAAATAAAGCACTCATATACAATAAATAAAATTTTTAAAAAAATACATAATATATAAAAATATTTATAAAAACGTAATATATATTTTAATATATTTTAAACTATATATTTTAAAAATTGCTCCAAGGAAAATATTTTATTTTTTGTTTATATAAAATATATGTCTACTACAGTTTGACAATCCCCAAAGATCTATTTCTGCTTTACTTTGAAAGTGAGGCATTTCCAGTATCAACTCTGGTTTGAAGGTGATCAAGACACATGTGATACAGGTGCCTGAGGACAGGTGAATGTTGGAGCTGCAGCTGTGTCTGCTTCGTTAGCCTGTGTGTGGAACAGAGGGAGAAGGGGGACAGAGTGCCCACACACCCATCACAATTTGACTGTTGTCAACAGTGGAATCAAAAACTAAATATGCCCCCCCATGTCTGTTGCTTCACCCCTCACTGTGTTTGATTTTTTTCTAAGTCATTTTCTTAAAAAGGTGTTTTTCACAAAGGGCTCACATTTCTAATAGCGACTTACAGCTCTATTCCAGCCTTCAAATTATATTCACCGTTATGCATCTTGTTTCTGTAATGCCGGTGTACCCTCTCCTGCCTCCCTCACACCCTGCAGGAACGTGTTAAACAACAGCATGCTATAGAGGCGCAAAGAGCATTCCAGCTCATGTTTGGGGCATTTGACTTTAGGATCACTGTCAAAGACTGAAGACTAAGAAATGAAAGTTTTTGAAAAGTGAATCTGGGCTGGAGATGATTCTGAGGGTATAGGTGCTGGGCTCTACGCTGGAAAACCCTGAGGTCCATCCCTAGGACCCCATTCCCCAATATACATTCAGACAGGCATGTACACACACACACACACACACACACACACACACACACACACACACATTAAATAAATAAATGACTATAATTTTAAAAAAATGAATCCATATGGTCCAAGACCCTCCTTCCATTAGGGAAAGATGTTAGCTGGGAAAATGTACTATCTTTCCTCAGTGTGGTTATTGGTTCAATGGCTAAAAAAAAAAAGAAAAGAAAAAAAGAAATATTCCTTTTTTTTTTTAAAACAACACTTTTCATGGTCAGGGATTAGCTTGATGAAAAAATAAGTAGACCCAGATATGGGAAAATAGAGCAGACATCACAAGGAGCGAAGTTAATTAGAGTAGCACAAAAGCTCCCTTTGAAAGGAAAAAGAAAATGATAGACAGAAAGAAATGATAATCTACTAAGTAGGGTTTTTAAGTGCTTAACTCTATCCACAGCTAAACAACATGAAAATGAAAAATCCAACGTAGAGAATGTGATCAAATGGGAACCAATGAGAATTTTCCTGATACCATGCCTGTAATTTGCTTTTTAGGTAGGAAATATAAACAATGAAGCATTATGCTGTGGTATTTAAGATGAAAGCTATGAGGTTTTATTCCCTGAAATAAGCATCTTTCTAAGGGCTGATTCTCAGAGCCCAGAGTTCAGTTATTAATTTTTAAATGTTGTGCTAACTCCATTTTAACCATGAACCCCATGGGGACTGGATAGCCACAGGCTTCTTATATTAGCTTTGCAGATGCTCTAGCTTTTGTGATCAAATCACTCTCTCTATATATTATTTTCCAGTTGCCAAGACAAGTGTCAGCACCTTTGAATGTTAGCTGAGTGTCAACCCAGCGGTACTTTGGAGTACATGGTCTAGTATAGCGGGAGAAACCAGGTGCTATCTCTTCTATGTTACTGTAAGCACATTTATCTTTCAGGTACATGGCTGAATTCCAGGAAAGATAGGACAAGACTAGATGTAGGCTGGGTATCCTTAGTGACAGATCTGGAATTGCCTCGTAGGTATGGTTGAGCTATACACTTCCAGTATTTATATAACTAAAAGGCCATGGCATGGCATGGCAGCCTTGGGGGCTACTAAAAAGGGTTTGCTTATGGTAGCTCTCAGAGAGATGTCACGCAACTCAAAAATGCCTGGAACAACTTTGCCCTGTAGCGTTCGTGAGATGGTGCCCAGAAAGAGCAACAGTGGCACCAATAAAGCATAAACAGACATGTTGAGTCATAAACGAGACTTCTCTACGATGTCTCCCAAGGCACAGCAGATTTCAAGGAGGAAGGGAAAGTAAGGATGTGAGAGCCAGAGGAAGAGGTGGATCTTCTTGGAACACCATCTTCTAGGCGTAATACAGTGTGGAGCAACTGAGCTCACAGCATCTACGCTTACCTACACATGATGGAGCGTGTCAACATCCTGTCGTGGGAGGATGAGGGGGGTGGCGTATAAATCCCTGTTCCTCTCTAAGGATTTATAGTTAATGGTTGCTGAGGGAGAGAGACTTTTCCTCTAAGGAGGTAATTGCACAAGCTCCTGGAAATCATCCCCTACCCTTGCTTCTGTAAGAAGCCCCAGTGAAACTCACTTATCAGAAGGAAGCCAGTGAGTAGCACCCCTCCATGGCCTCCGCATCAGCTCCTGCCTCCAGGTTCCTGCCTGCTTGAGTTCCTGTCCTGACTTCCTTTGGTGTAAGCCCAATAAAGCCACTCCCCCAAATCCTCACTGATTCGTTAAAAACAAACAAAAAAGTGCCATGGAAGCTGCCGCACTAAGTGAGAAGAGGGAGGGTACCGAGGAGAGTCTGAGGAGACACTGAAGTTAAGTGTAGTCAAAAGGCAATCTGTCGAAGTATGACAGTTTCCTGATGAAGCTCATTTGGTATAATTAACATCTGCTGATAAAAAAAAATTAACAAACAAGTAAATAGCATATTGAAAGAGAGACTGAAACAAGCTGGTGGTAAAAACTTGACCTTCCTCCATAAGGTCAGATAAGCTTTTATTTTGATTAAACACTACAATACCATATATATCCATTAAAAAAAGAAAACTCTATAATGTATATAAATTATTCCTTCCATTCCTTAACTCTCTTCTTTTTCCATTACAGCTTTGGTACAGTGTGATTTAGTTTATATATATTTTTAAATACTTTTAGCATCACGAACTCAACACAAAGTACAAAACTAATCCGAATCAGGGATATTGTAGTCTACACAGTGGTATTCAGCGGTAGAAAATCTTACCTTGATGAATTCATGTCACTAGCTAAGCTAGAGAGGCAAACCTAGCAGACATGACAGAAATATGCACCATTAACCAGCTAATGTGTGTAGTAGTCTTTGATTAGTTTGTACAGAATACCAGCAGCAAATTGTTTGAGCGTTGAGTGAATTTAGAGTCCTCAGCCAGTCGTCAAAGTCTCCTCTTTCTCTGAAGGCCGTGAGTTAACATCTGATGGACGCGGACTGCAGGCAGCCTGAGCTCTCAGAACTTGACCTGCCAACCGGCGTTGCTCATGCTCGCACAGTTTGTCCTGCAGCTAGCAGACATGACAGGAACCGTGCTGGAGGGGCAGTGTGGACCCATTAACCTTAGGTTGTTCTGAGGGGTTGGCGGTGTGACGTTACAGTACATAGGCATTCCGGTGGCTGGGAGTGACCCTTGGCCTGCCTGGCTGGGCAGCATGATTGGTAGTTGGTAGGTCTGCTGGGGCACTGCTTGAGAACCTTGGGTCATTGGCACCTGTGCAAGACACAAGCAAAACTCTAGGTGAAAAGGCTGCTTCTGTGTTTTCAGCGAACGGTACGGTGTCTGTCAGTCGAGTGATAAGTTTAAGTTGGACCAGATCCCCAATCCCGTATCTACCTATCACTTACCAGTTGTTTCACTTGGAGAAAGTCACTGAACCTGTCCGACTATATAGCTTTGACACTGTTACATGGAACATCGTCATGGCTTAGGATTATGTTGTGCTGTACTCACATGTTCTGTAGGATGCTTGTAGCCTGTGAACCATAGGTTGCACATGCGTGGAGATCATTTGGATAAGTGCATCTCTGCCAAAGAAACACTCAAGTATGGCAGGTGCAGATCCCAGGATGCAGCAGATGCTTAGAAGGATGAACTCTAATAGCCTCCTTCCCTTCTCCCCTCCCTCCCTTCCCTCCCTCCCTCTCCTCTCTCCTTTGCCCCAGGACACCATCTGAAGGCCCCTCTAGCTTTCTCTCAGTATGGAAGACCGTGACTCTTTCTAGTTTCATGAGAACAAGCTTGGAGACTTCCTTAGTAAGGAGGGCACTTTGCCCAAGCAGAAGGGTTGAGCATAGTTTCTTTAAAGCTAGATGCACCCGGGACAGCTAAGTTGAATAACCTAGCCATCGCATTCATTCACTCACTCCTAGCTGCTTCTTCTCGAAGGCTTCAGGTTACAAAGTACAAAAGCATATGTAATATGTGCTAAAGACTCAAGTTGTTCTGGTCTGAGGATGAAACTGTGCCCACACCAGTGTGCTTCAGATGCGTGTGGGATGCCATGTGGAGATCTGCAATAACTTGCAACCGTGGTAGAGTGAAGCTGGCCTGAATGAATACAAACACGGCTGAGGAGTTGCCATGATGGTTTTCTACCAAGTATCATTTTAGTAAAGGGTCCAAAAGTCTTTTTGGACAGAACATCAAAGGATGTCTTATATTATATTTTATGAATATACGTTTATACGGAAGCAATTCATACAAAACATTTAGAAACCCCAACGTTAGCACTGGCGCCTGCCTAGCATTTTCTACATTTATATCTCAGTTCAAAGTTAGCTAATGGATGCATGGGTCAAGCATCCATGACCCTACTACTGCCTCCCCTTCCCCCCCTGCCCCCCCCCCCCCCGTCACCAGCTAAACTTCATATATCTTCTACTTTGAAAAGTGTGAATTTATGACCAGGGCTTTCCAGGCTGCCTTCACGCACCTGATAAGAAGACATGGTTGGGTAGGAGACCATCACGCTCTGCACTGGGGCTCCCTGTTGACTGTTCATCACACCCTGGCTGTGAGCTGACTGCTGTACTCCCATCAGGCCTTGGAAGCCCTGCTGACCAGACATGACAGGCTGGTAACCTGTAAAGGAAAGAAAAATAAAAAAAAAGTTCCTCTGAATAGATTGATGGATTGTAAGAGGCTGCCACAGGAAGGAATTGTGGCATTGCTTAGGGTGCAAGCTCTTGTTTCTAAGTGAGCCTCAGACATCTCAGTCTCCATGCTGTGAGTATGCTGCCCAGGTGTCTGTTTCCTAAGAATGATTTAAAAAAAAAAGAAAGAAAGAAATCTCCAAGTATGGACAATATTTTGGCTTCAAAAGGTCCACTGACATTTACGTTGCTACATAAAACAGTTCAAGAAAAATCTTCTATATTTGTATTGTTACAAAGAATGGTCCAATGAAAACCCTCTGACATTTCCATTGCTGCATAGAATACCCCTCCCCCCAAAAATCTGACATTTCTATTGTTACATAGAATCATCCAATGAAAACCTTCTGGTATTTCTATTGTTACACAGACCAGTCCAATGAGCACATGTGACTATGATTAATTCTTAATTACACAGAGGCCTCTCTTGACATCATAAATTATAGCTTTCATGTTTGACGTCTTCAGTGGTCTCAATAATTTCAGATTATTAAGGATGTTTTCGTTTAAATGGCTGCTTCACTTATTTTCCCACCCTCCTGAACTTGCCTTATGTGTGCAGAGGCCACCAAACAGCCTATTCACACAGTATGGGTTCGATTTGGCCATGTCCTGGTGAACAAAACAATTCCCTATGCTGACAAATTAAACAGCTCCTGGCAGGGGGAAGGTATAAGCAAGAGAAGAGTCCATTGTGCCTTTAATTCTGCTCAACAGTTAGCTCCTAAGAGAACATTCCAGTAAAATACCCAACAAGTAGTCATGAACATGTATCAGACAGCATAGAATACAGTATCTTTTTAAAAAAATTATCTATTTTTATTCATTTATGTGAGTCAGTTGGTTGGCCCTCTTTTCTTTCTTTTTCTTAAGTGATAGAGCAGATTTGATGTATTTATGTTTGTCCTCAAATAAGTGGCTTAAATGTATTGTGAAAGAAGATTGAGAACTGCTCTTATAAATGTGGAAGAAAGTTACAACTTCAATAGGGACAGCACAGTAGTGAACACACACAACAGCACCAGTCCCTGCTGTACAGTGAGGTGTGCGCAGAGCTTACACAGTAACCACATGGAGAGACTGAGAATAAGACAGGGGAGTCTGACTCACGGATACTGAGATACGTTGTACAACCTGATTCTAAGAAATGAAGCAAGAACACAGAGTGTATGTCCAGTGTTAACAGGTGGCATGCACTGAGTATGTGTGAAGACTGTGGCTTCATAATGAGGAAAAAGAAAATTATAGCCTGCACAGAAGAAAGTATGTGGCTGTATATAAAATACTTCCATTTATTTCAGAAATATCATAGAGACATGTCTGCAGAGAGATGCTGAGTTAGAGGACCTGTTCTAGTCTCCAAGTTGGTTTGAAATGAGCTGTTGGTACGGAAGACAGGGGACAAGAAATTTGGGGACAGGCCAAGGTGGGAGGTCTGGCCAGTGCCCAGAGTGAGGAAGCTGAATCAGTGTCTATTTTTTAAACTGCCTTGTGTGTCGTCTTATTTTTATTTTCACTGCACACCTTGCTCATTATTAGAGGTTTTTAATTTTGTAAAGTTATTTGAAATCCTTTAAGGACACCACATGTCACCAACGTAATTAAGAGTAATGGCTGCCTTTCTGCTCTGTCCTCACCACAGTGCATGTGCAAAGCTTTCCTTTAATGTGCTCGGAGTCCCATGGAAGCCTCAGAGCACCATCCCGGAGGGCTCACAGCTTAGTGAGTGTAGCTCAGAGGAAAACCCACCCAACTTGGGTTAAGAAGTACCACATAGGCCAGGCCATTGTTAACCCTGCTTCTCAGAAGGTCTTGGATGCAGAGTACAAGCCCTTTGGAAATGCTTTCTGTTGGTCTCTCATGTGTGCACACCTCCATTCTAACCTATAGGCAGCTGCTATGATATTTTACATGATCAGGTCTGGCAGGGGAGGTAGAAAACTTAGTAAATGCTCATCTTGCAAGCATGAGCACTTTAGTTCAATCCACGGAAGGTTTGTTTAAAAGAAAAAGCAACATGGATGTGGTGACACACACTTGTAATCTCAGAGCTAAGGAGGCAGAGACTGGCAGATCCTGGGTCTTGTGCCCTGGCCAGTCTAGTCTGATAAGAGATTTCCAGGCCAGTGAGAGACTCTAAATTAAAAAGAAAAGTGGCAACACCTGAAGAATGGCACTCAAAATTGATCAATTGATCTCTGTTACACACACACACACACACACACACACACACACACACACACACACACACACACGGCGGGGGGGGGGGGATCTCACAGGGGAGGGTAGTACCCACATACACAGAAGAAACCTATATCCTGAAAAGACAATCAGAGTGTTTTACCATTTCCTCATCAAGTTATTCTTAACCACACTGAGTTCTTTGTAGCATGCATTGTTGTACACATAAGAAAATAACTTGATGTGGTTGTGGGAGAGTTACAGTCAATTACATACTATAGTTTCTCTTACCATGTGCTTCTGTAACAAAGGGCAGGCAACGTGAAGTTGCCGGCAAGGTCATGCCACTAGGAGTATTCTAACAGAGGTGTATTTCTGGCTGAAAACAGAGGGCAGTCTTTTAAAATCTGGCATCTCCATGGATCTTTTACTGGTTACATGTAGCCACTAGATTAATGGTTCTCAACTTGTGGGTCCTGACACATTTGGGGGTCAAATGACCCTTTCATAAGGGGTTGTCTAAGCTCATCGGAAAACGCAGATATTAAGTTATGAAGTTATGAAGTAGCAACAAAAATAACTTTATACTTGGGGGCCACTGTTGCAGCATTAGGTTAGTTGAGAACCACTGCATTAGGCAAATTAAAAAAACGATGAAGAGGAAAGGAGAGGAGGAGAGGAGGCCAGAGGGATGAGGGAGAAGGGGCTCTAGTGTCCGAAGCTCATTTGCGTGTTTGCCCATCAGACACTTCCGTCCTTCCACAGTCTCTCGTTGTGTTAAAAAATAAATTGATGTGGCTCATGAGAGAGTCTTCAGTCAGGACAATCTTTAAACCAAAACTAAGGCGAAGGGAAATGAATGGAGGTGAAAGGACATTCAGAGAGAAAGAGAGGGCTGGAGGAGATGGAGAGGGGGAGGAGGGAGGGGAGGGGGGGAGGGAGAGGAGGTGGGGGGGAGGGAAGATGGGAGAGAGAGGGAGGGGGGGAGGGAGGGAGGGGGGGAGGGAGGGAGGTTCCTTTAGAGGAAAATGAAATATTAAAGGACAGGCAGAGTTGCTCCATCTCCATATAGGGCACAGCTTGAGGCAGAGCTATACCTCCTTTCCAGGGAAAACAGATGCAGCTACTTGCAACCTCTCCCTCCACAGGCCTCATCCCAGGATGATTTGTGAGAGTTAGCATTTGGTTATGCATAGCAATATGCTCCCAGCTCGGCACTGGGGGGGGGGAGGGGTCCCACAAGTAAACACACTTAAGGCAAATAAGGATTTATGTGGGAGAGGCGAATAGTCTTCAATTTCAAGATGAAAACTGAAGTGTCAGGGAGGCTCAATTTATATTCATGAATCGCATTCCTTTCTCAATTCGCTCTCCAGGCAAGAAATTTACATCCGGAATGGTTTAATTGGAGGCACCCGTTTCTTTAAATTATGCCAGGGAAGGTGGGATGGAGAGGGATCCCTAAGACAGGGAGGCTGCTTGGAATGTGATCTGAACTCCTGGGAAGATGCAGAGAACTAAAAATAACACAGTGGTGACCCAGGAATGAACCAGCAGCTTCTGCCTGGGACAGGCTTTGTCTGAGGCAGGGATGGCAGAGCCCCTGGCAGCCTGCTTATCTTGCGTGCTCGAATGAAAAAAATGCGTCCCAGTTTGTCAATCGGTAGCTGTGAAATGATCACTCTTTCATATTTATTGAGGATTAGTCAGCTATAATACATCTCACAAAATAGAAAAAAAAAGCAACATCCTCTCTGCCTGATGGGCTTGCTCAGGAAATGATGAAGACATTAGCAGCTTTTATTATTTCACATGCAGTCAAGATGGATTCAGTTTTCAAGTCACGTGTGCCGTTTATTTTTCTGAAAGTGAAAAGGTTAAGGGTGGACGGATGCCTCCTGGCCACTAAGGAACAACCTTGCTTACTAAAGGGAGATTATGGTGTGCACTATATCTGGCCCTTGTAAATCTGTGAATTAAACAGGGCTTCTGTTAAATGGCATGAGAGGTTGAATGCTGTGGGTACCTTGAGGGACTTGGCTAATAGTCAAGAAGAAAAAAAAAAAAGGTTTGTCCTGATGCAATAATGAAAAACTGAAAACTCAGGATGTAAAATGATTTGACATGATATACTGTTGAGACTGATTTTTTTATATTGTTGACTGACATATTTATTATTGAGTAAATTTACTAACTATATAAACCAGATCACTTATCACAGTTGCATTTATTGATCATCCTGTGGAAATTTCTTTGTTTTTTTTAAAAAAAATTTACTAATTTATTCTTGTTACATCTCAATGGTTATCCCATCCCTTGTATCCTCCCATTCTTCCCTCCCTCCCATTTTCCCCTTATTCCCCTCCTCTATGACTGTTCCTGAGGGGGACCTCATCCCCCTGTATATGATCATAGGGTATCAAGTCTCTTCTTGGTAACCTGCTGTCCTTCCTCTGAGTGCCACCAGGTCTCCCCCTCCAGGGGACATGGTCAAATGTGAGGCACCAGAGTATGTGAGAAAGTAATATCCCACTCTCCACTCTACTGTGGAGAATGTTCTGTCCATTGGCTAGATCTGGGTAGGGATTTAAGGTTTACCGCCTGTATTGTCCTTGGCTGGTACCTTAGTTTGAGCGGGACGCCTGGGCCCAAATCTGCCTATCATAATGTTCTACTTGTAGGTTTCTAGGACCCTCTGGATCCTTCTACTTTGCCATTCTCCCATGTTTCTCTCATCTAGAGTCCCAATAGGATGTCCTCCCCTCTGTCCCAGTTTCCTGGTAAGTGAAGGCTTTCCTGGGACATGCCCCTTGGGCTAGTATGCAGATATAAGTGAGTATATACCATTTGAGTCTTTCTGCTTCTGGGTTAACTCACTCATTATGATCATTTCTAGCTCAATCCATTTGTCCACAAATTTCAGGAATTTCTTGTTTTTAATAGCTGAGTAGTATTCCATAGTGTAAATGTACCACAGTTTCTTTATCCATTCTTCTATTGAGGGACACTTAGGCTGTTTCCATGTTCTGGCTATTATGAATAAGGCTGCTATGAACATGGTTGAGCAAAATTTCTTGTTGTGTGCTGGAGCATCTTCTGGGTATATTCCAAGGAGTGGAATAGCTGGGTCTTGAGAAAGCCCTATTCCCAGTTTTCTGAGATAGCACCAGATAGATTTCCAAAGTGGCTCTTACTTAAAGGTTTTGCTACAGATAACAATTTGGAATGGATGACGAGACCAAACAGCAATGTGGTAGATATCTTCTTCTACTATTAGTTAATAGTCTGCTTGATATAACGATTTTTATTCCTGTCTGGGGTGGAGGGTGATGGCTCAATAGGTAGAATGTTTGCCATGCAAATGTGAGGACCATACTCCTGATCCCCGGCACCTACATACATGCCTGTGATGTCAGCATTTGGAAGGTAGAGACAGGGGACTCCTGGAGCAAGATGGCTCATTAGGCCAGCCGTATCAGTGAGCTCTGGGTTCGATTGAGAGACCCTGCCTCAATAAATAGAGTAGAGATCAATTAGAGAAGACTCCCAATGTCAACCTTAGGCTTCCACATGCATGTGTACAAACATTCGCCTATACACACACAAACACACTCATGCACGTGTGCCACACAGTTGTCCCTGTGCCGAGCTACATATATCCCTGCACTGCTAAGAGATCACCTTTAAGGAATAGCTGGCTTCTGAAGTCAAGCTCTGCTCTTTTGCCTGAGGTATGCGGTGGGATCATGGTGGCTCCTGATTATGGCAAAGCTGGCTATGAACATGAAAACAAATTATTTATCCAGGACTGGCCCCTCCTTTTGCAAGTTTCTATTATCTGCTGGTTCTTGGCTCCTGTGGACTCTTCTGAGTCTTCTCCCACTTTGAACTCACTCATGGTAAGCCAGCTTTATATATCTTGACCATCCAGTCTCCGGCCAACAGAGACTTAAGCGCTCTTGCATGACGCTACAGAATCCTCAGAGGCAGTCACTATCACGAAACCCCTTTTGCGGAAAATGATGACTTTAAGAGATGCAGTAAATCATTAAGACTTCAAAGCTGCTATGAGAGACCACTAGAATTTATGCTGTGGCTTCTGACCCTGTAGCCCTCCTGCTTTCTCTCTCGACTGAAGTGCTATTTATTATGCTGGCTTCCCCCCTCTCTTGTGTGTCATATAATCTCTCTCTCATGTGGCAGGTGTTCAATAACCATTTGGTACATTAATTGCTTTCTCAATAGTTAACACAATTAGGTGAAGAGGAGAAGAGTTATGAACCACAGTTTTTGAACAAAATCCTCTTCATGGGAAAGAAAAAAAAATACCAAAGTGGAAACATGACTGCCTTGTGAAAACTAACTCTTTCCACTCAGGAACTGTCCCACAGGCTGGTTCTGTAGACGGCAGGGCAGAGGGTGGACCCTCGGTGTGTGGGATGACATTGGAGGCCATTCAAATGGATACTCTGAAAATCTTGGAAGAGCAGACAGGGTGGGGCGGTCTTCCATTTTGTTCTGTTGTACCCTCACCCTGACCAAAAGCAACTTAAGGAATGAAAGAGTGTTTGTTGATGTTGTTTGTTTGTTTGGTTGGTTTGTTTTCTCATTTTGTTTCTGGTTTATCATCCAATGTCAGTCCACCCTTGAGGGAAAACGGAAGCCTAGACTCAGCAGCTAGCCCCACAAAAGCCACAATCAAAGCAGAGCAAAGGGAATGCACCCATGCCACCTGCTTGCCTGCTGCTTATGGGTAACTAGTTTTTGCCTTCTTGACAGCCCACAAAAGGTTACAGCCTGTATTAAGGGTGAGTCTCCCCCACCTCAGTTAACATCCCAGATGATCCCTCACAGACTCCCCCATAGGCCAGACTGATCTAGGCAAATCCTCAACTGAAGTCCTCTTTCGGGCCATTTTAGGTTGTCTCAGGTTGGCAGTTAAAACCATCACAGATAGCCCAATTCTGCGTGACAGCAACTCAATCAGGAGCCTCCTGGACAACTGCTTAACTCCGGGAAGAGCACTTGGCTGTTGGAGATGGAGGCAGTATTCATAGTATTTTGAGGGTAAATATGGGTGGGAGAAATATATGGGGATCTGCAGAGCAACCTAGGACATCAGATGAGGGGCTGGAGAAAACCCAAAAGCCTGCCTACCTGAGGCCACTTCAAGAGCACCATGCTTTGGAGCATATGCTACTGTTACGTGTTCTCACCATGTAGATATTGTGAGTGTTACCTTTAGTTTTATTTCACCACAGAGGCTACATCTCTAGGACATGAAGTCCTCCCCAGCTGGGGCAAGCACCACCTTTGTTGTTTCAGGGGGGCTGCAGGTGAGAAAAGCAAACCTGTGGCTTCTTCCTCCCTGAGGGTTCCTGAAGTGGACTGCCACCTTATGCCTCAGAGGGCAGCCTTTGTGCACTTCACCAAAAGACATAGCCACCTACGTGCTGCATGAGGAGGTCGGCATCCAGGAGGTTCCCCAGACATATCTGACGTCACCATTTTTGATGCCAGTGTCTAGCTCAAATACGTGTTCCAGGTGACTGGTCCCCAGCCTGGCAAGCCAGTCCATGTGAAAAGCAAGGCCCGAGTTTTTCTAAGACATGTTTCTCCGTGCCAGTCTGCTGGTGTATGTGATTCAAAGCCTATGCCTGGCCTTTCAGGCAAGGAGGCAGCGCGTAAGGGAATGACATTTTCTCTTCGGCCATTGAAGCCCATTAGGAGCTGTTTCTTCTTTGATAGAGATGCCCTCTTTCACCTTACGTATTGGCAGTCTCTGCATCCATCCCCTTCCTCTCCCTTGATATGTATTATTTAGTGGCTTTAATTCCTCGGGAAGGGGGTGCCTTGACCTGGGAGGAGCCTGCATGAGGAATGTGCGATGCTCAGCACACTCCTTCAGAGACCAGCCCGTCCTAATGACTTTGAAGGGAGCCATGACAGGTCTGAGTGTAGCCAGACTTCCCGAAGAAGCTCTTCTCTCCTCACTCGCTCCTTTCCTCATTAGCTTTCATCCTTCACAGTGAGTAATTCTTAAAAGCCTCTTTACTGTCCCCCGAGAACAGGCATGTACAGGTCATTGTCTGATGTTAGCACACATCAGAGGAGCCGTCCTATTACTGCCGGCCTGGGGGCCTCCTCCCCCCAATTACAGCGCCCTGATCCGCGTTATCACAAATCCAAAGCTGGGTTCCTTTCTCTCTTTTCTTTTCTTTCTTTCTTTTTTCCTTTTCTTCTCTCTCTCAAATCAGGCCAAACATGAGAGACATTGTTAAGTGACTAGAGGAATGGCTCATGCGCAGAATCTCAATGAAGGCTCTGGAGGAAGCGGGGCTGAATTCCATTTTAAATGGACGAGGCTGTCATATTATTGAAGTCGTTCTCTGAACTTTGCCGGCCCAGAGTGCTATGCTGGCAGCCAGAGATCTCCAACAATCCAGAGAGACGAAGGCGGCCGCTTGCAAGACTCACCAGCATTTTACTTTCTTAATGAGGGTAGGGGCTCAGAGGAAAGTGTAGTGCTCCTGTACCTCACCTGGCCCCGTTAATTGTAGTGCTGCAACCCCCCCCCCCCCCATGGGGACAGGGTGTGTGTGTGGGATGCTGGCAGAGTCAAGAGGAAGATGGAGAAGGCTGTGGTAACCGGTCACTTTGTGGCTGTCTCCACAGATTTTGTCTCTTTTTATCTGGAGGTCACAGGCCATGAAGTCAGCATTGCTGACCTTACATGACTGCAGGGTGTAAGGGTGTAGCTAACTCTGGCCAACCATGTCAAGGTAAGTACCACAGATTTGAGATGTAGACAGTTATCTATGACTACACCTGGCAAACATTTTCATAAGCCGCACATCATGTCTAAGAAGTAGGCGTCAGGGCCAGGAAGATGGCTCCATGGATAAGGCTTTTTCTGTGCAAGTGTGAGTACCGGAGTCCAGATCCTCAGAGACCACACACACTCTGGGAGGGCACAGCAGCCCACCTGCAGTCCCAGTGCTGAGGATGTGGCTGTGATGATGCTCTAGGCAAGCTGGCTAGCTGGGTAAGCCAAATCAGGAAGCTAAGGTTGCTGTGACAGACCCTGTCTCAGTAAGTAAAGGGGAGAACATCCAAGAATGACCAGTGTCTGCGCGCTCTCTCTCTCCCTCTCCCTCTCCCTCTCCCTCTCCCTCTCCCTCTCCCTCTCCCTCTCCCTCTCCCTCTCCCTCTCTCTCTCTCTCTCTCTCTCTCTCTCTCTCTCTCTCTCTCTCTCTCTCTCTCACACACACACACACACACATAGACATAAGGAATCTTCATTGTTATTTGCAAGCAATCACATCATCTTGTTCATTTCCAGACTAACAGGTCTTGATCCCAAACGCTGAACCAGTGGCAGGGTTAGCAAAAACATTGGTCTTGTGATGCTGGGCAGCTCCAGCAGTGAGCAGAGAAAGAGATGCTTAGGATATGAGCTAAATCAGAGATGGGGGAGGGGACACAGATGCACACTTAGGAAGTGTCACAGCAGGAACAATCATCATGAGATCCATCAATGCTGTATGCTTGAGAGACATGAGAAAGGACTAACTGGCTTTATTATAATTCCAATTACCAGTGGTATTTAGGAAACCTGCCCCTGCCCCATGCCCCTCCCCCACCCCTCATGTGCTGGTGGCTGACTGAACACCTGATCTTGAGTTTGCTAGGCAAGTGCTCTGCTACTGAACTGACTCCTCACTCCCAGGAAATCCATCTGCCCGAGAAAGGAAAGTCCCTATGGAAAGCATGGGCTAAGTTCCCTGGTGCAAATATTCTCACAGTTACTGGTTTCAAACTACAAAAGGCTTTAAAACCAGTTGGCAAAATTTCTGATTGCGTTTTAAAATGTATTATTTCTTGAACATATCTGTATGGAGTGTGCATATAAGTGTGTGTGTGTGTGTGTGTGTGTGTGTGTGTGTGTGTGTGTCCAGTCCCACAGCATATATGTGTGTGCTAGTGTGTGTGTGCACCTTTTGTTATATGTGTGAGCATGTGTGTGATGGCCAGAGGACAGCTTCAAGAGTAGTTCCTCAGGAGCCATCCACCTTGCTTTTGAGATGGGATCTTTCACTCGCCTGAAACTCCTCAAGAAGGCTACTCTGTCTGCCTGTTGAGCCCCAGGGATCCACCTCTGGATGTCTCCCCAGGAGTGCAATGCAAGCTTATGCTATCATACCTGGCTTGCTTATGTGGGTTCTGGAATCTTGCACTCCGGTCCTTAGGTTTATAGAGTGAGCACTTTTCTGGTTCAAGTGTCTCTTCAGGCCCATGGCTCCTGATGTGTTAAGCCCTTTAAGCTGACAGCAGATGCTTCTGGCTCACCCCTAACCTAATAGTCTGTATTGGGCAGCCTCACTTGCCCTTCGCTTCAATTTATGTTATTTTTATCTTCCTTCCTCAAATCCATTATTTGTTCTTTGCTATTTAGCATCTGAGTGACCATAAGCGCCCTTCACAGGCCTTATATGAAGGCTGGAGAAGGCCTTAATCAGATGTGGGTGGTAAAGTGGGAGAGGAAAGAAAGGTGGGAGCATGTCTTAGACTTTGGGGACCCCTGAGGAAGGGAGTACTCCTTGGGCATTTTTGCTTTGAGCAGGGGTAGGGATGGAAAGCAACTAATGGAAGGCTTCTTGGTGGTTCTTTGACAAGCCTGATATAGGGAGGCTTAATTTTTTTTCCCTTGAAAAGTCCTTTTCATCTGATTTTTTTCCCCTAGACTTGACTTGGAACCTACAGATATATAAAGTCAGTACCACCAAACATCTACTGATAATAAACCATAAATATAATCCTTTTAAATTATTTATTATATAAACAACTTCACTGTTGATTTACGATGAAAGAAAACTTGTGAACTAATGATATGGAATGCCGTTTATAAAACAAACCACAGACATTCCAATGTGATATCTCTATGCTGAGGAATGACAGTAGGAAAATATGAAATGCCTTTGTTTTCCATAATGACAACATCGTATTTCTATAAGAGCAGAAAACATTGTGTATGCAGCCAAAACACTACCACTCATATAACGTGACATGGTACGGAATCTGAGCCTAAGGGTTTGCAGCAGTGTGATTCATGCTGGGTGGGGTGATGGCATCCCCAGGATGAAGTGTGTATGTTTCTGTTTAGAACCAAGTCTCCAGTGTAGCCGCTTGACTATTGGATTCATTCCACACTTGATGTTGAGTTCATTTTGCTTATCATGCATTCAGAACTTTGTTGTCACCCATTTTTTTCCACAGCTGACCTCTACAGTCAGTTGTGTGACATCATTTGGGCCACGACCCACGGCTTAAGAAGCTTCTAAGAAGAAGCTGAATGAATAATGTTAGTGAGTGGTGTGAGGTGGGAAGAATCAAGATCCACAAACTTAAAACCCAGAGCTATGAGAAATAAGTCCAAAGGTGGTTAGACACAGGGCAGGGATCGCAGAAGGGTCCGGAGCTCAACCAGGCTCAAGTTGTAGGGCCTTAAATAACATTTTATAAAAAATGGAAATTCTAGTGCTGAGAGATCTGGTCAGAGTAGAGAGATCATGGAGATATAAGCGCAGTGGTAAAATGATGGGCGATTTCCTAAAGACATCCCTGAAGTCATCGAAGACGCAGAGTTGAAGGTAGGGAGTCCATGGAGGACAACAACAATATCCCAAGAGAGAAAATGAAGACACAGCTGAGCCACTGCAGTAGTGGTAGCGGTAAGGAGCACGTCGAAGAGATACTTAGAACGTGAGGTGTTGTGGCCTGTCATCCAGATACGAAAAGGAACAATAGAGAACAACCCGCAGCCCTGGGGTACAGAGTGATTGACAGCCCCTCGTTGGCAGCACTGGAGGGACCAGGGCATGTTAGCTATCGGTAAACAAATGAGCAAAAGACTCTGAAGCTTAGGCAAGCCATTTGTCTTAGGGTATAGATTCAGAAGTCACCAGGGCATGACTGTTGTTGGGGATACTGCATTTATGAGTTACTGCCACCTAAGATGGCCGTTGAACTGGACCTATAAGTCATACTAGTCCTCACGCATTAAGTTGTGGAAATGAAAAAATCAATAGAAGTATTAGGAGAGGTGGGAAAGGCTACAAGCACCAGAAGAGAGTGGAGTTTAGTAAATAGACAGGGGCATGTGTGAGGGCATGAGAGCTACAGAGATATCATGGAAGAAAAGAGTCAAGCAAATAGTGACCTGGATAGAAACAAAGGCAGCAGAAGACAAAGGTTCCTATGAGAAGCATGTCAATGAGGCAGAGGACCAAGCAGAGAGCCAGGTGCATGGGCTTGTTTGGATTTTGAAGGTTTATTTTCACTGCTTTTCAAACATGGGGTAAAGGTAAGGGTATATACTCTTTGAGTGTATATATGACAATGCCACATGCTAACCAAGATCTGGTTTCTTCTAAATTTTTCTCAAGGTTTAGGGAGAGGTTTTGTTTTGTTTTTTTTTAACATGGGTTCTGGAGGGTTGAACTCAGATACTTATTCTTGCATTGCAAGCAGTCTTCTGACTGACCTCTCTCCTCCAATCCAAGGCTAAGCATTTTTTTAAAAGCTGTCATTAGAGCTGAGAGCCTGACTTCCAATTCCATATGATTTTGTAATTAACATCAATATCCCAATAGATAAGACCCCAAAGCAAAGCCCCTGGGTACCAGATGATGTCATATACTCAAACAATAGTAAAAAAACAATTTCTGTTCATTTGCATAACCACCTAAGTAAAAACCATCGCCGACAGAACATCCGTAAGAGAGATTGTTTATCCTATGTATGAGGAATTGTTATTTACAAGTTCTCTCTTTAAAAAAAAAATCTGGCAATCATCAGAAATCCACAGACTGTGCCCAAACAGATACAAATTAGTTTGTTCTAGGCTGATGAGATGGCTCAGCAGGTAAATGCACTTGCCATGCAAGCTTGGTGACCCGAGTTTGGTCCCTGGAGCCCATGGCGGAAGGAGGGAACCAGCTGATGAAAGTTGCCCTCTGACCTGCACATGCACCATAGCATGCAAGCACTGGCACATACACACCCCTGTAGGCTGTCTCTGCTGCATACTGAGAAGCCACGCTCTTTAAACGGCCTGCTCCAGGGCAGGGAGAGAAATGCTTCTGATCAGTCACTTGTTAACTCTTGTTGTCACCTCAAGGCATCCAAGGGTAACGCCAGCCTTCCATCATGGTTAAAAGTGATTTATAAGCTCACAGCTGGAGCTTATAAAGATGGCCGTAAGCACATTGCCTCAAGTTTTCTTTCAGATGGCAGACTACTTTGCCCACAAAGTACTGCCAGATCTACCAGTTCTTAGGAGAATAGAGGAAGCCTCCAGCTACCTCAGCCTGGCACAGCAATGCAAACACAGGGCTATAGAAGCTGGCCAGTCCCTGATGGGCCAGAGGGCCACACCCAAAGGCATCCATCCATGTGAGGCCTAGTGCTGGGCCCTCCACCCAGAGGCTTGAGACCCAGCTTCCTGAACCAGTACCTTATTTATGGCTCTATCTGGGCTCCCCGTTCTGCTTCTGCCTCTCCTGCACAGAACATTGGTTCCCCTGGGTCAGTGGTCTGTAGGTTGACCTCTCTCTGCAGAACCTCAACGCCTATTGAGGGACATACTACAGAGCACTGGACCCCGGGGACCCCCACATCCAGCTTCTGTTACAGCCCGCAATGTTGTTTTTCCACAAGTGGATGCCGATCTTGAGCTCTCACTTTGAGGGGTGGGGGAAGACGGCTCAGTTGGTAAAGTGCTTGCCCCACAAACATTAGGACCCAAGTTCAATGCCCAAAATGTACCCAAAAAAATGCTGGGCATAGTGGCCTGCATTTGTAGTCCCCATGGTGAGGACTTCTGGGGCTCACTGGCCAGCCAGTCTCTGTAACTGTTGAGCTCCTTACCAATGAAAGACCCTGTCTCAAAGGTTGTCCTCTGGCCTCTACACACACACACACACACACACACACACACACACACACACACACACACACACAGAGAGAGAGAGAGAGAGAGAGAGAGAGAGAGAGAGAGAGAGAGAGAGAGAGAGAATGAGATCTGTTATTGCTATTTACTGAGCCTTCATGAAGTAGATAGTTATCTGGACTGAGAAAAAAAGTTAAGTTCTAATACACATTTATGCTTTGAATTCCTACTGGTTACCAATTATTACTTTTCTGGAAAAAAAAAACCACCCCAGCTCAATAACAGGTTCAGCCCTTATTTCTAATTTGATTTTGTTTATTTGCAAAATAGGCTTGGTCTTTGTGTAGGAGGTCAGGATAGGCTGGCAGCCCTCTTGTGAGACATGGGCCAATTGTGAATGGCAGGCAGAGGGCAATGCACCATGTCACTGTCATTGCTTTCCTCCCTGTATTCCCATTTTTGCATGGTCTTGAACGCCGTTTTCATTTGCTCGGAACCTTCTTTCCAGTCATATTTTGGCCTCTTAGCAGAGAACTAAATCCTTCACTCCACGCCTGGCCTTGATTCTTTTTTTAACGTGATGGTTTGCTGTAAATTGTCAACTTGACAAGCATCTAGGCTCACTTGGGGAATGGCCCTCTGGGCACGCCTTGGGGGTTGTTTAATTGCAGTAATTGCCATGGGGAAAGTGCCTGCTATGCTAAGCGTCATTCCCTGGCTGGGAACCTGTGTGACTTCTTCGCCAGACAGGCAGTCTGGGGTGACCATGTGGTAGGTGGTCAGAAGCAGCGCTGGATGGACTCAGATGGGAAAATGAGTCAACTCTTTCTGAATCCAGGTTGATGGGTGTGCACTCAGGGGCTTTACCACTCACCCTGGCTTACATGGTTTAAAAGGAGGAACAGTCATTATTCTCATTTTATGGGAAATAAAAGCGATGCAGGAAAAAAAAAAACTGAGTAGCATGCTAAGGTCATGAGGGGGTAAGGCCAGAAGAGTTGAGATGACAGCATTAGTAATGGTGACCTAGTGAATCACCTCGAGGGCCCTGCCAGGACACTGAGGAAAGTGAGAGCCAGAGGAAGGGGCCACCTCCCAGAAAGGCCTGCTTCCTTTCACTGCCCTTCTGCCCTTTGATCTCTGTCAGGGTGTACCTCACAGTAAAATGGTTTCCCTCAATGCCCCAGGGAACAGTAAACTGAGAGAGGCAGTCTGTAAGGCTAGGGAAGAGTGAGGTAACCATCCTGCTCCTCTCCTTCCCTTCAGAGAGTGGCTGAGAGGTTACAGCAGGAAGTGCCTGCCCAGCCACTGGGCCACCCTGCGCAGGTGAGGACCTTCAAGTGCGTGGGCTCACGCTCCTAACAACAGACTGTCTTTGCATTCTTAAAAAAAAAAATACAGATTGATGTGTGTGTATGAGTATTGTTGCTCGCATGTATGTCTGTGTATCACGCGCATGCGCGGTGCCCGCAGAGACTGGAAGTTGGATTCCCTGGAACTGGAGGTATGGACAGTCATGAGCCGCCATCGTGGGTGCTGGGAATTGAAGCTGGACTCTCTGAAACAAGTGCTCTTAACTTCTGAGCCATCTCTCCAGCCCCTGGTTTTTTGTTTGTTTGTTTTTTGTACAGAGACCTTTTCCTTTCTCAAAAAAAAAAAAATCATTATTTTTAACAGCTGATATTATGTCAGGCTATGCACTTAGCATGGCTACTTCAGCAATTAAATAAATGGTAGCTCTCAAATGTAGGTGTCTTTAGGCTTCAGGGTAGAGCACTTGACTCCTTGCCCGAGTGCTCGCCCTCTCCCTTTGGAAACGGCAGCATTGGTAGGAAATTGATAATAACATAGGAGGTGTTATTAAGTAATGTCACTGTCTAAATATCCCAGGGGAAAAAGAAAAAAATAATAATACATTATGATTCAACTCAAGCTGCACCTCTTGTTTTGTTAAATTTGACATTTTCTTTCTCTTGCAGCAGAAGCAAGCAGATGGCGGCTGAGTGCAAATGTTGACACTGAGTGAGATGAAGAGCAGACAGAAGAAGGTGTCCATTTCTGCCAGCTCCCACCCATCCTTGCGTTTCTGTAAGTATGCCTGGCTGAGGAGACCTTCTGTGAATTAGGCTTAAGCTTACAGTATATTTAGCCAAAATTTGTTCCTGATTTACTTCTTTATTGGTGCCGTGGCTAGAAGGCAGAGTCGTGGGCTAAACATTCATTCTATCACTAAATTACACTTCCAGCCTTGGTCAGTTATTTAGCGCAACCAGCAAGACTGAATGAAGGAATCCTTGCATGGAGCTCTGTCTCTGAAGCCAAAATTACAGCGTGCTTCCTACTGGAAAAAGTCACAGGCTCCGTAATTGGAAGCCGCACGCCAGCGCCTCTGCCCACTGCTTCTCTTTCCCAGCCCCCCTCCTCCCCGCCTTTGCCTGTAAATCAGAATCAAATGATTCCCTACCTCCAGGGCTTTTGTAAAGCTCAGGCAAGATGCAGGGTGAGGTGATTTCCTCAGTCCCTGGCATTCACTCCACGGTGACTGGCCTTATCATCTCAGTGAGCGGACACACTTTTGCTCACTCCATAATTACGCTTTTAGAGGAAACCAAACTGGATAGGGAGAGATGTATCCCGTGGGGGAGCCTCATCTCCTCCCCCCCCCCCCAAAAAAACAAACCACCAATCAAAAATCCTGAAATGTTCCTTCTAGCTCTCAGCATCCAGGTTTCAGTTCCCAAACTCTCCGTGGGCCACAGAGGAAGAAGATTGTCAACAGAAGGAGCCATGACTGGCTCAAAGAATGTGCTGTTTTGCCTACACATTTTAAGAGCATGGTTAATTTGTAGTAGTTGAAGAAGCTTGGGATGCAATCGTTGGCTAAGCACATAGGTCAGTGGAGAACGGAAACGCCAAGCTGGGGGCAGCCAGCCAGCACACTACATTTAGATAGGCTTCGTCTGTCCAGGCACCAAGGCCTGGTATGACCCTGATTTCTGAGCTACAGTGTGAGAACAGCCAGGCTTCTGGGTTCCAAACAGAATCGAGCTATCGATATTGGCAAAGGCCGGAGGCTTCTTGCCAGCGCAGAGGATACCAGTCCAGTTCTCTGTCCTTTGTGTCCTAGTCAAAGCTCACCCATCCTGTAGCTTTGCTTTTCTCTATCAAAGACTTTAGGAAATGGTGAACTCACCCCACTCAAAGCCTTCTTATGGAGGCTAGGGGGTGAAAGTCATGCAGTGGACACTCCCCAGAAGTTCAGGGGTAGCAGAAAACAAACAAACACACCCCTCCATCTCAAATAAGATGCAAGGCCAAGACTTGCACCATGGTATATCCACATACACATATATTAACTCATACGTGTGCACATGTAAGCATATCAGACATTTTCATATTTTCCTGGTGATGAATTAAATGGAATCCGTCTCATCACTTCAGGCATCCCCCCTCACCCCCCATCTTTCCCTGGCAGCTGTGTTGGCTCAAAAATCATCCAGTGCTTCCCACTTCCCATCAGCCAGCATGCCAGAGAACTGGGTCAAGGTCAGAGTTCCACTACTGCACAAGTAAGTTCTACTCTAGTCCCCTTGTAAAGCTTTGTGTTAGACAGACAGCTACTCTTTAAAGAAAACATGATAATATCAGGAAGCCTGGGCAGATACGGTTATGAAATGTTGGGCTTGGGAACAAATGAATAACAAATGAACATAAGTAACCTTGAAGAATAAAAGTATAAAATTTTTAATCTGTTTTCTTGGGACATGATTTTAATATTACCCTGGTTACTCTGAAACTCAGTGTCGCCCAGGCTGGCCTTGAATCACCATGATTCATGTGCTTCAGTCTCCAAAGTGCTAGGATAACAGCTGCAAGTGACACACCTGGCCCCAAACAAGGCACTTGGAAATGCTTTGCTTTGTGCATGAAGAAGAAGAAGAAGAAGAAGAAGAAGAAGAAGAAGAAGAAGAGGAGGAGGAGGAGGAGGAGGAGGAGGAGGAGGAGGAGGAAGAGGAGGAGGAGGAGGAAGAGGAGGAGGAGGAGGAGGAGAAGAAGAACAAGAAGAAGAAGAAGAAGAAGAAGAAGAAGAAGAAGAAGAAGAAGAAGAAGAAGAAGAAGAAAGAAAAGCCAACTGGTTGATTTTGATGAATTTTGCATTTTGTTCCTATTTTCTGGGCTAAGACAAAAAGGATTCATGTTCCTCATGGCAACCCCTTGTCCTCCAAACCTGCTATGGATTAGAAATAGCCTTATTCCTTTTCAGCGGAAGCCAAGGTGTTGTGCCTCTGTTTTCCTCTCATGAATTTTATTTAATTTTATAAAAGATTTATTTAAAATTTATTTAATTTTAATCATTAATCTCTGATTTGATACACATTATAAATACATTGCATAAAATGGAGGTTAGAATCTACATATCTTGGTTCTGATACTTTATTTAAATAAAAGGTAAAATTTTTTGTAGTAGGCATATATCCCTGATAATGGCAATGCTTTAATGTAATTATCAATAACCCCTTGGGACTGGAAAGATGACTCAGCAGTTTTCCTCTCTTGCTGAGGAACCTGATTCAGTTCCAGAAACCATCTGATAACTCACAACCACCTGTAACACCAGTGCAAGTTATGAATCTCCGCACTCCTAGGAAGAGGTAGGGAATGGACAAAGGAGATGCCCCAGACACCTGTGAGGCAGGCAGCTTGCCTGTGCACTCAGCCTGTTTCACACCAGGTAGAAGATTAGGACCAATACCAGAAGTTGTCCTCTGACCACAACATGTGTGACCTGGCAAGTGTGAATCTGCATTCACACTCAGGATCATGTGTGAGCACATAGCATGTGCAAACATACACAGTCTCACACAAATTTACACTCATACATGCACACACACATGAGTGCACATACTCACACACATATATTATACACCCATATACCCATTAACACACATACATATGTATATACACACATACACACACTCACACACCCATACAAATACACTCACACATGCGTACACACACACACACACACATACACACACACACACACACACACACACACACACACACACACACACAAGTTTGGTGGTTGATTGGGTGGCAAATAGTGCCAGTAAGGTTAAGTGGCCAAGTCACAGAGTACTGGCTCACCTGACTTCCATTTCTGGGGTACTAAGAGCACATCTTCAAAAATAATGCTCTTGACAAAGTGGTTAAACTAATTTACTGTATTAATCTCCTTTAAATTGGACAGAGATCCCCAGCAAGCCTTAAGCACAGGTTTAGTAATTACTGGCCAATTTGCTCATTAATCTTGGAAAGAGAAGAACAGGGTAATTAAACAAGAGGTGCCAGTGAGAGAGGGGGCGGGGCTTGACCCTGAATATGTGGGAGGCATCCTGGGTGGCAGTGAATTCTGGGAAGTGTCACCCTTCTGTATCAGTTACACTCTGGTTCCTGGGAAAGCATCTTGCATGACATTTCCTTGGCTTTAAGAACTCCACAAATTTAGGTGATCAATTTCAAATTCAATTCGCCTAATCTAGAAACACGAGCAGTCCACACTTTGCATCTTTTAAATGTAGCATAGTTCTTAAAAATATTTGTTATTTAAATATATATATATATAGAGAGAGATAGATAAATAGATAGATAGATAGATAGAGAGAGAGAGAGACAGACAGACAGACAGACAGACAGAGACAGACAGAGAGACAGAAAGACAAGAAAGACAGAGAGTAAAGGCCACTAGGAGGCCATCTGGCTTGGGTGCTGGGAATAAAACTTGGGTCTTCTGCTGGGGACCAGTATGTGTTCTCAATCACTAAACCATCTCCACAGTCCCTGGTTAATTCTTTCACCATCTCATACATATGCATGTGATGCTCTTCAATCAAAGCCTTTATCCTGTCTTACCATCATCCCTCTTCCACAAAATCCCTTCTGCCCACATCCTTCTACTTTCATGTCTGATTATTTTTGTTGTGCACTTTGCATTTAATTAGTGCTGCCTGCATTAGCAAGAGCTGTGCTTATTTGTTTAAGGTTATTATTTATATCATTAGGTATGTTTATAATAGAGGTTATTATTTATAAACCGTAAGTGCTTCTTAGGGAAGGGTGGGGACTGATGAGTCCCTCTCCTACCCGGGATGCACTGTTGACTTGGTGGGCTCAGCCTTGGGTAGGTCTTATGCAGGGAGCCCCTGCTGCGGTGAGTTCATGGGTGCAACAGCCATGCCTGGGAAAATGTAAGATAATTCAAGTAGAGACTCCCACATCTAAATACAGCCCCCTGCAAGATTCTTAGTTTTAGAATAGGGTAGAGAGGAGAGAGCAGGTGAAGGGGGGAAGGAGAGGGTGAGGAAGGAAGTGAGGAAAAGGAGGATGATGGGAGGGAGGGAGGGAGGAAAGAAGAGGAGAGCAGGACTCCAGGAGAGTACCAGGCGGGAATACATTTGTAACCATAAAGAGTGACTCATTATTACCCAGACAAGTTCCGGCATCTACAAGATTCGGGGAAGACAATAAACAAGAGGAGATATTTCTCAGAGAGTCCTTTGTGAGTTAAATGTACACGGAAAGTTTCCCTGAGAAGAAAGATTCAAAATACAAAATATACCACTCGATATTTTTTTCACATTTAATAACATTTTCAGTAGTGTTTTTACTCTTTTTTTTTCTTCAGAAACATCACTGCTCCTATAAGTCACTGAATCTGATGTTAAATCTCTAAGCATCTTTTCAGCAATGCTTTCCTTCTTACTGTAGCTACTTTACAAAGGATGCATAACTGATCGGCTAGGCTTTTGTACATCGCCATCAATCTGACCTACAGTAGAGACAGGATGCAGACCATGCCCTATGCCTGCAAGCCTGGCTCGCACGATGTGGGGGCTGGAAAACCAGTTTCATAGCGAGTGTGAAGCCAGCCTGGGCTAAATATATTTTTAATGGAGACATTAAGATCTTAAGGCCGACTTCAGCCTAGGGCACTGGGAAGATGGGTCGGTGGGTAGGAAAGCTTGCTGTGAAAGCACGAAGACCTGAGTTCGGATCCTCAGCACCCATTTAGAGCCAGGCATGGCTGCATGTGCCTGTTGCCTCCCCCATAGGAGAGAAGAGCCAGGGAATCCTGAGAGTTCCTTGGCCAGTTGGCCTAGGCCAAAAGTTGCACTTCCAGGTCTGTGAGAGACCCTGCCTCCTGAGAGCAACTGGAGAACATTGGGGGACCTCCTGCACTGCTCTACCAACGTGCACACAAATGCTTGCAGGCGGGCACCACGTACATACACATAACACGTAGCACACACCACAGAGCATGTACACAGAGATACACACAAGCGCGCACATACACACACACA
Source organism: Acomys minous (assembly GCF_964271855.1). Taxonomy (NCBI): domain Eukaryota; kingdom Metazoa; phylum Chordata; class Mammalia; order Rodentia; family Muridae; genus Acomys; species Acomys minous. The sequence continues at coordinate 11,817,098 of NC_140495.1, read as the reverse complement.
CACACACACACACACACACACACACACACACACACACACACACACAAGAACCTCTGCTTCATGCACACTGTCTTGGCAACGACATGCGATAACACAAAGCTACCCATGTCCACATCTAAACAGATATAGCCACAGATGCAGCATAATAATTACTTGTGCTGTTATCTCACTAAAAAAACACATATAGTGGCTTCTTTTGAGAATCAATTTTTAATTAAGGAAGGCTGGTGTTTCCGCAGGTGAGGCCCCTTGGAAGGTTTGTAAGATGCAATTTCATCAACAGCAACTCCTCAGTGGCCTGGCATTATTAACAAGATCATGATGAAGGACACAGTAGGGCAGCTTGAAAGTAAATGAGGACAGCAACAGCTTCCCCTCTGTGTGTGAGAGCGGCTACTTGGTACTCAGGAGCCACCATGGTGCATCTAATGATGTCCTAGTGGACGCAAGCTCTCATCCACTAGATGACGCTTGCGAGGGGCGTGGGGAGAAGCAAGTGTAATTACTGCCTTTGGTTTGGTTTGTTTGTCTGCTTGCCTTTAGGAGGCACAAATTGTCCTTATGAGAGATAACACTTTTAAGACCCAGTCTTCCATATTACTTGAATATTCCAGGGCAGTTATTTAACACACCAGGGCAAATCTTCATTTCTATTATCTGTACTCCATACACTTGATGTCACCAATCTGATAGTGTCTGGTGAGCCTAACTGAGGTGGTGCCGTCACCTATGCTGTCCTGTACACAGAGCATGCTTAAGTTGTGTAGGATAATTTAGTGTTGTTTTTTTTTTAATGTGCTTGAGTGTTTGCCTGCATCTGTGTATGGACAAGCTACCCATGTGCTGCTTACAGATGCCAATGGAAGGCATGTGGCTGTGAGAGGTCAGGGGGATGCTGAGAACCAAACCTGGGGCCTCTACCAGAGCAACAGGTGCTCTAAGCCAGATTCGTCTCTTCATCCTAGCTAGTCCTCCTCCCCTATGCTTTGAAATTAGGAATTTGCTTGCAGGCAGTCATATACCACGGCTAGCACTCGCTGCCCAGGCTCCGTTGCCACTAATGAATCTTAGCCTTGAGGTGCTTGCTCCTTAGCTTGGTCTTGTGAGACAGCATCTCTCCCTTAAGTCCAGACTGCACTCAAGTGGATAATCCTGTTTCTGCCTCCACAACACTGGGGCAACAGGGGTACCCCGCCACCACAGCTAGTTGAGGGGACATAAACTTTGATAGACTTTCAAGATACTACTTCAGTACCCTCATTAGCAAGCAATGTTATGCTTATGGTGAAGACATATAAGAAAGTCAGAATCCTTTGTTAGCTAGCTTCAGTAAAACCTCAAGCATTTATGAAGGACAGAATTTTGTAGGCAAAAGCAGTCACAAACTAACTGATGCCAGGGTCTGTCATGGCACTCGCATCCTGGAAGGTCAGCCTACAAGGTCCTGGCATGTGGCCTGCATCCTGAGGCTGTTATCAACCCAACAGCCCAAGACAGGCCCAGGCTGCTGCTTCTAGGTACCTGAAAATCGTTAATTAACATGTATGTGGGAAGCCTCTGACCGCTATGCGGAAGCCTGACCACAGGAAAATGGGTAACAAGAGGGCACTATTCCCTAGAGAGCAGGTGCACTGGACAGAATGCAGCTATGCTGGCTTTGGATTTTTTTTTTTGAGACAGGGGCTCTGTAGCTAAGCCTGAGATCCTGGCAATACTCCTGCCTCACTCTGTGTGCTGTGGTTATAGGTTAGGTTTTTTGTTTTTTGTTTTTTTGTTTTTTGTTTGTTTGTTTGTTTTAAATAAAAGTCACACCAGTAGTGAGATGGAGAATCTGAGGTTTGACGTCTAATCCCTTATGAATGAAAAAGCACATCCTACTGCTGAAATGGGCATTGTATACCTGCCAACTTGAGTGCCAGCTCGAAACCTGACTTAGGAGTACATCTATGTGCAGGCCTTGTAGTCCATTTCCTCGCCATCAGTGGATATGCATCTAAGTGCCTGGGCTGTGAATCACTTTGAGGTCCCTTATGATCAGAACTTCCTAAAGTTCAGACAGAATAGCTTTATTGGGACAATTAGGTACTAATACATTGAAATAAATTTCTTGCACTCTTGGAAGTCATTTTCCACTTGAGTGTCTTTCCTTTTGCCTTACATCTGATAGCAGCCCATGCTGACATCAATACTTTAAACTCATTCAAAGATTCCGTTTGTGAGTAGGGGTTGATAACAGCTGTAGCCAAAATAAGAACTTCAGTGATGACTTTAAATAACAACCACATTTGTTACTTACAGTGATAATTTCAAACCCGAACAAAATTTGATATTAAGCCATCTGAAAAATAAATTCCCTAGCCAGGCTCAGTGGCACAAATCTATAATCCAAACACCCAGGAGGCAGAGGCAGGCGGATATCTGTGAGTTTGTGCCAACCTGGTCTACAGAGTGAGTCCAGGAAAGCCAAGGCTACACAGAGAAACCTTGTCTCAAAGCAAACAAACAGACAAAAATAAAAACAAACACATTTCCTGGTGTAAACTAGATTTTCTTGGAGTCTATTGAAGGTCATCTGTTTCACTATCATTCAGCAGGTAAAATAAAATAGCCTGGAGGACATTAAGAATGTCTTGATAGTAGTTGGCTATCCAATACCTTTCTTACGTTACTTTTCCTCTGTTTCCTGACTCTAATTCCCTTCAGAAGTGGCTTCTTGGCCTTGATCCTTTTTTGCTTACCCCGTACCTGCCAAGTAGAACAAAGCCCATAGAGAGCAGATGTATATAAATATTTTTGCCTTGCTCAACAGCAGTGTTCACAAAAGAAGCAGAGTTCCCTCCAGACCTTAGGTAACTCCTTCCTAAAGAGTAGAACCAGGTGGCAGCAAGTAGAGAAAGACGAAGGGCACCGGCATCCTCTGGGCCAAGAAGACCGACCTGAAGTCCAGGCTAGGAAGAGCTGCCATCCTCCTGCCTCAGTTTCCAAACTTCTCAGGTTATTTAGGTTCTATGATGTCACCTGATATTTTGGGGAGTCCCAGTACAGTTACCATGTGTCGCTGAGAAAAATCAAGGGCCATTCTGGAGTTCTGGTGCTGTTAACAAGATACTTTAAGAATATACTCAAAAGGCTGCTCAAGGACGATTTTATTATCTTAAAAGAAACCCCTTGGGGTGGGCGGGCTGAAAACTCAACACTACGGAGAGGAGAAATATGGGGAAGAGACAAAGGACCATGCCTTCTGAGTTAAGACAACATGGAAATAAGCCTCTTGGGGGACAAGCAAGCACATTGGTAGGGAGTGGAGCTTTAGAGAAGGTGAAAAAGGCTAAAATATCTTGGACACTAAACAGCATCCAAGATAAAAAAGACAGAAGAGAAGAGGTATCTTTCTTATTAGGACTCAGACAGACCCAGAAGAACTTTATGGTGACTCTGGAGCAACTTCACTGAGGGTAGAGATTCTGGGAAGGAAAAGCATATTATCTCATTAAAGGGATATTTATTCCTCCCATCTCTTTAGCTTGGCTTAATGTGAGCCCATGATCCCTTGATTAGGTGACTGTGTAGCCCATCTGGATTAACTATTAGGGGAGACAATGGTATCTCCCCAGCTAGATGTAGATTCTTGTCTTTACTGTGACATTAAGAGAATGTAAAAGCCTACTTTGGGTTAGGCTAGGAAACAAAGCACAAAGTAAATTCAACTCAAGTCCCCGAGAAAAACTAAGCAGTGACGTTTCAGATGAGTGGTTTGTAGCCTCCTGTATAATCACAAAGCTTTGTAGCCTCTTGCAGATCTGCCTGGATCCATGAGTTCTGTTAACTTGGAGAAGTGAGCCACCTTGACTTAGACTGCAAAATCTCTCGGGTCACGTTTCCCAGCATTCCAGGTATGCTTTTTACTTTTGTTGTTAGAAGCCAGAGCTTAACATTTTTGAGCTGAACTCCATATACTCTGCTGAGCAATTATTCCACTCTTACATTGTGCTTTCCTATCCAATTTCCTTTCTGTCTCTTAACAAGGCTTTAGCTACAGGAAGGTGCTCTTCTCCTTGATGGTAGCAAAGAGAGTCGGCCCGAAATGACAACCACAAACCTGCAAGAATACATGTAGACAGTCTCGGCATCACCGGCGCATGACTGCCGAGAACAAAACTACAGTGTGACAGCTGCCACTCTTGTTAGTGAGTGAGGGCATGAGGCCAGCCACAGAGTGTCTCACCAACCAGAGATGGTATAAAATTGGGAATTGAAATGAGTTGGCTCTTGGATGGGTTGAATACAAAACAATATTGTGCCAAGACTTCAATATTCCATTTTATCTATGAAAAATACTTGTACTTGGTGTCTTTTTTTTTTTTTTTTGAACTTCAAAGTCAAGAGAGAGAAGGTATAGATGGTATGTTAGGAGAGGACACTGAGGCATGTTGCCACCCAGATTATAGATGAGGCAGATACTGCTCCTCACAGTATTTCAATTTTACAAGCAGGAGTAGAATATTGTATTCAATTTAAATTTTTACGTGTATGTATGTATTTGTTTGTTTATTTGCTGTTTATTTATTTCTGTATGTAACTTATTTATTTATTCATTCATTTGTTTGTGGTGTGTGTGTGTGTGTGTGTGTGTGTGTGTGTGTGCATAACATATATGTGGAAGTCAAAGGCAACGTTCAAGAGCCGATTCTTTACTTCTACCATGTAGGTTTCCAGTCTTAGGACAAGCACCTCTATAATGCTACACCATTTTACTGTCCCCCAGATTTGCATCCTTAGTTGATGCAGTTCCACACAGGCTGCTTTGACGTATTATGGGTAGCATCTCTAAGTGAGTGAATGCGCAAGATGGTGGTCACTTCCATGGTATCCTAGAGCTGAAACTTGTTCTCATGAGAATTATTATTTCTCATTCATTTAGTTCCAGGCGTTATCCCTGTTGGTTGTTCCTACTTGAAAAATAGTTGCTCAGGCTTTTCCTTCCTCAAGATTCAGCCATATAATCTCTGTCTTACACACACACACACACACACACACACACACACACACACACACACATGCACACACACACACAACTATATTGTGAATATATGAGAAAATGAGAAGGAAGGAGAGAGGGCGTACATGTGTCAGGGAAGGGTGTTCTTAGAGATTACTGATCACTGTGGAGAAAAGATAGGGACTTAAAGATCAGAAGGGAGTAGCTCCCCAGTACCAGGCTGGTCCATACAGCACCCCCAAGCAGAAAAACCTTGGCTCACTCTACCTAAAAAGCAGAACAGCAGAATGGCAAGGCCAAGCACACAAGCTACAGCATCACAGTCTAAAGCTGCATTCATATGTGTGGATTACATGAAGAGTCCAGTAACTTTATGTCTGTTACTCATAAAGTCTGTCTGTTGCTCAGTGAAGTTTACTATGTACTATATTTTTCCAGCATATAAGACAACTGTGCGTATAAGACAACCTCCAACTTTTCCAGTTAAAACATACAGTTAGGAGTATACTCGCCGTATAAGACTACCCCTCTTCCAACACACACCCTGTGCAGCAGACTTGGGCATGTGTCTATTTGCAGGCAAGGCACAGACAGTCAGGCACTTTACTAAACACCTGCAGACAGCCAGTGCCAGCCTACATTGCCCCTTTAAGGTGTGCTCCACACTCAATCCAAAGATGTGTAGCCATTTGAGTCAAATGCCTAGCTTCTGGTGGAGAGCCAATCCATGCTCACATTCTCCTTGAGGTACAGGAAGATGTGTGCAGCTTGCTCCTCCCTGAACAGAGTGGGGAATGGGCTGCAGAACTCCCCACTATTTGTGCCAGATATATGAAGCCAGTCACAGGTACCCAGCAAGATGACCCCGACTTTGTTAGGGATTTTTCTGAGGGGTGGTGGTGTTAAAAAGTGTCCTATACTCCAGAAAATAGGTAAGTCTATTTACATTATCCTTTGGTCTAAAGGATAAATTCTTTTATTAACTACTCAGTGCTCTTCTGGCCCCAGTGACCATCTTCCTTTATCTTCCATTTGGGCTTAGAAGAGGCTGCCATGCAAGAAACACATTCTCTCATTCTGGCCCTGTGGAATTTGCTTATAATATGTTGCACTGCTGAGTCTTTAATAAACTTTAAAAAAAAAAAAAAGAATCTAGGATTATAAAGTGCCATGCCAACAATTAAATAACACGCTGACAATTTAACAATAAATTGTGTTTAATGATAAAAGCTTTGTTGTAGTAATACTATAATATGGCCATCATTTAGAAGCAGTGCAGGTGGCCTTTTTGTGAAAAGACAAATTAGAGTAAGTCATGCCCAATTAAACATTTACAAAATGTAGAACCCAGTGTGCGAAAATCAAATGAATAGTAACAAAGTCGACCCTGGAAGTGTTAGGGATGCACGGCACACACTCTACCGATACTCTACACCTTCAACCCCTAAGGCTAACCTTTGGATGGGATTTTTAATTGAAGTCAGCAATCCTATATGAAGCAGCCTTATGATTTTCAACATATAGTTGTCACCCTTCATCCACAGGCTCCCTTTTAGTAGTTCCAGTAGTTTCAGTCACCCATAGTTAACTAAAGTTAAAATGGAAAAAAAAATCCCATTAATACATTTTAAATTGTCTCTTGTTTTGAGTGGAGAGACACAGACTTACACTTGTGCATCCTGTCCCAGTGCATCTTGTCCCAGTGCATCTTGTCCCAGTGCCTAGTATGTCTGTCAGTCCTCTAGCTGAGTTTCTGCTAACAGATCTAGTGTTGTGGGGTTCACGATCTGTGATCACATACTCTAGCTCGCTTTCTGTTGCTGTGATAAAAACACTGATCGAAACCCACACAGGGAGGGAAAGGCTCATTTCAGTTCACAGGCTACATACAATCATCATCTAGGAAGATGTGGAACAGGCATTCAAGCTGGGGCATAAAGCAGATGCCCTGGAGGAAGGCTGCTTATTGGCTTGCTTCAAGGCACATGCTCACCTACCCTTCCTGTACACCCCAGGAGTTCCAGCTTAGGTATAGAGCTACCTACAGTGGGCTGCGCCTTTCAAAATGGGTTTACCAATCAACAAATGGCCATGGCCGACCCGATGGGGCAGATTCCTCAGTGAGATTCCCTCTCCCCAGTATGTCAAGCTGACAGTCAAGATTACCCATGACAGTAAGTAATCTGCATTTGATGATGACATGTCCCAAAGTGCAAGCGCAGTGAGGCCGGGGATTTGGACATGCCAAATGGAAGCCATGAAATGTTTCTTCTAAATGAAATAAGCAAAGAGCTAGGCCTAGTAGGGAAAGAAAAGTCGTTGTGTTACTGTTGTCAAGATACACAATAAAAGGACCTCCTCCATCTATGCTATTCTTGGCAAAGAAAGGGGGCCTTTGATGGTTATACTATGTACCTCAGCCTGCAGAAGGTCCTCCTCCTAGGGGTGCATAGAGAGAGAAAGGAGGAGAAAGGCATATTATCTGCAGGTGGAAGACATGAACAGAAGACATTTCCCTTGTGACAAGCACATATGTGAGACAGCATTCAGGCTACATAAGGCCTCAGCCAGAGACCCCTGAAATGAGTGACTGCAATCCCTTTAGTGCAAAGAAGCCGTGGCGCACAAATTCAGGAAGAGGGTTTAGATTACTCTCACTATAAAAATGGCAGCAGAGTCTTTATCTACTGATGAAGCTGGTGCTATCCTTATGGCTGAGGTGATTCATGTTGGCTAATTTACACTTTAAGCTCTACTGGGGACATGAGTCTGAGGTGGGAACACCCACTCTGCCTACGGTTTTAACAATGTATTTGGCATCTTGAAGTGGATCCTCCAAAGGTGGGGGTGGGAAATTCTTCTTCTCTTTCTTGCAAAGATACATTTCTATTAAAATTAATGACACTATCGTAAACCAAATGTCAGTCCTTTCTTCTCCCCCCAATAGAGATGAAATAGTGGTAATCCCCAAATAATTGGTTTTTAGAAAGAGATATGGACTAATTGTATCTTAGCATTAGGCAATGCCATGTTTTGTTATTTGGAAAATATTTGAAAAACAATAATACTTCCACTTACTGTTTGAGGTAGAGTTTGTATATTGAGTAACTTCTAGAAAAGAAGAAATCAGCCCTCCTACCCATGTACATGGACAGAGGAACAAGTAAGGTGAGGGTAAGGGGGTTAAAGGAATATGTAACAAAGAGGCAGTTCTGCATATTTGGAACCTATAGCTTCTACATTGCTGTGTCTCTGCTTCATTCTTTTAACACAGCATGTGTGAGTACACTCACACATTCACACACACACACACACACACACACACACACACACACACACACGCAAGAACACACACGAATGCATGGGGCACCCTGCAATCTTCAGTAGCATGAGCTTTGTTTGACTTAGGCCTCAGATAGGAAAGAGGCAGCTGAGAGAGCCAGAAACTATCCAAGGAAGCAGAAGAAACAGGAAGTCAGAAATCACAGGATGACCCTGATTGTCCAGGGAGCTGTGGTGCTGGCATTAATGGTCTACCTGCTTAGGGGGTTAAGGCAGTGCCCTGTGTGTCTCTAGGAAACTGCTTGAGAGACCCTGAGATGAGGCATGGGAAAGCTTGGGAGGCCATGGTCGTTCATAGTGGTCTCTGGGTGCTTTGATGTAAAAATAAACAACACCTCAAATTAGGATGTGTCAGACCCTGAAATTCTATGTCAGGCTACGTGAGTCCATATCGTTGATGAATGTCAAAAGATTCAAACTAATGAAAACATAGAATGCCTGGAAATACTTTTATTTCTTCACCTCTCTGTGTCTACCTCTTTGTCTCTGTTTCTGTCCCTTTGTCTCTCTCATCTCTTTCTGTCTTTACCTATGCCTCTTTATGTCTCTCTCTATTTCTATGTCTCCGTGTCTCTCTTTGTATCTTGCTATCTCTGTCTCTCTGTCTCTGTCTCTTTCTGTCTATCTGTCTCTGTCTACCTCTGTCTCTCTGTCTCTGTCTTTGTCTCTCTCTCTCTCTGTCTTCTGTCTCTCTTCTCTCTCTCTCTCTCTCTCTCTCTCTCTCTCTCTCTCTCTCTCTCTCTCTCTCTCTCCTTGTCTGTCTCTCCCTCTAAAGTATTGGGGTCTGAACTCAGAACTAATACATACCAGTAACTCTCTAACACTGACTTCCATCTTCAGTGGTACAGAATAAAACAGTAATAAAAACAATAACAAAAACCAGACCAATCAACCAAACATGGTTTCAGAACAGCAGTTGCTTGTTCTAAAAGCTGGAGTCTCTGTCAACATCACTTTCTCAGAATGAGCTATTGGTGCAATTACAGGCAAAAGTACTTTCTTGCCACATACAAATTGATGACAGATTAGTTTATAGATAGCAAGCAGCTTTTCAGTCAATCCAATAAAAAGAACAGACTTTATTGTCTATCAACCTGAATAGAGTCCCCAAACAATATCAAATGTAGAGCCTGTTTTCCTTATTGGGAACCTCAGACACTGTGCTGTGATGTAATACATTTTTCTTCTCCATCAGGGATCTCAAAGATTCAAGTCAGATGCACTCTGGATAGGAAAAGACTGAGAAATTCAGAGATGGTCCCAGAGAACACTATGGGAAGTAGTTTGATTTCATAACTTCATTGATTGAAAAAGTTGTCCAACAGAACTGACAAGGGGTAAAATTATGTCAGACTGCAAGCTTTTCAATTTTTCAACATGGCATATCTAAGTGAAATTGTGTGTATGTGTGTGTGTGTGACTGTGTGTTTCTATTTTTGTATGTATGTGTGCATGTGTGTGAATGTCTGTGAGCGTGTGTGTATGAGAAAGTGTGTGTTTGTGTATGTTTATGTGAGATTATGTGTATATTTGTGTATGTGTGTGAGTGTTTGTGTGTTTGTGTATATGTGTTTGTGTGCATGTGTGTGTGTCTGTGTGCATGTGAGCATATGAATGTGGTTGCCAGAGATTAATGACAAGGTCTTTCTCAATCGTTCTCCATTTTGTTTTTAGGACAGGGTCTCTCACTGAACTCAGAGCTTAGCAACTCAGGTAGGCCAGTTGGCCAGCGAGCACCATGGATCCACTTGTCCCCACCTCCCCAGTGCAAGGTTGCAAGCGCCACTGTCACACCTCACATCTGGTGCCACTGGGGACCTGATCTTGGATGCTCTCAGAAGGCATTTTATTAAGAGAGCTACTTCCCTATTTCATAAGGAGAATGCCTTGCATTTAGTCTTCTTTCCCTGTCAACTGTTTTCAAAGAAACACTGGGGCAATAAAGATCCAGACAAAATTTAACCCCAGTTACAAGCATTTAATGCTCACATCACCATGGTAATAATAAAGAAATAAAATACTGCTATAAAACAAGCAGGATAAAGTGTTCCCTTCCTTCATTGGCTCACACGCTGTCTTTGGCATACATCCTTGTATCTTAAAACTACACACATTGTGAGCTCCTTAATTTCATTTTAGGAAATGTGTTCTGATGCATTATAATTTACACAAACAAAAGTCTTGGAGAGCCCATGTCTCCAGAGCACGAAGATGACTTATTGTCCTGCCAAATGGTGAAGCTGCTTACACTGGCTGTGGTGATTTATTGGAAGCAATCCACACACACTTGGAAAGTATATTAGCTTTGCCTCTGCCCACAAAGGGCACATTTGAGCAGGGCAGGATGCTCTGATGATAAATTACAGACTAGAACCCCAACTGAAGGCAACTGGCACATCAGTGGCCTAGAGGCTCCAAATTCCAGCAAGAATATATGTTCCATGGTGATCCGGCACAGGCAGTGACATCTAGGGCAGGCCAGGAAACAAATTAGTGCCTAATTGTCTGATTTCATGATAGTAGTATTTACTCTGCAGTGGCAAAACTGCTCTTGTTTCCAGCCATAAAGAGACTGGAGCCTCTGAGAGCATTCAGCATCACCTGCAGGCTACTACAGCCCCAGCTAGTGGAGGCACACGAGTTAGCTCCCTGCTGGAACTCTGCAGAGCTGTGGCTATACGTTTGTCAAGTGGATAAACCCCCAAATGCCCAGTTTCCTCTTCAAAATATACGTTATAATTCTAGTTTTATGGCTAAGTATTTAAATGACAGTAAACAAAATTGCTATTACTTTTGTGTGTATGTGTCTGCATGTGTGCCTGTTCATTCATCAACACACACGCGTGCAGATACACATGTGTGAGGGTATGCGTGCATATATACATGCATGAGTATGGAGGCCAGAAGTTAACTTATCTGTTGTGTCTATGGCACGACCCACCTCTCTTCTTTTGATTTTTAAACATAGTCTCTCACTGGCCTGAAACTAGTCATGTAAACTAGGAATCTTGGGCCATGAGTCTGCTGCTGCCCAACCATTGGGATTACAGACATGTGCTAACATGTCTGGCTTTTTTTTTTTTTTTTTGTATGTGGGTTGTGAGGATTGAACCCAGGACTTTATGCTTTCTGGCTAGTAGATGTTTATTTCCCTAAGTAGGAGAGGGGAGTCTTGAAATGGGGGATCTTCAGGGTCACTCCTCCTCTTTTCAACAGACCCGTTGGGGGCATTTGTGGCTTCCTTATTCTCCAGGCGTTCTTTTCTCTGTCTCAAGCACTATGTGCTAACAACTGAACAAAGCAACCCCCAATCCCCTAACCCTCCCCACCCCATCCCACCCCACACCCCCGCCGCGTTATTGCATTTAAGTGCTGACGAGACGGTCTTAGTATCATCTCCTTTCTGTGCGAGAACACTGATGCACAGAGCGTTTAATCTGTTCAAGGTCACGTCGCTGTACTTGGCAGAGGTTTGATCTCAGGTAATCTGATGCCTTCGCTCTTAGCTTAACTATTCCATTACACGGGGTAAATAATTTATATGTAGTAATTATTGAGGTCAACCTACCTAAAAGGACGTATTTTTTGCCTTCCTCATTTTTTTTTATCTCAGTAGGAGGGAACGGCTTACTAGCAATTTAATTTAATAAGCACTGAAAGCTCTTTGCTGATTTTGTGCGTTTCCGTGTCACCTCTCTGTTTCTTGGAATGGTTGAATTCTGTTCCTTGGCAAGAAAGCAGGTGTGAAATTCTATCCCAGCTATGCTCCACCAACAAGGCTTCCCCACTGACTTCAGAACGCGGATGCCTGCCTTTTGTGATAAGTGGAAAGACCTGGGACACGAGGCAGGATCCAGCTTACTGCACGTTACAGCGTTTCATCCTGGCCCCCCGTGCCTTCTGCTCATCCCTAAGCTTCCTAGCTCTCACTCGGAACCCATCTCAGGCACATTTCTAACAGGCTTTGCCATGGCTCTCTCAACCTAAACCACAGTAGAAGAAAGGAGACAGAAGGAAGATGATCCCGTTTAGACGTTTGACATCTTGACAGATGTTAAGCCAGTGAAAAGGAGCAGAGCATCCGAAGAATTGACAACTGACTTCTGAGCAAAGAGCAGGCAAAGTGGCAGAAGAGTGGCAGTTCCCACAAGGGAGCATACGTGAGCACATGTGTGTGCCTGTGTGTGAGCACACATGTGTATTGAAGGTTATTACAAGTCTCAACTTTGACGCTAACTGCTCTCCATCTGGAAGAAGGCTCTTCACTCTTTGAACATTGATGGAGTCCCAGTCCAGATGAAAGGATTTTTAGAGGACTGGTGAAAATGGCTTCAGGGTGGAATGACACCTATAGCTCTCTCTCTGCGACTGTAACTGGATCCCTGGCTGACACTCTTTGAGGCTCAGTAAACACTCGGGTGTTATGTTTTTATTTAGGCTCCACTTTGAGGAACAGGGGCCTAATTGAAAACTCTTTACTTGTTGGGGGAACACCTTCAGGGGCCAGTAGCCATAGCACTGATCTTTCTTGCCTCTAAGCCCTAGAAATCTGTTTTCTCCCAGGTTTCCTTTCTTACCCTGAAAGAACAAAGAAGTTTGTTGGCTCTTAAACCTCTTGAGATTAAATTTCACTAGGAGTTATAAAAAAAAAAAATACACCTCTGAAATCTAGGATAAGGAAAAAGGCAACTGAGTGAAAGCCAGCTTTGCAGCAGGCCTCCTTCAGCTGACATCACAGGAGGTCCTTGGCCCACTTCCTGTTGTGGTGATGCTGCAAAGGAAGCATCCATGAAGAGCTTTTGAGTGGCTCTGCATCTTAAGTAGCCAAGCCTGCTATCAGATCTCCCTGCTCACGTACTTCCCCTCCATCAGACTGCCCACCTTCCTACCCGTGAACCTCTCTGAACGTACTCCTATAGACAGAGAAGGCGAGCATACAATGCTGTATCACATGATCTTCTTGGTAACCTAGAGATGAAAGTGGGGATGAAAATTCATGCTCAGTTCTATCCCCATGGCGTTCCTACCAGTGGGGCTTCCCTTTGAACATTGGAAAGAAAACAAAAATCAGAAGACTTTTCAAAGTCGATTTGCCTCAAGCCAGTGGTTCTTAAATATTAATGCAAAATTAATTGCTGAAGAATGCATTTTAGAGAAACTGACCTACGTGAGGTTTAGAATCCATTACATTTAAAGAGAAAGGAGGCTTTTGAAAAGAGAGAAGGAATTGCAAGTGCTCCACCCAAATTGAATAATGTTTTGTTAAATATTAGCAGCTGATGGAATCTGGGACTCCCCAAGCCCCCATTCCTTAGTCGTCTTCAGGACCCTTCCACCCACCAGTCTGAAAGCATGTGCAATATGTTTTGAGAGTCAGTTATTTAGGACTCACAAAAGAACATTTTTCTCATAGCTAGTTTTTAAGAAATCATTGTTGGGCATGGGGTGTAGGGGTGAGGCAGTGGGGCGGTGTGTGTAAGCCAGCAGCAATCATGTTTGCCTGGTGTGAAGGTCAGAGGGCAACCTCTGGGGTTAGTTCTACCTACCCTACTTTGAGACAGAACTCTTATGTGCTACCGTGTAAGCTGGGGACCTGACCCTTGGGCTCCTGGGTATTTTTATCCTCCATCTCCCATGTCACTGGAGAAAAACTGCCATTGCAGACAGCTGTCTTTTTCATGTGGCTCCCGGGGATCTGAACTCAACATCCAACAGTTGTATGGCATGACCTTTACCCGTGGAGCTGTCTTCGCAGCCCTCTAACTTATTGGTTTGTTTGTTGGTGCTGTGGATTGTACCCAGAGCACTGCATCTGCTAGATAAGGATTCGCCTACCGAGCTTCATGCCCACCTCTGCCTTGGCTAATTGGTATTGCACTAACAGGCTCTGCCAGAGGATGAGTCTCCAGTCTCCAGGCCGGTGACAGGCTCTTTCACGTTAAAGTCTTCACAGTTTTAATTTGATTTCACAACGTCTCCAAATTCTTTCGTGTACATAGTGCAGTTCAGTCAATCATGGCGTACATATCAGGTTCCTTTCGGACTAGCAGACACGCAACTCCCAGCTGGTGTGTCTTTCTCCATCCTGCATCTACTCCCACGCCTGTTAGCTCCTCAATAAAGCCATCTGTTGTGATTCCTCAGAGGCGCAGCCTCCCCGGAGGCTCTCCAAACCCAGCTCAGGCTTCTGCTACAAATATAACAGAAACAGCCACATGGCAGCTGTCCCATTTTACGAATGCTGCCTGTCACTAAGAGGCAAAAGGGAAGAATTCAAGTAGACAGACTTTAGAACAATGCCACAAGCCCTCAGGGCTGGGAGTTGAGGCAGGAGGATAGCTCTAGTTGGTGCTGGGAGCTGGCATTACTGGACTACATAATTTATACCCAGTTACTGTCACATAAGCCAGTAATAATGAGCAAAGGGTGGGGGCTTAGACTCCTGTTATCCGAACTCTCAGTCTCCTTAACAAACCCTGGCTTACTATCTTTTTGTAGGCTTCTGAAACCTGTAAATACACACAAATGTGCAAAAGATTTCTTGGTGTATTCCATCTAATTATTGAAAGGGAAGGTAATTCTTAGAGCACTGCAGTGTTACAGAACAGGAGGGGACCCAGGCTCACTCTTCTTATTTGGTTAATTTAAATTATTGACATTTTAATCCAAAGTACAAGTGTTTGTTGACTACAATGGAAGGACACTTGGCCAAAATACATTGATTTTTCTTTTTCAGCACCAATTATCTTTCTTCAGTTTACAAAGAATGGTCCCACACCAGCAAGTCAAACTACTTTGAAAGATGACAAATCTGGCAGAGCCTTAGCTCTGATCTCTGAGCCCCAGAGGCTTAAAAAAAAAGTTTATTGGTTTAATATACATTTAAAGAAAGGTAGGGATGGGGAGAGAAAGAAATATAGGAAAAAATGGCAGTAACTAATTCTTTTTTCATCTCTATTTGTACCAGGGAGTTCATCCTGCAAAAGAGGAAAACCATGTCACAAGCTAGGAGCCCATGTCAGCAAGCCCGGGGTTCTGTGGTGACAAGCTGAGCGGGTGGCAATTCCACAGAAGGAGTGGCTTGCTGAACCTCCCTCTTGTGACTGACAGGCTCAGCAGTGGGTAGCAGAGAAGCTGGCCACTGTGTTTGTGTATTCACCATCGCTGCAAGCAGAGTAAGAGGGACCAATGTACTGGAAAGAAGTTGACCTTCAGGTCTCAAGTGATGTGGGTTTATTGATTTCCTAGTGCTCCCAGGAAGCTGAGCACTCCAGATCTCTCAGGTGATCTGCAAACTTGCTGTGTAATATTTCCAAAATTAGAATGCAGCAAGCTCACCTTCTTAGAAGGCCCCGCGTCTATGTTTGTCTCACCGCATTTTATCTTCTTCTTGTTGTTTATTGTCCTTTTCAGACCATCTGTTCTGTATCCCCAGCTGACCTCAAAGTCTCTACATAGCCAAGGATGACGTCACACTTCTAATTGCCTCCGCTTCCTGAGTGCCTGGACTATTGATGTGTATCCACCATGCCTGCTTCATATGATGGCGGGTTTGAACTCAGGACCTTATGCATGTAAGCCAAGCTTTCTTCTTTCTAACGGAGCTACATCCCTAGCATCACATTTTGTCAATTTTAATAGAGGCAGAAAAGCATGTAGAGCTCATATAGAAGTGCACTTGAAGCCGGGTGGTGGTGGCGCACGCCTTTAATCCCAGCACTCGGGAGGCAGAGGCAGGCAGATCCCTGTGACTTCGAGGCCAGCCTGGTCTACAAAGCCAGTCCAGGACAGCCAAGGATACACAGAGAAACCTTGTCTCAAAAACAAGCAAACAAACAAACAAAACATATTTCAGGGACTGAAACTAAATGTAAAAACAAGGTTTACCCACCATTTAAAAGCAATTCATTTGGACCATCGAATTTGGAGTTACACACACACACACACACACACACACACACACACACACACTTCACTTAGCCTAGTTTTCCATCTCTCGACTTAAACATTAGGAAAGTCAAAGGCGTTTATGAGAGAGTGCCAGTTCTACAAATGAGCTATTTTTATTAAGGAAAAAAAGATAGAATCAGTGATTTGCAGGTGAGCCTTCCAGTCAGTGACTACATCAGGCACCATACAACTGTCCTCAGTGGAGCCTTGACCCTGGTGAACAACAGGGCATTATGAAGAGGTAGGCACACAAACGTGTGTGTGTGTGTGTGTGTGTGTGTGTGTGTGTGTGTGTGTGTGTAAAATCACTTTCCTGTAGTATATGCATAGACACACTTGAGATCGTGTGAGCACTCCGAATTATGCCAACTTAACAATGAGAACATTTTAAGCGACAATAGCCTTCGACAGAGGAAGAAAATTACCCTGAAACTTCCAGGGACACCTCCTATGTCTGAGGGGCAACTGCCACAGTAATAATGACAATTGCTGACAATGTGCTCTAAAATATTTGCCCAAACTGGAAGCTGAAGAATCATCATTAAAAAAAAAAAAAAAGATTTGCAAGCTCAAGTGTCCCCATGGTGTATGCCATGGTACAGGGAACCAAAGGCCCCCTGGAGGAACATCTCACAGCATGGTTGCTTTCACACCTCAAGATGCTGCTCTGTGGAAGTCTGAGGGAGTTCTCTTAAGGGGTCCTCATCTGACCCAGGCTTTCCTGGATTCCAAGTCAGAAGAACTGTCATTAATACTGTTGATAGAAGCACGACACTATTATAAATGGATTTTAAACTCCTTCTATTTGTCAGTAGTGTAAAACGATCTGCTGGCATTCAAATATGGTCCTTGTCCTCTGCAACACTATAAACTAATTCTCACTAGTTTTAGAAGCTTTGTGTGGATTTTTTTTTTTTTGCACAGGCCTTGGTAGAATCACCACATACGGTTTTATTTATTAAATAGTTGCATTAGAAATGCTGAAGGAGTTAGTGAACGTAAAGTATAAACTGTTGAATAAAGAAATGCTGCATCAATATGAATTGCCATAATTAGTAAGTGGCAAATCTCTTATTAAAAAACAGGTTCCTGTCTGTAGCCTGCAAGCACACAGATCAAAGCCAGAGGAAGAAGAGCACTGCTGTGTTAAAGTGGTGGTTTGGATCTTTTACTAAAAGCACTCTTCCTCCATCACAATTTGTAAAATGTGCTGTCCATCAACCCAAACACTCCAGATACTACCATCCGGGTTATCCCTTCTTCTCTCAGTTCTTACATGGTTCTGGGGGTGGGGTGGGTGGTGGTGTTCTTATGGTTTGCTTTCTGTTTTTGCATTGCTCTTCTTTCTGGACTCATCTCCACACACCCAGGTTCAGGACAGCCAGGGCTGAGCCTTTGCTAGCAGGAAGAGCTAGCTGATCTCAGAGAGGGTCTCCAACCCTCAGACTTTGGAGTCATGTCCAGGCACACTGCTGCACGGGCCTGTGGAGATGAGTTTAATGGTATTTCTTTACAATCTGATTTCCTTAGGTAAGGA
Organism: Acomys minous; assembly: GCF_964271855.1. Classification (NCBI taxonomy): domain Eukaryota; kingdom Metazoa; phylum Chordata; class Mammalia; order Rodentia; family Muridae; genus Acomys; species Acomys minous. Next base: position 11,799,270 of record NC_140495.1, on the reverse strand, counting down.
AAACGGATGCAGACTCACAAGGAGCCGGGCTGACCTACCACGGGCATTCTTACTATGCTCCCAATGGTGGGCTTGTCTGAAGTAGCGTGTATCCTGCAAGGTGTTCAGGGCTCTATTCTGCCCCCTCTTTCTGTATTTATTTATTTATTTATTTATTTATTTATTTATTTATATTTTCAGAACAGTTGTAGTGCTATGTCGTATAACTCACACCTTTTATGAGCCTTAGATTGTTCTCTTTGCCTTATCTACATATCCCCAGTGGCGGGACAGCAAAGCTGAGGGCTTTCTAATGGGCAGAAACCAATGGCTCATAAAATGTGCCACAGTCTTAGAACAAAGAACTTTTTTTTTTTAAATAAAAAGGCAAAGAGGTAGCAGTAGTTTTGAACTTTAAAAATCCAGTTTTAACTGATCTCTGTTTCAGGAGGCCAGGACAGAGTCTCATCAGGACGTTACTGGCTAGTGGGAGTCTCTGGGCATCAAGCTCCTCCCTGAGGACCCTGGATAAATCCATGAAGGAAGTCCTCCGTTGAGGCTTCAGAGATCAAATAGGAGCCTAAGTGTAGAGGTTGCACACTGTTACCAACATCTCCCAGTGAACCTTCAGGTAAGGGCGTCCGGGCTGTGGGCCGATCCGATTAAGATTCTTTTCTGAGGCTCACCAGCTAAAGAGACAAGATGTTTCCCTCAGAATCTTTGTAACTCAGCAATACCTGAGTTACTGAGTTACTGCAGTCTCGCTGGATAGCGGAAACTGGTGCCTGCCTCTGCTCGTGTGGAAAGAACAGCTATGCTACTTCAGACCTGCAAGGGCTGGCTAATGCTCAGATACCATTCTGGTGGTGGTGAAGGGACAAGCTGGGATGTGAATGAATGAAGTGGATCTTTTCTCACTGGTTTTGCTGAAATGACGTATGTGTCCCTGAAGTCCGCACTAACCTGCCACATCTGAAGACAGTGGGAATAAAAAGGGATTTGAGTACATCCTTCAGAAGTGCTTAATTCTAAGGAACGTTCTTTACATTTAATGATTTGCATACTACTTAATATTCAAAGTGGGAAGGCCAGCAATATTTCTAAGCAAAAGTGAATTCAGTGGAAATGACAAACATAACCCTGCCCCGCGCCCCCCAAATCTAACAATTCTTTCTCGAGTACCGAGTACCAAAGCATCTCTGAAGGTAGGAAGAAAGATAAAAGTGTCTCCTCACATTTCATCTCTGTGGGTCTCAAAGTGAAGCCACAAACACAAGGGCCACGTTTCAGGCTGGCTCTAAGGATGATCATATACTCAGAGCTGGTACGACACAATAGCACTCTTAACATGAGGAAGAACATGTGGCTCTAACGACACATGGCAATCAGTTGAGAGAGGAGGGAGAGAGAGAGAGAGAGAGAGGGAGGAGGGGGGGAGGGAGGGTAATTAAAACATAACACGGAACATCTAGAGATTTCAGTGGAAATCTTGTCTAATATAAAAAGAGAAAGAGAAGCCCTGGCAAGCTCTGCAGCCTTAAAACTGGAGATGGGAACTCAGGATTCAGATTTGGGTAGGGGAAGGACATGATGGCTATGAGGAATCTGTAAAAGGTATTTTCTAAAGACCCACGTGCCTGGAAGCTCACAGATATGGGTAATATCCAAGCCGCCAAGGGCATTGCAGGGGAATGGTAGATGAGGGAAAAGAACCCGTCAGGAAGGCACAGTCTCAGAACGGCTTGTTTTTCTCTTAAATTATTTCATTAACGTTGTTAGTAGACCAGACCCTTCCAACAAACATATCTTTCTAAAGCCTTCAAAACTTGCTCATAAAAACACGCTTTACTTTTTTTTTTCTTGCTGCCTTTCCTTTCTTGTCGCTCCAACCTAGCTCTCCTTCCTGTTTCAAGGAGCAGCGGCTGCCTCCCATTTTGTATGGGGTAACTAGAAAGCAGAATTGGGTGGTTTGTTGTCCTGTGTGCATGTGCACACACACACACACACACACACACACACACACACACACACACACACACACCAGGAAAAACATTATCACACTCATGGTGGGAATGACCTAACAAAGGAAAATATAGCAACTGAAGGCTAAGACAAAGGCAGAGGTCTAAAGCCAATGCCACTTACACACCCAACAAAGTCCTTTCATTATAAACTCCTATGGGCTACAGGGAGCCTACATGTGGGAACATGTAAGATTTTTTTTCATGCCTAAAAATAACAATTTCTGTCAGCAGTTCCTAGACCTGTTAACCTTCCTTCTAATCCCAATGTGATACTTCTAAACCCCATTCCTCTGAATGTAATAATTAGGGCAATTAATGGAAGAAACTTTGGGGGCATTTCCATGGAAACCTTTTCCAAACTATTATTTTTCGAACAGTGTGTTCCACAAGGATTTGTGCTTGTGACTCCCACGGATGTTAGCAGAAATCAGACGGACCATTAAACCCTCATGTTGCTCTCTCATCGTTTATCTTTGTGCTTCTGAGAGAACGAGGCAGGCACGAAAATTGCACAGCACCTCCTCAGGGATGTCAGGTGTGACAAGCTTCCTGTTGCTTCTCTGAGTGATTATAACATACCATCTTCTCAAACTAAATATATAATATATGTATAAAAAACTGAGGAGTTTTGAAAACTAACATGTATGGAAATCATAGGAAAAATAACTAAATAAATCCCCCTTTGAAATCATCAAATCTCAGGGAAGGAAATTAAAATAGGGAAATGAGATCCCAATGGCTTTAAATCAATGTATCATTTACTTTTTTTCTTCTCTGTCTCTCTTCCTCTCTCTGTGTATGTGTGTGTGTGTGTGTGTGTGTGTGTGTGTGTGTGTGTGTGTGTGTGTGCCCAAGGTTGACTTGGGGTGTCTTTTTCAATTATTTTCCACCTTGTTATTTGAGATGCGGTCTCTCACTGAGACTGGGCCTCACCACCTTGTCTAGACTGCCTGAACAGAGAGTCCCAGAGAATCTCCTGTGCCTGTTTTGGGGGTTTGAACCCAGGTCATCTTAGCTTGGTAAACATTTTACAACTGAGCCAGCGCCCTAACTCTATAAATAAGTAGTTCTTACTTGTCACACCAAATCCCTCCCACTTGTGCCACTCCCTCCCCTCCCCTCCCCTCCTCTCCCCTCCCCTCCCTCCATTTTCATCCATCCCCAAGGGGGGAAAGCCCAGTTGTGAAATACCATAAATAAACAGTGAGGAAAGAGACTTTTTCAAAGTCCCAAATGGCATTGACACCAACTGCTAAGTGAGTTCGACTGAACATACAGGATGTGCTCTCAGCCCTGGTTAGATAAGGGAGGTAGCAGCATCCTTACTCAGAGCTGTTAATACTAACAGCTCATCAGTACAGTAAATAGAACACCTGAAAGAAGAGACCAATAAAGCTAAGTGCATCCTTATTTTTAAGTTTGTACTAAGGCCTAGCAGGAAAGGGCCAGTGGCTTTGGTCTATTTTCAAGATGCACATGCAACAGATAATTGGATGTTCTAGCCAGAAGTGCCACCAAGACTGTCCCACTGTTCCTTCTTCCATGAAGCGTAGTGATTGGAGGAGGAATGAGGGACCATGGCAGTGACAGGGTGGTTTGTCAAGACTGAGTCACTTCCTGTCTTCTCAACACTCAACACCTTACTCAGAGCTGTTAATATTAACAGCTTCATATTTTACAGTTTTCCAAATTACCAGGCACACCTGGCTCCAGACATACTGTACCCTGGAAAAGGTCAGAACTTTAACCATGTGTATATCTGCTTGCTTGCTGAAGGGAGCTGATTTGTCCTGGACTCACTTTGTAGACCAGACTGGTTTTGAACTCGCAGAGATTGCCTGCCTCTGCCTCCTCTAGTGCTGGGATTAAAGGCGTGCACCACTGAGCCCAGTTTCAGCTGCCGTTCTTTTCCATTCAGCAGTGTTTAATTACAGCTGAGATCTTTGTTTATATTTGAATTGAGTGGCTGGTAAGTTTCCAATTAGTTTTTAAATATTCAAGTAAGTTAAAAAAAAAAGTCACAAGGAGACACCAAGAAGGAAAACTAAAGAGAGCACACTTTCTCCCTTCAACCAATCAATCAATCAATCCTCTCTCTCTTCCAATTCCTCTGTGTTATCTTATACACACCAAAATGAACACAGATACACACAAGTGTTGCGATGCCTAATCTAACGGGCTATCTTTAAGCCGGCATTTCTGACAGGTTGACTCCCTCCTACTCTGCAATTCTTCTCTGAGGTAATCATTGCAACACCGATGGCTCATCAGCTGTGAGGTGGAAGTGTGATCTTCGAGATGTTCGCAAGCTCCCGAGAGCCAGCTTCAGATTCCATGTTATTCTACTGTCGTATATTAGCTGGCAAGATAAACAGAAGATGCGTCTCCTGACCTGGCTCTTCCTTCCCTCAACATGTTGCACTGACACTATTGCCATAAGCCTGGAATTCCGGTAAGGGCACATCACCAAGGCACTGGGATATTGCTCTCACTCTCTCATAATTTGTCTGCATTTTGGTGGTTTTGAGTTCACATACCCAAAACTGTAGTACAATGCAGTTTTCTCCCTCTTTTTAAAATTATTTGACAATTTCATATATTTCCTTAGCTTCTAATCTCCTATCCTCCCATCCACCCCCCTAAAATGTTTCCTCATAGTAAGGCCCCTTCTATATTGATCTCCTTAAAAATTATTCATTTTTATTTTATGTGTATGCATGTTTGCTTGCATGTATGTATATGCATGGTATGCAGTTTCCATAGAGATAAGGAGAGGCCACTGGATACCCTGGTACTGGAATTGCCAGTGGTTTTATGGCCTCCTGTGGGTACTGGGAACAGAACATAGGTCCTCTACAAAAGCACGGTGTTTTTAACCCCTGGGTTATTTCTCCAGCCAATCTTAATTTTTTTTTTAAACTTACTGATACTAGCTATGGATGTTTATATGACTATAAGCCTGAGTGGGGAGGTATTAACTACATTTATTTTCATGTTTTCCCTCTAAACTATAATTTGAAAGGTGAAGCATTTCTGTAGACAAATCTCTACTGACAGTATAGTTTTTGCCCCCAAATTAAGTCATGTAGCAGTTGTTGGGCCCTGAGGAAGGTGCATAGAGCAAATGGTTTTATAAAATAGAGGTGAGAGCATGTGTGATGACTCACACCTGTAATCCCAGCATTTGGACGACGGGGACAAGAAGATAAGAAATGCATATCACCTTTGAGTATAGCATGAGTTTCAGGTCAGCCTGGGCTATAAATAATGTCTATTAATACTTCCTGTCCAAGGCTCAGGGAACGTAGTAGAAGGTGGGGTGGGAAGAGATATAAGAGCTAATGGATGTTGTGGAAATCTGTGAAACCCTGTCTGAAAATCAAAACAAAAAGCAGGCAAGAAGTATCTCCCAGGAAAAAAAGGTCAAGGGTTAAAAACACATACTACTTTTATGGGTGACACAGGGTCAGTCCGCAGCACTCACATCAGGCAGCTCACAGCAACACCCTCTCTGGCTTCTTCAGACAGCTGCTCTCTCATGCAACATACGCCCACACAAACACCTAATTAAAAACAATAAAAATAAACCTGAAAAATAACTTCCGCAGCTGTCAAAATCCAAGGGAAATCATCAGCATCAGTTATAATATAATCTAGAAATCTCTCGGGGGTTTTTCTCTTTCTGCTCTGCAGCCATCTCATTCTCCAGACTTTATGACGTGCCAAGCCACAGGCTTTCCTGGTCTTCCAGGAGGGCAGAACTGCGGATGGTCTCTTGTTGTCATCTTTATGATTTTATCTAATCCCGCAGTATGTGACTGCTGTTAACCAACAGTGTGTAAAAGCCTATGAGAGCCTAGAGACTTGGTGTCTTGCTGAACGTTTGTGCTGACATGTCTTCTAAATGTTTCTATTGTTGCCCTGGAGTTGTGATCCTCTCAACTTATGTCTGGGAAGCTTCTTTTTACAGTGGACAGTAGTTACTGTAGCAACTCATAACAGCTCAGAGTACTGAGGCTACATCACCGTGAGTGCTCAGCTCAGAGTATTGAGGGTACTGTGAGTACTCAGCTCAGAGTACTGAGGCTACCATGAGTGCCCAGCTCAGAGTATGGAGGCTACATCACCGTGAGTGCTCAGCTCAGGGTACTGAGGCTACCGTGAGTGCTGAGCTCAGTACAACCATGCTAATAATACTTGCCGTCCCAGGCTCAGGGAGCACTGTGGAACAGGGAGTGGAAAGACGTGAGAGCTAATGATAGAGGTGGAGAGCTGTGCAATGCAGATTTCTGCATGCGACATGGTGGGTGAACACATCAGCTCCCAGCAGCAGTGGCTGTCTGCATAAGACCTGCACATGGCAGCATGGATGGACCCCGCACATGCTGAAGGAGCTACTGGCTGATGTCAGCTGAGGGAGGCAGTGTGTCTCCCCTTTGGGGATGTGGCTGTGGGTAAGTTGTTCCCCTCCTGTTGTGGATGGTCCCATGTCTATTAGCATATGGGAAGTATTAATTGGTCTCAGGATTTCATTAATAACAATAGCAGCAAAGACAGAACTTGGGAAGAACATGGTCATAAGGGAGGAAGGTAGTGTGGATAGATACATTGTACTAATGTGTGACATTTTCAAAGAATAAATAAAAAATACTTTTAAAAGTTCTGGTAGTTACACATACAGAGAGAGAGAGAGAGAGAGAGAGAGAGAGAGAGAGGGAGAGAGAGGGAGAGAGAGATTAAAAGAAGTGTTCTCCCAACCCCATGGATCAAAGTCTTTCCCTTCCACACTTTCTCTACAGAATGTTCTGATGTTCTTTTTGATGGCACTGAAGCACATCTCACTTGCTTGGAACAGAAGCCAATTGGCAGCAAGCTCTGCGTACCTGGAAGGCTTCTCCATGTTCCCGGAAGCCAGGGATACAGGTTAGCCCTTGGTGGAGGATTACGTTAGATCTTTAGGAAGTGTTACGACTGATGTGAACCGCCACCCTTGAGGAACTGTCAGTGTTAGCCAATATAAAGCACCGAGCAGCATGTGGGAGATCTCAACAACAAAGCGAGCCTGCAAGATCTAGATGTCAATTGCAGGGCATGGTACCTAAACATAGACTATTCGGTTTCCTCAAAACTTCAAGGAGCATTCACTAAGGTAGGCAGGGTATGGCTGGCTATGTCAAACCAAACTCAGCAATTTTAGCAGAACCAGAATCACACAAAATCTCTATCTTTAATGGAATCAATCTACAACCAATAGCAGGGAGACAAGAAGGGACTCTGCAAACCCTTGTGCACCAAACAACGTGACACTGAGTAAAGCATGGGTCAATGAGGCAATAATGAAGACACTTGAAAAATGCATGCAAGGCTAGAGGTATAGCTTGCTGCTATCAAAGCATTCAAAGGTTCTGGGTTTGATCCCAACAACGTGCAAAAAGACAAAACCATGAAAATGAAAACACAACATGAAAATACGGGCACAGAGGTAGTGCTTCATTGAGACAGGGGCAGAACACTTCATGTTTATGGTACAAAGGATGAAATGTGCCCAATCAATTGAGCCTCCCTTCTCAAGAAAATGGAAAATAACATCAGAACAAACCTAACATGAGCAGAACAATGAAACAGGGAGAGCAGAAACTGAAACGGTAAGATATTACAGAAAAAAAAATCAATGAAATAATGACAAGTTGGGTAAATTGGTAAATACAGAAAGACTGCCCAAAAATAGGAGAGGAGTTAGGAATGTGCAACGTCAGAAATGGAGCTGTGAGAAAGGAAAGAAAGGGAGTGGGGATATAGCTCAGTGGTAGAGAGCTTGCTCATGACCTGGAATTCAAACTATAATTAATAATAATAATAATAATAATAATAATAATAATAATAAATAGCAATGCCAATTTTATGTTCCTAAGTTTCACAGCTTTCAAGAAATGGGCCAATTCCTTGAGAACCACAAACTTCCCAAGCTCAAAATGAAGTGTGTAAAAGATTCTGAGCAGCCCTCTAACCACAGACAACCCAGGAGCAAAACTAATGGAAATTCCCCAGAAAAAAAAAAACAGCTATGCAGAAAAGTGAGGCTTCCATGGATCTTATTATTTAGATACATATTCAGATTCTTATTAAGTGATGGTTAGTAAGCATGAGACAGAGGATTTGAGGAAATTATTAAAGAAGAAAAGCTTAGGGAAATTCTAGAGGCTGGCAAACCAAAGCAGAATCGCTGGCCTTACTTGTTCTGCTTCAGAAACGAAGAACTAGTGTGAACAGGAAGAGATGTTGATCATGAAATTAACGGCAAGCCGTGGTACCTTCCTGAAGGCAAAGTAAGCAGCTTTAGGAAGCCCAATGTTCTCCTATTCGTTACAGAATTGTAATAAAGATAGGTGTCGTATTGACACAAGGGTTCGTGACGGAGACATGGAGGAAAACAATAAACCGCCTGCTTTCCTGAACAGACTTGTCACACCAGGACTTTTCTGACATTGTAGGAAAACAAAGAATAGGCCGCCTTTGCTTAGGCAAAGGGGCTGCGCGATATTTTAGGAATCAAAGAAAAGGAATGGTGGCCACCTTATGTCAAATATAAAAGAAAAATAAAGGAAAGAAAGGAGGAATTAAACAAGGTTCAGAGAGACTGGACTTCTGCAGAAAGGTAAGTTTGATGTAGCAGGCAGTAGGCAATTACTTCTGATTCTATTGATGCTGTGCCAAACTGACACAGGAACCAACTCACACAGAACCATCCTGTCTAGCATTTCTGTAACCACAAGGCTTTATGACACCAATCTTAAGGAAAAGACATTGAGTTAAGAGAAAACTGATTTTATCATGTCAATTTTTAGTTCTTATGAAATTTGCTGTTTGCTCGCTTTGTTTCTTTTACTTGTACTTATATAATCAAGGAAGACTTTAGAAAAATGTGTCTTGGAGAGGCTGTGTAATCAATGCTTAAGGATTTTGGGGAAATGATTTTGTGTATAAATAAAGCCTGCGAGAGACGCAGGTTGTCAGAGTGGGTCAAGCCATATGGAGATGTGCTCTGTCCATCTTTTGTAAAATGAAACTAAGGGTTGTCTCTCCCTTGCAACTCTGCATCCACCCTTCCTGGGGCCCTAAGCCTAATTCTGGCAGAGGGTGGAGTGAGGTGAGGGTGGGTGTGGCATTGCACAGCTCTCCCAGAAAACAGCCGTCAGAACCATCTAGAGGGACCATGTCCACCTACGAGAGTTGTCCCCATGAATAACTCAACCGTGGCATGTTCAAACTCTGCTGGCGTCACTAGGCTCAGCAAAGGTCTACATTCCTGCCTATAGAATGCAGAAATCGCATGCGTTATCGCAGTTAGATTTTATCAGATTGTAGCCAGGCTTCAGGTGCCATCAGCAAATCCTAGGAAGTCAAAGGTCAACATCTGCATGCTGTCGGTGGCACTTCTGGGACCCTCACCATTCTTGAGTCATTTTTCTTTTCTTGTTTCTCCCTCTCAGAGCACAATTACTGTCAACCATGTCATGGGAACCTGGGATCTGCCCTTATCTCTACTCGGAACATGATCCTTCCCTTGGATTTACTCCTTATAAAGTCAAGGTCACAGGGTGACCATCTCTCTTTGGGGATGGCATATCCACGGTGCTATGTGAACTCTGGGGCAAACCAAAGACACAAAGACACCAGGCCACCAAGTTCCATGCTTAAGACTATCTATCTGCATGTATCTCCCAGGGATGAAGGAGGGAATTTCTGTGTCTCTCAGTATTCCCACCCTGCCTTATGAACGGATGAGAACGCTACAGCTACTGTCTCATATTGTCAGTCATCAGAGAAGACTGTGGAGGAGGGGAGGAATAGCCAAGTTGTTACCAGTGAATGCTATAAACCTAATGCTGGGCCCCTGAGACAGGGACACAGACCCTTAGCAGATCCTAACACTGTTGTAGCCACACCCCATTGTACCCATTGTACCATGGCGCCCTATCCTGGGACTAATATATCTCCTTGGAATTCTGAGAGCCATACCTAGACACTATGCTAGATAAACATGAGATCTATAGAACTAATGTGTTTGAATGTTTTTATATGAGTGCAGCTTTGCTGTATGTGTATGTATCCGTGTATGTGTGGAGGCTTAGAGGACATCTTTTTCCTTCCTTGGGGCCATGCACCTTGGCTTTTAAGAGAGGCTCTCTCACTGGCTTGTAGGCTACCTGGCCAGTAAGCCCATGGATTGACCTGTCTCTGCCTCTCCAGGGCTATGATTACAAACTCAAGTCACCACAGGCTTTTTTCTTTCTTTCTTTTCTTTGTTTTTTCCTTCTTTCCTCTTTCTTTCTTTCTTTGTAGCTGGGTTCTGGGGATCAAATTCAGTCCTTATGTTCACATGGCAAATATTTTACTAACTAATCTTTCTCATACCCCTAAAACATAATTTTTAAGCAAATCCTAGCAGATGAAGATGGAAGAGTTGAGCATGCAAATACGTTTACTTCAGGACCGAGCAGGAGGGACCACACAGGCCCTACTAACATGCTGGCCAGCTCCTGGCAATCGTGAATGCAGGGTCCAAGGCTTTCCTTTAAAAACCAACTTCAAACCCCTATGCTCTTACTTGTATACAAGTACAAAGGCCACTCAGAGGCCCAAAGAACCACAGCACTTAAACGAGATCAAAACCTGCCTGTTGCACATCCCTCTAATTTCTCTCAAATGTTTTAAATAGGTCATAATCTGAATTTAAGAACACATTAGCCAACTGAGATGCAGAAGAAACAAATTCTATCTCCATTTGGGATTGGACAAAGCTCTGGCATCTTCAACACTGGAGTCCTGGGGGGTGTTTGTGGCTATGGCTGATCCTTGGCAACGATTGTGAGGTGGCTTTTCTTTTCCTAGCTTAATAAAAACGGCACATATTTATGCCACCCACACGTATTTGTACATATCACATATTTGTGTTCCCATGTATCTGGTGCAGAAATCAGATCTCCACGCAGGCGTTCACGGAGAACCACAGCAGGAGCCCCACTCTTCAGTGTGACCTACTTACAGAGGCAGAGTCTCAGAGCCAGGCATCTTCAGCATGACAATTAGCAGTTCCCCCTGCGGTTTGGTCAGCAGGAGTGACACAGAATTCTGCCTAGTGGCACTTCCCTCAGGCCTGCTGGCCGCCTGCTGCTCTCTGGAAACCACGGCATTCCTTAGGAGTGTGACACAGTAGGGAAAGAGACCGGTTCACTGTGAGACCAGCTACTCACTCTCTTACAGTGCATCGGCCCCCCTTCCCACTGCACAGCGGCTGCCGGGGGCCTCTGGGTGGCAGGCATGTGGCCTTCGTGACAGTGACAGTGAACCATGGAGTCAGAGTTCCATCAGTGAATGCTGCACAGCCAGGAGCCTTCTTCTAAGGACGGTGCTGGATTTTAGGACAAGTATCAAAGCAACCTCGCGTGGCTCCTCGAGAGCTAGGGTACTACTCTCTTTAAATTGAAAAGGAAACAGAAACCGCATGGGCTGAGAACATAGGGATGTGCTCGTCTCTCTGCTTTAAAATAAAGCCCCGGAGGATGTGAAAAATAGCTTGTAGGGGAACGATGGCGTGCGCATGCGTAGGTGGGGTTGCACGCTGTCGTCTTCTCGTACCTGCTAGTTTCCCGCACAGTGAGTCAAATGCCTTGTTAGCTTCCCGGGGTAGGGAAAACGTGTGACTTAAATTGTCTCTTTTGGCTATTCATTCAACGAGTACACCTATGAACTTCACCATCAAAAATAATCAAGGCGGAAGACGGAAAGGAGACTTCACGTACCTGCTTGCTGTGCCGTCTGTGCTATTTGCTGACTCCGCTGGGCGCTGTACTGGACTGAAGCCAGGGGTCGGTACTGCTGTGTGGTTGAGGTAGGGTACTGACCAGATGGGTAGTAATATACAGGCATCTGTGGGACGTGAGGAGAGAAAAGCAGAGATGAGAGCTGTGTGCACAATAAACACGTTTCTCAGCACGTGTGTTGTCTGGTTGCCGAGGCCTCAGGATGGCTCGAACCACGGAACCACTGGCAGAGAAGATCTTTAAAGGATTTTTAGCAATCGAACTTGTGGGTGTTTTTGGAGCTTATTTATTTTTTATTTTTTATTTAATTTCAGAAGGGGAACTCGAGCCAAGATTCCAGGCAAACAATGAACAAGAGATTTCCCTTCCTTTTATAAGTTTATTACAAACCCACTGAACAGTCTGGACTGTATGGAATTAGAGAGCAAGATGAAGAAAAATGGTTGAATAGCAAAAGTTAAGGCCAACCATCACGCTCAGCTTCCCATTTGAGCTGTTTGACACCGAACCCCTTGAGAGAAGAAAGATGAGTCTCTGCCTCTGCAGCTCCATTCCCACAGGGCCCCCTGAGTGTAGCTTCAGGCCACACGGTCTGTAATTCCCACTCATGGTGCAAACCCACTCTTCGTTCTTCTCCTCTGTTACCTAAGATGAGGTGTTTACAAATGAAAGAAGACTAAAGGGCTGATTCTGAAGCAATTGTTCTTTTCTATATTTATGAAAAAAAACAAAAACAAAAACACCCCAAAAACTAATAATTATAACATCAGGAATAATTAAAAGGTCTTCAAGCACGTAAGAATAAACCTTTAACTAAGTCAAAAGAAAATAGACCTACTCTCCAAGAAACAAACAAAAAAGAGACATTTTCTTTCACATGAAACCCACTGTTGAGATATAGTCGTTTAACACTGGCAGATACTGAGCGGGGCCATGAGCATCTTCTCTCACACCTGGCTCAATGCACAGGCTCTTTCTCCCATGGTGCACTGGGAGCTGAGGAACCTCGGTGACCTGCTTTAATCAATGCAAAGAAGTGTTTGATGTCTGGGATCCCCAAACCAGAACTTTAAGGAGACTTGCTGGAGAGAAAGACTTAGCTAACCTTAGGTCTAACTAAGGCTTTAAAGGGTGATTTACACATAGCATGTATCAAAATGTGCAGCATACACATTACAAATGGGACCTATGTAAAGCTATTGCTCGTGTATCTTCTGCAAACTTATTTTTAGCAGTGGGGATTGAACGTAGGCCATTATGCATGCTGGGTTAGTGCCTTATCAATCACCTAGCTATATCCCCAGGCATCTTATGTGTATGTACACACACATGCACACTCATATACATTTACATACACACATGAACATATATTTATATGAGCATGGGTTAGAAGTCAGAAGTCAAGCTTAGGTATCATTCCTCAGGCACTATTCATGTTGTTTGTTTAAGACAAGATTCTCATGCCGGGCGTGGTGGTGCACGCCTTTAATCCCAGCACTCGGGAGGCAGAGGCAGGCGGATCGCTGTGAGTTCGAGGCCAGCCTGGTCTACAAAGTGAGTCCAGGATGGCCAAGGCTACACAGAGAAACCCTGTCTTGAAAAACCAAAAAAAAAAAAAAAAAAAGACCAGATTCTCATTGACCCGAAACTTGTTCATTCCACAAGGCTGGCTAGCACGAGGAACTCAGGGAATCTACCTCTTCCCACTCTCCTGCTCTGCTCCGAGATTCCAAAGAGAGCTACTGTGTGCCTTTTTAGTGTGGGTTTGGGGGAATCACACTCAGGGCTTCATGTGTGCGTCGTAGGTATTTTACTGACTGACCCATCTCCCCAGCCACCCACAGGGATCTTTTTCTTCTTAAGTTTGAGACAGAGACTTATACTTAGTGGCCCAGCCTTGGACTCATTCTGTAGCCCAGGAGGCCTTGGATTCATGGTTTTTCCTGCCTTATTTCCTCAGATACTAGGGTTATAGGTCTGCACCCCTAGGCCTGCCAACCTTCCATATACCATTTAGTGACTGACAGCCCATGAAAACATGCTTAATCTTCTCATTGAATCAAATGTTTCCTGATATAGAAGACATCTTTGCCCACCTTTTAACGCTCCTGTGTAATGCTATTTTCTTACTGACGCCAGCTTATTCCTTCTATCCTCAACCCTCCTGTCCTCTGTCCTAGGGGAGGGAAAAGCAGCCAAGCCCTGGGACTTATTTTTGAAAGACCACTGTGAAAGTGAAGTCAGAAAGGAATAAAGATGACCTACAGGGGTATAAAATGTTCATTTTGAACAACCACATTAAGGTGCGGAGAATCCATTAAGATAAGGAAAGAAGTAAATCAGAGGCAGAAGTGACCAGACGCTAACAAACTTTTCTATGCCCCGCCCTCAGGTTGCTTGTATTCTCACTGGTGTGAATGGGTGATCCTTCCGGGAGACATAAAGGAAAAAGCACTCGTGAGCCAGAGGAAACAAACATTCAAGGGCAGTCCTCTGAAGAAAAGGGAGCAAATTTCATAGACACCTGCAGACTGACTTGGTCGCATCTTTCCAATGTTACCCTAGTTGGCTAGCTAGACTTTTAAAATGTTTATCACTTCAGAAGTCACTATGGGTTGCGACCTGCACCCGTATCTATGAACTTGAAGTGTTTAATTTATTGGTGAAATAATTAACATAGTAATGGGACTTTTTCCTCCTATTACTTAAAATTGTTTTAAACGTCACTTTAAATCCCACGAGGGGAGAAATATTACCGAGATGGTGACTGGAGGTGCCGTGTTAATTAATCACTCAAAATGAACAACTGAGGAAAAAATCATTTCCTGGTGGAGGGTTTTTGTGTGGCCCGAAGAGAAAATAATTTATTCAAGATGTGAAGGCGGTGGAACAAACGGCACCACGGTGGCGTGCTCTTTAAACAGCACCTCCCAGGCTATACCTTCATAATTAGGAGGGAAGCTGGTTGGGCTGTGTATGCCTCGAGAACGGAGCAGAAGAAAATGCTGGCGTGCATTTTCCATCTTGACAGTAATCACGGCCAATATTCTGCAAAGGATACCCAGGAGCACCCCAGAGACGGCTGGCGCAGAACAGGGACACACACAATCAGTCTTCGAGAAGACAGTAAAAATCAGTGATCTGTGGTGTCTTACATGCTCCAGTCAATTAAATCTGATTAATGGCTACCTGTGAGATCGGGCATGGGCCCCAGCTCTCCTGGGGGAAGAGGAAAGGACAGCAGATATTGGCTTTCCTCCACCCTCTGTATTCATAGAGACATGCCTGCCTGGGGATGAGCTCTAGAAGGTGACTGTGAATTGATAAGAAGGGAAAACAAATTTCTTGAGCAGCAGGGGCCAGAGTTTAAAGTTTCCTGGTTCAGGACATCCCCTTCCTGGCTTCCACCGTATGAACAGCCTCACACAGAAGCAAATGCGCTCTCTTTCTCTCTCTCTCTCTCTCTCTCTCTCTCTCTCTCTCTCTCTCTCTCTCTGTGTGTGTGTGTGCGTGTGTGTATGGCCTCTGTGTGTGCATGTGTGTATGTTGTGTACATGTAGAGGCCAGAGCCCAACTTCAAGTGTCATTTCTCAGGAGCCGTCCAGCTTATCTTAGTTTTTTTGAGACAGGGTCTCTAACTGGCTTAGAACTGGGCTGATTTGGCTAGAGCTACTTGCCAGTAAGCCCCAGGGATACACCCGTTTCTGCCTTTTCAGTGCTGAGATTACAAGCCGAGCCCTCTCCCTAATCAGGAATCAGTCCTTTCCGTGGCCTTCTGCCAGCTGCAAGGAAGATAGGTCCTCTCCAGCTTAAGCCATCTGTGGGGTTCATTTGCCTCACTTTCTGGGCCCCCGGGCTGCCTGTCTGGTGAAGAGGACAAAACCTATTGGTGATAGAGACTATGAGTCCCAAGGCCACAGCCATGTGTGGTGAGGCAGGATGGGAGAGCGCACACCTACCTGTGCAGATGGAGGCTGCTGTACAAATCCCTGGGGAGAGGGTGGGGCCTGCAGGACCTGCTGGGAGATGGGAGGGCCAGAGTCTGAGAATCCCCCTGTGGAGAGCTGCTGGCCCGCAGAAGTGATGACATAGCTTGGTGGTGGCTGAGCTGGTTGTGGCATGAGGGAGGCCGGGTAGACTGTACCAGAGGGAGGTTCAGGGGTGTCTCCCGAGGACTGCCGGCTCATGCTCAGCTGGCTGAACTGCGCAGCCACTTCTTCTCTCTGTGACCCAGGGAAACAAGGGAAGAGCCGTAAGGTGAACTTGCTCACGAGGGAGGCAAACTGAGGTAGACACACACTCACACTTGAAAGGAGAGGAGGAAGTAGGTAACACACATGGGGGTAAAAAAAAAAAAAAAAAAAAAAAAGAATTCTTCATCCAGACCTAACAGGGAAAGTCATGCAAGAAGCCAAGCTTTGCTCAGATGAAGCATCCAGAAGTGAGAAGCAATTTGGCCTAAATCATCTTCTCTCAATGGAAAGAGAATATTCTTTTATCATTGAGGGTCAGGCTCAAGAAGGAGATGCTGCAGCAAAGGAAGGTGTGGCTGTCAGCTGCTCTCCCAGAAGTAAGCCTGGGCCTGCCTGCTCAAGAGATGAACCTTTCTTCTGGAGTGGGAGCCACATATCCATCTTACTGGACACTGGTTCATTGGCCTGTGTGCTGTTTCTCCAAACCCTCACTGTAGTCAAGGAAATGTGTGAAGGAACCAGGGGGCTGGGTTCCTAGGGGACCCTGGCATCGGAAGCTTAGGGTAGCGATGGTTTGCACTCTGACGTCAAACTCTGCGGACAATGGGCTGTGCTTAGCAAGTACATATGTGTCTCCATGTTCATGTATTCGTATGTGTGCATGCGTGTACATGTATTTATGTGCATGAGAAACCAGAGGCCAATATTGGGTGTCTCCCTCTGACATTTCTTTGGTTTCAGATTTGAGACAGGGTCTCTCACTCAACCCGGAGCTCACCAGTCTGACTAGACAGGCTGGCTAGAACCAAATGGTCCTCCTACTTCTGCCGCCATTGGACTGAGTCTACAGGTATGTACCACATGCCCAGCTTTTCATATGGGCCCTGAATATCTGACTCAGTTCCTTGTACTTAGCAACTGAGTCATCTCCCCAGCCACTTGGCTAGTGAACTTTAAAAAGAGCATCAGAATGCAGAAGCATTTAACTTAGGGAGAACAGGGAAAGAACTTAGGGAGAAAGGGAAGCAAGCCACTCAAAGGGATGGATTGTATAAGTCAGTCACAAGACATTTACACATATACAGTGACCTCACAGTCAGCCCAGGCCATGCATCCAGCATCCAGCACCCAGCATCATCTATAGCTGAACAAAAAAACTGTAGAACCTGTGAGAATGCTCTGTGTGCTTGTGTGAGTGTGTGTGTTCACCTGTGCTTGTGTGTGTGCATGTACATGTATGTGTGCACACATGTGCATGTGCAAGTGTGTGGGGGGCACATGTGCTTGTGCCTATGTGTATGCATGTGCACAAGTGTGAGTGTGTAAGCACACATGAATGTGTGTATACACGTGAGTGTGTATGAGTGTGTGTGTGTGTTATGCTTATGATACAGTACCAGGGGGAAGTGCTGCGTTGGTGACACAGGCAGGAGATGCTGGGGAGGAAAAGAGACCGCTGGATATTGCACAGACTGGGAAGACGCCTGCAGGCCCTGGACAGACTGGAGGGAAGAAAACACCCATCAGGTAACAGGAGAGTGCGGGGCTGAGATTCTCTTCTCTGGGAAGTACACTATTGTCCTTAACAGGCTCCCTCAGCTGTCTCAGCACAGAGAGGAAAGCCTGAGGCAGCGTACATCAGAACCGCGTGGCCTTGGTCTTTGAGAAGGCTCAGGAAAGCCTGCCTTTCAGTGATGATCTAACCAACACTGGGATTGGTTAGATGCTCTGCGCCTACAATATGTTGGTCAAGGCTAAGAAGGGAGGCTCACCAGGGAGCCTGCTTAGAACACAGCTGGTTCCGCCGTGCCTTCCTAGGGAAGGAGGGCATCTCTGCACCTTCACAGGAGCCCAGTGATGAGCATCCGGGTCATTTGGGACTTGGCTGGACTTGGCTGATTTCTCATCTTTCCACTGAGGAGGAGCTAGGCACTGATTGTACAGCCCTGTGCATCTGTGGTGGGAAGCGGTGAAGTGGCTCAGTCCCGGAAGTGATTATAAGCTGCACCTGCTGTTTTGTAAAGAACAGCACTAGGCCTAAGACACGGTGCATCCATTTTCCCTAGTACCTACTCTCACCCAGGAGACACTTGCCTTGGGTACGAGCTGATAATACTCTGTCAGCCAACAGTTATACTCTGGAAGATTTTATCTAAAAGCCTGATGGGTGATGGCACTACATAGGACATCCTTTCTCCTAGATGGATTGCTGGCCTGACCCCTGTGCAGCCTTCATCTTCCAGACCTTCAGCTCCCCCCTTCCAGCCAGCTCCTCACCTGAGTGACCAGCGGCCCTGCCATCTGGGGCTGTGATGGCTGCACCTGCTGCTGAGGCTGAGGTGATGGCTGCTGCGGTGGGGGTTGCTGGGGCTGCCCACCAACAGTGCCACGCAGTGACTGCTGACTTCCTGGAGGGTTGTATATCGCAGGAGTTCCATCCGGGTTCACAAAGGGCTGACCTGAAATGAAGCCATACAAAGCCTGGCTCAGTTGAGTGTCTCATTGTTTTTCCTGCACGAAGAAAAAAAAAACCCTCACTCTCATAGAATCCCCGAAAAAAAGACCCTTAAAGTAAAAGCACACACAATAGGAATTCAAGACAAGGAGCCTGCTCCAAGGACGATGTGTTATTGTTTGTGACCCACACTATCTCAAGCTGCATGACAGTGTGAGCACCGCATGTAGTAATTTAAGAAGCGGCAAATGAATCCACCTCCCTCAGGGAGATTTGCCAGGCGAAGGGCAGCTGTGGATGGTGGAACCCAGTAGAGAGGCCTGCAGAGAAACGATCTCCACACAGCCCGATGTTTAGCCCCTCCATCTCACAGTCATGGGCGAGACAAGGGACACTGAGCCAAAGCAGTCACTTTCCATTTACACGAGTCTGGCTGCTTCCAGTCACAAGTTATCTGCCGAAGCATTGATTTTTTGCCTCTACTCCGTCTGCGCGCCAGACAAGAGTAAGTACAGGCACGCGAAGTACACGCAGAGCAAGGGAACACACTGAATACGTTGCTCCTTTGGCTAAGCACTCCCAGCCAGGGATGCCTGGGGTATTTGATTCTTTATTCATCTACTTAATTGGTATACAAAGTAAGAGGTTTCCCATAGCATTTTCCATCTCCATCTCCATCCCCACTGTACCCCGCTATGCCTCTTATTCCCCACTTCTATTTACAAATCACATGCATTCTATTCCCCACCTACCACTCCATCTTAAGATCTTTCTTACATCTCCTGGGCTCTTTTCAGTGGCCAGACTTCTACCCACACTTTCTCTCACATAGATACCCACATATAACAATCAGAGAGAAAATATGCAGTAATTATATTTCCAAGCCTGGGCTGCCTTGCTTAATATAAATTTTTTTTCCTGTTCCATCTACAGTCCCCTCTATATTTTGTAATGTTGTTTTTCTTTTTAAGGCTTTATATTTTTAAAATACTGTGGGCCTCACTTGGAGGACACAGGGGTACCACTTGTGGCCAAAGCTAGCTTATGCTGGCTCCAAGGCCCCCGTAGGGCCATCTTCCAATAGACCATGTCTATAGCCTCACCTTCTGAGACAAGGCCATGCTCCCTGTGATACCGCTGACTGCCTAGTGAAGGTGCAGCTTTGCAGTTTAGGAAAAGATGGAGGAGGTGGATGCTCAGAAAGACATGGAAATGCGGGTCGCGCTATGCAGAAGGAAAGGGTGGGAGGCCAGAGAACAGAAGATGAGGGCACAGTCTCTCCAGGGTGGCAGGCAGAGGCCTTGCACGCAGAGCTCAGCTCTTCCAACATCCCCGAGAATGTGCATTCTCATCTTCACCTCAGCAGAAATAAAGTTTGGCTCAGAGACACCAGGTGACTTATTCAGCAAACGAAACGACAACAAATGCAAGCAGCAAGGGAGAGAACCGGGAGATGCCTCTGTGTAGTGACACTCCCGAAGTCCGGTCACTTCTGGGTGGTCCCTAACATCACTCAACGGACTCATCAAAGGACACAAAAAGAGGACACAGTGCCACTCAGAACAGCAGTAACAATGACAACTGGAAGGCATCTGCTGATGTGTGAGGATCCACACAGGCAAGGGGAAGCGTGGAAGCTGTACTTCTTCTGTGTGGTCACGGCAGTACTGGCAAAACGGGGGAGAAGACATAGTACAGGGTGAAAGGGACCCATGCGCCAGCCAACTGCTTGCTTCACTTGCCCATAACCTGGCATCCCTACACGCGCACGGCAGGAACCTGAGGAAGAGGCTTAGCTGGAGGAGGACTCCCAGTACCAGTGTGGTGCTCCAAGGAGAAGCCTTCCCTGCTGGGTGTTGGGTACCAGCAACAGGTTGAGCTCTCCCGCAGCACATAATCTCAAACATCTGAGCCTATGCATTTTTACTGAGTGAGACACAGGGCTTTCAGGAGCATGCCTTACTCAGGACCAGAGGCATGCAATCAATCACACAGGAACCCTGCCCTGATGTTCTTACTCATATGTAGGCAGAACAAGTGAGGACTGGCAAGCTTCTGAGAGACGTTAGCAGCAAGAAATGAGCAGGAGAGCGATGGGTTGGGGGTAACTCTAAAAACTGACTCAAGGAAGTAGAATATTCTAGCAGGGTGCATGCATAAGCCTCATGAAACAATGGGCTGTTAGGAAATAGGAGTAAACAAAGAAACTCAGACACTTTAACTACTGCAAATCGAGGAATAGACCTCCCAGGACTACAGAGGTCCTGACAGTAGTCTCACAGCCAGTACCACCGAGAGCCACAGGAAATGAACCGGAAATCCAGTCACAGAAAATACTTTGATTAGGCTGAGTGATTGAGGTCACCCCCTGTCAGGCCTGGACCACTGGGCCTCAGGATATCCCCCAAGTTCCTGAACGATAGGAGTATAGGCGTGGCCGCTGCACCTAGCAACATTTTTTTTCTTTTTGAAGTTCTTAAATGTCCCGGGTACCAGCTGTCTTACCATTGCCACTTAATTTTAGCTACATTTTATTATATGATTTTTTTTCCTTAAAAATCCAAGTTTCTTCTAGATTCAAAACTTGTAATCCATTGTTTCCCAAAGCCAGCAACATGGAAAAGGCTAAATATTGTTTCAGTTTAAAACCATTTCTATCAGCCTTTGAAGTGTGCTAATGCTCAGTTTTCTGTTAACCCCGGGACTGTGAAGGTGGAGATAGGAGGATTCCTGGGGCATCTCCATAGTGAGTGAGGCTGATGAAAGAGATGATTTCAAAAAACAAGATGTTATGTGTTAGCACATAGGCAGCCCCGATAGCCTGCCTCTAGGGACCTAGTAACCTCTGACATCATCACCTGCCACATGCCAGGTGTACACCAGGTGTGTGTCCGATATAAGAGCCCTGCCCATTCTACTACCCCCCCTGCCCCCCCCTGTGTGTGTGTGTGTGTGTGTGTGTGTGTCTTTCTCTGCCCTCATGGCTCTGTCACTGTCCACAAGGTCAGTCATCCTCTACCCCTTCTCCAGGCCGTAACTCTTCTCCCCTTCCACTCCCCCTGGGTACACTTCTTTATAGCAGATATGCCGCATTGTGGTATTTATCATTATTATAACAGATGGCTGCTGAGGCTGAGGAAATACTCCTGCTGTTGACCTATGGCCTCATAGGACACACACACACACACAAACACACACACACACACACACACACACACACACACACACATATGCATACCTTTATGAACACTCACCCACAAGCACACATACATGTTCATACCCTGGCTCTCACACACACATGAATGGACCCTTTTCTGTTATGACTTTTCTTTAAGCCGCCATCTCTGAGAAATATAAAAATCCACCTTTAACTCCAGTTAGAATACAATCCCAAATGCTCAGCATCCTTTGTGGTAAACTCTACAACCACAGCTTGAAATGCGATTAGCACACTGTGGTGCAAAGCAAGAGATGGCCCAAAATAATTGCCTACAAGCGCTCTAATGATTCCTAAGATAGAAGTGGCTGGGCCTGGAAAGAGCAGGAAGAATAAAGTGCCGGGTTTGGTTTTGATGCTCACCCGGGAAAGGTGGCAGAGCTGAGGAAAAGCCACATGGCTGCCCAAGAAGAGAACAAAAGCAACTTTCCAGGACACCTGGGCCAGGTGGCTGTTGGCTTTCAAGTCAGGCCACAGCAGCTCCTCTGTGTCTGACGAATTCCACCAATCCAGACACAATTACACCGAGCACATGCAATTAGTTTGAGTGACAGCTGCGGCAGACTGCAAAGGGAAAGAAAAGGCTGCCTGGGCCTGAGTGTATTCAGTCTGATAGAAGTGGATATTCCAGAAACTGTGGGAGCAGGCTCAGTGGACCACAGGATGCACACTGGGCACAGGAGGAACATGCTTGATGTCAGAAATAAGTTAGGGTGCCCTTAGTTCAAAGAACTAAGAAAGAGAGACTGAATGTAAAATACACATCCCTTTCAGACACATATTAGCTGAGAAAGTTTACTGCGGTCTACATCAACATTTCTGCTATTACTTCAGTAATATGTAATTATTGAATAATTGCACAGGGCAGAACACTTTGTTGTTATTGCAGGAAAGAAAAAAAAAACTCTTAAACGAACTGACTACAGTCAGTGAGATGGCTCAGCAGGTAAAGGCTCTTTGCCACCAAGCCTGATGATCTGAGTTCAACCCCAGGGACCCACACGGCCGAGGGACAGAACTGACTTTCCAAGGTTGTCCTCTGACCTCCATAGGCGCAGCGTGTGTCTGTGTCTCTGAGTACGTGTTTTAAAATAAAACATAGCTGAGAATGTCCCCTCCACTCAAGGAGTCTACAAATATCTTAGTGACACGGAAACGCACAAGGTAAGTCACATAAACAATAACATAGCCATAAACTCTTGACACCAAAGCATGGCTGCTTCCCACTTGATAGAACGTAATGGAGGAGGGAGAGGAGTGTGTGGGGGGGGGGGGTCTTGTGTGCAGAAGGCCATGTATGCAGATGTTGACAAAGCATGTGACAGGCAAGGGTTAACTCAGCCTTTGAAGGACATCTTGAGAGACAGTGCACCAACATTTCAGGGCACAGTTTAGAACAACTTTGGAAAAACAGAAGCTGGGAATCCTGATAAAATCCTAGCATTGTAGAAGCCCAGGAGGAGCATCTGAAAGAGACAGTACTGAGAGGTTCTTCAGAGTGAGGTCCTCCAAAATGCTGTGCCCTTACAGTCACGGATTTGCAAAAGGGAAAGAGAAAGCAGCCTGAAAATATGACATGTAGGGGCGACATTAGTTTGTGTGTGTGTGTGTGTGTGTGTGTGTGTGTGTGTGTGTGTGTGTGTGTGTGTGTGTGTGGTGCCCATTTGGCATTTTGAGATTGCAGTGAAACTTGTGCTAAAGCTACCCAAAGGAGAGTGGGATCCAGGACAGCTGAAGGGAGATCAGGATGCAGAGTCTGGACTTGCTTGGCAGGCAAGACAGTGTTGGAAAAGCTACTTTGTGACGACTTACTCTTGCAGGCACCTGCAAATAGCCTGGGGAGATCAAAAGTGTTCGAGTGAGGCTGAGAGAGAGATAAGTCTGTGGCCAAGACAAAATTCAAACATCTGGGGGTCGGTCGGAGAGAGGGCTCAGTAGGTAAGAGTGTTTGATGAGCAAGCCTGAGGACCTGCTGCGTTGGAATCTCTAGCATCCGTGCAAAAAGCTGATGTGGTTGCACGCTTGCCTGTTACGTCTGTGCTGTGGAAGGCAGAGACTGCTGTGGCTTGCTGGCCGCTAGGCTAACCTCGGGTTCAGAGAGAGATTCTGTCTCAGGGAATAAAGTGGAGAGTGATAGAGCAAGGGGTCTGCCAACACTTTCTGGCTTCTGTGTCTACCCACGAGCACATATAGCACACACACACACACACACACACACACACACACAATAGACGCATGCATGCACACACACACACACACACGTGCACACACATGTGCACACACACACACACATACACATCACACATACACACAACCATATACTCCCACATAAACATGAAATGCATACCTGTAGCTGTCCTGGGGGAGCTACAGGAACACACAGGAAGGTTCTCAGCATGCCCTATGTTTAGGACATAGCAAGAGCTTAGTCCGCTGTACAAGCAGAGAGGATGGTCCACTCTTTGTTTCATGCAGTAGACATGATCAGGACACACATGTTCAGGTACCGCACATCCATCAACAAGTAGGAGTCAGTTCGCTCACTATATATGAGTTCCGATAGTCAAAACCAGATGGTCAAGCTCAGCGGCGGGCACCTTTGCCCACTGACCCAATCGTGTAAGCTCAGTTATAATTTCATGCATGGATCACATTCTCAAGTATACAGCATTGGGTGGGAAACCACTGTGCTATCTGATAAACACATGACATGGCTGGTAAATATTATTTTACCAGTAACCATCCAATACCTCTTTCTAGAAGTTTGGCAATCATTCTAGTGAATCCAAGTGTAATAAACTAATACATTAGTATATTAATACATTAGTTAATTAACTAATAGTACACTTTTCCCCCCAGAAAGTCATTTAAAATGCACCAGCAAGGGAACTTGTCAAGGGCACAGGAAACAAGATGTTAAGTCTCAACTCCCCAAAACTGCTAACTGAGCCTATTTAACATATCAAAGTAGCCCTGGCTGCCAGGATCTCCCAGCATCCCTCAGGGACTAGCTGTTACAAGGTATGGCTGGCATACCACATCCGCCTACCCTAAACTTCTCCAGCGCAGGGGCTGGGTTGCTCTTCCCCTGTGGCCATTCCCTATATCATCCAGACGTTTTGAATATCTAGCCTTTTCATATACTGTTTGCTCTCTCCTTGCTCCCCGCCCCCCCCCACCTCTCCTCACAGCTCAGGGTCATGGTCACTCTGGACTCTTCCAGATGACCCGCCTCTGCCTATGATCTCCCTCATATCTACAATAAACCTTCTCCCTCATCATGCCTAGGAATAGTCATGTCCTCTTTGCTTCCTTCCTTCCTTCCTTCCTTCCTTCCTTCCTTCCTTCCTTCCTTCTTTTTCATTTGCATAGCAGTCATGTGCTTTACCATGAAAGTATCTGTGCCATGTATTGGTAAGGTATGAGGAGCAGTCTCTCTCCCATGGTGACAGCAGTAAAGGATGGGTTCCAGCCCAGAAGATATAAATTACAGCAAAGATCACAGAAGAGTCGCATGGTGTGTGTTACTTGTGTACTTACATACATATACACACCCTGACAGGTATATAGTATGTATTACATACGCTAAACACAAACACATGCATGCATGTGTTTCCCTCTTATGGGTTCATTTTAATTAGTTCTCTCTCTCTCTCTCTCTCTCTCTCTCTCTCTCTCTCTCTCTCTCTCTCGTGTGTGTGTGTGTGTGTGTGTGTGTGTGTGTGTGTGTGTGTGTATGTGTGTGTGTGTGTCTGTGTGTACATGTGTGTGTGTGGCCACAGAAGTCAGAGATGTTAGATCTCATGGAGGTGGATTTATGGGTGCTTGTAAGCAATCTGACTTGAGCGTTGGGAACCAAACTTGGATCCTCTTCAAGAGCAGTATGTGTTCTTAACCACTGAGCCATCTTTCCATCCCAGAATGTGTATATTTTCAATCAATGAAACTAAAGGAACTCTAGAAGGAAGAAATACAATTTACTTTTTATTTTCACATGTATGTATGTTTGCATGTAGGTGGACACAGGTGTGTGTGTGTGTGTGTGTGTGTGTGTAAGTACAAGTTGTGAATGTGCTTGTGCATGCCTGTGACTGTGCATTAGGCTCAACACTGATGTCAGGAGTATTCCTCAGTCACTTGCCACCTTATTCATTGAGGCTGGATCTCTCAGTTAAGCCCATAGCTCTGCAGTTCAGCGAGTCTTGCTAGCCAGAATGTTCCAGATTCTCCCAGCTCTCAAACCACAGGCAAGCTAACAGGGCCGCCAGGCATTCTGGAGTCCTCACTCCTGCCCTTGGGCCTACACAGCTAGTGCTTTAACCACTGAGCCATCCTCCTAGCTGGGACATGTAACATCTCACCTCCCTTCACTCAGTTATATTATAAAACACAATAACCATGGTCATTTGTGATGGAGAGTTTAGTGCCAGCGTCTGTCTGTCAAAGCAGACTAACGCCTACGGAGGAGTCATCCCGTGGTGCCTACCTTCTAGGTGAGAGCCTTTCTCAAAAGAGATGCTTTGATAACAGCCTCAAGTGACTCCATTCATTAGAATGGGAATCAGGACTTGGCACCAGCAGAATTCCATTTCTTTGCTAAGTACATGACATTATATATGATAATATATACACTCATATGCAAAGCCATGCTATCATTATTAATAATACTCTATAAAACATACTGTTGTGCCTTTTTAGAAACACTCTGGAATTCTGCTTACACCAAATCACACAAACAAAGGAATGTTCCCTGCCTGCTTCTTTCTGCAAGCTTTCTATCCAGTCAGCAGCAACAGCAACAGCTTCTACACCAACAGTCGGGTCACCCTGAGGAAGTGTGGTATGACACCACTCTCCTTTAATATCCTTTATGAACCTTACAGCAATCCCAATGAAACCAGAGCCATTCAGAAAACGTTCCTCAGAAGTACCCAGGCTGAGGCTCTCAGGTGGTTTTCAATAAAAAGGATCATGGTTTCTGTTCTCTCAGACTTGTGCTCTTTCAGAACGTCTCCATCGAATCGCATGCCCTGAGAAGGGTCCATACGCTTTGTGAGAACATGCAATCACTCCAGGAGCAGCTTTACCGTTGCTCCCATGTTGCGTCAAGGACTCTAACTGCCTGTAGCACTGCCCACGTGAGTAGACCCAGCCAGATCACTCCTGCGAGTCATCCAGCTGCTGTTGTAGTTTCAAGCTGAGGTAATTGACATAATACTCTATACACCCGAGCTAAATGTCCGACTCCTCTCCAGGGAATTCCATTCTTTCCAGACACTGATAAAAACGCTCTGAATGTCAAGGGTGCTGGCATAGCTCTAATAATATTGGGACTCTCTGCTCTCTCTGTGGTGGCGGCTTTGCTCTGTTTCTCAGGGAGGCTGGCATACTTCAGCCAGCAGAGCCCTCTTCCCTCCTGAGATCTGACAGAGGCCTCGTGAGTGCGCATGTGCCTCTGCACGTGTGGCTGGGCGGAGGGGGGCGGAGGGAGGTGCAGGGTGGAGGGGAGGGGGGCCGATTTCCTTAGGGATTCTCTTCAGTTTATCTACTGAGACTCCTAAGTTCTTTGTTGTTAAAATGGGAGTTATCTGATCCCCTAGGGAAATTAGCTGGTCATCACTGAATGAGCCATAACTGTGGAAGGGACAGTTTTCTAGCCTCACTGTAAGACGGGCCAGGGCTATTATCCCCGTGAGGAGCTACTTAATGACTTGTCATTATTCTCTTTACTCCTGTGGCTTCTTCTTACTCTGCAGGAGCTGGGTGAAGTCCTGTAATCTTCTATAATCAGGAACCTGGGGTCCAGGAATCCAAGGGATGCCTCGTACTTCTTAAATGTCTTTGAGTGAAAAGTACACCAGGCTTAACGCAGGCTCACTGAGCATTGGGTGTGAGAAACACCAAGCTTTGATTAGTGATTAGCACACCCCAGCTCTGACACTGCTGACTCGGAAGAGGGTAAAACTCCAAGGCCAAGGAAGGGACCAAGAGAAGAGGATGCTGCCTCACGTGTTGCCTGGGGTCCTCTTCTTCCTCCTCCCGCCCTCCTCCTCCCACTCCTCTTCTTCCTCCCCCCCCTCCTCCTCTTGCTTTTTCTCCTCTCCATATTCAGGGCAGAGAATTAAACCCAACGCTTACTCATGCCAAGCAAGTGGTCCATCATGGTGCTCTGGCCCTGACTCTTGAAAAGGGATCGCTCCTGGGATCTATATGAATGTCAATCTATATGACAAATATCTGATCTATATGAATGTTGACGCACTTACATACATAGCTGTAAATCCAGACTCCCCCAAAGTCACTTCTGAGTAGTCTTCACACTGCCTCCGACTCAAGCACTTCTCAGAAAACTTGACAGCAAACTTCGGTTATCAAACAGGAGGACACACCTTTAACAACTTGTACCTCCAGTAAAGCAGGGGAGGACTGACCTGTGTGTGGATTAAGGAGGATACTTCCAGGCGGGATACCAGTTGCAGTTTCAAGTGGAAGGAGGATGTAGCTGGTGCTGCTGGGAGGTACCTGGGCTCCCATTCCATTCTCTGAATAGGCCAGACAGGCAGGAGAGCCAGCCGCCGCCACACTAGAGGTCAAGGGCGTGCTCTGCAGAGGCGGGTGGGTGCGGGACAGCGATCCTGAGGAGCCCGCGCTGCTGGAAGACTCAGAACCTGGCAGAAGGATAGAAAGCAACACAGAATTTGGTACCCAGAGAAGCAGAACCATAATAGTTAGATATCAAAAGGCTGATTCCTTCATAGCCAACGTCCATTCTACCATTTTGAGTTTGTATTTTGTGGAAATCGTTGCTTCCTGTTTCTCGGATGTGCCAATTTTTCTAAGGAAGGGTGTAGATGAATTTTAATCCAGCAACATGGCTGCTCTGACTGGAATACAGACACGCGTTTAATGCCCGGAGACACAGGCATGCTGACCTCTGAGTTCAGAGCTAGCCTAGTATAGAACAAGTTTCAGGTAAAGAAAAGCTGGTGCAGGCATGGTGGTATATCCCTTTAGTCCCAGCCCTCAGGAGACAGGTACACAGATCTCTGAGTTCTGTTCAGGCGGGTCAGTTGAGTCAGTGAGTTGAGAGGCAGCGCAGTGGAGTTGAGTTCCTGACAATTCAGTTCGTGGAATTCGGAGGCAGTTTTACCGAGAACATTTTCCAGAGAGAGGTTGAAGAAAGAGCAAGCTAGACACAGGTGAAGACAGAACAAGCCGCAGAACGACGAGGAGCCAGAAGATTAGAACAGACTGCTAGAGTTAGTTTGGGGCCAAGCAGAACAACTCAGTGAAAAACTGAGAGAAGCCACATTGAATACGCCAGCTTGGAGAGGAGTTTGAGCCAGAACAGCTGAGTCAAACCAGCCAGCCAGAGTTCAGAAAGAGCTACAAAGGGTGAGCTTACTCAGAAGTAAGTCTCAGAGGCTGAAAACATTCTAGGCCTAGATTAGACTGCTGGAAGCCTCCAGGACTAGGCTTAGGTCAGCAGATGGAGGCAGTAAGCCTCCCAAATGACAATTAAGTAAGGCAAATAAAAGATATTTTAACAGAAGGAGGGTTTAAAAACAAGCATTTCCTTCCTTCCACTTTTGCACGCATACTCTAGGAGATAAACTGGTAAATGGGAATTCCAAGCCATGAAATCAGTGCCTGTAAATTACTATCTCTGAATAATCAATGCTACATGAAATACGTCTCTTTATGTGACTGATAGACTGCTACGAAACAGGAAGAGGGTGGAGGATAAAGAGATGACGTCCTGAGGGGCTCTAAGGCCCAATGCCCTTTGCATGTTTGTGAAGCTCAGTTCCTCAGGTCCATATAGAGCTAAAGTTGAAAGGGACTGATAGGAACTGATATTTATCCCGTACATGAACAGAGAACTACTCCATTTCTGTTGAGAACAGAGCATCACATGAGTGGGATTTTCTTTTTTTTTAATGATGCTGGAGAGTGGATCCAGAGCCTTGCATGGGCTTAGGCAAGAGCTGTAGCTCCAAACTACACCTACAGCTGCAAATGAAAAAATAATAACTAAAAACAAAATAGCTTTTCCCATAGGGAGAGGGATGACTTAGGAGAACAGGTGTAGAATTGAAAGCTGAGGAGAACAGTGACAACTACATCCTAAGGGTTCCCTAGCATTCTGACTGGGGGCAACTTTGAACGTCATGGTAATATTCATGTCCATGAAGGACCATATCCTCAGATTGTGACACCAAATAAACTATTCCTCCATTACTTTGCTTCTCAAATATTTAGTCACAGCCATGAGAAAAGAAACTGATAAACAATTAGACACAGATACAGTGATGGCTACGCACCCTTCCTGACTAGCCTTGCTGTATGCTTGGGCCAGTTTGTAAGCCATGGTCACCAGGAGCAGGTAGAGAGATAGTCTACACTGAAATATTTGACTAAAAACAGATATTCACATCAATGATAAAAGCACAGGGTGAGAAGTGTTCCGAGGCTTAAATCATATTGAAACTGATGCTTGAAAACTTAAGAGCTTTAGGTTGCAAGAGTTAAAAATGTTCCTGGCTTCCTTTTTTCAGGTGAATAAGGCAAAGTCAGGGCAAATGCTGAAACACTATGTTGATGTGACAAGCACTGCACGTCGCACTTTGAGTGATCAAATTTTCATAGAAACCTGGAGCTGGTGTCAGAATGGCTCCCTAGATTCATTCGTCAGACACAGCCTGGTCACTCTGTGGCAGCACCTGAGTCCAACTCAGGCCACTTGTCTCCTAAACAGTCTAAGCTCTAAGGCTGCTGGCCTTAGAACCACAAAGCAAAGCAAAGTGCAGAACTAGGAGGGCAGGGCAGAAGAGTAAAGCACAGGGGAACAGGTCCTCAGCTCCGCTCTGCCACTAACTCCCTGTCTCTCCAGGAAGTATCTGTTGCCTCAGCCTCACAGCCCTCTTCTGTAAATCCCACAGACTGGAAACATGAGGAAAACATGGCTTAGTTTTCCATACTTGACATACATCTTTTTACCTCCATGTTTTCAGTGTTTCTGTGCTTTTAAGACGATCATCCTGAGGGAGGCAATCCAGACTCAGAAAGACACACATGGTATGGACTCACTTATAAGTGGATTTTAGCCATTTAGTATAGGAAGGACATACTACAATTCATAGACCGAAAGAAGATAAGTAACAAGGAGGACCCAAGGGAGGATGCTTAAATCTCACTCACAAGGGGAAATAGAATAGACAGAGGTTGTGGTTGAAGAGGGGGAACAGGGTAGGAGAGGGAACTTAGAGAGAAATAAGAGTGGAGATCAGACCTGAGAAGAGTGGGGTCAGGAGGACAGAAGGCCTGCAGAGACACCGTGGGTGGGGACATTTCTGTGACAAGCTGGAGATCTAAGTCAGAATAGGCCTCTGGGAGAATATGGGGGGGGGGGCTCTAGCTGAGACTCTTAGTAGCAGGAATCATGGCGACTGAAAAGGACACCCTCTAAATAAGATTCCTAGTAGACAGAGGAGAATGCCAATCCACCCATAAAAACTTTGATCCAAACTCACTCTGCCTACAAGACAAGCAGGGATAAAGACAGAACAGATAGAGCAGAGATTGAGGGAATGGCCAACCAATGTCTGGCCCAACCCAAAACCAACCCCATGGAAGAGCGACAACCCCTGACATTATTAAGGATACTCTGCTACGCTTGCAGACAGAAGCCTATCAGAGTTGTCCTCTGAGAGGTTCCACCCAGCCTCAGTTCAAAATAGGTGCTGAAACTTACAGGCAAACATTAGGCAAAGCATAGGAAGTCTAGTGGAAAAATGAGGGGGAAAAAATAAAAGGACCTAGAGGTGACAAGAGCTCCACAAGACCAATCGTGCCAATTAACCAGGGCCTAGATGGCCCTGTGAGTCCAAGCACCAACCAAGAACCACGCATGGACTGGACCTAGGTCCCTTACATAGATGTAGACAATGGACAGCTCAGACTTCATGTGGATCCACTAGTAAGGGGAGCAGAGGCTTTCTTTGACATGGACTCTGTTGCCTGCTTTTCAGTCACTTGCCTGTGATGGGACTGCCTTGCCAGGCCACAGGGAAAGAGGACAAACTCAATCCTGATATGACCTGATGAGCTGCGGTGGGCGGGTAGGGGGCTCCCGAAGAGGAGGGAGGGGACTATGACTGTGATGTAAAGTGAACAAATACATTAATTAGTTAGAAAAGTAAAAGAAAGAAAATTTAAAAATACTTTGAGTTAAGGTTAGATAGGCAGGCACTGATGGTTGAAATTTACACAAAATAGGAAACATGTGGATGTTTTGAAATATTAGACTGACTTGAAATTAACGTGCTTAAAAACCTGAAGGAGTAGAAAAAAAAAAAAGAAGGGAAAACACGGAGAGGATGGAGAAGGTAGTGCAGAAGGAGACAGAAGAAGAAACAGAGGAGGAGGAGAATGGGACAAAGAAGAGAGGAAGATAAAGAAGGGGGGGAGGAGAAATAGGACAAGAAAGAGGGAATGAAGTGCTCCAGCTGCTCAATAGAGAAAGACAGACAGACAGACAGACAGACAGACAGACAGACACACACACACACACATACACACACTTCTACATTTCCCCCCATGTCTAACTGGCAGAAGAGTAGAGCTACACTAGAAGATTTAAAACCTCTTTTTAGTTCCATCAGGTCATTTTGTTCACTACAATAGCTTTATTTGACATATATTTAATGTACCAAAGAATTTATCTTTTCTAGTGTGGAATCTAGTAGCTTTTCGTCTACTGCTGAAGTAGAGCAAACACCACTACTGTCCCATCTTAGAACATTCTCATTACCTCAGAGGAAGTCAATAGCTTTAAGTAGTAGTCACTGGTCAATCTCAAATCTTTCTCCTAACTCTACACTATGCCTGATCTAAGTCCTGCTTCCATAGACGGCCTGTTTTTAGATATTTTTCATAAATACAGTTATAAAATATGTATAGATACCTTCCTTGATGCAGCTAGACTAGGGTTCAAGGCTCATACACACTGTATTATGCACCAAAACTTCATCCCTTTTTTCATCCAGCTCTGTTAAGGGCAGAACTCTTAGCAGCTATGGGTACCTGCATCAGACCTGCATATGACGAGCATCCTCAACATTCCATCATGGGTGGGAGATCTGAGGACCTGTAGGCAGCTAATGGTTACTGTGGAGGTGGGGGGGTCAGAGTCCTTGGTAGTGTAACCACTCGTAAGTTGCCCATATTTCAGCGAATAAACCTCTCTGGTGCTTGTATAAGTAACCCTAATTAAATGCAGTGAAGTAGAAAAGAAAAACAATGAAATTAAGAGGGAGACTTATAGGGAAGAGTAGGGCTCATAAGGGAGAAAGGCAGAATAACAGAGGATAATAAAAGTACATTATATGTGTGTATGAGATTGTTAGGGAGTGGGTAAATAAATAATAGTGTTCAAATCAAGAACAGAACCTCAGTTAGCATGAATTTGTGACCACAGTGAAGGCTGCATCGCCATCTTCTCTCTATCACTATCAGGCACTTTCCTCCTCTCTTCCCGTGCCACAAATGTCCTGTTTTTTTTTTTTTTTAGTGAATAACTCCAGAAAATATTTCTCAATTCAGGAGGGTCAGAGTTTAGCAGCGTAATCTAAAGCTCCCAAAATTATCAGGCTGTTACTTGGAGTAACCAAAATAAAGAACGGGAGGTTCATGGAAAGATGAGGTATCTTGCATTCAAATTAGACTATTAAAAAGGGGGCATTAAAATTAATATTAGAATATCAAAAACAATCCTCAGAGGTTGGCATGGAGTTGGACAGCAGTGGAAATGAATTACATCTAGAGAAATAGAATTATGCAGCCACCCAGATTATGAAAACAAAAGGGTATCTTATGTCTATGGGGAGGTTATTTCAAAGTATGGATGCATCAACTGTGTTACCTGGCAACTTGCTAGAAAAGCAAATTGCCTGGCTCTGTTTGACACCTTGTCACTCAAAGCCTTGGAGGAGGCACGATGTGTGGCATAAGTAGGCTATCTGTCTCTGATGATGCTGAAGTTGAGGACATTGCTCTGGAGCTCAACAGTGGGTGAGAATGATCAAGCAGGGTAGTCGAGGACAGAGCCAGGAGGGCACGTAGGCTCACGTTGCTGGCCATCGCCAATCTCAAGGGGACAGCAAGGCCGCAGCATAAAGGGCCATCACAAGAATGCTCCTGAAGTCAGTGTGACACATCCTCGGCCCCCGTAGAATAGTGCTGGGCTTTTGGCAAACAGTTCCTGCCTCAAGAGACCACAGGAATGCATTCAGTAATACACTTTCTATGAACGTAGGAGAGAGTGTCTCCAGCGTGGAAAGTCTCACTATTAGCTAGTTAGAGTTAGAACCTAGGCAAGCAGAAGAGTAACTTGAATGTGCCATTTCAGAAAACACATTGGGTTTCTGAAAGAGTTTTCAACTCTAACCCTACCAATTAGAAAATAAATCAGAATCAGAAACCTGCTCATGACAGCAAAAAACTGGCAGGCTTCCTTCATAAAACCATCTTGGGGAGGTTTAAGACTGTTTTGACATCCTCTCTTGATCTCCTTTTTAAAAAAAACTTCTTTTCTTCATTCTATGCCTGCACCTTGACAAGCTTTTGAAGACAGACACTTAAATGAAAAAGAAAAAAAAATGTCTGAAGCGTTTATAATCTCTAATGGTTCTCCAAAGAGCGTGGCGTTTTAACATTGTTGAAGTGTTTTAAACGCTTCCGAAGAGCTGTGCTTTGGAAGTGACAGGGGGTTGGTGCGTGGAAAATGGTGATTAATTTTAAAATGGTAAGAGCTCTTTTGGGGTGCTGGAATTTTTTTAAGTGCGCCATTTAAGGTACTTGGTTTCGGCATCTTAAGAACTGAAACTGTTTAACCTTTCTTAGTTTACAAGAGTTCAAGTGCACTGTGGCGGCTCGCGTGCATTTCAGATGCTGTGATACTGGGAAAGGAGAGCAATTAATTAGAGTCAGAATCCAAAGCTTAACAGCTAGTGAACAGAGCTCTCAGGATGAGGGCCCCCACCCACCTGCGCTCTCCAAGGAGCTCCGTGATATGTATATAGCGAAGTCTCTGAATAAATGTTATTAATTTGCCTTCTGTGTAGGAAAACATGAGATAATTTCTTAGGAGGAATTTGTCAACAACGTAATTATGCTAAAGCTATCAGCGTAATGGACCTGGATTTTGTGCAAACTCTGTCTCTCCCGCTGTAGCGTGAGTCTGGAGAGCAGTCAGGATGATGATGTCTAAGCCTCAAATGGGCTTCTCCATCCATCTCCTGTACCCGACTCCTGGACATCCAGGACCTGTTGGAATTACAGTTCAAGTCCCAGTGATAGTTCAAGTGATAGTGTTCCACACCCCCTGCCTTCTTTTTTTTCTTTTTTTTCAGTGTAAGAGTTTGAAGTCACATCTGGTGTTATCCCTCCGGCACTAGCCACAGGATCTCAACATCCTGGTGCTCACTAATAGGCTAGGCTGGCTGGCTGCAAAGCCCCAGAGTTCCACCTCTTCCCTCCTCACTGCTGAGACTACTAACACACAGGCCACCAGCCCCAGTTTTTACTGGCTCTGAGGCTCGAACTCCAGACCTTTCGCTTGTAAAGCGAGCAGTTCACAGATGGAGCCATCCAGCTGAGGGCTACACTCGTCATTCCGAAGCCGTGGTTCAAGTGAATTGACTATGTCGCTGGCCAGCGGTTCCTAAGCACTTGCACCTTCCTTAAGTTGTCTGTTTTAAAATATGACTATTTCCCCCAGAGGAGGAGGAATAACGCAGAAATCATAAAGAAACAAACAAGTCACCTTCGCTTCTCAGTGAAGTTTGGAACTGGCCTTTCTCATCCGCAGATGAGGGATGTGAGCGTTCCATGGCCATAGTAAGTATAGACAAGTATCTGATTGGATGCTTGCAACATGCCGCTTACTCATACCGGTTTGCATACAGTGAAGCTTTTTGTCTTCCTAATAACCATTAAATGTATCATCATTTATATGCCCCAGAGGAGGAAATAGGTACATACCACTTAAACAATAACAAACCCAGGATCAGGGGGCACAGTGTGCCCCTGCAGGAATGGAATCTGTTGCTATTATAATGACCTTACAAGGAATGTGTCATAGCATTACATTTAAAAGCAGTCGCTAACTTTCGTTAAATAATTGTCATTTGTATTTGCCAAGGTAATCCATCTCTAAGGACACCTGACAACTTAGATTTTACCAGTAAGGAAATAAGGAGCAAGAAGCTTTAGTGATGAGCCTCAAGTCTGTGGCTAGCCAGAAAGACACAATAACCCACTTAGATAATCCCTCCTGTCTACTCACATAATTTATTTTATTCCTTCTCATGTCTCTGATGGGGTTGAAGACCAGATAGTTTAGTTTTGCAATTAAGCTTAGTTGTTTAGGGGTTAAGACGTTTTTAGGTCTAGAGAGATGTTTTAAGTCGATAGAGATGAGAGATGATAGATGTTGATTTACATTCAGAATTTAAGATGCATCAAGAGAGGAAAGATGTCTTCTTCCAGGTTGATAAGTACAAATAGCCAAAACACTAAGAATGTAACATTTATATAATTCCCAATTGTTTCGTGGTTCTTCTTGCTGTAGGCAGTTTTTTGTATGTATGTGTAATAATATAAATGTAGATGTAAAAAAAGAAAAATTTTAAAAATGAATAAATAATACCTTCTTGATTCCCTAAATGGAATGAAAGTAATATTCCTGCCATTGGTTAATTCAAAGTCAAGAGAAACAGAGAGCATATAGCCTGGGTAGAATCCAGGAAGCCCCAGCGTAGGGACCCGCTCAGCAATACCTACCTGTTTTGGAGAGTTTCCCAGCGCTCCTTGTACTGGATGTGCTGTCGCCCCTGGTCAGCACCGTGATGCCCCCAAAACTTGCTGTCTTGGTCATGGTGGGCTTTAGGTTGCGGTTGGAGCTGTCTGAATCTGTGCTGCTCCAGGCCCGCTGGTGGTCGGACCATCTAAGCTCAGTCTCAGAGCTGCTCTGCCGGCTCCCGGAAGTTCTTCCTGAGCTGTCTCGGTTTCCCCTGCGGAGCCATCAGAAAGATTCAGGGGGAGATCGACCCTCAGTAGACTAGCCATTTATACTCTTCTCATTGACCCTTTGAACACCCTCCCTCCGCCTCAGTGTTACAAATACCTGGATGACACAAAGACACATAACATATGACATATGACACATGGCACACATTATACATGGGAAATCCAAACCTAAAGACTCCATGATCCCTCTGCAGTGAAGGAAACAGAGATGAGTCCTCTAAAATATAATTGTGAACTTCACTCTCTCTGAGAGAAAAGTGGCTACACTCTCCTGACTCCAGTCAATAATGAATTCATGTTCAGAGGTAATTATCATCTTACATAATTCTAAAAATAATTCCCAAGAAAGAAGTTATTTTTTTCCTTCTTTAGCATTAAATAATTGGCCTCAGAGAAAAGCTAT
Source organism: Acomys minous (assembly GCF_964271855.1). NCBI lineage: Eukaryota > Metazoa > Chordata > Mammalia > Rodentia > Muridae > Acomys > Acomys minous. Next base: position 11,762,085 of record NC_140495.1, on the reverse strand, counting down.
TTATTAATTTATTTTCCAAGTTTATGTTCTGTATGATTTCTTTGTTCAGCAAGATTTAAAAAAAAAAAAGTGTGACCGCGGACTTTCTGCGTGAACTCACGCTGAGAGTTTGTGCTGTGGCTTTAATCTCAGTCATCTAAGGAAACAGTCTGCTAGTCCTTCTCGGGTAGAAGAGCCTATGGAAACATCAGGGTGACACTACCCTTTGCCATGAGAGGTTCCAAGGGCATCAGTGGAAAATTTAGAAGCCTCTTGAAGTACAAGACTTTCATCCAAAATGCATCTAATATGATGGAAGGTACTCAAGAGCTAAAGCTGAATTTTGACAACTCCAGAGTTTCTTCAAGGAACATGCAAATTTGTGAGAAAAAAAATGTAGTTTCATTGGTTTTCAATCTCCATTTTTTAAAAAAAATTATTTATTTATTATTATGTATACAGTCCTCTACCTGCATGTACACCTGCAGGCCAGATCATATCACATTATAGATGGTTGTGAGCCACCATGCGGTTGCCGAGAATTGAACTCAGGACCTCTGGAAGAGCAGTCAGTGCTCTTAACTGCTGAGCCGTCCCTTAAAGAATAACTTTGTGCATATTTACAAAGATATTTTTTTCTCTCTGCTGAAATAATGTATCCTTAAAGTACCCTAGAATTTCCACGGGGTATAAACGAGTGAAGGGGGCATTACTCACAGCTAATACATGTAGCCTCACAGCAGTATGTGCTGTGGCATAATCAATGTTTGAATCAAATCTTAGTCCCTGATCAAAGCTTTGTTGAAAACCAATCTCTTTAAGTCAACAATGTCCTGTTGAGGAGCTGGGGTGTGCCTGGAGATCTGAGAGAAATACTCTAGACAACCTGAGCAGAAGCACAGCTTTTAGCTCCTGTTTCAACTTCTGAAACGTGTGTGTGTGTGTGAGACGATAAGGGAGAGAAACACACTTGAGAACTAGGAAAGGCCAATAGGAGCTCTGAGAAGCAAGGGATGGGGTGGAATAGAGAAATCAGAGAATACAAGGCATTTTCATGAGGCACTGTGGTTGAAAACACCTCCACACCAAAGTTTTCCTACCATGCCTATTGTCAGAGCCTTGGGGAAAGATGCTTTCAGAAGTAACAGGCACCTCCTCAGAGGAGGCCTGATATAAGAAGGAGATGTGCTCGCCAATGGCGAAGGGCCTTTAATTTACACACCTTTAGAAATTTAAGAAAGGTATTGGGGCCATTGTAGAAGAATTGCCTTCCCAAGGGCGTGGGTCCCCAGTACAGTTTGCTTTTCCAACATCCAAGTTCAATGTCATTCTTCTCTTGGATAATTCGGATTACGTTGACCTATGTCTGACAACGTGCAGCTAAATCATCCCTTAGTAACTACTAGTGAGCCAGGAACGGGACAATAATCTCCTCTGTAGGTGATCTGGAATATTCATTATGGGAATGCATTGGCTTGAAGATCTGGAGGCAGGGATGGGGAAGGCGTCGTGAGTCCTGCGCCTCAGCGTGCTGACAGTGGCAGAAGAAAATCCTCCAGATGGGGGCAATCCTTCCTTTCCACCATCGATTTCACTTCATTTATCCCTTCTACCCTGACTTCTGCACCTCTGTGACAGGAATATGTTAAAAAGTGCCAGCTAGGCTGAGACTTTCTTTGCAAAGGTGATGACCCCCATTTTTCCAGGGTGTTGTTGACACCCTTGACATAGTAGCACTGTTTCCAGCAACTCTGTGAGGTCATCTAGATTTATACTGTCCCCCAATCCATAAAGTGACCTATGATACCTTCCCTGATGGCAGTTCAAATCATCGTCCTAAGCCAGAACCCATGCATTTTTTTTTAGAAGGGGGGAGTTTAAATTTCTGCTTTTTAGGAGATACCAAAAAGAGATTTCAAATTAAAATATATGACTATATATATGTACAAATTGAAATGTAACTCTTATTTCTCTGTTGTTGTTTTTTTTTTTATCCCAATACTAGCAGGCTGGAGTCCTAAATGAATTCCATGTCTACTTGGTATGGATCCATAAACACCACAGAAAAGCACATACTCAAATGTCTTCCCACTTTTAAAAGTTCAGTTTGGTCCCTTGCAACCAGCATCCAAGAAAATAGTGGTTATTGGAGCTTTTTGGTAGATAAATAGTATTCTATCCAGGATAGTCACAAAGCAAACGTACCTTTCTCTCTGTTTCTCTGCTTATTGATAACTAATTGCATCTCCCTTTACTTTCTGAACACTATGGTTTTATTTTCCCCAACTTAGGAGTAACATGTACTCAGAGCCACCTTTACAATAATCTATATATCCTGAGCATCTTGAGATTAGTGACTCGGGTAAGAGACGGGCTCCACGTTGGCATGGCTTCCCTGATTATATCACAGTTTTGCCAGGAGGTGACGCAGGAGTTGTGTTAGAGGAAATGGCTTATTAAAGGCTTGTGTCTCATCCATACCACAGAGTGTGTGAGTTCCGGGTCTGGGTTTCCAGGGAAGGAGTTCAAGGGCATCACTTAAGTATTCAAAAATTAAGCAAGTGCTTAAAATAATGTTTGAGATACGGTGACGGACAGTAGTGATTTTAAAAAGCAGCCTAATAGAGTTATCATCGATATCATCAGTTTCTAGTGTTGGGGATGGACACATCATTACGGCCTTCCAGGGAGAAAGCTGCACTGTGCTTAATATTGTCCTGGCGGGGTTGAGAGCGGTCAACAAGGTTACACAGTGACTCCTCCACATAACAGTACTTCCTGGGAGAAGAGCACACACAGTCCTGTCTTCCCCATGCTATTTCTCACCCGTCCACTTGTGTAACGAACACTACAAGAAGAAAACCCAACAACTTTATTCCATGAACAGAAAAGTTGCATACTAACACTTATACTTCACACGGATTCTGTCACATCGTCTGAAAACAAAGTTTATGAAAGTAAACCATACCAACCGAAAGAGCTGTCTTTTCTTATAGGTCTCATTGCATATGTGAATGTCTTCCTGGAGCCTACTGGGAATGAAAAACATGGTGTTTATGACATAAAGCCTAAGGGTTTGCCACGCCCTATGCGGGATGGGATGCGCACCCCATTACAGCATGCCTTGCTTGTAAGTCAACCCCACGTTACTAGAATCTACCCGTGTGAAGTTAAAGTTTGTGTGAATAAATTCACGGTAGCAAGTTAAGCATCAGAGGTCTTTATCCTATGCCAGATAGAGAGGCAAAGGGAGGAATTGTGGAAACAGAAAGTGGAACAGAAGAGGCTGGTGGACCCAGATAGAAATTTAATTAAATATATTTGTTGATATTTTCCTTAAGATAACTATAAAATTATGCATTAACTCTTCAGATTCAGTATTCAGAACTGATATTCAGAAATATCAGTATTTCAGAAATAAGTGTTCAATATGCAATTTAATTTTTATGAAGATACATCCAATTTGGACTATCAGGACATGTTCATATAGGCAATGGACATATAGGACCAATTATTAAAATATTGAATATGACCCAACTTGAATGTCTAGGCATTTAAGAGTCAATGACTAGAAGGAGGAAATACGGTAGAGAAATATGGTTGGTGAGAGCACTTAGAAATGTGTTTCTATGGAACCGAGCTGTCAATACTCAGTGTCTCTGACACAGGTGTAAAATTCTGAAATGCTTCACGTCATCACCGAGGTAATCAATTATGGACTCTCAGTTTTCCTCAAAATGGAGAATTGTGCCACACACTGTGTGGGTCTCATATGAACATATTTCATCTTTCTTTTTACCTAAAAGAGGTGATCCTCTCGAGATTTCCAACCGCTAACACAGTAACGATTTACCTTTTAGATTAGTTACCGCTGATGTCCAGTTTGAATTTCTGAGCACTAGCATTTAATCAGCTTCCATTTTAATCAGATTTAGAGGGACACCATTACGCTGACACCTGAAATCAAATTAACTGCCACTTTACTTATGAGTCCTGTGTTGCTAAATCAAGTTGCAGGTTTTTTATTAATCTTAAATGTTGTTAGTGCAGTTCATGTCACTTCCTTCATTTGCCTGGAATCCACGTAATTGAATCATGGGAACATTTTACTATGTGTGACAGTTTTAAACCGTTTGAAAAGGGTAAGTGTTAAGTTTAAAAGGTTTGCTCTTAACCCCAAGACAATCTATGAATTCCATGGACACTTTCTTTCAAGCACCTCCCTCTCTAAAACTTCAGCCAGCTAGATTGATGAACACGAAAAGCGGTTCGGAGCAAGTTTTCGCATCAGCCCTTTCAGAAAGATGGAGAAATTTTTACAGCTTGAAATTTAAAATCATAACAAACTGTTTTTTTTTTAAAGCATAGCTAATTAAAGCGATGGGATACAAGAAATGGCTGATGATACTAAATATACTTTCAGTGTCCTGGCCAATAAACTAGGAAAGCTGGCTGCCCACTCGGTCTCTAATCCCATGTCAAGGCTGCCAAGAGTATATCTTTGGGAGGGCCAGAAACAGACTTTGAGCAAAAATGCTTAAGCCTCTGTCTAAAGGTAACCAAGAGAACGGCTTCCTCAATTCAAATGCTTTTAAAGATATCAAGTAACATATATGTGAATATATATGTGTGTATACATAGATATATGCATGTTCTCATACATATATTCAGGTACACACTTATATATGGGATACATATGAACATGAGGATGTATAGGACACACGACAAACCATTCCTCTAAAGACACAAGAAGCACAAATTTTATTTTACCTGTTGTCCAAGAATAGGCTTTCCTGAGAGCAAACTGACTGAAAAATAAGAATAAAACAAAAGGCACCACGTCAGATATGCTGGATTGGCAGAACGCTCTCAAATTCTTGTTTGATTTTAAAGCTACTTTCCCTTCCTAGGGGAAAAAAAGATTTAGAAATTATGTAAAAAGATCAGATTTTTAAAGGAGAAAAACAGGTTAGCGTCGTCCACAGGGTAACCATTTCTCGGTGGCACAGGGTATTTACCCCCACCAGGAAGTCTCCCAGGATGAACAGATTAAGTTCCGGATCCAGATCAAGGTCAAAAGAGAAATGTGGGAAACAGCTGGAGAGGCAGGTGAACATCGAGTTCTGAGCAGCGGCGCAACATCAGACACCAGCCAAGGGCAAAGGTTCAAATCAAGGCACAATAAGCAGATTTGACAGGATCCACCTAGGGATGGCAGAACTGTGAAAGCTAATCCTAAGATCCCTGCCTCACTGTGATACATCCTCACGGAAGAGGGAGACGCCTACAGGTCTCTCAAGATTGAAGAAGTGTCATCAGTTATTAATCTGAGTTAAGGTGAGGGGACAGGATCAAAGAAAGCATTGTCCAGTTAAATCTAATTAGAAATTGCCATCAAGTGTCCTTTGTCTAGTTATTTAGTTTTTTTTTTTCCCACAGAGAAAGCCAATAGCTTTGTTTTACTACCGTTACTGACCCACCTCTAGGGAAGACAAAATACTACCATCTTTACCTACTAAGGAAAAGGTGGATCAGGTTAAACTTAAAGAAAGAAAAAGAGAAGTCTATGCAAAGCAGAGATGTGCTTATGTAACAGCACACTGTGCCTGGGAAATAATACAGAAGAGCTATGTCCAGGGTGTCTGTCTGTCTGTCTATTATGTACCATCTGTGTGTGTATGTGTATGTGTGTTTGTGTGTGTGTGTACATATATACATATATACATATATATATATGTTTCAAAATGAATAAAAGGGATAAATAGGGACCAAGCAGGTCCACTGTACTACAGAGATAATAATGACTCTGTCATTTCTTTGTGCATGTGAGCACATGTCTGTGTATGTCTGTGCACATGTGTGTGTATGTGCGTGGAAACAAGAGAACAAGTTCAAGTGCTGTTCCTCAGATGCTGTCTCGTGTTTTATTCACTTGGTTGGTGGTTTAAAAACTATTTTGCATTCATGTATGTGTGTGCGTGTGTGCGTGAGTGCATATGTGTGTGTGTGTGTGTGTGTGTGTGTGAATGCACGTGCATGCGTGCATGCCAAGGTATACATGTGAAGGTCAGGAGACAACTTGCAGCAGTCAGTTGTTTCCTTTCTCCAGCTGGATATTTGGGCCTTGAACTCAGGCTGTCAGACTTGCTGACAAGCGCCTTTCCCTGATGAGCCATCTCGCAGACCCCTACCTTGCTCTTTTGGAAACAGGGTCTCTCGCTGACCTAGAACTCACCAAGAAGTGTAGGTTAGTTGGCCGGAAAGTCTGGGATCCACCTGTTTCTGCTTCTCTAGTGGAGTTATAAACATGGGGCATGCCTTAGCATTTCTTGGCTGTGTTGGGGATCAAACTCACGTCCCTATGCTTTGCTCTGCCAACTGAGCCATCTCCACAGGCCCTGCAAGCAATTAATTATTTGAATTAAATGTGCATTTCATGAAGCCAGCACTCAGAGAAGCAAAGCAGATAGTTTTCCACTTTCTTTCAGACAGTGAATTCACTTCTTTCCACCAAGCCAAAGGCAGTTTAGACACAGGTTCTCTTCAGTGTCTGGGAAAAAGTCAGTGGGCCTTATAATGCTGCCACGGGCCCTGGAATTGGAGAATCAAGCTATTTGAATAAGTTGGTTTTCAGACTTTTTAACTACAAACCATTTGGGAGGAGGTAAGGAGAGATTAGACAACCTCAACTCTTTGAATGAAAAAGCAAGACACCAACAAATCAGATGCCTGTCGCCCGAGTTATCCTTCAAGGGTACACCTCTGAGTGTTTAAAAGAGCCTCCAAAGCGTCTCCCCTGGAGCTGTTCCCCACACTCTTATAAGTGAGACAGCTATGGGCTGTGATTCAGTGGCTCGTGGAAATAAACTTCAGAAATGGGAGTATTAATAACTTGCACATTTAATGGCAGAGAAAGATAAAAGTGTCATAGTAATTAAGTACAGCGTTTAAAGCTGTCACTTATGTGCATACCCAGATATAAAAGGCTCCTTTTTTTTTTTTCAAAAGAGAAAATGATTTTCCTTAATGGATTAGAATTCTCCCCCACATTCCACCTCCACTGTGCTCACAGCCAGTGGCCTCTCAGAAGCTTGCAGAGGGCAGACCCCACACATGCTGGAGGGGCTAGCAGGAACCCTCTTAACATACAGATGTTTTCAGCAAAATTCCTTCCAGCAAAAACCGGCCTTTCTCGAATAGGCTTCCTTGGTAACCAGTCTTCCCAAGGTTGTAACATCAGGTGGAAGGGACCAGAACATGAGATTAAATTCTCACCAAAGAAATAACATTTCTTCCACATATGACTGATAATAGAGACATACTGGCTATTATTTGAGAGCTAAGTTTGTCTGCACACTTGCAACTGTTAAGAGTCCCAGATAGCAGTCTTATCTCAAGATACCCAACTTTGGAAGCCATCTTTGAAATTGCTTCTAGCATATCACCAAGGCAACATGCCTGTTTTGTTCACGTGGCTGCGTATATAAAACACACACACACACACACACACACACACTGTTTATCAAACACTCACACTCCCATCTGAGGCACCAAGATGATTCCTCAAAACACTCAAGAATATTTCTAATTTTAAAGTAAGCTTGAGTTTTGCTAAAGGGTAAATAACGTCTGAACTCTTTGTGGTTTGCTCAGGTAGGAAATTATACTTACTTGATATTTGAATAGCTCCTGCTTAAATAATACGTGCTGAGCAAAATTGGTTTTGTTCATTTTGTTGTTTTTTTTTTAATCATGAGAAAATAAAATCAAAGAATAGTTAGAATAAAGAGTAGGCCTCTAAAATACAGGGCCCTTATGTTGGATCCTTTGTATTGGTTTAATAGTTCAGTTGATGTAAAGTTTGAGTTGTGATAATAATCTATAAGCTAGGGAACTGCAGGTGCATTGGTTGAGTGTTGCATGAAGTGGGCTGTCCATGAGCGGTGAGGAAGATCTGTCCACGTGCAAATGTGTTCATCTGGCCATGCTACATATGCTTGAATTTTGAGTTGATAGATGCCGTGGTAACTTCTGGCTAACACAGAGTCACCTCAACCCTAACACTCACAACCTTCCCACGTCATCCTCAGGTTGGTCTATGTGTCCAGACAGAGGGAAATGGTCACCTCTGAGATGACGTCAGAACAGACTTGCTTCCATTTCTCTCATGGGTCATCACACTCTCCTGGGGGAGGTGCGTTGCCATTTCTTCAGCCTCCAGGGAAGCTCATCTTCGAGACAATTGCAGACTACAGCCTGGTCCCAGTGACAAGGGTGGCCTGCCAGTCACCATGTGAGTGGATCTGGAAACAGCTCACAGTCCGTCAGCTAAACCTTCAGGAGCTGGGCCCAGCTAAGAGCTGACTGGAGCCCACTGTTACAGACTAGGAACTATCACCGCCGCCAAGCTACGCCAGATGCCTAGCTCCACAGAGACGGTGAGGCCATAATGTAGATTTTGTTTGCTTTGTGCTGCTAAGTTTGGGGATAATCCATCATATTCGCTAAGTAGGTAACAACAGAGTGCCAGAGACAAGTTATCTCCATGGGCTAAAGGAGCAAAGCCCAGTAGACAGGAGTTTTCCTCTCTTAGGCTTGTAGGGATTGTGAGAACTCATAGGAAGGCATTAAACAACCAGAGAGATTTCCCCTTAGAAACACAAGCAACATCATTTTACTAATGATATGAAGGGCGTCACTCAGTTGTGGAGCCTCCTCTGTGAGTGTGTTTTGACCAAAAGGCACTCATTTTTACAACTTTGCCCTGTAGTATCAGGCTGCATGCAATGTCAGAAGCAGGCTGCCAAGTTACATGGGCCAGGAGTTAGCGGGACTGGCAATGTCTTGGCACCTAAGCTCTGCCTCTGCCTCGCTCAGATCTGCTTTTCGTTTGAAAAGAGTATTATCCATTCCTGGGGCCAGTGAAGCTTAACATGGCCAGAAGTAGCTGTATTTCCCCCTGGACCCCCTGCGTGCAGTGAAGGAAAGCCACGCAGGCCCCTTGTCCGTGTGGCCATCTTCCTGTGGAGTCAAGAATCAGCGGGTCCATTCTTTTCTCTAGACAGGTAGCTGAGACAGTGTCTCCTGGGACCTAGCTGTCACACTGGGGTGCGACTTCATAAAGGTAATAACAAAACAAGATTGTCCACGCCCTGCTGTGTGGTGATGGGCACGTGCTTTCTCAATATATGGACACACTCCTTAAAACTCTTGCCTTGTCATAACCAGAGTGGGAGGGAAAATTGTTCGTGTATAGGTAAGTGCATGCAGGAAAGAGAATGAGGATCAAAGAATACGTGACAAATGAGCATCCTGGAGAAGTTCTCTCTGAAGGTCTTCAAGAGGTGAATGAGCTACCTGCCAGCTCACTCCACATGCACTCTTGCCCTCTCATGACAAGGACAAAATTTGTAGTCATTGTCTCCTCTTAATTAATCAGTTCTGAGTGGTCCGTGCACATGTTCCAGACTTGCACCCACACCCCCAGTTACAATAGCCTCCATTTTCCTCTCCTGTGCTCTCCTAATCTAAGAACTCGGGACCAGAGTATTCAATCATTAAGCTTCTATTTCGGTATTTTCAAGGAAAGTGAGGTAGAGAGGTTATAAGGGTGAAACCAAAAATGGTAGCTGTTGCCTCTTCTGCAGCTGCAAACTATTGAATTAGCACAAGTGTCTGTGTGTGTGTGTGGGGGGGGGGGGGAAGCATGCTGACACATGTTCTGGCTTGAAGTCACCTTCCCAAAACGGAGGCACATAGAGACCACATGTCCAGTTGGCTTGGTGTGTTCCCGAGTCACAAGTTACTGAACTAGACATTAGACCTGACTAAAGATGCTGGAAGTGTTTACCACAGAGGATCACACTGAAGCCTCCTTTACTGCTGCAGGGATAAACTCCCAAGGACTTCATAGAATAGCAAGCCATGGCAGTTTCTTAGAGTTTTAACTAATGTGCATTGAAATCCAGCTTTTAATTTTAACATTTTAATTTTTGTCTAACTTAATTGCATTTGGTTTTGAGCATAATGGGTAAAAATAATATTAAAGAAAAAAACCCAACCTCATGTTCTTTAGTTTTGAACAATAACAACAAAAGAAGTTGTTTAGTGATTATTCTCTTGATAAGTTGCTCATAAATTTGATTTTATGTAAAATCAAGAGGGGGAATGGATATCACATCTAGCTTTTGCATAATGAAGGGTTCATATTTGCTAAGAATTCAGAAGATACTCTGTGTATATATGTGAGTGTGTGTGTGTGAGTGTGTGTGTGTGTGTGTGTGTGTATATATATGTGAGTATGTGAGTGTGTGTGTGTGTGTGTGTGTGTGTGTGTGTATGTGAGCTAACACATACTTCTTTAAAATTCATCTGGGTTCTGTTGATTTTGAAGTAAAAAATCCTTTCGTTTGCATGTGTGTACATGTACATGTGTGTGCATCTGTAGAAGCATGTGTGTGGTATATGCACATGGGTGTGCCTGGGTGCACGTGTGGAGACCAGAGGCCCACATCGGTACTTCCTTCTATTGCTCTGCACTTTGTATGTATTCAGAGTCTCTCAATGAACCAGGAGCTCGCAAATTTACCAGAGGGTTTGCCCAGTGAGCTCCCAGGATCCACCTGTCTCTGCCCCCCCTAGTCCTTGTGTTCTGGAAGCCCATCCCCACGCCTGCCTTTTGCAAGGGTGCTAGAGATCTGGGGTGCTCATGTTTGCACAGGAGGCACTTCTCTCACTGGGCCATCGCCCAGGCTCACTGGTAGGTTATCTGCTATCTAGTGTGGAGGTAAAGGGACTTCCGGACCTGACGGTCCTTTCTGATCGACTGTCTCTGTACTGATCCAAGCCACATCTTCTCCTGTAGGTCATGCCCTGGGGACACACACAGACTCTTGGGCCTGTTGGCGCCACATCCCTGAACCAGGTTCTCTCCTCAGCAACGTTGGAGTTTCCTTCTTTGTAACTCACTCCTTGGTCCCGGCCTCTGTACTCCCTGGCAGCTCTGTGTGAGGAACGAGGGGGCCTTTCTGCTGATGGAAGGACCGTACTCAAGAGGCAATTAAAACAACTACTCACATCGTGTGCAAATATTCTCTCCCTCACTCTCTGATACTCCTCTTCTCTCTCTTCAATTGATTTACTTCGTCTGTCATCTCTAAATGGATGCATTCTGTTTTGCTGAACAGAGAAAAGAAATCAGGAGGGTTATCCATGTTGAGCTGTTAAGCAACTGTCAGCTGAGAATAATAAATGCTCAGTTCCATTACTGGAGCCTGACAAGCCCCACCCCCTCTGCTCCCTGAGGAGGCTAGGCTGGGGCACATGGACTTGTGTGTATCTCTGTGTGCTTATGTATGTGTATTGTGTGCATGCTTGTATGTGTGTATGTGTATGCATGCTTGTGTGTGTGTCTGTGTGTGTTTGTGTATATGTTTGTGTGTGCATGCATATGTGTGTGTACATGCATATATATCTCTCTCACCTCTCTGTGTGTTTGTGTATGTATGCATGCATGTCTCTCTCTCTCTCTCTCTCTGTGTGTGTGTGTGTGTATGTGTGTGTGTGTACCTGTGTGTGACATGCTGACATAAGAAGGCTGTGTTACTCTTGGTTTTACCCTCTATGAAAGAAAGTAGGATGGCTATGTCAAAAACGAACAGGCTTGCATATGGCTCAGGGACTGGTCCAGAGTTGGGAGGGGCAGGAATAGCCTTTTCACCTTTGCTGAGTGTGTCTGACCCCAACAGGAGGCCAACTCCTGACAGAAATAGCGGGAAAGTGAGTTCAGGGGGCCTGAGGGATGAAGCGGCTGTGAATATTTGGGATCTCAAGAAGGAGGAACAAGGAAGTAGAGAAAGTGGGAGTCTGAAAGAAACCTGCGGATGGTCTCTGGCTCCTCAGCCATCTTTGTCCACTCAGTGGCTGACCCTGTGAGTTGCAGAGGGAACAGAAACTCAGCCTAGAGAACCTGTCTGCTGGTCAGGGCTGAGAAAGCTCAAGTAACCATCCAAAGAAGCCAGCATGAGAACTGATGGTCTCTGTCCTCTCCTGGGGCCCACGCCCTGCCTCTCAGCTGCTTCCTGCCTATCGCTCGCCATTCTGAACAGTATACTCTCTGCACTACGCGCACTCATCCACACATTCACAGACATCTATGGAGTACACGACACAGGCATATTTCGTAGTCAACAAGAGCCCCCGGTGCAGCCCAGGCCGGAGGCAGCATTGGTGGGAGACAAAGAGGTTCAGATGGAGACTAGGCTCTTTAAAAAGAACAGTTCACATTCAGAGATGCACAGGCTGGCTCAGGGTGACTCAGTTTGAGTAAGTAACATGAGACCTTGAGTAAGAGGCATATCGTCTTACCTTTACAAATTCTAAAGAAAAGACATGTTTCAAAAATACCTATTTTGATTGTCAGACACCAAGCACAATTGTCATGGCATTCTCCTGATTTTCTGATGTTCTTATTGTAAATGCTTTTTTTTTTTGGGGAGGGGGCGGGGCGTGGGGTAGGGTGAGGTTGCCATTTACTTGGTTTTCTTGCTTGTGACCTCCCTCCCTCCTACCCACGCAGAGAAGAGATTTGGTAAGGTATCTTTACCTTTGGTCAAGGACCATGATTAAGACTGTTCTAGAACAACAGTGTTTCGTCACAGGCAAAAATACACAGGGATCTGTTTCTGCTACACTTCATGCAAACAAGCAAACACATTACATAGACCATAAAACAGGGGAAGAAGGCTGGGAGACTAGAACAGAAACTCGATGCTTTTCTGTGAAGACTTATTTTTAGGGTAGTTGCAAAATCCTCCTGTCCTCACCATAACAAGGTATGTTCTTTACAGCTACACCGGTTGGCTCATCGGTCCTCATTGATAATCCAGCTCAAATTGGGCACAACGGAAGGAAGGACAGAGCTGTAGGGAGTGGAGCGACTGGCAGAGTTACACAGACATCTGGAAATGCGGCTGACAAGCTTACCCCCACAGCTCGGAGCTTGCGGCATCCCGACTCCCCCCCACCCCCCACCTCCACCACAACATGCAGCAAAGACTGCGCCAAGCACCACCCATGCAGCCCAACACAGAGCCATTGCTAAGCAACTGGAGCATTGCCATGTGGCCACCCACTGAAAGCTGGAGGGGGAGGCAACGGAGGAGGCCAAGGGGTTGGAGAGAGGGCAGCGGGTTGTCAGAGGCAGGGGGCGGGGCTGGGAGGCAGGAGGGGACAACAGAGGGACAACAAGAACATCAGTCAGCCCACTTCAAGGACAACAATGTCAGCCACTCTCAAACTGGAGAACCAACCTGATTGTCTTCTTTATCAATACTAGAGTTATCTCGCTTCAAGATAAACCGCTTCTGGGATTCTTCACTTTTTTCATCTTTTAAATGTTCACAAAACCTTTGCTCTGGTCTGCCAGCAAAGTAAAACATATCAATAAAGAAGAATTTTTTTTCCCCATCTGAATAAACTTAGTTCGTAGTGTGTTTTCCCTCCCCACAGTGACATTTAACTTAAAGGAGAAAAAGAGAAAGAGAGAAAGAGAAAGGCTTACTCTCGGTTGTGAAATTACAATTGCTGGCAATATATAGGTAGGTCATAATAATGTCACTTTACCCGTGGGTTACAATACCTTTTGGTATTTACAAGTCAGAATCTGGTTTGTTACATACTGATCCCCAGGGATGAGCCTATAGAAACATTTCAAGTCCCCAACACATGCAATGCTGTGATGTTTTTCTTGGTTGTTTTGACCTTTGGTGACTCCTGAACACACACTGTCCCCAATTCGTATTCTTAAGCAAACATGAAGTTATTGTCACTGTTCATATTTTCTGGTACTGATGCCAGAACCTATGGGCTCATGTCTGCTGACAAAGGCTAGGACTCTGAGCTGCACTCCCAGCCCCCCTTTCTCCTCTTAGTTTGGAGACTCGGTCTCGCTGAGTTGCACAGAGTACCGAGTGGAACTGAACTCACTTGGTAGCTCAAGCTGGTTTTGAGCCAATGGCCTCCTGCCTCAGTCTCCTAAGTGGCTGGAATTACAAGTACATACTACAAGGCCCAGCTAAGTAGACATGCTTAAAACATAGACTCCACCTTCTCACATACACCCGGTGACCACCTCTTAGCACATGCTAAGTCCTCTGAGTCCATGGTGAGAGCCTTGTTTAAATGTGAGTTCTGCTTTCCCCCCAATACAGATGCTCTGGAATTTGGATCATTTCGCTCCTGAGCTTCTGGACTTTATCTTTTTTTTTTTTTTTATCTGTTCCTTGATTAAGAAAGTGGAAGATATTTAGTTTAAAAGAATGTGTTAGCTGACTGGTGTGCAGGGAAGGCTCTAAGTAGTTGAATACTATACAGACTGGCTGCTCGATTTTGCCAAATTGTTGTGGGTTAGTTTCCCACAATTGGCACTGCACAGATCCTAGAACTCAGTGAATGAGTGGGCATTTGGGTTCCTCACCCAGGACTCGCTGAGGTGTTTGTGTCTGGGTTCAGAACAGTGCTTCATGACTTCCAGAGTTCCTGCTGAGTTCCTGGTCTCATAGGCAGAGGAAGCTACTCTATAGGGCCTGTGTTCTAAAACAGGTGGCCAGCAGTTAAGACAATGTTTTATCACAAACAGCACTTTGGGGACAAACGGTGTGGCTTAAGTGTCTGTCTAATTCAAGTCAAAATGAGAAGTCCTTTCTTCTCAGCACCTGACCATAAGTTAGGACAGTGGTAACGAGTATACAAGAGGAGAAAAGCCGGGGTGGTGCCAGCTACACTGTACGTACATTCTATGAATAACGACATCCTCTGGCCCTGTCCTGTTGGTACAAGCAGGGTGTAGAAGGAGCTTATTATTTTGTAAGATGAGGAAAGCATCCTTCAGTGATTATTTTGCCCATGAAACCATAGTTATCAAACATCCTGGTTATACCTTCCCCCCACGAGACATGGTGATTGAGTCCCTCTGATTACACAGTGCCCAGTGGGCTGAAGGGGGGCTGCAGGGCTCACCCTTCCACTTAAAGAACCAAGAGGCCTCATCGCATCATCTTGGTGATCAATGTAAACGTTTTCCACCAAACTTAAAATATTAAAACTGAACCGGAAGTGGAAATGGTCCATTCAGAATGAGCAAGTTTGATAGAGGTTAGTCCCCATACACCTGAGCTCCTTGCTGTGCAATGGAGCTTTAGATAGTCACATTCACTCACAGTCTGGGGTAAATGACATCTGTGCCAAACAGCTTAGAATCGTGGCATTTCCAACCAATACTTCTCTGGCTGTTACAGCTTTTTTTTTCCCCATAGCAACTGAGATGAGGATGTCAACTTAAATAAAGATGTTGATTACGTCAATGTTAATTACATCATATCAATGTTAATTAGTCTCTTCTGACATCCTCCGGCACTAGTCTGTTAAGCCCTAATAAATTAAATACTTTGCCTAAATTTGCAGATACCCTTTTCGTATTTGTTTTTTTTGGCAGTCTGCAAATATTCACACACAAATGAGAGCTCCCGAGAACAGGGACATTTTGAGGCATGAGCCCGAGGAAAGTTTGTTTAGTCTAATCTCTTCTCTTAAAATAAAGTGTATTTCAATGGTAATTTAGAATGTTGGCTGACAGGTAGGCTTATGTGGGCCGGACACGGTTTCATTATAAGCCCTAATGCCCACATCCAAACCTGGTGCCAGCCAAACACTCAGCTGAATGAATCAATCAGTGTGTATGGGTTACAACTTAGCCTGCCTGTGTACGGATCATTATGGCTCAGGGACTGGTCACTGAGTTGCTCAGTCAGATGTGAGGTCATAATTTCTGTAATTATATAACAAGGCATCAGAGAGTTTGGTTGGCTGGAGCATAAATTCAAATAGAAAACAGAATGATCAATAAACATCAAATCTATGCTCATGAATTATTATAATCTGTTACGAGTCTGAGAGTTCCTCAAGTAGGGAAGGAATCTCAATCCTCATCTTAGTGTAAAGTGTGATAAAGTTCTACTTCAATGTTTCTTTTGGGATCCCATTTCTTTATAGCGTTCTATAGTAACATATCATATATGTATATGTATATATATATATACACATATATATATGCTTGTATGCATGTGTGAAAAAATACTTTGATAGCATGGCAAAACTTAATCAGAGGTCTGTTGTTATTCATAACATAAATATTAAGCATATTTAACACTCTGATATAGACTATATAAAAAACAATCTCAGTGACTGATTTGCAAGTATCTCCCTTAATTATATTTTCAAAAATTAGAAAATGTATTCATTTATTTAGGTTTCTTGAAAAATATTTTGAGTGCTCATAAAGTGACTTTGAGGTTTGTTTACAAATCATCAGGCAAATGCAATATGATTTTTTTTCTAGGTAGGTTTGATGGAATACTAGTCATGACTTTAGAGCTAGCCAAAGTATAAATTGAAGTACTGCAGTAATTGAATTAAAAACAAGTGACAATGGGCCATTGTGTCACAGCTATTAAAAATCACTTCTACAACTAATTGAACAGCATACTACTATTATTTCTGAGCCGTAAGATGAGTGACACTAGGGTAATTCATTTAGGGATGGTATTTCAAATGGTAATGAATTACTTTTAATCTCTGAATTCATGGGTGCAATTCAAGAGCGATTCCCAAGGCTACAACAAGCCAGGTACTTACGACATGATGGTAAGTGGACCTTGCTATGTACACATGGACATGCATCAGACCAGCCTCGCTTGCCCTTTCTTTTCTTTCTTCTTTAGATTTTGCTCCATGAGGTATCCTGTCTAGCTTTCTGCGTACCATCACCAAAACACGTAGGAAGCCAAACCGATGCTTATTTAGACAGATAATAGCTTCCTTGTCTCAAGGCAAATGTATTTTCCCACAACCCATCGCACAGATAGCCGACCCGTTGCTCCCAGGCTGTCTCACACCTCTCCTACTTCTCGTGAGTATGCTTGCATATCCAGCCACTATCTTGGCCTCTTTGAGGGGGAAAAAGAGTATTTAAGTTGACTCCACATCACTCCTCCTATAGGGGGAGCTCATGGGGACGCAGTGGCTGGTGAAGACAAACCGGATCTCTCTTCTACTCAATCTATTCCCATCTTAGTTCTAAACTATTTCCCTGGGAGCTTAAAATAAACAGTCACCATTCCTATTGTTTTGAATCTTTCACTTATCTTTAAGGATTTTCAACAGTTTGGCCTCACTGTTACGTTCTTAAGACCAAACTAGCTACTCATCTTTCAAGTAGCTTGGGGCGGGGGGGGGGGGTCTCTTCCTGCCTCCCCCACAAAGAAAAGCAGAATTGAACTCTCTGCCCTCTGAAATGCTGCAGGTGGAGGTGGGGGTGAGGGAACAGAGAGCCCTGGCAGGTCACCTAGACCAAAGGCAAGGTGGTGCTGGTGTGAGGTACTGCCTCCAGAAACGCGGCTGGACAGCAGCTGGGTGGTGAAACGAACAGTAAAGGATGCCTAACAGTGCTCTGAACATTTCAGTTAAAATGATAACAGTGGATCATTGATTGAAAATGAAAAGAAAAGAAAACAAAACCAAAACCCCCTTTATCCTTACTGAATAAGTATGTTTTACCATTTCCCACATAAGTTTTTATTTTGCTTCATTTCTTTTTCTTTTATATAATATTATATGTTGTGCTCTAATATAGGAAGTGGAATTATTTTTTAGTTACCTTTGTATGTATTTTGTATCTGTTTACTGTTTACTTTGTGCATACACGTGGGTACCACAGTGCCTGTGTGGAGGTCAGAGGACAATTTGCAGCAGTTGTGTCTTTCTCTTCACTACGTGAGGTCTAGGGTGCACATTCAGGCCATTTACAGACCTAAGCTTTTCGTACCTTTGGCTAGTAGAATCTTTCAAATTTGTGTTTAGGATTTTTCCCGGCTTTGCAAACTCATTTTTTTTCTTTTGTGTGTATGAATAATATAGGTATACACATGTGCATGTGTACACATATGTGGGAGGTTACACTCGCATCTGTGTACACGGTTCTGGAGCCAGATTCTGGAGTCAGAGGTATACACTGTGTGCCTTCCTCAAGTGCTCTTCTCCTTACACTTCAAGGCACCATCTCTCTCTCTCTGCACTTGGAGCCTCCTAATTTGGCAAACCCCAGGGGTCCTCTGGTCTCCTGCTCCCCAATGCTAAGACCATGGCCAGTTTCTCATGCTTGTGTAAGGAGTGTTTTCTAGATCGAACATCTTACTCGCCACTTTCTTTTGAGTTGCGTTAGTGTGGTTCAGTGTTAACAGGGACACACCGGCTAACGTGGCACCTTGGTTCTTCTTTAGGTAGACTACCACGAATGACACTTGTCAGACTATTCAAACACAATCCAGGTCTGTGAGACTGTTTTAAATTGGTGCTTTTGCTTTTGCCAAAAACAAAGCAAAACAAAATGAAACACCACGAAGACCTGAGCCGTGTGGATGAAGAAGTGTAAGCACGCCAATTTGCCTTGATAATTGATTCTAAGAGTGAATCCACAGGAAATGACCATAAACGAACACCAAATTCTATTTCATCACACTGGGAGAGTGACGGCATCTTCTCTACTGCGTAAGGAACTTGAGGTATGTTATAGCCACATGATGTTCTTTAAAACAATATCCAATGACCTTGACCAGCAAGTGAAGGCAATGTATAAAAACACAAACACAACTTGACTATGTATTTTTAAGATATAACACATGACAGCAGGAATAATGTTAGCAGAAATCTTACCTTTGGAGGGTGAGCTGACAGGCAGCTTCACTTCTAACCTTTTATAGATACGTGGTTACAACAATTGTGTGTTATTTTATAGCAACAAAAGAAGGAAAGCTATTACCTCAGACAGAGAGCAAAATAATTAGGCAACTTAATAATGACTCATACCAAATAATTGGATTATAGACAGTTATTCTTATATTTTGAATATTTACAAGATATTCTTTCATTGAATGTATTATTCAATAATCTTCTCAATTGGGGATTTAAATATTTTGCCAAATTATTTCTTAATCTTTCTATTATACCACAAGGTTTTAGAAATGAAAGATTAAGTGTTGCCCATTTGTCCAAGTCAGATTTCTCACACTAGAACTTCCTAGTGCATAAGAACTCATCTCAGCCTGAAAAATTCCTGTGTATTGGTGTGTTATTCTTGATTTGTATAAATAGACATTTTACCAATGACAAGATAATAATGGCCAAATGATAACAACTACCAAGAATGTGTGTGTGCGTGCGCGTGTGCATGTGCGTGTGCGCGTGTGTGTGTGTGTGTGTGTGTGTGTGTGTGTGTGTGTGTGCACCCGTGCTATAAGGAAGACATAACAATGATAACAGAGAAAAAATATTTAAGGGCATAAAAAGAATACAGTGAAAAAATTAAAGGGGGAAGCAAGTCACATATAGTTAAGACCTGATATGGTATTCCTAGTTTAGTGGCTAGTTACTTCATGGACTGTATTGAGCATGGAGTTTCAACACTGCCAAATAAGGAATACAATCAAAGCACTGAGTTTTACGACACTGGTATCATGATTTAGGTTTCTCTGTAAGCCAAAGGTTTGTACAAATGAAAAATATCCAGAAAGATAGTCTTTCAAAAAAAAAAAATCACAGAGGGATGATTTTTCCATGAGATGTGTATGAAATATTGTCTAGTTCTATCTTCAGGTGCAAAGGCAATTATGTTATACACACCTAGGTTCTTGAAGCTGTAAAGGCATCCCTACCGTTGTATCCCCAAAATGCCAATAAATTTGCAAAATGACTTCTATTTGAAATAATTGTCAATTTTTTGGGATTAGGCTGGTTCACACTCAGGATTAGCTGAAGATAACTTTAGGCTCTTCAGATTTCAAAACCCTCAATGGTGCTTTTTAAAAAAGTAAACCTATGAACCAACCACGTAGTTTCCACCCGGCCACACACATGGTACACGCTTCAACCTCCTTATCTTTCCTCCCTCACCAGCTCCTGCCCTGACAGAAGACACGCCCCTCTGCATGTGGCTTTTACACGGTTTCCCTTCCAACACTTTTTTTGTTCAGTTCTATCATATTAATTTATGGGAAAAAATTCAAGTTCTAAGCTTCCTCTTGCTAGTAAATTTACAAGAACTCAAATGTGCCTTGCCCATCTACTTCTGTCTTACATAAAGAATGCGGGAGGAGCAAAGGAAAGTAACATGGGAAGAGTATGAACAGAGTACATTACATGACATTTATCCTAATTAGGGTTCCTACTGCTGAGATGAACCACCATGAAAAGCCATTTAGGGAGGACAGGCTTCACTTGACTGGCTTAGGCTTCTACATCCCTGGCCATCATGGCCAAAACAGGAACTCAAACAGGGCAGGAACCTGGAGGCAGGAGCTGATGCAGAGGCCATGGAGGGGTGCTGCTTACTGGCTTGCTCTCCATGGCTTGCTCATCCTGATTTCTTATAGAACCCAGGGCCACCATACCAGGAGTGACCGCAACAGTAATGGGCTGGGCCTTCCCCCTTCAATCCTTAATGAAGAAAATGTCGCACAGGTTGGCCCTACAAGGAAGATCTTACAGAGACATTTTCTCAGTGGAGGTTCCCTGTCTTAGGTGACTTTAGCTTGTGTCAAGTGGACATAAAACTAACCAGCAAAAAATTCTCAAAGAATTAATAATTAAAAAAAAAAAAAGTATTGTTACATTAATATATCCAGTGACTCTAACTTCTATTCCCTAAAATGAAACCTGCAAAAGAAATGATCATGAACTACATTTACTTCAGACTATCATTAATATTAGAATGCTTTTGATGTACAAACAACACTGAGAAACAAACTTAACACATACAGTGTCTTTTCAGTCCTGTACCTTATTAACTGTGTGCTTATTTTTTGACACATACATACAGCCTTGGATTTACACCTTGTGAACTGTGCTTGTACACCTACACATCCAGTCTTAATGAAGCTGCTTTCCCACTAGTGGACAGAAAATAGCTACAATCTTTCATTTTCTTGGGACCCACAGTACTGAATACTTTGAGAAATAGTTCTTTGCCTAACATACTTTAAGAACACAGGGTCATATTTTCTCTCACTGAAAAATGTACTAAGACAATTCATAGGTTTACCACCCACTTTAGTGTTATAATTCTTTATTTTGCTTTCTGAACACTTTATGCTCACGTGTGGCATGCATCTGTGTATGTATGCATGTGTGTGCATGGCACGTGTGCATGTACATGTGTGTATGAAGACCAGAGATCAACCTCAGGTACCATTCCTTTGGACATGGCTTTTGTTTTGTTTTGTTTTGTTTTGTTTAAACAGTGTTTCCTGCAGGCCTGAAATGTCCTGTTTTGGAGCAGCCGGCTGGCCACCACGCCTCCGGGAGCCCCTGTCTCTGTTTCCCCTGTGCTGGGATTACAAGCATGCATCACCAAGCCTGGCTTTTTATGTGCATCTTGGGGATCAAACTCAGGTCCTCACGCTTGCACAGCAAGCACTTGACTGACTGAGCCATCTCCAAATCCCTCTGCACAGTCTTAAAAATAATCAAATGCAAATTGGGATTTTGCCAGTGAAGCAGTGCATGGCACTGAAAGAATACTGCTTAATTATCCTCTTGCTTTTCCTCATAATTGGACATCATTGATTCCATGGATAGTGATTCTTCTTTCCTTAACCTTTGAAAGGTTAAGAGCCAAAAAGCAGAAGCTCTTGGCCTTTGTTTTGATCTTCTGTGAACTGAGCAGGTAAGACAGACTCCAGCTTTGGTCTCTCTCCTACAAGAAGGACTGGCTCGATTGACATCCTACAATGCTGAGAGCTAAGTGAATACACAACCAACCAAATAAATAAATAAATAACCCCCCCAGATGCATCATTGTGTCGTGTAAAAGCTCCTTAAAATAATGCAAGTTCTATCTGCATACAAGGTCTATGCTTGCTTTGTTTCCAAAATTAAATAGCAAACCATATCATGCAATTGGAAAAAAGAACCCAATAAATTTTTTTTCCCTCCTTGCTCTCTGTTCCTGAGATCCACCTCTCTCAGGCACACAGTCTTATATTCTCAGAGGAAAAGGCAAGATAATATAATATTTGAAGAAAATGGTTCAGAGTTTGACCAAGGTCAACAAATAGCTATGAGTTTATGCTTAAGAGATGATTAAGGGAGGCCTTGGGTGTCTTCCCAAAGAAGGTGAATGTTTAGAGAGATGATTATGGTCATGATTCTCATTCTGTCATTAAACAATATGCATAAGTATCCAAACCGCACAGTATGTTTGCCGATTGGATAAGGAAAAGGAAGTAGAGTGTGTTCAGTCCACAAGCCTCATGGTTGCACTGAGAGCAGTGCAGTTCTTCGGCATCTGGTCTCTGGGTTCTAGTCAGATGATTGGCAGCAACAACCCTATAAGAAGCTAACAGCAGAGTCACTGTGTTTAGAGATGGCAAGGTGTCTAGGGGGTCAGACAACCACTCCTGGATGCACTGAGATGGATGCTTGGTCTTCTGCAGAGGCCCTAAGTAAGCATGGACATGTGCTGAGCATGGGGCTAGCACCTCTTACAGCTCTAAACCAAGGACACAGACTCTATGAGCAAGAGGGGAAGCCTGTGTCTGTTCTTTGTCTCTCCCCACCCCCACCCCCTGCTTCAGTGAAAGCACAGTCCCCTATAGGATATTAATCTCCTCACTGTGGACAGCCAAGAAGCCCCAAGTTCAGCCTCAGTGCTTCATGAGGCACTCAGCAGACCTGTGGTCCTTCACCTGGGCCCAGCTTCTCTGTCCTGGGTCTGTGCCCTGAGAGGGTGGAGGGCCCAGCAATCTGTGGTAAGGACAGTAACGCCCTGTCTTTTCAGGGATTTTTAGCAAAAGCCCTTCCATCTCATGGATGACACTTTTTAGAGAGGCCTTATCTAGTTAGAAGAGGCTTCAGTGTTCTTGTTTAACTGACAGGCATCTCAGTTAGCTGCTTTCTGGAGTAGTCACTGCACACCACACATCCCTCCAGGCTGGTGTCAAGGGCCACATGCCTCACCCCATGGACTTGAATCCAACATCACTTAACCCTCTTTTCACTTGTAGTGCTTTGTTTTGCTTTTGATGGACTCAGTCTGCAGCCCAGAACAGCTTAAAGCATCTTGTAGCCAGGCTGGTCTGAAATTTAGTATGTAGCCCAGGCTGGCCCCAAGCTCATGGAAATCCTCCCAATGAGTGAGAGTAACCTTTGGACCACTCCACCTGTCCCACAGTTTGTGGAGAGTGAAAGTGCTGCCCTCTGATGAATTTCTGTAGCCGTGCTTTACTCTGCACGCTTAAGTGTAGGGAATTTGAGGCAAGGAGAGTGGTTGGGTGTGAAAGGCAAAATAGAAATTGCTGAAGAGATGACAACCTTTTAACATAAAAATTATTGCAGACAAGTTAAAAGTTGATCTGCCATAGGCAGAGATATCCCGGTATACATGTGCAATAATCACATTGTTTGTGGGAAATGCTAGATTTGAAAAGATGTTTCAAATCTCCAAATGGTAAACTCCAGGGCTACATCCTTTATATGGGATAAAAAACAAAAAAGGAGAAGGAGATGAAATATATGGAAAAAATCACTCCACAAAAAGAACAATGTATATCTTTGTGCAAAATGTAGAAAAATAATTGAAAGAGAGAAAATAGAGATCAGAGAGACAAAAAAAATGTGCAGAGCTTCTAACATTTTAACCTTTTTTCTATAAAACTATGAAACTAAAACTTCCATAGTTCTAGTCTCCTGTCTAGATGTCTGAAAGGTAACATTCATCTGGGGTGGAGTCTTATGATCTCAGCTACATGGGAAAGTGAGGCAGGAGCTTGCACATGTAAGCCCAGCTTGCACTGCATTGTGAGAGATTGCCTGAAGACAAAAATGACAACATTTTTGTGCGAGACTGGAGGTGGGGGCATTAGCTCCCTCGTAGAGCTCTTATCTAGTCAACATGAGACTCTAGGTTCCATCTTAAATATCACAGAAGAAAAGTGACATGATAGAGAATAATCACATTATAAATGTCTTTGGTGGTAGACAAGTATAGACCTTAGTATCCGCACTGTAGATTTTTAGTGGGTGGCACTACCAAAACCCGACAATGAACCAGAAGTCCAATGGTGAGGAATACAAAGTGCTTGAGAATAAGTCTTATTGCTGTCAAAATTCAAAGCAATGGAACAAACTGATTGTGAAAAAAAATAACAACAATAACAATTACAAAAACATGGGACCTCAACTCAGCAACTGAAATTGCTGTTTTAGATAATTCCAATGGGAGTCGTCACCCGGCGGATGAGCCAAAGAGTGTGCCTGGAGGCAATTGGTCACATACTGTCATCTGTTCTCTTTTGGTTAATTCTGAGGCATAGAAAACCTACAGCATTACAGAAAAAGGTGATCAATTCTCTAATGTGCATAGGTTTACTTCGACAGTAGCACCATCTTGGATTTTCTGCCATAAGAACTCGAGATTCTCTCTCTCCCTCTCAGCAGATTTCCCCTCCGGTCCAGGCACTGGTGTGACTTTAAAAGAGTCTTTTGTTCGAGGGCTGTTAAGAATTAGATACCACCTTCTCTACAGAAAGCTCAGCTCTTCATAACTGCTCGATACACACAGAGCATTAGCATAAATCCCACAGAGGAGTCATCTCTTCCCTGTATTTATTTGAATGCTCACTCCCCTTGGTTTTGTCCACTGCTGCAGGGCATCAGGAACAGAACCTCTCTGCTGCAGAGTCACGTGTTCCCTGCAAATCCCTGGAGTATCGGAAGTGTTACTATAAAACTTGTAGTGATTTGACTTGACTCCCTCCATCTTGTTTTCTCATTCCACATCACTCCTGTGAATGTGGTGAGAGTCTAAGGCTACTGATGGCTGTGGCTTTGCAAGCACACAATGCATAGCTTCATCCTCTGTACTAACATTATTGATAAATATGACTCATGGATGTTTTCCTTCAACAAGCCGCACATGTTAGTAGTGATGAACCAGAAAATATAGCAGGGCCTATCAAATTATGGAAACGTTCTGGTGTTTTCTTACATGAGTCAGCAAATCTTTAAAACACCAGCTCCTTAATCCCTATTTCTTTTCAGACAACAAAGGAATTAAAGAGTTATAATCCCCATCGAATCCAGCCACACATCTTGAGGACTTGGCTCAGTAGTTGAGATGGCTTGACTTGAAATAACCATTGCATTATACACACTGTGTTAGAACTGAGTCCTGCTAATTCTTTTCTTCCCTATAGAAGAGGCCCCAAGCTGAAATTCTCTTTGTGGGATTAGATGTGACGTTATACATAAACCGAGAGTGAAAGCATCGGGTACAGTGAACTCATAGTAAGTACCATAGAGCCATGATCCTCAGGAAGAGATGCTCTCACTCAGAAGTATGTCCTGGAGACCAACGCTTTCCACCATGGGAGAGCTAATGGTTGATAACTGAGCATCTGATTCAGAACAGGAGACAAAGGCCAGTCACACTCACACATGACATCACACGATGGTCCCTTGTGACCCAAGCAGTCTGAATTTCAAATAGAACTATTTTCTCTCTATGAAAAACTTAATGATCTCAAGTCACTGTTTGAAATGTCTTAAGTCACCCCCTCATGCAGAAAAACATGACAGAAGGAAGCTGATGACAGTTGCTTCAGTTGATACACTGGATGACAATTCATGCATCTGTGTTACAGGAACACCTTATAGAACCATGAGAACTCACTGAAGAAAATCAAGCAACAACCAATATAAAAACTTTTTGGCTCACTTCTACACTTCATCCAAAGAATTGATATTCTGGACCGGTTCTCCTAAGCCACAATGACACTTAGAATGCATAGTTTTCTAGGATTTGCGTGGGAACTCTAGAAATCTGCACACATTGGAAAGGTGCTTTCTTGAGTACACCACTTACACGGGGCCTCGGGAGCAATCCTCACTCCAGCTCTTCCACTTCTACACGTCAACATATTTCAATCCAACAGTATATCCCAATTAGCCTGGTTCCAGTCGGCTTTCAATTGCTCTGGTGAGGCAACTCTTCACACTTGCAGAG
Source organism: Acomys minous (assembly GCF_964271855.1). NCBI lineage: Eukaryota > Metazoa > Chordata > Mammalia > Rodentia > Muridae > Acomys > Acomys minous. The sequence continues at coordinate 11,735,993 of NC_140495.1, read as the reverse complement.
AATCCAAATTTCCCCCCAAATAAATGGTAATTGCAACCTTCCCGGCATCTTAGATCTTCAACGCAGTGCCCCGAAGAGAATGATTCCCCTCTACTTTCAAATCCAAAGGCCCTGCAGTAAACAGCTGTAACACACGCACATTCTCGCGAAACCGCTGTCATTGCTTGCACTGCTAACATGACCCAAGTCTTGAAAATTGCAACATGCTGCTATTTGAAAGAGCCTTTACTGAATCCATCCTCCTTCTGTTTGTTCCCGTTCAAAATTCCACTACTGGCCGCCTTGGCCCCTAAGAGCCATGTAAGTGACACAGGGTCAGCATGGTGGGTGGGATGGAGAAAGTGGGCCTCATGCTCCAGCTAATGCCTGGGAAGTTCACAGCTTACGGTGGGGTTAGGCAGGACTTGACTGGTAGAAGGCTATTAGAGGGTGGTGGAGAAGATAGTGGTGACCAGATTGGATTTGGTGCTGGCACCAAAGTAGTCACCACCTTCAAGAGGCTCGATCTGCCCACGCTCACTGGCGCTCTCCTGAAGGTGGAAACCTGTGCAGTCTATTTAACAGTGCTCAGGGGAGAAAAGAGCTGGGGGCTCAAGAGCTGGCTTATCAGTTAACAGTACTTTCTACTTTCGCAGGGCTCCCAGCACCTGTCCTGGGCAGCTCACAACTGCCTACTTAAGTCTAAATCTAGGGGGATCTGATGCCCCTTCCGGTCACTATGGACAACTGCATTTATGTGGCTCACATAGACAGACATGCCACATGCAAGCACATGCATGCATGCGCTAAGACTTCCTAAAAATGACCAAAGCTTGTGCTTCTTTGAAGGGAAGAGGCTTTGTAATGGGACTTCCGTTAGTGTGATAATGAAAACCTTAAAGACAGACCACATTCTACCATGGTGTTGGAGAGCCTGAAGGAAACACAGGGAGCTATGGAGAAATTAAAAAGTGTCCCAAGCCATAGACATGCTCTAGATGTCTCCAGGTCCTCTCAGCAGCTGCATTGTTAACTAGCTTGATAAAGAAACTGAGTTCAAAATGCAAATTGAATGTAAATTTAGCTAGGTTAGCTAAGCTAAACTTTAAGTGGAGCTACCACAGTGTGAAAGGCAACTTAACCGGGAAGGCTAAAACATCTACCGTGAGTTTTCACAGAGGCAATAACATCCCCATCAACTAGTGCATAAACATGGACTGATGCTCATGACCGTGAGACTGGAAGGCCTTTGTAACTATCAGTAAATCCACTGTCTACCAGTTGCAAATCTCTCAGGCTTAGTCCACTCCATCTATGCACAGGCCCACATCCCCCAGGGTCTAGGCACGAGATACAACAAAGCAATTGAAAGAGGAAGTCAGTTCCTTCTCTGTTTTGTTCTCAATGTGTCTGTCCCTGCTGGATGGTACCCGTGTGAGCAAAGGGCATAAAGAATCATACACTCAGCCGGGCAGATTTGATGGAGAAACAAAACGTGGCAGATTAAAGAAGAGGGACCTTTAATTTCCAGTCAAGAAACAGTCAAAACAGGAGGCACAGGAGTCAACAATCAGATACAGTGGAAAGCTGCTAAGACTTGAAGCGCGTTTTGCCAGCGCTTTAGAACGCAGCTGCGGGACCCAATAATTCTGAAGCTTCAAGAGCTCTTAAATATTATCCACTTCAAACCGGTCTCCAGATATAGAATGCAATCTAAAACTCAGGCGTGGGGGGGGGGGAGGTGGGGAGATGAAGCACTCAGTGTCCCCAAGATAATAGCCTCTCTTAGTTGAGGCTCCTTACTCTGGGCTCCTCCCCCTAACTGTGTCTGTTGGGCTCAGGCTGATCTCCAAGAGAGAAAGAGGCTCCTCAGGCTACCCCACTTGCCCTAACCTGCAGTGAGCAGAAAATAAAGCATGGTTTAAGTGTTTTAATCATGAGCTCTCCATTCAGCAGGAAGGTGCCTGCACCAACATTCAGACACAAAGACCATGTGATTCACAGCCACCAAACTCATCAAAGAAAGAAAAAAAAAACATTTTTTAAAATGATGATTTACAGTTTTTAAGGGTGTCACACCTTTTGTTAAGGAAGTGGCTTAAACTCTCTTTGGAAGCTACAAGGGTTCAAAGTAGACAATTGCAAATGTCAAGGCAAATGAAGTCTCCTTATTACTACTGTCTTGATGACTCAATGGGACAGGAAAAAGATTTTAAGATGAAAGACACTGATTATCTTGAGGGGGAAAAAAAAACCACAAGCATTGTCTTCTTAGGGCTAAAAGTTATCTGTCAAGCTCAAAACTCTTATCTCATAGGTAAAGAAACCGAGGTGGCAACAGCAAATACAGCAGGCTGGGCCACCCGGTCACTAGGAAAGAATGCAGAAGAAGTTTCTGTGTCCTATTCTGAGCCTTTTACGAAGGCGTGGCTCCACACCAGAAGAAGGGAAAGAAAAGGACAAATATCTGCATGTGCCCCTGCCTTACAAATCCTGTCCTTTACCCATTCTTTCCCTCTCCTTCTCTCTCCTTCCCTCTCCTTCTCTTTGACAGAATCATACCATACATCTAGGATTATCCTTAAACTTATGATCCTCCTGCCTCAGTCGGCAGGGTATTGGGATCACAGGCATATGCCACCATGCTTGGCTATGCAGAAAGGGCTTACTTCCTCACTCACTCGCTCACTTACTTACATACTTCCTTCCTTCCTTCCTTCCTTCCTTCCTTCCTTCCTTCCTTCCTTCCTTATGTTCTATCCATTTGCAGCCCTGGGAATCTAATGAACTTCGCATGCGTTATCCAAATCTTCTACCACTTAAGCCACACTGCCAACCCAATGCCTGTTATTTATTTATTTATTTTTATCAGCATGCTATTTTGAAATGAGCCCCCTCCCCGCCACCATTTTCTGTGTCGTTTTGTGAAACTCTGATAGAAAGAAGAAAATCGCGATCTTTGTAAAAAAAAAAAAAATCAGAAAACATGCTCATTTACTGCCTGGAGTTTACAAACTTCCCCCAGATCTAACGCAGTCTTCTACAGCGCCATGTCACCCCACAGCTGCCAAGGGCAGAAAGACAAGAGAATTGCATGTCTTGACTGTCACACACGTTGCAACGCAGGCTGTGCCCTTATAAGCCAAGTCCCGACCGAAGAGGAAAACCACCAAACAGACACCAAGATGGGACTTACATTCGAGTGCTGCTCGTTTTATTGATGATGACAGATTTTCCAGTTTGATCCACGTTGTGGTCCAATCCGAAGTAGGCTGCCACCCGATGGACCAGCATCCTCTGGTACGAGGACATCTGAGGGAACTTTTTATAGTGGTTACTGGGACGGAGAAGGGAAATCAGCATCTTCATCTTATGTCTGTAGCACATTTCACAGGGATTTACACATCACTGTCCCCTTTTCTCCAGGAATGCCTGGTGCCTCTCATCTCAACCTCACCTGATGTCCTCTCTCGCAGACAAATTTCTACTATCATAGATTTATTGATCAAGCTGCCGGTGGGCATTGCTCCTGTCTGCTGCCAAGTGATCTGGCCTAGTTCATGATACCTTATCAACAGAGGCAGGCAGAGGACGGACAGGCTCCACGATACTGCAGAGATTGTGGCTGACTATCTGGACGTGTGTCACTGCCCAGCTCATACCCAATGCAGCAGTGCAATTAGTCCCGGGGAACAACTGAGTGCAGCCAGCCAGAGCCCATTAAAAAACTATAATGAACATGGAAGGGGCTGCTCCTTGTAACATCTCCTCCATGCTAGCCAGTAGCCCCACCTGCTTATGGCCATTTTGTCAGGAATGTAACAGGCAGGGACACGCATGACCCAAGCAATGGCCATTCCAAAGTCCAGTGACTTCTCCATTTAACATACCAACAACTCGTATGAACGGATGCTTTCTATCTGTCTACAACTCTCTCTGGAATGAATCATTAACTTAGACACTGAACCAAGACATGTCAGCAAATTAGCTAGCGTCGCCATTGAACATACTTGCTGTCACCAATGAAATCAATCATTTCCTGCTCCATTTTCAAGAGTATCATCCTGTCCCTGCAAAATAAATGTTCAAAGGAAAGGTTTCATGCGCTGTCAGTTTCCAATGAGCAAATACACTTTATCAAATCCAAGGGAAGCAGAGCAGAGCTCTGTCTATGGCATCTCCAGCCTATGTTGACTCCTTGGTTTGCACACCACGGCTTCGAACTCCGGATTTTCATTTTAATCTCACTTGTTAAGTATTCGGTGGTGTTGAATGTTATCATTTTAATGCTGATTATCCCATGTAAGTTTTTTGACTACTAAATATACAACCAAGGGAGACTTAAAGTCAAAAGAAACTAGAAGCAAGCAAAGCTGGGTACTGAGTGTTCCTGGATATGGACCTGCGCTGGGGGCATAATTGATTTGACTATTTTCATTCTCTCTCTTTTCCTTTGATATTTCCTTGGGGTTAGGAAACCAGAATTGGTACACTCCCACTATTAGGGCTAGCCATCCGGAGGGAGACATATTATCAACAGAGAACAGGGAGAACAGGAGAGACATCAGGGAGAGCATCCGTGCTTTGTACTTGGTTTCTTAGATGCATTTTGATTAATCACTTTATAGCATTCTACCTAAACTCCTCTCCCCCCTTTCCTCTCCCCTTCCCCACTCCCCGTCCTCCTTCCCTCCCCCCGCCCCCACTGCCAAAAGTCTCATCTCACAATTTACCTGGAATTGTTCTTCAGAGTGTTAATCAGAAACTCATGTAAGTCTATGCCTGTGGAATCCGTGTACTCTTGGCTGCAATCTGAAACAAAGAGCAGGGCGGAGCTGAGTTGCCAGAATTGATGATAAGAATGATGATGAATAAATATAGGGTGGGGAGGGGTGTGCCAGGATGGAGGGTGGGGATGCAGGGTGGGGAGGGGTGTACCTGGATGGAGGGTGGGGATGCAGGGTGGGGAGGGGTTTGCAAACTTTCTATTTTCCTTCCTATGCAGGTAAATGTTAAAGGAAGTTACGGGTGTGAAAACACTTGCAACCTGGAGGGATGCCATCAGATTGAAAGTGAGACTTGAGGGTTGAGGCCACCTTGACTGAGGGACGCCCCTGGTGTCAGAGGGTGGTGGTGGTGGAGTGTCAAACACCATGCCTTCTCCCTGTGCTGACAAGCAGCGGGGCATCTGCCTCCACATGACAGGCACGTCCAACCCACAGAGACCTCGAGAGCTTGTGATCCCATGACAACCCTTTTTTTTTTTTAATTAAAACAGAACAGCTAAAAAGAATGAAGGTTCTATTATAAAACTATCTAAATATTAATCAGTATAAAACATGGCAGGGAATAAAGATTCTCAAGTCTTTCTGGTCTCCTGACACTGGATAAATTCGGGTTTTAAACAGCCATTTTAGACATTTTAAGCTCCTTCCCCTTTGATACCTTAAGCTTGAGGTTTTCATCCACACAGAATCTAACTGTTCTAAGCAGGATCATGTTTTCAGAATATAACACTAAGAGTAGCCACCATTCCTAGGATGGTTGGATTCCCAGTGCCGCCTCCAGCATGCCTCTTTTTGTTACAGCTTGGCTTATTTCTACTTTGTACAATTAGTGGTACATCAGCAGTCTGAAAGCTCCTGACTGTAGGTCTGTGCCTTTAGGAGGAATGGCTCTTTTACAAACAGGACTTCTGTTTTCAAATGAAACAGAATCAGTAGTGTCGGGATGCAGAGACCTTTACATCTCTCTGTGTTGGGGACTCTACTGACCGCCCCCTACACATCACGTGTGGCTTTACTGTGAGGAGGTGCTAGGGACCTTGCTGTCTGCCTTTTAATATAAGGGTGAGAGTGAAAAATAAAAAAGCTGCGCATCACCTTCATCCACCAATCCAAGTCAGTTCTCAATGAACTTGAATGCAAGAACAGATTTAAATCCCCTCTTTCGCCTCAGCTTGTCACTGATAGCAGAAGATTCAAGCATGGATGCAAAGAAATAAGTGGTTCTAAAAATAACCTTGATAGCTGTACAAATAAGGGGTCAGGAACAACAACAACAACAAAAAAGTCAAGGTCACTCTTTTCCCCCACTTCAAAAATTAGTTGTGGAGTGCCCCCCCGGGGGCTGTAAACAATTGTGTTCAGTTCGCAATGTCTTCTGGCTATGTAGGTGCCCATATTAAGAAAGGTAAGGAAACGTTTGTCAAATTCACCTTTTGATAACATTCTGATCTTGGGTTTCTCAGAGGGTTTATCTCTGTTTTTTTCCTTTTCTTTTTCTCTCTCAGAGTCATCCTTCCTAGATTTATCCCCCTCTTGCAGGTTGGGGAAACTGGAAAGCTGTAAATGAATTGATTCCTGTTGGGGGAAAAAAAATATAATACTTTAGGGCCAGATGTAACCACCTCTGCCTGGTTTCCATTTTGCACAGAGGCCACTAGGCATTGAAAAATGAGAGCTGGGTACAGATTCCTGTTTCTTAAATGGTTAAAAAAAAATTAAGCCTGTCAGGGGAAAAAAAAAAAAGATACGTGCCCTTTAAGGTGAACTGAAATCTAGAAGTCAGTGGGAGGTCAGAAGACACATCTAGTATTAAACTTTGCCTCATGAATATTAACCTCAATCAAGCTAAACTCCTGTAGATCGCAACTCTTATTTTCTCTACAGGTTTATTTTTAAATGTGTAAGGGGAAAAAGCCTTTATCTGCTCACAGTGGAGCCACTGTCATGTCTAAAAAAGGCTTCTCCAATTCCCTCCTAGAGTTCCTTATAAGGAGAAACACCGTGCGCACACAGACAGACAGGCTCCAGGAGTTGGAACTACAGTTAGAACCCAGAGAAAGAATGCGTCCAACAGCCACGCTACAGTAGAAATCCTCCCATGGTTGTAGATCAAGAAGGACACCCACACTACACAAAACCCAACCCTGTTCTGCAGCTGCGGGAAGCTGAGAGCTAGAGTCACCAACCAGGCTTGCTTACAAACGTCAGTGACACTGTGCTACAGTTCAAAGTCACAGAAAGCATTGCCTTTTAGAAAATGTGGTGAGCCTTGCTACGTTTTTTCAAGTTACCTAAAACATCTATGTTTGGGTAAATCTATTTGCTGTTAATTTTTTCCAAGCAGATTCTCTTGGGCTGCTGCTTGGTGCAGACTACAGTATTGAACTGGATCTGTTTTTGTGTTCGTTTATTTTATTTCTTTTTTTTTTTTCTTCTGGAAACTGATCAGCTTTTATCTGCTTGATACACAGTAGCTGTTAACTCTGATTACACATTTGCTTCTTTGAAGCAGAATGCACCGAAGGATGTGTTGCTTGGATTTTTACTTTCTGCGAAGTGTATGCTGATGAGAGTTGAGATGTGTTGGGGAAGATGCGGCTGGCTTGTGCCTCCATGAGAGAGAGAGACCACTCAAATGATACTGCTTCATGATGTTGGGGCAACGTGGTGGGCAATGTTTCCAATGAGGAGTAGTGTTTCTCACAGAGAACGTCCTACAAGCTCACCTGACCTGTGGCCAGTGACATGTGACAGTGGCCTTTAACCATACCAGGGTTAGGATTTATAATGACTCAGCAAATCTGGCTACTTGGAACAAGCAGTGCTCCTCAAAGCAAGCTGTATGCTTTGGGAGCCGTGCCCCCGCCTCCCCCTCCACTAATTGGAAACAATAGCTGGAGGGAAGTTCCCATGGCTGTGAGAGGAAAACAATAAACCAAAAGATCCCCAACCTCTGCAATACAGAGGATGAGAGAAAACATGCTATCATTACAGATTTTCAACTAAGCTGGGTTTTCTGACTCCCAGGAGGATATTCTGGGTGCGGGTATGTGTGTGTGTGTGTGTGTGTGTGTGTGTGTGTGTGTGTGTGTGTGTGGAGTGGACATATACAGGATATGTAAATCAGTGTGAAATTCTACAGTTGCCATTCTTAACATGATTAGGGACAGAACCATCCCAATCAGTGAGGGTTCAAGTAGGAGCTAGGGTTTTCATTTTACTTTTGCTTTCTCAGGAATCCCCTGGGTCATTTCCCAACTGAGAAGATGTGTCTCGGGATGGCATGAGGACGGGCCAGTCCATCAGTAGACTCAGAGAGAAGCTGTGGGTACGTGGGTCATGAGAGAGTGCTCCAATTCCTTCTTCAGCACTGTAAAAACCACCCAGCTATCACTAAGTTGCAATCTAAAAATCATCATGTGGGCAATAAATTCTATACAGAAAAGCAGAAGCCAAAGAGATCCACTGTAGAAAAATAGACAAATTGCTGCCATGTGTTGACAAATACTGTACTCGGTTTAAAAAAAATATATGTTTTCTACACATAAATATACAATATGGTGTAGAAAGAATACACAAAAAGTGCTGTAGAGTTGGTAAAAAACAATCTGTTATTTTTTAATATTTTTATTGATACGCTCAATATTAAAATACAAGTGTTAATAAATACATCGGTACAGGATAAGTTTATACCCAACAACAGTAAAAGAATGATTCAAGTTGCGGTAACACACTGGTCAGCAAATAATATAACATTAGAAAAGCACACTTCCTTTAACTCAAGGACAGACTGAACCATCAGGTGTGGGTCTAAGATCAAGTAAGACAGGGAACAAGAGTTTTCCCCACACAAGAAAATGAAGGCAGTTTCCCAAATACTGTGAATATACAAACATGGGGGAAGCAATACATTCCATGTTCTGTATACTTCTCTGGGAGCCAGTCCACACATTTCTAAGTGTTCAGTGTTATCTAGTGAAGGCATTGCATGTAAATTCTGGGACCAGGTGGCTTGCTTGTGTAATGTGTCTGCTTTCTACCAACCCCCTATTCCCACAACTCCTAGGCTAGTCAACAGAAAGCCTGAGGGGCCTAAATCTCTCCTCCAACCCTAGTACTCTTTTCTGGGTTCAGGACCAGCAGGAACAAAGCACCATTTGCACCCACTGTGTGGAGGTAACCCTAGACCTGCCCCTGAAATGGGTGCTATGATACAAATGACCCTTACCAAAACTCCCGTGCCTTGTCAAAAGAGACAAAGATGGACTGTCCAGAGGCTGGCCTCCTCTGCCTGGTATTAGGAGTGAGGGACAACTGGGCTATGACTTCTCCCAGAGTCTCCCATTCAACAGGGCTTCACACAGATCGTATGCCGCACATTACAAGCCATTAGTGCACATTGGTAGCGATATTCGCGTTGTTCCACCTTTCCCATCCCCATTTAAAAAAAAAAATAGAAGCACACAGAAAATGCTGAAGAGAAGCCACACGATTCTCAGAGTCCGAGTTTTTAAAGAAAAAAAGAAAGGCTGAATATGAGACACAGTAATGGCTACTGTGTGACAGCTTGCCTGTGCCTCTCCACATGAGTGGCATGTTAAGAAAATGAGACTAGGAAAGAAAACACTCTTGGGACAAGATCTATAAAGAGTTTTAGTTTTGGGTTCTTTAAAGAATGAGCTCTTCACGTTCTTTGTGTCCAGAAAGAGATTTAGAGGGTTTCAATGGAAGTGAAAAGGGGAGTGGAGATGAAAGAGAAACAAAATAAATTCAAACAAGAATTAATGATTTTGTAATCAATGTTCCTCCCCTTGGGCCCAGGTAGGTCGCAAAACTTCAACACCAAGACCATGTGAATATAATAGTTAAAGGGGGGAAAAAACAGGAAGTGGGGAGGGGGGCGAGGGGCTCCGTTCAGTTATGGAAATGTTTTCCTGGAATTTTAAGTTTTGGGGGGCATCCTACCCATCTTGCTCTAAGGAGCAAAGATAAGGATGGAGATGGGCGGCAGCTGATTACTATCAAAGTCCCCACCAGTTCAGATGCTTCTCTGGACCAGTTTGGCAGTAGTCACAAAAAAAAAAAAATTAAGACCCTCCCGGAAGGCTTTAAGGGCATTTCTGCACAGTTCGGGACGTCTTAGACAGGACTTGCTAAGTCTCATGGGAGCTGACAGTGGCATTTTTTATAGGCAGGTGCATTTGGGGAGCTGAGAGGTAAGCTGTCTCCAGAAAGACAGGATGCTTGGGGTGTATTTGGTTCAGCCTTATCAAGAGAGAGCCTTGGTGGACATCCAGCACTATTGTGCTTTTTTTTTTTTTTTAATTAAGTTTTAATCTAAATTCTTTTGGGTTCCTTTCCATTTGCAGAGAGTTTTCAGAGAGTCTGGAAAAAAAACAAATGCAACAGCCTGTGACGTACACATTTAAACTAGTTGTGTGTTTGGGGGGGCTGTGGGTATGGATGCGTGTGTAGGGGGGTATGTGCATATTTATAGGAGGCACACCTGGGAGTGCGAGTGGCACATGCCTGTGGGGTCAAAGGTCAATCTAAGGTGCTTCTTCTCTGTTGCCATCTACCATTGATTGATTGATTGATTGATTGATTGACTGAGACAGTCTCTCACTGTGACCTGGGGCTCAGTGATTAAGCCTTAGGCTGTCTGGCCCTTGAATCCCAGGAATACAGGTATCTGTCTGTCCCTCTTCCCGCCATATTTTGATTACAAGTATAGGCCACCATGCTCAGTTTTTTGAGTTGGTTCTGGAGATCGAACATAGGCCCAAACACCGGTGTGGCAGGCAGTTTACTTGCTAAGTTATGTCCCCAGCCCCAAACTTCCAAACTAGGCAGAATGTTGTCAAAAGTAGGGGAGGAAGCAAAATAGGCCATCCTTCCTCAATTCCTGTTTTCTCCCCCCAGGACATATTTTCATGTCCAGCCAGTGATTGGCCGTGCGCACAGAGATCTAGCTATGAAATTCCCTCTACCGGCAGGGTTTATACCTGACCCGGATGACTCTCTCCTCCAGGTCTGGCTGAAGATTCTTCACAGACAGCGAGGCTTCTGGTCAGCTTCCCTTTGCCTGCTCCTGACTGGGGATGGAGGAGGAGGGAAGGTCAAAACAAACAAACAAACAAACAAACAAACAACAACCAAGGAAACAAAACCAGAAAACATTCGCAGACGGTCATTACACGGCCGCATTTGTGTGACTATTCCCAAGTCAGACTTCTCAGCCCAGGATCTAATGCGCTGTATGATTCTGGGTACAAAGGGCCAAGAAAGTACCAGAGAACCAAAGAGGAAAAGAGCAACTTAGGTGACCCCTGTGCATGAAGGGTGAGCGAGCAGATGCCTTTCTTGAAACTATCACAAGAAACACCTGACAGAAGGAATGTCCATTAAAAATGGAATCAGGAGGCGAGTTGAGGAGGCTGCAAGCACTGAGTGGCACTGCCCATTTGTTTCCAGATAGAAATCACTTTGCAAGCTTGAAATGTCTGCTCTCAATTTTATCTAAAAACAGCAACAAAATCCTCCTGTGGATGTGGGCTGTGTAAAGCACCACACTGTCCACCACCATTAAAAAAAAACCAAACAAACAAAAAAAACCAAACCAAACCAAATCAAACAAACAAACAAACACAAAAACAAAAAAAAAAAACAGAGCCAATTGGAGTATCATGGATGTTCAGATTCTGAGCAAGAAACATCCTTATGAGAAAAAGAGGGACCACAAGCCCTTTGCAATGGGACAGCCAGGACTCGGCCTCTGAGCTACAGGCACAGCTTTTGCTCCCATGGGAAATGTGCAATTTCTTATAACTGTGCTACTCACTCCCCTGGGACCCTGAAGATCCCTACCTTAGATTTTCTTCTTTCTTGGTTCTGAGCCGCCAGTCGCCGCTGCATAGTAGAAACAGAGAAAAACCGAAACAGGAACAAACAAACAAACAAACAAACCGGAAAACCAGAAAGAAATGGACAGAAAGATAGAAGAGTTGGGAGAGGAGACAGGAGGAGAGAGAAGGAAAGGGGAAGACATCGTTATTGTTGATAACGGAGATGTCCTTAGTAGAAAAAAAGCTATTTTGACCACTAGGAAGGATACCCTCCTGGCCTAAGTCGCAGTTGTTTGACACGGTCACACACAGTCCTTTTCTCAGAGCAAACACAGGAGAGAAGAAATGACAGCCTGGCAAGGCTCTGATCACTATGTGGTTACTGCCTTTGATGAGGCTGGCTCGTGCAAAATGCTAACGCAGTTGTAAATCAGATCAAGGAAAACCTATAGCTTTTACAAGCTCAGCTTGCCTTCCATGGAGCAACCCCTCCCATCCCCCTTGTAAATCCCTGTGTATTTAATCCAGGGTCTCTCCTGCTTCTCCCAGCTGCTTTCAGCTCCCCCCTACCCCCCCCCCAATTCTTTTTTAGTGTGTGACTCCAGCTGGGGACTCTTGAGCTTCGGTTTGTCTGATATTAAGACTTAAGCCTTAACATGTCTATGACGAATAGAATACATGGTTTGGACATTTCTCGGCCATGATCTGGGCGTCCACCTTTCCATGCCGTAGGAAATCTATGCCAATAGCCCAAAGCCGCACCTGTAAAGGCCTTACGTGCTCAGCTTGAGGTGGTCCTAGCAAGGGGCACTGGGCTCCTGTATGCAGATTCAGTAATTAAATGTCCTCCTTTGATGATTTCATTTTTCATTTCCAAAGGCATTTTATGGCATTAAAGAAAAAAAAAACCCAACACCCAAACAATTGGAGGAGGATCCCTCTATTGGTCTCTGAATCCTTCAGCTACCAAATTCCTGCCCAGTATCAGTGCATCCCAGAGGTGGAGGGGAGGGGAGACAGGTCCCTGGGACTCACCTGCAGTTCCAGCTTCTCCTCTTCATCCAGACTTTCCGATTTGAGGATGCCATTTTCTGGGGCGGACTCTGGTTCCATCCGTCCTTCCTCCACTATGGTCGGGTTCAGTTCTCCTTGCTCAGACATTCTCCCAGGTGCAAATTAAAACAACGAGTTTTTAAGACCCTAAAAGGTGGCAGGATCAGAAAACAATACCAGTGCAGGGAAGTGCTTTCAATTATTCTGACGATCTCTCCTGTCCCCCTGTAAGTTCACATCCAGAGGTGTGACCCAGCATCCCTACCGACCGGTTGACACACTCATAGGACAGAGCAAGACAGCATCGAGCGAGCAGCAAGTGCCACAGAGGAGGCAGGTTCGTCACCTCAGCCTCAGCCCATCCACGCGCACAGTAGCACACGTGCACGCACCCTCCGTCAAAATGAGTCAACTAACGGTAGCCAAGACACATCGCTCCCACCGAACTGTCGGTCCCCACATCCCGCTTCACAGTGAAAGAAGAAAATGGCAACAGGTGACCCCCAACTTCTGAGTCATGAGGTCCTACTGGTGGGGAGGCAGCACCCCAGGTAGGATTCGGAAAAGCATCTTGAAGTTTCAGCCCTGGAAACGCCTCCCTAGCAACAAGGAATACAGTGCACTGCGTTCAGAGACAAGTATGGAGACAAAACTCAAATGGAAAGGCTATGACTTGGTATAAACGTAAGATCTACTTTGGGCCATGAGCCTCCCAGGGTCAGAACATTTAGGCTTCAGACTAATAGCTAACAGAAGCGGTAGCAGCAGTAGCAGCTGCCCCCCCCACAACCCCCAACCTCTTAGGGTCCTACCTGGTACCCCTGCTGTGCTGCAAGCTCCTGAGGACTGAGCAGCCTGCCAGGCAGGACTCAGGGCTGCAGGCTGCTGTCCCCTGCACTCTGCTCCACAGACCGGAAGCAGCTTCACAGACTTCAGTTCCCTCAGTCACTGTCCTCCCTGGCCCCTTTTAACATCCATAAAAATCTCTTGCACTTGCAATTCTTTCCCTCTGGCCTGTTTGCAAATCATGCATCATTCATTTATTTACTTCCTGCTCACGTCTCTATGAGTGAAAGAACGAAGGGAGGAAAGAGAAAAAGGATGGAGGAAAGAAAGGGAAAAATGAGAAGGAAAGAAGGAAGAAAGGAAGGGAAGGCAGAGCGGTGTGGAGTTGGAGCAGATGCAGCTTAGAAAGTCCTTCTTTTTTTTCCCCCACAAACTTCCCTACTGTCACATCCTGGTCATTACGGTGGTAAGTGCCCCTGGACAGAGCCCTGTTCCCATGTCTCTGCTCCCTTTACTAATTTAGTAACTTCATTTTTGCCTGGAAATAGGAAGCATGAGACAAATCGACACCGTGGCAAATTCAATTGTGGATTTGCTAAAAACCCACCGTGACAGAGCAGATGGCTTGTAACAAAATCTGACAAGTATACAGATCTATCTGGCAGAGGATTGTGGGATTGTAGAAGGAAAAGTTTCCCTGACGGAGGCAGAGGTTTGAGCTGGTTAATTTGCTGCTTTTAAGTTTGTGATATTTTTAGGATCTTCTGCCTTTGGTTTTTTTTTCCCCATTTTTTTTTTTTTTAATGCTTAGAGTCACCCAACATGTGTGGTTAACAAAATAAGAGTTTCGTTTTCCCATGGGTGAACAGCTTGCTTCCTTCTGAGCAGTGGCTGGGGCAGGAAGGCAAAGAACTTCTGTTAACCCTAACTCAATTTCAGACTGCTTCAGTTTAAACAACAAAACAAAACAAAACAAAACAAAAACTAACAACTAAACAGACCGAGGAAATGGAGCTCTAATCTTCAGAAAGCACAAGTCCGAGGGCATCCCCAACAGACAGACCCTGACTCTGGGGGTTGCGTGTGGTGAGCTGGTCTGTGCAGACAGCCATGGTAAGGAAAAAAAAAAAAGGGCAGGAAAACACAGATGAGATGCAGCCCCACGCGTGATTTTACCTTTTTCACAGGATTCCAGCTGCAGATCTGGACGAATGACTGGCGGCTTCTGTCGCTCTGCACCGAGAGAATCCACACAAGTGATCAGAGGTAACTGCCATCCCATGTCCCTGTTAGCAATTCAGAATGTCCATCTCTGGGCAGTTCCCTTACACACTTGGATACATGGTCGACAACCTGAAAAAAGAGGAAGAGTGAATCACGGTGACAGCAGCCTTGGCCATCGGGAGACGCACACAGTAAGTAAGACTGGGTTTCTAACACTAATGACCAGCTTCCAGCAAATCCCGCTCCCAGCTTGCTCCAGCTCCACCTGTCCCAAGCTGCCGGCTTCTTCTCCAATGAAGGCTACAGCCGGCTGTTCAAGTCAGAGCGGCACCCACGCAAGGAGCTAAAATTAACAACTGAATTATGCACCGAAGATTACTCACTTCAATTTTAACCTTTTTTAGTGAAATCTCGCACTTTATATTAAAAAAAAAAAAAACAAGTTTGTGTGTGTTTGCCTCAGTGAGAATCAAAGTCACCTACGTGCCAAAGGTTTCGTCTCTTTTATGTCTAAATCGAAAAGCCTTTGTCTAAATTATAGGTGGATGCGGTATGTTTTAATTCTACGTCTGTGAGTCTTTTGTGAGAGGTGCCTTCATGCAGTAGATGTATAGGCTTTTGACTTTAATGAGGCCTTGTCGACAAAGTTTAAATGAGGGAGGGAGGGAGGGAGAGAGAGAGAGAGAGAGAGAGGGAGAGAGAGAGAGGGAGAGAGAGAGAGAAAGCAGGAAACTTTCGCATTGGCACAGCAGAGCAGAGAGAGCACTTTTCACGGCACTGGCAGTTTGATAACATCCCTAACATCCTTGCTTCATGGTGAACGATCTCTCCACAGCCCTCCCTCCCCACCAGGACAGCTCTGCCAGCTGAGCATTCCGTGTGACAGCGAAGAATCGCTGCCGCAGCACGCAACAGATTGGCACACTCCAAGCCCCTTGCAAACAATCCACGCTCTAATGTACACTTTCTTTTCTCGAGACTCCTACAGGAGCAGCCGCACAGACAGCTCGAATGCAAACAGAGTCGGGGCTCCTGATAGCATTTGCCAGAAACAAACCCAAACTCTCAGCCTCCCGGGGGTGGGGGGCTGACTCCAGCAGCACACACACCTCTCTTAGGTCCTGTTGCCTCTGAAAACACTAGCTGCATCCAGCTACTGCTCTGAAAAGCTAGAAGCCCTTTCTCCCTGCTATCCTTCCGCACTAGCTGAGCTGAACGGGACTGGCTCCTAGCTGTTTTTGGCAGTGGCTCTGTCAATGGCATATTGGGTTACAAAGCCATTTGTTGTGCAGTGGGAAACAACTGTTGAAAATACGACCATGAATCCCACCAGTAATTTCTGATTTATTCATCTTTTACGCTGGTGGAGAGCTTGGTTTTAAAGTACACACCTTTAGTTAGAAACCATATAGCTATAGGGATAGGCCAGCACACATCTCAGATGAAAACGAATCACTAATTGACGGTCAATTTTAATTTTCTATTCTGACCTCTTGTGTCACGGCTACTATGACAGATGTCCAATTGTAAATAAATAAATAAACTTTAGCTTGCAAGCTGATTATCTAGAATTAACAATTCCTGTGAAAGTTTCCGGGTGCCTTTTGTGTTGTTTTTCTCTTCCTGAGCTGAATGGCATTATATTGTGAGCCACCACCCGCCTTTGCCTGGTTTTCTTGCCCTCACAGTTGCGTGGGGGCATTTAATCCAGCAGGCAAATGACACGACAATGGAGTTTCAACTCTAAGCCTCAGATACCCAGCCTGGCTTCAGTAGGAGGATGTAAGATAAAAATTTCCCCCTAGAAAACAGAACAAACTCATGTTCTGCATAGCTACCCAAGTGCTAACAGCCTGAATCTGTGTGTGTATGTGTGTGTGCGCGCGCGCGTGCACATAATTACCAGGGCATGTTTTGAAATAGAACCGAACTCTAAAGTCAGGAGGTATTATTCTTACACGGCTGAATCATGAAGTCATCATCACTCCCAAGATAAAAGAGAATATGGACATATGGGAGTGAGAAGAGAGGAGCATATGGATAGCAAATATTTTTATAACTGATTAAAATTGTTCTCTTTGCTGAGGAAGCAATGCCAGGAATGCGGCCCTACTCCAGCTTTCTGCTCGCCAAACCAACCCCACTCATGCGTTGCCATTTCATGCGGACCAGGTCCAAGTTCTCTCATTTGTATCAAGAGCCATGATTATATTTAACAAATAATATTTCTCTTGGCAAATTTTTTTGTTAATAAATTTGGTTATTAAAATTTTAATTTATATAATAAAAGGACAGCGAGGAGAGGAACTTTTATTACATAATATGTGTAGTATATATAACACACAAAAGGCAAGTTACTGGAGTTCTTTTCTGGCCATTATTATTATTTTACACTTAATAACTTTTATGTGAACATGTGTATCTGGACAAGCATGTGCCCCAGAACCTGAGCGGCTACTGGAGGGCAACTTGTTGGTGTTAACTCTCTCCTTCCAGCATGTGTGACCTGGAGACTGAGCTCAAGCAGTCAGGATTGCCATGGGCGCCTTTATTTGCTGAGCCTTCTCACAGCCCCAGAAATATTACTTTAATCACAAGTTGGGAAGGATTCCTTAGTAGAGCCCATCAGGGTAATGAATCTACAGAGAACTGACACAATGCGCTGAGCTATTTTATAGAGAAAACATCGTAAAACGATGACTGTCTTACACTGTCCACGATGTTCTCTTATGTCTTAAGCTTGCTTTAGAATAAAACATGACAGCAATTGGGATTGTGGTGAGGAGAAACGGAGCTAGAGAGGGGAATAATACAATTCAAGGCATACGTGTCTTTTATTCCCACCAAGAAATCTCACGTGTCCTGTTGTATGTATCTATGTGTTATCTGCACTGATCACTGCGTGTCCTGTTGTGTGTATCTGTGTGTTATCTACACTAATCACTGCAGAACGTTGGAGAATGTCATTCAGATTCCAGTAGGATCTTCCTTCTCAGGGTCCACTCGAAATGGGAAATTAAAGTTTAAAGTCTGCAAGTTGAGATGCTCACTTCATTAGTCACTCCTTCACAATATGTGAAAAATTAACACAGAGATGACTAACCGGATGCTAAATTTGTGTAAGTGTTTTGTGACAAGACAACACAGTCAAGTGACACTCGTCAGGACAACCGAATGGTTTCTCCCATAGGCTCTATTTTTCAGTAGGTCCCAGAACTGCAAATAAAAATCACTTGCATTTTGAAGTGACAGTAGTTATTTTTTCTTTCCTATGAAAGGTAGAAGCACAGACAAAATAAAATATGACACAGTCGCTAAAGACTCGCTTGCTTCAAGTTTTAAAAGGAGTTTTAGCATCTCAGATTAAGTCTTAAGAAGGTTAAATTTTGTAATGTAAGATCCTAAAAAATGAGGGTAAGAATGCCGTATCCTTAGTAAGTCTAGAATTTTCTCAAGGTTGAAAAAAAAAGTATGACATTTTCCTATAAATTTAACTTCCCAAAAAAGATTTGATTAATGTATGTGTAAGGGGCACTAAACCAGGAACTTGACCCTTCAGTTGAACTATTTTTTTTTATGGTGAGCCAATACATACAAACATTTTTAAGATTATGAAGCTTGTATGCAAATGAGAAAATTGACAATGAAACATTTTGGAAAGTAAACACAGTATAGTACCTCTATATTTAAGAAAATAAATGTTCACAGTACAATTCAAGGAAATTGAAATGTTCTACAGATATCCTTCTTGCAATATTTTATTTTATTTTTTACATGGACCTATTTTTAATTAACATTTTCATACAACCTCATGTTTATAGGTCAATGTCCATGTCTGAGTGTTTGCACCTCACGGGTCAAGAAGTAGATGCCAAAGTAGATGCTTTGGGGACTGAAATGTAGCTCCATGGGCAAACAAATGTTTAAAAATGAGGGAGATCTGTTGTCAATGAAAACATTTAGAGGAGAAAAGTCAAGTATGAGAGTTTACTTTTCACATAAAACAAGCCCTTTTCAACGTTCCACTGTGTACAGATACATTCTACAAGACATGATATTTAGGTCAAATAATGCACTTTCCCTTGGAAATTTTATTTTGTCCCTCTCTGAATATGATATGGATAAACAGTAAACAAATTGCTACACATCCCAGAAGATCAAAGGCAAGATACGCGCACACAAGAGGGAAAGCTGGCATCCTGCCTTTCAAAGTTTCCTCAGGCATCTTGGTGACAAATGTATACAAGACAGTTCTGTGATCTAACCTGGTTAGGCTAAAGCTTGACTTGTAAATTGTATCATCATCACTACCTTAGCCATCCTTCCATGGTAAGGCTTTGCTACTTATCCATACAATGTGGAAACTGATGAGGAAGAGATTAGCTAGGGGTATCTGAGAGTCACAGAACCTTCCAGCATCAATGTATGGGGGTGGGGCGTGTGTGCTATGCTGGTTAGCTTTTTTGTCAACCAGCCACAAGCTAGAGTCATCTGGGAAGGGATGTCAATTGTGGAATTTCAGACGGGCCTGTAAACAAGTCTGGGGGGGCATTTTTCTTGATTAATAATTGATCCAGCCCATTGTAGGCAGTGGCACCCAGGCAGGTAGTTCTGAAAGCAAACTGAGCAAGCCAATTTTACACGAAGAAAAGCCTGTAGGCAGGGCTGCTCCAAGGCTCTGCTTCAGTTCCTGCCTCTAGGTTCCTGCCTTGAGCATCGACCCTGACTCCTCTTGATGATGGGCTGTCCTAGCTGGCTTTACATCAACTTAACACAAGCTAAAGTCATCAGGGATGAAGGAACCTCAGTTGAGGAGATGCCTCCATGAGATACAGCTGTAAGGCATTTAGTGATCAATAAGGGAGGGCCCAGCCCATGGTGGGTACCATCCCTGGGCTGCAGGACCCGGGTTCTACTAGAAAGCAGGCTGAGTAAGCCATATGAAGCAAGCCAGTAAGCAGCACCTCTCCATGACCTCTGCATCAGCTCCTGCCTCCAGATTTTGCCCTGTTGAGTTTCTGTCTTAACTTCCTTTGGTGATGTGGAAGTGTGTGCTGAGGAAACCCTTTTCTCCCCAACTTGCTGTTCGGTCATGGTGTTTTGTTGAAGCAATAGAAATCTAAGTAAGACATGCTCTAACCTATAAGCTGAAATAAACCTTTCCTTCCCCAGTTTGTTTTCGGCTAGCGTTTTATCACAGCAATAGAAAGCAAATTAGAGTGTGTTCTTACCCACCGTGGGAACAAGCACTGCTTCTGAAAAAAAAAAAAAAAAGTACAGCTCTGCAATTCCTTTCTGCCCCATGCAGTGCAAACATTTGACTGTCAGGAATGGCAGATAGAGCTGGGCGGGGCAAGACAACTGAGTGGCAGCTGTTACATCCGTGACCCAGTGTTTTGTATTTTTGTTTTAATTGCAGTTCAAGGGGGTTATTAAACCCAACTTATTAAGACAAAACTGGAATCAATGTCCCTGCCACCAAGACTCTGACAGCATTGAGGCTGAGTTCAGTGTGACTGGCAGACCATCATCTATCCCAGAGATTTTTCAAATGGCCTCCACATCCATACTATTATTCCAGGTTTTTTTGTTTGTTTGTTTGTTCATTTGTTTATGGTATGTGTTGAAGTACATGCCACGGCATCTGTGTTGAGATCAGAAGGACAGCCTGAGGAAATCCCCTTCTACCATGTCAGTTCTGGTAATCACTCTGAAGTCATCAGGCTTGGCAGCAAGCAGTTTTACAAGCTGAGCCATCTCTCACTAGCCCCAGAATCCTGTATTTCTGACGTCACTCTATGAGAAGTGTAAGCATGTCATATCCATAGATGCAGTGGTCCAACCACTTCCAAACAGGTGTAAACTTTAATGTAAAAGATTACATAATGCAGAGAGTCAGAGAGCCACTGCAAAGCTCACCTAACAGACATAAAACCCAGAGGCTTAGACAGGCCCTACCACCACATGGTAGCAGAACTGACTTAACATCAATCATTTTGCCTGGCCTGGTGTCAGAGGCCTTTTCAATCACTCTTGTTCCTATGCTGCTGGCTGCCATAACGATGTGAACCTATTTACCTAATCAAAACAATTCACTCACAGGACATGGCAATCAGGTATGTCTTCACTGGGGCACTGTGTTCTACCTCATCAGTGAGCTACTCAACTGCAGAGCATGGGCACTGCACCTCAGCTCCTGATAAGAGCAGAGTCTTTCATTATTTTATTCCCAAGTTCACAAGCAAGATTGGGCCAAACATTCTGCTCCGTCCCTCTCTGACACTCCTGGAAGCTATATGCCCCAGGCATCAAAATGCCCTGTCTATATGTAAACTATTTGCCTACTTGCCCTCTTCCATGTCCAGAGCTTGTACCTTCCTTCCTTCCTTCCTTTCTTCTTTCTTTTCTTTTTAAAATTTATTTATTTATTATTATGTATACAGTGCTCTGCCTGCACATACACCTGCAGGCCAGAAAAGAGCACCAGATCACATTATAGATGGTTGTGAGCCACCATGCGGTTGCTGGGAATTGAACTCAGGACCTCCAGAAGATCAGTCAGGGCTCTTAACCTCTCTGAGCCATCTCTCCAACCCTCCTTTCTTCCTTCTTTCCTTCTTTTTCTTTCTTAATTTCTTTCTTTCTCTTGCTCTCTCTTTCTTTCTTCTTTCTGTGTGTGTATGCAGCGAGAACATGTGGTAAAATGTATGCAATGTATGTGAGTCGGTGCACATGCCTCTGTGTGTGTGTGTGTGTGTGTGTGTGTATGTGTAAGCTGGAATAGAATGTAGAATGTCTGGTGTCCCATTCTATCACTCTCTGCTCTTATTCTTTTGAGATAGATTCTCTCACTAAACTTGGGGCTAGGCTAGCAGCTAGCAAGCGCCAGAAAGATTACTTTCTCTGCACCCAACACCCTTGGGATTACAGGGATGAACCTGGACTACATGCAGCTTTTTAAGTGGGTGCTGGAGCTTTGAACTCAGGTCATCATGTTTGCATTGCAAGCACTCTTACACACTAAGTCATCTCTTGAGCCCCAACATCTTTTTTTTTTCTAGATGCCATGTAGAAAAGCATGTGTCTACCTGATATTCAGATAAAGTAGGCTCAGGGTTTTTAGGAAGAAACAGTCACTTTTTGAAAATAAACATTAATCAAAATAAATATCGGTAGGCTAGAGGCACCAACTAGAAATGAGTGTTAACCCAATCTTAAGGCAAAATGTTAGGACCTCAGGCTTCTGTGGCACCATATTCTTCTAAGTGAACATGAAACAAATTTCCTAAAAACATGTCTAATGCTACTGCAAAACCTTCATGGAACATATATATTTTAAAGACAGTTATGTCTTCATGTTGGATCTCACACATATCCTGAGTGCTCTGCCTCAGTGTCATAGTACTGAGATCTCCTGCACCAGTGGTCCTCAACCTTCCAAATACTGTGACATTTTAATACAGTTCCTCATACTGTGGTGACCCCAACCATAAAGTTATTTTTGTTTTTACTTCATAACTGTAATTTTGCTACTGTTATGAATCATTATGTAAATATTCTTGGAGATAAAGTGTTGCCAAAGGGTTGTGACCCACGGGTCCTACGACAAGCATCAGTGTCCTTAGGAATGGAAAGGCATGATGTGACCAGTAAGGACAATCCTGCATAGTTCATAGGTCTAAGTTCAGATAGCATTTAAAATAATCCCCTTTATATAGAGGCTAAACAAAAAAAAAATCCATTACTTAGATTGGAGATACTTTTGGAGCAAAGATTTATTATAAAACCTATGCCTTTCATCCTTGCTTAAATGGCTCAAAATATGAAATTCATCATCACAAAGAGGGAAGGCGTTTGAAAAGGAGAAGAAATATTAATTTTAACAATCATCAGCATATTTGACATGAACTCTTTTCTCCTGCTTTCCTACAAGGGGTACAAAAAAGCACCTGTCATTTCAGAACAATGAAGTCTGGTCCATGTGATGTGGTTCCAGGTGCCAGAGTAGGAGCTTAGCATTTGCAGGATTAAAAAAAAAGAAGAAGAAGAAGAAATAAAGAAAAGAAAAGGAAAAAAAGAGACTTCTCCAACATGAACAAAATCAAGAAAACCCCAGTGCCTTGTTATTTGCTAGAGTTTTGAAATGACCATAGTCCTGGTTAGAAAAAATAGAAGTTCACTAGCATGAGGTTTTGTGTTTGCTGTGCCATTCAGTCTTACAAATGAATAGCTCCTGCCTCAACATTGCTTTTTTTAGAACTAGTATCTGCAAAGGCATCTTTGATACATATCATGGTCCATAGCACCGCAGCAAAGGTATTGAAATGTTCCTAGAAGCTAGGAAATGGAAGGGCATCTCTGAAGTGAACACATGGAGGGTGGGTCTAAAGCAGCGGTTCTCAACCTTCCTAAGGCTGTGGCCCTTTAATACAGCTCCTCATGATGTGATGACCCCAACTGTAAACTTGCCACATTGCTACTCCATCACAGTAACTTTGCTACTGCTGTGAATCGTAGTCAAACATCTGGCAAGTAGGATCTCAATGGGTTACGGCTCACGTGTTGAGAACTGCTTGTCCAGAGGGTCTCTCTGGGTGCAGAAGCTCTCATGGTAGAGATGGGTTTCCTTCTTCGAGTGGGAAGGGAAAGAGGGAGAGAGCAGAGTGAGCACACTGGTTGTGACAGAGATGCCATCCCGCAAGGAGCATCTGGAGCTTCCAGATGCACAAAGGGACTTTCCAGTCATATGGTGCTCTGGAATAAAGCTTGGTTTTAGCATCTTGAAAGTTAGTCAGAAAGGTTTTATTTCTTATGCTTACGTGGGATGTATGCACGTGTGTATGCATGTGTGTGCGTGTGCACCTGTGCAAGCCCAGGCATATATGCATGGGTGTATGTGTGTGTGTGTGTGTAGGAACCATGTTGACCTCTTCTTTGAGCACTCCCCACCTTATTCATGCAGGCAGTGTCTCTCATCCGAGGTGAGAGCTCACCCATGTGGCTAGTCAGGCTAGCTGGGTTAGGTGGCTTGCTCTGTCTCTGCCTCCTGAGTACTGGAGTTACAAAGGGACCAGCAGATCCACCTGGCACTAACACGAGTTCTAGAAATTGGAACTCTGGTCCTCACACTTGCATGGTAAACACTTTAACCACAGAGCCATCTTCCCAGGCAGATGAAAAACTGTTTGCAAAAAAAAATTCAGTATCTAAACTGACAGTACATCTTCCTTCAATTCACTGTTGACAGCGTGATCCGTTTAGACTGAGTTTCACAGGTACTCAATTTATCCTCATATCAGCCACATCTATTTTTGTCAGCTACCATGCAGAAATGCCCTGTGTGCTTGCCTTATCTCCTCAGTGTTAATTCAGGTGACTTGATGACCCTGTTACCCCCTGGATTCCTCTGGGTCCCCAAAATGATCACTCTGTAGCAAATTTCAGAGTTTGAACCAAGGCATCAAATCACTCTCATCCCCCTGTTATGAAAGATGACAGTCATGGAGATTTATACCTGTCTTGTCTCCTCTAAATTAACCCCAATCCCAGGGACAGTGCCTGGTACACATTTGCGTTTGTTCACTTGATAAATAAAGTGAGGTTCCAAGCTTTCCAGCAGCAGAGTCAGTAACAGACAGGCAGCTTGGAGCACGTTTCTGCTTCCTGCAGCTGTAGGTGAGGACCTCTGGTCACTCCCAGACACCTGAGAAGCAACTTGATAAATTTAACCAATAGCCAATCAAAGGTGCTCAGGGGCAAAGTGATGGCATGCTCCCAGATCCATGCCTGGATGCATGGTCAGGCAAATTCTGTACTGTTGGACACTGCACTTAAAGAGGGTTGAAGTGCATTTCATCAGAACCTGCTGTGTGGAGCATTATATGGCTCTGAAATAGGATACCCAAAAAATGAAGGGATGGTGCACACTTGAAGGGGTCACTGAACAAGTGAGAAAGCAATGTGGAAGTGTGAGGCGAATAATAAGAGCATGGAGGGTAATAGACTCCTTTCTCTCTCTGTAATTTTTTCCTTTTTCACCACACAATACAATGTTGTCTAGAATTTCACATTGATGGCACTACGTACATGGTTATTAAATGTATAAGCCACTGAACTGGGATCAACATTTTCTAGAAATAACTTAAGCACTTATAAATCATAGCAAAACACTATATGACAGTGCAACTTGAAATTCAAGATACATGGATGTACTTGGCATTGACTGATTTTGTTTATTTAATGTTGTTCTAATGAGCAGCAGCATTGTGTTGGAAATTTTATCCCCTTAAAAAACCTCTGTAAATCTACAAAGATGGTAGCTGCAAGAGTCATAATGGAGCTAGCTCAAAATGGCTATGGATAAACTAAAGAGAAGGGTTCAGTTCAGAGTTCTGGGGGGAAAATGTTATGAGATGCTACATATGATTTCTAGGCCTTCCCTCAGAGATATCTGGGCAGGAGAGTCCTGTGTCTTCAGCTGGAGGTTGTCATGTCAGCATCCCAGTGGGATATTGGCAAGTTTTGTGAAAGCAGACATGCAGAAGAATGCCTCTAAATCCTTATTTCTACATCATTAGGGCTTTTCTTTTATTTGTGTTTGTCTTATATTTTCAATATGAATGTTCTAATACAATGTTTCAGTGATGAATGTGGGCACTGGTCTCTAAGTTGTCTGGACAGGAGGGCCTCTGGCCAGCGTATCTTCCAACTGTGGCTTCATACCGAGCAGGACCACTGCTAGCTGAAAGGATAAATAGATACAGGCTTGTGCAGAAAATATTGTCAAGAAATCTGCAGCATATCAGCGGAGAAGAATCAGGAGTATCACCATGTGCCCAAAGGCTGGACCAAAGGTAACTTCCTTCTTCAGGATTTGCACTGTGTGTATTTGCATTAGTACTTGGATGCTGCAGCCATCCTTAGAGATGACAGCAGGCCCCCTGTTCAGAAAGTCACACAAGGGGGGCTACGTGGTTTGTCATTTTGTATTAAGAGTTGCTTTGCTTCCTGTCACTCAGTGCCAGAACTGAGATCACAAGGTCCAGAGCTGGGGTGTGATGACATTTCCCCCTCCTTCTCCAAGCCTGACTTTATGCAAATCGTCTTGTTCTTGCCTTAAGAGCCTCTGGCATTCAAACCTGATGTGTTTGCATGTGAAAATAACGTGCACCACTTCCTACCAGCTCCTTTACCCTGACAAAGTGCAGTCCGGGGGGTGGGGGTGGGAATGGAAGTTTGCTCTTTGCTTTTCTCTACTTCTTAAACTAAATAATGCATGCCAATGGCCTTAGAAAGTGACGGTGAGTACAGGCTTTGGAAGCTTTTCAGACACGCCAGCACTACCTGTTACTAAAGGCATGGTGAAAGCTGGCCCCTCCTTCAGTTCTAAATTAAGGAACTAGCCAAGGTCCCCACAGCACCAGGAAGCCCAAGGTCGGTCTGGTGTGTGACTCTATAGTATCAGTAGTGTGGAGCTTCTTTGAAAATAGGACTTTAAAAAAATGTTATTTTCAGTATCTCTAGAAGCAGTATCCCTCTAAGAATAAGAGCTGTTATTCTCAGCCCAAATCTCTGACCCTTGCCACTCTATGCTGCCTTGCCACCCCATGCTGTAGGCATCTATAGAAATCACAAAGCCAAGAACGGGAGCATCTCAGTTCACCTTGGCATCCACGTGAAAGGCAGGCATGGTGGAACATATTTATAAGCCCCAGTGCTGGGTTGGGAGCATGAGACACAGGCATGCAGATCCTGGGGGCTTGCAGGCCAGCCAACCTAGCCAATCCATTAGATCCAGGTCTAGTAAGAGACAGAGAAGTGATTGAGGAAGATGTCAACCATTAGCCTCTGCCCTCACCTGAGCTGCTGAAAGCATCCAACAGCACACATAACAATAAACATTGGTTAATTAAGTTAATGAAACCACAAAGCTAGAATTTCAGTGTATCTTTTCCTTGGATTCCTGCCCACAGCTTAGCTGAACTGACTTCTATGGATAGTTTTTTGGGTTCTCTCTGTATGAATGAACCTCCTGAAGGTGTCTATGATTTTGGGAAGGACAGGTCAGCTGATGTTCGTGTTTGATCATGTTGTGAATAAATTTATTTTATTTGTTTCTATCAGGTTTATTTTTACCTCTGTTAGGCATGAGTGACGGCAACCAGTTGCAACAGAATCCCGTCAGGGGCCTTGAGTTCAGGCCTTTTATTGGAGATCATGGTGCCAAGGTTATGGCTAAATGACCCCAGGACTGTTGATGGAAGTGTTAAAATGTGTTCAGGGATTCTGGGGGTTTTCCTGGTGATGAGGTTGAATATTTGAGGGCATGCAATTACAGAGTTTTACAATGCCCAAGCTAAAGGCTTGGACTGGACTAGTCCCCTTGCACACATGTGGTATAAACTGATTAAATAGTTATGAGGTGTGTGTGTGTGTGTGTGTGTGTGTGTGTGTGTGTGTGTGTGTCTGTGTGTGTGTGTGTGTGTGTCTGTGTGTGTGTGTGTGTTTTCAAAGGCTTCAAGTAAACTGCTGATAAGCCTTATGAAAACCAGCATTTCAGGAAGAAACATGTGTACCTACCTCATTTTCATACCTCTAATGTGAATCCTTGCCGTTACCCACCAAATATGACACAGAATCCCTACACCAAAAGAAGACATCCCAGCCTCCCCAACAGGAGCTGAGCACCTGACATTCCACAACAGAACAGGTACGTATGACCACATAGTTTTCAAAGCGTGAAAATCGTCATATCCAAGACACAGCAGTGGAAAGGCCCAGGGATAGATTACTCAGACAGACACATCACAGAAATGTGTTATCTGTCCATGCTGAAGGATATCCATGGCTCAGTTTTTGAACTATGGGCTTCTTTGTAAAACCTTTGAGATTTTAGTCATAGAAGAGTAATCCATGGTATTCCAGGGTGGAGCATTTTCTGTGACTTATTGTATCCTAACTGAAAGGGACAAAGTCTAAACACGGGAAAACTTATGTGATGAACGAGAAAAATAACAATGAAATGAGCAAGGCCAGGGTACACAGGGGAAAGAGGGAGGGGAGCAGAAGGGGCAGCTGTTAGACTCCCTGTGTAGAATTAATATGGAAAAGTGGAATAAAGCATACTTAGTGACTTGAGATGGAAAATGTAAAAAGATTTAGTTAAAATTAATTAAGCCAGGCACCTCTCTAATCCCAGCATCTGGGAGGCAGAGGTTGATAGGTCTCTCTGAGTTCTAGTCCACCCAGGGCAACTTAGTGAAACCATCTCTTTAAAAGGTTTTAGTTTTTTTTAAGTACTGTTAATTTTTAAGTCTTTTCCTAGGTGTGTGTGTGTGTGTGTGTGTGTGTGTGTGTGTGTGTGTATGTGTGTGTGTATGTGTGTGTGTAAAAGTGTTGGTGTGTATGTGAGCCAGAGAGGAATATTGGGGTGTGTTCCTCAGTAGCTCCATATATTACTCTTTGAGACAGGGTCTCTCACTGGCCCTGTAGCTCACCCAACAAGGCTGAGGAGCCCCAGGGATCTGCCTGCCTCCATTCCCAGCACTGATGTTACAGGTGTGCGCCACCACACGTGGCTTTTTACAGGCACGCTGGGATCTGAAGCTAGGTACGCGGGTGGATACAGTAAGTCCTTTAAACTGAGCATCTCTCCAGCCCCCAAATGGGATTTTTATGAAGATCTAAAATGATGACAACAAAGAAAGCCATTGGGCCTTATCACCACCGCCTAGCAGAGAGGACACTGGTCATAACTATAGATAAGAAGCGAGATGGAAATGGCAATTCCATCACGCTATTAAAATATAGCATATAGGAGCATGTGTCCAGCACTTTAGATAATTCACTTATTACTAATGAAGAGATCAACGTGGGAGAGAAACAAGGAACATAATAGGATTCTCCATGACGACAAGGGAAGCAAATTGAGGCTAAAAGTGCTGAAGAATTTTAAGCTTCTTTTCATAGATGACTACATTTTGCCTCATAAGCCATTATAGGAATCCTAATTTAAAATATTTGGATCTGCGTAAAATTCGTGAGAAGTCTGAATCCTGCCTATTTGCAAACATACATGTGGCAGACCTCAGGTATTTGAAACCATACGTCATCTGAAACTGTCCTCAGAGCCAGGTATGTCCTGGCCTCTGTTCTATGAATAGCAGCTGGGGTGGGTCACTGAGGTCCACCTCTCCTCACTGTGGCACTTGGGCATGCCTGCTGAGGTGAGGAGCCATCTCACACCAAGATGTCTCTAAACATCAGAACCTCAGCCAGGCAAGAGGAACAAGGGCAGGTCACTGGAGGGGCACACCTGCTACGGTGCCATGGTGGGGCCACTGAGTCCCCAAGGTACCACCAAACTCAAGGTTACTTTCCAGGACAAATGGTGCCTGCTTTAATCTCCAACCGGAAACCCACTAATGATGTGTTAATAAGACAACTGAAAACAAAATATCCTTGTTTAAACAAAACCCACAGTACAACCCTGTTTTCTCTTCTGAATGTGTGTCCTGATGTTATTACAGAAATTTAGCTAGAAAATTATAAGGTATTTTGAGGCGGCAGTTCCCTACATGTGAATATATGAACACATGTGTACGTATGTTTGCACATATGCTACTGAACACATACATACACACAGATGCATGCACATGTGTGCATATATATTCAAAGAGACGAAAGAACAATCTCTGGTATTGCTGTGTAGTCTGGTGTTAGCAAGCTGTACTGGTCTCCCTGTCTCTGCCTTACCCTCGCAAACGCTCTGGGGACCCAGGCACACCCACAGCCAAGCTGGCCGTGCTCATCAAATGGGTGCTAAAAGTCTGAACTTATGTTTGTCCTAAAGTTGCTTGTACCTGCTGAGCCATCTCCCAAGCCCCCCGACACACATTATTTTTACATCAGTACATAGAAATCAGGAGTAAATTTATTCTGTTGTCACTTTCACCTTAAAACAACTGATTTTTTTTTTTTAATTTTCCATCTCTCCGGTAGGTTTTGAAAGATAATTACAAGGCTGGCCTTGTCTTGAAGTCACATCTGAGCACAATTTAAGCCAGCTGCTGAAACAGTGCCCATCATCCTCCTGAAACCCTGCCCATCATCCTCCTGAAACCCTGCCCATCATCCTCCTGAAACCCTGCCCATCATCCTCCTGAAACCCTGCTCATCATCCTCTCTGTAGCCTTTGGACATTTCAATACAGTCCCCTCTCAGATATACATCCTCACATCCTCAGACTGGGATGTAAGCAAAGGATGCAGCAAATACAATATGTATTAGCAAGTGACACATTCAGTTTTCCTTGAACACAGATTTTCAGACGCAGTTTCCTTTACTTTTTTTTTTTTTTAAAAATAAGCACCTCCATATTTAAGAAACTGTCTCACTCAACAGAATGAAAACAAAGGGGCCGTTTGCAGTGAGGAAAGGGAAGGGCACTGCAGGAAGGGCGTCATCAGTCCCCTGGGAGAGGGATTTCTAGTTTCCTTTGCTTGACTCCAGGCTTCTTTAAGAAAGGGGTTTTTGTAGGTGACATTCAACTTGTCAGAGCTGGTCCAGGTCCAGATCCTGGCTCATCAAAGCCAGAAGCCTATCTTAAGAAGGCCTGTTTGGTGTGGCTTTCGGTGAGGGTGTGCTCATGTTGTCAAGAGGTATGCGGTACCAGAAACTTTCAAAGTGCATGGTTTGGGAGTTACATCTTAATGCTATTCTGAAATGCTATCGGAAATTAGATTATCAGGTAATATCAGCACACTTTCCTTTCATTGCCTACAAGGCCTTCCACATGCTGCTCCTCCTCACTCCCATCCCCTGCCTCTCCACAAGGCACTGACAGCAAGGACAGCCACGGATGGAGTCCAGCTTCCAATAGTCAGGCCACACGTGCTTGCTGTTTGTTCAGGGAGAATTTCAAAGTGACTGATGCTCTTCTCAGGTACGTGGCCCACACTGGTTGATCGGCTGCCTGGTGGGCTGACCTTTCCGACACACTGTAGCCCAGGCTATTCTGGAATTCACTGTATAGACAGGACAGCCCCCATACTTACGGCTGTGCTAGAATTTCAGAATAAGCCACCACAAGCAGCTAGAAGTAAGTCTGCTGTTTGTTTTGAGACAGGGTTTCTCTGTGTAGCCTTGGCTGTCCTGGGCTCACTCTGTAGGCCAGGCTGGCCTCGAACTCACAGAGATCCACCTGCCTCTGCCTCCCCAAGTGCTGGGATTAAAGTCGTGTGCCACCACAAGACTACCCTTAATTTTGTTGTCCTGAGAAACATAATAGTAATGCTTTTTGTATTTTTTGTATTACAAAATTGTAGTAGTAGTTCTAATTTTAAGTAACGGCTTGCTAAGTTACTAGATGAGGTAACAGTTAAATTTGTCTATGAGATTATGAAGTTTAGCTGTAGCATGAAGCCACTGCCATCTTATTTCCAAACCAGTAGCTACCTATTTTCATTATCCCCGCTAAAACCACACCAGTGGATACAGCTAGCTTTCTTTTATGTAACTTGACACTTTACATGGGAATAAGATTGAATACTAATGGAAAAACAGGACTGGGCCGAGAGGATGGCTCAGCATGGAAAGTGCTTGGCTTGCAAATAAGCCATGTAAATAGTTCAGGTGTGATGCTTCCCACGTGTAATCCCTGGGCCTGTGCTCATGCACACCAACGTGCACACAGGACCAACACACACAGCCTACAGAACAAAGAGATCCAGCACAGTGCAAAGGACTGTTAATAATAAAGCCAAAAGTGAACTGTAAATGCATATAATTGAATGTGCAAGAAAAGACAGCTAATAGCATTAATGGTTTAAAGAATTGTTAAAGAGGAAGCTAAAGGAAACACTTCACATGCAAACTAAGTTATTCAGTGAAATGTCAAAAGAATATGCATACTTAACTCACAGAGATTCACCTGCCTCTGCCTCCCAAGTACTAGAATTAAAGGCATGTACCACCACGCCCTGCCAATTTGAATAGAATAACTTTTCTGACCCTTGTCATATGCTTCAAAAATTCCTGTCTTATATCATGCAGCCATTTGGCATCCACTTTTAATTTATACTAGTGTAACTCCATACAATAAAATGAAAAAATGACACCTCCCCTCCCCGCAAAAAGAATATCCATACTTATTAAATAATCATTTAAATTCACATAAGATATATTTCTGTGCCTGGAATAAATATAAGAACCCCAGAACAACACAAGTACGCTGAAGACCAAGCCAAGAAGAGCTGCAAATGAGACCTGGCTAGGACTTGAGTATTTTTAAGCTTATTTCCTTCTGTACGACACAGATGAAAGGATTTCAGAGAAAACCAAACTACTATGGGCTTTCTAGGAGAGCCCATAGTGGCGAACTTAGAAGAAAGATGCGTGTGACACCTGCAACCACTTGGAGCTAAGGACTTGGCAGGGGTAGACCTCACAGACAAGACTAGAACACAGTGCCCAGGTATCTCTTCAAGCTGTATGAATTCAGTGAAGGTGCCTTGGGCTGATTAAACAGATTATATTTAACTGTAGCACTTGTGGTTAGGGGATGGGCCTGTGGCCTTGTGGACAGTCACCCAGAAGAGCCAGGTAGGAATCTCAAGTGTTTAACCTGATCCTTTCTTTTCAAATGAGGTGGACATCACATACGTCAACTTCGTGGCATGATGTCAGAAGATGGTTTAACTGCTGCTGAGTGGAAACAGCATGTGGATGTGTCCAAGTTTGCATGTGGAGTCGATAGAGGCTTATTGACATCCATGAATTGGATTTTTGCCCGGAGCTTGCATTTACTTTAGTTTCTTTAACTATCAAAGAAAGGGTTTTGGAGACAGGAAGATGGCTCAGTGGGTAAAAGAGCTCGGAGCTAATTCTGAGGATCTGGAAGGAGAGGACTGAAGTCTGCAAGTCGTTTGATCTCCATATGCATCGCAACACACAGTGCATAAGTACATACATACACAAGCAGATAAGTGTGTGTGTGTGTGTGTGTGTGTGTGTGTGTGTGTGTGTGTGAAATAAGTGTGTTATATATATGCATTAATCTAAGTCCTCATAATTTGGCCTGGAAGGGTTACTATTTCTTTATTGAAGTGGACACAGGCCCTAACAGAGACAAAATAGTTTCTATAGTCTTTATTCACTTTGTTACACACTTCTGTAAGGTCCTCTCTCACTAGCAATGTGTGGAATGCACCCATTGGAATGCTGAAATGCTGGTCCTGGTCTCTGTCCCTATCACAAAGACAAAAACCATCAGGTGCAAGCCGGAGGCACGCCATCTCTAAGGACAAACTTGTCGGCTGATGTGTGTCTTACACAGGAAAATGCCAACCTCATGACTTATGGGAAAACCCCAGACCCAGAACCATTCCAGCAACCTGACCTGATAAAACCAACATAGAAGGCTTATCTGCATGTATGCAAATGAGGAAGAGTGTGGGACAGTCTTGTGAACTCTGTAAATAAGAGCATGAGAAGAAAAAAAAAAGGATATGTGGAGGGTAGGACAATGGGACACATGGGACATAAAGTAGAAAGAAGACTAGCAAAAAAAAAAAAAAATGGAGGCATACAAAGCAAGGGGGCATCTGCTAGAGAAGGAAGGAACGAGAAGCAACAAATATATGTATATTTTTTGAAAGTGCCATAATGAAACATAATTCGATTTAAAATAATAAATACATAAAGTGGCTGGACCATTCATCTGATAAGGGCAGGACAGCCTCTCTCTGCCAGTGTTGGCCCAAGGACCTTTCCTCTTTTTCCCATCACTTTTCTTGTAGATCAGTGGTTCTCAATCGGTGGGTTGCAACCCCCTTGGAGAGTTCAAGGACCCTTTCACAGGTGTAGCCTACGACCGTTGTAAAACACAGATATTCACATTACGGTTCATAACAGTCGCCACATTACAGCTATGAGTAACAATGGAAATAATTTTATGATTGGGGGAGAGGGCGACACCACAACGTGAGGAACTATACTGAAGGGTCACAGCGTCAGGAAGACTGACAACCACCGCCCTAGAGAAGAAAAGCTTCCATTTAAGCATTTGCCAGAAAGCGCCTTCCCTATCAGATTTCTTTCTATTATTACTGGGATAGGAGTTCCTCTGAGTCCTATACCCATGGCTACATTTAAAACAACACAAGACAATCACAGGAACAACAAAACCCAAAACAGGTTTTGGGGCACACACCCCCCTGCGCAGCAGAAGCAGGGCAATCGTGACACATTTGAGCCTGACGTACCTGGCGACTCTCATATCAACTGAGGTACAGAGCAAAAACTCTGTCCAAAAACCAATGGTGTCAGCCCTTGAGGTAAGATCAGGTGCTGAAGGTGCTTGCCACCCAAGCCTGGCAACTCAAGTTCCAGAACTTTCCTAAACATGGAAGGAGAGAACTGTCTCTAAAAGGTTCTGCTCTGATCTCTACACGTCTGCCTTGGCCTGTCCACTGCCCACAACAGGCACTCACACTTTTCTTAAATAAATTTGAACAAGCAATGGTGTCCAAAGCCACAAGTCTGTGCTCAGCGGTGATGTGGGACTCCCTTCTTCTTCCCTTCCAGCAGCCTAGCTTTTCTCCGGGCTGCTTCTGGGCATATTGGAGACAGACAGCAGACAGAAGCTTCGCAGTGGGGGTCAAACTCATGCATTGTGGGTTAGGATGGGAGGCTCAGCTTCCGCTTTATGAAGCATCCTTCAAGGATGTGCAGACTGGTGGGCCTCCAGCTGCATGGCTGTCCTTTCTATGTCTCACTGTCATAAACTTCTCAAGTAATTTGTGTCACTTAAGATAGGAAGAGAGTATCAAGTCTCTTCTTGGTAGCCTGCTATCCTTCCTCTGAGTGCCACCAGGCCTCCCCATCCAGGGGACGTGGTCAAATATGGGGCACCAGAGTACATGTGTAAGTCATACCCCACTCTCCATTCAACTGTGAAGAATGTCCTGTCCATTGGGTAGATCTGGGAAGGGATTCAAAGTTTACTGCATATATTGTCCTTGACTGGTGTCATAGTTTGAGCAGGACCCCTGGGCCCAGATGCGCCTGTCATAATGTTCTTCTTGTAGGTTTCTAGAACCCTCTGGATCCTTCTATTTCCCCATTCTTCCATGCTTCACTCACCTAGAGTCCCAATAGGATGTCCTCCCCTCTATCCCACTTTCCTGGTAAGTGAAGACTTTCATGGGATGTGCCCCTTGGGCTAGTGTCCAGATATAAGTGAGTATATACCATTTGACTCTTTCTGCTTCTGAGTTAACTCACTCACTATGATCATTTCTAGTTCAATCCATTTGTCCACAAATTTTGGGAATTCCTTGTTTTTAATAGCTAAGTAGTATTCCATAGTGTAAGTGTACCACAGTTTCTTTATCCATTATTCTACTGGGAGAGGTCCCCCTTAGTCACAGTCATAGGGGAAGGGAGTAAGGGGAAAATGGGAGGGAGGGAGGAATGGGAGGATACAAGGGATGGGATAACAATTGAGATGTAATATGAATAAATTAATAAAATATATTTTAAAAGATAGGGAGGGAGGAGGGAGGGGGACAGGAAGAGGGAGGGAGAGAGAGAGAGAGAGAGAGAGAGAGAGAGAGAGAGAGAGAGAGAGAGAGAGCACAGCAGCTGGCTTAAGTCACTTAAGTCAGGAGTATTCAAGTGACACTCATCTGCTGCCCCTCCCCAAATGCCAGATCAGGCCACATACAGGCTTGGAGCTGCTTCTGCTAAAAAAAAAAAAAAAAAAAAAAAAAAAAAGGAGTAGCAGCTGCTGGGAGTTGGCTGCTGTCTCTGCTGCACTCCTGGCCTCCTGCCTCCTCCAGGCACTCACTGGGGTACATGACCAAGCAAGCAGCTGAGCTCCCACCTTAAAGAGGAAGCGCTACAGCCTTGCCCACCCCTACCCCCTCCGCCAGGCCACCTGCTCCAGAGCCAACCACCCAGCACCAGCCTGCTGCTCCCTTTTCATGGCACAACAGCTGCTGATTCCCTGGGAGGCGTGCCTGGGCCCTTCACAGTGAGGACAGAGCTGGGCATGGGAGGTCATCTTGAACACTTTGGCCAAACATCTGTGCATTTGAATTGTGGGGAATCAGAAGTACGTGCTCAAGTGGCAGGGCCCATGTCAGATTCCAAACACTGCTCTCGATATTCCCTGAGGATGTTTCCGTAGCACACCCCTTTCCTAAGCAGAGATTTTCATTTTGGTTTTATGCTGGGGTGAAAATATGCCAGAAATATAAGGGGCCTGTACAAGTTACTTTTAGATTCATCAATTTCCAAAAGGAGCCCCCTCTCCTAGGCAACATAATCATACACACACACACACACACACACACACACACACACACACACACACACCAAGAGGACTGGGGAAATAGCTCAGTTGGTAAAATTCTTGCCTTGTAATGGTGGGGACCTAAATTCACACCTAGTAACCAACTAACAAGGTAGGCATGGCAGTGCATGTCTGTGATCCCACTGTTGGTAGCTAAAGATGCATAGATGTCTCATGCTAGCTGGCCAATCAGTCTAGCCTAGTCAGTGAGAAACACTGTTTACAAAACAAAAAAGGACAGGGCATGTTGGCGCACACCTTCAATCCCAGCCCTCAGTGGCAGGTGAATCTCTGTGGTTTCCAGGCCAGCCTGGTCTACAAAGTGAGTCCAGGATAGCCAAGGATACACAGAGAAACCCTGTCTCAAAAAACCCAAAACATTCTTAGTGTTTTGGCCAAAACACTAAGAATGTAACATTTATATAATTCCTGACTGTGTTATGGTTCTTCTTGTTGTAGGTAATATAGTGTATATATGTGTAATAATATAAATGTATATGTAAAAAATAAAAAGATAATAAAAAACATAAATGGGTAATTTAAATAAAAGAAAAACACAAAGCAAGCAAACAAAAAAGGCTGACAGTTCCCTAGGAAGGACACCCAAGGTTGTCTCTGGCCTCCCCCCCCCCCCACTCCACATACATGTGCGTATGCTACTGCACATACAGACAAGAAACACATGCAGACAAAATGAAGCAAACCCTTTGGGTGTCTTGTGCATTTGTATGGCCTAGGACTCAGAACATGTCATCTTGGGTGTCACAGGACACTGAGGCAACCTCAAGCGTCAGAGTCAGATGCAGTCCCCGGGTTTCTGGACAATCTGAGCCTTGAAAATAAAAGTGAGCAGCTTGACCCGCCCAAGGCCTGTGCAGTGGAGGTCCCACTCTTTGGAACCATGGCTCCAATGCCTTCACCCTTGATTTCAGACCTGGAGATCCTGTTCCTGCTCTGAAACCACGCCCATCCTCTAGGTCATTTACCCAGCCACACAGATTGCTATGCTTGGTGCTGTCATAGATATATCTAGAATAAAAAAAGGCAAAATACCAGATACTCCCATGTGCAATCAGAAGATCAGAACCCATGATCCTGTTCTGTTCATGTGTTGACATTTTTCTATGATAAAAAGTTTGATATCTAAAACTTAATCTTGGGGATTCAATTGTAAAGGGATGCCCCCACTATGCTCAGTTGTAGGCCAGGGGGAGGCTCTGATCTGCAGGTGAGTGAGTCTGCCCAGGGGAAGTGTGAGAGACTTGCAGACCCCCCAGAGAGAGGTGTCTGGAAACCTGCTGGACTCAGGCAGGGCTCTTCTCCCTGGTAAAGGTGCAGAGGAAATGCCATTAACGCCGGCTGACGTATGTTTGTGCTCAGCTGTCACAGAATACTTGGTGTTGGTGTTCACCTTTCTGGTGGAGTTCAGGTCATGGACACAAATCTCCCTTCTAGGACACGTGCCCTTGTGCTTGTGCGTGTGTGTGTGTGTGTGTGTGTGTGTGTGTGTGTGTGTGTGTGTGTGTGTAAGAGAGAGAGAGAATTTGAGAATTTGTGTGCTGGTGCATATTTGTAATGTGTGTACATGCATGCATATATAGAGGCCAGAGGCCAACCTTGAGTTTCATTCCTCACATACTGCTGTTCCGTTAGGTTTTTTGAGACAAAGTCTCTCTGGTTGGCCTGGAGCTGGCCAATCACGCTAAGCTGACTGGCCAGTGAACGCCAGTGTTCTGCCCATCTCCACCTGCTCAGTGCTGGGATTCCAAGTGCATACCGCCATGCCTCCCACTTGGTTCTGGGGCATGGAGGGCCATCCAGTGCCTAGCCTCAGGCTGAACCACCTGTGGAGCCTGGAAAGAAAGATCCTCAGCTCACCTCAAGTCACCCTTTGCTTTGTTGTCAGGTGGATGGGGTTAGAAATCCCTTAGGTTGTACACCTCTGAGTGTGACTGTAGGGGGTTTCCAGAAAGGGTCACCTGAGTGGGAAGACCCATCCTGAATGGCAGTGGTTCTGTCCCATGGGTATTCAGGACTTACAGAAATGATGCTGGCATGGCATTGCTCTGTCTCTGCCTGCTCCTTGTGGCTGTAGTGAAGTCATCTGCCTCCTGCTCCGGCCACCACACCTTGCCTACCAGGATGGACTGTACCCTCAAAAGGTATGAACCAAACTGAATCCCTCCTTTCTGAAGTTGCTCTTGTCAGATTTTTTTTTTGTCACAGCCATGAGAAAAATAACTAATCCACTAGGGACTACCACAGATGGAGGTCCACAGTCCAGAGGCCGTTTTAGCTTCACTTCATGCTGTGGGCCTGGAAGAGGCCATTTTCTTTGTATTAACTCTCGGCAGCTTACCCTTTGGCTCTTCCCAGCTTGCTCTCCTCTCAGCCTCTCAATAGTGTTTGTCTCTAGAGTACTTGTTGATAAATAACTACACACTGTCCCTGCTCCTGAGACCCTAGCTATGGTCACTGAACACAGCCTTCCAAAGACTCTGCAGTAGTTACAAAACCCAGGAGTTGCACATTATCTGTAAGGGACCTAAAAGGAATACCAGAGGCTCCTGCCTGCCCATCATCACTTCCGGCTACTGGTTGTCAAGTAACCACGTATTTAACTGTAAACAAACTAACAAGAAAACACATTTTAAAAAAAGATGTGGTTTCTTCTAAGGGTGTGAATTCCTATCTACAGGTTCATGGTTATTATGATTTTTGGTTTTGTTTTCATCTTCACATTCAGAGGGGATTGAATTTACTACCCACAATTGTAAACCCCAAGTTTTAGGTGTTTCAAAATTGCTCCTCCAACTCCAAACCACTAGCAACTAATATTCTGCATAATCCGTAACAGGAAGCTAAGGTTGTGGGACTGTGTGTGTGTGTGTGTGTGTGTGTGTGTGTGTGTGTGTGTGTGTGTGTGTGTGTAGTTTTATCGCTGTGATCAGAGGATCCAACACAAACAACCCACACACAGAAGGTATATTTTAGCTAATAGATTTGCTCTCTCTGCTTTCCATGGCAGAGAGAGTGCAGCAGCCTTGCTCAATTCGCTACATGGCTGCTGGGGAAGCAGAGAAAAGAGCACGCCAGCAGTCTGCTGGCTTCCTCATTTTTGATTTTTAAAAATTCAATCTGAGCTCCTTAGTTCATGGGATGGTGTCACCTGCATTCAGGACAGTTTTTGTCCCCCCCCCCAGAAAGTTTCTAATACACATAAACCCAAAAAAGGGTGTTTCCATCTCCCAGAGGTTTCTAAATCAAGTTAACATTTAAGATGAACTATTAGAGCTGGCCATGGTGGCGCACCCCTGTAATCCCAGCGCTAGGGGAGACAGAAACAGGCAGATCTCTATGAGTTTGAGGCCAGCCTGGTCTATAAAGCTAGTCCAGAACAGCCAAGGAATGCAGAAAAATCCTGTCTCAAAACAAACAAACAAACAACAAACAAACTATTAGTACTCAAAATCAGTGGTTCTCCACCTCCCTAATGATTTGACCCTTTGAAACAGTTCCTCAAGTTGCGGTAACTCCCAAAAATAAAATTATTTCTGTTGCTACCCCATAGCTGTAATTTTGCTACTGATATGAATCATGATTAAATATTTTGAAGATAGGGGTTTGCTGAAAGGGGTCACAACCCACAGATTGAGAAGCACCCTTCTAAATGCTTAACGGCTTACAGCCGTTTACCTTTCTATTCGACACTAGCCTCCCCAAGCACCACCAGGCCAAATGCCTTTCCCAACAGAGGTCTGACACGTTCAAAAGCAGTAAAGCTGTGACTCCCTTTGTCCTAAGAGATGTGTTATTATCAGCGAGGAGAAGCGGGGTATCAAAGTGTAGTGTCGAATATAGCTGATTTTTTTTTAAAAAAAATGTATAATGGATCATTAGAGATTAATGTAGTTTTCCCCTCTATGCTGTATGTATTTCCAGGTTCCAGTATTCCATAAAAAATATGTACAAAACCACTCCAGAACTCACCAGGTGAAATTGCCTACGTGGGTGTAATAGTATCTGCTTGCCATGCTCCTTGGTGCTGAACAGAACTCGCTCCAGGACACCATC
Organism: Acomys minous; assembly: GCF_964271855.1. Classification (NCBI taxonomy): domain Eukaryota; kingdom Metazoa; phylum Chordata; class Mammalia; order Rodentia; family Muridae; genus Acomys; species Acomys minous. The sequence goes on along the minus strand of NC_140495.1, from coordinate 11,695,890 downwards.
GCTCAGGACCTGGGGTTTCTCTCACACACCACTCTTTGTGTTTTCCCATTCATTACTCCTCTCCTCTTTTTGGCCACCCCTAGGGATGCTGAAGTTTTGGCACCCAGGTCCTCTTGGTCATCAGTTCAATGACCTGGTGTCCTGATTATGGCAAAGAACTCACAGAAAAATGTCAAGTGGGAGGCAGTATTTGATGTTTTTTTTGAGTCTAGCAAGGCTTGTATTTGCACTTAAGTTGGACTGAGGAGGGCCTGGCTTTATCTGGCTAGGCAGCCCATGTGCACGTCGGCGTGAATGTTGACAGAGCCAATAGTATGTGGAGTAATGGAGAAGGCTTGTGAAATCGGCCCCTCATGGGTGTTCTACGAGTTGAAAGGAGCACACTTTCTTTAAGAAATTTGCACTTGGGAACTGGAGAGATGGCTCAGTGGTCAAGAGCACCCCTTGGGTGTGAGTTTCAGCACTCACAAGGCAGCTTATAACACTCTGCAGTTCCAGTTCCAGGGAATCTACTATCCTCTTTTGGCTTCTCCAGGCACTAAACACACACACAGGGCACGTACATGCGAAATACTTACATACATAAAATAAAAGTGAGTCTTTTTTTTTTTTTTAAGAAAAAAAGAACATTGCAATCAGTTTTAAATAATTGTAAAACTTTGCTAAGTACTTTGCTTTTCAGTAAGTATTGTAGAAAAGAATTCTAAATAAATCTGTTTTATACAGTTGCCAACATTCAAGGAAAACAGACTAACCCATGATTCAAATAAATAAATAAATAAATAATCCCTCTTACATCCAATAACACGGCTAACAGTTACTCAGCATCCATAGTCAGGGGCTAGTAATTCTCTTTTGGAATCCCACCAGGAAAAGAATCTTAGAATGTGGTGGCTAGTTCTCACACACCAAAGAGTCAGTCACGGCTACCCTCCTGCCTCCTACACCTGGGTCTGAGCATGCATTCCTGCCCCGGACCTTTCTTTAGAGATGGCGTGGCCACCCTGTGGTGAGAACACAGGCTACATCCAATATCTGAGGTGGCTTCAAAGAGAAAAAGATCAAAGCTGGGGTGCACCTTTAGGGTTTGTGGGAGAGAAGCAGTCGGAGCTGCGGCTGCTGGCTTGTAGAGAGACTACGCCAGCAGCAAGGTGAAGCCAAGAGCTGGAGGTCCTCTGGTGACCTGCCACCTGTTTCAGATGTCACAGTGCTCCCTTTTCAGAGGTATGAACCCCGACTAGTCTCCTGCGATCCCTGGGGAAAAAACAACGAGAACCACCATTTTGGTCCAAATGTGGCACAGAGTCTCGGTTCACTTGAAAGCGATGCCTGGTGGTCTCCTCTGAAAATGGCTTTGAGAAGACTGTGTTTAGGGGAGAGGGCCCAGGAGACTGAAGCCAGGAAGGCCTGTCCCGACAGGAACTCTGCTCTGTCCCGGAAATGACTCTTATGCTTCCCTGTGCCAGCAGATGGAGCGATGCACCTGTCATAACGCAATCTTGTTTTATTACAAGACCTTACGTGAGTGAGTGAGTCTACACACACAGGCGTCCTCATGCCCCGTCACCCCCTGGCCGCCAGGGCATCCTGACTGAGCTGTCCTTGTTGGGTACAAGGCTTTGGGGGTGTGGGGGTGGGGGAAGCGGGGGAAGCGCTGAGCTTCTGAAGCAAGCCTAACTGCGTTCCATTCACCTCATCCTCCTGCTGCTGCTTTCTCTAACAAATCCATCTTGGTGTGACAGGTGACTGCTCTGAGCCTGCGCTAACCCACAGAGTGACTCAGGAGACACCTCTCCAACAATCCCCTGGATGCTCCTGGGGTCACACTAATGTTTCTGCCAGGCTACAGATCCCCACTTCACCTCGGGGACAGGGTCAGTGACTGTGCTTTCTTACCTCTGGGTGCCAAAGACCTAGAAAAGAAACTGCACTCTAATAAGGAATGAGTGTTTCTAAAAATTAAGGTTTTGCGCTTGTTTATGTGTTGGCCATTTGCATTTAAACTTTTATTATCGTGTTCTAAGGTGGATTTTTAGAGAGAAGTTAATCCAGGCGTGCGTGCTGCAACCGGAGATCAGAACTGAAAACAGGAAGTATCTGTCAGGTACGTGTGGGCCAACTAGGACAAGAAATCCTTTACTGACAAACAAGGGGACATCAGGTGGCTGCCGGCTTACAACCCAAGTCTCCCCCCCAAATAAGTGATAAGTCTCATCAATAAATTCGACTTGTGACTAGGCGTGATTCTTGTCTTCAAAGAATTCCTGCGCTCTCGGTGAGAAAATAATCAATTCTCACCTTCAGGCCACAAAGTTCTGCTTTGCAAACTCTGGGAGATAAGAGGGGGACCATGAGCAAAACCACGGGTGAGTCACTGCACTTCAGTTAGGGTGGCCTGTTAGTGAGTCCTGAAGATTGGCCATTCCTTCAGTGTTTTTTAATTTACCTCTCTCTTTTCTCAATCACTGTTTTGTTTTTTTTTACACACCCCACAACCAACTTAAAACCGAGGTTAAGGTTGACTTGAATTTTTGATCCTCTTACTTCTACCTCCCAAGTCCTGGGATTTGCCAGCCCCTGCTTACAGGCCGCTGGGGCTAGTTGCCAGGGCTTCCTTCCTGCCCTCTACCAACCGAGCACGTCCCCGGCTGGGTATTTGCAATGAAATAAGTAGAAACCACAGATGGGTATAGAGTCTGACTCCAGAATGAGAGCTAAGAGTATGTTCCCTGTGCTAAGGCTTGAGTCACAAGGATCTGTTTCATGTGTGTGCATGCGTGTGTGCATATGTGCATGTGTGTATGTATGTATGTGTGTGTGTGTGTGATTCTAAATCAAATATTTCTTGAAATGGATGTATCCAGAAAGAGTCTCTGCTGTAGACCTCAGCGTGTCTCCCTTTCTGTTTGAGATGAAGGAGAAAGGGTGAAAGATAGAGACGCACATTGTGCGTTGATTTCCAGAGCCCGTCAAGAGAAAATGCAAGCTATGCTGAGGCTCCCCCTCGCCCCGTCCCTCCCCGCGCCCCCTCGTGAATGCAAACACTACTGTGAGATTCAAAGGCCTTATCGTTAAAATATGAGGATTGATGCCGCTGATGAAGGCAGAGCATTCCTAGTTAAAACAAACAGATGATTATCGCAGACAGCATGGTAAACAAGCCCCTAATTCAGGGAGCTGCTAGCTGCTCTTCCCAGCTGCAGAAGGCTGGCCTGGGATCTCTCAGCATGCAAGGACACTGACAGCAACATCTGCAGAGCCCTGCAAGTCAGCACAGAACACATCAGCCACGCAACTAGAGCCACGGCCAAGGACTGGTTCAAAAAGCGATCTTGTCTGAGAGGCAGCTACTTAAAGGGTGCCACGCCTCATGGATGTGCTCTTTAGCTCCACGGAAGTCCTGGAATTAAACTGAACTAGGATGCTTCTATTCCTCACCAGGCTCACTGATGTGCTCTAAGGAAAAGGAACTTGGGTCCATTTTTCCTACACGAGAGAAAATGATGCTGTATGTTTATGACAAACTGAACCACAAAGCCGGTGTTTAGATAGCGGTAGTCATAAGCCCCATCACGGTTCATATTTGATTTCACCTTTGACACAGAAGCATTTTACACCTCCCATAAAAATAACAGCGATTGTGGCTTCATTTATATTTCATGCGCCAAGTGCCCAAAGGATCATTTTATATATAATGTTTATAATGCCTAGTACAACTTATTTATACATAATAAAGAAGGGGAAATGGAAAAGGAGGAAGAAAAAAAAATGAAAGTAAAAATAACAACAAAATAAAGATGGTTGACTCAGTGGGCAGAGGTGCTTGCTGCCAAGCCTGATGACCTGAGGACCCACCTGAGGGAAGGGCAAAACCAGCTCCTGAAAATGCACATCGTGGCTATGCCACACACAAACCAATTAATTGGTTAATTAATGGATCAGTGCGATTTAAGACGGAGATGGAGGTAGGATGGAAAGAAATATGTAGGGAGCAAGGGGAAAGGAGAAAGAAGTGAGAGAGGGAGAGAAAGATAGAGAGGTAGGGAAGGGAGAGGAAAGGAAGGAATCACTGAGATAAAAAAGGATGAGTCCTTGTCCAAGGTCAGACAAAGATGGAATCCTCCACCCAGGTCTGGAAACCCACACTCTGCCCATTGTTTCCCACCACGTCCTTCCGTGTACACACCTGGGTTGTGTTCACTCAAAATGAATGCGACAGCCACACACACAGCCGTCATTACTTCCTGCAGAAAGATATCAAGCCACCTCACAATACATCTTGTATCATTAACCAGCGTCGTTTCTGCAGCCCATAGCCAGACACACGCAGTTGCTTCCCACCCATGGCACTCTCTCCCATGCACCCTGAAATACACACCTGTGCCCCTGGAGCTGAAGCCTTTTAGTCACACAGACCTGTTACTAGCAAATGCATGTGTCGCCCCCTAACCCAAAATGCAACTGTGTTTAGGGGAGGGTTTTCTAAGGCTCACGGCGTCTTACCTTGACCACTGAGTTTGGGGGATCTCTCTGAAGAGTTGAACCCTAAGGTGGAGCTGACCTCAGTTCAAAGCCATCCCTGAGGACTGGGTTGACCGGAGCGATCTCTGATGAACAGGCTTGTGTGGGAGCCTCGCTGAGGTTTGCTTTGAGCCTCGAGAAGTTTCTGACTCTTAATGTCTAAATTAGGGGCCTCATCATACCAGCTGCGCCCCCAGCCACATCAGAGAAAGAGAGAAGGCTGCTGAGCCTCTTGTCCTGTGCCCTCAGGGCCTGCCTGGTTACTGGATGTGATGAAGTGGAAAAGCAGGCTCACTTGGTCAGCTGCCGGTCTCTTGCCCAGCTACGTCTAGGATGCTCTCTTTGCTCAGTCATGGAGCATCTGCTGTGGCCAGCAGAGAGTGCCCTGCTGGTTGTACAAGATGAACGCATCCTGGGATATCTACCAGCATTGCCTCCCATCCTCCCCCCCCCCCCCCCGCCCCCCAGCACCCAGCCCATGGTACCAGGTGTTTCCTTTTGTCACAGCTGTAGCTGTGGCCATATAGGTGGGTAAACAGGCAGACCCACTTTGCCCAACAGCTTCCTGTGTGAGAGGTTCAAACAGGAGCAGCTGAAAACTCTTCCCTGGTGCCTCAGCAAGATCAGTTGCGGACAAGGACTTATGGGAGCCCTCTGATCTCATGGACTGCACGTGATCTATGAACTGGAAGGGAATATTAAGAAGGATACAGGGTTTACTTTGTAGAAGAAAAAGGCAGAGGAAGAGAAACTTCAGGCAGAGAAAGTGTTGTGTTGTGTTTCGGTCTCAAATCTCAAGTTAGACATCCAGGAATGAAGGGAAGTCTAACTCCACCTCTGACTCAGCAGTTACCCTTTGTGCCTCAGTTTCCTTATCTGAAAACAGGAACCCTGAGTCCCCATGCCACCTGGTTAGAGCTGTGTGTGTCTTAGCCACTGCCTGTCTGTCTTTCACAGAGGAAAAGAAAATGCATGTATCCATTCAGCAGTTGTGTATCCACAATTCCATAATTACAGCTTTGGTTACAATGGACTTCGAGACCTTGGGGAGGCCCTGACCTTCCAGGCATTCATTTTTAGAGGCCCCACTGGCTTCAAATAGTAGTTCTCTCAGAAGGACACCAGCTTCCTTTAGAAGGTGTCTTTTAAATGCCCTTGGGATTGTAGGCATGAGCTACCATGCCAAGCTAGAAGCGGGTCTGTTTCTGAGATTTTTTTTTTATATTACTTCTTTAATTTTTCAGCCCACGGGCTTCCATTGGTCATACAAACTGCACTCGGTGAAGAAAGCCTAGTTCTAAAATAACGTGTTCTCAACCTGGGATTCATGAACTGGTAACCCTAGCATCGTTTGGGAGCTCCTTAAGAATTCAGACCGGAGTCCCACCCAACCTACAGAGATGGGATGCTCCCTATTTTATAAAACCCTTCACGTTTGCCAGTGTCTGCGCAGGTCTGAGGACAACTGCTTCAGGCAAGAACTGTGCTGGGTGTGACAAAAGACAAAGTGCTGCAGTCTAAGGTTTCCCCTGGAGACAACATAGGGAAACACATGTGGTTCTGTTACACTAGGACTCAAGGAAAAACATAGCTCACAGGTACTAAAATGACCCCTGGATCACCAGTGAGCACGAAAGACAGGGAATAGTGTTCACGTTGGTGCCTGGGGTGGAGATATTAAAAAAAAAAATGTATACATATTCTTAAGCTGCGATTTGAAACTCCTTCCCTTCCATCCATTTTTACACTTTACTGGGGGTGAAGGTTTGGAACCAGAGGCCCATGCAAATTCTCTCCCCTCTATCACTCTGTTCTGTCACCTTATTCTTAATGGGATATTATTCATTAGTTGTAGAATAAGTGAATGCTAAAGGAGCCTGTCGCACTCTACCACAGCACCTATAATAGCAGAGATTAATATGTTCATAATATAATGAGGCCACAAATGTATATAGGTATATAAATAAGTTCTACTTATTAGTTTATATGCAATTTATATATTTGCAAATGCATGTGTTTATATCAACCTAGTAATATAAGTGTTTAGGTATATTTGTTGTTTTTCTCTTCTCTTCTCTCTTCAAAAAAGAGTTGAATTGATGCATTTGTGAGTGGTGTCAGCTAATGCCTATGATGAAGCAGACAAATGCAAAAATTTAAAGCAATGTGTTATCTATATATCTTCTAAAATATATTGAGAGAAAACAAATTTATTTACCCTTAATGAATATTTCTACAGTTCCGCATTTCTTTCACTTATCTAGGCGGGGAAAATAAATAATATTATTTGATTCATTCCTTTGCTTCAGGTCATGAAATAAGATTTAACATCTCATTAGCAAAAATTAAGCACTGTCTCTAAATTTCCCTGTTCGAGTATTTTTAATGAACCCCACTGCCTTTCACAAAAACTTGACAAACAGGTTTATTGTACCTATTCCATTTAACTTATATTTCAGGGTCATGCTGCAACTTCTGCTGGCCTCACCACTTCCTTTGTCTGATAAACTGACTCCTCAGGGTTGAAGGAGAGAGAGAGAGAAAAATACCATGTTGATCCTGAACATCTGCAGAGTAACCGCCACCCTGTGCCAAACACAGGCAGAACGCTGATGCTCAGCACAAACACACGTGCATCCCAGGTGTTAGGGGGCTGGTTGGTAGAAGACATGCCAAGGACCAACAGTATCTGACAGGGGACCACACGGGCTAGTTCTCATTTAAGTGTCCTGGAGGATAATACTTGGAGAAGACGGTAGCATCAAATGGGTAACTTCAACCCCACCATCACTAAAATGCATCCATATTGGTTAAACACAAGTTCCTCTACCTGTTAATAATAGTTCTGCATGGGACAGAGAGCAGGTCAGAGGTGAACAGCCCAGTGTTTTTCTCCAGCTGGAGGGAGGGATGGCTGGGAGTGCTTTCACGCTAAAGAGCTAAAAGCTGCTATGTCACAGCTCGAGCTTGGAAGTCTCCAGATTGAAAACAACGCTTCAGGGAGAAAAACTGAAAAGGTCATTTTCCTTTAACTTTTACTCATCCCTTAATACATATCTACAAAATCACTTATTTTCATTATTAGCTCATTTTCCCTTGAAAAGTTAATATTTTTTTTTCTAATTCCTTACTCTGTGGGCATTTATTTATTCTTAAGTACAAACTATTGGGTCCCTAAGCCAGCAGCCTGAGTCAGGTTAGTCTGAAGGGTAAGTTAAAATTTGGAGTGTGGGGGCCTTCCCACCTGTCCTTGTAATTATTATTACTGCAATTATATATTACATATTGCAAACTCTCTTGAGAGACCAGGCCCTGGGCCCTCCCTAAGTTCATTTCATTGTCTCTTTTTCCCATAGTCATCCATGGACAGATAACTGTAGAGCATTCTCAAACTCAAACTTTGTAATATTTAAAACAACAAATTAACATCGCATCACTCACTGAATTCTCGCATCTTTCAGGGTTTTTTTTTTTTTCCCCTTCTCTTTTGTGTGGTGCTGAGAATAAAGTCAAAAGTGGCCTTGAACGTGCTCTGCAGAGGGAGTGTCACGTGGGCCTCTTTTCACAGTCAGTCCAGGAGTAGAAAAAACAGGAGGGGCTTGTGTCTCTATTACATGGGGAGTGCTTATACGCAAGACTCATTAATAAAACCCCAAGCTCCCCATGGCCAATTTGGGCAGACGAGAAAGAGGAGGAGCTGACTCAAATTCAGATCATCCAGATTACCTCAGGAGAAACCGTGGCAGGTGAAACTAGGGGCTAATGGCACAGGCACTCATGCCCAGTACAGCGGCCACACCTGGCAAAGGGCACTCATTTGTACTAGTTTCCTCTGCCTTCCTTCTCCATCAGAATCCTATTACGTAACCTTCCTTGACCCTGGGATTTTTCAACCTCTCATTTCTAGATTATACCACCTAAGTGTTTGTTTATTTAAAAGTGTTAGTTAAAAATAAAAACTTACATGCTACAGATATAGTTCCTATCACAAAGAACACGATTTTGTCTTATTTCCCTAGGGAGGATATATATATGTCACACCAGGGTTACTAGCATTGTGTGTGATTGCTACCAGAAAGCAGGGTCTCTTGGAGATCACACACACACACACACACACACACACACTCAGCACAAAACAACAGAGGCAATTATTTATGCAAGTGATTACTCTATAAAGAGATCTGATCACAAGTAACTAAAATGCAAATTCAGAATAAACTCAACAACAACAACAACAACAACAACAACAACAGAATTTGACTTATCTTTGTCCAAGCGGCCTTGGCAATCAGCGTGAGCAGCCTACAGAGGTTTTGGTTCTCCACATTAGCAAGATTTTTTCCCCTTTTTTGGGGGACTGGAGGAACAAGGCAATTCACAGCATAGAAGGAAGGCAAGCCATTCCCACGGAGCAGAACAAATGCTACTAATGAGCTAGTCAATGCAGAAGAAAGTGTGATTGCCACTACAAGTGACCACACGTAGCTCCCCAAACCAGTTTTTAAAAAGTACCACATTTTTCTTTTTTCCTTTTTGTCTTCCCTGGTATTCTTCCATAGACATCATGGGCTTTCGCTGATTCCACTTCCTAGCTGTACGTTTATGTAGACACAGAGTAAAATACATCATCAGACACAGTCTGCATGTTGGGGTCAGACTCTCCAAGCTGCACGCAAACCAGCTGATCCTTGCTAAGGCCCCAAAGATCTAATCAATCCACAATGAAACAAGCCATATTTTCTCATCTTAAAACATCAGAACATCTATTTTCACAGCAAGGTTAACAAAATGAGGCCATGTTTTCTCTTGATTTTAGGAAAATATAAATTACTTTAGAGCTTCCACTGTCTGGAGAAATCCAATGGATGAATCTGATTTTCAAAAGACACGTGCTAGCCCAATTCATGGATTTTCTCTGCCACCACGGCACGAGTCCCAGATCTATGGACTGAGTTTTATTTGAGGTCACTTCCGGTTCTTAGCTAGTAATCCAAATTACTCCAGGGAGGGTTCGAGAATTGAACTCACTGTTATCACAAGGTGAGTCTGGGAGGGAGGCTGGTTCACTTCCTTAGAAAAAGAGCACAAAGAGGTAGTCGTCCCTCAGACGAGTCAGGTGGAGGTAATAAGGTGCCTCGTGGAATCCTGAATGATCCTCACCTGGATCTCTGTGGAGCTGGCTTTGAATAGGGCAAGCCATGCTACCCAGTCAAGAGGCAGTCGGCTAGAAAGATGGCCCTGACCTCAGGTGGCCACGTGGCAGACTTCTGTGCCCCTAAACATGTGCAGTGTGGCTGTGCTAGAAGTAGACTCCAGCTAGGAGTGACCAAAGCAGCCAGGGAAAGCAGGAAACTATGAGGACAGATTAAAATTAAACCCATCGCTGGGATGAACACTTTGTTGTTCGTCCTTCGCAGCAGTGCTGCTTTAGAAATGAAGTGGGCAACGCAGAATACTTAGGAAATGAAAGATCACCTCATGGAGGTGGATCCGGGCCCAGTTTGTGGGACCTCGCCTCCTTATTTCCTTGCTGACTAATCTATATAAGAGCGTCATCTAAACTATTACTCCTATTTCACAGCCCCATGCTTGCTTTCAAGCCTAAAGGGAAAAAACTGTAATAAAAATTCATGAACAATAACAATATAAAAACAGACCCATGGTTATTACAACAAGAAGTGTCATTGAATCATGGAAATTATAAACATAAAAGAGATCTTAGAACTCATGGATCGTTTTATAGGTGCCCCTTAAATAGCGCCCTCCCCCCACCTCCACCCCCAGGGTACTCTTGTGGGTTAAGGTACTTGGACATGAACCAAGCTGGGGCAATGGATCCAGATGCCTGCTCCAGTAGCATCATCTGGAGACTCACGTTGCCACGCTTTGTTTCGGTCACTACCTTTAATCGATCCTATGAGCCACGCGTCAATACAGCATCACCTTAAAGTCCTACCCGGAGAGTGACTGCACACGGTGGACTTCCGCTTGGGTGCTTTCTATCAATGGATGGAAAGAACTGCATTTGAATAAAAAGGAAGGAAGAAGGTCAGGGGTCAGGGGTCAGGGGTCAGGGGTAGTTGGGCAAGGGGATCAGCTGGTAAAGTACTTGCTGCATAAGCACGAGGACCTTTGTGAGGTGAGGTATGAGGCCCTCAGATGCCAGCAAAAAGCTGGGCGCCTTGGCGTGTACCTGTAACCACAGTGCTGGTTAGATAGACTGGCAGGTCCCAGCCTGGCCAGCATCCTCATGTGTGCACACACAAAACCAAAAGAAGGAATGTTCGATATACACATTTTAGTACAAAACACAGTGCAGTTATCTGATTCAACTGCTGTGCTTGGCAGGCAACCACAGGTTAGACCTTTCTCTAGGAACTAAGGGTTCCCTATCGTATGGAATCTAACTCCATCCTTTTAACCACAGGCATCTGCCTGTTCTCTACTGAGAACAGTTAGACAATTTTTAATGGATCCATTTTCTAGTGTCTCTTTAGAAAAGCCTACAGTTTAATTTGGCATAGTCTCATTTATATATGTTTTATTATATATAATCAATTATTTATAAATATGAGATCATTTGTATCTCTAGTCTATATATCGATGTATCCATGTAACTATGTAACCATCTGCCTATCATGTGTGTAACTATCTGTCATCTATGTATTTATCAATCTCAAGATCGCCCTTACAGCCAGGAGTAAGCCAGTTATCAGTGGCTGGGGGAGGATTGCATCCCTTGGCATTGAAGACAGACTGACGCTATTGTCTTCCCAAGAGACAGGAAGATGCCAACTTACTCTGTAGTTTAGGAAAAGTGGTCTTGCCTGAGGAAGCCCTGGTGGGCTAGAGCTCTCTGCTCTCTATCTCTGAGCCTGCCTTCTGCTACTTGGCTGCCCACTTGCCCAGTCCTTGGGGTTGACCCTTCCTTCGCAAGCCAGACTTAATCCCTTCATAATCGCACCTCCGGGAAAGGCCAGATGTCTCCAACACCCTGAGCCAAGAACTCAGAACTGCGGTGCTTGCTTTCGCCTCGCCACCTCCCAACACTTTGCTAACTGAGTCTAAGCTGTAACTTCCAAGCAGGTACTCAGTGGGTTTATGCAGGCTGACGTGGTGGGAGGAGCCTTGTGATTGCCACAGAATTCCTCCCTGCTCTCTGAAATGGGAAAAGAAACTTGTTTGAAAAGGCAAAAGAAGAGCCTCTAGCGCAGTTACAGTGTTATAGTTAAGGGCTTCTCTTTGTTCTTTTTCAGAAAGACAGCAGTCAGCTCTGCTCAGGCTGAGAGTCTACGGAGGAAATGCAATTAAAACTTCATGTAGGACCGATTGGAACCCTGAATACGAGCTGCAATCAATAATAACAAGAGTCCATCTTAATTCAATAACCTTTGGTTTAAAAACCTACCATATATAATCACTATTACTAGCCTGAAATTGCTGAAGACTGGGAGAAATATGTAAGGGAGTCAGTAAGTGTATTTTGTTGGTTTTAACACACGCGCTTTGTATTTGTATGCATCTATGCGCCCTTGCAATTCTTTTGTTTGTTTCTCAGCAAATCTTGTAATAGGAAAGGGTTGTAAACACACCCTCGGGCTTCTGAGGATTTTCATTGGATAATTGATGGGGTTATCTCCCCAGAAAAAAATGTAAGATATTCAAATTGCAATAGAAAATACAATGCACTTGTCAGATGCCGCTACTGCTGTGCGCGGCCCACACTCTTCTGTACCGAGTGCCGCTGTGGTTCCCTGTTTCCTGGTAGGGGAAGTAAGTGGGGACCCTCATCATGATAGCAGCGGCCGGCCTTCCTCCTCCGGCCATATTCGAAGGCACAGTGCTGACTCACTGAGCAAAATTATCTGCAGATGCTTCTGGATCAGAGGCCAGCTCAGCTGCTCCGTCCAAACAGAGTGTGGGAGACAGGGAGCTGGAGTCAGGGAGCAGCTCAGAAACCCCCAAACTCTAATCTGTTGTTGTAGACTAGAGAATTGTTTGTTTGTTTGTTTGTTTTTTTAATCTCCCATGCCACCTGGACTCTGTTGACTGGCTCCCCCTACCTAGAGTTGACAGCAAATTTATTTCTTCATGGAGCCATTCCAATCACCACCTGTTCAGAGATTTGAAAATTAGGCCGTGCATTTTCGATGGTCAAAACTACCCAAGTACAATGCCTTTCCCTTAGGAGCTTCTAGAAGACGGGGCCATATGCAGTTCTGTGCTCTCTTCACAGTCAGCTCCCCTGAGATTTAGTCACTATCTAGGTGTTTGATTAAGCTGCTCATTAATTTTAAGCACTAACATTGGCTTCATTCATGTTTAGCTCCTGGGTATGGTGGCAATGTTTACAACCCCAGCCTCTGGAAGTCATGAGAGTTATAGGTTCTAGGGTAGCTTGTGATACATAGCAAGACCCTGTCTGAAAAACCAAAAATGTAAAAGAAAACAACAACAACAAAAAACAAAAAACAAAAAACAAAAACAAAAAACAAAAAAAGAAAAAAGAAAAAGAAAAGAAATTGTGTTCACTCTTAATGGAAAGGTACTGAACCCTAACTTTCTTTTAAACTATTTTTTTTCTTAAAAGGAGTTGTGTTAGATCAAGATCACTGGTTGCTCCCCCCAGAGGGGCTGGGAACAACTCTGGTTTCCAGTACCATGTGGAGGCACTCATGGGTGCGTGTGACGTGCCTTCCAGGGGGTGTGACATGTCTTCTTCTGACCTCTGCAGGCACTGGGCATGCGTGTGGCGCAGACATACTTGCAGGCATACATATAAAAAAAAATAAATGAAATGAAATAAATAAGAGAATCGTGTTTCATTTATGCGATGAAATTAATCTGTCTAACGTGTCTATATGAAAGGATGAAGACTTGATGGTCATGGATTACACTCCACATTAGTGAGCTCTAATCCCGGACTGCAAGTGTCATTCTACTTTCTAAGTGGGGATCAGAAGGAGTAAGCAATTTACTAAGTCGTTAGTCACATAACTAGTAGATAGTAGATTGTTAGAACTGGGGTGCTAGCTACTTCACCGGGTTACTCCTAAGCTAGGGTCCCATAGCTAGTCACTTAACTCAGGGAGGACGTCTGGCATCTAGACCAAATGGTAGCTCAGGTGGTCAGCTCTGTAGTTCTGGGCGTCAGAAGGCAGAGAACTGAGATTTGGAACTGTGGAAGGCAGGCTCCATCTCCTGAACCTCCGACTGAAACGCATGTTCTGTTCACCGAATCTGAGGGCAGCCGCAAGGACGGTCCTTCATCTCACACAGCTGTTCCGTGCCCTTGTCACACGAGGTCCCAGGCTACTGGTGCACACATCCTCTGCACTGGCTCTAACTTCTGTTTCAATCCCAAACTCCACTTAAGTCAAAATATTTTTGCTTCTAACTTCCTACATTGCATTTGACCACACAGATTTGTAGACGCTGGGTGTGGTGGCTCGTGCCTTTAATCCCAGCACCTGGGAGGCAGAGGCAGGTGGATCGCTGTGAGTTCGAGGGCAGCCTAGTCTACAAAGTGAGTCCAGGACAGTCAAGGCTACACAGAGAGACCCTGTCTTGAAACACCCCCGCCCCCCGAAAAATTGTAGAAGGATAATTATATTGATGCCCTAGAAGATGTATCGTTTTTTTAAAGATATGTTTCAATTTTGATTTTCAGTGTGTTGTATACGTGTGTGTTCGCACGCCACTGTGTATGAGCGGCCTTCAGAAGCTAACTTGCAGGAGTCACTTCTTTCCTTCCACGTGTGGGTCCCAGGGACTGAACTCAGGTCGTCCGTCTTAGAGCAGAGACCTTCACTGGCTGACTCATCTCACTGAGCCTGACACTTCTGTGACACACGGACTGGCACACGGTGTCTAGTTTCCGACTTCCTGATGCTGAAAAGAACTCCTCAATGGAAGTTATTTATAGTTCTAGGAGAAAGCAACAATTGTGAGACTAAACATGCACTTCCTTACAGTACACATGGTGTTCTGGGGCGAGCAGGTTTCTTCAGCCTTCCCCTGCAGCTCAATCAACACAGCATGACTGGATGTTCCCTGGATGTCTCAGGATTGAAAAGGATGTCAGTCTTTACAAATGAAATGTGTTAAGAGCAAATTTTAAAAGGCCAGGGAATGAGTAACTCCCCCTACCCAGAAAAAAAAAAAACACTAGATCAACTCTTTGCTGTGGAGTTTCTTGTCTCCTAAAACTCTGCCAACTGCAGCGCCGTTAAGTAAATGTATAATAAATAAAGCATAAACACATGAAACAACGCAAACGTACGTGTGTTAGCTCAGCCATTCTCCTGCAGAATTTTCACAATTCATTTTGGAGGACGCAACATCGATTTTGTCTTTGTACCATATTGGCTTAAGGAGTCATGAGCTGATGATAAAATGTATAGACTCATTTTCTGATAAACAAACAAACAAACAAACAAACAAAAGTGCGCCATTTTCAACTACTAACTTGCTTAACCCTCAGTCAGCCAATTGTTTCCGAGACACAGTGCTTAGCTAACGCAAGTGCTGCAGAGATTTTCATTCTACTGCGCAGGTGGATTTGCTTGTTTTCTTTTCAGTGATGATGTCATTAAGTCATCACAGCAGGGCTGGGATTCCCACTTAAGTTACATGGAGCTACAGACAGAACACCAGCCCACAAAACATCATTCGTTGTGTTTTCCTACAAATTAAATGCTAGAACGTCGTGTGAGAATTTTGTCTGTGCTTTTAGAAACATGAAAATCATTTGACAGTTTTTAGTTTTCCCATTGAGCTTATTATAGGTAAGTAAAGAAAAAAAAAATAAAGAGTAAAGACCCCTGAGTGCCAAGGCGCTAGCCTGTCCCTCCTTTAAATTTGGTGGTCTGTATTTAGATTTTTCTAAACTGATGTAACATTGAGGAAGTTTCTTGAAAGCAACTTGAAATGCTGAGTGCATGGATGGTCTCTGGGCCACCTAAAATACTTGTGAAAGTACAATTTATTTAAACGGGGAGAAACGAAATCTTTTAGAAATTGATGCCCCACACTGTACTTCAGAGAAACTGAGAAGTTTTACCTCATGCATGTTGATTCCTTTTTACATAATTTTAAATTGCTGTTAAATTCATTTATCTTGTGCTTATGAATATTTGCCTGTGTGCCTGTGTGTGCACCATGTGTGTGTCTAAGGACGGTTGTGAGCCACCATGTGGTTACTGGGAACAGATTTCAGATCCTTTGCAAGAACAGCAAGTGCTCCTAACCACTGAGCCATCTCTCAAGCCCCTCCCTTATGGTGATTCTTAATGTCGTCTTAATCAAAATGCCAGGATGAATGAACTTATCCTCCTCCTCTTCATTGACAGACTGCACATGCTGGGATGTTCTAAAGTGAGGGTTGTTATTTAGGCAATACGAATGGACTCTCCTAAGCATCAGCACCCCACCTTCCTGGCTTGTTCTCAGGTTATGATTTTTGCGTCTATCGGCTGTATTTGGTGTACAATAAGCAAGCAACCAGTGACCTATAAATGAAAGAATGGAGATTATTAAGAACTCTAACACTAAAATGGGTGATGGAGACAATGAGCAAATCAATCCAGACTCGTTTAGGTAGATCAGCTTTGTGAACTGGTCTCTAGGACACGGCTACAAACAGATGCTTTGATATGTCCATAGATTATGTGTTTCTGCCTCAAAGCATAGCCCTTGCCAAAATATTTGAAATTTAAAATGATGTCACTGTTGTTCTT
This sequence comes from Acomys minous, assembly GCF_964271855.1. Lineage (NCBI taxonomy): Eukaryota > Metazoa > Chordata > Mammalia > Rodentia > Muridae > Acomys > Acomys minous. Next base: position 11,679,631 of record NC_140495.1, on the reverse strand, counting down.
AAAAGTCTGGACTCCTCTCTTTAAAGCAGCACTAAATTTTGCATGTTGTCACCTTTAAACGAACCTCACTTAAGGAGTTATTGACTTTAACATTAGCACAACTGCAATAATTTGAATATCATCCCCATTTTTTTTTTAAATTTAAGAATTGCATGTGTCATCTTGAAGTCATAGGAAAATTGAAAATGTGCTAGAGGCTAGTTTATAAAAGAGAGATTTTGTGTCTTACCTCTCCTGGAGAAAAAGCTAATGATTATCTGTTGTTAAGTAAAAGAAGTAATGGTAATATTTTTAAATGTGATGTGAATTTACGACTGGGGAACAGTTATGAATATATGCCTTGAATGAGACATTCCTAGACTAAATGATCAGCATTTCAATAAGTTGCAGTGGCCATTTGATCCCTGTTTTGATTATACAGAGCATAAACACCTTGTAAGATTGTCATATGAATTAAGTTGTGGTTATAAACACTGCTAGGAGAGATTTTCATATGAAAAGGACAGAGATGGAATTTAAAGCATCAATGTATTGTGACCACAGACAATGGTGGTTAACATTCTCTCCACCTGGCAGTACTGGGATCTATGCTGGCAGCTAAGAAAAGAAGAAGAAGAGGAAGAAGAAGAAGAAGAAGAAGAAGAAGAAGAAGAAGAAGAAGAAGAAGAAGAAGAAGAAGAAGAAGAAGAAGCATACCATGAAGCTAAGGACCCAGTCTGAACCCAGTCTGAATACAGAAAGCCAATACCATGTAGCTAAGTCGACACCTATGTTTTTCATTAACTCTTTCATTGTTTTGTGCAATTATTTCAATTCACTTTTCGCCTTGCTTCCATTCTTATTTTTTGCCCATCACACAGATATGCCCCAGCAATGACAGACTCAAGATGCTATGAAGGCATTGGATATGTTAAGAAAGCATCTTCAGACAGACGGGGATCGGGAGACCGTAACATGACAATCTTGTCAACATTAAAAGTTGTTGCATGAACTTGACACTTAAGGAATTTATTCTTTATAGTTTAGTAAGTACATGGTGATTTATATCATATCTCAGTTCATATTGGATCTTTACAGACATGAGATGTCTGCGATGTAAATATACATAATTTAGACTTCAGTATCTATTGCCAATGATAATCCAACATGATCCAAATTAATTTAAGACCAGAGCGAGAATTGAAAAAATTCAAATTTTAAAAACTTACCATACAGACATCTTAAAAGAAACTACTTATAACTAAAAAGCAAAAATACAAATAAGTTCAGTCACGCATAGGCTAAGCTTGTTTGTTTTGCCTCTCTCTATTTTTGCATTCCACGGTCCTTTAGCATATACCTATAACAGTGTTTAAAATGTGTTTTTCATACTTAATATGAAGTATTGGAGTGAACAATACAAAAAAGTAAAAACCACAGAAATATGGAAGCTATTAAGATATTAAGCATATCTTATAATGCAAAGATTCTTCCTCTTAAGGGAAGAAGTGGATGTTTTTACAAATACAACATCACTGCCTTAAGGGATGTTGGAGACTTCCCGGGCGACCAGATGCACTGCCATGGAAGCCAGGTCCTTCTGTGATCAGGAGACTACGGCTTCCTAAATGCACAGCTCAGTTCAAAAGATGCCAGTACTTACCCATGAAGAAATGGCTTTCCATGTGTCAACCACACTTTTAGGTGCCCCACTCTTGCCCATTCTTGTCCCAGGTCAGAAATCAAATTAAACTGACTGATGAACAAATAGTTAAATTTCACAGTCCAGCCCTGTGGACTATCTGCTCATCCTAAAAGAAGTATCCATCCTATGCATGCCTGGCTATTGGCTACTTTGTATCTTCAGAAGCTGACTCATTCCAAGCTCTGCCCATGTAGCTTATCACTAGCTTGCCCAGAGACAAAACTGCACTTTGAATTCAGATGCGAGTGCCCTCGGACTGGAAAAGCTCAAGAAAGGCACTGGTGCGCTGATGCAAAAGGCAGGGCCATGAGGGAGACAGTAATAGGCACTGTGGGTGGTTCTCCTCTGGAGATACCATGTTGGAGATCAAATGAACAAAAAACAAACAAAAGTCTGCAGCGTCTCCATGCAAAGTATTGTTCTTAGTTGTTTATTTTATTATCAGCTCGGTCACATTCATATTGACCTTTTAAGTTTTTGTAGAGGCATCAATACAAAATAGTATGACTTAGCTCCCCATTCCATATAAACTGATCACATTCTTATGTGTATTAATTTTGAAACCACTTAAGTGTTTTGTCTAATGAGCTTCACTTTGCGGGTGGGGGTGGGGGGGGGGACGACAAAAGAGTGGCCTGATGATTGCATGCTGCCAAAATGAAAATGAACAAGACACCTTTTTGATCGAACATTGCCACATTGGTGGCGGTGCCAGCAATGCGGACAGACAGCTTTGGCTTTTCCTATCTTACATGCTATTCTGTGAATCCACTTCGCCTCCCCCCCTCTCCCCCCCACCCCCCCTCCCCCGAGGATAGCATTCTAAAGATGAGTGATGCTACCTCTGAGACATTTTAAAATATGCAGTCTTTAGAGAGATAATCATGGAATGTTTACCCCAAAGTTAAAAGGAGGAAATAACCCCAATGTTCCATCAAGTCCATCCAAAATTTCCTGCCTCCCTTAGTTGTCACAGTACCGGAGCAAAGTTTCACATTTGTGACATAAAAAATCAAACAATTCCTATGTTACCACCACATCTGAAGAGATGGTAGCTCTTTGAATACCACAATGTTTCATAAGGTCCAACCCATCTGCCACGGCAGAGCAATGAATCAGGAATCTGAAATTATGTCTGCACTCATTACCCAACATTCTTACCGCCTATATTAAAAATAGTAGACACGCAGGAAGTCCCCAGTTACCGTCTCCTTCAAGTTTTAAGGAACTCAAATTACTGAGTCTTCTTTCTAAGAACCGGTGAAGCTACGTAAGGAACACCTAACCAGCTATTCAGAGAGAATTCTCCCACCCGAACCAATTGATTCTCTTTGATAAGATTGAAGGACCCAGTTCACAGGATTATCTTGGTAGCCTGCTTTACCTTTCCTTTGCCCTCCGCTCTGCAGTCTGTGCAGCCTCACGGGGCTCGGTCTTTTCTCATGCTTCTTTCAGTGCAGAGTGAGGTTCCCACTCCTTCACTAAGCAGCATGAAAAAACGGACTGCAAAGAACTCTCTAGTGCAGCATGCTCTAACAGGGCGGCCGCTACAGTTCTCAAGGTAACCACACTCAACTGGGACCTGTGACCAGCAGTCACTGGGAGATTGGCAATTTGTAAATCTAATCTCTCTCTCTCTCTCTCTCTCTCTCTCTCTCTCTCTCTCTCTCTCTCTCTCTCACACACACACACACACACATACACACACACACACACACTCACACACTTACTCGTCTAGGTCTGTATTGAATCATCACCAGCAAAAAGAAATCACTATGTAGTGAGATAAGTAAGTCACAAGAAACCTAAAGGCATCCCTCAGAGCCGTGTAAGTTCCCGTAAATATGCCGGACCCAAAGTACCATTAAATAAGCATTCACCAAGAGGACTAGTTACTGTATCATTCTGATGACATAAATCACACCCTGAGAGGATAAACTGACGCAGATAGCATGATGGTCCAAGGCAATGCTTTTAAAATTACATTGAAACCAAATCATGATAGCACACACAAGCCCAGGCAGCAAGAGACGGTCTTTTCCCAATCTTTTGTAATGAAAACAAAGTGTTATCTCTTTTTTTTAACAAAGGGCATCTACATTTTTATTCTCTAGAAATATAAAAACAACCTGTCAGTCAAAGCGGTTAAAAAGCAAAAGAAGATGAGGACAAAGGAAACTGTGACTCAGACGTAAACAGATACGTACCTTGAAGGGCTACATAACCCCCCGAGGGCCGGGTCTTTCATGGGCAGCCCCACGTTAAGATCACTCTGCCGTTTGAAGGAAGTATAACCAGAGCCCGAAGAGCCTTCCAAATGACTGTCTTTCGTGAAAATGAATTAGCTAAAATGCTACTCAGACACCCAAGCCCTATGGTAACATAGTCCTGGAGAAGAAAGCAGATGGTCTGTCTACTTGTCCTGAAGTGTGTATCAAAGGCTTTCTGACTTTTACAGAATTAAAAAAAAAAAATAACAGAAAAAAACAAAAACAAAAACAAAAACGAATGCCTTCCTGTCATCTGGACTTCACTCCTTACTTAAAGCAGTGGCTGTACATTTGATCTCCAAGGCAGATGAGAAAGGGGTGGGAACAGTTTGGATTCATTCTGCATTGGAGAAAATTTCGAAAAAAAAAAAAAGATTCCTTTCAGTTTTTAGGGACTGTCATTCTTGCTTGCAGAAGCTGCATGGTTTAAGAAGTCAGACAGTAAAATGATGGTCTCCATCTGTAAGCCATCCTTAGGGAGACCATTTCCAGCAGCCTTTGCCTTATGCCTCCCATTCCACCACCCATAACTTTTTGCTTTTCCTTTTAAACTTACTCTCTGGTAACATTCTGTGTCTATAGAAGGGTGATCAAGTTTTGAACTTAACACATCCCTGACATAAATACCAAGCCACACAATTTCTCCTCCCAATAAACTTTTCAAAATACTTGCCCGCTTCAAATCCAGTCCCATTACCATATTTATCACTTGAGACATCTAACATTAAATCAGAGCCTGCCATGAAAATGACTTCAAGATTTTAAAAATAAAACAGAAATATTATTACTCCTTCCTCCTTCCTCCAACCTCCTGAGACCCAGGACCTCTGTGGTGATAGAAGACAGTGACAACTTTCCATTGTCTCTACAATCTTTTTCAACTGAATTAAGAGAATTTCCAAACTTGGCACCACAAAACCCCCCAATAAAATTACTGAGAACTTCTGTTACAGAAAGCAAGTTCCCTTTCAATTCCCTTCCCAGATTTCAGTTTCTGCCAGATTTGGGTTAAGGGAAGTCCACCAATGCCTTTAGCTGCGGCAAGACATAGAAACAAGATAACAAACAACACAGAGAGACGAACAGGTCAAAGGGAAAGCTCAGATAGATGGTAGAAAGAAAAGGGGAGGGGGCAGTAAAGGCAGAAAGCCCAACAGTGAGACACAAAAGGCATGAGATGTTCATGTCCCGAGACTTGGCTCATTACCTGAAGGAACAGTGGAGTTACCCAGCGTCCCGATGCCTTGAGTGACTGGATTTCGTTTGGGGTTTTTGTGAAAAATTATTGTTTCTCAGTGAATGCTTTGGTTGGGTCAATTTGGTTTGTCGCTTGCCTTTGTTGTTTGGTCGATTTATTTAACTGCTAGCCAAAGGAGCCCTCAGTTAGCTTGGAGGCAGGGGTCTTCTCACTGCCCAGCACTGCTCTGGTGGGGATGGCGTGGCTGTAGCTGTCAGACTGTTGCTGCTCGATGCTTGGAGGTCGTCACTGCTAGAGAGCTTGTATGCCACCCCAAGCTGCTGAGCTCCAGTCTGTCAGTCTGTCTGTCTGCTCCAGGAAAAGATGGGGGTGGGGGGGGGGAGGACTGTCCTGGCTTTGGTCCGCTCCTCAATCTGGAGTAGCTACTGTCTCCTGTCGCTCTGCTGTCCGCCCCTCCGCGTCCTGCGTTCCCACCAGCAATGCGGGATCAGGCTCCTGTCATCGGAGCCCGCAGAGTCTCTGCTACTTTGCGCTCCGGCCACTTCCCGGGTCGGGTGGGAGGAGGTGACTGCAGGGAGCGAGTGCGCGGGGCTGGCTGTCCCTGTCCCTACCTCTCTCCCTCTCTCTGCCCACTGAGTTCTCTCTCTCTCTCTCTCTCTCTCTCTCTCTCTCTCTCTCTCTCTCTCTCTCTCTCTCTCTCTCTCTCTCTCTCTCTCCTCTCCTCTCCTCTCCTCTCCTCTCCTCCTCGCCCTCTCTTTCTCTTTCTCTCGCTGGATCTCTCTCTGGCTGAGTGAACGCGTCCACCTGCCGGTCACTCTCGCAGTCCCACCGGAGTCAACAGCCTCTATGAGTCCCCCTGACCGCCCCGCCCGACCATGCCCTCCCACGCTGCTGGCGCGGCTCCCAGGCGGCGCCCAGCTCCTCCCTCCAGCCCAGGACTTGTCCCGCCGGGCACCAAAAGCACTGCACATGGCCCCTCAATGGCTCTAGCCCTAGACTCGTGTTCCCGACCCCTTCGCGAAGGTAGGTGGCCCTACGGGGACGCCTGGAGATGCCTGGCCGCTGTGCCGAGGTTTGAGCGCAACCGGCGCCAGGCGCTGCTATCCCCACTGCTCTTGCCACCCCTGGGCTGGAGACAAAGCGCATGAGCCACGCGCGCGGCAGCGCGAGCATCATTAATCAGAGAGGAAACTGGCGCGCTGCCCTGGCCCCGCCACCCTGTCTCTCCCTCCCAGCCATCGGGCGCGCCCCAGCGCCCAGCCCTTGCCTACCTCGCTGGGGTACCACCTCCAGTCCTAAGGGATTCTTGGCCAGAGCTTCTGGAGCTCTTGTACCCCGCGCTCACTCTCCTGGCCAAGAGCAGAGAGCAGAGAACAGCCCAGGGCAGCAGCACCTCACCCAACCCGCGAAATGATTTTCAGCTTGAGCTTAGATGCCCAGGCTCTGGAGCTGAGAGAGACCACAAGTCCAGCTGCTCAGCGAGGCTAGTCCTCTGGATGCAAGACCGCCCAGATCACTGCTGCCCGCCCCGCTGGGCGCTGGTGCACTGACTGAGAGAAACCTAGCACTGCAGAGCTCAGAGGGGTAGGGCTGGGGCAGGAAGAAGAGTTGACACCTGAAGAAATAAAAGCGCTGATTTACCCATTTGTTTTGGAGACGCGTACTATTTTTATTATCTGCAATTCATTTTTTTTTCATTGTCTAACGGCACACTACCAAAAGGAGGAAAGTATAGTGAAGAGAGAGAATAAATTTCCGGAATACCGCCCATGCCCAAGCGACTATATATCCTATTTCCCTGACAGTATAGGTCACCAGCCAAGTTAGTCCATTCTGGCTTCCTACCCCCAGCTGAGAACAAGGCTTCGATTCTGGGCTTCTTGGCTGGGTTGTTATTAATGGGTAACAAAATTATAGTTGTGCACTGCTGTGTGGAATTGCCAAAGCGCATTTTGACAATATCCAACACCCGAGCTTGTGAAATGCAGACAGTGAATTAACCATGGATCTGCTGCAGTACCTCAATACACTGAGGAAAGAAACCTAACTCTTACTGGCGGTGATTAGTAACCCCACGAACAGACAACAAATATATAACTACCACAAACCATGCCACAAAATATCCCCAATTTTTAACTTCTATTTAGTGACACCGACCTTTAATGGTAGACTTGAAAACAACACCCCCCCAAACAAAACAGGCTTACATATGGCTTCTGTGGTGTTTAGAAGAGTGATTTGCGTATAGATTATAGATCTTTAAGTGTGTGTGTGTGTGTGTGTGTGTGTGTGTTCGCGCACGTGCCATAGAGTAGAAGGCTGGGCTTGCCCTTGATTAATTAATTATTCTCCCCCTGGGTTTCCACTTCTATTGGCAGGGTGAATACACAGCATAAAGTTTCAGGCAAAAGGATCCTAAAGCCTCCCAAAATATATTAGTAAGTGTTTCCAACCCTTTGGAATGTAACAGAAAACAATTAAAATGTTTCTAATCACATCCCTGTTCTTCAAACTAAATGCCATCCTAAGAATAAAGCACTAAGTTTCTTCTCCTGCCATCATTCTTTAGGTTGTGTGTGTGGTCAGTGTAGGTTTCTCTTCTAGACACGCCCCACACCCTGCCCCGCCCTTGACATATATACACACACATTCCCACTCACCCCCAAAACAGAATCCAATTCTATCAACAGAGTGGGAATGACAGCCTTTCAAAAGCAGAAGGGGATTCTGGGACAATTTTTAGCTGAAACAAAACAACTCTAGCACTTACTCTGACAAAAAAAAAGTTTCTAAATCTTAACAATATATGGACAAACTGCATGATGAGGTTTAGCGTACCATCTCTTGTGGACTTTTAAGCTCTGTTTGAAAATAAGAAGCACACTTGGAATTAAAACATTAATACTGGATTTCATTTTCCATCTTTTCTAACATTTTTGCCAACAGATCAGTGGCCAGAGAAGGCTCAAGTTTATTTGAGGCCATGTGTTAATTGATATTCAACTATCCAGTTTTTAAAAATTTGTGTCTGTGCGTGGGACTGGAACACCCTCTTGGGGGTTTGTTAGACAGGTAGTGAGCAGTGCTAGTATTGCAGGCATTCAGGTGTGCACATTTCCTTAAATGGCCTGAAATGGCTCCTAACAGCTCAGGCCTTTGGCCTGACATATTAAGAGATCTTGAATTCTCTAGAACAATATTTTCCATTTTGGCCCTCTGGGTGAGAAGGTCATGGTGGCAGTAATATCCTCACTTTAAAGATGGCGTGGGGGAACAGGGGGTGCTGTTACTCCTGGTCTCAGGGCCCTTGAGTGTTTGCTGGCATCCTGTTTGAAATGGAGGTGCATGCCTGTAACCAGGTAACCCTAGCTCAGGGAGTTGAGCTCACCTACACACTGGCAAACATCTAAGACTGTTGACAAGCTCCTTTAAACACGTATTCCCGGAAGACGCTAAATTAGTGCCCTTTAATGAAGCTCTCAAATTGGATTTTCAAACTAAGGCGAATTGCCAAAATAACCCGGCTACCTTCATGAGCACCTTTTCAGCTGAAGCAAGAAGTAGGATTTCCGTGCTGCTGAACTGGCAACACTTCTCAACAATTAGGCTGTAAGGAACTCCACTAAGGGCAGACACCCCCTCCACCATAAAGGCCCACATACTCCCCAGAGAGGCTGCTCATCTGCCCTGTATCCAGCAAAACTGGCTAGGGTCTATTAAATATCAGGCTTGGGTTTGGGTTTCAAGCTTTAGAAATATACACGGGAGAAAGGCAAGGAGACGGATGGGGTGAGTGTGAGAGGATGGCACGAGTAACATTTCAGCAAGAAAAGCCGAGAGTTCCATTCTTATTTTGCACTAAGCCAAAATAACTCAAAAACACATTTCAGAACATCAACAGAGAATGTTACATCATGTATGAATCTGAGCATGAAGAAATGTCACGATCAAAAACAAAGAGGACTTGGGAGACTAGAAACCAAATGTTCGGATGGCACCGATCCCTTGGTGTCAGCTCTGTCTCCTCTGCAGTGGGCTCTGTGCAATGTCAGAAAATTACCCCTGTGAGCAGGCAGACCACAAATGACCCCCTGGCCTGTACTCTCGTGAAGTGATGATGCTCTGTTGCCAAAGCAGCTCAAGGTTTCTCTTTTTAAAAAATGAATGTGTTTGGGGCTTTCCTGGAGCGTCCTCTGCGTCAAGGGAGGGGCAGTGGAAAAGCATAGAAGGAGGCTGCTAAAGGAAAACCTGTCACAGAGAGATCTGAGAAACAATAGACCAGGAATAAGTTACATGTTTCTTTTCAGCATCCTTTGGCCAGATGCATTGACACCCAGAGCATCCTAGTTTTCTCCTCCTCCTCCTCCTCCTCCTCCTCCTCCTCCTTCTTCTTCCTTCCATGCTGGGAAGTAGAACACTGTGTTTGTTCATCTTCACCCTGAGAAGCCCCAGGCTTTTATGGGGTTCTGGCATGGGGGGTGGGGTAGGGAGAGGCAGGAAGACTGTACAGAGAAGGGGTGGGGCACCCTTACCTTCTATTATTCTGGGACCACTTCTGCTAGAAATATAGTCCCCCAGGGAACCCACTAAAGGCATTATTGTTTTCTATTTTTGCTTGTGTATGTGGTGTATGTAGGTATGCAGTTTCACACGTGTGTGGGCACACATGTACCTGCAGTTTGCAGGCATGGGTGTGTACATATGTATGGAGGCCAGAGATTGATATTGGTGGCTTCCTCCCTCTGTCTTGTCTCCACTTTTATTTATTAAAGTGGGGCCTCTTGCTGGAACCGGAGCTCACCAATACAGCTAGGCTAACCGGCCAGCTTGCCCAGGGCATCTGGGCCTTCAAGCCTGTCAGGTGTTCTGGTGCATTCTGAACTCTGGTCCTCAAACTTCCACAGCAAAGGCTTCTACCACCAGGAACCTTTTCCCCAGACAAAGATGCTGTTGATACAAAACAAAACAAAACAAAACAAACAAAACAAAACCCTCCTTGGCCTAAAAATGAAAATAACAAAAAAGCGGAAACATCAGGAGAATCTGAGAGAAAAGAGAGGTCAATGTGGTACCCACAAAGGCCCAGGAAGGACACAGAAGAGATCCTAACTTGTGACGAGCTAGGTCTGTGACCCATCTCTCTCAGAGCCTTTCCTGAGGTCACAGATCCCCAGGATGGACATCAGTTCCCTCCTCACACAGAGGCAGATGAGTGTCACCAAGTTATTTAGAACTGGAGATCATATATTTGGCTTCTTGATCACAAGAAAAGGCTATCAATAAGGTGTTAGGAAAAATAGCTTCAACCCACCTGTAATGTGAGACAGGACTTTAGAATTTGAAAACTATTCCCCAAACCTGAAAGTGAGTAGTGTGTGCATGCGTGCGTGTGTGCATGCGTGCCTGTGTGTGTGTGTGTGTGTGTATACACATGAGCGTGTATATCTGTCCACTTGATACTTAAAAAAAATACCTAAGTCTTACTGAAAACATAGCTGTTGTCTCATACCCCAAATCTCCAAGACAGCACTGCAGAGCTCTCTGAGTAAATGTACAGTTTGTTCTCCAAAGCCACTCACTCTTAAAGGACATTTTTTTCTATCTTTTCAAAATAAAATTTACATTTATGCAATGTATAGAGGCATTTGGGGGGAAAAGAAGAGGATATCAAAATCAAAGGGAAAAGAGTAAAAAAAAAAAAAAAAAAAATCCCAGAATATAACCACCCAAACTGCCACAGCTTTTTTGCTTAGCCAATTTCTATACATATGTATCTATAAATCCATGGATCTGCTTTGCACATATGGATTATCGAATACGTGTTATTTTATAATCCAGTCCTCTGTTCCCTGCTCTCCTTTCTACTTTAGAATGAATCACTAGAGTTCTTTGCATGGCTTTGACTATATTAATATGTTAATGGCAGTACAGTAATTCATTACATTCTTGAATATACTTATGCTATAAGTATATAGCGCGCAAGCTCCAACTTGGGAGAAGTTCTCTCTAAAGCAAACAAATCTGCCCTGCCTTCCCCCACCAAGGTCTACTGTAGCCCAGGCTCACCTCAAACTCATCATGCAGCTGAGGATAGCCCTGGATGGAGCCTTTTGCTTCCAAATCCAATGTACTTGGACTACAGGTTTATGTTGTCTGTGTGTGTGTGTGTGTGTGTGTGTGTGTGCGCGCGCGCGTGTGTATGTTTTGTTTTGTTTTGTTTTGGAGACAGGGTTTCCCCGTGTAGCCTTGGCTATCCTAGTCTTGCTTTGTAGACCAGGCTGGCCTCGAACTCACAGGCCTGCCTCTGCCTCCCGAGTGCTGAGATTAAAGGTGAGCGCCACCACTCCTGGCTGGACTACATGTTTATGCCAGCATGCTGAGTGTGTACAGCGCTGCTAATCAGACCCAGAGGGTGCTCTGTGCTAGGCAAGCACTCTACCAACAGAGCTCCCTCACCAAAGGAAAATCTTAAAACTTGAGCTCTCCATCCAAAAAAGATCTATATTTTATGTTTGGTACAATCTTAGATTAAAGTTACATACTAGTTTCTGAGTATCATTTTTTTATTATTAATATTTATTATCGAGTAGTTGTTTTTTTTTGTCATTGGTATTGATTATATAGAATTAGATGAAAGCATCCCACAAGAATATTTAAATACATTTTCTGAATGAATGAGATTTAAAAAATAGTTTTTATTATCGTGAGTGTGTGTGTGTGTGTGTGTGTGTGTGTGTGTGTGTGTGTGTGTGTTAAGAGAACAGCATATGGGGGTCAGTTCCCTCCTCCCACCACATGGGGCCCTGAGATTGAACTCAGATCCTTAGGCTTGGCAGCAAATACCTTTACCTGCTGAGCCATCTTGCTGGCCCAAATTGTTTCCAATTAAGACAAAATCGTTTTCATGTAGTAAAGAAAAGAAATGATCTGGGTTTACTAACGGTCTTTTTTCCCTCTTTGGTGAACACTTTTACATCAAGTGGAACACTTTCTGACCAGGAAGTTAGGGTTTGGTGGACTGGAGATCTGCCTGCCCTCTTCTTTCCCAGGAATAAAACAGATCCCTAGGAACCCCTCAAAGCTGCCGAAAGTTGTCATCTGCCGCTACTTCTGACTGTAGCCACACAGAAAAAGGCACGGGTTCTGGTAATACCTCAGCTCCTAGGGATACATTAGAAAGAAGGAAGGCTCTGTGGGAAAGGAGAGCATCCCAGGCGAGTCTGCAGCTGGGTTTTCTTTGCTTTGTGGACTTGCGACTCAGGCTCACTGCTCTCCTTCTTCCCAGTATTTATCCCACCATCCCCTGCCTTCTTGCAGCCTGATGAGGTCACAACAAATGGACCAATCAGCTACCACGGGAATGGTGCTTATCACAAAGTGACAAATGACACTTCCCTGTGATATTCTAGGTTCTTCTTTACCCTCCCTAGTGACACATGAGGTTGGACATTCAGAGCATGTAGACATGGGATTATGAGATCTCCATGAACTTGGTAAACCTCTCAGCGTCTCTAAGGAACCGGCTTTGATGACGACCCAATCAGATACATAAGTTAAGCAGAAAGTAATACTGTGGTGTAAGCCATTGAGACATGGTGTTTGCTTCAGTGTCCACCTAGATTGCCAGGATTTACAGACTACTGGTCCCACAGCATGAGGCAGACACTGTAGTAAACAGAGCCTGGTTTAGGATTCCCAAGGCCAGACTATTACTATAGAATATGTCTCCAAATTAATGCAAGACTCAAGCAACTCATTTGTATCTGTGAGCCTCCATTATGTGTACTTTTTATTATTACTTTTTTTTTTGCATTTCTAAAATGCAGGGAAGAAACTGTTTTCATCAAATCCATCCCATTCCTCTCTATGGACACTGGACGGTAGGGCTTGGTCCCCATCCAGAAGGAGCTCATTCTGAGAGTAGGTCACCTAGCAATGTAATCACACTCTTGTCTTTGGCTGAGTTCTAGAACTATCCTAGAAATCTTCAGAAAATATATTAAAGGTGTTTACGTTAGAACTGAGTTGAAGATAGAGAGTGACTGCAGAGAGCCAGTGGCATTTGTGACTGTCTTTCTAAATGTAAAAATCTGAATTTTCTCCCGTCTTCACCTGTAGTGAGAGCTTCAGTGCCCCTCCCTACCCATCCCTGTTACTTCTGTCCATAACGTCCTTCATTGCCAGATTTAGTTGTTTAACCTCCAACTTATTTTTACTAAGGTTAGCACAGGTGTTAGATAAAATGCTATTTACTATTTCATTAACTCCTACGTTTTTATTTTTTTCACTTGAACATCTTAGGGGCTGTTCAGCTATTGTTGTGGCCTCTTAAGGAGTAAACTTAGCTCATTAAATTCAAATGCTTTTCCCTGTTAGCTATGCTTAAAAATATAACCCTGACTCACCTTAGCATCCGTTTGCTGCAAACCAAAGCTTTATTATCATTTTGTCCTGCACCATAATTTGCCATTATAAATCCCTTTCACCCCACGAGAATTTAGAAAATATTTTTACCATTTACATTTAACTTATAATGTGACCTTGGCTTTTTTTTTTTTTTTTTTTGGTAAAGGACACCTCACCTTTTATTACAGAGACTTAATTTTGCTTAATCTCAATGGTTTTCATTAGTTGAGTTATCCTCTGGCCTCTATGATGCAATCTCTTTTAGTAGTTCGTGTGTTTCTGAAACAACATCTGTCCCTTAGTACAATGCTCTGTGTAAACCTGTTAGCTCAGCAAGGTAACAGTAAACCACTGGCGCTAATGTTTAAGGAAGCTCAGGTGTCCCATCAGTACAGAGTGTGGCTCTCCCTGTCACTGAGTGACCAGCACCAATGTGGCCATTATCCCTGGAAGCATGCTAACCTTTCCCATACAAATATTGTGGGTTTTAGTGCCTTTCACTATCAACATGTTTTATGAGATGTTAAATTATGTGTTTTTTCTGCTATATTTTTTTATAATTACTAACTATGCATTTTTATCTACTCATGTTTTTCTTTTACCCTCATCTTGTCTGTCATTAATGCATAAGGAGACGTTTCCTTTTGACCAGTGTTGACATACACAGCACTCACGTCACGCCTTCCGTATTGTCACGAGGATATGCTCTGTCTGACGGTCATGTTTCATTTAGACGTAGGCAAGCATTGGTCTTTTAAAACTACAACCTGGGATGCGTTGGACAGACCTGTCTTCATTTACACCACCAGACAGGTCATGTGCTCTGTAACGTTCAAAGTGAAAAATCTCTTCCCGATTTAATTTTGAAAAAATTTCCCCTTGACTATTGCTTCTTAATTTTCTTTCCTGAGGCTTATATTAGAGATAAACTTGTCTTGTTTCTCTGCATGCACTTCTTTATGGCCGCCTTGTGTCTTACTTTGATCGTTTTTTTTTTTTCTCTTTTCCTTTCAATCTGTGCTCTTAATCATCTGTTAGTTTTTTAACTATAATTTCATTTTTACACATTTTAGAAGTTCTGCTTTCGGATACCTCCTTTGCGCATTTCCCAACCTTTTGGTCCACATTCCTCAATTAGCATGGCCTATTAGTGCCCTTCCGTGGGGGCTCCCCGGTGTCAGAGGACCAGGCCGGAGGAGCACCCCATCTGCCAACTTGCCATCTTTCTCTTTCCTCCATGTAAATAGAACGCGAGTAGACTCAATCGCCTTAACCTTAAAAAGCTGAGCTGGAGAGGCTGGAGAGATGGCTTGGTGGCAGTTGGGAACACTTGTTGCTTTTCCACAGGAATCAACTTGGGTTGCCGTCACAGGTCAGGCAGCTCACAACCAGCCGTAGCTGCAGCCCAAGGGGATCCAACACATCTGGCTGCTGTGGGCACCTGCACTCTTGCCGTCAGATCACACGCCAACATACAGACCTGCGCACAAGTGAAAATAATAAAAACAAAGCTTTAAAGCAACCTGTCCTTGATAGGCTTTTAAAAAAATAATGGAAGGAGTCCGTTTCAGTCCAGTATTTTTCATACATTTGAAAGATTAAAAACTAAGTTTTTACTTTTATGTATCTCAGAAAAACTAGTTTTCATTTGCATATTCATGTTATTAGAATATAGCTGGGTTTTTTTTGTTGTTGTTGTTGCAAACATAACAAACAACTGAGATGACATCCTCTGTACTTTTAAATATCTCTCCTCATATTGTCTGCCTTGGTTTCTTTTGCATTCGTGGGAGAAAATGCCCCAACAGAAGCAACTGAAAGGAAATTGGGTTTATTTTGGCTTGTAATTCCAGAGGAATCTAGTCCACCGTCGCAAGAAACGGCAGGAAAGGCACGGCAGCAGGTCGGGAGGCTGGTGAGGACGGCCTTGCTCAGTGTTGCGGGTAGGATGGGCGCAGGCTGGACCGCAGTCCGCTGCCGCCACTGACCTACTTCTTCCCCAAAGCCCGCCTCCTACGGGTTCCGCAACTCCTCCAAACAGCCACCCTAGCTGAGAACCAAGGCGTCCAAGATGGGCGCCTGCGGCCAGGCATTTCACACTGAAACCACAGCAGGGCCACTGTCTGGAGTCCGTGAGCGCTCCATCTTCTTGTGGCTCCTGGAGCTGTGACTCTCCTCTTGAATCTGCATGGGACTCTTTTCCGCTACGTTAGCAGGACTTGGATGATTTCCTCAGTCTAATTTTCTTTTCAATCTATAGTTCCTTTCTCATAATTACTAAGCCTCCAAGGATGCTCTTTCTAATTTCTTTGTGAATTTGCCATTTCTATTAACTCGACCAGAAAAGATGCACCAGTGTGAACTGAGAAGCCGTAGAAAAATGAACTAAATAATTATTCTAAAGGTTTTGTTAAATTAATATCTTATTCTTTTTTAAATGTAATAACCCATCAACTCCAATTTGTGCTAATCATATATTTTTGAGGGGTGTGGGGTATCCATTGGAACATAGCTGATCTACTCGAGCCACCCCCAAAGAAACTGACTCCCTCTGCCTCGGAGGCCATCAACTGTCCATAGCGTCTCTTGGCTGACAAGCTAGAACATACAGCACCTTTCATAGATTGTCCTTAGAAAACAGTATTGCATTGCTGATTTACAGCAATGAGACAAAAATTTTATATAAACCAAACATTTTCACACATATACATTCTTACATATATAATTACCTGTGTATATATTATAGTATATTTTGTCGTACAGTATATTAAAAAGTATATTACAGCATGTAGTATATATAATGTATAGGAAGACTTTTCAGTGGGTTTGCATGATAACTTCAAAGACATATTCAAGTTCCTTAACGTATTCTCAGTTGTGCTAATGTGCTTCCTAAAAAATTCATTGACCTGTGTGCAAGATATATACATAGTATATTGTTCACACAGTGTGTGTGTGTGTGTGTGTGTGTGTGTGTGTGTGTATATATATAATTTTATGATTAGGTTTGAAGTTTTTAGATTTATGTATTTATTTATTTATTATCAGCATGAGTGTCTTGACTTCACGGATAGACACATACCACGTGCATGTCTGGTGTCTGCAGCGGTAAGAACAGGGAATTGGATCCCCTGGAGCTGGAGTCACAGGTGGTTGTGAGCTGCTATGGGGTGCTAGGAACTGAACCCATGCCCTCCGCAAGAGCAGCACATGCTCTTAACCACTGAGCCATCTCTGGTTTCAATTTATGTATTATGTCTTAATATATACCTATTGTATATGTAATGACTGTACGTACACATTCACATGTATACATGTACCTGAAACCTCTGGTTGCTTTTATGATATCTGGAGAGTTTATTTTGTCTAGGAATTTAGTAGCGTTGCAAACTTTCATGCCTTATATCACACGTTTTAAATTATTTTAGTTTCTGAGATTATAATTGCATTATTCACCCTTCCCTTTCCTCCCTCCAAACCATACCACGCGCCCCTCTTTGCCTTCCTTCAAATTTGTGGACTTTAAAAAAATTAATTGCTGTCACACTTGTGTGCATTTGCTTGTGCGTATGAGTGTGTGAGTGTGTGTGTGTGTGTGTGTGCATGTGCATGTATGCCCAAATACATAAACACAACCTGCGCAGTCTGTAGTACACTACTTCTATGTATGTTTTCTGGGCTGAGCGTTTGGTACCAGACAGCCAGTTGGTTTGCTCTGCTCTGGGAAAAGCAGTTTCTCCTGCTGTCAGTGGGCTCAGAGGACTAGAAGAGCCTCGTACATCCTTGAGTCTCTTCAGGAGCACACATGTCCTCTTCAGCCTCAGAACAGCTATAACGTAAAAACTTAGATGTTTTCAGTTTATTTTGCCGTTTTCCCGCATCTATTTCTTTTTTTCATATTCCTTATCTTTTCATTTGTTTAAATATTTATTTCACTTCTCTCATTTAGTTTAATTATGATCACTGCTCTAAAGTTGTTTGTTACTAATTCCAAAGTCAGAACTACCTGGGCATCAGCCTACACGCCATCCTATAATTACTGTTTGAGAGTTAGTAACATGTTGCCTTAAATGACAGACTGGGTGAATGGCATCTTGTCCTTATCCTGTTGTGGCCCCGTGGTTGGGGTGGATCTTTTGTTTTGTTTTAGAAGAGACTTGACACGATTGGCCTCAAGTTGCCCACACAATATTTAAATCAGCGACTGCAAATTCAAAGCACTTATCTTCCTCTTCTACAGGAAGGTCTGCACTCCGAGCGGTCCACACCGGATCAGGGGCCCCTGAGGTCTTTGATGAACGAGATGGACAGATTGGTGGCTCCTCGCCACGGATCCTGTGAGTACGCCTGTGTGATGCAGAATAGAGGCTTAGCTGTCCCCCAGAGCGGACTTCCGATTGCTGGCCAACTGTAAGCCATGGAGATGTTTAACCTTGCGTCTGATGCTCCTTTGATCCTATTCCCTTCCAACATCTATTGGCTTTTATTCCCCAAAATTCACTATTAGCCTTGCAGAGAGGTTTTGGTTTGTTGGGGGGGGGGGGCGGAGGGGCTGCTTTAGCCACACTAGAAAGACGACTCAAGGGAACCTTGGATTCCAAAGAGAAAGAAAGGCAGACTGGATGCCTTAACAAGAATGTGCACACCTAGGACTTTGATTCTGGAGATGAGGAGGTGACACCCCAGGTTCTCCTAATACTCCCCTGTCTCATCACTGTGCCTGTGCGTAAGGGAGCCTGGATAGACACATGATTCCCTTTCCCCTTGTCCTAATAAAGATGAAGAGAGAGAAAAAAAAAAAAGACAGACAATTGTTATCTCACCCACCACCTCCTCTTTGCTTTCTCAATTTGTCTCCTTCATTATGTTGCTCCTGAAACTCGATCAAGAAACTTTCTCTGAAATGTGGGCTTGAATTGACTTACCCCATTAAGTTTGATGAGGAGAGAAGAGAAGCATCCAGGTAGCTAACTGGCAAATTTTACAGTAGAAGTACTTTAAAAATATCACACTAAATGTTTGTTAACCGAGAAAGCTCTTTCCAGGACTTTTGACAAAAAAAATTAAATAAATAAATAAATTAACATCTTCCTGTTGGTTCTAGTTCCTAATTCAATGTAGATTGAAATCTAACGTGGTCTTTCTGCTCAATTTGCTAGACACACTGCTTAGGTACCATCATTTTCCAATTGCTTTTTAAAATAAATTAAATTTGATGTATTCTTTTCTTGGTCATTGCCACTCAAATTTCTTACAATCCAATAGACTTAATTGAACAGAAAGAATAGAGGGGAGTTTGGAGCGATGGCTCAGCAGTTAAGAGCACCTGGCTGCTTTGCTCTGGGCAGAAGATCCAGGTTTGCTTCCCAGCGGCCCCTGCTGGCTTACAGCTGCCAGTAATGCCAGTTCCCGGGGATCTAATGCCCCCTTCTGGCCGCCATGGGCGCTGCACACACAGTGTAAATACTCATATACATAAACTAAAAGTGGATTTTTAGAAATTGGTGTATGTCTCATCCTATTCATAGCTGGCATGTCATGCAAGACCGCTTCATAGGATTTTGTCTCATTTATCACGGATGACGGGTCCTTCACCTAAGCAGAGGGGTGGTTCAATAAAATAAAGTGAGAGACACAGGCGACCAATGAACAGCAGGTATTTGGCATCACTATCATTAGGGACATAAGTGGAAGAACACAAACAATAGAGCATTCTGTAAATCTATGTCTTATCCTGTATGTGAGCTGTGGTCAAAGAAAGGCAAATCATGATTAGAAAATGCAATGAGGATGGGTACCTTGTACAGAACCAGTAGATGTCTAAGGAGAAGAAGAGACGTGCTCAAGAAAAAAAAAAAAGCATATCCTTGCTAAGTGAATTTTAGATGGAACATTTAGACGGAAGTCATGGCAGAGGGCAGGAAAGAGACCATTCAAAGGTTGAGCATTCAGCTACGTGTGTGTTTGAATCTCAGTGTCAGTGTTAAACCTAGCACAAAAGGAAGATGCCACAGCCATGGCCACCTCAGTTACATTTGCTGCAACCAAAGGTGTCCTTTGCCTGGAGGAATCTCAATGTCCCCTTATCCCAACTTCATCTTCTAAGAATTGGGAAACTCCACCTTTGCCTAGCTCCGAGATGCAGGAGAAATGAGTTGACAAAACTAAAGCCACCTTGGAATGTGGTGTATTGGAAACTCTCGAGATTTCAAAGGAATGGACATATGGGCCATTTAGAAATATGAGGACATGCTTCACATGGTCTGAGTCTCCAACAAGAAATGTTACTAAGGATGTTTGAACTAGGCAGTTGGTTCTGTGGGTAAAATTCTTTAAGCAAAAAGGACTAGAGTTCCACCCCCCAGAAGCTGGCATGGTGACTTGTTGGGGATGCAGAGACAAGCAAGTACCTCAGTCAGTCCGACTAGCCTACTTAGGGACTTCCAGGCCTGTGAAAGATACTGTCTTAATAACAGGGTAAATGGCACCTGAGGCTGGGGATGCAGGGGCAAGCAGGTACCTGGGCCTCATTGGTCAGCCTGTCTAGCCTACATAAGGAGTTCCAGGCATGTACAACACACACACACGCACGCACGCACGCACGCACGCACGCACGCACGCACGCACGCACGCACGCACGGACGCATGCACGCACGCACGCACGGACGCACGCACGCACGGACGCATGCACGCACGCACGCATGCACGCGGCATGCATGTGCACACACCTGCACACAGTCACACACGTGAAGTGTGAAAATCCCCAAAGAATCAAAACAGCTTCAAATTATTGCACCAATAGAGAGAGGTTGGGGGAGATTAGTGGACGCCAGACAGCTGTCCGGCAGAGTCCAATGCTAGAAGATCATGAATTAAAACTGGAAGAGAATGTGAGCTGAGCTGAGGCGCAGCACCCAGTGCAGCTGTCCACAAGCTATTTAAAGGAGGGGGAGGGCGCCCCAGCACGTGACACCTGGTGACATTGAATACAGACCCTGCTGTGGGGTGGCCTGGAGTCTGTGGTTGGGAGCTGTCATAAAAATATCAGGCCCCGATTATTATTATTATTATTATTATTATTATTATTATTATTATTATTATTATTATTATGTCTCATTTTCAATGCTGTTGAAGACTGCTCTGTAAGTATTGTAGGTAGCCCATCTTCAATAACTGCAATGGAAGACCGGAGCCTTGCACACACAGAAGACCTACGCTCTCATGACTTCTCCTGGCTAGGGAAAGGCTGCTCTCCACATTGAACCCAAAAACTCAGAAGCCGTGGCTTTTCTTCCTCATATTTCTGATGTGTGGGTAGATGAGGGAGATTTTGCAGCATGTATATGCAATGAGGAAAACGAAGGTTTGTAATAGAATTCTCTGTTCTCTGAGTGGCCCGCACCCTAGGAGTTGGGGTGGGGGGAGGGGGGCGTCAGGGGATGACTACATCATGATAGAGGAGGCTGGCTGAGTGAGCTTGGCACTCTGATGCAAGAGACCGTAGGGAGCTCTCTTGTCTACTTTCCCCTCTGTGAGAATGTGAGGAGAAGCTGGCAGTCTAGGGGCTGAGGAGAGGGCTCAGGGTTCATGTGTTTACCTTGCGAACACCGGGAACTGAGTTCAGATCCTCTGAAACCATTTAAATGCTAGGATGTACTCACGGTGGCTCAGGTGTAACTCTACATTTAAAAGGCACAGACAGGATGACTCAAGAGCAAGCTGGCTAGCAAAGACCAGTGCTATTTTTGAGCTTTGGGTTTGGCCAGGGGACCCTGCCTGAGTGGATATAGCGGAAGAGCCATCAACGCCAGGTTGCAACATGAATGTGCACACAAATGCATCCTCATCCACACCATATGTTCCCACACACATGCAAACACATACGTACACAAGCAGATAAAGCAAAACAAAATTAAGTTTACACTCTGTCTGTAACCTGGCCTGAGAGACAACCAAAGCTGACCACGTCAGGTCTCTAATCTCAGACTTGCCAACTCCAGGTATCTCAGAAACAAAGTTATGCTGTTTTGAGGCAATCTTGTCTGTGGTATTTTTGTTACAGCATTGTGAAGAATCTAAGACATTAGCATCCTGATGTATAGGATCTTCCATCACATCAACTCAGACACGGCTGTTGTTGGGCTGTTCCTACTTAACACGTTAAAAAAAAAACTAATGTTCTAGACTTTTCTAGTTGCCTTTCTCTTGCAGTCTTTAGTCTTCGAAGGTTCTTGTGTAGCTTATTTCTTTCTGCAACTCCTGCCTCAATCAGTTACTATATAGCCAGAGATGATAGCCTTGAACTTCTGACCTTCCTTCCTCCATCTCCCAGGTGCTGAGATTAGAAGCCGGTGCCACCATGCCAGGCTGTCGTGGTGCTGGGAACCTGACCCTGGCCCTTGGATACGCAAAACAAGCATATCCTGAGCCCCTGATTAAAAGTATTTGCTGAGTAGAAAATAACTTACTAATAGGTGTGACTCTTAATATAACATAGGCATCCACATGTTCATCATCCAGTGAACATCTCTAAAAGCCCTTACAGTCTTATCAGAGGTGTTGAAATCTACTTCTGGTATTCTCTTAGTCTCATCCCAACACTTCTTCACCAACTTTAATCAGTGATTTTGTGTTCCTTTCTTTCTGCCCTCAACTCAATGGTATAAGCCTCTGTGTGTATGTTTCTCAAACCTAAAAGCTATTACCTTACCTCATATTTCTCTTTCAGATTTGTATGAAATGCACATAAACTTATATAGTTTATATCATCTCTTAGATATGTTCTTTTGTAGCCAAAACTCTCATTTCTGTGATGTATCTGCTGCTGAACACAGGAGGAAGAGGTTACACTTCTTACCTGTTATGTAATACTCCATGGTAAATAGTTATTTATTTATTTTCCTGTGGACGACATTGATTTGTTTTTGATTTGTGGCTATTTTGAGCAGCCAGCTGACTTCTCAGCAATTTCCCCAGGGAATGAATGTTTGGCGTTTATTGTTAGGCCCTCCATGTGACCGTGACTGTGGAAGCATTTTCTTTTCTTCTTTTAAATTATAATTTACTCAGACCACATCCCGATTGTGATCCCCTCACTTATATCTCCTCCTCCCACCTTCCCTCCCTCTCCCACCCTATTCCCCTCCCCTAGACCTCTGACAGAAGGGGACCTCTTCCCCTACCAACCATATGACCACAGCCTATCAGGTCTCATCTGGATAGCCTGCTTCCCCTTCCTCTGTGTGCCTCTGGGTCTCCCCATCAAAGGGAAGTGATCAAGTTGGGGGCAGCAGAGTTCATGTCAGAGGCAGTCCATTTTCTTAATTAATGGCTGACTGGGAGCCCTAGGCCCCAGACCCCCAGCTGATGACACCTAAGCACGTGAGGCTGATCTGTATAAGAAAGCTAGGTGAGCAAGCCGGAAGTAGGATGCTGGTTTTCAGCATCTCTCTGTGTTCCATGTCTCAGTTCCTGCCTCCAGGTTTCCTTGACTCCCTTGATGTTCTAAACTTTAAACTAAAGACACAATCAATTCATTCATTCCTTCCTTCCTTCCTTCCTTCCTTCCTTCCTTCCTTCCCCAGCTTGAGTTTGGTCATAGTCTCTGCCACAGCAGCAGAAAGCAAACTATAACAATATATGCAGCATTACAGGAAGCTTAGTGTTGTTGTTGTTTTTTCTTTTAAACAGACTCAGATTTAATCTATTTCTATCCGTTTTCTTTGTTCTGCTTTGATGTGGTGCCGGGGATGATCCTGGCCTGTTAGCGTCGCACGTGCTAGGCAAGTGTTAGCCCATTGGGCCGTGTCTCCAGTCCAGGGTGTGCCCAAATTAAACGGAGATTTAGTTCGCGGTAGCTAGGCTACACAACATTAATCAAATTTATCCACATATGGCATGACATGTTTTTGAACTTCTATCAGGCGTTTTCTAAATTTATCTTACGAACAGGGGGTGGAGAAGGTCTTGTGACCTGGCTGCAACTATAGGAAAGAAGAGGAAGAAGAAGCCAACTGGGAAAGTTCCACGGAGACTTTTTAAAGTGTCTGAAGAAGCCCAGAGAAGAATTAGTGAAGGGAGAAAAATTGCAAAGATTTGGTGCACGGTGGAAGACAGTGCCGTTATATAGTGGTTGTTATCATATTATCGTCTCTTTGGAAATGCTACAAGGACAGCCTCAGCAGAAGAGTCTAACTATGTGGTCTTGTGATAGCACGGTGAAACAATTTTTAGGAAATCTCAGTTCTTCACTTGAAACTTGTTTCAACAGAATATGCAATCCACAGAAATGTAGCCCATAATTCTCTCTCCAGACCCTTCTCCATCACTCAGAAGCCGCTTCCTTATCTAGCATACCACCCATTTTCAGATTTTATTTTCCTATTTTTTTATTTTTTGGTTTTTTGAGACAGGGTCTCTCTGTGTAGCCTTGGCTGTCCTGGACTCACTTTGTAGACCAGGCTGGCCTGGAACTCACAGCGATCCACCCACCTCTGCCTCCCGAGTGCTGGGATTAAAGGCGTGCACCACCACGCCCGGCTTTCCTATTTTTGCTCCTCACCCATATATCCACTTTTTTTTTTAAATTCTCTGCACAAAATTCTAAAGGCTTTAATTTTATATGATGGGGTCCAGCCTGGCCTGGAGTGGAAGGGACATGTATCCTTTAATAGCTACTGAGAACTGCTTTATGGGCCAGCAAGTGATGTATCTTGGTCAGTCTTCCAGACACACTTGAAAAGAGCCTGTCTTAAATGAGGCCAGATTTTCCACTTCCTTACTGACTTGGCCAGTCATTTATGCTCTCATTTATCAAGAGGAGGATCCTGAAATTTGGTTACATTACAATTATTTCTTTCAGTTTTATTGATTTATACTAAATATATTTATTAAAAAGCTTCCTTTGTGGACACATAGGTGGTCTGCATGACCTCCCCGATGGGCCAAGTCCTTTACTCTTCTTTATTATTGCATTTGCACTCTGAATCTGTTTCGTGTAGACTGAATACTCATTTGAGGCTTTAAAATTCACACTCGTTCGGGTAGAGTTAAGGGGGTAGAGGTGCTTGTTGCTAAGTGTGACAACCTGACTTGACTTCAATGCCAGGAGCTCAGATACTAGGAGAGAACTGATCCCCCACTAAATGTCCACTGACCTCCACACAAGCATCATGGCATGTGAACACACACACACACACACACACACACACACACACACACACACACACATATGTGCACACACACAGACCTGCGCACACACAGACACATGCACACACATGTATTGTATCATGGCATGTGAACACATGCACACACACATACACACACACACACACACATGAATACAAAAAGTAATTAAAGTGAGAAAGTTAAATTTATGATAGTTTGCTTAGTAACTTTCACATGGTTTTACAGTGCTCACTAACATCATCAATGTTGAATAAAGGTCACACTTTCTCCATCTTTGCCAATATTAATCTTAAAAGGAATGGGTGATACCTCACCATGGTTTAATTTCCTTTCCTCTGATTAGCACTGGTGAGTAATTTTATAATGATCTATTTGCCATTTGTCTGTCTTCTTTTGAGAAATGTCTGTTCAAGCCATTTGTTCATGTTTCAAAAAAGTGAAAAATTATTTTCTCAATATTGAGAAGCATGGATTCTTCCATATTTAGCACCGTCATACTTCATCCTACTCTATGGGCTTATCTTTTTGTAGCTGTTTCTTTGCCATATAGAAGCTATGCAGCTTGGGAAAATTATACTTACCTACTATTGTTACTCATGCATTTGAGGGTTGAATCAGTCTTTGCTCATGTCCAGGTGATGACATGTTCCTCCTGTCTTTTCTTCTACAGCATCGGTTCCCAACCCTCCTAACATTCCTCACGTGGTAGGGACCCCCAACCATAAAATTATTTTCATTGCTACCTCATATCTGTATTTTTGCTACTGTTATGAATCTTGCTATAAATAGCTGTGTTTTCTGAAGGCCTTGGTCAACCCTCCCGAAAGGTTATTAAGCCATAGGTTCATGGGTCCTGCTCTAGAAGTTTCAGTTTAGACTCTGAAGTGTAAGTCCATAAATCATTTGAGCTGAGCTCTGCAGATGATGCAATGCATGAGCCCAATATGATCCTGTATATGAATATTGGCTTCCCCTACATCATTTATCAGAAAGACTGTCCTTTCTCTATTCTATTTCCTTGGCCATTCATGAAAACCAGTTACTAGAGAATAAACAGGTTTATGTTTGCTCCCTATTATTCTGTGTGAGCACTGTTAAGCCAGATTTAGCCCAGAATAATTCTGCCCTGTATTTTAGAGTCAGGAGGTATGATGCTTCCAGGTTTGTTTGTTTGTTTTTTAATTTGGATTTTTGTGCCTTTTGCTTTCATGGTTTCCCATAACTTTTGAAGTTATTTGTTTATCTTATTTCTTTGAAAAAAGTTTTTGGTGTGTGTCGGAGGGAAGCATATAATACTAACCATCATCGGTGTTTTGATAGGGATGGTATTTATAGACAACTGTCTTAATTACTAGTCTACTACTATGAAGAGACGATAGGACCCAGGAAACTTATAATAGAAAGCACTCAAATGGGGCTTGCCTACAGGTTTACATGGAGAGTCCATGACCATCATTGTGGGGAAGATGGCAGCAGGGAGAGAGGCAGGACACTGGAGCAGTAGCGGGGGAGGAGGGCGGGGAGAGAGGAGAGGGCAAAGCCCACCTCAGTGATACACTTCCTCCAACATGGCCATCCTTCCTAAACCTTCCAAAACAGTGTTACCGACTGGGGACCAAGCATTCAAATACAGGAGCCTATGGGGACCGTTCTCATTTAACGACAGTAACTGTATTTAGAACAGGTATTTTAATAATTGTGTATCGTTCCATTTACTTGTGTCTTCTTCCATTTCTTTCATTAATGATTTGTGATTGCCAGTATGGTGAAGACTCACTTTGTTGGTTAAATGTACTCCTAAGACATTTTTATACTCACTCTAAGTGGGATCATTTTCTTGGTTTCTATTTCAGATGATTTTTCTATTAGCAAATGTACACACTACTGATTTTTTCCTATTGATTTTTGTATCCTGCAACTTTATTGAATTTGTTCATTAGTTCTAACAGGTTTTCGCTGACATCTTTGTGGTGTTTTTATTTAGATAATCATGTTATCCACAAGCGGGCAATTTAACTGCTTTATTTACAGTTTATGTGCTTTATGTCTTTCCATTATCCATCATTCTGGCTGGAATTTCTCAAACTATACCTGATAGAAGTGGTGAAAGCTGATAACGTGGTCCTCTGAATCACAAGGGGAATGTTTCTCATTTGTATGACACCAGCAATGAGTTGGTAAAAAGCACCTTTCTTGTGTTGGGTACTCTCTTCCAAACTTGTTGAGGATTCTTTCGCCACAAAGAAATTAGGAATTTTGTTAAATGCCTTTCTGACATTATTGAGATGATGTAGCTATGTCTTGTATGTCTGTGCCTCAGTCTTTGTGATGATGGGCAGTGCTGTAGAAACACGGGGACCATGCATGTTCAGTCGTATCTGTTACCTATGTGCACTCAACTCTCCACGCATTCCTGGAGTGGGTCTTACTCAGTGAATTTTGGTAATGGTTTGTGGATTTAGTTTGCTAGTATATAGTTGAGGGTGTTTATATTTGTGTTCTTCAAAGATCTCCTACAGTTTGCTTTCCTTCCTTCCTTCTTTCCTCCCTCCCTCCCTCCCTCCCTCTCTCCCTCTCTCCCTCCCTCCATTCTTCTCTCTCTTCAGTCCTGTCCTCCTATCCTCTGTCTCCTTTTTCATCCCTTCCTTTATCCCCTTCTTTCTCTTCTTCCCTCTCTCGTCTCCCCTACTTCCTCCCCTCCCTCCCTCTTGTCCTCTCCCCTACATTCCTTCATTCGGCCATCTTCCCCTCTGTTTATTTCTTCCTTTCTTCATTCTTACCGTTTCCTTCTTTCCCCTTCCACTTTTTTGCATCTTCTCTGTCCCTTTATTCCTCTCCCTAGTTTCTCTTTCTTCCTTTCTCTCTTCTCTCACCTTCCCCCACCCCCACCCCCAAATGTCCTATTTGGTTTGTTCTCAGGGTACCACTGAAGTCAGCATCATATTGGAAGCCCCCCCAGCACCACCACCTTGAAAGGACTCCCAGCATTTTATTTTGAATTGGGATTTGTTTTTCTTTAAGATGTCTGGTATGATATAATTTAGCAATGATGTCACTTTGTTATTAGATTTGATTGATGGGGAATTTTTAAACCTCTGTTTGCATGTGGAACAGTGCTCTTCCCTGCTTAGTTAAGGAGGCTCTTCTGTGTGGGCTGTAGGTGGCTGAAGGGTGTAGCACCAGCTCTGAAATGTCTTGGCATGGACAAGACACTCATTGCTCCTGCTCTCAGCCCACCAACCAAAGCTTGCTGCATGAAAACTAATTTCAGGGGAACTTGGAAGCTTTGGGGGCAGATGCATATTTGAAAACAGTTATAAATTTACCTTTGTTGCTATAGTCTTTACATAAAGACGTATCACATGCCTTCTCTGGGACCCAGACTTTATAGCAAGCAAAATTTTGTTAACTCATGCATGTGAATCCCCATACACTTAGCAAAGACTTTAAGAGCCCAGTGTCACTCAGTGTCAAGGACTTAGTGCAAACAGGTGTGAGTCACACTCCACATGTGTGAGCATGAGTAACACCGTCCCAGGTCCCATGTGGAAGAGCCTATCCCGGGACATTGCCCTATGTCCTAAACAAAGAGAACACCTAAGTCTATGCGCCCGGAGTGTCTGCTGTGCTGAAAGTGGCGGTGGGTGGTGCCTGAGTGCAGGCTGGATCTGAGCCTTGGAGGCACTTCTGTAAAAGAAGAGTCCTGCATGTCACAAGTATTTCCTCTGGGTGTGAGTTCAGGCTTTTAAATGCATGTTGATCCACTTACCAGGGTTGACCACTGTCTGTTTTATTGATGTTTCTGTTTGGTTTTGTCCAACCAGTAACTCCTTATGCATTTACCTAAATGTATTACTGTTTTAATTGACATGATTATAGTTTAAAAATTTTAAGATGCCATTGAGAGAAAAAATATGCAATATTCATTTTCTACTCTGATCTTTTCATATTCCCTCTTCCTTTCTATTCTTTCCCTCATATCTCTTCCCTCCCTCATATATATATATATATATATATATATATATATATATATATATATATATATGTAAAATCTAGGTTATAAAGATATGTACATCAACATATTTCAGGACTGAATTATATCTAGCATTAATCTAAAACCTGATATGATTTATACAACTATTATAACATAAATATTTTTATTTAAACGTTCCATTTTCTTTATTTTTTCACTTACAGATTTTAATACCAAACTATGAATACTCTGGGAGATAAAAGAACAGTCATGAGGATACACAGTCTACACTTTTGAGTTTGTGCATTTATTTCATTTTCGAATTTATTATACTTTGCATGTGTTTCTACTGTATATTTTAATTATGCCACCATTGCCACATCAAAGCACAGTGAAGACCAAAGCTTACAATAATAACAAGTCATGGACTTCACCTAAAGGAAAGGCAAGGAAAGCAAATTTTATACACTGACTTATAAAATATTGTCTCTATCTCATGACCCACTTAATTACTTCAGTCTTCAGTGGCACCCAAAAATGTGAGCGGTAATTATTAGGTTAAAGATGTGGATTTTGTTTTTCATTCTCAGCCAAGTAAATACAGTTGCCTAACACTATTCATCATTTATAATCTCATTTGTTCTTTAAAATTACTTACTCTGCCGCTACAGGGGACTGCCTTCATTGCCAGGCACTTACTTCAAAGTCTATCCCCCCCCCCCCCCCCCGGCCTCCTCGGCCCCCTGTAACATGGTAACATGTAGCAATCACTTCAAGGTGAGAAAGAGATCTAGATCCATTTCCCAGGCTCTCTGTGTTACAGGAGGGTTCTGTCCCCTGAGAACCTTCCTTTGGGAGCAGTTATTAGGCAGAGAGCAAATACCACAACAGATACTTGCACCTGTAAGGTGGGTAGCAGGTGGTACCCAACAGTTACAGGCTACAGGGATTCCCAGACTCTTACGTTCTTTGGGGTTGATGCTCTTATGCCTGAACCCATAGGCATTACACTGTTGTAGCTTTGAAAAATCTCACTACACTGATTCATTGCTACCAGTCCTACCCATGGCCAACCATCCCAACCAAGGAATATTCTGTTCATAGTATTCTGTAGAGAAAGACCTTCCTTTTATCAAACACCTCAGTATGTTTGTCAACTTGATAATTTATTAATATGTATATAAGGAACACTTGGGTCCACCAGCCTTTTTCTTTCAGTGACAACATCTTCTCCATAATTACAGATATATAGATCATGGGTCAGATGGCTCCTTCTTCCTAGTAACGTTCATCATATCTATTAACAAAGTAGATCTTGTATTCCTTATGGCCTGTGACTATAACTGGTTAATTAGATTTGGATGGATTCCATTTGCCATGCTTTATCTAATATAGGATTGTTCATTTTGATTTATTTCTTGGTTGTCTGGATTCTATCAAGTAGTTATTTCTAAAAGGTCACAAAGATGTATTGAAATGTAACAGTGGTAGGCCCTGTGCTTTGACCGATAGATTAGTTAAAAAAAAAAAAAAGATTTGATGTTTCTATCTCAGAATGCTAGGCAATAAATTTTACTTTCTTTTCTTGACTCGGTGATGTTTTAAGGAGGGAAGGCAAAAAGGCTTCACTTGAAGGGCACACTGTGACCAGTTGGCAGAGATGTGTTGGACCAATGTGTTCCAATGAGCATCTGGGCTCTGTGGGGAGGAAGACTGTCATCGATTAGTGATGTCTGGCAGAAGCTCAGGGGGGAAGGGAGATGATGAAGTCACCTTCTCCAGACTAGTAGGAAATATCACCTTCTCCAGGGCGGCTGGCACGGCCACAGAAAATGAAGGTACCTTTGGATATAAAGGAATGCATGCCTAAGGATGACTGTACCTGAGAGACAAAGTTGTAATGATGTCATATGTATGTATTCACACACACACACACACACACACACACACACACACACACACACACACCTGAAATGGAAGAATTCAGAAACTGGTGAATTAAAAGGAAACATGGTAAAGATACTGAGATTAAATGCCAAAATTAACAAGTATGACCTAATAGCTTTGTAGAATGTTTTATGACCTCAAAGGATAAAAAAAAAATCTGCTTTCTTCTCAAGCCCTTGAAGCATTACAGATACAGAAAATATGCTAGGAAATAAGGAATTAGATCTAATTTAGAAGAGATCAGACTGTCTGCTAACCTTGATGAAATCAAATTAGAAATCAATAATGTATTCATGGCTAATGCCCTCCAAAATATGTAGATATTAAGTTGCATATTTTTAATGATTAACTGGCTGAAGATGTTATCATAGAAAATATCAGACCACTTCAAGTCTGTGGGAATTAGCTGTATCTAGGCTCAGAGAGGCTTGCAAGCATAAAGATCTGAGTTCAATCACCAGGGCGCGGGTACACACACACACACACACACACACACACACACACACACACACACCTGCTGTTCTATCTTGTCCCTGAAATTGCAATGGATTCCTGGGGATGTGTGTCTTTGAGCCCTGCAGGTCAGACAGTCTAGCATGATTGATGAGTATGTACATAGGCATGAACACACACACACACACACACACACACACACACACAGGCACACACACAGGCACACACACATTTCGTATATCTAGGAAATGAGGATCTGAGAAAAGCTACTCTGCTCATGTGGCAAGTTTCCTGAAGGGTAGAGATTGTTGACAGGAAGATCAGTTCCTACTATAGACAGTATTGTAACCTACACAAGATGTTACAAAGTTGTTAGGGAGGAGAAGAGACTAATTGTCCTTTTGAAGAGCCTTGATGGGGGAGTTAGAACTTGATGCAATAGAGCCCTAAGTGGGAGAAGAAACCATTTAGTTGAGACCGAGTAGAACGAGCCATTGTGGAGAGCAGTGATGATGGTTCTGAAGAGAGACAGAGCCTTTAGTCCCTCCAATAGGAGACAAGGAATTGCCTGTTCTGATAGATTCCCTGAAATAAATGTGTGTGTGTGTGTGTGTGTGTGTGTGCACGCGCATGTGCATGTGTGCATGCATGCATGCATATGGGGAGGGATTGAATGATGCAGTTGCCTCTGAGTCATACATGCTCCTGTAAATGGTTCTAATAAATCAATGGTCTCATCAAGTTAGACTTGGGTGGGATCATTTCCTGTGTCTGCCTTCCTTCCACCTGTCTAGGGGTGAGGAGACATTTGTTTATATCTCCCCAGGAAAAGTCACACACCAAGAATGCTTACTGAAAGAACACCTGGCACTCACTTCCACGGCGGGAAAGAACTGCAGCGTGCCAGGAGGTGAACTGAAACGTTGATCCGGGGCAGCCTTAGCCTGTGCCGTCCCTTACCTGCCATGAGGCCCAGAACTGTGACCAGCCTTTGGACTTCCTCCTGTTGAGTTGAGATGTCTCAGCCTCTATAATCCCAAGGCCATCTGTCATCAAGTATGGTCAATCTCAGGCTGGGCTGTGACCTTGTGTGAGATAATTTTTGGCTACCAAAGCAAGCCAAAAGGCTGGCAGAGGAAGACTTTCTACTGACAGGCTTCCTAGTAGCAGGCACGAGGCCCTTTCTTTGTATTCAGCTCTGGGCACCATGCCCACACCTGCACTACAAAACCTACACTCCCAAAGCATCACAGTAGAGACTTCAACATAAGGGTTTAACTGTAGGCTTCCAAGTCCTTCCAGTATATTCCAGCTGCTCCAGAATGACTCATATGAGAGGAAACTCGGTGCAATGAGAATCAGAGAGAAGAATTCAACCTGAATTCTCCTAAGAACCAGCCTGCACTGTGACTTTTGGGTATGACAGTCACAGGAGCTGACAGTTACCACCCACGTACCATGTACAAATGATGGCCTTAACTGTTTCACATGTATTTAACTACCCGAGTCTTTGTCTTCCTGATTGTAGGCAATAATACCTACCAAGCAGCTTTGCAATGTGTGCTCATCGAACTAACACATTTGCTAATTCTCTTTGCATGCAGTGGGCTCCACACCCGTGGGAACTTCCCCCCCTCCCTTATCATGTGTGAATAATTCTATATCCCCAAATACACGGCATGCTCCATCAGCCTTGATATACGATAACAATAATGTTTATAATGATAGTTATTATAGCTCTCATTTATCGAGGGCTTACCATTTTCCAGTCCGTGTGCCAAGCCTTTGATGTATATAGGTAGATTCATTGTGTCCCCAGAATACCCCTGTGTGGCAGAATCATGAGGCTCTTGATTCTATGCTTATCCCCAAAAGAAAACCCAAAAGAAAGCTTTTCCCTTCTCAAGCACCCACTTACTTATCAGTCCTTTTCTTTGTATGAGCGTAGGTGTTTGTGTGTTTGCGTTCATGTTCACACACACACACACACACACACGCACATTCACACTCATACACACACACAGGTATGCACGTGCAAATAATTTCCTTTACCTTAATTATTTTTTAACTGCTTTCATTTCTTCCTCTTTGCTTCCATTTCTGGCCATATTTAATTTCTTTCTTTTGTTTTGCATCCAGAATTATTTCATGCTCAAAAAAAAAAAATCACAGTCTTGTAGAGAAAGCCAACACCCGTTCCCTCTGCAGAGCTCAGCACGAGTGGGAATCCTGCCATCGAGCAGTCTGTCCTTGTTCAATTTTAGCATCCTATAATTTCCTGCATAATTGTTTAAATGTCCTCATTCTCATCCCTGTCTCTCTCCCCAAACTTTGCTATTTTTTAAAGAAGGCACCCAAGCTGCGTATCCACTTTACCAGGGCACTTCACAGGCTCCGTGCCAGGCAGCGCTTGAGTTACCAGTGCACCTTGAGTTACCATGGTACCTTAGCAAGCCTGCTGGGCCAGCGTCCGCCATGGAAGCCCTCCAGCCTACCCCTGCCTGGGTCACCTTCCCCCTCTGCCAGCCGCCTGGAGGCCAGGCATGCGGAAATTCCTTATGTGTTGTTGACATTCGATTCCCAAGTATCACATAACCAAAAATATTAAAATAAACTGCTCATAACATTTTCCTGAATGCCATCTGGGCCCCACTGGAAGCTGACACTATCCGTCAGACCCAAGATAACCACATGTCCCCTCCTTTGTATGTGTTAATGTTTGTCATAATGGATTTCACTTTAATGTCCCAATTACATTTATGACATTCTTTCATCCAAGTGGCACTAATGACTTTCATTATTATTTATGCTCCTCCTTAATTATAAGACTCTCACCTCTCTCATCACACACACACACACACACACACACACACACACACACACACACGGTTTCACCACCCCCACACTTGCACACATGCTCTCTGGTATGAAGCTAATGTTCCTTCGATTCCCATTGTCGCAAACACAATGATTAATTACTCCTGTTAAACCATCCTACCCCAGGGTGATCAGATTGGTGAAACAAGAAGGGCCAGATTGCTGCTCTAGAGGATTTCTAGGGACACCTGTCAGAAAGGAAAGAAGAAAAGGAGCCCCTAACCTCCAAATAAATAAATGCCTGACAGTTCATGTTAGTTTTAGCCTTGGGATTAATCACCAGAAGAAGCAATTTTGAGTTAAAATAAAATAGGTCATGGGCTTCAAATATCTTGCATTGTAGATGATGATAGCATGACCCAGGGAAGTGTGTGGAAGCCAAAGAAGCCACAGAGCACACAGCTTTGTCAATTAATAGCCTTCAGAGAGAATTTGGCATGCTATGATATACGGCAAGATTGTATTAATTATAGGTGATCTTATGTTAAGAGAAAGAATTTAATGTGACCCGTTCAGCCTAAGTAGGGCTTAGGATGTGATTGAGACAAAAGTACAAGGCAGAGGTATTATATTTTATTGTATAAATGCTACCCTGGGGGCCATAAGTAATGTCTGCCCCTCCCTTTAAATCCTCAACAACAAACCAACGTACTCTTCCAGCCACATTCACTCCAGAGAACAAATGAGTTGAGTTAACTTAGTGCAAGGGTGAGGAATCACTTATAGGTGTGTGGTGACCCCATAACGGCTGTACCACTGGAAAGTATCACCCCAGCACAGATGATGCTTTCCTCATAGTTGTATAGACAAAGTTACCCACTTCAGATGCCTTCCTCTGCCTACACATCCAGATGCCTCCTAAGATTAGGAAACCATATGCAATTAGGGTAGATTTGCACACAAATGTCTGAAAGCTACAGGAAGGAGTGTTGGGAATCTTACAAGAGGATCCAGTGACCCTCCCCTTCTCTGAGGGATTGTCAACAGTCATCAGGTCTAGTGGAGATGATCTCTAACAAAAAGGTATAGCTAATCTTATGAAGATGACAACTGTTTTGCTCAAGGACCAAACTCTATAGCATATTTGTTTCAAATCTGGTCCTAAAGGGACCCAACAGCCTCCGCTCTGCTTCCCTAATACCCTCTCCGTTTCCATGGGAACAAACCCAGGTCCTCCAGGTGGAGAGGGGCCCAGATGTTCCAGGCAGCCCTATTGACTTACCAGCTGACTGGAGATGTAAGAGAAAGGCCAGCCAAGAGTAGCCAAACCATAGCAACCAGCCAGCTCCATCCAGTCCAAACTGCCAATCTGCAGATCAGTTAAAGGCAGTGATTGTCGATGTGTGGGGCAGGGGTTCATTAACAACACAAGATGATGGGTGCACTCATGAGGGGATAGATTTTGGCATGGGGACTGTTATGAAAGTTAAGACAATAAATCATGAAGGAAATTCACTTGACTCCAGGCATAAAATACTTCTAGTTCTTGCTTTAGCTATAAATTGACATGGCTCAGAGTAACAGAGGTGGGGTAGGGGTATCCACTGGAGGATTTATTTTCAATCAGCATGGCCTGTGGCTATGTCTACCAGCTTCATCTTGATTGCTAATTGATGTGGGAGGAGGGCACAAGCCATTGTGCATGGTATATTGCTAGGTAGGCGGATCTGGGCTGTGTACAAAATCCAGATGTGGGGCTGGAGAGATGGCTTATTGGCTAAGAGCACTGGATACCCCTCTGAAGAATCTGGGTTTGAGTCCAAGAATCCACATGACAACACACAACTGTCTGTAAGTCCAGTGCCATGGGACTCAGCACCCTCTTTTGGTCTCTGAGGGCACATGGAGTGCACAGACATACATGCAAGCAAAACACAGGCAAAAAAAAAAAAAAAAAAAAAGAAAGGAAAAATTAGAAAAAAGAAAGCTAGGTGAGTCTGAACAAATGAGAGAGAAGAGAAAGATTGAGAAAAAAAGAGAGAAGAGACGCCTAAGCAGCATTTCTTTATCATTCTTGCTGTGAGATTTCACCCAGACTTTTCCTCAAAGAGGGACTGATCTAGAAGCATATGATAATACAAACTACTGTTCCCTTTTTCATGGTGTGTATCACAGCAGCACAGAGGCAAAGGGGGTAACTGAACTCAGGAGTTAAAAGGGAGCAAGCATCACTATCCTTCTCACTGTTATAAGGAGAAAATCCAGAATTCTGGGTGCCACAAACTAAACTTCAGGATTTCTCAAAAGCCAAATTGAGATTTCACATCTACCAACTTTGGTTCCAGAGATGCTGCATGATTAAGAACCACACTTACTAGATTGGCTGATAGCCTCTGATCACCTCACCTCACATCACACTGTTCTTTCCTCACTGCTCTAGACAGGGCTAACAAAAAGAGGTAGCTGGGAGCAGGGCAGAGAGCAGATAGCTGGGTCTTTTTCATTCTCCCTTGTGGTGTTTAGTATTGATTGCCAACTCCATAGAGTAGGGAATCACCTTGGAGACACAATTCCATGCACAATTGCGAGGTGTTATTTGATTAGATTAGCCTTCCAGCATGTCCATAGGAGATGAGATTCCTTTCATTAGGCCCACTGAGGGTAGACAATGCACTGTTGCCCGAGTTGAGACACTCTGGACTGTACCAAAGGCAGAAAGTGAGTTGGACACAAACTCTCTCTCCTTCCTCACTGTGGAGACAACTTGACCACCTGTCTCAGGCTCCCATTGCCAGAACTTTCCTGCCATGATGGACTGTAAGCCTGAATTGTGAGACAGAATAAATTCTTTCTCCATCAAGGTATGTATCCCAGGGGAATATATCACAGCAACAGGAAACATAACCAAGATGTCCTCACTAGGTAGCAGTGTTGGCCCTCCCACATCCCTGTCACCAGAGCTCCTGGATTTGGAAGAGCTGGAGAATGCAGCTTAAACAATAGCCAGCACATGTGAACACTGGACCAGAAATGCTGTGCAAGGGTGCATTTCAGTGTATAAAATTCTTTTATTAAGAAGGATGAGTCAAAGAGACAGCTACATGGTTGTCTTAGTTACTTTGTTATTGCTGTGATGAAGCACCATGACCAAAATAATATGGAAGGAAGCATTTAACTGGAGGCTTGATTACAGTACCAGAGGGTTACTCTGTGGTTATCACAGGGGAGCATGGCAGCCAGCAGACAGACATTATGCTGGAGGAACAGGGGCTGAGAGCTTATCTGTGACTCACAGGTTGGAGAGAGAGAGAGAGAGAGAGAGAGAGAGAGAGAGAGAGAGAGAGAGACAGACAGACAGACAGACAGACAGACAGACAGACAGACAGAGACAGAGACAGACAGAGACAGAGACAGAGACAGACAGAGACAGAGACAGAGAGACAGAGACAAAGAGAGACAGAGAGAGAGGATTTGGCATGAGATTTGGAAACCTCAAAACCCATACCCAGTGATCTATCTCTTCCAACAAAGCCATACTTAATAATATAGCATAGCCATATCTGATGAGGGCGGCGAAAGTTATAAAGCCAGTACAGTTGCTTGACAAAGATCCAGCAAAGCTGAGCCGAATGATGCAGTTACTGTCATGTGGTCTTCTACTTTTTGGTCTTGATCTCCATGTGCTGCCTAGAGGGAGGCTCGGGGTGGTGGCTTTTAATATTTGTACAACTTGGGATATTGGGTTGATGAGAAATTTCTTATGAATCATTTCCACATTCTCCCAGGATTACTGCTTCTAAGCTTCCATGGGAAAATCTGGAGCATACTGCCCCTCTCACCTTTAGGGAGATAACCTTACCTGGCCTACTTGAAGGTCTTCCTTACAACCTGGGTGTTGTGATTCAAATGAAGATGTCAGAGACCTCCTTATGAGGCTCTGACTCCAAGATACTCTTGGAGGATCTGCCTCTGCACTTAGGAACAGGATAACCAGAACAAAGCAAGCTTAAAAAGATAAACAAGACTCAATGAGCTAGAGAAGTTGGCAGCCGATTAAATTAAAAGCCTCTTCTTACTACGGATGGACAAAGAATGGTGTGGACAAATGAAAAAAAAATAATGAAGTATTAAGATCTCCTCTTTCTTAGAAAAGTCAGCTTGTCCAGGACCACTGTGGTGTTTGTATGACTAAGGAACAAAAGAATAGTAAGCTTGGGCATATAAATAAAGTCTACAAATATATAAAATATAGGCATTGTATTATGGCAGAGACTGAATAACTGCAGGAGCTTTGACCTGAATATTTTTCTTGGGCCTATGACAATTGGCACTCTGACCATTAAAAGTTGATAATGCACTGCTTGGCACACGACTATCTGCCCAACCTGGCTTGTAGATTTTTTCCTCCTGTCGGATACCCTTGAAACTACAAGATTGCTAAAAGTTGGGTTGTGGAATTGATGATGGAAAAATGATTGTAAAAGATAATTCTGTTCTGCCACAGTTTATCAATGGTGACTAAACATATGACCTGGAGGAAATTAAGGCACATGTCTAAGGACAAAAATGACGTGATCTATGTTTTGGATCAGCATGTTGTTCTGTACAAATAAAGAAGCACTCTGAGTGCCAGTCAGTCAGGCTGCAAGACTCCCCCCCAGACCCCCGTGCCTGATCACTCCTCCCTTGTCGACTCCTAATCTCCTCCGTGGGACCTGGCCATCATAGGGGCTGGCCATCATAGGGGCTGGCCGTCATAGGGGCTGGCCATCATAGGGGCTGGCCGTCATAGGGGCTGGCCGCCAGCAACGATCTTCCCCAAACCGTTCTACTAAATGGAGACCAATAATTTTAAAAAAATAGCTTATGGGTCAGATTAGCATTCTAACTACCACAGTACTGCTCTCTGAAGACCAGAGTTTAGTTCTCAGTACCCATTTAGGGTGAATCACAACCACCTGGAGCTCCAGATCCATGGAGCCCTGTGTCCCCTCATTGCCTCAGGAGGCATCTGCACTCACAAATTTACACATTTCCATAAATGTGCACATGTAAACTCATAATTTAAGAATAAAATAAAATATAAAGGAAGCATAAACCAGTGGGGGAAAGTCTGTGCATGTCTGTTTAAACAGTGGAGCTTCCAGATAATCATCATCCTTTTCTTCCTCTCTCTCTTCTCATCTTCCCCCCAACACATTCCTTGGAACCATTGGCATGGTTGCACTTTTCCTTTATTTTTCTTTGTGTAAAATATTTGTTTATCTATATTAGCAATATCTTAAAAATTGAGAGTACAGTTGCTGCCTGTTAGTCCCTTGGCTGAGGAACTAAAGAACATGAATCTCCTTTTCATAAAAAACAAAACAAACAAACAAACAAACAAACAAAAGCATGTGCTCAGATTTTACTTAAAAAGAAAACAGAACTTGAGAGATGAAAATGATAATTTATAAACTTCTTAATTGAGTGGCTTTTCTAATTTTAGTTAAGTTTCCTTTTTTCTTAATCCTGTTTTGAGAAAGCCCACATTTCAAGGATACATTATTCTTAGGGACCTTCATTTTCTACAGTATTTACACTAGCATGTTTTCGTCGCTATAGCACCATCATCCAAGATGGACAGCTTAAGGATGGAAAGGCTCTTGGTTCATGGTTTCAGAGGTCTCACTTCCTTGTCATCTGATTGCATTGCCTTGGGTTTGTGGGGGCGGGAAAAGACTATTATGATGATAGTATAGTGAGTCAGAGGAAACTATTTATGTTATAGTAACCAGAAGAGATAGATGGAGATAGAAAGATAGAAAGATAGAGACCAACATATATTTCAAAGACACACTCATCCATATTGACCAACTGCTTCTCCTAACAGCACTTTGCATCCGTTACTTTCTCAATGAATTTGCCCACTGATGAGGTGAGCATTATCATGACCCAGCCCTCCACCTTCAATAGCTGTGAACCAAATCTTTGATGCATAAGTCTTCTTGGAGGGCTTCAGATTCAAGCTCTAACACCATTTTTAATTTACTCAAGATATTATTCTGGTCTTTGACTCATTTTAATCCTGCTGGAATATATGTATATACTCCTATTTCTTGATCCTTCTAAATAAAAATGTGGACATGAAGAGGGAAAAAGGGAAAAAGACAATGGGGAGTTTACCTGGGAACGTGGAATGGAGTGTAACACAGAGTGAAGAAAAAGGAATAAATAACACCAAGGATGATTGGGAAAGTGATAGGGAAACCGATGACATTAGAAAAGTACTTTTAATGCACTTATTCCATATGGAGGGCTAATGCTTACCAAACAGCCATAAAATATACAACAAAAACTCAGTACCAGGAAGGAGACATCGCCCTTCATGTTGTTGGTCAGAGGGGTTCACGAGACCCCAACACAACATAGGTGACTACCATTGCTTTTAGATGCCTGCCTGAATATGAAGGCAGGATCCCATTGCTTAAGATATCACACTATTCAGTCACAAAACTTGAAGACATCAAGCTGCTATTGACCTTGATGCCTCCTCTCTAAGGGTTAGCTCTCATAATGTTGGAATTGCGTTATCGAATTTACTAGTGGAAAACAGTTATCCACAGTCTAACCAAGCTGTAATGCCTGAGGACCCGAACTACAGGACAGGCATGAGATCCTCAACAGTAAAGTAGTGGCACCTGCATCTAGGTGGCAACCAACAGCCATATAATTGGATCTAAAGCCCTGAAGGGGACTAATTTCTGCTACTGTAAAACTAACC
Source organism: Acomys minous (assembly GCF_964271855.1). NCBI lineage: Eukaryota > Metazoa > Chordata > Mammalia > Rodentia > Muridae > Acomys > Acomys minous. Next base: position 11,638,933 of record NC_140495.1, on the reverse strand, counting down.
AAGAACCCATTATTTGAGAGGTCACATGATCTGGAGAACCCACTGCTGTCATATTACTAAAGCAATCGTTTCCAATTTCCTTCTAAGTACATATCTTTATACTCAAAGATACGTACAACTCTCAATTATCATCAAAGAAGTTTCTTTTTGCAGGCGACAAGGAGTGTTAGAGAGATCCACAACTGGCCAAATTGCATAGAAAACATGAAGTTGGGTTGTCCAGCCCCAAATAGGACATCTTTGGCTGCATACCTATATCTAAGGCTCAGGAAAATGTACAGAAAAGGAAGTAGAAAGACTATAAAAGCCAGAGGCCTGGACAGCTGCTGAATGACAGGTTTTTATATGAACAGGATAGTGATGTTGCCTGCCCCCCCCCCACATGAACTCCCAAAATATGGCTGTCTGCTGAAGATCTGAAAACACCACTCAAATAGAAATGTCAACATGGATAAAAAAAATTATCCCGAGGCTCTACCCCTATATGAAGAACTATGAGTAGTCAACGGTCACTGAGAGAGCAAGAGCCAAGGACAAGACCTAGAATCCTAATGAAAATAAGAACAATGAATTGGACTAAGCAAGGTGTGTGTGTGTGTGTGTGTGTGTGTGTGTGTGTGTGTGTGTGTGTGTGAAAAATAATATATATCACAGAATAAATCATGAATTAGAGGCAAGGTGTCTGGGGGGACCTGGGAAGAAGAGTGTAGAAAATATGTAAATATATCATGGTTGTATATAAAATCTTGGAATAAAAAAAATGAAACATCTATGGACATAGCCCATTCTGAGATCGGTTCAAAACCCTAAAGTGAGTTATTTTAAAACCAAAGGCATACCTTCTTTGTCTCCTTTGGATGAATTTTTTTTTCAGTTTAAATATTACAAAGGTAAAATATGTATATTGATCTTTTTCAAGAGACTTTTAAAAAGTAGCATTAATAGTTAGGCCAAGTGTCCTGGCAGATGTTTACATATGGAAAGACAACTAAATGAAGATATTAATAAGCCTTCCATCAACTTCCCTATTGGAGGTTGTGGTCACATGATAATGTCCAGGAATGAACTTCAAGCAGAAATATGTAAAATGAGGCCAGCAGGAATTTACATGGGTGACTCAAACTGTGATGATGAATTTAATAAATGATTTCTTACACTTATGGTCATCTTATTCTTGTAATAATTTAAATATAGGACCCATATTCTTCTGCACAGTACGTGATGTTTTAAGCTGCAAGACTTTATAAGATGCAACATCACCAGAGCTGTCACCCCAGTGGCAAATCCTGAGGCCACTGCTCGGCAGGCTACTGAAGCACCTGCTGGGAGGGCTTACAAAGATTTTGATCTTACCTTCTGTCCTAGGAAATTGTATTTTATTAATCATGGAATGGGGATCCCGATTGTTAACATCATGCTGTTAGCAAACTCCTGAGGTTTTGAGACTCTTTGTTGTGCAAGTTGCTTGACATGAGGAAGAAAGGAAAGGAGAAGAGCCGAAATGAGATGCTCAGCAGTTTGAGCACTTGCTGTACAATCAGGAGGGTGGAGCTCAGATCCCAGCCCTCACATAGCAAGGTAGGTGTCATTTGTACACCCGGAAGCACAGCTCCAAGGTAAAGCAAAGACTGGGGGACTGCTTGCTTCAAGCCTAGCTGAGAAAATAGGAGCTGCCATTTTTGGGAAATATCTTGCCTCAGAGGAATATGGAGAATGTGATCGAGGAGAACAGTGACAACCTCTTCCAGTGTCCACACATGCACAGATTCCATAGATTGCACAGGTACATCACACTCACACACACATTTACACACACACACACACACACATACATACACACACACACACGAACACACACGCACGCGTGCATGCACGTGGACATGCATACACACATAAATAAACAGAATATGAGTTAGGGAGATATCCTAAGTTTGGATACATAGCACCCACATGAAAGATGGGCAGAGAAATACATATCTTTACAGTAATGTACGGTACTCCTACAATGAGATGGTAGGCAGAGAGTTAGCCCAGTGAACACAGCGACAGTCATGTCTCTGTCTCAAATAATGTGCAAGGAAAGAACTAATATTTGAGGCTGTCCTTTCCCCTCCACATGTGTTCCTTAGCATGGATATGTCTACATATGAACACACACACAAACATGCATAACACACACACACACAAGGGAGGAGTAGATGATAAAAGCATAGCTAGGTGCTGTGTCAAATCTTTACCTTTTATTGTCAAAAGACTGTGGACAACCAGCCATGGTACTGTGGGAGCTTGGGTAGCTGTGACAACTCTTACCACGTGACCTTGGATGAAGGCTTAACTTTTCTGGGTATAAGTTTCTCTGCCTATAGGACAGAGAAGACAAGAGGCTTAGACAAGAGACAAGAGACTGATTGCCATTTTCTTTTGTCATATGATACTGTCCAAGGAGCTTCTGGGGTCAGTGCAGGTACAAGGCCTGAGGTACAGTTGATCAGATCAGTCCACTCTAGGGCCCCTCAAGTCCAGCACTCACCTCTGATTTGTTTACAGTGTCAAATAGGATTGAGTCTGAGGAAAGCCTCTAGTGGCAACATTCTGGACATGATTTCTCCCCGGATCATCCTGGCTCCACTGCTCAGTGGTTCTGTACAAATAGCCATTAAAGAGATAATTACCCCAGAAGAGGGACACTTGAGAGAGATGGTTGATAATACAATCAGGCCTTCAGTCTTGGAGCAGTCAATAGCCTCTCCATCTGAATGACTTTCAGCAATGCTTTTCCATTGATTCATGTGGCTACCAGAATGAATGGCTAAAGCTGAGGAAACAAGTCTACCATCATGGTTAGACTTCTGTAATTGTTACCCACTACTTATCAAGCCACGCATCTGTTGCCAGCCCACGTAGATCACTAGTCATGACTGCTCGACAATGACCTCTCATATCTCATAAAGCATAGCTGCTGTAGCACCCAGAGATGGACGGCTTTGGGAGATGGAATGCCCTCCTGCCGATTCTTGATTTTACTCCTTGAAACCATTTCTCATCCCATCCATCTCTCTCAGGAAGAAGGTGTCGCCCATAAGCCTGAATTTTCACTGTATCTGACGATAATCATAAATAAGAACGATGATTAATGAATGTAATTTCCTCTCTGCGTCAGATTTTCTTCCTTATCCCGGGGACTCAGTTACATTGTACTCAAAGAATAACCAGGCACATGATCATTTCCCCTTGAATCTATCCTTCTCTGCCATCAGACTGAGTGCAATCTGATGGATGGATGGATGGATGGATGGATGGATGGATGAATGGAACTTGCATGTTTCCCCCCATTCTCTCCATTCCTATAGGTACTTGTTTCTAAATCGAGACTATGACAGTTGATTTAGTCCCTAGGCTGTAATTTCACCAAAACAAAAGGCCCCGATGTACGCAAAGGTGCCGACTGCCAATTACATACTTGGAACCTCAGAGAGGCCTTTGAACCTCCAGAATCAACAGCTGCTACCGGTGTTGATGGTGTGTTCAGTAGCTGAACTTCTTGCTTTCTGTGTACATCTCAGGACCCCTCTCTTCAGAGGCCATGGCTCAACACTATATAGTAATTTTGCTGATTGACAGTTTCTATAAACACAAACAACGTGTTCTGTAGTTCTCCCCCCTCCCTACTCTCTCATCACTCCTCCATACTTGTCAGCTTGCGTCATGCCCATCAACCCTTTGCCATGATCATGACTTTTATTTCCATTTTGTGACCCATTTAATTTAGCCAGGGCTCTCTATGGGACCATCTGATTGGAAAAGTCTAGTTCTCTTGAGCTACTTTGGTGCTCAAGGCTCTTAAAACCCTGAGCGCCATAAGATGCATTTTGTTGTTGTTGTTGTTGAGCGGGCCTCAGTCACTTTCATTGGAAAGTTTTCTTCCTGGAAGAATCAAAGCATAGATGGAAACAGGGAGACCACAGTACTGAAAACGTTTTTATCAGCATAGTGGCTGTCGTTATGAAGGGGCTTGAGGTTAAGAATTTTAAAATTATTTTAACTCAAAAGCAGTATTTCAACTCTTATTCTGAATTGGTAGCAGTGTGATTTTGGACAAGTTCCCTTTGATGTGTAAAACACAGTGTGTGTGTGTCTGTGTGTGTGTGTGTGTGTGTGTGTGTGTGTGTCTGTGTGTGTGTCTGTGTGTCTGTGTGTATGCATGAGTGCATGTGCATCCCAAGTCAAGCACAGTCCCAGGCTGATGCTTTTTAAAAATTGTTTGTAAGAGTTATTTATTTTATGTACATGGCTGTTTTGCCTGAATATATGTCTATGTTTGCCTGGTGAGGGAGGTCAAAAGAGGTTGTTGAATCCTCTTAAAGTAGATTTACCAATGGTTGTGAGCCACCAGATGCATGGTGGGAACCAAATTCGGGTCCTCTGTAAGAACAGTTATGTCTTCCTAACTACTGCATCATGTCTATGCCTGCCTATGTCACCTTTGTTTCTCTTCTCATTTCCCCCTTCAATGTGAATTCCTGCTATGTCTGTCAAGGAGTGGTTTGTTGACTACCCACACACCTCTGTTTTGAATAAGGTTACATACTTGTCAAAGTCTGATTTCCTTAATTAGCGTATAACCAGAGAGATGGAAAGTGAAGGGCATGGGCGGCATCTTCTAGTCAGCTACTCTACATGTGGAGTGGGATGATCATGAAAAGGGGAGGGGGGAGTAAGTTGCAAAAAGATTTAAAAATTAAATCAGCTTCGTGGCATAACCTGGGAAATAACAGGACTCTCAGAGGATGTGAAATTTACATCAAAGGTAATCTCAGAAATGGAGACGTGAAGAACGCAGGCACACGGCTTTGTGACTTCAAAACAAAGTGTTATTCAGGCACCGACAAAAAGCTGTCTATAAAATCCTGCTTTGAAATGAATGTAAGAACATTGGAGTACATGCATTGGATGGTTTTCTGTGTCATGTGGATGGATTTGGATGAGAATGAGTCTCTCTTCCTTCTCTCTCTACCCAGCGTTACAGTCTAAGGAAATGTACTACCCAGGAGATCCACATGGAAACACAAGGTGGGAGTTCCCACAGCTCTTCCGACGTGGTCTGTGGTGTATCCACACTGAGTGGTTGGCTCTGTCTGCACTTCTTCTTTTACTTTTTTTTTCTCTCTAAGAATGCTAATGAAAATTTCATTTCTGAGTCCATACTGCATTTTTCTTTTAACTTTTAGTGTTTTGCATATAGACACCTTAATGGCTTTTTGGCAAAGACACTCATGGGTATTCCTAGATTGGTTTTTAGCACAAGCAGCTGATTGTTGGTCGCTGAAGTTACTTTTTTGAAGTCTGGTTGCTTGTGTGTCTTTGTATTCCGAGATCCCTTTCTTCCTCTGATTTTTTGTATGTATTTTCTTTAAATAAATAACATATTCTTAGGAGGATAAAGCAATTGCTCAATGGTTAAGAGCACTTGCTGTTCTTGTAGAAACTCCAGGTTCCATTGCCAACACCCAAATCAATGGACTCACAATTACCTAACACTCCAGTGGCAGGGATTCTGAAGGTCTTTTCTGATGTCCACAAGTTTCTTCATGCCCATGGTGTATATATGTACACTATCCCTTCACACATATACACACTTAAAAAAATCTTTAAAAATAGTCACTGAAAAGCACACACACACACACACACACACACACACACACACACACACAATTTTGGTTATTTTCAACCTCCACAATCCCCTCACATTCCCCTCTCACTTTCTTCTTCATATCAACAAATCCAAATCTCCTACTTTCATATCAAAACAAAAAACGAAAAACAAACCAAAACAAAAAAACCAAACTAAACCAATCAAACAAACAAACTCCACCACCACCAAATCACCAGGACTCTAAGTTGAGCATAAACTAAAGAAGCTCACGACCAAGAAGACAGCTCTGCAGAAGACCCGAATGGAATATTATACACACAGAAGGGGGAAAGAGAGCGTGTAACACAGGAGCACAAGAAAGAACACAGTTCATGGGATGAAACAGAGAGAAGAGGTCCGATTAAGAAGGTCATCCATCATATTCAGCACAGTGCATTAGCAAAGCCTGACACTAAAACGAGTCAAAGAAAAGTTTTTTTTTTCAGAAAGCAGGGAGGAAAAGTAAACATGAAGGGCAGTGTGTGGGGAGACAGTGCCACGCATGTGTGGAATCACGTGTATTTCTAATAATAACTTGAAACAACAAGAACATAACCAAAAATTTACAGGAATTAGTATCCCTCTTTCAATAATTACCTTAAATATAAATGCCCTTAGCTTATCAGTTAAGTGACTAAGAACAGGTTGACTGGGTTAAATACAGTTGTTTGTGGTCTTCTAGAAACATACTCCACTTGAAAAGTTACCCACAGACTGTTCCTGAAAATATGCATGACCTGATTGCTCGTATTTTCCTGAATTTCTTCCAGTGATTTCTTCATTTCCTCTCTATAGGCCTCTGTCACGGCCTCTCTATGGTCCTTAATCTGTTTAGCTGTGTCTTCTTGTATTTGTTTATGAATTTCTCTAGTTTTCTCCATTATCATCTTCATTATGAAAGATTTGAGGTCATTTTCTTGTGTTTCAGTTGTGTTTGAGTTTCCAGAGCTGATTGCTTTGGGATAACTGGGTTCTGGAGATGTCATATTGGCTTTTGTTTTTTGTGTTTTTACACTGGCCTTCACTCATCTTGCTGTCTCTGGTCTTGGGCTATAATTTCTGGTGTTCTTCACTGGCTGTTGAGAGCAGCTAGTATGTAAGTGGCTATAGGTTGACATGCTTTACCTGTGGGAATCAAGGAACCCTTCTGACAATTAGGCAAGTGACCTGGGTTCAGATCTGAGAACTCTCCGTGGATTGGTAGGGTGACCCCATGTTCCATGCTGTGGGGTCTCATCTGGGCTAGAAGGCCCAGATACTGGTGCCTCATGGCTCACTGCTTGGTCAGAGACAGAGCAAGGGTGTTGAGAACCTGCACACATGTGGCTAGGGTTTGGGGAGCTCTTCTTCACCTGTGCCTGTGCTTGCTTAGACCTGGTAACTCTCCATGGATTGGCCTGGTGACCTGCAGATCCACCCATGCTCCATACCTTGGGGTCTCCCATGGCCTAGCAGACCCAGACACCGGTTCCCTGTATCCCACAGTTCAGTCCAAGACACAGAGTCCGATATGTAGAGCACAGAAGCAGCTTGCAGGCAGGCATCCAGACTTTGAGGCCTGGGCACACACATGCAGGGATCCAGGGACTCCTCCATGGACCAGCTGAGGGGCCCAAGACTAAACCCACCTGTGCCCTCTACAGTGTGGAACCCCTCTCACCCAGGTTACTACAGCTCTGGTGCTCTGTAGCTCCCAACCTCAGCTGAGTCCTGCAGATCAGCCACAGTGCGTAATCGGCACCGCCATATTAGATCCCTCTAGTGTACTTTCTTATACAACTCAGTACCACCGGCCCAGTGGTGCCACCACGTACAACGGTTAGAGCTCTCACACATCTTCATTAATCATGAAAATAGCTCACAGACATTCCAATAGGCCAATCAATGATTAATCAATAAAATAGCTTTTAGACGTTCCCACAGGCCATTCTGGTAGGGACAGTTTTTCAGTTGAATTTCCTTCATTCAAATGAGTATAGCTTGCATCAAATTGGCAAAAAACTAACCAAGATACACACACACACACACACACACACACACACACACACACACACACACACACATCTCTCTAAAGGGTGCAGAATACATATTATCATAGTCCAAAGAACATTCGCTAAAAGAATGTTTATAGGCTACAAAAAAGTCTTATCAAGTACAAATAATCTTAATAACTGGTTCTGTCTTATCAGGCCATCAGTGAATTGACACTGGAGACCAACAGTGAGAAAAACAATAGAAACTACATAAACACACAGGGCTGAAGGAACTAGTAAAGAAACTAAGGAGGGAATTTGGAAATTTCTAGATCCACTAGAAATGAAATTATAGCTTGCCAGACACTTTGGGATACTGCAATACAATTTTTAAAGGATAATTCATAGCTGCAAGAGTGCCCACATTAACAATTCAGAAAAAACTGAAGTAAATAACCTAAGAGTACATCTCAAAATCAAGAACAATACAAGCTCAAGAGCAGTGGAAATCAAAAAGTAATAACAATCAGGGTAGAACTTCATAGAGAAAAAAGATGACTTATGGGATCAGTAAATTAGAGTTGGATCTCTGAAAAATAAGCAGGTTTGGAAAAGCCCATAAACATGCTCCCCCAAAAGAAAGAGAAAATTTTAATAAAATTGGAGATGGGAAGTGGGTAACTACTACATATCCCAGTGGATTTCAGAGACACCAGGAAGTGCTGTGAGAACATATCAGAAAACAGGGATGGAAAGTGAGCGTGAGGAAGGGCAATGTGTGGGCGTCCTGACATGTATGTGTTCAATCACCATTATGAAGTCTCCATGCTAACTAGTAATAAAACAATAAAGAGAAGATTGGTGCAGGCGTGGAGCCGTGGCTTGCTCACTGGGAAAGCTGCGGTAAGCAGACGGCCCTCTGAACTGTTCCTTGTGAGGGGAGGACTGACTTGGGGACAAGGGGAGCAGTGATCACAAAGTTGCACAGAATGTAAGTAGCAGGCACTTAGGACCACAGGCTGTGCCCACTGATCATCCTTTTCTTTGTTGAGAAGGGAGCTACTCTTTCCTCCCAGCCCACTCCTTGCCAAGCAGAGGGAAGTGATGGAGGAAAAGCAGCATTGCAGGCCTGTGGTGGCATCAAGTCTGGCGTATCAGACATTGGAATAGCAATGCCAGCTTGGCTTTGGCTGCTACTGACTACGGAGAAGCGTAAGAGGCCTCTGATTTGGATAAGGAGTGCATGGAGTGCAGTATGGTCCATCTAGGACTCAGCTTAGGCAATTTATATGCTGTGCTCAATGTTTCTCTATCTGCGCAATCGAATAAGAAGCTTATTTGAGAGAGGGGCATGCCTACGTTTTTACATCTCAGTGCCCTATTTCTTAGGTTTAAAGGACTGCATCCCAACAATAAAGATGTTTTAGTTGATACTTTTCTTTTTTTTTTCTTTTCTTTTTATAGGATGTATCTATAAGTGGAAGATTTGAGCAGAGGACAAAGCAAAAATGGTCAACTCTGTGAGCAATAGCACCTATTTCATTTTTCCATAGTTGACACAGCTGTTTCTGAAAATGACCCACTTATTTCTCAAGAGACAAATATAAAAAGACTGGTTGTGGGGATTTGATTTTTACAGAGTCCTCATTTGGGAGACTGTCAGGCAGCAGGCAGATCTGTCTTTAACCACTAGACGATCTTAAATGGGAAAAGAACAATCCTTCATGAAAAACAACCATGATGCTGCTCTCTTCCTAGAAGCGCCATTGTGCCTAATTCTTAGACATCAGTGTGTACCAGTCGTTTGTATCATCTAAGCCACCTGAGCATTGGACTCTACCATTGATGAGCATAGAGAAGCATTAAACGGCCCAGCTTTGGAATTAGGCTGCCTGGAATACAACATGCTCTGTCCAGGACTTTAGACAAATTATATATGGTACATTTAACTGTCTTTATAATTGAATAACAAAGCTCCTTTGGGCTGTTGTGCATATAATTCTCATCACAGTGCCCACTGCAGGCTCTCCATAATGGTCACTATGTGCTGCATTGGTTCTTGCTGTCATTACAGGCAGATGCTCCGGAGCCAAAGCGCCAACTAGTCTACACATCTACGACGCCACCGTACTGGAAGCCGTTAGCCCTTTGTTCTTCATCCCACACTAATAGGTCCAAAATGCAGTCCAATGCAGCTTCATCTCACATTTCCGGTCTGCTCTACGAATGCTTTCAGTGCCCCACATTTCTTTCTCTCATATACTAATCCTTGCTAAGGAAGGAAGGTTGCAGCTATCAAAGATTGCCAACTCTCATTTTTATTACGCCATCCCCTGACACTAGTTATTTTTGTTATTATCTTTCTGAACACCATGACCAATGTTTCCAAGTCCCCTCTAATGATCTAAACCTTTTAGTTAAAAATATCATTTCATGATTCCTAGTTTACTGGAATATAATTTGGATTTAACTTTGGCTATTGAGGTAATATGCTAGTATAAATTTTTTTTCTGTTATCTTTTCTGAAAGTCATGAGTCAAATGGCATATCCTTAATCAAAATGCAGTAGAGGACTCAGTGTTTTTAAAAAATGGTGGGGGCCGTTGATGACATCCATGACCCATAATAACAACCAACAAGGCTAAGAATGCAGTAGTTGCACTCATGCATTGGCAGTACCAGCTCTAATTGGACTAATGACCTGCTCAGCGAGAGGGAAATCATGCCTGACAATAGAAACCTAGCCACCTATGCAGTACTAGTGACGTCATGGGTCTTGAAGGAGAACCTATAACTGCTGCTTTACTACACCAGCATCATCCCTAACTACACTCTAAATACTAATTCATCTTTAGACCCACAGAGAAGCAGAGTCCTCACCCCTGCCCCCCAATCAAGGACCTTCTCTGCAGCAAACAGAAAACCACAACTAAGCAAAAGGCAGAGGGGTGGAGCCCAGTCCCAATTGATAAGTCTACAAAATGGCACCTTCACTCCAGACTCAGAGAACATTGTGGAAGAGGGTCAGAAAGATCGTAAGAGCCAGAGGACCATGGCCTTCTAGACAAGATTGTGTCTCCTAGTAATGTCAGATGGTACACACATAAAGTCTTACCAACGTGACTGCTCAGTGTGGATGGCAGTGATAGATATGCCAAAGTGGGCAGGAAAAGACCATGGGGCCTCAACCCTGAACAAAGAATGAAGGCAACTAAGGAATGTTCAGAGTGGGAGAAGCACTCTTCCTCAGAGAAGAGCATACCAATAGGTTACCCAATCCCAAATGGTCAGCCATGAAGACACATATGCAAGGAATGCTATACAGACTGAGCAAGGTATATCTAGAATATTCTGTCCATTGGCTAGATCTGGGAAGGGGTTTGAAGTTTACGGCCTGTATTGTCCTTGGCTGGTGCCATAGTTTGAGCAGGACCCCTGGGCCCAAATCTGCCTATCATAATGTTCTTCTTGTAGGTTTCTAGGACCCTCTGGATCCTTCTACTTTGCTATTCTCCCATGCTTACTTTGGATTTGAAGGAGAGAAAGAAGGGGGTACATGAAAGGTTTGAAGGGATGAAAGGGAAGAAAAAATATGAAATTGTATTATGATATCCAAAATAAAAGAAAATGGTGGGTTTATAAGAGTATAGTGCTGAAACACTATATACTTTCATCATAGGCCTTGGGAGTAGCCAAGCTGGTACTGACCTGAAGCTCCCTCCACAGTGTCTGGCTTTCATAGTGCTGGAAGGTGAAGGTGCCATGCAGTCTGCTGGAGGAGAAAAGTCACTGTCACTAACTCTGAACACTGCAACAATGGCCAACCTGACAGAGTATACCCATGGGCAGATACAGTAAAATTATTATTTAATTTAACTATATAATTTATAACTTATAAATTATAACTTATAATTTAATTTAACTAGATAAGTACATATTAAAAGGTTTGTTTCAGGTTAAAAGATGCTTTTTGTGAACTGTGATGAGGCTGGAAGTCACGATGGTTCTCCAGGTCTTTTGCAAATATCTTAAAGTTTAATACCTCATTAATGGCATGTAATAAGCCTTACAATCAAGGCAGTGACTAGAAAGTACTCCGTGTTGATTTCAAGGTGGTGATTTTCAAAGTAATTTCTGACTTCTCCTACTGTGCATAAAATCAGACACTATGTCCCCAAATCACCTTTCATTTAATACAGGAAAGAGTAGATCCCAGTGGACCTCCTTGCTGTGGCATTTTGCTGCCTTCTACTCGTTGTTCTGAGATAGGAATGCCTTGATTACACTCAGGATGGCAGTCCAGTTCCTAATAGTTGGCGGTCACTACAGCTTCAAGTACTCAACATGATTTGTAGTGACTCTGAACGTTAAACAGGACAATTCCTTGATGTGAGGTTAATGATATTTTTTTTCTCATTTTCCTTCATAAAGAAAAAATAATAGAGATGGTGTTTCAGATTATAGAGACTGTATCCTTGTTTCACTGGTACTGATATTATCACTTCAGATGCGCCCTGGTATCTATTCCTCAAATACCCTCACTCACTCATCAACTGCATCTGCCTTCACCTGCAATGAGTGCTAGCTGTAGGAAAAGTGTTTCTCTGCACAGACTGGTCTCATTGTGAATTTATGACCTGAAAATTCTGGGAACATTCGTGAACATTTGGTAGTGTAATGCCTTAGACCTCAGGCTCTGGCTAGATCATGAATCTTGAGTTTACCTCCTGATTCTGGTAGTGAAGAAGCCAGATGACTGAGATTGTAGCATAATTTCTTTATGTTTCAGTTCCCTGCATTGTAAACTACAATTATAATTAGAAATTTTATGAGGGAAGGAGTAAAATTGTCTTTGTTTGAAGATGGTATTATTGCTTATGCCCAAAATTTGAAATAAAAATAAGAAAAATAATGTTCCCAGACTACTGTGATCGTGGAAAGGTGGCTTAACACAGGGTAATTAATCTTATATATTAAAATTGTTTCCCTACTTATCCTCAAAGAATCAAGTGGGATTTGAAGTTAGACTGCAACACCATTTCCATTAACACCACGATGGAGGAAAAGTGGAAATGTGCTAAAGGTAAAGAAGTAAACATGCAGATATTACCCTATGCCTGTGCAAAGGGCAATGCTCACGGCCAAGTTCTTCCCAACTCCTGGTCTAGAGCCCAAGTCACGGTGAATTATTCTCCGAGTCTAACAAACTGACTCTAAAGTTGACATGACTAGTTAAACGACACAGAAGAAGTGATACTAAAGGGGAAATCTAAGGCCAGAGGATAGATGACAACACAATCCTGCTTTAAGATTCACTTCCACTATAATAATTAGGGCAGTGTAGTGGAAGAAAAGATAAACTGATTCTTGGAACAAATAACAGAAACCAGAAATAGAGGTACATAAATACATACAATTGATTTTTTTGTTCTAGAAGGAATCTTACCATATGGCCTTAAGCTGACCTTGAACTCATGAACTCTAGCACCATCCTGTCTTAGCTCCTAGAGAAAGAAGCTGGTACTGCAAGTGTGCACTGCCATATCCAGCTTAGTCAATTAACCTTTAATGATGAGTCAGACTACACCCCGGCACAGATACTGACTCCTCAGCAAATGGAGTAGGAATGACTGAAAGTCCACACATACACAAAGGGATCTAGTCAGTCCTTGGGTGAAAACAGATCGCTGGCAAAATTTCACAAGCGAAGCCATGAATGTTGCAGGAGATAGCAGAGGAGACAGTGCAGATGACCCTGCGTACAGCGACGACTTCTAGATGCTATGCGAAAAGCATAGTCTATGCAAGAAATAATCAGAAAGCAGTAATTCATTAATGATTTGTAAGCTTTGGGGCCCAAGTAGAGAGCTCTTTCAGTAAAGCACTTCCTGTGCCAGCAGGAGAACATGAATTTGACCCACATTGTCCCATAAAAAGCCAAGCATGGAGGTGTGTGCTTGTCCTCTCAGCACAGAGAGGAGGAGAAGGGCAGATTTCTGGGGCATGTGAAGAGCCCAGCCTAGCCTGAAAACCTAGTGCCAGGTCTCAGTGGGAAACTCTGTCTCAAAAACAGTGAACAGCTTCTGAGGAATGATACTTGGGATTGATGTTTGCCCTTCACTGTCATTCTCACACACATGCACCTGCACATGCACATCAAAATAGAAAATTCTGCTATAGGAAGAGTAACGAGATTGTGAAAAGATAACCAATCAGCAAAGAGGCAATAACCATAAGATGGAGGAATAGAAATTCTGATTCTACATAAAGTTTCACCAAAAGAGATGTACTTTCTTTACACACACACACACACACACACACACACACACACACACACACACACACACTATTGTTATCAGTCATGATGTGACACAACCAATAAGACCCTCACCAGAGCCTGTGCAGGCTACTTGGTCTCTCAGGCTCCAAAACAAAGAATTAAACACACCGGAATTAAATAAACTTCTTTTCTTTTTGAAGTTAGCCTGCCTCTGGTCTTTCATTATCGTAGTGAAAAAAGGACTGACACACTCAGGATGTGGAGTGTATCTAAGTCTTCATCATGAGTGGACGGAAAAAGAAGTGAAGGTAAATACATACAATCAATAAAGTCTTAAAAAGACAGAAGATGTTGCTTGTGAGAACACGGGTGAACCGTGCAAGCATTCTACTGGATAAAGAAAGATGGGCACTGAACAGAAAGTGTCCTATGCATGAAGTTAAATCAAACTTACAGAATAAAGAGTAGATAACGGTAACACTGAAATGGCAGTCGAAAGGCTTGGAGTATTAAACATCTGTGTCTACGTATTCTTCCCTGTGTTAGTGACAATTAGTAAGCATACTCTACATTACACAATGGCTGCACAGTGCGTTTCAAATGTTCTCACAACAAATCTTTTTTTTTAAGACTCTGCAGTGATTAATCTGTCAACTAGCTTAAAGTAAAATAAACTCGACAAAGAATTTTTTGTTGTTCTACATTCTTCTAAAAAAAAAAAAAAACACCAGATCACTTTGTGTTTTGTAAATTCTACATGATTATAAATAGTCAATTTACAATAAGTATTTTTTTAAAGTAAATAAAATGTAGGATCAGAAAGAAATATTTTCAAAGGCATATTAGACAAAGTGAAGCTTTTGAAAAATTCACAAAGAACTCTTAAGAGTAGAAAAGGAAGATAATTTCTCTGTTAAAATAAGCCTTTTCTATTAGAACTAATATGGTATAGAGTAATGCTGAAGTACACTAAATGTGCAGACAAACTTAGCAACATTTCCATACACCAATACCAAGATTTCTAGAAAAGAAATTATGAAAGTGCTCCCATCTTCAACACCTCCAACCAAACAAAATACCCAGGAATAAATCCAAAGAACTTAAAAACAGTCCCTACAGTGAAAACTCACAAAGCTGTGAGAAAAGAAATCAAAGGGGGCATAAAGAGCTGAAAATCGCTTTCATGGTCAAGGAATAAAGAGATTGACACTGCATAAGCATTTATTTATTCTAATTTTCTAGAGATGTCTCAGTGGCTAAGAGTGCTTGCTGTTCTAGAAAAAGACCTGGGTTTGATTCCAAGCACTCACATGACAGCTCATGACCTCCTCTAATTCCAGTTCCTGGGGATCCAACACTTTCTTTTGCGGGCACCAGGCACACATGTGGTGCATATACATATAAGCAGGCGAACACTCACACATGCAAAGAGTAAAGATAAATAAATGAAAAACATTTTTAAAAGGCCCCAAAAAAGAAGAAGCCAACCTTAATGAAACAAAAACCTCAGACTGTATCAAAAAGTGATATAAGAAAACAAAGAGGTAGACAGAGACAATTTCTTTGTAGATAAGACACTAAAATCTCAAGAAATAAAGATAATAATAACAATAATAATAATAAATAATAATGTTGTAGCAAAATAAAAAAGCTTCTGCAAAGGAAACAACACAGTGAAGACACAACCCACGTGAAGAGAAAAATTGCATCATGTGCATATGATTTGGAATTAGTATTCAGAACACACAAAGACCTTATAGAATTTAACAACAAATATGATCCCGTCAAACACTGAACAAAGTCTACAGGTAGATACTTTTCAAAGCAAGCTGTTCTCATGACCAACAGAGTTATGAAAAAGTCACTGTGTGTTTGGATTTGGGTGTGAAGTGACCCCCCAGAGTGTAAATTAGCTGGTAGCTTCATTGGCAGCTAAGTGGATTATGGCATCGACAAACTCATTGATGGGGGAAGAATTGCCTCTGGCGGGAAGGCATCTGTGCTCGCCTGCCTGTGTCAACAGGTCCAGCTACTCACAGCAGACTTGCTAACTTGGTAAAGCCTGGCTGGTGCTGTGTGAGAAAGTCTATATTCAGAAGTCTTTGAACTCCCTCTCCCCCCACCCCCCCCCCCCGTTAGCCACAGTTATTTGATATGGACACAGACCCAGTGGAAACCTACTCAGGCCATCCCTTATGTACAGTTAATTCCCCTGGAGCCAGCCGACCTTACCAGCTGCAGTGCGGAATCTGGGGGAGCACTGTCAGAACTCTTTTGTTTTCTCTTGTTCTAGCTGGCAAACCACTGACAAATTAATGAAAGGCTTTATCTTTCACACGAAACACCCATCTCCATAGCTCTGAGGATGCGATGTGGGTAGTAAGAAAACAGAAACACACTGCAAAGACTCCTGGGAAAGAAGAAGAAGAAGAAGAAGAAGAAGAAGAAGAAGAAGAAGAAGAAGAAGAAGAAGAAGAAGAAGAAGAAAAAGAAAGCACGATGCTACACTAGACTGTCACTCCATGCTTGCTTGTCAGAACAGGAGGCAGCTTCCTTGACAATCCATTTTCCTCAGTAGTCATGAAGCGTGTGTTGGCCAGCCTCAGTAGAACACCTAGGGTTGGTTCCCTTAATAGTTCATGCAAAGAGATAAGATGGAAACAAGCCAACACTTGTTGGCCCATCTCTGCAAAATCCATGCTTTAAACATTTCCATCATATGTAGTCATCCACCAGAGAGACTATCTTAAGTACAAACTCTCAGTAAATATTCAAGCAATTTTCTTTGGAGTCATTCAGAACTCTCTGAATGTACAGGTCTGGGCTAAAATAGAAATTAATTGAGCCATGCAGTCAGAATAGCTCATTACCTCTGTGGGGTCTAAAACTTGGAGTATCAGAATCACAGCACACACGTTTTCTGAAGTATTTATACACACAGGGACATGCCATGAAAATGAGGACTGAGCAGTTGAGCCAGAGCTAGAGAAGCTCTCTGCTCACCAGTAAGACTCTTGGAGATAATCAGTTCTGCATGGAAAAACACAATCTGACTACAATCTACCCCAAGGCCAAGGGGCTCAGGCTGTGTCCCTGATGGTATCCCAGCTGGAATGGTGATGTCTGTCAGAAACCAGAAACTGATTCCCAATGAGGATGGCTGGCTCCCTCTGACTCCATCATCGTCAGCTTTGATAATTCCGGAGGTGGAGAGACATGGTTATCACCATCACAGACCTACTTTGGTACCATGTTGGCACCATGAAGTACCCATGCTGGTACTTCACCCATCATGAGGCACAGCCCTCCTGTGAAACTGGAACCTAATAGTGCAGGATTCGGTTGCAAACAAACTCTCTGCACATAGGAAACAAAAGCGGCATCTGAGATTGTCTGCTTGAGACCTTATGTTGCCTCAGTGAATCATGAAGGCATACTGGGACAGTCAGCTGAGACAGCAGAAACACAACTTTCCCCACAGCTCTGAGTGTAGGAGACGGAACTCAGTTTTGTAGAGTCTAGGATCTCCATGTGCAATGCAGTCCATAGGAATATCTGTGATTAATTTGTTAAGAACCTAAGATTTCTGCCAAAGTTATAAGTTAATAATAACTGTTGGCCTTTGTTAAATTTCTTGCATAAACCTATTTAGGATAGATTTGAGTGAATTTTACCTTATAGGTGTTTTTCTAAACTAAAGCCATCTTAATTTGCTGTTTCTATGAAAAAGTTAACCTCAACTATCAAGAACTGTATTTTTAATTTAAAAAAATTTTTTTGGTTTGTCAAGACAGAGTCTCTCTGGGTGGCCGTAGCTGTCCTAGAACTCTCTTTGTACACCAGGCCAGCCCAAACTCACAGAGATCTGCCTGCCTCTGTCTCCAAAGTGCTGGGATTAAAGGTATGCACCACCACTTTGGGCAAGAACTGTCTTAAGTGGTGTAACAACAGGGACTTTCTCAAAGAAATAGGACTACTGACATCTATGTGTGAGCATCTATGTACTTGGTACTTTGTTATAGAGGTGTGTGTGTGTGTGTGTGTGTGTGTGTGTGTGTGTGTGTGTGTGTGAAGCCCACTTAAGTAGAAGCCAGAGGTCCTTCTCAGGTGCTCTTCATCACACGCTATCAACCTTACTCTTTGGGACAAGGTCTCTCACTGGCCAGGCGCATAGTTAGGCTGGCTGGTCAGCAAGTCCCAGGAATCTGTCTGTCTCTCCCTCCCCAGTGTCAAGGTCACAGAGTACACTACCATGCCTGAGGTTTTATGTGGGTGCTGAGGTTTGAACTCAGGTCCTCATACTTGACCCATCCATCTCCCCAGCATGCTACATAGATTCAACTACATGAAACTGCTGTCTGTCCCCTGGAGCAGGGCCTAACATAAGTAGAAAAGGACATACAGGTGGTTGAATGTTCAGAAATTTTGTTGAACTGATAATAGCTGTACATCATTACTGTTCTGGAGAGCTGGGCACAGAGTGAGTGTGATGGTGATTTCAATAAGAATAACTCTCACAGGCTCATATATTTGAATGCTTGGTCCCCATTCAGTGGAACTGTTTAGGAAGGCTTAGGAGGTGTGGCCTTGTTGGAGGAGGTGTGTAATTAGAGGTGGGCCAGTGTTTCTCTCTTTGTCTTCTGCCTGAGGATCTGTGTGTAGAACTCCCAGTTCTCTCTCTACAGCACCATATCTGCCAGCATGCTGCCATGCTCCCTGACACAATGGCAGTGGACTGACCCTCTGAATCGGTAAGCCAGCCACACGAAAGTTGTCTTGGTCATGGTATCTCTGCGCAGCAATAGAAGACTACTAGAGCAGCTAGTAAAGCAGATGTGGAGCCTCAGAGGGGCTGTGGTTTCTCATAAGCACACTGGCTCTCTCCTCTATCCCATTTGACTCTAACTGTGCATGTGGTTCACAGTCATCGGCCTAGATCCGTTACAAAGAGATACAAAGGAGAATGTGGTGTCTGGTGGTAGGCGACCGATGCACCAGGAGAAAAAGGGAGAAGCTGTACTGACTTCCTTTTACGTGTGGCTATGTTGAACCTTTTTCTTCTGATCAGAGTTTCACCCACAGCTAACACTTCTCCACAGTCAGAGGGACCAAGAAGTTCCATAAAGCACGTTCCTGGGTTAGCTAGGTTGACATAAGCATGTTCAGCTTAAGAATTCATCTAACGATTTAGTGCCTTTTATGTGTCAGCTTTTAATTATACATATATATGAGGAGATATTATTCTCCTCTTAAAAGTGGGAGTTAGCCATTCTTGGAGTTGATGCAATGCTATTGTTACCACTTACACACACACACACACACTCACAACAAACAAGCAAAACACGAATCTTCTGAAGCATCTTCTAGTCCCAAGAAGGATTGGCATGCACCTTAAGGAAATGAAATTTCTCTTTACAGCCAAGAGTTATGTAAAGTTGACGTAAGAAAACACATCAAAATTAAAGTGAAAAGAAAATATTAAATGCTACAAGTCACTGGTTCATCAGAATGGCATGAATACCATAAAATACTATGTAGGAAGAATGTTAAAATTTCAACGTTTTAAAACGTATGTTCAGTTCCATGGATAGAAAGTGGATTGGAACATGTGAAAATAACAATAGAAGACCACACGTGCAAAGTGTTAAGTCCACTAATGTTAAGAAAGCTACAATTTTGAAGTGTCAGGCAGTAATGCCACATGCACATGCTTGATTCTGACATGTGTCAGAATCCCACTACCCAGCATCTCATGCTGTGGCGCGCAAACTCTCTGCAGACCTCAGCACCCTGTTCTGGAAAGGCTGCCCTGTGCTGCAGGCTGCGGCTCCACTGGCTATGGAGGTCAGTCCTTCACTGTTCTTCCAAAGTTTCTGGACTCTGCTCTTCTGTTTAAGAATTCCTGTACCTCACACCATCCGCGTTTTGATGAACTCTTCCAGTATTTTAAGATGGACAATGCAACATCAAGTGTCTAGTGTCCACAGTCTCAGAGGCTGTGTTGCATTTGACAATCGTTTTGCCAGGATGTAGGGACTCCAGGTTAGAAACACCCTGGTACATTTCTAGTCTTTCAGTTTTTAATGTTGAAACTGATTTTAATGTACTTTTCAATATTTAATTTTCCATTTCCCCCTTTTAGGGTTTCTGCCTTATCTTCAGTTTCATAAAATATTCATGTTAAATGTTTTTAAAAAGTTTTTTTTTTTTTACACTTACTTATTCATTTATTTGCTGTGTGGAGGTCAGAGGATCACTTGCCAGAGATGGCTCTCCCCTAGCACATGGGTCCCAAGACTTGAACCCAGGTCATCAGGCTTGGTGGCAAGCTCTTTACCCTCACAGGCATCTTGATGGTGCCTTATGTTAAATCTTAAAGGTCTGCTGTTTTTCTTTCCTTTCTTCCACTGTTGTGCATGGCATTTGTAGTAATATTGGGTATTCTATCTACCTTAGTTTGGGGGAACTTTCACTAACTTTTTCTTTTGTCCTGGTTGTTTTCTTCCCATTTTCTACACGTTAATGTAATTTTAAGTTGTAATGCTTTTCTCCTAGTTTTCATATTTTTGTTCAGTTTGGGGGAGAGATGACGTTGAGCTGGTCTGCCGACTCTCACTCTGCTATTTGTGACTTCCACGCATGTGTTCTTGTGCTGTGGTCGCTCTGTCTTTATTTTCCCGTTTCCTTTTCTTTTGCAGCTGCAATTGTAAAACTGTAAGTGAGGATGGTTTAATTTGGACAGTTTATACAGTTTCCCGGATATATTCCTATTCCCTCTGATAGCCTTTTATTTGTTTTTGTAACATTTTGCTCAGCTTTCCCAGCCTCTCAATATTGCCACGATGGAAGCCTGTAAATATCTTTTACTATGATTGCCTATTTTTATTGAAGATTGAAGCATTATTCACCCAACTGGACATTCTGTGTGTGCAGCTAAGGGAGAGGTGGTTGTCTCTGGGCTAACCCTAGTGGTGAGATGAGAGTGAGCCATTTATGCACATTTTCCTGCAGAACTGACCCTTCCTGTCTAGTTTTAGGTCAGCCTCCACTGCTCAGCACTGTATATCCATCACCCCTGGGTTCTCTTTCTTCAGTTTTTTTTTTTTTACAGAAGATGTGTTAGTCCCGGTGATGTGAGAGGAATTCAGTATAAAACCCCCTTTTACACAAATTACAATACCACCCTCTAGGCTAAACGGCTGGCTTGATTCTACTAAAATGGACCCTGATTCATCCTTTCAAAGTTATTGATGTCTTATTCCCTAGTCTGCTCTCTGCTTCTCTCTGCCTTACATTGACTTCTGAGGGCAAAGATCAAAGGTATGCCTGATAAGCTGTTCTTAGGCGCAGTGTCCTCCTGGGGTCCTTTGCCACATCTTCTGCACGTCCCAGAGAGATGGTGGAAGAAATACAGAGGCATAAACTTCTATCAGATACTACGAATCATGGGTGGCCCAGTCTTGGAGACGGCGATGATCATATATCTTCATTCTTTTTCTTAATAGTACAAAGCAAGATTGAGGGCATTCTGCCACTGTTGCTGGTATTGAATGCATGTTCCTCATACTAATTAAATGCTACCGCTACATAGAACTTTCAGAGATAACAGTGTTGGCTTCTTATTCAAATATCTTGAAGCTAGTGCAACAGACAAGGCCATTCAGTGACCTAGAACTAGGGCTTGGTAAGGCCAGTGTGAGTGGTGGGAGAAATAAAGGCTGTAAAGCCTAATGGTGGGTCGCCTGCTCTTGCTCGGACAGCCTTTATGAATGTGTAAAGAGTGCTGTAGTCGTTACTTCATGCTGCAAAGCAAATAGCTCCAAGGATGAGTGCATGAAAAAATAATAAATGTGCTGTTGCCTTGCACAGTTTCTGTGAACCAGGGAATCTAAGATGTGGCTGACAGCACTGCTTGACGACTCGACCTGAGACACACTGACATATTGTCTGGGCTTTTAGTTAACTGAGAGCCTGATGACAGAACAGTTTTGCATGGCCTAGAACCTGGAATTTGATGAAAGCAAGGGGCTTGGATTCTTTTCCACATGGGCTCCTGAGTGTCCTTACACCATAGCATGTGTTTCCTCTACAGAAAGCACTCTGAGGGAACACAGCGGAAACCCACTCATCTCTGCGTTAGTCTGGGAAGCCATGAAAGGTCACTGGCTAACTCTGAGTAGCATGGAGAGGGTATAACTACCACCACACAGGAGTCTTCAGGAGCCACGTAGGAGGCTGGCTACTGCTCATGGGAAACCCATCTGAAGATAGAGAAGTTGTTGCGCAACCAACAGTAGGAATATATGGAGTTAAAAGCGGATGACAGGTATTACAAAGCACAGAAAGAGGGATGATACCCAAGATTCATCCGTAGAAGCGGGCAGGATGCTGGAGTTTATATGGCAGAAGCTTAGTGTTAGCAGAAAACACAGCACAAGGTGATGCGAGTTCAGACTGGTTCACAAGGACCTGGTGGCAGAGCTTCCATTTACTGCAGGGAAATGGGAGAGGGATCGGAGGGTGGGGTGAGGGTGGGGTTGGGGGGAGGGGGAGGGGGTAGGGTCGGGTGAGGGGTCGGAGTGGGGTTGGGGGTGGGGTCAGGGGTGTGGGTGGGGCTGGGGTTGGGGGTTGGGGGCGGTAATTCAGTGGCCAAAAGCACAAGGCATGTTAAAACTGAGGAGTGGCAGAAAGTAAAGGACACCGGACACCGCCATCCTCTATGTGGTATTTGTTTTGGCTTTTGTTTCCTGTGATTAAAAAAATGGATGAGCAGCTTGTCAGATGCCAAGCCAATAATCCCAGCACTTGTTGGGGAGGCAGAGGCAGGCAGATCATTGTGGATTCGAGGCCAGCCGGATCTACAAAGGGAGTCCAGGACACCCAAGACTACACAGAGAATCCATGTCTCAAACAACAACAACAACAACAACAACAACAACAACGATAGGCCTTCTGAGAAAGAAGAGTCTTGGAAAAAATAACTTTTAAAACATTTAAGCGTTGCTTAAGCCTTGAAGAATGAAGCCATGGTGCTCTGGATAGGTGTAAGCACATTTTATTGAAGGTGCTACACAAATCCTCTCCTCCAGTGGCATCAGCACTTACTTTTGGATTACTGCTTATCTGTTACCTATCTGCAAAGCAGGGCCATCTGCCTCGGGATGAAAACAATGGAATCTTCCCAAGGTCAGAACCAGAGCCTCAGTGATGGAATGAGCCTGGGAGGGCCAAGGATTCCTAGAGAGGGTTTTTCTTTTTGTCCAGGCAAATACAGAATTGTCTGTTTGTCCGTCATCTACCTAATTTTTTTTTTTTAACTTGGTGGGTGAGTAAACGGAGAGTGAGGGAAAATGAAATCCTAAACCAGTTCTGAGAGTTATGCACAGCGTCTTTGAAGGTTTTGGAAACCTCATACTTTGTGTGTGTGTGTGTGTGTGTGTGTGTGTGTGTGTGTGTGTGTGTGTCCTTGTCTATATGTGTTCCACATATACAAAATACTTGGAAGTCCAGAAGAGGGCCCAAAGAGTGTGCCTAGCATCTGAAATCTTGTCTTTTGAAGAAGAAGTTGGTTGGCTATTGAGCTGCCTCTCCACCTTCTAGTCTCACTCTTTCCTCCATACTTAACTGTTACTATGCATTTGTACTAAATCTTATTTTTGCAATTTGGATAGAATGAAAAAAAAGCAGTGAAATAAACATTAGGCACTGCCCTGCCGCTGACAACAAATCTCTTTCAGTTCTCAAAAAGCTACTGGGCCATCTGTATTTGTCTGATCTGCTCACCTTGTCATGCCTCTGGAGATGGAAAAGCAATTTTATAGCATGTAGGAAAGCATACACACCAGGGTTGCAGAGCTGACTCAGTGGGTGTCTCAGGTAGGGTCACTATTTGCTGGGATGAAACATCGTGGCCAAAGGCAACTTGGATAGAAAAGGGTTTATTTCACTCAGAGCTCCACATAACAGGTTGTCCTCAAAAGCAGTGAGGACAGGACCTCAAGCAGGGCAGGAAGCTGGAGGCAGGTGCTGATGCAGAGGCCATGGTGAGGGGGAGTGCTGCTTCCTGCTTCCCAGGGGTTACTTAGTCTGCTTTATATGGAACTCAGGACCAGCAGCCTAGGGGCGACACCACACACAGTGGGCTGGTCTCTCGCCCATAATTAAGAAAATGCCCTACAGCTGAATCTTACAGAGGCACTTTCTCAATTGAAGCTCTCTTCTCTCTGACGACTTTAGCCTGTCTCTAATTGACATACAAGCAGACAACACAGGAGGTACCAGCATTTGCTCTGCAGGCAGGAGAGCTTGAGTTTAAGTCTCCTTAATCCACAGTGTCAGGGGATGGCTGGGCATACCTGTAACCTCAGCACTGATGGGAAGAAGTGGGTGGATTCTCACTGGGTTGGCCCACCAGTCTAGGCAAATAATAAGATATGCATTCACTGAGTGAAACCCTGTCTTACAACAATAAAGAGGAGAGGGATAGGAAAAGATATCACACTTCCTGCTCTGGACTCACATGTGCATATGGGTGGGGGGTACCACACACACACACACACACACACACACACACACACACACACACACACACACACACACAGAGCATTGCATCTGTGGCCAGAAGCTATCCAACATAGGTGGTAATTGTCTGTGGGAAGGTGCATAGAGTTGCGAGCTATCAGTTAAAAAAAAAAAAAAGAGACTTAGTTGCTTAAGTTAGAATACTTCATCCCACAGAGAGGCCCACTGCAGTTAGGTGAGGGCTCTGATTTTGGTGCAGGGTTTGACCTTAAATTATATAATCAGTTTAGACAGGCAGGCAGGCAGGCAAATGACAGACAACAGCCTCTTCTCATACATAGGTAGAAGCAGAGATTTATTACAGGCCTATCTTTGTCCAGATATAAAACTGGAATTTTCTTTAAGTCTGTGATTATTTCTTTCCTGCGTTGTCTGGGATTTTTTAGTATTAGTGTAAAGTCTATGAGAAAGCACACTGCTTATCTTAAAGCAAAGAAGAAATTTTCAGCATTCTGAGGAAAAGAAGAGAATGAGAATATAAAAACAGGTTCTTCTATTTCTTCTTCTTCTTCTTCTTCTTCTTCTTCTTCTTCTTCTTCTTCTTCTTCTTCTTCTTCTTCTTTTAAAGAAACTGATTTCTGAGACAGGATCTTACTCTGTAGCCCAGGCTGGCTTGTACCTTACAAAATAATGCTGGCCTCAAAATGTACAGTTATCTCCCCACCTCAGCCTGCTGAGTGCTGAGATTTCAAATGTGAGTCACCGTGCCCGGTAACACTTCTCTGCAATATGTAGTGTCAGGGGAACGGTCCGCTGAGATCCCTGGCAAGACAGAAGACAGAGGGCGGTTTCCTGCAGTTGGCAGAATATGTGATTTGGACAGGACTGGAGGAGGAAGATTCACCTTAGAAGATATGGGAAGTGGAGTGACCTGACTGGGACATCCTGGGCCTGAACAAACCCATGGTGGCTCTGTGTGAGCCCGCAGAGGAGGTTAAGTTATGATGACTGCGCCACAGGCTGGCCTTGCTCAGATTCCGTGTGTGAACCATTGAAGGGGGCTGAAGCGAGCAGCTGTCCACCCACTGCTCTCTCTTCTCCTCCCGGAATTGCTCTCAAGGTTGTGTTTCCAAAGATGACATTGTCTGACATGTGTTAGGCTCTGTTGTGCTATTTATCCTCAAACTGAGTTACAGAAACAACGAAATTTAAGATACACTAAGCTTCAAAAAAGTCTTATCTGGGACTCTCGGTTAAATTTAATCAGAGATAGAGTAAACCAGGCTAAGAAGAGGCTTTTGTGATTTAGGGCCATCTATTTATAACTTGTGAGTCAACAAAGGAATCTACCTAAGGCTTCAGAGAGAAGATTCTAGGGAGCCTATCCCATGGAAATATTAACTGTACCGGGTAGGAACGTACATCCGAGTGTTAAAAATAAAGTCTTCTCAGTTATCACATGAGCCAAGGGCCGCTCAGTCTCTGGGGAACCGCTTACGGCACAGCAGCAAATACAGTGTTTATAAGAAATATAGCTTATATCAGAAGTTAGATTCTTAATACTTTTGAAAGTATAAGGTGTACACAGGAAATATATATATATAAACCACCCCTTACTACAGACACCATTATTGAGCTTCCTTCATTTTCTAAAAAAATGGTAAACTTATGAACTATTAATGTTTACACAGATAGTTAACACCGTGGCTGAAGAATAGGACAGAGCCTCATCTGTGAATCAACACTGATGGCAAATTCTTAACTTTCTCCAGATCAGTAGTTACAGACTCAGATCAGCAGCACGGCCAGTCCTGCTTAAGAACAGAACACTGTATACAAAATAAAGAAATACATCTTAAAAAGAAAGAAAGGACGAAGGAAATTCTCTGCTGTCTAGAACATAGTCCTCAGAAAGTGACTGCAGGGCTATCACACTGATGTGTGCACTCAGCTTCATCGAGGGGGGCCATTAGACAGAAATGTGACTGCCCAATCTGTCTTAAAGTTTTTTCCACTTTAAGTCCATAGACTTCAGCACTCTTTTAAGTCATTTTACTTTTTAAATAAGGTATTTACTGTTTATTATTATTATTATTATTCTCGCTCACAGTGATTTCCAAGTACAGCCACCATTTGGCAACTCTTATTGAGCAACAACAGTGACCCTTCATCATCTGAACAAACGTCGTCTGGTATCTTAGGTGCACCTCAACACTCTTCAGATATTTGTTCTTTTATCTTTGTTAGCTGGCAATTTTTCAAGGTACTTTACAGAAATCATACTATTGAAAACTTTATAAGATAATAGTGTACTATTGATCTGCTATAATTATATATAAGTAGCAGCTAATCATTCTATACTGTATTCAGTGGAGTCATAGACTAAGAGTAATGCTGCTATCTATTTTCCAGATTTCCTGGGACATAATCAATAAATACAAATGTGCAGACACATATAAGGTATACAAACGATTACCATAGTTGTGTTTGTTGTTTTTGCCACAATGTAAGGAAATGTTATTTTGGCTCATGGTTTCAGAAATATTTCAGTCCTGCACAGCATTCAAGGAATGGTGATGGGAGTGGATGGTGGGAGTGGATGGTGGGAGTGGATGGTGGGAGTGGATGGTGGGAGTGGATGGTGGGAGTGGATGGTGGGAGTGGATGATGGGAGTGGATGGTGGGAGTGGATGATGGGAGTGGATGGTGGGAGTGGATGGTGGGAGTGGATGGTGGGAGTGGATGGTGGGAGTGGACAGTGGGAGTGGATGGTGGGAGTGGATGGTGGGAGTGGGCGATGGGAGTGGATGGTGGGAGTGGACAGTGGGAGTGGATGGTGGGAGTGGATGGTGGGAGTGGATGATGGGACTGGGTGAGGAAAGTGGGCGATGAGCGTGAGTGGTGGGTGGGAGTAGATGGTGGGAGGGGTTCTCTCTGTCCCTTACAGAGGAAAGGTGCCACAGAGTCTTGTACACGTGCTGGCAGACAATGTAGAGAAGCCAGAACCACAGTGGGTCCTACTTTCCAATGCCCGCCTGTGGTGACCTTCCTCCAGCAACCTGGTCCCATTTTGAAAGGCCCATAACCTTCTATTTAGCATTACCAGCTAATTACTGTGAGTGCTCGCAACTTGAGGCCCTACAAGACATTCCAGAGCCAGATTATACAAGTGGCCATGCTAATCAACACTCACCACCTCACGTTGTCAAGTAGCTACTTTATTTTCATAGTGCTGATTGCCTTAAGATCTGCTATTGGCAAATATCAAGTCTACAAAGCAGTATTATCTGTGTTCGCCACATTGTCTATCAGACCTCTAGAGTGTATCCATACTGGGACTTGGTACACCTCCACCATCACTGCTCCCAGCTTTTCATCTTCAGCATCACTGACCATCATCTTCCTTCTGCTTCTTAGGGTTTGACCTTTCCAGGATCTGCAAAGAGAGAGCCAGGCTGTATTTGCCTGGCTCATTTCACTGAGCTGTGTTCTTACTGGGTTGGTAACTTCCTGCACTATGTAGAAGTTCTTCAGGTTGATGCAATGCCATTTATCTATGTCGCTTTTTGTGCTCATCCTTTTGAAATTGCCATGTTTCAATTGGAGTAGTTTTAGTTTCTGGTCTTTCACTTATGTCTTCAATGCATTCTGGGTATGGTGTGGGGGTCAGGGCACTACACCTGGAGGCCTGGTTTCCTAAGGCCATGAACTGAAGACACCACTCTCTTCTCTTTACACATTCTTGGCGTATGTGTCCCAGATCATTCGTCTATAAGTGCCCACATTAATCTCTGGTCTCCGTATTGTGTTTCACAGTCCTCTGTGTGTTTTTGTATGGTTTGGCATTCTATTTTGAAATCCGGTATTATGATACTTTCAACTTTTCTCTTTGCTCAAAATTACTTCTGTGTTTTGAGGTCCTCTGTGAGTTTGTATAAATATTGTTTTTCTTTTCTTATGTGAAAAAAAATAGACATTTAGATTTTGACAGGAATCGAATTGAACTGCAGGTAGCTCCAGGTAATGTGAGCACTTAAAATATTAACTCTGCTCTAAGGACCCGAGTGTTTGGCCACATGTATGTGCTGCCTTTCATTAAAGCTTTACAGTTTTCAGTGAGGAGATCTTTCACCTCTGAATTACATTTATTTACAAGAATTCTACAATTGTTGATCTTACTGGAGACAGGAATTCTTTCTTTCCTTCTTCCTCTTTTTCCTCTTCCTCTTCATCCTCCTCCTCCTCCTCTTCTTCAGTTTTCAGTAAGAAAGTATAATGTCTCTTATTGCATAGAAATAAAATTTTGATTTTGTGTCCTGCATGTTTACCGAACCCATTTCTTTTTTTATTTTTTATTTTTAATTTTTTCTCCTTTATTAATTTATTCTTGTTACATCTCAATGGTTATTCCATCCCTTGTATCCTCCCATTCTTCCCTCCCTCCCATTTTCCCCTTATTC
The DNA here is from genome assembly GCF_964271855.1 of Acomys minous. NCBI lineage: Eukaryota > Metazoa > Chordata > Mammalia > Rodentia > Muridae > Acomys > Acomys minous. Next base: position 11,610,007 of record NC_140495.1, on the reverse strand, counting down.
CCCTCCCCTATGACTGTTCCTGAGGGGGATTACCTCCCCCTGTATATATTCATAGGGTATCAAGTCTCTTCTTGGTAACCTGCTGTCCTTCCTCTGAGTGCCACCAGGTCTCCCTCTCCAGGGGACATGGTCAAAGGTGAGGCACCAGAGTATGTGAGAAAGTAATATCCCACTCTCCACTCTACTGTGGAGAGTGTTCTGTCCATTGTCTAGATCTGGGTAGGGGTTTAAAGTTTACCGCCTGTATTGTCCTTGGCTGGTGCCTTAGTTTGACAGTCTCGGTGTCAGTCTCAGATTCTAAGTAGATTTGACCAGAAGATATGAAATTTTATATATTTGTTCCAGTAATGTGCTGTTTTGTTGTTGTCATTGTGTGTTTTTCCCCTCTCCTCCCTGCTCTCACCTCCTCCCCCGCTTTGGTCAACTTGACACAAGCCAGGGCCATCTGTGAAGAGGAAACATCAACTGAGGTAATGTCTCCATCAGATTATCCTGTGTGTGTGTGTGGGGGGGTGTATGAGGCATTCCTTGACTGGTGACTGGCATGGGAGGATCCAGTTCACTGTAGATGGTACTATCCCTAGGTAGTGGTCCTGCACTGTACAATGGAGCAGTCTGAACAAGACACAAGGAACAAGCCAGTAAGCATCTGTTGGCTTCTGCGTCAGCTCTTGCCTCCATGTTCCTGGTTGAGTCCCTGCCTTGACTTCTCTTCACAGTGGACTATAAGCTGTAAGCCAAAACAAACCCTTTCCTTCCCAAGTTACTTTTGATCATGGTGTCACAGCAACAGAAAGCAAAGTAAGTCAGGGTGGGATTTTTTTTCTTTCTTCTTCTTGCATAGTTGCCATGACTAAGACATCTGAAACTTACTGAGTAGAGATGCCACTGAGTATACCTATTTCTCATCTTGCATCTGCCCCTAAGGAGTATGGTACCTTATCATATATGGCCCTATTCTGCTGAGTTACATTAATTTGATACTGAACTCATTGAGAAATTCACTAGAAAAGCCAACTGAATTTTGTCAGAAATTTCTATTTTGAACATTTGCTGGCAGAAGGAACCTGGTGCCTTGGTTTGTTGGGCAAGTCTGGAGCTTGGGTCTGAATAGGCAGTTTGGTGCCTTAGTTTATAGTCTGGGCTGGAGAATGGGATCTGTTGGACCAACCTCTCACTAGGGGTCTGTGTGGTGAGTATGGACCCTGTGTCTTCAGGAGCTGACCTGAAGCATGGGTCTCTAATGCCTGACTGGTGTTCAGTTGGGATTTAAGATTAGTTCACAAAGTTGTGATTAGAATGAAGTAGGCGTGGTCGATGGGTCTGCTGGGGGGCAGGACCTGAACCCTGAGTCTTCAGGACTGAGATGGATTTTGTGGCCTCGGTTGTTATTGTTTGTCAAGGCCACAGGTGTCAGCCGGGCTTTGTCATGGGCCTGGACCGAGGCCCACGAATACTGTCCTGGAGTCTTAGTTTTCAGGACTCCCATGATGCTAGGTGTTCTGAAACTTCGTGACTGAAGCAGTTGGCCTGTTTCTAGGCTTTCTTGGGTGAGTCCTGGTTCCAGAATCCATGAAAGATTTTGCCCAGTTCGGTCTTCTTCTGAGAAGCCATCTCTTTGCAAATAGCACGGTGTATACAGTGAGGAGCATTGTGGGATATTCTTCCGGCCCTGTGCAATGCATCTACTTTTCTGTGCTCCATCAAGGTATTGTGACATTCACTTGGGTTCCTTAGCTCCCAGGGAAGGTGCTGTCCTGCTGCGGAGGTTGTTCAGATCTGTTTCTGTGAGGGGTGACTACAGGAAACCCTAATCCTGTTGTCTTCTTGATATCACCCAGAACACCTTACTCCAATCTTACGTGTCCATGCCCTTCACAGAGATTAATGGAGTACCTGTTCAGCAAGGGGTCATCCTTTCATAGCAATTAGATAGAATAAACATTTCAACCGGGGCCAAACACATTTTGTTTTCTGTCCCTGGGCCCCAAGAGCAAAGCTCTCCCTCTGCTGTTCAAAGATAAGGCAATGCCCTTGTTTGTGGGGAAGCTGACCCATATACTGAGTACGCTGCATCGTGGCAGTGGGATTGCAGAGGAAAGGCCTTTCACTCAGAATGGGTGGTGGGAAAGCATCTGACTCACACAATCACCTGAATGTCTGTGCTTCTCTGACTGTGTTCATTTGGCATCACCGTCTTCAAGGTACAGAGTAGGTTTTGCTGCTGTTTAGTTTTCTTTGACTTGTACAAGGGATTTTGAGTGAAGCCAACAGAATAAAGTGCTAGCTAATATGTAAGAAAGCTGCCTTCATAAGTGTGGCTGGTTAGAAAAATGAAAACGATCTATGCTTAAATAGATCTTTGCCTATTGCCCACTTGTGTTGGATTTGGTTGAACAAAGACACTTTGGCAAGATAGTTAAGAAATCAATGTGAAATCAACCACTACTTAGTTGCCAAGCTGTAAATGTTGTTTTTGTTTCCTCTGATTGGGGGGGGGGGGATGAGAGCTGTATCCCAGCTTTGCAAATAAATGGCTTGAGGTAAGCCCAGAGTGTTCAATCTGTCTCTAGGCCTATGCCTGAAGCTTCTAGCCTCTGTACAATCTAATCTTCTGCAAACCTGGGCCTTGAAGGCTTCAGCTGCCAGCTAGAATGTTTTAAGTCTCTAAGACTTACTGCTGAGTAAGCTCATCCTTTCTAGTTAACCCTTTCTGAGCTCTGGCTGGCTGGTTCAACTCAGCTCTTCTGGTTCAAAATTCCTCTCCAAGCTGACCGATTCAAACTGGCTTCTCGTGGTTCCTCACTGAACTGCTCTGCTTGGAAAAACTGCCTCCAAACTCCACAAACTGAGCTGCACTAACTGCACAGGCTCAACTGAATTGCACCAGAGTCAGCTTCTCTCTCTCTCTCTCTCTCTCTCTCTCTCTCTCTCTCTCTCTCTCTCTCTCCTTGCACTTCTCTTAAGTTGTCTCTTCTTCCTGTTGGCTCTTGTGAGAGTTGGGCATATCCTACCTCTGACTCATTCTGTCAAATCTTTCTCTGATTTTTCACTTTGTCTGCCCTTCAATTAGACTTCATTGTTCGAGATGTATATTAAGACTGTGTCTATATTCCAGCCAGAGGGGTTAAAGGTGTGTGGCATATCTGCACTCCAGCCAGATCACATAGACCTAGAAGGTCTTTGGATAGGATCAGTTGCCAGAGCAGCCATGTTGCTGGACTAAAATTCCTGTATATCAGGCATTCATAAGACATATACCTGAGTCAAGATACCCAAATTCAGATGTTAGCTCTGGGGGATTACACCTAGATGATCCTAACAATTGGGAAGAAGGGGTGGGAGAAGCAGGAGTTCGAGATTTGCCTAGACTATATTGAGTACAAGCTCAGCCTGGACTATGTGAGATCCTGTTTCAAAAAAGCAAAAGCAAAAAAAAAAAAAAATTAAATTAAATTTAGGCCTAGCTCAGTTATCCCACAGGCCTCCCATCCCATTGTGGGTGTAGGTGTGGCGGCCATGCCAATCTTTCTGCCTACAGCCTTCAGGCACATTATGTAAGCACTTAAACCCTACAATATCAGTTCCCAATAGAACAAGGAGAAAGCTGAAAATAGCATCTCCTTTGAAACTCTGAGATCCAAGTTTACTCACCTTGTGAGAATCTGCTGAACGTTCCGTCCTGCCAAGCATCTGATGGGCTCTGTCAGTGAGTGTCAGGCTAGAGAACTTGGGAAATGTCCTTTGAAGAATGGAGCATGAGACATTGAATTCTGTGCACTTGCTTAAAGATAGAGAGCTGCTTACGCAGATGAAATGTGTTTTCAGCATTCCCTACTTACTGAGCATTCACAAGAAGCATTTTCCAGTGATGGAGTAACGCACCTAGGATGCAGTGTTTCTTCCAAAGTCAGTAATCACTGCTATTACCCGCCCCCTCCCCCCATGACAAATAAGATTACCATTGAAGAGCTGAGGAGAGATTTCTTGGAAGAGAGAAAGGATAAGCTTGAGAAGTTCAAGACTCAAAGATTTCCTCTGGTGGGTTTTGGGTAGAGGGAGCATTTGTCTCAAGTGGTCCTGAAAGAATGACAAGATTTCTAAGAACTGAGTGGGATGGAAGAGAAAAACAGCCCAGGCTTAGTCTGAGCAAGCTCTAACTTGCGCTGGCCACACCTCCTCCATTTGGGCTAGACTCCTACTGTGTTCCCTGTGCTGCTGGGAACGCAGAGCTCCTTCTAACACCAGGACAGCAGTCAGCAACCCCATCGTCCAGAGAGAGAAAAACGAGGGATGAAATTCATAATAGGCTTGTTGAAGCCTATTTATTTCACTGATTGTAGAACCTCAATCATTAAATGCCAACTTAAATTCAGGCAAACCTTGCCTGATTTCATTGAAAGCAAAACGCTTGGCCTGGTGAAGGCAGAATGAGCACCACGTTGCCCATTTAACAAACTGCACAGAGATCCCGATGCCTTCCAGACCTCCCCCGTGTGACCCTGTGTTCCAGCTCCCGCCATCTCATCTCTGCCAATACATCCAACACTGAAGACAGGAAAATGAACTGGTAATGAAGTCGGAGAACGTCAGCGAGCACCAGCTGCCTCTAGGGAAGACTGGACAGAAGACTATGTGTGCTTTAAATTGTCCCTCAGAATTTAATTATTGAAATGTGCTCGACAACCATGGTTTGAGATGCTCTGGCCACATCAACGCACTTTTATGACTTCACATGGAAGCTCTTTTCAGGAACAGAGTAGTGGCACTAGGCTCAGTCTACAGAGAAAAATTGTTTGCGATGTTCTATTTAATATCCATTTGTTTAGAAGTCAATAGGTTCAGGAGCAGGAGACTAGGATCCTACGGTGTACCAAAAATGTTCATAGCCTCAAGGATTTTATGGCCAAGGGCAGGCACAAAGTCACTATGCCACCACCAAGTATTTTTATTGGTTATCACAAAATGAAAGAGTTGAGGAGAATAAGGTTCTTCTCCTACACGTAGTCACTGTAATGTCTTTAAAGACGTGATACAGGGGACTGTGCTGACTTACAAGGAAGAACGGGGACATGTGGGGTAGAGGAGGTAGAAGTGGACAGACATGAGCAGAACGTAAAGAGATAGATAGGAGGAAGAAGTAGCTGGGCAGTTCTGGTACCCATGTTCTAGGCAGTGAGATGACAGGGAGTATAGTGTGAAGTGACATCTTTCGTCATTGTTGTGAGCCAGTCAGGAGTGACCAAGGGCAGAGGGTGGAGGCCATGATGGACTAGGATTGAGACTCTTTTTTGTTTGTTTGTTTTTCTTTTTGTTTTGTTTCCCTGCCAACATGAAGAACTGAGTCTCCTCTTTATCTGTGAGAAGAAAGTAGAGACTCCATGGTCCCTACGACTGAATAGTCAGCCTGCCATTCAGATGGGAGTGGGGGGGGGGTGGCTAAGAAGATTAAATACTGGCCAGAGTGATGACTTATGCATGCCACACAGTGTGAGGACTTGAGCTTGAGTCTCTACGCTCCACATTTAAAACAGCAGGCAGGCACATAGAATAAGTGTCTATAGGCACAGTGTTATCCACATTTACACATGAATGCATGTGCATGTAAACATATGCATAGTAAATGCACACATTAAGAGCTAAGTGCCATTGGAAGACATACAAACAAGGCAACTCTTAAATCTGATGGTCGGAGGCATGCGCATGCTGTGCTCATGGATGGTTTGTGCAGATGAAAGGAAGAAGGAGCAACATGGGAGACAGGACTGGAGAGAAGGCGGAGATAGCTACACAGTGGACCCACTGATGTGTATAATGTCTGTATCAAACCCTAACATGCCCAGCTGCTGCCTGGCTCCAAGGGCATCAGGAATAACTTCCCTTTACATACTGAGTCATAGTTCACACAGACAAGTTGGCTGCTTTTAGCATAAGAGAAAATGTGCACTTCTTGAAAATGAAAATAAGGTGTCTGGTGCTAGATGGAAAAATTCAGTTTCTTACCCCAGGATAATAGAACGGATGACTCTATTGGTCCTGCTAAGTTCAAAAGAATAGGGGATCTTTGTGGAAATGACATCATATGACATCACATGAGCCATTTCTCCAGTAATGCTTAAGACATTGCATAGAACTCACTTTAAAACTATCTATTTACAGCTTTCACACCTGCTATGGAAATTTCCCAGCAGTAGGCATGACGGATAAGAGAACTCCGGACAACCATCTTCATTTATTTGCAGTCTATTTGTGCAGTCCTGCAGTCATGCTAGCAACTTGCTTACTGTGTGCCTCAACTGTCTACATTGAGTCCCTTGCTTCCCCACTTTCTTGCAGCATTAGGAATGTTGTGTATTGATGAGACGAGTCCCCACAGACTCGTATGTTGGGACACTTGGTCACTAGCTGGTAGCGCTCTTTGGAAAGTTGCAGAGCCTTTAATGGCGGAACACTGCAGAGAGCGTGTATTACTGGGGGTTGATTTTGAAGCTTTGTAGCCTGGCTTTTCTCTCTCCTTCCAGGGCATAGATGGGATGTGATGGGCCTCTCAAATGCTTTTGCCTCCACACTTTCCTTCCCATGTGTATTCCCTCTGGAATTGTAAGAGAAAAACAAACCCTTTCTTCGCCAATGTGATATATTGTCAGGGTGTTTTATCGCAGCAACAGAAAGCTAATGCAAGGAGTACATGTTTATGTTTCCCTTCTAATTTTTCTTATTTAACATTTGATGAAAACTCCACTCCTGAACCAGTGCGTCCTTGCTGGCCGTCAACAGAGACAGATTCACCTTTGTTACACTTGAGCAAGTCAGATCCCTGGAAGGACACTGCGGGTTCACTGAAGTATTGGAAACCAAGGTGGTCTGGAAGTACAAAGCAGCGGAACCAAGGTCCTATACAGGACTGCGCACACATGCACGCATGTGCACACATGCACACGCATGCCCATGTGCTCACATGCAGAGAGAGAGAGAGAGAGAGAGAGAGAGAGAGAGAGAGAGAGAGAGAGAGAGAGAACTTAAAATCACATGCTCTAGTCTAGCAAGGAAAAGCCCTCTCTGAATACCTCCTCTGTTCCTCCCCCACCCACATTTGTCACCCATCCTACAGTACCCAGCAGCCACCTGTCAGGGCTCTTCCTGGGGTGGAAAAGAGAATCCTTGTTTGGCTCTCGCCTTGAGCTTCGCACAGTGCTTACTCTGTTCCACCAATAGGTATCACCTAAGCCTACACTCGCCAACACTCAAGTGTCCCCCACAATCCTTCTCTGGGACTTTTGGGTTGTGGTCACGAAGAGGCTGTGCTTTAGCAGAACCCCCAAACAAATTAAAGCTGTTCCTTATTGGGCAGCCAATTATTTCAGAAGAATTCGTGACTAGCCTTCCCTGCCTGAAAGCCTACAACACTGCACTGGGGTTTTTGTTTTTTGTTTTTTGTTTTTTCACTCCACTGGGTTTCTTCCATGTCTAGAAACTTGTGCATTCAGGTTCTTATTAATTATATAGAAATTAAATCCTGTCTTCACCAGCTTTGTTTCTTACCATGGCAGGAGAGCAACATTCTCACTGGCATGTGTCCTGCCATTTGCCATTTCTAGGGAGAAATGAGCCATTCTTCTGGAGGTGGGAGATAACTGCAGTGCAGTGGTGCCCCTGTCCCCATCCAAGCCTGCCCCTGCGCTCTCACCGTAGCCTCAGGTGTAAGTGTTTAGTTCTATATGAATACAAGGAGATATTTAGGGAGAGCTGTGGCATTGGGATTGTTCTCTGTCTGACACCAATGCCTTGAAAATTAACTTCTCCACAATTTTCTTTTTCTTTTTTTTTCTTTTTTTGGTTTTTTGAGACAGGGTTTCTCTGTGTAGCCTTAGCTGTCCTGGACTCACTTTGTAGACCAGGCTGGCCTCGAACTCACAGGGATCCGCCTGCCTCTGCCTCCCGAGTGCTGGGATTAAAGGCGTGCGCCACCACGCCCGGCTTTTCTCCACAATTTTCCACCAAGCGTCTTAGACGACAGTGTCTGTGACTCCTCTAACCAATGTTTGCCCGTTCTGTGGTCTACTCATCTTCCCTGGAAAACATATGTATTCCATTTCCCAAATTAATGTTGCAGGAAAAAAAAAAAGACTCAAAAGTAAAATGTTTATACTCAGATCGATCAGATTCAGTTCACGCCTCTAGAATTACTCATCCTCTAAAATATGTATCTTTTCTAAGGTAGTGGTTAAAACATAACTTTTATAACTTTTAATTTAAACAACTCCCCTGGGGCTCCATTCAGCTTTATAATTCTTGCTCCTCATATTCAAGACAGGCAGTCAACAAACGAATGCATTATTGTTGCCAAAAATAAAAGTAAAAAACAGGAGAGACTTGCTCCCACGCCCCCCACCCCACCCCCCAGGAAAGGCCTCTCCATTCCTTCTCCGAGTTCTTTCTCATGTGTTTGGCATGGCGCCTCCACTTCCCTCCGGGGGCTTTTTTAAAACAGGCAGCCACGCACACACACTCATGTTGTACACTGTCATGTCCTACGCTGTGTGGTTTGAAAGTACTAATTTTGCTATTTTTGTGTCACGAGCCTCACTCCTTAGAGATATTCTGCATTCGGAGGGAGTTGTTTTTGTTTCTAGTTTTATTTATTTATTTATTTTCATTTATTTTATTTTATTTTAAATCCCTCTCATTCCTTGCAGAACTCTTCCTCTAAGCTCCCAGCAAGGATTTGCGAGCATCACTCCTCCTCCCCTGCCAGCAGGATCTTTGGAGCATGATGATGACGGTGATGCTTTTCTTGCTTGAATCTTCTCCATAGTTTCCGGAGCTCTTGGCCACAGCCTTCCTCCTTGACTGCTTCCCCCCCCCCCCCCTCACTGAGTCTCTTCTCCAGGCAACTCTCCCTCTGCTCCTTCTTTGGTCCCTTTCCAGGATCTTTTTTTTCTCTTTGCTCTTCATTATTATTGAGATTCTTCCCTGATCCCCCACTTGATTCTCTCCAAAGGCTCTAGGCCTCTGAAAAGCCTCCCTTGTTCAGCATCCTGCACCTCCCACCTCCCATTTTTGTTTGATTATTGCCTCTTGCCAGCTGTAATTGGCTCTACCTACTAATTTGGCTTTCTTGTTTGCTGCGAGGCTTTCCCTTAGACCGTCAGGTCGGTCTGTGTTGCTCCTTCTCATTTCCCAAGGAGCTAGGGCAGTGTGTGTGTGTGTGTGTGTGTGTGTGTGTGTGTGTGTGTGTGTGTGTGTGTTTATGTGCCTTCCTGAAAGAAGGATGGCCAGAGCAAGTCAGTCAGTCAGTCTCCGTTCTTGAAACTGTTGTGTACTACTATTCCACTGAAGAGCAACTTCTTCGTTAGTTCTCTCTCCTTCTTAGATGTTGATATACTGTTATGGTATGCAGCTGTTGATATGGTATGCAGACAATACCATAGTGAATATCAGGGGAGCAGTTACCTATAGAGGGTGTAGGGGCGGGGCAAGTACAAGAAACTGTGGAGGACTTTTGTGGCAGTTGGCAAGGTCTGCTGCGTCACTGAAAGAGGATTAACTGTTCCCTGATTTCTCCCTATGGGATACCACATGCATATTATATCTGCCCCTTGGCGGCTGAGATTCACTTGTTACATAAAATCGTAAGGCCGAGGGGAGGGGCTCAGTTGCAAACCTGCCTCTGGCTCACACCTCAGATTCACAGCATGGAAGGGAGTGAGCCAGGATTCCCTGGCCTCGGTTTATGTGTCAGCCACCATGTTGTTAGTTCCCTCTTTGAAGGAACCTTTTATCAGGGCTTGGTTGATAGGGCCTTATCTAGTGTGCCTGCTGAGACCCTCGGTTCTCAGGCTGATCCTTAGCAGCATGTAAGGCAGGTGTGCTGGGGTGTGCCTGGAATTCCAGCTTTTGAGAGGAGGTAGGAGGAGCAGGAGCCTGAAGTCATCCCTGGACCCAACGGTTCAAAGGGAAAGGACTTTTTGTATAGAGAAAAATGCTTAGCTACAAAAAGGACAAAACGAGTCTTAAGCTCACATCAGCAAAACTCATTAGCAGAATATTTTGTGCTTAGGTCAAAATTATAATATGATAGTTAAAAAAAAAGTAACTGCTTCTTGGAATAAGTCATATTATCTTCACTCAAAATGAGCCACTTTCAGGCTAAGGTTCAAATAATGCTTGCAATTCATAAATATAGAACTGCTTTGTGTATGTAGGCCATGGTTTTAAAAATGTCCTTTAGAATTTGATAGAAGGTTAAGAGGGGGGAAATGCTGTTGACGTGGACTAAATTTTCAATTTGTTTTCATTTTTGTTGCTGTGTTTCCAAGCTGGTAAATGCACACCCGAGTGCATGCCAGACTCTCGCCCAAGTTTCAGAAGTAAAAGGTTTAGGTTGATGTTACTTTTAGAGAAAGCAGCTAGAACCATCCATCCACTTCTTCCCAGTGTTCTTAAGTGGCTTGAAACTATAATTGCCCATCTTGACGTTATTGTTATTTATTGATTTAGTCCCCATCTTTCCCAAGATTAAAAGAGCTATGGAGTCTCCTGGCAACTCATTTCCCCTCCTAAGGCTTGCTTATTTCTTGCCTCGCAGTAGCTGGTCGCAAAGGTTAAGTATGTATAGATTTGGGTTCTTTTTGATGTGAGAATCAATCTACAACTGCGTGCTGAGCTGGGCTTAGAGGAGGCAAAATTCGCAATCCAGGCATATGCTATCCAACGTGAAGCACTTCCCCTCATCTTTGTGGCGGTGATGGGTGCTCTGCCGAGGATTTCAATTAAGACAAGGCTGCATGGCTGGTGCCCACAATGCTTGTACCAGAAAATAATTTTTCTCTTGAAGCAAATCCAACGTGGATGTGTATTATAGACTGGGTATCTATCTTTTCTTAGACTATGAAGCCCTCAAGGGAAAGGCTGAGGACTTATTCATGTCTGCGTTTCTTTCCTGATGTTCACAGGGTGCATTATAAAAATACTACATGAGCCAATTACTCTGGTGATCTTCCTCAATAGGGAGTCATGTTGATTTTTGCTGACTACTTAACCTAGTGATTTCGCACATTCAGTTTCCTTACCTTATTCATTCAACACATATGTTTTATTCCATTTATTGATTAATTTATTGTTGTATGTATGCATATGTGTGGGGACACACACATGCCAAGGAGCATGTAAGGAGGTCAAAGGGTAGTCTGTTCACCCTTTGCACTATGTGGGTCCTGGTATAATAGAGGCCTCAGAAACTAGGAGCCACCTCACTGGGAATGAAGATGGCTACCTTCAAGAATGCTGGGCCGTGCTCCTAAGAGAGAGAGAGACAAGGACTCAGGCTTTGTGCCTGCCAGTCTAAGTCTTGCAAAATGAATGACAAAGCAGATTCTGGACTCTGCATGCACGTGTGTTCACATACCCATACATACATGTATCACACATGCACACACAAAAGTCCCTTATTCTTAGTTCTAATTTTATTTCATAGAAAAATGGTTATGACTTCAAGTAATTTCCCCCAAAATAATATTTAGATGCCGGATTTTCTATGCATCACATATCTGAGGACGTGAGACTTTGTGTGCCAGAGTTCTGCCTGGATCTGAAGAGGCACCGCATACTTAGATGTACTACATGGAAAAGGCTGAGGAGAAGCTCAGTTGGCAGGAATGCTTGCCTAGCATTCAGGAAGCGCTGGGATGGAGTGTTTAGCTTCACATAAATTGGGCATGGTGGCACATGCCTGCAATTCTAGCACTCCTGAAGTTGGGACATGAAGATCAGGAGTCTGAGGCTAGCCTGAAATACATTAGATATCTCAAGACAAAGTAAGTACTCAGGAAGAGAGAGAAAGTCAGCACAGAAATAAGACTGTGCTTTAAAACTGATATTCATTCTTAAGTATAAAAATAAGAAACATTAGCTGAATCCCTTGGCTCTGAGATGGAAGGCTTGCAAATAGTGTTTGAGATATGTGTACAAGTGACTCCCAGAGAAAGCATCAGAGAGCGAGAGAGCTGGGATGCTGAAGGACAAAGCACCGGGAAACAGCCAACATAAAATCTGCAGTAGATTTCTATGATCCCTCAAAGGGCCATTTTGACCATCAGGAGACATAGCTATCAAGAGCTAGCTTCAGTCTACCCCCATTCTGTCATATAAACTCCCGTCTCCACAGAATCAGAAAGAGGACATATAAACCTTACCCTGCAGGTCAGTATTGTAGTATGCAGCAGAGTCCAGTGCAGGGTAAAATTATTGGTGTCTTTTCTCCCCAGAGACCTGCTTAGCATCATTGTGCCTAGGAAAGATACTACCCTATTTTTAAATGAGTTGTTTTCTTATTGTTGAGTTTTAAGACTTATTTTATATTTTGACTACAAATACTCTTATCAGGATTGATGATTTATTTTAATGGTGGTAATTGGAAACTTTCTCCACTTGGGAAATATCAGTTGGTAGACAGATTTCTGAGGTTATATTTCTTGGGCAGACATCTGGACATCTCATTCCCCAAATAGCTGACATCTTAGAAAACTAAGTCATCCCACCAGAAGGGAAACTCTAGGACGAGTAGCAAGCAGGACCAGGAGCACTGTGAACTCTTCCAGACAATGGGGTGTGTGTGGAAAAGCGAAGCCACAGTTGACTCTGCTGAGGCCTGAGACCAAGCTGGCAATGAGATAGAACGAGGGTCTTCTAGAGCATCACCAAGTAGAATGGACTCTTCTAGAGAAAGCACATGGGCCAGTCACACAGGAGAAGGCATGATACAAGTGCTGTGACAGGACCTGTGATGACTGGTATCTCCCTCGAGGTTGAGCTTGACCCTGAATGATCTTTGGGGACACAGAACCATGGGGTTCTGTGGTGTGACGTGTACCTTGAACTTAGTCATTACTAACCAACTATTAACTATTTTCTGATTTTCTCTTAAAAATAAATAGCACTTGGTGTTCAAGAATGAGGTCTTGGGTTCTGTCCTGAGAGCCTCTGCCAAATAGTCAAGGCATAGTGGTGCCTGCTCATAGTCCAGTCCAGGGAAGCGGAGACTGGTGAACTCCTGTGGCTCACTCACCAGCAAGGGTACTTACATGTGTGAGCTGAGCCAACAAGAGAATGTGTTTTAAAAAGGTGGAAAGAGTTGTGTCATGAGAAACAATAGCCAAGGTTGACTTCCAGCATCTACATGCACGTGCAAACACAGTAACACACAGACACATACACACACACACACACACACACACACAGAGAGAGAGAGAGAGAGAGAGAGAGAGAGAGAGAGAGAGAGAGAGAGAGAGAGAGAGAGAGAGAGATATCAGGATCCAACCTCACCTCCTCCCAAGCCAACGCTAAGGAGTTTTCTAAAGTATTGAGAACTCACATGCCACAGTTTTCCTTGATGTAGCAGTAAATAGGTCCAGTGGGTCATATTTACTTATTTTTTTTTATCCGTAATCATTTTACAAACTTGTATCTAGTTTCTTTCCCCCAGTATATTTCTTAGCTGAGTGACTTCTTTAAAGAATTTTCTTACTGTGGAAATAGACATGTGTGGTGTTTATTTGTGCTACAAATAAGCATTTCCTCTCCAGTAGGGAAGGAGTGCGGAGCCCACTTACCTGCTCAGAAGCAATCCAATTTCCCTGTTGACTGTCAAACAAGCCAGGGATGAAATTGATCCATTTCAGGAAAGTAATGAAAAGAATTGACAAGGGATTCAAAATGGTCTATTTTAGAAGAAAATCGCTACGCAGATATACTTCAAGTTAATAAAATTATGCCCAAACTCAAAAGCTACCAGCTTTTGATACCAACATCATCTGCAAAGCATTTATTGGGTCTCTTCAAATGGATCCGATTAGTCCTAGCCAACATTCTGTTCTTTGGCGTTGTTCATCTTTCAAGGTCTTCACGTAATGCTTCCTCTCACAATTACTTCGGATGTTCTTGCACTTTGAATGAGTTTTCCATTGGGTAAACATAAAATGAATTTGTGTGTGGATGTACTATAAGGTGAGGGGAGTTCTGGGAAAAGACAGAGAGGCAGTCACCCACAGCAGGGAACAGAAAACAGGAAGGCTGTTGCTAGGTAGAAATAATAGCATCAAATTTAGGTCCTTGTTAAAGAGAGAACAGTGGGTGGCTACGTTGTACATAAGATCAGAGTAGACAATGCAGTTTTCCCAAGTGGCAGGTTGAGGCCTTAGAAGGACTAAGGTGCGGTTTGGAGAGTTATGTCTATCTTTGAGATATTTATTTATTTTATTGATTGCTCTTAAAGCCAGAGATGAAGATGATAATACGAGAGTTTTGGGAAGATATGTCCAGGGCTGAAATCAGACAGATGAGAGCAGTGATCAACAAGAGACAAACAAACTAGTTTACCATGGCCTTTCTTCCTTCCGACTGAGAAGAAAGAAATATTCAGAGACACTGCAAAAGAAAAGAGCTAACCAAGGCCAATTAGAAGGAATTGTGGCTGTGAATTTTCAGAAGAGAAAGAAAAAAAGGGAACTTGGCTCTTGCTGGAGATCACCTTTGACATCTAGAGACAGGGTTCCAGGACTCAGAAAACCCAATTTCTCCTCCAGGAGTGGCATTCAATAACTGTGTTTGAACGCAGTTACTCAAAACACTAAGGATTTTAGACCATGTAACTAATAAAAAGAGCCAATCAAGTTACACCTGAGTGGGTCATTTCTGGTTCAACTGACCTCACTCTGGGGCTTCATGACCAAACCAGGCATCATGAATTAATTAGAGTTTGTTTGGGTACAAAGGAAGCCACCCAATCCTAGTCAATGAATGAAGTGCCCCAGATGATCTGTACAAACTGAAGGAGCATTCATTGTCTATGGGAATAGTTTTCATTGTGGAAACTGGAGGTTTTTTCCAAGACCACTTATTGTTTTAGTGTTTTTAATCTTTTGAGGTCATGCTGCTTAGTTCATGCAAACAGAAGAGCAGAGGAGTAAATGGACAGAGGAAGCAGACAACAAGGCATCTGAAGCAGGTTGTATCTGTGTGTGTGTTGTGTGTGTGTGTGTGTGTGTGTGTGTGTGTGTGTAAAGGTCAGATTTGTTATCCTAGATACCTCAGTAAAGGACAAGACTGAGGACCAGAATGAGGAGCAAGCAAAGAACAAACGAATTAAGGCACAGCATTAGAGTTTGAGAGGATATTAATGTTGACATATGCAAGTATCACAACAAACAGGGTCCTTCTCACGGCAGAAACATTGGGTATAGCCATTATAAGGGGTAAGTGCTACGAGACCAAGTAGCCAAAAGTCAAGACTATAAAATCCCAAATCTCAAACTCCGTTGAAAACTCTGTCACATGATTATTTTCAAATATTTCATATAGTTTTCGAAATATTTCAAATAATTTTATTTTTTAGTTGTTTAATTGCATTATTTTCCCCCTTCCCATTCTTTCCTCCAACCCCTCCCCTACACACTCACAACCTACTTAATCTCAAATTTGTGGTCAGAGGATGACACCAGTACAGGTGCTAACGCAGAAGTGGTAATCTCAGAGGGCCTCAGCCCTAGACAAAGGACTGCACCAACTAAGGAATGCTGAGAGGAGGAGAAGTAGCCTTCCCCAGGGAGGAGCCCTCAGACTCATTGATCAATACCAAGAGTCAGCCCCGAAATAATATAAGTACACGCAAATAACTTTATGTGTCAAATTTCTTCATGGATTGGGGAGATGACTCTGTATAAAGTACTAGCTGTGCAAGTTGGAGGGCAGAGCTCAGGTCCTCAGCACCTGGGCGGGTGTGGGGGTCCACTGCAATCCTAGTCCCCAGCAGATAGAGATAAGGGATCCCAGAGGAAGCTGGCTAGTTAGACTATCCACAGCTATAGAATTTTGTGTTCTACAAGAGAGAGATCCTGCTTCAATAAATAAAGTGGGGAGTAATCAAGACTCTCAGCATCAACTTCAGGCCTGTGCACATACGCAAGCACTCTTGCATGTACACATGCACCCACACACTTGTGAACGTGCATAAATACACTCACACCACACATGTGCCTGTGTGCAAAAAAGAACCAAAATTTCCTATTTATAAATAAAGTAACCATATAACAACATACAATTATGCTTTCTCTTTCTTCTATTTTTAATTGCCTGGTTTTTTTTTCAGAGTAGGAAACTCAAGCCAATAAGTTTCCAATTTTGTAGCATGCAAAGTAATGTCAATGATATAGTATATAATTATCGCAATAAGCTATTTCCGTGGGGGGCTTTATAAGCTGTCTTGAATATGAAGGAATGTTATATACAAGTGGAATTAACTGAAACCTTCTGATCTTGGGAAGCAAAGTCTGTGCAAGCAAATCCCATCTCACATTGTCTTCATTAATAAATTCTTTCCCTATTTCCATATTTTTAATGAAGGAAGAACTTTAATAAAAAAGTTTTATTAACTTCTATATAAATGCTCATTGAACAGGCTAATAAGCCAGATGTTTCATGATGAGGTAAAACACATCAAATGTCTTAATTATGAGTAACCACACAACAATATGGCCATTAAGCTTGTTTTTCAGTAAGGCTACCAATTGATATTAACTCTTGTGTATGTGTGTGGCATATCCATGTTCACATATGTGTGGGGGTTCAAGGACACATCTGAGAACATAAATACAGATGGCACAAGTTTATGTTGAGTGTTTTCCCCAATGTTTTTTACCTTATATTTTGGGGGGGGGGAGGAGTCTTTCCATTGAGCCCAGAGCTTTCTGCTTCAAGCCTTTCTAGCAAGCCAACTTTCCCTATGGAGCCTCTGCCTGTGCCTTCACGAGTCTGGGATTACAGGCCAGCTGCCATGCCCACTGGGCATCTGAGCTCATGTCCTGGTGCTTACATGGTAGGTGTATAATGCAAGGCATTCCTTCTTTCTCTTTAGGACACGCCTGCCTTCCGTTCCAAGGAGCAGATTCTTAGTTCGTTTAACCCAAACAGTTCTTATCTGAATCATCACACAATTGACTGCTCCATTCACTCTCATGACCTAGCGTTAACCCATCCCTCTCTGCATCTCTAAAGAACTGGGAAGCAAACCTAGAGATATCCCATGAACAGCAAAAGCATTGCGCTCACACATCTCTCATATGTTTGTGTGCATATGTATGTGTGCTGTACATAATTGTTATTTATATTCACACATACTTTAATTCTGTTCCAGATATCACATGATGAGGTTTTTTTCCTTACTTTGTTATTCTCACCCTCTTCCTCCCTTCCTCCTCCTCTTGCTTTTCCCCTCCTCCTTCTCCTTCTCTTCCTTTTTTTATCCCTCTCCTCGTACTTGGTAATTCCAAGACGGTATCTCACTATGTACCTCAGGCTGGTCCCAAAAATCACAGTTATTCTGTGTCAACCTCCCAAGTCCTGGGATTACAGTCAGGGTAACATACCCAACTTAGCCCTATATTTTAAAGAGTTTTGTTTTCTCATAAGGAGGAGCATGAGCCAACAGAAGCTCTCTGAAGGGTAGTTTGCAAACCTGTGTCCACAATCTTCAAGTGATGTCAGCACTCGGAAAGCTTTCTTGTAGCAACACAGTGCCTCTCTAGTGATGTTACACTATATCCGATGTAAGGCTGCAAGTCAAAAGAAGTCCTTCCTCCTTACCTAGCACCTTGTCAGGTATTTTGCCATCATAAGGAAGTAACAAATACACAGGGTAAAAATTTTAAATGTACATCTGATTCCAACTTTGCTCATATCCTCAGAAAAATCATTATTTCCTTTACACATGGGCCCACATAACAGTCACAAGTATTTTTATTAAACTTTTTATTTGGAAAAACAATTCAAAGATGAGAGAATAGCAGAACTTCCATGTCTCCTCATGAGATACAACATTAATATGCTGCCATCAGTTGCCCTGTGGTCTTTCTGACGTGTATCATGAAACTGGCCCAATGGCAGGTCGTCCATTATGTCTTAGTTTGTGTTGGTTTTGGTATACAAAAGGACAATCCTTTCTAAAACCCCAGTACCACTACCAAATGCTAAGACCGTCACAGTGCCTTATCATAAGTAAATGCCAAGTCCACATTCAAATTATCCCCAAAATATCCTTTTTAATTGGCTCATTTAAATATGGACAGACTTTTAATCATTGCAAGCAGTGAAATATTTGCTTAGGAAAATGTGTCTAATTATTTTATTTGCATTTATAGATTAATGTGACTTAATATATTCCTTGCTTATCATTTGCCATTTTAGTTTCCTTTTCTAGTCCCCATAGATTTTTGTCTTCTCTGGGGAGACTCCATCCTTGACAATCTTTAAAAGCTATTTCTCTAAACTATGTTTATTTTTTTAGCCTGCTATTTCATAAATATAAAAATACTTTTGCATTCTATCTTTACTTTCTACCAGTTCTCTTTCAAAGGCTGTACTTAGTATAAACACTTAAAATGACTACATAAAATTAATATATTTTTCTAGAATTCATGTCATAGTGAGAAATTGCCTTCCCCTCAAGGAAGATAAAAATAAGTTACCCATGGTTTCTTTAAATACTTAGCTGTGCTACTGCTTTAATTAATATACCTTCAGTTAATATTTCATGTTTAACTGTGTATATGTGTGTGTGGCATGGATATGGACATGTGCATGTGAGCTCAGCTGTCCATGGAAGCCAGAAGAGGGAGTTAGATTTCTATGGAGTTTGAGTTACAGGCAGTTGTGAGCCTCCCAGTTACAGGTGCTGAGAACTGACCGTAGGGTCTGAATGAGCAGCAAATACTCTTAAACCCTGATCCATCTCTGTAGCTTCCGCTGGTGACTTGCTCAGAGGCTTATAAACAAAAAGGACTGCCAAGCAGTTTTTTTAAAAAAAGCATTTTAGTAACATTTACAGACTTAAATTCATTTCTACTTATAAAAAAATTATACCCAGATTTTGTAATGCTACCATTACTTGATAATATTTTCTGCTTCATTTCTTAAGTTATACTTTTCTTTTATATTAGTTTGTAATTGTTTTCTCATTTTAAATATTTCTTAAAAGGTAGTTGTTATTAGCTTAAAATATTAGCATCTGGATTTGTACATCCCATCTCCTATTATTATCTCACATTTTCTGTCCTTACTTTACACATATTCATTTTATTACCAATCTTCTTCTAGTCTACTCTTTTTTTTATGATTTTGAAGGGGAAAAGCACCCCTTTTTGTTTCTAGATTAATAGTGCAAAGACTTGGTGCCCTTAAGTATATACTGTGTGGTCTAAATGCCCGTACCTGATGCTGTGCTTAGAGACTACTATTGCTGTTGCAGAGTGTATCATCCGGATTCTACTTTTCACTGGATTCAAAAGTTGTTCATTTCCTGTACGTGAGTTTTCTAGGGCTTCCAGCTGTGCTATTCATCAGCTTCATTAGGTTATAGTCTCTGCCATTACTTATAGCGATGACAACAGAGGCTTGGGAACTCTCTAACCAGAGTACGATGTGCGGGGACCTGTGAGCATCATTTTCTTCTCTGACCTTATGCCTCCTCCATGGGCTCCCGATTATCTGTGTGTGCCTGTGTGCATATGTGTGTCTCTTTGAATCTTCTCTAGTTTTGAGTATGATCTTATTATTTTTTTTTGGCTTTTAAATTTTTATTTATTATTTCACAATGTCATACACACATAATGTTCTTTGATCAAAATCTCTCCTTTATCTTCTACTCTCACCTAATTCTTTTTTCTTCTTCCCAAATTCCTCTTCTACTTCAATATAGTGTGTGTGTGTCGTGTGTGTGTGTGTGTGTGTGTGTGTGTGTGTGTGTGTGTGTGTGTGTGCTGTGCTGAACTGCATTTAATTAGGGCTGCCTACCTGAGGTGGGTAAGGGATTGTTTGCTGGAGTGTAAGGATAATGAACCATTGGGCTATACCGCTGAGAAATTATTCCTTTTCACCCAGCAGCCGTGAGCTGCCTGTAGCTCCTCAGAAGGAGGAGGAGTCTTAGAAATTGCCACACCATCCATGATGGGGTGTTTAGGGCCCACTGCTACTGTGAGTTCATGGGGTTTTTTTTATTCCTAAAAACAGCAAAGTAGGAAGGAAACACCACAGACAACACCTCAGAGTCTTGACCTTAGAATACTTAATCGTCCTCAAGAAGAAACATTGGGCTTTCTTTTGAGGCATGATCTGATCACACAGCCGAGGTTGGCCTCAGACTTGTGACATGACAATCTTCCATCTGTTCAACCATCCAGGTTTCTGAGATTTCAGTCACTTACCACCCACCCTGGCTTGAGGAAAAAGCTTCCAAATGCCATTTTCTGGGTTTTCATCTATGATTGGTTTAGGAAGAACTTGGCCTAGGAAGAACTCAATGCTCACCCTTGCAATTCTCCTCAACAGTGGACATGAACAGCACACGAACATGCTTGGGCTTTTCTTTCTTTTGTAAAGAAACATGCATTATTTTATTTTTCAGTATCTGAGACACAATCTGAGCCCTTTGCATGCACATATGTCCTTCTCTGGGGTGGGCACTCTGCAGTGAGAGGTACCTGTTTGATTTTGTCTCTGACTATTAGTCCTTCTTTTCTCACTAGTTCAGATGGTGACATTTCTATCATAAAAGGTTTTATATTGTTGTCATATTTGGGATGTATATTGGTGTCTCCTGTCAGACTTTGGAGCCCTGGGGTGTCAACCTGATCTGGGGCCATTATCTTCCTCCTACACCAAATTGTCCTTTCTTTTTGGTTGTCTTGTTCCTGGTCATTAAGGGATGACAAAGACTAATCAGGCGAGCTGTAATTTTCATCATGGAAACAAAGACCTTCTGATCCTTGAGCCCACCCCAGCCTTCCTTTTATAGCACAGGAAGCTCTTTGTCACAGTGAAGAGAGCACGGCTTCTCCTCAGAAGCATTGCTCTGCTAACTAGCCACACTCCGTGGCAACAGTTGGAGGGAAGATTATGCTAAAGGTATGATAAATGAACCCAATCAGAAAGATTAACTGAGTCACTACAACGAGATGTAGCTCAAGAAATGATGAGCAAGTCCTGAGGATATGGCTCAGCCATGACAGTGCTGCTAACTGGGGGGACAACAAACATCCACAAAGACTGTGTAGACATCAGGTAGGTACGGAAGTCCACCTGCGTGTCTAGCTTCAGGGGCAGCGAATCCCCAAAGCTAGCTAGCAAGACCAGGCCTATTAGAGAGCTCTGGGTTTCAGCGAGAGATCCTGCCCCAATGACTAAGGAGGGAGAGCTGCCAAGGATGATTTCTGGCACGCGCGCGCGCTCTCTCTCTCTCTCTCTCTCACACACACACACACACACACACACAAACAAGTGCATGCACAACCACACATACATAGACCTCACTGGTGTAAAATTATGTGTAGATATACATGCACAGCACACACCCACACACGAAAGAAAAATGGAGGAAAATGCTAAACAAAATAAATATCAGCCTTGTCAACTTAAAAATCTAGTGGGACAGATAGACGTTAGCCACAAATCCACACTGGTGGGACAGACTGACGCTAGTCATAAACCCACACAGACCACAGAAGAATAAAATCATGGTAACTGCTAGTGAAACGTTACTAACACTAAGTCTCATTTCAAAAACCAAGGAAAGCTCTCTGGAGCAAGTGAAAACTCAGCTTGGATCTAGTGAAATGAAATTATCCCAGGCGATAGGATCTCATGGGAAGGTGGGGGTTGTCAGTGTTTCTAGTAACGGGGTGAATATGCAAAATGTCATGGGCCTGCTGTCCCAACCCCTGGAAGGCAAAGTCAGGAGGATTGTAGTTCTGAGGCTAGCCAGGGCCACAGACCCTTTCAAGGACAATGAGAGCTACATAGTAAGACTGTGTCAGCAGGAAGGAAGGGAGGGAGGGAGGGAGGGAGGGAGGGAGGAAGAGAGGGAAGAAGGGAGGGAGGGTAAAGCAAGAGGGAGAGAGAGGGAGGGGAGGGAGGGTGGGCGGCAGAACACAGTGTGTTGAGGAGCTCTGGAAAGTTGCAGGGTGACTAACATGAGAGATTCAGGGTGTGTAGGAGGATACATTTTCATAACCATAGAAAACATTTAGAAAATTGTAAATTTATCTATAAAGCAACTGAAAACAACAAAACAGTAGAAAAGCAAGAAATGTGTGTATGTGTGT
Organism: Acomys minous; assembly: GCF_964271855.1. NCBI lineage: Eukaryota > Metazoa > Chordata > Mammalia > Rodentia > Muridae > Acomys > Acomys minous. The sequence continues at coordinate 11,587,859 of NC_140495.1, read as the reverse complement.
ATATGTCATGGGCCTGCTGTCTCAACCCCTGGTAGGCAGAGTCTGTATATATATATATATATATATATATATATATATATATATATATATACACACACACACATATATATACATACATATATATACATATATGTACATAATTTTATAATTGGAAAATGTATATACATATATACACACATATATATGTGTACATAATTTAGAATTGGAAAATTTTATAAACTTTCACTGCTGGCTGAATGAAGCTGAAGGAATGGAGAGCAGGTCTCCTATCACAGACAGCAGAGTACTTTAAGATCATTAAGTTTGGACTATCTGAATTGGTTAATCCAATCCTAACGCATTGATGGCTTAGTCTTGTTGCCAAGTCAAGGTAGTAATCCTTCCTATTAGTTAGAAACAGATTGTTAGAAGTCTAGGTAGAATGCTTGAGGCTGCAGCTGTGTGTGATGACACGGACCTATATCCACTTGGGAGGCTGAGCCACAGTGAGCAAGGCCAGGCTATCTCAGCTCCTTCTCAGGTTGCGATGACAAAGGAAACATAAAGGAGAAAGTTTTTTCTTCTCTATTTCTTTTTTTTTTAACATCTAGAGAAATACAGTCTATCAAGGTGAGTCAGGCTAAAGGCATGGAGACAGAGGCAGGAGGCTGCCTGCTCACATTGCATCTCATGCAGAAATGCAGAAAAGGAAAAGGAAATAAACCCAGGCCCTGAATTCCCAGGGATCATCCATCAGTGACCTACTTTCTTCAGCCAGCCTTTACTAAGAGTTCCAAAACCTTTCTAAATGGACAACCAGTTGGGACCATGTGTTTAAAGCCATGACACTATAGGGAACATTTCAAATTTAAACTGTAACACAGACCATTCTCAGCTATTTATAGATTGGAAATATGCCTCCAAAGCTAAAGCCATGGGGCATGGGAGATGTCCTAGTACGTAAAATACTTGCCACACAACTATGAGAAGCTGAGTTTGATCCGTGGCACCCATATAAAAACTGAGACCTGTGGCGTGCTCTTGGAAACCCAACACTGAGCAGACAGAGACAGCAGCAGCCCAGAGCTCTCTACGAAGCTAGTGTAGCTGAGCCAGTGAATTTCAGGGCCAGGGAGAGACCCTGAATCAAGGAAAAATGGTTGAGAACAGGTGAAAAAGACACCGACCATTGGCCTCTTGCCTCTACATGCTTATAACACACATGGACAAGCACCATGCCATCACACAATGCGTACACACCTACAGGGAGGGAAGCAATGTCTAAGACTTGCAGGGTTCTCATCCCCTAGTTGATCAGCTGGACTCTCTCTCTCTTTAGATAGGAACCATCTTGACAATTTCCTGTTGCAACCAAGTAGAATCTGGAATCCATAAACACATTTCTTAGAGAAAATTTGGTTTGAAGTAAAGTGATATTTCTTTAGTTAAGTTAAATTAACTTTAAAGATATAGCTCAGCTTTCTCCCATTTAGTATCAGTAATTGCAATTTAATTCAAATAGGAAAAAAGAAGGTATATTAATTTAGAAAGACTCTACATTTAAACAATGGGTTTAATCTATTCCAAGACTAGAGCAACCCGTCATTTGGCATAGCTTGAGTTATCTTCCGTGATATATAGTGATATTGCTGTTTAACATGGACATCTGATTAATTAAGGCATTAGCTGTTTCAGTATCTTAAATCTCATGGTTGGATGCAATGCGAGCCTGTGCCACCTTTTGAATGGACACAGTGATTTCTGAATATTTTGTGGAAGTTCCAAGAAGTTGTCTCCATCAATGAGCTCTGATTGATTGACACTTGTCCCAAAGATAACAGAATAGACATGAAGAGGAAATTGTCCCAAAAATTCATTATGTAGATGTACAATAACAAAATACAAGAGCAGTGTCCAAGGGAATTCAATTTTCAGTTATGCCAGATCCAACTTGAGTTAATTACATTCAATGGGATATGTAGATTCAGTCTTTTAGTGTTGTGCTGTGTCAGGCAAGGCTGAAGATCAACCTGCGATACATATCCAGAGCACTGCTCTTTGGGATGTATACTTTTAATGTGTGTGTGTGTGTGTGTGTGTGTGTGTGTGTGTGTGTGTGAGAGAGAGAGAGAGAGAGAGAGAGAGAGAGAGAGAGAGAGAGAGAGAGAGAGAGAGAGAGAGACAGAGAGAGAGAGACAGAGAGAGACAGAGACAGAGAGAGACAGAGAGAGAGAGAGAGAGACACAGAGAGAGAGAGACAGAGACAGACACAGAGAGAGGGCATAAGTGTGTGTGAGTCTGTGTGTGTGAATGTCTTAGTGTCTGAGAGAGAGTCTCTGTGTGTAAGAGTATGTGTGTAAGAGTGTAAACATGTGTGCAAGTGTGTGTGAATGTGTGAGTTTATGTATGTGAGTGTGTGTGAGTGTCTTAAAGAGAGTGTGTGATTCTGTGTGTGTGTGTGAGTGTGTGTGTGTGTGTGTGTGTGTGTGTGTGTGTGTGTGTGTGTGTGTGTGTGCCACTGGTATGCAGGTTCTTGTGGAGGCCAGAAGAGGCCTTTGTGTCCCCAGGAGCTGGACTTAACAGGCAGTTGGGTGCTTGGGACTGACTTGAGTTCTCTACAAGTGTAGCAAGCATTCTTAATCACGGAGCTGTCTCTCCAGATCCATTGGTTGAATTTTTTCTCTATAAAATATTATACTTAAATGACTTAGTTATAAGACACCATCATTCATTCCAAAGTTCACAGTGGCATTGTCCAGCTATAACTGCACTCAATATCTTTACCTATGCCAGGATGTGTCCCCCTGGCCATGCCTGCAGGACAACTACCCTAGCTGAAGAGCAGTTCAGAGACTCAGCTCTATTGCAGGACAGATGTTAGTTAAAAAGAAAAGAAGATAAAAAGATAAAAGGGGTAAGAAGATAAATTTTGTTCTAATCCCTACAAAATTACCACGTATTTTAAAAATATAAATATGGGTTTAGTTGACATACTCTAGATCTTTGTTTTTTGTTTTTGTTTTCTTATTTTGTTCTGAGTCATGATCATATATACCCGTCTCAGTCTAGCCTTGACATTTTTGTGTAGCTGAGAGTGACCTTGAACTCCTGGTACCCCTGCCTCTTCTTCCTGACTATTGTGATAACAAGTGTCCATCCCAAGCCCAGTTTTATGAGGCATTGAATAAAACCCAGGGATTCATACGCTTTAAGCTACCAGCTGAGCCGATTTGCAGACTCCTCTTCAATATGTGTGCTGTGTGAATCTCTGACTTACTGACTGTAAGTCAGTAAGAAACTGGTCATGTTATGAAGGTTGCCATGCCAAGAAATATCATTTTCAGTTGATACCAAAACATGAAGGCTCTCAATCCATGGTCACAAGTGACAGAACAGGTACCAACAATGTGATGACCAGGGAAGTGAGTTATGAGGCCACAGGCCAGGAGATGGGCTGTGTTTTGTGAAGCCCTGCATCCTAAAACCTGACAAATTATACCAATACACACACAGATGAGGAGACAAAGCACACAGTCTTTTCAGTTCATGTGACTATATTATTACACAAAAATATGGACATAATTATATATTAAATATGTTATATATACATATATGTCCATGATTTCAACATAAAATGTACTTGGATAAATGGCTTAATTTTTAATATATGTAATCTATAAAATGACAGAAATATATAACTTAAGTTAAAGCAAGTCTTATACCACATAGATCGATATATAGAGCATTTGTGATACAATACTCTTTTTATATTTTTGTCTTAGGATAAAACCAGCTTGGTCATACAACACGAAATTTAGAAGATTAAGTGTTTTGGTACAGTGTGAAATTTGACTGTATAATATGGTACTTAAGAACTTGGTCATTATATAAATCAAAGAGGATTTCACTTGAATTATTAAAGCTAGAGAAAGACATATTTTTAAAAAGGAAAAATGCATGAGAGTTTTGGGACTATGACTTAGTGGAAAATGTATCTCTGCTGTATTTGCTCGTTTGTGGTCATGAGACTGGCTGCTACTATTTCTCCATACATTGAAAGTATTATTTTTCTCTTAATCTTTATTTTTGCTATTTGAAATTCTTCTAAATTATTTCTGTTAGTTGATGTATTTACTCTCCATCCTTAAAGTTTTCATTTTCTTTAGTATTCTCTACTTTTCCCACCAAGGTATATTATCTTAACTATCATGTTTGAGATCCATTTTGCCATACAAATCTGGTTCCTCACTTTCCTCAGTGTAGAACAGTACACACCCTTTTCTGTTTGAATGTTCTTTGCTACCATTCTCTGCATTTTCTTCTCATGAAACCCTCAGAAATGGAATGTTAATTTTAAAGGTTATTAATATGCCCTTTTCTGCATTTCTCTTAATGTTTTTCATTCTAAAATAATCTTGGTTTATTTCTTTGGACAATTGCCTAAATTTTATCATGCCATTGAAGATTTTATATTTTTAGAAATTATATTATAGTGTGTCAATGTCTATGTATATGTGTGTGTTCTTAGACATGTTTGTATATTTAATTGTGGAAAATAATGATTTGCTCTACTCTTCATTATATTTTTCATGGTATGTCATCCATTTTTCAAATATTCTCAACCTGATTCTTTTCTTTTTAGAAACAAATTTGTAAAAATCTTATTTACTTATATTTTTCGTGTATTGGTATTTTGCTTGTGTATATGTCTATGTACCATGTGCATTCTTGACGTCCATGGAGATCAGAAGAGGGTGTCAGATGCCCTGGACCTGGAGTTACAAACAATTGTGAGCTTCCATGTGGGTTCTGGGAATAAAGTCTGGGTCCTCAGGAAGAGCAGTGATACTCAACAACTGAACCATCTCTTGAGCCCCAAGTTTTATTCTTTATATCACACCTTAATAGATTGATTAATAACCAATCACACGAATACCTTTTCTTATCTGTATCTATAGATTTTATTCTCTTATAAACTGCATAAATAGTATTCAAATGCTTAAATATTTATGTATGTATATGCTCATAAACATATTATATGTATATTCCATATTTGATGCAGATTTTCTAGCCATGAAGAAAAACAAAATTATGGCAGGAAAACAGGTCTGAACATGAGGATGGCTTCATTTGAAATGCCAGGACCAGCTATGTCTGAGGACACGGTGGCCTCGTGTTATGTCTCAACAGGGCATTGTGCCCACCCGACTGGAAAATTATAGACAAGTAAACATCCACTGGTGCCCTTTAGTTCTGCTGAAGAACTCTTGATGCACAGACAACTGTGGTGATCTGTTAATTGTTGAGCTGCATGTCAATTTGCCCCTAATACCCAGCATACTCCTGGCTTTTTACCATCAGTGCAGTCACTTCTTGCATGAGGACTGCATTGTGTTCCTCGGTTCCAGTAAACTTGCTGTTACAGAAAAAGTAAAAACCTAATAAAAACCATCCCTTACGATTCTCATAATCTCAGGCCACTGAGATGTGACCTGAGACTTACACAGACTTCTTGAATGTGAACCAAGTCTCTTAAAAATAGCCACCCTAACCAGACACTGCTTCAGGAGAGGCACCCGGGGGTCTTCATTAGGAACCCAGCAGGAGCAAGAGAGTCAGCGAGGGAAGGGGCAGAAGACAGCAGTCGCCTAACACTTCTAGCCTTCGTCACTTCTAGCCTTCCGTCGCCTTGGCTTTTCATATTAAATGATGTAGAATTTTGAAGCCCCCTGGCCTATTGTTCTGACAGGAATTATTTGCTCGGGATCCACAGAAGGAACAGAAGAGGTGAATTTCCAAACCCACAGGTCTTATATTTTGTTTCTCCTGGTGCAGTCCGCGATGCTCAACGGAAAAACCTGTCGCCCGTCTCTCTGGAGACACACTTCACCGCGAACTTCTGGCTGCTCTGGCTCTTGCTATCTATCTGCCCTTTTCCACAGGGATGCTTGAACCTCAAGTGCAGGAATTGGAGGAGTTTTATTTATGTTTTTAGGAAAAGATAGATATGTAAGAACAGTGAAAGAAAAAGAGGCTGTGAAATACAGAACAGTAGGGTGCATAGGAGAGGCTGGAGGAAGGAAAGGGAAGGCATGAATGATGCAAGCTCAAAATATTATAAAAATAAAGCAAAACATTATCTATAAACAAATGGCTACCAGTATTTATATATTCTTGTATATTTTTCCTTCAGGCATATCATATTTTCGTAAAACAATGTTCAGAAAGCTGTAATTCTTAAAAAGTAATTTATATCTTGGAAGTTTTGGTTTCTATGTTTTAAACATGTTGTGTGTGTGTGTGTGTGTGTGTGTGTGTGTGTGTGTGTGTGTGTGTAGGCTGGAGGTTAACCTCCAATTTCATCCTTCAGAGCATCATTACTTCCCTCTTTGAGACAGGACCTCCTTAGCCTGGCTGCCTAGCAATCTCCAGGTGTCCTTCTGTGTCAGCCTTCCTAGCACTGAGATTGCAAGCATGCCCTGCTTCACCTAGCATTTTGCCATAAATTCTGGGCATGGAATCTAGGTCCTTATGCTTGTAAGGCAAGTGCCCTACTGACTGAGTCATCCTACCCACTCCCACCTCTCTCAAGAGCTTTCTACATCTCACCGATGAGATGCTGACTAGATGTTCAATACACATAATGGGGGAAAAACCCTAAAATATGTATCATATAAATTTCATAGGTGAAATTTCCCAATTTTCTACTCTGTTGAATAAAATGGCTGAAATTACATAAATAATATTGTTTTTCCTGCATGTATTTGAGTGTATCTCAGACATAGCCAGACATGTGCATAATGTAGGCATGAAGAAGAAAGCACACCTTTTTATATTGTAATGAGCAAAGGCCTTTTCAATTACCGAGATGTGGTTCCTATGCCAGCCATGTGGATATCCTAGATGAGAATTTGTTACCTAAGTAGATTCTGTTTTCCCGTATTAGGTGTGCTAGATCAGGGATATCAAGGTGTTGCTCAGTAATCTGTGTTTCACAGAAATGGTGGGTAAATTTTGTACCTGCTAACATACGCAACCTGCTGTAGTACCCGATTCAACCATCCCAACAGTCTGAGCCCTTGAATCTTATATACCTTAGATTAAAAGACTGTGCTTATAGAATTAGATTCTTTATAAATCCTCTCCAGAAACATCTTATAGGGCTAGTCTTGGGTGAATGATATATGGGAGCTGTGAACAAATGTCTATTCACTGAAGACAGAAAACCAATGGCAGAGCAAAGTAACATATCTAGCTAAGTCCAAGTTGGCAATCCTATGAGTTTATTGGAGTTACTGCCAGGAACATGAGCCACCGAGAGGAAGCTGAATAAGTGAAAATCCCACCCTAGCATGAAAGATGACTTGTGGAAGCTGCATCCCTAAAAATTTTTTTCTCCTTTATTAATTTATTCTTGTTACATCTCAATGGTTATCCCATCCCTTGTATCCTCTCATTCTTCCCTCCCTCCCATTTTCCCCTTATTCCCCTCCCCTATGACTGTTCCTGAAGGGGATAACCTCCCCCTGTATATGTTCAAAGGGTATCAACTGCATCCCTAAAATTATACATGCGATGTGTAGGCAACTTGGCTGGTCAGAGAGTCTCCTCCAGGTAGTACTGACCAATTGAGAGTGTTTTGCCCAGTAGTTGGTTACTGCTTCAATAACCTTGGGAAGGGGACTTGTGGATTATTTTGGTTTCAGGGTCTTTCTGAGACTTGTGAGTTGTTTTTTTTTGTTTTTTTGTTTTTTTGTTTTTTGTTTTTTTCCTTGATCTCATGAGGCAACCTTCTTCTCCTAGAAGGGACTATATTAATCTGGGGGAAGTTGCTTCACAAGAGTTGGGTAGTTGTCTTAGTGTTTCAAATGCTTGCCACACAGATCCAAGAACCCATATAAATATAAATAGGGTAGTACACATCTATAATCTCGACATGTCTCTGGTGACATGGTAGACTAAGACCGAAGAATTGTGAAAAACTCATGGACTGGTGTTTGCAGTGTGGAAAAAAAATAGAGATTCTGCCTCTAACATGGTAGAAGATGAGAACAAATATACAAAGTGTTTTCTGATCCCTACATGTGTTCTGTGTACATGCTTCACCATCATGGGAGGAAGGATTAAAGAACAAATAAATACTTACAGGAATTTGAGGGGGAGTAATGAAAATCTGTGATATCCAGAAATAAGGAAAATGTGGTGAGACGTGGACACCGTGAATGGAGTGGTAGCAACTCTTCCTTCCATGGAAACCATGGTTTAGGTACTCTTGCCAAGTCCATGGCCAAACATTGCTATCAAGTCACATTCTATGACTTCTTACTGTTGTACTGTCAGGATGGGTCTGAGCTATGGCCAGGGTTTTGCCCAAGGCTGTACCCTTCATTCAGTATGTTCCACATGGGAAATCCAAGTGTCCTAACATAGACAAAAGTGGATGTGGATGGGTCTAGTAAATTGTTCTAGAATTGTCTAGAGTATGAATCTGATTGCATTGTTGCATGCATTTGTTGCTTTTCTCATTGGCATAACAAGTTATCTAACGAAAGTGTCTTAAGGATGGGCTGTTTTATTTTGGCTCATGGTACAAGCAGAGATTGTCCATTGCAATAGGAAGAGCATGGCAGTAGGAGGACAAGGTGGCTTGTCACATGGGCCTGCAGTCAGAAGTTGAAAGGTCTGTGTCTTTTCATCTCTCTTATGCTCCCAGAACTATTTTTTTTTTACCCCATCACAGCCAAGACCTGTCAACCCTGACCTATTCTAGACTATGGAGGTCTTATTTAGGCTGATTCTTTGTGTACCCAAGATACTGGTGTCGTTGTTATTCCTAATATCCTTAGTCAAATTACATGGAAGTTAAAAAAAAACTTTTGGTGGATATTTTATTGACAGAAGGATAGTATAGAGTCAGCACTTGGTACCAATTTGTTCTCTATAATTTTCTACACCTTTATCTTTAGCACTTGTTAGAAAAACAAATCTTTCCCTTCCTTCCTTTCTTTCTTTCTTTCTTCCTTTCTTTCTTTCATAACTAAGTGTGAGGATAGTTATAGCACCAATGCTAGGACATTATGTTCCAAATCTCATCAAGTTATGTGGCCAGCCCATGCTCCAGGCAGGCCATAGAAGCTTCTCAGGAACTACAAACCACAGGCCTTCTCATGTGTGCCCGTACCACCTCTTTCTTTAAAATTAATGTTCACATTAGGAGTTCCACTACGTATTAAAACCACATAATTAAACCAGAGACTACTTATCTTTAACATCCTAGGGGCAGTTAACTTTACAAAGAGATTGCTGATTAACAATGCAAAAGAGTAAAGAGTAGCAAAAAATGTGACTTTGAGCCATGTGTGGTGGCACAAATCTGTAAGTCCTACAGGAAGGTGGTATCAGGAAGGTCAAGAGTTCAAGGCCATGCTTTACTATATAGAATGCTATATGCTTTACTATACAGAGTTCGGTGCCAGCCTGGGTTATATGAGCTCCTAAATCAAAATAACAAATTGGGGATGGTGAGATTGATTGAGGAGTAAAATGCTTACTGTGTAAACTTGACAATCTGACTTGTACCCCCAGATCCCATACAAAGATAAAGGAGAGAAGCCACACCACAGTGTTATTCTCCGCCCTACACATACACTGTGATGCACACACAGTGGTACTAAATAAGTAATGTTTAAAACTATTAAAAACCATGACGACAGTGAGCTATGTCTAGGTAGATAACACTTAGGATTGAGCATAGGCAGCTCCTTTTTGGTAATATGTTCCCCATGAGTATGTTTGCTCTAGTCAGTAAACACAAATTGAAAACTAGTGTGTGTCCATATGAGTGGTTGTTTAATTTATTTATTTTAAATGATCTTTGGAAGGCAAGTGGTCTTCATTTTTTTGTGCTCTTAAATATAAAGCAATAGCCAGACTGTGTTTGTAATATTCCATATTTAGTTTCCTTCAAACTATGTTAATTTTATATGCTAATTACCTGTTAATTATTTCTTTCAGAACATAGTGATCTCTTTTTTCCCTCTCTCTCACATAATATATATATATATATATATATATATATATATATATATATATATATATATATATATATGCTTTCTGCATTGGCTCATTATCAATGCATATAGACACTGTAATAAAATCATCTGTTCAAATATATTAGCGATATTAGTGGAATTGTCAGTAATATCTTCCCTTCAATTTTTATTTCGTTAGACTGCAGAGATGAAGTGAAAGACTAATGTTAAAAGATGACAAAGGGAACTCAACTCCTCATTCAAGCTCTAAAATATACTTTGAAAGAGCAACAGAGCACATGCTTCTACCTGTTTATCTGGTCAAAGGTTTTTGTGCTCTCTCTCTCTCTCTCTCTCTCTCTCTCTCTCTCTCTCTCTCTCTCTCTCTGGAGCCTTCTCTAAGTCTGAGTCACGTATCATCAAAAGACTCACTGTATTCGATTTTTATGAAAATAACAAATTGGGAATGCATGGCATTTCCCTTGAAGAATCTATTATTTTTTCATGAAGATGACCTCAAGGTTGTAACACTCCTCACCTCCGCTGTGCTAGCCCTAGACAGTTTTCAGGAGTGAGAGAGAAATGGTCAGTAGAGGAGAAGCACCATGTTCTAAGGACCTTTCCAATGGCTATGCTGCCTTGTATGTTGAAGGATTCTTGCCTTGGCTCCGATTAGGCTTCGGAGAAAAGCTGGATTCTGGATGTCCCTTTAAACTTCTCACAGGAGGCCATGCATGCTCACTCAAAGAGCTGGTGGGGAAGAGCCCTTCAGGTCACATGCTCCATACCACAAGTGATATTAGGAATACCATCCATATTGTCTTGGGTCTTGTTAGCTGTATATTTGTCAGGGTCACACACTTGGCTCTGGCAGCCCCAACAAGTGAGTCTTGATACCCACCCATGCTTGGCGGGTTAATGAGACAAATAGTAAAAAGCAGACAAGGAGATTTACCCTGCCTTCTTTGCCTACGAGATACTATGTGCATGACAACTCTCAAGGGGTGCGCCTCTTAATTGTACCCTTGACTTCAGAGACTGAGTGGCAGTGGCTCTGCATCAGTTCTGGGTCTCACTCACACTGACGCCAGCCACTGGTGCTCACCCAATGCTCTTCTGATGTTCCCTGCAAATAGAGGCCACAGCTTCCAAGACAGAGGATGCCATGTTTTATTGCATTGCCGTTTTATTGTCTTTTGTGCCTAGGAATTGACAGTCTTTGCCATGGTTTGTGTCCTTCCAAAGCACAAAGGCAGAATGCTGCATGTGTAGATTTGTAAGTTTATGGCATTCGGAGCTGGACCCATGGGTCCGGATGATCTCATAAGAATGGCCATCACAATGAGACTAGTAAACCAAAGAGAAGAGGGGACAAATAGACAAAGGACATATCTTGACCTGACCACCCCCATTCCTGTCTTGTGACATCGCCACCCTGGGATGAGTTACACAGAAGAAAGGCTCTATAGCCAGATGCCGGCACCTGGATACTAAACTTCCCAGGCCCTAGAACTTACAGAAAGAATTATATTTCTTTAGAGATTACCCAGGCTGTGACAATCTGCTGTAGCAATGCAAGACCATGTGAAAACAGCTGTCTGTGTGTGAAGAACAAGATTAGCCTGACAGAGGACCAGAGGAGGGGGCGCTGTGCCACAGATGCCTGTCCCACTGGCACAGCTGTCCCTTAAATGCATCCCAACTGCAAGAGATCTACCATCTCAGAGCTGCCATCGCTTAGAAGCGCATGACCCCTGCCGAAGGGGCTCAGATTTCCCTTCAGCAACAGGTGTGTGCAAAGCTGACAGCTAGTTTATGGCATCTCAATATCACAGCCACAGCTGCTAGTGTATAAATAAAGTGGAGGCCACTCCAGGCATTGTGTTTTCTCAGACCCATGAAGGGAAAAATGTCCTTAACTTTAGGGTATATATACATATATATATATATATATATATATATATATATATATATATATATATATATCTGCTAATGACTTTAGCAACTTAAATAAAACACTAAAAAGAGTAATTTGGGGGCCTGTTAGAGGAGGAAGTAACAATTGTGCAACATGCTACTGTAGATTAGATCATAGCCATCATTTTATTTCCTCAATAACATCCTTTCTTGACCACCTCAGTAACTTGGAAACATGTAACACTCAGAAGTAACATGCATGACAAGGTAGGCTCAGTTGTAGGCACAGGAAATTCTAAAATTTCCCAATACAACCATCAAAATACTCTGTACTGGCATTCCATGCATTGGAAGCAGAACAAATGGCAGTCCCAGAAATCTGTTGTGTGCACGTGTGTGTGTGTGTGTGTGTGTGTGTGTGTGTGTGTGTGTGTGTGTGTGTTGCCATGGCATTGTCTTTCTCTTCTCTCAGTGTCTGCAGAGAATCGCCTGCCATTTAGCAACAGATAATTCAGTAGGCATTTCCATAACTGTGTGCCTCCCCAGAATGGACCCACACAAGCTTAGATGGTGTAGGCCAGTCTCTGCAGTGCAATCAGCAGATGCATCAAAGATAACATATGACGCTGCCACAAGCATAACATGGCAAGCTGTCTACAGGAAAGCACCCCCCCCCTACTCCGCTAAACTTGGAAAACAGTCCACAATAATGATAAAGATCACAGTGCTTTAAACAGAAATCAGCAAAAGTAGTTAGCTGCTATTGTAATCATTATTGGGCACTGCTCCCAATTGTGTGGGCTTACTGGGCATCTTTGTATGGCTGGCATAGTGGATTGATTGGTACACACCAGCCACACACCAATCAAATGAAAAGGTCAGCTGCAGTATCATGACATATGAGGTGTCTCTGATGGTTAAACATATTTTTTTCTGGTTATTTGTCTGTTTGCTCCACTGTCGTCCTCTGTGACCATAATTGTGTTAAGTCTACTACAGATCCAGACATCACTCTGTAGAACATGATGATGGTGTGTGCGTGTGTGTGTGTGTGTGTGTGTGTGTGTGTATGTGTGTGTGACCTCACACTCCTCTATTGCTTAAATTGTGGGATTTAATTTAGGTGTGGTGCCTGGACTGTAACTAGACAGAAAATGAGTCCTGACTCTGATGAGCTCAAGTCTGCCTAATACAAAATGGCATTATGCTCTGCCACCATCCAGGCTTTGACAATAGAAGGAAGTGAATTTGAAGCAAATCTTTCAATACTTTCCTTTTAGCACATGCTTAATAGCACATGTCCTTTCACCAAAGAACACAGCCAGGACAATGAAGTCTTAATTAGATTTCACATTTATGCAATTAGTTACTGTTACAATTGTAAAGACTACAACGCATCATTAGGAAGTAACCCGAAGCCTATTAAGTTGCTTCAATGTGGTCAGTCTTTGAGGACTGTACACCATACAGAGCAGCTCACAACAACTGAACAATCACACTTAAAACATGACATCACTTAAAACTGTGTCATTCAAAACAGTATTCTTTAAACTGGCTCCCAAAGAAAATGTGAATAAAGATGCAGCTCTCAACTGCACTGATAGGAAACACTGTTTCTGAGTGGGCAAAGTCTTATTTATTCTGGTAGGATGGTTCTTCCCTACCAGAAATTGAAACAAAGATCCAGACATACTCAGAAGGCAACAGATAATGCCACTAAATTTTTCTTCCTGAATGAGAACTCATGAGATAAAGTAAGAAACAGTGGTTCTCAACCTTCCTAACACTGGGACCCCTTAATACAGTTCCTAATGTTGTGGTGAGCCCAACCATAAAATTGTTTCCATTGCTATTTCAAAACTGTAATTTTGTTACTGTTTTTAATCAGAATGTAAATATTCTCGGAGATAGGCGTTTTTGCAGAAGGAGTCCTGACCCCCACAGGTTAGGAACCACTGGTGTAGAAGTTGAGAGTGCTACAGTTGAGTGTCTAGAGAGATGGTTGAATAGATAAGGGCACATAATGCTCTTGCTGAGGACTAGAGTTTTGTTCCCAGCACAAACATGCATTGGTAGGAATGGAGAGTTACCATTTTCTCTAACTCTAGCTCAGGAGGAGCCAATGATCTGGCCTCTATAGGAACCTATACACATGTGCTCATACCTACACACCAACCACATGCATACCCACAATTAAAGATGATAGTACAAATAATTAAAAAAGAATGCAGTTGGCATATTTTCACTCATCTGCTTCAGCAAAATAATAACAAATTTAAGAACGAAAACTTGCCCGTCTGGCTTGACTCATTGAACATGTGGTTTTCTGGGATGACCAAGTATTTCCCATCCATTTTTGCCTCCAAAGGACCTCTCTATTGAAAATGCAAACTATTTCCTTTTCCTGTTTTTTTTTTTTTTTTTTTTTAATAATTCACTGACAGAGAAGCAATAGCTCATGAAGCCGGGGGGGGGGGGGGGGGGGGGGAGATGGTCAGATGGGCGCTTCATTCTGAAATTAGCTCCTACAATTTAAGCAATTCTTGGGGGAATGGGACAGAGCATGACACAAGATCCTATCGGAGACAGTGAAGGAGACTACAGAATGCATGGCCTCATATTAACAGGGGAATGATTGGTAGGAATGGAGAGTGACATTACAGCGGGCAACCAGGGACATATGGACTGGAAAATGAAGACGGCATTTCCCCGGATATATCAATTCTGGCTAGCTAATGTCATGGTGATGGGGTGGTGGGGAGGACTAGGGACCAGGAGAAGTCACCTTGGTTTCCACAAGAAGCTCTATTTGTAGTAGGAGGAGATGCAGGACAAACTATGACTTTGTGTCATGGGGGAGGAAGGGGATGTTCACTATACACCTCTGTACTTACTGCTCTTGCAGAGGACCCAGGTTCACTACACAGCACCCACATATTCACAACCATCTATAACTGAAGTTCCAGGGGATCCAATACTGCCTTCTGATTTTTATGGCTTCCAAACATGCACGCATATGGTGCACATACATACATGCAGGCAAAACACTCCTTTGAGAAATAAATAAATCTCATTTACAAGTAAAAATCTAATTTGTACATTCTTAAGAACGTTCACTTATGCATTTATAAAGTCTGATTGCATCAAGCTTTCTCCCCTTGGATGGTTAATTGATGTACCAAGTTGACTAGATCACAGAACAGCAAGGCAAGGGGTTGTCAATGACCATTCCTGGAGCGTCTGTCAGTTTCTGCTTGAGTTTAGCATTGACTTTGTGGATGTGAGTAGGACAAGCTTACATTCATAATGTGGGTGGGGCTCATTCAATCAGTTGATGGCCTGATAACGCCCTCCCTAAGCCAGTCAGACTTTTCCAGCTGTCCCCAAACTTCATTTGTAATGTCAGCTCTCTCTTATCTGCCTACTAGAATTTAGTAGCCTTCATAATCACACGAAACCATTTTGTGTGTGTGCATGTATGCATGTGTGTGTGTGTGTATGTGCATGTGTGTGCATGTGTGTGTGCAGGTGCACGCATGCCATGCCATGTGGAGTCACATGAGTTGTTAATGACAGAGGACAACCTCAGATGTCGGTCACGACCATCTACCTAGTTTGAGAGAAAGCCTCTATTGTTCTCCGCTGCATATGCACCCACAGGTATCTGGTCTGTGAGCTTCTGCATATTTTTTCTCTGACCTCATCTCTCTGCGAGAGCTGTAGGGGTATAGGGGTGCTCATGACTGCGTCCTGCGTTGTGTGGGTTGTGGGGATATGGACTCATGTCCTCATAGTTCTGTGCTAAGCCCTTTCCCTACTGAGCCACCTCTATAACCCATTGACCAACTTTTCATAGTAAAATCCCTACTTCCCTTCTCCTTCTCTTCCGGCTACCCCACCTATGCTTACATGTGCATACATACTGGTGTACACATGTGTGGTCTCCTAGGTTGAGTTCTGTTGCTGTGATAAACACCATTAGCAAAAGCCACTTGGTGAGGAAAGGGTTTACTTGGCTTACAGGTCACAGTCTATCAGTGAGGGAGGTTAGGGCAGGAACCTGGAGGCAGGAACTGAAGCAGAGAGCAAAGGCATGTGTTGCTTACTGGCTTACTCTGTTTGGCTTACGTTCAGATAGCTTTCCTATAGAGCTCAGTTCCACGTGCCCCAGAGGGGCATCACCCCGAGCAGGCTGGGCCAACCTATATGAATTACCAATCAAGAAAATGCCCACAGACATGTGAAGGCCAATGGATGTCATTCTTCAACTGAGGCTCCATTTTCCAAGGTGATTCTAGTTTGAATCAAGTTGAAAACAGAAACTAACCCATTATGCACACATATACTATGCTGTGGTTTCTTTTGAAGAACCCAAAAACAATACCAACAGTAATAAAGCATATTATTTCTACAATCAAGTCATAAAGAATATTTAGGCTCAGAAAATCCGACTGATTTGACATAAATTAATATTTGAGTTCAGAAAATCCTAGCAATTTGACATGGACTACAAAGAGTGGGAGCTAAAACTGTACATACCGGGTGCCACATTGTATAGTCATGTAAATAGCAAAGTCTGGAAGGAAGGGCATGTACTTAATAGTGGTCATTTGTGGCTGTTGGAACTGTTGGGAGATGTTATATTTACTTTTCAATTATCCAGATTTCTAAAGTCCCTTTAGTGAATACGGGTTATTTTTTAATCTGAGAAAAAGACCATTATTTAACAAAATGTAAGCAGCTTAAAAGGCACGCATGGTGCTTAGAGTTTCTGCTGCTTGCAAGAAAAAATAGAGAGGAATTCCGTTCCCTTGAGAACAAAATAAAACATTTGTCAAGGAGCTGCAGTCCTCAGTTTTGAGCAGGTGTGCTATCCCAGCAGATGGTATTTGTGGGAGAAGCGGCTGTGTCTTGGTTGGAAAGGGGAGATACAATTTTCTTCAAAAGTTGGCCTGGAAACCAGTAGATATGGGGAGGGTGCATCTAATACTTCTGTTTAGAGAAAAGTTGAGCCTTTATTTGTATGTATTCTTTACACAGAGATCTGATTGAAGTGGACCGTCCATTACTCAGTTGCAGCTCTTCCTCATGTGAAAGAAGGAACACATCCATATGCACACACGCATGCATGCACATATGCACACACACACACATGAAAACATATACATTAAGATGTAAGTGAAAAAAGTTTCCCATTTTCTGTTGTATGGTACTTACTGGTTTTCATTTATGGACTGAAAGAACCGAACACATTTCCACAGTTTATTGTTGGTCTGAACGGCTAGCTCCATCTAAATCTTTTGCCTTATTATTAAATTAACATAATTTACCTAACACCTGACTTAAAGTGCATGTGCAGAGGCGCATGCTCCCAATATACATTTCTTGTCTTTTCCTCCCCACTCATTCTTATCTGTGGCGGTGACCTCCTCACCTTGCTCCGTGCACTCCCAGAGGAGAATTAAAGATTTCAGTGTTTGCTTTCAGAGGACCAGCACTAGCTCCTGGGGTGTTGAGCATTTTGCGTGCTTTCTTCGTGATGTGAAGTCCTGGGCTAATGACTAAAGTCTCCTTTCTTCTTGTCCTGCTTAATTTTGCTCATTGAAAAATCTTGTTCCTAGCATCTGTTGGTCGATTACCACTCTGATTTTTACGTTAGCAATAAAAGCCTTGCTGGGCTTTCATGGGCATTCAGCAGCTAGATGGTGAAGGGTTCACCTAAATAAAGAATTGTGAGATGGAAAGCTAGTTTAGCAAACTTCCCCCCTTTTCCCCTTTGTTTCTCTTAGTAATTTTTTTCAGTTGATTTTGATTCCACGAGTGGGTGTCCGGTTTCTTTCTTTTTTTTTTCTAATTATTTTTCTATTTCCTTTCCCTCTCTTCCATCATTCATTATATATTCTCTTTCCTTTCCTCCTCTGTGATGTGCATTCAGGTTAAGGGGAGCACACTACTGGGCGCAGTGGCACCCTCTGGTGATCTTAGCACTGGGGGAGGGGGCTGGAGGCGGAGCCCACTGGTTTGAAGACAGCTAGATCTATATAACAAGATCTTTGTCTCTAAAAACAAACAAAAAATAAGATGAGAGAAAGAGAGGAGGACAGCGGAGAATGATGAAAAAAATGAGGAGAGTCAGAGGAAGGGAGGGGTATAAAAGAGAGGTAATAAAGGAAGAAGAGAGGAAGAAGGAAGGAAAGAGGAACTATCTGGTCTTCATCTACAGCATTGACGCTAGCCCATCTTCATGGATAGCCTGGGTAGATGCGTCATCTGTAAGGCTTGCAATTGTCTGTGAGCTGCTTAAGTCGGCAACAATTCACACGCCAGGAGGCAGGGTGAAGGAAGAGGTTAGGAGCTGGTCCTCCTGGCTTTAACATGAGGTTACAGAGAATTCTCTCTTAATTGAATCCCCCACCCTGTCTGTGCCTCACCTCTTTTATAAGTAAAACAGCAGTAAGAGCAGTCGGATTAATATAGAGCAGGTACAAGTGCTATATTGAGTGAAATTACTATCTCCGTGTAATTGTGGCAGTTACTCCAGAAGTCTTGGGTGCTCTGTTTATTATTATCACAAAGAAAAACAAAACAAAACAAAAAACAAACAAACAAACAAACAAACAAAAAACAGCCACAGCCAAGCAAGGTCTCTTGCAGGATATCAATGGTGCCTGGAAGTATCTTGTATTGGGTGGAGGTTGTACACTGGGCTGAAGAATGGTTGCCCAAATGCCATGTCCACATTATAATCCGGTGACTGCAAGTGGTTATGTAAAACAGAGATCTGTACAAGCATCACTAGTCCAGGAGGGAGTGTGACATGAAGAAATTCTTGCAGACTCAGTTGTCCCTACATTGAATTGCAAGCATCCTTGTGCGTGAGTATGAGGCAGTGGGAGACCTGACGGTCAAGTTGATAACGGACTGTAAATGGGGCACAGTTTCACAAAGTCCTCATGCCAAGAGTCACCAACAGCAGAAAAAAAATGAAGAGCAAGAACCAGGTTCCCCTTAAGGATGTGCTCCACATGTGCTCTGCCTCTTGATGCCTGGATTCAGGGAAAAAGATGTAATAGCAGGTGTCAGGTATGTAAACCACATACCAGGGCTGATGGTTGACCAGATGCCCACACACATCTTTTGTGTTCTTTTGCATGAAAGAAAGCATGGCTTGATATTCTTCTGGTCATTAAATAGATATAAAACACATATTTTGTTTAAACTGGTTCTTCATTACAAAATTCCCCAAGAATAGCTTTTAAATAAATTATTTAAAATATTTTTGAGACAATGTCTCATACAGTCTAGGCTGGCCTTTAACTCCTGATCCTCCTGCCCCTACCTCCAAAGTGCTGGGATTAAATATGTATGCCATTACACTCAGCACGGAAGGCTACTTTGATAATTAACAGACGTAGACAGTCTGTTAATTGGTCTTGGAAACAATCCTAGGTAGCCGTTCACCTTGCCTGTATTATGTTCAAGTGGCACACACATCATGGAAGGAAAATTCCATTGTCACACGGAAGGTTCGTGGATATAATGTCATATACTGACCTATTTTGGCTTGGAAACCTTCATATTATCTAACACTCCAGGGATGAGAAGAGGAGAATGCAGGGAAAAAAAGGGAGGGGCCAAGAAAAACATATGGAGAAAGTGAAGGGCAAAGAGATTATTGAACAGAAAGGGGAAAGAAACATTTTAAGCAAAAAGAAAACAATTAAAAATCTCACACTATCATCAGTCGTCATGGCTTACCAATGTCTGCCTAACCAAAAGCTGACACAAGCTCTTGGGTCATTGTCTAATTAATTTGATCACTGAGTTCATCGGAAATAACCATATTCAATTTTCACTGGCCTGAATTACTGAGACTGTGTGTCTCTGCTGATCTTTGGAAGCCTCTTTTTGGCAAGTCCTGTTTCCCCTGCAGGCTGTGCAGGCTCAGACTGGAGGAGAGCCGGCGGCACAGTCGATGCTTTTCCCAGCGAGATGGCACGGGCTGCACAGCACTGCAGAGCAATCTGGATTCGGTGTTTGATAACGGGCTTAGGCTTACATTTCAGAACACCAAGTAGTGTTGGCTGCAATATTGGTACTGAGGCGGGAGAGTGGATGCAAAGTGAGATTTCAAAAGGCCTCAGGTACAGGCTGAAAGGTCAATATATGAACGAAGCAGGTTGGCAGAGGGGAAGACAGAACTGTTCTAACCTGTTACTTAGTGGTCTGTCTGGGCCCAGTGTTTTTCAGGGCCCGTCACCCAGAAAACTAAAATAAAGGTTACAATAGTAGTGAGGTCGTTTCTATGTGAAACCAAGAGTCAAGTGACAACGAGCCACATGGTGACAGTGTACTCAAGGGCTTACATTATTATTTGGGACTTCCGTTTATGAGATTCAAGAGAAATAGAAGTTTGTTGGCTAAGGAACGTAAGTAGACCTCTGCTTTCATTGACAGGCTAGGATATGTCCGCCTTTGCTCACACTGCGCATGTCCTTTCCCATGATGCATCTGGCGTTAATTATAGGACAGCCTGTGGGTTCTAAGATGCCACCGGGTTTCTGCATTCATCAATTGCTGAGTGTGTGTGTGTGTGTGTGTGTGTGTGTGTGTGTGTGTGTGTGTGCGCGCGCGCGCGCGCGCGCGCATGTACAGTGCTTAAAACTATGTCTTAGACTGCCAAGTGCGTTCCTAGAAGTTGTGAATGAATACTTCTGAAGAGAAGCCACGCCATCACCTGAACATCCCACAAAGCTGATTGACTCGCTAACTTCAAGATTGCGAAGAGGCTGGGACGTTGCAGGTCTAGAGCCTAAATGAAAGTTATCTGGGGCATCGATGGCCACTTGATTAGCTATTCCATTTTCTTTCCTATGTCTTATCTAACATCGTTGTCACTAGCAGGTGAAATCTTGAAATGGTTCAGTCTAGCAGATGAGTAGCTCCCACCAACACCAAAGCTAAGAGTTCATCAGAAAACGTGAAGGCTGCAACAGAACTTCCCTCCATTGCTGTGACGGCCTCTGTTGCTTTCACTAACATATTTGAAATGTATCTTGATTTATGGCCTTCGTTGTCCTGTTTTTATGAGAACTTCATAAAACTGCTACGTTGGGTCACAGAATTTGAGGTGACTTAAATCTGTGTCCCAAGGCCATGGTCACTCATATGGGACTCTAGAACAACCCGTGCCTTTCATTCCCTTGAGGTGAGAGCTGTTTCTCTGATTGACAGGAGTGTGTGTATAGCCTGAGTCAACTACAGCCTCAGGTTGCTAAGCAGTTTCCTGAGCTCACCTCCCTCACCTCCAACAAGGCCAATATTAGCAGAATGCACATGAGAGACTGTGCTCTACAAGTGTCTAGGAAAGGGACAGGGAGATAGCTCAGTGGTTGTGGACTCCTGATGTTCTCCCAAAGTACCAGAGTTCGATTCCCAGCTCACAACGGTCTGTAACTCCAGTTCCAGGAAAAGCCAACACCCTTTTTTTGACTGCCAATGGCACCAGGCATGCAGATAGTAGTAGTACACAGACACACATGGAGGCAAAACATTCATACACATAAAAGATATTTTATGTGTGTGTTGTGTATGCACTCATGTGCACAGGGGTGTATATGGGAAGAGGTTTGAGAGGACTGCTGATGTCCTTGTCCACCTCTCTCCATGGTATCCTCTTGAGTCAGCATCTCACTGACCGTGGAGTTAGTCTGGCAATCCTCCACTCCCCATAGTGCCATGGATACAGACACAAAGGCAGCCATGCCTGGCCTTTTACTTGCATCTGCGGGGTTTGAATGTAGTTCTTCATGCTTGGTTAGCAATTACTATTATTAACCAATGAGTCATCACCCCAGCTCTTGTCTGTTTTTGAAGACAGGGTCTCCTAAAGCCAAGGCTGACTTTTGAATTCCAGATCTTCTTGCTCCACCTCCCATGTGCTCTGCTTGTTTACAGGTCTTTGAGACAGGGTCTTACTGTACAGCCAGGGCTGGCAGAACTCACCAGGAGCTCCAAGCTGGCCTCAGACTTATGGCAAGACCTCTGCATTAGCTTCCTGAGTGCTAGAACCACAGGCCTAAACCAACACAACTAGGCTTTCAACGCTCCTAATGTAAAGATTTTGCCCAAAGGGATTACCTTCCCCTGGCTGAATTTAAGCCAAATAATGACACCACCATTATCACCACCACCACCACCACCACCACCACCACACCCCACCCCACCTTAGTTCAGACACCCATGCCCACAGTAGACTCACAGGATGATTCCATCCTTCACTAAGTCTTTCTACTCTTCTCTGGTTCCCACCTCTCCACTGAGCATTCTACCTGAAGGAAAGGTGTGCTCTGTGATGCAACTCAAATTAAGACATGACCACCACACTGCATCCTTGAGCTGCTGTTTTCCCTGCCTGTTCCAGTTGCTGAGCGCAATTGCTACAGCTCAATTATTAAAGAGACACTAAAAATAGCCGAGTGCAAGGCTGTCGACGAAGAAAAATGATTCCAACACAGCAAGAGACACAACCTGGGCAGCACACTCTCACTGTTATTAGATCCTTAATTCTCCTTACCCCCTTTCCTTTTGTGATTTTTCCCTTTATTTCTTACAGCAATAATAAAGTAATAGTCATCTTAAAAGTCCCCCCCCCCCATTTTCCCTACCGACAGGAATTTGCATAAGCTGATGGCTCCTTTGCCACAGTGAAGACTCCTTATTTTAAAAAGCAGCCTTGCCTTGGGAGCCTGATGCATCGCTGCCAAGGAATTTGCACTGGACTCTTCTTGAGTCCAGCTCAGATCTGTCAGTCTCCTGGCTCCTGAAATGTGTCCCCCTAGGTTGTTGAAATCAGCTCCCCTCCTGAACTTTGCGAAGGAAAAGAAAATCTCAAAATGGAAGAAAAAAGGAAAAGTGACTTGAGATTTAGAGCATTATCTTCTTTTTATTGCTCCTTCCCACCTCTAATGTGCTACAAGACACTGCTTAGCACAAAGACCCTCCCTCTGAGCGGACTGTTACAATGGGAAAGGCTGTGTGTGTGTGTGTGTGTGTGTGTGTGTGTGTGTGTGTGTGTGTGTGTGTGTGTGTGTTTAAACATGTTAACTGCTGTGCTTCTTTTCTCATAGAAAAGAGATGGATGCCATCAGAGAGTTGGTCTTGGATGGCTGTAAGATCCTCTGTGCCCTGATCATTAATTTGAAAGTAGAGTATGTGGATATATTTAAAAAGGAGGAGAAAGGAAAAATGGAAGAGAGTCTACCAACAATGACAACAACAACAACAACACCCTGGATACTTCAGAGAATAGAAACTGCCAACTTCAAAGGAAAATGAAAAGGATCCCATGCAGTCACATCTGGAAAAGTTCAAGTTGTTTTCCTCCAAGTGTCTAGGCAGAAAAACACTCACACTTACACACACTCACACCCATATATAGGCATACACACACATACACACACACACACACACACACACTCATTCACACAAACACACACATTCACTCACACCCATAGACACATTAATTCACACATTTTAGTGTACTCACAGGTAAACATGCATACTCACACGCACGTAGAAATTCTCACACAGGCACACAACATAGGCACACATCTGTACACATTGACACATAAGCACACTTACTGGCACATACTCACATGTGCTCGCTTATACATTTAGCTACATGCAACCGTAGACATACACTCAATGCACTCATTCTTTCCAATGTACGTACTTTATTAATATAAACTCAAACACACACACAGCGACACACACATGTGCACCGTGTCTTAAAGGTAATTAAGGTTCTACTGTGTACAATGACAAACCAGATTGTGAGCAGATGAATAATATACAGTACTAATTATTAGCAAAAAGGAAAGATTCTGAAAAAAGAGGAGAGAGAGAGAGAGAGAGAGAGAGAGAGAGAGAGAGTAGATCCTTGCTATATGCCTCAGAGGGGGAAAATCATCAATTGTTATCCAGGAACTCCCCTAGTGTGTTGCCCTCATTTCTTTCTTGGAAGTGTTACCTGAAGAAGGCTAGCTACCCATAGGCCACAGCTACCCATAGGCCACAGCTACCCATAGGCCACAGCTGCCCATAGGCCACAGCTGCCCATAGGCCACAGCTGCCCATAGGCCACAGCTGCCCATAGGCCACAGCTGCCCATAGGCCACAGCTACCCATAGGCCACAGCTGCCCATAGGCCACAGCTGCCCATAGGCCACAGCTGCCCATAGGCCACAGCTGCCCATAGGCCACAGCTACCCATAGGCCACAGCTGCCCATAGGCCACAGCTACCCATAGGCCATAGCTGCCCATAGGCCACAGCTGCCCATAGGCCACAGCTACCCATAGGCCACAGCTGCCCATAGGCCACAGCTACCCATAGGCCACAGCTGCCCATAGGCCACAGCTACCCATAGGCCACAGCTACCCATAGGCCACAGCTACCCATAGGCCACAGCTACCCATAGGCCACATCTGCCCATAGGCCACAGCTACCCATAGGCCACAGCTACCCATAGGCCACAGCTGCCCATAGGCCACATCTGCCCATAGGCCACATCTGCCCATAGGCCACAGGTGCTCATAGGCTGCGACTATCCATGGGACAAAGGTGTCACAGCTGAAGAAAGCACCACACAGAGATAAATGACAGCATGAGAAAACATGAGCCCTATAAGCTTAAATTCATTCACGTTTACCCCTTGTTTCTTATGCCTGACACAACATAAATACCAGAGGTAATCTTCGAAGGAGAACAAGTATGAGCAAACCCAAAGCATCTCCCGTGAAGCCCTGCTTTTCTCACAAGGAAAGAGGAAATCAGCATAAGGAAGTAGAATGTGCGAATTAATATTCCATGATCACTTACGCTGCGAACTTCAAGAAATGCAAAGACACATGCAGGGTTATTTGCTTTTTTATTGAGGCAACTGATATTAAAATAAAAATAGAATTAATAATTTACAAACCAATGGAGGAAAAGAGTAATAAGCAATAGGGAAGATGCTGAAAATTTAAAAGAGGCACGGAGAATGCAACAAAAATAAAGTGAAACAAGAGAAGCAGAAAGGGAGCACATGGAGCTATCTAAAGTAAAAAGGCGTCTGCCCAGCAAGATAGTCTAGGTATGGAGAGAAACCGTTTGCCAGCCACGGATCTAATAAAATATTAATATTCAAATTACACAAAGCACTCACAAAATGTAATAGCATTTTTTTTTTAAATAAAGAAGTAAAGAAATAAAAAGGAAAGAGTAAAGAAAAAAATCCAGAAACCTAGTTTGAAAGGGGCAAAAGTCTTGAGTAAGCACTCCCAAAGAATGCATGAAAATGGCTGGTAGAATACTGGCCTAGAGCACTCAAACACGTTTGTTCAATCTCCAGCTCAACCGAAACTAATCAACAGTAACAGATGAATGAAATTAGTGACCAATATCATTAATTATTGGGGGAGTATACATCAAAATATCAACACCTAGTGATTACTAACTTTTCTGTTGCTGTGATGAAGTCATGGCCAAGGCAATTCTGGAAGGAAGAGTTTGCTGGCAGCTCAACGTTCCAGAGTGAAAGAGCCCCTGACCATCATGGCAGGGAGCGTGGCCACAGGCAGATGGGCATGGTGCTGGGGCAGCAGCCAAGGGCTGATATTTTTAAACTGTAAGCAGGAGGCAGAGATCACACTGGAAGCTGCACTCATCTTTTGACACCTCAAAGCCTTCTGCCAGTGACACATTTCCTCCAAGGAGGCCAACTGGGGACCAAGTATTCAAACATTATGAGCCCATGGGAGCCGGTCTCATTCAAAGCATCACAGCTGGTAAGGAAAGGAAAGGAGAAGTCAGCGTTTGCTTCACAACGGGTAGAAGGGCAGATTGCAGGATCATGGTGAGAAACAAGGTGTGGGGGCATAAGCTAATGAAAGTGCGAACGCGATTAAACGTCCAGTCTCCCAGGAATAGAGTGAAATGAAATGGCATCCTCGGCTCACCACAGTCCCTGTGTCCCTATTATCCCCTCACAGCAGCCCAATGGTGTTGAGTTTCAGAATCCCAGAGGCTCAGAAAACCAAGGCCCACCGTCACCATAGCAATCTCCCTCCCAGGAAATTTAGTACCAGTATCGGGAACCAGCAAAGGAAACTTACTCTTAGTCCTACCATTTTGTTTTCAGACTTTGTTTCATCACAGAGAGAAACTTAAGTTCAAGGTCCCAGGCCCTAGGAGAGCTGAGGACCTTCCAATAGCTGAACATGTTCTGTTATAAGGAGATAGTTGTCTGAGTCCTGACACCTCAAGGACAACTTCTCCATCTTTTTTTTTTTAAATAATAACACATTTTTATTGAAAATTAAAAATAATTCCTATTACACCTCATTTTCTATCCCATCCCATGCATCCTCCCAATCCTCCCTCCCTCCCACTTTCACCCCAATCCCCCTTCCCTATGACGGTGGCTGTGGGGGACCTCCTCCCCCTGAATATGGTGCTAAGGTATCAAGTCTTTTCTTGGTAGACCGCTATCCTTCCTCCGAGCTGGCAGGGTCAAACAAGTTCATGTCCCCAAGCTCAGGGACTTACTCCTATCCCGATTGATGGAAACTCCCTTGCTCAACCCCTTATGTCAAATATGAGTGAACAATGCTACAGACCACCGTGCTCCCCCTTGCTCTATGATAATCACACTTTAAATGTGCAATACAGCTTCCCCACAGGGATGCAGTTCAGTTCCTGGACTGACCATCTCCCTGCGAGCCCAGAAAAGAAAACTTGCAATCCGAGCTTCTGTTTCTTCTGAAGGGAGTTTTCTTTTCTTCCAACCCAAACCCAGCACTATCGTGGCCAAGAGTGAAAGGCAGGGGCTGCAGGGCAGGGTAGACGTGAGGGTAAGAGTGCACTAGGGGTGGCTGTTGCTAAGAGTCGGAGAAGCCAAAAGACCCTCCAGCGCCTCCACATGACTATGAAGGGACTGGCCATGAAATGTGAAAGTCTCATAAGGTCTGTGTTGGGGCAGCTAGGAGCACCTACTAAGATAGCCCAAGATGGTCTTAGATCTGCACCATTCTGACTTTCCAAATGTTCAGTATTAAGTAGATTGGTTTTTTTTTTTCCCAGAGTCCTAAATTGAAACATTAAGTTTTTCCAAAGACAAAATTTAGTTCGTGATTTTCGGAAGATTTAATCTAACATCAATTAAAACATCAGCTTCAAACCTGCTCAAGTCAGAAAAATCTCATGTAAAACTCAGTTTTGTAAATATCAAGCTAAAAGTATAGTCTGCATAATCAGAAGGCACTATAATCAATAGCAACTTTTCCCAATGATTATTGTAATTTATTACAATTTATATAGCATTGTTAGTGATATTTAAAATCTTCTAAATATGGATTCCAGTTAGAGAAAGCTATAAAGTTGTTAATCTTGCAAGAATTTTCTATTTGAAGATGAACCCGCAGATCCCTGCTTGGTCATACAGAAGAAATTTTTGTTTCTTCGGAGCTCAACTTGTTTATATGCAACATAATAGGAGAGAGAAAAGAAATTATTCTGCCACTTATGTCTTTGATATTTTGCATATTTGAATTATTCAACTATTCATTTATTCATATAATTAAAATAATTGAATATTGAGCAAACAAGTCTGCTTTTGTTTTAAGAAAATATTGACTTGACATCAGTCATACAATAGACCTGTGAACCTCTTTCTTGACTCAACCAGCAAACACATTCCACCAGTGTGACCTCACCATCTCCTCTTCCTGTGGATCTTTCCATAAACTGCTGCTATTTCACAAAATTCAGTAATGTATAGTGTTTAATTCTTGTAAACATATACATTATGTTTTGTGTTGTCTTATAGGAAATGAACACAGGTCATTTTACTATGTAGTACCTGCATGGCAGAACAAAGCTGTGAAAGTGGCATTCAGCTCTTACATGTGTGTGTATGGGTGCACGTTCACATGTGTGTACATGTGTGGAGGCCTGGAGTTGGCTTGATAGGTTAAGATGAGTAGCCAGGGAACTCCAGGAACCTACCTGCCTTTGCCTCCTCAGCACCAAGATTACAAATATGCACTACTAAGTTTGCCTGGATTCCCTCCCTCCTTTGTTCCTTCCTTCCTTCTTTCTTTCCTTCCTTCCTTCCTTCCTTCCTTCCTTCCCTCCCTCCATTCTTTCTTTCCTTTGAAATTTATATCATTATAGTTGTATTTTGAAATTGGCTTACGAAATCATTAATTTCCGTAGGATTTGTCATAGAAGACCCTTCCTTCTTTTTGGTGAAAGCACCCTCCCCCTTTTCCTGTTCCCTTAACTCCCATTGCACTTAATTTTAACCGCTAGTGTCCCCCTTCTTCCTCCACCTCATGTGTGGCTGCTATCTTCCCACCCACTTCTTAAAAGTTAGGGTGGAAGATAACAGGCTTACCCAGCCCTCCTCCCTGCTCTTGTATTTCTTCCATACTCCCACACACCGCTCAGCTGAAGCCTCGACATTCCACCTCCTGCTTTTGTTTCAGCCATAATCTACTAAGCCCTGTCCCTTCATATGTCTCCAACAAAAGGCCCCTTTCCAGTTTTCTGGGTTTCAATACTGCAAGGTAAACATAAAAACCCAAAAGATTTAATGGTCAGCTCCTTAGATGAGAGATCGCGTACAGGTCAGTTTACCTGACGCTGACCTACCTTGCTCAATAGGATGTTTTCTGGATCTGTTAGTTTGTCTGCAGGTTCTCTGTTCAACATTAACAGCTCAATATGTATATACACATACTTATATCTTAACATATGACGTTTGTCTCGTCTTATTCAGTCATCTGTTGATGTACATCTAATTAGATTCCATTTCCTAGATATTGTGAATAGAGCAACAATGAGGACGGATAGACAAGTAACTCTGCAGTACTATAAAAAGTCTTCCATCAGGCTTATGGCCGGAAGTGGTATAGCTGGGTCATTTGGTACTAGTTGTTTTGGGAACCCTTCAGGCTGACTTCCAGAGTGGCTGCCCACGTTTGCACCCCACCGACAGTCTTTACAAGCTCCTCTCTCTTCCATTCTGTCTGCACCAGCATTTGTAGTTATTTGCATTTCTTAGGATGACCTTTCCAAGCTGAATAGAATCTTAAAGCAGTTTCAGTTTGTGTTTCTCTGACGGGTGTTGAGCACTTTTAAGTGTTTCTTAGTCATTTGCACTTTTTCTTTTGGCATTTTAATTGGTTGCTTATGTTCCTAATTTGGTGAATTCTTTTTTCTTTATTTATTTATTAATTAATTCATATTATATCTCAATGGTTATCCCATCCCTTGTATCCTCCCATTCCTCCCTCCCTCCTGCTTTCCCCCTACTCCCTTCCCCTATGTCTGTGACTAAGGGGGACCTCCTCCCCCTGTATATGCTCATAGGGTATCAAGTCTCTTCTTGGTAACCTGCTATCCTTCCTCTGAGTGCCACCAGGCCCCCCTCAAAGGGATTGGTGAATTCTTTATATATTGTAGATATTAACCCTCTGCTGGATAAGGACCTGGCAAAGAGCCCCCTCCCCGCCCCCATTCTGTGAGAAGACTATTCACTTGCTTCACGATTCCCTTTCCTGTCCAGTGATTTTTTTCGCTTCCTGAGATACAGTGGTGTCACATGATAAATGAGGGTTGCTCCTTTTCTCTAAGCTATCCGAGTCTTCTTTAGAAACCCTGTGTATTCAGGCATGGTCCCTACTTTCTCCTTTAGCAGTTTCAAGGTATCAGGTCTTATATCAAGGACATTGATCCACTTGGAGTTGGGTGTTGTGAACTTATACTCTATTTCCTAAGCAGAATTTTTAACTGGCCTATGAGGCTTACATTCCATGGGCATTTAAGAATAAAGAAATTTTGTCTTTTAATATTTTGGAATCACTTGATTTTTTTTTAAGGAAACTTTAAGATTTTGCAACAAAAGATTAAACAGTATAGAACACCCTGATGCTCCACATCACACCTGCACCCCAGCAGCACCTGCATGCCTCTCCAGGCGCCAACCACTTATTCTCAGCTATGTATTAGTCTTTAATTTGTTTGTTACCGAGTCAGTAATGGCACATATTTATTAAGTATAATGCGATGTTTTGATTCCTGTGTGCCTTACGTAATTATCAATCCAGATTAGTGTGTACATCCATCACCTTCGTCTTCCGTCATTTCATGTTCGCCGCTCTCCACGATTTAGATATACATCATGCATTATGTATTATCTTAATTATCCTCACCCTGAACTACTTGCTTTCTTCCATTTTAGAGAGGGTCTTATTCTGTAAGTCTCTATTCCAGATGATTGTTGAAGTCAGGGTCCTCTTGTCTCCATCTGCCCAGTGCTGGATTACCTGCTTGTACCTCATGCCAACTTCAATTCTCTCTCTCTCTCTCTCTCTGTCTCTGTCTCTGTCTCTCTCTCTCTCTCTCTCTCTCTCTCTCTCTCTCTCTCTCTCTCTATGTGTTTCTCTCTGTCTCTCAGTCTCTCTGTCTCTCTCTGTCTCTCTTTCTCTGTCTCTCTGTCTCTGTCTCTCTGTCTCTATCTGTCTCTCTGTCTGTCTGTCTGTCTGTCTGTCTGTCTGTCTGTCTGTCTATCTGTCTATCTGTCTGTCTGTCTGTCTCCTATTAGGAAGGTGTCATGTTCAATAGATAATGAAAGGATTCATGAAAGGTTTTCATTTTTTGTGAAATAGGATATTTTACAACATTTTCTATTTGAATTTCTGTCAATAAAAGCTACCATTTTCTTTCCTTAAAAAAAAAAAAAAACTTTTTATTGATTCTTCGTGGGTTTCACATCATGCACCCTACCTAGTCCCATTCATCTCTTCATCCCTTCATAGCTTCTCTCTGGCCTTGCAACCTCTCCTTTAAAAGAAAACAAACACACACACAAATAAAACAATGCATAGAAAACAGCTCTACATGGAAGCTGTAGTGTGTCACTGTGTGTCACAGCATATGCTTTTGTCCACACATCTTTACTTCCAAATGTTCATTGCAATGAGTCATTGGTCCAGTTTGCAGCCTCTGGCCTCTGCTATACCATCAGTATTGGATCCTTGGCGAGATTTCTGTTGGTTATCTTGTTGCTGCCCTGTGTGATGGAGATCCCTCAGCCTTGGATCTGCAGGGTGGATCCTTTCACATCCTTCAGCATTTCATAGACGAGGTAGATTTTGGAGTGGACCAACTCAAAGTCCTAGATCTATAGTGCGATGGTAGCCGAGTTGGTCAGCCTGTCAGCTCTCTGATGTCTGTACCACAGTGCGAGCTTTCCAGCACTGTACCTGCTAACTCACCCAATGCTGCAGTCAGGAGGGGACATGGTCAGCTCGGCTGCTCTCATGACCTCAGGGCCCCTCCATTCCAGCCCTCTGCCCCTTCGGGGTCAATTTTACTATGCTGCCCAGGTAAGATGTAGGGCCCGCTCTCCTGAGTGCTGCAGCTGGTGAGAGGTGGGGCTAGCTCTCCAGATAGCCACAGGCAGCCAGTAAGGGGCAGGACCAGCAACACACAGCCCATGGATATCTACATGGCCCCAGGTGACTGGCTAGACATGGCCCTCAGAGGCAGCACAGGCTGGGACTTTACCATGGCCTCAGGTGGCAGGACTGGCTACTCTCAATAGGCTACTCCTCTCCATTGTGTGTCTCCCGTTCTGCCTCTCTGCATAATGCTCCAACGGTTCCACTTCTCTTTCTCTCCCACATGTCCACCACATACTCGCACACTGTGCTGGCTCTCCCCCTGTGTTTGGGCTGCAATTGGTGGGCCTCTGGGTATCCTCCACCTGCCTGAGCCCCATGGTGTGCCAGCAGGTAGGTCTCTGGTTGTCTTCTGCCTATCTGCTCTGCATGGATATATTTATCAGTTTTTTTTTTTCTGGGAGGGATGGTTGTTGGAAGGACATATTTAATGTGGGTTTGCTGAGTATAATTCTTAATGTTATATATCTTCTTTAACCATAAAATTTTAATTGATCTCTAATGTAGAGCAAAATAGAATTTTCTATTTATACTGTAATTATGATTTTTTTCCCCTTCGGTCTTTTATTTTGATTCGTTTCTTGGACATCTTATCAATTCTGAAACATTTATTATTTTTGCTTTAAATTTATTCAGTTAAGAATATTAACTCTGTGTGTGTGTGTGTGTGTGTGTGTGTGTGTGTGTGTGCATTTAAGCATGCACACATGTGTAGTGCTCACAGAATCCAGATCATGGTCTCAGCTGTCCTATGGCTGGGTTTGCAGGAGGTTGTGACTCACCATATGGGTCCTGGGAACTGACCTCTGGTCCTCTACAAGAGGGGCCACCACTCTTAACTATTAAGCCATTTCTCCATCCCCCGCTTTGCTTTAAAAACGTGTTCATACTTGAATTTTTCATCAGAAAGTCATAATCACATAATAATTAAGAATGATTTGATTTGATTAAAATTATAGTTTGATAAGCATCATCAATTCAACTGATCCATATAAAGTACCAAATAGCACATTACCATATTACATCAGAGAATAACAACACAAACCATGTGAAATGAACTAGGTCATTGCTCTGCCTATAGACAAGTGCTTAGATGTGGGTCTGGAAATATGTATGCTTTTATCCTGAACCCTGCAATGTGGCAATCTTATTGACACAATTGTCAATGTGAAATGTATCCCTGTGAGGATAACAGTGTGACAGTTAGTGGAAACTTATTTTATGTTAATTTTGTTTCTAAGTTTAAATTAACATTAATTAAAATCAAATCAATAGGAGCCCATTTTCAGTCATCCTACTGGTATACCTGCAAGAGCTGTAGATGTAATGAGCATTGTACTAGAGCACAGGACGTGACTGTTTCAAGTTATTTCTAATCTGTCTCTTAATGTTTTCTTTCCTCCTTCCTAACTGAATGTTTACACTCTAGGGCTTTTAAATGTGGTCACTAAAATAAATAAATAAATAAAGCAGGTAAGATGGCTTAGTGGATAAAGGTGACGGTCATCAAGCCAGATGACCTCTGTTTGAATTCCAGGACCAGTGAAGTGGAAAGTGAGAACCATATTCAACAAGTTGTCCCCTGACAGCCTGACATACAATGTGGCATACACACACACACACACACACACACACACACACACACACACACGAACACACACATGGTAAATAGGTACTTTAAAAAAAGAGAGAGAGAGAGAGAAATCATGTTTCTCTTCTGGTCTATATTTTTCCAAAGTGTGGTCACGGGTAGAAGTGCTTATAATTCCTTCACTTAGGAGGCTGAGGCAGGGGAATAGCTGCAAGTTCTAGGGAGCCTGGGCTATCATGCTTTCTAAGATATTTTGGATGTAAAATGAGACTCTGTCTCAAAAGAAAAAGAGAGAGAGAGAGAGAGAGAGAGAGAGAGAGAGAGAGAGAGAGAGAGAGAAAAGCAAAACAAAGACAGAACACAGGAACAAAATAACATATTTCAAGGGAAATTCCATCTGAATCAACTGAAACAAATGCTACTTACTGAAATATTGGACTAAGTGACAATGGTGTCCAATGGGAAATTAACAACAGATAAGTGAAGAAAATGGGAAAAATATGTACATTCAATAATCTACAATTCTGATTTATGAAAATAAGCTTAAAGAAAGAAAAATGATAAATAGCAAAAGAAACTACAAATTAGAAACAAAAAAAAGATGCAAAAATAATCTATGAAACAAAAAAACCTGTTCTTAAGAAGACTACACATAACTATAAATCCTTAGATGGGCTATGTCAAAAAGAATGAAAACTTTCAAGACCAAAAGTGGTATTGATTCCATTAATATTAAAAAAAACCAAAGTAATATACAAATCTATAGCCCCATATATGACAACTCAAACAAAATAGGCATTTATTAAGAGTCATAAAATTCCAAAGCTCACTCAGAGAAATAGACAGTCTGGATATGCTGAATAGACTGCTAAAGACATTGAGAAATAATAATCTGTAAGAACACTTGGAGAGCAGGCTCACTGGCAGTGTACAGCAGACATCAGGCCACTGACAGAATATACCAAATATTTAAAGAGGATTAAACACCTACTTGCCACAAGTAATTTAATAACAAATGTAATACTTAGTAATTATTATGAGACTAATAATATTCTAATGCACATTCCAAATAAAGATATTACAAGAATGTTGAGAATAAGTTTATCAACAACCATTAGCATAATGAAGTCAATAGTGCATAGAGTACACATTGTGAATGTGTGGGATTTATTTCTATTTCAAGTATAGGAGATCAGGCCACCATTAAAAATGTATAACCATGTAATTCATCATGAAGTTAAAATTACGAAAACTTATTAATTAATGTAAAAAGAGTGTGGCATCATCCACCATCTCATTGATAAAAATCTCTTAGTAAACTAGGAAGAGAAGAATTTACACAATCGGATAAATAATGCATGACAAAGGCATACCAGCCACATCTCATTTGTTGTTGAGATAAAGGATATTGACCTTATAAGATAAAAAAACATGCCAGGAAGCTGGACATGGTGGTGTACACCTTTAATACTAGCACTCAGGGAGGCAGAGGCAGGCCAGTCTCTGTGACTTCGAGAGGCCAGCCCGACCTACAAAGCAAGTCCAGGATAGCCAATGCTTCAAAGAGAAACCTTGTCTGAAAAACAAACAAACAAACAAAAAACCAAAATCCAAAACAAATAAACAAACAAACCACAAACTCAAAAACAAACAAACAAAAATGCAAGGAATTCCTAGGTCATCATTCATAAAACTTCTCACTACTAGTGCTAGGTGATCATAGGGTAGAAAAATTAAATAAATATACAACAAACATTTCCTAATCTTGCATTCACCTGACTGTCAATATAAATAATTCCATTTTTATCTAGCTATTTGTGTGTGTGTGTGTGTGTGTGTGTGTGTGTATGACAGCACAAGTGTGTGGAGGCCAAGGTCAACTTTTAGGACTCAGTTTTCTCTCAGGGTACAGACAAACTCCTAGAAGGTACCAGAGCCAGGTGAAGAGATAGGAGAAAAATGGATATAAAAGTTGTTTTCCTGTGTACTAGTGATGAGCAACTGCAATATGAAATGAACATCAACATGATTAAAATAACACGCCACAAAATTAAACACTTAGATACAAGTCTAGTAAAATATGTGTAGATCCTACATGCTGATAACCACACAACTTGTGTACTAGATCAAAGAACTAATTCATCGAAGACTGAAAGATGCAACACTGTTAAAATGTCGATTACCCCAACTTTGATCTTTAGGCTCATACAAACCCTCTCAAAACACCACCATAATATTTGTATGCATGACACACTGATTGTACAGATAATAAGACAAAAGATCTACGACAGTGGCATAATGTGGGTGTTTTCTACCTTACAATAGAGTCACTGTGAATTCATTTTAATTGAAAGACAATTAAGAAAAAAAAAACTGCACTTAATATAACCAACCCTGAGCATCCAGGCTTAGGAACACAGCACAAGACAGGGCATGGCTACTCATGCCCGGGGTTTTTGTGGCTTACTAGGAATTGCATTTCACTGTCATTTCCCTGTGTCACAGGTATTTTCCACGCAATTTCCAGGTCTAGGAAAGACCAGAATTTAACATACAGCACCCGTCTATTTAATTCATATCACTTTTGTGCTGTTAAAAAGTAGAAAAACATATATCAAAAACGGAACCATTGTGAGCCAGCGGCTGTGCTGAAGCCAAAGAAGGCATTTCAAAAGATCATATCACCTGACGTCAGGACTTACTATAAAAACCACATTGAGAGAGACAGCATGGTGCTGGCTAAAGAGTGAGTGTATAAATCAGTGGAAGAGAATAGAGAGCCCAGAAATAGATTCACACAAAAATAGCCAACTTTGACAAAGGAAGAAAGGCATCTCGCTGGAGACAGCGCTGCCTTTTGAGTAACTGCTGTTGAACAATCGGATATGCACTCTCCAAAGGACAATGTAGACACAGACCTTACAGCTCTCACAGAATTAAATTTAAGTAGATCACACACCTACCTATAAAAGGACGGAACTACACATCTAGAAGAAAGCACAGGAGGAAATCTAGGTGACCTTGAGTTTGCTGTTAACTTTTTTAGAGTGAATCCCAGAACAGGATGCAGAAAAAAGAAAATATGGTGCCAAACTTGAGAAGTTTGTTCTGGGGAAGGACGATCATGAGATGAAAGGACAGGCCTCAGACAGAACCTAAATTTACAACTTTGAGGTTTATTATTTTAATTGTAATACAATAGCTTTATCCCTTTATTTGGTCAGCAGATTTTTTTTTTTAACAGAATTGCTTTAAAAGTCTATTCTTTGGTAGCTGGACCCGATCTATTAGTCAGCATGATAAACATCTCAAGGTAAGTTATTTGGAAGTTGAGATGTCACCCAGATAGTTTCTTGTGCCAACTTTGAACTACATAGAAGATTGTGCTAAGAGATAAATTATTTTAAAATGTATTCTTTTTATATCCTTGGATTCATGGATTCAGTATAATCATGATACTGATTTCAAGTTGATTCTACTCAGCATTTCTTCAGGGATACATAAAAAGTATCCACCGCAGTGCAGGAGCCTGGTGAAAACTTCAGTCTTCAAAACAGGAGTAAAAGTAAAATTTGGCCCAGGAAAAGACAAACAGGGAAGTGGGAATGACTATACACATGAGAAATAGGCCTGAAAAAACTTATTATAACCACTTATTATATAATATAATTGGAATTTCAAGTGATGGATAAGATAATTAATTCAATAAATTGTGTTTGGATAAATTGTGGCATTGTGTTAGAATCCTATCTAACATCATATTAAGTATAGATGTATTACTATATAATTTCAATGAAATAAATCTACACAAATATTAAAGCAGAGATATAATTTCAGCAGAAGTATCATTTTAGGTGGTTGAAGGAATTTCATATTTTGACAGTAGGCTGAGAAACCATAATGTAAAATACTGATAGATTTTTATTACCTAAAAAAACTAATATATTTCTTTTAATATAAAATGACTTTGAACAAATTAAAATGCAAATGACAAAATGAAAGATATTTCAAATAAGGAGGGATCCATTTTGGAGAAAGAGATAATGTAACAATATCATGGATTGATGTATTTTTCAAAAAAATAGGACTCTTGTAGAGAAACAATGACAGAATTTGTACAAATAATTAACCATCAGTCACCATTGAACTCATGATGACATTTTGTCCTTTACAGTAATTGTAAAAGTACAGATTTGAAAGATCAGCTCATCCCTCATTCAGCTCTTGTCATGGTGTAGTTATGACTACAGAGAACCAGTTACAGGCAGGGAGGATGCCCACGGTCACACTCTGGTTAGACTCACAGGCCACGCTGTCCTGCACAAGGCAAGTGGTGGCATCGTGCCCTTACACGGTCATGTGCCCTTTAAGCTAGAAAGCGCAATCCTAAACTGACTTCATTGACTCATGAAAAAGAATCCTCTTCGGAAGACTACTTAAAATAATGAGTACAAGGCAGTCCCTAAAGTAATAGTGAATACCACACAGAAGAATGCATTAAGACTGCAACAGGCTTGAAGCATTATGTTATAAAACTCTCCTTGTAAGTAAAGAGAAAGCCTTTAAGTCTTTCCATAGCTATGTGAGAAAATGAAATGAAAAATAAAAATACACACACACACACACACACGTGTATGTGTGCACACATTTACACATACACACTCACTCACCATGAAAGGATAGATACGCTAAACTGGCTTGGGGCGATGGCTCAGTGGGTAAGGGTGCTTGCCACAAAGCCTGAGTTCAGTCTCCAGGACCCGCAGGATGGAAGGAGAAAACCAACTCCCCAAAGTTGTCCTTTCACTTCCTCACATTGCCATGGTTCATGCACATAGTCACTTACATGTAATTAGAAAAGAAATGAATAAAAAAAGTGACACACTGGTGAACTTCTACCAATAATTGGCTTGGATATATCTTTACTTTTTTCTTATTCTTTTTTTTTTCTAATGTGTCTTTTGGTTTTTATCTTCAAATTCTAAGTATGAATATAATTATCATGAAGAAAGTTTATAACTACAAATAAACACTTCTGAGTGATTTCTTCTTTTGTATGTATTTGTTTGTTTGTTTGCTTGCTTGCTTTCGAGACAGGGTTTCTATGTATATGTAGCTTTGGCTATCCTAGAACTTGCTCTCTAGACCAGGAATGGCTTTGAGCTCAGACATCTGCCTGCTTTTGTTTTGCTGGGATTAAAAAAACGTGTGCCTAATCCCAACCCTCGCAGAGACTGAGAGGTCTTCACTGAACTAAGTGTCCCTAGGAGTCCTAGTCCAATCCAGTCCATGTTCACACAGTTCCGTGTGAGCATCCATCACTGGTGACCATCTTCCTGTGTCATGCGCAGACCTGATTTAACTGGCTGAGAAGCCAGAGAACCATAGCTTAACGCACTCATATTCAAAGTCCCCAGAGCCACCAACATTCAAAAGTCCAAGAAGTTTACCACCGGCACTTGAAATCGGTCCAGCAACTGTAGTGACACCATCCATGAAGTCACTGGGAGCAAGTACCCACCTTTTTCTGGGGCAACATTGTCTCGTTGTGCCTTCTGTGGCACCCACATGTCCCTGGCTAGCACATGGTGTGCTGGCTTTAGCCCTTCCTTCTCGATGTATGCCTGTGGCCTTTAGTATGGGATTGAGTCCCCACCCACATTTCCAATCTAATGTGAGTTCAATGTAAATCATAAACACCATTCTGGGGGAACAAAAGCATCAGTAAGATTTGAAGATTTCTGACAGTTCTCTCTCTTCTCACCCAAAGACTCACTGGGCTCCAGCTTTTCTTTATTCCCCGAGTCTATGATTCATCCTGCTGGCTACCTGGGACAGGGCAAACAGGAGAAGAGAGAATGGCAGGTAGCTGGAGCAGGAAGAAAGAGAGCTGAAGGTTCATCATCCTGTTATTTATAATTTAGCCGAGTGGTTGTGGGGCACTGACCGAGAGGCTTCCCTGTGAGCGATGGAAGGCGAACTAAGATCTCTGAGCCCCATCATTCCCTGTGACTGTCCTGGATGTCTCATCAACTGGAGGAAACTGGGAGAAAGCGGTTCGATAAGGAAGTATTGGGGAAGTAACCTCTATGGGAAGTGCCCCACAGCCTAGTTCCTGCAACATTTTCCAGCATGTAGACAAAGGCCCTGAGTCAAATAACTACAGTCACCAAAATGATGCCAGGATTATACTTATGCACAAACAATAACAATTATAAAAATCAGGAGACATAAGATAAGAATAAGCAAGAAGCCATATATTATTTGAATAATTATTACAAGTTGATGAGATGAAACAATTCAAAAAGTCTTCTTTAGGATCAACATAAACAATGAGATTCTTTTAACTGAAAGGAAAGAACCAATTGGATATGTTTACAAGTTAAAAAATAACACTATAAGCATTAAAATTGATTTAAAAAAAAGCTGAACTAAGTCAGGAAAGAAAACTACTACAAGAAGAAAAGCACAACAGAGATGAAGGTGACGTCAGAGGGGTGGTAAATTGCACCAACAAACCCGTGCCCCCCAATCAGGAACATAACGTCAAACTGAGAAGTTATACACGATAAGATGAGATAGTGGAAGGGAAAAGAAGAAAAACAAGAGAGAGCAGTATTCCTGGAAATGAGGAATAAGTAAATGGAAAAGCAATCACACAGACATTCAAATTATGGCATTTTTATACCCT
This sequence comes from Acomys minous, assembly GCF_964271855.1. Taxonomy (NCBI): domain Eukaryota; kingdom Metazoa; phylum Chordata; class Mammalia; order Rodentia; family Muridae; genus Acomys; species Acomys minous. The sequence goes on along the minus strand of NC_140495.1, from coordinate 11,548,140 downwards.
GGGCATTTTTATGCACAGATGCAAGGGGCATAGCATTTCCTAATAGCAACTAGCATCAAGTCTAAGTATGCGGCTAGCAAGATGGATGAGCGGGGTAAAGGCACTTGCCATCAAGACTGAGGACTTGAGTTTTACCCCTGGGACCTACAAGGTAGAAGGAGAGATCTGACTCCTGAAAGGTGGCCTGTGATAATACCTAAAGTTCCAACGTTTTAAAAGCTCTGTCTTTCATCTACCAGTCCATCTTTCTGAAGTTTGACACTCTCATTTTGATCCAAGAAGATTTTTGTGTATGTTTGTCTTTGTTTCTGAGACAGGATTTCTCTGAGTAGCCTTGGCTGTCCTGGACTCGCTTTGTAGACCAAGCTGGCCTTGAATTCATAGGGATCTTCCTGCCTCTGCCGCCCTGACTGATGGGATCAGAAGCGTGCACCACTGCACCCGGCTCAACCCAAGAAGATTTATTTTTATTTTAAAATGAGCTTTTACCTGGGGTAAGGCAGATATTGCCTTCTAAGCTATCCTCCAATAACTCCTGGTCTCCATCCAATTCCATCTGCTTCTAGTAATTTCGCTCTGTGCTACTTCCTGTCTATAATCCCCAAATACTTGTTATTATTGTTCCTTTTGGCTATCTCTTTCCACGAGGAACTTCAGAGTATCTTCTCTGGGCCACGTGGCTTTCTTCCTATCCCATGGCAGATCTCCTCCTTCCTTCTTCTGTCCTATCTCCTTCTCTCCTTTTTTTTAAAAAAAAGTTATTTATTTATTATAATGTATTCATCAGCAGCTTTGTTTATAACAGCCATGGTCTGGAAACAACCAAGAAGATTTTTAAAAAGCATTCAGAAGAAAGTGGTGTAATAACAGGGGAGATTTAAAACTCTGCATGTATACCTGTATTTGTGAAACAACCTAAAAAGCTCCAGTTCTGCTCACCTCACTATATTCTGGGAGTTGGTTCAAACTTTGGAATTTTAAAGATTTGGGAATCTGTAGCACATCGACAAAATGCAGGAACTCCATGTTCGTGGATATTTGTTTCCAAAAAAGTGTTTTCTTTCCTTCCTACTTAAATAAGTTGCTGCCTTTAGGTTTCAAGTCTGTAGTCTCCTCCAGATAGGAAGGTATGTATAAATTCACCTAAGTTCCTTGTAGCTTAGATAAAGCAATATGTGACAAAATACACACTAGGAAATTAACAGAAAGCCCAACTCTTAGCCTTAGTGCAGCTAAAGGTTTGGAAGAACAAAGAGTCTGAAAAGAAATTGGGAAAAAATTCAAAATAATTAGCGGAGACAAATTCACATCTTACAGATGCTGACATTAACAGAATTATGTCTAAAATTGATACAATGGATCATCCTCAAGGCATTGGGCGTTCTAGGCAACTGGTCTACCTCTGAGCCATAATCAGCCCTCAAATATTGACTAGGAAATAATCGTATTTAGAAATTAGCCTTTTCTTGTTAACCAAAACAATTCCCTACCCATCCATCAGTTTTTGAGGCAAGGTTATGTTTTTCAGTAAAGTTGAATATATTACTAAGGTAAGGTGCGAATGACCACCATGTTGAAATTAATCAAGGACTGCAGTCTTTATTGTTCTCAGCAATTTGCATGTATTAACAGATGGCTTATTTCTTATACCCTGTTAGGAAAGGGTATCCGGGAAAAGAGAATTGAAAGATACAAAGAGGATGCCTGTATAGTTTCCTTGAGTTATGTGAAAAAGATTAATTATATTAAGGGTTCAATCTCTACTAAAATATTTAATCATGAGTTAGTCTCATTTCTTACTGTTCTACTTGACTTAAAGATTAAATGCTTTAATCAGAACTCTATTGGAGACTGAAGATTATGAATATAAATGCCATGTAGGGTCCAACTCAATAGAAGAACTATTTTGAGCTTCTGCTATATAGTTACAGAATCATGTATGTTTAAGTAAAACACAAGAGTCTACTGTTGGCTGGATAGACAAGACAACTAGTCAATAAAGGTATTGCCACTCAGAAAAATTCTACAGATACCAGAGGATATTTTAGAGAGAAAAATCAAATTTAATGTGTAAGATGAGTAAGGATTCATGACTTGGCCAGTTCCTTATTCAGCCAGTTGTTCATCCAGCATTTGAGGGCATTCTTGTGACTACTTAAGGACATGATATGACAAATTATCCTTTAAGACAGAGATTGAAACAAAAAGTAGAGTGTGCCCAAAGTGTAGACCATTATCAGGAATATAACTTAAAAGAAGGAGAAATATATAAACACTATTTCCTTCAGCATCTTTTAAAATTAAAGTCTACATTACGATTACAGGATTGTTTAGTAAGTCCTATAAATCTGAAACAATCTTGGATAAATTTTTTTCCTTTCATTCTTAGGATCTATATTTGGATATATTTATCATTTGAGAGAGATTGTCAAATTGGTGGGAGGTAGCAAGATAATGCCTCTCCACATCCCTTTGTATGTAAGTCTTAGGCACAGTATCAAATCTCCACGACCTTATGTCTCTGCTTGTGTATTTTAACCTTAAGAGTTTGGTTCAAGGGTTCTGGCCAATCAAAGGTTATAGCCAAGGCATGTATAAAGGCATGTTAGTCAGTCTATATGCTCATGTTAGGGAGCATCAGCCAAGGCTGAGGTATGTTACTGTCACGCTTACTCTAAGTTTCTCTGTGGTCCAACCGAGGTTTCTGACACATTCTTTTTCCCGCTAAACTAAACAAACTCAGCACTTCCTTATTTGAGCCCATCTCTACTTTTGTTGGGCTTGAACATTCTTATCAGCATGTGGCTCATGCTGGTAGAAGGGTAATTCTACAAACTGAGTTAAGATTTTTTTTCAACACAACTCCTCACAAATTTTAGACAAGAATTCTGCCACCCAGCTACACCCCCAAGAACACAACTCCTTCCCTCCTTCCCCCTGTATCTGTCTCCCTCTGTGTCTCTGTCTCACTCTCTGTCTCTCTGTCTCCCTGTCTCTCTGTCTCTCTGTCTCTCTGTCTCTCTCTGTTTTTGTCTCTGTCTCTGTCTCTGCCTCTCTCTCTCTCTCTCTCTCTCTCTCTCTCTCTGTGTGTGTGTGTGTGTGTGTGTGTGTGTGTGTGTGTGTGTCTGTGTACAATTGAGTGCAGGTGTTTGTGGAGTTCAGATGTGGGCATCAGATTCCCTGAAGCTGGAGTAATCCCTGCCAGTGTTCAACCCTCATGACCCTCCACAGGAAGGTTGTCTAGTGGTGACTTCCTTTGCCACTAAATACACCCTACTAGCTGAATTTCGAGGTTCCAGGATTCATCTGCCTCTGCTCATCCACTGTCTTTGGGAGCCCTACAATCACAGGGGACTGTCACTGTAACTGCTGTTCATGTGGGTTCTGGGGATTGTGAAATCAGTTGCTTGTGCTGGTGCAGCAAGTCCCCTCCCACTGAGAAGCCCTTTCCCCAGCACCCACATTCTGATATTAATTAGTGACTTTGTTGTATTTACGTGGAATGGAGTTATGTTTGAATTCCATTCGGTGGATTCAGTGGCCAAGTCCAGTGTGGCTGGATAGCGCTCATCCTCCTTCACACAAATCTGACGTTAACACTTGTGTGAAGTGGTGGGAATTATCCTCTACTAACAACCAAACAGAATGAGTTTGACATGATTTTAATGTGTGTCATTAGTGATGCTGACTGTGTACATTGTTGTGCAGTGTGTGTGTGTGTATGTGTGTGTGTGTGTGTGTGTGTGTGTGTGTGTGTGTGTGCCTGTAGCTCATATGTACTTTCTTTATTTTCAGTTATTTTTACAGTATTTCTGGGAATTTTTGGTAGCTATGGCAGTTCTCCAGAAAAGTTTAAGCCTTTAAATTTCTTTTCTGGAGTTGGATACAATTTTAGATAATTTTATTTGTCTCAGGAACAGATATCCATTAAGCATTAGTTGAAAACACTGCATCGTGGCGTACTTACAATGAAAGGACCCTTACAGGAAAGAACACTAATTGCAAATTATTTAGTTCTAAGAATTATCAAATGTGAACACTAGGCCAGAGTACAAATGGCCAGCACCCCAAACTTCTCTTTCCTGTAACTGAAAGACCACTAGTGTTCTGATTTTTAAGGTCAAAATTCAATTTTGCACATATTAAACTTGAACTATACAGAATAGTTCAGAATACTTTTAAGTATCTGGCTTTTTTTTTTCAGCAAGAATTTTGTCTTATTTGTACTAATGTGCATAATTTTTATTCATCTCTGATCACCATTATGCAGTGTTCTGTTGAAGTTGTACTATTCTCTGTCACTCAATAGCTCCATATATTTAGTTTGATGTTAGGTCATTTGTAAGATTTTTTTTCAAAATATTCTTTATCACATGTGTGTGTGTGGCGTGCATACATGTGTACATATGCTTGTGGATGGCCAAGGCCAATATCTTGATTCACTGCTTTTCCATCTTCTTTTATGAAGCAGGCTTTCATACAAACTTAGAGCTGTCCTTAGGTCCTGAGGCTGCAGTTACGAGTGAGCCATGACACCCACTCTAACTTTATATAGCTTCTGGGGATCCAAACGCTGATCCTCCTGCTCACCTGGCAAGGCTTCAACTGCCGAACTGTTTCCCGAGCCCTGCTTCATAAATATTTTGTGAATGTCCTTTATATGTGTGCGTTTCTTGAATGTATGCAGAGGTAGAGTGGTTTTAGTCACTGAGCATAAATGTACTGAAAGTTAACAAACACAGACACGAAGCTCACCAAGGGACATAGGAAGTGCCTCTTCCCACCACTGTGGCGCATTCTTGCTGCCCCACGTGATCTCAGATTAAGGCTGGAGGTGTTTAAATGATTGCCAATCTCTAAATGTATCACACTGTGATTCTATGTGCCCTCTGAAATGGACGCCCTTCTGCGCTATTTAACCACAATTTGGAAACTCTCTGAAAAATGGTTCTGCATTTATTATTGCCTATTTTGTATTTTACCAGTTCTTTGACATGTAACTACTGGCTTATGGGTTTTCTCTATTCTGGCTGTGAGCCATTAGTCGTTTGCTGCCATTGCTGCTCTTAAGCATTTATTTGTTCGACCAGTTTTGTTTGTGTATAGCCAAGGCTGGCCTCGAAGTCTTATGCAGCAGAGTGTGAGCTTGAATTCCTAATTCCCCTGTTTCCACCTCTTGACTGCTTGGATTATAGACATGCGTACGGGTGCTAGACACGGATACCATGGATTATGCATTAGAGACAAGCAAGCTACTCATGATCGACACCCTGTCTCCTCAACAAGCGTTGACTGCAAAGTCTGTTGTGTGGTCTGGGCTCCCTGGCCATTCAAGAAGCTCAAACAACATGTAGGCTTGCCTTTTGGTCCACTGTGTTCTAGCTCCTCAACCTTCTTCCTTTCCTTGTATTTCTTTGTACCTATTTCGTTTCTATTAAAAGTATGTACATTGTACTTTAAAGGAAAACTCCTCTTGACATGTTCCTTTGTGAGAGCAACTCGATTCCCTTGGAATTTACAGTTCCATTAAAACTATTGACCAGATGGTTATATGCTACCAAAGTAAATCTGCCAGTAATGTTTTGGTTGACATTTTACCTTATCCCCCATCAATTGTATTGAAGTATATCCTTCAAGTACAAAATTGTAAAACTCATAAATGCAGAGCTGTCAGCATTTTTTTGAGAGGGACAAATTCATCTGACTGTCCTTATGAGACATGGCACTGACAAAGAAAATACCTCAGGAGCCTTTCGTCACTGTGCTGTCATCCAAAGACTGCTCTGGTGAAGTAGTTCACCAGTGTTTCATTTCTATCTCTATAGAGGAAATTGCAAAGAATATAGCCATTCTGACCCAGCATTGCATCTGTAAAACCCATCTGTGTTGTGCCACACAGAGGCTGGCTGTCATCAGTGCCCTCTGCTCAGCCTCGCCATAATTTATTTTTATATTCTCCTTTTGAATATGGTGGAGAATGTTCTGCCCAAGAAGTACTGCCAACAATGCTGCTGTGAGCGCTCTTTCACACATCTGAAAAAAACATATGAGCCTATTTCCTTTAAGTATGTATCTAGGGCTATAGGCTCAGCATTATGTTCAACAAGGACAGAACATAAAAGCAGATTGTTTTTCTACTTACTTGGCTCTGTGAGCTCCAGGTTGAGCGTGGGACCCTGTCGGAAAGGGTAGGTGAGAGTGATAGGGAAATGCACTCAATAGCCTCTTCATGCCTCCACGTGCATGGGCATGGGCATGTGAACCTATTCACATGTGTGCACACAGAGTCATAAGCCATGCATACTTACACATGTTCTTGACAAAAGTTTGTGCGTGAGAGAAAGTTATATATTGCTAGATTATCTTAACCTGTGTTTCTACCATTTAATTATTTCTTTTGATGAACACTACTCTAACATTTTAATACATTCGTGATTCATATGCAGTGATGAGGGGACCTTTTCTCATCTCAAGTTTAGGAAGTTTTTTTTTAAGGATGACTAAAAACATGTTTAGGTTATTTTAAGAAAGATCCTTATGAAATCTTTGGAGTTTTTCTTTTTTTTTTCCTCTTGTATTTCCATCTATACTCTCAAGCTAGTGTTTGCTTTCTGTATGATGTTTCAGGGGACGTGACTGAGGTTTTTTTCCCCCCCATTATATGGAATACACAAAAAGTCTCCAAGAGTTCAGCTACTTCCAAACTTGTTCATCTGTATCATACACCAACTGAGTGTAGAGAGAATTCATACGGTTTTATTTCTCAATTCTATGTTCTGTCCCATTGCCCTAAGATTATTAAGATTACCCTAATCTTAATAAACTGCTGTATTATCCAGCTGATCTTTTGGTGCATCCTCATTTTTATGTTAATATAGGCATGGGCGAGTCCCAGTCCTCTGTGCAGGGAATGGTGTTCTAATTGTAGTTGTGGTCGTTTATTAATGCTTCTGGGAAAATACTTTTAAAATGCTGAGAACCAGTGAAAGACAGAGTATAACTTTCAATGCAATAAGATGTACTTTTCTATAATGAGCTGGGCCATGTACTTTTTGTATCTCTGAGCTGGACTTTTTGTTGTTTAAATTAATAAATAATTCTATCTCTGTCAGTGGAGGTGCATTGATCTGCATGTTCCCTTTCTGTGATTAACTGTTGAGTAATGCTTGGCATGGGATTTGGTACCCTACAATTTAAACTGATCTGTTTATTTTTCTTTTTCCCTGGAGCTCCTCTGAGTTGCTGTGAAACTGATGAAATATCCCTACTCCCACATTGAGGCCTAAAGTTGGCACTTTATTTCTATAGCTGGATGTCTCAAGAAAAATGGCACCTCGATATTTCACTGCATTTATGTATTCATAGTTGGGAGGAGTATGCACGCCGAGGGACATGTGTGGGCATCAGAGGACAGCATGACTGGGGTTGGCTCTCTCCTTTCATCATGTGGACTCAAGAGGGAGTGAACTCAGGCTGTCAGGAGCAGTGGTTAAAGGCATCTTTGATGATTAAGCAATCTTCAAGTGGTTCTTTGAGGTTCATTCTTGCTTCAAAGAGGCTGAAATGATCTGTGATACAGTATCCAACATGGACACATACACTCCCACATATGGCCACACACACACACACACACACACACACACACACACACACACACACATGTGCATCAAGTACAGGCAATGGTTGGAACAGCTAGTGAAAGAGCAAGAGAGTAGGAACTACCTATTTATTTTTCCTCTAGTTCATGTCTATTTGGGGATAAAGGAGACATTAGGAAGAACAATTCTTCCTCTCGTCCTATTTTATTTGAGTCCAGTCTACTCGAGACAGCCACGAGCAGACCTGCCACATATCCTGAGAGGTCGGGGACCTCTGAGAAGCCGGGGGGACCTTGACAGGGTAGCAGGCTATCCTGTGGCTATGATGAACCATGTTAGCAGGGCCCAGGTCTGGGATGAAGAAGAAGCGGAGAAGGGGTTTTGTTCTACTTTGCAGCTTGAAAGTTTGTGCTTTTTGACATGTCCAACTGTTCTCTGTGATTCCCTTTTCATCCATATGATTTTTCTATAAGATGTAAAGGTAAGCTTGGTATGAAAGCACTATGTGTTTCTGCAGTGTCAGCATCATTCCTGGAATATTTGCCATGGGTACTGGGGGGAAAAAATCAAGTTAACTCAAATCTCAGCCTTTATATTCTTCCTCTAAAGAACTGGACTCTGTCCCGAATCAATTACCACATCTAAAACCCAGATCCAAATTGGACTGGGACATTTAAAACCATGTCTGAAGCTGTCACCGTTCGCTGAAGGCTGATGATGGCAAGCTTAAAGGAGTCTTCTGGGTGCCGCTCTGGGTAAATATGTTTCTTTGTGGCTGAACTGTATGGCAGGAGATGTGCCGGGCGGTCTGTCTTCATGTCACGGACCATCTGTGGGCACTAGTTCACCAATCAATCAAGTAGCAGGTAGCGATGGGCGCCTGCTGTGGCCTCAGAGCGCTTTGCCCATTCCTGGGTTGGCTGCCCGGCAGGCTTGTCAGGGCTCTTCACATAAAATAGTGACATTTGGCTTATATATGAGAACTTTCTGAATTGTTTCAGGATATTTTTTCCCCTTACTTTAAATATGTCTGAGGATGGCTACCAAAGATCTAATCTAACATTCTAACAATTATATCACTCATCATCAGAAAATAGCAAAAATAAAATAAGCCCTATTAGAAGTTTTAACTATCATTAAAAATAAAAAACCAAATATTTGTCTTAAGTACAACTATGTAATGGAGTAGATTGAATGAAAGTTTCCTTTCTACTGGCTTCAGCACATACATGTAATTTGTATGTGTGTTATTATATGCTTTATTATATATAACATAACTATATTACATATAATGCATATGAGCATATAACATATGCAACACAGGAGTATATAATATATAAAATACACATTATATATAATGTTACTGTTCTACTGTGCTTCTCTGCTTCAGTGATATAACACTGACCAAAAATAACTTGGGGATGGGGGGGCTTATTTGACTTATAAGTTACAGTCTACAGGCCAAGACAGGAACCTGGAGGCAGGAACTGAAGCAGCTCAGCTGTTTCTGACACAGTCCAGGCCCATTTGCTCAAGAGCGGTGCCAAATACACAGGAATAGGCCTTCCCATTCCAGTCAGCAACCCAGAAAATGTCCCACAAGCAGGGCCACATGCCGGTGGGATGGAGGCAGCGCCTCAACTAAGGTTCCCTCTTCCCCATGTACGTTTGTGATGAACTGACTGACGTCAGCTATGACAATAACATTTGTTGTGCTGGAGATTCCAACCAAGGCAACGCCCGTATTGCTCACTCTGCTCTCAAACTCAGGATCTGTTTGCATCAGTCTTTCACCCTGAGATTACAGGTTTGCACCACCACATCCAGGCAAAAACATCCTAAGATAGGCTTTTGACAGATTTTTAAGGGCTAATAATGAAATTTGTGTGTAAATTTATTCAATATCTATCTCCACACCCTCAAGTACTCTTCTGTGCAAATTAACATGAACATTTATTTTTGTTGATGGATCTGGGTTTTTTTTTTAATGATTTCAGTAACTTTTGAAACTAAAAGTGTTGTATAATTAATTATGAGTTACGCAGTGCTGTGCAGTAACGGACCCAATCCAAATGTATTACAATTTTCCATAGTTCAGGGTATTTAGAGTCACACTGGGGTCCCCCCTGTGAGTTTTTAAAAATGTTTTTGTCATTAGGCTGTGGCTGGTCTTGTGTACTTTAAAGTAAGTGTTGGCCTGGGAAGTCTCCTTGGGGGGGTGGGGGTCTGTAGGTCATATTGATCATAGCTAGCAGCAGAGAGCTATTCAGCCTTCTGTTGCCCCTGTGTCCCTTGGTTTCATTTGAGTTCCTCGCAGCAAAAGGGTTGCGTGTCCAGAAAAAGCAAACAAGACTACTAAGTAAGACAGGAGTGGAAGGTTTTAGCTCTGAGCTAGGAAGTGACAAACGGTCACTTCAGTGATCTCTCAGTGTAGTCACAGAGCCTGGCAGTGCTCCCCAGGAGTGGACACAGACACCACATTCTGATGAGGAGAGTGCAGTGGTCTGTGGTCATTACTAATCTAGCATGCAGCTCCAGGGCTCCGAGTGAACCTGACATTGTCTAAGCTGTTCCCTTTGCAGGCTGTCAATATGCAAATAATCCCTAATCAAAAGGTTGACTGCTCCTGCAGACCCCCAAATCCAAAGTGTCCACCGCAGTGATGATCACTGATATTTCTTGTGATTTAACTAGTTTTTAATTCATGCTACGGTGCCATTTGCAAGTCAATTTAAGCCACTTTTCTGGGTCATATTTCATGACACACTTTAACAGGCATTTTACCACTGCCAAAGTGCAGAGCGCGCAGCCGTGTTCCCTGTTCTCTACATGACAAGCGATGCTTTTAAGGGGACAATGGTAATTTGTTTTTAATTCAGACAATTACGTACAGTTGTTCCAAGTCCTTCTTGGTTGCTTTTGCACAGGAAATAATTTTAATCCATTAAGAAGCAGACACAACTGCTTTATTTTTCCCCCCACCATGTAAATTCCACTGCAGCCATCCTTATTTTAAAATATGGCAAGGATTTAAATGTAGCTCAGTGTATTAAATAAAACACAGCACATTTATGGGCTGCATTTGTTTAGATTGAATGTCATGGCACTGTCCAATATCAGTAACCCAGAGAATTCCCTTTCTAATTACAAATAAAGCTTATTTCTTTTTAAAAGGACATTTGTATACATGAATGTGTATGCTCATGGTATATGTATGCGTATGTATGTGTGTGCATGTGTCTGTGAGACAGAAAGGAGAGAGAGAGAGAGAGAGAGAGAGAGAGAGAGAGAGAGAGAGAGAGAATCAGGTGCCATGACATAAGTCTAGAATTCAGAGGACGATCTTGGGTGTCAGTCCTCATCTTCCATCTCGCTTGAGGCAAAGTCTTGTTAGCCATTGCATATGATAGGCTAGTTGGTCCATGAGCTTTTCAGGGATTTTGTGTCTCTGCCCCCTATCTTGCCCTTACTGTAGGATCACTGGCACTGCAGATGTGCACTGCTGGGTCTGGCTTTATGTAAACTCTGGGGATCCAAACTCAGAGGGTCACCATGCTTGCGTGGAAAACACACTGCCAGCTAGGTCATCTTCCTGTGCCTGTTTCTTGAGTTAAAGAGAATTTTGTTCATGTAAGTAGCCCTTGCATTCCAAAGGAGTACTGTTCCTGATCCTTGAGTTATCTTTTAGGTCTCATCCCTGGGAAAGATGTGAAATTGTGAACAATATTTGTGCATCTGTTTCGCTTTCAATTAAGGTCTGTGTCTGCCTCACTCAGAGTCACAGGCCTTACTAGAGTACCACTAACAACCACGGCATCTGTAAGGGGAGAGTAGGGTAGACACTGAGCAGCAAGTCTGCTATGTGTCAGACATGTGCTTCCTCAGAAACACTGGCTGTCCCTGGGCCATGTGACACCTCACAGGTGGACTTCCTATGTGATTTCCTAAGATTGAATAATGCTAGTGAATAAATATTTCAGGCATTCAAATTCCAACTTAATAAAAAATTAAAAAAGGAAAGATGAACTGCTGAGGCAGTTCAAGAATGGAATAGAATCTTATAGGAGCTGAGGAGTAGCTTCTTTTTGGAAAGGAATTTTGGCAGGGGCTGGAGGACAGACTTACAGGGATTGGGCATGGTAGAGAGGCCCTTGAGAGAACAAAGCCCTGTGCCCATGGCCAGTCTGAGCCATGATTTCTCCTCAGAAGCTTCCAGACTTGGTCTTCCACGTCTTTATGATAAAATCAATCCAGTCTTACCTAGTTCAAGGCCAGAGTGGTCCTCCCCTGAGCTTCCTGCAATAGCGTTCTCCACAATGGTTCTGTGTGACATTCTCTGATTGTTCCACCTCAGCTAGAACCGAAAATTCCTTGACCCAAAGTTTAGCCTTTGTCCTTAGCCTAGAGGATTCCTGTTCTATCCTCTGGAAGGCTTCCTGTCCCATGAGGTCTCAACCTTGCAGCCTGTTCTTTCCCTGAAAGTGGCGGTGACGTTGACCTGTGTGGTCTCACTCCCAGCTTCCTCCATTGGCTCTGTGCTCTGTGCCTCGTGATATGTGCTTCCACCTCAGGAACGCTGCCTTTTCCTGCCCTCTCTGCTCCGAGGCGTCTGCCCGCGCATCCCACTGATATCTCCTTGGGTCAGACCTCTTTGTGTCTGTTTTCCCACGCTTCAAAACTAGAAAGTCTTTCCTGATTGGCTTTTCTCTTCCCTTAACCATAGTCTAAGTCAACGCTTTAGTTATTCTTCTCATTGCTGGGACAAACGTGTGACTAAAACAATGTAAAGAATGAGGAGTTCATTTTGGCTCGCAGTTCTGTCTCAGAGTACGGCCCACCACGGTAGGAAAGTCATGGTGGCAGGAGCAAGAGGCAGCCGGTCACAATATTGCGGCCTTCAAGCAGTGGAGAGTGATGAACTCCGGTGCGCGGCTCCTTTCTCTTTAGTCCAGTCTGGGGACCCCAGCTTGTGAGGTGTTGCTGTTCACACCCAGGGTGGCTCTTTTCCCCTCAATTGAGCTTTTCTGGAAACAGCCCAAAGACATGCTCAGAGGCTTGTTTCCAAGGCGACTATAAATTCAGTCAAGATGACAATTCAGATTAGCCATCGCACTCAGTGTGAGAGCAGGCCTCCCCATCATAAGAACACCGGAGTCTAAGGGCGGTTTATTTTGCAACTTTGTGAGAAAACAACACAAAACAAACCAAAACCAAAACCAAAAACCAAACCAAACCAAAGCAAAACAAACAAACAAAAAAACCAGAATCAGCTCAGAATGGCAAGCCCACTGATTAAGGGCCAAGAACAGGTCTTACAACCCTGACGCGGGCCCCACCTCCTTTAACACTGAGTGATGTGACTGGGTGGAGAGCGGGGTGGGGGAGTTGTCCGTTCTTCCACATCGAGTCGATCTCATCCGTCCCTCTGCCACTTATAGGCCACATGTGGGTTCATCTCTGAACTTCATGCCTTCATTATTTTAAATCTTCCCAGCTGCACGGCCTTCTCAGGTCTGGAGGACTCTAGGCAAGCTTGACTGTTGGTAGCTTTCTACTCTAAATTTCTAGTTTGGGTGGGTGGGGTGTAACTAGACTAGCCGAGTTTGGGTCGGGTAGAGCTGATTTAGCGGGCTGCCAGCGGAAGCCCACAGGACTTATTCATCTCTTGCTTCCTCAAGGCAGTTTTGATTTTGATAGTGAACTACCAGATTTAATTTTTAGCCTTCAAATGTACGCCGCATGGTCTATTTTTTGCCCACTTACCTGTGACTTCTGTGGGTATAAACACTTTAAACTCCTTGCTCTATCTGGATCCTTAGTGCAGACCTGAGTCCAGACAGTGGACAGTATATAAGTGTGTGTTGGGTTCCTTAGTAGTAACTGGACCTCTGAGGTTTTACTGTTCCTGAGTGGCCACTTGGAAGTGCCCTACTTTCAGAAACAATGCCTCCAACATACGTGGACTGCAACGCATCAGCTTTCACACAGCAATTTTTTGAAATACTAAAAGCTAAAACTGAAGGGCTTCATAGGTTAACGTCTTCCTGGGTAGTGGTTTCTGTGTCCTTCTCAGATTTAAATCTGTTATCAAGCATCGGGCTCTCCTAGTCTCACTCTGCATGCCAACATCTTCATTTGTGCTGAATTCTTCAGCTCCCTTTCAGCTCTCATGGCTTTGTGGGGATTGTTTTCGTCTTCATCTTTTCTGAATTTACCCAGTCCAAATCCCTGCTGTCAAAGCTGCTTTTCTCAACCATCAGTTTGACTGTCAATACCTTGCCTGAGTCACTCCCGTGGCGGCCACATCTTTCTTGGCTCATTTTGTATAGATGCATGTCAGTATGCTTTGTTTTTCCAACTGACAATGTAAACAGTCAAGTTATGATCTTGTGCAGTTTCCAAGACCCACACCAATGAAGGGCACATAGAGTTGAGGTTGGTAAGACACTATACCTGTGACATAGCCAAAAGGAGCCAAATCTACAGGAGGTTCGCCAACTCGGGGCCAGTATAGGCTTCAAGGCAACAGGGGACACACCCTTTTTCACATGATCTAGTTTTCTGGTCGGTCTTAGGAAGCATCATTTAGGGCTACCTAAAATAATGATGCTTGTAAAGGAAGAGCTAAGAGATCCAATCAGCGTGCTCTTTTTGCTGATCTAAAACTGCACCAGCACATCAAATAGACAATAGCAAAAATAGTTTCTAGGTTGTTTCCAGATTTTGCCTATTACAAATAAAGCTGCTATGACCACAGTTGAGCAAATGTCCTTGTTGTATGGTGGAGCATCTTTCAGGTATATGCCTAGGAGTGATAGCTGGATCTTGAGGTAGAGCTATTCCCAGTTTTCTGGAAAAAAAAAGTGCCAGATTGCTTTCTAAAGTGATTGTACAAGTTTGCCCTCCCACCAGCAATGGAGGAGTGTTCCTCTTTCTCCACATCCTGGCCAGCATGTGCTGTCACTTGAGTTGTTGATCTTAGGTGTTCTGACAGTTATAAGATAGAATCACAGAGTTATTTTGATTTGCATTTCACTGGTGGCTAAGGACATCAAACCTGTCTTTAAGTGTTTCTCAGCTATTTGAAATTTTTCTGTTGAGAATTCTCTGTTTATCTCTGTGACCCATTTTTAATTAGGTTATTTGGTTTTCTGGTGCTTAGATTTTTGAGTTCTTTGTATACTTTGGATGTTAGCCCTTTGTTGGATGTAGGGAAGGTGAAGATCTTTTCAGGCGCCTATCAGAATTGTAGTCTGTGAGGTTCCACCCAGCAGCAGTTCAAAACAAGTGCTGGGACCCACAGTCAAACATTGGGCAAAGTGTAGGGAGTCCAGTAGAAAAGTGAGGGGAAGGATAAAAGGACCTAGAGGAAACAACAGATCAATAAGAAGAGCAACAGAGGCAACCAACCAGGGCCCAGAGGAGCCTATGGAGTCTGAAGCACCAGCAAAGGACCATGTAGGAACAGACCTAGGTCCTCTACATAGATGTAGCTGATGGGCAGCTCAGGCTTCATGTGGGTCCACTAGTAAGGGGAACAGGGGTGGTCTCTGACATGGACTCTGTTGCCTGATGGGATTATTTTGCCAGGCCACAGGGAAAAAAGGATGGACTCAGTCCTGATGTGACTTAATGATCTGAGGTGGGTGGGTGGGTGGGTAGGGCTCCCCTTTTATGAGGAATAGGGGAGGGAGGATGGAAGAGGGAGGGTGGAAGGGGGAGGAGAAGAGGGAGGGGGCCACAAGCAGGATGTACAGTGAATACATAGATGTATTAATAAAAAGACAGAATAGTGCCTTTCAGGTTTTCTTTCTCTCTCTCACACACGCACACACACACACATACACACACACGTACACACACATCCCACATCATCATGTATTCCCCCACACACACACACACAGGGGATATGGCAGTGTGGGAAGTAGGCTCAGGGTGGCATCAAACCTTTGCTCCTGCCGCACCCTCCCAACTACAGGAATGACAGGCATCCACCACCAAGTCTAGCTCTTTTCAGAAAAGAATAAGTCTCCCGAGAAACTGTAAAACAACAAAATGTCTAAAAAGAAAGACATTGGAGAAAATTGTGGCTTCTGTCAACTAGCCAACGGCTCACAATTAGACCTGGCTAGATGGTCACAAAGCCACACAGTCAGCCTGCTGTAGCCTGACTATGCTTCATGCCCTGAATGTTCTCCTGATGGTCCCCTTGTTGACACGGTGGACTCTTTAAGAGCTAAGGTGGATAGATGGGGTTAGGTCACTCCTTCAGGAAGGATTACAATAGCTCCAATAGGACTCACACAAGTTCTAACAGAAAAAAATTATTAAAAATTTTAATATTGTCCTATGTGTAAGAGTGTCTTGTCTGCGTATATGTCTGTGCACCATGTGCGTGCCTGGTGCCTACGAGGGCAGGGAGAGCATCAGACCCTACAGAACTGAAGTTATGGATGTTGTGAACCTCCATGTGGGCGATGGGAACCAAATCCAAGTCCTCTGCCCTCTCCCCAGGGCCAGACTCACAAGTTTTGCTGTTATTACTTAAATTAAATTTTTAAAGATTTTATTTATTTATTGTATAGGGGTGCTCTATTTGCATGTAAACCTAGATCCCAGAAGAGGGCATCAGATCACAATATAGATGGTTATGAGCCACCTTGTGGTTGCTGGGAATTGAACTCAGAACCTCTGGAAGAACAGACAGTCCTCTTAACTGCTGAGCCATCTCTTTAGGCCCCACAAACACATCCTTTTTTTTTCTAATATATTTATTTATTTTCTTTTTTGAAGCTTACAATTTTGTTTTTTTATTATTATCATCATCACCACTATTATTATTATTATTATTATTATTATTATTATTATTATTAATTTACATTACATCCCAATTGTAATCCCCTGGCTCTTATCTTCCTGCTTCCACCCTCTCTCCCTTTTCTGCCCTATTTCCCTACCCTAGGCCTCAGAAAGGTGAAGTCCTCCTCCCACTGTCTGACCACAGCCTATCAGGTCTCATCTAGATAGCCTGCATCCCCTTCCTCTGTGCTCCCACAGGGCCTCTCCACCAAGGGGAAGTGATCATATCACAGGTGGGCACCAGGATTTCTGTCAGAGGCAGTCCCAGAAAAAATGCAAATAGATCCATATTTATTACCCTGCACAAAACTAAAGTCCTAGTGGATTAAAGACCTCAACATAAAACCGGACACACTAAATCTGTTAGAAGAAAAAGTGGAGAAGAGCCTTGAACCCATTGACACAGGAGACAACTTCCTGAACAGAACACCAACATCTCAGGCTCTAAGGTCAACAATTAATAAATGGGACCTCATGAGGCTGAGAAGCTTCTGTAAGGCAAAGGACACTGTCAGCAGAACAAAACGACAGCCTACAGACTGGGAAAAGATCTTCACCGACCCTACATCTGACAAAGCGCTATCTAAATTAATTTAATAGATAATGATATTCAAAAGCAGTCATGGTAAGTATGTGGCAAACACACAACGATGGCGTACGGCACAGGAAGGAGGAACTGGGCATGCTCTGTGTTACAGTGACTGCTTGCCCTGGATAGGCGCACACAGTTTTTCCTTTGTTGGTTTGTTTGTTTGTTCATAATGTACCACCCTGCCAGCATTTCCCACAGTTTTGACAGGGATCGGGGCTACTTAAAACTGCGTACTGCAAACCAATGTTCAGAAATCTAAAAGGTAAAGGAGAATAGAGAAGTTAAATGAGAAGATAAAAATGGAATTGTAGAACCTACCCAATCACAACCAGAGGATGAAGTAAATGAATAGAAAGGGTGATGATCAGAAAACTAATAAATTTGATAGGTATTGATTGTATTAGAAAGACCCACTATAAGCATTGCTTAAATGTTCCAATTATATGCAGAAATTACTCAAAATAGCTTAAAAACAATTATATATAGGAATTACACTATATATATATATATATATATATATATATATATATATATATATATATATATTTGCTCATGCAATAACAATTAGTGAAAAGAGAAGCCATGGATTTTTAAGGAGAGCAGGGGAGAGGTATATGGAAGAGTTTGGAGGGAGAAAAGTGCAAGAGATACATGTAATTATATTATAAATTATAAAAAAGACTTGATTATATGTTGTCTATAAGGAATACACTTTACACATCTCATATTTAAAGACACTTAACTATCTTTAAATGTGTAATGCCTGACCACATATCCTTTCACCACGCAGCTGATTCAAGGTAGCACAGGAAGTTAACAGCCATAGGCTTAGAAAATGGGCTCAGTGGTTATGAGCACGCGTGGTCTTGAAGAAGAGCCATGCTCATTTCCCAGCACCCACTTTGGGATGATCACCACACCCTGTATCTCCAGTTGTGGGGAGCCTGATGACCTCTCTAGCCTCAATGGGTACCTGCTCTCATGTGCACATACACACACACACACACACACACACACACACACACACACACACACAATTAAAATAAAAATACATCCTAAAAATTAAACTTAGCCATCAAAACAGACCTCATAGCAAGGGGATATTTTAGCAATAAAGATTCCTCTTGTTTGTTTTTGAGGCAGGGTTTCACTGTGTAGCTGTGGCTGTCCTGGAACTCACTCTGTAGACCAGGCTGGCCTCGAACTCACAGAGATCTGCCTGCGTCTTCCTCCCGAGTGCTGAGATTAAAGGTGTGGGTCACCATTGCCTGGCTTTATGGATAAAGAGAAGCATTGTGTATAGAAAAGAATGATTAAACTGTGACAATGTAGGAATATTCAATATACATGTGTGCCAACAGAGGCCGACACTGATGGGAAGAAATGAAGGCTGAATAAGTGACTACATGCCCACAGTCAGAGACTCTCGGCCACTCTCAGTGACTGACAGATTGAGCCCTTGGAAGCCAGCAAGGATGTCCTCAGGCTCAACAGTCTCATCAGGCAACAGGAACTGACTGACAGGCATGGAACCCCGTCCATTCGTGGTTAGTGGACACACACACCTCTTCCACATAACCAGTCTGAGCTGAGAACACATCCTAACGAAGTTTGAAGAATGGAAATCACACGAAATAGCCGAGAATCACAGTATAATCATAGGCACATCAGTAACAAGCTGAGGATCAAACCAAAAAATTGGAGAAATGTATAACACATTTATAAATAAGAAACTTAAAAAAAAAAAAGAAGAAAGAAATTGGTGCTGGAGAGATGGCTCAGTGGTTAAGAGCACTGCCTACTCTTCCAAAGGGCCCAGGTTCGATTCCCAGCACCCACATGGCAGCTCACAACTGTCTGTAACTCCAAGATCTGACACCCCCACACCAACGTACACAAATTAAAATTAAATAAAATATTAAAAAAAGAAACTGGTAAATGAAAAAAAATCTCTGGAGAAACAAAAATAACTTTAGTCAAATATATATTATATGTGTGTGTTTATAACATGCATATGCTTATATACATATAATTAAAATTAAATTAATAGGAAGCAGTCAACATAATATTCAGTAAAAATTTGGTAGAGTAATAGATGCATGTTTTGGAAATTAAGAACAATGAAAAATTGCCAAGAAATGAATCCCTAATAAACTTCCTCAAGAAACTAGAAAAAGGAAAAGTTGCAAAAAATAAATAAAGAAAGAAGAAAACTGAGATTAGAAGTTACTAAACATTAAGAACAAGAAATAATTTTCAAGTTTCCGATGGACATTCTCCACTGTTGAGTGGAGAAGGAGATCTAACTTTCACACAAACTCTGGTGCCCCATATTTGAACATGTCCCTTGGATGGAGATGCCTGGTGGCACTCAGAGGAAAGATAATAGGTCACCAAGGAGAGACTTGATACCGTATGAGCATATACAGGGGGAGGAGGTCCCCCTCAGTCACAGACTTAGGGGAGGGGAGGGGAGTAGGGGGGAAGTGGGAGGAAGGGAGGAATGGGAGGATACATGGGATGGGCTAACAACTGAGATACAATGTGAATAAATTTAAAAAAAAAGAACAAGAAATAAGTAAGTAAAGCAACAAGGGGGACAGAAAGATGGCTTGCTATTAAGAGACCTGCAGAGGACCGGAGCCCTGTTCCCAGAAGCCATGTTGGGTGGTTCACAACCACCTGTACCTCCAGATCCAGGGGATCTGATGTGCTTTGCCTGCCTCTGCAGATATCCTTCACACATTGAATTTTTAAAAGTCACAGAAGAAAGTACATATAATATAGGCAGAATATAAGCTTTCAACACTTAGAGAAACAGGCCCAGGCAAGTGCACTGATGAATTCTTCCAAACACCTTTAACAAAGAAAATACAATTTTCTAAAAGCTTCATCTAGAATAGAAAAAGAGAAGCATCTCATTCCATAAGGCCACAATATTCTAATTCTAAAACTAGGAGAAAATATTACAGGAGAATAGACAGACCAAATGTCTCATAAGCATAATTGCAGAAGACTTAACCAAATGTTTGCAGACTGATGGCGATATATACAGAGAGTGACATACCACAGCCAGCTAGGCTTGATTATAACTCGTCATATTCACAAGGTGAACTATCCATATAATTATCTGCATTCTCAGCACTTGGGAGGCCACAGCAGAGGGCCAAGAACTTCAGACCAGCCTAGTCCTGTACAATGAGTCCTTGTCCCTCCAAGAGAAACTTAAAGGAAAAAAAAAACTATGAAGTAGTAGGTGATTTTAGGTAAAGGCTAAGAAGTTTGTAAGAAGGTAGAAAAGGTTGAATTTGTAAAGGTCTCCTGATAGGAAGGGGATCCATTTGTTGTCTAAACATACGTATAATCGTCACATGTATTGACATGATTAATGCCTATAGTAGGACACTGGATGTGTCACTTTCTAACCCAGGCTAATTGGGGGATATGGCTACTTAGTATATTTTTGACATAAAGATGGAGAATTAAGCACGAATTTTATCAATGTGGACATGAGAAATGAAACTTTAAGTATTAGTTGTATGGTAACAGTGAGAAGAGAAGACTGATTTGGTAAAAGATAGCAGAGGATTAGAGATCATTAGCATAAGAAACAAGGCATTTTGTCTTATGTCAAGGGAACAGGAGCCTGCAGCTATAAACAGGGTCAAGAGATAATAATGTATGCTAAGATGAGAGAAAGCTCAGCACATTTGCGTGCCGATGGAATAAAGCTCACAGAAAGGAAATGTCTCTAAAGTTTTCTAGATTGAAAAGATAATCTGTGTGCTATGGGGTTGGGTAGCAATTGCCACCTGAGTTGAAACATTCTGTTCTTGAGGGAAGCTCATTAAGACTCAGGAAGTCAACGCCTCACAAGTCTCAGGAACTCCCTAAAACTTATCAGATGCACAGGTCCCCCCCCCTCTCTTCAACACTGCTGATGAGAGAAGACTTCTGAGTTGTTAAATACTCTGAGAGTTTTGCTGAGAGCTCCAGGCTTCCAGTTTTCATGAGCCACTTATACTGAGGTTAGCTTTCAGTGATATGGCCGCTTTTTGTGTCTCCATGTTCCTGGAAGTAACTTCAGTAAAGCTTATTGATTGACAATGTTGAACTCTGGTGTTGTTTTTACCTTGATCTGTTGTCAGCTCTGTATCTGTGGTGAGTAGACATTTGTTTAGGTCTCCCAGGAACAGTCTCACACAATATATGGCTACGGAGGTGTTAGGTAGGCATAGATAGGGGCTCACAAATATTCTCTTCTAATTTTCTGTGTTCGTTAATAAAGTAGGAAAATCACAATCCAGAAGGTAAGGATGGGAAGGAAAACGCTTCAGGGTGTGGAAGACAACTTAGATGAGAAAGACAGATTGTAAGTGCAAAGGAGGTAAAGGCTTAGACTGACTCACAGTACCTCATCAGGCTACAAGGCTCATTTTTCATCCTTTTTCAAAACTCCAAGGACCAAGTCATAAATTCTGGACCTTAGAAGCTGTTCTAGACCCTGCAAGTCATAATAAGTGACTGTCATTCAAGTAGAAAGGAAAAGGAACTAAAGCTATGGAAGAAATAGGCAGATCTCCCTCAGACCTTCTTCTTGTGAATCTATTACAAGGGCAATGTGTTCTCTTGAGACTTAGGTGGAAATTACATTCCCATCGTGAAATACTAAGAGGTGAGACTAGGTGGAAATTTACAATGTGGAGTAGACTCTGCCCTCAGGCATGAATTGTGCATCAAAGAGAAAGTGGATCCTCTAGGGTGAGATCCCTGTAACACCCATTTTACCCAAGACTGTTGGGTGCTCCTGATCTCTCACCACCTGATGCTTGGAACTGCTATGGTACTAAGTCAACAAGAAGGCTGGGCTGTAACTGCCCTTAACGTTGAAGATGGATCATAAAAACCCAACATAAAACTCTTCTGACATGAGGGTTTCTGCCTAGTCTTATTCATCATGTTATCCTGTGTTCAGTTCACATCCCTGCTCTTTTCTGAAAGGAAGAGGAGGAGTGGATCTGGGGGAGAGAAGGGAGGACTGGGAGGTGTGGAGGGAGGAGAAACTGCTGTCAAATGCACTGTATGAGAGAAGAATTAAAAGAACAAAAGAAGCAAACAATTTATAAATTACCCAGTATGTGCAATCATGTGATCGTGAGCAAACAAATGAACTGTCACAAGCAGACACAACCTAGTTCCAGATTCCAAAAAACAGAGAACATATGTTCAATAGGAATCATAGATAAAAATTTAAGAACAGAGTATTGACTTTACAGTATTTCAAAAATGTGTACACTAATAGAAAAACTCGAGACTGATTTGTAATTCAATTATCTCTGACCCAGAACATGCATCTAAAACACTAGGCTCCTAATTTGAAAGTCATCCTGTGAAGTTCCTTGCCTCTCTTAAGTTAGAAAAGTGCCTCCACATCTTAAAGGGAATTGGAAATATGAATTTAAGTGTGTATTGGGGGAAACATAGAAAGAACTGAAACCATGAAGCCCAAGATGAAAAGGAAAATCAAATTCACCATGCTGAGCAGAAGAGTTAGGAAGGAGCTTTAAGATGTGTGTCTGTAGCAAGCTAGGAGCAGCTACCATCACATCTATGAAAGAGATCAGACAGACAGACAGACAGACAGACAGACAGACAGACAGACACCTTCCCTTCTATAGAATGGAAACGAGGTAGCCAGGGTTAAGTGAACTTTTCCTAGATTTATGCTCATACTTTAAACCAGATAAAGGGAGTTGGGGGTGTGATATCTTTTCCAAAATACTGGAATTTTTCTGTCTACCTAAAAGCAAAGTTGCTGAATAAACTCATGACTTTTTTTTTTAATCCTTCAACGATAAGTACAAAGAACTCGAGGGAATCTGTGACTTGATCCCATTTCATTGCTGTTGCAGTGAGATAATACCCTGACCAAAAGCAACTTAAAGAGGAAAGGAGTTTGTTTCAGCTTACATTTCCACGCTACCACCCATCATCGTGGGGACGTCATGGCAGGACCTTAAAGCAGCTGGTCATAGCACGTCAGCCACAATCAAGAGCAGACAGAAACGAATGCACACACCTTTTGCTTGTGTGACTGCTTCATTGCGCCTAGCCTGATTTCTCTACACTTATACGGTCCAGTGCTCCAACCCCAGACACGATGAAACCTATGTCCAGGCTATATTTTCTCACATCAATTAAGACGATCCCCCACGGACATGAACAGAAACTCACCTGACTTGGGTAACCTCTCACCGAGACCCTCTGCACAGGTGATTTTAGGTTGTATAGTTTGAGAATTAAAACTAACCACCACAGGTCCAGAGACATGAGTGTCTCCAGAAGAACTCAAGACGTGATTGTGAGCGAAAAAAAGTCCCACCCATATATCTTTTCTGATGACACTTTTAAACAGACCCGCCTCTGAGTTAGCAGACATCACTGGTATGGCTGAGAAGTAGCAAAGATCTCCACTAGCCCATCTTGGAGGTGATGTCACTTCAAGGGTGATTGAAAAGAAATCCTTTTTGTATACTTAGGAACCAAGTTTCTGAAATGTTCTCTCAGGAAAGAATCCAAAAGGAAACATAACATTTGAGGATGAATTTTTCTTTCACGATTTAATAATAGACTCAAGGAATTGAAGAACATTTAAATGTCTGGGGGTAATACAGCAGGCTACCATATGGAGTATATATGTGTGGAAGCAGAGGCTGGAGAGAGAGGGTGGCCAGAAGATAAAAAAGCAATGTTTGAGGCTTCTAGGGCAGATGGCATTCTGGGAATGGCACTACCAAAAAAAAAAAAAAAAAAAAAAAAAAAAAAAAAAAGATAAGCAGAGTGAAGGAGTCACGAAAATCTATGTAAAAATATGTTGTATGTTGTCAGCGTTAAATTGTAGGAGGCCCAGAAGAGCAACAGTCTATGAGGCTGAAGGATGAACATTCAATCCCAAGGCTGAGGAGCCCTCAGTGGATGGTCCCCTTGGCAAGGACATCTTTCTAAGTGGCTTACTTTCATGAACTCTCACTGAACTACACACCAGAAGGACTGAATATGTAAACTAAGATTACTAATTCCAAAACAGATGAATGAGTTAAAAAAAAAAAACCAACAATCTTTGAAGGCTTGGACAGTTTCTAAATTCAAAGCAAACAAAGCTAAATATAATACTCGCTTATTGTTATCTTTTACATTGTTATGAATTAAGACTATGTAAAAATATTTGAAGAATGCCATTTGTATGATTGCTGCCTCCTGGTAGCATCTTGTCATGACTGCTAAACAGTCATTAGGGTTCTGTCCACTGCTTTTCCCTGTCTGCACAAAAGTGTAATTAAAGACACCAGTCAATACAAACAGTTGGGATGTATTAAAGACCTCGAGTCGGTGTGATGGCTGATATTGACTGCTAAGTTTACAAGACCTAGAATGACCTCTAAACAGGTCTATGAGAGGAGAGTTTCTATTTAAATTGTTATCTTTACTTATATGTACGAGTGTTTTGCCGGCAATGTATGTATGTGGCCTACATGTGTGACCATGGGTACTTTTGCAGCACCATGTAGTGCTTCGGACCAATCCAGGTCCTCTGGAAGAATGTCAAGTGTTCTTAACTGCTGGGTCATCTCTCCAGCCCAGTTCAAAAGCTACTTGGTTGGATTAATAAAGATGGAGAAATTGGCCTTAAACGTGGGCAGTATCAGCACATAGCCTGGAATCTTGGACTATGTAGAAGGAGAAAATAAACAGAACACTAGCATTTATCACCCTCTGTTTCTTGGGTGTGGATGCCATGTGATTAGCTGCTTCATGTACCCCATAATGAATATACCTTCAAAGTGTGAAGGAAAACAAATGCTTCCTCCTTTATGTTGGCCTTTTATGTTTACTTGATCACAGAGATGAGAAAAGTTAATTAATACAATATGAGGGTATGTTTGTTTAGGAAGTTATTTTAGCATATAAGACAGTCCAATAGAGTATGTATTATTATAGTTAATATACAAATAATTAAAATTTAAAGCTATAGTTAAGAGTTTTAGTGTATCACTTCTTCTTGTGTGTAGATACCCCTGCATGCCTAGAACTACATAGGCACATTCCTGAACTGATAAATGAAAACGGTTACCTGGGTGACCAAGGTAAAACAATCCATTTCTGGCAAACAAGGGTTTTGTACCTGTACCCAAAATTTGAGAAGTTTTCTCCTTCACTTTCAATAGTTTTTCCTTGTATTTTTATATTTATAAACCATTAAGTCTATTTACTTCTTTAAAGGGTTAAGTTAAAATCTCAACACCAGGTATGAGAAACCTCTGTTTCAGTTGTTGGTCAGAGTGGCGTGAGTGACTCCCCAAACAATATAGGATATTGTTGTCACCCTCAGTTGCCCTTCGGAGGTAGTAGGTAAGTCCCCACAGCTGAAGACACTGCTCGCTTTTGATGCTGGCTGGAACCTGAAAGCCTCCTCCCTGATTTCAACTCTGAGAGTATGGGGAAGTACTACAGAGGCTGCAAAGGGACATGGGTAATCAACAGTCCCGGTCAGCTGTGATGTCTATGCACCGCGACAATGACCAGCATGGCAAGAGAGCCCTAAATGTGAAATAGTGGCACTTGTATTATTTGGGTTAGAATCTACTCAGTGGAAGAAAAATCATGCCTGGTCCAAGAAATACAGGGTGGCTCTCATATCTGGGGTTAGCATGGTCATGGGCCTTGGAAGAGACCCTCTCACACCTGGGGTTAGCATGGTCATGGGCCTTGGAAGAGACCCTCTCACACCTGGGGTTAGCATGGTCATGGGCCAGTGTGGCTCTCACGCCTGAAGTTTGCATGGTCATGGGTCTTGGAAGAGAATCTACTACCACCATATTAACGGAGCCATAATTCCTAACTGCTTTCTAAGGCTTACACTTATGCTCACAGAGAAGTATTGCTCTCACCTTTCATCAAAGATGTCTCCCTTCAGAGCACAGACCATTACAGAAAAAACACAACTGGTCACCAGGAGGCCAGCCACAGTGGGGATGTCTACAACACAGAGTCATAACCAGCTCATATAGGAGACAATCATCCCAGATCACCAGTGCTTGTGCTGCAAAGGGACCACTCAGTCCCAGATCAATGCTGATGGCTTTCCAATTGCATCTTTCAGTTTTCTCTTTTAAGTGTCTGTTTTCTTGCAGTACAAAGCAAGTCCATATTAGAACGCTAAGAGAGAACAAAGTCTCTTCTCTGGAAATAAACATATGTAGGTCCAAGGTGTTAACAATACCCAGAGGCCAACCTCTGTGTTGCAACCTCTATGCTCTGGGCTATTGGGCAGTTACTTTACTTTTCTGAACCTACGTCCTCACGCTCCTAACCAAACAGGTAGCCTAGCCTCTCCGTTATCATCGTAAGGAAGTGCAGAGACATGCCTGTGTAGGGAGAGAGGGGCTGGTTCCTGTCTTCCGACTCAGGTGATGCTGACAACAGTGCTGTTTGGGAGGCGCTGCTTCATATCAGAAGTCACAGAGGTTAAGTGACTTACCCAAGGTCACACTTCTAATAAAGCTGCTGTGACAGTGCGAAGTAAGTGATGACAGGATGGCCTCACACACTTCTCTGAGACCCAAAAGCTATGGATGCTTAATTACACCCGGGAAATGCTATTGTTGGCCTTAAATACCCACAAAGCGTTCCTGCCACCCTTCCTGCATCAGTGAGGTCTTCTGGGCACATATAAACTTCAGTTTAATTAGATGAAAAACCCTACACCAGCAAAAACTGACTCGTACTTCCCTCCTCATTCTGCCCCTACAGTGAATGAAGCTGTCTTGTCTGTTCTCACCTCATAGGTGGTACGAGGTTAAAGGTCAAACACCCCAGCCACAGTGTACATCAACCTCCTCAATTACCTGACAGATCAATTCCCACAGATGTAGGCTTGGGGGCAGGATCTGTTGTTTTCTCTCAGCTCATTGAATTTCTAATGGGGAGAGCTGGCTGATGAGGGGGCAGGGCTGTCACCTAGGGAAAGAGAGCAGGCCTTTCATAGGACATCTTGCCTGGGAGTCACCTGAGCCAAGGAGAGGGGCTGCAGGTGTCTACTAAGTAGTTTTCTGGCTTGAGCGATGAGGCAGAGGCAGGCATTAAGTGACAAACCTGGGAATTCACCAAAGTGTGAGAGGGAGGACGTGTGGTGAAGGCATTTCTCAAATGCAATCCTTATGAATAAATCAACAAGGAAAAACATTCCTCCCACTGGTATACCACCTGGACTAAATTCTGGAATCCAGGGACAAGATACAGAGCCAAGGGAAGGCAAAGAGGGGAACACCGAGCTTCCAGAAGTCACCTGCAGCCCTTTGCTTCCTCCGTTCCCACACTCCAGGTGTATCTCTCCTTCCTCCATCTTAAGATTATATTATGTACGTGTCTGTGTATGGGTATATACTCATAAGTGCTGTTGTCCTCAGGCGCCAGACTCTCCAGATTATATTGGTTACTTTAATGGAGAAGACCCAGCCTGGAAACAAACAGCTGTGGGGACTCTGTGTTTTATAACAGCAGAGAAAGCACAATTGCATCTACACGTCTCTGCTGTTGACTATGGCTGTGGCATGCTAGCTACTTCTCATCTTCTTTGACTTTAGTCATTTTCCCCATAATGATGGATTGTGAACCTGAAATTATAATATGAATAAACCCTTTCTCCTCTGAGTTTTTTCCTCCCTGGGATAGAACTCCTGTCATCAGGCTTGGCAGCAGGCAACTTTACCCATTGACCCATCTCCGTGCTATTTTTTCTTCTTCTTCTTTTTGAAACAGGATCCCATGTAGCTCAGGCTAGCCTTGAACCTACCATGTATGACTATCAATTTCTGATATCTTCCTACCACCTTCTCCTCCCTCCCCGTTTCTCCTCCTGTGTGCTGCAATTATAGGCACGTGTCACCACACCTGATGTAATAGGATATTGGGAATTGAACTTAGAGATTTTAACATATGGATCACAAAGCCTATGAGCATTCTACATCCCCAGCCATCTTAGTTTTTTATACTCATTTAACTTTCATGTGCTCAGGGCCAACCATTTGTCAAATATGAATATTACGATGATCCTGTTTTACTACGGAAATAAATGAGCCTATTCTTTCAACATTAGCATAAAGCGGAAACAAAGCAGAAGCCAGAGTCCACGGAGAGCACAAGGACAAAGCGACGCTGTCTACGTGCAGAGGAGGACAACTTTTCACCTGATTGAAGAGAACCGGGTGACTTTGGGTCCTGAGTGATTCATTGAACCTTAAAACTGAATAGACTAAGCATGCTGCGATTGGAGCGACAGAATTGGACCCCTCTGAGGAGGAAGGCGATGCCTGCAGCTTGGGTGAGGTGAACAGGCACATACATGAACACACATGGGGTACATTCATGCATGTATGATCTCTGTGCATTCACCCAGTGAGCTTTGTCTAAGATCACTGAAAAGGGGCAAGAGGTGTCTGTGGCCCAGAATGCTCTTAACCTGAATTACTTCGCATGCAATTTCAGGGGGAAAAATGCACAGGATTTCAATGGCACATTTCTGGCTTCTTTGAACCCATTGTTAGGCCCACATCAAAGTCTTGCTTTCACATTTCTATGCCTCTGACAGGCGTTTGCCACAGCATACACACAGCATGAGCAGGCCTCAGGTTTCCATGGTCACTGAGAAAGGAAAGCATGAGTCTGGCTCCCTCAATTCAAAGAACTTGGCTCATAGGTACCTGAAGAATGGAGGCACCAGCCTTCGAGACTGAAGCCCCATTTGAGTCACTGTCAATCAAGATTTGGGACTACCATTTCCCTCCACTGCTAGTACCCCCCCCAAGAAAAAAAGAAGTAAAAATGATATCTTACAGATGCAGAACCTGAACACAAAAGATGGCTTGTCGCAGAACTTGGTCCTCTGAGCCAAACAGCCACCATCTTTATTGCATCAGCTGGGTCTCCAGGCAAGAGCCAGTGGAGGGAACTTGTGAAAAGGGCAGCTAAGCAGGCCCACTGGACTGGACCCACTGACAGGCAGGCCACTCCCTATTACCATTTGTATGTATGTCTGCATGTGTCCTCTGGGTCTTGGAAGGTGCTAGAATATGTAGCTGGGAAGGCTGATTCGAGAATGGATCCATGCAGCCAGCTGTGGGGAAGGCATCAAGCATGCTGGGTAAAGACTTTCCAGCATCGATATACTTTGGAGTCACACAAATACTTTCCACTGACACTTAACCCCTTCTACTTAAGTAAACCCTGTAAGTGTATTTATTCCCCTAGGATGACTTTGGTGAACCCATACTTGGGTTTCGCACTGGGACCTTGTGGGGATGCAGACATTGTGTCTCTCAGGAAGGAATTTTCATTCTAAGATTACAGAGCTTTCTTGTGGCTCTCAGCTGGTCACCAAGCAAATCCTAAGCATGTGAAGTTTCAGAATCAGGCCCTGAATGTATGAATTGTAGGAAAAGAAGAGTGTGACCATTAAAGCTGCTATGACATGCCCAAGATGAAACCCACTTGCATTCCATCTATTCAAACCTGACCCAAGAAACTAGCATTTTTGACAGAAGAGAAAAACTGGAACTAATATTTTTTTGTTGTAGATTAGAAATATTGGAGATGAGCAACGGTAAACATGGCGATAGTGGCCAACTAGTAGAAGCTGGTAGAGAAATCTAAGGTTTTTTTGTGTTGTTTGTTCTCAAGAGCGAATGCTGCTAGTGTTAAGGAGTGGTAGCGGGGCATATAGAAGGATTCCAGCGATCGCTCAGATTATGCTATCTTCTGTCAGCTTGAAACATGGCAGATGTCATTTCATAAACATAGGTGGGAAGGCCCGTACCTTTCCATGATGCAGAAAATTACAACTTGTTAACTAACTAGTCCTTATTTCCCTCGATATAGGACTGAAACAAACCTCGGTGCTTTTACTCAATTTTAACTATGAATATTGCACTCAGGTCACAGATTAAGACAGTTATGTATCTCTGAGTATGTATATCCTTAGGCTCAATAATAGCCTCAACGTGTTCGTAGTGGCTCCAAAGGGTCAAAGATGTGGAAACAGAGTTCAAGGATTACCAAAAAGATTTTTCTAGAGACAAGTAGAAAGTTATGTCCCCTGGAGGGGGAGACCTGGTGGCACTCAGAGGAAGGACAGCAGGGTACCAAGAAGAGACTTGATACCCTATGAACATATACAGGGGGAGGTAATCCCCCTCAGGAACAGTCATAGGAGAGGGGAATAAGGGGAAAATGGGAGGGAGGGAAGAATGGGAGGATACAAGGGATGGGATAACCATTGAGATATAACAAGAATAAATTAATAAAGGAAAAAAATTTAAAAAAATTAAAAAAAGAAAGAAAGTTAATATGTAATTAATAAAAACTCAGTGGCAGTTAGATAATGAACCTTGGTAGAGATCAACTGAAATTATTGCTGAAGAGTCAAGCTTTGGGGTCAGAGCTAAGCCAGCGGATCTAGTTGGTTTGCAGAAGCAAGGTATGGGACCACAAGACTGTAGAGGTCACCATGTAGGGGACCATGGATGGATTGCAGAAGCAAGGTATGGGGCCATGGAAGCTGCAGAGGGCACCATGTAGCCTCCACTGTGGAGGCTACGTGGACCAGCACTACCTCTATAATGATGGATGATGGCAGGTCCAGATGGATGAACAAGTAGATGAGCAGGATGGCAGATACTCAAGTAGGCCAGCTCAGGAGTGGGAGCTGAGCTGAACAAATGTCCCCAGGACACCTGGGAGCTTGTCAGTCCCTTGGCACACACACACTAAACAACCAGATGATAGATTGGTGATGACAGTGGGGGGTGTGAACTGTCATGGAAGTGTTAGGTGTCCTCTGCAGGAGGCACAGATGTAGGACCGTCCTAGCTCTGTACTTTCACTCAAAACAGAGTCAAACGCTGCTTGTAAAATGGAGTCTTTCAGGAAAAGTCACAGGCTGGAAAAACCTCTGCTTCACACAATATAGAGTAATTTATGGGAGGCACAGCCTGCCCTGAGCAGTGATTTTTAAAAATCTTGTTATTATTACTTTAGATTAATTAATAATTCCCCATGCTCTTTGGGGATTAACAGTCCTACTTAGGCTTAACTCTAGAGATCTACACATTTCCTCCTCTCCTGCTGCCCACTGCCCTCCCCATCCCCTCTGCTCTCTGTGGGTGGCCCAGGGCTCAAGATCTGGCCAGGCATTCTTATATTTCCTATCTGCTGTGGAGCCAGCATGAGGAAGCCCCCAAGAGGTACCGGATATTAAAGATGTCATCATACGAACCAAGAAGAAGTGATTTAACATGCACAGAGATATTTCCCATTACTTTTATCTTAATGGTCTTTCTATGTTGTAATTATCTTTGGGCACAGCAACAGCAATCATGAAAATCTAGGGAAAAACAGTCCCACTAATATCATAATAAAATTTGATACGTGAACAATGCTGTACAATCAGCTGCTGTGAAAAGCAAGATATCTTTATCTGTGAAGCTGTTAAGGAGCATAACGTCTTCCTCATTTATTACACACTGACATCTCACAGACATAGAAACAGTGCATTGAAAAGGCTGCTATTAAACAGTTTTCTTCTCTCTCTTTTCTTTGACTACATTCTAAGTAGCTCTGAGCCATGCATACATCTTATTGGAAGGTGAGGACAGACATCCATGAGGTCTGGTTTATGAGTAGTTGGATCAGTTCATCTCATGTTCATGTAGACTCCCATGGTGGGGCTCAGGTCTGATGAGGAAGATGTTATCCCTAGATATTCTCAAGCTGATAATAAATATCAATAATCTATGATTAACCTATAAAAGTCACAGCCTGGAAGAGCTACTGATTAACACAATATAGCATGACTAAGGAGAGGGAACAGTCTGTCCTTAACAGTGATTCTTTTAAAATTTGTTATTGCTTCTTTAAATGTGTTAATAGCCCCCATGCTTTGGAGGATGGACATTCCTGCTTAGCTTTAGCTGTAGAGAGCCACATTTTTCCTGATAGCTAGTTATAGGTGGTTAAGGCTTATTATCAACTTGACAACGTCTAGAATGATCCAGAGACAAACCACTGGACTCGTCTGACTGCCAGGAAGTATCTAGCATAGGTTAGCATAGGTTAGCTGAGGTATGAAGATCCATCTTAACTGCAGGCGGCACCATCCCCTAAGCTCGGGAACTGACTTAAAAGGAGAAACTGAGCCCAGCATTAACACTGGACTCTCTCTTCCTGACTGCTGACACAGCATGACCTCATCCAGTGCTTGCTGTGACCTTCAAGCTATAACAGAGTGTACCTCACACCATGAGTCAAAATAAGCCGGCATTCTTTAAATTGCTTTTGTCAGGGTATTTATCACAGCCATGGGATATGTAAACTAATCCAGCGTCCATATTACAGGCAGGAAATCTTTATCTCAGAGATGGTTACAAGAACAAGGTGAGATCTAATAGTATGTGGACTCAGGTCTAGAAGTTTCCGACCTATAGCCCTCCTCTACTGAACCGATGCTCTCTGTGAGAGGGCATCCCTGCCACATTTATATTAAATCTGCATGCATCCAGTCAATTAAACTCTAAATCACTCTGACCTGGTACCAAAGAGCTGCTGCCCTGTGCACTGTGACCCTAGCCTTTGAGCAAGGTTGGGTTTTGACCAATCAGGACTGTTCTAATTTACAATAGCCTTCATTGCATAGTAGAGATCCCTAACTGGAAATTGTGTGCACAAGCAGCCAAAGCTCAACTTTAACTTACCTGTAGAGCAGCCCGCCTGGAGCAGCCTGAATGAAGTTCATGTGAGGAAACCGCTTGAAGAAAGGCACCCTGACTGCAGAAGAACTTCCCCCAGAATGTAGCTCCCCACAGCCAATGTCCTAGGCAGCAAGTTGTACATAGCTACTGCCCAGCCAGCTGCTTCCTTGAGGGAATTCGCTCACCTGCCAGTCCTTTTCCCATTATCCCAGGGCCCAGTTTACAACAAAAGAACGCTGAATGCACATAGATAGTGTAGGCTCAATTTTCTTAGCAATTATATTTTATTATGAACTTATTAACTGAGAGTACCTCGCTTATAACCCAACTAACCTAAATAGTAGGAAAAGGAGATTAAAGAACACAGTAACGAAACCGTAAGGATATCAGTTCCTAGGAACGATTCTCCTGGCGTAATCAGCAGGATTTCTTCTGCTGGAACCTGGAGCAACCAGAACCTGGAACCTCAGCTGGAGCCCAGAGTCCTGAAGCCCCAAAGCCTTCCTTCAAGTGGCTCTCTCTAGGAGCATGCATCTCAAAGTGGAGTGATGAACAGCCAAACCTATCCCAAGTCTCCAAAGGCCCAGCCTTCTGTTTTTGGCTCACATTTATACCTCCTCTCAGAATTTGCTCAAGGATGTTTTTCAGCTGGTTAACAACCAATCTCCCCCACATGGTGGTTTGACTTCTAAGGGGATAAACATCATCTGCTCTCTCACAAGTCTTTTTCTCATCCCCTACTTGTGATCTAAACAAAAAAACATGTTTCTCTCTCCTTCAGGAAAGTAGTATGCTATGTGATCTAAAGGATGGGTCAGTTTGCAGAACCAACAACTCCCAAATGAATGTCAGTGTTTTCAGATGACAACAGGCAGGGTTGGCTGGGCTTCCAGAAGAGTCCACACCTGGCTTAGAACCCACTAGAGAAGAAAAAAGCAATCACATTCTAGAGGAGAAAGTGAAACAAGAAGCAGCCATGGTTGTGAAACCAGATTCCTAAGTTCTGAATAGGAGGAGAGCTGCTTGGTAGGCGGGGGTGAGGTTGCGTGTGTGGTGACACACTAGATCAAGTGCTGACAGAAAAAGCACAAGGACCTGAGTTCAAATCCCCAACACCTACATGAAATCCCAGGCTTCTGTAATCCCAGCACCAGGGGAAGAAATGGGCAGAGCCCAGGACATCCCAGGCAAGCTAGTCTAAGCAGAAGCAGCAGGATTCAGTCCCAGTGGGAGACTCACTCTCAAAACTAAGGCTGTGAGCACTGGAGGAAGACACCCAAGGTGTGAGAGCACACACACCCACCTCTCTCCCCCAACACACACACACACACACACACACACGATTTGCTTATTTTCTGTTGTAGTTTACAGAGCCATTAAGAGGATGTGGCCCACACAGTGGGTATTAAAAATATCATGACAAGGACCAAGGAGCCTCTGTGAGCTCCTTCACCTTTTCAGGGGAAGCTCTCCTGTTCCTGACAGAGATTATTCTAAGTTTCCAGCATTGTTGCAACGTCTTCCAGCCTGCTGTAAACTGTGTCTTTATTATAGAGGCCACCAGGTCCCAATCAGGGCCAGTGTTTTCCCCTTTCAGACACTTGTGCTTCCCTTTGGCAATATTGATCAAGAATAGAAACACGGACACTATTTTGGATTCTACTCTTGAGTTGTGTGTGTTTCATATTTTCTTCTCTAGGCCAGATATTGTCTGAAGAAGCTTCTGGTCTCATTCATCTCTGTATCTCCCGCTCAGGGGTGATGCCAGCACACATTAGGCCTTCATGATATTCAGGTGAAAGAAATCAAGACTGAGGTTAGAGAGCCAGTAGATGGCTCGGGGAGTAAAGGCACTTGCTGCCCAGGATGACACCCTGAGTTTGATCCTTGGGACTCAAATGGTAGAAGGAAAGAGACAACTTCCAGAAGTTTGTCCTCTGACCTTCAAACACATGTTGTGGCATGCAATATCCCACTCAATGTGTATATATAAAGTTCATGTGCCCCCCCACTCTCACACACATACCAAATAAATAAATGCAATTTTAAAAGAATGGGATTAAATAAAAGGCACCCCAGTGATCCCACCCTTCATGAAGCTGAGACAGGGGATTGGAAGATTCAAGACTAGCATGGAAAACACAGTAAGATCCTATTTTAAAAACAACAACAACAACAACAACAACAAACCATAACAGCTCCAAATACAATGCCAGAAAGAAGGGGATTAGTCTGATTTTATTTTTTATGAAATAAAATTGCTTTAAAATGTTTTATTACTGTTATGAGCCTCAAATTTCAAATCTGTAAAAAAGCTTACGATACAAAATAACAGAACACAGGTCACATACTACGCTATTTCTTGCTGTTGTGTCATAGTTGGAACCAAGGGACTCACATGTGCTACCCAGTTCCCCTACCTCTGGGCTGCGGCCCAGTCCCTGAGTTTGTTAGTGAATCATGCCTCAGTGAATATTATTTGTAATGAGCTAAAGCCTAGTGCCTAGGAAGATTAAAGGCAATGGTTTGTGCCTCCTGTGTGCTGACAAGAAGCTGCAAACACTAGAGGGAAGATGTTCCCTGGGGAGTACAGGCTGTTAAAATGGCAAAGAAGACCCTTGACAGCCTGGCGTTTCTGTACCGACCTGGCTTCCTGGAAGTTATTTTCAGACACCATGATCATTCTAAATCTGAGGGCTGGAAATTGATCTTCCCCACCTGAGTAAATCTGTTTCAATGCTTCAGAGCGACGACGGGGTATATGCTGGGCAAGTCTGCAACTATGGCAAAGGAACTCAGGGTAGACACTGGGTATGAATGGAACTTCAAAATGCTTAAGTTTGCTAGGCAAGAGGGTGCTACATATCTTCAGTTTCAGCACTTGAGGTCCAGACACATGTGCATCTCTGTGAGTCTTAGGCCAGACCCGTGAGGTGCTGTCTGAACAAACAAACAAACAAACAAACAAACAAACAAACAAAGCAGGCCCAGGCTTTCAAAATGCAAACTTTAACAAGGAGCAAGGTCAAGAGAAGAAGTTGGGAGGTCTCATGGTAATTGCTCGAGTGTCTCAAGTGTTGTGTGCAGTATGACATCCTCCAGGATGGAGCTGGCCTTCACCCCCCATTTCAAACAAGTTGGGAATAAGGACAGCTTTAAATAGCCCTTCCTCTGCCTAAAATAAAGATGTGTTGCTCTAAAAAAAAGTACATGCATATATATATACATTTTCTCCTTTTTTCCTATTAAGGCCAGTGTAACTAAAATCAACCCACAGGTTTTTCTTTCTGCTCAAACCAAAATGAACAGTCCAGTTTTAGGAATTTTCAAAAGAAGTTTTCTCCAGACGCTTCCCCCTAAAAGTATCTTGTATTTTTAGGTTATTTGGGCTATCTATATGTGTCAGCATATGTTACGGCTTTGAGCATGGCAGTTTTGTTTGAACTTGGTTCACTGTGACCATATTTGAAATACTTCACATAATATGGAGTATTTTTAGAACACATGAAAGTAATTTCAACAATAAAAGGTTAAGAGCTTAGGCATTTTCTAAAGCTGGTTGACCCTCAGCTTGGAAGAGTCATAAGGTCTATGAGCAGAGGATCATAGCAGCATCTACATCAGTTAAAATGTTCTGGGGTAAAAAAATCTCCAGAGAGTACAAGTCACCAACACATTTGAGACTAGGGTTAAGAAAATATAATTTAAGAAACTATAAGCCAGGAACAGTTCCATACATCTATTATCTCAATATTTCCTAGCAAGATAAGAGCAGAGGGGCTGAAAAGACTGCATGGGGCTTAAGATACCCAGCACATGGTGGCTTACAACTGAGTATAAGTAAATCAAGCCCCAGGAATCAGATGCCCTCTTCTGGCCTCCAGAAACACACACACACACACACACACACACAGAGGGCACACACATACATGCAGGTAAAACACCCACACACATAAAATAATAGATAAATAAAAAGATGGAAGACAGAGACAGTCTTTCCCAGTTTACTGACATCTGTGATTTTTACTTAAGAAACACACTTCCTCTGAGCCAGAGTCTATGGCATCCTTGGATTCCTAACCAGCACAGCAAGATGTAGTAACCCAGGAAGAAATCACCTGGGTGGCCAGAGGAAGCCTCAGAATGTAAAATTCTCTATGCACAGGCATTAGGACCTGAGTCTGGATCTCCACCACCCACGTAGAAATTTGGGTGTATCTGATGCTCTTAAAACCCCATAGCTAGGAGGTGATGCCAGCAAAGCCCCAGGGCTGCAAGTTCCAGGTATGATGAATGTAAGATAAGTTAGAGAACAGTACATGCACACATATGAACCTGGTATTTGGCGTCCCCACATGTACAAGTGCATATATGCACAGATACATAAACACGAACACACACATAGGCACACAAAAGAAACCACATAAGGAATTGTCCTATAGTGTAAGAGTGTGTCCAAACACCTCACTGTCTGTGTCCTCTCTTATTCCTATTAATAAAAATGCAAGTCTTTCTTATACACTTATTTAGAAAATTACAAATATAAAAAGTGAAAAGGGTTTGTCTGGTAGGGGAAAAAAACCGGTCTCAAGCACTCAACCATGTTCTAAACACCAAACACAAACATTCCTCTCTCCTGAAGTTACAAAGTTGATCCTTCCTCCTCTTTTTATTACTGTATTATTATTATTATTATTATTAGTTATTAACTACTATTATTATTATGTGTGTGTGTGTGTGTGTGTGTGTGTGTGTGTGTGTGTGTGTGTGTAGCAGGTACTCACATGCAACAGGATGAGCATGGAGGTTGTAAGATAACTATCTTTATTTTACCTTGTAGAGATAATCTCTCTCCTTGTTTCTACTCATCTGCATATTCCAAACTCCCTTCCCATGAGGCCCTGGGAAATGGTTGTGTTTCCACCTTCCATCTCACTGTAGAAGGTCTGGGATCACAGATAGAAGCCATGACATTCTGCTGTGTCCTTCTGTGATCAAACTCAGGTCCTCAGGCTTACGCAGCAAGCAATTTACCCACTGACCCATCCCACTGTCTCAACATTGATAATCCACAATACATCACTTTTTGTTGATAACATCCTTTTCATATTCGTTGTCTGCCTTTCTGATGTTACTCCTTCTAACTCGTAGAAACATCTCCTTCTGCTATCTGACCCTTAAAATTCAAATTCTCCCAACCAGCTTTATTAACCATTCTTAATCCATAATCTCTATGTGATGACTTTTCACATGCTTCATGAATTTGGGTAGGACAGGCAGGCAGATACCCCCAAGTCTGTTTCTTTAATACTAGTCTTTGCTCTTCTAATATTGAGGGTCACTTTCAGCTGTCAGCTAGATGTACTTGCCCAGCCAGCAAAAGCCCCAGCTCAGTGTACTCCAAAACCAAGTCATTGCTTTCTTTGTTTCTTATATATTTTATTAAATACTGTATTTATAAGTCCTATATCTTAATTTTTGGCCTCAATCCTATCTTAGTGATCATCCTGGTGCAAAACTAGTTATTATAAAAATTTGAAAATTCTGGAACAAACACAGGGCCTGAGACATGCCAGGCAAACGCTTTACCTGCAAGTAAAAATCAGCCTCTGAGTTTCGGAGGTTTCCCCAGCATATGTCCTATGCTGTGAATCCAAACTTGCGTCATGCCAGAATACAAATCCTGATACATTTGTAAGCTTAGCATTTGAGTTTATCATCTCTTTTCCATCCCAGTATTCAACTTGATTAAATCCCTTTTAACCTATAGTATTATAATGGTCTTGAAGGAGGTCTCTGATGTGTTCTTGTTCTTCTAAAATCCATACTTTATTCAGTTACAATAATTGTTCTAAAATACTTTATTTACTAAAACTTTTAGACTCAAATGCTTCAATGTGGCCTGGGAATCAAATTTCAGTCATCTGGCTTACACAGCAAGTGCCTTCAACTCTGAGCCATTTCACCAGCCCAGCCACCTTTCCTTCTTCTCTTCCTTCCTTGTTCTCTCTTCCCCTCCTTCTCTCTCCCTCCTTCTCTCTCTGTCTGTCTTGTCTGTCTCTGTCTCCTCTGTCTCTGTCTCTGTCTCTCTCTCTCTCTCTCTCTTTCTCTCTTTCTCTCTCCTCTCTCCTCCTCCTCTTCTTCTTCCTTCTTCCTTCTCTTCTTCATAATTGTCTTCTCTTTCCTTCCTTCCCCTTTTCCTCTCCTTCTCTCATTTTAATTTTTTTATTCTCCTCTACCTTCACCTCTCCTCATTTTATTTCTTTTCCTCCTCCTCCTCCTCCTCCTCCTCCTCTGCCCCTCTCTCTCCCCTCCATTTCTCACATGGCTTCATACTTTTATTACTATATCGTCAAGAATGTTTTATTCTTAAGTTAAATCCCTTTACATTTTTTTTCTCTTATTTCTTTGTTTAAAGTTTGACTCGATTCTTCCCCTGCCCCACAGGTGGTGTATTCATAGCCTTCAAGCACTCTTTTTTAAAAGATGTGTTTTATTTTTGTATGTGTAATGGTATTTTGCCTGCCTGCATGTAAGTGACACATGTATGTGAGGTATGCAAAGAATGCAGAAGACAGTGTCAGATAGCCCAGAATTAGTTATAGACAGTTGTGAGCGCCAAGTGCTGGGATCCAAACCCAAGTCCTTTTCAGAAGCACCAAATGCTCTTAACTGCTCAGCCGTCTCCCCAGTCCTGTACACCTGTTCTTTTTCACAGTTCCAAACCTCAGAACCTAACTGTAAATCTGGCTCCTTAGAGGGATAAATATATTTTCTTTATGGACTTCATGCTTTCCTGTCCCTCCAGACTCCTTCATATTCATAGCTATATAAAGCAATTGAAGCTGGTGTGTGTGTGTGTGTGTGTGTGTGTGTGTGTGTGTGTGTGTGTGTGTGTAGGGTTATGAGTATAGACACATGCATAGACCATCAGGGGGACATTGGACATTCTCCTCTACTGCTTTCTGCCTTGCTTCTTTGTGACAGAGTATTTCACTGAACCAGAAGGTTGTGTTTCTTGAGCTATGCTGGTGGCCTGTGAACAAAGTCATCTTTCTGTCTCCAAATATCCTTTAAACTCAGGGTTACATGTATACTTGTTCAGATTTTTTCACACGGGTGTCAAGGATTGAACCCTTCATTCTTAAGCAGCAAGTCCTCTTACCCACTGAGTCATCTCAAGAGTTTTAATGTTACAACCTAACTATTGTGTATGTTGAAGTGCATAATATGGTGGGAATAGGCCGTTAGCATCTTATTACTGGACTTTTACACAGTAATCA
Source organism: Acomys minous (assembly GCF_964271855.1). Classification (NCBI taxonomy): domain Eukaryota; kingdom Metazoa; phylum Chordata; class Mammalia; order Rodentia; family Muridae; genus Acomys; species Acomys minous. The sequence goes on along the minus strand of NC_140495.1, from coordinate 11,508,008 downwards.
CACCCTTTTTAAAAAAAACAATAAATGACATAGCATGTGTTAATTTCCAAGACTTCTGTGCAAAATAATTTGTGTCATAAGGACATTTTTCAGTTTTAAGAAACCATGTGGAAATTTAACAATGGATATTTTCATCACCACCACCATCGTCATCTTATACTACATTAATTTAGTGCTATGGACACATTAGGAATAAAACTCAATAATTCCATCACAGGAATAAATAAAAGAATAGTATAAATCCTAAATGCTAAGTGGCCTTAGAAATGCCTTTATGCACACTGCTTACCACACGAACAATAAACAGTAATCGTAAGGTGAACACAAGAAAATAAGCTGACAAAATACCTAAAGTCATTTTTCTTGCTAGTAAGGCTATTAACTAAATTATATTCTAAGAATAAAAATGGCAAGCTTAAATAGAATAAGAGGTCATTTTAATCCTAAGAAATGAGGATTGCGGATTGAGTCATGCTGGAAGAGAAAAGTGGCTTTTAAGGTCTGGCTTCAGTAGGAGCTGCTACAGGATTTGGGGGGAAGATAGCTCACCATCGGGACCATGTACCCACAGAGAAGCCACAAAGAGGGCTCCTTCGGAAGTCAAATATAGGGCAGCCCTATCCATCCTGCACAATGTGTGGCAGGCATGGTTTATGTCTATTGATTGACAAGGGTTCCCTAGACCATAGCCAAGACCACCAGGCAAATTGCAAGCCAGCTTTTCTCATTTAAGGCAAGACACTTAGAGGCTGCTTAGAGTTCCTTGGAACCCTGATGACATATGGTATCAAAGATGCCTACTTTAAATGGAGAGGAGCTGCCCACTGCCAACTGCTGCCTCCCAACTGCAAGATGTTGGCGCCGGCATGTTTGGCGTCATCTTTATCTACGTATTTGATATTTGAGACACAGAGCTGCGCCGAGATCCTAGTCTCTCATTTCCTGTGTCATAATCAGGTCTTTCTAAGCCTTAATTTATGGACTCTATTTTTATTACTCTTGTTTAAAAGATAGTAATCAGATTCAAGGAGGTTCAGAGGCTTGCCCAAAATCCCTCCTTTAAAAATCAGCTGCCGAAACCTCACAAAATTATTACTAGCACCGTTCATGGTTTCCTCTTTAGCCAGGACCCACTGGAAGTTTCCATGGTGTGAGGAGACAGAACTTTACTGTCATGGGCAGAGCAGGTGCCTGACCCTCCTCTCAGCCACAAGGAATCCTCTGCCTGTGAATCAACCTACCTTTGCATGACCTAAAAGGCCTCTGTCTTTGCAATGTATCTTTTCACTTTACTTAAGCTAATTGGCTCTCCTAGGTGCAAGTTACCACTGCCTTCTGACCCCATCACCAGGTAGCGTCTTTAGATCATCTTCTGGGTCTTACTCATAGTGTGAGGAGAATACTGGAGTTTTCTCTGTCCCATATGATGACTGCCCTTACTTAGTACAAGCTGCTGTTTCCTCTCTTGAGGAGAACCACAGTGGGCATCCTTCAGTCCCTACCTGTTGCTGGATCCACCTGGCTTGCATACCCTGCCCCCTTACCATGAAATATCCAGCCCTGGGGCTTGGGCCTCTCTTCCCTATATAATCCAACCACAGTGTTTTCTTCCTCTTTGGACCTTTGGGCCTCCTGGCTACTACATCTGATTTCCCTCTCTCCCTTTTCCTTCTTCCTCTCTCCAGATGGCAGAACTCCGTCTGGTCATGTCCACTCTGGACTCTCCCAGAGGTCCCTGCCTCTGGCTATGGTCTCCTCTACCATATTTAAGAGCATCACCTATCCTTTTCTTTTTTACTTCTTTTTTGTTCATTCTCTATGAGGTTTTACCAGTGGAGAATTAGACCCCCCCTCAACTCCATATCTTTGAGAAAGGGTTCAATGGTGCCATCACTGACCTGGTGTGGGAAGGGCCCTTTCTGGGCTGATGGATCTCAGGTCCAAGGATGCAGAGGCATGATGGAAGCTAGGTACACCAAAGTCTAGGCTCAGCCCCTGCTCCCTGAGAGCAGAACATGGTCCCATGGGGAAATACTACCTAATTTATCCTCTTTCTTATACTATTGTCAGAGATCTTTCCAGTTGCTTAGAGAATAGCATGTTTGGATATGTTTTCCATTAAGTGCTGGCTGAACACCCTAATTCCTAAGACCTCTCACCTTTTCTCTCTCATCCTTTCTTTTCTTATGCCCCTTTCCCTCCTTTCCTCCTGTCCTCTCTTCTCCTTTCTCTCTCCTCTTTTTCTTCTCTTTTTCCCTTATTCTCTGCTTCCCTCCCTCCCTCTCTCCTCACCAAGCTTTCTGGGAAATGAACCTTCCCTCTTCTCTGGGGCCATTGTTGGCCAATTGGAACTGAGTTTCTGGAAGGTGGTTCAAAAACTACCTGAAAAAAAATGATGAAACATCAATAATCATGTCTATAATGAAATCAGGAGAAAGAAGTTCCATTTAATACCCTAGGACCAAAGACATGTGTGATTAACACATAAGGATAGCACATCACCAAGACCAGAATGCCTTTGGGTTTATGAAACTTGCAGGCTTCAGGAACTCAAGAACTATTTGAAAAGTTCCAGGCTGCTGCGATGACTCAGCAAGCAAAGGCACTTGCTGTCATGGCTGAAAGCTGAATTTGATCCCTGGGGGGAATCCATGTGGTAAAATGAGAGAACTGGTTTCACAAGCTGTCCTCTAACTGCCACATGTAGTCCATGGCATATGTTGTTGGCACACATACATATCACAGATACAAAATAAGTAAATGGATTTAATTTTGAACTTAAGATAAAATACCTGAAACATCTTCACAGTACAGTTTGAGAGAGAGGGAGAGAGAGAGAGAGAGAGAGAGAGAGAGAGAGAGAGAGAGAGAGAGAACGAGAGAGAGAAGATCCAGTTAAAACACTGAAGATGGTATGAGGAGAAGCTTACTGCATGTACTTGCACCAACCCTTGGTCATACATGCCATTGCTATACTTATTTTGCATTTATAAATGAGGGGGAAGAGAAGTAAGAGACATGTGCAAGGTCAGTGATCCATGAAGAGTCATGTGACGCTCATGGGCAGAGTCCAAACTTAAGATGAATGCACAGCACCTTCTCTCTTTTGGCCCCCGAGGTAGGTCACTAAAAGCAGCAAAAATCTTCTCTCACAGTCTGAGGTAAAGTCTGTGGTCCTCCCTCCTCCACTAAAATGCAAGTGGACCCCAGCCCATTCCGGCAGTTCTGAGGTACCTACCGCCTACAACGAGAAGTTACGTTTCTTAGAAGACCCAGTTACGTTGTGTAACTGTGTTTTTGTTGTAATCCTGGGTGTGGCATCTGGAGCTGCTTCAGATCGTCCACAGCCGTTATTAACTAAGACTTTCTCATGCTCTAAGCGGGGTGTGATTTTTTTGCCAGCTGCAGGTAGTTTAATTTTAAGGATTCTGGAGCGAGTATAAATGGGAGAGGCCTGAGAGGGCCTGTGGCAGCTGCTGCTGCTGGTTCCTGCTTCCGCATTGGCTATTGCTGGATTGCTAGTTTGTTGGATTTTGCTGTTGGGAGATATTCTGACAATGAAGATTGGACTTCCCTTATGAGCCCAATGCCCTTAATCAGCAGGAAGTAGTCTAAAGAGGTATATACACCCCGATTTCCCTCTTTCCTACCTAGTGTGGGGGTTTGGAGGGGACCAGAGTGGAATAAGGGTTACAAGGGTGGTAGATATTAGAACCCAATAAAAGTATCCAAAAAAATGTGGCTATAGCTGCCTCGAAGACTCAGGCCTTCCTCTCAGTCTGCATATCTTGCCTTGGCCGTGTGTACTCTGCAAGCCTGGCTGTCCTGCCGAAGGATGAGTGGGAACACAAAGCAAGTCAGACCACTCTGAGCAGCTAGGTTCCATCACATCTGTAAGCTCACCCTTGACACACACAGAGTGATTCCTCCACTCTGGCCTGACCACCAGGGCAGCTAAACAGAGCTCAGTGCCAATGCACAAAGCATAGGATTGTGTGTCTGACTGAAGAAAGTAATTTAAAATCATTAAGTTTGGCACAGCTGACAAGCCTTGCTAATTGGTGTAAAGTTTCAAGGTGGAAGAAAACAAAGTGTTTATAATATCAGAGGAAAATAACAGAGGGCCGTCGGATGGCATGCCTGGACAGTAGGGAGGAAATAAGATATTTGTGGAATAAGTAAAGTAGGGAAAGCTCGCAACTTACTCTTAATTTCCATGGGAACTGTCTGAACTTTCTTTTGCTTTGACATCTTAAAATGCATCAAGTGGTCCACAGGAGCATAGCTCCAAAGGGTCAAGAACTGGTAAAATTAAGGAAAGTAAGGAAGATTTAGAGGATAGATGAGAAAGTGAAAGAAGGAAGAAGGAAGGAAACCAATTTAAATTTTAAAAAAAAGGTGAGCAGTGACTTCTCTGCATTATTTTCTGAATTTCTAGGTCTTTTAGGGTGAGTGAACAGGAAAGAAAAGTTGCTATCTTATGGAAGAAAATAGAAAGGAAAGAGCACGAACAAATGTGCTGATGTCAGGTGAGCAAGGTTACGAAAGAGTGAGAGCCAGATGGAGAAATGTGGCACAAAAGACCGCCCAGCCTGTATCCTATATATAAATCCCCAGAGTGGAATTTTACTTGGCAAGGCAGTGCTCTTGGGGATGCACTGGAAGGTGGTGAACAGCCCTGGTGTGCACAGCTAAGTCTCCCCCTGGAGCTGGGAGCAGATAACCCAAGAATTTGGCTTCTTAACTTTTTCCATTTGGGTCTCTTTTTAGCCCTAGAAAGTTTTTCTCAATTTCTGGAACATATAGGTTTATGAAATAGGTATGCACATCAGATGGTTACAGATAATAAATCTTAAGGAAAACACTTAAAGAATGTTTTAAAAATTATTTTATACAATATATTTTGATCATATCCTTTCCCCTCTCCCAACTTTTCCAAGATTTTCCCCACCTCCCTACCCACCCAATTTTTTCAGTTTCTCAAACAACTGAAAAAAAAAAGCAACAAAAATGAAACTCAAAATAGACAAAAAGGCCAATAAGATAAAAGAATAGTAAAAAAAAAAAAAAAAACCAAAAAGCCCAACACACACATACACACACACACACACACACACACACACACACACACACACATACACACACACACACACACACACACACACACACACACACACCACTACTACCATTCCACCCCCGCACCAAACAACAACAAAACATGAACGCCTTCTTTCATTGGCATTCTGTTCATCAACATGAGACCTGCTCTGGCCAGAGATACTTTTGGAGAAAACTGATTTTCCTTTCCCAGTAGGTGTCTATTGAAAATAGTTTCTTTGGTTAGGGTGAGGCTTTGTGACCATTGAATAAATGTATTTTAAAGACAATCCTTTGGTAGTCATATATATATATATATATATATATATATATATATATATATATATATTTTTTTTTTTTTTTTTTTGCTATTTATTAAGGGTGAAAGTAAAAGTTCATGTTAATCGTATGGGCATGCTTGCTTGTTTCTACAGGAAGAAATATATCTTGGCTGAATTTTTCCTGCAGGATGCAGAACATCTTCAGCAGTTTTCAGAGTTGATCAATATTTTGATTTTATAATTGTCAATGCTGGGAAAACGACTTCACATAAATACATAGTACAAAATAGACAAAAGTGTGTTTAGGGCCATTTCAGAAATTGATGGAACTACTATCCCAATCCCAAGCCAAACTTAATTGAATGGCTTCTGTGTGAAACTCACGCCAGTGACTCAAATAGTGATTTTAAAGACCAACTTTCAAACACAACCCAAGCCAAGGATTCATTCACTCCCATCCTTACATGCTGCAAAGTGGAGGTAGGAGGCCACTCAGGCTTTGTTTTTCATAGCTAAGCTGTTATGATTCTGTAGAGCAAGCCCACTGTGGGCCCAGTAAAGCACTGCAGTGCATTGCATACAGTAGTCTTGACTCTGTGCCCAGGCAAACCAAGCACTCAGTAGTGGCGGGTGATGCTATGGCATGTGTGATTTAAATGGTGCGCCTCTAGTACCCAGAGCTAAGACCATTGTGAAAAATAATGCCATGCAACATGGGTGAGTGTGGCCAGAACACCTCATGCACATTACATGATTGATTTTGGACTAACTTTTGGCCCTTTTGCTTTCTTACATGCTTGTTACAAAACATCATGTGAGCCACACATTTTGTTATAGGATCCAAGTTTAAAAAGCTCTATCCTGCATGATGCTGGTAGGGTGAGCTCAGCTGGGCTGGTAGGAACAGAGTCTTTCTCTCTGCTGATTTAAATAATAAAAAGGCAGAGAAAGCAAGGTCAGACACAGCAGAGCATGGGGAAGAAGACAGACTCTCCAGGAGGGAAGGGCACCCAGAGCTGGTGCCTGAGTCTGCTCTGTTGGGGCTTCTGTAGGAAACTGGCTAGTTCAGGCTGTTTCAGAGGAGTCCAGACAACGAAAGGGAAACCAATCTGTTCCCCCTGTTGTCTGCTGTGGGAGATAGGAAAGTCCCACGTGCTGGGAAAAAACTCATCACATCTTTGGATCTTCTTCCTGAAGAGGGTGAAGCAAGACGTCAGCCATCTTAACTGTTAACTGTGTTCAGTTATCTCTCAGAGCCTCTTTTCTCTGTTTGTCTATCTTCTGGGTGTCTGTCTGTCTCCTAGTACTTCACTAGTGGTACTCTACTCTCGTCAAGGTCAATGACCTCAACCTAGAATTCATGACTACACGTGACCCAGTGGATGGCAATGAGCTTAGTTCCATGTGTTGCTTTTCCTGTTATAGGGAAGGTGAAGTGCTCAGAGTGAATGCTTGCCGAAGAGCATCACATGCTCCAGGATTTGATCTCTCTTCCTGTGTTTTGTCTTTGGTTTGAGCTATGTGGCCACCATTGTCTTGCCTTGAGTTATGCAGAAGAGGACACAGAAGGGAACAAGCAGTATTCCAGAAAGGAAGTGTGATAGCTAGGACATGACACTTGAGAATCTTCTGAATTCCTGGTCAGTAGTTAATTCCAGTCTTGACTGTTGAGCCAGAGAGACTAAAATGATGATGATGATGATGATGATGATGATGATGATGATGATGATATGATGATATGATGATGATGTAGTGGTGGTGGTGGTGATGATGTGATGATGTGATGATGATGATGATGATGATGGTGATGATGAGGGAGAGGAGAAGAAAGAGAAGGAGAAAAAGAAAGAGGAGGGGGAGGAGGAAGAGGAAGAGGAGGAGGAGGAGGAGGAGGAGGAGGAGATGATTGCAGTGCTAAGAACGGAAACCAGAGCTTTATGCTGACATGGGTATCCACACAGACCTACACTCCTAGACTTTGGTTCTTTAGGACTAGGTCTTGTTACGTAGTCTAGGCTAGCCTCAAACATGTCATCCTCCTGACTCAGCCTCATGAGTCTGGGATCACAGGCAATACACTTTCTCTTAGTCCAGATCTGACGTTGCTCTGATACCTGAGCAGGATGAGAAATGTTATTATCAAAAGCTTGGTCAGTGATGGGTGGGCTTCCATTGCTGGGAGTTTGGTCAGTGGTGGGTGGGCTTCCTTCCATTGGTGGGAGTTCTATAGGAACAGGAAGTCATGTTCTGTTTCTTGATCTTTGGGCTTGAGATATGGGAAGAATGTGTCTTTTTTTTTTTCCATTCAGGTCCCACTATGACCTTAGTTAACTTACTTCCTGGAAGATATGCTTGAGAATCCTAACGTTCAAATCTAAGTACAGTTCTTGATTTTTGCTGTTGATTTATATCATTTTATTTTTTGCTTAACTCTTATTTGTCTGCCCACATACTTACTTTTTATTGGCATGAAGGTTACAAAGGGCAAATAGGAGAGTGAATTAAGCTGGTGGACAACCTTAGGCTTCTAAGACTCAGCCACTATCCTAGCCAAGCTTTTACTCATTAATAAGCAGTGGAACACCAGGCCCTCCCCATGGGCATTTTAGAAGGCAAAGCTCAGCATCCCAGTGCAATGTGACCCACTCTTTGGAGATCTTGAGGAAGAGGTGATGGGCATGAATGTGTAGGCATTTCAGCGTATCTGTGTAAAAAATGGTTATTTTATTAAGCCTTAATCTTTAAAATTAGAAAATATGCTCTTTTTTATTTTATTTATGTGCAAGTGTATATGCCTGTTTGCTTGTAAATGTAGTATGTACATGTGGTGCCAGAAATGTCCAGAAGAGGGCAGAGATCCATTGGAACTAGAGATAACATAAGTTGTGATGTAGGTGCTTGGAACGGAACCCAGGTCCTCTGAGAGAGCAGCAAATGTTCTTAACCACTGAGCCATCTCTCTGGCCCCATATAGTTCCTTACAATGTACACTATGCTGGAAGTCAACTTAAAATATGTATTTTTGAAACCCATGTCTTTAATTAGTGATTCAAAGTTTACAGTTCAGTTTTTAGAAGAGTGTTTGGTCAAATTTAGACTAGAATGTTCAGCTGTTCTTAAATGGGTCCTGTACTTGATCCTGAAGGGCCTGGTATAGAAGGTCTCCTTCAAGAAGTGGGGTTCCAGCTGGACACAGAAAAATAGCTCCAGATTGCTTCATTTCTATCAACTTGGCCTCAGATGAGTTTGCAATCCCTCTGACCTATAGGTGTCCTGTAGGAACAGCCTAAAGGAGAATTCACTCTAGTGCTCAGTGACTTAACTAGCCCACCCAGAGGATTGGCTTTCCCATAGTTTAAAGATTTAGAGGGAGCAAAAGCTGAGCCAGCATGTCCTTCAAACAATGGTCCACATGCTGATAAGCATCCCAGAGTTTCCTACGAATATAAAACAAGATTTCCTGAGAGCATCCAGCCCCAAGTGGCATTGCTTCAAATTATGCAGTGCTCATATATATTTAAAGTAGTGCTCTTGGGCAAACTAATTACTTTAGGGTCCATCAGAATCATTTTAAAATATGATCTAAAATTACAGCTTTGAGCCAAGCTAACTTTCCTTAATCCATATCAAAAATCTTAAGTGCACAGAGTTGTATTTTGTCAGGAAGTCAGCAGCTCTCGCTCTGTGTAAATGGTGGTGTCCTAAAATAAATTCTGTCCCCAAAAATGTCCAAGCTGAGGATTTGCACAGACCAAGGAGGTGGAAAAATTAGGGCAATACAGGGCCTGAAAAACAGCAGCCTCCATATCTACTATGAGTTGAGGAGTCCTAAGCAGAACTGAATACCATATAAAATATTTCTGAGCCAATTATAAAAAGAAATATTTAGGGGAAAATTGATTCGATAATGTGAAATTTCCATTGCAATTAACTTTACTTTTAAAGCTGGGTTTATGGCTTCATCGGAGTGATGGCCAGAAGAGAATTTTATCCCAAAGGCCTCCTCCCCCAGCTCAGAGCGTTCAAATCAGCCTTGTGCCAGGCACCTTTTGAAGAGCCTTCCTCCCCATGGATTCTGGTGGGCTTTCTGATACCACTGTGTCCATTCCTTCCCACTGAAGGAAACATCACTGAAATCTCCAACTAACAATGATCCATAGGTGCGCTGAATGCCTCCAGATCATTCTGTTGTTTTCCACACCCATTTTGTTCACCGATTTTGCAGCTCTGGCTGATGTTCTTCAACAGAAAGCTCAGCATGGTGAGTAGCAGGCACATGCGGAGATGAACTGTCTGAATGCGGTGAAGCAGCAGCAAAGGGGTAGGAACTGGACGTAGCACATCCCACAGTCATGCCTGGCGCACATAGTAGGTGGTCTGCACCTCAAAGGGCAGAATGGATTGGTCTGATAGATTCACTAGGGAGGCTTACAAAAGTCTCTGAGTTCCCCCTCCCTCCCTCCCTCTCTCCCTCTCTCTCTCTCTCTCGTGTGTGTGTGTGTGTGTGTGTGTGTGCGTGTGCGCGCGCGCGCGCGCGCGCGTGCGTGTGCATATGTGTGTGCTAACATGCTCCTCCATACTTGCAGGCGCAGAGGGTAGATTTCAATCTTTAGTGTCTTCCCTAATCATCCTCGACCTTAGTTTTATTTTTTCATTACTTGAGAATTTTGTATGGCATATTCTGATCATATTCACCCATCTTCTCCAATTATTCCTAGATTCACCTCACCCAAGTCTCTGGTTTGTTTTTTTTTTGTGTGTGTGTGTGTGTGTATGTTTTGTTTCATAATTCTCCAAGACCAATTTGTACTTTGCAGGCATTCCTGAATGTTCTGGTCTTCCACCAGAGTTTGGTTGAATTTCCAGGACGATACCCTTACAGAAATTGACCCGTTCTCTCCCAGCAGCTAACAACTACCAAAGGGCCCTGGAAACACTGTCCTCTGGCCACAGCCTAGCAGTTGCAAATGTGAACTCACAACAGTCATGACAGCATGTGTAACACCTATGCAAACCCAAGCCAGACCAAACCTCAATGTACAGAAAGGAGTTGGGCATACAATCTCACCTTATTTTTTGAGACAAGGTATTTCACTGGCCAGGAGCTCACTGTTCTGGCAGACTGCCTGGCAACAAGCTCCAGGGACCTGCCTGTCTTCACCTACCCAGGGCTATAGACTCGCACCATGGTGCTGTGCTTTTGCCTGGGTGCTGGGGGGTCCAAATTCAAGTTCTCAAATGTGAGCAGCAAGGACTTTTACTACTGAGCTATATCCCTCAGCCTAGTATTCTTTTTGTTGTTGTTTGTTTGTTGTTTGTTTCCTGATGACATTTTCATGCTTGTGCATTGTTGCACTTTGCTTACATTCACCCCTGGCACCCCATTTTCTTTCTCACGACTTGTGTGCATCTTCTACATGTACTGTTCTTTTTGTGTTTCCCGTTGACAACATTGCCACCTGGATATGTCTGTGTTTTCCTTCCCTCGGTTCTTCATCTTTAAAATGGAATAAAATCTAGATTATGCAGGAGGGAAAACATATCATAATGATTTTTCTCCTCGTTATAGCCTTATTTCCTCTCTCTTCCTTTATTTATACATTGATTCATTTTATGTATGGTATGGGAGAAATATCATGTTTGCCCCCTTTGAGTCTGGCTTACTTCATTTAACATGATGATCTTCTGATTCCACCCATCTTCCTAAAAATGATTTCATTTTTTCCTAAGGTCAAAACTCTATTGTGTATATATCACACACATACGATATATATATATATATATATATATATATATATATATATATATATACAATGTGTGTGAGATATAATATATATACAATATATAAAAAGATTTATTATTCTATGTGTGTGAGTATTATGCCTGCATGTATGTAAGTACCCCAGGAGAGGGCACTGGATCCCCTGGAACTAGAGTTGGGCATGTGCTACTGTGTAGGTGCTGGAAACTGAACTCAGCTCCCTTCCAAAAGCAGGAAGCGCTCTTAACTACTGAGCCATCTCTACCCAGCCCTTCCATCCCATACTTTCACAGAACTCTTAACTGAACCAATAGAAAATATCCTTTAATCCCTCATGTCCGATTTAAGGTAGAAGCCAGGAGAGAGAGGTTTCTCCGTGGAGCACAAAGTCAGTTTACAGCAGTTTTTAGGCCTGGGGTTTCAGGAGATACAGCAGGTGAGGTATGAAGGATGCATGCATGTCAGCGTCTCTCTTCTGCCCGTGGTCTGGCAAAGGCTAGAGGGGTTTGCACCCGTGGGCATGCGAAAGGAAAGCCCGTCTCTTGGTCGCTTTGTTCCACCCTGCATTTCCTTCTTGTTATGTCTCAGTGAGCAGGTATGGTCTTCTGTTTTAGAAAATAGCACTAAAACCCAGATGGCGTGGATTCAACTTCTGCTTTGCCTTGGGAATAACGGCCCAGATGCATTCTCTTTCCCGTCTCCTAATCCATCCACTCTACAGTTGACAGAGTTGTAGGCTGCGATACGTCTTATTTTAGGTGGGAAATGCTCTCTGTGAATTTATGTGGGAAAATCCGTAAAGCACACCTGGAGTCTGGAATCAGATGCTGTTGGAGAAGTGTTAGAAGTTATTCCAGGTAAAATTTTCTGGACATGTTGGAAGGCTTGGAAGCCTCTGTGGGAGGTATCCCAGGTTTCACATTTTTTTCATAAGTCCAGTATTCTTAGATCCACCAGTGGTTGGAAGAATGGACTCTTCACTTTTTGAGAACATACCCAGACTCTGATTTAGCACAGCTTAGCGTGGGTCGGCCACTTTCAAACAATCCCCCTTTTGAAAGTGTAGGTACATATAATAAAAATGATGCCATTCTTATCTATCGGAAAATTATGTGCCACGGTTCCTGTGATTCAGCCTGATGCCTAAGAAAAGGGAATCTTTAGCTGCTTGACACTTTCCCGGTTGCTGTACAGGGAGAGAGGCGGGAGTCTCGAGATCGGCACTCAAAGCCACCTGCGTCTAGCTAAGCTCTCCCGACTAGTTCTACTGGCCATAGCGTCTGATGTTCGCGGAGCATCTTAGTCATCAGGACGGGCTACAACCAACTCCACACAGTCTGGATCTCAGAGAGCCCTGATTATTCATTCCTCCCCCAAGTCAGCAGATACCACAATTGTTCACCTCCATTATCCACCCCCGCCCCAGTAAAATCCGCTTGGGGTGCAGCCTGCTGGGATTTTTGCCAGGCTCCAAGGTCTAAATTGGTCACCCAGCCAATCTGTTTTCTGTCAGCAACCTGACTTAAAGAACCAAGACTTCCACTTGCTTGCAGGCAGTTCTTGCTCAGAACAAAGATTTCATTTTTTCCCCCTTGCTTTTCCCGCCACATCGTGAGTAGATGCTAAGCCCTCTGACCTAAAGAAATCCTCCTTGCACACAGGCGAATATTCCCAGAATCTGATTCGACTTGACCTAATTCTCATGTATTCAATGTGATTTTTAAGACCTCCAGCCATCCATTTTGAAACTACCCCTAGCTTTAAAAAAAAAAAAAAGCTTATTTTGCATATATGCGTACAGATGCTACTGCACATATGTGGGTCGGTGGGAGCAATTTGTAGAAGTCAGTTCTTTCCTTCAACGATGTGGGTCCCAAAGATAGAACTCTGGCTGTTGAGTTTGGGGTTAGGTCCCTTCACCCACTGAGTCATCTCGCTATCCCTTAGCCCTACTTGACAGTATTTGATCACTGACTAAATATTATTTAAAAAAAAAAAACATAATATGAGTAAAATACCACGTTTCGACGTGAGTTTGCTGCCTCTTCTATCCTCTGAACTTTAACTTCAAATAAACTCCATCTATCCATTTTCTTTTTGCCCCTAGAAAAAGCTATCGGGCTTTTAAGAGACCTTGTCACATGAAAGCCCCGGCTCTGATTTGAGGTATTAGCACAGATCTGACACCTGCTTAGGAAGCGAAGCTACAGCACTTTCTTCCCCAGTGGGAGAGATAAAGCAATTTGATCTTTACTTCCTGAGTATGCAGAAGAATGCACATGGTTGGGGTGCTTGCTTAAAGGATACAACCTTCTCCCATCTGAAAATCAAACCGTGCTCACCAAATTTCTTGTCAGACTTAACCTTTTAAGATCTGCCCCTGGTCCATGGGCAGTGCGTATAAATCAGGGTATAAGCATGCATCCACACTGCTCTGCCCACACTCCGTTTTATTCACTCATCACCTGCATACTGGTTAAAAAAGAAGCTGCATCTGCCATCTGATACAGTTGTGCCAACCCTTTCCTTAGAGATGGGATCTACATAGCAACAGACCCGGGAGAGCTTCGTTCAGGCTTCCTTCCTCCTTTTCTCTGGGCAGTCAGGGCTCTGTGTGGCTTCCTGAGCCGTCACTCGCTCCACCAGCACCAGTCCTTCTAAGCCTCCTTCTGGCCTCAGTGCCCCTCGTGGCTGTAGCATGTGTGGTCAGGTGACAACAAGGGGAGAGAAGGAGATAGGGACTGTGTTAGCACCCACGTCACCAAAGTACACCAAGACGTGATGCCCTTGTCAGAGTTGAGTTCCTAGTTGAGACTTTTAGACAACACAGATTGCAAATTCTCCCTGAAGAAATTCCATTCAGGCCAGTCTATTGAAGGCACTAATGGGTTTTCCGACTATGTTTCCCTTTGCTTCACACATGCCCTCTATGTAGATTAACGTCCAAACTTCCAAATGTACATACTCAAACACATGCGGCTTACAGAGAGCGTTCAAATAAATGTCTATGCTAATGGGACTTGCCTTAATGTCCCCGAAGGGATTTTTCTTAATACCTTATGAAGCATGTATTATGGTGGTTAGAGGCACGGGTCATGGTGGCTAGAATATTCTAGAGTCTGCCACAGCTTATGACCTTTACCATATAAAAAACAGTGACTCTGGTAATACTGCTGCAAAAGCTGAAAATAACAAAGGAACTAAGAGTACCTTGGGGGTTCCTTGTAAGCAAGTGAAAACAATTACTGTTCATTTTCTACGTCAACTCTACTTTGGGAAGTGCCGAACTAAATTATTCTTGCTCGTTGCACTGTTCATTTCTTTCCTTTACTGAGTCGATTTTGGTTTCCCATTTTAAAGCTCTTGTCAAAATGAGGTCTGTTATCAGTATAAAGCCACAGATTTTTTTTTTTTTTGGTCAGGAAGGTAACCAATGCAGTGACCCTTGGCAAACCCAACCACTGACGATCTTGTCTGACTCCAGCTGAGCTATTCAAGACCTGGAACACCAGGAGCTTCCTCATGCTGGGTCTCCTGTGTCTCCTCTTTATGAGGTGTGCATAGTGTTGAGGTGATATGCTTGAACAATAGAAAAAGGGATGCTCTTTCCTAGTAGCCTTGAGGAATTCAGTATTTGAGGTAAGGAGTTACAGACAGAACCCAGGGCCTTGGGCACAATAGTCAAACAGCTAATATTGTCAGTCTTCAGTGTCTTAAAATTATAAAAATGTTTTTTTTAACAGACAAGTAATAACTGTCTATTTATAGTTCTAGGTGGTATTTTTAATCCATGTATACACTGTAGAGAGAGTCAGTCAAGCCAGTGGATATATAGCCATCACCTGTTTTGTTGTGCAGTAAGAATATTTAAAATGAATTTCTCTAGCATTTTATGAAGCACACAATAATACACTGTTATTAAAATTGGTGAGCATGTGGTGAAGCAGATAACTGACACTCAGCAGGGACAGATTTAATGGAGCTGCTGAACTTGGCCTGTTGCCCTGTAGCTTCCATTTCTACAGAAAGCACAGCATGGCAGCAATGGCAGAGGGGAGGGGTACTGTGCTTCGAAAGCGAGATCTGTACATAGGCGTGTGTGTTTAAATGCTTGGTTCTCAGATAGTGGTACTACTCAAGGTCAGGGACCCTCAGAGAGGTGGAGCTTTGTTGGAGGACATGGGTCACTAAGGTGCTGGGGTAGGCTTGAAGCTTCCTTCCAAAGCCTCATGTCCTCTCTACTTCCTGAATGTGGATGCAGTGTGGCCAGTCCGCTTCTTGCTCCTGCTGCCATGTCTCCCCGTCCAGCGCCACGATGGACAGTTCTCTTGGGGACTGTGAGCGAAAATGAACCCTTCTCCCTTAAGTTGCTTTCGACAAGGTGATTTTTATCACAACATTGAGAAAGCAACAAAGACAGAAGTCTCCATCTCCTCTCCTCACCCTGACTGAGATTGTCCACAGCTTGCAGTCAGGAATACAAACAAAATATTCAAACAAAAGAGCAAGCAAACCCAAACAAAAGCCTGCCAACAGCCATCGCACATCAAACATTCACGACTTAAACTCCGGGGTGCACAGTTCTCCATTTTATTCTTCCTTGATGCTCCCAGTGTCCCAGAAAGAGGTAGGTTCTTCCACCACCAGGACCTTGCAAGGCCCCACAGCAGGAATGACACCTGTTCTTGGAAACTAGATTTTGACATAAGGATAGGATGAGAATGACAAGATGAGAGTAGGATGTGGTGAGGGAAGGTTGATTGTCTACCAAACTCAAACAGAGTGACAAAATGCAGGCAATTCAGACAAATAAAGTCTTAATGCAATACTTTAAAATGTATTTTTAAAAAAATGCTAAAACGAGTCAAATATCGAAATGTTGAATGAAGGTAAAATGAGCATTGCTGAATTTCGTTTGTGGTAGGCTGTACCGTGACTAGGGACAACACCATGAAAATAGATGAGTAGGGGAACGATAGTTTAAAACCGGGTGTCACGGATAACTAATAGTTCCCAGAAACTGATGTTTCTCAAGCTTAAGATTTGAAAGAAGTGTACTCAGCTACAGAATAGTTACTGATCAAAATTTACAGAACGCCTTCCCAATTGTCTTGGGGCCTCAACATTCCAGAGGCAGAGGAGGGAAAGGCAGATTGTATTTGGCATGCACTCCTACCTTTCATATGACTCTTTCGTGTTCACTATGACTCCCAGAACTTATATATATATATATATATATATATATATATATATATATATATATATATATACATATATATAAACAATTTAATTTCTATAGGGGTTAAGTTCAGAGAGAGAGGTTGCATCTAGGATTCTACATAATAATATAGCTAGAATTCAAGAGACAGCTTGGTGCTCTAAACTTCCCTCTGTTCCTGCGCTCTCACATGGGTGGATTTTCGCCTTTCATCTGTAAGGTGGTAGCGACATGGGTTCACAGAATTTCTGATTGAATGCATATGATGTTGGTAACTGCACTTTGAAAACTGCAAGCCCTAGAGAAACTTAAAGTTGATCTATTCTTTGGCTCGCCCATTACCTATTTGTTGCGTACCAAGAAATCAATTATGCTTTATCTAAAGTATTGCAGGAGTGGAGAGAAACTACCTAACACTTAGACATGACGGTTCACAGACTCGTAGATTCTGAACACTTGAATTTCATGTTTTCAATTTCTCTTATAGTTTTTTGCAGAAAACAGATTTGACTTGCTTCTGGTATACACCATCTGTAATTGGATTTTAAGGCACGCAAAATATTCTCCAGGCCATTGTCAAAAGTTTTGATAATGTTGTTATTAAGGATTTGGTCCACAGCTATAAATAAATAAAATTTCATATATATGTGTATGTATATATGTGTGTGTGTATGTGTATATATACACATATATATGTAAGACAATAAGAGATATATATGGAAGAAGGTAAGAGAATACAAATATATTCTCTTATCTTCATCTATTCTTTTTCCTTTTGATCCTTCAACCTAACAAAATTCCTGTATGTCATTGTCAAATTCCCTGATGGATACATTTTGGTTCACTCTAGATCTCAACACCTGTAAGTCTAATTCTACTTTCAGACAGTGAGAGTGGCATTTGTAGATTATATGGAAAGTTTATGGATATGACTGAATTCTGAGAACTACAGTTGCTCTTGGGCAACTCAATTCTGTTTAGTAACATAGCCAGCATATTTAAAGTACGATCTTAAATAACGAATGTCTCAGATCACTGATTAATTAACCTTAATGATCTAAACTCCCACAATAAAAACTTCAGTGCCTGCTTACTATGCTAAGCTCACACCTTCCTATCACCACCGGCGCTCTGTCCTGCAAGATGTGCTTATAAGTTAGAGTTTACTTTAGTCGTCAGCTTGACACACCTGTCAAGAGGGAACCTCAACAAGAGAGCTATCTCCATCAGATTGGCCTATGGGCATGTGTGTGAGGCATTTCCTTCATTGTTTTTGGATGCAGGTCCAGCCCACTGTGGCCAGTGCCATTCATGGGTAGATGAGCCTGGGCTGTACCAGAAAGGAAGCTGAGCAGGCCATGGGGAGCAAGCCACTGAGCAGCATCACTCCGTGCTTTCCGCCTCAAGCTCCTGCCTCGAGTTCCTGCACCAGCTTCCTGTGATGATGGGCTGTAAGTGTGAGCCAAATGAACACCTTCCTTTCCAAGTTTCTTTCTGGGGTCATAACTTTTATACTAAGAAAAAGCAAAATAGGACAATATATGAAATTGTAAATAGTGTTGACGGTGATGATCATGGTAATAATAAACCAGTTCAGCACACAGGTGAGTGAGCCTTGTCACTACTTACGAATGGGTGCTGAGGGATGTCAAGATGTTCATGTGACAGATGTGTGGTTTGGAACATGAGCTGGTAGTAGCCATGGGTGACAGATGTTGTAGGAACGAAACTAGTGTTGACCGCATAACAGTGAGTTCAGGCTTCAGGGAGGTTTTCCTACACACAGCGTTTCCTTTGGTCAAAGCTATCTAGAGGAAGAGTCATGTTTATCTGAAGGTTTGGAATTCATGTCCTCTTTTTAAAAAAATGTCTTTTAGTGAGAGGTACATAGCTACCTTAGATACCCAAAAATGATAGTCAACATCAAAATTGAGGGGTAAATTCTTCCTCCTTGAGTGATAAGGAGGCCCGACAAAAGTTTGGGCAAGCTCATTTATCTCTCTGAGGATTCTTGCCCTCGCCCAAAAAATATAGTTAGGATAGCTCACAAATTCTGAGAATACCGGCTGAGCTCGAGTGGACCGAACAGAGAGCATCCTTTCCCTTTTCCAGCTGACCAGAGAACATCCTGCATTTGCTAGACAGGCTTTCCAAGCTCCAGTCACTTTACGGATGTCATTTTTCCTAAGTAAACCTTATGCAATGTACAATAAGCCAAAAAGGGTTGGATTTAAGACCAGGAGTAAAATGAGAATTTCACAGGGAAATAAATATACAAAATTAATACGCACACACACACACACACACACACACACACACACACACACAGAGAGAGAGAGAGAGAGAGAGAGAGAGAGACAGAGAGAGAGAGAGAGAGAGAGACAGAGACAGAGACAGAGACAGAGACAGAGACAGACAGAAACAGACAGAGACAGAGAGAGACAGACAGACAGACAGACAGAGAGACACACACACACACACACACATGCACACGCACACACACACACACATATACACAGAGAAGGGGGCGAGTCTGTAGCATATGGTAAGACCAGAAAGAAAAAAAGTTGTAAGAAATGTCTGTGTATTTCTTACAAGAGACTAAGATATAAGTTGAGTTCCTTATTTCATTTTGCTTCCCTTTATTTTATAAGGGTATATTCTGAAATTTTCCATCAGTACTGAGGAATATCTGGCTATTGCCCAGGAAAAATACAATCTTTATAAATTTGCACACACACATATATTTATATACATGTACATGTGTGCATATATGTATATGGTGATTACCAAATACAGATCTAGGAAATCATGAATACGTATTTAAATAATAACTAGGATGATGATTATAACTACAATTAGGATCCTAATGTACCTGAGTAAAATTCCCACAGATGCCTTGTTCAGTAGATGCATCCCGTAGGTGTATCGTCAATATCGCCAGGGCACTGTGCAGCTGGGGCATTTATTTTAAAATGAATATTTTGTCCTTCTGAATATTCCTTTTTGCAGTTCACCTCAGGAAATGTATTTAATTAGAAAAAAAGTATTGGAGGAGCTTTACATTCCTGATGAGATGGGAAATTAGCATGGGCAGCAGGTGCCTCCCCTCATGTCAGCCCGAGAGATATTGGGGAAATAAAAGGAGAAGAGACTGCTGGGGAAACGTTAATCCACCATTACATGATGCCCTGGTGTGTGTGTGTGTGTGTGTGTGTGTGTGTGTGTGTGTGTGTGTATGTGCGCGCGCGCAAAAGAGACTAATGATAGACAGATTGAGAAGTTAGGCATTAAAGAAGGTATTTCCTGGGGTTGGAGAGATGGCTCAGCAGGAAGAGTATGTGCTATGTTCAGGTGACCTGTTAGGTTCTCAGCTCCCCAGCTGATGAGTGGATGGGATCAGAACAAGTGTATGTATCCAAGGACTCAGTGTTTTTCTCCTAAATTCTAAGGCTGGTAGAATACATCTATGAACAGTATCTTTCTACTACACAGTTATTTCCTCTAATGATCTAAATGTGATCTCCTACTTGGAAGAACAGCTTCTTAGGATGGCAAGGGAACACCTGAGGTCTTATCTTTGCCCAAAATCTAGGGTGCATACTAAGCCCAGATGTGGGATCCATTATGCTGCAATGCCATCACAGAGTGAATTCCAGGAAAAGAAATGACTAGGTCCCCTTGTGGTTACAAGTGCTTCATGGGTAAAAAAAAGTCAGGCAGAAGACCATGTAAAATGCATAAACACATGCATTAAAAAGTGGGTAGACACTCTAGATGTAAAGACCGGGAAAGGTGTCTTAGATTAGGAACAAACAGAGACTATTCTGGGCATCAAATGCCTCCTAGATATGACATTTAGCAGATAGTGGAATGTTTTACCTGAAGGGACAGAAGAATGGATCAGGCCCAAAAGAGGTCCTGAAACGTCAGCTTGGGACAAAGAGGGCAACTTGGAAAAGTGTCCCTCAGCCATAGATCTCAGAGCTGCCAGCTGCTGAGTGAGCTCAGCCAGAGCGCGCCAGCACAGGGGAGCACAGCCATCTTCAAGGTGTCTTTTTTCTATTCTTGACCGAAAGAATCTATGAGTGTAAAGTTAAAGGAGAGAGAGCCCCTTGGGCTGGTGGGATGTGTCAGCAGGTAAAGGCACCTGTTTGCTATCAGCAACTGATGGGATCACACTGGACAGAGAGAGCTCTTTCATGTTGTCCTCTGGCTTCCATAGGTGCACCCTGGTTCTCTCTCCCCCCACCTCTCTCTTCTCTCCTTCTCCCCCCCTCTGTCCCTCCCTCCCTCCATCTCCCTCCCTTCCCCCTCCTCTCTCACACAGACACACACACTGATGATAAATAAAACCATTAAGAAATTGGAGCCGTACATTTTAGGGTTACTTGTTACATTGCCAGAGAAAAGTTGAACTTAGTGTGTTCATTATCAAGAGACACCTTAGAACGGAAACAACAAAAACAAATAACTCCACAGCCCACGTTGATTCATTCACAAAATCAACCCTTCATTATCCCCTATTGTGTGTTATCCACTTATCATTTGTCAAGAATTACCCATGGTGCTATGGGTATAACAGTGTGTGAGACAGGTACAGCCACGGAACTCATAAGCATCATACTTTTGTCTGAATCGCTAGAGAAACAGAACTTGTGCTCAAGATGGAGGCTTGCCAGGCACATACACACATATATGCTTACATATGCATATATATAGGCACACATGCTCAGAACACACACATATACATGCACACATTCTACATACACAGAAGCATACTAATATACACAGAGTCATACATAGTCACATACAGAAGCATGTGTACTCACATCCATGCATATGAAGAACATGGAACACACACACACACACACACACACACACGCACGCACACACACACGCGCACACACATGCACACACATTGCACATATATAGATACATAAAAGGAACATAGCCCACACACTAAGGCTAACTTATAGATGCATATGCACAGACATGCAGAGACACAGGAATATGAATTCATAACTCAGTATTATGTGCTACATAGACATAGAAAAAATCAGTGAAATGGCGAAGGAAAGATTGGTAATGTGTGAACACTGAAATGCCTGTATACTTTCTAATACACAAATGTGATGGTTTAAAAGCTTAATTTCCAGCCAGGCATAGTGATGCATGCCTTTAATCCCAGCACTCAGGAAGGCAGAGGCAGGTGGATCTCTGGTGAGTTCAAGGCCAGCCTGGTCTAAAAAGTGAGTCCAGGACAACAGAGACTACGCAGAGAAACCCTGTCTTGAAAACAAAACAAAACAAAAACAACAAAAAACAAAAACAAAAAACCCCAAAATAACAAAAAGAATCTTAATTTTTTTTTATAAAGCACACACACACACATACACACACAACCCTGACTTCTTAAATATGTTTTTCTTACAGTAAGTTGTATATTTTTCTTTGAGTTACAACGAAGCCATTGATCATGAGTCAATCATGGTACTAACAATACTCCCAGAGAAGGGACTTTTCCTTTTATCTGAACAAGAGTGACCAAGACAAACTGTAGCACTCTGGAAGGCGACTGTAAACTACAGAGATTCAGACCCTCCGGAGCTGGCACTGACCTTAGAGAGCTCAGTCAACTCAGTCTCTCACATTATAGCCAGAGCCATCCAGTTCCACCAGATCAGGAACCAGATGGGTCCTGCTCAGAGCACTGGTGCAGGGTGAGCTAAACTCTGTGAGGTCAGCTGAGGTCCTGAGCACCCAGAGGAATCCTGGCGTGACTTTCCGCTCCTGTCTTCTGTGCTGGCACCAGGTCTGGTGTCCATATGTCTGCGCATACATAGAAGCCTAGGCAGAGAAACTTGAGAGGATTGCCAAGGCCCCAGAATACTGAAAACAGTTGCTATATCCTGTTGCCATGACAACCCACTCAGGCAGGAAACTAGGTGCCAGACTTAGATTTGTTGTTGTTGTTGTTCTTTCTTTTTGAGTCCCAGAGGAGGATCGAGATGAATTGATAACTCTTATTGCTACACAGAGAGGGTGGGGGTCTGTCCTATCCTATGTGGCATCCAAAGGCATCCCCTTAGCCCAGGGATGGAAAGGGACCCAGCTCTGGTTGATTTTATTTCTCTCAGAGACAAAGGTCTCTGGGAACTATGGTTCATAGAAAATAACAGCCTTCTAGAAGCTAACATGTCTGTGAAAACCTGGGATTCTTTGGCCCAACTTCCCAAGCATGGCTGAGACACCCTGCCCTGTCTCCTCAGACTTGTTTTTAGCCAAATCATTGCTTCCTCTTGCAAAGGAACCCATTCCTACAGTCAACAAGGGCAGCTTCACTGGGAGATGCAGAGCCAGGCTTTTACTAAAAGCAAGAGAGGCCTCCTTCTGAGTGTGAGCAAAGTTGGGGTAGTTGGAGCCCTTCCAAGTGCCAGTCTCTTGCCATACGCCGTTCACCCTCCTACCGGAAATAATTGTCCACACTTGTAGTGCTTCAGTTCGAGTCGCATGCCTGGCATCCACACAAATCTGAAAAAGTTCTGCAGCGGCCTTGTCTTGCAAATGCTACAGAGTAAACCAGTGGGTCCCATTAGACTAAAGCAGGTGTTTCTCCAGACTACAAGGCTTTGAAAACCCAGTGTTAGCAATGGACTACATCCTTAAAAGTCACTGGCCAGAAAGGCCCTAGAGACCCCCTATGACAATAAAGGATATCGCTCACGATGCCGGTTTGCTTCCCAGAAGTGATGGTAAGCACTCACTGATGAAGACAAGGCACACTTCAGTTATAGGGCTTGGGGAAACAAGATGGCAGATGAACTGGAAGGCTCTCCTCCCTGCAGGCTAGTGCATGCAGCCCCACTGAGTTCTTCTAAGGCTGCTGGGGATGATTTTAAGGCAACATCCCACTCAGCTGTGTACTCCGCATGGTTCACGATGGAAGTCCCAGGTGGTGTAATAGTGACGGGAGCGCTTGTGGGTGAAGTCAGCTTTCTGATTGGGCTTAAGTCCTGGAGTACAGAGGGCAGTTCATAACTGACACTGAGAGCAGAACCTGGAGCTCTTGGTCCTTTGGTTTTGGCTGCCTGTCCAGGAAGCTCCCAGGATCCACTTGTCTCTGCCTCCGCAGGAGGAATCCTGCGTGTGTGAGATGCCAGACCCAGTCTTCATTTGGCTGCTCAGGATCTCAGTGATGTACGGATCGAGGCCCCTCCGCAGCCCCAATTCTAAGCATATGTAAATATGAAGATGCCTTGCTGTGAACCCAGACTAAGGAACCAGCGCTGTTGGGGTTCTAGCTGTGGAAGAATCACCACTCATTGTTTCATCGCTGCTGGCTTGGGACTCCCACCTCACAGACTTGTGGCATGTAATCTTGCTGTGCATTAGCCGTTATCAGCAGGTTAATGCATTTGTTTTCTTCTGGCCATCACTCATCGGCTCACACCGTCTCCCCCCATCTCCTCTCTGTACCTCACCTCCACTGCTTCCACTGCGATTCTTTCTCTGACTGGAAATGAAAGCTCAGTAGTCCCGTACCGCATGCTCCCACCTCCCACAATGGCTCGGTTCTGTCCATTCTCAGCACCACTGACACCATGACTCTTGTCAGATGAAACTTGGAACATTCACATTTATATCTTAACACTCTGCCGCGCTTTTTCACCCTTACTTTGTTGGCTGATGTTTAGCAGGTCATCTCTAAGTCTTAGACATATTTCTGTCTCAGTTGGGTGGTACTGCACTGCAACTTTCTGTCTGGTGTAGTAGTCTCATGGTGACCCAGTCCTAGGAAATTACATTAATTTTATCACTATTTCTCTAAAGTGCTCCCCCCAATGATTTTCATATGACAAGTGTAGAATGAGGCCAAGAAAGGTGAATGGGTGGCCGTTAAAGGATGCTTGAGTTATTACGAAAAAAGACTCTGAATAGTTTCTTGTTGTTGTTGCTTCTTTGCTGCTGCTGCTGCTGCTGCTGTTGCTTTTTGTTCCCTGTTTGAAGACCCAGTTCCATGTATCTCACATTGGCCTTGAATCACTCTATAGCTGAGGCTAACCTGAGACTTCTGATCCTTGACCCTGTCCCTCCTGAGTGCCGGGGTTACGGGAGTGGCTGCCACACCCAGCGTACATGGTTCTGGGGGCAGCTGGAATTGCATATGATTTGAGCACAGGCAACAGGTAAACAAAGCGAACAGCAACTTACTTGAAGGACGGATTCTTAAGGAAGAAAGGAGGGACCTAAAGCGTTCAAGGCATAGTGAGAAAGCCTGGTGGAAGTGGGGCAGCAGAGTGAGGCACAGTGTCTCTGTTCATTTCTGAGTGCTCTGAGAGCCAGCTCGTCCTTGGATGTGAACAGAAGAGCCTCCCAAGAATGCAAGCCTTCAGCTCACCATTCTCATCTGTTGCCTTGTCAGTTTTCTCCTGAGATTTTACATGGAAAGAGCTCTGAAGGGATGTGAAATCTGTTATTTTATAATGTTAAGTCCAAAGATGCTGAACACTTCTTAAGAAAGAACTCATCTCTGTAAGAGATCTGCTTAGCACATTTTAAAGTGTGCCTGTTTCTTAGTTTCAAGTCTTCCCTCAGTCATGCACTCCACCACCTACAGCTGACTTGAAACTATCACCGCCATTTGACTTTCAATTTTGAAAAAAAAAAAAAGTATGTTTGTCCTGATAGAGGTTCAGAGATTCCGAAATGACTAACTTTTTTTTTGCCCCAGACACTACTGAAACTTACACACAGGGCTGATCTAATCTGCTACATACGGTGAATCTATGATGTGCACACGTTCTCCTTGTGCTGAAAAGTCAGTGGACAGTAAAGGGTCCAATATCTTATCGTGTAAAAATTATATTTTTGTAGTAGGAAACAGAAAACATAGAATGTCAGAATAACAATAAAGTTCATGGAGTACTTTTTAATTTTGAATGGAGTGATCACTGAGAGCCGCATGAAGGAGGTGTCTTTAGTGAAGGTGTAGACTGTGCAGGTATACATAAGGAGCAAACAGAACAGAGGGAATAGAGGGGGAAAAAAAAGGAACTTCTAATCCAGGCCTTGAAAATAACCCTGGAGGTACATGTGCCTGCAGAGTGACCTTTACTCTCTGGAATTCAAAGACATGGTTGCAGAGAGAAAGGAGAGAATAGAGACCAGGGAGGTAAGCAGAAACCGCAAGAATTGACCCTTCCTCTGTAGGAGTCAGGAAGCCTTAGAAGGAAAGTTCTAAGTGAAGAGGTGGCTTGATTCAAACAACCTTTTTTGCAGGATATCATGGCAGAAAAGAAAAACCAGCAGGCGTAAGCGTGTTGTATAGCATCCTGGAGAGAATCCCAGCAAGACTCAGAAAACAACTCGCAAGTCTCAGGAAGGCCATGACGTTAACTAGATTCATAATGTCCCTTGTCCAGGTTAGTCTTTGTGGTGAACTTGACATAAGCCAGAATTTTCAGAGAAGAAGGAACAACAACTGAAAAAAGCCATTGCACAGAATTAGCCAATAGGCAATCCTGTGGGACATTTTCTTAATCCACCATAAGGGTGGTGCCACCCTTGGGCTGGTGGCCCTGGGGATGAGAAAGCAGGCTTAACAAAGCGCGAGGAATAAGCCAGGAAGCAGCAAGCAGCGTTCCTCCCAGGCCTCCGTCTCAGCCCCTGCCTCAGGGTTCCTGCCCAGCTGCTCACAGAGATGGGCAGGGAAGCTGAGCTGTAAGCTGAAATAAACCCTTTGCTCCTCAGATTGCCTTTGTTCATGGTGTTTTATCGAAGCTACAGAAACCTAACTAAGGCCATTCTCCCACCCCTCTCCACCCCCCACCCCTCCACCCCCAGCTTATATAAGCTGTACAGGCTGCTGAGGAGAGTACCCAACCTGCCAGCGCTCAGCTGAGTCAAGCGAAGAGACTCGGTTCCAGCTTCCCTGAGTCATCACTCACGCTGGGGTGGACTTTCAGCTATTTGACGCCTTTGAACCACCATGCTCCTGGAAGCAGCCCCTCCCCCCGCATGCTCCTGTAAGGAGCTCCACTGAAAGCACCGGTTCACCACATTGGTTTTGATAGCGTCCTTTACTTTGGCCAGTCATCGGTTCCCTTCCTGGGTGAGTAGACTTACATTTAGCTCTCCCCAGAAAAATTGTCACACAGGAGAGCTACTGATAGAGGTTGGACCCAGTGGAAAAAAATGAAGATGCTGCTGTGTTTCTGAAATACATTTACTTGGGTGTGACATGACTAGAAAATTTATTTTGATACATCACAGTTTCGCTTCTGAAATTTTTGTAGCATCCTACACCACGATGTCACCGAGTGAGATCTGCATTTGACAGAAATAGATCATTATCCACAAAGTCCCTCGATAGATAACTGCAACAGATCATTTGAACTAACTCCGTGTCTTTTTTGAACTTTGACCAATGCATCACTTCACTAAATAACTGCAAACAGAAATTTCCATCCTTTGTAATATTTCTTATTGGAAAATATAATCCCAAAGACAAATGTATTTTTATTGCTAGTAAATTTAATACTACCGTAGACCTGGCCTGTCTTGGATAATAGTGGCATTGAAACATGCTTTCTTGGGGCAGAGATACAGCTTAATGGCAGAATGCGTATAGCATCTGCAAAATCCTGCTGACTGATAAATTAACAGTTAAGTGTTGTTGCCATGACTATTTACTTAGCATCAAAAAAAAATAAAAATAAAAAATAAAAAATATCACCAAGCACAGAGATTAAAGCTACTAGGTAATATTATATAATGAAATAACTAGCCTAAAGGATTTACCAAGTGTCTTTAAACACCACAGATTTTTTTTCTAAATGTGAACAAGTAATATTAAATATGTCAATGGCTCCTATAGTAATCAGAGCACTGTAATAATGCTTTTACCTGTCAGGAAGAGATAGAATCTAATACAATAAGAGGTGCATGGATACAATTATGCCACATAGCGAAATATGTCTCAGTTCAGTATTATACACTAGGTCCTACGCCCTCTCATCCACTTGCTGCAGCTGAGAGTCTGCTGATGGAAGCAGGATACAACAGTGGGATTCTGTTTTATACTGCAATCCTGTGTGTCTTTCTACTTGAACCTATGGACCAGCCAGGTCACGTTCTTCTAATGGTGGTGGCAGATGGATAGGTGTGTGTATGTGTGGTCAGTCTGGACAGAACTCTTAAGTAGAATTAGTTGCATGTTCCTTTACTTGCTTGCAGGCATTGATTGCTAAGTTTTCTGTCTTGCTGACGTGGGCTGTCAAATACACTCACTACTAAAATTTATTGAAAAATTAATATTAAAATATATGTGCATGTAAATACATTACATGAAAAACCAAACCAGAAAATATGCAAATCACTTTCTGGTTGTTGTATGCATGCTTTTTATCTGTGATCATAAGGTTATTCATATATAATATGTTTGCATGAAGGACCCATGACATGGTTTAGAATTGGGCTTCACTCATGACTCAGGGGTAGCCTGAAAGTGGTCATGGCAAGAATATCTACACTATAGGAATCAGAAAATGTAACCCAAATGTTGTTTCATAGAACTGCTTCTCCAACAAAACTGTTCCATAAGCTCAGAGTTTGTTATATAATCTTTTCCAGCATGTCATTCTGAGGTCTTGGTTTGTATCAGATCTCCAAATATCCCATCAAGCCATGGCAAAATATATTCAGTGAAAGAAATTGAAACATTATGTGACTGGTGTTAGGTGTCTGGTGTTTAATATTGATTGATAAGTAGACATGCCAATAGCATTACGTGTCAATAGAATTACTATGGTAAGAAACTTCTGTCTGAGATGCAAATTTTGGATGGAGTCAATTCAGGAGGGAAGATCCACCCTAGCCATGGGTGGTGCCATTTCATGGGTTGAAGTCCTTGACTGAATAAAACGAAGGAAGCAAGCTGAACACTTGTATTCATCTCCCTCTGCTTCCTGAACGTGAATACAATTGCTCAAGCTCTGCTGCCTTGACTTCCCCACCATGAAGGGCTATAATCCCTTGAACTGTGAGCCAAAGGAAATTCTTCCTTCTTTAAATCACCTTTGTCAAGCAATTTGTCACAGCAATAGGAAAGTAAGGGATACAATGACCAAGTAGCTTTTGCAGGAAATGCTGAGGACCCAGAGTCAATAATTTAGTCCACCACCATTGGGAAAAAAAATACAGAAGGCACATAAAGAGTAGCTGGGTGCCTTGCTTTCCCTTAATTCCTTTGTTAGTTGTGACATTTCTCAGAGGAAACAATGACAACTCCAAATTCAGAGTATATTTTTGTTGCTTTTTACTCAGAAAATGTCTGTTTGTTATGTGAAACACATTCAAATAGACTAGATCATCAAACTTAAAAAAGTGGATGCCGGAGAAGGTTGACCTTGTTCTAGGTCTATCAGATTGCGGCCAGGGACCACTCTCTAGAGGTGCTGCCATGCCATGCACAGACCTGCTGGCCAAAGATCAGCTCTAAGAACACGGTAGCTTCACTTTCATCACATGCAGATTTGTCCCTTAATTAGGAAAAACATTCCCAGCTGCACTGAGAGTGTTTTCTTTGAACCAAGGGAGGAAGACATCTTAGAGATTGCAGGCTAAGTCAAGGCAAACCATAATTTACATTTCAGAATCAGGATGCCCCAGGGAAGCCTTCTCCCCCTGCTGCCTGGGATTTTGATTGGCACTTCAATAGAACCCTACCAGATTGGAGGTTGGTCCCAGAATACCCAACCTCATGGTTCCCAATGACTGTAATTTCAGGTGTCTCGTCTACGAAAATAATGTCTATGAGAACAGATATTTAGACAGTTGAGACAATGCTAAAAAGCCCCCAAGAGCCAGGGAACCAATCTAAGGAGGAATACAAGGACATGGGCACCAAGGACCTCTGGGTACTGCCTTCTGGATAACAGATGGGCTCCCACTGAAGGCAAATTGTAGAGTTGAACAGGTGAAGAGGAGGTATCATTTAAAGAACTTAGACCTTGTGGGGTTCTGGAACCTTCTGGGTCCTTCCATCCCCCTACTCTTCCATATCACTCTCAGTGCTCTGCCCAGAGTCCAGAGGATCTGGATGCGGGGAGGAGTACACAAACTGTTGTACTAAGCAAGGACCATGTATACAAAGAACATAGACCCGCTGTTCAAATCTAGCCATCCGACAGCTCATTCTCCTAGGTTGTGGGGGGAGAGGGGACTGCCTCTGACGTGAACTCTGATGTTCCCTATTTGATCCCGTCCCGTTGGTGGGGAGACCACGTGGGCACACAGAGGAAGGGCATGGATGCAGGATATCTGGACCAGCGCTGACAGGCTATGGGGTCAGATGATAGGGAGGGTGGGAACGGGAAGATACAAGTGAGGCGATAACAATCGGGATATACTATGAATATATTATAATAAATACATTTAAAAAAATAAAGAACTTAAACCAACTCGTTTATTAACTGAATTGTTTCAATAGACTGTTCAATGTGGTCAATTAAAAACCCCACTGTAGGGGAGGAGCTATAACTCAGTCAATACAGTGCTTGACTAGGATGCATATGAAGCCCTGTATTTGATCCCCAGCATAACGTAAACCCTGCAGTGGTACAGGCCTGTAACCTCAGCTTGCAAGAGGTCAAGTTTGGAGACTCCGAGAGGTTCAAGTCATCTTTAGCTAAATAGTGAATTTAAAATTAGTCTGGGATACTTGAGATCCTGTCTTAAAAAATAAACTGCCCCCCAATCATTTAGCCAAGTATTATACACACTTGTTATCTTACTACTCAGAACAGGAGAATGGTAATGAATGCCAGGCTATTCTGGGATACATATGAAGATCCTGCCTTTTGTTCCTTGAAGCCTCTGCCATCTCCCGCCTTGAGACTTTGCACGTGTTGTTTTGCTTGCAATTTCTAAAATTTTAAGGGTAGTTGTTTCAAATACAGAAAGGGCCAGATAAATCATATTTTGCAGGAGCCCGCAAATGCATCCCAGCTCATCCTGTGAAAATGACTCACATAAAACTAATGCCATTTGACGATTACTCTTCCTCTGCTTACTTCTGAATACATTTCGTATTCTCGAAGACAGCATTTTAAACTTCCTCCAAGAGTGAGGGACCCGGGAGCTTTTCAAGTCTGTATACTGACTGGAAATTACAAAAGAGTGGCCTTCATGATTTCTGACCTTCCGTAACTTATGGTCTTTCCACTGCAGCTTGGTGTCATGGCTTACCACCCTCAGTACACTTAATTTTCGAAGTATGTTGGTAGGATTTCATATTCTGTGGTATTGGCCTTAGAATCTCTCTTCCATTTCATCCCTCTAGTTTCCCAGTGTCTATTATTTCTCCTGCTATACTGACTACAACATAGCATCTTCCTTGGCCATATTCTCACTATATTTGCACCATACTGTTTTTCTTTTCTGCCAATTTCTGAAGGGATGATGCGGAGCTTCCCACGGCTTCTCTCTCTCTCTCTCTCTCTCTCTCTCTCTCTCTCTCTCTCTCTCTCTCTCTCTCTCTCTCCTGTGTAGAAGGTGTGTTTCTAAGAACCTGCATACATAAAATTTTTCTCATCATGAACTACTTCATTTACTCACATCAGTTTTGGTGTGTGTTGGCATTGCTTGGTTCTTCTGTTTAGTATTTCCTTGTATGAGTGTGTGTGTGTGTGTGTGTGTGTGTGTGTGTGTGTGTGTGTGTATGCATGTTATGCTGAAAAACCATGCTTGACCTACATAATGTGAAAGATAGAGACCTACATAATGTGAAAGATAGAGGATTTTCTATATATATTATTTTCACTGATATGACTTAAGGCTCCACACTCAACTAACATTTAAGAAATGACAACATTTCAAGATTTGCCTTAGCATTAACATGTATCTGCTGTTGCCGAGAAGACTGTGAACTTCTCCCCCCCACCCCCTTTGGTAGCTACATACTTTTGTGCAATGGACCCAACATTTGTGTCCCTCCAAATTCACATGTTGAAATATTAATCCCCAAGGATTAGGGGTGTGGGTAGCCTTGGGGAAATGATAAGATCTGGAGAGTGGAGCCATCCATCTGGCTAGGAATTTGTGTCCTCAAAGATCTTCAGAGTGGTATGTCCCCCCTCTGCCATAGGAATTCACTGTGAAAGAGATTCACAGCCCTCTAACAGGAAGACAGACTTTCACTAGACACCATGCCTCTGCCCTGACCTTCACTCCCCAGCCTCCCTCCCAAACTGGAACACTTTCTTAAGGCAACTAAGACATAGGGAGAGACGAAGTTTCCAACATCCTGCATTCTAGACATGCCACTGCAGAAGAAATGTGGACTCAAATCTGCAAATGGGAATGGTCTTTTTGAAGCTAAAAATTGGCTGTGGTCAGAGAGTGGGGGAGGAGGGCCCCCCTGTCAGAGGTCTGGGGGAGGGGAATAGGGCAGAAGAGGGAGGGAGGGTGGAAGGGTAAGATACAAGCAAAGGGATGACAATTGGGATGGAATATGAATAAATTATAATAAATAAATAAGAAAGAAACTCAAACTAGAACGTATTTTTAAAGGTGTAACTGTGTACAGTTCTAACCAAATTCATCCTGCTTTGGAAAAAAAAAGGTACACAAAATGAATTTTTGAAAACTACTTTAAACATTCATAAATATTATTTTCAGTTTTGATTTCATCAAATATTGAAAGCAATAACCTATGTAAAAATATACTTCTCTGCCCCTGATTCTATCTCTGTCCTTTTCTGCCTCTGTCTCTCTTTGTGTCTCTGTTTCACCTCTGTGTGTCTGTCTCATCTGTCTGTCTGTCTATATAATATTGTAAATAACTTAGGGCCTTGCACATGCTGAGCAAGTGTTCTCTCACTGAGCAGAGCCTCCTGCCATCAATGCTTTTCAGAGTGTAAAAGGGTTCTAAAGACAAAACGTTTCAGAATCTCTATTTTACTAAAGTCATTTGTCAAACATATTGTGAACGTTTTCTCTCAGTTTCTGGCATGGATTTTCATCTTCTTCGTGCTACTAATGTGCCCATTTACAAAAAGCTCTGTGGTGGGTAATGTAATGGATGTTTATTCTTTGGGGGTGAGGGTTAGTTTTCTGAGTGTACCCACACTGAGAAATACTTCGCATCGTATTCACCAGCTATGGTGCTGATCTATAATAGAATTTCATAGCTTGAGCTTTTATTTACAATCTGATAATTTCTCTTAGGTTCAGTGCTGCATAAGATCTAGAGGACTGAGGTCTTTTTTAACTAATGGCCACTTGGACATCCCTGTATCTTATACTGTTTGATAAAAAAGCCCATTCCCTGATGAACTGACTGCTCTAGTAGGTTTCTGTTATTGTTGCTTGTTTTATTTTTGGTTGAGGCAGGGAATCACTACTGATATTTTTCATTCTTTTGTAAAAAAAAAAAGTTGAATTGGCATATGAGTGTAAATCTCCCTTTCCTATTCTCTTTCAAGTTTACTATTTAAAATCCATTGACTTTTACATATATTTACAATCACAATGCCACCGCAACCCCCACCACCAAAATTATATTTGAGACACTGTCAATCTACAGATCAATTTGATTTCCCACTCATGCCATTGGCCATGGCAAAGAACATTAATTTGACTCTTCATTTATTTTCAGCAATGCTTTGTGGCATTTGGTATAGTTTTTCAGTATTTGCCTTATATCTCATTTAAAGTATTTTTGTATTTTGCATGTGGAATTATTATGTTACCTTTATTTTTTTCCTAATATTACTTAAATATAATTTGAATTCTTATTGGATATAAAAATGGGAGATGAGTAGATACAGAGGCAGGACACATCTGGGAATTGTTGGTAGGAAAACAAAATGATAAACAAATATTATGAAAATTGTTTAAATAAAAAATAATCTAAAAATACATTCTAAAATAATGTCACCTTTAAGTTTAACTTACTGGGTCTCAAAATGGTTTTGCAAGTTTTTTAGGTTTATGATTTTTA
The DNA here is from genome assembly GCF_964271855.1 of Acomys minous. Lineage (NCBI taxonomy): Eukaryota > Metazoa > Chordata > Mammalia > Rodentia > Muridae > Acomys > Acomys minous. The sequence goes on along the minus strand of NC_140495.1, from coordinate 11,474,646 downwards.
AAAGTAAGCAACACATGATAACAGCAGTGTTCTTTCTTTCTTTCTTTCTTTCTTTCTTTCTTTCTTTCTTTCTTTCTACATCCTATGGTCTAGTTTACTTTTCTTGTCTTACTAAGCTGGCTAGGACCTCTATTACACTGCTGAAAAGGAGAATTATGCTTGCTCCCAATATCACAAGGCTGTGTTCCATCATGACCATAAAGTTTTTCATCAGCTATAGGTTTCTCACCTGGCCCTTTTTAGCAAGTTAAAAGTCTTAGTTAGTTTGTAAAGAGACTTTTTTACAACAAATGGTTGCTGGATTCTGAGTTATAAAGAGCATATAAGTTGTCTTTCCTATTTCTTGTTAATACAGTCAAATACATTGTTATGATTTTTTAAATTGATTAAAATGTTTATTCTTAATTGATCACAGTATAATGCCTATGTAATATTTCCACATTTTTGTTGTTATTATTTAGTTAAACGTTGGGTTACTATTCTATTATCATCATATTTGTCGGGTATGGAATTAGGATGAAAGTGCTGTGCTTCTCTTCCAGAGGGAGAAACCAGTAATTGTCTACCCACCCCAGGTAGAGAAATGACAACAGACCAAAAACATTCTATTCAAGACTGACTTGGAGACTCAATGAAGTTATAGGGGTTACATTGAAAAATGTGGGTGAAGGGCTACTTACAGGATATGAACGACTTCAAGGCAGCTGTACCACTGACAACCCACAATGGCATGGGTGACAATTCTTAAAGCTTCATTCTTGGAGCTTCTTGCAGGATGTTCCGGCTGATTAACTGGCTAGATGGTCTTTTTTTTTTTTTTTTTTTTTTTTTTTATCCCCAGCAGGGATGTGTTTTTATAGCCCTCAGGAAAGAGGAGCCTTATGGATCTTGTAAGTTTCAGGAGCTTCCTCAGACTTGCGTGTTACTTATTGCCTGCATCTAGGGCATAATATTTCAAGTGGGTCTTCTTGAGTCTTAAGGAAGTCTCCTCCATAATGAAATTTTTTTTAGTTTGGAGGATACTGCTAAACAGTAACAAAAACAAATTTCCTTTGTTTGTCTTGAATGATTTTGAAATTCATCCTGGGGTATTTCTCAAAAGTCGTTGGTTTTCTTCTGATAATTCAATTTTTCATTTTTTTCCCCAGAGTACTTTTATTTCCTTTGTCACACGACCTTCGCTGTTTTTAAGTACCATTGCCATTTTCTAAACTTTTAAATTGATGAATTTTACTTCATTTTTGCATTATCAATGTTTTCTCTGTCATATTTGCCGCACCGAATTTGATAGTTTCCTGCCTGGGTTAGTCAAACTTTCCTTATCATATTTGATATTTTCCTCTCTGCATGGGAATGTAGCTTGTTCTAATATAAGTAGTTTTTTTTTTTCAAGAAGTGCGGCACATACTTCTGACAGGTACACAACAGTAGAAGTGGCTCACTTCTGGGCCTACGTGGCCTCCTCCTTTGATCCAGAACAACACTCAGCCTAACTGGCCTTCACGTTCAGTCACTATCCGGGTTGACTAGAGGTGTGAAACATGAGTCTGTAGATTGCCTGGTAGACCACCCGCTGCTAGTCACCCCTCAGCCCCTCCAGGCTTCTGAGTACCCACAGGACTTCTGTTTCTTCTCACCTCTGTTTCTTACAAACTCCTCAGACTGTTGTACCCTTGCTTAGCGAGCCATGGCCATTTGGACCCCCAACTTCATCCCTTTCTGAGGGATGAAAGATGAGAAGCCAGGGTCTGTGTGAGCCTTGCCTGCTAACCAGAAATCTCTGTGCTAAAAATAAGGCTGAAGAAGATGCCCAGGGTACCCATGCTAGAGGAGTATAGATTGCATCTATTTTCATTGTTTTCTTCCCGCTCCAGATTTATTGAGGAATGACATGAACATTGTTAGCTGGTGATTTCTTTGAGCAAACAGAAACGAAAGCAAGCAAACCCCCTGACTCCATAAAGGCCTGACCAGGAAACAACACCCTGCAAATTATTGATGGAAAGCATTGGTATCTCTCTTTACTCCATGATGAGACAGAGGAGGATGTGCCTGTGGTCCAGAGAGGAAAGAAAGGTAGGATAAGCAATAGGTGCATCCTGGTGGATTCTTTCCCTCTGGCCGGCTGTTTGACATGGGCTCATGTCTACCTACAGAGCCTCAAGCTGTGTTCACATAAGCCTGCCATCTTTCCTCCGTCATTTGATATGCAGGTAAATCAGATTAAAGTTTTGCTGGGAGACAACTGGGCTTTTTCAGGATTTATCCTTTGACTTTGTCTTCAATGTCACATATACATTATTTGACTTTTTGGAAGCCAGAATACATGGATTGTATGATATACAGAGACAGCAGACTGCCCAGAAATGACTCTGAGTCGAGCTTCATAGAGATAGAGTTATAATGCACGCACACACACACACACACACACACACACACACACACACACACACACACGTTGGAGGAGAACTTACTGTTTTAGTGTGCCAAAGTCGTAGGCAACCCCAAAACAACCTGGAAACATCATTTCTATCTATAAGAATGAAAGCTTAAGGTCTTTCACACTCAGGAGGTGGTTAAAAGGGCCTTTAAATTGCAGGCTTGGAGATTTCCTCCAAAGTGCCTCGCCCACAGCTGTCCTCTTAATGTACCTTGCAGGAGCTCAGCTGTGTCTTGAAATGGCTTTTAAAATGCTATGTTCCTCTTAAAAAAAATGTACCCCTCTTTCTCTAAGTGATTGCTTCTCAAAGTAAAACAAAGCAGTTCTTGAGAGAGAGGGGGGCGGAGGGAGAGGGAGAGAGACATGAGAGAGACAGAGATGGACAGAGAGAGAGGGAGAGACAGAGACAGAGACAGAGACACGGAGAGAGAGACAGAGACAGAGAGACAGAGACAGAGACAGAGATGGACAGAGAGAAAGGGAGAGACAGAGACAGAGAGAAAAAGAGACACAGAGAGACAGAGACACAGAGAGACCGAGAGAGACTCTGGATGATACCAACTCTAAGGCTGTGTATTAGGGACCAGTGCACTTTAGGGTTGTGTGATAGTCCCTGCAGCTGGAAACTCACAGGAAACAGGAAGATAGTACAACACCAAGACACTCATCTTGGGTTGCTCTAACTGTGCTTCAACCCGTTTCTTCAGACAGTAGGTCCCATGCTGTGGGCTCACAGCAGTTAACGTGGCTTGGATGTGTAGAGACATTCATTCAAGGCCTGAGCTCAAGGGCACCAGGTCAGATACACCTAGAAGAGCCTTGTCAATCAGCTTCCATGAGCATCCTCCCCAGGCTCTCATTCTGAGACACAGCGCAGGTTTATAGAAACCTAACTGCAGCTTGCTATGGTAATCCATGTTTTAACCCCAGTAATTGGGAATCTGAGGTAGGGGGTTTACCACAAATCTGAGATGAAGTAAGACTCTACATCATAAAGCCCAAACAAATGTAAAAAGGGGCGTAACCATGTCAAGAATCTCCAGGAAGAACAGTGTTTAATGAATTCCCCCATAGGACTTCAACAGAGCAGAGCAGTGGCTGGCGCCAGGAGTGAGGGCACATCTTACTATATGTGAGGATTAGTTTTCATTGTCAATTTGACACAACTTAGAGTCACCTGGGGTTGGGCTGTGGATGTGCCTATGAGGATTATCTTGGGACAGCCTAGTCCACTGTGGGCAGCAGCATTCCCTAGACAGGGTGTCCTGTGATGTGTAAGAGTGGAGAAGCTGAGTTGAGCACAACCATGAAAAAATGTACATATATTCATGCATTGATTTCTATATGTTCTGGACTATGGATATGATTTGACGAACCGTTTGAAGTTCCTGTCTTGGCTGAAAGCTGAACTGAACTAAAAAACGAAATAACTTCCGCAATCCAAATTTGCTTTGTCTTGGGATACATTATCATAGCAACAGGGATGAAGGCAGACCTCATCTGATAGCTTTCAACTGCTTAAAACTTCAGCCTCAGTAGAGCTGACATCTCTGACCTCCAAGGGCACCTGCACTCATGAGTGTGAACTCATACATACATACAGACACACACATACACACACACACACATGTGTATACACATACACACATCTAATTAAAAAACAAAAAATAAATCTTTAAAAATATAAATGAAAATAAATATTCTTTTAGAAAAATTAAGACATACCCTCTATTGTGTTGTTAAAAACCTGCCGTCTCAAGGATGTCAAATCTGGGGGTGGAAGGAGCTCTAAGTGTTTCTCAGGGCCATGTAGTTCTCAGGAGCTCTATCTGGAAACCACGCCTGCGTTCACCTACCTGCAGTTTCAGCAGCTTTCTTTTTACCATACAGTGTCTCCTACATGTGAGCATCTTGCGATGTCTGTAATGTCTGTGCTGCATTTCTAGTCAGAACTGACAGTCAGGGCTTGCGAACTATCGTTATGTCTGAGTTCACTTAGTTCTATTTATAAATGAAACAAAGCCACCTTACTTTGTGCTGATAAAGATTATGGGAGATTGTAGAATGGTTCTTTATTCACTTGGCATCCCCTTCCCTTCTTTCATATTCCCTCTGCATTCCATTTCATCTACGCTTAAAAGCTGCCCTAGGGAGATGCCACTGAAGATGAAGGAGGGAGCAACGGAGGAGGTTTATCTCGGCATGATCTGCAGGTCAAGTATAAAACAAAGGAGGGAAAAGAAGTGTATGAGAGGAAACCGCTCATTTCTTTTCTGCTTCAGATGTAACATAAGGAGCACAGAAAGCAATATTTTACTTTTAAAATGCGATGAAAAGAAAGAGATGTGGTTTGGTACCCTGTTCTGTCCTGAGACAGCATCCCATGCTTATGCATTCTCGTATGCTTTCTGCTGCAGGAAAGAAGGGTTGCCTAGCCAGCTCGGCTCCTTGGAATAGTTTAGCATGGGTTAAGCAATGATTGCCCTGCTCTTTTTACATCTGTCTGTCTATCTGTCTGTCTATCTATCTGTCTATCTATCTATCTATCTATCTATCTATCTATCTATTTATCTATCTACCTACCTACCTACTTACCTATCTATTTATGTGTGTAGCTCAGAGGATACTCCTAGGGCATGGTTGTCTCCTTTTACTGTGTAGGTCTCTGGAATCAAAATCAGGCATCAGGCTCAACAACAGGCGCCCTTACCTGCTGAACCACCTAATGGGTCTCAAACCTTCCCTGATGTGAAATCAAGGTTCTCTTTTCCATGTGCTGTGGGCAAGACTCTCTGGACTACAGATCTCTACCAGATACATAGTGGTTTTGTTTGATTTTGTTGTTTTCTTTATTTCTTCACAGAACCAAGGTCCCACGGAACACGTGCCATTTAACCAGTCACCAACCTGAATCCCGGATCCAGTTCTATTAAATTTCATCCTATGCAATTTTGGGTAGATGAGCTCATACCTGAGATTCCATAGCTTTGTATGAAACACAGGAATGGTTTAACCACTTGATAAGACCAAGTTCTTCAAAACCTTCCACTAGATTTGTGAGGTCCAGGCCCACATGAAACTGTAGAATCACTTGCTGGGATTTTCAAAGTTCAAAATTACATTAGCGGCGTGACAAACAGGACCTTCTTTGTGAAGAGCCCCGTGGCTGCCAGGCCACATGTTCACAAAGCTTTTAATGTACTGTAGGCTTCCCCCTTTGCAATCTATCCTTGAGAGTCTATGGGGTGTGATGACCCCAGATGAGCATAAATACAAGATGGCGCATGAGCGCCTGGCAAAGCTCACACTGCCCACCATGCACGTGGTGTGGACACAATAAGCAAAGTCTGAGACTCTTTGCTATCGATAAGTGTATATAGCTCTAAATTCTTTAGCTTGATTTTCCAACTCGTGTCTTTAAAGTTTTTTTTTTAGAATGTTTAAATGAGGTTATACATATGGAAATGGTAGCCCATTATAAAACCAAAACTGTAAAAATACAGTTGAATTTCTATGACTTTATTTTTTTTAAATCCATTGCCTGAGGACCACCGATATCTTCTTTCTTTGTTTTAAGTTTTAGTTTATTTTATGCCTATGTTTTTTCTGCATTGTGTGTCTGTGCATCATGCATGTGTCTGGTGCCTATAGAGACCAGAAAAGGACCCAGGTCCCTGAGAACTGGAGTGCAGGGAGTTGTGAGTCATGTAGGTGCTATGAATAAAAAGCAGGCCCTATGCAAGACAGAGAGTGCTCTTTAACCACTGAGCTACTTCTCAGTTCCCAAGCATTCTTTTTTTTCTGATAAAGTTGACTCTCAGGTCTCATCTCAGATCTGGTGAATCTGAAGCCCCATGGGTACCTGATTTTTATTTTTAACCAAATAGCTGAAGAATTCTTGTGTTTTGGAAGATTTAAAACGATAACAACAAACACATCCATCAGCATCTTTCTATTCTCACTGGTAATATATAATTTAAAAGCCCAGACATTACCCAATAGAGGAGAAGTTTACAAAGGTAAGCAATTGCTCTGCCCCCACCCACAACCTGGTAACAACTGTGAATGCAACAACAATTTATAGCAATGCAAAGGGTGAGCCATGAAACATTTTCTGTATATCAGGCACTAAGGTATTCATCTAATTCCAGAATAATGCAAAAGGTAGGAATTATGGCTTCATCTTATAGGAAAGAAACAAATGCCAAGGAATAACAAGGGATTCACAGATTGTGCTAGCCTGGCTCTCTGTGGGCTTGAGGTCCAGTAAAATCTGCATAATCATAAAATATTAAATGTACATAAAGCATGCATACATACATACATATATACATTTATTTATTTATTTTTAATTTTTTTTCTTTTCCAAGACAGTGTTTCTCTGTGTAGTCTTGGCTGTCCTGGTCTAGTTTGTAGACCAGGCTGGCCCCCAACTCACAGCGATCTGCTTGTCTCTGCCTCCCTGAGTACTAGGATTAAAGGTGTGTGCTACCATGTCTGGCTGTGTGCGGTTTTTTTAAAGATTTATTTTTTTTAAATGTGCATGCTCCCAGGGTTGGGGGTAGGATATGTGCATGTGAGTGCAGATACTCACTGATGCCAGAAGAGGGCATCCGATCCCCTGGATGCAGCTGATGTGAGAGCCCTCTGATCTGGTGCTAGGAATTAAACTCACCAAGGACAGTGTGCAGTCTTAACCAGTGAACCATCTTTCCAGCCCTGGTGATGCTTCTGAATGATCTGGTTGGGTTTACTTGGGGCTCGGAGGATAACTGTGGACCAGCGAAGGGATGAAGAAAGACCACTCAACAGCAGGAGGCAGTCAAAGGAGAAGATTTAAAGCTACACAGGTTCCTCCCGTCTGAAGCTGAGCCTGGGCTGTCTAGTGAGTCATTTGTTACTAGCGTTTTCCTTTCATAAGTTAATAAATCTGGCTAAAAATATTTCAGAGTTGACAACGCAAAAGACAAAGCGACTCATCGAGTAATTGTGAACGGAAGGCTGAGGTGTAACGCTGCAGGAAGCATCTGTGAACCGCGGCACAATGGGGGTTTATTTGTACTGTGTCGTTTTCTCTTTTGCTGAATGAGCAATACAAACAGAAATGAGGGAGCTCATTTTTTTTTTTTTAATCTTTCCTTTCGCTGTGTGTGAGGCAGGAGAAAGAAGAAAGGCTGCATGCGTTCAGTCTCCTGTTCATTCAGCTTGTTCCTTATACACACCCTGTTTCAAGAGAAGGGATGGAAATAAGGAAGCTAAACACAAACGCGAGAAGGAGCTGAAGCCGACAGTCCTGCGCTGTACCCAATTTCACCCAGTAAGGGCTGCTCAGCCTGTCTGTCCGCGGGTCTCATAATTAGTACGTCTCATTAGACTTGTTAGACTTTAGCGAAGAGTTAGAAACATGAGGAGAATGGAAAAATAGAAACACACTGTATAAAGCAAATTTCTGCTCTTAGTATTTAATACATATCTCTGCCACATCACTGGCCTAAATAGAACTTAGTTTAAAATTACAATTGTGTGTGTGTGTGTGTGAGTATGTGTGTATGCATGTGTGTATGAATGTGTATGCATACACGTGTGTGTGTGTGTTTGTAACCATACCACGGTAGGGATCAGAAGACGGAAGTCAGCAAAGAACTTTGAGAAGTTGGCTGTCTCCTTCTATCATGTGGCCCCAGGGATTGAACTCAGATCTTCAGGCTTAGTAGCAAATGCCTTTACACACTGAGCCATTTTGATAGCCCCTTGAGGGTTTTGTTTTGTTTTGTTGTTTGCTTTTTGAGACAGGGTCTCTCTGTGTAACAGCCCTGGCTGTCCTGGAACTCTCTTTGTAGACCACTGAGAGTGCTAATTTATTTCTTGCTAACAATTTCTCCCTTTAGCCACAAGGCTGTATTTTGAGCCCTGTGTTAAATGCTGTAGGACACAACTAGCTCTTCACATGCAGACAAACTTATTTATTACACTCTGACTCATATGCCATGGAAGTTCCTACATGGCCACTTTTTTGCAGCCTGAATGAGATCACTATAACAGGAAGTGAGATGGGATGCACCTGTTCACTCTCACACCAACCAGGATCTTTGGGTGGGGCGTAATTTGAACTTGCCTGCCTGGGAAGTTTTAGCTTATATGAGCACACTGGAGTGACCCTAGATTGTTTATCAACTTCATAATGTTTGGCATGCCCATGTCTTTCCCAATAACTCCTGCCCCCAGTTTCTTTTGTAGCAGTGTTTTTTCTCTACTTTTAGGTATTATTGTTTTATTATCTCAACAATCTTGCAAAATCATCCATCCGTAAGTATGGACTTGTCTTCAGGCTGTAGAAAGATGTATCTTGTCACCTTGAAGAATTCCTTTTCTATGCCTGATTAATTCAGAAATTTGGCCTTGGGTGGCTTTTTAATTTGGGAATAGTTTCTCCATTGAGCCAATTATACAGTTTTTCTTTTTTCTCCTCTCCCCTCCTCTCTCTGGTCAATTACACTAGCTTACATTAGTGTGTGTGTGTGTGTGTGTGTGTGTGTGTGTGTGTGTGTGTGCGCACGCGCACGCGCGCATGCTGTGTATGCCTGTGTTTTGTGTAAGTAAATGCAGGTGGTTGTGGAAAACAAAAAGGGTATTTGGATTTGTCCTGGAGCTTCAGTTACAGACAGTTATGAGGCACCGAATGAGTACATGGAAATGATGGCTGAAACTTCTCTTGGTTCTATAGATTTGACAGATGTAAAATAAATGGTGTGTAACCACAGTTACAGTGGCATACAGAATTGTTTTGCTAGCCTCAAATATCATCTGTGTTTTACCTATCTGTCCTTTGCTTCTTTTCACCAGGAAGCCAAGAAATTAAAGAATATTTATTGCATGTATAATGGAATGATACAGTATGTGAATTTTCAGCTTGACTGCCTTTATTTAGCTATAGGCAATTAGGGTTCCTCTATTTCTGTTTTTGTAGATTGAAAGCTCATTGTCTATGGTTGAATGAGATATCGTAGTAAAGATATGCCTCAATTTATTTATGTACCTAATTATTCTATTGAAGACATCTTGCTTGCTTCTAAGGCTCAGCAGCATGACAAGCGAGTACCCATTTATGGGTTTTTACCTCGTTTATGTAACTAGCAAGGGGCATGCTTGCTGGATCTTACTGGAAGATGGTATGCTTTCCCTAAGTGGCTGTACCATTCTGCATCCCTATCAACAACAAGAGTGCTTACTGCCCCACTTCAGCACCAGCAACTGATGCTGCTAAAGCTTCCAGTTCCCAGCCATTCTCACTCTTGTAGGAATGTAGTGGTGTATCATTGTTGTTTTAACTTTCAGGTTCCTAAGTGAGCATCTTTTCATGTGCTCTCTGTCATGAATATCTGTTCTGTTTTGAATGTAAGATGCCTTCCATAGCCTCACATTCGAACATTTGGTCCCCAGCTAGAAGTGCTGTTTCAGAAGGTTCTGGAACCTTTAGGACGTAGAGTCTCACTAGATGAAACAACTCATGGGTTGATCTTGAGGCTTTATAGCCTGACCCCACTTCCTGTTTATTCTTTTCTTCCTGAACGGAGACTCAACAGAACCAGCCATCTCTCATTCAACCACTGCCAGGTCTTCCTCAACATGGTGGACTTCACCACCTGCACAGGAGCTATGGTCATCTGGGAAGAGAAGAGCTCAGGTGAGAAAATAGCTCCATCAGATTTTTTTGAATAATGATTGGCATGGGAGGGTGGAGCCACTGTGGGCAGTTTCATTCCTGGGGAGCTGGTCCTGAGTGCTGTAAGAAAGACAGCTCAGCACGAACCCAGAAGCAACCCAGTGAGCAGATTTTCTCCATGATTCCTGACTCTACCCCTTACTGAGTTTTGGAGCCTTAAGGTTTTTTTTCCCTATGATTCTCCATGATCTCATCCATCTTTGTATATTGTTTTGCGTGGTTTCTCTACCCCGTTTTTGTACTTGATTTCAAGAAGAATATTTTAGTATCAGAATCTCTGTGGTTATATTCCTTTCACTTATGCTTCTTCTGGTTCTCTGTATTCTGAGCTTTTGATGTAAAGAAAAATAAAACATACTGGACTCAGCGATATTTTTCACAGAAGGGCATGCCCATCCCACTGTCAGGAAGATAAAGAGAGTGCATGGTCCCTTTTGTCCTTTTAGGGATAAGGCTGGGCTTGAGTTCTATGTAGCTTTAATTTCTTGGATTCATACTAAGTTTTCAAAACCTTCCTTTTGAGCTGTGCTGTTTGTTTAGTTTCCTCTTTCCTGTAGGTTTCTGGGATATAAATACTGTGTGGCGGTGAGGGATCTCCTTCTGGCTTGAGTGTCTCCGACTCCCCCATACCTTTCCTGCCAGGCTGTTCAGTAGGCCATAATAGACATTTTAGAAGTGGGTCTATATTTGGGTAACTTCTAGATTCCAGAATCTTAAAATTGCGGAAGTCAGAATAACTATAAAAATTTGTTCTTATGTTTATGTGTGTGTTGGGGGGGTGGGGGGTGCATATGTGCCATGACATGTGTATGGAGATGACAAAATAACTGTAGGAGACAGTTCTCCTCCACAATATGGGTCCCAGGAACTGAACACAGATCATGATGAGGGACAGCCAGTGCCCTTACCTGCTAAGTACCTTGTTAGCCCCATCACTGCAATCTTCTTGACTTATCTTCATCCTGTAAGAGCCCCAGGGAGTATCCTCCATTACTACATTCTGCTAATTCTTTCTATAGCATAACTCAACAATGACATCATCATGTGGGGTGCTCTGCTTTGATTCTCACTCTGGAAATTCAAAATGCTGAGGCCAACAGATTTGAAAGAAACTCAGAAAACAAACAGGAACAGAAACGAAAATGCTTGCCCAAAGATACACATCTTACGGCTGATGCTCTGCAGTGGGTAGCTCTGTGTATAGGTTGGTATAGGTCTAGTTCACACAGGGTTTACTACTAAATGGTGGGCTCTCATTTGTTTTGCTGGTAAATTTTCCACGGAATTTTAATGTATTATTTTATAAGATTCCAAGTCTTGAAAACATGCCCTGGGATGATTTTTGCATGGCTGCATCCCATGATGTGTAGGAATAAGAAAAGTAGAGCCCTCACATTAGCTACCTGCTTGGTGGTCTCCTGGACAGTGTCTACAGGGAAAGTGTTTGGAATAGGTGGGATCAAGTAATAGTACTTGCAGATAGAGGGACGCCTTCATGGCAGACTCACACCAAGAGCTTCCTTTCTCAGTGGAAGGCACAATATTACATGTCCTGAGGCTAATTTCTTTGTGTGTTTAGAACTTGTATGGATTTTTGTCATCATTTGTGAGTCCACAGATCTCTGAAAATTATTCAGTGCTACAAACTAAGAGAACATAAAGGTAAGCCCTACAAGACTGGTCCATCCAGAACCACATCTGTGACATCATTTGAAAGCTTTGTTAATCGGAGACTACCCTTGATTCAATATTCTTGATTTTGCCTGCCAAGTGCTGAAATGACAAGCACTCATAACCGTGGCCATATTTCATTCTAAGTCTTTCTATTAAGTTAGTGTGTGTGTCTGTGTGCGCACGCGCGTGTGTGTACGTGTGTGTGTGTACGTGTGCATGCATGTATGTGTCTCAAACAAAAGCAAAACAAATATCTCCAGATTCATTTTTTTTAAGTGTGTCTTTCTGGAAATTTGAGATGCCCTACAAATATAAATCTGTCTTTTGTGTTCTCAGTTGGACTTGTTGGAAGAGTTGTCCTTGCTTGTAGGCAGGGCAGGTAAAGGACAGATTTTTCAGACACTTTTTTTTATTGACTAGATTGACTGGAAAACCATAATAAGAATAACTGCAATCATAGTAACAATAGCTGTAATTGTGCTGGCAACGTCTTCACCATGCAGTTTATAAAACACACTTCAGATGTATTATGTCTTGATTCTCTGTGAACCAGATAGCTCTTTCAGGGGAGAAATTCAGACTATACAATTAACTTTCCTGAAAGACTCCACATATGAACTTACAGTGGTTGTGACAGCATTCATAAGAGCCGGGCAGGCTCAAGACAGACTGACTTAGAGAGGGGACGTAGGTGTGAAGTCAACCTGAAGGACTTTTGATAGCTACTGGGAAGGGAGAGAGTCATTTTTCTTTAAGAGGCATCTCCTAGAAGTTTGGCCAAACCATAGCGGAGTGCCACACATCCAATATATATTTTAGCACAAATTGGATTTGATGAGTAAAAACAAACAAAGAAAAAACAAAGTTTGGGGATGAAGAAAGGCCAGTACACCTGGGAGGATTTGTGGAGTTGTGAATATAATCAAAATACGCTGTATGAAATTCCCAGAAAAAGAACAATTAAAAATTGATTTAAAGCCAGGCATGGTGGCACACACCTTTAATCCCAGCACTCAGGCAGGTCGAGACAGGGAGATCTTTGTGAGTTCGAAGTGAACCTGGTCTACAAAATGATTCCAGGACAGCCAGGGCTGTTACACAGAGAAACCTTGTCTCACCCTTTCCAATTTTTAAACATTAAAGAAATTAATTGGGACCATAAGGATAGCTTGGTTCTCAGTCTTGAAATTTGAAGATTACAACAAGCATACTTGGATCCACTCATACCCAAGGTGTGATAGGCCGCAACAGCGGGAGCGTGTTAGAACCACAGTATCTATGCATTCCAGCTAGACTAGGGGACCTCAGGTGCCAGTGTTTGCTCCATGAATAGGGAACATACGTTACAATTTTACCCTAGAGAATTTGATAAGACCTTTCTTATGACTATAGAGAGATTAAATGTTCTCTCCTCTAATTAAAAAAGTACACAACAAACATGTCATACGTTGTGACCAATGTGCCTGGATATACTTGCTGGATCTGACCCTTCCCGGGATGTACCCAGCAGAAGACTAAGCCAGAGGATGTAGCTAAACCCTCTCATCCCACACAGGAAGCAGACTACCCTCCCGTTTCACACTCAGTAATTACAATGTGCTTTCCATGTTGCTGTTAGTACCCACGGATTGTATGATGCCCTATTTTTGTATACCAAGGACCAGAAGACTGGAATATTTCCCCCTGGAAGATATATACTGCTTTTGCCACAAGATAACAGATAATCCGATGAAGGCACGTGGTAGGTTAGAAGAAGAATATGACCAGTGATTGATGTAGCTATGTAAAGTTAGGTGGTGTGACAGTCAGAGTCTGTTACTTCTCAAAAAGGAAACATTATTAAGGAAGTTGAAAGTTGAGATAGATGTGAAGCTGGAACTCAGAATTATAACATGGAAGATCTTGCTTGACAGACCGAGGACTGTTGACTCAATTATGGAGCTGAGTACTTGAACTCCACTTGCAATATTCAGTGATGGCTTCATGTGTCCTTCTCAGACAACACTTAGCAATCTATTGCTGGGATAAGTTTTCAATATGAATCTTTTAATAACAAACTTTCAAACATGTTACTTATTGTGTGTATATCAACATCAACATAGGCAGAGGGAGCTGAAGAGACCCGAGCTGGCCTGAACATGAAAACCATAGTTCTGGGAGGCTTTGCCATTCTTCCCCACTTCCTGTGCCTTGTTAAAACACATTAGATCACATCCCTAAAGCAACTGATGTATATATAGGCTAGAGTAGACCAGAAAAAGCAGATAAATCCAGGTTTCTTAGGCGCCTCACTTGGGGTTCGCTGGCCCCAAGGAATGGGGCCAGGGAAGACCCGCCACTGGGCTAAGGCAAGGGGGTTTTATAGATCTTAGATGAAGGGTGATGAAGTATCTGGCAGTTTTCTCCAAGTGGGCAGGGTTAAGAGAAGGAGGGAAGATGGGGTTTCCCAGCTTGAGCGGGGTCAAGCAGCAGGGGTTCCATCCAACCAAACATCCACTGAGGTCTAATCCCTCATTTGGACACTTCCTCTTTCTGAGGCAAACTGCCAAGATACAGTATCAAACTATTGATGTCCAGCAACCAAAACCCCCTTTGGTCCACCTAGTCAACATGCAAATAAAAATAAACACCTCATCCTAACACAGGGCTTCTCCCGTTACCTTTATAAACTGCCATTTGCCTATGGGCCATGTCTGTCTTCTCTCTGTCCAGAGGCTGACCTTTTCCCCGAGGGACAGATACCACTCCCTGATCTCCCTTGTCCCCTTCACCTTCCCCCTTGTCCCCATCTCCTGCCTTTGCCTCTTAATCCCTGCCTTTTATCCCTCTGGGGCAAATACACCTCCTTTATGCGGAGAAGAGGTCTTGAGGAGTCTTGTGTCAAATACTGGTCCCTTCAGTGGTCATTTGGAAGATGCCTCTGAGAGCCACTGTATAACCCAAGTGACATCTACCTTTAAAACAAACAAACACACACACAAACAACAACAACAAAAACAGACATTCAAAAATCTCTACCTATTCAAAAGACAAATTCTACTGGAAAAAAAATGTAGCAAAATGAGGCTACTAATTTTTTTTTGAGACAGGATTTCTCTGTGTAGCCTTGGCTGTCCTGGACTCAGTTTGTAGATCAGGCTAGCCTAGAACTCACAGAGATCTGCTTGCCTCTGCTTCCAAGTGCTGGGATTAAAGGCGTGTGCCACCATGCCCAGCGTGAGCCCACTCATTTTGACCATCTTTGATGGCCAAACGCATAGGATTCTCTCAATTACCTCAGCCCTGGAATTCATAGCTACATTTTGAAGTAGCAATATAAGAACTGTGGGAAAATCTACCTAAAATATTAAAATGTAGGTAGTGATATACAAGTAAAATTAGAATATTATTAATATTTAAAAATCACTCTTGCATATGAATACAGTTCTGGTTTGGATACATTTTCACAGTGTGGAAAGGACCATAATCCTGGGTGCCCATTTAGCAAAATGCTGTTAGCTTTTGTATCTGTGGTCTTTAGTTTTCATTACTAAACAGGACCTACCCTGTGGCTTTCGAAACCCTTTCCAGTCTTGCTGTGTTTATAGTTTACTGTTGGTTGTGAACAGTAGAGGGGATTTTTCTTTATTCAGATGGTGTGTTTGAGGCTTGTATGCTTCTTGGATGCTAGTAAAGGATTTTCTTAGAAAATCCCAAGCTTATTATTAAATAAATATTACTTATTGAACCCCCGGTGTATGGCTTTTTATGGCTTTAAACATGAACAAATTTCTGTTCACCCCAAATAGGGGATCAATGACAAACCACCGAAGTCCATCACGGTGAACCAATGAGTTTTCAGGGACAGAGGGTTACTTATAGAAATATAGGTACAGGGTTGTTTTTAGACAGCTGTATCACTGAAAATGATGACTCATGAAAGCTCTATCCCTGGAGCTCTTGACAAAGATTGCAGGCAGCTGAACAGTTGAAAAATTCTCCTCAAGGAAGTTAGACTGGTTAGGGAGCCTCTTTTCCCAGCAATTGTTAGGGGATCCCATAACCTTGTGAGGTACCTTGTGAATTTTGTTTCAGGAACATCCTGAGCCCTCTCCATTCCTTCCTCAGAAGCAGGTTTCTGGTCAGAGGACGACATAATGATACCTGCTAAGTCATGGCATGAAAGCAGAAAGAAGCATAACGGAGCACATGATGTTGCAGGCTCCCCTCTAACCAAACCAAACCAACCAACAAACAAGCAAAACAAACAACCAAATGCTTATCAAGAACCTCAGAGGCCAAATGGTTTAGAAACTGACTCTTTGCGGCCACAACTTTTCAGCAAGGCAGTTAACAGTAGTGATGACAACTCTAGCAAAACGACACAGAAGAGAAATGGGGATTGGTTGGGTTCACATTTCAGAGCACACTCTGAGCTAGAACTGTTGACTATGCAGGCGGCTCTCACAGGAATGCCCAGCCCTGCTCTGCAAAAGAGAAAGCAAAGCCTCAAAAGAGATTAGTGTCACTCTGTTACTGACAAGGTTCTACCTCCTTTTTTTTCCTGTTCATACTATGCTATCATGCTCTTAGGCATGGGTTCATGTCCTGTGTACACATGACTTGTGTACACATGACTTGTGTACACATGACTTGTGTTCTAGCCGACAGTGGTACAACAGGAGGTTGTGTTGTGTGACCTTCTGTGACGTGACACAAAGAAAAAGAGAAGTCCACGCCCTCCGTATAGAAAACTAGCAACTGATCAAATAAATGATTCTACTGAGTCCAACTTGGAAGACCACTAAATTGATTGGATTTGTTATGGTATCTGCTTAAATGCAACATAACTCAAAAACAAGGTCAGTGCAGATGACCAGAATATATTGTAATCAAACCACAACTGACTGATTAGGGCTGCAGAACAGATCTTGGGGCTGAACTGCGGCCCTGAAGGAGGCTATACAGCATATTTAAAGGATGAAACCATGAAGTGAGGGTGGGGGGCATGATAGGCTGTAGCTTTGTCCAATCATATTTTGACATAAGGGGTTGAGGAAGGGAGTTTCCATCAATTAGGATAAGAGTAGGTCCCTGGGCCTGGGAACATGAACTTAGTTTGACCCTGCCAGAGAGTTGGAGTAGTTGTCTCTAAGATGTCTGGACTCAGACAACTTTTTCCTTACATTAAAAGCTGTTCAGCTATTGAGAAGTCCCCAGCTTTCCTAGGGCCTGGGACCTTGAACTTAGTTTCTCCCTATGATTAAATGGAGCCTGAAAACAAAATAGTGGAACTTAGAATAAGTTTCTTTTGCTTGTTCCCAACACATCAACTTACAGGAGTATGACTGAGGAGCTATTTATAGGATGGTAGGTTATTCAAAGGCAACCACGTCATCAAAATAGCTCACCCCAGCATGGCTAATAATTCACCAAAACTTGGTCCCTAGAGCTCTGTGACTAACTTGCACTTCTGCAGGTTAGGTCTAAGAGTCTCTTCTTTCCAGTAGTCTCATTGGTTACAAGCTTGGAGAAAAGGAGTTTTAAGATCTGTAAATTTTAGGGACTTCTTGAGATTAGGAATTGTTTGCTTCCCAAAGTCTTAATGAGCCTTCCTCCAAGAGGATGAAAATACTGAGCTGTACTTCTGTTGTGTGGGACTCCTACATCTATCATATCCTGATGGTTTTACACTGTCAATACTGTCAATATCCGTGCACAGGACTCATGTTCTATATTTCAAGAACCCTATGGCATAACTTTCCTTTTTGCTTGTAGTATGAATATGAAAATGAGTCTCTGAGAGGTTAAATTCCTTTTTCTTCTAAATCACATAAGTCTAAATTAATGACAGGGATTTAAACCACAGATTCTTCTGCCTCTGAAGTCCACAAAATATGTCATAGTGTTTACTCTCTTATACTGCTAATTCATCTCCATCTTTTCTCCTCCGAATCTATGAATGTTTTTCATCCAGAGAAGCATTGGGTAGGGCATAAATTGTACCTGGCTCAAATCTTGATTCAAGCATAGCACTTTTAAGCCTTTCTGAGCATAACAGGCTTAAAATACCCACTTATCTTCATGTATTTGGCAGCAAGTCAAGGTTTGTTAGTGGAGATGAAGGAATCATTGTGAATGATGGCCAAGGTGCTGCTTTTTTGGCTGTGGCCATGCTTATTTCAATGCCGGTTGCCTTTCTGTAATACATGCAAGAAGGGGCATCCATAAGGTTGGCTGTGATCATGATCACGGTACACTTGGCTATGACTCTGTGTCTGGCACGCAGCATGTGACCAATAATTGCCTTGTGGAATAAGGTATTTGTGAAGAAACATTTCCGTAGGTAATGGATAGCTGATAATTCCACTTATTCTCATTGCTACACCTTCTAACAGTTTATAATTCACATTATATACCATTTTTAAGTCTATCTGAAGAAAGTGCTTAAACCAAATATATTTCACAAATCAGTGAGGTTTCGATGATATTTGTATGTTTAGTAAATCACTACTTAAAAACAAGTAAAACAGTCAACACTCTCCTGACTTTAATTAATCATCCTGAGCATTGGGCTCTTCCATTTTTCTTTCCCCTCCCTCACATCGCATTAGCAACAACGTATGGCTAACAGAGTATGTTCTGGAATCTTTATGAAGGGGAAAAAGCTAAGAAGCCATATAACCTTTCTGATCAGTTTTTTAAAATTCTTCCTTTAATGATTCATCATATGAAGCAGAATGTAAATACATTTAGGAAATTTTATGATTACCAAAACCAGATTTCATCTGGGTAATTGTATTCCCATCGTCTATTTAGGAGTCAGCCTTCCCAAACAGTATTGTATTAAGATAATGAGACAATATGCATATGCAAATTGCTCAAATAAAAAATTATGTTCTTGGGCACATTAAACAGAAGATATTAGATATAATGACAATTTGACGTATGTAATATCTTTGTTTATCTAGACAAGCCATGCAAAATAGAATTCACCATCACACTCCGGTATGCAAATTACCTACTTTAAAAAGTGCAGGGAAGTGGAAGGCAATACCAGTGACTTTGACATTACAAGAAAGAAAAAGCAGTGTTCTTTTGCTTGTTTTCAATCCTGATGTGGACAGCTTCCAGAACCTTCCTTCTGCCAACAGATCGAACTGCCAAGCTTGCTGGACTTGGGTCCTATGTCCCACATGGAAAAGCTGCCAAGACTCTGACTGGAGCCCTACAGGTCCTGCTTTTCACTCCCTCTTCTCCCTCTCACCCTCCCATTGCAGCGCTCCATACCAGTTTTCTGGGTGTCTTACGTAAAAGGTTCAGTCTCTGTCAGCATTTCTAAGGACCAGGATATTGAGTCAGTTGGTAAAGCTCATGAGGACCTGAGTTCAATTCCGAGATTCCAACTGTGGTCTACAGTTGTTGCCCCTAGTGCTGGGTGGGGGGCAGAGACACGCAGGTGACTTGGGTTCACTAGCATTGGATAACTGCTATGTGCTAGGTTCTAGTGAGAAATCCCACCTCAGAAAACAAGGTGCCTGGTGGCATCAAGAGGAAGAAGCAGAGTTTGAGGGTAGCCTGGTCTACATTGTTAGTTCCAGGATAGACAGGGCTATATAATGAGGTCCCATCTCAATCAGTGAATCAATTAATCAATCAATCAATCAATCAATCAATCAACCAACCAACCAATCAATAAATAAATAAAATGAAAAGGTAGACAGGATAGATGGCTTAACGCTAGACATTCTCCTCTGGTTTTAGCAGGGAGCTACACACATGCATAGCCATGCACACAGGAGAGAGGAGAGCACCTACCACCGCCGCCGCACACTCTGACCCTCACATTCAAAAGAGAATTAATTTTAGTTTAGTCACTTGAAAGTCTCTCTGGTCTCTTTGGGAATCCTTACGATTTCCGGAGCAATGTGTTGCAAGGTACTTACTGCCTCCCCAAATGTTGCTCCCTGGGAGCCTGGCAAAGGCTAGGAGAGATGTGCTGGGAAAAAAAAAATGGCCAGGCAGAAACTGACAAGAAAAACATACATTGTACATGCCTGCATTATTCTATGCTATAGTACATCCCTATAACTCTGTGAATTTGATATTAGTAGTTCAGTAATTTAGTCAAGGTCATGGAGTTAGGCAGGACCACACCCAAGCTCCAAGGACTACACCTCCCATCAGGGAAAATGGAGACCCATGATCACACGCATCTTTAGGTCCAGCAACTTGGTACAATGCAGCATCTTTAGCTTCACTGTCTTGAGACCATCCTGGAACTTTTGGTCTAGTAAATTGGGACCACACAGCATCTTTAGATCCAACAGTTTGATATTGTGCAGCATTCTGAAGTCCAAAAGATGTGGTATCTTTAGGTTCAGAAGTTTGGGATCATGCAACCATCAAGTTGGTATGGAGTTTCACCATTACTCAACCCACTTTCCCATTCACACCCGAACAATGAGCCTTAAGACAGCAAGGACTTTGCTCAGCCTTACACATCTAACTGTGAATTAAATCTTCACCTAGCTCCATCTCTCTCTCTCTGTTTTGGAGAGGGTTTGTTTTTTGTTTTGCTTTGTTTTGTTTTGTGTTTTGCTTTAGTGTGAATTTCTTTTTCCCTCTACCATTTCTGTATTTTCCTCTCCTTTCTGTATTTTAATCGAGTGTCTTCTCTGATGAAACAAAGCTTTTACATCTGTAAACGTAACTGCCTTCCACTTAAAAAAAAATGTTGATGAATTCCTTTGAGAAAAGGCACGTGAAGGTCAGGAAGTGCTTCCACAGGTGAAAGCACTCGCAGAGAAAGCCCAAAGGCTTGAGTTTAATTCCTAAAACACATATAAAGTTGGGCTAATAGTACAAACTCCACAAAGACCCATGTGCATTGTAGCACATGTGTGCCTGCACTTTCACACCCACACTCACATGCATTTAATAAAAAGGAAACTGGCCCATGAGACACACTATGAGTAACATGGGTTGGAGCAACTTGCAGAGCTATTTGGAGTTTATCAAACACTGTTGACAATGTTTTGTTTTCCTTTTCTCTCTACTTTTAGGTTCTTTTGACCTGAACTGATTTTATGTAATGCATATAAGTGTTTTGCCTGCATATATGTGCATGGGGTTCTAGTGCCTCAAGCCAGAAGGCATCAAATGCCCCAGAACTGGAGTCATTTGTCATTGAAAGCCACCATGTGGGTGCTAGGAACTAAACACAGGTCCACAGCCAAGGGAACGAGTGTTCTTCAATACCGAGTTATCCCTCTAACCTCTAAACTGACTTTAAGATTTATTTTATCTTTAATTGCGTATGTGTGCATGTGTGCGTGCATGCATGTGTACATGTGTGCGTGCATTCATGTTTGCATGCATTCATGGGTGTGTGTTTGTATAGAAGTATATGCGTGTGAGTACAAATGCCCATAGAGACCAGAAGAGAGTGTTAGGTCCCACATGGGTGCTTGAAACCATATCTGAGTGAGTTCTCTGCAGCAGCAGCTCTTAACCCCTGTGCCATCTCTCTCTAGCGCCTGAACTTACTTTAAAAGGTAGTTAGTGGCTTTACAATGAACATGCCATAGCAGAAGCCTTTGTTTCAGTTCAATCCTAACAACAACAACAAAAAGAGAGACAAAGCTGAAGTAACATAATAGTTCAAAGCTGCTTCATACACAGAGGCTTCAGGGTTGCCCCAGACTCTGCTATCAGCTGTCACCGGATGTGTGTCACCTGTCTTTGGCAGCCACTCTTCTGCTACCTCAGGATAGGGAGCTGGTCAGACATGATGAACTCCATAAAGAGAAGGAATTCCTCTAAGAGTAAGTGGTGGTTTGAATGATAACGTCTCAGCAGGCTCACGGGTTTCAGTGCTTGGTGCCCAGTTGGTGGAACTGTTTGGGAAGGAGTAGGAGTCATGTGCCACCATGCCCAGCTCTAACTGGCTCCTATAAGCTGCTGTCTTTTCTCCATGGGTCATCGCTTTGATAGCAGATGGAATATGATCATGACATAATGCTTAGAAAAGAGACTTAGCCATAATCTCCTGAAAAGGAGTGTCACCTGCAGGACCCCAGAGAATTCTTAGAACTTAAAGAACAGCTTCCACAAACCTAATTGTGCACCATAAATTTAGTACTTGAATTATATTTTATGATATACATTACCCTGTGACCTATATTATTTCTCCCATGAACTTGTTCTTTGATGATGTAAACCTTTTAACAACATGCTCTGATTTTAAAAGCTCCTGGGAATTACTAACTTCTTACAAAGAGATGGTTTTATAACATAAGCTGAACCTCATCACCAGCATCATCACCACTGGCATCACAGATGCTATCACTAGTACTGTTACTATTGGCAGCATCAGCATCACCAGCAGCAGCAGCAGCAGAAGCAACAGCAAAATCACCACCATCACCATCACTCTCATAATCACCATCATCTCTACTTCCAGCAGCAACATCACCACTGGCAGGACCATCACCAGCATCACCACCAGCATCAGTATCACCACCACCACCACAAGCAGCGACAGCAAATCACAACCGTTTCACCTCTCATATTATTTGTTCATATCTGCTCACGGCGTGAAGATCTGTATCAAATAGGCTATACATCATATAATCTGTCAGGTATTTAAAAACATAAGCAAAAAAAAAATTCACATAGTGAGAAAATCAGTGATGTGAATGCTGCCTTATCTTTCTGTGCTTTACAGATTGAAGGAGCTGAAGGTGGTTTGGGGAGATACTCAGTTTGATACTGAGCTAACAGTGTAAGCGCAAGGACCTGAGTTGCCCCCTCCCCCTTGCCACCCATGTACAGAGGCAAAGATTTTAAACAGCAGTGGAGAAGACAATAAAGATGGATCCCGAGGGCTCACTGGATAGGCCACTAGCCTACTTGGTGAATTACAGGTTAAAGTGAGTGACCCGGTCAGTGGCTTCTGGGCAATAAGTCAGTTCAGTGATTGTTTCCCGGCACACATTCTCATAAGGAGTAGAGGAAATACAGATATTCTAGAACGAAGCCCAACTACAGAGCATGTGCTTTTAGTTTGCTTGAAGTATAAAAATCAACAACAATAACAACAACAAAAACCTATGCAGCCAATCCAGCCATGTGGCCTAAGGCATCACAACAGAATGCCACTGCAGATGACAGCTAACACAGCAGAGGGCAGAGAGGCGAAGCAGGAGGCCAGGTATACATTGCCATGGCTTTCTAGAATACGCGAGACAGCAGAAAGGTCATTACACATAGCAACTACGGATATCAGATCTACAAAACAGTAACAGATTTGGATTTGGAGATGAGCACCAAATTATCTAATCAGTGACTGCTCGGTTGTTGGGGGTCTCCTTCTTCTCAACAAAGCATGGAAAGCACATCACAAGCCAACAGTAATGTGCTCTTTGTAGATGCAAAACAGCTCAATTATTTGAGGCAATTAAAGTTAATATCTCAAGAGTGATTTGAAAAGATGCTCTATTTGTAAGGAATTCAACAAGAATTAGGAAACTACGGTTTCTTCCCGCCCCCCTGTAATTTTGTGAAAGAGACAAAATGGACCAAAGAAATCAGCCTTCAGTGTTTAATGTTTATCATTACCAACACACAGTTCTCTGATGGCTGCCTTAATTATGCAGATGAAAGTCTCTTACTTTGCAAAACTCATCATTTCCAAGGGAGGGTTCTTTTGCTGCAGTGTGTTTCTGTTTCTGATTTTTGGCTGCTGCCTGCAGGAGCTTCAGAAGCAAAGGGGGCCTTCATACCAGGGCTTTCTATGTGACTGCACTTTGAAGGTCTGGGTACTATTCTCTGGGTAACTTCTTAGCCTGTAAACGTTTCCTGGCTTCTCCAAGAATCTAGGAGTCTTATTACCCACCACATGGTAGCTCATAGAAATCCTCCGGTAAAAATTCCAAAGGTAGGATGGACACACCGTATTGTGACCTCATGGTCACAATGTCAGGACTTACCTCATCCATGTCTCCATAAAATCAGTAAAGGATTTTCACAGCTCACCATGACGCTCCACTTCACAACAAAAACAGAAGAACTGGTGCCATACATCTCTGAAGCCCAAGAACCAGGTTGGGTTAGCCTATGAAGAGAATAGAGTCAACATTAAAATAGGTTCACACCCTGGTCTTTGAAAGTCACAAGAGTCCTCTTTAATGTGACAAAAAGTATGCTCTGTGGGTTCTTCCAGTATGTTCACTTTAACAGGCATGTCTACACACAGCCCATTGGCTACTCAGACATAGCTTTGAGTGTACATAACCTAAGAAGTTCATTAATATTATTATTTTCTTTATTAGCTTTGCCCTTTTCTGGATCATGGTGAATGAATAATTTACATTATTTACAGTTAAGAGTGTGAGGACAACACATTGAAATCTATAATAAGGGGGCGCAGATAAAGGTCTTTACATGTTATCCTCTTCATATAGTGGGGAAGGGAAAAGAGTCAGGAGAGGAATGTTTAGTTCTTCCCATGACTTTAACTGTCATAAGAGGCAATGAAAGCAGTCATTACCTTTGGATGTGTAGGAAAGCATACTTCTAATATTCTGCAACTGTCCAGATGTTTCAAGGAATTGGATACAGGGAACTGTGATTAGTTTTTGCATGAAGAGCTTTCTGTGTCATCCTGGACAGACTTTGGATGTGTGTGTGTGTGTGTGTGTGTGTGTGTGTGTGTGTGTGTGTGTGTGTGTTACATATATACATATATGTATATATATGTGCATGTGTATACATACATATATATGTGTGTATGTATGCAGAGTCTAAGCTAGGAATCCATAATTGTAGGACACCCACGCAGACACACAGATACAAGAAAATAGTCGACAATTCAATCCTGGAATTCTTGATGTTTATTCCCATCAGATGTCCTGTTTGCGGCTCCATCGCGCTACTGACTCCCTGCCATGGTTCATGATGGGCTCCTACACCTTAAATGTGTTTCTCAATCAGTCATCACAGTTGGCACACCTAAAAGAATATATCATCATGATTCTGACCTTGAAACACCTCTTTCATGAGGACCTGTTGCCCACAAGTGACATCTAAAAGCCAACTGCTCTCAGCCTTTTCTCAGCCACCCAACTTCATTTGCTCAATACCGTTCTTCCTACACCCCATGCACCCCATGAAGGACGCCTTCATTTTTTTCTTTTTCCATTTGTGTGTGTGTGTGTGTGTGTGTGTGTGTGTGTGTGTGTGTGTGTGTGATACACATGCATGTTTGAGTATGTATGAATGCATGTGTGTGTAAATGTGCCTGCATGTGGGTACATGTGAATGTAGAGACCCTAGGTTGGTGTCCAGAATCATTTTTCATCACCCTTCCATTTTGTTTTATTGAGGCAAAGTCTCTCAGCTAAAGAATTTGAAGCTATGGCTATTTCCCACTCAAGGCATCCACTGTCAGTTCCTTCCTAGTCTAGAATAACAGCCCAGCCACCTAGGCCACGTGACATTTACGTGGGTTCTGGAGATTTAAACTCCTGTCTTCCTGGTTACACAAAAAGTACTTTCAACCATTGCGTAATCTCCCTCATCCCTGCTGCTCCCCTTTCAAGGATTTGTTCACTTCTCTTTACCTAGGCATGTATGTGTATTTATTTCATGTGTACCATATTTTTCTCACTCTGTATTACAAACCTAAACCAATGGATCCTAAATATTAATCATTTATTCCATTCTACACAAACTACGTATTTGAATTAGATTTTGTTAGATAGACAGTGCAGAAATGAAGCATTATTGTGGAGGCTCCTTTCCAATTGGAAATGCATTTATTTCCTATTTTGGCCCTGAGACAAATGCATATGCAGATGATTATACAGGCACATGCGTTCACACAGATGCACCCTTCCTGCCCCCACCTGCCTTCTAATCATGATCCTTCCTCTTCCCCCCCCAAACCCCCAGGGTAAGACATCATCATTTAAACTTTCAGCTTGTGGATTGCTAGGTTTTGGCATTTGTTGTTGTTCTTCTTCTTGTAAATTGCCTTTTCAATGGACACTTTTCCATTCTGGCTTGTCTTGCTCCATGCTGCCTTCGTGAGAATCTGTGGGAATGCATCCTGTGAAAATACTGGTTTATTTATCCATGCTACCGTGGGCAGCACTCTGGGTAATTCTGAAGCTGGCTTTATGAATATCGCCGCTTTGAATATTCATGTGCACATCTTTTAGCGAACATATGTATGTGTTTTCCCAAATGTTAAGCCGACCTTATATTTCTGGAGTAAACCACACTTTTCGTGATATATTATCCTATTTATGTGTGGCTGGGTTTGATTTTTCTAGGATTGCACTGTGAATTGTTACATTTGTGTGACTTAAGGAAACTGCAGGTTTCCTTTCCCAGAATGCTCCTGTGGTTGTGGTGTTGGATCTTATACAAAACATGAGAGTTCCCTCTCTCTCTCTCTCTCTCTCTCTCTCTCTCTCTCCTCTTCTCTTGGGTTTGCATGGCATTAGGAATTATTTTCCCCCAGATATTTGGAAGAAATAATGGTTGAAGATATATGAGCATAGATTATTCTTTCTGAGAGTTTTCTAGTGAAATAGTAAACATATTTTATTAGATAATGAAATGGTTGAGTTTTTAAAATATATTCTTCTGTCAACCTTGGCAATTGTTTTTCAGCCCCTCAAATTCATCCTACATAATTTTCTAAATTAATTATCATTTCCTTACAGGATCAGTTCATCTTATACTTGGATGGTTCCACTGGTGACTAATTTCTTTTTTTTTTTAAATTAATTTATTCTTGTTACATCCCCATCAATGATTATCCCATTCTTTGTATCCTCCCATTCTTCCCTCCCTCCCCTTTTCCCCTTACTCCCCTCCCCTATGACTGTGCCTGATGGGGACTTCCTCCCCCTTTATATGCTCATAGGATATCAAGTCTCTTCTTCGTAGCCTGTATCCTTCCTCTGAGTGCCATCAGGTCGGACTAATTTCTTGTACCTGATAATTGCAAAGTATTTTTTTTCCTTCTTCAACTCTTTGGTGTCAGGCGATATTTATTTAAAATTCATCAATCTGTAAAGTATTTTATTTAAACTAATTTTTCTCTCATGAAATGTATACCTGAGTTTACAACCCTGAGCTTCTGACCCAGAGTTCCACGGGCCTTTTATTGGCCCCTCGGCTTCCCTCTTCTCTTAAGCATATATATTTAATTTTCACACGTGTATGTTTAAGACTCATTATTCTCGGATGTCATCATTTCCCAAGCTTTCTTTATCTATGGTCACCTTCTAGTGTCTGCTCAGCAGAAGTGGTGTTTCTCCAAGGGTATGGCCCATGTTTGTTACTGGGCCCTGCTGAGACTGTCTCTCTACCCTTGATTCTGTGAAGGATGACTTGAAAGTACATTGCTTCCACCTGGTGCAGTTTCCTTGGGTTTGGATCCATTCTGAAAGAATATAACCACCATCTCTTGGGTCTATCTTTTATAGTATTCTTCCTTTTCCCCTCCCTCTGAGGATGCACTGGTATAAGAATAAGGCATCTGAGATGCTCTGGACAACAGTTTTTGTTTGTTTGTTTGTTTTTTATATTTTGTTTTTTGTTTTGTTTGTTTTTTGCTTGTGCTTTCTGCTGGGGCTAAACTCAAGTCCTCATGCATGCTCAAAGTGTTCCCCTACCCCCTCAGCACTTCCTTTGCCTTTTCATTTTGAGGCAAAGTCTCATCAAGTTTCCTAGGAGTTTCACCTTCCTGCTTTGGCTTCCCGGGTACCTGTCTATAACCCTGTGCCTCCAACCCAGAATTTTGTGGATTTTTTTGCTGGCCCCTCAGCTTCCCTTTTCTCCTAAGCATCAGGTATGATGCTGCAATGGCTGGTATTTATAATTAACATTTATGAACATATCTTATTTTTAACCCCAAATCTACACATTGAAGTATTTGTCTGTCTGTCTGTCTGTTTGTTTGTTTCTAAATTGTCTTGATACATGGTCATGCTACATAACTCTTGCTTGTCAACACCTGTCATATAAACTTGACTTGGACTTGAGCTCACAGAAAATCCTCCTGCCTCTGCTGCTTGAGTGCTGAGGTTATAGTTATGTGCAATGTCTTCCCAAAAGTCTTGATTTAAGCTATGTTACCTAAGGACATAGCTTAATGGCATGCGTGCCCCTGGATTCTATCCCCAAATCAACACGCCAAGAAAATGATATTATATTATTCAACTCAAAATATCCATTTAATTTTGTTATAAGTGCTAATTTATGGTTGAATATTTCTTCCTCTTGACTTACTGATTTTATGAATCTTTTATCATAATTATTCTAAAGTCTTATTTATATCCTCTAGCATCTGTGGCTTTCTGTGTTGTTTATTTTTCTTAGATTAATAATTATAGGTTGGATGGATGGTGATGATAATTTTGAAGCTATTAAAGTACATATAGGCCCTCCTCCTGGTCATGACCCATTCAGCAACATGGGTTTAATTTATCTTACCTTATGTCAGGCAGAGAGAGCAGGGACCGAGTAACCTTAATCAAAATTAAGTTACAACTTTAAGAAAGGTCATGTGGCCTTTTTGTCACCTCATTTTTTAGGTCATGGAGGCTTTCTGCCAGAGCTCAGCCTAGGCTTCACACTTAAGCTGACTTGTTCCTTATTTAAAAAAAAAATAGTTTTCGTTGCTACAGAATCTCAGTGTTGTCCTAGATGAATAAGTGCTCAGAAAGTTTAGGGACACAAAATGGCATTTTCCAAACAGGGACTCATAAAGCTCATTACTGAGGGTGAGAATAGAGTCAAATTCAAAATATTCCAATATGCTACATCACTTACAGCAGCGTGATTCAAAAGAGAAAACTAAGGTTAGAGTAATAACACAGATGGTTAAGTGCTTGCCTTGCAAACAGGAGGCTGTGTTAGATCCCCACAACTCACATTCTCCTGGGTGCAATCACACGTGCTTGCAGTGAAGATGGGAACAGCACATCTCTGGGGCTTAAGCAGCCAGCCCAGTTTATTGGGTGCCCTCCAGGCCAGTGAGAGGCCCTGTCTCAAAACAGCAAGGCAGACAGCTCCTGAAGGAATGTGTATGTAGAAATAGGTAGAAGGAGCGGGTATTTATGTTCACCTCTGGCCTGCATGTGGGAGCATGCACACACACACACACACACACACACACACACACACACAAACACACACACACACACTTGCACACATGTACACATGCATGCTCATGTGCACACACACTCACACACACGCATGCACACAGATAAACAGCAACGTAGAACTACTGAGTGCAGTTCTGCTTTCAGCAGTCGCTATGTCAGTTTGAAAATCAATAAATACTGGATTTGAGCTGCATTTTTTATTTATTTCTTCTCTTATTTATTTATTTCCCGTGTCAGTGATGGAGTGCAGGTCTTTGTGTGTGCTAGGATGACGCTCTGTCGCCTTCCTTTCTGAGACGGGGTCATACTGTGCAGCACAATGACTTATCTGTCTCCCCCAAACTCTGAAACACTGCAAGTATGGGTGTACAACACTATGCCAAGCTGGAACTCTATCTTAAACCAAATTTCCCCAACACACACACACACTCACACACACACACACACACACACACACACACACACACACACACACACACACGCAGATCGCCCCACCCAACAGTAGAATGTGCATCAATTAAAATACTTTCACGGGAGATCATTTTTGGGGCCCTTGAAGTCTTAACTTTATAAGAATGAAATAATGTAAAATACCATTTCAAACACAACTGTATGTCACTAGAGATATATTTTTGAAAACCAAACAGGAAAATTGGAAAACTTAAAATTAGTTATAAACAACAAGGCTGAGTATAAAAGGGAAATCAGGCATTTCTTGACACAAAAAATGGGAGCGTGTATCAAAGTTTAGGAGATGATCCAAAAAATAGTACCAGACAGGACATCTGCTCCAACACACAGAATCTATATGGAATATAAAGAAAGATGTAAAGAAGGTGTGCCCAGCACCCCATGGCAGCTCACAACTGCCTGTAACTTCAGCCTTGAGGGATCTGACACCCTCTTCTGGCATCTGAGGGTACTGCATGCATGGGCTGTTCATAATGTATATATGAGCAAATATACACACACAGATTTTTTTTAAGGAAAGTTGTAAATAAGCTACAACTTATCTTGTAACAATTTTACTTGTCAACTTGATGCAATCTAGAATCATTTGGAGAATTCTGGGGGAAAATGTAGGCTAGGCCTGTAAGCATGTCTGTGGTGACTTTTCTTTATAGCCTTAATTGATGTGGGAAGACCTAATGTGAAAGTGGGCGGTGCCTTTTCCTGGGTTTGGACTCTGACTGTAGTGGGAGGAGCTAGCGGAGCAGGTGCACGTATGTATGCATTTGTTTCTCCCCACTCCCGAGGCTGGAGAGGATGTGAGCATCTGTCTGAAGTTCCTGCTTCCTTGACTTCCCTGCTATGATGGAGGGAGCTGGAACTGTGAGCTACAATAAACTCTGCGCTCCTATTTTACTTATTTTCAGGGTATTTTTCTCATAGTAACAGAAATGAAATTAAGCTGTGTTTTAGAAGACTTAATAATGAATAAATAAATCCAAGTTACTAGAAGGAAGGAAATAAAGATCATAGCAGAAATGAATAGCTAAAAACTAATTTATCTCTCATTCCTCTGTCTGCCTGCTTGTCTGTCTGTCTGTCTCTCTCTCTTTCTCTCTCTCTCTCCCTCTCTCTCTCTCTCTCTCTCTCTATATATATATATATATATATATATATATACACACACACACACACACACACACACACACACATATGTGTGTGTGTGTTAAATGAAAAACAAAAACTTGGTTTGTTTTTGAAAATCTAAAAAAGTGACAAACCCTTAGAATTACAAAGGGAAATTGAGAGGCAATTGAAGAAAAATTTAGAAGTAAAAGAAAAGAAAGAACAAATGATTCAGCAAAAAATATAAAAGACCCTAAGGTGACAGATATACCAACAAGCTGGACAATAAATAGTATATTCTGTATTTTCTCAGAATTCTAAATCTCTGGCTGATGTATAATGTGTAAGAAAACAGAACCAATACTATTAACCACCTCTCAGACATCAATATTCCAGGACCTGGTGCTGTAAGTATTCAATTTGATTATTCAATTTGATTATTGTTAAATTTCAACACTTAATGAAAAATTAATACAAATGCTTCTCAGTGACAATCCGAACTTGAACAAAACCCCCCACTTTAGTATCAAAACCATGCAAGGATTCTATAAGAAAAGAGAATTATACATCAACATTCCTGATATATG
Organism: Acomys minous; assembly: GCF_964271855.1. Taxonomy (NCBI): domain Eukaryota; kingdom Metazoa; phylum Chordata; class Mammalia; order Rodentia; family Muridae; genus Acomys; species Acomys minous. Next base: position 11,443,482 of record NC_140495.1, on the reverse strand, counting down.
AGATGAAAATATTTTCAATAGACCCAAGTACAAGAAAAGAGTGGAACAGACACTTGCTGGAATTCAAGGATAGCTCAATATCTATAGCACAGCCAGTGTGGCATCTCACAATAATAGAACAAAAGATAAATAGCATAAAGCCATCACAATTGGTCCAGAAAAGTATTTGACAAAATTTGATACTTTTTTATGAGTTAGCATTTCAACAAACGAGGAGCAATATCCCTCAGCAAGAGAACACCACTGGACTTATTGGTCGGTAATTGATAACCTTTCTCCCAATACCAGCAAGGTCACTAATGCCTGATTCACCACTTCTGCTTAGCACAGTATCAGCAGTCCCACCTAAAGCAGTAAGTAAAACCATGTCCATTTGCAGACATAGAAAATGCTAAAGACAGAAGGAAAATACTGTTAGAATTTATGAACAAATTCAGTAAAGTTACAAGAGACAAAATTTGAGTAGAAAAACCCATATTGGTTTGCTTCATCAGTAGAAAACTATCTGAAAGTGAATTTTAAAAGGCAATCTTAGTTATAATTGCATGAAGAATGCAACATGCAGAATATATTTAATCTGATATAACCAAGAGGAAAAAAAACTCCTAAATGATGACTTAGAACAATAAAAATCCATGTCAAAAAACAAAGAAATCTCTTTGGCAACAGCCATAACAATGCTTTGAGGCCATAATACCAACAGCACAGACAGAAACCCAAGTCAAACAGGTGGTAGTCCTCACACTGTACTGTTTCTTTTACAGAAAAGGACGTGGTGTAGAGGAGAAAAAGGATGGCGTATAGTGTGAGATGGAAAGTTCACAAACTGTACGGAAGATTTAGAATCAAAATTAGTGAACAAATTGTGCAACTAAATAGCCTCAAATAGGAAAACCATAAAGGACTTGAACAGGCATATTTTGTAAAAGAACATAATAAATGTCCACTCTGAATAAAGAGATGGTTCGGTGGTTAAGAGTACTGGCTGCGCTTCCAGAGGACCAGAGTTCTAGTCCCAGCTCTCCCATGTATCTCATAACTGTCTGTAACTCCAGTCCCAGGGTTTCTGATGCCTTTTTCTGATTCCTCGGGCATCCATTTGGTACACAGACACACCTACAGGCAAAACACCCATAGACATAGAAACAAATAAATAAAATTTAAAAGAAAAAAAAAAAAGGACCACTCATACACATGAAGGGGTTCGGCATGACTAATGATCATAGAAAAGCAACTTAAACCAAAATGACAAGTCTTTTCTGAGTCAGAATAGCAGTTATTAAAAAAAAAAATTCAAATGTTGGCCTGAAAAATGGCAAATACCCTCACTGGTGATAAGAAGGTAACTGACACAGCTGTGATGAAAAATGAGATAAAGTTCCATTTAAAGTTAAAAATACACCTATTAGACAACGGAATCGTCTCGCCTACAGGTACTTGTTACAGTGAAATAAAAATGGCCCTGCCAAAAACACAGATAGGGTTTGGGGGGTTCGTACTTTCGGGGTGTAATGCTTGGCCAGAAATGTGCAGCTCTGGATTTGATCCATAACACTGGCAGGAAAAAAAAAAACCTATATTCCATGCTCACGTCAGGATTATTCACAGCGGTCAATACTTGGAATTGATCTCAGGGTCCTTTGATAAATTTGATAAGGAAAATGGGGATGGGTGGCATTCAAAGCTCACCCATCAACGTGCTGAAATTCTCATCACCCTCAGCCGTCATTCTGTTCCTGCTCATTGTCAACAAGCTCAAGAACAGCTTCGGCTACAAGCAAAGACTGTTCATGCGCCACCCCTCAAGGAGGAGATCATGCCCGTAGCTTCCAAGTCCCCAAACAGCCTTGCGTTAAGTACCGCCATATTTTAGCACCAGTCACAATGAAGCGTTCTTTCTAGTGAGGAGTTATAGTCCAGTTAGGGTTTCTTTTTAATGGTCATGTCAGAAAGATGCTGTAAAGCGTTTGACACCTCGGCTGCCTCCGGAAAACAGAATCATATGTCCTCACAGGCTACGGAGCTCAGAAAAGAGGAGAGGGGCTGATAACGCCCCCTTTTGGGCATGCGGGAATGTCCAGCACTTAGAAAACACCTGCTTATCTGCTCACAGTCAGTCTATTCTCAAAGCCAAGCAGCGACGCCTTTGCTGACCCTCGGGATGTAATGGCATCATTGCCTAATGAACTGTTGAGGAATTCATTTGAACGTGACCGTCCTTTGGAAAAACGTGAGTCTTCACTTGATTAAAGTGATTTAGACAGGAGTAGTTCAGGGTGGACCATATTAATTTAGGAATGAGTCATTATGTTCAGCTCCAGTTGACAACCTAATGAGCTGGTTAAAATTCATTTAAATCCCTTGGAAAACACATACAGAGTCTGAACAATATACATAATTTGGGACCAACAGACATTTCCTCTGAAAACCAATATATTTCAACCAGTACACGTCAAATAAATATATAAGGGTCCCCCCACTGGAATTATTGGGCTTCATCAGTCCTGAATTTCTGAAATTAATGAAGACTGTGAAAAGCCCTGAACTGAAAGCCTCCTTCAAAGAGGGCAAATCAAATGTTGATTAGTAAAATCTCATGATTTACTTAAATGAGAGGTTTATTAACCAGGATGTGATAGGTGTCAACCGTGAGACTCATAGTGTATTTAACCACACTAATGTTTAGGAATTTGCTAGAAATCTTGGTACCCTTGATTTAAAAAAAATAAAAAGAATCAGAACTATATAACAGAAAAAGTTATGAAGCGTTCATAAGTGTTAATGTGCCAGAGGAGAGAAAAATGCACCAATTTTCATAATTTTAGACAAGAGCTCACATATATGGATAGAATACATAAAACTAACATAAACAGTTTTGAGTTGGCTTTTTTTTTTTTTGCATCTCTGCATCTTATTTGACTGTATTCATGTTTTCACGTTTTCAGCTTAAGCCTCACTGTGGATCTCAAAATGGAGTGACTCTCTTGTCTCAGCCTCCCTTGTGCTGGGATTACAGACGCACCACCACCTCCATCTTATACATCTTCAGAATACTGTGATCCAAGGACAGTGTTTCGGAAGATGGTTTCTCAGACTTCATCCTTACACTGAGCGCTAATTGCTAGGAACAGAGTTACAGAACTCTGGGCCATGTGGCGATAAGCTGATGTTAGTAGTGGTTCTGAGAACCATTTCCCCACAGTTAGACAGAAATACAAGTCTGATTTTCTCCTCCTCCCACAGACGTGACACCTGTGAGCCAGCTGCCCTCATTTAGCCTGAGAAGATGAACAGCGGCTCTAACACCATGGAGGTTCTCTTTAGCTTGTCCTGGGACCTGCCCGATGCTCCGTTCTTCTTGCAGGAAGCTGTAAAATTCTTGTTTCTTTATGCCAGAGCCTGATGGGTTTACAGATCCCTTAGATGCAAGTGTCCTAAATAATACCCAGACACCCACAGATAGGAATGATCTAATCTGCTTCCCATAAGCAGTCCATCATATTGAGCAAATCTTAGAGTTGGGAAAGCTTTCCTTCCGTGTGGCTGCAGGATGGAGAGACGCCGAGTTTATCGGTCTATTCTTTAGGATGATTACAAGAATACTTTAATAAATCTAAATCCATCTTCTGCTGACTTCTGGGGTTTGATGTTAGGTTACATAAATTTAAAGAAAGCAAAATTTCCCCAGGGCAAAACTAATTACATTGACCTGGAGATTAAAATAAGGGGCTGCTGAGCTGACTCCAGATGTCAGCCTCTGTAGGAAGGAAACAGCCTTTCTCTCCCTTTCCGGAAAAACGCACCGCGTAGCTCCCCACCCTTCTTCCTTCACAGAACCCACCATTTTTCTTGTGGTCCTGGAATACCCTTAACTGTGTAGATTAGGTGCTTGTAGCTCTTGATACATATTGTCAATTTGACAGGATCTAGCCTCACCTAAGAGACAAATCTTCGGGCGTGTCTGAGAGTTTCTGGATTAGGTTAAGAGAAGGGGGACGATCCTAACTGTAGGGGGCGCCATTTTGTAGACTGGCACTCTGGACTGACTAAAAAGCAAAAAGCAAGCTGACCACCAGCCTTTTTCTCTGCCTCCTGATTGCAGACACAAAGTGGGCAGTTGCCTCCAGCCCTACTGCCTGCCGAGTCTTCCCAGCCTAGGTATGGGCTGTAGCGCCCCGGGGCTGTGAGCCAGTATGCACCTTTCTTTCATTAAGTGGCTTTTGTGTTTCACCACCAAAGTAAGGAAAGTAATTAATACAGTGGTCCACCTGGGGAAGTGAGGGCAAGCGGAGGCTGAAAGCAGCATAGCACCTGAGTCAAGCTGTGTCTCTAGATATTTACTAGGGAACTGCTTTGGCCGCTCTGAGATTTTGCTTAGTTTTGGGGGTGGAAGAGAATTCCCAAACTACCTTCATCTCCTCTAACTCCCAGCTCAAAACAATTCCAGTGCATCTCTGTAGAACAGCCCTGATTTCGTTAAGTAACAAATAGTAGGCATTTGAATGTGGGCATCGTGACGGATAAAGGATGCTAGCGGTTCCTTCTCCTGACTCAGACTCTAGCTTTAAGGAAAAAGATGAGTGGAAGCAGGCTTGGGGTCAGGAAGAGCATGCGTTTAAGATCCGGATATACAATGACAGATTTCCAAGCCAAATCTATACTAGCAACAACTTGAATACCATAGATAATTTTTCCATATGCGTGCCAGCCCTTGTATAATCTACGACCTGCCAAGATGCTTGGTTAGAAATTCTATCTCCTTGTTATTTTATATGTGCATCTTTAATCGCGAATGCACTAAAATTGCTTTATTTTAAAAATCATTATCATTTTTTAGATGTGTTTATGTCTTCTTCTTAACATGATGAATGTTTATCTCCAAGTGTAAAACTGGAAGTAAATTCCTGTGAGGCATATATGCTAAAAACAGATTTTCCTGTGTGTTACCTCTTCTCATTTTATGTTTATTCCATATTTTATATATTTTGTGTGTATATTTATGGTTTTTTTTTTCAGAATCACACACAACCCAGGCTAGCTTTGAACTCTCTGAGTAGCCAAAGATGACGTTAAACTTCCGCCTTTCCCAGTTCCATTTCCAGGTAGGGAAATGACAGGTGTGTGCCCCCCTGTCCCTCTCTCCTCTATGGAAAGCTGGCCTTGGAACCCAGGGCTTTGTGGAAATTAAACAAGCACTCTCCTACTGCGCCTTCAGCCTTGTTTATTCCCCCTTAAAACACGCTGTTTAAAACACACTGATGACATCTCCTCACTCTTATATGCCTTCTGAGTCCTCAGGCTTTTTCTCCTAATATTTTCACATTTCTATAAATCATTGTTTATTAGATTTTACTTTAGAGCAAGAAGTGAGGTAAATTGGCCTTAATTGGTCTATGTTTGTCTGCCACTGTTTGTTAATTAATCCATTTTCTTTCATTGATTTGAATTGCAAATCTCATTTTATGCTATTCTTCTATATTTACTGGAAGCTATTTCTGTACTTTCGTTTCTGTTTTAAGGAGTGTGTTCCCCAATTATTAGCAAAAGAACTCAACTGAAACTTTGCATTTCCATACTTGGCAGGGTACATTCATACTCTTGGATAGTCTCATTTTTTAGATTTTTATATTTAATTTATAATCAATTTTGCAGATAAAAATCAAATCCATTGATTAATTTAGTGTTAATTGTGACTCTGAATATGAATTTTGTCTGCCTGTAAATGAAGCATATCATGTATTTATTAAAATGTTCTTCTTTTGTGTGATTTGGGAATTGAACATAGGGTGCTACACATGCTGGGCAAGTGGCCCATTACAGAGATATATGTCCAAGCTTTATTAAAATATTCTTGGTTGCTTTTGGAGTATCTTAAAACCAACTTTGTATAGATTTCAAATGTTTTGTGCTAATTATTTATGTCTTTGTGGCCAGCCAATATGTCCAGTTCCTCTCTCAGGCATAATTCCCCTGTAGTTGCATCTCTTGGCTATTTAAAAATATCACTGGCCACACTAACTTGTAAAGTGTATTATTCCATATATGTATATACATGTATATATGTATATATGTGTAAGTATATATGTATGTATGTATGTGTGTATACACATACACACACACACACACACACACATACAACTTGGTAATTAATTCAGTAACTATATTTTGAGTCAGAAACAACATGACCATAGTGGAGCTTAAATTCTAGCAAGGCTGGGGCTTTTCTTTGATTTATTACACTGTAGTGACCCTCTGGGCTCTTTCTTGACAATGGTGACCAGCGTTATGTATGACAGCAGTCCTGTCCTCAGCCCCAAACACTCCTCTCCACGTGATGGTCAGCTAAGACATGTTCAAATAGCAATCTCTACTTTCCCTTGGTAGTAATTGCTTTAAACTCAGGAATCTATGTACAATCTAGCCAATGTGCATCTTAATTGCTTTTATTTCTTTTCTCCTCCTCTTCCTTCTTCTGTCTCTGTCTCTGAGTGCTTTTGTCCCTCTCCCTTCCCCCTCCTTCCCTCTCTCTCTCCCTCCCTCCTTCCTTCCTTGCCCCACCTCTCTTGGTGGAGCACGTATGTGGAAGCCAGAAGTCAATCTCAGATATTGTCCTTCAGTGTCCTCCATCTTGTTTTGTGTTGCCCTGGCAGAGCTCGGCAAGTGGGCAGCAAGCAGTCAGATCCACCCATCTCTGCCTCTCTCCAGTGCCGGGATGACAACCTCACAGCACTCCCTCTGAACACGCTTCCCTCTCTTAGCCTGCCAAAGTACGAAACGTCTTTATTGGTTGGATAAATTGAACACCAAATGTTCTCTTGAGAAGAAAGAACAGTCTCTGCCTAGAGACCCGATGTGCACCCCTGGGACTATCCCCATGCTGTTCTACATCTTCCTGTTAACATCGTGTGCATCACTCCTATGTTGATCAAAACCATCAGTCTCCTAAAGCAGCTTGAATGGGTTTGTTAGTCTTGTTCACAAGTTTTAGAAAAATATCCAAACAATTGTAATGCAATATTCTACAAGTTCTTGGTGCTGGTTCATCACGACACTATCATCTGCGAGTCAAACAGGTTTGTTGCTTCAACAACAGCAGTGTCAGCACCACCCCCACTCAAGTGTACTGTGTATGACTTGTTTTCTATCTTTCTCTTTCTGTAAACAAAGCTCCACTGACTTTTCTTCTGAAGTTCAGAGTCTTGGTTCCCCACCTTTTCAATGGACTATTTTTTTTTTCTTTATCAGATTTTTTTTCACACTTCACTCAAGCTCAGAGTAATAAGGTTGAGAACTCTGGGAAATAAGGTGTACGATTTGCACTTTTGGACTAGTCTTTGAAGCCAAGGCTTTACTTCCTTTTTCTCCAATAAAATAGATTTTTAGTAACTCAATCTTGGATTTCTTTGACAAGTCCCTAGAAAGGCTTTCCCTCTGATCCCTTTACCTCACTTCCTGCGTTTGTTTCATTTCTCACTGCTGTAACCAAATGCATAGCCAGAAGCAACTTGAGGGGAAAAGTTACCCTTTTCTGGCAGTTTAAGAAGGGATACAACCCACTGTCTCAGGGAAGGGGAGAGGCAGAGGGCACAGAGGGACAGGACACACTGACTCTACAACGCATGGGATTAACAGGAAGCAGAGCCAGACTAGAAGACCTCATCGTCAGATCCCCGCCCCCAGCTTCCCTTCACCTGGCATCTCCTTCATAAAGGCCCTGTAACCTTCTAAAACAATGTCACCACCATCTGGGGACCAACTGTTCAAGCATGAGGCCTTAGGAGATATTTCACATGCAAGCCACATCCCTACCCTATCAAAATCCAAGCTCAAGCAAAACATCACCAACATTCTGAAGCACAGAATTCGATTTAGATCCCGCGTCGTGGCCCACAGTGCGTTGGTGTAGGTATATTTGGCTTTTTCATACATTTCCTTGACTCTGAGTCATTGCTTCACCAGGAACCGCTAAGCTTCAGTTCAGCAGTGCTCCAGGTGACATCGGCTGCTCTGTGGTAACTGTCTAGTGGATTAGGTAGCATGTTCTGCATTCATTAACCAAAACTTGGCCCAGAGATTCCAGCTCAGCTATTTGCACAGCTGAAGATCAATATTTGCCTCTCGCCTTGCTGCAGCGCACATCTCTTGCTAAGATGAGGCAGTGGCTTAGGTGTTTATTATAGAGATGGAACAAAATCATCTCTCTAAGAAACTAATTTTTCATATGTTAGTTACTCTGGTAGTGGTTTTTGTTTTGTTTTGTTTTGTTTTTTTGCTTTGTTTTCGTTTTCACTGCACACAGTGTGTGGCACTAGCGGCTGTCCAAGTACCTTTATTTTTGGCACAGAGTTTCTAACGTTCCATTGTGAGCACTCGCTGTGGAGTATCTGACAGATGGACATCTAGGCCATTAGTTCTCAGTAACAAGTATACTGAGGGAGAAGAAGGAGACTGAGCTACCTAAAGCTTTGATCCTGTCACCGCTGGTGAGGCCACTAGCATCTGCATGACATGCTCTCACATCTTTATTAACTTCTGTCATTTGTAAACCAGCCCAGCCAAGACATCACACTCTCCTCCGAGAGCCATGGGCAGAGTCTTGACTTCAGATGCTCCAGGGACCGAGCTGGATGCTGTCGATGTGCCCAGCTTATGGTTAAGTGCCCACTCAAGAGCTGCTGTGAAAATTACAAACATTTCACAAAAAATGCTGACATCTCTAATGCTACAAATTGCACAGCTCAGTTTTCTCTTCAGTAAACATTCTTATTGGCATTTGGTTAAAAAATAACCTTAACATAAAATTCATACTTTCTGAAATTTTAAAACATTTATTTCTAGCTTTTTTTTTTTGCCATTTTGATTTTAGTGTTTTAATCCTGGCTTCTCCTCAAATGTCTACAATAAGAGTAGGTAGAATTTTCTTCTTAAAAGTCTCGAAACTATGTATATAAATATTTCTAGGGGAATTATATCAAAATTATTAATTTTGGTTTGCACCACATTTATAAAGCCCATTTTGTTTATATGGACTATTCTTTCAGTGTTTTAAAAAATAGTCCCTGTTTTTATTTCATTGCCACCATAGTTTAGTTTTCTATTAAATCATTGAATAATTTAAATTTATATTTCTACTGTGTCCATGCATTAAATTTCCAGTTTACCACCTCCAAAAAAACCCATTCATTTATTATTTTAGTGTACATGTCCAAATGTACACAGATACTTAGATGTGAACCATGTGTGTGCCTGGTGCTCACGGAGGCCAGGAGAGAGCGTTGAATCCTTGGAGATATAGGTGGTTGTGAGCAAGAGACTGTAACTGGCCACTGAGACATTTCTCCAGCCCTGAAATATATGCTCTTTTAAATAGCAAGATCCGAATGACGACTCGAGGCATGGTACCTCATGAAGTAAAAGGGCCAATTGCCATGTTTTACATGTGTATGTGTATCCCAAGAAGAGGCTCGCACATCAAAGAAATCATGTGTCAATTATCTGAACTGATGATTTGTCAAGGATACAGCAACACACAATAGCATGGGAAGTTGAAACGCACCAGTTCTAGGGGAAACAGCTATTCAAGCAAAAGAACTTGAGTTTGGATCTCTAGCATCCATGTAAAAAGCTCTGTGTGTGGCCTGAGATGATCCCAGCACCAAGGAGGCAGAAAAGAGGTGATCCATGGGTTTACTTGCCAACCTCTTTAGCCATTCACTAAGCTCCAGGTCCAAAGAAGAAATCGGCTCTCTAAAACTAAAGTGGAGAAGCAAGACCCTCGATATGTACCTCTGGCCTCTACATGCATGCAACACACACACACACACACACACATATATATATATATATCCATGTACATGTATGCCCCTCCACATGGTACACACACATGTACCATACACCCATATGATCATGTACACACCCATGTCAAAGGCACATTAGTACCTTGTGAATTGTTATGGTTCATGGGCAAAATCTCTAGATAAATTATTTCCAAACATCCCAGAACAGCATCTACCAGGTCAATGATAATGCCTATGGATGTCTTTGGTAAGCTAGGGTGGAGACCCTGCCTTAAAATATAAACTGGTAATAAGTGAGCTCTGAAAATATTATTTATATACTATAAGTTTTTATATTGTTTAGACAATGTCAATTCTAACAATAATAACAACAACACGCTTTCAATATGGGAAAGGGAAAAGGAGAAGGCTTATGGAGTTACTTTCCTTTTAATCCTAAGAATTAATAACATGCACACTGAGTGGAAAAAATAAACAAAGCACACCGATGTTAGCTAGGTCTTACGTCACAGCACTTGAGAACCAGAGTGAGGGAGATGCAGTTTGAGGCCAACATGAAATGCGGAGCAAAACATGACTCTGGCTGAATGAATAAATGAATAAATGAATGAATGAATTTAAAAAGTTTAAATATATTGTATGAGATAAGAAAATGAACCTACAGAAAAAAAAATGACAAAACCTGAAAGTGAGAATATGAAGACTTAAAACCAACACTAGAAAGAAGAAGATGTCGCTACAGCATGTGCTAGTTTTCCCAGCTTGCTTAGAGTGGGTTCTGGCTACTAATTAAAAAGTAGGAGGCTAAAAGATTTCCCATCAGAACTCCAATGTCTAGAAATTCTAGAAGGAATCAACCTTTTGGATTAGCAGAAAGAAATGCTAATTTAAATGTCAACATATCATGGATCATTTGGGGAGCGGGATTGAGAATCCATGTTTCAAAAACCAAGCAAGTACAAAAATACTTTCAGATGTTAAATGTTAAATGTTAAGGGGCATCAAGATATTAATGCTAAAGGGCAAGATTTATTCTAACAAGAAATGACAAAATGGTGCATTGATAAAGATGAACTGAAGAATTTAAACATGCTGACATAACTAGACTGGGTCAAACTTTTTTTTAATGAACTTCATATGTTAAATTGAAAAAAAAAAACCCCACAAATTTTCCCTAAGAATTTTCAGAATTGAAAATAATTTTCTTTTTCCAAAGTTAATTTTGAAAAGTGTCTGCTTTTGTGTTAATAAATGATCCAGCATCCAATCAAGTTGATTTCAAGCCTAATATGTCAAACAAGATATAAATAGGGTCTGTAAAATGGTAAATGTAAAATGTGTAACTTAGAACAATCAGTTGCCTCTACAATTATAGAGGAATTTGAATAGGCAGCTGAGAAGTGAAAAGTACATCATCGTGGTTACCCATGGCATATTATATCATGAATGAAATAACCGATGTTTGAATTAATACAGATGTGTGAAAATTTTATAGTTCAATAAAAATCACTGTTACATGAGGTGTGACACTACAGACCTTTAAAGCCAGTATTCAGGTGGGGGTGGGGTGGGACCAGAAGCAGAGGCAGAAGGAGGGTCTCCGTGAGCTTGAGGCCAGCCTACGATACAGTAGCCAGGATGACACAGTAAGACCCCGTGTTAAAAGAAAAATCTATTTTTAGCCACTCAGAAGAATTTAGCAAAGCTATTTCATACAATCTTCCCAAATAAATTTCTATAGATCAGGTAGAAGAAACAAGAAATGGAAAATAAGTGAACACCCCTAATATCAATAGCTGCACAGATAGCAAAGCCAAAAAGGCAAGTGATGATGGCTTCTGTCAAAGATGGAGTCCAAACTGAGACTGCAGAGGGACACACTCATGACAACAAGTGGGCTGCTTACGGTTAAGTAGTGTGAAGCCCGAGTTTAAATGTTGTGAGTGCTACAACCTCGTCTGGGGGATATACATGCGCGTGTGCATTTTTACTGACAGGTTCTCAGTGTTAGCTCGGAGAAGAAAGCTGAGCTTGACTCTTGAGTGGGAAACACTCTCCAGCGTCCAGCCTAGTCAGAGGTCCCACATATTACCCAGAGCCCCAAGAAGAATCCAGACCATCACACTTGCCTTGAACTTCCAGTTTCCCTAACATTCAAAGCCCTATGTTACTGCACATCCTGCTTTTAACGTGTGTGTGTGTACGTTTGTTGTTGTTGTTGTTTTTCATGGCATCAAGGTAAGAAAGAGTAGATTACAGCTGTAGACTCAGAGAATAGACAGTGAAGAGCCATGGTAACAGGCTAATTCTACTACTAGCATTTAATCTTGCAGTCTTTCTCATTAGAAAGCCTGATAAGGCTAAAAATTAGTATTATTAATGAGTATCTCTGGGCCACATTAAATTATTAGTAGACTACATGTGTTTGTAGGGAAAAATGACAAAAATCTTTGTAAATTATATATGAAATAATTCTTGGCTACTAGCGCTATTTTGGGATAGTAGTTGCACCACCATTTCATTTTGATTTTATAGATTAAAAAAATATGTCATTGCAATAAAATGTCAGCTATGAAGAGGGGGATGGATTCCTTCAAAATGTTTATATTTTTTTATTTATGTGAATGTGCATATGTATGTCTGTGTGACTGACACATGTTTGTGTCGGTGGCCACAGAGGTCATAAGAGGGCGTGAATTCTCTGAATCCAGAGCTACAGATGGTTGTGAATTTACAGACATGAACCTGCCAAACATAACCTGGATCCTCTGCAAGAGCAGCAAGAAATATTAACCATGCATCTATCTCTCCAGCCTTAAGGGTAGAATTTTAGACAAGTAATTTAAATATATTTCTGGTTTTCTTTTAAAATAATTCAATATGCCTCAACTTTATATTTTTGTTTTTTTCTAGAGAAGTTTTATCCCACTACTAACTAAATTCATGCACACCTTACTTCCTATCTCTCTTTTACTTTCAACTTTTGAAATTACTAGATCTATTACTGCATCTTCCAGAGGTTGAAACTTTTGGGGTTAAACACTAAGTTTGTGTTCTCACTACTTAGTTTCTCAGGCTTTCTTGCTAGAAAAGAAAGGGCAAGGAGCTTGTCTCTCTCACCTCTCCTTGAGGTTACAATACTGAAAACACTGCAGCTTACATTGGCAGAATCCACAGGGTCCTTTATATTTTGACAAATAGCAATCAGATTCTATGTTCTCTATTTGTTTTTTTTTTTTATTTACAGCAATGACCACACTCTAAACTACTGTGGCTACACACACGCGTGCCTCACTCATAAAACAGTGAAATCATGTAGTTGAAAGCATGCTACTTCATAACTATGGTTTTGCCACTATCGTGGTAATAATGTAAGTATCTGATATGAGAGATATCTGATATGTAACTCCCACAGGGGTCACAAAACATGGGATAGAACCGCTGCCCTAGATCCTAATCTTTCCTTGGGTTAAATTGCCTTCCATTCTGCCACAGCTGCATCCTGATGAGCAAGTTTGGAGGTGTTATTAACTGATTACAAACGCACAAAGTTTACAGAAACAAACATCCCAATCTCTTTCAGGCGTAAACTTTGGTTGCATCTTTGACTGGGGACAGATGCTGGGTTTCAAACTGTTTTCCCCTTCCTTCAGAATTTGAGTACACCTTCCCTGTATTCTGGATCCAGCGTTTTTTGCTGAGATGGCAGATGAGCATCTGCTAGGCTTCTTTGTGAGGAGTTATCTCTTACTTTTTGGAAGGACTAAGCTTCCCTTCCATCTTTGAAGTACTGGGGCTTCAGTGTGTGTACGCATGGACAACATTTTGTTAATTTAGCTTCCAACTTAGCAGGTCATTTCAATTACCCGTGTTTCTTTCTTCCTCAACACTTCTCTTCAGATAGCCTGCATCATCTCTGCCTCACTTGTTCCTTTTCTTCTTCCTTTACCACTCCCATTAGACGGACAGAGTATCACTTGTCTATTTTCCTCAACCCTCTAAGTTCCTGCTCCAGGTCGCCCACTACTTCCACAACAGAAGCACACTCTACAGCTAACACACTGTTTCGCTTTGCATTGGAACACAGTAAGGACCACCCTCAGCAACACTTTCCCATACATGTAGTCCATATAACTAGATACAGATGGATGTGACTTAATGGGGCTACACACGTTCCTCTGGAGTACACGCTGGTGTCAGGGTGCTATACACCCCCTTCAGTGCATCAGTGGACCTGTAGAAGCCGTAGAACCAAATGCAGGGGGTAGGTAGAGTTTCCGAGTTACTGGTGAGAAGAGATTTGCAAAGAGGATGATTGGCTTTTATTAAAGAGTTAAGTTTGAGATCAAGTTGTTTTGTGTGGTGGATTAAATAACCTTTGTCGAGGTCCTTTGTCATTTTATATGAATTATCAGAATTTACCTTCCAGATAAACAGTTTAGTTGTCAATGAAAACATTTATCTATGTAACATATGTTAAATGTTTTAAATGGTGTGGGTTTTTTTTGTAATAGCAGCATTAATTTCTAAGGTATTTATTTTCTTTATGGTTGGTATTTTCCATTGGGCTCTTAGCTCTTGGGCTTAAAATATATCTCAGACTGTGAAATTAAGGCTTTACTTTTTAAATCATCATTTTTATATGTGGAATTCATCCTTTTGTTGATTCTGCCTAATCCTTCCCTATGAACATTCTGACATAATGTTTAGTTAAATTTTAAAAATTAAGGTTAGGTAAAATAATCAAGTGCTTGACACATGTATCAGTCACTTTTATAATTGCTGTGACAAAGCACCTGACACAAGTAACTTAAGAGAGGAAGGGTTTATTTTGGCTCACGGTATAAGGGGATACAGTCTACCATGGCAGGGAAGGCATGGCATTAGATGCATAAGGCAGCTTGTCACATTGTGTCTATATCAGGAAACAGAGAAAACTGCATGCTGCTTGTTCTAGTTTGGATCCTGATACTGTGGTAAGACACTCCAATCTAGAGCAGCTTCAGAGAAGAAAGGTCTTATTTAAAATCCACCATTGAGAGGAAGTCAAGGCAGAATTAAAGCAGAAAGCATGGAGGAAGGCTGTTTGCTGGCTAGCTCTCGTGCACTCATGCTTAACTATATGCAGCCTAGGACCACCTTCCCAAGGAACGACTCTGCCCAAAATGGGTCAGCCTCCTCTCTATCAATTAACAGTAAAGACACTTCCCAACAGATTCTTAGAGGCCAACATGATCTAGACTATTCCACAGTCAAGACTTTGCCCTCAGATGACAAAACTAGGACACTGGACCTAGTATTTCTCCTTTCTAGTCAGTTCTGGTACTCCAGCCCACAGAATGATGACATGCTGAGGTAGGGTCACGTGGGTCTTTCTACTTCAATAAACACAGTCTAGAACCTCTTTCACAGATGTGTGCAGTGGTTCATCCTGTCAAGCTGCCCATCAGTATCAACAACCACACCTTCCTGTTCTCACCTTAAGGTACTGTGCCAGCCTCTGCTAGTTTCTCTCAGATTCTCCTTCATGACTCTTCTTCTGTGCGCCAATAAAATCCCTGATGGCAAAATGGTCCAGTAGACTTGTTAGTTACTTGGATCATGCTTTTGGGAAACTGATTTTTAACTTCTGGGCTACAATCTCGGGAGGAAAGGCTACCCCACAGTTTGGCTTGAATAGCAGGGTCCAGTTCTTCCTACCTTCCAGATAAAACTTCACAGCTACTGTAGCCAGTTCTGACTGGCTACAGCTGTTAAATCCAACCGTTAACTTAGACTGTAGTTTTATGCTGTCGTACTTTAAAAAGTCTTATGTACTATTTTCTAGGAATGAATGTGAGCAGACTATTCAGAATTGTTGGTGTTAACAAATGAAGCCTACTGTAGAATGGTTTCTAAATTGAAGAAATCATCTGAAATCTTCTGGCTGAGAACCTTGAAGTTGTCATAGCTATATTTAAACCAAGGAATAAATAAAGGGCTGAAAAAAAGCACACTGGGCCATTTTTGAGGGCTGTTTTCAGAAATCCTGAATGTGAACACATGCGACCTGGATGTGTAAAAGAAAGGACTCTTCCTTAAATAAAAATTTATTGACTTTACAATAAAAAAAAAAACAAAAAAACAAAAACAAAACAAAACAAAAAAAACTTCACAGCTACAATGCTCTCTCCAGGCATCAAGAACCCACGGCATGCTCCAGATAAAAGATGTAACTCTGTATCTTTAATTTACATCACACAGCTATCCTACAGTAGGACAAAATAGTAACCTGCCTGTGTACTGTGCCTGCCACATATGCAGTTCATAAACTTGTGTTAAATTCAGTGCCCACTAAGTCCCTTGAAAACTACATAAGGGAGATTTTGCCATTTGTGTTTCTAGCTAGCTCCGACTTCCAAGTGAAAATATCAAAGGTTTAATGGTTCAGCATTGCGTGAGATCATGAGTTTAATATTTCTAAATCAATCAATCAATGCTTTTCAACTTCTACTAGGGGGGTCATACATGTGCAGTAAAGGCCTCGAAGATTCAAAGCAATAAGATGTTGAAATAGAATGTCTGGGAACCTGAGAAAATGCCCAAGCATAAATCAGAGTCTTTGGGAGGCTGAGTCGAGTTCCTCATGACACCTGGCTGTCAGTTTATGCACAATTTATCCAGCATCTTTGAAACTTTCCACTTAATGAGGCATACAGTAAGGAGAAAAATGAGTAGGTAATGTATGATATATTCAGAAAAGGTAGCAATCCAATTTATAAATCTGCATCGCCCCACCATCTGGAGGTGCCAGATTGGCAGGGCTTCCAGTCAGCATTCTGTATATTATCCATGCTCTGGAAAACAAGAAAGGGAGCCTCTCAGCACTCTTGGATGCTCGGGATGAAAGATCTCTTTTAGCATGTTGATGGCCAATCTGCAATGTCGCCTTTCAAATGGCTTTTTTTTTTCTATTGTACTTCTTTCAAGGGAGTGGGAGGCAAATGGTATAAATTACATTCTCTTTTGGATAGCAGTGAATACTCAGGCATGAAGGATCCCCCAGCGATTGCTCAGAGCCCCCTGCTTTCTCTCTTGAAGCCTCTTTCCCCCAGGGACAGTTAAGATACATCAGTTCCACAGCTCGGGTAGTGTCCACCATGTTGAGCCCCTGACCTCTGTGTGGAAGGTATGAATGATACAGAGAAGCTTTTTGTATACACTGAGAGTGGAGCTAAGTGAGCTTATAATGAAATTATGCCAAGATTCAAACATACCTTTTACTCTTTTTTTAAAAGAATAACCTTGGACCTTTGTATATCCATTGGAAAGCCTCAAACTCACAGAGATCTGCCTGCCTCTACCTCTCCAAGTGCAGCATGGGCGACTGCATCTGGCAAAACCAAAAAAAAAAAAAAAAAAAAAAAGGCAAACTTGGATCTTAACACACTTCAGCTGTGACCTTTTGTAAATACACTGCTATTTATACTTTTAGCCCTCCTACATGTATAGCAAACCACTTTAGTAACCCGGATAAAAAGACTGAAGAATAGAATTAGCTTATTTTCAATTAAACAAATAGCTGCAGTAAAACACCAGAGTCGGCCATATTTGTTTGTAGTGCAACTTCACCTGAAGGCTCTCTGCGTCAACAGGGCGAAAGGTCCACATAGCTCAGTGTCTCAGGTAGACATGTTCAACTCTGGAATTTTCCGTAAATCTGCAAATTTGAGATTTTAACAAAGCTAAGAATCAACTTTTTGCGTTGTCTGAACGCAAGAGTCAGGGGCAAGAGTCTGAAAGGGGTGGCATAAAAGAATCAGAAAGCAAACCGAAGGTGCCGTGCATCAGGAATGCACAGGCAGGGTGGGGAATTCCTGTCTCTGTCGAAGAGGTCTAGAAAATTCCAGGAACCCCGCCCCCCAACCACCACAGAGACAACAAATGGGAGGGAATGATGACAATGATGACGAATTTAAACTCTTCAAAAGAGAAAAGTCAAACTAGGCGGGGAGGGGGGTCCTCTGAGAAATAAATCAAAATCACAAGAAAAATAAAATAAGACAGATCTCCAAGGCACCAGCTGCATATAGTTTTAAAACACCAAGGATACCAAAGAGCCAAACAATGATGCTTCTGTTCCTAATGGTATGACTTAGTTCTGCTTTGTTTCTGATATTGAACAGATCATTTCTGTCTGAAAACTGTCCTTGAGCATTGCGGGGTCTATTCAGAGAGTGACGGAAGGTGCCATTCACATTCTCAGGGCGGGGTGCAGGGGGCTGACTGACTCAGATTACTCAGGCAAGTTCTTAATGGGTGCTTGAGTGGGTGACTGCAGAAGACAGAGAGGTGGGATGCCACTGAGACGATTTGAATTGAAACGCGATTGTTTCAAATCTATCCAAGTGCAAACAGAACTTCAGTTGAAAGCTCTGTGAAAATGCAGGCGAATTGGAGCAAGGAAGAACTTTGAAGTTTAGCATTGAATAAAAAGTTTCAAGACAGATGTATAGTTTGTGTATTTTCCCTGGAGTGTGCATATGTGATTAATCTTTGCAGAAAGTTCTTTCCAGCCTGGAGTCAAGGAGAGACGGATGCGTACAGGAAGAAAGACAGAAATTTCACCACAGTAGAGGTTTGTGTCCTTCTTTACTCTAGAGTAGTATACCTCTCTGGTTGTTTTCTTGTTTTCTCTCTCCCTCCCTCCCTCCCTCCCTCCCTCCCTCCCCCCCCTCACTCTGTGTGTGTGTGTATGTGTGTGTGGTGAGTGAAGGCATGTGCATACATGTGGTGAGTGTATATAGGTTTGTTTGTATGTGCTGAGTACATAAGTGCATGTGTGTGTTTGTAAGTGTAGGCTCACATGTGATGAGTCAGAGGAGAGCACAGGTGTTATCACCTTCTTCATAGGACAGGCTAGCTTGTCACTCAAGCTTCTGTGCAATCTCCTGTCCCCATTTCCCCCCTTTGTCATAAAAGCACTGGACATACAGAGGAGCTACTTTGTCCAGACTGGTGTAGGGTCTGGAGAAACAAACTTAAGCCTCCACAGGCGTGTGACAAGCTTTTTACTTGCTCAGCATCTCCTCAGGCCTTCTTAGTCTTTCATATCACACAGGACGACTGTCTTTCCCTTCCCTTCCGTGAAGCCATGTGATATTGGCAGGACACATCTGCCTGTTAAGTGAATCATATGTTTTCTCTTACACACTCTGAGTGTGATCAGGAGTCAAAGATTTTTATGTTAGAACAAAGGGTTCCTTGCTTTACAGAGGGCTGCCTTTTAGAGACTTCTGCATATGTGTACATGCATGTGTCTGCGTGCAGTCATGTGTCTGAGAGTTTGTGTGCTTTATACTTTTGTCTGGTTCCTCCAAGACAATTGGTTCTCTTAGAGAGAATCACATACTGTCTGGAAGAATATATGTAAGTTCTGTGTCTATTACTATGAGCGTCATTTGCCAAAGTACCTCTACATTATTGACAGTAATAACTGTTGATGGGGATAGACATTATGAGCATTCATTTGTAAGATGAGAGGTATAAAACTTTCTTAGGAAGCCAATTCTCTGATTATGGACACTTACTCGATGTTCTCCTAGAGGACCTGGATTCCACTCCCAGCACCCATGTCAAGCAGCTCTTGGCCACCTGTCATGAGAGCTCCAGGGAATCGAATGCCTTCTTCTGACTCCTCAGACACCTGCGCAGGAGCGCGTGCGCTCGCACGCACGCACGCACGCACGCACGCACGCACGCACGCACGCACGCACGCACGCACGCACGCACGCACGCACGCACCCACGCACCCACGCACCCACGCACCCACGCACCCACGCACCCACGCACCCACGCACCCACGCACCCACGCACCCACGCACCCACGCACCCACGCACCCACGCACCCACGCACCCACGCACCCACCACCACCACCACCACCACAGAAACATACACATCATCACAAACTCCCTACCATCATCCACCTGTGACAGTCCACTGAACTCTCTCATTCAGGGCCACAGCTGGAGATGGTCAGTAAAGAGCAAAAGCTCACAACAGAAAAGGAAAAGCAAATAGCTTGGCTCCTAAAGATAGGAATGTGTGCAAAGGTAAGAGGAAAACCCGAAACTCAAACAGGAAGGAGACTGACCGCCTCTGAGTGCTATGTGGGGTCATGAAAGCAAAAGACAGCAGTGGTTGCCAGCAATTAATAAGGGAAATTCATGGTTTTACTGAACTGATTTTCATAGACTGACTACCCTGTAACCTGCTTAGCTCTCTGATGACTACCACACCAATTGTCTAGCCAAGGTCTAAGAAGAGCAGGCAGACACCTTCATAGTAGTCACACGGCAAATATCCAGCTACCAAGACTAAATGTGTTCAGCCCAGAACCTCTCAAACACCTGGGAAATGAGACTGTGTGAGACATGAAGACAGGGCTTGCTGTCAGGTGAATGGGGGAAAGGGACAGGTTAATGGGGGAAAGAAGGAGAGGCAGCCTTTGCTCCTGTTTAATGGGTTGTTCTCTGACTGTGGAGGAACGTGACTGGGCTTCCAGGAAGAAAGACTCCCTTGGGTAGCAATAGCATCTAATGCCGTTGGGAGTGTGATGGCTGTTTGGAGGTCCTGCATGACCTGTGTGCTCTGTCTCTCTGTGCCTTTGCACACAGCCCAGCTGTATTTCCTAGATGCAAAGCAGTTTTGTGGGTGAGGCCCTTCAGTAACGGCCACTATATAACCCAGTGGTGAAGAGTAAAAATCAGTAATGTCTGACACCAACATGTGGCAAGCTGTGGCAGTGCTCCATGACTGAAGAGCACCATCAGGAAAACACCACGAAAGATGCTTCATGAAGAAGAGAGGACACTTGGTGAATAGATGTGACAGTTATGGAAACATCTCGATTATTATCACCATTTTAATGCAGCTCTTAAGGTGCTGTGACTGGCTGGTCACTATGACTACAGGCTCAAAGTTCAGACAGAGACAACAAGGGACTCAAATACTGTTGCTCAAAGGTGAAGAAAATAGTAGATGGAGCTAGAAAAAAGGCTACAGGAAGTAGAAGTTACAATACCATCTAATATTTAACTCCTGTTTTATTATAGGTTATTTAACAACAACAAAAACATTACCTAGGTATAGCTGTACAGGTCTGTAATCCCAGCTACCTCGAAACTGGAGACAGACAAGTTAAAGTTCAAGGCCAGCCAGGACTAGACAGTGAATTCAAGGCCATCTGAGATAGTGAGACCTTGTCTCAAGTGTTAAGAATATCAGAAACAAATTTCATTTAATACATGTGTATACATACATATAAATATAAACACATAACCACATAGTCTATAGAAATATATGTAATACCCTATGAGTTATTTGGACATAAATGTATGTATATTACATATAAATATTTAAATTATATTAACTTTTGTGTTCAATGTGTGTATATACACATATGGAGCCATATATTATATAGAAACATAAAATATCATGAAAATTATTTACATACAAATATAATACATATATAATAACCATATTAAGTATTTAAAACATATATAAGCTCAACTTTAATAACATAATATAGCAAAAATATTAAATTCAACTTTAAGTGGTTGAGTTATATGGTACTTGAATTATATTTAAAATTAGTTGAAATTTTTAATGAATGTGTGTATGAGTGAGTGTGTATGTTAGTACCTACATGTGTGGGTGGGTGTTCCACGGCTCCATGTGGAAGTCAGAGATGAAGGTGTGGGGGTTGGTTCTACTCTTCCACCATGTAAGTCCCAGTGATCAAATTTAGGTCCTCAACCTCAGTTGCAAATGCTTTTAATTAGTGAATTATTTTGTGGGCGCACATAGTTCAAGAAAGACATATTTTATGTCATAGAACTACTCTTAAGGGTGGGCTGCATGCACAATAGCAGATGGCCAACCAAATCTAACTCAACAGAATCTTTGGAGGAAACTTGTCTCCTAATGTCATGCCAGGTCTTTCTTCTACTTCTCCTCTTCCTCCTCCTCCTCCTCCTCCTCCTTCATCTTTTTATTTTTTTTAATTTATTTTTTACCCAACAAGTTTTTTAGGTATATATTATGGCTTCTGTTCTTGTGTTCTGTGGGACTGTGAATGTCTCTGTGCATATGTGTGTTTCTTGCATCTTTTCTTGGGCTCTTTTCCTTCTGTTTGCTTTGTCCTATTCTGATTTGTTTCTTTTTGATTCATCTTATTATAATTTGTTTCATTTTATCCCTTAGAAGCCTGTCTGTTTCCTAATGAAAGAAAGGGATAGGAGGTGGACCTGTGGAAAAATTGGGGAAACTAGGAGTAGAAAAAATGTAATCAGAATATATGTTATATGAAAAAGCCACTTTTCAATAAAAGAAAAATTAATAAAAATTCAAACATTAAAAAAAATTAAAGGTCACTAGATAGCTTCACACATAAGAATCTTCACGGGAGGCTCTTGAATGGAGGTGAGACATCTCATACTTGGTGGGACTTCAAGGGTATAGGCATCCATTTTACCATCTTGAAATAAACACTGTTTTCATCACAGTTTTCACAGTAACTGTGCTGTGGAGAGCATACCATCACGTGATGAGCTGGCCTGGGCATGGCCATTGATGCGTATTGGTACATTTCTCACTGAAATGTCCTTTGTATGTATCTTGTTTTGTCTGCTTTTCTTTGGGCCATGCGTTTCCTGATAGTGGTTCACTTCATCCAAGGTTGAAGAATTAGGAAAAGACAGGTGGCTCAGTTTTTGAAACTGAACCTGTCACCTTGTGCTGGGTCATGAAAAGCTGTGTTCCTTGGCTTCTGCATGTCCCTGTGTAGGTAGTGTCTCTGGAAACGTAATGTAAAATCCAATTCCCGAGAGCCATGCCTCGGAGCAAGTCTAAGAAAGAAAGAGGCTGCTAATTCATTCTGAAGTTATGCAGAGACTGCTTCATAATCCTTAAGCACAGCAGCTCAGCTCATGAATGTTCCCCCATGGCAGCAGAAATGTGCAAGGGACATGACAGGGAAGATGGAGTGTGTGTGCACTGTATGCATGATGGTATCATAGATACCAGGTCGTTCCAGGGTGAGCATCTCTTCTGCCTGGATATTCCAGGGCCTGGCATCATACTTCCAGAGACTACAATTAAGATGTAAGCTTTCTTGCTCACAGTGCAAATGAAATAGCATCTCTATATGGAAGTCCTGCATAGGAAATGCATGACAACTTTTGAAGTTAAAAGCATCAGCCCAAAACCAAAACCCAGAGACCGGTTGTCTCTCTTCCATAGGATCAACACACCTTATGTGCCTATTATTAGAAAATAAATAAAATGACGATTAGAAATTATTTTAGATTTCTTTCACAGAACATTGCTGGTCTTGAATTAAACTGCCAAAAGTTTTATGAACCTAAGTCCCATCTTGTCAAATGCTTACATTATCATAGCATCTTGAACATTATTCCTATAGGTCCTCCAGACGACAAGATCACAGCCTGTTGGTGATGCTCAGACAAGAGTCATTGGTCACTGTTTCTCACAGGTGCTAAACACAGAGAAGACAGCATGGGCCCTTTCCTGTGTGGAAACAGTGGGACAGGGCAATTTCAAAAACGATGATCTAAGCTGGCCAGTTTCACAAAGACCGACAGTGTTTGGGACCTGCTTCTAATAAATATAGAGCAAAACTGAATGTGTCTGGTCCAGCTCAGAGAGCTGCCCGGATGCTGCACTGTTAGGAAAGCCTAAATGAGACCACGTGTGGAAGTGCAGAAGCAGAATTTCAACATGGCAGACAGAGGGGAAGTAGACTATTAGATGGCAGGAGCTGTAAGGGAGATGCTAGGATTCCGTTGCCTAGGGGATCAGTGAGCTTACGGACAGTCTTAGAGGCAACTCTATGATACCTGGCTCTCCATTTTATAAAGGAAATGACCTCCTTGACTGTGAATTAGAAGGATGGTCCTCAGCTTTGAAACCATGACAGTTTTCCTCCTCATACAAGGGAACACTTGTAAATTTTCACCATCGCCTGGGTGGGGTGTACCTTGGCATTAGCATCTTAGTTAGGAGTCAGGGTTGGGTATTAGATGCGCCATTATTCACAGGACAAACCCCTCACAGCAAAGCATCATGCAGCTCCAAATGCCGAACTGACGCACTGGGAGATTCAAAGCCACACTCATAAGGCAGAAGAAGGTTCAAGGTCATCTTTTCTCTAGCAAATAAGAAACCAAGAATCCAAGGTAAAGTGTGAGTGACATAAGAACGCTCAACTTGGCAAAACAGTAATAAAAGACAGAACCCAAAACTGGAAGAATCCCTTAAGTCATAAAATGGCTCGTATGTCAAGATCCAAAGACACAGCTGTGAGGGTGTCCGAGTAGTAAGGCTTGGGTTTAGAACACACAGAACACACAGGGCTGCTCTAAGTTGTAACCCAGGACCCTATCCTTGTTATCAGCTACCCTGCCCAGGATGCCGTGTCTTAAAAATATTTAAATAGGTGTCTCTAGGAAACACAAAAAGAGAATTACATGGCTGGAGACTGGGTAGGATGCACTCAAAGCAAACTGAAGATAAAGTTTGTTTCTTGTCCATTTTTAACATGGTCTTTTTGGATCTTATTTCTAATTTGCTTTTTGTTTTGGCATCAGATTAGATGTGAGGTTACCTCTTTCAGGTAAATGCCATTCGTCAAATCTGAAGTTAGACGGTCATTCTGTGAGGGTGCCTGCATGTATGTCCCATGTGTAGATGCGAATGTGTGGGCGTGCATACGGAGGCCAGAGGCCAGTCTTGGGTATTATTTGTCAGAGGCTCATCATCTTGTTTGTCAGGAGGATTTCTCACTGACTTAGAACTTGTTGTTTAGGCGAGACTGCTGGCGAGAAAGAAGCGGAGGACCACCACCCCTGACTAATTTACATGGGTTCTGGGGAGCCGTATTCATGCGTGAAGCATGTTACCACTTAAGCTGTTAGACCTTGGAGATCAATCTCTAGAGAAGAAGTTTCTTTTCTTTTTAACCTTGAAATCAAATTTCTTTGCCTGAAAAAAAAATAAATGTTTAAAAAAAAATCACTGTGGAAAACAACATTGACTGTCTTCTACTTTCTTTCTGGTTAAATGGGAGCAGACAACAGCCTCTGCAGGACTTCCAGGGCGGTCCCAGTAATTCGGTTTTCAAGATCTGTCATGGTCTTGTCTCATCTCCCCCGACACTACAATAACTGAAATTATCTCCCCCTTCAGTAAGTTTAAATTCTATTAAATATGATCTTTTCAATTAGTTCCACTCACACGCGAGCAGGAGAGCTCCCCAAGGACACTGAAATAAGTTCAAGGAGGGTAGGAAGAAAAAAAAAATAAGAGTTTGACATCTGGGAAGAACAATGTGTTTTGTGATAATTTCTCTCCCCTTATGGTTTGAATTAGAGAGATAAGCTGCTGAATTGGGATGAGCACTTACGGAATAGAGCGAAAGTGCTATCAGAGATGGCGGTCTTTGGAGACTGCCCCATTGATGAAATGGAGCTGCGAAGGCAAACTCAGCTTGCTTTTATGTGAGCTTGAAAAGACCCCAAATAAGGAACTTTGATCATTTTCCTGGTATCCAGATAAGTTTTTCTTTCACTTTATTTTCAGTGGTCTTACTTATATCTTTTTATATCAACTGAAGCAATCCTTTGGCTGTCTTAGCTGTTTGTCCCTTTGAAATAGATCTTGGCAGTCCTAACCCTCCATTAGCTATTATCTACCACAGTGACAAACTATGTACCGTGCTTTAATGTCACCCTGTAGACCAGTCCCTTCAGCCTTTGAATTATTTTCTAAATCTTCTCAGAATGCAACTGAAAAAGCCCCACTTTTCCATGTTCTGTGAGTGTCCTGCAAACTGTGTCTGGCACATGCACAGTGGCGAGTTGTTAAAAATTCCCTTTTCATGCATACATTTATTCGATAACATTTATCAACTCTACAGCACAAATAATCGGCACACTATCTCACCAGCAGCAAAGCATACAGTTCCTTGGCTATTTAAATCATGTATTTTGACACAGTTAACTATTTGTACTTGAGTCTTAGGATCTCTGTCTGTGCCTGTCGCTCTGTCTGTCTGTCTGTCTGTCTGTCTGTCTGTCTGTCTGTCTCTCTCTCTCTCTCTCTCTCTCTCTCTCTCTCTCATACACACACACACACACACACACACACACACACACTGAATATTCTTCCTATGAGGTAATTTTCCATGTACTTGAATCAAGGAGACTTATTTGAAAATATTGCTGCAAACCTCAGCGGAGTTATCACATGTGTGGACATGTAGAGACCCAAACCTTGACATTGTAATCCTCAGATAGAAAAAAAAAAAAGGATATGTGTGTTATTATCTCAAAACTTCTCACTCACTCCAGAGTTTTCTAATTTCCCTCTTCCGTCAGCTTGTGTACTTGGAGGAAGCCCTTCTCTGGATTTTTATTGCAGCATCTTTGAGTCTGTCTATTTAAAATATGACTCCACGCTGGGTAGTATAGCAGCTCATTGTAATCCCAGCCCTTTTAGAAGTTCAAGAGTTCAAGTCCAGGATGAGCTGTGAAGCACCCTATTTCAACAAACCAAGTAAGGGGCCAGGGAGATAGCTAAGCACTTGCTGCCAAGCTTACTAACCTGAGTTCTATGCCTGGGACCCCCATGGTGGAAATAGCATAAATTCCTTCAGATTGTCTTCCGATTTCTACACCGACTCTGCTGCTATGGCATGCACAATTCCAATAATACACAAACAAACCCAAAGAAAATACAAAAAAAATTTTTTTTAAGCGATTTCAAAATTCTCTCATTTTTGGATCTCTGTAAAAAATGATTATTTACAGCAAGGCAATGCTTCTCAGGTGAGAATTAAGCTATTTTGACTTAGGACGTGGCACTGTCATCTATAGCCAGTCAAGAAGGACGGAGGCAGGCAGAGCTCTGTGAGTTCGAGGCCAGCGTGGTCTATGTAGCGAGTTTCAGGTTAGCCAGAGCTATGATAGTAAGACTGTCATAAGACAATAGCAAAAAACAGTTAAATCACAAAAGTGGCACAGGATGGTTTTATTGTGTTTTAAGCAGGCTGACTGCCCTTGGCTGTGTGAAAGCTGAACACGCTTGCTCCAAACACAAAAGTTGTGCAGCCCTCTCACTGTAACCTGCACCAGGAAACTTTGACATCCTGCTCCTGGGATTCCTAGCCTGTGCTTCTGTCTTCCTCAGCCTAGAGGACTCATCGCATCAGCTCGGTATTCCCGAGCCATACTTGGGGACTTTATCACTCTTGGAAAAACAATGCATTATTCCATCTGTACCCCCCTTTTCAATTTGATGATGCAATTAATTCATTGTAAAACCCGGAGCTGGAAATGAATGTGGAAACATGATAGAGTGCTTGCCTAGAGTGCACAGGGCTCTGGGTTGTATGCCCAGCACTCCTAACAGGTAAACATATAATATAAATATGAGAGCAAATCTTCTGTTGTACTTACGGGCTTCCGGTATAGAAGAACATCGTGGCCTCCTTGCACCACGTCAGCAGCAACCCTACTCATACCACTGTGGATGGGAGCAGATGCATTAAATCTATTGGATGCTCTGTGGATCTGGATCCCCTGGCACCTGACCTGTCATTTCCTGTCAATGGACACCTGCTTTGCCCAAAGGAATCAACAGCTGCAGATAGCCTAGGAAATTTTTCATTTTACAGTTTGGTATTTGGCTATTTCTAGGGTTAGACAAATACTGTTCCCACACAGATTCCCTGCTATTTTCTTATTTATCTAATGTGTATATGCTGTGCATGTGGTATATGAATATGTGTGTGTCTCACACACACACACACACACACACACACACACACACACGCACGCACACGCACGTACGCATGTGCGTGTGTAGAGGCCAGGGGAGGACATTGGGTATCCTGTCCTTTTATCCACTATAGTAATCCCTTTAAGCAAGCCCTAGGGACTACCTGTCAATGCACCCCATAGCTTATGGCTGGAATGACAGCCTTTTGCATTGCTCTCTAGGAAGGGACTGAGCTCAGGTCTTCATACTGGTCTGCCACAAAGCCTGAAGACTTGAGTTTTATTCCTGACACCCATAGCCGAGATGTAGAAGTGACTAATTTAACTTGTCCTCTGATCTCTACACATATACAGTGCCAAGTGAATGCCAACACACCCACCCATACATGTACACAGAAGAAACAAAAATATATAATTTTTAAAAGGTATGGGCTTTTGTTGCCTGGCATTTATTTATTTGTTTGCTTATTGTGAGACGAGGTACTGCTGGCTCCCCAGGCTGGCCACAAGCTTGAGGAGTCCCTGCCTCAGGCCCCTCTGAGCTGGGATTAGAGATGCGTGCAGCCAGGCACATGCTGGGCCTCACCATATTTATAAAACTTCCTTTTCCTGTGACCTGCTTTAAATAGCGCTTAAAATAGCTGTTTACCTGAATATTTTAAAGAATGCAATGGTGAGAACATCTTACTACTATTTTTTTTTAACTCTCTTAACATCTTCTGTAGTTGTTGGACTAGCTGTATTTTCTTTTTCGTCTCAAACCATTTTTGAGGAGGTTATTGCTAAGGAAATACTTTGTCATCAAAAATTTCCAAGAAATAATTCGAGTTATGTAACTTTGCAGGTTTACTTGCATAATGGTGAGGACTGTGCCCTGACACCACTTCCTTGTTTCTGACCATTTCTCTATCTCCAGTTCCCCTCTGCAGACTCTTATGTCATTCTTTTTTTTTTTTTTTTTTTAATTTAAATTACTTATTGATCTGCTTGGTGTCAGATTTCTCTAACAATGAGCCACATTTTAAAATAATTTTTGTTATAATTAGATTCTTTACAAGTATTTGACTTTTACATTTCTTAATTCCTTCCTCTGAGATTTTTCTTTTCTTTTCTTTTCTTTTCTTTTCTTTTCTTTTGCATTTTCGATGTGCTATTTGAAAATTTTTCTTGATTTTTTTTTAACTACTTAAAGGTAGACAAAAGAGATGTTTTCTCTTAAACTGACTTTAACTTTACTCTGAATTTGGGTTTATATTACTTATTTTGGAAAAAAAACCTATTGCTTCATTAAAATTTTTAAACATAATTTTTCAATCAAATGAAGTTATTTGGGTTAATCCTTTACTACTAATTATTAAAGAGGTCACACTTAGATGTTTGGGGATTTAGCATGGTATTATTATTGCTTGATGGATATTTTTTAATGTTTTCAATTGTGCCTCACAATTTCATATTTTATTCAAGTTGCTATTGAGCAACACCTCTGTAGTCTTCTCTATTTATTTTGAATTTTTAAATCTAGTATTAGTTTAGAGAATAGTGGTTTTATGTTTTTAATTTCACTACCTTTGGGCTTTACATATTTTGAAGCCACATGATTTGGTATGCCGAAGATTAATAGCTTTCACTGATTATGTAGTTTATAGTTGTATTAGACATCACATACAGTAAGACTCTAATTAAAAATCATAGCATGGCCTTTTTTATATGTTGTTAATCTCTGCTTAGCATTTGTGTGAACTGCCCTTGAATATCTTTTCAGATCTCTCCCTCCCCCTTCTTTTTCTCCCTCCCTTTCTCCCTCCCTACCTGTATGGTAAAGGGATGCTGGGTATTCATTTTAGGGATCTCTTTTCATTATACAATCTTCACATAACTTACTCTTTCAACTTAAGTTTGTCTGAATATTTGCAATATTTGTCAACCCCGCCCCCCCCCACCAAAATGGCGCTCCCAAACTCCAGTAGTCACTGGTGTTCACTGAGATTTAATTTTAACTTCCATATATGAGAGTGACCAAGAGATATTTATTTTTCTGTATCTGGCTCCTCTCATTTAACATAATCTTATAGCCACTGCTATGGTGAAAATAAAGAATTTTATTCTAAATAATATTCCCTAATATACGGGGAACCACATGGGTGGTTCTTAAGAACGTAAACATAGATCAGATGACGATCAAACCAAGCGCTTCTCGGTATGTGTTAAAGGACGTAAAATGTCAAAGAGACTCCTGGGTCTCTGTGTGTGCTCTGGTGCTGACACATAAGTCACGGTACATCATATGTGGCCCTGGGGAAGCCTGTCAACTCTGCTCTGGTGCAAATATGCTTTAAGGAGAAAATGTCTGTATATGTATTAATTGTTCTTCATCTTCATATTAACAATAACTATATAAACAGCTACACACCACTCTCAGCATATGTCTTCCAACACACCCTGTTTGTGGCTGCATCATGCCTCTCATCATGGTCTGGGCATTAAGCTCTGGCATCAAATGCTAAGCACTTAATAAATACTGAGCTAATTATTAATCTTACCGTGTAGAGAAATTACAGATTAAAATCTGGTCAAAACCAAGTTAATATAATTGTAAAATCACAGTTTCTAGTCATTCTGTCTTAGACCATTGTACTTGACGGGGTAAAGAAAATCTTACTGACAGTAGTCATATGTTTATTTGCTTATGTATTTGTGGTAAATTTGTCAAATTTAGGCTGGGAATGCTTACAATCCTGTATTGTTTTAGCAATCATTTTCAGTACAGGTAATAACATGACTATAATAAATATATAAGTTTATATTAAATACATAAATATATAATGTAAATAACTATGAACACAAATAAATATATACATATACAAACATAGAATGTTTTATTTTCTAAATCTAGATTTTGCCATTCATGTGCCTATTTGTGTATAAATGCAGGGGCAAGAGGAAGGAGTCGGAGTCCCTAGAGCTGGAGTCACAGGATATATTTAAGCTCTGATGTGGGCTCTGGGAATCAAACTCTGGTCCTCCTCTGAAAGAGCAGCCAGCACTTTGAAAGGCTGAATTCTCTCCCTAGCTCTGTAATTACATTTGTTTTCTCTCTGTGGATTGGTAAGGGCAGTTTTAAGAGTCAGTTCTTTTCCTACTCAGTGAGGTCTGGGGTTTGGACTCAGGTCAGCTGGTTCTGACAACAAACATCCTTACCTGCTGAGCCATATCAGCCATTTCACTAGCAGCTAGGCTGTCTTTGTATTCTTCCTGGCTTAGTGATGAAACCAACAGTGAAGAACTGGTGACGCTGTGGCTCTTAGGGTTAAACAGGGTGCATGAGGGTGAGGTGACTGTGAACACTCCTTTGTCTGAGAGCCTCCTGAGATTTCATGTAGATAGTTTCACTCTCTGTGCCTCCTGTCACTCTCTCTCCTACATGGCTCATGTGGACAACACATCCCATCAGTGCTCTTGCCTTGGTCAGCCCTGATGGCGTTGAGCTGTCTAGATCTACATACAGGCTTAGATCCATCCTGCATGAAACTCACACATGCACCTGGGCCACATGAGGACAAACACAGTCCCAAAGAGACTTCGTGGGACTGGGAAAGAGACTGTCTCTCTGTTTCCACTTTCTCTTGGTTGTCACGGTCTATTTCTCCTGCCATAGGAAAACAACCCTACTAAGCCATTTAAAAATAGTAGAAACTCATATTCCCTTGAGTTTAGAGGCAGGGAGGACCAAGATCGAGAATGTGCAGGCTCGAGGTCAGCTAAGGCTTGGCCTCTGAGTTCAAGATGGTGTCTGTTGCCATGTCTCCACGCTGCAGAAGGGGTGCAAGGTCAGAGAGAGCTCTGCAAGGGTAGGGGATGTAGATCTGTTGCCGGAATGATCTCCTTGGATATATGAGGCTCTGGGTTTAATGCCCAGCACACACAAGCCAGGCATGGTGGTACACCCATGTAGTCACAACCCCCAGGAGACCCGAGGCAGGCAGACAAGATGGCCAAGGCTGTCACCAGCTACACAGTGAGTTCAAGAGTAGCCTGGATTCCATGGGCTCCCTTCAACTTTTTAGATAAGGGAACTTCATCCTTTTATGCCTTCATTATTCTGCAACCCGTGATATCTCACTTCCTAGTGTGGTCTTGGCTTTTACACTCCAAGGCATGGATTTTGCAGAGATACAACACTGAATCCACAGCAGTTCTGATGGAATCACAAGCAAATGCTAAGCTTCTATTTTTTTTTTTACTGTGAATCCATATTTCACAGTTTTCCTGTTTCTCATGGAACTGAAGCTCACTAGGGAGGGGTTGGGAGATGGTTCAATGGTTAAGAGCACTAGCTGCTCTTCTAGAGGCCCCAGGTTCAGTTCCCAGAACCTGAATGGGCTCCCACACTCCTGTAACGCTAGTCCCAGGTTTTCTGATACTGTCTTCTGGCCTCCATTGGTTAGGCACACATGCAGTATGCAGACATACATGTAGGCAAAACAGTCATAAGTACAGAAAACCTTAATTAAAACGCTTCTTAACAATAAGGGAAATTATACAGATATATGTCGGATATATCAGAGGTCCAGGTGCCAGTGTGTTTTATAGACATTTGTTATTGCTGTTGCTTGAGACAAGATCTTGATCTGCAGACCAGGATGCCCTGCTATGCACTATGTAGCACAGACTAGTCTCAAACTCACGCCAATCCTCTTGCCTCTGCCCCTCAAATGCTGAGATTATAGGCAATTCCCACCCGATCCCAATCAAATACGTTACCAAGTCCACACAATAGTAGACCCTGTCACTCGTAATGTTTACTGCGGGTCCAATTCTGTGCTCTGTGCTCTATGCTCTGAGTCAAAGCCATCTCCCCTTTCTCTCTAGTTTTGTCTCTTTCACACAGCTATTGACTTCCCAGAGCACAGGTACAGTGACAGCAGCAGACATCTGAGCTACCGCCTATCAATTTCAGAAATGGATGGAGTAGAGAAGGAAGTTTAATTGGCCAAACTGAGACCCATAAGTAATCAGTGGAGAGGAAAGCAAAGAGTACCTGGCTGAAGAAACAAATGTATTATAATTAGGCCAATTATCCCCCATGTAGTTCATCAGCCCGCAGTGATAAAGGCCGTTAATGAGCTCCATCGGTGACAGCATTGCTTTCT
The DNA here is from genome assembly GCF_964271855.1 of Acomys minous. Lineage (NCBI taxonomy): Eukaryota > Metazoa > Chordata > Mammalia > Rodentia > Muridae > Acomys > Acomys minous. The sequence goes on along the minus strand of NC_140495.1, from coordinate 11,410,697 downwards.
AATCTTAATCCTTTTTGGGGGTTATTAGCTTTAATGCCGTTCGCACAGAGATAAGTTAATTTACACTAAAATTAAATTGAAAAATAACAAGTCATGATTGCCATGTTTGAGAGGTGATTTCTAAAAGTTTCTCTATGGCTGACCAAACTTGCTGAGGACACTATCACCAGCCCAAGCCCTCTTGGGCAGGTAGAGACTATTGGGAACCACAGAATCATCCTGTAAAGGAGACACAAATGTTCTGTGAGCTGTCGCTAGGTTTATAGTGAAGCACGTATGTGTGTGTGCATATGCACACGTGCATGAGTGGGTGGGTGCCTGTGTGTGTGCCTCTGTGCATGCATGTGTGTGGGGGGGGTAGGTGCGTGTGTGCATGCATGCATGTGTGCATTGGGGGGATGTGAGCATGCATGAGTGTGTGGTGTTTGTTCGTATGTGTGTTGTTACATGTATCTGTTAGACCAGGGACATTGGTTTTATTCCTTTGTTGCTCTGCCTGTCACCTTCAGATGGGTCTCTCACTGGATCAGCAGCTCACTGTCTTGGCTAGGCTGGCTAGTGAGCTCCTAGCATCCTCCTACCTGTGGTCTTGAGTCTCACTGCAGGGTTACACACAAGAGAGTACAGTCACCCTTGCCTTTTATGTGGGTGCTGGGCATGTGAGCCCAGGTCCTGTGCTTGTAAGGTAAGCACTTTTACCCACTAAACTGTGTCCCCAATATCTCGTATGCAGGGGATATTATTTAATGCAGTGAGAGCTCCAAGGATCTTGTATTTATTTCATGTTATGTCCTATGGGCAATCATGAGAATGCTTCAAAAAAGATCAGTCTTTCGAGGCCTAACAGTTGCTGTTGGATCACATGCTATTTAGATATGTTGGTTATTGGGCCATGAATTATGGCATGTTTCAGCCTTATTTAATATGCTATTCACTGGGGATACTCCCAGGACTCAGAAAATTATTAGAAGAACAACTTCTAATCTCACCCAAGACATCCTAATAACATATTCTGACAAAGGCAACTCATGGACAAAAGGTTTATTCATCTGGCCAGATCCAGGCTACAATCCATCCTGATGGGGAAGCCAAGGATGCAGGAGTTTGAAGCAGCTGCTTGCATCACGCCCACCACCATAAAGCAGAAAGCGACGCACACGCTGCTCAGCTCCCTCGCTCCACTCACACAGTCCACGATCCCAGCCAGGGGAAGGTTCCACCCACAGTGGGCTGTCTTCCCATTTCAATCAATGCAATCAAGATAATCCCACATGGGTGCGCTCAGGGTCCCATCTCCCAGCTGGTTGACCCTTGGTGGCCTCAAGTTGGTAATGTGTACTAACCATCACACCACCCTAACTGTGAGCTGTACCATTTTATCAGCTGTGTGCCCAGAGTGAAAAGAACAACAACCGAGCCGAGTACCAAATATTTATCTCTCTCTGCATTCTGCCAGGGACTCAGAGAACCAAAGCAGTTGAAATAATTTCTCTGATGAACAGACATGCAAACGAATATTGTTACATAATGGATGCAAAGTGAGGAAGTAATACAGCGTATCAGCAATTTCTGAAAAAAAAGAATAACCCTTAGACAAACAGAGGAAAAAAACAAATTTACTTTATTAATCTGACACAAATTATCTGTGAGCAATTTATAAAACATTTCTTTAATGGTTGTTCCACCGCTAGAGAAGTGAGTTGGAAGTTGGAATTCTGTCATTAACTGCCAAGGCCTTTTTAGAAGATAAAACATCTTTACATATATGGCTGCAGTTAGTGGTAGAGATTAGCAGGTTTTAGAATGTTGTGTCAGTGCACAACTGTAAGTTATTATATTATATTGAAATATTGACCTTGATAGTAATTTATTTGTCATAGCATAAAATATTCATATATAGAGAGAGGTCTAAATGAACGTGTAAGGACACACATATCTAGAGATTGAGAGAGAGAGAGTGGGGGGGGAGGGAGATTTTAAGAGAAATTAAAGATAAATCATTACAGTAGCTGTAGGTAGAATAAGCTATATTTGTAACCCAGAGGATTATGAACATACAAATTATCATTAGGCAAATTTCTAATGCAAACCTAGACTGGTGATGTATCATCAAAATAATGTTATGAATAATTTACTCCCCCAAACATAGTGACATAAAATCTAGGCATCCTTCTTCCCTTCCCCAGCTCCTGCCTGCTGGTGAGCTACGGGTCTGTGGATGTCTCTTTCATGTTCTGTGAGGATCTGTGTTTCTGCGGGTGGGAAGACTGTTGCTTGGCCTCCCTTGGGTTTCCTATTCGATTCCTCTATCAGAATTGGCTGGTTGTGAGCTAACTTGCGGTTGCTAGGAATAGAATCTGGGTCCTCTGCCTGAGCAGTAAGTGATTTTAACTGTCGGGCTAACCCTCTAGCCTCTGAAAGGGCCATCTGAATTGGAATAGAGTAGAAGCTAGTAGAAAATTTTGTCTTGTAAATGGAATCTGTGGTCATGGAGTATAAGAAACTAGATTCACATATCACTAGCCACATAGAAAAGACTTAAAATTGAATGAAAGTATAATTAGAAACTTTTGTTTTCCAACCTCAGAAAATAACAAAGATAAAAAGATGAGTAAGAAATAGAAGACAAAACAATGAATACACAGAAATGTATTTGACGTCATTAATCACAGGGGAATAGCAGGGAATTTGGGTTGAATGCAGGAGCTCATGGCAGGGAAGGGTAACTAATTCTGCAATGCATAAGGATTACAAACAATAATTGCAGAGAAGAGAAGACCTCTTTGAAGCAAGTTATGAATCCCCAACTTCGTAGGGATGGGGAGATGGCTCCACATTTGCTGTGCTCACTGCTCTTGCAGAAAACCAGAGTTCAGTTCCCAGCAGCCACATCAGATGGCTCACAACAGCCCTGAAACTCCAACTCTTGGAGGTCTGATGAACTCTTCTGGCCTCTGAGGGCAGCTTCACACACACACACACACACACACACACACACACTTCCTTACTTTCCTCCAACTAAAAGTCAAAGATGGCTCTTATCCTCTGTGTTAGTTTTTTTTCTTCAGCTCCCTACGTCACCAACAGCTTTTTGTCAATACAGACCTGGCATCCTGATCTTGCATTCACTCTTTCTGCCTTACACAGCTCCAGATTTTTGTCTTCATCCATCACAAAGACAGAGACATACAAATCTGGCAACAAGCTTCCAGGTAGGATCAGACAGTCCAGGAAAGATGCCCTCAGCACCTCTCCGAGCTGTTATCACTCTGCTCCCCCTCAGTCTGCAATGATTCTAGCTCATCTCATTCCACTGGTTCTTACACTACACAACATCCAGGATGGTTTGATCCCACATCACAGGGGTCATGCTGGCCATCTGGCTACCTCCTTGCTACCACCAAATCCACTTCTGTTGTTTAAAAAGCACTAGCTGTCAAAACCAGGATCTAACGTATAATTTAAACTAAAGAGGGCGGGGTTGTGGAGCAAACCCACAACAATTTCTATTTCTGAGTCCTATGGTCTTCCTCACACAAATACAGAGCCTGGTTTAAATGAGGAGTTAATTCCACACTGGAAAAGCTCTGGGGAACTTGGCAGACACTCTGATTTTAGAAACACTGCACATAGAGTTACTATAACATCTTACATGAAGAAGACTCCTCCCCCTGACTTCTCACTGAGGCAAACTAATAAGAGTGGCAGTGTTGTGCATCTTCAAGGACTGGGATATGTCAGGAAACAGTCTGTGAGCTGAGCCGAGGGGCAAGTGAAGGGGGCCCTAAGTTAAGGGAGGTGGGTGAGCACCCATTTGTCACAAAGGAAAGACTACAGAGTTTGCAAAGCAAATCACTTTAAGCTCAAAGCCCCATATTTCACTACCTTGCTGAGTGAAAGGCACCAAGGATGCACACAGCTTGCTTCTGATATACCTGGGAAAAATAATGCACAATGATCTCTGGAAGGCTTGTGTCTTGCACCTAAAGGCTTTGCTTCCAAAGGATGACATATTAATGCCAATTAATTAATGCAAAATGTGTTGTTCAAACATACCATCTACTTTCTGGATTATATTTCTGGTTTTCCAATTATAGTTAAAGGAAAGGAATTTAAAACAGTGGCTTTAATTGTGGATGTTTCTATTTCTTCCCTTGGTACTAGTAGTGTGGGTGATTCTTATTGAGATAAATATTTAATATTTTATATCATTCTCATAAAATACCTCCTTTATCACAATAGAACACACCGCCTTATTTTAAAAATTATTTTTGTCCTAAGTTCTACCTTGTCTAATGCATTTCTTATTTTAGCAGCAGGTACATCATTATCTTTTTCTACATTCTGTCTGCAGATTTTCAGGTAGATGAGATAAATTTGTCTTCCATCATTTTACTTCCTTTTCAAAGGATTAAATCCAGAGTTCTGTATATGCTCGGCAAATTCTCTACCATTTATCTCAACCCCTAGTTCATGGTTCTACATTTAAGGAAGTCTGAAGTTCTCAGACTTTTCATTAGAGGATTTGGGCCATTTATACTTAATGAGATTATATAGAGATGGTGTTAAATTTTCTATTTTGTGTTAACTCTGTCCAGTATTTGTTTCTTTCTTCTTTCTTCACTACCACATACTGAAGAGTATTCCTCATGGGTAGATTTCATCTGTAATGTTGATGTTCCTCTTCTTTTTAAAGCTATAGACTTAGCAGGACATATGAATAAACTATAGAACATTTTTGCAACATTTTTCTAAACTATGATTGTGTTCCAAAAGTCAACCATTATTATTATTATTATTATTATTATTATTATTATTATTATTATTATTATATTATTATTATTATTATTATCAGCCTAGCTGTTAGGTGAACACACAGAGATGGGTCAATATCCAAGTGTGCCTTGATTTGATGTTAAATTCACATAACCACGCTAGCAATCAGTAACCTAAAGCTTTGGTGATGAGAACATATGGGTGAGTGGGAAGAAATTAGCCCATACCTGCATGTCAAGGCTGATGAGAAACACACTAGTGAGTGATCAAATTTCAGAGTCTGCTGTGAACAAAAGCAGGTAAGATTATGTAAGGCAGGCAACTCTTGGGAGACAATAACCTTAGATTGGGAGTGGGAAAGGTCTGAGTGATAAAAAGGAATGAAATCTACAAACTTCTTAGGGATGGAAAGAGCATTGACTCATGCTCAAACATTATGGTGACACATGTAGTGAAACGGAAGTGGATGATGTCAGGAGATAAGGCACTGGCTGTGCGTTGCAGACACCTAATCCTCACCAGCTGAGTTCCATTCTACATGATCTCCGAGAAGACAGAGCTACTGGTTAAGGGTTGTTTACTATTCTTTTGTGAGTTGATGACTTATGTTGGCTGCAGTGTGAGCATAAATGGTTTGTATACCAATGGTGAGAAAACTAAGAGCTTAAGATTAAATGAGAAAAAAAGAACAAGATGTGTCTCCTTCCGATGCACATTTGAAATATTACCTCAATTTATTTGCAACTGTTGGGCTTGTCAAGGCAAACATGTCCTTAATATCTTTTAAACTGTGTCATACGCGCAAACATGAACAAAAAAAAATCCAAGTATCATCGTTGGAGCAAGAAGGGCTAAAGAGGAAGTACGTTCTAGGTATCTAAACAGATTCTCTTCTGTGTTTTAATTGGAAAACTATGACTGTATCTAACTTCTGGAGAAGAAGGCAAATTTCTGAAAGGAAGATGTGATATTGAAACTAAAATTCCTTATTAAGGTGCTCATATTAGAATGAGACAGAATATCACTGAGGCCTCTGTGCAAGTGTTTTGAACAGGGAAAAGGCTGCAATGGACCTTTTGCCAAAGATAATAAGCACATCATTTTCAATTTTTATGGACAGACGCTCTATCATCACTCGTCATTGTAGAATACAAGCCAAATCCACAGTGAAGTGTCAAGACACACACACACACAGACACACACACAGACACACACACAGACACAGACACACACACACACACACACACACACACACAGAGAGAGAGAGAGAGAGAGAGAGAGAGAGAGAGAGAGACAGACAGACAGACAGACAGACAGACAGACAGACAGACACAGAGAGACAGAGAAAGACAGACAGACAGACAGACACACACACACACACACACACAGAGAGAGAGAGAGAGAGAGACAGACAGACAGACAGACAGACAGACACAGAGAGACAGAGAAAGACAGACAGACAGACAGACACACAGAGAGAGAGAGAGAGAGAGAGAGAGAGAGAGAGAGAGAGGTCATTGAGAAAAACCATCTTGCAGAGTTATCTGCATACCTCATCATATTGTAACTGCCAAGGCAGGACTGATCATATTCTAATGAGAGACCCTAGAGCCCTTCATTCTGGTTGTCAGACTATTGAAATAATGTTTCCCCAAAATCTGAAATTCCCCCAGGAAGAGAGAAGAGGAAGTTGTTTAGTAAGGAGAGGTTTCACCTGGTTCCAACAGTCTGCAGCCATCCGGCAGGAGAGATTGGCGCTGAGACAATGGTAAGTCAGTGACAAGGGGGATAGAACATCATCAGGACCACTTAGTTAAGCATAAGTTCTTCTCTACTTAAACATAAACCTCATTCCAATACCCTAAAGATGAACTTGGGGTCACTGAACCTCTACTTGTTCCTCTTTCCAACATGACCACATTGGAAAAAACACCTATGCTCTCCAACACTAATTGTCTCTTTAATCAGTATATTGAGAGTAAGTGGTTTATCCTGGCTTGTTAGGACAACCAGAAGCCAGGCTTTGACCCTAAAAGCTCAGGCAACAAAATGAATGCCAAAGTAGAAGTGTTCATTTGGGTAAATAGCTAAGAAAATGGACCGTATGTGCATCATAGAAAAAGTGACTCCTGGACCAGAGGTTAGCTCAGAGCAAACCAACCATCAGCAGTGTCTGCATGTGCTTTGTTGTTTACATTGCACACATGCAGACTCTTTCGCAATGTGCAATACAAATGTGATCTTAAAATATAGAATTCATTCTTTTTGTCCCTTCTCAGTACTATGCATGAGTGAACCTCAAGGACACTTTAAGTAAACTATTATAGTTATAGAAATACACATACTGAATAACTCTTGAGGCCTCTATAGACCCTGGATATAGTAGAAAAGAAACAGCTATTCACTGAGAGTAAATTTTTCATTTGCAAGAAAGAAAAAATGGACAATATGTTTATAAATAATGTAGATACATTCAATACTAGAGAATAATGTGCTTTAGTGGCTAAAATGGCACATTAAAAATATTTGTATTCGTGTATATATATATGTGTGTGTGTGTGTGTGTGTGTGTGTGTGTGTGTGTGTGTTTGCCTATGTGAGTTTATGTGTACCACATGCATGCCTGGGGCACACAGAAGCAAAAAGGTGTCAGATCATCTAGAACAGCAGTTATAGACAGTTGTGGACTGGCTGATGTGGGTGCTGTGTATCTTCTGAATGGGCAGGAAACATTCTTAACCATATAGCCATGTCTGCAGCCCCCTCAAAATGATGAATTATATAAGATGCAGTTTACCAAAATATAAAAAAAAAAACCACACAAGTATTATAGACTAGGACTTGAGATCACAGGGCACTGCCCAGCGTGTCCCAGGAGCGACTGCTTAAAGCATCAAGAGCCAAGAGTCTTGTGTCCCAAGACAATGGATTGGATCAGAACTCAGGCTTGGAAATAGACAAACAGGCAGTCTATTAAGAGGGGATAGGCTGGCTGTGGAGAAGGATGAGTATTAAAGGCGCCTGCAGCCAAGTCTGAGGGACTTGCTTGCATTTGATCCCTGGGGCCATAATAGTAGAGGGAGAAAACTGACTCCCACAAGTTGTCCTTTAACCTCCACATACACATCATAGCACATAGTCTGTATACACACACACACACACACACACACACAGACATATATATATATATATATATATATATATATATATATATATATAATGCACTCCTGAAAATAAGAGTAGACTAGCCAGCTGGAGGGAAAGATCGGGGGGGGGGGGGGGTCATTCAAAAGCACTGGGCTATTGAACCACATGACCCTTTATAGGCACTTCACATAGCTCCTGCGCCTCCTGTTTAGTTTGCAGAGTCAGGCTTTTCTTGAGCATGCTCCATTTGCTGTATGAAGCCAGGCAAGGGATGGCTTCCAGTCTTCTGAAGTCACTGGCTTCTGTACAGTACTTCCAGGAAGGGAAGAAAGGCTTGTGAAGCAGAGACGATGTGAGCCCAGGAGCCCATGTAGAGGCTGGGCCTTGGGAAGATGGTTGGAGAGCTGAGTGTATTTATTTAGCGAAGACAACATAAAAATGTCCTGCTGACTTAGTGGCTCTGTTGTTCCCTACATAGTGTGAAAAGATGAAGATCTATCAACATCTTGCCTTCTGCAGTTAGTTGGGTTGAAGGCTAATTAAAACGTGCTTTCCCTGACTTTCGAGAAAGGGCAAAAGGTCAATATCCCTACATGGATTCTTTCCTTCAGTTTGTGGAGAGGTGGCAGCTGAAGTTAGCGAAAGCCGATGTTGCAGTGGCATTGGGGCCCACTGAAGAAAAACTACTTCCCAAAGGAATCTACCTCTGAGTGGAGAAGGGCCATCCTGTTGCCTTAAGAGTTAATCCAACTGCGCAGGTCAATCACCGGGCCAAGGGACTACCCCCAGCAAGGTGGAGTCACAATAAGGCCTGTCAAGGAGATAGGAGGGACAATTGGCCCTTTAGTAAGATGGAGCACTTTTACATCCCAGAACACTTGCTCAGGGTTCAGTAATCAGAGCCATCAGTTTCTGGTAGGCGAGACCCTCCCCTCTGAGTTCTGACTCAGAAAATATCAACTGTTCCTTGTCTTTCTCTTCTGCCTCCTGCCTTGCAATGCAGGCTGGAACCTAAGTATACTTTTGTTGGAAGTGGGAGGTTCCTTGCTTTTCTCTGAAGACCCTCCAGTCTTTGACCTGTGGCTGCTTGTCTGATGGGTCACTGATCTCTGCTGCTGAACATGAAGGTTTAACTCAAATGGCATGTTTTTGTCTTTTCCTGTTCTCCTTCTCTTCCTCTGGGTATCTGGTGAGATTTACAGCTTATCTACCCAGTTGTTTTTTCGCTTAAACCCTAATAAAATTGTCTTCAAGCTTCCTTCTGAAACTGTTCTTAAATTCATCTGTTAACAAGACTAGAAAACCAAAGAAGCCTTATTTTCCTCAGTAACATGTGGTACCCAAGATGAGACTCCCCAAGAGTTATAACACAAATAGTACATCCACCCATGGTTTGACATTTTTTTTAAATGGGTCAAGGTCAAGTTCAAGTTTATTCACCTTTTTCTCTGATCCAGACTGGTCAGTCTCACTTCAGAGGTCAACACAGTGAGGTCGAGGCTGTTACTCAGGTAGAAATTAAGCTTGAAGGTCACCGAGAAGGACCCTTCCTTATAATTGACTTCAGCCCCTGCTTTAAAAGTCTGATAAAATAATTCCCTTTGCATGTGATGTTGGAAGGAGAGGGATGTTTACATTTGTTGCTGTTAGAACTTGAAAGGCCTCCCACAAGAGAGAGAGAGAGAGAGAGAGAGAGAGAGAGAGAATTCACAATTGCTTCTTCTTGAGATTTAAAATATCTTGGGAAAGGAAGGAAAGCAAAGGTAGAAGGGCTTTGTTGAGGTTCATTAAGGGGAGCCTAAAGCAGGCCTATTTTTGAGGATTTTTTTCCCTAGAATTTCTTTAAATCTACATGAGTTTGGAGGGGGAACAAAAGGCACCTGAGTCATCTCTCCTGGTCTGGGTAGAGACGCAGCTTTCCGGCCTTCTGGGAGATTTAATCTTAGCAAGGCTTTCTGGAGAAGAACAGGGACGTTCCACGGTCCTCCCCCACAGACCTGCCAATCGTCTAAACAGAGCAATGCCACTCACAGACACTTCAGAACCTGGCATACAGCCAACTGCACATATAGGCTGGCACCACAGGCTCTCTGGACATGGTTTGCTCTCAGCTCTGGAGGGTCAGCCCTGCACAGCGGTCTATCTCTCTCTGCCATTTCCTCCCCCCCCCCCCCCCCCCCCCCGCTACACTCCCTTTGACTCTTGGCCGTTCTCATTCCACAATGCTCTGCCATAAACTCTCTCCGTTTTCTCCCTTGTGCTCTCCGAATCTTGTCTGTGTTCATTTAACAGTGATCACAAGGATGGGGTGAGAGGAGAGAAGGTCCCAGTAAGAAGACTAGGGAACTTAAAGCTATTGCTGGGTTGGGAGCTGGATGCTTGTTCAGTGGCTAACGGTCTCATTTAACAAAGTCTCCATGTAGCAAACAGAGTGTGTATGAGGAACACCCCCCCGACCCCCGCCCCCCCCCCACCCCCGCCGCAAGATCTCCAGGGTCAAAGACTTACAGAGAATTGCATCTCAGGGAGCAGGGCTCTTTAGTCTGCGCCCTGTCTCAGCTCTCTGTCCTATTCCCAGTCTTGGAAGTATGTTTCCCTTCTTTAATAAACTATTTTTTTTTACCATTACCCATGTATCCCTGGTCTGCTTTTCTGTCCCAGACATCAAAGGCCATGAAGATCAAGGGGGAATCCTCCTGACTGACTCACACCTACAGTAGTCGGCCCACACACCTCATCATCTGCTTCTTCCCTTGGCATTGGCCATAGGCAGGGAAAGCCTCATACGATGCTGTGTTACATGCTTGTCCTTGATTGACAAGAAGACTCAGATTCCATATCTGCTCTGCTTGCTCTGCATGCTCTGCATGAGTGAGGGTAAGATGCATTCAGTGCAGCTTAGTTTCTCATCTGTAAAATTGCTCCTCTCGTCCAGTAAGTCTCTTGCAAGAGCTGTATACGTGCAAGCCAGTTAATCCGAAAACACCTTACAGGGGTCGGCTGTAATTGTCTTTCTGAATATTCAGGACTGGGTGAGCAAGGACCTTGTCTAAGAATTAGAATAATCCCAAACAACTGTATTTCTCAGTGATACTAAACATAAAATATTTGAATGCATCGTCTTGAAATAAAATATACAGAGAATAAAATATGCTAAATTTATTTTGAGAATAATAGAGTGAGATGAAAGCTTTCTTGATGAATTAGATAATTAAGCTTAATAATTACATCTGTGTGTGTTTTATTTATTAATAAAAAAACTACATAGTGAAAACCTTGAGGGTGCAGAAGCAGCAGGCATTATTTGATACTGAAGTATCAGGAGTCAGTCTGTATTCTAATCTTTGAATAAGTGACTTTCGTTCACCCCCGAAATGTTTGCTAATTTTAAAAAATCTGTTAAAGAATTCAACTTGGGCCTTCAAGATGGCTCAGTGGGTAAAAGTAATTGCTATCAAGACTGATGACCCGAACTCAATCCACAAAGACTTATATTGTGGAAAGAAAGAAGCAACTCCCTCAACTTGTTCTCTGATTTCTACACACACACACACACACACACACACACACACACACACACACTGAATTAAGAAATGTAAAGTGTTGAGCAATTTCTTCCTGTACTAGTGTGGCTGTTCGACAAGGAGCTCCTGAGGCATGGATTTGGGTAGAGTGCATTGATTGGGAAAGCAAGCACAGAGATCAATGTAGGGAAGACAACAAAGAAAAGGCAGAAATAATATCTGTGGACAAAGCTCGAAGGAGCTCAGTCCCATGAGGACTGTCCGGAGCACGGTGTGGAAGGCATCTCAGCATGTTCTCTGTAAACATCAGATCTGGTGGGTGCCCACCAGAGCCTCAAAACTGTTACCAATACTGAGGAAACTGAGGAATTTTTTTCTCTTTTGGGTTCATTTATAACATTGTTGATGGTTCATTTAATCACAGAGGGTTGGGGAGGGGCAGGAGAGCCTCCCCTATGTATCCAATTGCACCCCATCACCTGCTGTATACAACTCTGGCTTAGCTGCATGTGCCTCCGGGAAGAGCTACAGAATATAGAAGAGATGTCAAAGGGAGGGGGCTCCATCTAGGCAGCTATTGGGACGCTCTCCTGCCTGCTGGATAAAGACTGGTCTGCTGGTAAGAGAAACACTCATATCCCTAAAGCCATCTCGACTCTGTACTCCGTAAGCAAGCCTCAAACTCATCGGTTCCTTGGGATGAAGTCTGGAGGTTCTGCCTTGGTCTGTTGTTAAGTGCTCAGGAGAATGACTAGCTGTTGCCATGTCTCCTCTGGAAAGCAATTTAGGAACACTTGGAAATGGTCTCTCTGCTATGTGTCAGCCTTGGTGGTGGATCTCCTCGCTTTCTTTCTGCCAACTGATTTCTTTCAAATACCTTTTCTTCCCTTTTTCTCACTGTCTGTCCTGCTTCCCCCCCAAGCTTGCCAGGAAAACAAAGCTGAGAGATGTACCTACTATCCCTCTGCTTCTGCTCCGGGAGGTTTGTTCCCACTGCAGGCTAGGTAGCTTTCCCAGCTTCCGGGGACAGTCGAGGGAGCAGGAGCAGGAGGGCATCCTAGCACGTGCCTCTCAGGCAGCGCAGACCAGAAGCCATCTGCCAATTCAACTCTGGCACCGACTCAGAAGATGTCTCATTCTTCTTTGGTTGGTGTGATGACTAAGTCAGTTATTATGCAGCATCTAGAAATCTGGCACTTGGCATTTTCTAAAAACCATAAATTGCAGGGGCAGTGATACTGGGTTAAGAGGTTAATTTGAACAAGGGTAGATGGTCGGAATTTGTCTCTGGCTTCTTGAATTCTGATTTCTGACTTATTTTGTATGCTTTCTCTGATGAATCCTATTGCTAAATATGCCTTTTGAGGTTGGGTTTATCTGTATGTGATTGTCTGTATATAATAGGGCTTCTTGTTAGCATTCTGAAGGATCTACTCTGTGTGTTTGCTTAATTGAATGCAACATGCTTAGGTAACACCAAGCACTCCCTTCAACTCTGGGTAACTGTGTAACAAAGAAAGATTTTATACATAGGAAGATATTCAATAAGTATTATGCCTTTTGTCATTTTTATATATTTGTGGTTGGTTGTGTAGGGGCCCATGTCACAGCTTGTGTGGAGGTCAGAGGACAATTTGTAGATTCAAGTTTTCTCTTTCCACCATGTGGGTCTCAGTTATCAAAGTTGGGTCATGAGGCTTGGTGGCACATGCCTTTATCACCTAAGCCATCATGCTAGCCACATATTATGCTTTAAAAACAAAAACTTTATTATTTTTAAGTAGTGTGTGTGTGTGAGCGCGCGTGCGCGTGCGTGCATGTTAGTGTGTGTATATGTGAATGTGTGTGTGCATGTAAGTGTGTGTGTGTGTGAATGTGTGTGTGCATGTAAATGTGTGTGTGTGTATGTGTGTGTGTGTGAATGTGTGTGTGCATGTAAGTGTGTGTGTGTGTATGTGTGTGTGTGTGTGTGTGCTTACACATGAATGCAGGTCCTCTCAGAGGCCAGAAACATCAGCTCCTGATGGAGCTAGATTTACAGATATTTATAAGTCACTCAACTTGGATGCTAGGAACTGAACTTAGATCCTAACATGAGCAGTAGGTGCTCTTAACCTCTGAGCCTCTCTCCAGCCCCCAGCTATACTATGCTTTTTAATGCAGTATAAAGTAATTGTCTTTCAATTGCCCTCAACACAGAGTTTTCCCAGAGTTTAGAACACAAGCCCATGGTGCTTCAGTTGAGATCAAATCCACAGCTCCCAGCAGCATTGCAGAGCATGCCTGGTCAGCTCCCAGGGCATTAATGGGAGTATAGATCTTTTAATGAGCTTAAAATAGGAAGAATTTTGGTATTCAAATAAACCACTGAGTCTCCCTTTGCCTAGGGGTAGAGAGAAAACAGTGACTGTTACAGACAGGCTGGGTCTCTTCAAAGACTCTTAGCTGTCAGGAAAGCCATTAAGTGGGTTAATTATCACACCCCGCAAGCACACGGTCATTTTTGGTGCACTTTGCAACCTCATGTTTAACTTATTGGACAAACTCTTTGTCTCCTCCCACTAATTGATAGGTACATTTTACTTTTCTGTTTCTTTTTCATCATGCTAGTTTGAAATTCTGCAACATACTGGGGCTTAATCTTTGCAGAGGCTCATTTCTCCATCAGTTCTCTTCCAGGGCCAGTCTTCTCAGCCAGATCTGAGGCTCATGTTACTGACTCCGGCCTCAGTATCTCTGCTTTACTTCAAGATGAGCATGCTCACACACACACATGCATGTGCGTGCACGCGCGCACACACACACACATAAACACACAAACACGCATGCACACATATACACTACAGGCACACCACATGTACTACCAACTCTCCTGCCCCTGGAACCCTCAATGAAATGCAGTATAGAATGTGTCCTGTTCTTGCAGAGGACGCTTGTTTGGCTCTCAGCACCCACATCTGGCAGCTCACAACTACCTGAACTCCAAGGTCAGAGACTCCAATGTCCTCTTCTGGCCTCCAAGGTCACCTGCGTTCACTGTACACACCTACGCACCTACACAAACACATACACATACTTAAAAAAATATTTAAAAGCAAACATTAAATAAACAACGAATGTTAGTCTATTAGAAAGCACAGTAACAGAGAGGGGAAATAACTCATCTTCTCTGAGGTCTCCATGCTCAACAAACTTCCAAAGAATCTGCCAGCCTACAACAACCACAGGAGCCCATGTCACATGATCAGGTTACCCTGGCAACAGCATCACAAAGCTAAGTATACACTTTAAATAGTGACTGAGAATCATGGGTAAGTCCAAGGTGCTTACTAAGTCCTGAGGTGGCTGGATACAAAGTAATAGGTAAGTTTTACATATGCTGAATAATGGCACAGTGGCTTATTACATAGTGACAGTGGGTGAGACACATGTTGAATAATGACACAGTGGCTTCCTTCAAAATAAGGGATACAGAGGTTGGAAACACTGTGATGGCTTTTTGCACAATAAAAGACAGAGGATACAGATGTTATGCTGCAGAGGCTTGCTACCTAGTCACCCAAACTCAACATATACAAAATGAGCCCTAGATTTAGTACTTTACACTTTTCCCCTTATTATAAAGTGTACAGATTCTGGTTTTGAGTATTTATAGTTTAAAAATAAAGTGTATACTTAGGGGAACAATTTTATATATATATACATTCATACATATATGTATCCTCTCTCTCTCCCCCCTGCCCTCCACTCTGACATACAACTTTTCATTCATCTTTGTAAATTCTGTTGCGTCCTCTTCCCAGCCAGCAAACCTTCTACCACACAGCAAGCTGTGTCTTTGTTTCCTGTTCCCTGGCACTTGGCTTTATCACTTGTCACTTGGATTATTCCAACTAACTCCTAAACTGTTCCTTGCTTCTGCTTTGATCCTCTGCCATCCGGTATTGTCACGGCAACCATGACCTTTTAAGTCATAACTTGTGTCCTTGTCATTTCTCCAAAGAAAAGTCATTGAACAGAAGAAGTAGTTTTGTGCTACCTCTCAAATTTAGACTTAAGGGTTATCACATGACTCAGCAACCCCACTCCTAATTATTTATCTAGAATGTTGGAAAGTAAGCATTCCCATGAAGCCGAGACACAGTTCTGGTGCTGTCATCTCTGATGCTGTGATCAAATCAAATCAAGTCAATAAAATCACCCTGATCAAATCAGCTCAGGAGAAGAAAGGGCTTATTGGGCTCACAATTCACCACTGACCAAAGTCAGGACAGCAACTCAAAGCGAGTAGTGATGTGCACAATCAAGTCCAGAGGGGAAGGTCCTACCACCTGATTCCTTGTAGCCAATGCCCGCTCAGCCATCTTCACTCTTAAACAGGCTAGGGCCCAGACCATAAAACAGTCCTCACATTCAGGGTAAGTACAACCAAGACAATCCACCCACAGACACACCCACAAGGCATCCTGAGGTAAATAATCCCTCTTCAGGTCTGTCCTCCCTAGTGGTTCTGGGTTGTATCAGATTGACAGTTAAAAATCCTCTCAAAGGTTCACAGCAGTGAACATTCACAGCAAACTGAGGATAAGGATAACCCAGATGTCTACTGATACCAACGAATGGATAAATCAATAAATAAATATCTACACAACGGAAACACAAATGTAATGTACACACAGTAAGCATGAAAAGAGTTATCAGTGAGCCCCTTGTGAACAGCTCACAATGGCACTCTGAACTCAGGGAAAACACTGACGCAGGGATTCACACTGAGACTCCATTCACAGGTCATCTTTTTCTCTAGAACATCCCCTCTCCCTCTTAGATGATTACTTTTGCTTTATTGGAAGCTCTAATTTATAGAAAGTACTGCTCTTTGCATGGAACATTCTCCTTGAATTTTAAAGATATCTTGATCAAAGACTGTATTTTGTCTTCCAGGAGGAAATTCTTGTCTATAATGGAACACACACACTACCTTGTGCACCGACAGCAGTCAGTGCTGGAGGGGATCTGAATGTTAATCATCACACCAGCCATGAGCACTCCCCAATAGCAGCTCCCCTCCGCCACTTGTAGCCACTGGCAGTGCACATGTGTACATGGGAGAATTGTTGATGAAGAGTAACTAAAAGCCCTAGTTTGAGGATTCTTTTATTGCTTTAAAATTCTTTAGAAGAAAGCAATAGAACACTCATTATTAAACCCTCAAACATATGTAGTGTATATACAAGAAGAGGTTTTCTTAATCGAATGGTGATGATTATCTTTTAAAATTATGTTTCTTTTTTAACATATATTATTATTATTATTATTATTATTATTATTATTATTATACATGAATAAAATAAACTACATACAGCAGGAAGAACCATGAGACAATCAGGAATTATATAAATGTTACATTCATAGTGATTTGGCTATTTGATTTTGGCAAACTTGAAGTAAACATCTTTCCTATCTTGTTAGGTCTAAATTTCTGAATGAAGATCAATATCTATCATGTCTCATTTCTACTAACTTAGAACATCTATCTCAATCTAAAAACATCTTAACCTCTGACATACTACACTTAATTGAAAGACCAAACTATATGGTCTTCAACCCCATCAGACATTTAAGAAGGAAAAAACTTAAATATCTGAGTGAACCTGAAGTGCAGGTTAGCAGCTTCCAAAATGAAAAAATGACAGAGATGATTTACTGCCTGAACAGTCACCCAAAACTCTCTATGGTGTTGAAGCATCATCTTCAGCCTTCTGGCCCAATATATCTGACACACATATTTGCAAGGCAGGAATAATTGAAGACTTACTTGCCCTATCTTGGCAGAGTTTGGCCATCAACTCTGCCTACATCTAAACTTGCCTATTTTTAGGCAGAATTCTGTCTGTGGCAGAAATGAGGACATTTCCCCCAATGGCTGGTTTGCCACATTTGAAGCCAACTCCATAAGGAGGTTCACTGATGCTCATCATCTTCTTTGAGAAAGGCTGGGTTTTGCCAGGAGTTAACTTGTCTTGTTGTCAAAGAATATTTAGAATAATACAAACATCTTTAAATGTCCTATTATATAGGTCTCTAATGCTTTTGAAGACTTTATTTAACTATTTTACCTTATATGTCTAAAGAGTATTATCTATCTATTAGGCCTAGAATATATATTCTTGTGATAAAATTAGACTAGTATTTGACATGACCATGATTTGAATCAATATACAAAATTCAATACCACTGAATTAAAAAATAGCCTTATTTGTAAATAACAATTAAGGCCTTGAAATGAGGAATAGATTCAATAATCTTTTGTTCTGTCCTCCCTCTATATTTTTATGTCCCCCTTTCTTTCTTTTCAGCTCCTATCTCCTTACCTACAAACAAAAGATGATTATCTTAAGAGAACGTGGAAAATGAATAAGACACAGAAGCAAAAGAGCAAAGATGCATTGTCAAATACCACCAAGCCTCTAAAACTATTTGAATAAATAAAATGGATAACTTAAAACCTTTAAATTATATTTATTTATCATGTGTTTGTGTTTGTGCATATGTACATGTGTGTGCACACAGGTGCATGGGTGAATATCATAAGACAACTTTCGAGAGGAGTTGGTTTCCTCACTCTAGCATGTGGGTTCTGGGACTCCAACTCAAGCCATCAGGATTGGCAGCAAGTGACTTTACACTTGCCAGCCCCAAAGGGCTAGCCTTTGACACAGCAATATGACATGAGACAAACATCTGACGAATGAACAAACACCAGAATGAAGAAAGAGCAACTTTACATCATGTGCTTTGACCAGAGACTTCAAGAGCTATTGATGCAGCTCAAGTCTTACTTAGAAGCAAGTAACCAATGCCCACGTACGCACCAACTCCTGCTCTGTCAATTCGCTCAAACATGTGTCTGCTCAACTTTGACCACTGAACGTTTGTCTGGTGGCTTGAGACACTACTTTGTTTTAGGAGACCCAAAGAGCATGAAATAACCAACGGCACTGGTAGCTGTCACAATGTCTGTGCCATGTCATTTCTCAGCAGAACCAATCCCCAGATGGGGAATGAGTCTGTCTGTCAGAACATGGTACATCTTAGTCTCTATGTGTAGATTGGGAATTTGCAGCTGAGTAAAAGTGTCGGAGGGGTGAGGATGTTGGTGGCAGAGGAACAGGAAGAACAGTGTGGAATCCGGCACACTTACAAGGTGCTCATTAAGACTTCAGCATGAGAGCTAAGGGGTCTTAGGATTTAAACATGCATCTTCGGGTGTGATTCAAGGGTTTTACAACCCGTCTTAACTGTGAACTTAACACAGAAGTCTTGGTATCCTAGTGAAAAAGAGCACCAATAAGCAGCAATAAGGAATTTCATGTGCTTACTGTTATTGCTTTTACAGATTGTTGGGTTTTTCAAATGTCTGAACTCTGCTGTCTGCATAAGCCCATATAGACAAGCTGTTCCCTGCTAGTGTCTAAGAGCTTCATGTGTGGGTTACGTGTAGTCTCCAGAGGGTCCAAGAAACCTACAAGTAGAACATTATGATAGGCAGATTTGGGCCCAGGGGTCCCGCTCAAACTAAGGCACCAGCCAAGGACAATACAGGCTGTAAACTTTAAACCCCTACCCAGATCTAGCCAATGGTCAGAACATTCTCCACAGTAGAGTGCAGAGTTGGATATGACTTTCTTGTGTACTCTGGTGCCTCATATTTGACCATTTTCCCTGGAGGGGGAGACCTGGTGGCACTCAGAGGAAGGACAGCAGGTTACCAAGAAGAGACTTGATACCCTATGAGCATATACAGGGGGAGGAAATCCCCCTCAGGAACTGTCATAGGGGAGGGGAATAAGGGGAAAAATGGGAGGGAGGGAAGAATGGGAGGAGACAAGGGATGGGATAACCATTGAGATGTAACAAGAACAAATTAATAAAATAATATATATCTTGGGGAAAAAAAAAGAAACCTTCAAATCCACGCTACATGTGGTGGTGCATGGCTGAAATCCAGGTGCTTGATAGATGGATGCAGGATGATCATCAACTTGAGGGTGATCCTGGGGTATTTAGCAAATTCAAGGTGATGTGAGCTATATAGTGAGGCCCTGCATCTAACAACCAAAGCCTGGTGATGTTCCTGTTGAAGAGTGATTCCGTGGTATGCACAAGGACCAGTATCCAGTCCCAACCACCATAAGCAATGATATGCAACCAAACCTATGGCGGAATAACCAGGTCCTTTACAACAGGCAAGGCATGTAGGTTTGAGTGCATTCAAGAGAATCTGAACAGGGCTAGGAGGAGAGCGCAGTGGTTATGAGCAGGTACTGTTCTTGTAGAGGAACAGGATTCAGTCTCTGCCCCCCCACACACACACACATGGCAGTTCACAATCATATAAAATTCTAGTTCTAGGGATCTCTTCTTGTCTCTGTGGGCTACTGCACACATATGGTACACATGCTTTAGGTGCACACAGATGCACATTTAGAAGGAGGAAGAGGAGCGGAAGAAGAGGGAAGTCGGGAAGAACTTTATGGGAAAATAGCCCTATTTTATTCATTACAAACATGTTTAGAGAAACAGTTGAGCACTTATGATAATTTCCTCATTTGTGAGTAGAATAGTCAAGGACAGAATAAGCCACCGGAGGATCATCCACACTGCCAAAGACATTGGCTGGGGTGGGTCATAGAGAATGGTGTGCCTTGGTGGTACCCTGGGCCAAATAGAGCCTTGGAGTTTATATTCAGGGCAGGAAATGGCACACACAGGGTCCAACTCTGAGGTGGATGGGGGAATCCATTACTCCCTTAATGAAAGTAGAGCTAGAGCCTTTTTCATTCAGGAATTAGCGGTCTGTAAGTTACTCAGAGAGCCCAGGAGTCATTGTACCCCTGAGGGTTGAGCACAAAACTTGAGAGTATGAGGAAGCCTTATGGAAAAACATATCTTCTATTTTCCTGCATTAGATCTCCTCCTCCCAAGAACCGCACTAAGGTGCCCAAATATCTTTGGTATGTTTGTAAAATGTTTTCAGAAACCTTCCCGTTGTGACTCCTCCCACACAGTGTGACAACAGACCCTGTGTTCTTCTTAGGCCAAGCAATGCCTGCCTTCACACTCAGGTTCCTGTCACTGGCTGCTGCACTGCTGGATCTCCACACACTGAGCTGTCCATCACAGCTGGCTTCAAAGCTCATCTCTGTAACAGCGCCTTCTGCCCTATACTCTACAAGCCTTTTCCATGAAGGACCTGCTCTTGTGTTGTATTCATAATGTGTTATCTTTCCTGAAATCTAGTCTTTTTGTTTGTTTGTTTTTAAAGTGTTTTATTAATTTTTGCATGTACATTTATATTATTATATATATATACAATAAACTATCTACAGCAAGAAGAACCATGAAACAATCAGGAATTATATATGTCACATTCATAGTATTTTGGTTATTTGTAGTTGATAGCCTTGAAGAAAACATCTTTACTATCTTTGTGAAGCTAAAATTATGAATGTAAATCAGTATCTATCATATCTAATCTCTATCAATTTATAACATCTATCTAGACCTAAAAACATGTTAACCCCTAAACAACTAAGTTTAATTGTAAAACTAAACTATCTGGTCTTCAACTCCATCAGAGACTTGAGAAGGAATAAAATTAATTACCTGAGTAGACAAGGAGTGCAGGTTAGCAGCTTCTAAAGTGAGAAAATGACAGAGACAGTTTGCTGCCTGAACAGTCACCCATAACTCTCTAACACATTGGAGCATCATCTTTGGCCTCTGGCCCAGTATATCTGACAGACATATTTGTGAGACAGGAACTATTGATGACTTGCTTAGCCTGTCTTGGCAGAGTTTGGCCGTCGACTCTGCCTGCATCCAAGCTTGCCCATTTTTAGGCAGAATTCTGTCTGTGGTAGAGATTTAGTCTTATTTTACTTCTTGTCCCATCTTAGCCCTAAAGTTCACTGATACTTTATACACTTAAGGGATATTCAGCACTTAATCCATACCTTACACTATCTTAAAATATTATCAGGAGAGAACATTACAAATCTTTGGGTTGAGTATTTCATGCAAACTGTAAATTTGCTTTATTTTATATAATAGGTAACTCATGTCCAAATCTTTAATTTTTTTTGTTCTTTGGTGTGTGTGTGTGTGTGTGTGTGTGTGTGTGTGTGTGTGTGAATGTGTTTATATTTGTGTATGTGTGTATGTGGTCTATCTTTGTGTGTACACAGCTCTCTCCTTTCACCATGACTTCTGGGAATCAAACTCAATACAGGCTTGCACAACTGCGAAAGGAGCCATCCTGCAGACCCTCTACACACCTTTTATACAGAGTCTTGAACTTTGAGGTTTATAGCCCAAACTTTAACTTGTGTGTTTAAGACAGAATATCACAGATCCAGATTTGCCTCCAATGTTTAGTGATCTTCTTGCCTCAGCATCCTGTGTGCTGGAGTTAAATGCATGCATAGTCACATGTGACCTACAGTCCAGCTGTGGGCATTTGCCTCTGAGGTTTTTGGAAATTTTTCATGGACTTTAGGAGACTAATAACCATTACAGAACCTTTTAAACAACCCATAAATCATGATGCTAATCATAAACAGCAAAGCCTTAAAAAAAAAAAAAGACTCAGCACTAGCCCAGATTATGTATATTAGTCATTTTCAGAATTTGCTGTGTATTCCATGGCCGTCTTTAACCTGACTCCCAAACCCTGACTAAATCAGTTGCTTTTGAGTCACCCCGATTAACATTGCGAACAGTCAGGTGACTCACCACACCAGGAGTAATCTGTCTGGCTATGTCATTCTGCTATTTTCCTTGTAGCTTTGTGATGGAACAAAGCTCTAATGATCTCAAGGCCATTGATAATGAAGATATGCTATTTCCTATCCTAACTCTGTGCTACCAAACTCTACCCTCTATTGGCATGTGCCTTGTTGGGAAGACATTTGCTTTGGAATGCTGTTCAACCTTTGCTCTCTTGAGCCACTAGTAGCTGCGATGACCTCAAGAAGAGCACACACTACTGGATTCATCACTTTCTATCACAGAAAAGAATGTCTTACTCAATTCCTCAAGAACTCATAGTTCGTATTTACTAGAGGAGAAGGCCAAGTGGTCACAGCCTCTACAACATTTATAGGTAGTTAATGGTTTCTAGAGAAAGGGGTTCACAAAGTTATACCCCTACCTAAGACTGCAGAAATAACCCTTTTTGAAGAGAGACATTTTCCCCTCAGTAGTTTGGGCACTCACAAGTGGTCCTTGCTCCTGTAAGTAACCCTAATTAATCTCATCGGTTCACAAAGCTACATTTAGGTGGGTCCTAGTTTGCTTCTCTATTGCTACAACTGAAAACATTCTGATAAAAAACAATGTAGGGGAAGAACAAGTTCACTTGGATTACAATTTATAGTACATCATGGAGGGAAACCAACACAGGAACCAAGAGGCAGGAACTGACACTGGGACCATAGAGAGATGCTACTTATTTGCTTGCTCCCTCTGGCTTGCTCATATGCCTTTCTTATGCAGCCTGGGACCACCAGCATAGGAATGGTGCCACCCACAGTGGGCTGAGACCTCCTACATCAATTAGAAATCAAGAAAATGCTCCATAGACATGCTTATAGTTCCCTCTGGAGGAGACAATCCCTTAGCTGCTTCCCCCTCTTCCAAGGCATTTCATGTTTACAATCGAGATTATCTATCATGGGTGGAATGGTTTGTTTCTGTTCTTTCACTTTCTAAGAATAAATGTACATGTATCAGTAAACACATCATCTAATCCCCTGGACCACTGTCGGTGATGTGGGCCTTCTATGTCTGCCAAGTAAGGAATTCCCTCTTCTTCCTGTTGGATAGAATTATTTCTGCAATGTCTTCATTACTCCCTAATTGTCTATATATATTTTTTGCTTCGTTTCTCTTGTTCAGAGGAGATTTAAAAAAATGAGTTCAATAACTCAGCCATTTTAGATCATCATTAATTTCACGCTTTTCCTCATTCATTAGGGGCCCTATTTTCCCGTGGCTTTCTTTTCCCTATGGGTTTGTGTGTGTGTGTGTGTGTGTGTGTGTGTGTGTGTATGTGTGTGTGTGTGTGTGTGTGTGTGTGTGTGTGTAAAATAGAAGTCTCATTTCCTTTAACCCTTTCTTCACACCTCTCCAGGCCACCCTTATGTTTCTGCTGCTCAGACAAGATCCTAGTAGAACATATATTCGACTCCCTTGACTCCTCCTCATCCCCATTTTATATTTTCTGTGAAAAGTCATGTTATTACACTGGCTGAATTTTAAAAGCTTTTGGATTCCAATGAAATTTATAGTTAACTTCACACAGAGAATGGTAAATGTGCTGTCTTCCCCTGGAAGGTGGTGTAACTTTAAACTAAAATTTGATATCAGGACCACTGTTTTTATTTCATCATCCAAGGTTTCTCCAGCTAGCCTAAACTCTTTACGCTGCCCAGGTTTGGACTTTGTTTCATATTAGAAGTCCACCCCTCTCTAAAATTTAATAAAAGCCATAACTCTGTTCTTTATTCCCTTGTGATATGTTTAATTTTCCAAACATTGATAGTTTATGTAATAAATGTATAAAGTTAAACAAAAGATTTTTTATATGTTGGTTGTCTGAATGCCAGCTCAATGTTTCTGTCTGTAATATTGACTTTTGAGAAGACATCCTAAATTAAATGTGTTTATATACATCGTGGTCTTACAGGAGGACTCATGCAGAATCTGCTTAGGTAGAGACTATTTAAAGGCCAGTTTCTTTCATTTCCTACTCCCTGCTCAGGGTAAAATTGCTTGTTTGTAAGTTAATTAAAAATGAAGTGAAATATAAAAGCAGCTGAAATTTTCCCACTTTAGGTTAGCATCCAAACTGTCCAGCTTCTATATGAAAGAGTACTGAGTAGTTTACGAGTTTTCTGAGATTTGCATTTTACCCATAATATAGGATGACTGGTGTCCAGCTACAATGAAAAGCGCTGTGAAGCTCAAGGGTGCAGTCAGGCTATTCGTGTGGAGAAGAAAGTGTCACACACAGTAGGAATTCAAGCAGCAGTAGCTGTTCTTCCTTCTCTTGCCTTAGGTGTTCTATTGACAAGTGATTCTCACTGTTTTATACTTAAAAATTTTTTATCATTATTTTTATTGTGTGTGGGTATTTGTATGGCTGTATGTAGTGTACCATGTGAATGTCAGAAGTGGGCATCAGCTCCCTGGAACCTGGAACTACAGACAATTATAAACTGCGGTATAGGTGCTAAGAACTGATATCAGATCTTCTGCATGAGCAAGAAGAGCTCTTAGGCAGTGATGCATCTCTCCAGACACTTTATACATGTTGTGCTGGAGGAGCTGAGCACTGAAATAATAGAGGCAGAGATGAATGGGCAGAAAATGTAATCTTCCTTTCCCATTAATCTGTCGGTCAGAGAGGTAGGTTCTCAAGACATCTAATGGAGATCTCTAAATGATATCACAGACATCTGAATCCAACACACTCATTTTCTAGATGGGGAAATTCTAGAATGCCTTTCAAGATGATCATTTATGGATTCCTATTGAAACCCATAAATTCTTACTGAATCTTACCAGCAGCATTTCCAGGTCAGTAACTGTCCCGTGCCATTCCGATAGAGACCGGTTCCCAGGAGACATTTATAACATCATCTGTAGTTGAAAGAGCTAGACACAAATCTTCAGGAAGTGACGTCTGGAGGATGTTTTCGACGGTTTGTTTCATCTTACAAGTATTTGCACACAAGGATACATCCATGACCACAGCACACTGTGGATGTTAAAGACCAGCAGAGCTGCCTGAGTTCTTTGTTGCCTGACATCCTGAAAGTCAACATCCTCAGTAACTGGTACCCTCTGGCATGAGTAGATAAGTGTTTATACATGGGCTGCTATATCTCTTATAAAACAAGCTAACCGAGGCTATTTGAAGAGCACAAATGTCGGTTTTGGTCACATAAGTCCCTTACATACCCAGCAAGTAGACTATGTTATTTTAAAAATATCAACAAACATCATTTCACATGAATAAAAATAGACATTTTTGAACAGGTTGTTATCCCTTTCCTAGACAGTTTTATGGGTCACAAATAAACTATCATCTTCACTTGAAAAAGATCTGAGCACATGGTATTTAAAACAGGGAAGGACACCTGTAGCCAAGCCCAGTAACCTGAGTTTGATTCCCTAGACCCACAGAATGGAAGGGTAAAAGTAACTCCCACAAGTTGCTTCCAACTTCAACACACACTGTGGAATACTCTCTTCATTTACATAAAATAAATAGATTAAAAAGCTAAAACCCATCTACAGAGATGTGAAGTTAAATCTTTGACTCTTAATCACTTGCCACTTATAGAACAAGAGAAATTTGCAATAAACTCCACCTCCACCCACAGCACTGGGTACTGTGCAGAGGCATCCAGAGGGTGGCATAACAAAGGGCGGTGGCCAGGCTCTTCCTGAGTGAAACTCAATATTCATATAACCATTCCACATTCCCAAGCAATATGCCAGGGAGCTTATTCAAATTAAACATATACAATTTAGAGCTCTAAAAATAAGGCAAAAAAAAAAAAAGAAAAAAAAAAGAAAGAAAAAAGAAAAGAAAAGAAAAGAAAAAAGAAAATTTACCAAGTACAAAACACAATACTTTCCAAATGTTTTCTCCAGGAGGCAAATTAAATTTAACAGCATAGAGTGGAACTAGACATTATCTCTTTGGGGAGCTAGGGATGTGGCCTCATGGCTAAGAGTGCTCACTCTCTTGTAGAGAACCTGCAGTTGGTTATCAGTAGCCAGGCTTAGCAGCTCACAAAGCCTGTAGCTCCAGATCTACAGGTGCTAGTGCTGTCTCCTGGCCTCAGAGGGCAAGTTTAAGTCATGTGCACATGCAGGCATACAGATACACATAGCTACAAGTAATTAAGATTTAAAAATAGCTCCCTTTAGAAAAGGTTCTCTTTTAAAAATGAACTTATTCATTTGCTGAAATCTAGAAAACTTGGTTACTTATCACCTTATGTATGCCTCTTGCTTCCTAGGATGTGATGTCTGTAAACACGAGGGCCATTATTGTAGACGGTAGCTGGTGTGGGTCCAATAGGAACTTGCTAAGTGCTTACTTGTGCTTTCTTGCAGGAAGTTGGTGGTTGCTGGGTGGGAGGTATTATCAAATCCTTGTGTTGCACACTCTTATAAACATCATATTCTCTGGGCATAGAAAGATGGGTCAGGGGTTAACAATGCCTGCCAACCTATCTCCTAGAGCTCAGTTTCCAGCACCTCCCTCAAGTTGCTCACAAGTGCCTGTAACGCTGGCCTCTGAGGCCTCATGCACTCCTGTGCTTATAACGATACAAAGACACATAGAGATAATTTAAAATAAAACAAAAGGGTCTATCATCCTGCCTCCACAATAAGAAGCTGCAGTGTCAGAGTCCCATCAGCAGCTCTTTTGAAAGAATAGCAGATTTCTCTTGTCTTTTCTGAAGGAGCCTGATGTCTATTCTTTCCTTCGGCTCCTGCGGCCTCCTATATGACATTTTTGCTTACCACTGAGGCCTTCCCTAAGCTGCTGGGCTCCCAATCTCCATGCATTACCTATGCATTTGTGATTTAAAAAAAAAAGTGCTCTGAACAGAATTACAGAAGCTTTGAATCTGGAATCAAAAAGGAGCAGTTTGATCACATGAAAGCTAATTCTTGAAAAACACCACACACACAGAGATTCAAAGTCAAGAAGAGGACAAACAGAGCTCATCAGGTGGGACAGGAAAAGGCCTTTCCCAAACAAAACAGTGGAAACTTGTCCCCGGCAGTGGCTCAGAATTCTGCCTCCTCTTGCCTTTGGATTCTAAGGAACTGAATGCCTATTATTCACTCTGATGAGTTTTTTCATTATAGGTAACTAATGTGTCATTTCCATTTAATGACAGTCTTCTTCCATTACCTTTTGCAATTACAGTACATGATCAACCATTTAATTGTGGATTTAAAAAGTTGTTATGTGGTGATACTTAAAGCCAGTTTATAAAAAACAAAAGATGTCTAGAGCCCCAAGTTAAGTGGAGTGACCCTTTCATGCTATTAATAAAAATTCCAATGTGCATCCTATGGCAATCTTGACTTTGGGGTGCTCTGCTGGAAAATACTGGTTGTTGAGTTGGTTGATTCTAGAATCATCTACTTGATAGGATATAGGATCACCCAAGACATGCCGCTGGCCATGTCTGTGAGTTAACTGAGAAGACACACCCTCAATGTGACCCCTTCCAAGGCCCTGGGTCCTGAGTCAATAAATAGACTAAGCGAGCTGAGCTGCAGCGACCCTCTCTCTGCTCCTGACTGTAGATGCACTGTGGCCGGGCTTCTCTTGCTTTTACTCATATGACTTCCCTGCAAAAGGTGGACTGATCCTACAAACTGTGAGTCCCTCTAGTTGCTTTTGTCAGTGAGTCTGTCCTAGCAATGAGACAAGTGGCTAACACGGGGAAGAAGGCAGCCATCTACCATGCTGCTTCCTTGTGAACTCTCACCTGCAAGCTTCTTGCAGAGAAGAGAGACTCTCCTCGCTCCTTCCCTCTGGCACCTGGACCCTCTCTGCCTACTCCACAGTGGTTCTGTGATTGCTTCTCTTGGAAACTCTGCTGTCCTGTTTGTGAAGGCCCAACACAGTGCCTCTGTGCCTCAGCGTAGTCTCTGTGCTGCCCATCACTAAACCAGCATAGAAAATCCTGCTTTATCTCACCTCTTGGCCACTTTCTCCTAGATCTTTGTGAGTGTCTAATCTGTGCACTGCATTTCAAATTCATTGTTTTGTTTTGTTTTTTTTTTTAGCTTGGGTGTGCACGTGCGGACCCAAGTGTGTGTAAGTGCACCATGAGTGTGCAGTGCTCTCAAGGAGGCCTGGTGTGCACGTGTGGACCCAAGTGTGTGCATGTGCATCGCGAGTGTACAGTACTCTCAAGGAGGCCTGAAGAAGGAGCTGGGTAACTTGGAACTGGGCTTCTAGGTGTTTCTGAGGCACCTGATGTGGGTGCTGGGAACTGAAATCCTAGTCTCTGCGAGAGTATCAAGTGCTCTTAACTACCGAGCCATGTCTCCAGCCCCAGGATTCATAATCTTTGAATGATTATTGTGTCCCCACACTACACAGTGAAAAGTATAGCAATATAAATGAACCTTTTACACAACTATTGCAAATAATTTAATTGTAAAAAAATCACTACTACAGCAATGATAGTAGTAGTGTTAGTATTTAGGAATCAGTTCGAATAAAGAAAATATTTATAACTAACAAAAGAGTTGGGGAATTCTCTTACTCTCATTGCTACTCATAATCATAGGCAATGTACAAATGGTATACAGGACTATCTATATTGCAAACATGTTTCATCTTCTGCTGTTCTATTCATGTTTGCAGTGGGTGGAGCGCTCGCAAAGGTTCACTCAACCAGATGCAGTGTCTCCAGCTTTTCCTTTGCCCAGCAAACAAGCAGGCATGGAGGTATGTAGTTTATCTATAGCCTGCCAAATCTCAGCGTTTCCCCCAGCTTTGTGAAAAATAATCATGGACTGCAGAGCCTGGGGGCTATGGAGATGGCTCAGTGAGCACCATGTGTGTCCTGCAAACACGAGGGCCTGTGTTCCCGTTCAGAATGTCAGCACCCATGTACAAGGCTGGAGGTGGTACTGTAAGAAGAGAGACACATGGCTCCCTGGGGCCCCCTGACCAGATAGTTTAGCCAACTGCTGAGCTCCAGGTTCACTGAGGAATGCTAGCTTTAAAAAATAAATGAGATGGGAGAGATCAAGGAAGATACCATAGGAAAACACCATAATCACTCTCTGACTTCCATACAGTGTGGGCAGACCTACATGAACACATAGCACCATCTACAGACACACACACTTGTACATACACATACATGCATGTATACACACATATATATACACAAACACACACCAAACACACACACACACACACACACACACATAAACATATGCTAAACACAGATGCACAGCACAAGCACATACACACACATACACACAATGCAACACATATCCACACATGCATATATACTGAAGACCAGATTTGACACTACACGGTACACTGAATTGGGGTGTAGAGCAATGGCTGGCTAGTCATCCAACAGACTTCCTCTGAGGGTAACTTTCCAGACCTGAACTGATTGGTACGGGCAGTGACTTCCACTGAGAATAGCAAACTGAGGGACCAGAATTAAATTGCTGGTGGTGGGCCAGTGCACAACTATTATGGTAAGCGGTTGGCTCTCAGTGGAGGCTTTCACTGGTTGTGACAAACATCTAGAAGAGAAAAGAAAGAAGGAGAGAAAAAAGAACACACACACACACACACACACACACACACACACACACACACTTAGACTTGATGATGAAGTAAGACAGACTCCAGCAGGTAGGTTCCAACAAGCTTCTTCAGGAATAGAAGCGAATTCCAATCTCTCCAGCTACTACTACTACTACTACTACTACTACTACTACTACTACTACTACTACTACTACACACACACACACACACACACACACACACACACACACACACACTATGAATGCAATAAACTTCAAAGAGCAAGTTCCAACAATATTATTTCTCCCACAGCTTATATATCCCAGCAAGATCTTTCAAGCAGTACAGAAATGGCAATGTGTTTATATTCTGTTTTTTCCTTAAGTGAACGCCTAAAATGAGTATATGTAATAAAAACATGATCCCCAATACCCTCACATGACCAAATGTTCTGAGCATTATGGGTGAGAAACAAATATGAAAATCAATTTACTCAGTCACTGGCCCAGCTTGAAAGAGTCATGTCAGCTAGGGTTACTCTGGGCTATTGCTCTTGCTCGCCAACCTCAAAAAGTCCCTGACTTTACTATTAAGATTGTACTTTTCTTAACTTCACATTATTCTCTACAATTTTCTACATCAGAGCCACTGGAAAAAAATCTCATCATAGCCAAAGTTTAAAATTCAACAAATGCAGCAAGTTGTAGGCTACAAGCCTAATGCTACTTATTGCCCAGTATATGTTTATAATGTATTCAGACTCTACCATGTGTGTCTGTGTGTGCATTCACGTGGGTACGTGTGTGTGTGTGTGTGTGTGTGTGTGTGTGTGTGTGTGTGTTGGGGCTTTAAAGGAGGAATAGCAAGACAGTTTTAGAACTCATGGAATTCAGCCAACTGGTTATCATAAACCACACTGGGTTTGTCTCTGAGTGGCAGAGCCCAGAGGACTATGCGTTGCATTTGTTGAATTTTAAACATATTGGCTATGATTTGCTTTCTCATTCTATACCGACTAATTTCTTGACTAGGGTTTTAGATGTCATTTTTTGGTTCTATTGTATTAGGAAGCCTTGCCTCAGACAATATCAAATGAGTCAAAGATAAACTGTCTCAGACAAAGGATGTTTTCTATCACTGTGAGAACAAAGACACCAAAACAAACCCAGAGACTAAGCTTTTGCGTAATGAATTAATGACTCTATATCAAATGAAAGACAGGGAAGCTCAGACCCAACTATTGACATCTCAACAGGGCACCATCATTGTAAATGTCACACTTTTAAAAAATGCACAACCAAGTCACAGAAACTTGTAATGTGTTAGGTATGTTCACGGTTTTTGTTTATTTGTTTGTTTTTGTTTTTGTTTTTTGTCTGGGTTTCCATTCACAGGTACTCTCAGTCACATGTGACCCATGGTACATTACCTGGGTTGGGCACACCTGATAAAACATGACTTCTGGAGCAGGGGAGATGGCTTGGTGAATAAAGTTGCCTGGCACCAAGCCCGGCAAACTTGATCCTGGCCCCCAAATGGTAGAAGATGAGAAGTGAGTCTTGAAAGTTGTCTTTTGACCACATGAGCTGAAGCAGATATATAATCCACATACATGCATGAAATAATTTGGAATGTGTTTTTAAAAATGTGAGTCCTTGGTAGGAAAATGAAATGGTATGTGTTAAATTACTCTGAAGAAGGTTCATTTAAAATAAACTCTTAAAAGAAGGGAAAAACAAGATGAGCCTAGATGTATTTCCTGTAGTTGTTCACCAATTCTAACAGCCTGAGTGATGCCAGAACCCAAAAGATGAAGGATGAAATGACTTCTCCAAATTGCCTCCTGTCTACCATGCATGCACTGTAGTATGGAGACATACATGTGGAAAAATAAATATAACAATTCAAAAGTAGCGTTAAGGTAAAAGAGACCAAATCATTTTGCCACAGCATCTCCAAGTACTCAACACCATTACATTACTTTCATTATATGTGTATAAATGGAAATTACACATTTGCAGTCTACTATTGAGCCACATCAGAAAATTTCTAACTTCATTTGGCTCCCTGTAAACTCTTTATTTTTATTAAGAATACCTTGCACTGCTGGTGGCATCTAAAGACCTTAACAGTAATCCATTAATCAACCTGTCACTAGAATATAAATGTGTGGCATCATTTTTCAATAAGAAAAAAATGTAAACAAGTTAATAGATACTCCCATATTTCAATATTTCTCAAAAAATCCCAGTGAAACTGATGAGAGAAATCTAGTATTCCTTAAAAGACACTCTTCAAGAAAACACTCACCTCTATTCATGCTTTTCACCCAGAATTTTACTTAGTCCCTATTTGGATGAAGATACTGCTGCAGCTTGAAAGGAAATGTTCCCCACAGGTTCATGTGTGAGAATGCTTAGTTCCCAGAAGGTAGCGCTGTTTGTGAAGGCAGTGGAAGGTCTAGGAGGTGGAGCCTCACTGAAGGAGGGAGATAGATCATTGGAAGTGGACTTTGGAGTGTCA
Organism: Acomys minous; assembly: GCF_964271855.1. NCBI lineage: Eukaryota > Metazoa > Chordata > Mammalia > Rodentia > Muridae > Acomys > Acomys minous. The sequence goes on along the minus strand of NC_140495.1, from coordinate 11,378,342 downwards.
TAGCCTACCTCCACTTTTTGCACACTCTTGCTGAGGGTCCTCATCCTGGAGCTATGCGTTCCCCTCCACAGACTCTACCCCTCTGAACTAAACCACACTAAGCCCTGTATCCCCTAAGTTTCTTTTTTTTAAACTTTTATTAATTTATTCATATTACATCTCAATGGTTATCCCCTCCCTTGTATCCTCCCATTCTTCCCTCCCTCCCATTTTCCCCTTACTCCCCTCCCCTATGACTGTGACTGAGGGGGACTTCCTCCCCCTGTCTATGCTCATAGGGTATCAAGAAGAGACTTGATACCACAAGTTTCTTTTTTCAGGATGTTTTGTCACAGCAAGCTGGAAAGAAAACTAAGACAGTTACCAATGGGAAAGCTGAAATAATATCATTAGAAAGATGACATAATGATGATAAATTCTCAATAACTTCCACACCATGCCCCATTAGGGTTTCTTTTTACCCTAGCCTGGCACAATGCTATAATTCCTTGTAGAATGCGGTATTAGCAGACATGAGTCACAGTTTATCATGGTACTGTGCAGCATCTGTTTAAGCCACTAATTGTACCAAGTCCTTTGTTTTGTTGCTTGTGCATGCATACGCACAGACACACCCACAGACAGACAGACAGACACCCACACACACACACACACACACACACACACACACACACTTGCCAATACAGTAGTTCCTGCTATTTCTTTATGCTTAATCTCTTAGTATAGAAGGAGTTGAATTCAGACATTTGGAGGCTGGGCGATGACGCAGTGGATAAAAGCTGTTATTGGGCAAGAATGAGGACCTGAGTTAGGATCTAAAGCACCCATATAAGATGCTTTTAGTGGTCAAGAGCAAGCCGGGAACCCTAATGCTACCAGGGCAGAAATAGGAAGGTTGCTGGGTCTTGCTGCTACCAGCCCAGCTCCAGGTCCCCCTCCCTGCCCTCCACTGACACACTGTCCCAGAAGAATAAGGGGCAGAGTGATAGACTAGGCCGTCAGTGTTTTTCCTCTGGACTCTATGTCTACACACGCACAGACAGTCATCCCATCCAAACACACATATGCATATAACACACACACACACACACACACACACACACAAGGGGTGAGGGGGCTATTCATTTGAAAGGTGGGCAAAGTGAGGTCATTTTTTAAAGTTATTGGTACACAAAAATATTGTGTATCCATAGAAACTATTCCAATTTATAGCTTGGTCCTATGTTACCGCATATAAGTGAAAATGCTGGGGTTTTTTTTCTTATATTTTTGATATTCTAAGTTTAGGTGCCATTTAAAAATGTAGATTTTAGGCTTATGCTGTCTTAGTCATTTTTAAAGTTGTAAAAGTTGGCTTTTTGTATTTGGTAGCTATTGAGTCCTGTCTGGAAGACAATCTAACATAATTACCTAAATTTTACATGGGTAAATCTGGATATTAAGATTTGGAAGTCTCCTGTGAATGAACACGCTGGCCATGGCTGACTAAAGTTTCCTTGTCCTTTTTTTTTTTCAATGTTTGTTTTTTAGTTTGAACCATGGTGTTATTTTGTCCAGAAGATCATTTCTACCATGTGGATTCATATGTTTCTGTGCATTATTTTTTATTTTTACTTTACATGCATGGGTATTCATATGTCTGTGCATTATATGCATGCAGTGCCAATGGCCCAAGATTGAAAAAGCCCTCTGACAGCATGATCCGGTCTAAGCCTTGCCTCTCATGAAAGTTTCTGCCAGGTATTTTATCATAAAAATGCCAAAGTAACTCACATAGTTGTTACTAAGTTACCCTGATTATTTTATCAGCTAATACATAATCTAAACTACATTCATATTTCATATTTCTATTCAGCGACATTTTCTGCAAACAATAGTTATTTTTAATCTTGATAGATTCTGCTGTATTCTTTAGTCCTACTAAACATTTCCAATGTGAAGGCATAGATTACGTGGTATTTTTCTATCACAGTGATGAGATGGCTAAAAGAGAAATCAGCTTATGTATGACAGCTCAATTTTGGGCCATGGTTTCTGAGCTCTCCATTCGTAGTCGGTTGGCTCCACTGCTTTTAGTTCTGTGGGAAGCCAAGAAGGGGGATTGCAGGGAAAAACAGCCACCACAGAGAAACCAGAGCTTGAAGAGAACAAGCGAATGAAGCCGGGGGAAAACAGATATTGTCTCCACAGGCACATCCTCCACAGGCACATCCAAGGAGCCACTTCTTTCCCCCAGCTTCACCCTCTAACATTTGCCACCTCCGAGAAGGGCATCAAACTATGCACTGACTAATGGGCCAATCCAAAATGAAGCACAAGCCTTCATTATCCGACTGCTTCCCATGCGCTTCCATCTCAAGCTAAGCCATTAGCACATAGCCTTAAGGGAAACTTAAATTCAAACTATAACAGATTCTAAGTTCATTTTCTGACTCTATGTGTGTGTTTTACTTATGTATGACATTTTAAAGCATCATGTATATGCACGTATGTGTGCGTATACACTGTTTGTATGAGAGTGCCTGGAAAGGCCCTAAGAGGGAGTTAGACCCCCACCCCCCAGAAATAGTGACAAGTGGGGGTGAGCTTTTTGTGAGGTTACATAGCCAGGAGAAAGGCAGGAAGATTTGGAGTGTAAGGCAATATGAGGTAATAGAAGAAATATTATTTCAAAACAAAACAAAACAGTTTACATAAAGTGCTAACTGACGCAGACTTAGTTATAATTACCCAAACTGAAAACTACCAAAATATTATGCCCGAGGTTAATGAGCTTATATTTAACTGTTGAGTATTATTCACCAGATAAAGTAAATAAATTACCAAGTTGCAAAGTTATTAGATAAACCTTTAAGTCAAACAAATTGATCTGAAAATGACATAATAGCATTTCAGTAAGTTGACAATCTACCAATAGCAAAACCATGAAGAGAAAAAAAAAAAGGTAAGTTTTCCTGGGGCAGGAATCTTGCATATCTGAAGCATAGAAAGTTTTCAGGGTGGCAAACTGGTTCTGTTTGATACTAACATGCTGCACATTAAGTATGAACGTTTCTAACCCTAACAACCTCTCTAGCAGAAGGGTAAATCCTCATGTATCCAATGCAGCAGCTCTTGATTAGTTAAAAGACTGATGGAGTCTGAGTAGAACACAGTATGCAATAAGAAAACTTAACGATATTAAAGTAGATGGAGCAGGTCCTACGAGCTCTGTGGTCTGATACAAAAGACTGTGGAAGTGGATATGGTTGGTAGCGTTGGGGCTCATACTATCTATCTGGTACTATCTCAGAAAAATGGGAATAGGGCTTCCTCAAGACCCAGCTATTCCACTCCTTGGAATATACCCAGAAGATGCTCCAGCACACAGCAAGAAAATTTGCTCAACCATGTTCATAGCAGCCTTATTCATAATAGCCAGAACATGGAAACAGCCTAAGTGTCCCTCAATAGAAGAATGGATAAAGAAACTGTGGTACATATACACTATGGAATACTATTCAGCTATTAAAAACAAGGAATTCCCGAAATTTGTGGATAAATGGATTGAGCTAGAAATGATCATAATGAGTGAGTTAACCCAGAAGCAGAAAGACTCAAATGGTATATACTCACTTATATCTGCATATTAGCCCAAGGGGCATGTCCCACGAAAGCCTTCACTTACCAGGAAACTGAGACAGAGGAGAGGACATTCTAGTGGGACTCTAGAAGAGAGAATCATGGGAGAAAGGCAAAGTAGAAGGACCCAGAGGGTCCTAGAAGCCTACAAGTAGAACATTATGATAGGCAGATTTGGGCCCAGGGGTCCCGCTCAAACTAAGGCACCAGCCAAGGACAATACAGGCGGTAAACCTTAAGCCCCTACCCAGATCTAGCCAATGGACAGAACACTCTCCACAGTAGAGTGGAGAGTGGGATATGACTTTCTCACATACTCTGGTGCCTCACCTTTGACCATGTCCCCTGGAGGGGGAGACCTGGTGGCACTCAGAGGAAGGACAGCAAGTTACCAAGAAGAGACTTGATACCCTATGATCATATAGAGGGGGAGGTAATCCCCCTCAGGAACAGTCATAGGGGAGGGGAATAAGGGGAAATTGGGAGGGAGGGAAGAATGGGAGGATACAAGGGATGGGATAACCATTGAGATGTAACAAGAATAAATTAATAAAGGAGGAAAAAAAACAAAAAAAACAAAAAAACAAAAAACAAAAAACAAACAAAAAAAAGAAACATCGTGCCTCGGTTTCTACGATTGCTTCCCATAGGGCATCATGTTAGCAATTACAAACACAGTTACAAAAACAAACAAACAAACAAAGGCTGTAGAACAGGAATTAAGTGAGTGGGACAACTGGCCTCCAGGCTTCGTACCAGTTGGGAATTTACCAATGAGAAAGAGAAGGAAGCTAGAGAAATTCACAGCTCAACACAGTCAAGCCAGAGACATCAGTAGGAGTTCAGGCTTATCTTAAGAGAGTTAGTCAAATATAAAAATGTCTGTGTATATATTCACATATACAGTTAATATGTAGTCAGAGTCCCTCCTATGCCACTGAGAGGGCTTAAGGTGAATGTCGGACTGTTTGTAATAAGCAAACTGTACATCTAGACCTTGTTTCATTAAAAGTCTTCAACAGAAGGAGCTAGGGGCCCTTAAAAAAGTGGAGGAATATAGCCAACTTTAGGGGTTGTACATGAAGTAAAATTGTTCTAGAACATTCTATAGTGCCAGGTAATGAACAATGCCAGCCCTTACAATGCTGATGGTATTTCAAAGAGGCATACCAGTCAAACATGGAAAACTCTGAACCGCCAAATAAACATACCAGCATTGGATTAGAATCCAAAGTAAAAAAAAATCAATATATGTAATCATTCACATTGATTTGATAAATAAGTAAATAAGCAAGGGAAAGGACAAGTTTCACTCACAGAATTCAAAAGAATTTATGAAAATAAAAGTTCTTAGTGATCAACCCTGTGTATTAAATCTTTATCTGTGAGCTATTTCCTCTGAATTCTTTTCAAAGACTGCACGATGGAAGGGAAAAGCAGAAGAACAGCAGCTGTACAGACAGACACCAGACATTATGCCCAACAGTTGATGTGTGCCATTGTCTACAAGGAGAAGCCATGGAAACCATAGGTATCCTCACTGTGGTGTATAAAGATGCCCTTTAACTTTACCTCCTCAGTAATTTTATTCTTCCACACTCACACCACTAATTTATTCTGGGATTGTAGGGAGAACATGAGCCAAATTCCCACAGAGGACCATCCTACAAAATGATAGATCAATATGTCTCAAAATTGTCAAGGGCATCAAGTCAGGACTGAGCATCTGTTACAATGACATGAACATTGTAAGGAAAAACAAGACCTATATGCATAGTGAAGTCCTAGCTGGAGCCCATGAAGAGAAAGCAATGTCAGATGGATGTTAGTAAGGATGTTAGATTTGGCCTGAGTTGGTGGCACAGGCCTTTAATCCCAGCACTTAGGATGTAGAAATAGGTGGATCTCTGTGAGCTCCATGCTGCTCTGGTCTACATAGAGAGTTTCAGGCCAGGTAGAAATACATGGTGAGACCTTGTTTAAAAAATAATAATGAGGTTGAAAAAAAACATTAAAATGGGACTGGGAAGGTGGCTCAGTGATAATGTAAGATCCAATCCCTGGAACTCATAAGTGTATACAGAAGTGAGCATCTGGGACATCTGTGCTCCTATGACAAGTAGAAGGCGGTCGGGAGAATCTCCAAAAAGTGCAAGGGCCAGCTAGCCAGGCCCACCAGGAACAACAGCAACAAAAAGAGACCCTGTCTCAAACAAGGCCGGAAGTGAACCGATGCCCAAAGATGTCCTCAGATTACTCACAGGTTACATATCGACCATTCAGAGGACAACACAGGTCAGCCAGGGTCAGTGGAAGCGTCAGAATCCCATGTGAGGACATGAAAGCCTCACCCAGGCAAGAAGAGAAAATGCAGTTGATTCCTCCCTGTCTGTCCAGATGCAGATTTCTAGGTGAGCTGGACCAGGGGAAAGTTAGGAAGAGAGCATGACAGTGATGCTTGGGGTTCAGGTCAAGAATGGGGATGATGCCAAGTACAGGAAGAAGGTAAGTTTAGAATTGAACTTGATTTCAAAGCTTTAAAGTGTGCCAGATATAAATAACTGTCACACTAAGAGTTTAAGCAACAAGGTGGTTCAAATTTTAGTAAGGCAAGTCAATGGAAAGCTGTGAAAAATGAAAGGATGTGGATGGTAACATACAATTCAACAGAGCAGTGATTTGCAAGAAACAAAGTCACTTAACCTTCCCACCCTACCAAGGTGAGCCTTTGATAAACTAGTTACAGAGTAAAAGCTATTTAAGATGTGCTATTGTCCTTATCCATCACTGAGCATGTGACTGTGCATCATCTGTGATAAAAGAGATGCAAGGCAGGATCTACTTTTATTTGTTAATATTAGGAAGCCATTCCTCACAGTCACCATGGGCCATTGAGCATAATGCCAGCTACTTGCTGCCCATCTTCCTGTTTACAAAGCACACGAGAACACAGGCCTCAGCCTTCACTGCTGTTCTCCTTGACTTTTCACTCTCATGGTTTCTTTCCTATCCACAGCCCCTGAGAGAGTGTGGATGCTGAGCAGTAGGCCAACTGAATAGCAGGAGAGCTGATGCATCCCCAATTACCCGGCCTTGGTATGAGGAAGAACTCAGAATGTAGCTTTCCCAAAAGGAGAGCTGACCAATCAGAACCTTTCTGCAAAAGACGACACTACCTCTTCTCAGAACTCAGATTGGAAAGTATGAGACACTTACATTGGCAGAACTCGATTTCATTTCATTTGGGTGAAGAGAAAAAAACAACAAAGTACTATTTAAATTTATTTTTGATCATTTTACACATGCATAGAATATATTTTGACCATATTCACCTACATAGCTTTCTCTCATATCATTTGCCCAATCCACTGTCTCCTTCCCAGCTAGTCCCCATCCTACTTTCACATCTACTGTCTGTCTGCCCATTGCTGTCTCTCTGTCTTTATCTCTGTCTGTGTGTCTATCTTTGTTAGTGTGTGTGTGTGTATGTGTGTGTGTGTGTGTGTGTGTGTGTGTGTGTGTGTGTCTTGCTGAGTTTAATAAGGATTGTTTGCATTGGTAATGGGTTGCTACAAAGTCATGGAAATGTTACCACTGTCTACAACACTGAAGCATGTATCTTCCTGCGCTTTCCATCATCTGTTAACTCCCAAACAGCTCCTGTGAGAAACCTTGTCTTGCAGTGGATAGCAGGTAAATAACTAGTTCAATTGCAAAGAACAACTGACTGCTGACTGCTTATCCCTAAATGGGACATCTCCATCATGTACTCTGACGTTCAGGGAACATTCCAGAAGAAGGAGTATAAGGAATGTAAAAGCTAGAGTTTGGGGCAGAGTGTTTCAGAATAGTCTTCTGGACATGACATGACCACACTCATGAACTCACCACAGCCATGGTTATCTGCACAAGACCCACCCAAGATGGATCCTGTCAACATGTCATCAAGGAATGGGGAGGGGCTCACGAAGCCCTGAGGAAGTACTAGCCATTAATATTTTACATTTTAAAATAATTTCAATTTTTAAAATTGTACAAAAATAAAAATGTTAAAAATAATATAAGAACACATTTCTGGTTTTATTCCCTTTTGTCTATTTTTTTACTATTTTTACTCCCTTAACTATGTGTCTATGCTCTTTTCTTTTCTGAACCACTGGGATATGATATACAGCATAGCTCCCTGCCCCTAACGCTTCATGAATATTTCCTGGTGATGGGGATATTCTATTATACTCTACCAGTACAGCTGACACGCTCATAAATTTACACTAATACTGTACTTTGTCTATCTCACCATCTATTTTCCCCCTTTGTCAGTCGGTCAAGTAATGTGTTTTATAGGGTTTCCAAAAGTCCTTTGAAGCTTGATCTTAAGAGAAAGAGAGACAAATCTGAAAAGATAGACATCAGAATTTGTAGGGAATTAACGTCCTCTGATGTAAGCAAGTGTGCCAAGGAGAATAATGGAGCCACGGAGACTCTTTGTCACCTGCAACCTGTGTCTTGCTGCAAAGCTAATAGTTATGAGGCTATCAAAAAAATCAAATAAAGACACAGAAATACGACTTTGATAGTATCCTTGTGTGATTTCTTTTAGGAGAGCGTCTGATTAGTATGGTAATTATGAGCATTTCAGGGTGTGTTTGTTCGTGAAGAGCTCCAGGTAGAGTCTATGATTCAGCTCATGGCCAAGCACAAGACAGCACTGCTGAAACGCAGGAGTGCAGGGGCTCGTCTTAAGTTGGCGATGTTTTATCACACCTAATAACACTCTTTTCAGCAGTGTGTGTGTGTGTGTGTGTGTGTGTGTGTGTGTGTGTGTGAGAGAGAGAGAGAGAGAGAGAGAGAGAGAGAGACAGACAGACAGACAGACAGACAGACAGACAGACAGACACAGAGAGAATGGTACATATAGATGGTGTATGTACATATGTACATATATAGTCATGAATGTCTATTGCATGAGTGGTAAGAGGAGGTCCTCATCTTTTTCTGCCTTATACTTTTGAAGAATGGTCTCTCATTGAACCAAGAGCTCATATTTTTCAGCTAGGCTGGTATCAAGCTATTGAAGGTGTGATCTCTCAGCTTCCTGGTGCTGTTGCCATGCCTGCTGCTTGTTGCTGTGCCTAAGTACCAGTCATGGAACCATATGCTCAAAGAAAGCCTTTCTTTCCCATGTCATTTTTCAGTCACCATGTCTTATGATAGCAATAGAGAAGTGTCTAAGATGCCCAGTGTTTCCCTTTTCTCTTCCCAGGGTATGTCTCCAATGCTAGCAGACTACGAGTAGAGCCCATCATTTTGTATTTCAGCTCACATTTTTATACTGGAGCCAACTTTTTGAGGCTACATTGACTTTTACAAGTCAAGTATAGTTTTGGTATAAAACATGTTCATCAGCAAAAGTGGAGAAATCCTGAGTGTGTGTGTGTGTGTGTGTGTGTGTGTGTGTGTGTGCATAATTAATTGTTGGGGCCAAGAATATACGTGGAAAGAAATAATAAAGGAGAAACAAAGGAAACAACCCCCCCAAGATGATGGGGCAGAGCCAGCGGGAGGCTGCCCATCTGTCTGTGCAGTTTTGGAGCATCCCTGACAGGTGGCAGATACATGGAGTGATGACCTCTGGAGACCCCCTTCCTGAACTGTGAATAAATGAAACTGAGGAAAACCAGAGCTAATAGAGTAATTAATTCCTCCTCTGATTGTGCCTCCTTACTTTCTCTCCCTGGATATTTAAAATAATTGTATTAAAAGGGAGAGCAAGTCATTTCCAGAATAATTGCCTCTGTGTTTTGATTGGCTGTTCTTCAGTACAAGAGGGGAAAAAAGACCCTTGTTCTCAAAAGAATGTGATGAGGAGAGATGTTATTAGAGTAATTAATTCATCGCTCTGATTGTTTCTTGTTCGTTAGCACAAATGTGGAGAGAAGAAAGTTCAAAAACTGAGTTCATCGTATTTTTTGTTTCTGAATTGTGTTTTACTAAGAAACTTTTGCAAGCTGACTATAAAAGGGAAAAGTCTGTGGATTTCTTCAGTGTGATTTCTGTTATAAAATAGAAAGTAAAAGATGGTGCTTAAATTGTATTCTGCAGTTTCAGGTGAGTGTTTTTTTTATGTCATGTTTCCCAAGTGCTTAAATTAGCCTAACCAAATGCTCACTTTGAATTTCTGTCTAACTTTTTCATGCACAATGGGAGAAACACAGGATGTCACTTCAGGAATGTAGACATGTCTGTGCTGTTGTCAAAGTCAGAGAAGAAGTCAGACCTTCCTCTTCAGGAAAAATGGATTCTGTCCAGATACTTATTCATCACATTAGCATGCATTATGCTCTTTATTAACCTTCAGTATATCCAAAACTGTAAATAAATAAAGCAGAATCAAGAGCAATTTCCCGGCATGCATGCAAGATGTATGTATAGATTCAGTAATTACTAATAAAAAGACATTGGGTTTAAAGATTCTCAAGACTATAATGTGTCTTGGACAGCAGAATGCTTGTCTAGCATACAAGAGGTCTTGAGTATGATGTCAGGCACTACACTATGTAAGGATGTGGCATCTGTCCCCAAACCCAGCATTCAGGAGATAGAAGTAAAAGAATTGGGAGTTCAAAGTCTTTTTTTTTTTCTACACAATGAGTTGAAGGCCAGCCTGGTCTGAGATGTTGTCTTAAAAACAAAAAACAAAAAACTATATTGCTCAATGTACAGATCTAAGAAAAGTTTATTTCATTTGGAAACAAAAGTGTGAATCTTATGTGCTGCCATGGTTTGGCATGTCTTAGTGCCTCCCTCAGCGATCCTACATAGTGCACGATCTTCTCTGTAGCCATGATGGGAGGTGGCATGGAGTCTTCAGAAGCTGAGGTCTCGTAAGAAGTAACTAAGCCATCGAGACCACTGCCCTTCATGGCTGTCAGAGCACACTGGTTTTCAGGAGAGGGTGCTAATAGATAGTCACATGACCTTCTTTGGTCTCACTGTGCCTCCTTCTTGCTTTGTCATCTCTTGCTCTCGCACATGCTCCTATAACGACGCCTTCTGAGCGGATGTGGTTCATCCAAGGGGCCTTTGCAGAGCCGGTGCTACATGAAGAGGCATCTGGGCTCCAGTGAGCCGTGAGAGCCCTACCTAACTCCGAGAGTAAAAATGGATCATATAAGCTCAACAACTGGTCCTGATGTTGAGCAATGCAGTGGCCTCTATTTCATCACCTGCTGCTTGTTCTAAATGGCTTCACTTTCAAGGTGTGAGGACGTATATGAGACTGGGGAGATTTTGTACATCTATGTCCGGTCTGTATACCTTGGAAAAGCATGTTTCTAAGTATGCTAAAAAGTAGCAGCCACTCTAGGCCATGTTCTGACAGCAGCATTTTCATATCCAAAGACAGCCTAATCAAGGGCATGGGTGGTGCACAAGAGCAATGCAGGACCACATTGGCCAAGAGAATGCCATGTTTCAGGCTAAACTTCACCACACACATGGAAAGTTACCCATCTCATGGTGTTGTGAGAACTTAATGAGGTAAAGGTACAGAAAGTGTTTTGAAACATGGAGAATTTGATAATAGCCCCTATTGCTTCTAACGTTCATTAAATATGTTCTTGTTGAAGTGACTTTAAAAATCCCTATAATTACCTGTATTAACAATACTATTTCAGGAAGCCTCAAGGCTCACTTCCATGGAATTAAGTATCAGCATCCTCCTTGAACATCTCATGGCCTGAGAAAGGAGCAAACTGGATGAGGGAAAAAGTAGCAGGTAAGTAATGCATAAAACACCTCACTGCAGGTGGAAGACAGGCTGGAAGATGGCTCAGAGGATAAAGGAACTCGCTGTGCGAGCAAGAGGACCTGGATTAAAATCCCCAGCACCCATGTAAGCCTCAGCATGGCTCTGAGTCCCTGCAACCTTAGTGATATGGAGGCAGAGACAGGAAGATCCTGGGAACTTGCTGGGCAGATAGCCTCGCCAAACTATCAAGCTTCAGGATTTGTCTCAGAGAAATAAGGCAGAGAGGCAGAGAGGAAGGTAGCTGATGCAATTCTCTGGTTTCTGTGTTACATGCATGGACACATATACTCAACCAACACAAACTCACACACACACATGCACACACACACACACACATACAGAGAGACAGACAGACAGAGAGACAGACAGACAGAGAGACAGAGACACAGAGACAGAGACACAGAGACAGAGACAGAGACAGAGACAGAGACAGACAGAGAGACAGAGATACACACACCAAAACCACTAACAACCACAAAATCAACTTACTGGGGAAACTTGTAAAGTGGCCTAGTACCTACCACCTGAATTTTGGGACAGCATGGAGCTTCTGATTCAAGGCTGTACATCCTGAGGCTTAAATGGAAGCGGGTGACAACCTCAGACCAATCCCACTATTTTCATGTTCATAATCTATTGCGTGTAATACAGCCTACCTAGAAGGCCTCCACCCACCAAACCCCGCATGCATATACAAAGTGTGAGGACACACACTCTGAAGGAAGAGAATTTTCGTTTGCTCATATGAAGACTCTAAAATGGACAACTTAGCATTACGGTGCTGTCTGTGCTTATCTACCAATGGCATATGGTGCTTCCTCAGTGGGGAGGCTCTCATGAACAACTGGACAGACAACATTCCTGAAAACTTTCGAGACTTAGTTCCACAGGAGGGGGTTCCAACAGAAGGTACCATTGTAAACATGGCTGTGTTCCAGACTTGGAGAAACACATGGTCCCTGTGATGGCTAGTTCTTATGTCGACTTAAAGCAAGCTAGCGTCATGTGGGGAGAAGGAATCTTAATCCAGAAAAAAATAATGCCTCCATTTGATCGGACTGTAGGCAAGTCTGCAATGCATTTTCTTTCATTGATGTCTGATGTGGGTGGGTCACTGTCACAGTACCACCCTTGGGCAGGTGGTCATAGTTGATCTAAGAAGGAAAGGCTAAGCAAGCCATGAGTGAGCAAGCTAGTAAGCATCACTCCTTCATGGCCTCTGAATCAGCTTCTCCCTCCAGCTCCCCATATTTGAGTAGCTGCACTGATGTCGCTCTGTGATGGAATGTATCCTGGAAGTGTAGGTTGAAATACACCCTTTCTTCCTTTAGTTTCTTATGGTCTTGGTGTTTTAGCACAGCAACTGGAAGCCTAACTAAGATGGTCCTTAAGATCAGACTGCCTTCAGACTTGAGGAGGGGAAGCACAGAAGTACAACTCAGAAACCTGGAGATAGCCAGGAAAACACACACACACACACACACACACACACACACACACACACACACACACACACACACGACTGTGACATACTAGCAGTGCCAAGAGGGGAGGGGAGGCTTCATCTGTGGTGCAAAGTCATGGGCTCCCGTCCTCACTGCCATACACAGAGCTTCTGGTGCTTCCAGACATTGGTTTAAGATAGCGAGAACAGCAGCCAAGTGAGGCACCTCAGTCGGCAAAGTGCTTGCCTTGGAAACATGAGGATCTGGGTTTGATCCTCGGAACCCACATTAAACAGAATAATAAAAATCCAGGGGTGATGACACCTGCATGCAATCTCAGAGCTGGAAAGCTGAGACAAGCAGCTCCCTGGGGCTTACTGTGTGGATGAAGATGGGAAGATTTATGTGCCTATCTGATTAGTGGGGTAGTCTGCTGAATATGAATAAAAATAAAAAAAAATAGGAGGAGGAGGCAGGGCCTCATGGATGGCTCCTGAGTTTCTCCTCTAGCCTCCGTGGTCATGTACACACACTTGTGCACATGAATGTGTACTTGCAGACTGTATATGAGAGAGAGAGAGAGAGAGAGAGAGAGAGAGAGAGAGAGAGAGAGAGAGAGAGAGAGAGAGAGAGAGAGAGAGCTAGCATCCTTGAACTGAAGTTCATGTAGATGGTAGCTGTCAATGAAGATGGGATGGAGGAGCAGATGGGCACAGTGACCCGGGCAAATCATGGGTGACAGATTTTTGTCTGTGTCTGATTATTAGACCTCCTCCACTGGAGCCCATGTTCCTTTTGGTCTTAGCGGTTGTCTCCAACCACCACAGCATAGCACAGGCACTTTGTTGTGTCGTATTGACCACACTGTGAGCTGCATCAAGGTAAACAAACAGCAGCAGAATACTTACATGATGCATTGGCCAAAAGGCAGCCAACCCTGGGCTACCTATGTCTAGTAACCAAAGCCTTTGTTTCTTTAGAGGTGGGCTTCTCTGTCCAGGCTTCTAAGTATAGATCCAAAAGGATAAAAGTCCTCCCAGGAACTCTGTAGTCACTTCTCTGCTCTCTACAGTTAAAAATCTTTAATTGGATAAAGTAAATAAGGCTTTATCTGTGTCTGATATGAATGTAGCTTTCTGTGGTGGTGGGTCTTTATTGTCAACTTGGCAGGACATAGAGTTGTCATGGAAACACACCTCTGGTCTGTGAAGTACTTCCAGGATGATGATCCTTGGAGTGGTTTGACCCTCTCTACATTAGGCCATATCATGACTTGAGCAGGAGTCCTAGATGTCACTGAAAAGATAAAGGCAGCTAAGCCCATGCGTTCATCACCCTGTGTCCTGACTGGGGAGGCACTAAATGCCTTAAGCTGCTGTCCTGCTTCCTCCACCATGATGGACCGTGACCACTTGAACTATAGACTGAAATAAACCCGTCCTTTCTCAGAAAAGTAACAAATACACTGTGGTTTCCTTTGTTTGTTTTTGGTATTAAGAAAACATATGGAAAAACTACATCTCTTTAACTTTGAATAGTCACCCAAGGGTAAACACAGGTGTGTGTGTGTGTGTGTGTGTGTGTGTGTGTGTGTGTGTGTGTGTGTGACCATGTTTATTTCTAGTTAGAACTTCTCTGCATCTTTTCTAATAAAGGAGACATATAGTTTCATTGAATTCTGTCTAAATGTAAAAAGAAAATCAGCTTCCAGAATTATTACTGAACATGTATTTTGGAAACCCAAATGGCTGGTGGCAGTTATTCAGACTGATAGCCTTTCTACAGCACTTCCTGTCCACTGACATCCACTTTTAAAGCTGCTCTCCCCTTTCCCTTTGAGATCCCCACAAACCTCTGTAGTGGAGTTTATCTATTATTGTGGGGAAGCTTGGTGCATCCTGAAAAAAAAATACCCAACAGCATAGAAAATCTCTATCCTGACCATGGCCAAACAATAGAACAGAAGGTGTTTTTCTGAACTCTGAACAATGGGCAGGAAAGGATAATTTCAGTGTAGAGCCAAGCAGTTTGGATTGACAACAACATAAATCAGCTTTGACAATGTGCCTACTTTGCCAAGTTCACTCATTCATCCAAATTAGAAAATAGAAGCTTGGGAGCCAGGTACTGGCTACTGAAGAATGGAAGAGATGTTTGGGGAAATTGGCTTGTGGTTAACATTGTAGACAAGGGACAAAATGATGTAGGCTTTGGTTGAGCTGTTGCAAAATAACCAGCTCTCTTTGTCTGGGTGTGCGATTAAATTGTTCTCTCTCTCTCTCTCTCTCTCTCTCTCTCTCTCTCTCTCTCTCTCTCTCTCTCTCTGTCTCTCTCTCCCCTCACTTTATGTATTGATTTGTGGGTAGAAAATGGGAAGACACTGAAGTAGGATTAGAGTCATAGTGCTGAGCGGAGTTGGACTCCTAATGCTGAGAACAGAGTTAGAAAAATTGCCGTTGTTGGTAGCAGGGAGCGAGGCTTGGAGAATAATTAATTCACCTAGCACACATGCCAACCACTGGGATTAAATGATGAATGTTATAGGAGAAATAATATTTGTAGCTTCTTTCTACCCAGCCAGCAGTTTGCCAATAGGAGCAGAAAATTAATGATATTCAATATGATGTTTAACCAAAGACAACTCTCTCTGGATGACAATTTTTCCTCCCTATAAATATGAATTGAAGAGAAAATATATCCAATATTTGGCACTCTTAGGGTCTTATAAATCCTCCCCTGGAGGCCACCGTGGAGTTATGTAGACAACTGGACTTGGAGAAGATAGAGTAGCCCAGTAACATTTGCAGGTTTCAAATGTCACCTGCAAACGCGTTGGCACTTGGCACTAATTTCACTGGGTTGGAACAAAACCTTTTCCCATCTCCTTCTAGTGATCTCGCTTAAACTGTGCTAAGACAACTGTCAACCCTTTCCCCATAATTCCAAACTCCGGCTGTATCCTTCACATTAGTTACAGGATTGTTTTTTTAAAAAACATCAAAGAACTCTTGCCATTCTTTTGTCTTTTGATGCTTTATATTAACAAGTGTTTGATGTAGAATTCAAAGTGCCTTATGATCCAACTCCAAAATACTTTTTAGCCCTAGCCTGTGAGTCAGAAGACACTGTAGAGTTTCTAGCCACTGCTAACAAGCAGTGTGTCCTTGGGGTGATCTCTCTGCTTCAGTGAGTGAGCTTACCCAATGCCAAGAAAGAAAGCAGAGAAAAGAGAAAGGACAGGAGGAAAGGGGACACCCCAGTTAACTTTATGACCAGTGCTTCAACTTTTCCTTTTAATGTTTTAATTTCAAACCCTTGGATTTTTTAATCATTTTTTTCATTCAAATAAAACCCACTACTGGCCTTGGGTACCACAAATCAAATGCCACTCTTGCAACAAAATCTTGAAGTCTCCATACAAATATGTTTTTTCTTGATCTCTGCTTTACTATCGCTTGAGTTACAGTCACTGTTGTTATGTTAATGATTTTACAAGCGTTAATAACTTCTTGGCCCACTGTCCCTGGAGCCTATATGCCCAAGGCATCACTGATGCTGCCAGAAGTAGCTGCAGAGTGAACAGCCTGGTGTGATGCTTGGTTTTAATGTCAACTTAACACAAACTAGGCTCATCTGAGAAGGAACCCTCGCCTGCGGAACTCTCCTAATTGCCTCAGTTGATTGGCAAGACTCAGTCCAAATGTGTGTGGCACCTTCTGGTAGCAACCCAGATAAGGAAATGGCACAGCAGAAGGAGTGTGGTTGTCTTTTGCTTGCTTGGCCTTCTACTTTGCCAAGACATTGATTTACTCTGTTGATGATTCCTTCTGACGTCAGACCCAGTGCTTCCAGACATCGACTAAGGACCAGTGGCACTCTGGGAATCCTCTAGGTTTTGGGTGCCAGATTGGAACTGTTGATGCAACCAGCATGGACTGAGCAACTATCAGGCTTTCAGCCTCTCCAGAGTGAGGCAGCCACTGTGGGATGCATCCAGCCTCAAGGATTGAGAAACGTTGAGGTTCTCAGCATCTCAGGTGTAAGACCGTTGCTGTTATTGTTTCAGTGTAGGCTGATTTAAGAAATTCTGCGCACGTGTGTACACAGATGTCCTGTCAATTCTGTTCCTTTAGAGACCCCTGACTAACACAGATGTCTTCACTGGGGAGTAGAAGGGCAGACACAGTTACGGCAAATTCCAGACTGCTATTCATGCTGCAGGGGCACAGAGAGGCAGCCTTCCTTCCTGTTACCAGTAAAATATATATATATACACACATATATATATATAAACTGCAAAGCACTTAAAAACTCCTGTATGGTCATAAGATCTACATTGAAATGCGGAATTTCCAGGGAGTTTTAATCAGATATGGACCTTGGGGCTGTTCTTGTGTAATGGCTGGATATAGCAGAGCAAACACTGTAGCCAAAAGAATGAGGCCATAGACAACTCAGCTTCATGATGCTCTCTGAACCCCACTCTTCTCCTTGTGTAACCAGAGACCAACTCCCTTCTCCTCAAGAAACATTTTTTTCTCTAGCATATAGACCCTATGAGTCAAATGCCGCACACGAAATTATAAACTTATGAGATATTGTTGTTGATGCTGCCGTCGTGTGGCTCTCATGTGTGGATTTTAGTACATTCCAATGCTGTAGCAAACATCTGAGGGTTGGAGAAAGCAAACTGAGCATAAGTATTAAAGGATGTCTTGAATAAAACCATGTGATTGGCTGTTTCTAGCCATTGAACCTGTGAGGCAAAGCAAACCCTTTGTCTCCTAAGTTCCTTGTGTGATATTTTATCACAGTAATGGGAAAAATAACAAAGACACTTACCAATCATTTGCATCCCCTGGTTGTGAATCACTTTACTCAAATAATGCCACTGCTGCAGCTCCATTGAAAGATAACGGTTTCAGCACAAGATCCTAGAATCCATCTTGGTTGATGCTCACTATAAGCAAACACACAGAGAGTTGGGTGTGAATGCCTGTTCTCTGTTTTAGAACATTAGGCCATTAGCTCCCTCTGTGGGAAATTCTACCATCGCTTGATGCCTGGGTGGCCTAGTGACAATAGCGCCACAGTTGGCACCTATGTAGAGGCAGAAGGGACACTTTGTGTTGCAGAAGGAGTTGTGAAAACAGGCACAGATAGTGCTCAAACATGAAAGGACCACACAGTGTATAGGAAGAGTAAATGCAACTGGTGTCGGAAGGCCAAGGGGCCTGGAGGGTGGCAGTGGGAGTGGGAGGGCTCGCGTTAAGATCTACGTCAGGCTCCTTTTCGCATGAAGCCATGCTGATTACTTTAACTGTCAACTTGACACAACCCAGAACCATCTGGGAAAGAGTCTCCACTGAGGAATTACCTAGATTAGGTTGGCTCATGGGAACATCTGTGGAGGGGCGGGGGCTGATGTATGATGGTATGAGGGTGCAGCTCATTGTAGGACGTGCTGTTCTCCATGCAGAGGGTGTTCTGGAAACCTGTATTACGTCGAATACAAGAGAAAACCAGAGAGGAGCAAACGAGCAAGCTAGGATGTATTTATTATCTCTTTGCTCTGGTTGTGCATGTCACGTGACTAGCTAGCTTAAGTTTCTGTCTTGATTTCTCTGCAATAACAGACAGTAACCTGGAACTGTAAACCAGACAAACCTTACTTCCCACTGTCGGGTTTGGTCAGGGTGTTTTTTTTATCACATCCACAGAAATGAAAAGAGGACAAATCCAGTGGTTTTTCCATGATACTGAAGGTGGCATACACTTTCCCATCTCTCTTGTTACTCACCTCAGTCCTTCACACGAGAGGAGGTGAACAGAGAGCACCTCCACATCCTGTTCCCAAGGAGCCTCTCGTACAGTTCTGTACTTTCTCTTTCAGATGCATGTGAACAGGCCAGAGCACTTACTATATGACAACACTACGACAACACTTAGACAAGATTTTGGGCGTGCCCTCCAAACATCTCCAGGAATGCCCTCTCAAATGTGTAATGGAGCCTGTCCAAAAACAAAATCAAAACAAAACCAGGCAACATTGCGCTAAGGCCAGTGTCCACTTCTGACTAGCAAAACTGTGGTGCAATCAGAAGTAAGCAGAATTTTTATTCAGTAAATGACAGAAAATGAATAAATGAAATTAAGCTATATAACCCCTGCAAAGGTAAAAAGAATTCCACTCTCCTAGTCTATAAGAGGTTTGTCCCATGGCCATGATTGACAGTGTTCTTATCAATGCAAATGTTTGATGTTTTAAGACACATTTTTTTTACAAAGTCTTTACTATTACTTATTATTCACGTGCTGTGTGTGTGTGTGTGCACGCACACGTGCATGTGCATGCGTGCGTGCGTGCACCTGTGCATGTTTGGGGCATGCATTTGGGAACATGTGTTTGGGCACCCTTGGAGGTCAGAAAAGGGTATCATCAGATTCTCCGAGGCAGGTGTTTCAGGTAGTTGTGAGCTGCCTGATGTGGGTCCTGAGAACTCAGTTCCAATTTTCTGCTAGAACAACCAGTGCTTTTGACCACTGAGCCATCTCTCCAGTCCACAATTCTGAATTCTGGTTTTAGTAATAGAGCACACCAAAGCACTCTGAAATCTCTCTCTGTCTCTTTATCTGTCTCTCTTTCTGTCTCTCTCTCTTTCTGTCTCTCTCTCTATCTGTCTCTCTCTGTGTGTCTCTCTGTCTCTCTGTCTCTCTCTGTCTCTCTCTCTGTCTCTCTCTGTCTCTCTGTCTCTCTCTCTGTCTCTCTCTCTGTCTCTCTCTCTCTCTCTGTCTCTCTCTCTCTCTCTCTCTCTCTCTCTCTCTCTCTCTCTCTCTCTCTCTCTCTCTCTCTCTCTCTCACACACACACACACACACTGATACCTTTCCTTAAATACTCTCTTTTTGCAATGCAAATTGCCTTGACTTAGATTGCCATTTTAAACAGCACAGTCCGTGTAAGAAGCTTCAATATTATATTAAAATAATTAGATTCAACAAAATGTGGATCCCTCTAGAACACATTGCCTTTGCCTATGAAACGTTCTCTGATGCCATAAGCAAAGCCCTTTGATTGAACCTTGAGAACCTGACATACTCAGAACGTAGAACATTCTTCTTTAAATTACTTTTGGCACTGAATGTCACCTACTGTTTTCCTGAAGTAATTCTTGGCAACATGTGCTTGCTGTGATGGAAAAAAATTAGCAAAGGTTTATTGCTCCCCTTCAGTCAATTAGGCAGAAGAAAAATGAGGTTCTTTGTATTTCTTCTTCTTCTATCTACCAGCCTCATTTCTAAGACAGAATGGATAGGGATGGCATTAAGTAGATGGAAAAATTACTGGAAAATTTCCCGTATTAGATGATACTCGTGCCTTGCTTCAGCCTTATTGAAATTGAATTCTGAGTCTACTTGATGTAAACAAAATTAAGAAGACTTACCAATCACATGACTTGTATAATGAAGAAAAATAGGTGTGTGTGTGTGTGTGTGTGTGTGTGTGTGTGTGTGTGTGTGTGTGTGTGTGGAGAGAGAGAGAGAGAGAGAGAGAGAGAGAGAGAGAGAGACAGACAGACAGACAGACAGACAGACAGACAGACAGAGACAGAGAGACAGACAGACAGAGACAGAGAGAGAGACAGAGACAGAGAGTGAGAGAGACACAGAGAGAGAGAGAGAGACAGAGAGACAGAGAGTGAGAGAGACAGAGTCACAGAGAAAAGTATATTGCTTCTTTTCTGACATAGAATGTTTCCTCTCACAACATTTCAAGGAAAGGAAAAGTAAAGCAGCAAATCTTCTTCCAAGGCCCGCCTCAGGCCCAGCCCTACATTCATGTGACAACAAAATTCCTTATCTCCTAGAAATACTTTGGGCTCATTAACTAGGATCATGACCCAACACAAAAGAGACAACCTTTTGTTTTCTAAAGTAGCCAAGTGAATGTTATTAATTGCTTTGCTGAGCAAGCATGTTGTCTGTGGACCACTTCCACTTTAGAAATCAATGGAAGTAATTTGCTTATGAGGTGCTTGGAAAAACTTGAAACACAATGATTTCCATTACAGTGGAAGAAATAAAGAGCTAAACTCTTCCATGAAATCGGAAAGTTGGGCTATATACATGATTGGCAGTCCTAACTTTAATCATGAACACACACACACACACATATCAGACATCAATAAATCTCATTGAGGGAAATTAAACTCCTTTGTTCAAACCCTTCACATCTAACACAAAACACGGTCTGTAGAGATAATAGAGACCCATAAATACAAGCATTGTCTCCCCATCTATCTACCCAAAGGAACTTAATGAAAGTCCTGGGAGCTAAAAGGTGCAAGGTACAAAAAAAACTGGTTAAGGGATATTGGAAAGAAAGGGGAGGAAAGAATAAAGGTTGATTCTTGATGTTCAGAATCATGATGCCTCTGGGTTAAAAGGTGCCTGGTTCAAAAGGTCTGCATTTGATACTGTGAAATGAAAGACACTTTTCAAAGAACCTAGCACAAAAGCACTGCTTATCCATGGGCTGGGAGAATCCAGGACCATTCCTTCTTGGTGATGTTCATGGGATTGCCAGAAGCTGCTTCTGGGTCAACACAGAAGCTGAGAGGTGTTATTTTGATTTTAGCCCACATGTTCTGATCTCTCCTGGACCACTCTTATGGGAAGGAGGTACCATGAAGTCAGGAGGAAAGAAACATCTGGGCAACATAGTTGGAGAATTTAGCAGAAATGCACAAGGTATTAAAAAAAAGTTGACTGAAAAATAGTAGATTAATGAACATGCAGAAAATTATTGAAATGTTATTACTCTCTTCTTTTAAACGTTTTTTAAAAATCAATGTTAGGAGATTGATTGTTTTGATTTCATGTCTATTGGGGGGGGCTTACCTTAACTGCACACATGTACATGTACTATGTACATTTTTGGTGCCCGCAGAGACCAGAAGAGGGTATCAGGTGCCCTGGAACTGGAGGCACAAGTGTTCATTAGCTGCCATATGGGTGTCTGAACCAAACCTCTGTCCTCTGCAAGAGCAGTACATGTCTATGGTCCTCCTCTCCAGCCTTTCTTCAAACTTTCATATTAATAGTTATAAAGTATGTAGTCATTCTCCTTGGGAATTGTGTGTGTGTGTGTGTGTGTGTGTGTGTGTGTGTGTGTGTGTGTGTGGTCATTTTCACCTCTTGCTTACTAGACTTGCTGTAGAGGTTGACTGCTGGATGGTTTCGGAGCCAGATTCAAAGAGACGTTGAGATGTTCTAGTTTGCGTAGCTGTGAGAGAAGAGTCTCAAAGACAGGCTATGCAAGGTAGTGATGAGCAGTTCAAAGTACATAAAGAGGGATTTCTGACCCACAATCTGCAGCTTAGAGGTAAATGTGTTATCTGCGACAATTAATACAGTAAATAATTACTCACTTGACTAATATAGCTAATAATATGATTGATAACAAATAATTTGCTGGCTCTGGAAGCCAGACAGTGATGTCAAATGAATAGTGTAGTCATCATTCCAAGCTGGCAGAAAACATATTAGGAGACAGAGCATCTCCTAGACTCTAGGATTCTACAACTCAGGGCCAAAACAAAACCAGAAGACTAGAATGTGCTTGTAGCCAGTCATACAGGAGGCTCTGCCATTTGCTTCCCCATGCCAACAACAAGATGCACCTGAAGCCTTTTTTTTTTTTCACATTTAAAAGCTTTTCTAGCCTGGAGAGATTACTTGGTGGTTAAGAGCACCTACTTCTCCTGCAAAGAACCAGGATTTGGTTCCCAGCATCCCCATCAGTGACTCATAACCTCATGTAAAAACAGCTTCACGGGATCAGACGCCCTCTTCTGGCCTCTGCTGACATTGCAGACATGTGCATAAATCCACTTAAGACAGCCACACATACACGTATAATTTTTAAATCAAAACTAAAACTAACTAGATAAAAAGCCTTTCTTCTCCATTCAAATTACAGCTCAGTCAAAAGCAAAAGAATGCAAATGACACTATCACTAGAGCACACTCCAAGCAAACAGTCGGCTTGTTTTCACTTGGGTGTTGTCCATTTATTTTTATAAGTGAGAAAATGAAATCCGTCTCCAGGAGGCAGATGATCTCCAACCTTGGAGATGATGACATTAATTATTCAGATCCCTCAAGACAACCTCAGAAAATGCAGAATTTGAATAGTAAGGTTTCTGAAGTTGAGAAGACTGACATATAGGTTCATATCAGTGTTTACCGTTAAAATCTATCTTGGGTATTGTAGGCTGTATAGAGTTAGATTTGACCTCTGCTTACTAGACTCTGGTATTTAGTAATTTCCCCATGTTGTGACAACAAAATTTGTCCCTACGCCTTGTTAAGTCTTTCCAAGAGTAGTGGAAAAAAAATCACACTCTCCTGGAGGATCCCAGATGAATGTTTCCATTTAAAGTACTTTAGACTTTCTGTTCTGTTAAGTATAGCATAAGGTGCCCAGACAAGATGGCTTCCTGGCTGCCTGTAGTGTTTCATAGAAGTCCTCTGAAGTCCTCAGTCACTAGAGAGCTCAGCAATCTTTTCATTCTTTCTCAAGGCCCAATGCATAATCAATTCAGTAGTCACCTGTTTTTCCCACATAGGAAAAGAAAATGTTTTATGGGCTTGGAAACCTACAGTATACATCAAAACTACATCCTTATGCAGTTTATGGCGAATGACTCCCACTTAACTGGAAGAAGTGCAGTTCCTTGTGTTTATTCTGTACATTGTATGTATCAGACATTATTTTTCTTAGATGGTTCCTTGATGTCATGCTACATACCAGACACTCTGAACCAGAGTCTAGAAAACTGATTTATGGTTAGCGTCCTCTACAGAGAACTAGAGTCAGTTCAGAGTGTGTGTGTGTGTGTGTGTGTGTGTGTGTGTGTGTGTGTGAGAGAGAGAGAGAGAGAGAGAGAGACAGAGAGAGAGACAGAGACAGAGACAGACAGAGACAGAGACAGAGACAGAGACAGAGACAGAGACAGAGAGACAGAGAGAGACAGAGAGAGAGAGGGAGAGAGAGAGACAGAGAGAGAGAGAGAGAGAGAGAGAGAGAGAGAGAGGGAGGGAGAGAGAGAGCGATTTATATTATGGAAGACAGCCTGCTTTACTTGAAATCTGATTTAAATATTAATCTTGCTTTCACAGAAGCATGCTGGCTAACACTTGACCTAGAATCTTAGTATCATGGCCCCACTAGGTTGAAACAATTAACCATTTCATGGGACTGAATACAAGTTGTGCACAGGTCAGTTGCCCCTAGTTTAAGAGCTCTTGGGATGCCTTACTAAAGATGGAAGATTTGCCATATATTCAGCCAGGCTCCCAAGAAAGAGGGGAAGTTGAACAAAGTGTTGTAGTTTGAATAAGAGCATAGATTTTAATGGGAAATATTGAGTCAGGAAGAAGAGGCAGCCTTTGCTAACTTTGACCTTGGATAATGCGCTTCATGTCTCTGTGATCCAGTTTACTCATCTATAAAATAAGTATAATAATTACCTTAAGACTTGGCCTTTTGAAAAGTGGCTTTTGATGGCAAATTGCTAAGCAAAGATGGTAGCTATTATTTTGATCGCTGCAATTGGATGACTAAAGTAAGAAATTGAGTATTTTCTTGATGAGGGAAGAGGTGAAATTTGAAGAAAGGAAATAAAAAAAAAAAGATTTCCACTGAATTGTTGATCATTGACATGACTAAGGTCAGGGAGTTAGACCAAATAAAATGAAGTCTTGCCCAACTCCATTTTGGTATGATTTAAAAAATTGTAGAGAACACAAACTGGGAAGGCAATTCATCGATGGCTCTTGTGGCTCAGGCTCGACACTTATGAGTTGCTCTTTTATTAGAACTTTAATTCTTCTATCTTAGATGGCTAGATCCCCATGACAGTGGCTGTGAAGGACATCTCTCAGATAGCTGCCTGTCACTCATCTCCTGAGGCACTCTCTTATGTGAGATGCAGGCAAGGAATCCCAGTTCAGAGGCTCTTATGACCCTTAATTGAAATGATGTTTGTAAATCAGAGATCGTTCATGTTTACATCCTGATTTTCAGTTCCTACCCACCTGACATTGGTAACACAAAAGAAGAGAACTTGCATGCTTATTCTTGACCTATATACAAATGCACCTTCACCAATTCCTATGACAAATAGTCAGTATTTTCCAAGGCCACAGCTATGTGCCTTTTCCTTCCTCATTCATGTTATAAAACGTGTGCTTCTTTTTTGAGTCCATGGATGTTTCTAGTTAAAGCAGGGAGATTCATAAGAGAAAGGATCAAAGAGAAAATTAAATTAATTTATTACAAAATATATAAGTAATTCTCTAACTCATTTTAGGTAGATATGTTTTTGTTTTGGCTTGGGGGTTTGTTTTGTTTCGTTTTGCTTAGTTGGTTTTGTTTCTTCGAGACAGGGTTTCTCTGTGTTTGCCCAGCTGTCCTAGAACTTGCTCTATAGACCAAACTGGCCTTGAACTCACAAACTCACAGAGATCCATCTAGTTCTGTATCCTGAGAGCTGCCCAGCAAGAGAGAACCACATATTTTTGTGAGGCATGTGTTTTAACAAAATCTGCATGGTCAGTGCAATCATTGTCTCCACTTTGTAACAAAGTTCATCAGAGCTTGCTCAAAATTTTACTCCTTTCTCAATAACTTACTGGGTTCTCGGGGCACGTCAGACAACCTGCTCGACAATAAGAGTACAGAAATGTATATGGTCTTGATTTCAAATGTTGTAGTTTTTACTGAACAGCAGTAAGATGTAAGTAAATAGTTAAGTTCAGCAGTGTACAGCTTGCTCCCAGTGTAGTGTGTGCTTGACAAGGTGTTGAGAGGAAAGAGCGAGAGCACTAGATGGAACCACAGACACAGAATTTAGGTCAGTAGCTAATTGTCTGGTAGTTGCAAAACCAAAAAGGATGGGTGAATCATAAACGCTGAAGTATTATTCTGCAGGGGACCACAAGTCCAGCTTTCATCTGCTGCAGATTGCTTAATGGTATTGTGATAAAGGTCTCTAGGGCAAAGGCGTATCTCGGGATTAGTGACTAGAAAGCATCCACTGCCATATTTAGAGGGAAGTCCTGGGTGGATGATTGGCTCTCTATGTAAATGGATACATATTTAAGTAGGCCGCGTATCAGACTCTTTCGTTATATGGAAGCTATTTCATGAAAACAAAGGCATAATAAGAAGACATGCCCTCTGACCCCAGGGCAGATATTTGCAGATAGATTAGTTCCTGGGAGTCATGAGTTCTCGTCACACTTCAGCACTCATGTCAGGACACTGTGTGGCTTCATTTCTAACTCTAGGGCATTCCAGACAATACCTATGGTCACCGCTGATCAACTCTGCTAGCGAACACAATGACTTGGATTTAGCACTTACTAAGACTACCTCCCAATTCGTATTGTTTAATTCACTTGGGAAAAAAAATGGTAATTAAAGGAATCTTCATGACAAGCCAACTCAGCGGTGCCTTTGGACTATCCAGGACAAGTGGAATCAATTAAAACCAATAGGAAACTCCACCTAGCAGATGTCTCCTGCATTTTTTATATAGTGTCTCTGCTAATTAGGAAACATACAATGTGAGTCTATTGGCTGTGGAGATTTATATACTGGATAAGCAGAATTTTAACATGTGTCAGCAATAAGCGCATATTGGGCTTCAATTAAAAAAGAGTCTTAGGAGCTAAAAATATTTTCCTTTATTTAGAGAAACAAAAGTGTGTGGCCATGCTGATGAAGCACATATTTACGGTGAGGGCTTAAGATTCTTAAAATAGCTTTATATGATGGATGGGTTTCCCATCGTCCCGCTCCTGCATCCCAGATAAACTCTACTTAACAAGCTCCATGACTTGAACTTTATGGTGTAATTGCCTGTTTTTGAAAAGAGATAAATGGAAATCCATGGCCGTAGCATGAATTCAGCCTAGTGTAACTTGAAAGAGTCAAAGACTGTTTTACGTTTCATAGATTAAGACCTATTTCGCTGATCGATGCTCTTCCTGGTTATCCAGTGAGGTCATCTTTCTTCCAGCTCCCATTTTCTCCGTGTGTGAATGTGTGTGTGTGTGTGTGTGTGTGTGTGTGTGTGTGTGTGTGTTTTCATCATGCATGTGGAAGACAGAGGAAACTCTAAGATATTAGATGAGGCTAGTTTTTTTTTTCACAGTGGCATGGTACTAGATATAGGCATCATCCACTTCCTTTGAGCTATGATCTCCAGTGGTTTGGAGCACACCAGTTAGATTAGATTGGCTAACCAGTGAGTGCCCAAGAGTTGCTTGCTCTGCCACCAAAGTGATGGGATGATGAGCATGTGCCACCATGCCTGATATCTCCACATGGGCTCTGGAGATTGAACTTGGTATGAATGCCTGCAAGGCAAGACCTCACTCACAAAAAAATCATCCCCACTTCTTTTTCCTCTACTCTTGACAGGCTATTTTCTTCAGCTGGCTTCCCAATGGAGTCATTACCTACCACGGCAAGCTTCTTCCACATTATCTATCCATAGTAACGTCTCAATTGACCAAGCCATAACACTATCAGCTTATCTATTAGCAGCACACGTATGCATTCCAGTCAGTGAACACATGGCAAGTGCAATGATGTTGATGTGAAAGGTTGGATTGTGCAAACGTCCTTGTTAAGATTCACTGGAGAGCTAAATATACACAGGTAGAGTACTATGGCCAAGCAATCTTCACCCTCACTACCACACACATATGGTCACCTCAGAGATAAAGGTTAGGGAAGAGCTTGCATAAGACTCTCTATCTATGTAAATCTTATGCTTTGCAAGACATAGCCTCTTATTCTTTAAGTGAAGGCCTATAAACTTCTCCGGATTCTATATTCACCCTACCTTAGCCTCTCACTAGTGTCTTCTAGTCTAGTGGGACCCAAGAGTAATCTGGAGAGCCTCCTTAAACACAGAAGAAACTTTGCTGAATTCTGGATGATTCCATATCAATTTCTGAACCTGCGTGAGACAGGGAACTCACTAGAAACAGAATAATTCTAATTGTACCCACATCCAACTTAGTGAGCATATGGGTATTGAGTTTACTTACAGGGCTTATGGACAAGGTTTGCTCACAGAAGCAGAGATGATTCAAAAGCCGCTGCATCAGGGAAGAGGCCCACCATAACATGGGTGAGCTCAGGATGGCTAGCACTCTGTGCAAGACTTGCATGCAGCTCAACAGCTTGCAGAGTGTCCTGTCTGGAGCTCAACTGGTCAGACTGTCCTCACCAGTAGTTTCTGACTGCTTCTATCATGTTGGGGAGAGGTCCTTGTGAATCTGTTTCAATTCCCCTAGGCATTTGAGGTTTGTACTTTTCCTGAGTCTCGAATGCCTCTTTCCTAGGGAGAAGGTTCAATTTGGGAGAAATAGAAGATAACACAAAGTTGTGGCATGGCATATCCTAAGGGAATATGTAGGCTACCTATATCCACACCTCAGAAAGCCAACAACTATAGCCACTTTCAATCAAAAGGGAGTATGCAGAGATCAGTATTCATATGCCTCTTTGTTGTTGGTGCCTTCCTGTACTTAATTATCCATGATGCTCATCACTGCTTCTGTTTTGTTTTTATTTTTGGTGAGGCTTCCAAGCCTTCTCCCTCTGTGTCTTCTTCTCTTTCATCCCTCACCTTAATCTAGCTGATGTTTTCTCATTGCTCATTGTCACACTTCTTGTTTATATTATGCATCCTCCTCATATGTCCTTACCTGGTTCCATTAGATTCCGTACCCCTGTTGCAGACAGGATTATGACCAGTGATAGTCTCACCACAGAGCTCCCTCCTCCTTGCTGGGAGCTGACACTGTGATTTTTTTGTGTGTGTGTGTGAAGCCAAGTCTCCCTACAGCAAAAATGCTACAAACTTAAACTTATTTAAATTGATAACCTTTTACACAGAAAGCTATTCATGGAACTTCCTTCTAAGTCAGGCTATGGGAATTTCTGGCAGCTATGTGTTGGTCTTGTTGTGTGAGGGTGCTGTGGCCTGCCTTCTGCTACTCAGGTGGAAGGGTGTTCACAACTCTGAGAGCTGGGAAGCTATC